>NW_024543069.1:47515000-50055000 GCF_018167655.1 Microtus oregoni
GTATTAATATTAACAGATTTACAAAGGAATTAGTGCCTCAAGCAGAATGTTCTTATTTTTGTATTAAATATAAGAGGTAGCAGTCTTCTATCTATGGCAAATAAAATCAAGTTAGAGGATGACCATTAATGAAATTATTGCTCCAGATCCCAGAGTTTTCCTTTAGAACATTAGGCTGTGTTGTTGTGAAGATTTTTAAAGATAAAATTAGCCTCATATTTTTCCCAAGTCTTTATTTGATAATCTCTGAAGCAGAGTAGCTTTGTTAATCTTTATGGACAATGAATTGTAATTTATTTTAGCATGTTACAACAATCTAGATTTGTTTCCAGAGGATTTTTGCATACTTAAAAAGGGCTAAAATTAATTAAGCAAGATCATGGATTAATTGGGCCTCCATTGATGTAAAATCTTTATTGAGCATACTAGCTGATCAGTCACTGGATTAGTGCACAAGATAACCCCCTCCATGGATGCTTGTGTGTTCTCTCTCGGTAGTGTGTCTGACTCTGCTGCGATCTGCCTCACTAATTCGAGAGGTTTGTTGTTCTTTAAATAATGAAGTGTTTGGTAAAAGTACTGAGACAGCATAAGCTCATGAAGTATCAGAAACATAATCTGATTAACAGGATTTGCAGTTATGCATGGTAAACTACAGAAGATTGGGGTGTTTCCATGACTAACACCCTAGAAAAGCTACGGATCTGAGAACCTTGTGCATTCTCTCATGGTGTGTCTTTCATCTCTTAGAGAGATTAGTGTGTCCCTTGCCACAACTTTCCAACTTCGGAGTTTCTAGGCAGGTAAAACATTAAAATGCACAGCAACTAAACTTCAAACAGGTTTTTTATTAGATGCCACCTGCAAATCCTTCAGGATTACTCATTTCAGATATCCTATCCCGGTCTGCAGGGGTTTATTAAAGGGGGATTTACTATGATAGCAGCAGCGAGTCGGCAGAAATGGAACTAGGAAGCGAGTCATATGACCGCAGGTTTATGAAGTCTCTAGATTCAGAAATTAGACGACTGTACTTAAGACAAAGCAGTTAGCAAACTATTCTGGTATTTTTAAAAATTAATTTTGATATGACTCAAAATGTAAAAAATATATGCTCAATAAATGACTCAAGTGACAAAGCATAGTTGCAGTAATTTTACCCTTAGAAACTCCCTGAACTTCCCTCTTCAGAAAACTAAAATATTCAAAACAAAGCCCTTGAAGATTTAGCATCGATTCTGTCATATTCCCTTCTCAGAATACAATTAGCCTGAGGTTGAAGCTAAATATTAAAACCTCACAGTCTTTAAGAGAAAATGGAGATGTTTAGAATCCCATTACTTATTACTACCTCTGTGCGTTTTTCATAAGCCTATACATCTTGTAAACTTAATACAAAATGAATATTTAAATTTCATTAAGTATTTAAAAATCCAAGTACCTGTGATTTCATCACTGAATTGAATATTTCATGTTCAATATGAGGGCTCTGGCCAAGATTTTCGACTCTCAGGACTTTAGCCTTTTATCGCCACTCTCTGTGCATCTGGGGTTCCTCTGTATTTCATTTTATATTGTATTAGTTCATGACCTGTATAAACAAACCTTTTCAATAGCAAAGCAATGAACTGAGTCCCTATAGATAAGTCCCTTTTCCTGGTTTCTATGACACTTTTGCTTTGTAAAGGAAATACCAAAGATCCGGACTGTGGTGGCTCGTGACTGCAATCCCAGCACTTGGGATGCAGGTGGATCTCTGTGAGTTTGTGGCCAGACTGCTCTACAAACCAAGTTCCGGGACAGGCAGAGATTTTATACAGAGAAACCCTGACATGGAAAACAACAACAATTAAATAAAAATATATAAAAACAAAAAAAGAGTAAATGTTGAGGCAGATGGTTGAGTCTTCGTACTACTGCATAGGAAAGGCAGCACATTTGAGTTGTGACCCTAAGATAAGGACACAAAATGTCTTAATTTAATACACCGTCCGATATGTTCTAGAGAGAAAGCCTCTCAAGAGATGGCTCAGCAGGGAAGGGAGTTTCCTACCAAGCCTGAAGACCCAAATTGGTATCTATTCATATAAAAAGTCCCATGTGCCAGTTACTCCAGTGCTTGTGGGGACAGAGCCAGGGGGATGGTTCTGGATAGCTGGCAGACAGTCTTGCTCCAGTTTCAGGGGAAGAATCTGTCTCAAGAGAATACAGGAGAAGACATCATCTTTCTCTTGGTCCCGTGCTTATATGCACTTCCCAAATATGTGTATATACTACATGCACACAGACAGATGGGCACATACACAAAATACCAAAAAGTCTAGGGTTAATCTCTTTTTGTGTTATTTCTTTATAAAAATATATTTTGATTTATCTAATTGTTTTGTTTTCATATAATACACATGTCATAAGACTTTATTAGTGGCTTTTTAAAATTGAAAATAGATTCTTTTTCATACAATGTATTTTGATTATGGTTTCCTCTTCCCCAGCTCCTCCCCATTTCCCCGCCTACCCAAATCCACACCTGTTTTTTCTCTCTCTCATTAGAACAGAAACAAACATCTAAAAAACTTATTAGTGATAGGATCCTTGTGAAAGTTATAAAATATGTGCATGTAAAATGCTTCTCTGTTCAATGCCAGTGCAAGTGACACCCAATGGCAGTGGCCATGATGATTTTCTTTAAATATCTATTCAACGTAGATGAATCTAAAGAATCTAAAGAAGTTTGGTCAAGCTCTCTAGATATAACAATGGCATCCCTTCAAATAAAAATTACTCGTCTGTGATTTGATTTCAATTCAGGAAACTGAAGCTTAAGCTATTAGGATAACCACAGAGGTTTCTTAAACAGGACTGTGAAGGGTCTGGTGGAGATAGTGCATTCTTTGGTGGTTAAAGATTCTTTGAATTTGCAATAGAAGTAGAGAAGTGAAGTACTGGGATAGGAGATATTGGTTTGAGGCTTTTGGCTTCCAGCCAGTACAATTAAGAAGAGAACATTGGGCCAGCTCACAGAAACTTTGCCTGTGCAGCCTTCTCCACCCTAACGCTGAAAGAGCCCCTTCACATCACACCATGGATGGCAGCTTTCTCCTGAAAGCATCTGCATCCCCACAGCTGTGATTCACTAAATCCCGTGCTCCAAGGTAAGAAAGGAGTGAGTGCCTGAGCACCCCCCCTCATTGATCTTCATTTCAGTCCTCTGAGGGCAGACAGTGTTCCATGCATGGGACCTCTGAGGACCTCCGCAGTCTTTCCTGAGGCTCTTGGACAAACCAATGTAGGACAAGCTCTTTGCTGGTGATAGCTTGCTATGCTTCCCTTAGGAACACACTCTGAAGATGTGTGGAATAGGGAACCCAGGCCTCATAATCACTTCCTGGCCCTGTGAAGGTAGGGGCTTGACTTTGATTAGCCCAAACGCCTCTGACAAGGGCTGTCACACAGTGGTTTCCCCATCCAACCTGAGCCTCCTAGATCATCTAAACTGCTGTTAACTCTGACTTTGAAGAATGATGTCAGGCATCCATGCTCTATGCCTTTCTTCAACAATTTTCTTCCATCTAATTCTAATCTAATGACTAAATAGATCATACATCCATGATGGGTAAACAACCTCATCCAGTCAGACATATTATAAGTCCCTTTCCTTTTGTCCTCGTCTCTTCTTTCACAGTACTGAGATCTTGAAAGCCAATGTCCTTAGGTTTCACCCTGAGTATCTCTGAAAAGTCTAAGAGTTGGGAGAGCAGCAGATAAATATCTGGCTACCTAAGCTTCGTGTGCTCATGTACAGACTTTACAGACAGAGGGATGGAAGGAAATATTTAAGAATGCCACACTGATTTGTTTAGATTATCTGTGAAGATAAGAAAAGTTTGGAGAGAAAATTGCCTATAACATGTAACAATAAATATGTAGACAGTTTATTTCAAAGTCCAGTTGAACTTTCTAAATTCTACATGGCGGGGGTACATAGGAGCAGGATCTGGCATATAGTAGGCATTCTATATATCTTACCCATGCCATATCGGTCAAATGAATGCACTTGTGTTAGGAGAACACAGATCTGTAATATTCAGCAGTAAAACAATTGGGGTTTTTGTTTGGTTGTTTCTTTTCAATGATACAAGGTCAATGCTTCAACACAATCCCTACAAAAGCAACTTCAGGAAGGGAGGGCTTATTTTCTTTCTTAGTTTGGACCTGTGGTTTAGCATGGTAGGGAAGGTGTAATGGCAAGAGAAAACGACCTAACGTGATAGGAGCAAGAGGGCACAAGGTCGTGTTGGGGACACAGTTGGAAAGCAGAGATAACTTGTCACAGTCTACTGCTTTGCTTTTGTTTAGTCTCTTTGCTCAAACTGTGGGGTGGTGCCACCCACACAGAGCACAAGAACTCTCTCCTCACCTACTCTGGAGTCAACCTGATGGATATGCCAAGAGATGCTTTCTAGGTGATTCTAGTTAAATTGCCAATGATAAGTAGCCATTTTAAACCATTATTGTCTTGCCAAATACCAAGTATAAGCCAAACAGACATATGGTAGTCCAAATCCACATGGCTCCTCCATAATGAGACAGACAAGGGGACTTCTGCTACAATGATAGTTTATTCTTCAAAGATATTTCCGTATCCTGCTCTTTAAGTAAGATAGCCAGAGATAATTGTCTCCAAAGATGTTTGCTTGTACTGTTGAATAGCTCTTCTTTCTTATTCTATGTATCTTGCAGAGCCTGATAAAACTCCCTGTTCCTCTTTGCATCCCTCATGGCACCACACATATAAAATTTCATATTCCAGGCCTTATGCAAAAATTGAATTAATTGTCTTATTAGAAATGTACAAATGAATTTTTCTTAACTCAAATATATGCAAACTAGAGCTGCTTGCCAAATTTCCACTGGTAAATAATATAAGCACTGAATATATTTGCTTTGCTTTCTTTGAATACTGTCTGTATTTTTCAAAACCCTGGACACTTTATAAAACAAAGCTTAGCAAACGGCAAATCAATTTGTCTTAGCAGAAGCTTCTTAAGAACACCTTTTGGTAACATGAATGAATGATATACACAGGGCATCTTTTCCTTTCCCACCATCCAATTCATGAAAGCCTTATTCATTTCAACTCTATACTTTCTGTATGACTACCCAGAGGAAAAGGGCAGTGTGAATTTGCAGGCTCATTCCCAACGGAACATCGTCTGTGAGAGGGGGAGCAATGTGGTTGAATTCGATGAGGGCAAATGGTATTTCTTTCAGCAAGGTTGTGCAGCAAATCGGTAAAGCAGCGGTGGAAGGTGATCTGACTTGCCATCACACCTAAACTGTGAGCCTATTTAGTCCAGAGGAATACAAGAGTTGGTATCCAATAGGTAGGTGTGGATAAATGATTCACCGTGGAACCGTAGCTGGCATGACCCCCATTTCAAACACTCAAGTTGTAAATCATTCACCCTGTAACCGTAGCTGGCATGACCCCCATTTCAAACACTCCAATTAAATCTGCTCAGGCTTGGTTTAGAGAGCCAGGTCTGATAACAGAGACGGAGGAGGCTTTCATTGTAAGTCCCGTAGCCCTTGCCCATATCACCGGCACAAAGCTGTCCTTAAGGAGCTTTCAGGTATAAAGCTGACAGTCTATCCATAGGCTGCTTTCAAAAGTGAGCCATTCTTGCAAGATAACGTCAGGGAATTGCAGAGATAATGGAGAATGATAATTTATCAGCCCCGAGATCTCAGAAACTAAGTATAATGCAGAGTGATTTACTCAGACAAGGTCCAACGACAATCACCAGCGGACTCAAAGCTGAGCACTCTTTGTGTGTGTGTGTGTGTGTGTGTGTGTGTGTGTCTACAGTAAGAGTAATGTGTGCAATGTGGCCTATCAAAATCGGCAGGTATTAATTAGAATCCGCTACGTTTTTCCTGCTGACTATTGAAGTTCTCCATCCTCCCCTTTGACTGCCCCGGCACTCTGTTTTTCACTATTGTGATGTTCAGTTAAACGGAAAGGCATCACTTGTTTCTAAATACCTTTTAGCTTAAAATATTGTCCATTTTGAGTTTTCTAGCAGATTTCTCTATCACTTGTGAGCAAGAAAAGTCACACAGATAGATTCTCCTTAAAGTGGTCAAGTCAAGTAAGAAATGTAACAGTTTAAATGTAAACTGTGATTTTAATCTGAACGTCCTCCTTCGTCTCCCGTGTGTTAACACCTGGGTCCCAGCTGGTGGCGCTATTTGGGAAGATCATAGAGTTGATAGATGGTGGTGCCTTGCTGAGCGAAATGAGTCACTGGGGATGGGCCTTGTACCTTTGGAGCCTGAGCTTTCTGCCTGTTCACAGTCTGGTTTCTAAACTCGGCTACAGTGTGACCAGGCAGCTTCCAACTCCTGTTCCCTTGCTCTTCTGACATCTACCCTGTGTTCCCTGCCACAGCAGCAGTATCCCCTCTGGAACTGGATGCCGGAACAAAGCCTCTCTCACTAAGTCGCTTTTTTTCAGGTTAATTTATTGCAGCAGTGAGAAAGTGAGACAAGATGGGTCGTTCCCCTGGAGAAAGAGTGTGTTCGCCACACGGGCTCATAACCAGTGCCCACCTTGTGTCTGTCTGTCTTCCTTCCTTCCTTCCTTCCTTCCTTCCTCCATTTTTCATTTATCTCATTCAGCTCACTGTGACTTGACTTTTCTGCCTTTATGTTTCTAGACACATCAAGAACAGCCCTCTCTTTCAGTGTTTCTACTGTCTGTTTCTGGAATGTTCTGCACTCAATTTCATAAGTTCCCTAAATACATCCACTTCTGAACGCAAACAACGCTCCTTGAACTCACGTCCCTATTTTGCCAGTTCCCAATATATCTCTTTGCTAGAAAATTCTATCATTTATCATCCTTTGAGTTTAATATATATTCTCTGAATGTTTTCTTCCCCCACTATAAGAAAGACACATGGAATGAAAGCCCTCATCTGCAATGCTTTTTCTTTTCTTGGGTCATTGCTTTGCTGCCAGGGTCAGAGAAAGGAAGCTTGAACATCGTAGGTATGTAGCAAGTATTGGTAGACTAACCACTCCTACAATCATTCTAGATCAGAGAGATAAACACAACTGGTGTTATCAGCGAGTGGGTGAGAATAGAAAAGGAGAATCCAGGCATAATTTTCACAATTAGATGTTCTAAGATCTTGAAAGGTCACAGGATTTGGCTTGGCACATAACCTAGACCCAGAGAAAATGAAGTGTGCAGTATCTCTGTTATTAACTGAGGAGTTCAAGCCGATCCTGCAGCTTTTGCTCCTAGTACTAACCCTCAATTTCAGTATCCACCACTCTAAACTGTGCTCGCCTGCCTTTTTGAATTAAGTAGAATTTTTAACTTATAGGGATGTTTGTTAATTTTCTTAATTACTGCAAATATAGTGTATTAACCCAATACAACACCATTTTCTCATAACTGTGTACGTTAGAGACTATTACAGGTCATAATGGCCTAACAAGGCAGCAGAGCTGTGTTCCTTGCCAGATACATTAGAGAAGAATTCCTGTGCTTGGGTTCTCTGTCTCATAGGAGGAAGCCCACCATGATCCTTCACACATACCCCTTGTTCCCTCTTCAAAGACAGCAAAAATGCTCAGAGCTTGCTCACATCACAATAGTCCTTCCACCATATTCCTGAGATGGCAGAATTCTCCAGGTTATGCTGGACCCTCTTGGGTAACCTAGGAAAATGTCAGGGTTTTCAGTTATGCTGGCCTCCTAGGTAACCTAGGAAAATGTCAGGCTTTACCTACCATTTGGGGATTTTTTGTTGATGATTTTAAGAATTTCACTCTGGGTGGTAGTGGTGCACCTTTAATCCCTGCACTTCACTGTTGTTGAGCTGAGGCGAATCTGGTCTACACAAACAAGTTCCAGGACAAGTTTCAAAGCTACACAGAGAAACCCTGTCTCCAAGAGAAAGAAAGCAAAAAGAATTTCATATATGAGTTCCCATATCGTTTTCAACATTTCCCTCCCCTTCTACCTCATGCCATGCTTCTTACTCCTTCTCAGATTATGGTCTCTTCTTTAGTATCACTGTTACACATATGTACACACATAAACTACTGAGTTCATGTGGTGTTACTGACAAGACCATTTGTTTAGAGCTGACCACTCAGGATTGAATAACTTGTAAAGGAATTCATCTCTGAACAAACACTGGCTCTCTCTCTCTCTCTCTTTCTCTCTTTCTCTCTCTCTAGCCATCTATTGACTTCAGCTCTTCAATTAAGGATGAGGGCTTGTGGAATTTCTCCCAAACCACACTGGCATGTCAGCCATGTCATTTGTGGGGTTATATAGACAACCATGGTTGTTAAGATTACCTGTCAGCAACTTCCCTGTCCTGTCTAGATACTATCCAGGAACAGGCATCCTGTGTCTCTGGCTCTTACAATGTTTCAGCCTCTTTGTTCCATGATTTTCCCTGAACCTTATGTATGGGTATTGTTTTGTAGTTTCAGCCACATTTAAACTAGTTGTGGATTTCAGTAAGAGTCTGCTTACTGCAGAATAAGGTTCTTTGATGAAGGCTGAGAACTCCAAAATGTCTAAATGTCCAAAATTAGAGTCCAAAATATCTAAAATTTACTTGAGAAATGTAATATTGTGGGTTTAATGCCTGATTGCTATTCAGGATAAAATCTAGAAAAAAAAACAGAAAGGTTGAATACTCAAATAATTATTTAAATAATTATGAATTGGCATGGATTTAATTGACAGAGGATTTGAACTGAAGCCAAGACTTCTCAATTCTGGTACCCGAGTTATTGACTATATCTCTTTCCTGGTTGAATTACCAAACATCGAATCTCAAATCAAAATATACAATTTCATAGTAAATATCTCTTGACATTCTTTTGGTTTACAAAGTTGAAGATATTATATTCTGATTTATATTCAGGCGATTTTGCAACATTGCTTCTTATTTTATATTAAGATTAACTTTTTTTAAAAGAGCCTCTCGTGGGCAAAAGAGTAACTGAGAAACTTTTGGTGAAATATTTGAGCAAAGAGGATTTCAGTACTGTTTCTTTAATACAAATGTGATGCTTCCTGAATGTTGTGGATAAACCCTGAGGCAGAAACACCTACATAAAGTGCTAGGTGCTGCCTATTCCTGGACTGAAAGGCTGTATTTCTCTCTTTATTTGAAACTTTGGGGACATGCTTTGCTAATCTACCGGGAAGGAAGGAAAGTTTTTTTTGTGGTGAGAAATTATTTCCAGGCAGAGAGACAATTTTTGAGTGATTATTATCATCTTTTATATGCCTTGTAACTGTGATAGATGGCTGGAGCTTCAGTAACTCATTTAGAAAAGCCAGTAATACAAACTCATTAAAACATCACAAAACCCATGGAAATCCACCAGGATGGCGGTGGTGCCAATCAGTGCACTTGAGGCCATGGCAGCCACTGTTCACACAATCAGTGCCTGCTCCACAGGGAAGAACGCTCCCTAGTTTTCCCTGCAGCCTGTCAGCAATACCCTTCCTCCTTTCATTTATTTCACCTATTTAAAACTGCTCACCTCACAGAGCCAAAGGCTTTATGCTTTTTCCTTCTTAAAAAGTCAAATCCCCATGATATTCAGAGGAGGAATATGTAGCCCAGAGGAAATTCATTATATCTCCTATGAGGAAGATTTTGGAAGTACAGAGATTGGAAATCCAATTTTACTGTATTTCTGTTTGCTTTCAATTGCTCTTATTACTGTGGCTTTTAATAATTCCTGTTTAAGTAGTCTCTTTCCTGCTTAGTTGTTTGGATATTTGGTGGAGCTGAGGTCAGAAGTTAGATTCCTTCCATTGACTCCCAAACACATCACTCTTCACACATGTCATCAGACACATCCCTCTTCACACACGTCATCAGACACATCCCTCTTCACACGTCATTAGACACATCCCACTTCACACGTCATTAGACACATTCTTCTTCACACACGTCATCAGATACACCCTTCTTCATACACATCATCAGACACATCCATCTTCACACACGTCATTAGACACATCCCTCTTCACACACGTCATCAGACACACCCCTCTTCACACACATCATCAGACACACTCCTCTTCACACATGTCATCAGACACACCTCTCTTCACATGTCATCAGACACACCCCTCTTCACACACATCATCAGACACATCCCTCTTCACACATGTCATCAGACACATCCCTCTTCACACGTCATTAGACACATTCCTCTTCACACACGTCATCAGATACACCCCTCTTCACACATGTCATCAGATACACCCCTCTTCACACACGTCATTAGACACATTCTTCTTCACACACGTCATCAGATACACCCTTCTTCATACACATCATCAGACACATCCATCTTCACACACGTCATTAGACACATCCCTCTTCACACACATCATCAGACACATCCATCTTCACACACATCATCAGACACATCCATCTTCACACACGTCATTAGACACACCTCTCTTCACACACGTCATCAGACACACCCCTCTTCACACATGTCATCAGACACATCCCTCTTCACACGTCATTAGACACATCCCTCTTCACACAGGTCATTAGACACATTCTTCTTCACACACGTCATCAGATACACCCCTCTTCATACACATCATCAGACACATCCATCTTCACACACGTCATTAGACACACCTCTCTTCACATGTCATCAGACACACCCCTCTTCACACACATCATCAGACACATCCCTCTTCACACGTCATTAGACACATCCCTCTTCACACAGGTCATTAGACACATTCTTCTTCACACACGTCATCAGATACACCCCTCTTCATACACATCATCAGACACATCCATCTTCACACACGTCATTAGACACACCTCTCTTCACATGTCATCAGACACACCCCTCTTCACACACATCATCAGACACATCCCTCTTCACACACGTCATCATCTCTCTTCACATCACATCATCAAAAAACAAGTTTTCCACTAAAATAAAAGAAGCTTCCACGATGTCAGAGAAAATGATCACTAGTTGGGAGTCCTTGGGAGTCCCTAGCAGAGTTCTCCTTTCTCCTCCACCACTAGGTTTTTTTTTGAGACAGGGTTTCTCTGTAGCTTTGGAGCCTGTCCTGGAACTAGCTCTTGTAGACCATACACTGGCCTCAAACTCACATAGGTCCACCTGCCTCTGCCTCCCGAGTGCTGGGATTAAAGTCATGCTCCATCACTGCCTGGCTCATATCTCCTTTCTATCAAGATATGCCATTTCAGACTGCATACACTCATTCTGTCATTCTTTCTTGAAGTAATAAGAGTGGCGGGGCTGCTTTCCCAGCACCCCGGCTGCCTGCTCGGCTAGCTTATGCCCCGAAATAACAACACACAAACTGTATTCATTTAATCACTGCTTGGCCCTTTAGCCCTAGCCCTTACTGGCTAATTCTCACATCCCGATCAACCCATCTCTAATAATCTGTGAGAACCGGTCTTACCGGGAAGATTCTAGCCTAGTCCATCCTGGGTCGGAGCTTCATGCCGGGAGCGGGGCATGGCGTCTCTCTCAGGCGTCTGCTCCTGAGAGGAAAGCTGTCGAGACTGAGCTCACTTCCTCTTCCTCCCAGCGTCCTGTTCTGCCTACTCCTCCCACCTATCCTCTAACCAATAAAATGGGCCAGGGCAGTGCCTTTATTAGCCAATGACCTTCCTCCATCACTTTCTTCTATTTTACATTCATTTTTTACACTTACTGATTGATTGATTGACTTAGTGTGTGTGCATGCATGCTTAGTTCAGAGAACAATTTGTGTAAGTTAATTCTTTCCTTTTATCATGTATGTCTTCAACCCCATCAAAGACCTGAGAAGGGAAATAATATTTCTTCAGTAAAAATGAAGTGCAATCAAGCAACTTCCAAATGGTGCAAGAAATGACAGAGATAACCAGCTACCTGGGCAATTACCCAAAGTCTCATTGTTCATACAACACCTTGCCATCTTGATACCTTTTTAATTAACATGGCAGGTGCCCAAATCACATAATTAGTGCCATTGATTCTCCTATGTCATTGTCTATTGGAAACTTTATTATAATGCTAAGAACTAAGATTTTAACAAGCTCATCTTTGTTTCTGTCCCAGGGTTATAGTAGCAAAGTGCTCTAAACTGGAAATTATTTTCTCTCTTAGGTCTGGAGGGAAGCGGTACAAACAGGGTCCCTTGTTAAAGCATCTAGAAAGGTACCAGTTTTTTTCTCTCCAGCTCTTGGCAAGCTCAGTTGTTCCTCAGCCCAGGAGCAATAAATTTCCACCCTCTGCTTCTGCTATCCCTGTTGTGCCACTTATAGCTTTGTCTCTTCTTGTCTTCTCATAAGCACCATAGCTGTTTTGAGTTGAGGGTCCAGCCTGATACAGTCTGAACTCATGTTAAAGAATGCCATCAGCAGTGGCCTGATTTCCAAATAAAGGAATACCACAAGACAGTGTGCTGTCATCTCCGCTCCACTCTGCCTGGGGACCTTGATTGAGTGACACTTAGCGTAAATCTCTGTCCTTCTGCCCACATGTCTGAGGCTGCAAATACAAGGTCAAGGAGCCTGCAGATACAGTCTAATAAGAGAAATCTGTTAGGTAGCCCACTGTTGACTTCCTACTCACTGTCTCAAGGCAGAAACAGAACAATCATGCTCTGAAAGGTATCACACACAAGGTCCCAGGAGAGCTTCACTTTCCTTATAGAATTATCTCCCAATGATGTCCAGACCCTTGTAAAAAGGGTTTAGGATTTCAGTGTAGAATACAGAAGTTGCAATTTTTGGACTTTGTAAACATACATTTTGGGACAGACACCATTGAAAACATAATCATTTCTAGGGGTACTTGAAGAACTTTATCAGATTAGACAGACTTAACCTAGGGAAAAAAGATAAACAAGGAAGTCAGGCTTTCATGAAGGTAAGAAGTACTGCAGATTAATGGAGTAGAAGCATAAAGGGGCATGTGTAGTTTTTTTTTTCTCTTTTGGGGGCCCACCAAACAGCTCCCAAATAAATACACAGAGACATAGTCTTACTTACGAATGCCCAGTCGTTATTTGGCTTCTTTCTAGCCAGATTTCTTAACTTAAAATATCCAACTTTTCTTTAACTACATTTTTACTCTGGACCTTTCACCTTTCTTTATTCTATATATTTTTTTTTCCTTCTTACTCCACAACTGGTTGTGTGGCTCTGTGGTTGGCCCCTAAAATTCTCCTTTCTTTCTCCTTTTCTCACTTCTTGTCTTCTCTTTAGCCTAGATTTCTCCTCCTATTTATTCTTCTGCTAGGCAGGCCACCTATTTCTCTCTCCTGCCTATCTATTGACCATTCAGCTCTTTATTAGACCAATCAGATGATTTGGGCAGGCAAAGTAACACAGCTTTGCATCACTAAACAATTATTCCACATATTAAACAGATATTTGCATAAACGAGTGTGACACATCTTAAACTAATATTCTCCAGCAGACAGGCATGGAGTCAGGGTAGCCGTGTCAACAGCGGTAGAGGGATGGGCTGACCAGATACTCCATGAATACACCAATATTACATGGAGAACACGAAAGCAGACTGCAGCACAGGCAGTTGTAGTGGGAGAAGGAAACCACCTGCTTCACGAGTTTGCCTGAGCCAGAAAATAAATGAACATTAGAAGCATGGTTTTGCAATTTAAAGCAAATTAAGTCAATGAGTAATTTTTTCAGAAAATTGTCTTTGGCCCTCTCACAATTCTTTTATGGCTCACACCAGCTTCTTCATGAGTAAAAAATAATTTTTTTGGATAAGTTGAATCTGAGTTCAATACTCAACTGCGTAATTTTCTTACTCAAACCAAAATCATTTCATCATGAGTACTCCTCTGGCTCATTCTCATCCCTTCCTTCTTTCCTTCCTTCCTTCCTTCCTTCCCTCCTTACTTCTTTTTACTATCCTTCCCTCTCTTTTTTCTGTCTTTCAATCTTTGTTTTCCTCCCCCCAAAATCTGAATGATAATGTTTGAATACATGTATGCTTCATGTTTTTGAGAAGCTCAGCTCAGCACGGTATTGTACAGAAGGTCCATCCTAGGAATCTCCTTTCCCTGAGGCATAATCATCTTTAAGGACGCGTTGGATGGGGGCCAAGGCAAGACTTAAAGTGAGACCTGCGGAGGACTGAGTGCCCCAAAGCAGCAGGACCAAGGCAGGGCCGGAAGTTCTCACATCAGAGCCACCTGAGGGTTCTTGAGCTTCCTCCTTATCAGCTCAGTGTCATTTTGCTTTCTTCATTCCTGTTGTTATCCACATTTCTCAGTCTGCTTTGCTATGTAGTAAACAGTACCCCCCCACACACACTATCTGGCCATATTCTGTAAGTTCTCAGAAGTGTGGGAGGATTGCCTCTGGGGTGTTAGTCAGATTGGGTTAGTACTATTACTCTCCTCTCACAGAACGATCCTCATTTGTGATCAGCGGCCGATTCACTCTGACCCACATAATTCTTGGTTTTCTTTTTTAAAATGGTAACAAATATGGTTAAAATTACCAAGTAATTCTATTGATTAAACAGATGTAATGGTCTGAAAGACAACTTGTGATTCACAAAAGATTCATGAGATCAGACCATGAGGGTCTTTGACCAAGAAGAGTAGAAACACGGAGGCTGTCCTTGACTCCCACCTGTTCTACTCTGACGCTTAGAGAGTTTCATATACACCAGCCATCATCACCAGCCCCACTCCATAGAATGATCTCATAGGGTTTTCCTCAAGATAATGTCCTGGGAACACCTGCCACCCATTCACAGGTTTGTGATTACTGAGGCTAATTTATATACCCTAGGCTTAAAGGCGCAAGATCCCCAAACCTAGAATGGGGTGCAGAATCCTGACTCTTCAGCAGAAAGCCCACATGATCATGAAGGCTGCCTGGCATAGAGAACTGCTTCCATGAGAGTTAATTGAAGAGTGCCCACCCTTGGACATAAGTCAATTCCTCGAAAACAGAAATAGTGTATGCTTATATTTAGTTAATATGTTAAGATTTATTTTGTTTGTAATAATGTTTATCTGTGTCTGCATGTGGGCCTGTGAGTGTAGCTACTATGGACACTTATGGACAATAGAGGTACTGGGTCTCCTGAATGTGAACAATTTAAATAGACCTATAAGTCGTGAGGAAATAGAAGCTGTCGTAAAAAAGCTTCCCAACCAAAAAAGCCCAGGACCAGTTGGCTTTAATTCAGAATTTTATCAGAACTTCCAAGAAGAGCTGATACCTATACTTCTTAATGTGTTTCACATAATAGAAACAGAAAACTCATGGCCAAACTCTTTATATGAAGCTATAGTTACCCTGATACCAAAACCACACAATGACTCAACCAAGAAAGATAATTACAGACCAACCTCGCTCATAAACATAGATGCAAAAATTCTCAATAAAATACTGGCAAACCGAATCCAAGAACACATCAAAAAAATTATCCATACAATCAAGTAGGATTCTTCTCAGAGATGCAGGGCTGGTTCAATATACAAAAATCTATCAATGTAATCCATCATATAAATCAACTGAAAGAAAAAACCATGTGATCATTTTATTAGATGCTGAAAAAGCATGTAACAAAATTCAACACCCCTTTATGATAAAGGTCTTGGAGAGGTTAGAGATACAAGAATCATATCTAAATATAATAAAAGCAATATACAGCAAACCAACAGCTAATATCAAATTAAATGGAGAGAAACTCAAGTCATTCCACTAAAATCAGGAACAAGACAAGGCTGTCCACTCTCACCATATCTCTTCAACTTACTGCTTGAAGTTCTAGCAATAGCAATAAGACAACATAAGGAGATCAAGGGAATTCGAATCGGAAAGGAACGAGTCAAACTTTCGTTATTTGCAGATGATATGATAGTGTACATCTGTGACCCCAAAAACTCTACCAAAGAACTCCTACAGCTGATAAATACCTTCAGTCATGTGGCAGGATACAAGATCTACTGGAAAAAATCAGCGCCCTTCTATACACAAAGGATAAGGAATCAGAGAGGGAAATCAGAGAAACTTCACCTTTCACGATAGCCACAAATAGCATAAAGTATCTTGGGGTAACACTAATCAAGGAGGTGAAAGATCTATTTGACAAGAACTTTAAGTCTTTGAATAAAGAAATTGAAGAGGACACCAGAAAATGGAAGGATCTCTTGGATGGGTAGGATCAACATAGTAAAAATGGCAATTCTACCAAAGGCAATCTATAAATTCAATGCAATCCCTATCAAAATCCCAACAAAATTCTTCACATACCTTGAGAAAACAATAATCAACTTTATATGGATTACCCACTTCTTTGTACACAAGACCAGATTTCATGTTTTATAGCTGTATGCAATTGGAAACATAGCCAGTGAGTAGATCCTTCTGTACACAATATACCAACAAACGCATTCTTGAAGACAGAGAACATGGTGGTGTTCTTTGAAAAGTTGTTAACATCAGAGTGATGTGTGGATCCCATTTCCCCGTTTAAACATGATGCATTTTTCCGGTGCACCACTTGACACCTGGCTGCGCTCTCCTTGGCTTGAGCTCCAGTCTTGTATATTATTGTGCTTATGAAACATGGAGACAGCAATTGGCCTAGTGATTCACTATATTAATTACTCATGTTTCGAAAGCAGCAGTCTAAAAAGAGAACCAGAGCAGCACTCTATGTAACACAAGGCTTTCCGTGCTTTTCTCCAGATAAGTCCATTACAGACTCATTCATAGAGAACAAACAGAAAGCAAAGCAAGGATTTATCAGGACTGTGCCCCCAGGGTTTGTAGAAAACATGGGAAAATCCAATTAGAACTGCAGGCAATTGTTCAGTCTCTTAATCAGTACCACAGCACACCAAATTAATATTATTACCTACTATTTAGACTTTATTACTCCATTTTTTTTCCAGTTGGTAGTCCTTTTCTTTGTCAGTCCACCTTGAAAGACAGCAAGAAGGGTCGTAGGGTTTTTTTCTTAACTTTTTTTTTCTTTTTTTTTTCAGCTTTGGCAACAGAGTTGCTTTGTGCCTTGAAGGATATGTCCCCTTTTAGAACAACAGAGAGGAAGCCAGGGGGTTCTTAGACTTGTTTCCTAAGCCAGTATGAAGGATTCATTGCCCTGTTGTCCAAAGAAGGCAGCAGCCCACTCACAGCCTGCTCCCTCTGATGATAGGAGGAATTTCTGGGGTCATTTCTCTATAGAGTTATTCTCATAAGGTCAGATGACAGAGAGATACAGTGTCTAGAGCCAAGATTACAAACAGATGTTGTCTTGTGTTCCAGTGTTGATGAAAACAGGCTTACTGAGTGATCTTAGGACATCCAGCTTCCTCATATAAGAGGCAAGCCTTAGAGCTTATACAAGCCAGATACAAATATTTTTTTTTGTCTGAAAATGGTGGGCTTGTTTTGTTTGCCAGGATTGATGTATATAACAAAGTGTCACAATCCACATTTTAAAACAGAAGCAATTTATTTCTTTCAAAATTCTGGAGGTTGACATTTGCAGCCAGGTTGTTGGCTGGACCACACTCCTTTCTAAGTTTCTTTTAGGGGTGATCTTCTTGACTCATTTGGGGTTTCATGGCATCTGCTGGTAGCCTTTGGTGCTCTTCAGCTTCTACAACGCACGCTTCCATCTTTGTCTATGTAATCCCGAATTTATTTCCTCTGAATCTGAAGTTTTCTCAGTTTAATAGCCTGTCATTGCACACAGTGCCAACTCTAATCAAGTCCAACTTTCTTCTATATTAACTGTTTTGGGGAAGATCATATTTCTAAATAGTCTGTCACTGGGAGGTTACCTGTAAGCATGAATGGGGAAGCAATAGTCAAATGATTCAGTAAGGTAGCTCAATTAATTTTCATGTCCTAACTGAATAGTTCAAGGTAAGGCGAGTTTCATGCTAAACAGCTTAAATTAAGAGTTTCCGTTCTGTTTATTAGTGATCACATTTCTGCATGGACAGTGCGTGCCTGATTTCTTAGCATGTTAACTTATGTAGCAAATGTTTCTTTTACTTCAAACCCCTTTCATAATTGTATCAGAAGCAGACTGTATGATTATCTTTTGTGGTTTGCGTTATAAAATATGCAATTTAACAGAAGAGCTTTAGAGTAAAATCCATCCTGTTACTGGTGAGAGGGACTTCCAAACAAAACTCATTTCAAAGTCTGGGGGACCGGAAGTGGAGAGGTGGTTCAGCAGTTAATGATGAAGTTTAGGAAAATAAAAGTTGATTCCCCATCCATGACACATGACTTCTGGAATAAGCAAATTTTAAATGCTGTTTGCAAATGAAATAATTGTCTGAAAACTTGCAAAAAAAGGTATGAATATGACATTTGCTAAATTTTGAAGATTCTTCTTGCTTCTGAGCTAATTGATTTTTGCTAAAATAGTGTCTTAGGCTACGTTTAGGGACCACCAAGCACTGCTGAGCTAGTTCCTTGTATTCAGCCAGGAAGTGCACAGGAGCAAGTGCAGCATCAGGCCAATGGTGCACAGAGCTGGCAACTCAGACCTGTTGTTCTTTTCTGCTTCTGTAATCCCTGCACTCACCTGTCCTTGAAAAGCATGAATGCCACCTCATCTGCGCATCAGGAGGCGAGTTCTCTGCTGTTTTCTTCTCAGGTGAGATGATCAAACCACCCAGGGCTGTTGTGTGAATCTAACAGTGTGGACCTGAATTGTCAGACATGGAAGTATTTCTTTGAAAATACATTTCCTCATTGTTTTGCTATTCTGCGCTTGTACTGTTTGAAGCCGTGTTACCTGTCTCTGTGACTCAGTTTGTATTCTCTAGAGTTTCTTTCTTCCTTGCTTTCTCTTTCCTAAATCTACTCTCCTGCCTCAGCTACTAGCAGTAGCTGACTACAGTCAAGTCAGCATAGGGACCACATCAGCTTCCTTTTCCGACTTTGTAAATGTTCAACTTGGGCCCAGAAATGTTCTCATCTGGCAATTGTATTTGAATATCTTTTTAAATTTTTCATTTTATTTGTTTTTGAGATTATAATTACAACACTTCTCCCTTCTATTTTTTCTTTCCAAACCCTCCTATGGAGCCTTCCCTGGTCTTCAGATTCATGACCTTTTTTTCAGTCACTCTTATTACATACGTATATGTACTCACATATCTAGTTCCTAAGTATAACCTCTTTAGTCTGTACAATGTTATTTGAGTGTGTTACATAAACATCTTTGAGAAATAAATGTTCTTGAACATTTTTAGCTGCTGCTGCAGAGGGAAAAGCACTTTTGCATCTCAGACGCCATGTCTCCTTAGAAACACCAAAAGGCGTGTGACCTGGTATCCCCACAGCGCCACCAAGTGTTAGCAAGAAACCCTTTCTCCTAAATTGCTTCCTCTGTACATTTTCTCATACTAATGAGGGTCCAGTACAAAATTTTACATGCTAATTTGGGATGCAGTCTCCCATATTTCTACCAGAATATCCACAAAGTGTTAAATACTTTATTTTCTGATGTCTTCCAACTTTAACCTCAGTTGTCCATCCCACTGCATAAGTAAAACTTCTTATTGCACAAAAATCTTGATTCTTCTGTTTGCTAATGATTTGTCTCAAGAAGTCTCATCTCTAATGACGTCTCATTTGTATTTTTAGTCATCTCTGTTTGTCTTTCTTATTCTATAGGGGAATTGTCTTATAAATTCCTGGGGTGTTGGTGGGGTTGGGTGAAGAAGCAGCAGGCAATAGCATATGCTATCAAGCCCAAGAGATCTGACGATAGATATCCCAGGGGACGTGGATGGTGGAAGGCGAACATTGATCCATATGTGCGGCATGGCTTGTGCCTCCCACCACATGCACTGATAAATAAATGGAAGACAAAATATTAAAACGTTCTAGAAATGGCTGAGAAATAAGGCTTTTCCTCAGTTACCTACAGTCACTTAAAAGAACTGTAACTGTAAACAGATATGGCCAGACCATACAGAACACAGAGACTTTAGTAGTTCTGACTGCTTGAAAATGAATTGCAGCTAAACCCAGAAAAGCACTCTAGTATAACAGACAGTTTGCTAGGAGAAGTTAATCTTTACTTTCCTGCCTTTTACTACATCTACCTGCAGTGAGCTGCATTCCTTTTGTCTTGGGAGTATCAACAAAATAATTTGTGGACACACCAGGTATTTCAATAAAGCAATGCTAATGGTTACATAATCCAATGTGTTTCTCACAAAACAGGAATCTGGACTGCCGGAAGGTGGAGCAGTTTATGGGCCCACATTGAGAACTGAACCAAAGGGAAATTGCAAACTTTCCAGATAATAACTCACACATCTGTCTGGAGTTTGAAGCAGCTTTTCCCTTGTCCCTCCTACTCATTGCCCTCCTCTATAAGAGAAAATAGACAGTTATTCTATGTGTCTCAGTAACTATACAACTATTTAGTTCTATTGGTAAGGGCTGCCTTCTGAAGTCTAAGAGGCCACTTTCAATGTGTGTGTTTTGAGACAGGGTTTCTGTCTTGGAAGGGGCCTTTCTTGGAACTAGCTCCTGCAGACCAAGTTGGCCTCAATTTCACAGAGATCTGCCTGCTTCTGCCTCCCTAGTGCTGGGATTAAAGGAGTGTGCCACCATTGCCCAGTTCTATCTTAACATTCTTGAATATTGGTTTGGGAGAGGCCAGAGAAAAGTCTTGTTTGCATCTGTAAAGTTGGGCTACAACAGTAAAATTTGTTAAGTTTAGAAGAAGATTGGCAAATCAGAAATACCAGAATGATGCCAAGTAAAAGAACAGAAGACTATTACTTTGGAAGGGACAACAATTTAGATGCAAAAATTCCATAGTCTTATCTGTTGTAGTGAACATTATGTTGTTGAGTGGCTTAAAATCTACACTCACTAATGGGCATGAAGGTACTTTGGATTACCAAAATCTGTTCAAGGAAATGACTAAGTAGACAGAGGGCTGGGATCCACTTACTTGCAAAGAAGGCATTGAAGCTAGATAGTAGTTATTGTTTCCAATTAAGTACATGGCTTGTGACTAAACAGTGCTCTAAATCTCAGGAAGAAGGAATCATGAGCAAGTCCACCTTGTCCAAGTATTTCCACGACCTCGATTTCTTCAAAGCATGTAGGTGCTTTCTTCCCTTAGTATGGTATGGAAAGCTAAATATCTTGTAATTCCAGGGCATCTTTTCTGGGGTTGCTTCGGATTTTGGTAGGATTTTTTCCTGCTTTAATTAACATAGTACAAATGTGATAACTTTACACGGTGGTTTGTATCTGAATTTCCATGTTGATGCAACACTGAAATGTTATTAAGAACAATATATAAGATGGTTCTAGGCTACTTTTTGTTGAGCTCAATTTTGTAACAGTTGTGATGCGATGAATTTTATTGCTTCTTCTATTTTTTAACCATCTTGTAATAGCCAGGTGCTATATGTCTGGCACTTATTTGAAAAGAGCCATAAACTAACTCCTAAAGTTTAAAACAATACTAAAAGGAAAAATGGCTTGACAAAATGCTCCTTTGTTGATATTGCTACAATTTCTTGTTCTGCTTGATTTTGGCAATTCTATCCAAATTGGCAGTTGAGGGAATCACTCAGTTCTGGAGGTAATACTAAACCATTGCCTCAGCTATAAAGGAGTGTGTGTGTCGTTTCATATGTGTTTACAGAACTGGTGGTTTATTACCAGTATACAAGAAATGGAAGCAAGTAAACAGTCTCATGCTTTGTTCTTATAAGATTAAATATAATTCTAAGCCTAGTTTGACAAGTTTTATAATGGGTAACCTTTACACGGATTAGTGTGTAGACTTTCCTCAAGGTTACTGATGACTGATAGAAGGAGTAGCAATTAATTTTCCTGATGTTCCCAAGAACTTCTGTGAGAAAATTAAAAGTTCTATCTGTTGTTTTTGCTTTGTTTTGTATAGCTACTAGCTATACAGTTAGCCAATAGCATTCTTAAGGCAGTTTAAATCAAATTAATTTCATTATTCCTAATTCCTGTGAAATTGTCACAGATATGAACTAGTGAGGGGGATAAGCTAAGCTTCTTTCAAACTCCACTTTATAGATGAACAAATCTGAGGCCTGGAAGAAAGAAAGGTCAGAGAGGTCATTACAATTACAGCAGAGATTCAAACTTCTCTTTAATTTCTTAAGTTTGTTTTTTTTAAAAGTTTTCCATACCACATGCTGTTTACATCACATGATAAAACTGCTTTATTTTAATTTTTCAATAATTCATGGTTCATTAGGGCAATTGTGTTTATAGGAGAATACAGTTTTTATAAGAGAAACTCTGAACCTCTGAATTTATTTATTTCATCTCTTGTATGGATAGTTGGGGTGGTTTCCAGTATTACTCATGATTTCCCTCCTGTTGAGCAAGCCTGAGACCATTAGAAAGGAGTTGGTTACCATGGTTACCACCAAGATAAGAGAGCCACCATTGCACTGTTTAGGTTAATTTGCCAAGCTGGTCATTACTGTGGTTCAAGCTATCATAGTTTGGTATGATTGTGGGTTGCTCCCCTCCCTTGGTGACAGCTTGCTTAGCACTTTCAAGTAAATGAAAAACATTCCTCAGGGAAGAGGTTACTCAAGTTCTCTGATTCCTGTTTCCAAAGTATATAGTGTCTTCATCAATAAGAACTTAGCTTCAACCTCTAGGCAACCAGCAGGAGCAATGACAATAGATTATATATTTTGTGGAATCTGTTAGACTACCCTGACCAGCAGCTGGAGGGGGTGTTTTCCAATGTCCGGTAGTGGAGCTGTTGTTAGATAGTCTACGGCAGAAATTCTCAACCTGTGGGTCATGGTTCCTTTCACAGCCTTCACACATCAGATATCCTGCATATCTGATATCTGCATTATGATTCATAACAGTAGACAAATTAGAGTTATGAAGTAGCAAAGAAAGCAATTTTGTGGCTGGGGTCACCACAAGAAGAAGAACTGTATTAAAGGTTGCAACTACTGAAGTTTGAAAATCACTGTTCTATGGCCCTTTGGGGGACCATTATCAGCCCAAGTTGGACAACTTTCTCTCTCTCTCTCTCTCTCTCTCTCTCTCTCTCTCTCTCTATCTCTATCTCTCTCTCTCTCTCTCTCTCTATATATATATATATATATAATTTTTTAATTCAAAAAAATTGTTTTTCAATTCAAACCATATATATATATATTTGTAAACAGTTATATTCATATGCATTCTATGTGATTTTAGGCAAGCAAAAACAAATATGACTCCTTAAGACACTAAAAAATATCGTTAGTTTTATATTTCCCTCCTAATTGCCTCTCCTTCTATATTGATCTCCCTCCCCCACTTAACACCCCCTCCTCCTTTTGTACCATTTCGCTTTAACATCAATTGCACCCTGCTATTCTCCTCTCTAGTGTTCCCGCTACCATAGCAGGGTTTTACTTATCTGTTTTCTGCACTACTCCAGGTACTACTCACATTTACACACACACACACACACACACACACACACACACACCACACTATTTCTTATTATTTGTTGTTATTTCTTATTATTTGGGGAGTTCTGTACAATTAAGGTTGAGAAATAGTTATATGTTAAAGATTGCTTTTCCTTTCCTCTCCATGTCCTTGTATTGAACTCATTTCTTAATCGATTCTTCCAAGAAGAATTCTTCAGTTAATTACATAGATATTTATTAAGATAGTTGATTTTTTGGAGGACTATTGTGACAAATAAACAATCTTGTCATTCAAGGCTTGCTACCAGTGAGTGCTCTCATAAAAGACAGAACGTCAATGTGTCTTCCTGTAACATCACGAGAAACAGCTTTGCCCACTGAAGAACACAGTTTCATATACCAAAGTTTTTGCCCAATTTTGAGTTGAATAGTTGTTTTGTCTGAATAACTGAGTTCAATTCATCCCTCAAGTCACATATTTTTCATGACAGCTATGAAATTTTAGGGGCCTAGAACAAAAACTAAAGACATTTGTGTTATTTCTGCACTGTGGATATGAGAAAACAGTATAATATAATTTTTGAAAATGTAATACACACTGTTCATCATTGCATGACAGTATAGGTTCAATTTTAATTTATTCTCAAAATCTTCATGGAAATAAAATTCCGTTTGCCCTTTGTTTACATCAGATGAAAAATGCTTCCAATTCAAACCACGTGAAATATATTCTTAATATTCAGAATTC
The DNA here is from genome assembly GCF_018167655.1 of Microtus oregoni. Lineage (NCBI taxonomy): Eukaryota > Metazoa > Chordata > Mammalia > Rodentia > Cricetidae > Microtus > Microtus oregoni. The sequence continues at coordinate 47,539,282 of NW_024543069.1, forward strand.
TTAGAGTACACCCTGCCCTCAAATAAGCATTTTTGTATAACTCTAATGATAATGAAGTGTAATTTATCAGTTTTCTGTGGAATCTATGAAAGTGCATTAATATTAATTTTTGAATAGATTAATGAAATAGATATGTTATAAATTATTTGTTGATAATTTCCCACAGACTATTAATTTACATAAGTAGATTATAGTGTCAAACCAATGTGGACATTTGATCAGTGACTTTTTCTATTACATGGACAGTTTTATCATGGTGCTGTTATTCAGGAAAAGACTAGTCCCAGGTTCCCTGATTTATCTCCTGAATCTGCCATTTGCTATACCTTTCGAGAAAGATGGTAATTATAATTTTAACTGCAGACTTAAGAAAATTAAACTAAGTACTTTTTTTCCTAAAGCATTCAAAATAAAATCTCATATATAGGAAACAAAATTTTAAAAAATGAATTTTATTTTATTATCAGGTAGAAGTAGAGAGAAATAAATTTCAAATGAAAGTCTACTCATTGAGTGAACTTATTTTAAGTTAATAAATGTTGGTTTTCTCATCTGAGAATAGAGCTGAGAGCCACCTCAAACACAGCAATTAAGTGAATTTATACCAATTTTCTCTCTTCTACTCAAACTAGTTTCTAACATTTCTATTTGTATCAAATATTGACATATATAATCGTAAAATTAATAAATTTTTTTAACAATATGGTTGTTTTAGATTTGAAAAGTTAAAAATGGTTTGCTTGGCAGCCTTAAATACTCTCCTTGTGCATATGGTTTAAGAAAAGGTCTCTCACTAATGAATCCTAAATAGAAATAAGAGAGAAATATTAACATCTGATAGACAAATGCTAATACTTTTAATGATTCTACAACATGGTTTTACTTTTAATTACATTGAGGAGATTTACATTCAACATTGGTACCTAGTGGCATTCCTTTGAAAATATTTCTCTTGGTTGGAGGGTATGCCATTTCATAGCCCTGTTTTCTATAAATATTTTTTATCATGCATTCTATCCACTTCTTTCTGAGAAGAATGCACTTGAATCTAAAATTCTTCAGCAATAAAAAGCTTACAAAATATTCAGTTCAATTTGGCTAATTCCACACCCAGGAAAGCTATTTATTGATTGATTGATTGATAGGGTTTGCTTTGTTTTGTTTTTTGGCTATTTGAGACATGGTGTCTCTGGGTAGTCTTGACCATCCTGGAGCTGGCTGTGTAGACCAGGCCAACCTTGAAATCACAGAGATCTACCTGCCTCTGCCTCCTGAATGCTGGAATTAAATGCATATACTACATGGCTCAGGAAATTTCTTAAACTTTCACACACACACACACACACACACACACACACAGAGAGAGAGAGAGAGAGAGAGAGAGAGAGAGAGAGAGAGAGAGAGAGATATTTATCACATACTGAGGGTACTTTGGCAGTTGAGGCTTTATACCCCATATGAGGCAATCTACTTTGGTGCAGTAAAAGCTTTCCCACGATATGTACCTGACACCCCCTACCCTTATCAAGCACTCCTCACCATATCCCTTAGGGAATTTTGAACTTGATTATCAAGTATAAAATTGGAAAGCAGAACATTCAACTATGAAAGATGAATAAAGATCTGCATTTTCTTGATGATATTTTTTAATTAATTAATTTATTTAAGGATTTCTGCCTTCTCCCCGCCACCGCCTCCCATTTCCCTCCCCTCTTCCCCATCAAGTCCCCCTCCCTCATCAGCTCGAAGAGCAATCAGGGTTCCCTGACCTGTGGGAAGCCCAAGGACCGCCCACCTCTATCCAGGTCTAGTAAGGTGAGCATCCAAACTACCTAGGCTCCCCCAAAGCCAGTACGTGCAGTAGGATCAAAAACCCACTGCCATTGTTCTTGAGTTCTCAGTAGTCCTCATTGTCCGCTATGTTCAGCTAGTCCAGTTTTATCCCATGCTTTTTCAGACCCAGGCCAGCTGGCCTTGGTGAGTTCCCGATATAATAATCAAAACACAAAATATACAGGTTAAAGAAAGAATATTTCTTGATGATATTTTGAGAAAGAAAGACTAAATGTATTCACAATTAACATGAGAAAATCAACCGTTTTTACTAAGAAATCAAAGTAATAAAAAGAATAACAAAACCAAATGTCCATATTCTCCATAAAATTATCAGAAATTACAAATATATAATGTACAATACTATAGTAAACACAATGAAATGGATTTCACATTTGCTTTCAATGGTGTATAATTTAAAATATGAATAACATTTTGTAATCTATATCTAACATAAATTTACAGAGATTTTCATTCAGTGTTGTCACCGCACGCCTTTAATCCCAGCACTTGGGAGGCAGAGGCAGGCGGATCTCTGTGAGTTCGAGACCAACCTGGTCTACAAGAGCTAGTTCCAGGACAGGCTCCAAAGCCACAGAGAAACCCTGTCTCGAAAAACCAAAAAAAAAAAAAACTAAAAACTATTATCTATATTATCATTCATATGTTCAAAATTAGAAAAATAATTAACAATTATAGCGCTTTCATAAAACAAAATATGTTTCATGCCATTCCATATGGTTTTATAAAGTGATTTCAATAATGTGGAAAACTGTTAATGAAGTAATTTGAAATAGAGAAACCAAATAATTGTTCTAAAGTATTTGAATACAATGTAATGAATTTATTTACTTAGTATTTAATAGTGTGTAATTAAGTGTAGACGTAATGAGTAGTGATTGTTTTAACCTCTATGGTTATTTTTTATTATAATCCAATAACTGCAGGCATTACTATTATAATCATACAAATGCCTTTCGAAACAATGGATTATAAGTCTACAAGCCACTATGAAACAGTGGAGTGTCCTAAATTATTGGCCTGTGATTGGATTGTGAGTATTAATTTTAATACAGCTAGAAATGTAATAAATTCTACAGAGAGCAAGTGTCTTGTGATGCTCTCTCTTTTCACTTGACTGTCCACTTGCTGTTCAAAAGCAGCACTCAGAATAATTTGACTCTGCCACTGCTCAAAATCTCAGGAGAGTCCTTTGATGCTCTGCCATATGAGCTACAGTCCATTTTTCTACAGCTTTCCTGGGCATGTATGTAGGAAAACATCCTTCAGCAGAGGCCTCTTGTGTCTATTGTGTAGTCCTCCATGTCTCCACTCTACTGTCACTGTCACTGTCTAGTTGGTTTTGGCTTACATCATCATGTATCTTCTCTATGTTACAGTCCAGCTTAAAGTTTTCATGCTTTAAGTAGAGAAGACAATCTTTCAGATGTAGCAAACCTGATCTTCCTTCTTATTAGTGCTTCTCTAGTAGATAGAAAGGATGGCATAGAAAGTCCAGCTCTGTACAAGACAAACAGCACTGAAAATAGTAATTGAAATAAATTTTCTTGGCTATTGGGAGAGTATTAAAATCTTTCCAGCTGGTCGTGTAATGAACATAATTTTGGGGAGAATACGAGGAAAGGAAGAAATCAGGATCTGAAATGGGAGTGACGAAGAACTATTGGCAACTAAGGAATGCTGGGAAAGAGCACATTAGTCCTCCACAGCTAGTCCTTTAGCTGGCCAGCCAATACCAAGTGTCAGCTCTAAAATCATAGGAATAAGCAACACTACACAGACTCAAGCTGTATTTTTGCATTTATGCACAAATATATTTATATTTAATAAAAGATAGTTAAAGAGAAAGAGGCCAAGAATTTGAAAAGAAGTGATATATGTATGACATGGCATGGGACATTGTAGGCTGATAGCAGTGAGGGAGTAGGATTTTTACAGTTTGAATATAATTACATGGTCTTTTCCTTTCCCTTTTCTCTCACCAAACCCTCCCATGTCATACAGACTTTCCATCTGTCTACCCTGCAATTGTCTTCCATACCCAGATATCTCCGGGTTCATGATCCCCAAAGCACATGGCCCTGTGCCTTACTGTCAGTGGAGACCCGTACTGCAGACACTGTCTCAAAGTCTCGCCAGCCTTCGTGTGCGGAGACCCGTACTGCAGACACTATTTCAAAGTCTCGCCAGCCTTCGTGTATAATCACAGTTGTCCCATTCTAATAGTGGCTCTATCCTGAGTGTTCCTTTTTTTTTCAGGACTGGTTTGGATGAATCGCTTTGCTATTCTAAGTCTACATAAAATAATATTGAAGTTACCTATCCCTTAATCCCATGGCAGAGAGATGCTTGAGCACTGAAATTAGCATCTGTTTAAGAGAGGAAGATTTGCCAATATGGGAATTGCATTAGGTGTAGTTTAGTGAGGATGACATGTGGTTTACTCAATAGCTATGACATCTCTGATGAATAACAAAAGGTATTGCCATTCTAGCCAATAAAATATCTAATCAGAATACAAATTTGGAATTTACTACATGTTCATATCTAACTCAATTCTGCATATACCTAGGAAACAGGGATTTATAGCTTTCTTTATGTAAACTTTTAAACTTTAAATATCTATAGTTCTTTTCAGTAACCTACTTTGAGTTCTGTATGAATAAAACAATCTGTAATTTATTTATGCTATTCTAAATCATTTAGCTCCAAATTAATGTAAAGCTAAACTGTACAGTTTATTGTATCAATTTAAAAACACATCAAAATATACAGAATAAAAGCATTCCTTTACAAGAGCCAGTTCCGGGACAGGCACCAAAGCTACAACGAAACCCTGTCTCGAAAAACCAAAAAAAAAAAAAAAAAAAAAAAGCATTCCTTTTTCTGCCATCTATATTGACTTTTTTTTTTTTTGCTAAGTTCACTTTATGTTGCTTTTGTTTTGAAGACTTCTTTTGTATCCCAACCTTCTAAACTTGGTAAAATAAAGAAATCTTGTCTCTCCCCACTCAAAGGTGGCATGTTCAAGTATCAATATAATACTAAACTTACATAATTTGAGAAATATCAATATGACAGTAAACTACATGTACAACACCTGGCCTGAATTTCTCAGCTTTGTCATAGACGTGTGTGGAGAGCACAGACTGCACATGTTTTGATGTTTGAAGTTATCTACCAAAAATTCCTTTCAAAGTTGACTTGTGAAACTATTGGGTCCATTTGATGTATGGTATCAATTAACTTTTTTGCTGATTTCTTGTTTATTTTTTTGTCCAGATGGCTCATCTATCAAATAAAGTGGGGTATTAAGTTAACCTACTACTACTATATTGTTGTTAATCTGTACCTTTAAATCCACTAGTACATTTTCTTTTTTTTTAATGAAGTTGACTTCCTAGAGTTATATGTATATATGTTTAGGAGAAGAATGCCTTCTTGGTCAACTGTCCCTTGATCAGGATAAAGGGTCCTTCTTTATCTCTTCTTAATAGTTTCAAATTTAAGTCAATCTTGTGGATTTTAAGATAATGAGGTCTGCTTGTATCCTGGACCCATTTAATTGAAATATTTTGCCTATCATTTAATTAGAAGGCGGTATGTATATTTAAAGCTAAAATATAATTCTTGTAGACAGCAGATATGTGGATTTTGTTTTCTGACCCATTCAGCCAACCCGTGTCTTTCTATTACAGAGATGAAACCATTGATATTTAAGGTTATTATTGAAATGTGTATGTTAATTGTGGTCATTTTGTTTTGATTCTTTATGTTATGTTTTCAGTAATATTTTGTATTCTAATAATTACAGCTTCATATTTTCATAGTCTTTCTGCTGTATTCATTTCTCCCTTCAGCAAGAAATGCTGTTTTATAATTTTTTAGTTATAATTTGTTGGCTATAATTTTTCAGCTGTTTATGGAAAGTTTTCTTTGTCCTTCAATTATGGCAGATAGTTTTGCTGAGTATGTTAGTCTAGACTGGTCATAATAATCTTTTACAACTTGGAGTACATTGTTCCAGAATCTTCTTTTCATTAAGAAATCAGTTGTTATTCTGATAGGATTTTCATTATATTTATTTGACTTGCCTTTTTTCTCTTGCAGCTTTCAGTAAGCTTTAGGTTATGTTTATTTAATGTTTTAACTATACTATGCCATGGGGATTTTCCTTTCTGTTGTTGTCTATTTAGTGTTCTGTCTGGGTGTGTTTTTTATTAGTTTGGGGAAATTTTATTCTATGGTCATGTTGAACATCTGATTGTGTCATTGACTTAGGATTCTTTTCTCTCACCTATGGCTTGGTCTTTCCATGCTGTCCCGCATTTCCTGTATTTTCTGTTCCTGCGGTTTTGTAAATTTGTCATAGTCCTTGCTTATTTGGTCTAGATCTTCTACTTCATCCCCGAGTCCTGAAGTTCTATCACCTGCTTGACTCGTTCTACTTGCAAGGCTTTCATTTGAGTTTCCTAGCTGAGTTATTGGATTTTTCAATCCAATCCTCATTTCATATTGAGTCCTCTTTAATGAAGCAAGACTAATAAAAACTCAGAGAGAGAAATTGACATTCAACCTGAAGATCCAAGAAGCAAAACAGCCATCCACTGGCTCTTACCTCAACCTTAGTCCAAAAGACGATTCTGCCTCCAGGAATCTCAGAATCAGAGAGACTCTGTCTGAGAGCTGTTTCTTCCCATTTTGTAATCCTTTCTAGGGTTGGAATTAAAGGCGTGCACCACTGGGATTAAAGACATAGACTGCCTGGTTTCTATGGCAAACAAGTATAACTACTGGGATTAAAGGTGTGTGTCACCATTACCTGGTCTCTAAGACTGACCAGTGGGGCTGTTTTACTCTCAGACTGCAGGCGAGCATTATTTATTAAAATACAATTGAAATGTTATTACACTTTAATGTTTTATTTCTTTACTGAATTACTTTCTCAAGTGTTCTTGGTACTTGTTATACATAACAGACCAGAATTAGCATGGTTATCACTCTGTGTGATCCTACATATTTCAAAGAGACCCTGAGTAAGCCCATCCGTGTGCATGTTCTTGTCCATATGGATGTGCTTTTGTAGGTCATAGTCATTTCATTTTATGAAATATTTCCCAATCTCATTTCTCATGACAACAGATCACAGTAATTTACGCAAGAGCATCGATGTCAGAGTTTCCGTGTTCAAACTTGGGCTGTCCGATTTTCATTTGCAAGGTAAAACCATGATCTCAAAGAGTCAGGATAGAAAGAAGCAGCATTTGTAAACCTCTAAGCTTGTTTGCTTCAGCAAATGGAATTTCTGTGATCCACTCTACAAGACCATCCAAGTCCTCCATGTTTGCTCTCATCACTTAAACTAGACTGATTTTCAGCGACATTGCAAGCTGTTACCTTTCTCTGTGTTCGTTGGATCTTTCCACATACAGCAGAAAGCAGGGATAGGTTGGAGTTACTTAGTTGGATACGATTTTTATCACAAACTGTACAAATTTGAGGAGAATGTAAGCAGGACTAAGCCACGGGCACCTTGACGAGCATTCATTTACAGACTTCCTTTCCAGTGCTTTGACAGCATCTCCCTCCCGGAAGGAAGGAGCGCGTGGTAAAAGCTTCTTTGCACATGTTTTCCTTCCAAGACCTGCTGCTTACGGACTGATTTTACAAGGCTTCTCAGGCTTAGGACTGGGTCTCTATGGCAATGGCAGGTTGAAATAAAGATCTCAGCAGGATAAACAAGCTAACTGCTCTCGTGCTTGCTTCTCTGGCCTAAGACCACCTTGTAATCCCTGTAAACTTAGATTTTTACCTGAGGACTGGATATTTTTTCTTCTTTCTTAAATTTGTTAAATGTTCCTTTATGGCTCTTTTTCTACCTCAAATTCTCCGTACATTGTTCTAGTATGTTCCTTGAGAGCCAAACCTAAGAAAGTTGTTCATGTTTATAGGTGAACGAAAGCACCACTAAGACCATTTCTCGTATCGTCTCATCACAATGGACTCTTGGTTTGTGAAAGCACAATACTATGATGTCAACAAAATAAAGTGCCTCATAGGGCCTTTCTCAGAACATGTGATGTGATAGGTGACTGTTTGCTTTATCCTTTAAGACCAAAAAGTATTAGTAAAGGAGAAATAAAATATTTTAGATTTTGTTAGGTCTCTTATTTGCATAGTTCCCCACAAAAATGGAAACTACTTTGAACACACAGTCAATGCCTTCAATCTGCTCTGTACCACATTTTTCCAGACTGAACACACTTCTTCAGAAGTCACAGAGTTCACTCAAAAATTCAAAACACTGCTAAGAAGCAAAACACACAGTCTTACTTAAATCTTCCACCTTCTTTAGGTCCAGCTCGCCAACACTCCAGTATAGAGAGAGGGAAAGGTTGAAACGAGTTCACCTATTTCATTTTGTTCTTTTGTCTTTATGGGGGGAAAAATCACCGGAAATAGTCCATGTTTTCTTCCAATTAAAGACTATGGGATTCTTTATGCTCCACTTTGTTTTCCTCAAGCTAATACCTAACGATGAGGCATAGACTAATAACTTCAATAAAGCTATTTCAGTCGTTGTTCTTTTAAACTTGGTGTGTCCTAGCCATGTTTCAGACACTTGAAAACAATAATGACTTGAGAAGACAAAGGAAAGTGCTGATCCTCCTGAATCATTTGTGAAGTTGGGAAAGTTACACACATTTTGTTTTCACATGATGCTTATCAGTTACCAATAATTATAATTTAATTTTGTTAAAACACAAATTACATATCTTGTCTCTGTATACTATGTTTTCTCATGGTTAAAAGTTATATGCTTACCTGGGTATGAATAAAATGTGGAAGATTTGGATAACAATATTTTACAAAATAACATTGCTTTATCAAAGAAAACACATTTTAGTGCTAAGTACTAAAGAATAAAAATTTTAAAAAAAGCATTGGCAAATAATTTTTAAAAAAAAATAGTTGGGTAGATGGTTTTAGTCAGAAAAATGTCTAGTTTGCAGGCATGAGGATTTGAGTTGAATTCCCAGAACCCACCTAATAGGCAGGTACTATGGGAGGCTCCTGCAATCCCAGTATAAGTAGAGGAATATCATGGGAAATGTAGAATAGATGTGCAGCCAGCACTGACTGAGCAATGTAGCCCAATTGTTGAGCTCCAGGTTTCAGGAGAGACCTTGTCTCAAAAAATACTATGGAGAGCAATAGAGGAAAGCACTTAGTATCTACCCCCAACTTCAACACATGTGCGCACACACGCACCCTGATACATAAAAGAATGCACACAAATGGACATGCACATACATACTTACACATATACATGCATGTGTGCACATGCACATGCATATGCTCCATACACTATAATAAAAGTAGTGCTAAAAATAAAAGATGATTGACATTTATTATCAATGCAAAACAGTTGTGGTTTGGAAACTTTTGAAATAAGAAATGAATGGATATGTAGACTAAGTGTATTGATTTTTTTTTAAAGGGTAATTTCAGAGTGTTGTTAGTTTGTGACCAGATATTAGGATGAAAGGTGACAGAGGGATCCCCTAGTAAAATGCATGGTGAGCACTCCAGAGGCAGCCTTTGAGTTAATCAGCAATTTTTCACAGGCGACATCTAATCTATGAGTATAAATTACTTTGCACTCTTATTATTCCTTAATTGAAGTGCACCAATGTGAAATTGCCATGGATGTCGCAGGAATGATTCGAGCCTCAATTAACTCGAGTAAAATTGAAGCCCTTTTTTCCCTGAACTGGGACTATTGTCTGACATCTTGTATTTATTTAAATTGTTGCTAGAAAATTAGAGAGGTTCTGTGTGACTAGGTGCTTTATAAGGATGTTCTGGAGCTGAAAGAACATCTACGAAATCTATTTCCATGTAAATCTATACCCATTTTATGCAGCTGTTTTGTGTAACAGATGTGTTGCCAGCAGTGGCTTAATCTCCCTGGATTCCATTTGGGAAGTAGAGATTAATGGCATTCATTTTTTCCCCAAAGTGCCATGTAGAGGCTCTGTGATTTTTAATTCAAAAAGCAACCACCCTTGCTATTCTCTGCAGCAATGTTACTTTTCATCGGCTAGATACAGCATGGATTTCCTACCCAGGCCAGGGGAAGACATGAGTGAACTCAGTACAATGCAGACCACTCAACTAGTTTTAAAATTGTTGGAAGGACATACTGCCCTTAGCTTATGCATGCTAATATGTCACTAACTTAAGATATGTTGTTCTTGGTAATTTTTTCTGTAATTAAAAGATGAAGGAAATATGTTTGGTCACCAAGTCAGAAAAAAACTTTATTGAGCCATTACTATTCTCAGAATGTGTAATTGGGACAGATTGTATAATAAAGAACTCCAAAGACGGTAAATTGGGTTATTCTGTGAGAGATCAACCAAAAATAGCCCCCAAAGAATGCTGAGATAGCCTCAGTGACGGTGGGTACAGCAAGAACTGAGGGGGAGTATATTGCCTACTGGAGGAAAGTGACTAGCAAGCCTGTGTCGATAGGTCCTTCACCTCACTATTTTTGGGGACACATGAACAGACGAAAGAGAATAATTACTAAGAATCAATATGTACGTGAAACTACATAATTGAAACATTTGCATATCTGAATACTGATGCATCTTTAGCACTCTTGGAGATACTGTGAATCAGTCCTAATGCTGGGGAAATCAGATAATGTTTCTGATGGCTTTATGTGTAGACATGTTACTTGGAGGCCAGCATCAAAGATTGTTCTTTGGTTCTGGGGAGAAGTGCCCACTTTTGGTTAATGCTACATCATTTATTTAATGAATAATTATATGTGTTATGTACTCACTAAGAAACTCAAAAAGGCCCGGGTATCAGCAGGCTCAGCACTCAATGGCTTGTTTCCTGGCAGTATGGGTTTTCTTGATCCATCTAGCAGGAGATCTCTCTGAATATCTGAGTGAGAAACAATCACCTTCTTTTACACAGATGAGACTGGTCTCTCAAATCCCAGAGAAGACGTGGTGACAGGCCTTTCTTGTTCCTGCACTCCCTCACAGTTCTACTGCTTCCTCTGCCTTCTTATCTAAATGATTCTATCAGTGCTGCTGAGAGCTCTATCATCTTTGAACTAAACTCCAAGTTAGCTCTAACCCCTCAGTGCTTGACAGCTGTCAATGAGGCCACCCTGCAGTCATCAGTCACTAATACAGCAGCCTGATCTCAGAAACGAGATAGACAGGCAACGGCAACATCTCATCACCTCCATCTCTGGAAATAGCCCACAGCCTTTTAAGCCGGGAACCACCCTGACTGAAAAAGCAAACATCTTCAGGTTCATCCCTGACAGCTAAAGTTCCACTTCGCCCACGTGTCTGACGTCATCTGAACTAAGGCTTTCTATAAATTGGCTTGAATTTTGTACATGTGTGAAGTAAGGTAAATACATTGAAAAAAATCCTACAGTATACATTTTTTATGTGTCTGCTCTTAAAACATCAGCAAAATTGGCGTGACTAACTCAATCATTTTGCCTATTTAAGCATCATAATAAATCATTGTACCATTAGTTTGGTTCCAGTGCAGTGGTTGCTAGACTTGGAATCTATCTTAAGATCTGAAAGTGGTTTCAGGTAGCCAGGGACCTTGTGACTGTGTGGGGGGTATCGACAACAAAGACAAGCTTCTACTTTGGTTAATGAGAAGTGGACCCAGGTTCATTCATGTGTTTTCACATTCCATGAATTTAGATATGCAAGTATGCAGTGCTAATCATCATAAGTGTTCATAAGTAATAGAGTCACGTAAATGGACAGCTGTTTATTAAATTCCAAAAACATGCATAGTTGCCAATTAAGCAAACGTTTTCCAAGCACTCACTATTGTTAGGAAGTGTGCTAGGAGTGTTCTGTGTGACAAGGAACTCTCAAAGCCTATTTGTCAGTGTGGGCTGGGCTGCCGGGACCAAAAATGTACATTATAATATAGTATACAATATTGTATTGCAATAGGTTTGTATGGTTATTCTCTCAATTTCTTGCTCTTTCTCTCTACTTGGTGGTTTTTCTGTATGCAGACTTGTAATGATCCTACATATGTTGGGAAAGTTTATATAAGAACTAAAAAGACCTATCCTAAGGAGAATTTAAGAATTACGATCACAAAATTGTGTATGTGTCTTAGTGGTAGGATATTAGATTCTGAATAAATGAAGTACCCTTCTAGTTGTTTCATAGCTATTAAGAACACCTGTTACAGCTTTCATGTCCCCCCCACCACCATTTTATATTCTATCGCCACTTCATCTCTGGTCAGCCATAAACAGACCTGCAGTTTTCATGTTGTATGTTAATTTCTCTAATGCCCCTGTTGCTTATCTCCTGTGCTTTTCTAAATGTAGCGCCTTTGATGGTACTTAGCTCTTGTTGTCAACACAATTTTTTTGAAAGGTAGGACAGATACGTTCTGAATGTAATTAATGGAGTGTGCCCACCCTGCACATGCTCTACCTCAGAACTATACAACAGTAGGCACAGGCTATGAGGAATGGGGCACTCGGGGCAGACTTCCAATGTTACTCTGTGTAGGTTGCGTGGCCTGAGAAAGTGAGTCCTTCTTGAACAAAGACTATACAATTCTGTCCCCAGGAGTTCTAATTGACAGCTGGCCTCTCTGACATGAGAACCCGTATCAGCTGAAAGCTACATCATAGTCGCTTTGAAATTAATGGAGAATTGAGTGAGCACTTTAACCATGCAGCTACTTCTTGGAACGTGAGGCCTATTCTACAAACGAAGGCTGAAGAAACCACACGTTATTAGCATGGGAACACTTCTGATGAAAGGCGACATTTCTGTGGAATGATGTTTAGGACCAGGGAGTTTTTCTCTCACTTTTTTTTCTGGTTAGTTATTTTTCCCTTCTCTTATTGTTCCTTTATGTGATAAGAAGAGGCTGCTGTGTTTCATTGTCCCAGATGGGTCATTTGTTCACTGTGTGACCTCTAGAAAAGAGAAGATTATACTATCCAGGAATAGAAGCTGAGTTATTTGCTAGGGGGCAAAAACTTTAAGTTTCTCTTTTCTCAGAAGAGAGCAAGAGATGCTTAGAAACATAGAAAAAATCATTCTCTAGGTTGTGACAGTTAAATAGTATTTTGTTTAAAAAAAATCAGGTGGCTTTAGATGCTTATGCACTGATCAGGACTGTTTAGACCAAATGAAGCTTGCTGCAGGAGACGCTCAGCCACGCACCTAGCATAGAGTCTGTTCCTCAATGAGCTCCAACTTAAATGTCATTGGTCTACTCACTATCTTTTTATTTGTTCGTGTGTGTGTGTGTGTGTGTGTGTGTGTGTGTGTGTGTTGGTGTGATGTATATGTGCATTTCATGTTTACTAACTTTCACCTGGTTTGAAACAGTGTCTCTTGTTCAACACTGCATTGACCAGCTTTCCAGCCCACGACCTTTCAGGGATTCTTTTGTGTCTGCCTGCCTCCTCTCCTGACATGAGGATTACAGTTCTGTGCTTTATATGGGTTACTGAATTACAGCCCTGGCTTTACTCGGGTTCCGGAAATCTGAATTGTGGTCTTCATGGTTGTATGACAAATGCGTTATCCACTGAGCCATTCCCCAGCCCACCCAATTTTCAATTACTGTACACTAGATTGGTATCACCGAAATCATTTAAGCAGGGTTTCTTCAGGAATGATCAGTAAAATACAGGCTGCCTAAGTTGAAGAATTTTTTTCTGAGGAAAACACCATTGGTGATTCTGTCATAGTGTGAGCATCATAGCATATTTTCCTGTTGACTGAGATCTTAGTGTTACTAGGTGACAGACTCTGATGAGTCAAACTGCATATGAACCTGAGCACTGAAGGAAAATTCCCTAGGGCGGCACATCTGCAGATTGGCTTCTTTAATCCTATTTATTAAATTTAAAAGGCTTCTTTTTCTGGATAAAAGAATTAAGATTCAAGATAAACAATGGTGATGGACTCGTGCATAACAAACTACCTAGAAATAGTCCTTGAATTCTGGAAAAAATTAAAGAACAACACCACCTAACCAAGCCTACCTAGCCAGACTCAGAGGCAGAGGACTAAGGATGGGAGGGTAGTTATGTTAGTGAGGCTCCCTTGGTGCTGGCCATGGAGCAGAGTTGGGGAAGTTAACTTTCTTTACATATGATCATTCATGATGCAAGGAGAACCGTGGCCCAGTTCAGAAGAACGCTGGGGAGCTTTGACCTAGGATGTGCAGGTTATTAAATATTGATCACTCTTTGTGCCCTGCAAACCACACTTCTTCCTCTGAGTGAGGCGTCTTTGAGAAGATTCAGGCATACTGCTTTTAGTAGAAAAAGGGTTTTATTTTGGTGGTGGTTTTGATACCATCGAAAGTAACATTGTCATACCAGCTCATCCTGATGATGAACTCCAGGTTTGCTCTGACTATCAAATCTGTAGCTGGGGTTGGTGATTTTACTATGCTTTGGAGTACTCCAACCTGAGTCACAGAAAAGCCAATCAAATCTAATTGTACAAGGAAACTGTATTAATAAGAAAATGCTGTATTTGTTGTTGCTGAATTTTCACTCCTTTGTCTCCCTGGGGGCCCACCACCACATGCCGAAATAAATCACATGGAGCCTTAATGTTTCTTATGAATGTCTGGCCGTAGCCAGGTTTGTTTCTAGTCAGCTCTTCTTAACTTACATTATCCCATCTATCTTTTGCCTCCAGACTTATACCTTTCTCTTCTCCTGTATATCTTTTCTTTCCTTCTTATTCGGTGTCTGGCTGTTTGATTGAGTGGCTGACCACTTCTCTTCTCTTCTCCTCCTTTTCTTGTGACTTGATCTTGCCTCCCAGATTTCTCCTCTTGTTTAATCTCTCTGTCTGCCAGCCCCACCTATCCTTTCTTCTGCCTCACTATTGACTGTTCGGCTCTTTATTAGACAAATCGGGTGTTTTAAACAGGCAACCTAACCCAACTTCACAGAGTTAAACAAATGCAACATAAAAAAAGGGAACATACCTCTGCATTTTCAAACAAATGTTCTTTAGCATAAACAAATGTAACACATCTTAAATTAATATTCCACAACAGTTTATAACAACTATTCATAAAAATAGTTCCTAAGAAGTGAACACCCTCTACACAATGCTTATTGAAGTGATAGATGGGTATGGATTTTTCTTTTCTTTTTTAGGGCTAAGCATTTATTTCTTCAAAAATTGTTTTTATTGAGCTATATATTAGTCTGCACTCTCCTCCTTTCCTCCCCCCTTCTTTGCCATCTCCCATGATCCCCACGCTCCCAATTTACTCAGGACATCTTGTCTTTTTCTACTTCCCATGTAGATTAGATTCATGTAGATTAGATCTTAGGGTTCTCTTTGTTGTCTAGGTTCTCTGGGATTGTTAATTGTAGGCTGTTTTTCTTTGCTTTATGTCTAAAGGCCACTTATGACTGGGTACATATTATATTTTTCAGGGTTACCTCACTTAATATGATATTTTCTAGATCCATCCATTTGCCCACAAATTTCAATATGTCATCATTTTTTCCTGCTGTATAGTACTCTATTCTGTAAATTTATCACATTTTCCTTATCCACTCTTTGGTTGAGCGGCATTTAGGTTTTTTACAGATTCTGGCTATGACAAATAATGCTGCTATGAACATAGCTGAGCACATGTCCTTGTAGTATAATTGAGCTTTCTTTGGGTCATCAGGCACATTGTTTCCTAATTTTCTGAGAAATTGCCATACTAATATCCAAAGAGGCTATACCAGTTTGCACTCCCACCAACAATGTAGGAGTGTTCCCTTTACCTGACAACTTCTCCAGCATTAGTTGTCATCAGTGTTTTTGATTTTGGCCAATCTTACAGGTGTAAAATGGAATCTCAGAGTTGTTTTAATTTGCATTTCTCTGATGACTAAAGATATTGAACATTTCCTTAAGTGTCATTCAGTCATTTTAGATTCCTCTGTTGATAGTACTCTGTTTAAGTCTGTGTCCCATTTTTTTAATTGTATTATTTGTTCTTTTGATGACCAATTTCTTGAGTTCTTTGTATATTTTGGAGATCAGTCCTTTGTCTGATATGTAGTTGGTGAAGATCTTTTCCCGTTCTGTAGGCTGCTGGTTTTGTTCTGTTCACCATGTCCTTTGCTTTACAGAAGCTTCCCAGTTTCAGGAGGTTTCATTCCAACATTGATACATTGTTTCTTTGTAAGAAATGGTAGATGGCATTCATCCAGTGCCTATAGACATAAGTAAATCTGTTCATACACAAATCTAATAGTGAGGCTTGTTCTCAACCCCTTGGCTAAATGTCTCCAAGCCATCATGGAACTGTTTTAAAAGCAGCACTAACAGGCACACATCCTTCCACAATATCCAGCATAGTCTTCCATATAACACCAATTTTTAAGCTTACAAATCACAATTGACCCAGCAGTCATCAATTGCCAGTAGCTCTTCAGCTAGGTCTATTGTGGTTTTTTGTTTATTGTTTTTCATGGAAAGAATTTTTTAGCAGATCAGAAGACATTTCTTTTGGAATGTAAAATCCCAAAGCACACCATATTGTGTAGAATAGATACCATTGCCTTTGTTATAATTAACTTCATTCAAATAAATTGCAAATTAACCTACTGTAATTTGGCTCTGATCAACAAATATCTACCATCATTACTTATTCATACATTTATATAAAGTTTTCAAAGAGTTCCATGCAGTGCAGACAAAAAAGAATGAGATTATTTTGCCTGAAGAGTAAGAATTAGCCTTAAGTACCTGCCAGGGGAGCCTGCCAGGTGTTGTCTATCTTCACAAAGCACAGTGAAAATGGGAAACGGCCTTAAACTGTACAGATATTTCAGTTCTGGCAAAACTTTCCTCGCAGGAAGATTAATAAATATCATTTATAAAGGAATTTTTTTTCAAGGTCGAGAGAACCTTAAAGGCAAGATAAAGTATTTTATTGGTCTACATTTTTAAATTCATTTTTTTTCTTTCCTGAGAACTAGAAGGGTAATTTGTAGATAAAATCAGCATATTTCTCTTCAAGTCAATAAAGGTATATAGAACTGACTTTGCATATTTCTTTCTTGTAGAGATGTCTGCACAGGAAAATACCTTTGCTTGTCTAGAGACTTCATGGTGTTTGAAAGACAGGCTGACCCGAAGGGTGACCATCCCAGTACTGTCACACAGAGCAGCAAATATAGAAAGAGCTCTGAGACAGAGAACATAAAATGCGTATTTGTGTGCACTTTGTTAAGTGGTGTAAAACCAGAATGCTGCTTTTTACACTGTGGCTGCACTGTCATTTCAGCCCACACAGCTGTTTCTTGTCCCACCTCTGCCAAATGCCATGCTTCCTCTCTGGGGTTTGATTCTGTGAGTTGATCTGGGAGAGGATGTCTTGCTGCACGACTTGCAGCATCAGTCTCAGTGCCTTTGAGACTCCCATTCCTCCTCATTTTGCCTCATGTATATTAATAGAGAGATTAGTTTCAGTTCTTTCTTGAATAGCTAATCACTGCCAATCAGCATCGAATAATGGTTGCAGGTCAAATCTGATGAGAAAGATGGTGACTTCAAACTGGAAAATATAATTCTTAGTGAAAACAGCAGCCAGAACAAGACCTCAGACTTGTCACCCAGGCACGAAAGATTTGTTTTTAATTACAAATCTAAGCATAACATGAGGTCTCCTGGGGAGAGTTGGGTCTTCTGAATTGATCTTCCTCTTGTTTCAGTATTTCCTTCTGTGACCATTTGAGCTGAGAATCCACATTAGTTACCATCAGGATTGCAGGGCCAGCAGTACTTTGGAAAATTCTTCCCAGAGGACCAGGAAAACACATGAATGACTTTGTCTCAGGTGATCGTGTTAAGTACAGATAGGGATGATGAGCTTTGTGAAATATTGTTAACACATCACGTGGACCAGCATCACCATGCTGCTTAAGCTTCAGCATAATCCAAAAGCAAAATATTGCGCCAGCTATTAATACTAGGTTGATAAATGGTTAATAATTAATGCAGGGTGATCCTAAATCTATTTCAACATTGGTAAACAAGATTTCTAAACCTAACTGCTAGTGCTGCTGGCACTGGGTATACATTAGTGGTTTGCTCAGGTTGCTGTTCTGGTATCTTTATGTTTTACACTAGGCAGATGTATTGGAATGCAGACCATACAGCCCTGATACAGGGCTCATATGCTCATCTTTTATGAAATACTAACTAGAATTCTTTGACAATCCATTTTTCAAAATTATCATTATAATTTAAAATTCAGGAAATGCTGAAGTTGAACTAACATCTGTGTCTTATCAGAGATACGGTAATTGAGGAATTGGATAGTTTGGCTTGCATTACTACTTTCCTCATTTTGATCGGACATTTCTCTGCCTACAAGTAAGCATACTTGCATTCAATTCTTTCTCTTCTTGACTAGGGTATAATGTGCCTAGCTGTTTGAGATTCCTCCATTTGCTTCCCACGGTCATGGACTGTAACCTGGAAGTGTAAGAGGAAATGAACTCTTTCTCCCTAAGCTACTTCTTCCCAGATGTGTTATCACTGCATCTGAAGTGCAACTAGGGAAAGAGATGGATTTGGTATCTTTTCATTTATAAATTATGATATCTGAGGGTTTTTCTTTTCCTGTTCAGTTGTAGAAATTTGTTGTATAGGATGGACATTAATACATCAGCAATAACATGTTTTACAATTGTTTTCTTGCAGTTTTTCTTTCGGTGTGCATAATCTTAAGTTTGTAAATCCCTTCATAAATCTGTTTCTATTTTGTTGCTTGTGCTTTGGTGTAACCATGAGATGATGAAAATTGTCTGAATTTCTGAATTAAATACTCATTATATTTTGATATATGGGTGTTTTGGCTGCACATATGTTTATGAACTACATGTTTGCCTATTCAAATAAAGACCAGACATATTAAGGTTTCTGATGCTGTGAAGAGAAATTATATGAGCCTGGGAACTCTTAAAAAGAAAAAAACATTTAATTGGGGTTGGCTTACAGTTTCATAGTTTCAGTCCATTATCTTCATGGTGGTGAGCATGACAGCGTGCAGACAGACATGGTGCTGGAGAGATAGCTGAGAGTTCTACACCTTGACCCACAGGCAGCATAGGTGCAAGCGCGACACTTCTAAGGCTTGAGCTGAGACCTCAAAGTCCACCCCCCTTGTCTCACACTTCCGCCAACGAAACCACATCTACTCCAACAGAGCCAATAAGGCCACCCCTCCCAATTGTGCCGCTCCCTGTGGGCCTTATGCAAACCACAACACCAGAAGAGAATGCAAGACCCCCTAGAACTGGACTTAGTGGCAATTGTGAGTCACCACATGGGTGCTTATTACCAACTCAGTTCTCTGCAAGAGCAGTCACTGCTCTTAACCCCTGAGCCATCCCTCCAATGCCAAGTCCAGTGTTCTAAATGTCTCTTCCTCTGGCTCATTCTGAAAGTTCAAGAGTTAATTCATTAGAAAAAACATATGGTGCAAGACAAGGATCCAGTTTGTCATTTGCTGTCTATATCCAGTTTTCCAAACACTGCCCTCCTCCTATTATGGAGTCTGGATCCTATATTTTCTTTTAACCATTTGCTTTTATATGCCTATACTAGTTAGTTCTCTTTTTAAAAATGAAAGGAATTGAAAAGAGGAGTGGTTTAGTGTCTGTCATGTATTGAGAGTACACCACATCATGATGTGGAAGAAACAGGAACAGGACATAAGAAGGCTGGTCACATGTATGAGTAGTATAGAGGAAGAGGGCAGACATTAAATGGGACTTGGCTATCAAGCCTCTAAATCTGCTTGCACTGACTTAATTTTCCTCAGCAAAGTTCCACTTCCTAAATGTTCCACAAGTTTCAAAAGAGCACCACAATCAGGAGAGCAAATATTTAAACACAACAGCCTCTAGAGACTATTTCATATTAATGCTACCATAATGTCCAGCTTGGTGAAGTTTAAAGCAGCATGTTTGCAAGAAAATTGAAAATTTGAGAATGTATGTCTGTGACTGTGTCAGATCCCTGGAACTGAAATTATAGAGAGGTGTGAGATGTTCCACATGCAGGGGATTGAACCCCAGTCCTCTAGAGCAGCCAGTGCTCTGAGCCACTGAGCCATCTCTCCAACCACTTAGTAGGAAACAAAATGGAAATAAATTTTCTAATCATTTCTTAATATACTTTTAATGCTGTGTGTGTGCATGCGTGTGTGTGTATGCACGCATGTGCTCAATGGGATCTTTCCAAAGGTAGGTCTGGTGACAAAAGGGAACACAGGCATGTTTACTGGAATTTTTTTAAGACTTGTAGAAGGATGTCAATAAAACAGAGTCTCTTACACATAGGATCTCAGGAGAATCCAGTGATGTGGGGATTCATGTAAAATCCAGAAACAGCGCAGGGGAAGAATTGACTGGTTCTGACATCTGATGGAAAGGGGCTCAAATGTCTAGAAGGACCTCGGCTTTTAATATAATTTTGTGAAGTTTTTAATGTTTAAGATAGAAAATCTTCAATGAGTTATTTTTCTGGGCCATATTTCTCTTTCCCTACAAAAATATCTCACTATCTTGAGAAGTCTAGCTAGTTAATTCTCTGCAGTACCTTCATTCTGAAGCATTCCTAAATAAAAAGAACACAGTGTGGTCTTTTGTATAAGCAACAGAAACAAATATTGGAAATTCTCCCTTCAGCTTTATTACTTGAACATAATATATAACTCAAAAATGATTGCTTTATATTTAATATTACTAGGAAATAATAACAATAGATACTCAAATATGGGTCTCATGCCTAAGTGAAGAATACACACATCTACAGTGCAGACTCACCCACCCCTCCTATCTCTCCCTTTCTAGATGACATCTAAACAAAACAGCAAATGTTCTTCTGAGTTCCAAGTGTTTCCTTGAAGACTTTTTACTTTGTTTTTGTTTGCTTATTATGTTTAGTAAAACACTAGACTTTCCTTTCTACACATTTTAAAGATGTTCCCTCTTTTGCTCGTAGTGAAGGCCTGATTACATATGGAATCACTAATAACCTTTATATCCCCATGGTCCCTGGATTTCAGAGAACTCTCCCCAGAAGTAGCCTCAGTCACTACTTTTAATACAACAGTTATTGCCCTATGTTTATTTTCCCTTGCAGAGTTTATACTAACCTGAACCTGATTTGCTTATTTGTAATGATTATGTCCATGTTCAGTTGCCTGACTTTTCTTTAATACCTGATAATAGTTATAGTTGTTAGGTTTTGGATCTCATGAATGGCAAATTGAAGCTAGACCTGTTTGGTAGATCTCACCAGACTAGTTAAACCAGTTGTCAATAATCAGGAAAACAATTAGAATTTTTTTGATGAAAAGAAGTTTTTGAGTGAGAATGATATTAAGTGTATACAGATTGATAAAGTACTTTGTAGATTAGAGTGGACACTGAAATAATTGTGAACATAATTGCTATTATGAACTTTGACAGTCTTAAAATTGCAAAAGTGTTTTAAAAATTGAATCTATTTTTGAATACTACTTACATAAGTCAAGTAAATTAGATATCTGAATGGAGATGGGGTATCTCTACTTCTGCTTGAAAATGGAAAATAGATGATTTTCTAGTTCTTGTGGTTCTGTCTTCAAAAACAGTAGTGTGTCATTGTGTGAGGCAGGCATTAGTCACATGTTCCAGGACTTGACAATGAATGCTGGAGAAGGGCAGATGAGGCTTGTGACGATTTATTATGAGTGACTTAATTGCCACCAAGGGAAAATCTGTTCAAGTGGTGCTTTCAGTATGCTGCAGCATTGAGTCCCTCTGAAGACAGACCACAGTCAGGCATTCAATGCTAGGTTCTAGCTATAGCTGGCTGAAATTATTCTGCTCTCAAGGATGTAGCAGTTCACATAATGCAAAAAGAACTTTAAATAAATATGTCAATGGGTAACAGGTAAAAATGATTCCATCACTAAGTTATCACTTGATAATTAATAAACCATGACTTTTTTTATCTATTGTTTAACTTCCCTTATTTTGTGCCCATGAATGAATTCTAGGATAGTGTTTGATGATTGCATTAGGAATCAAAGAACTCATAAAAACATATATCATTCTACTGAGTCTGAGGAGATGCAATTGATTGGTTAGTTGGAGTTAATAGTGACAAGAGCTATCATTTTCCCTAATATTAAACTTGTAGAGGTAACCCAGACTCTGAAAGACAAACACGGTATGATACTCACTCATAAGTGGATAGAAGATATAAAGCAAAGCAAAGGATAATCAGACTATAATCCATAGCTCCAGATAATTGGGAGTGTGGGGGCTGGGGGGAGTATGGAAGGGGAGAAGAGAGGAAAGAAGGGGAGTGGGAAACAGGTACAGCCAATATAAACAATAAGAAAATTTTAAAAATTGATTGACTACAAATAAAAGTAGCATTATACATAAACAAAACATGAAGTGGTATTGTAAGTTATACATTGCAACTCTTTGGCTTAAAAAAGTTTAATAGACAGATGATATAGATGGTATAGATGGGTTGATAATAGATGATAAGTAGCTATAGCGATGGCCTCAAATATACATAAATAAAACTGAGTTACAATGCAGGTTGACAGAGTGACCTGGACAATCCGCAACTAGGACTTGACTGCTCCAGTATACTTTGCTCCATTGTCATCATTATAGTTTAATAATACTATTTTTACAACTGATTTATTTTCTTCGAAACTAAACAATTTAACTATGTGTAGAAAGAGAAGCTGCTCTTCAAAGATATGATATGTCTTGTAGTATTGTTCCATAAAATCAAAATTACCAGCCTGTCAGTCAATGTGGTAAACATGACACACTGAAAGCAACAAACTAGATGGGACACTGTTTAGTTGGTGTGACGCCGTTGTCTCATGGCAGCTTTTCTCTACATGAGACACATTGAACGACGACGCTGCTATTAAATCGATTCTGTGTGGACGCTGAGAGTCATTTGAATGCAACTGAAGATTTTCAATATTGTTTCACAAGGGAATCAATAGAAATTTTTGTTTTGTATTGAGTGATGTCAGCTACACTTAAAGTTCATTTTTCTACCTGAACAGATCTGTGATATAAAATTATAGATATTAAACTACCTAGACTGTCTCACCTTTGCTATTTAATTCATTCTAAGACTCACAAGCATTCACTAATTTGCGTACATATATACATACACATATGAATTCATTATCATTCCAGAACTTTCTAGATAATTGGTGAAAATCTTTCCACAATGTTGTTTTCAAATTTCATGGTGTCGGACCATTCTACTTTTATAGATTAGCAAAATTTTTCACAAAAGTAAACTAATAGTTCTATGTTATATCAAAGTTCATATAAAGCGAATATAGCTAAAAGGGTTCAGAGCAAGGTTTTTGTTTTATGTATCATTTTCTAATAGAGAGTTTGAAACTGTCAAAGCAAGAAGACCTGTAAGAAATTCCCTCAAGTTGTTCTGTGAAATCAATAAAAAGACTAATGTGTTTGACCAGAAAGATATTTGCTCAAAATATGTCTGTTAAGAGTTTATCCCAGACTCACAGATAATATCTCCCAATTATACATGCAAAAAATGCACACATACATTGAACGAGAGGCTGCTTTTTTTTTTTTTTTTTGCAGTGGTGCATTTTGTAGTTATCCTGACTTCAAACAGACATCCCTCTCACCTTGTTCTCCTGCATGCAGGGTGATCAGCACAAGCCTCACACACACTTAAATTACACCAACCCAAGATCTCACGTCTATATCTACAAGCTTTTATTTTTTTTAATCTTGTATGAAAAGAATGTTTAGCCAACTATTATTTCAGAGACATTCAGGAGGGCTTGACTTCATCTATTTCTTCCTACAATGACAGGGAAGTATATCTGAGTCTGAGGATAGCTCAATGGGTAAACTAAGCAAGCCAGGGAACCCAAGTTTGAATCTCCATATTCATGTAGGAAGCCACATGCTGTGGTGTGTGCATGGTAATTTCAGTATTCCTACAGTACCAGGCTAGAGGCTAGAGGCCTGGGTGGTGGAGATGGGAAAGTCAGCTTTAAGCTCACGCACTAAATTTCTGAGGATATTGTGCATGTTACCAGATACACAGGACACCTTGTGTTCACAAGGCAGAAGACAAGAGGAACCAACTTCCAAAGTTGCCCTAAATTCTGCAAGTATTCTGGGTCCCCTGTGTGACTGCATTAACATATATGCACATATACACAATATAATTTTTTTTAAATTTTGATGTTAGATTTATTTACTCCTTGGTAGGCACTGCTCTCATAGTCTGTTTTTCACAAATAACATTGGCTTCTGAGCTTGTTTTCTAAAACATAGAAATATATTTCAAATCAAATCAAGTGTTTTACTCAACATAATGACTCATCAAATTGACTCTGCATTAACTGAGAGAACTGGATTTTAAAATTCATTTCCATAAACCTTCTGAGAGTCTCTGAGTTTTACTAATCAATTTATTTGTAACAAGACAGTGACTATGTCCCTTAGTTTTTTGGTTTGGGATAACTTTTAACAGTTTATAAAATGTAATATTTTATGAAGTAGTTTCCATTTTCTGTTTTCCAGTGCAAAATAAACACATTATAAAACCTACCATTGTAGTAATATGGGGCGGCAGGGCTGCGTCCCCCACACCCGGCCGCCCACATGGCTAGCTTATGCTCCGAAATAACAACACACAAACTGTATTCTTTTAATCACTGCTTGGCCCTTCTGCCCTAGCCCTTACTGGCTAATTCTGATATCCCGATCAACCCATCTCTAATAATCAGTGAGCACCGGTCTTACCGGGAAGATTCTAGCCTAGTCCATCCTGGGTCGAGCTTCATGGCGTGTGTCTGCCTGGGAGCTGGGAGTATGGCATCTCCCTGAGGCGCCTGCTCCCGAGAGCAGAGCGGTGGAGTCTCTGACCTCACTTCCTCTTCCTCCCAGCATTTTGTTCTGTTTACTCCTCCCACCTATCCTCTAACCAATAAAATGGGCCAGGGCAGTGCCTTTATTAGCCAATGACCTTCCTCCATCATTTCCCCTTTTTCGGTTTAAACAAAAAAAAAGCTTTAACTTTAACATAGCAAAATTACATATAACAAAACAGTTATCAAGTAAAAGTTACAATAATCTTTATCATAACTAAGGAAAACTATAACTATAACTAACTATTCTTAACTCCATCAAAGACTCCAGAAAGATACAATACTACCTAAGCAAACAAGAAAAAAAAAGCAACTTTTAAAACTCTAGAAATGACAGAGACATCTCGCTGCCTGGACAGTCACCCAAAGTTCCTCTGTACCGTTGGGGCATCCATCTTCAGCCTTTAGGCCCATGGTATCCAGCAGACATTTCCATAAAGCAGGAAAATTCAAAGTCAATTCAGTCACTATCTGTTGTGTCCTGCAGAATGTCTCGCAGACTCTTTCATGAATCAGGAACCCCGAAAGATCATCTCACCTTAGGCAAGTTCAGTAGTCCTCTCTCTGCGGGTTCTCTGTGTCCAGTTTATGCAATAGTCCAGGCAAGAGCAGTTTCTTGCCCAAATGGCTATCAAACTCCATAAGCATCCTCTTCGATGCCCATCTTCCTCTTGAAGTAGATTGGTGCTGCCAGGAGCAGAGTGTCTCATTGTCATGAAAAGTCCTATTCTTAGAAAGACATGAAGAATGTCTATCTAAAATATATCTCTATATATCTAGAAAATCTAACTCACATGACTACAAGCTTTACTATTATCGATGATTATCCATTAACAACCTATATTTCTTAATTATACAGTACGTATTTAAATGAACTACACAATCACAATACCTTAATCAAAATCAGAAACACTTATACATATAACAAAATTGGCCTTAAATCTCTATCAATAAAGCAAAATCTATACTAATGTAAATTATTCATATCTATATCATATCCCCCTTTAAATGTAAAAGAACGTTTATAAACCATATTTGGGAACATGGGCGCAGTTTTTTCTCTCCAAACTGCTTCCTGCTGAATGGGGGCGTCGTTAATTAGGTCTTTCATGGTATAACCTGTGTGCTAGTTTCATCTCAGTTGGCAGTTGAGCGAAGCAATTTTCTGAAGATGTTCACTGCAACCCTTCAGGAGGGCGTGGTCCATCATACCAAATCGGAATAGAAGAAATGAACAGCGTCTCATCCTCTGTGAAAACAAAATAAGAAACTCCTTTCCAAAGCATCATGTCCTTAGATCCAAATTTCAAAGTTAAGGCATCAAAATATCTATGTCGGATTAGTTCAGCAGCATTTATCAATAAATATCTTTTAGCATCTGTTGCTCCTTCCTCAGCATTTAAACAAT
Organism: Microtus oregoni; assembly: GCF_018167655.1. Classification (NCBI taxonomy): domain Eukaryota; kingdom Metazoa; phylum Chordata; class Mammalia; order Rodentia; family Cricetidae; genus Microtus; species Microtus oregoni. Next base: position 47,565,584 of record NW_024543069.1, read on the forward strand.
TCAAAGAGAGCATAATAGCATACAGTATCAAAAGTCTCTGTGTATTTTCCATCTTTGTGCAGCTTTGTTTTAACCTCTATTTAGTTTATTTTTACTTTTAACTCTTTGTTTTTTGAGACAGGTTCTCTGTATCTTTGACCTGAAGTAACTCTCTAGACCAGGCTGTCTTTGAACTCTCAGAGATCTGCCTGTCTCTGCCTCCCAGGCATTGGATTAAAGGTGTAAGCTACTACACCTTGAACTCACAGAGATCTGTTTGCCTCTGCCTTCAAGGAACTGGGATTAAAGGCGTGTGCTACCACACCCAACAACTCTCTTCCTTTTTTTTTTATGTTTTTTACTTTAAGAACTTCAACTTTTAGTCTGCATATATTTTTAACACACTTTAAACCATTCAGAAATTTTCTCTGTCTTTGAATCTCTCTTTACTGTATATCTCTCTTTTTCTGACCACACGAGTCTTTAATTTAGCAAGCAATATCAGTAGGATTAAAGGCGTGGCTTTGCTGGCTAGATGTAGCCCATTCCTTAGCTTTCTGTCCTCATGGCTGAGGTGCCTGTGCTTGCAAACCGCACGAACCGCCTGCATAAAAGAGTCAGAGTTTGCCGTGGCAGGACAGCCCAGAAAGCTGGCATTTTTAAACGGTTCAGCTTTTTTCCTGCTACGGCTGAAGACCGAAAAGCATGCGTTCAGCTTTTCGTCAACACCATTTAAGTGTTTCGTGGCAGGACCTCTTAATGAGCTGCAGGCTTTGCAGCTAAAGCTGAGTCAGGAAGCCTCTCTTAGATGAGGTGCTTTCTTGCCTCTAGCAGGCAGAGTAGAACCGAGAAATTGTTGCTACCTAGAAACCAGGCACAATGCTTTCATTTTGTTCTAGAATTACTTCCCAAGCTGTCTCAGGCTTTATGTGGAAGCAGTTGTCCACGTGGGCGCCATATGTAGTAATATGGGGCGGCAGGGCTGCGTCCCCCACACCCGGCCGCCCACATGGCTAGCTTATGCTCCGAAATAACAACACACAAACTGTATTCTTTTAATCACTGCTTGGCCCTTCTGCCCTAGCCCTTACTGGCTAATTCTGATATCCCGATCAACCCATCTCTAATAATCAGTGAGCACCGGTCTTACCGGGAAGATTCTAGCCTAGTCCATCCTGGGTCGAGCTTCATGGCGTGTGTCTGCCTGGGAGCTGGGAGTATGGCATCTCCCTGAGGCGCCTGCTCCCGAGAGCAGAGCGGTGGAGTCTCTGACCTCACTTCCTCTTCCTCCCAGCATTTTGTTCTGTTTACTCCTCCCACCTATCCTCTAACCAATAAAATGGGCCAGGGCAGTGCCTTTATTAGCCAATGACCTTCCTCCATCATACCATGTTAGCAAAAAAAGAGAGAGTGTGCTGAAATAGCTCTACAGTAGCTCCTTTTAAACCTTCCAATAAGAAGAGAATCACTTAGCTATTATCATTATGGTATTTTTATGTGTTTACTGGCTGGCCTGGAACTTTCTATGGAGATCAGGCTGTCCTTGAATCTATGAGTGCTGGGATTACATCTGTGCCCACCACACTTGGGTCAAATATATCCTTTTCCAGTTACCTTTGGCATCCTGTCATTTCAACTCCTTCCCATCTTTCCCTACGTTGATTTTACCTATTTTCAAAAATGCACTGATTTCTCTACACATCAGCTCCATTGTCTCACAGAGTTTGAGAATTCTAGAGATGCTCAGGGTGAGAACTCCTCCAAAGCTTTTGCTTTTCTATATTGGCTAAAGTACATGTTATCACAGCACATCTCTCAGAGCCTCTCCATCATGCTAAGCATGGGTAGGCACACACACATGCAAAGGATTGCTTTAGAATCTCAAGAAATCACTAAACCTCTTCTCCTGCAAAGCTTGGGCAAGTAGCTTTTATCTACACACATGGTACATGCTGTTCCACCTGGGAGTTCTGAACATGACGTTTTATACAAAGCAGACAGTCTTACAGGTCTCGCTACATGCTTCCCTGTCATCATTACAGAATTTGGCTTCTGAACATTGGTGTCTTTGGGTCTCTCAGGCTTTTCCATTCCCCTTGCTCATCTCTGTGACTAGTTTTTTGTAGAAGCTGGGAAGCATTGAGGGAAGATGTACATCACTTTCGAGGTTTCAGTCATTACTGTTCTTCTTAAAATTATTGATTTTTCTCTGAATGGAAACACTTTCACTAAAGCATTTGGCTTAGTGGAAATCAGGACAAGCCTCATACAAACTTGAACTTGTTGTGTGTTTAATTCATATTAACGGAAGAAATTGTCCTAAGGTTTCTTTCTTCTTCTGTTTTCCAGGTTTCTTGAGCACAGGGGATCAGGCTGCCAAAGGAAACTACGGGCTCCTCGACCTCATCCAGGCCCTAAGATGGACTAGCGAGAACATTGGGTTCTTTGGTGGTGATCCCTTGCGAATTACTGTGTTTGGATCAGGCGCTGGGGGCTCATGTGTCAACCTGCTGACTTTATCCCATTATTCTGAAGGTAACCGTTGGAGCAATTCAACCAAAGGTATTATGCAGGTTGCAAATTTTGACAATTTTGGTGTCTGCATGCCACCTCCATCAGAACTACATGATGCTCTGTAGATACTTCTCTGTTTCAACTGAGTGTTAGCTTGGGCTTAGTAACTACTTAAAGCTGTGTTTTTAGCCTTTCTGTGCATGTTAACATTTCTGTCAGGCTCTTTTCTGTATTCCATGGAGCTGGGGAATGTGTTCTTCCAAGTCTTAGTGTTCTTAGCATCACAGGCATTTTCCTTTCTGTCAAAGGATGATCTGAGGGAAACGCTCAACACTCTGTCCTCTCCATTTATCCGTAATCAAAATCAAGTATTTCAAACATTGGTGCTTGCAGCTCTTGACTGGCATGGAACTAATGAGGCAGGCAAATCTAGTTTGTCTGGAAATGTGGTTCTTCTTGTTGCCTAAGGAAAGAATAGATATTTGATTAGTTTGCATGCGTGATCCAAAATTGTCAAAGCGTTGAGGTCACTAATAGAGCCTTTGACTACAAAGAAAAACACATCTAGTTTTGTGGTTTTTCTATTTTCCACTCAAGTTTGTTTTTTCCTCCCAGAGCCTGGCAAAGTGGCGTGGAGCACGAGCCTTCTTTAGTCCACAAAATGTGTTGATTTCCATTTTCTGGCTTTGAGCACTTTCTCTTAAGTGACTGCCATCTTACCAGGCATTCAGTGGCTCATTACAGTCCCATTATTGACTGGGTTACAATTGCATTATTAAATGTAAGAACACAAGAGCTCACAAAGCAAATACTTTCTATCTGTTATTTATACATAACAAAGGAGAAAGCAGAATAGTCATCACCAGAGGCGTCTTTGATGTCTGCATCCTCGTTGTTATTGTGTGCGTGAGGAAAACAAGTTAGTCATCGTCAAGTGAAACTCATAGAGAATCTCAGCTTCCGAAAATAAAATATTTGCTTTTGTAGCGTGTAATTGTGTGCACGTGTGTGAAGGGGTGGCATACACATGTAAATGCCACTGCCCACAGAGGCCACAGTCATCAGAATCTCCAGCATTAAGAGCCACAGGGGGTTGCAAGCCATCAGAGAAAGGTGCTGGGCACTGAGCTCTGCCTCAGGACGAGCATAGAGTATTACACCCTCCTGACCACGAGCTGTCTCTCCAGCCCCAAGAACAGTCAGTATGTGCTCAGAACACATTTTTAGTTGTCAAAGAAACATTTGAAATTCTAAGACAACAACCGATCCTTTGTAATTATGTCACTTTGATATACCATATTGCCATGGTTTACATGGCATCTCATTTAACAATGGTAGGATTCTGGTTTCAAGGAACACAATGAAAAAGATGTAACAGTTTTAATTGAGTAGACATGCTGCTCTATAATAAAATTGCTTATTTTGAAGTGATAAAGGTAGAGCTTTGAATTAAGCAGATTAGATTCTCCTATTCTTAGTATGAAATGAGTGCTACTACTTAGCAAAGTTAACACTGGGAACTTACACAGAACTCTTGGGATCATGTGATCAAATGTGGGCCTAAAACCAGTGTCAGCCAGTATCACAAGAGCACTGGATAAGGAAACAAATCAATTTAGCAGGTGCTCATCACTTGGCGGACAGTGAGCAGTAGTAGGACATGGTTCACAAGCAGCTGAGAGTCACCTTCCACCACACTCCTTAGGGAAATATATCTGTTTCTCATTGGAGACAGACTTGACTTTGATCTTCTTCAAAACCCCTCCCAAGAGCTGCCTGATCCTACCAGGACGGCCATGGAAAATTCCCTGAAATTCTCAGATTGTCTCTACCCACAAGGCAGACCTGGAATTTTGAGGCTATAAATCCAGTGAAGGTTTCCGTACTTCTCAGGCCTGCTGCTTCCAGGAGTCCCCAAAATCTCACATATACTTAACAAAGCCTTCTCACCAATGCTAAAACCAATAGCTATCCTGGAATCATCTAGTCACCAAGTTTCAAGTGATACTTAACATAATATGATAAATAACATTTGATATATTTAATGTCACCAAGTGCCTGAGATAGAAAGAATACTATTTTTAAATGATCACCTTTATTTTAGTCATAAATATTTTATTAGTAAAATGCGTCTCTGCTCAAATATCAACAGACCCTCCATTTGCCACGTTGCTGAAATATCTATAATTTACTCTGGTAAACTTTGCCCTATCAAAGCAAAATGTATTCAAGAAACCAAAAATAATTCAGTATTGTTTGCCCTTTTGAACATTTTTAAAAGTATCTAAAAATCACATTAATAACATACGCAAATACATCAGCATGTATGGAGAGAGCTCTGGAACCTATTCACACAAGACTTCCACATTTTCTGTAAAGAACTGTTTTCTCATTAACATGTATGAATAATTGAGCATGGTTTTTAAGTGAATGAAAACTTAGCCAAACCTGGAAGTGAATAGTAAACATGAATTTGTAAATAAAATAGATAACCTATATACTTTTACAAATTCTATTAGCGAATACTCCAGTGAATCAAGTATATTTGTAAATTTTAATATCATACATCTCTTACTGCACGTGCAGCCATAATTTATAGCCGTTAAAGGAATCAAGTAAAACAAAAACAAACTGGTCCATGTATGTGCCATGTTTTCTAATAAAAACAACAGCACACATTCAAGAGTAGAAAAAGTTTAATTACCTCCTTCACACTATTCCTGCTGATGTTTTTCTTCTAACTTAGTGAAGGCACTGCTTAGGTTATCTTCTTCAGAAAGATGAATATTCATTGTATGGTATCTGTCAGAGAGATCTAGAAATAGTATGTCATAAGTTATATTCTGTTTTGTGTGACTATCAGTGACATCCCCAGGGTATTGACAAGTCTCAAGTCTTAATTTCTGTGTGAGTCCCAAACAATAATTTTTTCATATGTAATCTAGTAAAAAAGCATAACACAGCCATTTTGAGTGAAGCTGGATATGCATCCAAATTAAAAGAAAAATTTCAAACAGACAATACAGCCTGATGAGAAGGCAAAGTGTAGAAATGGATTTATTCTGTCAGTGTTGATGATTGTCTCTATTACTCATTAAGTAAAATATTTGAATCCTTGAAATACCCATATTTTCTAACTTCACCTCTTCTCCTTACTTTGTCTTTGAGAATGCAAAAATTTTGAAACCCAAAGAAAATTCTGTTGGAACTATAAGACCTAGGCCCACTTCACTGGTACTTTATACCCTGGGGATAGCTTTATGTACCTTCTCTCAGACATAAAGTATCTGTGTTTTCAGTTGTACTTGGGATATTATATACATGTCTTAAATATCAGATGTTACTTTGGAACCATAGCATTATTCAATAATCACGCAAAACTCTTGTTGATTTCCCCATAGGACTTTTTCAACGAGCAATAGCTCAGAGTGGAACAGCCCTTTCCAGCTGGGCTGTTAGTTTCCAGCCTGCAAAATATGCTCGAATGTTAGCCACAAAGGTCGGCTGCAATGTGTCAGATACAGTGGAGTTAGTGGAATGCCTACAGAAGAAGCCTTACAAAGAACTTGTCGATCAAGATGTACAACCAGCCCGATACCACATAGCCTTTGGACCTGTGATCGATGGTGATGTGATTCCAGATGATCCTCAGATACTCATGGAACAAGGAGAGTTCCTCAACTATGACATCATGTTAGGAGTTAACCAAGGGGAAGGGTTGAAGTTTGTTGAAAATATAGTAGATAGTGATGATGGTATATCAGCCAGTGATTTTGACTTTGCTGTTTCTAATTTTGTTGATAATTTATATGGCTATCCTGAAGGGAAAGATGTTTTGAGAGAAACCATAAAATTCATGTATACTGACTGGGCTGATCGTCATAACCCCGAAACCAGAAGGAAGACGTTGTTGGCGTTGTTTACAGACCATCAGTGGGTAGCACCTGCTGTGGCTACAGCAGACCTTCACTCAAACTTTGGTTCACCTACGTACTTCTATGCCTTCTATCATCATTGCCAAACAGATCAAGTTCCAGCTTGGGCTGATGCAGCTCATGGAGACGAGGTTCCCTATGTGCTGGGGATCCCCATGGTTGGCCCGACAGAGTTATTTCCTTGCAATTTCTCCAAGAATGATGTGATGCTGAGTGCAGTAGTAATGACATATTGGACGAATTTTGCTAAAACGGGGTATGTATCAGACAAATCAAGACAAATTATAACTTAGTTATAATTATAATAGCAAATGACCTTTGAAATATTTTTGAACAATGTATATATGTGCTTAAATTGTCTAAAATATTTTTCTTTGTATGTTTGTTTCTTTGTTTTATGATTCCAGGGATTGAAACCAGGACCTTTCACATGCTAGAACACATACTCCATCACCATAGAGGATTTAACCCCATATTAAAAATTACTTTTGTATTGTAGTGTTTTGAAGTTATTGCCTTACTACTTTTGGATCTTAAAAGTATATTAAGAAAGACTTGTATCTTTATTTTATTGCTCTATGACAACATTACTTTGACTTCTCACTTACATTGGTCATAGAAATACAGTTTTCAGCAGTGACAAACATTATGTCCTAGTACCTACCAGTTCATAATAGTGTACGCATAATACTTTATGAATACATAATATTTTATTCATCTTGGATTCAATGGTTCTCACTTAACATAGAAAGGAACCTGAGGTTCTGGCAGCTTAATATACATACTCCTTTGCAGGGTTGGTAAGCAGTGTGTTGATGTCGATATCTTCATATGCCAGTCCCAAACCCTGAATTCACTCTTCACTGCAATGCTGTTTTGGTTGCACTATTTCTAAGAAAAGTCAAACATGCTATGTGAATACCAAATCTTTTAAACTTTTGCTTAATATGATTAGTGTGCGTGTGTGTGTGTGTGTCTGTGCACATGTATGTGCTCATGGGAAGAAGTGCTGTGCTGTACTTATGGATGTTAGAGGACAACTTTTGTGGAGTTTGTTCTTTCCTTCTTCCTGTCCACTGATTCCGGGGATTGAACTGACGCGGGCAGGTTTGTCCAGCAAACCCATAGACGGCTGAGTATTTTCTTATGAACCTTTTGACTAGATGGTAATCTCGAAATAAACAGGGAAAACGAATGTGAAACTCTTTTACTTAAATTGCTAAATTGGGGCAAGTGGCAAGTAAATATTAGAACATAATCTAATATTTTGCTGAGATATCTCTTCAATTAAACATTAAACATAATATTTTGACTAAGAAAAAGAGTAAAACATGTGTGTCCTCATAGATTCTTTCTTGTCTTTCCACCCCTTTTCCTAGTGATCCAAATCAACCAGTTCCTCAAGATACAAAATTCATTCATACCAAGCCCAACCGCTTTGAAGAAGTAGCATGGACCAGATATTCCCAGAAAGACCAACTTTATCTCCACATTGGCTTAAAACCAAGAGTCAAAGAGCATTACAGAGCCAATAAGGTAAATCTCTGGTTGGAGCTGGTACCGCATCTGCATAATCTCAATGACATTTCTCAGTATACCTCGACAACAACGAAAGTGCCATCCACAGACATCACTCTCAGACCGACCAGGAAAAATTCCACACCTGTCACGTCAGCTTTTCCTACTGCCAAACAGGAAGATCCCAAACAGCAACCGAGTCCCTTCTCAGTGGATCAGAGGGACTACTCCACAGAGCTGAGTGTCACCATCGCCGTGGGGGCGTCTCTGCTGTTTCTGAACATCTTGGCTTTCGCTGCCCTGTACTACAAGAAGGATAAGCGGAGACACGATGTCCACCGGAGGTGTAGCCCTCAGCGCACAGCCACCAACGACCTGACCCATGCTCCAGAAGAGGAAATCATGTCCCTTCAAATGAAGCACACTGACTTGGATCATGAGTGTGAGTCCATCCATCCACACGAGGTGGTTCTTCGGACCGCCTGCCCCCCAGATTATACCCTAGCAATGAGGAGGTCACCTGATGATGTTCCTTTAATGACACCAAACACTATCACAATGATTCCCAACACTATACCAGGGATTCAGCCCTTACACACATTCAACACATTTACTGGAGGACAGAACAATACACTGCCCCATCCCCACCCCCACCCCCATTCACATTCAACAACCAGGGTATAGCCAGATGAGAGAGACAAACTGCTTTTTTTTCTGATGGAGTGCAGTAAAGATTATTGAAGATTCCTTGGCTTTCAACTTGGAAGACTCTCACTATTTAATTAAGGAGGAATATTATGTGAATATACATATCAAGAACTTTGGGGGTTTTGAGAAATGAATTGTATATAGATATACACACAAATCAACTTTAAAAAAACAAATTTCAATTGCTTGAAGCAATTGTTCTGAATGATACTTTTTCATTCACATTCAAGAATTAATTTGTTGAAGATTTAAGTTACATACTGGAGTTAGGCATGTGGAACACCAAACAGGAAAGTACTGTGTCTGAAATACCTAAAAAAAAAAAAAAAAAAAAAAAAAAAAAAAAAAAAAAAAAAAAAAAAAGGAAAAGAAACGAAAATCAACTATGAATATGCACAAGGGACACACCAATGGAATGTCAGATAATTTTCGTCAGTTTTCATTTGGAGCCCTTTTATTGTGTAGACCATATTTGCATAAGTACACAGAGCACCGATGCTGTTAATGACATAGCAAAGGCTCATGCTGAATATTGCCAGTAAAACAAAGAAGTCTACAGACTGGCAGGTACAACATTATCACATAAGTGCTGTCAGTACTAAGTCGTGGGGATCAAGGAGACTGGATATTTTTAGCACGATGTGCATGATAATTTATATGCTTGGTGGCTGTGCTGCTGATTAAGACGTAATTAAAATTCTTCTCATCCCATTGGAGTTTTTAATAGGAACTTCCTCCATCAATTGGCAGAACCTAAAGAAGATTTTATAAGGGGCAAAAGTAATTACAATAAAATAATTTGCAGTAGTTTCGATAATAGAGGGAATAGTTATTAAAGTCTATGGAGAAACTATAGGTACAGAGGTGAATACTCACTGATATGAGTCCCAGAAAATTTCCTTTGAGTTTAATGTTCTTTTCATACCCATAGAAGTAATTTATAGAAATACACTCTAATTGGACACGTGTTAGCTGCAGATCTATAATTTGCTGCGGGTTTGTTACTCTGAAGTTTGTCCCTTTAGGTCAGGTGAAGTGCCACAGTTTTCAGGGTGTAAGGATGCCCCAATAGTACCGCTCTGATTACAGTCCTCAGTTAATTGATTTACTCATGTTGCATGGCAAAATGTTTACTACTACTAATTCAAGATCAAGTTCAGTCCCCTTCACACTGCTTCTCTTTCTCACGGAGGTTCACCTGAATTTCCTCATGAGATCTCAGTAGAGGACAACATAGGTGCAGAAGCTAGGGCAGTCAACAGCTGGAGGGTTCATCTTTCACACATGTGCAATTTCAGATGAATTATCTAAGACCACAGGAAACTCTGAAACCCTGTTGTTTACCAGTAATATCAGTATACCACAGACCTTTCCAAATGTTTGTATATGTAATCAGATGTACATTTATATTAAAGATGAGATGGACTTAAAGAGCACATCCTGATAAAATGATTTCTCTCTTATCTGTACTATATTTCTATTAGACTAAAGTTATGTGATTTTTTTTTACCTTTTTTCAGATGACTAGCAATTTTGATAGTTTGTAAGATAACGCAAAGGACTTTCTCTGACTAACTGAAGTAACAAAAACCTTTCTTTCCAGCTACCCTTTTTCAAGAATTGAAAGCTTATTATACAAAAGAAAACACTTGTATACTACTTGATGGGAAGGACTTTGTGTATCTATCTCGACCACGTCAGTGGTCCCTGGGGGAATAAAGGTAATCTGGATAATGACAATTAGACAACTGCTAAGAGACATGGTCTTTGTCATTAAAAAGCTAAAATGTTTGTTGTTGTTTTGTCTTTTGTTTTTCCAAAAAAGAATTCTAAAACAAAAGAAACAAGAGTGTCTCAGAGTCATTTTTCTAGAACGGTCTGGGTTTGGAAGACATCTAGGCAACTGCAGAAAACATAGCTGTGTTCTGAAAAGCAGGTCTCCTTTCAAATGAGACTCCAAAAACTTCAGTGCCACTAGCTTAGAAATCCCATTACCTGTGTGATTTTAAATACCCTTCCCCAAGGCACCATATAAACATGGCGCCCATTGCTTTTACTTAAAAACACAAGCTCTTACGTTGCTCACCAGGGGAAAAATCTACCGGAAAAGAGAAATAAAGGTGAAATATTTCATGAAGTAAGCTATCTCTGCTCATAATACAGAGTGGTTAGATGAGGATACATTTAAAAAGTGCTCTCCTTCAAGAGAATTTGCAAGTGCTAAGAAAGATATTGACCTAACACTAAAAGATAAAAATCTACTTCAAGAAACTTATATGATTATAGCTTCTACTCCAAAGTACTAAATATCAATAAAATGTTAAGAATTGTTCCACTTAACATACCGTCTCTGTCATAAGCAAAGTCTGCAACATCCAGAGTAGTCTACTCGGCATTGTTGACTGAGCTGATCACGCTTTAGACTTTGAGCTGCCCCTGCAAACGAATGAGAAGAGCTGGGTAGCAGCTGAAGCACTCTTTAGTCATCAGACTGACTTGCACTGTATTAAGCAAACGGTGTGATCAGAAACAGAAGCGACAGCATATAAATTGTGAATGGCGACTTTCATGGTCATTAATTCCTTCATCCCGTGACGTCTCAGTGGTTGTTCTGTTTCTATCTTGTTATGAAAACATACTACATTTCTCTAGTGTCTACTTTTTGACAGGACAGTTTCTGCTCAGTGTTCATTTAGGGGAATATTTTAGAAAATAGACCACAGCCTGATTGTCTTCTGGAACTGAAGGCAAACAAAGCAATCGGTTTTGGGGCCTGCCCTCTAGGGTGTGGCTAAGGGATTGGGAAACAGTGTGAGCAGCTAGTGGGGTTTGTTTTTACAAACTCTGGCTTCCAGAACATAAAATGATGTCTTGTATTAACTGTCTGCAAAGCTGAAATATAGTTTTAAATAAAAACAAACATTTGGCATTTTTATTCAGTTTTACCTATTGTGTTTGATTGTATTTATCTAGAAGATAATTTCCCTGGGGTGTGGGTAAAAAAAATACTAAATTAAAGAAATATTTTAGCATTATTAATTCAGATTCTCTTAATTGAAATTAAATAGCAACAAAACAAGTACGGGACTGTGAGAACTCAGAAAGACGTCAAGGCAAAATAAACTTGTTTGGCATTTTGTTTCTCTATAATTTTGCCAACATTCATCAAAAGATTTATGTTGCTTTCAAAATGTGGAGATGCCAGATTTAATAGTTAAAATGTCATTAAATAACATGTAATGTTGAATGTGGATAAAATCTAGTTTGCTATAAATATCTAATAAATTTGAACACTACCATTTATGTCATTTGGAATATAATTTTCTGAATCATCACAAATATCCAATTTAGAGACATTTTTAGCTCAAAGCAGAAATTATGTAATTCATTTTAAATCTAAAAGTTGATCCAGCACATACTTTAGTGAAGACATTTGACACATAGGAAAGGAAAAAATAATAGCAACACAAACTTTAAAAGAATTTCTAAGGAGTCAAAGTGCACAGTGTTATTCTGTTACCCATGTGGGATGCCTATCTTCAAATTCTCTACCTGTACTTCCAACAGTAATGATTTCACTGGTTGGTATAGTCAGCCTGACATGCATATAAACATTCAGAAAGAAGACAGACAATGGGGCAACTACCCCAACCTTACAAGAGTTGAAGCTTCAGAAACACTGGTGTCTTTTCTTTGGCAAGTCTCACTGAAGTATTTTCACACAGCCAGATGATGAATGGGATGAATGGAATTCCTCGGATGCTGTCAATTACCATGACAGTCCTTTGATGCTTGTAATTTTGTTTACTTCTGTGTGATTGGTTCAAACTACTGGCCTTTAATTCCCAGTAATTAGCTGCTATAGACTATCACTTTTTAATGTGAGTGAAAATTTGATAATTTGGTTATACTTGCTCCCACATAAATTTAATTAATGAGCACATCCCTGCTGAGATTTTGTTATCATCCATTTAATTATCTTGCCAAGTTGTCTTCATTTCTTGGTCACTATAGTAAGGGGAGGTCTCCTGCACTGGGCATGTGAACAATAAAAACTCCAGATTTTCCTTAAAACTCGAACTTTCCAACTGATGTAAAACATCATTGGGCTGACTTGACTCTTTCCTTTAAATTATGGTTTGGTTTTAATCTAACACTTAGCTGTATTTTTAAGTCAGAAATAAATTCTACTTGTTTATCATTACACAAACACAAACTGTAAAAACCTTGTACAGCTTTTAAGTGACTTTTCTTTCTGGTGTTTTATTTAGAAAATATCATTTTGTTTTTAAATTTGTACTTTCTGGTAATATCATTTAAAGGATAAAATAGAATGGCTATGGTATCCATTGCAAATAAAGAAAATTTATTTAGAAGTCGTGATTTTAATTTGATTTTTGTATCATATCAAAGAAGTCCAAATATTCCTTTGGAAAGATTGAGGTAAATTTTTGGTATAAATGGTAATTATTTGTGCATCCGATTTTAACACTGCTTAAGAAGGAAAACTTATAATTCTAGCAAACTTTCAGAGAGTGGTGGCAGGGAGATCTTGTATCCAAAAAACTATTTTAACTGGATAAAATTATTTTAGAAGCAGGCAATTATTATGAGTGAACAAAAATTCAAGTCATATCTAATTTTTCTATTGACCTATTGCATCCTCTATTGGATGCATACTCTGTACACATTGTATGCTATACAGGTTGGCCCTGTCGGATGCCTGTGCTAACAGAGTGCACTTCATGTCCTCTAAATATGTACAAATGAGACAGGACTTTGTTGTCTACCAAACACCAAACCAATGCTCTAGCACTCTGATTTAAATGATAGCAATTTATGAGTTAAAGAAACTTGTGAACATTTAATAACAAAAACTCAGCAGCTGACGTTCAAACAGACAAATGACATTTTCAGAATTGATGGCTATAATGTGGAATAATTAAAAGGATTTTAGTGTTTATTGTACATTTCATCTAAAGTCATATTGGTGAGCAAACCAATGGGAAGGCCTCAGTGGTCAGGAAGTCCCCACTCCATCTGTGTTTGAATAGGCACCACTCTCCGTAGAAATGTGCTCGTCATCAAGTACCACCATGGTTTCCAAGTAGTTCGGACTTTTTTAAACAGCAGGCAGTTTTCTTCTGTTTGGCACACACAATGATGAATGTGTCCTTGCAACATCATCCTGTTATCCATGGATGCAGGAACAGGGACCATTCTAACTTTTGGAAACAGTGGTATGATCTCTTTAGTGCTTGGTGAGTTTAGAGAAACACAGTGAAAAGTCGAGTTGGAGAATTTGGAATTGGCCTGTTAGGAAAACAGAGGGGGCAAACACAAAATGTTTGCGGAAAGATCAGGAAATAAATAAAGAGAAAAATCTTTAAGTTTTAAACTATTGATTTGTCTCCAGATAATTTTTTGATTGATGTGTGGTGGTTTGTGAAAAGGAGAACAAATCTATTGAGATTAAGACTAGAGATTCAAATAGAAAAAAGCAGTCTAAAGTCCTAAATATGTTCCTTAAATTTTTATATAGAAGCAATATTTTCCAGTAAAATGCTGCTAGTGTAAGTACTGCCTTCTGTCCCATTCCGGAGCACTACCCTGAAGATCTTTGATTAAGGCATTTCTATCTCTCCTGAGAACACCACACTTCATTCGGAGAGCAAGCCTCCTCTACATGAGGAGAGGTCTCTTCTGCTGCTATTAACCTTTCTGTTTCCTGGCTTTTCAGTGTACGGTTTATGCCTACTTCTTCAATGGTGTTGAATTTAGGGGGAGGGAGTTCTGAAAATTAGATTTAATGGACACTGGCTTCTTCTGTTCTCAGGCCAGTTAGAAGCCAGTGAAAGTCTCTCAACAATGACAGGTGTTAGTCAGATCATTCCTTAGCAAATGCTACCCACTGTGTGTTAGACTGCTTGGGAAGTATTATATTCTAGGTTCAATTCTGGTACCTGCTAAACTATGGTTATCAAACTTGGAATAAATTCAACTATGTGAGCTGATTGAGATTATTTTCTATACTATCTAGGATAGCACAGTATTGCCCCTTTTCTCTATTTCGTATGCTTCAAAATAATAGAATAGCATTTCCTGGCTTCATTAGACCATCAAATATATTTCACTGCACAGTGTCACACAAGTGGATGATGGCAACCTTTAACACCAGCTTCTTATCTTGCCTTCTCTGCACCCATATTCTGCTGAAAGACTCATCACAGAATACGGCATGGCCAGCTTAAGGTTTTTCTCACCATCATCTCCTGGCCTCTGCCTTAGTCCTCCTTTATCCTCTGCCTTAGTCCTCACTTGTAGCTGTGAACTATTTTCCTTAGATATGCACCATGGGTCTGTAATTCTAACCTAGTAACTATATTTTTGGAATTTTGTCCTTGTATTTATGTAGGGTTTTTTGATAGCTATAAGAACTCTATAGCCGAATTGTCTGTAAAGATAAATGTCACATCTTCCATAAATCATTCTCTCTTCAGAATAAAATTCCTCACCCCCAAAATTCCTAAATCCTTTACCATTTCAATCACTGTTCTGCGAATTTATTCTCAAGCAGTATGTTAGACAGTACAAAGTCTAGAATTATGCAACAAACCCTTCGATATGGTCCAGTGTCTCCATTCCCACTTCTCTGACTACTTAATTGGTAATTTCTGATGCTATGCCTGTCTGAACAGGCACAGACATCTGTAATTCAGATGGAGACTTATTACTGATGTGGCAAACCTCATGTCAGTCATCGAAGACTGAAGAAAGCATACACCCTGTTCTCATGTGAGTAGCAGTCAACTAACTGTCTTTCTGTCTACACGCATAGCCCAAGAGAGATTATCAGATTCATCCCATGATCTATTTACTTTCATTTAAAATAATTATTGTATATCATAGCTAGCCGTGGTAGGACACTTGTCATGCTTATTCTGAATTTTCACTTTGGGATTTCTATGTTGCTGGCACTTTACATTAAATTGTGGGTGGTTAAATAGAAGGAATTCTCATACAAGTCATCAATAATAACGTGCTGATTTAGACTTGTGTATATTTTGTTCTTGAGATAGCATCTCAATATGTTGCCCTGGCAGAGCAGTAACTCACAGAGATTTGCCTCTGCCTCTGCTTCTGCTTTTGCCTCTGATTCTATTTCTTCCTTGTCTCTTCTGCCTCCTGAAGTCTGTGGTTAAAAGCTAAGCCACCATGACCAGTCAGTTCATCACAGTCTTAAAGTTAGAGCGCTTAGTGGAAAGTGAAGAAGCTGGGGGTGAACCTCAGTGGTACCGTGTGAATACTCAAGAGGAAGGTTGTGATTTTTATAGCAACACCCTGTCTCAAACAGAGAAAAATACTCTTTGATTAATGACATTTTAAAGAGGACAATGATTTATTTGTTTACAGACGTGAGATAGTTAAAAGTCAAGAACAGTCAAAATCCTCAAGATTGAAAGAACAATAATCAGCGTCTTTGCAACCACATTTTAGCAAATCCCCT
Source organism: Microtus oregoni (assembly GCF_018167655.1). Lineage (NCBI taxonomy): Eukaryota > Metazoa > Chordata > Mammalia > Rodentia > Cricetidae > Microtus > Microtus oregoni. The sequence continues at coordinate 47,581,745 of NW_024543069.1, forward strand.
AAAGCTCTTTCTGGTAGAGCAGCATAGTGCCAATCAGAGACTGACAACTGGAGCCCAGCAGCAACCTCACAGACCAGCCTTGGAAGAGCACGGAACTTTGCATGTGTCTATAGAGCTCTGCCGATAAAAAACTCCTTAAATAGGATCTGTCCACACGAGGAAAAAATACCACTGCCATACTGGATAAATATTTAATCCTAGATGACTGAAAATGCAATCTTGACAATTTATCTTCAAAGATTTTAGAACACATATAGAGATATTATCCTTTTGTTAAGGTAGAGTCAAAAATAGTAAACAATATGCAAATTTGATGAAACAATAAAGGGGAAGTAATAAGTAAAAATTAAAATCTCTGAGTTTCAGGTAACCATTTGTTACAAAATGAAACATAGCACCTAGTGTAAGTCAATGTTTGCATCACACATAAGAAACAAAAGCCTACTAAATGTGTTCAGTAGAAAATCCTGTAAATCACCAAGTCAAAGATACATGTTGAGAAAATAAACCGATTAAATATCATTTCTCTTACTATAATCCTCACAAAAAAATGAGAAAGAGAAAATATACAAACATTTAAAAAGAACAGGATAGAAGATTAACGGCCAAAGCTTCTAGAAGCTTATCGAAGATCGAAAGCGAATGCACTAAAATTACCAACAATGCAGCATAATTTAAACCAGGGCTAGAATAGTGAAGAGCTGTCTAATATAGCTCAAATAGAAGGAATAAAATTTTCAGTGAAGATTTAATTCAAAGAAATTAGAGAATACCTTGAGGATGGTAGAATTTGTCTAAAGAAATAAAAGTTTAAAGGAAGAAAAGTCAAAAATAGGAGACAAGGGAGAAAGTGAAAAAGTGAGGAAGGGAGGCAGGGCATGAAAAAGGAAGAGAGGAAGGGAGGATGAAAGGGAAGGAAGAAGTAAGAGAGAAATAATAAAAGAGGAGAAAAGAAGAATAAACAGAAGTCAAACATGTGCCGAGAACCTAAAGATAAGGTGTGGGTAAAATCCTCAAAGAGAAAATTCAGGTGAGAAAAGAAAGCTAAATCAATAAAACAACTATTTCATTAAGAGTGCTAGATGCTAGATACTGAGGCATCAGACTTCAAAAGTGATGCTTTAAGAAAGGAGAAATTGAAATGGCAAATGGTAAGAGGAAATGTGAGTGTAAACTAATGGTTCTTAGATCTAGCCATAAAATCACTTCACAAGTACGACAGTGTTCAAGAGACTCCTATCAGTAAAGTTTAGGAATGTTATTCCAATGGGTATTTCCTGAGACAATGGCCAGATAATGACCATCAGAGAGCAAAGACCAAATGAGCATTGGAATGCCAAGGGTAGAGTGTTTGTGATTATAGAAGATGAAAATTCAGGCACAGGCTAACAATTAGAAACAGGAAGTCATAATGGGAGTCATAGGGAAATATTTAGCTACTTCCAATAATTATATTTGCATTGGTGTCTCTTGCATCTTTTAATTTAAAATCACCTTGCTATAATTTCCATATAATTCAGTTGTTTAAAAAAAACCATTAACTTAAAATATTAGCTTTGCAGGAACCACTCTTTAGTGATAAATCAACAAAGAAAAACAAGGTATCTAGTCAGCTCCAAAAGTGTGACCATGCATAGAAAAGGAAAGGAATTATGACTGAAGTGAGCATAGGTACAGCATTAGGGATGTCTTGGAGAACAGACTGGTAAATCTGGATACTCTCGCCCCACTTAGGGTATTTTCCCCTCTTAATGTTATATTATTCCAAGCACTTATTTCATAGAGTTGTTCTGTTTGTGGTTTATTATGCAGTAAATTATTAAGACTGTAATAAAATCAAAATATCACATGAAAATATTTTCAACCAGGTTTATGAACATTGTAATTCTCACTGTAAACAATGGGGGAAGTATTCAATGACGAACACAACTCTGAATGTCTGAACACCAAGACAGAAGAAAAGATCCTAGGCTTCCTAGGTTGGAACCAGAGGGATCTGTACCATCACTTGTAGTACTTAGAACACACTGTCTAACCACATTCATGGTTCTGAGAAAAGTTATGATCAACTCAGAATCTCATATCTAAACAAAAATATGACTGTAGGGCATCAGTTCATAGAGAGATGGATGCAGGGGAAAGAGAAGAAAACCAAGACCATAGTTCAAGGGCTAGAAGAGAACTCAAGTGTGGTAATGACAAGCCAAGACAATAAAATTAAAATTGATAAACTATCTGCCGTTTTGAAGGCTGTGTGGTTTCAAAAATAATATTTGTAGTTTTTCCAATAAGGATTTATATAATTATAACTAAATGGTAATTATAAATGCAGAGAACAAAGGAGAATGTGCTATAGGAAATGGAATGCAGTTTCAAGTTTGTGCACATGAAGGACAGTGTGCTTACAAAGATGATTTTTATCAATGGCTGAAATCAGGATGCTTTCATTACGACACTGTTTCTGGTTGACTTTCAAGAATGTTCTTCCAATTTCCATTCCCACTAAGAGCATATTAGAGAACCTGTTTCTCTTTGCTGATAATGTGATAATCAATTTTTATCTTTTCCATTATAATAAAAATGGAATTTAGTTATTGTATTAATTTACATTTTAAAATTGAAGTAATTCATCTTTTCTTGTGGTTATAAGCCATTGCCTTTCTTTTATATATTTAGCGTACTCCTTTACTTTGTATCTATTTTCTATGGTTTATAAGTCTCTATTAGGATTAGAGGCATTAATATTGATAAATAAAGTCTCTGCTTTTGTCACGTGTGTTGTAAATATTTCTATTCCATGCTTTTATTTTTATAATCCATGGGTTTTCTGAGAAACAAAAATGCTCACATTTTATGATTTAAATGTATTTGCATTTCTTCTGTGTTTTCTGAATTTTGTTTTTTGCTTACAAAGAATTGCCCAATCCAATATTATTTTATCCACAGTTAGAGGGTATAATAGACCCATCTGTATTTGAGAAATCAAGGCAACAGAAGCTTGAGGCTGCTGTCTCAGAATGTCTGTGGTCAGGAGGAAGAAGACTGGATGAATTCAGCTCATTTTCTCCTTTAGTTTAGGAAATGCTGCCTCCCTCATTTGTGAGGGTCTTCATTTCTCAATTAACCCAATCCTGACCATCTCTCATAGAGGCTAACCTCATGAACCTTATCCCGTGAAGATACACTTCGTGGTTTATTTCCTACTTGGTTCTAGAACCTGCCATGTTGATAGTAGTAACCATTAAAGGAGCTTTAGATCATGAAGTATGTTCATATTTTAAAAATATTTTTCTTTACCTTACATATTCTAGTTATACATCATGTGACATATAAATGCATACATATAACGTTTAATGGCAAGGATAGCTAATATTTTCAATTATTTATCATTCTTTCACCCTAAGAACATTGGAAATCCTCTCAGTAATTTGGGGATGTATGATTAAATTGTCCACCGCAGTAACGATACTGTGCCATAGAGCACTGCAGCTCTCTGCCGCTTCTCAGCTGCACAGTGCACCTGCTCGCCATCCTGTTTGTATTCATCCCTGGCTCTGGCAATCATGGCCCTGCCATCTACTTCCATAAATATATCAGGTGTCACTTAATATTAAGAATTTGTGGGGGGAGGCGATCGCACATTTGTAGAGCCCCATAATCACAAGAAAATGTATGGAACAAAAGCATTCCCAGGCCACAACAAGCCTCTCTACTCAGTAAGATCCTTCACACCGTTCTTGAGGGAGGAGCCACGTGAGTCTGCCTGTTTCTTCCATCCACACACCCTTCTGAGTCCCCATAAAGATCTAACCTCCAGCCCTAGACCCGGCCATATATCATGTCCACCAGCCCAGCCTTCTGTCTATCTGACTGCACAGCACCTAAGCCAAAGTCTTCCTTTAGCCCCAACTTCCCTGCACACTCTGCATTCAGCGTCAGCATGCTCTGTCCACAACAGACATAGAACTAATAAAAAGATTCATGTGGTATATAACTAAACTTATAAAATTAAATTTATTAAACTTATGGATATGAATTATGAAATTATAAAAAATAGGCTGGGAGCAGGGAGCAGGTGGCACACACCTTTAATTCATGCACTTAGGAGGTAGAAACAGATCGATCTCTATGATTTTGAGGGTACCCTGATCTACAAGTGAGTTCCAGGACAGCCAGAGCTACACAGAAAAACCCTATCTTGAAAAACAAAACAAAACAAATAAAACATCACCCAAAAAGAAAGAAAAAGAAAAATCAAAGCAGTAACTCTTTTCCCCCAAATTTATCAGCCTATAAAAATGTTCTCCAATGTAAATTACTAAGCTGAACACTAGGACACAGAATTTCAAAGAATATTCATAAGCTTTCCCCCAAAATTTATTAAGACACAAAAAAATAACTTTATGAACTTAAAGAGAATAAACTTAGAATTTAGAAAGAATAAACACCTGAGTGATGCCCAAGAATACACAAACATAAGACTGATAGAAATTATGGAAGCAACTCAGGACTAGGAAACAGAATTCAATATTAGATTGAAACATTAAAATAGATTTAAACTGAAATAAAGATGTAATTGAAAAAAAAAAGTAGTCCAAATAAAAAATCCAAGGGAAAACCTTACAAGTAGAATGAATCAAGCAAATGAAAGAATATTGGGTCTTGAAATGTGAGGATGTAGACAAAGAGATAAAAATATAAAATTTAAATATAAAATTAATTTTAAAGAAACATTCAGGAAATGTGGGTGACCATGAAAATAATTAACATTTGAATTATAAGAACAACAAAGGAGAATAATCCTAGATCAATGGCAAAGACTTTATCTTCAATATGATCATAGAAGAAAACTTCCACAAACTAAGAAAAGACAGACCCATACAGATATAAGGGACACCAAATAAGAAGATATAAAAACTAAAAGGACAAGAACAAAAAATAAACTCTTTCTTGCCCTATGATAGTTAAAAGACTCTATATGAGGAAGAAAGTGAATTATGAGCTGCAGTAGAAAAAAAAAATGCAAGTCACATATAAAGGAGAAACCACCAGAGTAACAGCTCATTTCTCAGTAGAAACTTTGAAAGCCAGAAGAGCCCGAAACAATGCATTTAAAGTCCTAAAGGACCACAAGAGCCAGCCTAGACTAATTGTGATGGTTTGAGGGAAAAAAAATGGCCCCTCCAGACTTATAGAGAGTGACTCTAATAGGCATTATGGCCATGTTAGAGGAAGTGTGTCACTATGGGGCAGACTCTGAGTTCTCAGGTGATCAAGACAGGTCTAGTGTAATAGTCACTTCCCTATGTCTGCAGATCCAAACGTACATCTCGCAGCTACATCTCCAGTACAGTGTCTGTCTGCATGCTGCAGTATTTTCTGCCATGATGATAATAGACTAAAATTCTGAACTGTGAGCTAGTCCCAATTAAATGCTTTCCTTCATAAGAACTTCTGGTGTCATGTTGTCTCTTCTCAGGAATAAACCCCAAACTAATACCTAGTGTACCCAACCAAACTGTCAGCAATATTTGAAGGAGAGAAAAAAAAAAACTTTTGTGATATAAGCAGCAGAAAAAACTGTGTATCTAACTAATCAACATTAAAGAAATTCATAAAGCAGTATTTCCAGCTGAGGAGAGGAATGAACAAAGCCAAGAGACAGTGATAGAAAAACAAAGCTATAATTATTGAAACACAAAGTTCAACAACACAATGATTGCAATCAACACACCTTTCAATAAATTTACATGTTAATGGCCTCAATTCTCCCACCTAAATACACAGGCTCACTGAATGGATTAAGAAAGAAAATGTTATTTACAAGAAACATAGCTTAGCTTTGAAATAGGCACCACCTTAAAGTGAAATGATGGACAAAAGAATCCAGTCAAATTGGACTAGGAAGGAAGCAGATGCCCATATCCTAACATTTGATGAAATGGGCTAAAAACCAAACTCAGGAGAACAGATGAAGAGGACATGTCATTCTAATTAGAAACCGTTAACTATGAAAGCATTACTATCCTAACATGTAGCATGAGGGCCTGCTTGTTGTGGTTTCTGTCCTGCCAAGTACCCCAAAGCCAGCAAGCCCCAAAGAAATCACAGAGTCTGCATTAGATATAAACTGATTGACCCATTAGCTCAGGTTTCTTATTAGCTCTTATCACTTATATTAATCCATTTTTCTTATCTATATTAGCCATGTGACTCAGTATCTTTTTCAGCCTGGCAGGTCACATGTTGCCTCTTCAGTGATCTGGGCTGTAATGAGGGGAATGGGCTTCCTCCTTTCCAGCATTCTCCTGTTTTCATCTCCCCGCCTCTACTTCCTGTCTGGTTAACCTACCTATACTCCCTGCCTGGCCAATCAGTGTTTATTTAAAATAAATGATTGACAGAATACAGACAATTCTCCCGCAACATAAACATATGCATCAAATTCTGGTATGCCCAATTTCATAAAGTGTACTCTGGAATTAAAGACACAGATTAATAATCCATTAATAGTAGGTAATTTCAGTATTTTATTTTCTCCAATAGACGGGTCATCTGTCCAAAACAGAAAAAAAAAGGCAGAGAAACATCAGAATTAATGACATCATACATCAAACGGACTCAACAGACGGCTGTAAAATATTCTATCCATACAGCAAAGAATATGCATTATACTCAGCATCATATGGAAGCTCTTCTAAAATAAACATCCTAGGACACAAAACAAATCTTTACAGTAGAAAAAGATTGAAATCACTCTTCTGTACTCCCTGACCACAATGCAATAAAACTTTAAATTGCCAGCAAACAATCCTAGGAAGGATGCAAACTCATGGAGATGAAATAGCTCATTACTAAATGATGAATTGGTCTATGAAGAAATCAAAAAAATGTTTCCTGGAACTAAATGAAAATACAGCACAAGAAAATCTGGAATGCCTTGAAAGCAGTCCTCTGAGAGAGACTGATAGCTTTAAGTGCCTACATTTTAAAAAAAAATCAGAATCGGCACAATGAAATTGCTAATGATAACTCAAAATGTTGGAAAAGCACGCCTTTAATCCCAGCACTCGGGAGGCAGAGTCAGGCGGATCTCTGTGAGTTCGAGAGCAGCCTGGTCTACAAGAGCTAGTTCCAGGACAGGCTCCAAAATCACAGAGAAACCCTGTTTCGAAAAACAAAAAACAAACAAACAAAAAAAAATGTTGGAAAAGCAAGAACGACCCAAATCTAAACACAATTGACAGCAAGAAATAATAAAAGTCAGAGACATAATCAAAATAATAGAAACGAACAAATAACAAAAATCAACAAACCTAAAAGCTAGTTCTTTGGCTTCTCAAAGAACAAAATTGGAAGGCTCTTGATCCACCTAAACAGAAGAAAGATGTTATGCATATTTTAATCAATATGGAAAAGGTAACAGAAGATGTGATTGGATTAAATGTTAAATATGTCAATATATACTGTCCTGCATTATTGAAAGAAAATGGACCAGAAATATAAAGCAATAGCCATTAAGCATGGAAGAAAGAGGCAGCAAAGTCCAAAAGAAAAACTGACAACAAAAACAGAGGCTGAAATGAAATAAACTGGAAGCTTAAAGGGGAAAAGGCCATGCTAAGAAATGTAGCTAGCCTCTGTCTTAGTGTTCTGTAGCTACACAAAGACACCATGACCATGTAACTCCTATAAAAGAAAGAAATTAATTGGGGCTGAATTACAGAGATTTAGTCAGTTATCATCATGATGGGTAGCTTGGCAGCCTGTAGACAGAGTTGGTACGGGAGAAGGAGCTGAGAGTTTTACATCTGGATCTGCAGACAGCGAAGAGAGATGGTGGGCCTGGTTTGAGTTTTCAAAACTCTGAAGCTCACCCCAATGACACACTTCCACCAGCAAAGTCACACCTACTCCAAGGCGACACTAATTCCTTCAAACAGTGCCATTCCCTGAGCATCCAAACACACAAGCCTATGGAAGCCTTCTTATTTTACAACCACATCCCACTCCCTGCTTCCCTGACCCGTTATAGGCTTGTGGCTGTACCATAACGTGACAATGCGTTCATCCAACTTCCAAAGTCCTTATTTGTCTACTGCAGTCTCCACACTGTTTAAAAGTTCAAAGTTCAAAGTCTCTTCTGAAACTCATGGCAATTTCTTAGTTGTATTTCCTTGTAAATCAAAATCAAACAAAAAGCAGATTACATTTTCCCAACATATAATGGCCCAAGACAAATGTAAACTTTCCAAACGGTTGACAAAGGAGCACAGTGAGAAAATCCTGGACCAAAACAAGAGGGAGTCAGTTGGGCAAGCTGCAGACTCTGCACCTGAAGTAATAAGGGCGGCGGCGGAGCTGCGTCCCCAACACCCCGGCGGCCTGCCCGGCTAGCTTATGCCCCGAAATAATTACACGGACACTGTATTCCTCCAAACACTGCCTGGCCCATTCTCTTCTAGGCTAATTCTCGCATATTAATTTAGCCCACCTCTAATCATCTGTATGTAGCACCCCAAGGTGCGCTTACCGGGGAGATTCCAGCCTAGTCCATCCTGGGTCGGAGCTTCATCCCGGGATCGGGGCATGGCGTCTCTCTCTGAGGCGTCTGCTCCCGAGAGGAAAGCGGTCGAGTCTCTGCTCACTTCCTCTTCCTCCCAGCATTTTGTTCTGTTTACTCCTCCCACCTATCCTCTAACCAATAAAATGGGCCAGGGCAGTTCCTTTATTAGCCAATGACCTTCCTCCATCATGCACCTCCATGTTTGATGTGAGAACTCTTGTTAGATCTCCAGTTCTTTTCAGCTTTGTTGACTACAGCACACTTCTCTTTCTTGGGTTGGTTCCATAGCCTCTTAGCAACTGGCCTTCCCAGAAATCCTGCGGCTTTGCTGAGGTCAACATGTTAAAGTCTCCAGAGAAGTCTATGCTTCACCTTCATAGCTTGACAGAAGGGCCTCTCTGGGCCTCCATGGAGAGTCATAGCTGACACAGGACTGACCTCAGCAGCTTTCTTTAGTGATGGGGAATCTTTGTCAACCAATTATCTTCAAGATGTGGGACCAAATTAGGGTATAAGCCCAAGTGTGCGCGGGCTCTCTCTCTGTGCGGTTCCCTCACAGCACAGCTGGGATTGGACTTCTCGGTCCTGTTTTGTGAGTAGTTTTTCCCTTATAATAGATTAAAATATAGTTGCTTTATCTTTTAGCTAGCCTGGTTATTTCTAGAACTAAGCTAACTTCACATTAGCTGAAGAAACAGATTCCTTAACCCCTGTTTTGTATTCTTGATACTAAATCCACAGTCACATGACCGACTCTTACAAAGGAAAGAATTTAATTGGAGATTGCTTACATTTTCTAAGGTTTTATACATTTATCAGCATGACAGGAAGCATGGTAACATGCAGACAGTCATGGTGTTGGAGAAGTGGCTTGAGAGTTCCACATTCAAATCTTCTGGAAGCAGGGAGGAAGAGACATTTGATCCGGATTGAACTTTTTTATAACTTTAAAGCCCATCTCCAATGGCATGTCCCCCAATATGGCCATACCTACTTCAACAAGGCCACAACTTCTATTCTCTTCAAATAGTGTCTTTCCCTAGGAATACAGATATATGGGCCTATTGGGGCCCTCATTAGTCAACCACTACATCCTTTGAACCATAGAAAAGGCAATCAAATATATTCTTAAGTGGACTTCAGAACTAACACATCTCTGCCAATACTTTCAAGTAGTCCTATTCAAATTCATTTTGCACTTTTGACATCCAGAAGTGTAAAGAAGGAAATATGGTGCTTTAAACTACCCTAAGTTCATGGAGATGTTTTATGTAGCAGCAATAAGAAACTCATAGAGAAGCAGGTTCCCCTGAAATATCTATTTAATTTAAGAATTACTAGATATGCATTCCATAAAGTATATGACAGAATAAATGGATATAGGCTACAACTGAGATGTATCTGAGGGAGGAAGACAGGTAAAGAAAAATTCATGCTCCAATTGAATGCAGGTGTGCAAAGAAACAAATACCTACCAGTCTCCCACATTCTAACTTGGGCATTAAAACTAGAGTGGGCAATGAAACATGAGAATTATATAAATAAAGCTTGTGCTCACACATTGGGGCATGTTTGGTGTTAGAGTCTGTGTGGAACAACCAGGGGAACTTGTACAAGAAATGACAGAAAACTTGTCCCAAGAATCTGGGACTGCTATGACATAACTTACATAGAACTGAAATGTGATGATAAACAGAACTAGTAAGGCAACCTGACTCTTCCTAAATGCCAAGGGAAGCCAAACTCTTTCATTTTAAGAAGGTGATATTAGGCAGTGAGGCTGATTGGGAACTGGAAAATAGTATTATCCCACTGATACATTAACATTAAAGTGGTGGCTTCCTATATAGAATTTGGGTGGGAAAAAAAGACAAAATAATCCTTTAGACATCACAAATCTCTTTCAGAGCCACAATCTCTCTGGGTTCTAGTAGAAATCTTTTCTTTTAAATTTAAATTTATGTTTTTAAAATAATCTTTTCTCATTTTACATACCAATTACAGTTCCCACTCCCTTCCCTCCTTCCACTTGTCCCATCTCTCCCCATCCCACCTCCACCACTTCTCAAAGAGGGTAAGGTTTCCCATGCAGCATCAACAAAGTCTAGCACATCGCTTTGAGGCAGGACCACTTATCTAGACTGAGCAAGGTATCCTCTGAAAAGAACAGGCTCCAAAAAGTCAGTTCAAACACTAAGGATAAATTCTGGTCCTGCTGCCAGGGGCCCCACACACTAGTCCAGCCATACAACTGTCACTGACATTCATAGAGTAGACTTTGGTTCTATTCTGGCTTCCCTGAATTCAACCTATAGTCAGTGAGCTCCCATTAGTTCAGATAAACTGTTCATTGGGTATCCTTACCATGGTCTTGACCGGTTTGCTCACGTTATTGCTTCTATTTCTCTATGACTGGACTTTGGGAGCTCAGTCCAGTGCTTCACTGTGGATCTCTGCAAAAGTTTCCATCAGTAGCTGAATGAAGGTTCTATGATGATAATTACAGTAGCTATCAATTTGATTACAGGGCAAGGCCTGTTTCCATTTTCTGGTATCTTCTTCAATTTCTTTCTTCAAAGACTTAAAGTTCTTGTCAAAAATGTCTTTCACTTCTTTGCTTAATGTTACACCAAGTTATTTTGTTATTTATGGCTATTGTGAAAGTTAATGGTTCTGCTTCTTTATCATTTGTATGTAGGAGGGCTACTGATTGTTTGAGTTGATCTTGTATCCTGCCACATTACTGAAGGTATTTATCAGCTGTAAGAGTTCTCTGATAGAGTTTTTGGGGTCTCTTACATATAATCTGCAAATAACAAAAGTTTGACTTCTTCCTTTCCAATTTGAATTCCCTGATCTCCTTTTGTTTTCATATATATATATATATATATATATATATATATATATATATATATATATATATTATTGGCTATAGCCAAAACTTCAAAAACTATTTTGAGGAGATATGGAGAGAGACATCAGTCTTATCTTGTCCCTGATTTTAATGGAATCACTTTGACTTTCTCTCCATGTAATTTGATGTTGGCTGTTGGCTTGCTGTATATGCTTTTATTATATTTAGATATCTTGTATTCCTGATTGCTCCAAGACCTTTATCATGAAGTGATATTGTATTTTGCCAAATGCTTTTTCAGCATCTAATGAAATTATCATATAGATAGATTTTCATATGTTGAACCAGCCCTGCATCTCTGGGATGAAGCTGACTTGATAATGGTGGATGATTTTTTTTTTTATGTGTTCTTGGATTTGAATTGCCAGTATATTATTGAGTTATTTTTGCATCCATGTTCACGAATGAGTTTGGTTGTAATTCTCTTTTGGGGTTGAGTCTTTGTGTGGTTTTGGTATCAGGGTAACTTTAGCCTCTTGAAAAGGGTTTGGCAGTGTTCCTTTGTTTCTATTATGTGAAACGCTGAGGAGTATAGCTATTAGCTCTTTTTGGAAGTTCCGGTAGAATTCTTCACTAAAACCATCTGGCCTTCGGTTTTTTTTTTGGGGGGGGGGAGTTTTTGATGAAAGCTTCTATTTCCTTTTAGTTTATAGGTCTATTTAAATTGCTCACCTGGTCTTGATTTAATTTTAGTATATGGTATCTATCTAGGAAATTGACCATTTCTTTTATGTTTTCCAATTTTGTATAGTACAGGTTCTTTTAGTAAGACCTAATTATTCTCTAAATTTCCTCAGTATGTGTTGTTATTTCCCCCTTTTCATTTCTGATTTTGTTAACTTGGTTGTTCTCTCTCTGCCTTTTGATTAGTTTGGATAAGCGTTTGTCTATCTTGTTGATTTTTCTCAAAGAACCAGCTTTTTGTTTCATTGATTCTTTGTATTGTTTTCTTTATTTCTATTTTATTGATTTTAGTCCTCGATTTGATTATTTCCATGTTTTTTTTTACTACTTGTAGGTTTTCTGAGAGTAATATTGTTGTTAAATTCTAACTTTAATCAGTTGTGATCCGATAAGATACAGTGAGTTACTCCATTTTTTTGTGTGTGTCTATAGATGCTTGCTTTGTTACAGAGTATGTGATCAATTTTAGAGAAGGTTCCATGAGATGCTGAGAAGAAGGTATATTCTTTTGTGTTTGGGTGAAATGTTCTATAGATGTCTGTTAAGGCCATTTGATTCATGACATCTGCTAGTTCTCTTATTTCTCTGTTAGGTTTCTGTCTGCTTAACCTGTCCATTGCCAAGAGTGGAGTGTTGAAGCTTCCTACTATTAGTATGTAGGGTTTGATGTACAATTTATGTTTTAGTAATGTTTCTTTTACATATGCAGGTGCTCTTGTATTAGGGGCATAGATGTTCAGAATTGAGACTCCATCTTGATGAATTGTTCCTGTTGTGAGTATAAAGTGTCTTTCTCCATTTTTTTCTGATTGATTTTAGTTTATTAGTTATTGGGATAGCTACACTGGCATTTTTCTTAGGTCCATTTGATTGGAAAACTTTTCCCAACCCTTTACTGTGAGGTAGTGTCTGCCTTTGAGGTTGAGGTGTGTTTCTTGTATACAGCAGAAGGCTGGATCCTGTTTTTGTATCCATTCTCTTAGCTTGTGCTTTTTTATAGGTGAATTGAGTTCATTAATATTAAGACATATTAATGATCAGTAGTTGTTAATTCCAATTATTTTTTGGTAGTAGTGTTTGTGTGTTTCCCTTCTCTGGGTTATGCTGGTGGGGTGTTGTCAGTTGTCTGTGTTTTTGTGGGTGCAGTTACCTTCCTGGGGTTGGGTTTTTCTTCTAGTGCTTTCTGTTGTGCTGGGTTTATGGATATGTATTGTTTAAATCTGTTTTTGTCATAAAATATCTTGTTTTCTCCATAGATGGTGATTGAAAGCTTTCCTGATTATAGTACTCTCAGCTTGTATCCATGGTCTCTTAGTGTCTGCAACACATTTGTCCAGGATCTTCTGGCTTTCATGATTTCCATTGAGAAGTTGGGTGTAATTCTGATAGGTCTGTCTTTATATGTTACTTGGGCTTTCTGCTTTTTTACTCTTTATATTCTTTCTTTATTCTGTATGTTTTGTGTTTTGATTATTTTATGGCAAGGGGATTTTTTTGATCCAGTCTATTTGGTGTTCTGTAAGCTTCTTGTACCTTCATAGGGATATCCTTCTTTAGGTTGTGAAAGTTTTCTTCTATAATTTTGTTGAATATATTTTCTCTGCCTTTGAGCTGGAGTTCTCCTTCTTCTACCCCTATTATTCTTGGGTTTGGTCTTTTCATGGTGACCCAGTTTTCCTAAATGTTTTTAAGGAATTTGTTGGATTTAATGTTTTCTTTGAACAATGAATGAGTCTATTTCCTCTATAGTATCTTCAGTGCCTGAGATTCTTTCTTCTTTCTTTTTTATTCTGTAGGTTATACTTGTCTCTGTAGTTCCTGTTCTTTTACTCAGATTTTCCATATCCAGAACTCACTTTGTTTGTGTTTACTTTATTACCTCTATCCAGTCTTCAAGTCTTGAACTGTTTCCTTCACCTGTTTGATTGTTTTTCTTGGTTTTCTTGGGTTTCTTTGATGGATTTATTAATTTCTTCCAATTTTTGTTTGTATTTCCTCCATTTCTTTAAGGGAGTTTTTCATTTCCTCTTTAAAGGTCTCCATCATTTTCATAAAACTATGTTTAAAGTAATTTTCTCCTGCTTCTTCTGGGTTAGAATGATGAAACCTTCCTTTTGTATGACCACTGGGTTCTGGTGTTACCATGTTGCTTTTTAGGTTGTTGGATAAAATCTTGCATTGGTGCCTACTCTCTCTTTCTTCATTTGAGGCCAAGAGTATCCTTGTGTCTTGGTTCAATCCTTGCAGTAGCTGTCTGAGTGTTTGAGAGTTTTTCTTAGTCTGCTCTGTACTGTCAATATCTGTGTTTCAGGAAGCCTCTGAGTACTCTATAAGCCTGTTTCCTTCGTTTTCCCTTCTGGTTTGCTCCCTTGGTCCTCTCTCTTGGTCCCCTCAGTATTGTATCAAGCTCTCAGCTCTTAGGTGCAGTGGGGTTTGTAACTTGGAAGGTCTGGTGGATAGAGTTAGGTTTGGGGGGAGCCTACCCATAGGAAACTCCCTGCTAGCTAGCTAGAAAAGCTGAGGGAGTTAAACGAGGGGTCAGGGTTTTTGTCTCACTGTGGATGTCCTAGAGAGTGGGGTATCCTGCTGCCTGGCTGGTCACTTACCTCTTAAGTTACCTCAGTATTGGAGCAAGCTCTGTTTCAGAGTTTTACCAAGGTTGCAGTAGAAGAGGTAGGTTTGGAGCCAGGGTGGGCTTAGTAGTTTGGAGAGGCCTGTGGATGGGTGTGGGTTTTGAGGGGAGCCTATCCACAGGAAACTCCCTGCTGGCTAGCTAGAAAAGCCAAGGAAGTTGGGGGAGGGACCTGGGGTTTTGTCTCACTGTGGAGGTCCTAGAGAGTGGCTTGTGCTGCTGTGTGACTGACTGTTCACTCACCTCTTAAGTCCCCTCAGTATTTGAGCAAGCTGTGTTTTCATTAATGTACATTTTATTTATCCATTCCTCAGTTAGGGGCATCTAGTTTGTTTCCAGGTTCTGGCTATTACAAGCGATGTTGCTACGAACATAGTTGAACAAATGCCTTTGTAGCATGATTGAGCATCTTTTGGGTATATGCCCAGGACTGGTATTGCTGGATCCTGACGTAGGTTGGCTCCTAATTTTCTCAGAAACTGACATACTAATTTTCAATGTGACTATAAAAGTTTATACTCCCATCAATAATGGAGGAGTGTTCCCCTTAATCCACAGCCTCTTCAGCATAAGCTACATTGGTGTATCTGATCTTAGCCATTCTCACAGGTGTAAGGTGGTATTTCAGAATCTTAGTCATCCACGATGACTAAGAATGTTGAGTAGTTCCTTAAATGTGTTCCATCTATTTGAAATTCTTCTGTAGTTCTTTGTTTATAGCTGTATCCCATGTTGTAATTGGACTATTTGGTATTTTGTTGTCTAATTTCTTAAATTTTTTATATATTTTCGAGATCAGTTCTCTGTCTGATGTTTGTTTGCTGAAGATCTTTTCCCATTCTGTAGGCTGCCATTTTGTCTTATTGACTGTGTACTTTGCCTTATGGAAGTTTCTCAGTTTTAGGAGGTCCCATTTATTTATTGTTGTTCTCAGTGTTTGTGCTTCTGGTATTATATTTAGGGAATGGTATCCTTCATCCATGCATTCAAGGCTACTTCCCACTTTCTCTTCTATAATGTTCAGTGTAGTTAGATTTATATTGAGGTCTTTGGTCCATTTGGACTTTAGTTATGTGCATGTGAATAGATAAGGATCTATTTGGATTCTTCTATGTATTAACATCCAGTCATGCCAGCACCATTTGTTGAAGATACTTTCTTTTTTCCACTGTATAATTTTAGCTTCTTTGACAAAAATAAGGTGTTCATAGGTATGTGGATTAATGACAGGGTCATTGATTTAATTCCATTGATTCACCTGTCAGTTTTTATGCCAATGCCAAACTGTTTTCATTACTATAAGTCTATAATAGAGCTTGATGTCAGGGATAGTGATGCCTCCAGGTGTTATTTTATTCTACACAATTGTTTTGGTTGCTTTTGCTTTTGTATGTGAAGTTAAGTATTGTTCTTTTGATGTCTATGAAGAATTGCATTGGGATATTGATGGGGATTGCATTGAACTGGTGGATTTCTTTGGAAAGGATTGCTATTTTTGTAATGTTGATCCTACCTACCTAAGATCTTAGGAGATCTTTCCACTTTCTTATATCTTTTTTGTTGGTCTAAAATTATCTCAGGTCCTATTCCCTTGAGGCCTGCAGAACAGAGAAAATCCTAGCTTGAGTTTGAAGGATAGTCTAAAAGCTACTGAGTGAGGATGAGACAGCAAAATTTAGGTAGACACCCCTCCAGCCAGAGGGAGGGCTTGCCTGTCTCTCATTGGCTGGAGGTACCACCACATCACACAATGTCACTTAACCTGTATAAGTTGATGCTCACAGTAATAAACTGAGTTTCTTCTTTGACTTGACTCCCTATCACAACTGATTATCCTGCATCATAGGGCTGCAGATCTGATTGTCCTGCATTGTGGGGCTGCAGATGAGGTGGATAGCACACTTACCTTTCCCTGGGGAATAAGACTGAGGAGGCCTGGTAACTGGCATCCAATGTGGGGTTCGGCAGGTCCCAGGGAAAAGCAGTCCGTCAAGGTGAGTGGGACCCCACAATGGGTAATGTAACTTCTCACAAAAATTACCCAGTGCTTAAGGCACTGAGCTATATGCTACTCTCCCAAGGTCTGGAATTGTAAGACCACAAGGAGATACAAGAATGGGAGGATACAACTACCCTGGGCCCCTGGGTTCTCACTGGGAATCTTTTCTCATGGGACATGTAGAACTGGGGAGAGACTCTGGCCAGAGAAAGGAGAAAACACTTTAATACACCCCTACCATTGAGATTCTACCCAACTATTATGGCCCTTAATGGATGTTTTCATCCAACTGCTCTGCCTCCCCCACTGGTGGGTAAGGCAAAGTTCAAAGCTTGAGAGAGGTATGAAGAATCCAAAAGTAAACAAATAACCAAAAGAATGGGAGAAAAGGAGACAGACAAGGGGGAAGATAAAAAATGGGCTCAATTTACTGAAGAGTAGTACCAGTATAAAGGAATATGGCAGCCAAAGGCGAAGACAAAAAGGAGAGTAGATATTATCTGTGATGAGGAGTGGCCACCTCCTTATGCCCTCAGCCTCCCTGGAAAGTATAAAATGGGGAAGGGTAATTGAATAAATAAGGGGGCTCCATCCTTGCCAGGAGGAAATGAATATACATTTGGGTGGGGCTGGATGGAGACCAAGGAATTTTCAGACCTCTGATCCTCCTGGGGTTGTCTAGAAACCTTCTGTGACACGTTTTGTTAAGACAAATGGATAATGTTATTACCATTAACCACCTACCCTTTTATGATGATAAAATTGAGCAAGGTGTCATCAAGCAAATCCCCAACACCTGGATTTACCTCCAAAAGTAGAGGCCACTGCCTGCAGTGCCCCCTCCATTAGGTGGGTACCTGGTAAGTCAGTATGAGTGAAACAGTGGCCATTACCTGAACTTAAACTTAAGATGGTCAAGGAAATCTCCTTAAGAAATCTGCTTGAAGAAGGATGGATAAGGCCCTTGATGAGCCCTGTGTTTGTGACATATAAGCCTAATGGGACCTGGAGAATACTACAGGACCTATGAACAATCAATGCCCATATGGAACTAGTAGGGGCCCCTTTAAGGGGCTTACCTTGGGTCCCAGCAATCTCCTCCCAGTTTTACCTCACTGTAATTGATCTAAAGAATTTCTTCTTCTCAATTCCTCTTCATGAGGATTGTGAAAGTTTGCCTTTTCCATTTCTATAGTTAACTCCTTTAGACCTGACAAGAGATACAAATGGCTATTCTCTCACAGGGGATGGCAAATAGTCTGCCTTTTGCCCACAATTTTTTTTACACTATCCTCTCTCCTTATTTTGACAAAGATAATACCCTCCTATATGTTTATATGGATGATTTGATCATTTGACATTTGGGGGAATCAGGGCTAGCTCTCTGGGTAACCACTATTGCTAATATCCCCCAACAATGTGGTTTTAAAATAGCCCCAAACAAAATACAAAAGGTACCCCAATTTCATATATTGGGATCCCAATTGGCACTCACTCAAGCCAAAGTGAATGGACCCCAATTAATCCTGCTTGTGCCTCTGACTTTATCATGGTTACAAAAGATACTGGGGGAAATGAACTTGGTAAGGCCCTGGTTGACTGTAAAGACTGGGAGACTAGATGTGTTATACGATCTCCTAAAAGGGGGGCAACCTTACGAGATCATTTTCTTGGCCCCTGAGGGCCAGTAGGCACTCACTCAATTTGTCAATGAGCTCCATCAGGCTTCTTTGGAGAGATAAAATCCTAATATTCCAGTCCAAGACTGGATATTATTAGGGTAAAAGACCATGCTGGCAGCCATTGTTCAGCAGACAAAACCACTAGAATGGGTACACCCCACCCTGGGGGGCACTCCCAGAGTGTATTCTCTAGTTGATCAAATAGATGATATGATCATAAAAATCAGAGACGCATCCCTCTGATATTATGAGAAAGATCCCTCTAAATTAATAATTCCATTCAAAATTAAGGATTTAGAATTGGTGGCCAGACATTGTTCTCGATTGAGCCTTGCCCTGGAGATATTTCTGGGGATCCTAGACACCCAATTTGTGGAATCCCAGTTACTGAAGCTATATCAAGAACTACATTGGAGTGCCCCCTTGGTCTTTTCTTCTGTGCCTCTGCCCCAAGCATTTACTGTTTACACAGATGGCAGGAAGAATGAGGCAGCCTTTGTAGTTTTCCCTGCAGGGAGGACTAAGACAAAGATTACCAAAATTCTCCCTTGTGGGGGATCCACTCAATATAAGGAAATGATGGCCATATATATTGTCCTACAAGAGGTCCCAGAATCCTCTAATCAGACAGTTCTTATGTGGTGAACCTACTACCACACTTACCCTATGCCTATATCAGATTGGACGCTAATCCTATTCCTGACTTGATGATAACAATTCAGATCACTCTTAGAAGATAGGAAAAAACCCATATATATTCAACATCTCAGAGGACAACCAAACCTCCCTGGCCTCATTTCCCAAGAGAATGTTGCTGTGGATGCTACAGCTTCAGGGGCTTGTCTCATGTAGGTCTCAACTCTGTCTATACAAAATGCTACCCAAATGCATGATTTAACTCATGCCAACTGAAGAGGACTCAAATACCTATACCCTCATATCCCCACAACATAATTAAAGAGAACTGTTCATTCATGTAAGACTTGCCAACAGCGTTTCGGAACCCCTTCTTTAAAAGGACCGGGAGTGGACACAAGAGGGTTAGGACCAAATATCATCTGGCAAACATATGTAACACATTACCCTCTGTTTGGCAAATTAAAATATAGATCATAGACATGTACTCTAAGGCATGCTGGGCTACCACCCATTCAGAAGAAAAGGCAACCCATGCCAAAAGCCACTTCTTACAATGTTTTGCTATGTTGGGACTACCACAACAGTTCAAGACTGACAACTGCCCCTGTTTTATAAGTAAAATACTAAAAGAATTCTTCAGGAGATAAAATATATCCCATATCACCAGGATCCCATACAATCCTCAGGGTCAAGCAATTGTAAAAAGATATCACCAATACCTCAAAGAGGTCCTTATAAAACAAAATGGGGGAGAAGTCACCCCCGCATCTCCAACTGCAAAAGACATTATTAACCATCAATATCTTAAATTTTCAAAAATCAGATGAACAAAATAGATTCCAGAAACATTGGGGATCTCTACCATAAAGGCCCTGCTAAAGGTTAGATGGAAAGATCCTCTCACTAACCAATGGAGGGGCCCAGATTCCTTATTGACACAGAATCAAGAATATGGATATGTCTTCCCAAACAGAGAGGAAATGCCTATAAGGCTATCTACTTGCAACTTAAAATTTCTCCCCTCCCCTCAGGACAATGGGGGAAGACCAAGATGACTAATAAAGAAAGAAAGGGATTATTGTGGCCAACTCTTAAATTCAAACACTGCCCAAGGCTGACTGACTTTTGAGGAAAGTGTTGCCTGTTTATCTACTTCAGATGGCCCTCCAGGCAGTAATCACATTAATTCTTCTCACTGGGACCAAGGTCCAGACAGCAAGCTCCCACCAACCACAGAAGGTGACTTGGATCTTGTCTAGAGCTGGCACTGGAAGCATCCTAAACCAGACTTCTCAGATGAAGACACCCTGGACATGATGACCTGACCTGATGTTTGACCTCTGCAATTTGGAGTGTGGGAACTGGAACAAGGGAGACTGAATCCTGAGCATCAAAGGGAGACCTGGATGTGGAGGCTCTTGGGTTGCACCAAAGGTGTCACTTCCTCATACCCCTACAGGGGAGACTTCATCAAAGAACTCTTTTCCTCATACCCCCACAGGGGAGATGTCATCAAAAGTGTCATTTCCTAATACTCCCACAGGGGAGACTGCATCCAAGTCCTCTCTTCCTCATACCCACCAGGGGAATCACTGTGACAGGACATTTTAGGTTACATTAGACCATGTCAGTTCTCCATAAACATGTGACTGCATTATTTTAGCAAACATTTTTAATGAACTTTAAAAACAAATTCTCAACTGCTCCTGCAAATATATTGATATTGATAGTCTGGCTGTAGGAAACTATCATAAAGTAGATAAAGTAGATTATGAGAAACTACACATACACACACACACAGAGAGAGAAAGAGAGAGAGAGAGAGAGAGAGAGAGAGAGAGAGAGAGAGAAACATTTTTTAAAACTATAAGTATTTGATATAGAGGAGTTCTTCCCGCAACATGCATATTTTATCCTCTTGATTTCTGCCAACATAAAAAAGTTACAGGAGAAGGAAAAAATATGTTAGATTGTACAGTGGGTCAAAATTCTGAATAAATACCCACTGTTCTGTGTTCACTGTGGCTGCCAACAATAAAACCAGAGGTTAGAAAAGGCAGCAAGTTTCCAAGCACAGAAATGCGAACCACAAAAATGTGGGATCTGTCTTCACCTTAAATGATAGGGTAGAGACAAGGATGCAGAGTGGAGTGAGAATTGAAAGAGGGCTAGAGAGACTTGTGATTTCAATCATGTCTCCTTGCCTGACCCAGTTTGCCTGAGTGGAATTGCACAAACAGTTCTGGAACAACAACGCCATTCCAATACACACACTGTGGTTAAATCTGAAAATGCATGAAATGAAGCCTGCTGTACAGAAATGGAGGCTTTGCCGTCTGGGCTTTAAAGTTTCTCCTGAGCAATTTATATCTTCTCTCCTGAAGCTTCAGACAAATTTAAGTTCAGGCCATTTAACTTCACCTGTGTTTTTACTGTTTGGCTCTCCCTTTCACATTTCAGTGTTCTTAGTGAACTGTCTCTGCTTAGAAAAATCGAGTTACTTCCGCCATTCAACTGTTTCAAGGATATTACTGTAGCATCATTGGTCCATTATAACACACGCATGCACTTAACCCATGACAGAGTAATATTAAATCATATTAGAAGGGCTAAGTAGATATATAATGAAGCTAGTTAAAGCAGTTGCTGAGTGACTGATTACCAATCATGTGAGAACGCTGGCTAGGAAATCCAAAATCCAAATGAACATTAATTAAATCTATGCTAAGTCTGTGGATAAAAAACCTCATCACCAGGCCTGGTGATTCCAGTTTATAATTCCAGCTGCTCATGAGGATGTGCCATGAAATCATGAGTTCCAAACCAGCCTGTGCCACCTGATTGGGTTGTCTCAAAAGCAATATAAAAGGGGTCTGAGGATTAAGTTCAAGACTAGAAATGGATGCTCACAATGAAGAGGAACATGGGATGTACTCACTCATATTTGGTTTCTAGCCATAAACCAAGGACATTGAGCCTATAATTAGTGATCCTAGAGAAGCTAAATAAGGAGAACCCAAAGAAAAACATATAGGCATCCTCCTGAATATTAACCTTCAGCAAGCGATGAAAGGAGACAGAGACAGAGACCCACATTGGAGCACAGGACTGAATTCTCAAGGTCCAAATCAGGAGCAGAAGGAGAGAGAGCACGAGCAAGGAACTCAGGACCATGAGGGGTGCACCCACACACTGAGACAATGGGGATGTTCTACTGGGAACTCACCAAGACCAGCTGGCCTGGGTCTGGAAAAGCCTGGGATAAAACCGGACTCTCTGAACATAGCGGACAATGAGGACTACTGAGAACTCAAGAACAATGGCACTGGGTTTCTGATCCTACTGCACGTACTGGCTCTGTGGGAGCCTAGGCAGTTTGGATGCTCAACTTACTAGACCTGGATGGAGGTGGGGGGTTCCTTGGACTTCCCACAGGACAGGGAACCCTGATTGCTTTTCGGGCTGAGGGGGGGGGACTTAATTAGGGGAGGGGGAAGGAAATGGGAGGCGGTGGCTGGGAAGAGACAGAAATCTTTAATAAATAAATAAAAATATATATATATAAATGTGCTAATCCCTAGACGCAGTTCAGTGGAGACCAAAACAGCAAACAATAACAAAAAAAGAATAAGTCTGGTAAATAAACTGGTTTTCCTTAACAGGAAATTCAAATTGCACTCATCTTTAAATCATGTTTCATTGTATTTCAGAAAAAAAAAATAGAAAAAAATACTATTGCTTTAATTACATTGAAATCTCTATGTCACCTTAATAATTGTATCTAAGTTATTCCATTTCTTGGCACAGCCCAGTCCTTTGAATAACAAGTAGGTCAGAATCTGTAAATGGTTCTCACCTATTGTGGAAGGCAAAGCAGCCAGATGGAAAAAGGAAGCTAGCCTTAGAAAACAGCTTTTTCCTCTATCATAGGTGCCTACATATAAGCTTCCTGTGTTACTGAGCTTGGGGTCTCAAGCTATATGTTGAAGAGGAGATGAATACATTGAACAACCAAGCTTCACAGTCTGCCAGTGAGTCATGAGGGTAGGGGGGATTACATTTTTTAGGCATTTCTTGAATATGCCTATTCAAAATCAAGATGTGAAACCATGGTTTGTGTGGTGGAGAATGTGAGCATCCTTCACCTGATAGCTAAAATGCCAGAACACCTCAAAAGTGATTTCCTCCTACAGGGTTCCATTTACCAAGACTTTCCTTCAGATCCCTCCATCAACCAAATGGCACAACCTCACATCTTTTTCCCTTATACAGCTATGCCCATGTCCCGAGACTCCCAAACAAGACCACCACAGAGCTGGCATCCAATGCAAACACAAAGGGGTTTATTGAATACAACCTTGAGCTTGGAGCACTTGAGCTCAGCACTCCAATGCAGCTGGTGGAGGAGATAGGGTAGGGGTTTTTTGTTTGTTTGTTTTTTGTTTATTCAGGACAGTGTTTGGCAGGGAGTTTCTAAACGGAAAAGCCATAAGCTTGATGGTAGAAGTCTTGGTGTTTCAGGATTGGGTACAAATTAGGTAAGGGTAGGTGACCTTTGAATTTATTGGTTGGGTCTAGGGGAGTTTTTAAACAGCAGTTATCAGATACCCACAAGTATATTTTAAGAAAGCAGATGTTGTTTGCTAGCTTAGTCATTGGTTGGCCACCCGGGTGTGGTCACTGCGACCCGGCAGGGACAGTTTGTGGTTTCTCTTAGAGATGTTTATGGTTTTGGTGGGAGCTGAATCAGTCCTTGGTCAAGTCCTGTTTAAAATGACATTCTTTTTCAAAATGGAATTTATCTTGCCCCTTCAACATATAGAGGCCCATATCTATGCATCACCCATTTAACTCTGGATCACAGAACTTCAATAAGATTGATAACGTATAGGTCACGTCCATTAAGGAAACAGAGTTTTCTTCAGATAGTTCAAAAGTAACTTTAAATACATGATACCAATCATAGAAGTGATGGAAAGAAATGAAAAAAAAAACATTGAAAGGAGTTATGAGAAAGCCACTATGCCATCAACATCAGAAAGTTACTATCATCCCTATAGCTACAGGTTCAAAAAAAAAATACAGGGTTACAGAACACTGTAACCAGTCAAATTTGAATGAAAAAACAGAACAACAGTGGGGAAACATTATCTGATGTTGAAAATGAGTCAAAGCCATTATTGTGCCACCCAAATTTGAGAATTAAAGACAGAACAGAATCCTAACCTCTTGTCTTTCACAGCTGTTTTCTTCCCATCAATTCCCCAGTCGGCCAAACCCTTCTGACATAATCTATAGTCTGTTCATGATTTTTGATCACACTGTGTGGGAATATGGTGCTGTTTTACATCATCTGTCTAAGGCTCCTGGTGGGTTTACTAAAATGCTGAATGGCCAGAAGCTAGGCAGGAGAGGTTAGGCAGGACCTCCAGGCATAGAGAAGAAGTTGGGGGAGTGAGCCTAGGCTCTGGAGACATCAGTGAGACATGGAGGGAGTTAGACATACCAAATGGAGTAGAGGTTAAGAGTCACAGGGCATAGTGCAGATGAGTAGAAACAGGTTAGCTTAAATTGTAAAAGCTAGTTGGGGCTAGGTGGTGGTAGCTCACACCTTTAATCCCAGAACTCAGGAGGCAGAGGCAGGTGGATTTGTTGTGAGTTCAAGACCAGCCTGGTCTACAGAATGAGTTCCAGGACAGGGCAACCAGCCAGTTTCACAAAGAAACCCTGTCTCAAAAGACAAACAAAACAAAACAAAGAACTATTTGGGAACAAGTCTGAGCTAAAGGAAAAGTTTTCACAATTAATTAAAAGTCTTTCTGTGTCATTGTTTGGAGGCTGCTGGGCTCCACATAAAGTCCTACTGCAATAGTCTAGGTACTTAAGTTAGAATTGAGATTCTTTATCCTACAACTGTACTCAAAGTCTCTGATGTGGTCTATTAGTTTACTGTAGGCCTTTCATTTCCTTCATATTGCATGTAGTTTAGAAGATCATCTGTGGATGACATCATAAAATTGGACAAGTGTTCAATGGCTCACTATAGTACAACTTTTGCCCTTAACTAATGTAGCATTCCCCTCTGTATGCTATAAATATCGTAGGTAAATAAAGAAACTGCTTTGGGCCTATAGTAAGCTATAGGAGAACAGAGCTAGGTGGGGAAAACTAAATTGAATGCTGGTGAAAGACCCTCGACGAGGACCTCTTTTCGGGAGGAGACCTCCCCAACGCCAAGGAACAGGCTGAGACCACACGGATGCAAATCGCAAGAGGTTTATTGAGTAGACACAGGTACCTGTGGGCAGCAAGATCTCTCGGAAGATTTGCGCACCTGCCAACTGGAGGGCAGGCTTTTTATAGGGAAGAGCAAAAAGCAAGTTTACAGAAGCAAAAGCGTGGTTATCGATCAACCGGAATGAGGCAGGGGCATGAATGGTTTCCCCTCTCAGCATGGGTGTCAGCAAGAAGCAAGTTTACAGAAGCAAAAGCGTGGTTATCGGAATGCGGTGGGGGGCATGAAAGGTTTCCTCTCTCAGCATGGATGCCTGGCAACAATCATCCTGTTCCTATCTTATAGCTAACCAGCTTTGTTGACATCCTATCTTATTGACATCTTGCCTTGCAGTCTTCCTATCTCTATCTCCTGCTCTCCCAGGCACCTGGGATGTTCTAACGGGAGCAGGCTGGCTGCTGATACGGAGATTTGTTTAAAACAAACAGGACGTTCCCCCGGGAGCATGCTAGCTGCGGGTTTTGAGGAGGGGGTCTGTAGGGTCTTTCACTGGGAGAAAGGATGCAGAGAAGCCATGTAGTCCCACAGGAGACAGATGCCAGAACTTTAGCCAGTAAGCCACAGCCACATGGTGATACACAGATTAATGGAGATGGATTAAATTAATATGTAAGAGTTAGCCAATAAGAAGCTAGAACTAATGGGCCAAGCAGTGTTTTAAATAATATAGTTTCTGTGTGGTTATTTCAGGGCTGACTAGCCAGGAACCAACAAGCAGCCTACTCCAATACTTAACTACAGGAAGCCTCGTGTGAGTCACAATCTCTCTTTACTATGAGAGCAAAGCTGATTGGTCACATGGCTTAGAGCTGAAGTACCTCTAAGACAAACATCAGTACTTTGGCACATTGCCAGAGGACACACTTTTAAGTATCTAGTATTTTTACAATGGTTAAATAAAAATGTATATAACAGAATGATGAGCCCTTCCAGTATCACAAGCACAGGCTGAAGGTAGAACCCTGCTCCTGGTGATCTTTTTGTTTGTGATGTTGTTGATCTCTAGACCCTTGCTCTTGAATCAGTACTAAGCAAATCAGTTGTATAGGACCTGAACACCTAAGACGCTTAGGAGTACACAATTATTGTAGAGGTATGACAAATTAGTCAAACATCTAATGATGGCATTTGCCATACAAAGTTCAATGCCATGCACTTTTTGATGGATAAATTATTTCATAAAAAAAGAGATTATGGGGAAAGGGGTGGACACAAGTCTAGAGAGGGTGATACTAAACAGGTGAAATGGCGAAGGAAATGTTAAATACTGTGGTGGATTAATACAAGGGGAGGGAGTAAAAAGAGATAACACTGAAGATTTTTGAAAAAGTAATAAGGAAGCATTTTAAAAGCTTACTTCAAAATACATTCACAATATTGTATTAGATATATTATGTACATATAATTATGTATTTTATACACACATATGTGTATGTGTGCATGTATATGCTTTAATTAAATTTTATTTAATGGGGGGATAATATTTCCCCACTAACTGTCATAGACTAAAATATCACAGTGCCAGGAAATGAGAATGATTCCGAAAATCATATGGGTGGTTACTATTGCCCTTGCTTGTCTCCCAAAGCTTAAAGGTAAGTCACTACTGCTAAAAATGACACACATTTTGGCATAGGACTTAGAGGAACTGAGCTGGAGCTGGCCTGGAAACCTACTCCCTGAGGACTAGGTCTCATGGTATTATGAAAGCTGCCAAGTGAGAAAAGCAATCGATTGTCCTGCTAAGCTGTAAAGCATGTGAACCACACAGTGACTAGCTTGGCCAGAGATCACCAATGGTGTTATGGGAGATTTTTATCTGGCTGATAACCAATACCTGTCTAATTGGATTTAAGATCTGTTCAATAGGAGGGAATTCATGACTGATGTGATAAAACCTGCCACCTTTCTGTAGATGGGGAAGCAATAGACCCTAGAGGAGAATCTATTACTGCCATTTTCCTAAACGAAAATACTTTTTTGCTTTTGGAAATCCTATTCTCTCAAAGAAGAATCACTCTTTGCCCTCATCAAAGAAGTTTCTTTTTTCAACAGATGGAACATATTTTTAGACAATCCACAACCTGTCAAAATGCTGAGAATAAGCAACCAGGTGTGTCCATCATCAACTGATACTCGTACAATATAACCCTTAACCCCAGGACTCAGGAGATATCACAAAAGAGAAAGCAGAAACTGATACTCGCACAATATAACCCTTAACCCCAGGACTCAGGAGATATCACCAAAGAGAAAGCAGAAGGATTGCAATAGCCAGAGATCCATGATGACTGCTGCTAGACAGTTTCTCAGAGACATTCATGATTGGGAAGCTGCACACATTAAATCTCAACAATATGATTGCTTAAAAAAGAACTGCATAACAATGACAGTAGTTTCCATGCAAACACTAATGGGGGACAATTCACAAAGCCTACTCATAGCTGAAGAAGGATGGGCAAGAAATGGCTATTGAGAGCAGAAGAATCAGCTTTCTTCAAGGAAAAGCTTCCTGATAGGTTGTCCAGTTCTATGAGGTTAGGGATAAGCACAGACACCAACACAAGGGAGACTTAGTGTGTGTGTGTGTGCATGTATATAAATGTTAGATATTTGTATGTTAGAATATCTAAAACAATAATAATTTCAAAATGAGGTCATGAAATTGAGAGGAGTTGAAAGAATATAGAAATTGAGCAGAAATGATATGAAGACAATTTCATGTAAGACATAATCAAAAATATTTTAATATAAAAATATAAAAATGAAATTGTGAGGCCATTTACCTCAAATGTCCTTATATATATATATAGATAAATCTACACTATGTTACCAATAGGTTTTCCTAATGATAGCATTCCATAAAGAATCTGTCAGTCTGACTTTCTAAAATATCTTCTTGTTTTTTTTTTCTTCCTTTCAAGTCAGTTTATTTTGTCTAAGTAGGACTCTTAATAGGCTTTAAAGAATCAGCCGTGGGGCAGGGGAGATGGCTCTGTGGTTAATAACACTTACTGTCCTTACAGACGATCACAGTTCAGTTTCTAGCACACGTACTGTGGCTCACAGCTGCCTGGAACTCCATCTCCAGAGAAGCTGGTGCCCTCCTACTCTCCATGAACTCCATCTCCAGAGAAGCTGGTGCCCTCCTACTCTCCATGAACTCCATCTCCAGAGAAGCTGGTGCCCTCCTACTCTCCATGGTGACTCACACTCATATGTGCATTCACACACACGCACAGAGAGAGAGAGAGACAGAGACAGAGAGAGAGAGAAAGAGAATAATAAGGATATCAATAATTAATAACAGAGACCCACACGGGAGCACCGGACAGAAATCTCAAGGTCCAAATCAGGAGCAGAAGGAGACGGAGCACGAGCAAGGAACTCAGGACCACGAGGGGTGCACCCACACACTAAGACAATGGGGATGTTCTATTGGGATCTCACCAAGGCCAGCTGGCCTAGGTCTGAAAAAGCATGGGATAAATCCGGACTAGCTGAACATAGCGGACAATGAGGAATACTGAGAATTCAAGAACAATTGCAGTGGGTTTTTGATCCTACTGCACGTACTGGCTTTGTGGGAGCCTAGGCAGTTTGGATGCTCACCTTAGGAGACCTGGATATAGGTGGGCAGTCCTTGGGCTTCCCACAGGTCAGGGAACCCTGATTGCTCTTCGAGCAGATGAGGGAGGGGGACTTGATCGGGGGAGGGGGAGGGAAATGGGAAGCGGTTGTGGGGACGAGGCAGAAATCCTTAATAAATAAATAAATTTAAAAAAATAAAAAAAAATATTACAAATAAGCAAAACTAGGTGATAAAAATATGGAATAGTTTTATCACTCTATTTTTATACAAGTTTTAAATTCTTATACTAAAACAGTAACATGCTCTTACATAACATTCCTAATATATTGGCTATAAGCAGCTTAATTTTTTCATATCATTAAAACAAGAGCACATTAATGTATTATTTTCTGAAATCCTTTACCTACACCTAAGGGTTAACTTAAATTTGACTGGATAAAAATTATAAGACAAACACATATTTATTTGAAAATTCTTCTTCTTTTGAAAATAGCATATGATATAAAATGTAATCATCACTTAAAATATTATCTTCTTGACATTTCTCACAGCATTCCCTATAGCATATATTAATTATAACTATTGTGACATGACATCACTTTTCAGTTTTTGATCATTTTCTTTCTCACATGACCCTGTCTCTCTTGAAAAATAAAACTCTTACTTTAGAAAAGCAACTTTAATATCTGGGATCAGTGAAAAGGGTCATGTCTCATTTATTAATGTGTTGAAGTCTTTGTCCCTTTAGTCTTTTTTGATCTGAAGAAAAATAACTTCATTTTTTTTCCTACCCCAAATACTCTTAGGCATTGAACTCCTAGCCTTTCTATGCCTGGCAGCTGCTTTGTAAAGGGCTAAATTCCTCTTAGATTGGTTTGTACAAGTAAAACAATTTGAAGTACATCTACAGGGTTTATGAGATCAATAGACTGGTCTACTCGGGAGATGGCAGAAAGCTTCTAAATGAGCACAAGCCTCAACTTTTCTTCCAAACAACTCAACAGCCTTTATCCACAGCAGCCAAACCAAATTAGTCAATACACAGCTTCTGCCAATCACACTGCTGTACAGAAAACAGACAGCAATTAACGTAATCAAAGTCACAGCTTCAACATTCTGCAGCCATGATGATACAGAAAGACTTCACAATTTTAAGAATGAAAAAGGTTTTGTTCTAACGTTAAGACTTTCCAGTGGCTACTTTTTAAAGGACCAAGGAAACAGAACTACAGGAATCCAGAAGTAGTTGCCTTGGAACGAGAAGAAAATACTGTTCTTAAGATGGCTAACTTCAGTCATCAATATAACCCAGCTGCAACATCTGGGACCAGCATATCTGCAAGATACAAGATACATTAGTGCAATAGTGACACAAATATTATGGGAATAACCAACTGCTTTTTAAAATTAGATGTAAAACCTACTTGGTAATATTCAACCCACACTTGATACTGATAAAGTGGCTGAGAACTTGAGCCTAGATGTGTCATGGGACTGGGGGAAAACATATTTTGTTTTGCTAAAAGGACATAACAATAAAGTGACTCCCAGTGATTCATTATTCTAGCCGTACATCAGAGCATTGTTCAACCCCTGTTAGAACAGTTTCCTTTTGCAGTAGGCGGTAATTAGCCCAGAGAGCCACAGTTGAAGAGTGTATAGAGAGTGAGTTACATTGGAGTGCATAGTTCTAAATGGGTGTCTTTGTGAAATCTTCCCCTCACAGCTCAGGGATCTAGGCTCTGTAGAAGGCTGAAAGGCTGTGAAAGGCTGTGGTGGTTGACACCAAAGAAACAGTATCTTCCGTACACAATAAAACTGATACACATATGAGTTCACAGAGACTGGCCACATTCATAAGATCCATACGGTTTAATATAGACAAAATCCCAGCCAACCCTGAAATAGGGCTCAGCGATGTCACAAAATCTCATGTTTAACCAAAATCTATTTACAACAGATACATACTGAGAAAGAAAATATCTTTTTTTTTTTTCCAATGGAGTGTCACTAGGTAGAGTAACCACACTACAGGGCAGGCCCTATGCCCAGTTTGGTCAACACAAAACAGACTCATTTTTTTTATTGTTTGTGGATAGTTTATTATTTTTTGTCTTATTGCTTTTTGTTTGTTAATTTTGTTTTCATATGTGAATGTGTGTGTGTGTGTGTGTGTGTGTGTGGAGAGAGAGAGAGAGAGAGAGAGAGAGAGAGAGAGAGAATATGAGAGAATATGAGAGAGAATATGAGAGAGAATATGAGAGAGAATATGTGAACGATTGAGAACATGAAGTTGGGAATGACCTTAAGTGCCTCTACCCCTGGATCGAGCAATACCACTCTTGGGAATATACCCAAGAGAGGCCCTATCATACAACAAAAGTATATGCTCAACTATGTTCATAGCAGCATTGTTTGTAATAGCCAGAACCTGGAAACAACCTAGATGCCCTTCAACGGAAGAATGGATGAAGAAAGTATGGAATATATACATATTAGAGTATTACTCAGCAGTAAAAAACAAGGACTTCTTGAATTTTGCATACAAATGGATGGAAATAGAAAACACTATCCTGATTGAGGTAAGCCAGACCCAAAAAGAGAAACATGGGATGTACTCACTCATATTTGGTTTCTAGCCATAAATAAAGGACATTGAGCCTATAATTCATGTTCCTAGAGAAGCTAAATAAGAAGGTGAATGCAAAGACAAACACATAGGCATCCTCATGAATATTAACCTTCATCAGGCGATGGAAGGAGATAAAAACAGAGACCCACATTGGAGCACCGGTCTGAAATCTCAAGGTCCAAATCAGGAGCAGAAGGAGAGGGAGCACGAGCAAGGAACTCAGGACCTTGAGGGATGCACCTACACACTGAGACAATGGGGATGTTCTATCGGGAACTCACCAAGGCCAGCTGGCCTGGGTCTGAAAAAGCATGGGATAAATCCAGACTAGCTGCTGAACATAGCGGACAATGAGGAGTACTGAGAACTCAAGAACAATTGCAGTGGGTTTTTGATCCTACTGCACGTACTGGCTTTGGGGGAGCCTAGGCAGTTTGGATGCTCACCTTACTAGACCTGGATAGAGATGGGCGGTCCTTGGACTTCCTACAAGTCAGGGAACCCTGATTGCTCTTCGGGCTGATGAGGGAGGGGGACTTGATGGGGGAGGGGGAGGGAAATGGGAGGCGGTGGCGGGGAGGAGGCAGAAATCCTTAATAAATAAATAAATTAAAAAAGAGAGAGAACATGAAGTTGGGTGGGTAGGGAGATTATAGACTCTGAGGAAAAACATAATGAAAGTACAGATAAATTTACAGAGCAGAGCTAAGGCCGGCCATCCTCCCTTTGGACTGGCATCTTGTCCTGAGTAGGAAGCAGAGTTGTAAAGAGGAGGGGATTTCTGAATGCCCTGCCCCTGTTTGACTGAGGAATGGCTACACATGCTTCACAATGACACGTTATGCTACGTAATTATGTTTCATACCTTTTGGATGAATATTTTCAGTTTTTTAAAATGTCTAATCTTTCTATATTCCTTTTAATTTTTCATAAACCTAAAACTGTTCTAAAAAGATTTCAAATAATTTTGAATTTTCATAATTTTTCTGTGAGTTCAAATAGAACACGTATGGAAGAGACTGTAATTACATCTGGTTCACAAACTGAATCTCAGAATATCCTAGGACAAGAGGCAATTGAGATTTCCAACAAGTGCCTTTCTGTGTACATGATTATGGTATACTTTACACAACATTTCAAACATCTGGATAAGATGAGAAACCTGGTCCAGTTCAAATCTCTGAATGAATTTGACCATTGGGAGCAACAATGTTTTGAATTATTTCTGTTTTATTCTCTTTTATGATGCCTTCAATTTTCCCAGTTATTTCCTCTTGCCTGCCTTCTATAAGGCCCTTCAAACAAATTGCCAAAAACAGGTGGTGCTTTCTCATCTAGTGTGAAGAAATATAGCATTTAGAACCTTCCTCTCCCATCTCTTAGCTAGGCTAACATCAACTGTGACAGAAAAGAAGAATAAACTAAGTGGCACATAGTTTTCTACAAAGGTAGAAGATTCTTTGTTTTGTTCTTTTTTGGTTGTGTTTTGTTTTTATGTGTGAATGTGGAGCTCATATCCTAACATAACCTGAAATGTATCCTACTTTAATGTCCATTTAATTCAATAAAGCAAAGAGTTAATTAAACAATATTCACACATTGAATTTCAGACTATTATAGCAAATATATAATTTTTTTAAATAGATATCAAATGTTTTAGGAAAACTCTATCCCATGGATATCATATAGAAGATAGAAAGAGCATAAAGAATAAAATGTGTTTTCTTTCTGTCTTTTTTTTTTTTTTTTGGAGACAGGGTTTCTCTGTGACATTGGAGCCTGTCCTGGAACTAGCTCTTGTAGAACAGGCTGGTCTCGAACTCAGAGAACACCTGCCTCTGCCTCCCGAGTGCTGGGATTAAAGGCGTGCGCCACCATCGCCCAAAATGCGTTTTCTAAAGATGTTATGAGAAATCAGTAAAATAAAATGAAAGAACGTGTGGCATGTGCTATCACAGAATAGGACTAAATAAACAAGACGATGTATCCCTCAATGGCTGACTTACACTTTCAGACCATTGACTTTGAACACAATGCCCCAACAATCTCCAAGACTCTCACCGTCTCCTCTCACACTCCCTACATGCAACCCCTTGCTTAGTTAACTTCCTTAGTTTCCACAGGTGTATGCCAGATAAATTTTAGTTCATTAATTACCAACATTGTTCTGTGATCTATGCATTTTGAGTGCATTCTCAGAAAAGAACTAAATTATAGGGAGACTCAGAAGGTTTCTTTCAGGAAATTATCATTCTTATTTATAAAAATAAGTACTTTCAATTGCCTTTGTCTGCAGCAAAGAGGCTAGAGATGGGGTTTAAGGAAGAAATTTATATTATCTCTCCACATGATACATTGTGGGAAATTTTTGCAATGATTACAATTGCAGTGACAGGATTAACAATGTAACAGAAAGATACCAAGACCTAGAAGACTTAAAATCAAACATTGGATAATACATGCTACCAAATAAAAAACTTGGAGCCAGGAAGAAGGTTTTTATTTATTTATTTTTTATTTTTATTTTTATTTTTTTTTACTTGTTGGCCATAGAGATCCCATATCCGTCTGCACGGATATTGTAGGCAACTATCTCTTGGCTACCCTCCAGAACTTGATGACAGGACTCCATTGCCCAAGATTTCACATACTTTGTCATAGAACATGGAGAAATCAAACTAGTGTTAACCTGTATGCTTCATCTCTACTAGAAAGATTGGGTAGTGTTCGGAGGTTCTATGAAAGTTACTGGAAGAGAAATGTAATCATCAATAATATCCAACTGCTCACACTGTAACTACAGCAATGAATAGCCTGCCAAGGCAAGTCCACTGGTACAATAGTGGCAAAACAAAATGGAAGTAATCTACTTTCTAAAAGATTGGATTTGCTACACCTAACCTGCTAGGTACCACAAGGAAGAAGAGAGGCAACACTTAAGGGCTCTAAAGATTTCATTAAATCACAAGTTAAGTTGGTCACTGATTGATCAGAGCTACAGGACAAGGACTTGGGAGCCTTATGTCTCCTGATAACCCTGATCAGGAATAAAAGCAGGGATTTTAAACATAAAATTCACAAACATCTCTTGTGAAGTTACAGTTACAATAGTAGTGACAGTTTTCACTTATCCATCATCAAACATAAGGGACTTTGCTTGAATGTTCCATCATTGCAACATAATATGTGAGCCTTTCAGTCCAAGTCAGTCAGATTCATTTGTTCCTTCTTTTGCTAAAAACACCCATAAGGTTTCTAAATAACTAAAGTGGCATAATAATGACATTTCTATGGTTTAGGATGGACATGGGTCAGCCCTTGGGAAGTTCTCAACTCACCTAGAGCTTGGAACCTGAACTATTTCACCCTGTAGTTAAAATGGATTTTGAAGTCAAAATGGCAGTATTTAGGCAAAGGTCCTTTTGCCTGCTCCCTTCTGATGTGGGTCTTGTCTCACTCCAAAATAAAAACTATACCTAGGAACATTGTTAAGCAAAAAAAAAAAACAAAAAAAAAAACAAAAAAAAACATATGGAAATACAGACAATAGATCACAGGAGAAAAGCCACCATTATTCTGCAGCTGAATTATTATAGTCTTAAATGGGTTCCTAATGACATCATTATACCCATAGATGAAGGCATCTCTCAACCCTCATCTGAGATGAGTCTATTTAAAATTTTATTTGCAATAGGTGATAATTTTTATATCTAATTCTCTTTATGTCTTTTTATTGACTTTTATTGAGCTCTACATTTTTCTATGCTCTCCTCTGTGACTCTTCCCTCCCCTTCAGCCCTCTCCCAAGGTCCCCATACTCTTAATTTACTCAGAAGATCTTGTCTTTTTCTACTTTCCATGTAGATTAGATCCATGTATGTCTCTCTTAGAGTCCTCATTGTTTTCTAGGTTCTCTGGGATTGTGATTTGTGGCTAGTTTTCTTTGCTTTATGTTTGAAAACCACTTATGAGTAAGTACATGTGATACTTGTCTTTCTGATCCTAAATTACCTCACTCAAAATGATGTTTTCTAGCTCTATCCATTTTCCTGCAAATTTCATGATGTCATTATTTTTTTCTCCATGGTGTAAATGTACCACATTTTCCTTATCTATTATTTGGTTGAGGGGCATTTAGGTTGTTTCCAGGTTCTGGCTATGACAAACGCTATGAATATAATTGAGCACATGTCCCTGTGGCACGGTTGAGTATCCTTTGGATATAAACCCCAAAATAGCATTGCTGGATCTTGAGGAAGGTTGTTTCCTAATTTTTTGAGAAATTGCCACACTGATATCCAAAGGGGCTGTGCCAGCTTGCAGTCCCACCAGCAATGCAGGAGTGTTCCCTTTACCCCACAATCTCTCCAGCATAAGTTATCAACAGCATTTTTTGATCTTAGCCATTCTTACAGAAGTAAGATGGAATCTCAGAGTTGTTTTGATTTGCACTTCTCTGATGACTAAGGATGTTGAGCTTTTCCTTAAGTGTCTTTCAGTCATTTCAGATTCCTCTGTTGAGAGTTCTCTGTTTAGGTCTGTACTATATTTTTTATTGGATTATTTGTTCTTTTGATGATCAATTTTTTGAGTTCTTTGTGTATTTTAGAGATTAGACCTCTGTCTGATACGGGGTTGTTGAAGATCTTTGCCTATTCTGTAGGCTATTGTTTTGTCTTGTTGACCAAGTCCTTTGTTTTACGGAGAAGCTTTTCCGTTTCTCTCCGTGTCTGTGCTACTGAGGTCATATTTAGGAAGTGGTCTCCTGTGCCAATGCAGTCAAGTGTACTTCCCACTTTCGCTTCTATGAGGTTCAGTGTGGCTGGCTTTATATTGAGGTCTTTGATCCATTTGGACTTGAGTTTTGTGCATGGTGATGGATATGGATCTATTTTCATTTTTCTACATGTTGATATGCAGTTATGTCAGCACCATTTTTAATTATGCTTTCTTTTTCCGTTTGATATTTTTTGCTTTGTCAAAAATCGGGTGTTCAAAAGTTTGTGGATTAATATCTGGGTCTTTGATTCAGTTCCATTGGTCCTCCTGTCTATTCTTATGCCAATACCAGACAGTTTGGCATATTTCTTGTATGCAGCAGAAGAATGGATTCTGTTTTTGTATCCAATCAGTTAGCCTGTGTCTTTTTATAAGTGATTTGAGTCCATTCATATTAAGGGATATTAATGAACAGTGATTGTTATCTCCTGTTAATTTGGTTTTTGTTGGTAGTTATGTTAATTTGTGTGTTTCCCCTTATTTTGGATTTGCTACTGTGAGATCATCAATTGTCTGTGTTTTCGTTGATGTAGCCAACTTCCTTGGGTTGGAGTTTTCCTTCTAATGCTTTGTTTGGGGCTGGGTTTGTGGTTAGGTATTGAATAAATCTGGTTTTGTCAAAGAATATTTTGTTTTGTCCTTCTATGGTGATTCAAAATTTTCTGGGTATAGTAGTCTGGACTGGCATCTGTGGTCTATTAAGATCTGCAAAATGCTTGACTTTCTGGCTTTTATTGTCTCCACTGAGAAGTCAGGTTTAAATCTGATAGGTCTGCCTTTATATGTTACTTAGCCTTTTTTCTTTGAAAACCTTGATATTTCTTCTTTATTCTGTATGTTTCATGTTTTGTTTGTTATGTATTGAGGGAACTTTTTTTGATCCAGTCTATTTGGTGTTCTGCACGCTTCTTATATCCTCATAAGCACATCTTTTTTTAGTTTGGGAAAAAATTTCTTCTATGATGTTGTTGAATACATTTTCTATGCTTTTGAGTTGAACTTTTTCTTCTTCTCTACCTATTATTCTTAGGTTTTGTCTTTTCATGGTGTCCCATATTTCCTGGATATGTTGTATTAAGTTTTTGTTAGATTTAATGTTTTATTTGACTGATGAGTCTATTTCCTCTATTATATTTTCAGCGTTTGAGATTCTCTGTTCCTTCTCTTGTATTCTGTTGTCTATGTTTGCATTTGTGGTTCTTGGTTTTTTTTTTCTCATGATTTCTGTTTCTATAATTCTCTCATCTTGTTTTTTTATTGTCTCTATTTCAGTTTTCAAGTCTTGAATAGTTTCATATTTTTGACTGCTTTTTCTTGGTTTTCTTTAAGGGATTTGCTGACATCTTCCAATTTTTTGTTTGTCTTTTCCTCAATTTCTTTGAGGGAATTTCTCATTTCCTCTTTAAGAGTCTGAAACTTTCTTCTGAAGTTATTTTTTAGGTCATTTTCTTTTGCTTCATATATATTTAATTTCTCAAGTCTTGCTGATGTAGGGTCTCTAGATTTTACTGGTATTGTGTTGTTCTTTGTGGTGTTGCATGTATTCTTACCTTGCCTAATCATCTTTTTCTCTAATTGGTGTGGTTAGGACTGTCTATAACTATGGTGACTTATCTTCTGGTGACAGTGAATCGAAGGCACAGGTGGATGTTCCTCATGGTACAGTCAGTGCCATTGTTCTAGTTACCCTGTTGATCACTCTGTGTTCCTGGAGGCAGCTTAGTACTCCCAGGGTTTGCTCCACTCCCATGGACTTTACTGTCTCAGGCCTGCTCTGGTCTAGGTTGCTGGCTCAGACCTTTTTCTATAAATGTCCCTGATCTGGATCTGCTCCTTCAGAGGTCCCTGGGTGTGGTTGGTCCTGCAAAGGTCTCTGGCTCCAATCTCCTCCCTCCAAAGTCACAGACTTGAGTGTGCCTAGACTCACAGAGGATATGGCTCAGGCCTACTCCCTCAGAGGTCCCAGATTCATACCTAGACCTGCAGCTGTCTCTGGCTCTGTCCCACTCACTCAACAGTTGCTCCCCCGTACCTACTCCTGTAGAGTTTGCTGTCTCAGGTCTGCTCTGGCCCAGGTTGCTGGCTCACTCTTGCCTCCACAAATATCCCTGGACTGGATCTACTTCTGCTCCCATGAAATTCACCACCTCAGGCCCACTCAGGTCACAATAGATGATGATTAATACAACAACTCACAACTGGTCATGATAAAGAGAATAAGAGACTGCAGATTGCAAGAGCCTAAAGGAAATATATCTACTACACCCCTCCTTCTGTGGCTCTAAGATCATTGTGGAAGGGGGAGATGAGTTAAGAGTTGGAAGGGGTGGATACTATGGAACGATCTTTGTACACTCTAAATATGTAACACTCTCATTGTTTAATAAAGAGATGACTTATTATAGCCAGGTGGGAAGACATTTGACAGGAGAGTCAGACTAGGAGGATGCTGGGAAGGAGAAGGACAGGGTCTGGGGAGATACCTTGAGACCCAGAGCAAACACAATGAAAAATATGTAAATGAGGTAAATGAACCTCAGGGCAGCATATAGATTATAGAAAGGGGTTAATGTAGTTATAAGAGCTAGCTAAAAACTAGCCTTGCCTAAATGACTGGCTGAGCATTTGTAAGTAATATTAAGTTTCTGAGTGGTTATTAGGGAAAAGGTGGGTGAGAAAGAAAATCAGCCTACAGGTGGATGAAAAAGAAGAAACATTATTGTCTTGTCTGTCTGAGCAGCTGCATGTATGAACTCATAGTGGTTGGGTCACCATGACTAAAAATCTATTGCAAATCAAACCACATCAAATTCAAGGATGAAAAAAGGAGTGAGATATGTGATGCCTCCCTTAGCCACAGATCAGTGGTGAGGTGTTGGAAGAGGGGAAGAAACTTTTCTCTAAGAGTCTGAGTCCTAGTAAGTTGACCGTGCTCTGATAAAAAATGATTCACCTAATAATTCTTGTAGGATGCCAAAACAAACAATGACAACACCAAAGTTGGATTAGTAGAGATGCAGGGGTGAATCTGAGAATAATTGGACATGTGGATATAATCAAAATAGATTTTATGAAACACTCAGAGAACATATGAGAATTAAATCCACATATTATTGACAAGCCGCATGTTTTGGTATAGTTCTTATATGCATACAGGCCCTCTGCTTCAAGCTTGTGATTAGGATTTACTTCGTCCACTAAGTATCTTCAAGTGAAAAGCACTTTACTAGGTATAAACTTCCATGCTTTCTGTTCAAAACTTGGAGAAACTGTGATAGGTGTGATCATCAATATTTTTGCTTTAATCTTTTGCATCACTTCTTAGGCTACCCAAGTCTATCCTACCACATTCCACAAACAGTAGTGAAAGAAATGGAAATCAGTGTAGTGCAAAGAATGTTTAAGTACAGATTTGAGTTCTATGAGGAAAAAAATCAAATTAGACAATTTAATTTGTTCCTGGGTTAAATGCATTATTCAGTATAGCTGGAGTTTTTCTGTACCAACATCCTGCTCTCCAACAATCACTCAAAGTCTTAATATAAATTGTAACTGCTCACCCAATAACTCAAACTTACTATTATTATTAACTATCTCTTACATTTTAAGTTAACCGATATTCCTTATTTATGCTCCTGCTCCTTCTGTATTTATCTGGTAACTCCTCTAACTCTGCTCTTCCTCATCCCATTGTTCTCAGTTTGGCATTTCTCTGAACTGTACCCTGTTTAGCTATTGGCCAGTCAGATTTTTATTGACCCAATTATAATGACATATATTCACAGTAAACAGAAGGATTATTCAAAAATTTTTCCATTTTTTGACTAACTGAAAAGGAAGGTTTTAATTTAAACATGGTAAAATTATATACAACACAAACAGTTATTAATTAAGAATTACAGTTACAATATCCAGTCTACTGGTATTTGGCAAAATTAGAGAAAATACTCAATTACCTTAACTTGGTGACACTAAAGTTTTATTCTTAAAACTTATTTATGATAGAATTTGCTTTTTGTCATAATTAAGGAAAACTGAATGTTTCACTATTTGGTCTTTAACTCTATTGAAGACCCCAGAAGGATGAAATGTTGTACAATGACATGGACATCAGGCAGCCTGAAAAGGCACCCAAATTTCCTCTGTAATGTTGGGACATCCATATTTGACCTACAGGTAAAGCATACCTGACAAACTTTCCTGTTTATCAGGGAATTTTAAAGGACTGTTCTACCTTGTCTTGGAAAATTTGGCAGTTGCCTTTCTTGTATCCTCCTGGAAAGATTAGACAGTATATTATCAGCAATTTAGGCAAGAATACTTTCTTTGTCCACATGGCTAGCTTTTTCCATAAAGAAAACTAATTCCATATAGAATTTTTTTCATGCCCCTAATCTTCTTTGAAGTAACTTGATACTGGCAGGAACACATGTGTCTCACTGTCATTAAAAAACCTTAGCTTAATAAGCATATTAAATGCCATATTTGGTAGATATCTGAAGTGTTTGGAGATTGCCTATCTGAAATATATCTCTATATGATCTTGAAAACCTAACTAACATGACTAGAGTATACTACTATAAATGACTATTAATTTGTATTTCTTAATTATATATTACATAAACTAACAAAGGAGATTCTATTCAGAGTTCTTGTTTAAAAATGGAGGAGTACTGTGGAACAATGTATTATTTTTAATAAAATGCTGATTGTCCAGTAGCCAAGAAGGAAGTATAGGTGGGTCAATTAGGCAGGAAGTAGAGGTGGGGCAATGAGAATGCTGGGAAGAGGAAAGCGCAGTCTGCAGTCGTGACCCAGCCGCAGAAGAAGTAAGATGTGACTGCCTCACTGAATAAGGTATTGAGCCATGTGGCTAACAAAGACAAGAATAATGTGCTAATATAAGTTATAAGAGTTAATAAAAAGTCTTAGCTAGTAGGTCAATCAGTTTATAAATAAAAAATTATATATTTCATTTTTAAATGAACCATGTAAACACAATATCATAAAGAAAAGTAGAAATATAAACACAGTCCGAAAAAATTTACTTTAAATTTTTATAAGTAAAACAAATCTATGCCTATGTAAAGTATTTAAGATTAATAGCTTTTTTGGATTAAAGTAGATCCAATATATACCCTTTTATCCTATTATATCTATATCCTATCCCACTTTTTTTCCTTTAGAAAGAATTCTTTGAATCTAACTCCTTTGATTAGTTTTTTCTTCCATGACCTATAATAATTTGTAACCAATCCCCCCTAAAAATAAGACAAACCTATAATTCATTTTTTGGGAATGTAGGCATAGTTTTTCTAGACTACTTCCTCTCAATTTGGAGTGCTACTAATCTTTGGGGAATGCTGAGAAAATTTAAGATAATGGTCAAGTTCTGACTGGAGTATTCTTTGAGGCTGGATCATCTTATCGAGAGCCTTGAAGCTGTTCTGGATGCAAAAATTTCAGGAGACTATAACAGTGGCATTTTGAGATGTTGGATCACCTGGATCACCCATTTTCACTGGTATCTGGTCACCTTGCTGTGATAAACATATAAACTTTTAAAGGTAACATGCATATTTGCACTAATATACATATAGAGTGTATGTTATACATAAATTAGCCAAAGATGATTTGTAGTTTTATGTTTGAGCAGGTAAAATATGTATCACATGTATTTTAATTCTTCTAAGTTTATGTTGTATAATCAGTCAACAGCCTTTTTGATACCATCCCATTAGGACATCATCTGAGGTAATATAAGCATAGAAAAGAAGTTTCGTTGGTGGTCTGAGTTCAGCTCTCAACACCAGTGGCCACAAAGAAGAGGAACAGGGTGGCTTTCTATTGTGAGTCATCCTCAATAAACATGTGTTATCTTTTATTGGTGGCTCTTGTGGACATTCTTTAATTATACAACATTCTGGTACCCAACATGGGGCATGAACCCATAACCCTGGGATTAAGTCTTATGTCTTCATGACTGAGATAGATTCCTTGAAAAACCAAAAACCAAACACACAAATAAACATCCTCCCAA
The DNA here is from genome assembly GCF_018167655.1 of Microtus oregoni. NCBI lineage: Eukaryota > Metazoa > Chordata > Mammalia > Rodentia > Cricetidae > Microtus > Microtus oregoni. Next base: position 47,624,199 of record NW_024543069.1, read on the forward strand.
AGGCCCAAGAGATTATGTCCCTTCCTGTTTATATCTTGAAACCTGAAAAATAATAGTCAATTCTATATCATCTGGTATAAATTCAGCAGTTTTAATATGCAAGCCAACTCTTTCTGCATATCATAAATCACTAAATATGTTGAAAAGTTCTTTAAAATCCCCTAGTACCATGAAAATAGCATATGATTATGATTTTTAGACAAAATCATAAGGAATTTGTTCCATTTTACTCAAATCTTCTGAATTATAAGCTGCCTTTCTTTATTTGTGTCAGTAAAGAATGTAGACTCTCCAGTTATTGGATTATCCTGTACAATGTGAAAAAGAATCAAATCAGTTCCCATTATAAGTTGAATTTTCTTGCTTTTGGGATAGTTGTTTATCTCTCCCAAAATATTACTACAAGCTCTTTGCCAGGTTTCACTTTCTTTCCATAATTAGCCAATATCATTAGTAAAAGGTACCATAATTTTTGCTGTGTCTATTCCTGATAATTGACAAAGTCTTAATTTTCTTTTTAGAATTAACTCTGAGGCAGTTTCCATGTAAGTTTTTAATTTTTTTCTTGGTTTATGTAGTAAAAAGATAATATACTCCATTTGTATTAAAATTCCTGTAGGGGAATATTTGGATGGTAATATGACCAGAATGTAGTTAAGATTTGGATTCACACAATCCATATGTGCCTTCTGTAATTTCTCTTCAGTCAAAGTCAATTCTCTCTCAGCTTCATGTGACAATTCTTTCTCAGCTTCATATGACAAGTCCTAATCAACAGCTAAGATTTTGTTTCAATCAATCAAGTTATCAGGTTTATACCAATACTGGGCCATGGCTGGGAAATGTCTCCTAGCAATCTTTGGAGGTCATCAAGAATCTGTAATTATTCTCTCCTAATTTGCACCTTTTGAGGTTTAACTTTCTGTAAACCTCTTTTATAACTTAAATAAGTAATAGAATCCCTTCTTTGTATTTTTTCAGAAGCAGTTTGTAATCTTTAACAAGGCATTTTATTTTTTTACTTCTTAAAGCCTTCTTTCTAAAGTATCTACATTTGAATTAGGTAACAGAATGTTGTTTATGTAATAATAAAATATATTTTCAGGAAATTGTTTACATATCATTTCCAATGGCTGACTCAGAAAATACTGTCATGGGGTGGGATGATTTAACATTCCCTGTGGGAGAATCATCTATTGATATCTTTTAGCAGACTGAAAATTAATATAAATAGGCATTATGAAGGCAAATTTTTCTCTGTCCTTTTCTTGTAAAGGTATAGTAAAGAAAAAAATCTTTTAAATCAATTACTATAAGAATCCATTCTTTAGGCAATAGGGAAGACAAAGAAATTCCAAATTGCAGAGGGTCCATTGGTTGAATCATCTTATTAATAGCTCTTACTATTATCATTCTCCAATTTCCAGATTTCCTTTTAACAACAATTACAGGAGAATTCCAAGGACTGGTGAATTCTTCAATATGCTGAGCATATAGTTGCTCCTGTACCTGCAGTTTCTCTATTGTTAAATGTTATTGATTAACCCATATAGATGTCTTAGTTAACCATTTTAAAGGTGGGGCCAGTGGTACCTCTAAGAATTCATCAGTTGTTGTTCTGTGTTTTTGTACAGACTGCATAGTTTGTGTCCCATTTTATAGTGCCTTATAATATCCTTTTTAGCACATTATTTGGTTTATAGTTTATTCTGAGACTGCAGGAACGTTAATCTGGGTATTCCATTGCTGCAACAGATAATGTTCTTTTGTAGGAGGTCCTTCTGTATTTGTGATGCCTTCATTGGTTAATAAAGAAACTGCTTTGGGCCTGGTGATAGGGCAGAACTTAGGTAGGCAGAGAAGACAGGACTGAATTCTGGGAGGAAGAAAGCAGTGTCAGAGAGCCACCATGGAGATGCCAGGTCAGACATGCTAAATCTTTCCCAGTAAGCCACAACCTTGTGGTGAACACAGATTAATAGAAATTGGTTAAATCAAAATGTGAGAGTTAGCCAATAGGAGGCTAGAGCTAATGTCCAAGTAGTGTTTTAATTAATACAGTTTCTGTGTGATTATTTTGGATGTAAGCTATCTGGACAGGCTGGACAGAACAAGGGGCCCAGCTCGTCACAACAGTATCCCCATAGTTTCACTGCTATATTAGTCACATATGACTTTAGCCTTCCTTTATGTCCTTCTGGCCCTATGTGTTCAACTCATTTCATGCTTTGTTTTATCTGAGATAGGGTTCCTATTCCTATAAATTGAATATCTGCCCCCTGAAGAGGGCAATTCAGATGCCAGGATTCTGAAGTAATAATAGTCACATCTGTACCTATGATTAGTAATTATTCAATTATATTATTTATTTGTATTCTCAACTTTAGATATGTCTGCCAAAATATACATTTTTTTTTATTTTCTACTGAAATTTTTGATTTATCCTCCATGATAATGATAACTCTAACATCCAGAGCAGTTTTTTTTTTGTTTTTTTTTTTTTTTTTAACAATAGGCACTAGATTTTCTACTTGTCCTAGAGAAGTGTGCACTTCACAGTGACTGGGAATGACTGGACAGTGTTCAGACCTGGGGCTCTGTGAAAGGTCCCCCAAAGAGATTCCCAATGGTAACAGGTTGCCTTTTTTGTCTCTTGTTGATCTACATTCATTTGTTCAATGTTGGCCTTTGCCGCATATTCTGCATAATCCAGAATGTTGAGGCCTTCTGTTTGTGTCATTCCTAGAAGAACCAATATTCTTAGGAATTTTCTGTCTACAATCCCTTCTCAGATGAACTATTCTACCACAATTAAAACATTTTGTATTCTGATGTCTCTTCATACCTTTGGAATTTGCTTCTCCTACCAAAGTCTCAGTGTTATAGTCAAAGGACTCATCATTGGCTGTGTGTAGGATCCATTCATCCGTTGATGTGATCAGACCTTTAACAACTCAAGCATCTTTTTGCATTCTAAATTAGCATTTTCAAAAGCCAGAGATTCAATGATTACTCATCTAGTTTATGTATCTGCTATCCCTATTTGTACAGCTTTAGTTAGCTGAGCAGCTGCACAAATGGGAGGAGTGGGAACCAGGATCAACCATGGAGGGGCCACGGTTTATCTTGTGAAATCAGAAGGTGGCTGGGAAGTAGAGTGAGGCTGGGGGAGACACATGATCATGGCAGGAAGCTAAGCCAAGCCACATGAGAACACGTGTATTGGTGGGGTGGGCGGATATGTGAGATCACTGTGGGTTGTATACAAAGATATGATGGGGGGCAGCTGAACCAAGCCTTGTGAGTACAGGTAGTTGGGCAGGGCTGGGAGTGCACACCAAGCCAAGCTGCATGGTCATGGCTGGAGTAGTGGCAGATGTGTGGGGGTCCTCATGCCTTGTGGATGTTGAGTGCCAGAATGCTGTGTAATTAAAGGAGGTCCACAAGAGCCACCAATGAATGATAACAAGTATTTACAGGTGATCACTCATAGAGTGTTCTTCTGCTCTGTGCATGCTGGGGTTCTGAACTGAACTCCAACCACCAAGGAAATGAAAAAAAAAAGAGGGTGAGCATGTTTCCTGTATTTGCTTATAATAATTCATACCACACACTAATGGGCTGGTATATAAAATTCTATTGGCTGAATGAATTCCCAGAACAGGTTTATGTCTTTATTTTGTAGCCAGAATTTTCAGGGTGCCTTCCTCAATCAAATCTGATAAACTTTATCTCCTGATCATCTTTAATTTTAAATGAATCCAAAGCCTTTTATTTTCTGTGGAAGTAAAAGCATTACCTCTCTCCCAAAGCAACATATCCTTTGACTTACATTTTGAAGTGAAGACATTTTTTTAAATATATAGATTTGTTAACTTAGCAGCTTTTATAATCCAATATGTCTTAGCAGCTCTTGCTCCTTCCTCAGCAGTCAGAGATTCATAGACAGCAAATAGCATACAGTATCCAGACTCTATATTTTCCTACTTCACACAACATTTTTTTAACATATTACTTTACTTTCTTCTAAGGACTTTATTTTATTATCATAAAACTATAATTTTTAATCTTTAACTGTATATGCTCTTCCATTTCTCTCTCTCAAGCCTAAAGCCTACGTATATTTTTTAACACATTGTAAACTATTTAGAGGATTTTTTCTTTATTGCATATCTGTATCCTTTACTGAGCATGAAACCAAACTATAAAATGCTTCGTAGCTTTGCTAGGACAAAATCCTCTGCTTTGGCAGCTAACATCCTGCCACCCACAGACAAGTGTTCCATAGCAGGACCTCCCTAAAGAAACTTTCATGTTGTCAGCACATACCAAAAAGCCATATCATGAAGGAGCCATGCCTTTGTTTGCCACTAGCAAACAGAGTGTATTGGGAGAAAAGATAGTTACCAAGAAACTCTGTTTGATTCTGTTTCTTTTTGTGTGTTAAAGCTTTTATAGGTCTTATGTAAAAAAATTCCCACTCTATGTTGGAACACCATATGTAGTGGAAAGTTTTCCTGTCCTGATCACTGATCCCTATCCCAGAATGTGCTTCCAAATTATCACACAGAGACTCAATATTATTAATAAATGCTTGGCAAATAGCTCAGGCTTATTACTAACTTGCTCTTATATTTTAAGTTTACCCATATTCATTATTTATGCAGTGCCACATGATAGTACCTGTTTAAGCATTACATATTCATCTTCTGTTCACTCTACATCTGGCTGGTGACTTTGCTGACTCTATACATCTTCACCCATCATTTCTAGTTTGGCTTTACCTGTTCAGCTATTGACTAGTCAGCTTGTTTATTAATCATAATGGCATATATTCACATAGTATACAGAAGGATTATTCTACTCATTTTGGTTTATTTCTTCCTCAACATTTTGATTTTTCAATGTGGTTTCAGTTTTACTAATATTGTGTTTACCTTTCTCATAGTCACTTGAGTCCTTGGCCAGTTGTTTAATTGAAATACCTGAGAGCTCCATCTTGAATCTTGCCTTTTGCAAGGTTTCTCTGCCATAGGAATAAAGCAATATAGTGAGAGAAAACCCTTTCTCTTCCAATCAGTTCTAATCAGGCTTGCTTCCTTGAGACAACTGAAGGTGTAACTGGGTATACTTTATATTTTGTCTCTCTTCTATTCTCTTTTATTCCTCTCTCTCTCTCTCTCTCTCTCTCTCTCTTTCTCTCTCTTTCTTGCTGCCTTGAAACATACTTAAGAGAAACATTTCTAACTTTATTTCCTTCTTGTTTCAATAACTCCTAAAAATGATAGTTGATAATGACCAACAACTAATTGAAATATTTAAATTGACCTTACTCAAGTGTATATGTGGTAAGTCTAACATCTACTCCAGATTGTCCCTAACTCACAAAATGTCACTGACTCTATTTTACTCCTACTCCAATGCTGATGTGTTTATAGCTAACACTGATTAATTACTTCATGTCTGGCACTATACTGAGCACTTTGACAGACATTAATCTATTTGATCCTTACATAGCCCTATTAAGTAGATGTTGTCGTTCTCATTTTATAGATTAGAAAACACAAAGGTTAAATAGTTTGCTTCAGTTTAATTATCTAATAAGTGTGGGGACAAAAGCTCATGAGTCTGGCTCCCAAAAGTAAGGTCCTCTCTCCCCATTCCTAGTTCTAATGTAATGTCGTAATTCCAATGCAGTATCCTAACTAAAAACTATAGCAGGAAATTGTTCAACTTCTTCCATAAGAAATATAAATGAAAACTTTACAATCCCATGAAATGTTCAAGTCACTTTCATGGCTTAATGTATCTATTTAAATGACTAGTGTCCATAAGCCATCTACTGTACCATTTTCTCATTTTCGGCTAAGTCTTACTCAGGGAGCCTCAGGTTGGAGTCTGTCTTTCTCACTCAGAAGCTATAGCTAGCATGTCTCTGCACATTTTTCAAAATGGACTTTATTTCCCTTTCAGGATTTTATCGGTCTTAACTTTCCAAAGAATCACGAATACCACCATTATAAACTGTCAAAACATCAAATTCCAAATCAAAGTAACAACATAATGACCATTCTTTTTGATTTTTTAAATAATGGCTCAATACTCACTGATGTAGTGATATTTCATTTGTGACCTAACAAATAAAGCTTGTCTGAAGATGAGAGCATAAAGATAAGGGACAGGTTAGCCACAGAGGCCAGGCAATGTTGGTGCACACCTTTAATTCCAGCACTTGGGAGAAAAAGGCAGGTGGATCTTTATGAGTTCAAGGTCACCCTGGGCTGCACAGGATTTAATCTGTCTAAAAGAGAATATGACTGATTTACACAAGGCCTGGGATCACATTCCTTTAATCCCAGCACTTGGGAGGTAGAGACAGAAATGATAAGGTTAGGCAGAGAGAAGAACATTAGGTGGAAGAAGACAGAAGCTCAGATGCCTTCTGAGGATTCATAGAGACAGGATTTACCCTTCAGTCTGAGGATACAGTAGAGGTAAAAGTTCCATCCAGTGTCTGGGTGCTCTGCTTCCTGATCTCTCAGTTTTCATCTCCTGATAACTGACTCTGAGTTTTATTAAGGCCAGTTAGAATTTGTGATGCACATTGAAATATTTCAATGAGCTTTTTTTCCTGAACAGGATAACACTTTCTGTTAAAAATAAAACTACCACAGACTCTAATGTATTCATAATTTTAGGCCAACTGTTATTAAATAACACTCAAAAACATATCAATAGGAAAATTTTTGTTCTAAGAGGAGAGATTTTGCTACTCCTCTGACTTGAGGATACAAAGAGCAGAAGTGGTGAATAGAGGAGCCGCAAGACTTACCAGGGTGGATACTTCTGAAAGAAACTTAGACTTTGAAAAACAAATGACCCTGTTCAAAATGTCCCTGAAATGATCATACGATTTTTTCTTCCAATTTATTTATATGATGGATTACATTGATAGATTTGCATATGTTGAACCAGGGGAGAGGGGGAGAGGAGTGGGGGGAGGAGGTGAGGAGAGGGAGGAAGAGGAGAGGAGTGGGGGGAGGGGGAGGGAAATGAGAGGCGGGGAGGAGGTGGAAATTTTTTCAACAAAAAAAATTAAAAAAAAAATAAAGTTCTCCCCATTGCTAAATAAAAAAAAAGTCCCTGAAAATACCTCCTTTTGTTTCTTTTTTAAATGATACTCTTGATATTAGTATTATTAATTTTATATCCTGATCCCAGCATCCTTTCCCTCCTTACTTCTTAGTACCTCTCCCCATTTTTCCCCCCACTCACATCCATTTCTCCTCTATTTATATTCAGAAAAGGGCAGGCCTCTTATGGATAGCAACCAAACATGACATATCAAGTTGTATTAAGACTTGATATTTCCCCTCATATTCAGGCTGGACAAAGTGACCCAGTATGAGGAATTGGGTCCCAAAACCTGGCCAAAGAGTCAGAGACTGCCCCTCTTCCCACTACTAGGAGTCAGACAAGATGACCCAGATATGCAATTGTAACATATAGCAGAGGGCCTAGGTCAGTACCAGGCAGGCTCCGTGGCCTTCTGTTCAGTCTCTGTGAGTTCCTATGGGAAGCATTAATCTAATTAATCTTAACAATAAAAACCTGGAGTCAGATACTAAGAATGAAAACTAAAAGATAGAGAAGTAGAGTAGTCAGCCACTAGAGACTTCTTATCTTGATGAAATCTTCAGACAAAATGAATGCCAATATTGCCTTTACGAATCCTCAGACTGAATAGGCACACAATCCTGTCTCTGCCCACCTTGTATTCCTGTCTCCACCTCCCTAGTGCTGAAATTAAAGGTGTGAATCTCCCATGTACTGAGATCAAAGGCATGAGATACCAAGTGCTGGGATCAAAGGTGTGAGCCACATGGCTGTTTCTTTTATAGAATGGTTCAGTCTTGCATAGCATAGAGTGACCCTGAACTGATCTTCCTGCTTCCTCTTTCCAAGTGCTGGCATTAAAGGTGTGTGTCACCACTGTCTATCCTCTACAGTTAACTAGTGGCTAGCTCTGCCCTCTGATATTCAGGCAAGCTTTATTTGTCATAACACAAAATATCATAGAATACCTGAATCCAGGTAAGTTGGTAGTAGGTTTTCTTGTGATGTCCTTGACTCCTCTGGCTCCTACAATCCTCCCTCTCCATTATTTGGCAGAATTCCCTAAGCTCTGCCTAATGTTTGGCTGTGGTTATATATCTGCTCCTTGATGAAGCCTCTCTGATGACAACTGGGCAAGCACCAATCTATTATTAGTACAGCAAATATCATTAGGAATCATTTGTTGACTTTTTGATTTGTTTTTGTCAGTCATATTTGGTTGACTTTGTTGCCAGATTTTCATATGTGTAACCATCCTTTCATTTCTGGAATGAAACCTATTTGAACATAACTGATGATCTTTTGATGTGTTCTTGGATTCAGCCTGTGAGCATTTTGTTGAATATTTTTGTATCAATGTTCATGAGGTATATTCATATGTAATTATATTTCTCTGCTGAGTAGCATGGGTATCAGGGTGATTAGGACACAAAAGATAATTTGGCGAAGTTCCTTCTGTTTCCATGTTGTTGACTAGTTTAAGGAGTATTGGTATTAGTGCTTCTTTGAAAAATCTAGTAAAATTCTGTGTTATAACCATCTTACCCTGGGCTTTTTAAGGTTGGGATAATTTTAATGACTGCTTCTATTTTTTTATGGGTTATAGACATATTAGAATTGTTTCTCTGATCTTGATTTAACTTTGGTAAGTTGTATATATCAAGAAATTTGTCAATTTATTTTAGATTTTCCAATTCTGTTGAATACAGTTTTCTGGAGTAGGACCTAATGATTCATTGTAGTTCCCATTGTGGCACCCTTTTGTTTCTAGTTGTTAATTTGGAGGTTTTCTCTGTGACTTTTAGTTAGTTTGAGTATCTTGTTAATTTTCTCAAAGAACCAACCCTTTTGCTTCACTGACTTTTTTGTATTGTTCTCTTTTTTTTCTATTTTATTGATTTCAGCCCTGAGTTTATTTCCTGTCAACTCATTCTCTTGGGTGCATTTGTTTCTTTTAGGTCTAGAGCTTTCATGTGTGCTGTTAAGTTGCTAGTGTGAGAGCTCCCCAAATTCTTTCTGAAGGTACTTGGTGCTATGAACCTTTCTCTTAGCACAACTTTCATAGCGTCCCATAAGTTTGGATATCTAGGAAGCCCTTAATGTTCTTCTTTTTTTCTGCTTTAACCTAAAAGTCATTCAGTAGAGAAGTGTTCTGTTTTTATGAGTTTGTAGGCTTTCTGTTGTTTTTGTAATTATTGAAATATAGCTTTAAACCATAGTGATGAAAATAATAATTCTTAATATTATATTGGAGAATTAAAGATCACTTGGAAAAATTAATAATCAGGTAAATTACAAGATATGAGAAGGTTGTAAATATGAAAATTTTACTGACTCTCGAGAATTTTATGTCAGTTCTAGAGAAGTTACTATAAATAATTTTAAAACCTATGTTCAAAAAGATAATATTGAGTAAGTCATATTTTTATATATTGATTAGGACTGTAATAAATAACTTTAATAAAATAAGCTTGTCACTCAGATAATGATATCTATAATAGTTCTCTTATGTAAAAAAAATTGGAAAATTTTTAAAGTCAACATCTGATGTGGGAAGTCCTTCTGTATATGTGTTGCTTTTATTGGTTGATTAATAAAGCTTTTTTGGTCAATGGCTTAGCAGAATAATGTCAGGCAGGAAATCAAAACATAGATATATAGAGAGAGTAGGCAGAGTCAGAGAGACACCATGTAGGTGCTGAAGGAGGCAGATACCATGCAGCTGCCAAAAGAGAATGACAAAGAACCTTTCTGTTAAGTCACAGCCTTGTGGCAATACACAGGTCAATAGAAATGGATCGATTGAAGAGAGAAGAGCTAGCTAGAAATATGCCCGAGTCATTGGCTGAACAGTGTTGTAATTAATACTCTTTCTGTGTGATTTTTTAGTTTTGGGTAGCCAGGAAATGAACTAGCAGTCTCTGCCTTCAGACATTTTCAATTTTATTACAATCTATATAATTGTAATTATAATATTAATACCTATATGAGATAATAGATTATAATTAAATAAAATATATTTCATAAGTTACATTCTGTCATTAAATATGAATAGGCCAAATCAGCAATATCAAAATCTCCCTTAAGAAAACAAATTGTCTTTCAGGCGGTTATACCGTGATTATAATTTAAAAGTTAAGTAATGTGTCATCAAAAAGATGATCATAACTAATACCTAGACAGAAGACATCATTGTCAGAAATGCCCAAGACAATAGTAATGAGCACAGGCAACAGTTATTACAGTAAGTTGACATTAAGTTGAGGTAAAATAAAAGGAAATATGTGGTATATAGGTCCAACCTATGATTCTTAATCTTTCAAGTTTAAGTATAAAACTTGACTTAGAAAATATGATACATTGCCTGGTCTACAAGAGCTAGTTCCAGGACAGGAACCAAAAGCTACGGAGAAACCCTGTCTCGAAAAATCAAAAAAAAAAAAAAAAGAAAAAGAAAGAAAATATGATACATGATATGCTAAGTTAGTCACTGAAAGATCAATCTTGTTTATTATTATAGAAAAATGTATATTATAAATAAATATATATTATCAATACTTACACTATTATAACCAAATTTACAGTTGATTGGAGAGGTGGCTCAGTCCCTCGTATCCATGTGAAGACATCCAGGTTCAGTAGCTTCTGTCTGTGATTATATCACTGATATGCTGAGACAAATACCAGGCTCTGATGCTCATTGGTCAATTTAGCCTGTTGACAGCGTGAATTGGAAACCTGAATCAGAAACTACTGTAAACAGAGATGGAGAAAGTGATCCAATATCAATCTCTGACCTACAGGCAGACAGCCACACACATACATACACACAGATATACACACACGCGTGCATGCACAAACACACACACACATGCATTCCCCCACAGTCTTTTAATATTTACTAGAGTTTTACTAAATGAAACAACAAAGTGTGTAAAATACGGTCCATAATTCCTAATATAAAAATAGACACTAGATAAAAATAATGAAAATTCTCAGGAAGCCAGAAACCTTCTCATCATTCACATGTACTTTTACCACCTTATTCTAAAATTTCCAGGAATCAGTAAATATGATGAGGTATAACTTCTGTGTTTTATATTTCCAATTTTTCTACAATAACTTACAGGGATCTTTTACTCAGTAGGCCTGGCAGAATAAAGTGGGTTCTTTAAAATTAGGTGAATCCTCTTGCTGACTTCAAAACCTAAGTGAATTGTCATTTTGTAAGTATGAGAAGGGGTCAAGAACAAGGACCCTGAGGGTGTCTTTAACTTGCTGAGAAAAGTCATCAGATGAGACCCAGAAAGACAAGGACCTTATTCAACCGTGTATAAATGATTCCTTCCAAGAATCAGTCACTTTAGCAAAGGACCTCAAACCAGGGATGTTGCCCAGATAATGGTACAATAATGTCATACTGATGAGGCCTTGAACAGAGAACTAAGTGAGCCAAACTTGGATGTCTATTATGTGGGAACATCAGTCAAAAAATAAGTACTTTCCAAACCTATTGCAATAGGGACAACTATGAAGAAAATGGCACAAATAACTCTTATAATTGTGATGCCATCACTATTACTACAATAAAAATCATGTCGCTTTATTTCTCTTTCCTAGTCTAGGATTGCTGCAGATGAAGTTAGCACCCACATAAATTTTCCAGAATCAAAGTTTACTGGTCAAGCCAATGTAATTACTAACTTTGTTTAGTATAGCATGGTAAACTGAGTTACTGTAATGCTTGAGGTGCCACAGACTCTGGAAGCAAGAATTACTGGACTAACATTCCCTTCCTTTCTCTGAGTTACATCACTCTAGCTCATTCAATTTTCAGTGGGAATTATCTCCCGGACCTACAGAATTGAAGGAAAGAACTGATTCCCATAACTGAAGCAATAAAACACAGGTAACTGGTTCTCCACTCTTGCTCTTCCCTAGCCAAGTCATGAGAAAGGTTGCAATATGGACCAGTTGATGTCGGTACTCAATGTTAATGCCGCTATCATGGTAGCTCCTGCAATAACTTGTAGGGCAGTATTCTGTAATCAGCTCTTATTGAATGTCAATAATGAAAAAGAAATAAATTTTTGTCACATTAAGATTCCAAAGTTAACATTTTATGGCATTAGAACAAAAACCATCCTAACATAGGAAAAATTAATAGAAATGGACAGGAGAGTCACATCTTTCAATGAGAAGCAACAGCAATTCTATCAGCAAGTGATGGCTGGAGATGATAAGAAACACAGGCTCCAGGCACTCTTCTGTAGAAATGAAAACCAAGAGAGAAGGCTGTTTTCCTGATGATCTAAAAAGGTTAGTTCCTAAATAATTTACCATCCAGTATGATATAAACATTGTTCACATTAGTGATGATATATAATTTTTTAGTTAGCCTATCTCCTTCTTGGATGTATTCTTGGTACTTTACAAGTTAGACATATTTTGGACTCTATAGGTATTGATTATGTGATTTTCTTCATTGATAATTTCAAGAAAGGAATTGTATTAGTAGATGTCATATCCTGAAATCCATTATAGTTTTCTGTATATCTACTTGGTCTTGATATGAATTATAATATGCATTTATAATTTGCATCCATATATTCCTAAGTGATGTGAACTTAAGAATTTACTTCACTTTTTCAAGATTAAGTAACAGCTTTGTTCGTATGAAGTCTTGAGGTGCCCAGCTTTATCAGTTGTGATGACTTGGAGTACTGTATAATGTGAGTACTCCATATCTTTTGAAAATCCTAACAATTACTCAACAAATCAGCTTGCTCCAGAAGGATGCTAGAAATAAGTATTTTATAATATTTTCCATTTTCCTTATTTTGTTCTAATGTTCTGAGTTTACAGTGTTTTCCATTTCCCTCATATTGTTTACCAGCACACACACACATACACACACATTTACAAGTATATATATAATTAAATACACGCCATTGGAATAATTAGAAGAAAAGAAAAATGTTTCATGTATTTAGAGTTTGAATATATATTAGAAAATAATCAGGATTTAGACAACAATAGCTAGGATTTTGTTTGTTTTTCTTTTGGGTGATACTGACTACATAAAATGAATTTGGAAATGTTTATTCATTTTCTAAAATTCTAATTTTCTAATACCTAATATTTGGAGCAGAATTGTTATCTAAACTTTGAAGTTTTACAGAATTCTGCCTTGGATTCATTTGGTCCTGGGTTTTTATTTTCACTTCAAGATTTACTATTTGTGTCATTGATTCTTTATTTGTTTATTTGATTGATTGATTTCTTCTATTTTTATTAATTTTATCCTGATTTTGATTATTTCTGTCTACTTCTTTGGTCATGTTTACCTAAGATTTTTAAATGCACCATTATATTGTTAATTTGAAATCACTCAGACTTTTTGATGTGAAAATACACTGCTATAAACTTTCCTCGTGGAACCACCTTCTTGCATCCTATAGATTTTGATATGCTGTTTTTTTTATTTTTTTCAATTCTAGTGATTTTTAAATTTCTTTCTTGATATATTCTCAACCTAATTATCTTTCAGGATTTTATTGTTTAGATATCATGAGGTTTTATATTTCCTGTAGTTTCTTTTCCTTAATATTCAACTTTATTCCATGATGAATAATGGAATTCATTCCATTTCAAACAGAATGAAAGTATAATTTCAATTTTCCTATATCTGTTGAGACTTCCTTTGGGTCTTAATATGATTGATTTGGGAGAAAGTTCCATGGAGTGTTTAACTGGGATAGTTTGCAAAAGAGTCATTATAATATGGGAAAGTAACCTATCTTGTATGAATATGATTAATTAATGTGATTAATATATTTATAGTAAAAATTATTCATGCTTTAAGGGAGTAGGATATGTTGGATGAGGCTGCTTGTTTATTCTCGGCTTCCCAGACCACAAAATAATCACTCAGAAACTATATTATTTAAATCACTATTTGGCCAATCACTTAAGTGTATTGCTACCTAGCTCTTATAGCTTTGGTTAACCCAGTTCTATTAATCTGTGTATTGACACGTTGGTGTGGCTGACTGTCAAGGTTCTGACATATCTGTGCCCAACGGCAGCTACATGGCTTCTCATGACTCTGTCTTCTTTCTCTTAGCATTCAGTTTAGTTTTCCCTGCCTACCTCTATGCTGCCCTATTACAGACCAAGGCAGCTTCTTTATTCATTAACCAATGGTATTCATGGCATACAAAGGGGAATCCCTATCAAGGATGTATTATTGCATTTATTTGCTTTAGTGTTGGTCTAACTAAAACACCTAACAGGAACAATGGATAAGAGAAAAAAAAAATGTTTCAACTTGTGATCTCAGAGGAGCTTCAGGTTTTTATCGTGTTTATGACAGTGAGAGTAACTCAGTCTGTGGAAGTTGGGCTACAAGGCAGTATGTGTCCATATCATAACTGATAAGGAAGCAGGCAATGAAGCAGGAGCAAAGAGTGAATATAACTGTAAAAGGCTTAGTTCTACTAACCTAAATCTGTTGTCCAGGCTTTAATTCAAGAAGTCTCCACAGTCTTCAAAATAGTACAACAGTCAGGCTCAAGAATCCAAAACCTTTTATCCTGCTAGGTGAAAATCGAGATTCAAACCATGACAGTTATACAAATATACTTTGAGCCTCAAAGATAACATCAGAGTTAGGATTTTTCTCTAGGAGGAAGCCCAAAGTCAAGCCTTAGTTGATGAAATGTGATGAAGATGGCCTTCATCTGTCTGAGCAGCTATAATGAGATAGTACAGACTTGACAGCTTTCAAAGAATTAAAATTTAATTTCTTTATAAATTTGGAAGTCAGGAAGTCCAAATGAGCACAACAGAAGATTTGGAAAAGGTCTGATCCTCACAGATGGTGCCATCTGGATGTCCTCATATGGCAAAGGGGACAAAAGGAGAGGACAAACACTGTGTTCTCACACTGTTGGAATTATCAGAGAGGAAGAACAAAAGTATTGGTTAGTTCTCTGCAGCTCTTTTGTATGACCCTAGTCTGTGTCTGTGCATGGGCCCTCTCTACTGGACACTTCAGGAAATGCCCCATCTCTCAACAGCATCATGATGGAGATTGTTACAATGTACATACCCTAAGGGACGTTGAAACCAAACAAATGCTATTTAAAACCTCCAGTTTCCACAGTTATCAACCAGACTCAGTAAAATACAAGAGTTACAGAGTTAAAACATGAAAAGAGGGGATCTGAGATTAAAAGACAGTATTAGTAATGCTTGAAGTAGACATGAAGAGGAGCAAATCTCTCTACTTACCCTAGAGGGCATATGTGTTAAATAAAATATTTGTATTAGTTATTTGAGAATTTCATATAAAATATTTTAGATTATAGTCATCCTCCTACCCCCAACTTTTCAAAGATCTACCAGCCCTTACCTTCCCCTTCCCAATCGACTTTGTGTTCTATTATTTTTTTCCAATTAAGAACATGTCTGGTACTTGAATATTCCTGAATGTGAGGATGAAATTTACTTCCTGGGAAAAAGTCCTACCAACAGGTAACAATGACCGTAGGGACAGTGACATGTAACTGTTTCTCAACACTCAGAGGCTAAGGCAGGAGAATCACAGTATAGAAGCCAACCTGAATGAGTCAATGAGAACTTGACTCAAAAATTAAAGGAAAGGAGCAGCATGATGTTGAACAAAAACACATATAAAATATAAACATAAATACACAAGCTACAGAATATTAGTCTATATTGTCAAGATATGCCTCTGCTTAATATACCTTCTCATTAGTTTAATAAGGAGACTAATGTCCAATCGCTAGGCAGGAGAGAATAAGCAAGGCTTCTGAGGAGAGAGAGAGAGAGAGAGAGAGAGAGAGAGAGAGAGAGAGAATCCGAGAGCAGATATGCAGTCATGCAATTTCATGAGCAGACTTGGAACAAATAAGATGTATTATACTAAGAATAGGCAACCAAGCCACATGGCAAAATGTAGATTAAAAAATATCAGTCATTTAAGTTTTAACAGCTAGTTGGGAAAAAGCCATGCTTTCATAGTTGGGTAAGGCCATGTTTTCATAATTAATAATAAGTCTCTGTGTCATTAGTTGATGGTCCATGGTCCAAAGACAGTCCAACAAGGAATCTTGAAGAAGGACACTTAAAAAGAAATCCCACAATAGCTCAGAATTGAGTATAATATTTATTTAGGGGTAGATCCACAGATCACAATTCTCTACAGGAACAGGGAGCAGCAACTGAATCTCACAGCCAGAAAAGAGGCTGGATGTGTGCTTTACATTAGCATACTTAGTATAATAAGTGGCCACGCCCAAGTGGGCAGGTAACTTAGAGACTACTGGCAGTAGGGATTCCTATAGCACCTCCCCTTTTTGTTTAAATGATAAGGTTCTAAGCCAAATACAAAGTTATATATAATAAGAAAAATATCAGGTATAAAAATTAGAATTACAACCAGCATAAACAATATCAAGCAAGAAACATGTGATAAATGTTTCAATAATTATCCTATCCTAATGAGTTTAAGTCTTGTATGAGTTTAACTTGGCCAAGTCATGAGGGGAAAGTAACTACAACTATTTAGTATTCAATGCCATCAAAGACCCGAGAAGGGAAATAATATCACTTGAGTAAGCAGGAAGTGCAATCAAATGACTTCCAAAATGTGCAAGAAATGACAGAGACAACTGGCTACCTGGGCAATCACTGAAAGTCTCATTTGCAATGTCGGAACAACCAACTTTGGCTAAGACCAAGTAACTGACAGACCATTTTCAGAGGCAGGAAATTTATCAAAACCATCTTACCCTGTCTTGGCAAGATTTGACAGTCTTTTTTCTTACTTCCTGCTTGTTCTGTCCAGACATCATGAATTTTTTTCAGTGGTGGATGCATGGGCAGTTCCTTGCCCAAAGGCCAGTTTTACCAAGAAGAAAATAAACTCAAAGTGTAATGTCTTTGATGCTCAATTCTCTCAGAAATAGATTGGCACTGCAAGGAGCAATCATGTCTTACTTCAACAAATTCCAAAGTTGTTTAAATGTCATATTCAACAGCTCTTTGAAGTGGTTGAAGATTACCTATCTATGCAGAATACAATCTCTATGTATCTAAAGAACCTGATTAGTCTAACTATAAGTATGACAAACATAAATGCTATTGACCTATGAATCTTAATACCTATATAACTTAAAGGCTAAGACTTCATATTAGTATATTAAACAATCTTTAAACAACTGTGCAATAAATGAGGACAATGATCTTAAAATGTAAACAATGTATAAGCATCTTGATCATATGTAGAAATATATATTGCAATATGATAAATATATCCTAAAATGGTATCAATATACAAAATGTCTTAAACAGAGGTAGAGGTAGAAGCATACATGCATACAATATGACAAAATAACTTTGCCTAGGTATACAAATATTGTAGATGAAAATAGGAACATATTCAATATATTTAAGTTTGCATCAATATACAAGAATCTATACCAATGTAAATAGACTGTAAAGAATAGCTCACAAGTATTCACTCTATTACCATTATTAGTTTAATTCACACTAATCTACTATCCCATATTATTTCCTCTATTTTTTCAAAGAGATTCCTGAGCTTACATAATTGTCCCCACAACTGCCAACCCTATAACAATTATAATCAACTCCTAAATTATTTACCTAATACTGAGAATAAACTTTGTTGCGAGAGGGGATGCCATCTTCTAGAATTACATCCAGTTGTCATGGGGGTGGTGTTCTTTTTATGGGATCCTGTGAAAGTAAAATGATGGTTAAGTTTCAAGATTACTGTTTAGTATAATTGCATATAGTCTCTGAGTATTAGGTAGGATTTTTCTGAGGTTCCTATTTGGAGTTCTTGCCAGAACATTGTTAAAAAAAAAAGTATACCATTTCACCTAACCAATTTGGAAGCATCTTGAGCAATTGGTACTCCAAACAGGTCTTATAGTAGCACCATCAGCATCAAGATGTCATATCAACCAGGTAGAGTTGTTGTAGGACCCCAAAAAGATTACTGCAGGAAAATTTATTTTTATTATGGAAAACTTAAACATTATTTATATAGACATATATATTCAATGAAAGGTATGATAGGGACAAAAATAAGTATGAAGAAAAGTACATTTTTTAATAAATTCTTTCTTCTTTCTTCTTTCTGTCCCATACCAGATGGCTCTTGACATGAGACAGAAACTCTGACTTTTTCTTTTAACAGCATGCTTGGATTTACAGAAGGAGAGAGCCATTGTTCAACTACAAAGCCAGCTGTATATATTCATATATGTATATATATACATATATGAATATATATTCATATATGTATATATATACATATATGAATATATATTACTTGTCCTTACAAGTCATATTCCTTTTTCTTGGTGATCTTTATTGGATAGTATTTCCTTCTTTCAGCATTGACAGATCCAAGGTCTCTTGAATGTTTGAAGATGAGTATTTTCTGATGATGAAGATGAGCAGAACCGTTCCCCAACCCTATATGGTTTCCTTAACACCAGTATAGTTGTCACCATTGTGGGTGAGCTGTCATTTATTCTTCTTAAGAGATTTCTCTTTATCAAAGCAAATCTTTATTAATTTTGATGGTATCCATAATATTTCTCCTCCTGTGGAAACAAGAGCAAAACCCCCTTCCCAACGTTGCACATCTCCTGGATCCATTGTGAAGGCAAAACATCCTTGAAATGAACCAGTTGATTTAATTCAGAAGACTTTTCTATTATCCAATGCCTCTCTGCTGCTTTCTCATTAGCATTAAATCAAGGTTAATAAAGCATTATGTAATCTATTTCTGGGGGTATTTTCCACCCCCTTGTGTTTGTTTAACATATTATTTATAGTTCGATTTGATCTTTCTACAACTGCCTGACCTGTAGGATTGTGTGGTATACCTGCAATATGCTTTATATTATAATAAGTAAAAAAACTTTCATTTTCCTAGAGACATATGCTGGATCATTGTCTGTCTTTATTTGTACAGGTATACCCATGATGGCCATAACTTCTAATAAATGTATGATTACTGGATCAGCCTTTTCTGAGCTTAAAGCAGTTGCCCACTGAAAGCCTAAATAAGTGTCAATGGTGTGGTGTACATATTTTAGTTTTCCAAATTCTGCAAAGTGGAACACCTCCACCTGCCAGATTTCATTTCTTTGAATTTTTTGGGTTAGTCCCTGCAGGTAGCAGTGTTTGGTTATATAAAGAGCAAGCAGGAAATCTCTTTAAAATCTCCTTAGCTTTTGCCATGTAATGGAAAACTGTTTCTTTAAACCTTTGTTATTGACATAATGGTTTTTTATGAAATTCTGAGGCCTTAAATGCATTTCCAATCAATAATCAATAAATTTCTGCATTACCTTGTACTGGAGGATCTGATAGACCCATATAGGATCGGATGTATGCTATGTATATGGGAAAGAGACTATTCCTGATTATATTTTAAACCTGTATGAATAATGAAGTGAATTCTGTATCATCTGGTATAAATTCAGTGGTTTTAGTATGCAAGACAACTCTGTCTCCATATTGTGAAGCAATAACTATATTAAGAGGTTCTTTAAAATCCCTTAGTGCCAAAATAATAGCACATAATTCTGCCTTCTAGACAGAATTATAAGGACTTTGTTCCATCTTACTTAATTCTTCTGATTTGTAACCTGCTTTTCCTGATTTATTTGCATCAGTATAGAATGTATGGATTCTAGTTACTGAAACATCATGTACAATTTGGGGAAGAATCCAAGAAGTTCTCTTTATAGGATGAAGTCTATCACTTTTGTAATAATGCTGTTATTTTTTCCCAAAAATTAGCACAATCTCTTTGCCATGGTTGATTGTGTTCCCATAACTTTTATATCATCAGTAGTAAAAGTCACTATAATCTCTGCTGGGTCTATACCTACTCATTGATGAAGTCTCAATTTACCTTTTATAATTAATTCAGAGATTTTTTTCCACATAAGGTTTTAATTTTTTCCTTGGTTTATGTGGTATAAAGATCCATTCTAAGATAATATCATCCCTCTGCATTAAAATTCCTATAATAGAAATTCTGGAAGGCAATATGACTGGAATACAATTAAGATTTGGATTCACTGTATCCACATATGCCTCCTGGAATATCTCCTCAACAATTGTCAGTTTCTATTCTGCTTTAGCTGTTAATTCTCTGGGACTACTCAAGTCTTTATCATCACCTAAGGTTTTGTTTAAATGAATGATTAGATCAGGTGTTATTCCAACAGCTGGCTGTAGACTGAAATTGTCTCTTAACAATCTTTGAAACCTTTTAAGTGTCTGCAAACAGTCTCTCCTAATTTGTGCCTTTTGTGCTCTTATTTTCTGTATGTCTATTCTATAACCTAGGTAATTGACAGAATCTCCACTCTGTATATGTTTCAGGAGCAATTTGTAATCCCCATTTTGGCAAAACTTTCTTTACTTCTTCAAACATTCTTTCCAAAGTATTTATGTTTGAATCAGATATCAAATTGTCATCCATGTAATGGTAACTTATAGATTTAGGAAAATTTTGTACATATCATTTACAATGGCTGATTTACAAAGTATTGGCATAGGGTGGAAATATTGAACATTCCCTGGGAATGGACAGTCCACTGGTATCTCCTAGTAGGTTGAGAATTATTATAAGTAGGCATTCTGAAGGCAATTTTTTCTTTTTCCTTTTCTAGTAAAGGTATAGTTAAAAAACAAAAGCAATCTTTCAAATCAATAGCTATAAGAGGCCATCCTTTTGGTAATAGAGAATCAGAGGAATTTCAGATTGTAGAGGGTCCATAGATTGTATAACTTTATTGACAGCTCTTAGATCTATCAACATTCTCCATTTATCAGATTTCTTTTTAACAAGTACAGGAGAATTCCAAGGGCTGGTTGATTCCTCAATATGGTAAGCATCTAGTTGCTCCTGTACCAGCTCTTCTAAAGCCTGCAGTTTGTCTTCTGTTAATGGCCACTGGTTAACCCATATTGGTTTTTCAGTTAACCATTTTAAAGATGGGGCCATTGGTACCTCTAAAGTTCTGATAGTTGCTTTGTGTTCTTTTACAGCCTAAATGGCTGGTGAACCTTGTGTATAGTACTTTATAATGCCCTTCCCCAAAACTCATGTTAATCTGGGTATTCCATTGCTGTAGCAGGTCATGACCCCATAAATTCACTGCTTTATTAGTCACATACGACCCCAGCCTTCTTCTTTGTCCTTCTGACCCAATGCATTCAATCCATCTTGTGCTTTGTTTCACTTGAGATAGGGTTCCAATTCCTAGTAATTGAACATCTGCCTCTTGAAGAGGCCAATTTGGATGCCAAGATTCTGAAGTAATGATACATCAACACCCGTGCCTATCAAACCCACAATTACAACACCATTTATAAGGACTCTTAGCTTTGGTCTTTGATCATTTATAGAAGTCTGCCCAAATATATGTTTCCTAATTACTATAGGAATTTTTTATTTATTCTCCATGTTTATTCCATAATCCAGAACAGTATGGTCTTTTACAGAAGGCTCTGGATTTTTTAATTTTCCTGATGAGACATGTCTTCCACAATGACTGGGACAGACTGGACCACTTTTGACTTGGGGGCCTGCAAGAGCTCCCCCCCCAAGGAGTTTCTCAATGGTATTAGTCTGTCTTTTGGTGATTTGCGTTCAGTGGTCCAATGTAGGCCTTTGCTACACCTTCTACATATACCTGAAGGCTGAGTCCTCCTATTCTTGCCATTCCCAGAGAAGATATTATTACTAGGAATTTGTTGTCTACAATCCTCTCTCAGATGTCCTATTTTACCACAATTAAAGCATTTGACATTTTGATGTCTCCTTATTCCTTTGGAAATTGCTTCTCCTATCCAAGATTCAGTATTGTAGTCAAATGTCTCAATGTTCATTGTATACAGGATCCATTCATCCATTGGTGCTGATCTAATTTTAAAGGCCCAAATATCTTTTTGCATTTTAATTTAGCATTTTCAAAAGCCAGAGATTCAATTAGTACTCATCTAGCATCTGGTTCTGTTACTCCTATTTTTTTACAGCCTTAGTTAACCTTTGTAAAAAAATCACTAAAGTTTTCTCTCTGAAAACTTTATATATTGTTTAACCCATATATATATATAACAGTTTTAAGTTTATTGATGTATTAATTGCCTGTTATGAGGTCCGGTAAATTGCTTTTGGTGTAATAATCTTTATTGTCCATCTTGTGTCGTGGTTGCCAAGTTGCAACTATCAGCGATATAACTGGTGGCAACATGAATAGTCCTGATCTGCTTTGGATTTTTTTTTTTTGCCTTGGTTCTGGTTAAATATTGAGAAATATACTTGCTTGACAAATTAAAAGCAATTAAATCATTTTTTTTTTGATTTTTCGAGACAAGGTTTCTATGTGGTTTTGGAGCCTGTCCTGGAACTAGCTCTTGTAGACCAGGCTGGTCTCGAACTCTGCCTCCCGAGTGCTGGGATTAAAGACGTGTGCCACCACCGCCCGGCTTTAAATCAATTTTGTAAACAGAACAGGAAGCCCAGATCTCAAGAGCCAGGAGTATAAACCAGAAGTTGTGCAAGTCACCACACAGCAGTGAACAAGGCAGGGAATGTGGCAGTGGGGGCAAAGTGTGTGTGTGTGCACTTGGGAAATTTCCAAGTCGCCACATACTGTTAGCTCCACTGTGACAGAGGTTTTTTTTTTTTTTTTTTTTTTTTTTGGTTTAAAAAAACCTTAGTAGGTAAAAGCTGTGTGTGTGTGTGTGGGGGGAGACTTTCTGGGCTATGGACTGTTTAGTCCTTTAAGCCAATCTACCTGGTAGGTGTGGAGTTGAGATCCATGTGGGCGCTAGATGAAGAAGGATGCTAAAAAAGAAATCCCACACTAGCTCAAAATTGAGTATAATAAAAGGTCATTTATTTAGGGGTAAACTTACAGATCACAGTCATCTGCTGGAATGGGGAACAGCAACTGAATCCCACATCAGGAAAAGAGGCCGGATGCATGCTTTACATGGGCATATATCGTTCAAGAGGCCACACCCGAGTGGGAGGGTAACTTAAAGGTTACTGATGGTAGGAATTCCCACAGCAGAAGCTGGCTACACACATGTGTAATGGTAAATAGTCAACAACAGCAGCCAGACAATAGTCTAGAAGTATTTGTTCGGAGCATTTCATATATATATTATTTAATTTTAGTAAAAATGATTTAATACCACAAGACATATTTAAGTATCTCATAAAACTCTTTTATTTTTTAGTCAAGATTCTCACTCAATTTTTTTCTTTGACTAAAAAGCATTCTTCTGAGTACTTGTCTTTTTATAGCAATGCTATTCACTTTTTTAAATTCTCTTCATGAGCCTTCAGCTCTGTGTAGACTGCATGTGACATACCAGGGTAAGGCAGTCCAGAGCACCCTTTCCTGCTTTGTTCCGTGATCATCATTGTGTATGAATAAAAGCAAAATATGGTAAATATTCATAACATTTCTCAGTGAAGAATGCTAAATGTAAACCTAACAAAATACAGCACAGATGAAAAAAGATGTCATCTTTAATGATAGTACTGAAAGGGACATGTCTGAATTCTTGGAGAACAGTAATTCCTCAGCAATGCTTTTCTCTTTTATTTTGTTGGCTTATGTTTCATACCCTAAGTTCCTTTACTTTAAAACAATTTGCCATTTTCACAGATGAGATAAAACCTATCTCAAATTTAGTTCTTAAACATTTTAAGAATTACCTTTTTTATTGAATAATGAACACTATGATCACAAGGCTAGGAAACTTCTGTCCCCACATACGACTGACTTGAGTCAGCAGATCGATTCTGAGGAAAACGGTGTTTCTTGAGTTGTAGTCTGTTTATTGAATGCTTTTGGAGTCAGGGCATACTGAGGAAGAGATCACTGGCAGAATCCCATTTACAACAGGAAAATAAAAGATCTGGGAATAAATCTAACCAAAAAAGGTAAAAGAACTCCCAAATGAAAGTTTGTATACATTTAGAAAGACAGAAAGAGACACTAAAACCTGGAAAGAACTCCCATGCTCAGGGAGGGGGAAGAGTCAAGTTGGACCTAACCCACAAGCTTCTCTGAGGACGAGCCTTCATAATGGCTACCAAGGAAGGAAAGTTTTCAGTAGCTTATCTCAGCTGTGATAATCAGCATGACAAGACATTCTTAAAGGTGAAACTGTGACACATATCTTGGCTGTAACCACGATCTATATAAATTCTACTCACAATTCGCTTAATGGGGGGAGATCATTCCTAGTATTGAAAATCTAGCCAACCACCAATGGCTAATGTGGTCACAGAACTCAGCCACAAGCCTGCTCCTGCCCCCCTTTTATTCTCCTTTTCTTTTTTTTTTTAATTTTTTTATTGAGAAAAAGAAAAAAAAGTTTCCATCTCCTCCCAGCCTCCCATTTCCCTCCCCCTTCTCCCAACCTTCTCCCCTTCCCCCCACTCCTCTCCCCCTTCCTCTTCAGTCCAAAGAGCAGTCAGGGTTCCCTGCCCTGTGGAAAGTCCAAGGTCCTCCCCACTCCGTCCATGTCTAGGAAGGTGAACATCCAAACTGGCTAGGCTCCCACAAAGCCAGAACATGAAGTAGGATCAAAACCCCGTGCCATTGTCCTTGGCTTCTCATCAGCCCTCATTGTTCACCATGTTCAGAGAGTCCGGTTTTATCCCATGCTTTTTGAGTCCCAGTCCAGCTGGCCTTGGTGAGCTCCCAATAGATCAGCCCCACTGTCTCAGTGGGTGGGTGCACCCCTCGTGGTCCTGACTTCCTTGCTCATGTTCTCCCTTCTGCTCCTCATTGGGACCTTGGGAGCTCAAATGTGGGTCTCTGTCTCTATCTCCATCCATCACCAGATGAAGGTTCTATGGTGATATGCAAGATATTCATCAGTATTGCTATAGGATAGGGTCATTTCAGGTTCCCTATCCTCAGCTGCCCAAGGAACTAACTGGGGACATCGTCTTGGGTTCCTGGGAGCCACGCTAGGTTAAACCCACAGATACGGCTCTCATTTCCTTGTTAAAGAAGCTTCTTTTCACCACATACTGAAGAATGTTACAGAAAGCCCAAACTAGTGAAACTGCATAGAAAACAGACTCCAATTAATGCAGCTACAGCATAACCTTTACCCTTAAGCTCCAGGGAATAGCTTGGAAGATTGAGAAGAAAGATAGTAATAACAATAAAATTGGGAATCTTGCTGAATGACCAACTTCTAGATATGTCAGGCAAATTGCTGCATATTTGAAATCTCAAATATGGATGCTTATAATAGACCTGGGCAAGTATAATACCATTTGACATGACAATGTGAATTTTTCATAGTCATATATAACATATTCAATGTGTCATATTAATATATAACATATTCAATAGTCGTATATGCTCATAAATATATAAAACATATTCAATGTGAATATTGAATGTTATATATTTATAAATATATGCAACTACACACACACACACATATATATACACACACAAAGAATACATACATATATATAACAATATATCTGAAAGGGAACAGGTGACAGGTGGTGGGGCATGGGAAGGGGTGAAAGAAGGAAAGGGAGTACAGAAAATTATGTAATTATGTCTTTAACCATCATTGAGGAAATTTTACTTTGCAACAGATGGAGACTAATACAGAAAATCAAAACCAATCAAAATTCCGTGTTGTTGGCCCAGTGCCAGTTTACAGGCCTTCAAAACACTTCTACACCTAAGAAAACATTGTGGAAGAGAGGGGGGGAATTGTAAGAGCCAGAAGATGGAGGAGTTTGAAGCAACAGTGCTCTTTAAGTAATGTCAGATGCTCCATGTTTAAAGTATATTAATGTCTTTATATGTTCATTACCAAAAAGGCATAAGTACATAATTGCAGTCAGTGATTCTGGACTATACTCTAGATCTGCTCTAAGGACATATTTTCAGGATAATTGCTTTTCTCTCCAAAGAAAGTTTCTTGATTCCCTTTATTCAAGGATAAGTCTTTTCTCTTTTAGTGTGTTCATAAGTAACATCTACTTTCCATTACTCGGTCTGGCCACATGAGCATGTCCTTGGATATTTCTATTAATAGTTCCACATGCCCCTGCCTCTGTTAATAACTTTGTAATTATAATAAAATGATTAGAAGTCCTCATTGCTGTGTTTGCCTCTGCTAAATGATGTGAAAACACTCCTGCTGGAGTTAACCCGCCAGCAGAATCCAAATGACCCACCAAGAATTACAACTGTGGCAATTTGACTTTTCTTGCCCTTGCTACTCTTCCAGGCCATCCAATAATATCTTTATTTTTTTCTCTCAAATCTCTAAATCCCTTCATGATTCTTTATGTGTGGTATGTCTGGCCCACAGATAAAGTCGGGTTGCTGGGTTGTGCAGCTCTTTCCTATTGGAACCTTCACAGGTCGCTCTGAAATCTCACACCTACTTGGTTAATGCATCGACACATGATAAAGCGGTGTTCCCTTAACTTGAATATTCATTAAGTGCTGTTATGGGGCCTAAATATTCTGTTGACCAAAGGTACAGTAATGTTCTCACTGGGGAAAAGCATGGCAGTAAGCCGAAGAAAGCAGGGAGCAGATACAGGAAAAGTAGTTCCTCCGAGGCTGGGAGGGGATTTACAGTGTGAAGTATCTAACCTGACCAGTGTTTCACAAACCATTGACAAAGACGAAAAACACAATTGGGTTTGGGAACAGATTTTATTTTTCACTCTTTGTAACTTGTGAATCCCAAACTGGAAAGGGAGTAAGGGAGAAAACTGAAAAGGGGGTAAGAGAGAAAACTCTGTAACTGTTATTTCTCATTGCTGTGAATATAATCTCTGGTGGAAACTGCTTAATGAGTAAAGGATGTTCCTGTCTTCCTGTTTCAAGGTGTTCG
Organism: Microtus oregoni; assembly: GCF_018167655.1. Lineage (NCBI taxonomy): Eukaryota > Metazoa > Chordata > Mammalia > Rodentia > Cricetidae > Microtus > Microtus oregoni. The sequence goes on from NW_024543069.1 coordinate 47,651,313, forward strand.
GTCCTTCGATGTTGGCTCCACACATTTGCCCCGAAATCAGGGCAGCTGAAGAAGGTAGCTGAGACTGCTACTTCCTTCCTGCCAGACAGACAGCAGAGAGGATCAGGGGAATGTGGGAAGTGGCAGGAAAGGAGTCGCACCACGTGTGTACCCAATGACCTATGTCCTCCAGAAAGCCCCACTCGCTGTTTCCCCACCTCCCAATCATACCAGCAAAATACTAATCCAGCAAGGAATTATTAACTATTTGATATACTAGAGACCTCAGGTTTTAATTAAGGATATAACAAGAAGTGTGTTTTCATTCCCTAGTAAATTATTAATCCAATAAAGTCAACAGTCAAACTTAGTCACAACAGGACCCTGCTGACTTTGCTGCTACATTTGATCTGACTTTGGCAAGCCCTTCTTTTCCTACTTTGTGTGTGAAAAAACTCCCTCCATACTTCAAGGAAAAATATTTTTCAGTATACGACTCCCAGCCAGCAGAGGCCTAATATTATTTTACAGTGGGGGTATGCTGTCATTGCAGAAGAGATCGTAGCCTTGGACTCCAGAATTCTGTTAGGAAAAATAATGCTTTGCTTCTATTCTTCCCCATGAGCTAAAATGTTTGTGAGAGTGATATTGATCAAATTTGTTTTAACTTAGGAAAACGTACATGACAGTTTCACTAAGTAGGGTAGGGGCAGGAAGGGGACCATTTACAAGGCCCAAACAGGATGAGTACGGCTAAGGTAAACCAGACCAACCTTTTCAATTCCTTGAGCCAATCGATTCCCTTTTATAGTACAACTCCTTTGGGCTAGATTTTCAGACTTACAACTGAGAGAATTCTGCCTTTTAGAAAAGGTCTTCTCACCAAAGTTAAATTAATTAAAGACTCTACTTTTTGAATTGAGTAAAAATGACATTATAAAGTTAATTTACTGACTTAATAATTTTTTAGCGGGATGCAATCAAATTCCCAAAGTATACCTTTGGCGGTCATTTTGATGGTACAACCATTTACATAGTTCGATTTCTTTCTTTTTTTTTTTTTTTAGTTTTGAACTATATTTCAATGATATAGTCTCATTAACTATTACAGTGTCCTTGTGAACTCCCCAGGGGACAGGTATGCTTATCTAATGACATTATATCATGTTCTTGCTTATACTTCATGAAATATTTCTTTGGAGGATGTTGAATAACAAAGCACCAGGTCACCTATGTAAGTACCTATCTAAAGAAGCAATTACTTCCCTAACGGCGTAGACAGGAGAGCACTGCAAACAGCCGCCTAAAGACCACAGCATAATTCATCGGTGTTCATCATAGAAACAAGTCTCTAGTAAAACCTGTGGTGACAAAGAAATATAGGCAACCAAGGAAAGCTGGGAATAGGAGGGGTGGCTTTCCCCAAGGAAGAACATACCAATTACCTGTCCAGTACTGAACAGTTAGGCTTGAAAAGATACACACAAGTAGCATTATATGGATTGAACAAGTTATAAGTAGAAACTTATAGCCTATTCTTTATTTTTATTATTTTATTTTATTTTGGTTTTTCAAGACAGGGTTTCTCTGTGTAATAGTCCCAGCTATCTGGGAACTCACTGTGTAGAGCAGGCTGGCCTCGAACGCACAGAGATCCGCCTGCCTCTGCCTCCTGAGTGCTTGGATTAAAGGCATGTGCCACCACTGCCCAGCTTTAGGTATATTTTTATGCATGTAATAAAAATTGGTTTAAAAAAAGAGGTCATGAATTTGAAGGAGAGTGGTAAGGGGTGTATGGGAGGGTTTGGAGAAAGGAAATGGAAGGAAGAAATATTAATATTACGTTATAATCTCAAAAATAAATTTAAAATCATCTGTTATAGCCAGATGGTGGTGGTGTACTCCTTTAATCCCAGCACTCTGGAGTCAGAAGCAGGCAAATTTCTGTGAATTTGAGGCCAGCCTCAACTATGAAAGTTAGTTCCAGGACAGATACCAAAATTACACAGAGAAACCCTGTCTTGAAAAAATAAATCTGTGATGATGTGTGAATATGCACTAAATATAAATGCTATCTGATATGCACTAAATATACATGCTAGCTGATATGCACTAAATATGTATACTGATATGTGCTAAATATACATACTGATATGTGCTAAATATATATGCTATCTGATGTGCACAAAATATACATGCTCTCTGATGTGCACTAAATATACATGCTAGCTGATGTGCACTAAATATACATGCTATCTGATATGCACTAAATATACGTGCTATCTGATATGCACTAAATATACATGCTATCTGATGTGCACTAAATATACATGCTATCTGATATGCACTAAATATGTATACTGATATGCACTAAATATACATACTATCTGATATGTACTAATATACATACTATCTGATATGCATTAAATATGCATGCTATCTGATATGGACTAATTAGATACCTAACCAAAACATTTTAATAATTTTGATTTTCATTTATTTTACTGTATGTGATTCACCTGAGTATATGTCTAAACAACATACAGACAGTGCCCACTATGGCCAGAAGAGGATGCTGGGTGCCCTAGAACTAGAGTTAGAAGTGATGTGAGCCATCTTATGGATGGCAGCAATCAAACCTGGGTCCCCAGGAAGAGAACTCCTGAGTGTACTCTCAGCCATGACTGACATAGCTAATGGAAATTCTATATTTATCTTGTGATATGTGTAGTATATACAGTTTAACAATATAATTCCTAAATATACATTATATTATTTCTAAGTTTTAAATCCTGGTAAATTATGCTTAAATTACATAAAAATTCAAATTAAAATATGCAAATAAAATTCAAGTAGAATATTTTTCATTATTATGAAAAATATTTTACCTATAACATGATTTTTCTTTATATTCCTTAGTAAAGCAAATAAGGTAGGTTAGTAGCCAACATTTTCCTCATTAAGATTCAAGTTTATATTAAGTTTTTCACTTGCATGAGTTGATTTTATGGAGCCTGTTCTCTATGGAGAGACACCTTGCTTAGCCTAGGACTGGGATGGGGGTTGGTCCTGCCTGGATGAGGTGGTGGGACAGAATTAGTTGACTTCCCAGGGGAGGCTTTACCCTCTCTGAGGAGTGGATGGGGTAGGGTAGGAGGAAGGTGGGGGAAGCATGGGGAGAGAAGAGTGGGGGAACTGGGATTGGTATGTAAAAATAATGATAAATTAATAAAAAGATTTTTTTAAAGGATAAAAACAAAAACTAAAAACAAACAATTTTAAACGCTCTAAAATGAAGATTGAAATGCTGCACTCTATGAAAGAAGAAATAGTCTGAGAATACTTTTGGTTAGGAGTTTTTCACTCTATGAAAGAAGAAATAGTCTGATGATACTTTTGGTTAGGATTTTTTCACTCTATGAAAGAAGAAATAGTCTGAGAATACTTTTGGTTAGGATTTTTTCACCTAGCAAGTTTGGGCTCCAAACATGGAAACCAACTAATAGTCAGAACTTTGGGCATTGCAAAACTGTCCCCAAACGCTTGTGATGAGTTGTACTCTGAGCCACCTGGGTCTTCTTCTGGATGGTAAGCCTCAGAATCTCCTGCTCATTAACCTATTTATAAGCCAGTGCCAAGAGCGTAGACTGCCATGTGTGTAGCCAATGGGAAAGTTATTAAAATAAAATAGATTAATTTTGTCAAGCCTAACCAAAAAATAAATAAATAAATGAAAAAGACACAATCTTAATATTTTAATCTAATTTTATCTAAAATATTTTACATATTTTTTCAGTTCAACTTTTTTTCTGATGATTTAGTGACTCCTCATAAAAGCAGCATTCTGAGATTAAAAAAAAAAATCTTAAAAATGCTTGAGGATCTACTGACGAATACAGAGTTTCTTACATCCCTAATACGGTATTTTCTGAATTTTTATGTTTGCTTTTGATATTTCCTATCTTTTGAAATTCCTTAAATTGTGTGTATCTATAAATAACATCACTTTGGTTTAAATGAGTTTGAGCTCCTATTCTTCTTCCTCTATTTGGGGATATATAATTAATACATATATTATTGCACAATCTTGAAATAATTATATGAATCTATAATATCACTCCCGGAGATAACCTAAAGGGAAGTGTGGGGGGGGGGGCTGTGTGTGTTTGTGGATCTATGGGTGTGAACATGCCTGTGTGCATGAGTGTGTGTGTATTATATTAGTTATTTTTGCTATAATAATAGACCTGACAGAAACAACTTGAGGGAGAAGGATTGCTTTTCATTCATAGCTCAAGGGTATGCAGTCACCCAAGGCAGAGAAGCTGTGGGGTCATGAGTGTGAAGCAACTGGTCATTTGCCCAAAGTCTAGAAACAGAGAAAGAGAACAATAGTGGCTAGTTAGCTTTGTCTTTTTATAGAGTCTGGGACCCATGTCCATGAGACAATGTTACCCACACTTAGAGTGTGTCTTACTGCTTTAGTTAACCTAGTCTTTACAACCCCTCCCAGGGTTGCCCAGGGATTTCTTTCCATGGAGGTTCTAGAACCTATCAAGTCAACAACCAATTTAAACCATTAATCTGTGTGTTCATGTTTCCACTAGTAATCATGTCAGAAATATTCAAAGATCCACCAGTCAAGGTAGTAACAAAATTAAAGGTAACATCACTGCCTACCACTAGCAGATCTGACAATTAGTCATGACGTATTCCTGGACTAGACAGGATATGGCCATGAGTATGAATGGATGACATAAAATGACCCGAGGAAAACTTTCAAACACAGATGAAGGAATGAACTCAATAAAATGACCTTATGCACATTTAAATTCATAGTAACAATAAGAAAATCTAAAGGAATCCTCAGGGGTCAAGTGTCAGCAATATGTTCCTCTTAATTTTGTATACAGAATGTGGACATGCCATGGGAAGCACCCAGAGAAGTGCTCGGATGTGTATAATTGTCTGCACAAATTTTATACTTCAGTAGAAGTTTCTCAAAAGTCAGTTGTGATATTATACACCTGTAATTTCAGAAATACTTGGAACACAGAGGTAGGATAATCATGGATTTAAAGAATGCTTTACTTACATATAGTGAGACCCTATTTTTGGTGACACACATAACTTGGTGGTAACCAACAGATCTCTAATTGAGTTTCCAATGCTCTCAACAAGATGGAAATGATGTTCATTACTGGAAATCTAGCCAGATACCCAGGGCAAGTGAATTATGGACTTGGAGGAGAGTCTACAACTGTTTCTTTCCTAAACCAGTAGAATTCCTCAAAGCACTCTAGACATCTGTCCATATATCCACAGATAAGTGCAGTCTTTTTCTACTCTCATCAAGAGTAACTGTCTCTTTGTAACAGATAGAGACCATTACAGAAATCCTCAAGTAAACAAAATGCAGAATTGTAGAGTCCAGCACTAATGGTGCATCTACAAATCACCCCTGCACCTAAGACTTGGGTGACATTAAGGAAGAAGGGTACAAAGATTGTGAGAAAAAGCTCAGGAGTTTGCTGTGAAGCTATGCACACAAATCTTACCATCCTGAATGTCCAATCATGTGCTGAGCAAAAATGTCAACAAGAAGTATGTGAAGTGGAAAAGAATGTCCATGAGGCTCAACCCTGAACAAAGAAATATAGGCAATTGACGAAAGCTGAGAACAGGAGAGACGGTCTTCCCCAGGAAAGGACTTAACAAGCTGGGAGCCAGCATTCATTGTTCTCTGCTTGTGAATGTGGGTGCAATCTGAGACTCCGCCTGAAGTTCCTGTCTATGTGACATCACCACCTTCAGCTACTTTTGTCACAGTAACCAAACAAGTAAATAATAGTACCCAATACAACTCCTGTTTCTGCAGGCATCTCTGAACCCGACTTATCTCTTACAAAAGTACACATCCTTATTTTATCCACCTCCTTTCAGTATCTCATTATGGGCCTCTTTCCTTGATATACTCGACAATAACTTTCCCTGAGCATTCCCTCCCTTCTTGTTTTTGATCTTACTACTAAGTTTCTTGAGTCTACAGTAACAAAACAAAACTAAGTGGGCAGCTTACAACAAACACTGCAGGGACATAGTGTCTTTGAAAACTCTAGGGGAAGAGTATTCTTTCCTTGTTCTTAACTTCTGACAATTGTCAGAATTCCTCACAGCTCTACCTGGGCAGTCATTTGGTTGTGTGTATGTTCACATTTCCCACTTCCTACACAGATATCAGTACTTATGTATTTGAGGGCTGTGATGTTAATCTCTCTTATTTATTTAATAAGATCTAGAATCTTCTGGAAATTCTGGGGAGGGGGCATTATTTTGATTACAATAACTCCAGGAAGAAGTCCTTTTTATTAAGAGTGGCAACATTCCAGTCGTGGATCCAGGACTATTTAAACAAAAGCTGATCACAAACATTCATCATTCTGTGCTTCCTGATTGTGCACAAATGTGACCAGCCACTTCAAGCTACCAGCAGTGAGGGACTGTGGTTTGGGACCATGAGCAAAAAAAAAACCCATTTCTCTCTAATCAGCTGTTGTCAGTATTTTTACCACAGCAACAGCAACACTCGAAAAAACCAAAAAAAAAAAAAAAACAAAAAAAAAAAAACAAAAAAAAAAAAACAAAGACCTAGTCTAACAATCTCACAGGACCTCCTCTTGACTTGATCCTATCTACAAAGGCTTTCTTTTCAAGTAAGGTCCCAAGTGAACGTGAGTTGGAAGGGGACATTGATCATTCAAAAGCCAAGCAGGTTCTCGAATCATTCTGGAAACAAAGCTCTGAGCATGTCTGGGGGAATATCTAGAATAGGTTAATTACTGTAAGAAAACCCACCCTAAATAAAAGAAGTAATATTCCATAAGCCGAGGAGAGATCTTTGAGGGAATAGAAGGAGGATGTTGGATTAAATAAAATAGAAAAAGCAAGCTGAGCACCTGCAGTGACCAAATGCCTCTTCCAAAACTCTGTCCTTAAAAGAAAATGCTTTACCAAGGTTTAATTCAGCTCCCCCTTTACACAGATTTCAATCACAACAATCTACAAGGAGCTAAACACATAAAAAACATGTGTAAAGTAACTGTTACAAAAAAAAGCAACAGCTCATGAGTTCCTGGGTGTCAAGGTGACAGCTTCAGATGACAGGAATGTATGGAGATACAATGGTTTCTTGTAGATGGAAAGGCTCATGTTGTTCCAACCTTACTGTCTGCTACATACCATATCATAAACCCACAATGTCAAGTCACCTGATGTTGGCCACGTGTTTCATTGTTTGTTTTCATGTTGTGGAGAAAACTCAGGGCCTCTCTCTTTCTGGGTAAGTGGTCTCCACTGATCTATATCCTGAATCCATGATGATCTCATTTTAACATATACTTGCAAATTACAAAATTTGTACAAAATGTATAAAATAAATATATACATACACACACACATATAATTTGTAGAATGTCATTTAAAAACAAACAGAATAAGTTTAAAACAAATAGTGAAATATTGCGAACTAGACATGTCCACAGCTCTCACTTATACGCCTCCCACAGAAGCACACACACAAATACATAAAATTAAAAGCATATTCATCTGTTTTAATCTTTAAAACATTAATTCCTAGCTTCACTGATGTGTGCAGACATAGATGTTTTAGGTACAGATTTCAGCTGCTTCAGATGCACAGCTTCACTGTGAATTTTTGCTGGCTGGGGTAGTTTTGTAAATGTTCCTTTTTTCAGTCTTTGTACATACCAACTACAGTTGACCCTCCCTCTCCTCCTCTCGCTCCCCCTGCTTCCCTCTACCCCATCCTCTCTTCAGAGAAAATAGGGCCTCCGATGGGGAGCTCAGTCCAGTGCTTGGCTGTGGCTCTCTGCATCTGCTTCAATCAGTTACTGGATGAAAGTTCTATGATGACAGTTAGGATACTTATCAATCTGATTACAGAAGAAGGCCAGTTCAGGCACCCTCTTCACTATTGCTAGGAGTCTCAGATGGTGTCATCCTTGTGGATTCCTGAGAATTTCCCTAGCACCAGGTTTCTCTCTAATCCCATAATGGCTCCCTCTATGAAGAAAGCATCTTTCATTGCTTTCCTTTTCCATTCCTCACCCAACTTGACCATCCTGTTCTCTCATGTTCTCATCCCCTATCCCCTCACCTCTTCCCCCCACCGCTGCCCCAGATTACCCAGGAGATCTTATCTATTTCCCCTTCCTAGTACCTTTTATGCATGTCTTTCTTAGGGTCCTCCTTGTGACCTAGCTTCTCCTGGGCTGTGGATTGTAGCCTGGACAAAAAAAAAAAAAAAAAAAAAAAAAAAAAAAAAAAAAAAAAACCTACAATGGAAGTCCCAAACATCTAACATGAATCTTTTCTTAGCACCTCTGCAGATGCTGTCTTATTTCTTATTCTTTGCTAATATCAACCTGTGTAACCACTAAACCAAGACATTGTCTCACTTAATCCTCACAGTAGGCTAGTGATAGTGTCTTAGTTTGTGTTCTAAAATAGAGAATGAGAAAGCTCTCAAGTATGAGGCATATATATATCAATGCAGAGAAAAGTGAACACCCACTTCCTGGTTTCCGCCAAAGGCAGCAGGGATCAGAACATCTAAAAAAATCTACACTGCCTCTAAGAAATAGTAATGTAAAATATCAGAAAGCTGTTCTCATTAAAGAATATGCCCTGGGTCATTCCAGCTTTGCTGCGAGCCTCTTAGAGCCCAGGAATCAGGAGAACAGACACACAGATGATGCTTGAATTGGAATACTGCCAGAGCAAGGTGAGGCTGAGCTCCCACGAACCATTTTCTGCAGCTGAATTCACGATAAGCCAGAAGAGATGAGACGGATCATCAGAAGCATTTGCTACTGATAAAGAGAGTAAGGATTCACAAGGTAACATCAATTGTACAGGAACCACACCAGGCAGACTTGTACTCATGTCTGCCTGATTCTAAAGGCTAGCTTTCAAATAGGCACAGTCAGTTCCTGCCAACTACAAAGCTGGAAGACCTAGGTCTCCAAATTGCATTGAGTTTTGACACAAACTGTAAATCAGGAAGAGGCAATTTCATAATTCACTCAGATTCAGTAACTCACACATAGAATATAAGCTATATAAAGTTATTTAAAACCTATTTTTATTCATGGTTAGAAAGGAAACAAATACAAATTAAAATGAACCAGAGAGACATGCATATAGCAGAACTCACCGTGAAGTCTCATGTCTCCTCACACCATCAGGATGCATGACTGCTGGCATGGGTGATGGACTGCACATGGAGCATCCTCAACACAGTCACGGTCTCCTCCCACGATCAGGATGCATGACTGCTTGCATCAGTGAGTGTTGGACTGCGCATGGAACATCCTCACCACAAGAACAAACACAGGCCGCAGCATCCAGGTTTTAAAAACTTTTTAAACTTTAGAATAGGCATTTTTAATAAATGATTTCTATCTGGCTGATCTCAAACCCCACGATGATGGAAACCACAGTAAAATTAAAACAAAATTAAAGTCCTTGCCCTAAAAGGGAGGGTTGTTGTATTTTCTAACAAAGACAATTAAAACTCTGAATCTATTTAGCATGGATATCACACTTCTAGTATCCGGTGGCTCACCCTTCACACACACACACACACACACACACACACACACACACACAAACACACACACACACACACACACACACACACACCTAACACACCTAAAAACAAAGAACAACAAACACAAAAACCCAGCCCTATCAGACTTGACATAGATCATAACTCAGCTCAAGAACAACATCTGTTTTGAACAAAACCAAATGCTTTATTGAACCCTATGAAATATAATAAATCATACCCATTATAACAGATATGTCGCAATGTGCCCCTCTACTCCTAAAACATTGTTAGTGGCTCTCTTTTATTTTAGAATAGCATATTAAGAACCTCAAGACTGTCCCTGTCTACACTGCCAAGATTATACCCTTCACTCTTCCTTATATTCTCTAGGACTTTAACCACTGTCATTCACTAATGGCACTTTCCTATCATGAGCAACAGCCTGACTAGTAAAGTTAAAGGTGGCACACACTCACCTTTCTTCAAAAGATATTTCCATTCTTTTTTTTCTGTTAGTAGTTCAGATTAAGACAAAAGCTTAGAAATTTTCTGTGTTTAGGAAGAGATTATTCACTGGATTAAAGTGTTATTTGGAGAAGAGAGATGGAACAGCATGAGAAAGAAGGATAATTCAAGCCCAAGTTCAGCAGGTAAATAACAGAATTAGGTCAGAGGCTCAATGACTCCTACCATGTAGAGCAGTGGTAATAATATGTTCAGACCTTCATCTAGCTCTCCCCATGTGGAGCCCTTTATTGCCTGAATGTAGGGATAAGTCCCGCCATTTAGGGGGCATGTTCGCCTCAGGCTAATGTTTACCTGTAAATCTGGCGAGCATGCTCGAAGCTCTTGCTTCTGCTTTCCTGGTCTCCACAGGAACGGTGGTTCTGTAAGTCTATTTCGCCATTAAAGCTGTATATATTTTTACAATCAGCCTGCATTTGTTTACGCCGTTACATTTTGGCATCCAATGTCAGGCTATTTTGCCCCGACTCAAGCGCGTAGCCTGCTAGCTAACACAGCACGCTCCCAGGTGCCGTTTTTTAGTTCATGACTCGGGCCCCAGTGCCGAGTCCGCAATACACTGGGCCACACAGGCCAATTCTGCCCCACCTGCTCGCCAGAGCAATTAACTCCTCCCTGCCTGCCTTGGCTAAGTTTGCAGCATAATCCCACTGCCTGAATTAGCGGAAGCTCAAGTACCTGCGGTTTTGCAACAAAAGCCGCCACAGTGACAGAATTGGTCTGATACAAAGTGACTTGACTGGGCGGTGGTGGCGCACGCCTTTAAGCCCAGCACTCAGAAGGCAGAGACAGGCAGATCTCTATGAGTTCGAGGCCAGCCTGGTCTACAAGAGCTAGTTCCAGGACAGGCTCCAAAACCACAGAGACCACCACTGGCAGGAACTGGTCATTGCAGGTAAAAAAAAAAATTTCTTTTATAAATAAAATATCTGAACAAGTTACCATTCAAGAATTTAACAGTTTTTTTTAATTGTACCATGTGGGAGATTTTACAAGAGGTTTCTATCATCCCACATCTAAGGATCCTTCTGGAATTCGTGGTTTTCATTGGCACTAAATGGTTTGATAATAGAAATATGATAAAGTCTTTACGAGATGAATCCAGGATTCTTAAGGCAGAGATTGAACACTTAAAAACAATTGAGAATGACAACAATCTTCTCAAGAATCAGTTTGAAGTTCTCCAGGAAGAGAACAGATCTTTGTTTAACATTACTCGATCAACTGAGCAAAATTTAAAAAAGGTACAGGCTGATGTTAAGGAGAAATTTATTACTATAGAAGAGGGAACAGCTGATTGGGATCGTAAGCTTCAGTCCCTTTCTGTAGGAACTGAAACATTAGTAGCTGATATTAAGGAGAAATTCATTATTATGGAAGAGGGAACAGCTGATTTGGATTGTAAGCTTCAGTCCCTTTCTGTAGGAACTGAAACATTAACTGAGAGAATCAAAACTGCTAAATGTGACAATCAGATTTTGTCTAAAGCTTATGACAGATTGGCAGAAATATTGTCAATACAAAAAGGCACGGTTTATGCCATAAAAATTATGTCCAAAGATGAGATGTTATCTCTAATGGACAAACTTCATACTTTAGAATCCTCAATGAAGGCTCTGGAAGATAATTCTGGATAGGAGATTCAGTCATTGCAGAAGGCAATGGTGAATAGAATTGAAAAGATTGAGGAATTTCTAAATTCTGATGAAGAAGAGCAAAGGGTAGAAAGGCAAATTTTAACTACATCTGTGGGTAAATCTCTCCAGGACAATTTCCACCTACAGCTCTATCTGCCTTTCCAGTAATAACAACAGAGAAGGTGATTGGTTCCAGAAACCCTAGGGTCATCAAGGAAGATACATGGGAGCCTGTCCGTATGAATGATCTGAAAGAAATTAAACAGGCTGTGATGACTTTTGGGATGCATGCCTCTTTTGTTAAAGAGATGCTAAAATCTTGGGCCACGACAAGCAGAGCAACCCCCTCAGACTGGCTCCAGCTGAGCTCTGCGGTCCTTGAGAGTGGACCACAATTGAAATGAAAATGCTTATTCAGGCAAGAGGCTAGACTTTTAGAACAACAGGAAAAAGCGAAGGGAATTGACATTTTCCTAGATAAAATTCTAGGTGAAGGGCTCTTTTCCAATCCTCAGGAAGAAGCTAATTTGGATGAAAACACACTATCCATGTATACTACAGCAGCTTTAAGGGCTGGGGACAGGGTACAAGACCCAGGACAGAGAATGGAATCATTTGTCAGAGTTAAACAGGGTCAGAGAGAACCCTTTAGTGACTTTTTACAAAGACTAACTAAGGCTGTACAAATAGGGATATCTGACCCAGAAGCAAGACATATAATGATTGAGACTTTGGCATATGAAAATGCAAATGTGGAATGCAAAAGGATTTTGGGGCCTTTAAAGCTTAGATCAGTGCCCTTGGAAGAATGGGTCTTGCATACAGTGAATGTTGATACATTTGATTATGGCACTGAAGCATGGGTAGAAGAAGCAATTTCCAATTGTAAAAGGAGACACCAGAATACCAAATGTTTTAATTGTGGCAAAATGGGTCATATGAAAAGGAATTGTAGTCAACGGATTTTCAGAAATAATAATAATGCATCTTTTAGAAATAACAGAAATAGGAGAACTCAGCCTTCGGGTTTATGTAGAAGATGTGGAAAAGGCAGACATTGGACGAATGAATGCAGGTCTACAAGAGATAGACAAGGCAACCTGATACAGATGGAAAATGTGAGGGGGGGGGGGCTCACAGGCCCCCATGGCAAATATGGTTCAGACATTTCCAGTTTCTGCAGAGAACGTGCCTCATCAGGACAATTAGGAAGCCCTATGCCTACTGTTATAAGCAATAATGATCAGAAAGATAAGTTACGTGTGTTTTGGCAAACTTCTATAAATGATCAAAGACCTAAACTGAGTGTGTGTGTAAATGGCATTTTTATTACTGGCCTGCTGGACACAGGTGCTGATGTAAGTATCATTACCCCAGAATCTTGGCATCTGCATTGACCTCTTCAGAATGTAAATGTTCAGCTCCTGGGAATTGGAACCCTATCTCGAGTAAGGCAGAGCACGAGATGGGTTGAATATATAGGGCGAGAGGGACAAATAGGAAAATTAAGGCCATATATAGCCAATATTGCAATGAATTTATGGAGTCATGACCTATTACAATAATGGAATACCCAAATTAACATTTCTGCTACTTCTAGAGCCTATATTTCTGAGAATAATATTAAAAGATATTACAAACGGAGAAAACTGGCCATTCGGGCTGTTCAAGAACAAGCAATTGATGTCCCTTCAGAGATACCAACAGCCTTGCCTCTAAAATGGTTGACTGAGAAACCAATATGGACAAAGCAATGGCCTTTAGCTGAGAAAAAGTTACAGGCTTTAGTACAGCTGGTACAAGAACAATTAGATGCTGGACATATAGAAGAATTTACCAGCCCTTGGAATTCTCCTGTATTTGTGGTTAAGAAAAAATAAGGTAAATGGAGAATGGTGACAGATCTCAGGGCCATCAACAAGGTTATTCAACCTATAGGCCCTCTGCAATCTGGAATTCCTTTGCCCTCTTTATTACCAAAAGGATGGCCTCTCATAGTTATTGATTTAAAGGATTGTTTTTTCACTATACCTTTACAAAAAGAAGATAGAGAAAAATTTGCATTCACAGTGCCTACTTATAACAATTCTCAACCTTCGAGGAGGTACCACTGGGCCGTCCTCCCCCAGGGTATGTTAAATAGCCCCTCCCTGTGCCAATATTTTGTGAACCAACCATTGCAAATAATATGCAAGAAATTTCCCAAATCGATAGTATATCATTACATGGATGACATTTTGTTATCCGATTCAAACATGGATACCTTGAACAGACTGAAGAAATAAAGATACTTTTACCTAAATGGGGATTGCAAATTGCTCCTGAAAAGATTCAGAAAGGAGATTTTGTTAATTATTTAGGTTATAAAATAGGTTTGCAAAAAATCGTTTGCAAAAAATTCAGACACAAAAGGCAAAAATTAGGAGATATTGCCTATGGACTCTTAATGACTTTCAAAGACTGTTAAGAGACATTTCCAGTCTATGACCAGCTATTGGGATAACACCTGATCTAATAATTCATTTGAACAAAACCTTGGATGGTGATAAATATTTAAACAGTCCCAGAAAATTAACAGCTGAAGCAGAAAAGGAACTGACAATGATTGAGGGAAAATTACAACAGGCACATGTGGACAGGGTGAATCCAGAGCTCGATTGTATTCTTGTCATACTACCATCAAAACTTTCTCCTACAGGAATTTTAATGCAGAGAGATGATATTATCTTGGAATGGATCTTTTTACCACATAAACCAAGTAAAAAACTGAAAACTTATGTGGAAAAAGTCTCTGAGTTAATTATAAAAGGCAAGCTGAGACTTCGTCAACTAGCAGGCATAGACCCAGCAGAAATTATAGTGCCTTTCACTGTTGATGAACTAAAGAAATCATGGGAAGATAATGAACCATGGCAAAGATCTTGTGCTAATTTTTTGGGAGACATTAATAACAACTCTCCAAAAAGCAAGAGGCTTAACTTCATAAAGAGAACTTCTTGGATTCTTCCTTGAATCGTCCGTGATGCTCCAGTAACTGGAGCCCGTACATTCTATATTGATGCCAATAAATCAGGGAAGGCAGGTTACAAATCAGAAGACTTGGGTAAGGTGGAACAAAGTCCTTATGATTCTGTCCAGAAGGCGGAATTATATGCCATTCTTATGGTGCTAAGGGATTTTAAAGAACCTATTAATATAGTTACTGATTCACAATACGCAGAAAGAGTTATTTTACATACTGAAACTGCTGAATTTATTTTATTTCATTTTATTTTATTTATTTATTTATTTTTGGTTTTTCGAGACAGGGTTTCTCTGTGGCTTTGGAGCCTGTCCTGGAACTAGCTCTTGTAGACCAGGCTGGTCTCGAACTCACAGAGATCCTCCTGCCTCTGCCTCCCGAGTGCTGGGATTAAAAGCGTGCGCCACCACCACCTGGCGAAACTGCTGAATTTATACCTGATGATACAGAACTAACCTCATTGTTTCTCCAGGTTCAAGATTTGATCAGGAACAGGCTTTGCCCTTTGTACATAACACACATCCGATCCCATATGGATCTTCCAGGTCCTCTAGCACAAGGTAATGCAGAAATTGACCAATTATTGATTGGTAGTGTGCTACAAGCCTCTGAATTTCATAAAAAACATCATGTTAATAGCAAAGGTTTGAGGAAAGAGTATTCAATTACATGGCAACAAGCTAAGGAGATTGCAAAGAAATGCCCTACTTGCTCTTTCTATAACCAAACGCCACTGCCTGCAGGGGCTAATCCAAAGGGCACCCAAAGGAATGAAATCTGGCAGATGGATGTGTTCCACTTTGCAGAATTTGGCAAATTAAAATATGTTCATCACACCATTGACACTAATTCAGGCTTTCAGTGGGCAACTGCTTTAAGTTCAGAAAAAGCTGATTCAGTAATCACTCATTTATTAGAAGTCATGGCTATCATGGGTATACCTACACAAATAAAGACGGATAATGGTCCTGCTTAGGAAAATGAAACGGTTTTTTGATTATTACAATATCAAGCATGTTACAGGTATACCATACAATCCTACAGATCAAGCAGTCATAGAAAGGTCAAATCGAACTATAAAGGATATGTTGAACAAACAGAAAGGGGTGGAAAACACCCCCAGAAATAGGTTACATAATGCTTTGTTAACCTTGAATTTTCTCAACGCTAATGAGAAGGGAACAGTGGCTGCAGAAAGACATTGGATAATGGAAAAGTCTGCTGAACTAAATCAACCAGTTTATTTCAAGGATGTGCTGACCTCACAATGGAAGCCAGGAGATGTGCTGCATTGGGGAAGGGGTTTTGCTCTTATCTCCATGGGTGAGGAAAAATTGTGGATACCATCAAAATTAATAAAGGTTTGGTTTGAAGAAGAGAAGCCACTTGGAAAAGATAAATAACAATTCATTCACAAGGATGGCGAGCATACTGATGGTAAGAAATACAGATAGGTTGGGGGCAGTGTTCTTTACTTATCTCCACAAGAAAATACTCATCTTCAAAGAAATTAAGGGACCCTGAATATTTAATTACTGATGGAAGGACACATTTTGTAAGTATTAATTATATATATATGTCTTATTAAACATTTCTTTATAAATATGTCGAGCTGGTTTTGAAGTTGGACTCTGGCTCAGTCCCTCTCCAATTCCAAGCCTGTTAGTAAGAGAAAAACCCAGAGTTTCCAGAGTGTCTGTCTCATGTCAAGAGCCATGATATGGGACAGAAAGAAATATGAGTTTAGAAAACATCTTTGCTTTTCTTCATATCTATCATACTTTTCATTGAATATATCTATCATGCCTTTCATTGAATATATATGTATGTCTATATATGTCTATATGATTAATGTTTAAGTTTTTCACAACGAACAATGAGTTTTTCCTGAAGTTACATTTGAAGTTTCCAGGAAGAAGATGGGGCCCCACAACAACAACTCCACCTGGTTGATATGACGTCATGATACTGATAGCGCTACTACAAGACCTGTTTTGGGTATCAGCTGCACAAGACGATCCCAACTTGGTTAGCTGAAATGGTGCACATCTTGAACAACATTCTGGCCAGACCTCTACAAAATACTCAGAGACTATTTGCAATTTTAAAAGACATTGATCTTGAAATTTAACCATCATTTTACTTTCACAGGATCCCCCAGAAAGAACTTCGCCACCATGACAGCTAGAAGTAATTCTAGAGGACGACATCCCCTCTCCCAGTAAAGTTTGCCCCTGGGTTTAGGGACATCATTTAGGGGTTGGGAGGTTGGGGGAGGAATTTTATAAGCTCAGGGATCATTTTGAAAAAAAAAAGAGGGAATGATGGAATAATAGATTTATAATTGTGAGTTACTGTTTTTAGACAAATATATTGGTATAGATTCTTGTATATTGATACAGAGTTAAATTATATTGACTATTGTATTCATGCTTGTTTCTACTTCTGTTTAAAACATTTTTTATATATTGACATATATTGTATTGATACATATATATTGTATATATTTACCATATTGCAGTGTACATTTCTACCTCTGATTAAGATACTTATATAATGTTTGTGTATTGATATATATTTACCATATTGCAATGTATATTTGTACAGTGTTTATATTTGGAGGTCATTATCCTCATTTGTTACACAGTTGTTTATTGTCTTAGTCTTTAAGTTAGATAGATATTGAGTATTATATAAATTAATAGTCATCTAAGTTTGTCATTTATAATTAGACTAATTAGGTTCTTTAGATATATAGAGATTATACTCAGTATAGATAGATAATCTTCAACCTCTTCAAAGAGCTGTAGAAAATGGCCTTTAATCTAACTCAGAGTTTCGTGATAGTGAGACACAATTGCTCCTGACAACACCGCTCTATTCCCGAGAGAATGTTGAGCACCAAAGACACTCCACCTGGAGCCTTTCTTTTTGGCAGAACTAACCTTTGGGCAAAGAAATGCCCATACCTCAACCACTGACAGAGATACAGAGCATGCATCAATGGATAAAACAGGACTGTCATATCCTGCCAAGACAGGGTAAGATAGTTTTGAAAAGTTCCTTGCCTTTAATAATGATATGTCAGTTATTTTAGGTCTTAGCCAAAGTTGGTTGACTCAACATTGCAAACGAGACTTTGGGTGATTGCCCAGGTAGTCAGTTGTCTCTGTCAATTGTTGCACATTTTGGATATATCTCATTTGTTAAGTAATATTTAATCCCTTCTCAGATCTTTGACAGAGTTGAAGATTATATAATTGTAGTTACTCTCTACATTATTTAGACTCCTTGAGATAGAATGTTTAGCAAAACTCTTGTTCTCAATATTGTTTGTTATATTTATTATTTGTTATTATTGCATATAGTTGTATTTGGTTTAGTTCTGTCTTATTTAGACAAAAGGGGGAGATGTAGGGATAAGTCCCACCCCTTAGGGGGCAAGTTTGCCTCGGGCTAATGTTTACGTATAAATCTGGCGAGCATGCTCGCAGCACTTACTTCTGCTTTCCTGGTCTCCGCGGGAACAGTGGTTCTGTATGTCTATTTCGCCATTAAAGCTGGATATATTTTTACAATCTGTCTGCATTCGTTTATGCTGTTAGACCTGAAAACTCTAAACAAATAGAGACTTCTCCTAGGAAGTAACTATATACACATGCAAAGAGAGAAAGGAGAGAATATGAGCTAATAAACTACACTTCAAAAACCTGATACATAATCACTATGGACCACTTATCGGGCTCTTTATTGTACAAAATCTAAAAAGTTACTAAGATCTATTATGTCTCATTATTTAAATATTTTTCCCAGGACTACAAATTGCATGAAAAAGAACTCATACTTCTATCTTTGTGTCATTATGATCCAGCATAGGACCCAATGAAGTTGTAATAAGATTTATAGACTTGATGAGCAAATGAAGGAATAAAGGGAGAAACAAGGGGAAGAACAGAAGAAAGAGGAGAAATGGAAGGAAGGAGGACGGTAAGGATTTTGAAGTTTATTTGATTTAAGAGAGGCTGAGGCTGAGTTAACGTCTCTTCTAGTAGAATACTGTCCTCTGACTCCCCAGTTCCCACACCCAGCAGCCTCAGCTCTGATGGCGAGAGTTTAGTTAGCTCAAGAATCACATGCAACATAAGCTAAATGGTATCAAACCGCTCCTGGGTTCGTACCCAAGCCAGTTTCCTCTGCAGGGAAGTAACATTTGTGCAGTCTTCTAGACTACTTTTAGAATCTCTCCAGGCTACGGTGGCAACAATTTAGTAGACAAGAGGGAGCTAGTGGCATATCACATGAGCTGAACTGGAAAATGTCCTGGCCAATTAACAGCAAATGTCTCGGGCAATTAACAAACAGCCTGGGAGCAAAGATTATCTCTGCTGCTTAGCTCCATCCTGAAATGTTTACTGTCTTTTGTGTCTCTGATTTTATAGTTTCAACGTTTTAAAGATGAATATTCCCCTCTTTCAGTAGTTTGTACATTGCCTCAAGGATCCAAACCCATTCCATCCATCATTTTCTCACACAACACCTAGCACATTGTTTGATTCAAATAGGAATGCTTAAATATCTTTTAAATAAATAAAAATTCAATCCCAAATCTGAAGAGACTTTAAGTCTCTTACTCCCAGGTGGCCAAAGCAATGCAAAGATGTGCAGACAAGATACACATGCTGAAGATTATATTTTTATTTGTCTTATCAAAATTAAAACAAGATCAAGATAAGATAATAAATGCTGTCAATCCTAGGTCTCAGGACATGAAGTTAAAAGACCCTCAATGTCATCATCAAGTACCTAGCAAGTTCAAGCAAGCCCAGCCTGGGACTATGTCTTAAATGAATTAAAACTAACTAAAGTGTACTTACGTTGGGAGGGGTTTTTGGATATCATTTAATTCGATTCTCCATTTATTGGATGTAAAACTTGTTAAAATGGCTTGGTGAGCATGCTTGCTGTACATATGGCCAAATGTATACAGACATCAGCTCCCAGACTCTTCATCTATTGCTCAGATTTCTTTTCTAAACAAGTCTTGTCTTATTACTTCTATAGTAACCAAGACAACCAAGCTTCTTTGTGTTTGTTTGTTGTTTGTTTGTTATCACAGTATTTAAGAGAATGTAAAGCACTTGGCTCATTTCAGAGGTTTTCTTATTAACAGACAATATTCATGCTTCATTCTTTGTTACAGGGTTTTTTTCTGAAAGTCCACCTTTCCTCCCGTCCTATTTGTGAATATAAGTCATGAGTCAAGGTCATCACCACTCCGGATTCCCTACCTATCCATTTACTATGCTCCTGCCTTATGGACCCTTGCTTAGCCTAAGACAATGGAGTGGCTCTCCTTTACACAGCCAAGCTCACTAATGAAGCTGCTTATGTAACTCTCAGCGGTTTCCAAGAGATTTGCTCTGCAGTATTCCTGTCTGTTCTGAGCCCTGAACTTCTTCTCGCCCACTAGCACAATCTACACATGTGCGTGTCTTCTAACTAAATACTTATTGCTGTTCCTTTTGGAGACAAGGCGGCTGGACTACAGTTCCCAGCATCTCACCGAACTACAGATCCCAGTGCAATGGAAAGCCATGCATGGGCAGGACATTCTCCCAGATGCACCTGGATACCCCTTTAAAAGGGGGGAATGCCATAAGTCGCCCCTTTTTCCCTTTCATCTCTTCACCCCCGTCCCTCACCTGTCGTCACCCCCCCCCATTAAAGTTCACCCACGTGGGACTGCCTTGTGTCTTGTGTTTTCTCTCCAACCCCGCAGAAAGAACAACAGTTGGTGCCCTCTGCTCGGGAACCTTTCCTCCCAGTCACCTGAGGCTGCAGCTCTGGTTTTGCTCCTCCGGGAGCCCGGGGCCTTCCGGGACAAGGTCAGGACCGAGGACCTGCGACCGCCCCCACGTGTTCAACGAGGCCATCTACAACCAACAGTGGCTAATTCATGAGTTCACCTGGGTTGGCTTGCCATCCCCTCTCATCCAGAGATCGTCCGGTGGAGCTCCTGGCTTTCTTTGGTGCATCCTGGGTACGGATGCCAACTCCTCCTCCCTCCCCCCGGCCTTCCACCCTCGGCTAAACCTGTTTTATCCACGCCTGGAAGCTCGGAGCTTCAGGTTCTCCCTCTTTTTTCTGATCTTTTCTGTCCTCTTTACATACGGGCTCATTAGGGTATGAGCACCTCAGCTGCAGCGGGCAGCCTTCAGGTCTAATTGTTCCCTCTTGCCCGGGACCCAACTTCCCATCAGAGGCTGGGATCAGTTCAGTAAGGTCTTTTAACACTGCCCTCTGATCACTGGGACGCCTGTGACTAGATCTGCCAGGGTTCGTGGCACCTCCCAGTGCCTTATGCGGATATTTCCATGGTTCTAGCCATGGGTGCTAAGCCTTAAAAAACAATTCCCCCATCCTCTCCCCTAGGAGCTACTGGAGGCACTACAACCTCACACCCTGATTCCTACCGTTAAGTTATATGCACTCATCTGTCCTTGCTCTAAGACGTGGCCAAAATACAGTCTACATGGGAACTTTAAATGGCCTCCTCATGGCTCCTTTGACCCTGATATTTTACGGGAGCTAGCTAACTTCTGTCATCGTTCCACTAAATGGAAAGAAATGATGTACATTATGGCATTTTTTTTTTACATGACCATGAAAACTGACCCGTCCACTGCTTCTCACTATTCACCTGCACACATGTTCTTATCAATGCTGTCCCTCCAGGAACCCTCTGCTCCTGACATGGGCCCCGCCGACAAACCTCCACCCCCCCCTCCCCAGCCTCGAGGGGCCACCCCCTCTCGCTCTGCCCAGTCGAGAGACAGCTCACCCATTCCTCTTTCCTCCAAGGTCTCTTCTAGGTACAGGAAGGACTCACCTAACGCCTCTAAACATTCCACTTCTAGGTCTCCGGGAGTCCCACATAAATATTCTTCCAGGTCACCTAACCGTTCTCCTTCTAGGTCCCCAGGAAAGTCCCGTTCCAGATCTGCAAGGGCCTCGCCTAGCCCCTCCAACAGAGTCCCGCATAAATATTTTTCCAGGTCACCTAACCTTTCCCCTTCTAGGTCCCCAAGAAAGTCCCGTTCCAGATCAGCAAGGGCCTTGCCTAGCCCCTCCGACTCAGCTTCACCCCATTTTTCCCTCAGCGGGTGACACAGGCAGGCAGCTGGAGCCCCCCCCCCCCCCTCCTGCAGGTCGCACAGGCGACTGGAAGCTTCTTCGGACTCTTCTCCATCTTCTTCCCGCCCTATGCCTCCCTCTCGACCTTCCAAAGCCCTTCTTGGGTTCGCCAGCACTAATCACCATTCCCCCATTGTTATTCACTTAAAACACCCACACCTGAGGATATCAGGTTCCTAAAAGCTACCAAGGCCTCCTGTCAGATCTGCCAAAAGATAACGACCCAGAGTTTACTTCCCAGACTTCTCAAAATCTGTCTAGGGCACTTGGAATCCCCAGGAATTTCCACATACCGTACCACCCTCAGTCTTTAGGTAAGGAAGAACGGACTAACCGCTCTTTAAAGGAAGCCCTCTTTAAAAATGTCACAGGAACTCCACCTCAACTGGGTAAGACTTCTGCCTCTGGCTCTTCTCAGCCTTCGGGCTCTCCCAAAGGGCCCCTTTTATATTTCACCCTTCGAACTCATGTATGGGTGCCCAGATTTAACCCCCGGCCTCTCATTGGGAACCTCTCCCCTTCCTGATCACCTGCTCACGCCCCTCCTTTTCCACCTACGCTAGCTACTGTGGGACTTCACAGATCACTCACTACCTCAACCATGTGCTAACACATGTCCACCGCCGGTTAAAATAGGAGATAAGGTATTATTCTCACCTCCAGGCCAATGTCCCTCACCCCTTTCCCCTAAATGGCAGGGTCCCCTCAGAGTAATTCTTCTAACTCCCACAGCTGCCAAGCTTGAAGGAATTCCTCACTGGATTCACCTGTCACATCTTAAACCATTCATCTCCATGGCTCAAGATAATCCTCCATACACGGTAACTCAGACAGGACCTTGTTCTCTTAAGTTCCAAAGGACACCAGGTTCAGCCCCCTCTACTCCAGTCTAAGGAAAACAGTGGTCCCATCCTTCACTTAATTCTCCTGTGTTAACACACCCTCCCTTCTTTAAATTCCTAAATAACCATCCAGCTGTCGTTACAGAAATCGTCATCGAACATGGAGTCAAGTCAAAGGTTCAGGTGATAAGCAAATTTTTAACGAAGTTCCTTGACATAACAGGTCTGTCATTGACTGCAGCAGTGACCCCTAAAATGTTAAGGAATATATGGTTAAAATCTATTTCTTTTAAGACATTTTCTTTAAGCTGCCAGCCTGACCCACCTGAATGAAGTCGACACAAACAGATCATTAACGGAATAAGTACCATTCAGCTAATGGAATAAGTACCATTTAATTTTTTTTTATCATTCTTAACCCCAGACCTCCTACAGCCCCCCACCCCAAATCTCCCCTTTAATTTCCCAATCCCCCTCTCCCCTTTAATTTTTTCTTTCTCTTTACTAATGAGACTTTTGTTTTCCAGCATCTTAATGACTCAAGAGCCAGACAGATGTGATTTCTTCAATCAGCCAACTCAAAACGCCAGCGAAC
This sequence comes from Microtus oregoni, assembly GCF_018167655.1. Lineage (NCBI taxonomy): Eukaryota > Metazoa > Chordata > Mammalia > Rodentia > Cricetidae > Microtus > Microtus oregoni. Next base: position 47,674,738 of record NW_024543069.1, read on the forward strand.
AGGACATAATCAACAAAACATCATCAGAACGATTGGACACTCCCCATATCCCTCGACGCCCAAAGTCAGCAGGAAGAAGTCATGAGAGACTGGGCTATGCCCCTATTCCCTACGCTTTAAGACCCCCCCCCATTTTTTTTTAAATAAAACCAAAAGGGTGAAATGCTGTTCCTTTTGGAGACAAGGCGGCTGGACTACAGTTCCCAGCATCCCACCGAACTACAGATCCCAATGTAATGGAAAGCCATGCATGCTCAGGACATTCTCCCAGACACACCTGGATACCCCTTTAAAAATGGGGAACGCCATAAGTTGCCCCTTTTTCCCTTTCATCTCTTCACCCCTGTCCCTCACCTGTTGTCACCCCCCCCCGCATTAAAGTTCACCCACGTGGGATCACTGTGTGTCTCGTGTTTTCTCTCCAACCCTGCATCCAACCCCGCAAAAAGAACAACACTTATATCAAGAGCCCCACCAAAAATATGATATACGAGCTGTTGTAGAATATTATTTTAAGGTGTGTAACCTTTGTTTTTGCTGTGAAACATTTATTTAATGATGAAAGATGTTTTCATTCTTTTATGTTGCATATGTTTAACTCTGTGAATCTGTGTTAGTTTGTCTGTCTAAAACACCTGATTGGTCTAATAAAGAGCCAAATGGCCAATAAAAAAGCAGGAGAAAGGATAGGCAGGGCTGGCAGGCAGAGAGAATAAAAAAGGAGAAAAATGTATAGGAAGAAAAGATCTAAGAGAGAGAAAAGGAGGAAGACTCCAGGGGCCAGCCAACAAGATACAGAGAAGTCACTGAGTAAGAAGTAAAGAAAGATATGCAAAAAATAGAGAAAGGTAAAAGCCCAGAGTCAAAGGATAGATGGGATATAAATTAAGAAAATCTGGCTACAAATAAGCCAAACTAAGGCCAGGCATTTATAAGAAAGAATAAGCCTCCATATGAGTTTTGGGGGAGCTGGGTGGTGGGCCCTCAAAAGAGCAAAGAGCTGATAGACTAAAAAGCCACAAACAGCAAAGAGGTCCAAACATAGTCAGATAAAATTCAAGGCCTTATCATTGTAAAGTTAATTTGTAAGTTTGTAAGAGTTATAAAAGCAAACAATGTGTACATGGTGACAATTATAATTACTGAGACAGTCTTGAGTGATACAAAAGTCTCTAATCACAGTTACTCTCTGCTTCATATTCTTCAACACCATATTATCTGCCCTTTCCAAAATTTTTCACTGGTTTAAAATTGGTGCAAGATAAGTATTAAAACCAATCAAAAATCCAAATATATACAATATCATACATGAAGAGATCATGCTGAATTTTTTCTTGCAAATCGCTATCAACATAATCACTTCCAATAACCTCATTTGACTGTATACCCAACACACCTACACATCCAATTAATCATTAGATTTAAAGAATTATGAATCCTTGAATTTGTCCAGTGTCTATGTTTCTTAAAATTGTCCTGAATATCTCTTTCTAGATCATTTATTAACTTAGACCCTGTCAGGTCACTCCACCTCCAGGCTTGCCCTTCTTAAAACATAGAAGGGAATTGCAGGCAAAGGATAGAGTACTGAGAACATCTCTCTTTTCCAGACCACACGGTATTGTTTGTAATTTCAAAATTTGCCAAGAGTCTGCAGATTCTTACTGTTTCCTGCTGCAGGCATGTCTCCCAGAGGCTATGGTAGCCAGGTTCATTGGCAACCATGGAGAACTCACTCTAACTTCATATACCAAGGAATCTCTGAGCTGTGTAATATTTGTTTAACTAGGCAAAGATGTGTTACATTTGTTTATGTTGCAGAGTATTACTTTACCTATAGAGAGGTATGTTATGTTTGTGTATGCTGCATTTGTTTAAAGATGTAAAGATGTATTGCTTTGCCTGCCTAAGGCACCTGACTGGTCTAATAAAAAACTGAATGGATGATAGGCAGCTGAGGGACAGCAGGTCCGGTGGGTGAAGAGAACAAGTAGAATATGGAAATAAGGAGAGAGAATGAGGAAGGAAGAGAAGGAGATGCCCGAAGCCAGCCAGGCAGCTGCCATCTAGCAAGACATGGAGTAGGAAATATACAATGAAAGAAAGGTAAAAAGTCCAAGGCAAAACATAGATGAAGAGAAACAGGTTAATAAGTTATAAGGGCTGGAGGGCCCAGCATAGGGCCCAGCATGCGCAGCTGATAATAGTATTCTTGCCTTGATTTGGAAGCTGGTTGGTGGGTTGAAATAAAGCCTTCCACATCTTTTTCCCCCATCAAACAGAATTGCCCATATGTTGTTTTCTTCTTATACTCCAAATATGGATTTGTCTTCTAAACATTTTTATTTATATTTCCAACTGAATTGCATGTGTAATTCAGCACTGAGCTTAAATACCAGGTTTAAATTCTTTACAGTATTTTTAAACTAAACACATAATGTATTACTTATTTCATAATATTTTGTTTTTCAAATAGGAAAAGTCAGTATGATCTTTTGAACATTAGATATCAGAATAAAAACAACCTGAAGGAAGGAGAAAAGCAGGAGGGTATTCCATAGCCAAACCCTCCTTCACTCAGTTATCTCTAGACAAAACTTTATAGAAGTAGATACTCTAATGCAAACAACTTAACCACTGGCAACTGAAAATTTCTATAAAATAAAACAATAAATAAGATGGGAATGGAGACTGGGCAGAGTTACCGGTTTGGAGCTATTGCAGAGATCTGGCTGCATCATCCTGAGGAATGGAAGTGCTTCAATCCCCAAATACATGTAACAAACCTGGTATCCTAAAAACATCTGTGACTTTGACTCCACGGGAATTGATACCCTATTTCAGGCCTTTGTATGTGCACAAGAATTGAGGACATTGTCATACACACACACACACACACACACACACACACACACACAATATGTTAATTAATTAGTTAAATCTTTAAAAAATTAGAAAAAATAAAACTCGAGTCCAGCTCTTCGGTGGAATCTTGTCTCAGAGGCGGCCTCATTATTTGCTGTGCATGTCCTCTGTCTCAGTGTGGTAAATTTTGGAGTTGGAGAAGACTGAGGGAAGAGGCATGACTGTTAGAGATTTGTAAAGAGACAACCTTTCATCATTTGTGTACAGGGAGTGTGAATCCTAACACCAGAGACCCGGTTTATGAAATTTTGTTTTTGTTTAGCACTTTATAAACACAACAAAATAGCAAAACAATAGATTATGAACCAAAATATCTGAATTTGTGTGTGCATAAGCATTAAGTACACTGTTACTTACACATTTAAATATGTTAATTGATTAATTAAATCCTAAAAAGCATTTAAAAATGAACTTTAAATCCACCTTTTCAAAAAATTTATTTATTTATTTATTTATTTATTTTTGAAAAAAATTTCTGCCTCCTCCCCACCTCCCATTTTCCTCCCCCTCCCCCTACTCTTCTCTCCTTCTCCCCACTCCTCTCCCCCTCCCCCTACTCCATTCCCCTTCCCTCTCAAGTCTGAAGAACAGTCCAGATTCCCTGCCCTGTGGGAAGTCCAAGGTCTTTCTCCCTCCATCCAGGTTGAATCCAGCTCTTCAGTGGAATCATTTCCCAGAAGCAGACATATTCGAACTATAACTTGTTGTAGGAGGTTCTTCTGCTTGTGTGTTACTTTCATTGGTTGAATAAAGAGACTGCCTTGGCATTTTGATAGGGCAGCTCTTAAGTGGGCAGCTTAGACAGAACAGAATTCTGGGAGGACAGACAGGCAGAAGTTATGGCTCTACTCTTTCAGATGGATGCTAGTTAGACTCATGCCAGTAAACCACAGTCAAGTAGCAATACAGATTATTAGAAATGGGTTAGATCAATATGTGAGAGTTAGTCAATAAGGAGCTGGAGATAATGGGCTGGGCAGTGTTTAATTAATACAATTTCCATGTGGTTATTTCAGGGGTTAAGCTAGCCGGGTGCCAGGAACACAGCCAGGCGCTCTCCTACAACAATAAATCATTCTCAAATACAAAAATACAAACAGAACTGGTAGATGATAAGTATAGAAGTTCTCTTCATAACACTTTTAAAAGAATAAATCATTGGTTAAAAAAGAAGCCCTAGTGGCCTTTAGGAGCAGTGTTGGAGCAGTTTCCTGTCATTAGACCTGCCTCATGGCCATTGTCCAACACAGTCCCCAGTGGAATAGTGGTGATTGTAATAGTCAAAATTTTGCCTTCCAAGGCATAATGCAAATATGTAATACCTCAGGTGTTTTACCTTTCATAGCAATAAAACGTCACGCATGTGCAAGCAGATAACCAGATATTTTCCCTAAACAACATTTTTTTACTCATAATTTCTGTTTTGGTTGTAGGGTGAAATAATATGACACTTAATGTCTCCAAGTGTTGGTGGAACTAAGTGAAGTGGAATGTGCCTGCTCAGCATATTGAAGGCACTGTCCCAACATCAGCTGCCTTCATCCTCTGTCTCTCTAATGTTGGGCAAGAAGTAATGACTACAGTGCAGTATTCAATAAACAAACTACTTATGCTCTGAGCCAAATGTCATCCCTACGATTCTACATTTAAAGACTAATTATCCATTGCCTATGCAATTTAAATTCTGAGTGTCAGAGATCTTGAGTTCCCAACATATGCCAGTAATCTCTACAGATTTGAAAATTCCTCAATATCTGAAGTACTAATATTGATACACAAATATGTGGCAACTAAGAATCTGGCACTTTGGAAAATTAAATATAAATAACCTTTCTTTTAGTAGCTAGGCGAAGAGTTATAGCACCTTTAGAAAGTAGCTTTTATATTGAAGATAAAATGAAGATGCCAAAGATTAATGCTGTCCTTTTCAGTGTCCAGTAAGTCCCAAAAGGCAAACATATAAATCTCAAGCAAATAGAAGTGCATTGCTTAATTTTTGCTTACCATTCATCACACATTGCCAGGAAGTTAGCTGTTCTATCTTGCTAATCCATTACTTCTTAAATTTTTCTTGGAAAAGTTCCTCCTTCCATTATTATACAGGGCTTTTATGGAATAATAATACATCATTAGTTCTGGAGAAGCTATGTGATTAAGGCAGACTAGAGTTTGGAGAGAAAGGGGATTGTGGTATAAATTTTACCAATTCCTTGAACTCTTCATGTACAAGGAGAATCCAATCTTCAGCGTGTGGTCCACACAGTTACAAATGAAGCCTAACTCAAATCATAAACTTATATAAAAGTTTAAATATCTTATTTTATAAGTGGATTTCTCAGTTCTCAAGTGTTAACTTTGTAAAGAAGAGTATGCTTCCATGTGAAATTGTTTACCATCCATGGTAGACAATAATATTTTATTTGCAAATGATTCAATGAAGAAAAATTAAATTTAGGATTTCCATCACAATTTTACTCATAGTAAGCAAATTGTTACTTTTATAAAGCCATAAGCCAAATGTTGTGAGCATTGAGAAAAGTAATAAAGGATCATTTTCTGCCATATATAAAGATCCTTTTATACTATTATGTTTATTATGAAATATTGTATTCAGTTCATTAATTGTCCAATTTAATATATGTTTTCTTAGTGCATAATTAAAGAACAAGGTATGCTAATAATTCCTACCTTTGGAAAATTTGTATTCTCAATTTAAATAAGTAGAAATTGCATCCTGTAACAATATCATAAGGTACATGAGCAGTAGAGATATAAAGGAGCAGATAAAATCAGAAGGGGGAAATAAACCAAAGCATGATACAACAGTTTCACAGTGCAGAAGACTATTGGGGTACATTTCAAGAGATAATAGACTCTTGCTATACGCCTGTAGTAGTTGGAAAATATACCCACATACTTTGACACCAGCAGACAGAATCTTCATCTTCTTTTTAGTATGGTTTATACAAAGTGACTTGCTTCTAATGAATACAGAGAACCAGAAGCAACATTGTGAACTTCTTAAAACTGACTGTGAAAGATAGTTTTCTGTTCTATTGTCTCATGTGCTTTGGAATCCTTGGAGCATTGAACAAAAAAGCTGAGTCAAATTAAGCTACCATGTTGGAGAGACCAGGTGAAAAAGACGGCACAGGTAAGTTGTGCAGGAAGCTCCAGCCATCACAGATCAGTCATTTTTCTTTCAAGGTCAGCCACCAAATATATGAATTAGCAGGTCTTGGCGAAAGGATATTCTACACAACTCACTCTGCTCCAATCAACATGACCTCCTGGCTAAGCTCCATCTACTCCTAGAGCCAGTACAAGTGCTTACCCGACTTGGCTACCCCACAGATGACGACTAGAACAGGATGGTGAAGAACTGTGAGAAGAAATGGAGCATTGAAAGTGTTCTCCCATTTCTGAACAAGAACAAACTTAAGGATAGGTTGAGTACAGAAATGCAAGAGAACAATCTGAGAACCTAGGCAGAAGCCATGTGGTGCTGCACCATGCCATGGAGGGGTTCATCCTTAAACAAATGCATATATATCTGTACTTTGAGAAGTGATTTTTTGAATATTTATTCATTAGTTATGAATTCATCCTCAGAACAACTTGAGGTGATTAATTTGCAAACACACATACATTCAACACATTTATTACTCAGTAAATATTTTGTGCTAGGTTGTTTTTAACTTGTTTTGTATTTTTGTATGCATACACTTTGATCTCTGGAAATTCCAAAGAACTAACTGCTTACATGATCTCTTCACTTTACTGGAATCAAAGCAACCCATGCAGGAAAATGGCCTATCCAGACATATTGTCCATCAGGGGTTATCTTCTAGTGAGAGACTTGCATGGCTATTTGGGATTTCGGTGTAACATTGAAATGGTTCATCTAAGCACTTTTTGCATGGTTAACTTTTGGTTGCAATAAAGATTACTTACTAAGGGCTTTAGTATTAGGAATCCTGAGTTGAAAGGAAGTTAACTACCCAGGTTAGACAGCCATGTAGTGCTAACAAGGGGAATAGAACCCATACCTTTCCTTACTTAGCAGTTCTTTGAAGAATGTTTCCTGTTGGGCAACTAGTGGACATGCTTTAAAAAAAAAAAAAAAAACAGAACAATATGATTAATACTTGTTTGCAACAGTGCCTTAAGTTATTACTGAATTTTGAAAATAGTGACATCCTAGCAGTCTGTATATGTGACTTAATATATGTAGCAGAAGATGTATCTGATATTTGGAAAGGACAACGGAAAGAGAAAATGCATTCACATTTCAAATGTATTTTAACAAATAAAGGCTGCCTGAAAATCTGGGTGTAAAACAGCCCCACTGGCCAGCCTTAAAGACTAGGTAATGGTAACACCCACCTTTAATCCCAGTAGCAATAATGACACACAGCTTTAATCCCAGCAACCACACTAGTTGCCATAGAAACCAGGTGGTGCATGCCTTTAATCATAGTGGTATACACCTTTAATCTCAGCCCTACAGAGGATTATAAAATAGGAGGAAACAGCTCTCAACAGGCAGTCTCATTCTAAGATTTCTAAAGACAGGATCGCCATTTTGGTCTGAGGTAGAGGTAAGAGCCAATGGCTGTTTAGTTTTTCAGATCTTTAAAATTGGTTGAACCCCAATTTCTAACCCTGAACTTTTATTAATTATGCTTCAAGAAAATAGTTTTATTGTATATAATTCACCCAGTTTATACATTCATATGCTCTACTGTCATAATGAAGTTCTAAATTAATCCAGGTTATGAGAAGAATGTCAGTCAGACCAACTTCATGAGGTAAATTCTGCAAAGCAGCATTTTAGTGAATATACCATGATCTCCCTGTTCTATGACTCAAGTGTGTCATGTCTTCGGCAAACGTCTTACCATGAAGTTCTAGATGTGACCCAAGAACATTGGCAATAGCTCTATAACATTTGGGCTCTATAGATCCTTACTGACCACAGAATGACAGCTCTGTGATAGCCCTTCTTGGTTGTGAACTTGACTACATCTGGAATTAATTAAAATCCAAAAAATGGAGGGTATATCTGTGAGAGATTAATGTTTAATTTGTAGTAGGAAAATCTACTAATACTATTCTTTGAGGTAGGAAGATAAACCTTTAATCCAGATCTGGGCCATGCCCTCTGCTAGAAGCCTATATAAGGACATGGGGAAAGGAAGCTCAGTCCAGTGCCAGCTGTGGATCTCTGCATCTGCTTCCATCATAGCAGCACTACTTATAACATCCAGAACCTGGAAAGAATCTAGATGCTCCTCAACCAAAGAATGGATAAAGAAAATGGACTCCCACCCCATCAATGGACACTGAAGGCTACAAGTTCCACTCTGCCCTCAAACTTTCCTATTCCCTGTGACCTCAGAGGAACTCCGAAGCAGAGGCTGCAACAGCACAGAGCAGAGCAAGAGGTGACTGATCACCCACCCAGTGGGGCACCCCATTATCTAGGCCCTCCATACCGGGGCAAAATCCCAGGCTCCTCTCCCACCTGTCAGAGCTTATCTAGTCAGCCAGGAGGCAAGCTTGCTGCAGGTAGGTTGCTCCAACACCTCCAACCCATCGATGGACCCTATAAACTACAAGTTCAAGAGCCTCCAAACCCTCCTATCCCCCGCAACCTCACAGGAGTTCTGAAGCACAGGCTGTGACTGTACAGAGCAGACCAAGAGGTGAGTGATCACCCATACAGTGGAGTACCTCACTCTCTAGGCCCTCCCCAGCCTGCCACAGCTTCTCTAGACAGACAGCAGACAAGCTTCCTGCAGGTAGGGTGCTCCCAACCTCTAACCCTTTGATTGGATCTTGTAAGTTAAAAGTACCACTCTGCCCACAAACTTTCCTATCCCCTAAGACCTCAGAGGAACTCTGAAGGACAGGCTGCAACAGCACAGAGTGAACCAAGAGAACAGACCAAGCGTTTGGACCAAGAGAGTAGGCCAGGAGAGACCTCAGTGGCTCCCTGAGACATAGACGGTGACAGTATAGAGCAGACCAAGAACAGCTCCCAATGACCAGGTAGCAACTGCAAGGATTGGACCAAGAGACAAAAACACTACCAGTACCAATTACAGGAAGAGATGGGTAGGTGCCAATGCAAGAATTCGTGCAACAACCTAAAAAGCAACATGGTAACACCAGAACCCAGTGGTCATACAACAGGAAATTTTTATTGTCCTAACCCAAAAGAAGCAGAAGAAAACAATTTTAAATATAAATTCATGAGGATGATGGAGACCTTTAAAGAGGAAATGAAAAATTCCCTTAAAGAAATGGAGGAAAAGACAAACAAAAAAATGGAACAAATCAATAAATGTCATAAAGAAACACAAGAAAACAAAGAAAAAAATCAATCAACCAGGTGAAGCAAACAGTTCAAACAGTTCAAGACTTGAAAACAGAAACAGAGGCAATAAAGAAAACAAAAACCAAGGGAATTCTGGAAATGGAAAATATGGGTAAATGAACAGGAGCTACAGATGCAAGCATAAACAACAGAATACAAGAGATGGAAGAGAGAAACTCAGATGTTGAAGATATTATAGAAGAAATAGATTCATTGGTCAATGAAAATGTTAAATCCTACAAATTCTTAATACAAAACATCCAGGAAATCTGGAACACCATGAAAAGAACAAAATTAAGAGTAACAGGGATAAAAGAAAAAGAAGAACTACAACTCAAAGTCACAAAAAATTCAACAAACTCATTGAAGAAAACTTTCACAACCTAAAGAAGGATCATTCCTATGAGAAATCAAGAAACTTACAGAGCACCAAACAGACTGGACCAAAAAAAAAAAGAGTTCCCTCACCATATTATAATTGAAACATAAAACATAGAGAATATTAAGAGATGAAAAAGAAAAAGTCCAAGAAACACACAAAAGGATATCTATCAGAATTCCACACAACTTCTCAATGGAAACCATGAAAGCTAGAAGGTCCTGTCCAGATGTGCTGCAGACATTAAGAAACCACAGATGTAAGCCCCGACTACTATACCCAGTAAAGCTTTTAATCACCATCGATGAAGAAAGCAAGATATTCCATGACAAAACCATTTTTAGACAATATCTATTCACAAATCCAGCTCTACAGAAAGTACTAGAAGGAAAACTCCAACCAAACAAAGCTAACTGCACCCACAAAAGCACAGGTAGCAAATAATCTCACATACCAGCAAACACCAAAAAGGGAAACAAACAAACACTACCTCTGAAAAATAACAGGAATCAACAATCACTGGTCATTAATATCACTTAGCCTCAATGGACTCAATTCACATATAGAAATACACCACATCTCTAAAATTGACCATATACTCAGTAACAAAGCAAACCTCCACAGATAAAAAAAAAATGGAATGACCTGCTGTATCTTATTGCATTACCATGGTTTAAAGTTAGAATTCAACCACAATAAATGCAAAAAGCCTACAAACTCATGAAATTGAACAGTGCTCAATTGAACTACCCCTAGATTAAGGAAGAAATTAAAGTCTTCCAAGAATTCAATGAAGATGAAGGTACAACATACCCAAACCTGAAAAACTATGAAAGCAGTGCTAAGAGGAAAGTTTATAGCACCAAGTGCCTACATAAAGAAGCTGAAGACATCTCACACTAGTGACTTAACAGTGCACCTCAAAGCTCTAGAACAAAAAGAAGCAGACTCACCGAGGAGGAGTAGATAACAGGAAATAATCAAATTAAGAAGTGAAATCAATAAAATAGAAACAAAACAATACAAAAAATAAGTGAAACAAAGAATTGGTTCTTTGAGAAAATCAAGAAGATTGACAAACCCTTATCTAAACTAATCAAAAGGCAGTGAAAGACTATACAAATTAACAAAATCAGAAATAAAAAGAGGGAAATAATAGCAGACACGAAGGAAATTCACAGGATCATTATGAAATATAACAAAAAATCTGTATTCCACAAAATTAGAAAATATAAAAGAAATGAACAATTTTCCGGATAGGTATCATATACCAAAATTAAACCAAGACCAGGTAAACAATTTATATAGACCTATAACCTGCAAGGAAATAGAGGTCGTCATCAAAAGCCTCACACACACACACACACACACACACACACACACACACACACAGAGAGAGCTCAGGGTCGGATGGTTTCAGTGCAGAATTCTACCAGAACTTCAAAGAACTATACCTATACTCCTCAACTGTGTTCCACATAATGAAAGCTGAAGTAACATTGCCAAACTCTTTTTATGAGGCTATAGTTACCCTGATACCAAAAATGCACAAAGACTCAACCAAGAAAGAGAATTACAGACCAGTCTTCTTCATGAACATTGATGTAAAAATGCTCAATAAGATACTGGCAAGCCAAATCCAAGAACATATCAAAAAAATATCATCCAATATGATCAAGTCGGCTTTATCCCAGAGATGCAGGGATGGTTCGAAATATGGAAATATATCAAAGTAATCCACCATATAAATAAACTGAAAGAAAAAAAAACATATGTTCATCTCATTAGATTTGACAAAATCCAGCTCCCCTTCATGATAAAGTTCTTGGAGAGATCAGGGATACAAGGAACGTATCTAAGCATAATAAAAGCAATATACAGCAAACAGACAGCTAACATCAAATTCAATGGAGAAAAACTAAAAGCAATTCCACTAAAATCAGGAATGAGACAAGGCTGTGCACTCTCTCTATGTCTACTTAACATAGTTCTTGAAGTTCTAGCTGGAGCAATAAGACAACAAAAGGAGATTAAAGGGATACATATTTGCAGATGATATGGTAGTATACATAAGTGACATCAAAAACTCTATCAGGGAACTCCTACAGCCAATAAATACTTTCAGTAATGTGGCAGGATACAAGATAAGCTCAAAAAAGTCAGTGACTCCTCTATATACAAATGTAAATGTGGTATATTTACACAATGGAGCACTACTCAGTGGTAAAAAAAATGACATCTTGAAATTTGCATGCAAACTGATGAAGCTAGAAATAACCACACTGAGTGAGGTAACCCAGACCCAGAAAGATGAGTATAGTATGTACTCACTTATAAGTAGATATTAGATGTAAATCAAAGGATAGCCAGACTATAGTTCAGGAGATCTTAAGAGAAGTTAAGTAACAAGAAGAACACTAAGGAAACATACATAGATTCCACTAGAAAGGGGAAATAGACAATGTCTCCTGAAAAAAATTATGAGCATGTGGATGGGGGAGAAGGGAGAGTTGAAAGGGAGGAGGAGGGGAGAATGGGAAGTGGGAGGAGATCTTATGGGAACAGAATAGTCGTGATAAGAGAAGGACAGAGATTGAGAGCAAGGAAAGAGATGTCTTGATTGAGAGAGCCATTACAGGGCTGGCAAGAAACCTGGTACTAGAGAAATTCCCAGGAATCCACAAGGATGACCCCAGATAATATTCTAAGCAATAGTGGAGAGGGTGCCCAAACTGGCCTTGCCTTATAGTCAGATTGATGACTATTTTGAATGTTACCACAGAACCTTTATCTAGCAACTAAAGGAAGTAGGGGCAGAGATCCACAGCGGAGCACTGGGCTTTGCTCTCAAAGTACAGTAGAAGAGTGGGAGGAGTTCGAATACGATGCAAAGTGGTCGAGATCATGATGAGGACACCCACTGAAACAGTTTTCCAGAGCTAATAGGAGCTCACCTACTTCAGCCAGATAGGGAAGGAACTAGCAGAGGATCAAGCTAGGCTTTTTGAATGCAGGTGACAGTTGTATGGCTGCAGCAGGCTGTGGGGCCACTGGCAGTAGGACCAGTATTTATTCCTATTGCTTGTACTGGCTTTTTGGAACCTATTCTCTTTGGAGGGATAATTTGCTCAGTCTAGATATAGTCGGAGAGATATGGTCCTTTCTCAAAGCAATATGCCTTACCCCCTCTGATGGGGGTGGGGTGTGTGGGGAAGGTGAATGGGAGGCGGGGAGGAAGTGGGAACTAGGATTGGTATGTAAAATGAAAAAAGTTTTTTCTTATAAAAAGAAAGGCGAATGTGGTAAATTTACATAATAGAGTACATCTCAGTGGTAAAAAAAAAAATAAAATAAAATCTTGAAACTTGCAGGCAAATGGGTGGAACTAGATAAAAACATCCTGAGTGACATAATCCAGATCCAGAAGGATAAACACTATTTATACTCACTCATAAGTGAATATTATATGTAAAGTAAAGGATAAGCATCCTTATAGCCCATGACCACAGAGAAGCTAGGTAACAAGGAGAACCCTAGGAGAGACATACAAAGATACCCCCTGGGAAGGATGCATAGACAAGAACTCCTGAGAAAATTGAGGTCATGTTGGGGAAGGGAGGGCAGAAGGGGAAGGGGAAGGAAGAAAGGAAGGGGGAGGAGAACTTGAGGGAATGGGATGGTCAAGATGGGAAAACGACACAGAGGGAAAACAAGTAAAGAGGTTCCTTGATTGAGGGAGCCATTATGGGGTTAGCAAGAAGCCTGGCACCAGAGACATTCCCAGGAATTCACAAGGATGACTCCAGCTAAGATCCTAAGCAATAGTGGAGAGGATGCCTGAACTGGACTTGCCCTGTAATCAGATGGATGACTACCTTAATTGTCATCATAGAAACTTCATTAAAAATCCCCATTTAATGGTGCAGGATATGGTGGTTCACCCTTATAATCACAGCATTGGAAAGTGGAAAGCAGAGAATTCCTGGGGTTCACAGGCCAGCTAGCCTAGAGTTTCTGATAAATTCCAGCTCAGTTAGCTAGTCTTTGTCAAAATACAGTTCGTGACTTCTGAAGAGCATTGCCTGAGACTGTTCTCTACTGTTTACATGGCTATGCATACACATATTCTTGTATTTGCTCACACACTGAAAAGATGACAGATGCTCCTTATATTTGAAAGAAAGATGGTAGCTAACTACCTTAAAGCAGAAATGTAACCTAGTAACTGACCCCAAAACCTAAGGACATAAAGGAAGACTCCATAAGAAAGTTTATTAAGGTAAAGCTGTCATCCTTGCTGAGGCACATTACTCTTTACTAAGAGAGGACAAGATGGTTGACAAGTATTGACATTAACACTACAATGTCAGTGAAGGGATACTAGTGTTTCACTACCCAGGTGGCTACTTGGTAGAACCTGACACGTGGTCCTCAGGAAAATACAAATCTGGACAGTGATTCTTTTTCTCACCTAGAGGAATATGTTTAAACCAACAAACAAGGTCAGAAGGCAAAATATCCTATTTCTTAGATTTATGTTAAATGTATTCTTGTTTGACAAAGAAGATATGCCTGAACTTCTTCATTTCAAATGGACCACTCAAAAGGTAGGAAAGGACTCAGTCAGAAGGACAATCCCACAGGAAGATTCTGAAACTGTGCCTCATAGTAGAAGAGGCGAAATCCTAAGAAGTCAGCCAGGAAGTGGCACTCTGTATCAGCCAGGATTTAGAAGCTCGTCATTAAAGTCAGATGGCTTGTTCACTTCCAGAAAGATATCATCTTTCCCGCCTACATCCACACCATTCCAGCCTCCTTTGCCTCTGGAAAAAGTGGCCACCTAGTAAATAGAGTAACAGACTAGAAAATTCCAGCCAAATAGAATAAAACAAAACAAGGTTATTTCAAAAGTTGCCTTGAGAAGAATTTAGTCATATCTGAGAAGGCTATGTTAGCTAAGTTAAATGTAACTCGAAAGATTCCAGTCTTCTGAAACTATAAGAAGATTCCAGAGAGTCATCTCTAACACAAATGTTAATTAAAGAAAAATAAAGTTATATCTGTATGACTGTAACCAACCAGAACATTGTTTGTGAACAGGCAATCATATTTGAAAAAGACAGGAAGGCCTTCTTCAGGAAGGTGTGAAGTCAGGTGCACTTTTGACAGTGATGGGGTAAGATGTACATCACAAGGCTGTCACAAATTGTCACAGATCTTATATGTCTACTACTTATAAAAGCTGTTTCTTTTTTATGCTCTGGGTTTGCTGTATGATGTGTGATATTTTCTGAAAGGCATCAATAAATGACTACTGACCCATATAGAGCACCAACGACAGAACAAGAAACACTTCCACTCAAGGCTGGCCAGTGAGTGGATTGAAGTTCCTCACAATAGCATGGGTTACAGGCTACTGCTTCACTGAAAGCTGAGCATGGCTGGGTGATGTCTCAAAGAGTGCATCCCTGAGTTCACAGTACAACTTGCAGGCTTCCCTTTTGATGGGTGTCTTCTCTCTCAGTGTCTTAACCATGGTGGCACCATTCCATCCGGAAAAGATGGGGCAATGCTTGCTGAGTGCAAGTCTCCTGTTTCCTTCCTGCAGATGTTTTGTGAACAATGATTTCAGCTCCTGCTGCCACACACTCCTCCTGCCTTACAGCCCCTCTTGGTGGGTGTTTCATCACAGCCATAGGAAGAGTTCTTCCTTACCCAAAGTTATTTATGCCAGTTACTTGATCACAGCAATAAAATAGTCAACAGGGAACTTGATGCTAAGAAGCTGGGCTGTGTTTGGGACTGAAGATGTCTCAGTTAGAAATATACTTGGCATGATGAAACAGTAGGACCAAAAGCGATTTCAGTAAGAGAGGTTTGCTTTTCTTATACTTTACATCACCGTTCATCACTAAAGCTAGTCACGGCAAGAATCTGGAGACAGGAGCTGATGCTGGAGCCACATGGATAATTGTTGTTTACTTGCTTGTTTCTCATGGCTTGCTTAGCTTAGTTTGTAGGACCCAGAACTACCAGCCCAGGGGCGGCACCACCCACAGTATCCTAGGCCTTCACAAATCAATCACTAATTAAGAAAATGCTCTACAGACTTGCTTACTGCTCACTCTTATGGAGGGCATTTTCTCAACTGAGGGTTCTTCTTCTCAGATGAAATTTTCTTGTGTCAAGTTGACATACAGCTACACAGCACATTATCAAGCAACAAATTATAAATATAGTTTTCAAAGTTTAGTAAATTTCTCTCTGGTGTTCCCATGGACCTACTGGACAATGCATTTTGGTCTGGTACTCAACAGTGCAAATGCCACATGTTCACTAGTTTCTTTCTCCAGACATAGTCTTGTTCCAGGAGCCTGCTGAGGAAAGAAGGGAAGTAATCTGATTAAACGCATGGTGGCACATGAATGGTTATATGCCATCTAATGTTCTCATATGTGGTTGGATTCATTGGATATTTATTTTGGGGGATAAAATTTCAGGTAGCACAATAAAATTAAACATGAAAAGAACAAGCAGAAATCAGTCTCCAGTGTACCATGGACAGTTTCTGATGGAGCCTTTGTAATTCACAGACCCACTTCATCCTAAAAATCTCTTTGAAAACAATTTTGTATCTGTAATGAAATTTGCTTATTATTATTATTTTAAAATATTTCTAAGTCTGCAATAAAGCTAAATAAAAAAGAAAATTCTGAGAAGAATAACTCTCCTGAAAAGATTATTTAGTTCCTCAGATAGCGATGAACGAGCTAAGGGCTGTCTAGAACAGAGGCCAGGAAGCTGTCTAGAACATCAGGAAGCCAGATGTTGGGGCCTATGCTACAGGACATGGCAGGTTTTGAAGAGAGAACATACTCCAGTTTTTCTTTCCAAGACTTTCCAAGTTTGCAAAACAATAATCGGACTGTTTACTTATGGGTGATGAATAATTTTCTGGGCTGCTCAACCATAAATTCTGAGAATTTTGTAAAGAGTGATTTGTCCCTGCAACTCTGAGCATACTCGGGGAGGAAAACAGCAATGTGGAAATAAAACACTAGTCAGCCACTTCTGAAAACTCCCAGCACTGCCTGGGAACTGTGGCATTTTGTTTAATAAATGATGTTTACTTAGTTAGGGCAAAGTGTTGTTAAAGTAATTTCCAAACACAACAGCTTTCTCCAATTTCCCTCATCCCTTCAAAGTTATTAGAGCCTGTCGTCTGTGGTGGCCCGCAAGACAGGAATCTGAATTCTAATATCAGGTCTGTAAGTAAACCCTTGCTTGACTTCAGGCCTTTTGTTTTCTCAAAGAGGCTCTTTCCCTTCATGTTTGCAATGTGGAAGTTAATCCCATACTCTATATGGACCTCTTCCTGCAGCCCCTGTAGCTTCCCATAGCTGAACTCCTCTTTGCCACAGGAGAGAGCCATGGGAGAGAGCCATGGGAGAGAGTCATGGTACAGCCTGCAGCCGGCCCAGTGCTTCCAACGCTGGCCCTCAACATCTCAGTTCACACCACCCTCTGTGCAAGGTCCTCTCCAGGAGCCTGCTGAGGACACCCTACTTGATGTCTTGTCTTCCTACTCCTATCATCTTGATACTTTCAAACAGGGGAACAACTTAACTTAGAAGTGATCAGAATTCCTGGTGTTTACTGCTGTTTGTTCATTGTTCCCCTTACTAGCAAGTCTGACAGCCTGCTTAGCACTTTGTGGCAGGCCTTCTGTATGGGCTCCTGGATGCTGTAGGGCAACAGGACTCTGCTCCGTCTCTGGGAAAGGAACCATCTCTGAGCTCTGGCACATTGACTCTTTGATCTTAATTTCAGTAATTCCATTATCTTCTTCATTCTGGAAACTTACTGCCCTGGGTTAATTTTCTTCTTTAATAGGTAGAGCCTATAAATCAACTTTGTAATCAAATAAATTGAGTGTTCTTTCATAATCTACCTGAAGTTATCTTTCCACATTTATTACCCCAAAGTATCCACTTTTTCTTCTTAAAGCAGTCCGACTTTCCTTTGATCCATTTAGATTCCAGGCTCATGAACACATTAGTGGGAGCTGCAGTCCTGGTAATGGATGAGTTCACTCAGCACAGACACCTGTTGAGAAGGCTGTGTTCTCAGGTCAAGCAAGCAGAAGACATCAAAGAAATAGATAAGAAACCTTTTTAGAAGAAAATAAGCTTAGTAGAAACAAAAAAATAGCAAAATAAATAGTTTTAGGAGAGAGAGAGCGAGAGCGAGAGCGAGAGCGAGAGAGAGAGAGAGAGAGAGAGAGAGAGAGCTTACTCATATGGGAAGTGGTGTGACCGTGCACAGAAGCCCAACAGTGTGAAAATACTGAGCACTGACTGACTCAGAAACAGTTACAAAGAACAGATGGGGGTGGTTGAGACTTCTATGCTGAGAAGTCCCTGATGTGATTACTGGGTAAATAAATGCATGGATGTTTACAGGGCACTAGAATGAAAGGAAGATACTCAAAGCAAATTGTCTGATGAACCAAAAAATTTAAAAATGTACACATATATATGTATGTGTGTATGTATATGTGTATGTATATGTACACACACATATATACATATACATCTAACACATATATAGCATATACATTATAATGTATTATATATGAATATATTATAATTATAATACATAAATTATTGTATATTATATATTTATTATCTCTAATCCCAGCACTCCTAGAATGAAATGGCCAATGAGGACAAAAGAATCATCCAGAAGCCCATGGGACAGCCAGTCTGGTATCCATAGAGTATCAGAAACACAAAGAGACTCTGCCTCAAAAACAAGGTGGAGGGCAAGATCCAACTTCCAATACTTGTCCTCTGACCTTCACATACTACTACATATCTACACTCATAAACATGTAGGAATACACCCACATGCAACACACAGACACACACACACGAAGTAAAGATATTTTTAAAAAGTGAGTCCTCTCAAAACTCTTTGTCTCAATAAAAATTACACTGCAGTTATTTGCCCCTAGCTCCTTAGATACATGTTCTATATGTGGCTTTCATATTGGCTAGTCTGCCCCTGTGTAATGTCACTATACTACCCCAAGTCCTCTCTGCCATACTGTCATATTGTAAAGCTTTTATTACTCACTAGGAAAAATGTAAAAGGAGTTTATAATATATACATATATATGTGTATATATATATATACATATATATATATATGTATATGTATATATATATATCTGAGGATTAACAAGTGTAGATTTCTTGTTCTGCTAAGATGCTAACTTCCTAAAAGATGATGTGCTTTTCAAGGAACTCTATTCCAATGGAAGTGCACTGCACACTAACGGAAGCTGATAGAAGAAGGAGCATTGTTCAGACATAGGTGACTTCCCAGTTCACCTAACTACTGAGGCTTGGGCAAGGGAATTGCTATGTTAAATTAGTAATACTCTACGACAAACACTGAGAAAGTTTAGTTTGACCAGACTGTATTTGGAACTTGACAAGATGATTAGATCCAACACAATGATTCAAATCACAGACTACTAAATTACTGAAGAGTTTATGGGTCCTGGCCTTCTATCACAAGAAACAGGAGGCACAGTCAAATTGTCAATCAGCTCCTTAAATGCCACTTCTGATTTGAAAAACAATGTTTCATGTCATGAAAGAGCTACAGGTTAAGTAGTAGCTCTGTTTACCCAAATAGCAATCATGGGCTAGTAAACCTGACAAGTGATGGAAATGGGTCAGGACACCATCACACATATCTCTATTTGTAGTCTCCCCCCTCCCGAACAGCTTTATGTCAGGATGTGGGAATGATCCTATGATTAGCTAATTGATGAGGACTCACACAACCTGGAGCAGGGAGGCTCTGTGATGTTTCTTCTTTTCTTGGAATACATTAGCCCTCCCCGTTTCTAATCTTAGGTGAGATAAATAGAGATTGAATGCCACCAGTGTGGACTAAAGTTCAAAACGTACCCACTGAGATTTTTAGATTTTTCTTTTTTAATCATAGAATAATAAATTGTATCAAAAAATGTGGTTACTGACAGTAATGGAGACCTTTTATGAAGGCAGACAATGGTATGCTCAAGCATGGGTCTAGGATAGAGAGCTGTGGTAGGTCATAGACTCAATAGGCCCTGGCCCCCAACATCCAGACCATTATGGCTTCTTTACACTGGCACGTGCCTTCTCATGCATTTAAAACTCACAAGGTTTTTTTCTCACTGGTCCCCTTCATATAGTCCCAGTGGGAAGGTTTCCAGTCCTGCCAACTGCTTTCTTCCGTGTGTTAACCTTGATTTATCTTTCTCTGTCCCCTACTCTGCTGCCCCTGAGACCTCTCTTGAAGCCAACATGGCACAAGAGCAAATAACCCCATCCATGGTTCCGTCCCCAGGAGACTAGAAAGTCAAACCTGTCTCAGAAAGATGCAGAGGCATATTTACTGTTGATGAAAACAGTCACATTTTAATCCATAAATGATCTCATGTTAAAGAGTGCAGAAGCCTTCTGAGTTACAGATGGAACTGCGTAAGATAGAAATTGGGCCCAAGAATGATGGGATGATGTCAAAATGAAAAGTGAATACCAGTGGTTGATGTCTTAGCCTTTCATTAAGTGTATACACATAAAAGCAAGGGCTGAAAATTGCTGTCTTTTAGGAAGTCAGTTGTTTAACTTGTCATGGAATATTCAGGATTGTAGAACAAAATAAAATCTTGGGTGTAATTTAAACACTTGGAATTTAGCCAGGCTTCTATCACTTAGAACATCAGGAAATATGATTTAAACAACAACAAAAAGAATCTTTTCTTTTGAAAACAAGTCATCATTGTGTTTTGTAAATGTGGATTATACAGAATTGTTTTGAATTAAAAAAAGTTAGTCAATTCAGATTTTATAAATTCAGTGAGAGGGATTTCAGTGGAAATATCCTTTAAGAAAGCAAGCCACCCTTACCAAGGCATGAAGGAGGGCTTCCTTCTGGCCCTGGTGCGCTAGGTCTGCGCAGTGGTGAGAACCTGATTGTGGTACTGCATCGCATCTGCACTCATCAGATCTTGCTCCTTCAAACCTGGTAGACGTCTGGGCTGACTGCAGCTCAGCTCTGTATTAGGGAAAACACAGCCAGGACAAATACAAGTGAGCAGGACTAATGTGGAAGGAAAACCCCAAGCTCTACTTACCTTGTTTGCTTAAAAGATCCCAAGAGTGTGGGAAGTTATTTCTGTTTTTAAGAGTTCAGGTTTTTTAATTGGATAAAAACAAGGACCAAAGCATTTTATAAGTAAAAAATTCTAAAATTTAAAGTTAAGTGAAAGAATGTAAGGCATCTAATCAAAGCCCTAATACCAGCCATGTGAAGCCCTCATTTGGTTGTTGATCAGGGACATCCAAGAGACTTCCACAGCATATGGCTGGTCACTGTTGACCTTGGTGCCCCCACAAAGTTGACGATAAATCCCTATTGCTGAAGAGACGATGCACTTCAGAAGCAGGTTTTAGAGACCAGTGAGCTAGAATTGGCCTGAATGTTTGTTTCCTTGCTCATGATTAGATTTCAATGGTGACAGAAGGCACCATGTGAGCTTCTAAAAAGGGAAGCAACCAATAGTCCTACCCAGCTATGAGTCCTGTCAACCACATCAATGGCTAGAACGGCACAGTAGCCTAAGCGTGCACTAGTGGCATGCTTACCTTGTCCTGAATCAGCAGCTCTCTAATTCGACTTCAGACCTGATCAAGAAGAGGCAAATCATGCCTGGTACTGGAAACCTAGTTCATACCTTAGTGCTAATGAGGATCATGGATCTTGGAAGAGAATTCACAATTACTCCTCTACTCAACTAGCATAACCGCACACAATTGTACACTGTGCAGCTTTTACACATGTCCTTCTTTCATGCTAACAATAAACAGTTAAGTTTCATATGTCTTTTGCATTTTTTTAAATTTTATTGATTTTTATTGAGCTCTACATTTTTCTATGCTACCCTTCCTGCCTCTCCTCTCCACTTCAACCCTTTCCCAAGATCCTCATGCTCCCAATTTACTCAGGAGATCTTGTCTTTTTCTACTTCCCATGTAGATTAGATCTGTGTATGTCTCTCTTACAGTTCTCATTATTGTCTAGGTTTTCTGGGATTGTATTTTGTAGGCTGGTTTTCTTTGCTTTATGTTTAAAAGCCACTTATGAGTGAGTACATATGATAATTGTCTTTCTAGTCCTGGGATACCTCACTCAATATGATGCTTTCTAGCTCCATCCATTTGCCTGCAAAATTCAAGATGTCACTGTTTTTTTCTGCTGTGTAGTACTTCATTGTATAAATATACCACATTTTCCTTATCCATTCTTTGGTCAAGGGACATTTAGGTTGTTTCCAGTTTCTGGCTATAACAAACAATGCTGCTTTGAACATAGGTGAGCATATGTCTTTGTGGCACAATTGAGCATCCTTTGGATATATACACAAAAGTGGTATTACTGGGTCTTGAGGAAGGTTGTTGCCTATTTTCTATGAAATCACCACACTGACATCCGAAGGGGTTGTACCAGCTTGCATTCCCACCAGCAATGCAGGAGTGTTCCCTTTATCCCACACCATCTTATAACAATAATATTTCTTTATAGAAACTAAGCACAATTTGCATATTCACTCACCAACTGATGGGTATTTTGGTTGTCTCCAGTTTAGTGTGATTTCTAATAAAACTATATTACACGTAAATGTGAGACTTGTCTTCAGCAATTTCTTTAAGTTGTTATTGAAAAAGATCCCTACCAGTTCACAAAGCTCTACTCAATTCTTGAGGTAAGCAAACTTCAATCATGGCTTTACAGGGTTATGTCTCCATATATTTCTGGCAATTTGCTCAGAAGCCTCCATTCTCCAATGCAGCAAAAATTATGGGCTATGCATGTTCTTGAATTTTAGTCTTAGTTTTTGCTGTAAACTCAAGATGGGAGGACATTTCTCCCCTTTCTGTATAGTATTATCTCTGGCATTGAGCAGACTCCACCCTTGTGGTCAAACATAGACACAGGTGGCTATGACTGACTGTAGGTTAAATGCTCAGCTTGTGGCTGCAGGGGTAACAACATCAGCCACAGAAACTATGGCAGGTCAAATCAGCTATGATGAAATCCAGGAGAATTCTGTATGATGTGGGGGAGAGATAGAAGGGCCAGTGAAGGGAGAAAATCCCACATCATTGCCTATGTCACTGTATCACTGTTGATAAGTTGATAACCCAAGGAATTTCAAAACTCCGTGTTTTCCAATAGACTAGTAATATGGACAACAAATAAAGAAACAATTAGAGTTACATGGAAATTAAATGTCATTATCCATCACATTTACTTAAGAGATATCTACAGAATAATCTACCCAAACATCAAAAAATATCAAAGAATATAAAGTCTACTGAGCAGTGATTGGAAGCTCCCCTAGATATACTGCATTGTGGGACCCGAAATAAACATTAACGATTTGTAAAAAATTTAAATACCCCCAAGTATTCTATCTGGACATAGTTCAATAAAACTCAAAGTTAATAGCAAACAAACGTCTAATAAGTAAACAAACACATGGAGATTAAGCAACTCAATATTATATGATGAACTGGCAAAGAATAAATCAATATATTTAAAAGTTCATGGAACTAAAAACATTTAGAAACAACCTGGTAATACTGCAGGCACACATTAGAAACAATCCTGTGTGGAGAATTTATAACTCTATGATCCTATATTAAAAAAATAAAAAACAAAAACAGGAAGACGCATAATAAATAATGTAATGCCACTGCTCATGAATTTAGAAACCCACAACAAACCAAACCCAATTTCAGGGAATAGCAAGAAAAATAAATGTGGAAGCAGAACTTAATGAAATAGAAACAAAGAAAACAAAGACTCAGCAAACCTTAGAACTTGTTCTTGGAGATAGTAAACATGACTGACAGACCCTTGGCTAGACTAACCAAAGGAAAGATGACCAAGATGAACAGAATCAAAATGAAGAAAGAAACCTTACAACATACACCAAAAAATCCTCATTATTGTAAGGGAAAATTTCGGAATCCTATACTTTATTAAAATGGAAAATCCAAATGAAATGGAAGCTGAGCAGTGGCGGCACACACCTTTCATCCCAGCACTTGGGGGACAGAGGTAGGCAGATCTCTGTAAGTTCGCAGCCAGCCTGGACTATAGAGCAGTGCAAGGATGGGCTTCAAAGCCTGTGTACAGAGAAACCTTTCTCTTAAAAAAATTTAAAAAAATGGATTAATTTATTTATTCATTCAAACTACCAAAGTAAAACCAAGAAGAAGTCAACAACCTCAATAGACCAATAAGAAACATGAATATTGAAACAGTAATTAAAAGCCTTCCAACTCAGAAGCACATAGGCCAATGGATTCACAACATAATTCTGCCAAACTTTCAAAGAAGATCTAAAACCAATTTTCTGGAATTAATTTTTTAATTAGAAATAGAGTTCTACTTAACTTATTCTACAAAGCCAATAACATTTTAATACCAAAAGAGGTAAACATACACATAAAAACAAAATAATAACGATCAAAAGTTATAAAACAGATGCAATTTTTATAAATAAAATATTTTCAGACTCAGTAAAGTTACATAATCAAAAGATCATATAACTTGACCAAGTTGACTTTATCCCAGAGATGTAGTGATGGTCAACATTCTTATGTCAATAAACGTGATAAATCACATAAATGAACTTAAAGACAAAGAAAATCACATGATCATTTGAATAGATGCAGAAAAGCCTTCAATCCAATGTGCCCTCCTGATAAATAAATCTTGATAATAAAGTCCTGGAGACAATAGGACTAGAGGAACTATGCTTCAACACAATGAATGCTGCACATGGCAAACTGGGAGCAATTTTCATCCTAACTGGTGAGAAACTTGAAGCATCCCGTTCATCTCAGGAACAAAACTGAGATGTCATCTATCCACACTCCTTTTTAATACACTATACAAAGCACAAGCTGGGGTAATAAGAGCAGAAAATAAAGGAATACGAAATTTTTGTATACTTTTTTTTCTTAAAAATGTGAAATCATCCTTATTTGTAGATGATGCACTATACATAATAGATCTCAAAGATTCTACCACGTGACTTGCAGAAATGATTAATAAGTTCAGCAAAGAAGCAGGATACAAAATCAACTTTTAAAAATCCTTAGTCTTTTATGCACCAGCAACAAACACACTAAATAAAAAAAAGACCATGGGAAAACTCTAATTTATAGCAGCCTGAGAGAAAAAAAAATATCTTAGAATAAACCTTGGGCCAAAAACCTCAATGTGAAACCGAAATGCTTTACACTGGATAGTAGAAAATGGATAGTAGAAAACACAGACAATGCCTTACAAGATATAGGTGTAGGGCAGGCCTATTTTGAGTAGGACTCCTTTGCCCAGGATTTAGGTGTTACAACTGACAAGCTAGACATCATAAAAATAAGTGTTCTGTAGAACTAAGGAAATCAACTGAGTAGGAGGAAGCCCACAGGATGGGAGAGAGTAAAAGAACAGAGTCAGGAAAACAAACAAACCCACTAAATAATGGACTATAGATCTGACACAGGATTTATCAAAGAAGAAATGAATATGGCCAGGAAGTATACCAAAAAAGTGTTCCATCCTTAATGTTTATGGAAATGCAAATCTAAACAGCTCTGAGATCTCTTCTCACCCCAGTCAGAATGTTTAAGATTAGCAAAGCAATTGACAACAAACACTGAGGAGGATATGGGTAAACAGAACCCTTATTCCCTGTTGACAGGATTGCAAACTGGTACCGCCATTCAGGGAATGACTATGGAGACTTCTCAAAGAGGTAGAAAAGGTCTATCATATAAGCCAGCTATACAACCCCTACATCTGACAGAAGAATCCGACAACCTCTCCCACAGGTGCTTACTCAGCCATGTACATTGGTACTTTATGTTCAATAACTAGGAAATGGAAATAAACTAAATGTTCTTCAGTTGAATGAATGGATAAGAAAATGTGGTGCATATACACAATGAAATACTTATAAAAAATGAAATTTGTAGTCAAGTGGATGGTACTAGAAAATATTGTATTGAGTGTGGCAATCAGACCCAGAAAGACAAATACCAGGGATTCTCTCTCATCCATGTTTTTTAGCTCCAAGTATTTGGATTTGAGTGCATAACCTGTATTAACTTCAGAAAGCAGGAGAGCAAGAATGGACTGTGAGGAACTCTACAGAAAAGAATGGAGGATGAGGGGTAAGAAGAGTGACGTGGGAAAATGGAGGAGGCTTTCAGCTGGAGCAGGGTTGGGGAGTTCATTATAGAGGTGATGGAGGACTGGAGGGATATTAACACTAAGATTGCTTGAGAAAGACATGGGGTGATAGAGGACTGGAGGGATATTAACACTAAGATTGCTTGAGAAAGACATAGGGCAGCATTATTTTATATTTATCTAAAATTTTATAGAATGCATGAAAGTTTATTTGTCACCTACACAGGTATATATCACCAGTATTATAGATACATGGTTTAAATAAAGTTAAATAACTTAGCAAGATAATACTTCCCCCAAGAACCACAGACTAAGAAAACATACCAGTACCACACATGAAAAACTTACTTTTAAATTGGAGAAAGGAGCCCAAAAGATTCCTAAAGCAATAAAATCTGTTGTCCCCCAAGAAGTTGAAGGCAAATCCCCATTTCTAAAAATACCATACATTTGAGATACAGGATTTAAGCTTGAACTGACCAGAAAGCATCCTTCTTGACAGCTCACTTCCATAGTCCTGGGAGGTGACATGCAAACCGGTAAAGTGGAAAGGTTACCAGTAGTCCCACCCAGAAGTAATGACACTGAACCACAGTGACCAGTATGGCAAGATATCCCTAAAGGCATAAGGATGGAACTTATACGTTGGGGGGTGACCAACAAATGTCTAACTGGGCTCAAGGCTCACAAAAGAGGGACAAAAATCACACTTGGTTCTGTAAACCTCTTCATGACTCTTGAATTTTGAGAACCTACTACTGCCATTTCCCTAAGCCACTTAAAGTCCTAATTGCATTGTAAACTCTTACCCTTATACTCACAGTAAGTGTGGATTCACCTCCCATCAATGAAGCCTTCTTTTGTAGCAGCAGGAGACTATCACAGAAACCCACATCCTTATTAAAATAAAGAGAACAACTGACTGTCATGTTCTCAGGCCCAACTGGTACCTCAGCTGCAGACTTTGCACACCTAAGCTTCAAGGACCATCTTGGAAGAGGGAGCAGTGCATTTGCAGAGATACCTTCCAACCACAGCAGAGAAGCTCCACACACGGCCTCTCCTCAACACATGTACCTACACAAGAGCTGGACGATTCCAGCAACAGTTTACACCACAGTGGAAGTGAGGGAAATCCCACAAGGCCCTATGCCAGCTGAAGAGGTACATGAAATTAACAGGCCAGAGAAAGAATTAGTCTTTCCTAGAGATGAGTTCTTACTCAAGATTGCTCTGAGTCTCTGGTGCTCTTTGAACCCTTTACCCCCTCTTCCTACTCAGAATGTCATTAGAATATTTAAAGACACAGTGTGTTTCTCTTGGTAAAGTAGTCACTTTTGCTGTGTTAATTTCTGCTGATCTATTTATTGCAAGAGTATGATCATTGTTATGATTATGCTAACCTTCCCTGTCAGTACCTTGTCCCTTTAAGAGACAAGGTCCATCCACTCCCAGTCTTTCTGCCCACTGAGGCAAGCTCCCCTGGGCCCCTTTCTCTCTCTTTGTCTGCTGTCCTTCTAAAGAGGCAGCTTTCTGTCTCTTTCCCCCTTTCTTCTTCTCTCTCTTCTTCCCCACCCCAATACCTCTATTTCTCCCCACCATACTGCCTTTACCCTCCTATACCATCCTCATACCCACTAAATAAACTCTCCAAACCTAAGCTATCTCTGCCTGGTGTATTTATCTGACCCTTACCTGTCCTTCTCTCTCTTCTGATCTCCTTCTCTCTGTCTCTCTCCCTTTCTCTGGCAGGTTCCACTGTGGGTGGGGGACCACTGCAGGCAGGAAACGGAATGCTCCATGCTGATGGAGACTGAGTGTGAAGTTTTATTTAAAAAGGGCATGGGTGGGGGGGGGGAGAAGAGAGAGAGAGAGAGAGAGAGAGAGAGAGAGAGAGAGAGGAGAAGAGAAGTGAAGAGAAAGGGAAGGGAGGAAGAGACAGAAAGCTATCTCTTCAGAAGAAGGGCAGGCAGAAAGAGAGAGAGAGAGAGAGAGAGAGAGAGAGAGAGAGAGAGAGAAGAGAACAGAGATTAGATTGCTTTGGTGGGAGGGTGAGATGGGGAGTGGGCAGAACCTCTCTCTCTCTCTCTCTCTCTCTCTCTCTCTCTCTCCCTCATTTTTTTTTTGTTTGTTTTGAGACAGGTTTTTTTGGTGAAGTTTTGGAGCCTTTCCTGGAACTAGCTCTTGTAGACCAGGCTGGCCTCAAACTCACAGAGATTCACCTGCCTTTGCTTTTCAAGTGCTCAGAGCTAGTGTCTTAAAGGGACTAGGTACTGATAGGGAAGGCCAGCAAAATTATAACAACCATCTTCTTTTGTATTCCTTAGCATCCTTCTTCTTTGACTTAAAATTCTTGTTGTAGAGGTCTTTCTATTTCCAGAGTTGTTTATTCCTCATTTTAAAACAAATGCCATGAATGAGCATGTTTTTCTGGTTTCATTTTCATACAGTTTGTTATTGGCATATACAAAAGCTACTGGTTTTGTGTGTTGATTCCTCTGCACCGAAAATACAACAAGTGATTAAATTAAGAGACAGCTTGTAAGATGGGAGAAAATCTTTGCCAACTATATAAAAGTGTCAGAGGAGAGGATCAATATCTAGAATATATAAATAACCCAAAAAATTAAATACCAAAGACTTAGACAGTTTAATTACCTGGTGGACTAATAAAATGAGCAACCAGTTCTCAAAATAGGAGGTACAAATTGTCAATGAACATTTGAAAAGTTGTTCAGCATCCTTAACTATTAAAGAAATGCAAAATCCAGCTGCACTGGGATTCCAACTCAGGTCCATCATCATGACAGTCAAGACAAGTAGCAGACAACCTGTTCTGGGTGTGAGTAGAAGAGATGCTGACGGTGCCCCTACCCCCAGTATGATCCTCCGAATAAGAATGAAAGTTAGTCATTGTGGAAACAAGTACAGTTTCCCCAGGAAGCTGAAGAGAGTATTTCCATATAGACCTATAATAGTGATGGGTGTGTGATCGGAGAAATCAGGATCAACACCCCACAGAATTACACACACATCAATTTTATTGCAGTTTCTCTCACGACAGCCAAATTTAGGAATCATCCCAGGTGTCCATAAACAAAAAGATGGACTTTTAAAGCATGGTATACATGCACAGTGAGGTTTTATCCAGTTCTCTCCACCCTTCCAAAAGGAACATAAACAAACAAACATACAAAAAGCAACATGCAATTTGCTGGAAAATGGCCAGAGCTAGAAAGAGAGACTGCTAATATTAGAGAGAACCGTGAGGGTGCATAGGAGGGTTCAGAGGGAAACGAGATGAAAATAATGATATGGTTATTGTATAGTTTCAAAAAATTAAAAAGAATATTATATATAAATAAATTAATGTACTAATGGCGGGAAACACATGGCTTTACTCGACACAGAATAACATCCCATTTTCTCTTTTTTATTCACCTTTTCTTCAGGAGCCAAGAGCACGGACAAGCTTTCCCTGAAGTTCCCGGCTTTCTGACTCTTCTGTGAAGTGCTCCTTTTCTCTACCCTGAGGCTGTGTATTTCCTTGAAGCTGGTTGCTGACCTCCACTGCTAAACTCTCTGCTTTCTGCCTCCTCCTCCATTGCGCTCCTCCTAACAAAATGTCATGATTTCTAGCTTACCTACTTTGTTGTTTCCTCTCAAACACTAATGAAATAGTTCTCCTGTTTAAAAAAAAAAAAAAAAACAGAAAGCTTGAACTTGGACATGGGCATGAGCATAGCAGAATGAAAGGGTGATATGTGTGCCATAAGTGTCTCTGCTCTGTCATAGGACAGGAAGGAGACTGTTAGGGCTACTGCAATGTACTGGGGGTTTGAGTAGATTCTCTACAGGAAGAGAGCCAATGGGATCAACGTAAGAAAGAATTTATTAAGTGAGCTTTAAATTAGTAACAACTGCAGAATCACACCTGAAAGTTAAGGTCAGTGACTACTTGGTCCTTCAGACAGGGTGGGAGCAGCTGGTGTTCCTCAACGATTGTCTTATACTGGAGAAGGAAAACTGGCAAATAGAAGCAACCCAGTTCACAGTGCTAGGTCTGAGAAGTGCTAATCTGTTGCTGGAAGCGCTGGAGAATTCTTGAGAGCTTCTGCTCTCTAATCCATGATGAAAGATTAGAAATGCTGTTTCTGACCTCAGGGAAAGAATCAGCAGCAGCAAGAGGGCAAATTATCTTGGTGACAAGAGGTATCTTCCTTTGTCTTTCATCTGGACAGCCAGCTGCTGCAATCAGTGTGGGTCCTTCCATGTCAATCAAGGCTATCAGGATGTCTTCAGATGTGGCTCCCTGCTCAGGTGATTCTGATGTATGACAAATTGGCACTGAAACCAATTAAAATGAACCACCAGGGAATGAGAAAGAATGATCCATTTCCAGTAGAAAATCCCATTTAGCTTTTACTTCCCTTGATCATGTAATATAAACTTAATTATCTACCAAACTACTTTTTTCCTATTTTATTTGTTTTTTCAAAGATAAATAATGGACTGGACATGGGATTGTGTGGGAGGAATTGGGCATTGTGTTTGATCAGAATATGTTATATACATATATGAACTTCTCAAAGAATAGATACATTATATTTTAAATCACTGAGAACTTAGTTCTTGGAAAGTAAAAAATTTTCTTTCTTTGTGTCTGATTCTGAGTCTGGATCCTCTCTCTCTCTCTCTCTCTCTCTCTCTCTCTCTCTCTCTCTCTCATGTTTTAGCCCTTGGGACCAACAGTTACCAAGTAACCTAAGATATAAAGTGTGTCTTTCTGAGTTGGAAATAAGAACTACGTGATTATGTAAGGAGTCCCACACCCTACACTCTGATGTAAGTCAAGCAAAAAGTTGAATTGACAAATACAAATAAAATTATTCACATACCAAGCCTTAATTTAGAGGAGATAGGATGTCTTGGCATTTTTATCTCTACATACAATCCTCATTTATAAAAATGTTGGGGTGATAGGCCATATGTCTTGACAATACAGTTTTGCGGAAGGAGAGGTGAAGCCACAGGGATTTTCATTTCCTTAGTCAAGACCTGATGAAAATTGCTGTATCAGGGAAGAAGATGGAACCCTTGACTCTCTGTCTATAGGACATTACAGCTGGAGAGCGCAGAAGGAACAGCCCAGTTAGTGAACCAGTTCTCGCTGGTGTGATAGCAGAGCATTAATTTGCTCCCTATTGTGGCTTTAAATTAATGTTTAGGGAACACAGTGCAAGTGACTGGCTTTTTGCACTGCCTGTTCCTTCTCTGGTTAAACTGTACTCTCCTGTAACAGTCAGCAAGGAGGATTCACTTATCTGTCCACACATCGTTGACTGATAAAGCACTTAGTGTGAAGCAAGGGTTGGTAAGAAAGTGAGTAGGGAATCTTATATCTCGCTCTATAGCAGATATCCTGCCTTAGCCTCCCTTTCCTCTGGCACCATCTTTGGTGAATCACATGAATCTTTCCCTCCACACTTCTCTGCCCAACTCATCACTTTATCCTTGCTCCTACCTCCAGCATGCATTTCCTGGAACCCACGGACCACTGGAGCCATAGAAGCAGAAAGGCAAACTGCACACCTTCACCTCTTGTTCTTCTCCTTCAAACCCAATACACAATCTCACCCCCAGCACTATAGCAATCCACCTGCTAAGTTCTCTCTCTGCCTCCATCTCCAGAAGATCATAAAGCAGTTCTACTCCAATTTTCCCCACCCATCCTATTTTCCCAGCCCCCAACTACACTAGGCTTTCTCTATGAACCTACCAGCTAAGCCTGACCCAGAAATGAGTGGGCCAGCAAATCAGGTGGACTAGCTTCAAATCTTTACTTTCTCTCTACTTTATATTGAATCCCTTAGTCTCATCCCCAGATCTTTAGCAAGCTACAAGTTGTGGTGTTCTCCTCCCCCCCCTCTTTCTCTCTGTCTCTCTCTGTTTCTGTCTCTCTCTCTCTCTCTCTCTCTCTCTCTCTCTCTCTCTCTCTCCCCATTCCCAAGACTGAGCAGATCATGGTGACACTGTTAATTCCAAAGATTCAAAGAGGGAAGACCAAGACCACTCATCCAAATCATCCCAGCCAAATTAATTAAAGCAAGCGATCAGTTAAAGTAAACCATTTTTATTCATATACATGGGCTCTCTCTCTCTAAAAGCAGGGTTCAATAGATCAGTGTTGTATATGAGGAAGACAAGATTTTTATAACTCAAGGATAGGGGGAGTAAAAAAGGGGTATTTCCAGGGAAAAATAAGAAAGTTTACAGGAGCAGAAGCATAAGAAGTTGGTTGTAACAACCTTCTGAAACAAAGACATGGTTGCAATGTGGCCCATAGCAAGGTAGTCAGAAGAACAGACAACCATAACCAGGTAGTTATAGGTGATCAAAATAACATTTTGAAACGAAGGCATAGTCACTTTTTCCTGGAACAGGCAGTACAGAACCATTTGCAGTTAAGTTTACAGGTGAGTAACCAGTTCTTAAGGCAAAGAGGGTTAGTCATAAACAGGAATAAGGCTAGTTTGTCTTTACTATAACGTAACTTTTAAGCCTGAAATGAAGGCAGACTGGTTCATAAAAATATTCTACTTTCCTTCTTCCTATGGACCCCTTCACTTCCCCAGCCCACACCCAATCCTAAGTACCAGCTCTTAATATCTATGAATGTATTTCATATTCAACTCCCAGTGTCTATACCTATCAGCATCTTAAAAGAGATTCCTACTAGGCAACACCCAGCCAACTAACTCTCAAAAGAGATAGAGAAGGCAACAGAAACCAAGGAAGAAAACATCTACCCTGAAAGGGACACCTGATATTAATACCTAGAATTACAATCTTCCCAACCCCAAAAGCTTAAATGACAGTGTAAAATATAAGAACTAACAGTCGGTATAATATGCCTTTACCAGAGCCCAGCAACAAACCAAAGTGTGCCCAAACTATTCCAACAGAGCTGAGGCACAACAAAAAACCTTAAAATAGCCTTTAAGAATATGATAGCGGGGGGGGGGGGGGGACTTTGGATTTTCCACAGCGCAGGGAACCCTGACTGCTCTTCAGACTGGAGAGGGAGGGGGAGAGGAGTGGGAGGAAGGGGAGAGGAGTGGGAGGAGGGGGAGGGAAATGGAAGGCTGGGAGGAGGCGGAAATTTTTTTTTCAATAAAAATAAATAAATAAACAAACCAAAGAATATGATAGCGGTCCTTAATTAAATAAATTCCTTAAAGAAATCTATGAAAACATGAACAGTGGAAGGAAATGAGTAAAGCTACTCAAAATCTGAATGTGAACAAAGAATCAATAAGGAAACCCCCATTCTAAGGAGTATCAGAAAATAATTAGCATTTCAAACAGGAATGTCAGAGGCAAGCCTCAGAAACAGAATACAAGAGATGGAAGAGAGAATCTCAGGCACTGAAGACACAACAGAAGAAGTGAATATCTAAGTCAAAGAAAATGTTAAATCTAAAAAAGTCCTGGCTCAAAACATTCGGGAAATGGGACATTTTGAAAGGACCAAACCTAAGAACCATAGGAATAGAAAAAGGAGAAGACATCCAGATCAGAGGCATAAGAAATATTTTCAATGAAATCATAAAAGAAAATTTCCTAAAGAAGGAGTTGTCTATCAAGGTACAAGAAGTAGACAGAAAACCAAATATACTGTAAACAAAATCAATTCCCCCAGGCACATGATAATTACAACACCGAATGTGCAGAGCAAAGAAAGAATATTAAAAGCTGCAAGGAAAAACAAAAAAGTATCTTATAAAGACAGAACTTTTAAAATGATACCTTCCCACTAAAGACTCTAAAAGCCAGGAGGGTCTGAACAGATGTCCCACAGATGCTACAGAGAACACAGATGTTAACATAGTCTACACACAGCAAAACTTTTTATTACAGTAAAGGAAATAAGACATCTCACGATAAAATCAAATTTAAGCAATATCTATCTACAAATCTAGCCTTATGGAAGGTGCTGGAATAAAAACTTCAACCTTAAAAAAGTTAACCATACCCCAGAAAATACCAAAAATGAATAATCCCAAACCAACAAATAAGAAGAAGAGAAACACCTCTCATATACACACAATCTATCACCATTACTATTACTACAACAATAAAGCAACAAGAGTCAACAATCACTGCTCATTGATATCTTTCAACATTAGTGATACCCATTCCTCAATGAAAAGACACAGACTAACAAAATGGATATAAAAACAGAATCTATTTTCTACTGTGTACAACAAAACACCTTACAATTAAGGCTAGACATCACCTCAGGGTAAAAGGATGGAGAAAGGTATTTCAAGTAAATGGATCTCAGAAGAAATCTTCTGTAAGGGATTTTAACATTTGACATAATGGGTTTCAAACCAAAACTAATTAGGAGAGATGTGGAAGGACACTACATACTTACCAAAGAAAAAAAAATATATCCAAGAAGACATTAACATCTATACCCAAACAAAAGGGAACCCAAGTTTATAAAAGAAACACTACTACAATTTAATCACATATAGAACCTTACTGACTGAGATTTAGAGACATCAATATCCCATTCTAGCCAACAGACAGATCATCCAGAGAAAAACAGAATATTGGACTTTACTGACATTATAAACTAAACTGATTAAACAGATATTTAAAGAACATTTCACTCAAACACAAATGAAATTTTATTCTTCTCAGAACTTTATGGACTTACCCCAAAACTTACTTGGATGATGTGGGAGGTTCTTCTGTCTATTTTTTGCTTTTATTGGTTAATGTAGATAGGGCAGAACTTAGGTAGGTAGGTAAAACTATACTAAATGCTGGGAGAAAGGAGCTGGAGTCAAAGAGAAGCATCTGAGACAGTGAGCCACAACCTCATGGTGATATACAGATTAATAGAAATGGGTTAAATTAATATGTAAGAGTTAGCCAATAAGAAGCTAGAGCTAATGAGCCAAGCAGCAATTTAATTAATACAGTTTCTGTGTGATTATTTCGGGTCTCACCTAGCCTAGTGCTTGGGAACCAAGTGACCTCTCTCCAACTTGCTTTGGATATAATGCAAGTATAAACCAATACAAAAAAAGAAAAAAGAAAGACACACTGCATCCTATCCAATCACCACCAATAAAACTGTATATCAGAAAAAACAGAAACATTAGACAGATTAGAAATTCATAAATCCAAATAATTCATCATTGAATGAAAAAATGGGTCACAACAGAAGAAAAAAACGAAAGACTTTCTAGAATCAAATGAAAATAAATATGCAACATACCCAAAATTATGAAACAAAAGAAGTGGTTCTAAGAGGCCAGTTCATAGCAATAATGCATACCTAAAACAAACAAACAAACAAAAAAACCCCACAGAATCTTAGTAGCACACCAAAGAGCTTCACAACAAAAAGAAGTAATAACACCCAAGAGGAGTAGATGGTAAAAAATTACAAGTCATGACATTATATAGTAATTACTCAGCAGCCATCTTTTCATGAGGTGACTCATCAGAGCCAAGAGCTTTGGTGGATGTTTAAACCAAGATGCAGGGCATATTGGAATTGTTGCCTTGTGATAAAGTGGCTGTTCCTTACTGTAAGATTTCTTGCTGTAGCTTCTCCCCTTCTCTTACAAATTTGGGAATTAATACCCACATTTCAGAGGTGTTTGATCATTTATGAGCACTATCTTTCCTATGCTTTTGGGGTTTACTGATTACATTGCCCTAGCTACATGTGAAAACAGTTTCCTGCTGCAGGTCTTTGTTCCTCTCTACACAAACACAGGGATCTTTTACCCTGCTACTACTTTTATTGACAGGCAAATAGTCGGTGTTTAGGGTACAGGCTAAAGCATTTCATTTAAGACATTCCCAGATATCCAGAGACATGGAATTACTACATACCCAAAGCTGTTAATTCACAGCTGCTCACATAGAAAAAATAAGCATACTTTGGTTTTACTTCACTTATAGATAAGAAAAGTGATGACCTAAAACTAACATTGCATTAAAAGATTCCTAACTTTTCACCTCACGTTCACCTCCCTTTACATGTGACTTTAGTTCAGGAGATTTACTGCTAATGTCTTACTCTGGGGAAAAAAAAATTAACCACATATCCACATCTAGAGAAACACAAACCTTCACTGGTGTCTCTGACAATCATCAAGCTTAAGAGCTTGCTAACATTTAACAAAAGTGCTAATGGACCAAGGACCATAAACTTCCCTTGTCTGTTTCTGTGGGTTGCCTGGTTACCTATGCATGCAAGATTTTATGGGTCTATATAGGTTGGTAGAAACAAAGAGAATGAACAGAAGCAGGAACAGAATTGGGAACAAAAGTATCCCATAAATTAACAGAGATAGGAAAATCAAGAAGAAGAGGAAAAGAAAGAGAATATAGCAGAGAATTGGAATTGAAATTAGAATTGAGACAAAGAATTGGAGCTAAGAAAATACCGACAGGACAGAAGAATGAGAGTTAGAATAGCATACAAGGAAGAGAGAATAATAAAGAGACATAAGTAGAAAGAATGTGTTGTAAGTAGAATTCTTAATCCTCAGATTTTAGTTCCTTTTGCTTATTGTGGTATCTTTCTTTTGAACCCCGAGGGAAAGTTTTAAAGGCTGGATCTTTAAGGCTTCCAACAAGAAATAATCAAACTCAGGACAGAAATCAATGAAACAGAAACAGAAAAATATGGAAAATTTTCTCCATAGGTACCATTTAGCAATATTAAATCAAGATCAGATAAGCAATTGATATAGTACTATCACCCCCAGAGAAATGGAATCAGTAAAAGTCTCTAAGCCATGGCTTCTGGTAACATCCACTTGGTTTCCAGCATCAGTATACACTAAGGCCTTTGGTGGAAGTAAAGGCCACAGTATCAACACAGTTTTCTTCTGCCAAATCTTGGCTATAGACACCATCATAACCTTAAGCAGCAGCTCAAGCCAAGGACATCAGCATGGCCTTCAGGCCCATGGATATCAATATGGCCTAAGACAGTAGGGAGATCGTAGACATCAACATGGCCAAGGTGGCAGCACAGCCCACAGATATCAACATGCCTTCAGGTTGAGGCACAGGCCACAGAAATCCCCATGGCCTTAAGTGGTAACGTGGGTCACAGACATCAACACATCCCCCTCCCCTTGCCATATTCCTATCTATACCCCACTACTGGCTACAGCAGGACCACTGACCCATACATGGCCCTGGCAGCAGTCATGAGCTTTGCTCCCACTGACTGTGAAGACAAGGAAGTGACTTTTACAGTGGTATTGATGGCTGCAGACTCACAGTTGGAAAAAAGGGACATAGAAGGCTTTTGTAACAACCCCTAACCCCACCCCATGTCTCAAAAGTAAGAGCCTAACAAAGAAAGTCATTAAAGGGAACTGTTAAAAATTGTGATAATCTCTCCACAATTGATGAGTCTGGTGAGGGTGCAGGTGGAGAAGGACTCAGTTTTCTTTAAGGGGATGGCCACTGGGAGTTTGACCTTGCTCCAGTGAGTATATGGACAACACAAGTGAGGCATTCTTTGTGGGGAAGAGGTCACAAGAGTGGAAAGACAGACATGGGAGGACTGAGAAGTGAGTGTGATTGGAGTGTATAATGTGAAATTTCCAAACAATTAATAAAAATGTTGAAGAAACAAAAAGCCCAACATTAAATTGCTCTAGCAAAGAATTCTATCAGATTTCCAAAGAAGAGCTAATGCCAATACTCTTCAATTATACCACAAAATTGAAACAGAAGAGATATTGCCCGATTCATTCTATGAAGTCACAGTCACCCTGATATCCAAACCACATTAAGACCCAGCAATAAAAGAGAATTTCAGACCAATTTCCCTCATGAACATAGATACAAAATTTCTCAATAAAACACTTGCAAACTGAATCCAAAATCACATCTAAAGGATCATCCACCATGATCAAGTAGGCTTCATCACATGCGTGCAGGGATAGTTCAACATAAATAAATCAATGATTGTAAACAAGCTGAAAGAAAAAAGAAAAATCCATGGCCATCTCATTAGAAAAAGAACTGGAATAAACCTGAATAAAAATAAAACTTAAATATTACTTGAATTGCTTCAACATTTAAACTCCCAAAGGTATCTATCATACTGGAAGAAGTAGTAAGCAGCTAAGTAATTCCTCCTTTATATTTGGGAATGGAGGATCTTCTGACTGAGAACTTATTTATCCATAGACTGGGTAAACCATGGTTAACCCCATTTACACATAAATGTGCACTATACACAAGAAAGCAAAATGATCTTCATTTCTCCCTATGTTGCATTGTCTTAAAAATTCTCAGGACCCATCCTGCACACCTTTTAATTTGTAGCCGTTTTAGGGTGGGTAGGAGAGGCTGAGGTGAAAAATGAAATCAATTCCCATGTGTCTTGACTGTGGGAAGCACCCTAGGAGAGCAGCACACCATTATGTTTAATGGTTCAAGGATATTTCTAGAACAATGTAGGAGGATTGCTTTGTGGAGATTAATGACATCAGGGGTCATTTTGAAGAACTTTTGTTTAATGGGATCATTATTGAATCATAACCCATATGCTTCTCCCATTGAGATAGTGAAAGAGAAATCTGGGAAAAGATGATAGTGGGAATTATAATACCAGTTATAATTGCCAAACTAAGAATGGTCTACAGGATTCTCATAAAAAGAACCTAAATTTCACTGTATTTGATTGACAGAAGGGTTTTCAGCAGTTAAAGCTGACAGTGATTGAGACAAGAGGTTTCCTGTGACTACAAGTTCTGGTCCATCAAAATGATGCCTTGATCCCTCACAAAGTCCTCTGTTGGGCTTAAACAGACAGTGTGGTGTCTGGCAGGAGCTAGACACAGAGCTGATATTCCCTCCATTGAAAATATCTGTGGCTTATTAAGGAAACACATAAATTATTTCTTACAAAAGTGCTGCTGTCTGCACCTGCTATTCAGGGAGCAACTGCAGACCGTTTCCCATCCATCTCTCCTCAGTGCTTACTTCCAAGCTGAAAGACACTCACTGTGGAAAGGTAAAGTATCTAGTGGATGGCTTTTTTTTTTCAAAAAAATTTTTGTCTGTTTTTTGGCCTTGAAGCAAGTTAGGTCTGCCAGAGAAGCAAGGCAAAGGCAATGAGAGAAAGGCATGCCGAACCACCTAAGGCATCCATAGGACTGTATTTGAGAGCAGGGCCTGTAAAGGATAATCAGACTTCAATAATACCCAGGGTAGGACACTCAAGTTAGGTTTGTGTCTTAATAAAGATATACGTCAGAGATGCTTTATAAAGAAAAATGGCTATGTGAAGCCATGGCAAAAAAGATATTTTAACTCAATTCAAGAGAAAGAAAGGAACCTTCAATACTTTGAAGGTAAATTTCCAGCTTCTGAGAAACATGAGTAACAATTCCTGTCTTTAAGAAAAAAAAAAGTTGATAAGAATTAGTGTTGAGATCAATTAGGATGAGATCCCAGAAACTGATCTCAAATGATGAACACTCAGGTATTGTAAATAGAGACCCCCAAAGTCAGCTTGTGTGGTTAAGCTTAATTTGCTCACAACAATTTGCTTAAAATTCCTCCAACACTGGATTGCTTGCCTTTTCTGCCACAACAGGTCACGAACTGTGTTTCTGTCTGCCCCAGTGTACACGTTGACACCCCATGCCCCAGCGGATGCTGTTAGAGACTGCATCTTTGTGAGAGAAGTGCGATGAGTAAGGACCCTCGTGGAAAGCCTAGAACTTGCTTCACTCGGCAATTCATCCTACAAGAAGGCAAGAAGCTTCAAATATTCAGGCCAGCAAAGGACCTTCATCAGGACCATAATATGCTAAGATTTCGATCTTGGACTTTTAATCTTCAAAACTGTAAGTATGTATGTTGCTTTTGAATTCCCCACAGCACTGTATTTTGTTATAGCACTCTGAGCAAATCAGGCTACTCATTCTCCATTCCAAAATGCTCAAATTTTTGTGTGTGTGTGTGTGTGTGTGTGTGTGTGTGTGTGTGTGTGTGTGAGAGAGAGAGAGAGAGAGAGAGAGAGAGAGAGAGAAAGAGAGAGAGAGAGAGAATGTATGTATTGGTGCCATTTCTGGGCAGGTGGATATGAACTGTGTAAGAAAATTAACTGAGGTACCCAGAGAGAGCAAGCCCAGTAAGCAGTGTTACTTGTGGACTTGGACATAGCCTACAAATCTTGTCTTGAATTACTGATCTGATTTTCCCTCAGTGATGTATTAGGACTTGGGAATTATGAAATGAAATATGTTTCCTCCCCAAATTGTGTTTGATTAGCATTTTTATCACAACAAAAGAAAAGTATCTACTACACAGTCTATCTCAGGACATGGAATTCACAGCCACAGAAGTCTAGGGGGGTGTTCGTATCACATTAATATTCAATATATGAAAGCTATGAATGCATGCATGCTGTTGTCTTTTGTATACAGAACAGGATCCAAACCCAGGAAACGGCGATGCTCACTTTTAGACTGGGTCTTTTCATACCAGTTAACAGAATAAGGACCATTTTCCACAGACCAAATTAATGAACAGAATGTTCCATTCAGACTCCCTTCCAGATTCTGTCAATTAAAATTTTTATCATACCTTCTTAAATAATTTTGCTGTTGGATGTGCCTGCCTGAAGATCATGAGTACATATTTATTTATACTGCTTCTTTTCCCATTCTCAAACCAAAACTACAGGAATAAGAGAAATATATGATTTCATATGCTATACCTTATTTGTCTACTGTTCATCTGTGCACCCTGAGAAGAAAAGGAAATAAATGGTGGAATCTACATTGTGTAGGTTCTGTAGGTTCTTTAATAATCTGTTAAAATTGGTTCAATATCCCTTTGCAATTTGTTAGGGAGCAGAGTTTCTGACCTCCCTCAGCATCCCAACAAGAGCCTGATATTTAAACAAGAACTCCAGGGTCTTGTATACAGATTACAGTCTAAATACCATGTATATACTCAAGGACTTTTGGAAGGAAAAGGAAGTAGTATTTTCTCCAGGAGATCTTAGCCAATAAAACCAGGTGCTTGCTTGTATGGAGCCTTTTATGTCAAATAACCCCAACAGGAGTTCAGTCGTACAGCAATATTTGGACATAGATTCAATTCCAAGTCCTTCAGCTGAAAACTATCAAAAGCCCTTAGTCAAATAGTTGGATTTATTTTTCACACATCATGGTGTTTCCTGGATATCT
Organism: Microtus oregoni; assembly: GCF_018167655.1. Lineage (NCBI taxonomy): Eukaryota > Metazoa > Chordata > Mammalia > Rodentia > Cricetidae > Microtus > Microtus oregoni. The sequence goes on from NW_024543069.1 coordinate 47,716,016, forward strand.
TGGTCGGTGATGTCAGGAAAACCTTCCTAAACTGTTTTGTCTGTGATTGACATTTTTTTTAATTGAAATGGATTCTTTGCTCATACAATGTGTCTTGATTACAGTTTCAACTCCCTCTACTCTTCCCAGTTCCTCCCCATATCCCCTGCCCTCTGGATCCACTGCCTTTCTCTTTCTCTTTCATTAGAAAAGAACAGGCTTCTAAGAGATAACAACCAAACATGCTAAAATAAAATACAATAAAATAAAACAAAAAAAATATCACAAGTCTGAACCAGGCAAACCAACAGCAAGAAAACAGCCCCATGTTCAGACACAAGAATCAGAGAGTCACACCTTGACACAATCTGGGGCCCCATGAAAATACTAAGCTTAAAGCTATAGTATATGCACAGAGGACTTGGTGTAGACCTGCACGTGTCCAGTGCTTCTACTTCAGTCTCTATGTGAGTTCATAGGAGCTGGGCTCAGCTGATTCAGGGGTCATGTTCTCCTGATGTCCTTCATTCTTATACCTTTATTCTCCTCTTCCACAGGGTTCCCTGAACTCTGAAGAGAGGGATTTGATGGGGACATCCAATTTCTAGTTGTATGTTCCAAACATTATCTTTGTGTGAATACCTGGCTGTGGTCTCTGCATCTTTTCCCATAGCTGCAGGAGGAAGCATATTCGCAGATTAAGGCACTTATCTGTGAGAATAGAAGAAGATCATTAGGAGTCATTTTACTGATGCTTTTTCTTTATGGACCATCAGTGTTTGGTTCTACCCAAGGTCTCTGGCTATCTAGTTTCTCTTTGTTAGTCATTAAAGTAGTATTTTGGAGTGGGTCTTGTGTCAAATTGGATATTGGTTGGTTACTCCCACAAACTCTGTGCCCTAGCACATCTTATAGTTAGGACAGATTGTAAGTCAAAGCTTTTGTGGCTGGGTTGGTGCTTACATTTCTCTTTTGATAGCCAGAGATGCTGAAGGAGGTCAGAAACTCTGCTCTCTAACAAATTGCAAAGGGATATTAAACTGAAGTTTGATTAACGGATTCTTCAAAACATATACAATATAGATTTAAACTCTTATTTTTCTTTTTTCCTTAGAGTGCACAGATGAGCAGTAGACAGACAAAGTATAAAGTATGTCCTGAAATCACAGAAGTGTAAATAAATATGTACTCATGATCTTCAGGCAGGCACATCCAACAGCAAAATTATTTGAGAAAATATGATAATAAATTTTAATTAATAGAATCTGGAAGAGAGTCTAAATGGAGCACTCTGTTCATTAGTTTGGACAGTAATCCCCTCTTCCAACAAAGTTTGCTTTCAGGGTTGGGGACACCATTTAGGGGTTGATTATTACTTTTATAGGGTACAGGGTTGGGATAAACTATGTAAGCCCAGTTATTGAAAAAAGAGAGAGAGAAAATTGAGTGGGATAATAGATAATTTAGTATTAATTTATTAACACTAATAATAACAGTGGGCAGTGGAGTAAATACGTGTGAGCTATTTTTATGGACAATTTACAATGGTATAGTTTTTTGTATATTAATGCAAGTTCAAATTATATTTGTTATTTCTGTTTATAATATTTGTACACCTAAAAAGTTATTTTGTCAGATTATATGCATGCTTGTTTCTGCCTTTATTTAAGACATTTTGTATATTGATACAATTTTAGGATATATTTTTATATTGCACTATATAACCCTACCTTGGATCAAAATACTTATACATTGTTTACCTTTTGAGGTCATTTTCCTTATTTACTGTACAGTACAGTTGCTTACAGATTATTTATTATTCTGATATGAATTCTTAGTCTTTAAGTTATACAGGTATTAACTATTATAGGTCAATAGTAATTCATGTTTGTTATACCTATCATCAGATTAAATATGTTCTTTAGATACATAGAGATTGTATTCTGCCTAGGTAGATAATCTTCAATCACTTCGAAGAGCTGTAGAATATGGCATTTAAATAACTTAGGGTTCGGTTGATGTGAGACATGATTTCTCATGACAGCACCAATCTATTCCAGAGAGAATTTTGAGCACCAAAGACACTCCACATGGAGTTTGTTTTCCTCTTGGTACAATTGGCCTTTGGGCAAGGAATTGTCCATGCTTGACTGCTGATAATGTACATGGTGTCCAGACTAGATTAACAGGACACAAGGAAAAAGACAGCCAAACTTTGCTAAGACAGGGTAAGAAGGTTCTGAAAATTTTCCTGCCTCTGAAAATGGCCTGCCAGTTACGCTAGGCCAAAGTTGGTTGCTTCAACATTGCAAATGAAATGTTGAATGATTGCTCAGGTAGCCAGTTGTCTCTGTCATATACTGCACACTTTGGAAATTGTTTAATTGCACTTCTTGCCTACTCAAGTAATATTATCTCCCTTCTCAGACCATAGTTACTTCTTCTTATGATTTAGCCAAGCCATTTCCAATGCAAGACTTAAAATCTTTAGATTTTATTAAACATTTAGCATGTGTTCTTTGTTTAATGTTTTTTATGTTGGTTGCAGTCCTAATTTATACTTGATATCTGTTCCTATTGTGTATAGTTTTATATTGGGTTTGGAGCTCTATTATTTAGACAAGAGAGGGAGATGATGGGGAATCTATGTTAGCCAATGATCTTTAAGAGTTGGGACCAGGTTAGGGTGTGACCTTTTGGGTACCCAGAGAAAAGCATTGGGCTGCCCAAGGTTCTCTCTCTCTCTCTCTCTCTCTCTCTCTCTCTCTCTCCCACTGTCTCTTTCTCTTGTTCCTGCACTACACAGCTGAGCTTGGACTTCTGGGTCCTGTTTCATGAGTTTGGCCCTTATAATAAAGAAAAATATAATTGGTTTATCTTGGAGTTAGTCTGGTATTCTTTCAACCTGCATTATTTCAACATTGTTCTTGATTTGAGTGAAATTGCTTTGAGTTTCTTTCCATTTAAGTTTATGCTGGCCATGGGGTTGCTGTAAACTCTCTTTACTACATTTAGGCATGTCTCTTGCATCATAATCTCTCCAGGGTTTTTAATCACGAAGGGGTGTTGGTTTTCGCCAAAGGCCTTTTTTGCATCTAATGAGATGGTCATGCATTTTTTCTTTCAGCTTGTTTATATGGTGAATTACATTCATTGATTTACTTATGTTAAACTATCCCTGCATGTCTGTGATGAAGCCTACTGGATCATGGTGGAAGATCTTTTTGATGTGATTTTGGATTCAGTTTGCAAGTATTTTATTAAGAAAGTTTTTATCTATGTTATGAAGAAAATTGGTACATAATTCATTTTAGTTGTTGGGTCTTTATGTGGTTTGGGTATGAGTGTAACTGTGACCTAATAGAAAGAATTGGGCAATGTGCCTTCTGTTTTGAAGAATATCTCAGGAGTATTGGCATTAATTTGTCACTGAAAACCTGGTAGAATTCTATGCTAAAATAATTTGGCTCTGGGTTTTTGGGGGATTTTAATGACCGTTCTGTTTTACTGGGAGTGATAGGCATGTTTAAATTGATTTTCTAATCTTCAATTAAAGTTTGTAAGTGATACCTACTGAAACTTGCTTTGTGTTCAAGTATATGGTCAGCTTTAGAGAAAGTTCCACAAGGTTCTGAGAAGAAGGCATATTCTTTGTTGTTTTCATAAAATGTTATGTAAATATTTGTCAGGTCTATTTTGGTTTATCATGTGTATTAACTCTAGAATTTTTTTTTCCATAGTTTCTGTCTGGATGACCTGTCCTGTAGGGATAGCCCAGCCCATTGGGGGACGTGTTCACCTCAGGCTAATGTTTACGTATAAATCTGGAGGGCGTGAGCCCAGCCACTCTCTTTTTTGTATCTTCTGCTCATCACTGGATCCCTGGTGTTGTAAGGTATCCATTCATTAAAATTTGCTGTTTCATATTAAGCTAGCCTGGTTATTACGCCGCTTACACTGTCCATTGATGAGAGTGAGGTATTAAATTCTCCCACAATTAGTGTGTGAGAGTCAATATATGATTTAAGCTATAGAATTATTTTTTTTTTACACACTTGGGTGCCTGTGTGTTTGGAGCATAGAAGCTAAGACTGAAATGCCATTTAAGTGGATTTTTCTTTTGATGAGTATGTCATGTCCTTTCCTTGTCTCTTATGATCAGTTTTGGTTTGAAGTCTATTTTGTCAGATATTAAAATGGCTATACCAACTTTCTTCTAAGGTCAATTTGCTTGAAATATATTTTCCAACCCTTTATCCTGACGTTATATCTATTCTTGTTATTGCGGTGAGTTTCTTGGATGCAGCTGAGGAATGAATCCTTTTTTTGCATCCATTCTATTGTCTGTGTTTTTTTCTTGAGGAATTGAGATATCGAGAGATATCAATTACCAATGATTGTTGATCCTATTATTTTCTTGTTTGGTGGTAGTGGTAGTGGTAGTGGATGTGGTGGTAATAGTTGTGTGTGTGTGTGTGTGTGTGTGTGTGTGTTCATCCCTTCTTTTGATTTTGTTGGTCTAGGATTACTTATTCTGTGTTTTCATGGGGTTAGTTAACCTCATTAGATTTGACTTTTCTATCTCATACTTTCTGTAAGACTCAATTCATAGATACTGTTTAAATTTTAAATTTGGCTTTGTAATAGAATATCTTTTTTCCACCTCCATCTAGGATGATAAGAAGTTTTGCTGAGCATAGTAGCCTGGGCTGGCATCTGTGGTCTCTTAGAGTCTGCAGCACGTCTGTCCAGGCCCTTCTGGCTTCTAGACTCCATTAAGAAGTTAAGTGTAATTCTAATAGGTCTGTGTTTATAAGTTACTTGCTTTTTTTTCTCTATAATCTTTTGATATTCTTCATTTATTATGGTTATTTCTTTATTTATTATGGTTATTTCTTAATTTTGCTTCAATTTATTTGGTATTCTGTGTATATCTTATATCAGGACAAGACTGAGGGATTGGATGTAGAGGAAAGGAGGAAGTAGTGAAGGTTCTAAGTTAGCTTACCTGTTTCCCTGGCCGAATCAGCTACTGTTTTACTAGGAAATGCCTGCTGGTATTGGATGCTGGGAAACTGAGATTAACTGGGGGAAAGAATGTTGGAGGAGAAGATTCTGATGTTCCATTGGGAATGGGATCTGGAAGACAAGGGAGACTGCAGAATTTCCTCTGCTATAGAGTTAGGGATGAGACTGGGGGGGAGGAGGGTTGGAACTGGAGTTGCAGAAAGAGAGGTGAAGATCTGTTGCCAGCTTATCTGCTTCCCTGGAAGGCGTGATGACTGATAGATTTTAAGAAGGAAAGCCTTGCTGTCAACTAGGTAATGTCAGAGAAAAAAAGGTAGTTCTGTAATTGGAAACTTAATTGATCATACTCATAGAATTAAAAGGAGAAAAGATTCTCTAATTGAGAATCACACACACACACATACACATACAGAGAGAATGAGACACACACACACACACACACACACAGAGAGAGAGGGAGAGAGAGAGAGAGAGAGAGAGAGAGAGAGAGAGAGAGAGAATATGGGTGAGAAACATCTGATTACAAACCTAGAATTGTCTTTATAATATGTTGTTATGACCCTGTCAGGTGCGGTGGATAGTGTGAAATTGCTTCAGATTATTTATTACAAATGGCTATTATTCTTTTATATGCTTCTATGGAAAAAATATTTTGTTATGGGTTGCTTGTTCTTGTGATTAAACCCCTTATTCATGTGATTCTTCTTAAACCTCAGAGTATAAATTGTTTAGTATTCTGTAGAAATTTGGCTATTGCATTAGATGTCCACCTCATTTTTAGGCTCTGCTCTCCCAGGTTCATGCCACCAACTAGAAGAGCAAGAGCTGAGATTAATGGACAAATTATGGGCAATATGTGGTACTTCCTGCAAAAGTTACTTCTTCCATTAGAACTCGCAGAACTGCTTATACATTCATTTTATATTCAAAGTTCTGGATATTAATTCACACACACATGTTTATGTTCATGGCCATCAGAAGTAAATGCCTACATAAGACTTTATATACACACAATCTCAGGAAGAAATAAAAAAAAAACTTCCCAGTGGCAATGCTTCAACAGGATAATTAAAAAGAAATAAGAAATCCTCCATCTTGAATGAGAAATCTGATGATGGTAGAAGTCAGAAATATTGCGAAGTCAGACATCTCTAAAAATTAAGCTAATACAAATTGGTTCATTTATAAGAAGGTCACTATCAATCCTCAACTCAAGTGTAATGATTGTTAAAATTGTGATCTTGCCCCAGTTGTTCCAGAAAAAATCTGTGGACCCAACAGAATCTAAGTTTTCTCCTTCCAAAATTGAAAAAAAAAATTCAGATTCTTCCTTGGAAGCAGAAATCAGGGCTCCCAATCATGATAGCCTGATCAGGCCAGTTAGCTCCCAAGATGTTTTTCCTGGATATACAGGTTATTAACTTAGGGACAATTTTACGACGCTCTGAAGTTGAGTCACTCCATATGTAAATAGATTACAGTCTTATTCATGCTCCAGACAGAGAATATATTTTTATATAGGATTGATTGTTTCTATCTCTCTCAAGTGAAGCAGAAAATATAAAAGAAAAAATTGCTTTTTCCATGAATCCCCAATGCCACGTTTGATCACTCAAACATGAGTCTAAATATTAAGGATAAAAATTGTGCCTATGTCATGTTCTATAAACTCCAGCCAACTTTTTGTGTTCAACACAAGAAACAGTGATCACTTTTACAACGGGAAAAGAATGTACTGAACTTACTTAAACATGAAATTATGTAGTCATGTGTCAGGAATAAAGACTTTGCTGGGGGACTGCTGTATGTCCCAGGATTACATCCCTATTTTCTTGTAAATTAATAAGTAACCAAGTTAAATCAAAATAGTGAAGCAGAGAATACAAAGAAGTGGGATTGGTGAGGGCATGATATTGGAGCATTGATATTGGAACCTGAATGATGTGCAGGACAGCCATGTTCAGGGATCAGAGTCAGTTAAGACAAAGGCACTGAAGTTTAAAAAAAAAAGTTGGTGTTCCCTAATAAAAGTAAGAGGTCCTAAAATACAATGGATTGAGAAGAGACTAAAACAAAAAAGAGTCTATAAGACAGAGGTTAGCACCAACTTGACTTCTAATTTTTGAACCTGGGAGATGTCTAATGACAGGTAGCTGCTAAATATCTTAGTTTGTGACAGAAGAATTTACAACTGGAAGCACCACCTGAGGAGCTTCAACCATATTACCTATGTGTGGTTTCATCCTGACTTCTTCATTATGCTCTAGCAAACAATCAAAGCAAGTGTAAGGTAAAGAAAGAGAATAGCGATGGGGACCTAGGCTGATTGCACCAGTCTGTTGTTCCAGTTTTCTAGAGCAGGAAGAAGAAGCTCACAAGAATGAGGCCATCACAAGTACTTACCTCCCAGTGAAACTGTCTAACACAACAAAACCAAACAAAAGGAGAAAAATACAACTGTGACCTAAGCAAATATTCTTGAAACAAGTGAAAAGTAAAATAATTTTAAAGCATTTTCCTGCATGTAGAATTCAGGAGGGAGTGTGGCCACCCAGTGAAAGGGTTCTACAAGCCAGAATTTTTTGATCAAATGTACATTTTGATGTCTGGATGGAGACCAGAATAGCTGGAAGTATCAGAGGTAAAATGTATTTCTCAGAGGACAGTGGAAATGGGGTGAAAAGTGTGAACGGGAGTGAGGTCATGAATATTGCAAAGCAGAGAACTAAAGTATACCCCTGTGCCCTGATGTAGAGATTAACTAAATGCAGCATAAATGTGAAAGGAAAGTTGTTGAAGGAAAATTGGAAATGGCTTGAAGGCATAGTGGGGATCCTCAGTGTTTTTATCTTAGGGACTTCACATGGGTTATCTCATGCATTGGTTCCACCTTAACATGGGTTATCTCATGCATTGGTTCCATCTTTATTATGGGTTATCTCATACATCAATTCCATCTTTAACATGGGTTATGTCATACATTGGTTCCATCTTAGGCATTTGTTACATCTTTAACATGGGTTATCTCATGCCTTGGTTACATTTTTAACATGAGTTATCTCATGCGTTGGTTCCATCTTTAACATGGGTTATCTCATGCACTAGTTCCATCTTTTCTTTCTCAAACATTTTGTTAGTTGGGCCTTGGTCTTCCCTAACTGCTGTGTGAATTCTTTAAGTCACTTTATGTTTCATGTTTCTCCTATCTCATGATAGTTTCCTTTAAAATATTCTTAAAGTACATCTAAATAATAAATGTTGCTTTCTGGGTTTTTTTGTGAATAAATAAGAAATGGAACATACAGGATATGTAGCAATGCCCAGTGCTGTGAGTTATTCCTGTGGGCTTGAAGACTTTTCTCTTGTCAAAGTTAAAATGTGAGTGGATTAATGTTAGAACAGCATGTAGTGGGAAATGGACACAGAGTTCTAACTGTTTGGTCTATGATGTTCAAACTTTAGAAAAAAAATTTAAATCATAAATGTGATAGAATTTTAAGTGAAAATACTGAACATGGCATTATTTATTCATTTAGGAACTACAAAGAGTTTTCTTTTTAGCCTACCTCTTTTCAAGTGTCACTTTAATCTGGACCTGCAGTGTGTAAGTCCTTTTAATCACAGATATACTCTTAACTAATTAGAAAAAAACATTTCAGAAGCAAGCTTAATATCACCAAAGAAGAGGTGATTTTACCACATTGTAACAGGGCTGTAGATGTTGTTCAGTGGTTAAGAACAACAGCTTCTCTTACAGAGAACATGTTTGGTTTCCAGAACTCATAAAGTTGCTTACGACCATATCTGTAACTATAGTTACAGAGGGTCTGACACCCTCTTCTGGCTTATGAAGGCACCAGGCATGTTCATGGTACAGAGACATAGAGAAGGGAAGCTATCCATATCCATAACATAAAATAAATAGTTATGTTATATCCAAATATGGTGATGAGGTTCTAAACAACTGTCAAGAGGAAATTTTATGCATATATACTAATTTAGAAACTGTGTCAAGACATAGTATTAGTAATTTGTGTTTCTCTACAATACCTTATGCCTTTTGGGGGGCTCTATTTCCTCTGTTGGTTTGTCTTGTCCAGCTTTGATGCAATAATTTTGGTTATATTGTACTATATTTTAATTTGTTATATTTTTTAAAGGAAGGACAGAAGGAAGAAATACCTAGCCACCTTAAGTGTCTTTTGGCCATTTGAAATTCTTCAATTGAGAATTCTCTGTTCACTTCAGTACCCCATTTTTTAATTGGGTTAATTAGCATTTTAAAGTCTAGTTTCTTGAGTTCTTTATATATTTTGGAGATCAGACATTTTTCTGTTGCAGGGTTGGTGAAGATCTTCTCCCAATCAGTAAGTTGCCTTTTTGTCTTAATGACAGTGCCCTTTGCTTTACAGAAGCTTCTCAGTTTTAGGAGGTCCCATTTATTCAATGTTGCCCTTAATGTCTGTGCTACTGGAGTGATACGTAGGAAGTGGTCTCCTGTGCCCATATGTTGTAGAGTACTTTCCACTTTCTCTTCTATCAGATTCAATGTGTTCAGATTGATATTGAGGTCTTCAATCCATTTGGACTTGAGTTTTGTACATGGTGATAGATATGGATCTATTTTTATTCTTCTACAGATTAACATCTAGTTTAAGGTCATGCTCAACCTCCTTAGTGATCAGGGAAATGAAAATCAAAACAACTTTGAGATACCATCTTACACCTGTCAGAATGACTAAAATCAAAAACACCAATGACAGCCTTTGCTGGAGAGGATGTGGAGTAAGGGGAACACTCATTCATTACTGGTGGGAATGAAAACTTGAGCAACCACTTTGGAAATCAGTGTGGTGGTTTCTCAGGAAATTCAGGATCAACCTACCCCAGGATCCAGCAATACCACTCCTGGGAATATACCCAAAAGATACTACAAAAGCATTTGTTCAACTATGTTCATAGCAGCATTATTTGTAATAGCCAGAACCTGGAAACAACCTAGATGCCTCTCAATGGAAGAATGGATGAAGAATGGAATATATATGCATCAGAGTACTACTCAGTGGTAAAAAACAATGACATCTTGACTTTTGCATGCAAATGGATGGAAATAGAAAACACTACCCTGAGTGAGGTAACCCAGACCCCAAAAGATGAATATGGTACGTACTAACTCATTGGTGGATTCTAGCCATGAATAAAGGACATTGAGACTATAATTCATGATCCTAGAGAAGCTAAATAGAAAGGTGAACCCAAAGAAAAACATGTAGTTATCCTCCTGATATTGGAAGTAGACAAGATTGCCAGGCAAAAATTGAGAGCTTGCAGGTACGGGTGGGGTGGGGGTAAAGGGAGATGGGGAGAGAGAAGTGTGAAGGGGAGGATGGGGAGAGCTTGGGGGAATGGGATGGTTGGAATGGAGGAAGAGAAGATATGGGAGCAGGGATGCAAATATCTTAATTAAGGGAGCCATTGTAGGGTTGGCAAGAGACTTGACTCTAGAGGGGTTCCCAGGTGTCCAAGGAGATGTCCCCAGCTTGTTCCTTGAGCAGCTGAGGAGAGGGCACCTGAACTGGCCCAATACTATAGCCACACTGATGAATACCTTGCATATCAACATAGAACCTTCATCTGGCGATGGATGGAGTTAGAGACAGAGACCCACAAATGGAGCACTGGGCTGAGCTCCCAAGGTCCAAATGAGGAGCAGAAGGAGATAGAACATGAGCAAGGAAGTCAGGACTGTGAGGGGTGTGCCCACCCACATGGCTGATCTGATAGGAATTCACCAAGGCCAGCTGGACTGGGACTGATGGAGCATGTGATCAAATCAGACTCTCTGAATGTGGCTGACAAGGAGGGCTGATTGAGAAACCAAGGATAATGCCACTGGGTTTTGATTCTACTGCATGTACTGGCTGTGTGGGAGCCTAGTCTGTTTGTATGCTCACCTTCCTAGACCTGGATGGAAGGGGAAAGACCTTGGACTTCCCACAGGGCAGGGAACCCTGACTGCTCTTTGAATTGGAGAGGGAGGGAGAGGGGGAATGGGAGGAGGGGGAGGGAAATGGGAGGAGGTGAAAAATTGTAAAATAATAATAATAATAATAATAATAATACTCAACCAAATTCAAAAGAAAAAAAATAAATCCCTAGCCTCTAGGATGAAGGTTAACAACTGAGCTGTCATGTATCAGTTTTCTCCAATGGAATGACACTATCAGCCACTCCTGGGCAGGCCTCATGTTCAGGAGATGACCTACATATAATAACCTCCAGGGCTTTGTTGGTAGTGATGGCAGTTGTGTGCCTTTGTTTGCTTGTTCATGCTTATTTCATTAATATTTGGTAGGATACTGTTTCCTTTTTGGTAGTATTTTGTTCTGTTTTCTTTGTTTTGGGGGTTTGTTATTGCATTAGGTTTTTGTATCCTGAGGAATAACTTAAAGTTGGGAGGGTAGGAAAAGGGAGAGGGAAATGGGTCTGGATGAGAACAAAGTATCAAAAAAATATATTTAAATTTTAAAATTGTTTTAAATAATAAAAATACAGTTGAACAGTTGTCAAAAACATCAATGAGGACAATGACCATCTTCTGAAGATACAAATTCCTCAAATGAATGTTGGAAAATGAATCTACTGTTATAAGATGTAGCATGAATAGTAAAACCCCAGAGTCATATATTAGGGTTCAACCCTAAAACCAGGAAAGTAAAGCAGTCAAGCCACTAGAGTAGACAGAGCCTCTCCTTCCTCTCATTTTATATTCCTTCTAGTGGTGGGATTAAAGGCATGTGACTCCCTAGTACAGGAATTAAAGGTGCGAATCCCCACCAACTGGATTTATTTCTGCATTAGTTTTGTGTAGCCCAGGGTGACCTTGAACTCACAGAGATTCATTTACCTGTCACTCCCAAATCCTGGAATTAAAGTTGTGTGTCACCACTGACTGACCTTTAGTGGCTTAAATTTGCCTTCCTGATCTTTATGCAAGCTTTATTTATTAAAGCATAAATAAAGTATCACTATAATAGGATAGATAAATCATTAGGAGTTAATGTAGAGATATGTTCATTTAGTAAAATAATAGCAGTGGGTTCTTTCCTAACCTAGTGACTAATCTAGCTATAGGACCTTAGCCTAACAATTATTCTAGGAACAAGTTTTATCTTGAGTGGGGGACCGAAAATGTGAGCCTATTTTCACATTGACCATAGGTCAGAAAATTGGAACTCTTCTCTATTCCTTCGATGTTATTATGTTTCTACCTCAAACAAAGTCTACAGATCCAACTAAGTTCCAGTTCCCTTAAGGAGATAACTTTGGATTCCACCCAGGGAGTAGCTTACCTACAGAATGTTTTGGCCTAGGGTGTGAACATGACTTGTTTGACTCTAGCAACAGAATGTTTAACTGTGAGTGTAGCACACTACCTTCAATTGGTCTGTTTCTGTCCTTGTATCATGTTAATGCAGGTTTTTTTTTTGTCTTGCTCCTACCTTTTGGGACAGGGATATTCAAAGTAATTGGAAATTAAAAGTTGGTGAATTTCTGTACTCCCTGGAATTCCCTCCTGATACTATTCTAAGTTTCTCCATTTTATTATTTTCATCCGTTTCTTCATATTGTTATTGTCTTCATATTGCCTCTACCTTTTCAAGAGGTATTTTTGTTGAGGCTGATCCCAGACAATATAGTGAATTAGATTTAAATCCAATCAAAAAAATGGCTGGTGACTTTCATGATGGTCAAGCTACTATTATGCCACTGTGAATATCTTGCTATGTCAGTTATGATTATGATTCCCAGAACTAGCAACTGGGTAAGAATGATTAGTTACAATTGTACTTTAGTAAAATACGTAACTCATTACATAACTTTGAAAGTTAACAGTGGAGATGAAGCTTCCAGGTCAATACTAAGTTGATTTCCCTGTGTTATGTGACCCAAAACTGTCTTCAGAAATAGTACTTTGTTGAATCTAGAGGGTAACCAAGAGCATTGGTAATCACTGGGAGCATCTAGGGGTCTATGCGACCTTTCTGGCTAACAACTTCAAGGTAAGCAACCCGTTTATTGCACTGAGATTTATATTAGATAGGTGTCCGGTTTCTAGTAGGGGTATTAGCATGCTGTTATAGAGAAAATGTCTTTATAAATATATGTTTATACAATTTAGGAATCTTCCACAGTAATAGGTAGGTTTTCGTATGACCTTTTTTTGCCCCTGTGGATTCTTATGATTTCCTGACATCTACATGTGTCCCAACAAAACATATGAATCTACAGATATAACACTAGTACTCGTAAATGAAAGAAAAATCTTTATCTGATTTTCTTCACTCAGAATAACTAAACTAATTATCCATGCTTTTATGTAAAAATTTTATAATTTAATTTTAAAAGATGAAGAATATTTCATTGTGTAAATAAACCATATTTTCATTATGTATTCATCCATTGATGGATATCTAAGATGTTTACCTTCCCTGATTATTGAAAATAAAATAGCAAGGATCATGGCTTATCTAATATTTCCATAGTAAAGTATGTAATCCTTTATATATACACCCAAGATGTTGTGGTGGCTTGAATAATAATGGGGAATGGCATTATTGGAGGTGGGGCCTTGTTGAAGGAAGTATGTCACTGGAGGTGAACTTAGAGGTTTCAGATGCTTAAGCCAGGCTCACTGTCTTTACCCTGCTGCCCGCAAATCCTAATGTAGAACACTTGGGTCCTCTAGCACCATGTCTGCCTGCACAGCCCTGTTTTCTGAAATGATGACAATGTACTAAACTTCTGAAACGGTAAGTCAACCTACATGGCACACTTCTAAATAAGAAGCTTCAAAATGTTCAAAATTTATTCAAAGTAACTGACCAGATGGTTTTTCTTATATCAGAAGTTTTTCTTATAAAGATTTTAATCCATTCTATGGGCTGTATCTCCACCTGAATGATAGTGTCTTTGTTGTATAGAAGCTTTTCCGTTTAATGGAGTCTTATCTACTATTGGTCTTAAAGCCTATGCTTGTTCAGAATATTTCTTCCTGTGCCCATAGGTTCAAATGTATTCCCTACTTTCTCCTTAACTAGATTCAGGGTACCAGGTCTTAGATCATATACTTGATCTATTTAAAATTAAATTTATTATAGCCTGAAAGACAAGGATCATACTTAATTCTTTTATATATGTGTAGCTATCAGGTTTGGCCAGTGCCTCTTGTGGAAGATACTACCTTATCTCCAATATACATTGTTCATCTCTTTATATTTAAATAAATCATTTGACAATAAAAATGTGGAATTATTGTTGTGCCACAACACTATTCAATTGATCAATGTGTCTGTTTTTATGTCACTATCATGCTAATTTTATTATTATTATTTCTGTTGTATAACTTGAATGCTGGGATGTTAATACCTTCATCAGGATAGTTTGTTGTTCTTGTTGTTGTTTTACTGCTCAGGATAATTTCAAATATCCTGGGTCATTAGTGTTTCCATATAAAATTTAAGATTATTAATCATTTTGCTTACAACTTTTTGCTTGTATTCCCAATTGGTCTGGAACTGATTAATTCTTTTCAATTCCATCTCACCCCTTATGACCTGGAAAGGACTTTGAGGAAACCATTGTGTGACTTTGGATTAATAATTTTGTTCTTGAGTTTTCAAATCTAAAACTTAAAATAAATTATGGTTCCTAATTGCTTGACATGGTATTAAGTAAAATATATTAATGTAGAGAGATTACTTAGAATAACACTTTACTCAATAAGATCAATTAAAACTTTATCTATTTTATTAAGTATCTGTAAAATACTACCCATAATGCAGATTAATTTTATGTATTCAAATGAAAAATTCTAATTAAGTAATAGATAGAGGCAATGATTATCAATGAATACTCAATTTTCAATCTTTTGAATCAGGAGTAAGTATATAATCAGACAACACCTAAAATCTTGAATCAGTGATAAAATTGCAAAATGATAAAATTGTAAGATGGATAAAATCATACACATAAAGATGTAATATTTTAGAAAGAATTTGGAAGTAGATCTTTGTTTTTATTTAAATTCTTAACTGCATTTTTGTAGGAAACAAATAAAGTTCTAAAAGTATTGTTTGAGATGGACAGAGGACCCCAATGCCTCTGACTCATTGGAGTGGCAAATCCTTCCATGGCTGAGACTCAAAGTCACTACAAAACTGCTTTCTGGTCCAAGTGCAAATGTTGAAGAGTGCACAAAAATGTCTAGAGCATCTCTCTCTTTCTGGATGTTTACAACCTAAAGACTGCTTCCCTTACAGAGACTGATTCTACTGAGATTAGTTAATCCTGCCTATCTGTTCAGCTCTCCTTCCTTCTTGATTATCTGTATGTTACAAACCCATATCTTTGCTCAGAGATATACACTGCAAACACTTTTATTTTGGAAGACCATCTGATCCCAGACGTTCTATATATGTGTTTGAGACTTCTTCATTCCCTCATCCCTCCTATTAATGGTTCCAAGACCCATGTAATTCAGAAGTTCACAAATTTTAATTTTTTTAGTTGTTTGTGAATGTGTATGTGGGCACATATGCCATCGTGTGAATGTGGAAATAAGAGAACACCTTGTTTAAACCAGTTCTCTCTTCCTATCTTCTTGGGTCCTAGAGATTGAACTCAGATTGTTAAACTTGGTAACAGATGCCTCTATCCACTAAGCAACCTTGCCATTTCTTCTACGAAATATTTTAACCCATTTTTGTTTGTTTTTGTTTTTTGAGAGACAGGGTTTCTCTGTAGTTTTGAAGCAAGCCTTGGAACTAGCTCTTATACATCAGACTGGCCTTGAACTCTCAGATATCTGCCTGCCTCTGCCTCCCAAGTGTTGGTATTAAAGCTGTATGCCACCACTGCCCAGTCTTTAACCAGATATTTTAAGTGAAACCTAAAATAAGCTTAGTCTAATACCTTACTAGTGTATTAAAAAAAATGGTGACTAAAGCTGTCTGTTAAAAACTCAAAGATATAAACATCTAATTCTGGATTAAGGAAGATATTAACAGTTAAATTTCTCAAATAAACACTATGACAAAAGGGTGTAGGTAATACCATAAAAGATACAAAGTTAGCAACTTAGCATATCAATATTTAGTAGATAATAACTGATAACAATAATCTTATTCTTTTCAATTTCTTTCTTTTCTGCCCAGCTTGCTGCTATCTTTGTTGTTATTGTTGTTACTTTATTTAGTTTATTGTTGCTTATTTTTCTAGATTTTAAGTCTTAATTTTCCCTTCTTAAGCTTTTAAGACACATTTTTGTGTTTTAGATTAATTGTATATTGTGTGTCTGTGGTGCATGTGTCTGTTCAGGTGCCCAAGGCATCTGGAAAAGCACATAGATCACCTTAAACTAGAGTTACAAGCAGCAGTGAGACATCTGATAAGGGTGCTGGGAAAACATCACTCACTGCCTGGGGACTGGCCACCAGCAGCACAGGGCTCACAGGGACACTCACAGCATAGGCCATACTATGGCTTTTCTATCCTTGGGTTTAAGGGAAAAGACACTCACAATTTTTCTTGACGGTATCCTTCTTTATTATTCTGTGTTCTTTTGTATTCTTTCTTCTGTATACTTTTTTCTCCTGAAGTTTATATACCCCAAAAAAATTTTTCAAGCAATATAGAAATTACAATGTGCTTACATTCTATTTTTCAAGTGAATGATTATAATGAATACAGGTAAAAACATGCTTTTCATCTTCCTTACATAATTAAACATTTTATTTATTACAGGTGAAAAACAAATTATTCCAAAAACCCACATACATTCATACCCAAGCAGCGTATTATAGATTAACCATGTAGACAAAATATTCTTCTCCGTCAGGTCTTTTACTGGCATGCTGCATTTCGTAGTTACAAAGAAAGGGCCAATTCTTTTAGTTTATTACTTATTTTTAAAGGTAATCTTATAAGGACTCTTAAAAGAATCATAAACCTAAACTTTTATATATGAAAAAGAATCAGTCAGCTCTACTTTAAACCTTAAGGGTATACGCCCCCTCAACAACAGTTTTGTATATCAGGAGATTGAGGACAGAAATGGGTGCAAGGAATTAATAATCTCCTTTGATCATCAACTAATCCTTGTAAGAAAAGCATATCAGCTAGCAATAATTGGGCTGCTTTGTATTTGTTCCCTGACATTAATGAGTTCCTCATTCAACTATGTGTCTTTCTGTCATGGCCATCAGCAAGGATGACGCACGACACCGGAGCTCTTCCTGCTGCAGTTTTATTCAGGACCTTTTACAATTGTATCTCTCTCTCTCTCTCCTCTCTCCTTCCTCCTCTCCTTCTCTCTCCCCCTGGGCAAACCTCTCCCAGCCCTTAAAAAGGCACAGGCTGCCAACTCTGGATTGCCAGATGGGCACTGCCCATAGATCCATGCATATGCAAGCAGCTGACAATCATTGCGTGATAATAGCATAAGTCAGGTCTTAGCCATAATTAGGAGCTGATTATCAGGTGTGACTCCACGCAGCTCTCTACAGTTCCCCCTTTTGTTTTGTAAAGCAACAGGCAAGAGTAGAGGTCTGATCTCTGTTAAAAATGGAACATGTACTAGTGTTTGTCCAGGTGTCATCCACTCAGAGAACACTAGACTTGTCCAGTGCCTTTTTACAGAGGTGGGAGTTAGACACCAACCCACATGCAATCAGACTTGCTCTTCTTGAGGCTGATGTATGCTTACCTCAAGTGCAGTGCGCAAGCCTCGCATCCTGTGCTCAAATATAGATAACCAAGCTTGAGGGGACTGTCCTGCTTCAATGACCGTGAAGACCTGAATGATCATTATTGCATTGCGATGCTGTGAAACCCTTATGTGACAAATGCACCATAGGCATACCAGGGAGGCAAGCACCATTAAGCTTGTTAGGGCTCCTATCCGGCCCACTCCTTCAGATGATCCATGGAGTGATCCAGGAGGATAGTCCTTCTGCCAGGCAGTGGAGATATCCCCATACCCATTCATACCATGCCAAACACAAGGGAAAGACAGCAGCAGTGAACAAGGCACAGCAGAAGCAAAAGACATGTGATCTCGGGCCTTGCCTCTCTGATTTTCAGCCATCAGGGATGTGCCTTCCGGTGGGCTAACACCCGGAAGTCAACTGCTCTCTTCTGCTCCTCTGACAAGGCCACCAGCAGGAAAATTACAGGTTTTCTGCAAGAATATTACATCAACATCCCTCCATCTTTCCTTGCCAATTTAGAGTTTTATTTCATTTGTTTGTATTTGTTGATTACTCATTATATTTTAAAATTCTGCATTACTGCATGTGTGTGAGTGTGTGTGTATTCCCAAATAGGAATATCAGAGGCAATTATTTCTCTCAGAAATGATGTGACGTTCCCCAACTCCTTCTCTTACTATTCTTACAAATTAAGAGCTTTAGATATTTTTGTTCTCCATATAGCCCTCATCAACAAGGCTCTGGATTTTACTGAAGTGGTTTTGTATGTTTGTTTTCTGTCATGAAGTTTTCCAAAGAAAAATAATTTATATTTAGAAAAAAGTTTGCTTATCCACTCATCTATTTCCTTATGCCTTTTTTCATAGTTCTTGCTTGAATAGTGTCTTTTCTTCACATGGGTAAATGGAGAAGCGTTCCTTCAATGCCGCATCTCTGCAGAAAATATTACTGTGAGATGAAATCTAGGTGAATTGCAATCCTGCACTTTTTGCTGTCTCTATCTGTAGCTACATCACATCCTTACTAAAGAGAAACTCATTGTAATCCCATTTACAGGACTCGGCAAACCTTTGCTAACTTCCATCTATATATAATTCTGGGATTGTTATCATAGTATGTTTTCTCTCTTTGCTTCTCATTCAAGACATTTACTCAGTTATTTCCAAATGTAACCCACAATTTATCTATAAAGCTTGATATTTCCTCTTATTGCTTATAAAAACTTTCCCTTCTATGGTGGCTTGAATAGGAATAGCCAGCTCATAAATCTGAATGTTTGATCATTAAGAAGTAGTATTATTGGATAGGGATTAGGAGGTGTGGCCTTGTTGGAGAAAGTGAGGTACTGTGAGTGGCCTTTGGAATTTCAAATGGTCAGGACAGGCCCACCGTCTCTCTCTTCCTGCTGCCTTTGGATCCAGTTGTAAAACCCTCAGCTACCAAGTCTGCCTATAGGCCATCAAGCTGCCCTCCATGCATAATGGACTGAACATCTGAAACTATAAACAAGCCCCAATTAAATATTTTCTTTTATAAGATTTGCCATGATGATAGTATCTCTTAATATGGAACATTGTCTAAAGTATCAATTTCTTGGATTTCTCCCAGAACCCATATAAATTGAATTTCTGGATTTCTACATTATGTGGATATCTGCCTTTTGCATTCTTGTAGTTTCCATCTTTTGTGACTTTTCTTTCATTTTGAGATATTTGTTCTTTTAATCTTTGAGGCTATTAATTCAGGTTTTAACAACGATCATATCAGTTGCACAGCTATTCATTAGCATTCTTAGTTCAAAGTACAATTTGTTAATTATCGAACATTTTTAGTTCAATTGTTAATCTACTCAATAGAATTTATGTATTTACTCTGTAGGTATATACGCAATATGCACCTCATAAAACTTGATCATGCAAAGAAGCACTTTACTAAAAGTCACCATCAGTGAGATTGTTCAATTAATTATTTTATAATTTCAATCATGTCTATATCTATGTGTCTCCTTATAAGGATACAAACATGATACTACAGGTGCCTCTGAAGTCCAGAGGGCACACAATCCCTCAGGAGCTGGAGTTATACCTGTGAGTGCCTTTCATGGGTGGTGCTGGTAACTGAACTGTGGTCCTCTATATGAGCATCTCTTACCTTTAATCATTAAACAATCTCTCCAGCATTAGTGATGCTTTTCCAAACGGGTATAGTGCATGTGCATGCACGCATGTGTATGTGTGTGTGTGTGTGTGTGTGTGTGTGTGTGCGTGTGCGTGTGCGTGTGCGTGAGTAAAAGAGAGAGAGAGAGAGAGAGAGAGAGAGAGAGAGAGAGAGAGAGAGATATGCAGGTACACATATCATGCATATACTCAGAGACCAAAGAAGAAAGTCAGGTATCCTGCTCCATCACTCTCTACATTATTACATTGAGAAAGGGTTTCTCAAGGAATACGGAGTTAGGCTGGTAGCCAGCAAGTCCCAGTGGTCCCTCTGTCTTTACCCCCAATAGTGCTCAAGTTAGAGACATATATGTCCATATCTGCTGTCTCACTCTTTATGTGAATATTGGGGATTTGAGTCAGGTACTGAAGGTGCTCTTGTACCCTAAGAGATCTGAATTTTCATGAGTAAGACTTTAATTTTCTCAGCATTTCAGTCGAGCTAAATCTATTACAGGAATAACAACATTTTAGAAGCTAGATGCTGCTCTCAGTATCTGCAGACCCCTCAAACAGCTGTGTCTTAGCATGTCACCAATTCTGATTCAGTAGTTCTGTATAAAGTGGGGTCTTGTGAAGCTCAGTAGTGGGCCATAGCTTCTGGTGTCAAGTTCTCCACTCTACACTGCACTATATTAGCTCATGTCATCTCTCAGGTTGTTCTTCCCCACTGGAAAAATCCTAAAACCTTGTAGATTCTGCTTGTGCCAAGGTTAGAATTATCTGAGGTCTTGTAGAGGACTAGAAAAGAATCATACTGCCTGTCCAGTAGCACCCCTGAATAAAGCAAATAAGTGAAAATTTTCCAGACCTACTCCTTTTCCGTCCCAGAGATTTGTGAACCTCCAACGGGCACACTGTCTCTAGGATTTACAAAATTTTAATCAAGCAGCTCAGTCTCTAAAGAGACTGGAAAGAAAAGTTCTGTTTGTTTTCCTCTGTCATCGAAGAAGCAAGGCATGTCTCACAGTCTCTAGTCCCATGTGAGTTCACTTGACAACGGCTGGTTGAGCAAAGATAGCTCATTGCTGACTAGATTTGAGGGATATCTTCACACCATCTTCATTGCTCACAAAAGCCTCTGGTATTTATTTTTAGCAAGAAAGTGCAATAGGAAATACATTTTAATATCTATCAGGCTTGCTTAGGATTCTACAAATATCCAAGATTTTTAGACAGAAAAAGAAAGGGAAAGTTCAGATATATGTATTGCATTTCACTGCAAAAGAAAGAACTCGAAGAGCTCTGCACCATGGGAAACTCCCTCTGACATTTCACTGAAGAAAGTCAAGATGATACTTTTACCTTAGAATCATGAACAACTACAGAAGAAAAGAGACAAAGGTATTTTAAAAATGAAAAAAAAAGAGAATATTGACAAATTCTCATATTGTTCAACTCTTCTTTCATGTATGAAGGATCTTGATATTCTCTGGCATAGTGGTAAATGACAAGGAAGATATACATGATAGGTGTTCTCGATACAGTCTTCAGGGAATGTAGGATCATGTCTGTACCTTTACTGAAAACTAATAGCACCAGAAAAGAGACAACCAAATATGATGTGCAAATTCTATAAGTATTGAGTTATGCTTGTCTATTCTTAGGTATTCCCCGATACAACTGTAAGACTTGACCTACTTTTCACAAACAGAGGAGAATCATAGTTCCATAGCAGCTAAATTGACAAAAGAACAAGAGAGCACTTTCCACTAAGAACATTCTTACCTGTTTTTTTAAAATTTTTTATTCATTTATTTTTATAAAACTTGTTGGCATGGAGCACAGGGGAAGAGAACAGTTGCAGCCTGAGATGTAGCAAGGGGGCAAGATGAGTCTCCCTTAGGAGAGAACTGTGCCTTTCCGTAGCTCTCATGCTGAACTTCAGACACAAAGATGCAGCCTTCCTAAGGCTGACAACTTCGAATTTTCTGTGAGTGCCCTGAAAAAGAAAACCCCCAGAGAGACCCCAGAGGAGCCTTGGTGTTGTTGTTGCTATGCCTGAGCAAAGAAGAAGCTTGTTACCTCTCTCATGCTCTGGTTGTTGGTTGTTGTTGCTGATACTGTTTATTGGTTCTGTTCATCAGTTAGCTCTGTTTGGAAACCTTTGAATGTGATCTTAAGATCCTTCCAACTAATACAAAAATTCCCAAGTTTCTGCTACTCCATTCAGTGACATTTATTGTTTTATTATAAAAGTTCAAAAGATAACATACTTACTACAGACTAGGAACCTCCTTTGGGATATCAAGGTGAACCACAGGTGCTTAGAGCAGTCAAGGTCATGACCTACAGATGAAACACTCTGCAGCAACGCACACTCACGTGGGGAAATGTGCTTCTCCTGTGCTGCAGACACAATATCACATAACTAAGAAAACCTTCTGGGATCTCTCACTTTCTGTGTTTGTTCCACATGTCTCCATTAGTTAAGGATTGTGCTGTTTGATTTCTTCATAAACAAGTTTCTTTGATTTCAAATATATTTATAGAATCTAGTCACCAGGCTTGCATTTATTTATTAGAAATCTTTTTCATGTTAAAAATAATATTTCGAGGCCATAGGATTTTTATTTTGTAGTGGAGCTAGGGACACACAAAAAAGGAGGAACAGTTAAAAGAAAATATGTGCATTAATACTCTGCCTTCCTATTCCTAACTTCCTTTTTCCAATATGCTGCCTCAAATTGAAAATAGAATGTATGTATCAACATTCTAAACAATCTTCATGTTTCGACATTTATATATGCACCATCTTTTACTTTTTATATATTTATTATTATGTCATTTTACTAGCATAGCATAATAAAGGAATAGAAGCGGAGCATGGGAAGGCAACCTTAAAACCATTCAAAATATATGAGATAGTAAGAAGGATGAATGAGTTTCTATTTTCTGTTTATCTATTTATTCGTTTGAGACAAGTATCTCCTGAAGCACAAGGTAGACTCAACCTCACTACATAGCCGAGAGTCACCTTGAATTCCTGATTCCCAGCATGTACTATTTCACTCTGATCAGAGCTAGAGACAGAATCCAAAGCCTCAAGAGGCCATTCAGCTGTATCACCAACCCAGCAAGGTAGTCTTTGAGGATCTAAAGTGTTTTAGATAATCAAGGTTTTCAATACATTAAAGATTACAATGACAATCATCTATAAATTGCAATTCTTTTATATACTTCAAAGTTTCTATCCTGCCCTCAGGAATACAGAATATTAATTTCAATGACACATTCTTTCTCATGGAACACAGAAATGCACGGGACTTGGGAATGGATAAGAATTGGTCTTTCGGCCAGGAGGTGGTGGCACAAGCCTTTAATCCCAGCACTCGGGAGGTAGAGGCAGGAGGATCTCTGTGAGTTCAAGATCAGCCTAATCTACAAGAGCTAGTACCAGGACAGGCTCCAAAACCACAGAGAAACCCTGTCTCTAAAAAAAAAAAAAAAAAAAACAATAGAATTGGTCTTTCTAAATAAGAGGCTCTCAAGTCGCACATTCTTATGATAATATGTATTGGATGAATGCTATCATGGGTCTCTAGTATGTTACACAGTGATTTCTGCCTATTGTATTCAAAGCTCAGTAAGACTGCAATGGTATCTCTTCCCTGCTGTGTATTGATAAAGAGAACAATGATACTCGTGCTGGGAACATTGATTCTCAATGTGATGATGCCCTTAGGTCAAATGGACACTTTACAGAAAGAAAGAACTTTTATATGCCTCCAAGGAGAAGCAATCAACAAATCCCAGAGGATAGAGAGCTAATTTGCAAAATAAATCAAGTGCAAATAAACTGTTTTCTTATATATGTGCAAAGGAGGGGAGTAAAAATATAAATTGTTGGGGCAGATGGGGAAGAAGCCTTGAGATTAAAAACTTTGAAGTCATTAAAAAAAAAAAAAACATCACAACCTCTCTCACTCTTCTGAAGACTTCAACTTTCTTACTGAACTAATGACCTTGCTACCAACAGCTGGTACTGACATGTAATATTTCTAGAATAGAGCCTCCTGTGTATGATTTCCTCAGCTTCTTTTCCCACCTGAAGAATCTTTGTAATCATGTACTCTATTCTTTGTGTCATATAGAAGCAGTAGTTAGGGCTTGAATGGCAGCTAGGCATTTAATTTGTAAACTTTTACAAATTATTTAATATTCCCTATCATCACTTTAATTTTAATCATCATCATAATTGTAATACTTCTCCAAACTGGTTAAAAGCATTTAGAAAGGTTGTTTTTAATTATGCTCAGTAAATTTACAGTGGTCCACATATAATGGTTAAAAACAACCCTATCAGTGAGGAGGGGGTGTTTTATTTTGCTTTTGTTAGTGGGAAAGTTATTTCCTGCCAAGGCTAACTTTTCCTAGCATCTTTCCTCCCATCAAATGTCTTCATTTTGTGTTTAATTATTGTATAATTAAAAGAGAACTTCTATGTTCTTTTAAACATGACCAGGCAGTCCCATCTGCTATTGCAGTAGCAGCAGGGATTGGGGAAAGGGCACACTGTGTATGAACTGTCACAGAAAGTACTCTCTGAAAGAGGCATCTGCCATTTGCTGCCTGCATTTAATCTGCCCCAAAGGACTCAAGGCCACACTAAATTCAAATGAGGTGAGGAGGGCTACAGACATATTCAGTCAGTAGAGTGCTTGTCTAATATGCAAAAAAGCTGGTTTTGATGCCTAACATCCCCAAAACTGGATAATGTGGCACATACTTGCAATTCCAGCATTCAAAAAGCAGAAACAGAAAGATTAGAAGTTCAATATATTTCTTGACTACTCAGAGACTGCATAAGGATATACAAGACAAAAAATTATCAGCAAGAATAATACACTTTTTATGATGATCTTATTTTTTAAGATTATTTATACTTATGTGGATGCACATGTGCGTGCATGCTATGTGTGATCAGGTGCCTAGGGAGGCCACAAGAGGGCATTGGATCCCTTGAAACTGGAGTTAGGACAATTGTGAGCTTCCTGGTATTGATTCTGAAACCCCAACTCAGGTTCTCTGGAAGAGCAACAAGCTTTCTTAGGAGTTCACTGAACTTTCTGAACCCTCTCTCCAGCCCCAATAGTGATCTTTCATTTATGGTGAACTTGTTGTACTCCTGATCCACTTGTTTCTACTTCCCAAATGCTAGCATTATACTTGAGTGTCAGTATATCCAGCTAAAGTATGTTTTAAATTGTATTTATTCATTTATTTATTTGAATAGAGGAAAATACACATACTATAACATACATATGGTCACACCACAACTTGCAAGAATTTGTTTTCTCCTTTCCCTATATAGGTTCTGGGAATTAAACTCAGGCCATCAGACTTAGTGGTAAGCACCTTTACCCACTTAGCCATCTCACCAGGCCCTAGAAAAAAAATTTGATAATGCAAAAAGGGGTCCTTGTTCACTATTTTTCTCATTAAAATCCTTTATTAAATACTCACTAAATGTGTAAGTTGTATATTAATAAAATATATAGCAGTATATCTATACAGGCTTGGATGTAGGGGGGAGGGCCTTGGACTTCCCACAGGCAGGGTAACTTGCCCTCTCTCATGACTGGAGGAGGAGGGGCAGGGTGTGGGGGGAAGGGGAGGGAAGTGGGAGGAGGAGAGGAAGTGGAAATTTTGATTTGTATTATTTATAAAGTAATAAAAAATAAAACCTTAGATGTTGATAAAGATTTAAATAGTCCCAGAGAACTAACAATTGAAGCTGAGAAAGAGTTAACTGTTATTAAAGAAAAATTACAGGAGGAAATGTGGATCAAGTTAATTCAAAACTTAATTTGTTCTAGTCATATTGCCTTCCAGAATTTCCCCTACAGGAATTTTAATGCAGAGGGAAGATATTATCTTATAATGGATCTTTTTATCACAAAACCAAGTAAAAAATTAAAATTTATGTGGGAAAGGTCTCTGAATTAATGATAAAAGGAAAACTGAGACTTTGTCAAATAGCAGCAATAGACCCAGTAGAGATTATTGTGCCTTTTACTACTGATAGAATTTAAAAAGTTATGGGAAGACAATGACCCTGGCAAAGAGCTTGTGTTACTTTTTTAAAAGACATTAATGGCAATTATCCCAAAAGAAATAGAATTAAAGTTATAAAGAAAACTATTTGGATCCTTTCCTATATTGTACATGACACACCAATAATTGGAGTTTGTATATTCTATACTGATACAAATAAATCAGGAAAGTCAGGTTACAAATCAAAAGATTTAAGTAAAGTGGAGCAAAATCTTTATAATTCTGTCCAAAAGGGAGAATTATATGCTATTCTTATGGTACTTAGGGATTTTAAAGTAATTGTAACCTCTCATTGTAATTACTGATTTACAATATGCAGAAACAGTTTTTTGGCATATTGAAAAAGCTGAATTTACACCAGATGATACAGAATTTGCCTCATTATTCATTCAGGTTCAAGATATAATCAGGAATAGGCTTTGTCTCTTCTCTATGACACACATCTGATTCCATATGGGTCTGCCAGGTCCTCATGAACAAGGGAATGAAGAAATTGATTGATGATTGATTTTAAATGTTCAGAAGGCCTCAGAATTTCATTAAAAATATTATTTCAATCTAAAGGTTTAAAGAAAGAGTTTTCTATTCTTTGGCAACAAGCTAAGGAGATTATAAAGAAATATCCTACTTGTTCTTTCTATAATCAAACACTGCTACCTACAATAAATAACTCATAGGGTATTCAAAAAATAAAATCTGGCAGGTGAATGTGTTCCTCTTTGAGGATTTTGAAAATCAAAATATATACAGAACACCTTTGACACATTCAGGTTTTCACATCTGCTTTGAGCTCAGAAAAGGCTGATTCCGTAATTACACATTTATGAGAAGCTATGGCCATCATGGGTATACCTGCACAAATAAAGACAGATAATGTTCCAGCATATGTCTCTAAGAAAGCACAACAATTTTTTTTGTTTGTTATAATATAAAGCATATTACAGGTATACCAAACAATCCTACAGGTCAGACAGTTATAGAAAAATCAAACAAAAGTATAAAGTATCTGCTAAACAAACAGAAAGGGATGAGAAATAACCCCAGGAATAAATTGCATAATGATTTATTAGCCTTGATTTTTTGTTAATGCTAATGAAACAGAAATAATAGGAGCAGAGAAACATTGGACAAGAAAAAGCTTCTGAATTAAAGCAGCCAGTGTATTTCAAGGGTGTGTTGACCTCACAATGGAAACCAGGAGATGTGCCACATTGAGAATGGGGTTTCACTCTTGTTTCCACAGAAGAAGAAAAGCTATGTATACCATCAAAAATAATAAAGATTTGCTTTGAAAAAAAGAAACCTATTGATAAAGAGAAATGACAACTCATCTACAGAGGTGGCAATCTTACACATGGTAAGGAATCATCATAAGGGTTGGGACAGGGTACTATTGAATACACAGAGACTATTTGCAATTATACCAGGCAATAATCTTGAAAAGTAACTATGATTTTACTTTTACAGGATCTTATAGAAAGAGCATTACCCGCATGAAAGTTGGAAGTAATTCTAAAAGATAATACCCCCTCTTTCACCTAAGTTTGTCTTCAAGGTTAGGGATATCAATTAGGGGTTAATGATAACTTGTATAGAATTGGGGTTGGGGTGGAATTTATGTAGGCTCAGGGATCTCTTCTTAAATAAAGGGAAAATTGGATGGGATAATAGGTAGGTTAGTGTAAACTCACACTAATAATAATAGAGTGTACTAGAGTGAATACTTGTGAGTAATTATTTATAAGCAATTTACATTGGTATAGATACTTATATATTGATACAAACTCAAATTATATTGAATATACTTTTATTTCTGTTTAAAATATTTGTATACCTAGGCAAAGTTATTTTGTCATAGTCTATGCATGCATACTTTTTCCTCTCCTTAAGACATTTTCTATATTGATACAATTTTAGGATATATTTATTATATTGCACTATACATTTCTACCTCTGATCAAGATAATTACACATTGTTTACATTTTGAGGTCATTGTCTTTATTTGCTGCACAGGTGTTTAAAGATTAATATTCTATAATGAAGTCTTACTCTTTAAGCTACATAGGTATCACAAATTATTGGTCAATATTCATCCATGTTGGTCACACTTATAGTTAGACTAATGAGGTTCCTTAGATGTAAAGAGATAATATTCTGCATAGATAGGTCATCTTCACTCACTTCAAAGAACTGTAAAATATGACATTTATATATTTTATGGTTCTGTTGATGTGAGACACAATTACTCCTAGCAGCGCCAATCTATTCCTGAGAGAAAGTTGGGCACCTAAGACACTCCATTTGGAGCTTATTTTTCCCCCTTTGGCAAAACTGGCCTTTGGGCAAAGAACTGCTCATGCTTCGATGACTGACAAAATTCATGGTATCCAGCAGGATACACCAAAAAAAAAAGACTACCAAACCTTGCCAAGACAGGGAAAGACAGTTCTCAAAATCCTCCTGCCTCTGAAAATAATCTGTCAGTTACTATAGGCCTTAGCCAAAGTTGGTTGCTCCAACATTGCAAATGAGACTTTGGGTGATTACCCAGGTAGCTAGTTGTCTCTGCTATTTATTAAACATTTTGGAAGTTGCTTGATTGTACTTCCTGTTTGCTCAAGTAATATTATTTCCCTTCTCAGGTCTTTGACTTGGTTGAAGATTGTATAGACATAGTTACTTTCCTCTCATAACATGGCCAACCCATTTCTAATACAGGACTTAGACTCTTTAGGATAGGATTATTATTGAAATGTTTAGCATAGGCTTCTTACTTGATATTGTTTATGCTAGTTGTAATTCTAATTTTTATAATTGATACTTGTTCTTATTGTATATAGTTTTCTATTAGGCTTAGAACACTCATATTTAGACAAAAGGTTGAAGTGATGTGGAAACTTTTTCAGCCAATAGTCTTTAAGACACCAGTCCACTTGGGTGTGGTCTCTTATACTATAAATGCAGCTATAAATCTTGCATGCTCTTTCTCTTCCCTCTCACCTGGGTGCTGGATTCAGTTCCTGATGCCCATTGATGCAGAGGAAAATGATCTTTGAGTCCCCCCCAAATAAAGAGCCCTTCTTATATTCAGTTCTGAGCTAGTGTGGGATTATTTTATTCCTGTCCTCACACACCATTGACTGATAATTTCCTGCTGTCCCTCTCAGAAAGGTGGTAATATGAGGGATAGAGTGACCTGTTATCTATGGGAGTACCATATTTGCCTCAGCAAGGAGAAATGAGCTGCATGGCAGCATGGGAAAAGAAGACCTGGAGGCCAGTAATGGCCAGGCCTGAGGTGTGTGAGCTGTGACTGGAGTGAGTTTCCTGCTTGATTAAGGTCTTAGAGTTCTGTCTGAGCCTCAAATGTATGTGACACTACAAGAGGTGGGTTCAAGGAGAATAGTCTTGCCTTGCCTTGCCTAGTATGTAACTTGAAAACCTTCTGGTGTCTGACTCCCTTCATGTTAGCAGCATAGGCAGGCATCTGCCCCAGTGCAGGACATAGCACACAAGCTGCAGTGACAGCTCTGGACCACTCTTAGACCTCTGCTGGGCTGTGTGCCTGTCATCTGAGGTCCTTTTCCATAAGAACTTTTTCAGTTTTGGTAACAAGGAGTTAAGTTTACAAGCACTGGGCATCTCAAGGATTATACCCCTGCCCCTGGTGAGATGGAGATATCCTTTCTCCCTCCACTTGGCATCTGCCTGCCCCCCCTCCTCTTGCTAACCAAGAAGGTATGCTTGTATTTTTCCTCAAATTGCCACAACACCAATATGGGTCCCGGCAAGAGATGTATGGCCCAACATGATCAGCCTGCTTTCACCAAGGAGGGGATAACCCAAGATAGGTAATATATGTATTCTCCTTCCTTGCTGTCATTGCCCCACCAAACAAATTGATTTATTATGGACAGAGGTTATAGCCTTTGACTCCTCATTTTTTTGAAAAAGTTTGGCATAATATAAAAAGGCTATTGGAATCCTCCTGGATGCTCACATATGCATTAATTGGTATGGTGATATTGCTAATCCTTATTCTCTTTAAATGTCTCCCGCAGCAGATCCAATATCAGAAGAAAACAACTAAGGCAATTCTTCAATTGTCAATGGCTCTTAAGCATCCTTTTCACAGTCCTCCAAAGAAGGTTATGCATGCCTGATTATTTATAATTCAAAAGGCTACTGACTAGTGCCCCCTACCCTGGCATCTCTCCAGGAACTAATGCTATTTGAGGGCTGATAGCCAATGACAGTATATTTGGCAGGCCAACCTAAGACAGGCACAGTCAAGTTGCTGATCCCTCCTGAGCAAAGAACTTTGGATCCCTCTGAGCATACTGTGTAATAAACAAAAAGAATAGATATGTAGAAATTTAAGACTTATCAGGCTAAAAGAGAAAAACGTAGAATCTGCCTAGCATTGTCAGAGGTTCTGATAACGCCTAGCCATTGAGGGATTACCATGTGATGTCAATGGATCAGAATGCCTGGCTGCTAGGAGAGTATGTAAGTTTTTTTCCCGTTGTTAAATAAACAAGTCTGCTGTATGACTTCTACCTGATTCCCAGTATCTGAGATGTTGACACTGTGCCTTCTCACCCACTCCCGCAAGGAAGACATTAGGACTCAGCAACACATTTGAACTTGAGTTTTGTGCAGGATGGTAGACATTGATCTATTTGGATTCTACTTGCAGACATTCTGTTAGACCCACACCATTTGTTGAAGATGCTTTCTTTCCTTCCACTTGTACATGTTGGCATATTCGGTCTGTATGATAAATAACCAAACCAGCTCAAGAACAGCAGATATAATTTAATAATTGAAAAAGGGGGGAATTCACACTACAAGAGTGGGAGGTCTGAAATCCAAAATGCTCCAGCAAGCACCACGTAGAGAGAGATCACACCTACCTACCCCAGTTTTTGTACCTGGGCTCCAGGCCGCCACACCCTATCCAGATGTGATTGGTTGAGCTTCCCCATCCACTGTATAATTTTGGCTTTTTCTTAATCAAAACTCAGATGTCAATAAGTATGTGGATTTATGTCTGGATCTTTGGTTGGTCAGCATGTCTGTTTTAATGATAATATCATGCAATATTTATTACTAGAGCTCTGTAGTAAAGCTTGAAATCAGGGATGCTGATACATCTAGAAGTTCTTTTATTGCTCAGGATTTTTTTAATCAATTCTCAGTTTTTTTTCCATGTGAATTTCAGTAGTTCTTTCAAGATCTGTGAAGAATTATGTTTGATTTTGATGGAAATTTTATTGCATCTGTAGATTGCTTTTAGTAAGATGGCCATTTTTGCTATGTTAATTCATTTTTGTTGTTTTTCAAGACAGAGTTTCTCTGTAGCTTTTGAACCTGTCCTGGAACTAACACTTGCAGACCAGACTGACCTCAAACTCACAAAGATCTGCCTGCATTTGCCTCTTGAGTGATGAGCCACCACTGCCTGGCTTTACTATGTTAACACTACCAATTGATGACCATGGTTCTGACATCTTCTTCAATTTCTTTCCTCAAATAATGGAAGATTTTTGTCATACAAAATTTCACTTGCTTGGTTAGGATTACCCCAAGATATTTTATATTGTTTGTGACTATTCTAAAGTTTGTGGTTTTCTCAAATTCTAACTCAGTCTGACATTAGTATAGAGAAGGGCTACTGATTATTGTGAGTAATATTGTATTCAGCCCATGGGGGAAGGTGTTTATCAGCTGTAGGAGTTCCCAGGTAGAATTTTTTGGGTTGCTTATGTATACTATCATATTATCTACAAATAATGATGCTTTGATATTTTTCTTCACAATTTGTATCCCTTCAATCTCCTTCAGTTTTCTAGCTAGAACATAAAGTATGATATTGAATAGATAGGAAGAGAGTTAACAGTCTTGTCTTGTTCCTAATTTTAGCAAAATTGCTTTGAGTTTCTCTTCATTTAATTTTATGTTGGCTACAGGCTTGCTGTAAATTGCTTTTTATTATGTTTAGGTATGTCCCTTGTATTTCTAATCACTCTAAGACTTTTATCATGAATTAGTGTGGGATTTTGTCAAAGGTGTTTTCAGCATCTATTGAAATAATCATGTGGTGTTTTTCTTCCAGTTTGTTTATATGGTGGATTACATTGACTGATTTTCATATATTGAATCATCCCTGCATCTTTTGGATATTGCTTACTTGATCATGGTGGACAATATTTTGATGTGATCTTAGACTCAGTTTGTAAGTATTTATTAAATATTTTGATCTATGCTCAAAAGGAAATTTGGTCTGTTATTATCTTCTTTGGTTGAATTTTTCTATAGTTTTTGTTTCATTGTGGACTATGGCCTGACAAAGTGAATTTAACAATGTTTTTTTTTTCTGTTTCTATTTTATTGAATAATTTGAGAGTATTAGTGTGAAATCTTCTTTGAACTTAGGATAGAATTCTGTGCTAAAACCATCTGGCCCTAGGCCTTTATGAGTTGAGAATCTTTTAATGACTACTTCTATTTCCTTATGGATTATAAGTTTATTTAAGTTATTTATCTGACCTTGATTATACTTGAGTAAGAGGTATCTATTGAAAAATTGTCCATTCCTTTTAGTTTTTCCAATTTTATGGAGTATAGATTTTTAACATATTACATAATGATTCTTTGGAGTTCCTCAGTATCTACTGTAATATCTGCCTTTTGTTTCCAATTTTGTTAATTCGTATCTTGATGTGGGATTCCATCTGTATGCTGTGAATACCATTGGTTAATAAAGAAATTGTTTTGGACCTATTGCAGCACAGAATAGGATAGGGCAGGAATTCCAAACAGAAAGAGAAGGAGAAAGTAGGCAGAGTCAAGGAGAAGCCAGGAGACGGGCTCCAGATGCTGGATGGAACCTTACCAATAGGCCACAATTAACCAAATGAGTTAATTTAAGTTAAAAGAGCTAGGCAATGAGAACCATGAGCTAATAGACTGAACAATGTTAAAATAATAAAGTTTCTGTCTGATTGTATTGGGTCTGAATGGCTGCGGGAAAAATGAGCAGTTTCCACCTACAGTATTTTCTCTCTTTATTTAATAGTTTAGAATAAGGTTTGTCTGACTTGTTTATTTTCTCAAAGAACCAACTGATTGTTTCATTGATTGTCTGAATTCTTGTTGTTCCTATTTTATTGATTTCACCCATCCGTTTGATTATTTCCTGTCATCTACTCCTCTTGGCTCTGCTTGCTTTGTTCTAGAGTTTTCAGGTGTGCTATAAAACTACTAGTATGAGAACTGTCCAATTTTTAAAATTGTTTTTATTGAGTTATATATTTTCTCCACACCCCTTCCTCCCTC
The DNA here is from genome assembly GCF_018167655.1 of Microtus oregoni. Classification (NCBI taxonomy): domain Eukaryota; kingdom Metazoa; phylum Chordata; class Mammalia; order Rodentia; family Cricetidae; genus Microtus; species Microtus oregoni. Next base: position 47,749,408 of record NW_024543069.1, read on the forward strand.
TACCCTCTCCAATGATTTCCATGCTACCAATTTACTCAGGAGGTTTTGTATTTTTCTACTTCCATCTAGATTAGATCCATGTATGTCTCTCTTAGGGTCCTCTTTGTTGTCTAGATTTTCTGGGATTGTTCATTGTAGGCTGGCTTTCATTGCTTGACACCTATAAGCCATTTATAAGGGAGTACAAATTATATTTGTCTTTTTGAGTCTGGGTTACCTCACTCAATATGATGTTTTCTAGAACCATCAATTTGCCCACAAATTTCAATATGCTTTTTTTTTTTTTTTTTTTTTTTGCTTTGTAGTACTCTATGTGTAATTTTACCACATTTTTCCTTATACATTCTTTGGTAGAGGTGAATTTAAGGCTTTTGCTTTGACAAATATTGCTTCAATAACGATAATTGAGCACATGTCCTTATGGTATACTTGAACATGCTTTAGATATATACCCATAAGTGGTATTGCTGGATCTTAAGGTAGGTTGTTTTTTTAAATTTTCTGAGAAATCACCATAGTGATATTTAAAGTGGCTGTAGGAGTATTTACTCCCACAAGAAATGAAAGTGTGCTTCCTGTACCATACATCCTCTCCAGCATAAGTTATCATCAGTGTTTTTGATCTTGGTAGTTTTTCCAGGTGTAAGATAGGATCTCAGAGTTGTTTTGATTTACATTTCTCTGATGACTAAGGATGCTGAGAATTTCCTTATGTGTCTTTCAGACATTTTAGTTTCCTCTGTTGAGAATTCTCTGCTTAGGTTTGTTCCCCATATTTTTATTGCATTATTTGTTCTTTTCATGACCAATTTTTTGAGTTCTTTATATATTCTGGAGATTAGCCCTTTATTTGATATGGGGTTAGGGAATATATTTTCCCATTCTGTAGGCTGCCATTTTGTCTTGTTGACCATGCCCTTTGCTTTACAGAAGTTTCTCAGTTTCAGGAACTTCTATTTATTAATTGATATCTTAGTATCTGTGCTGTTGGGGTTATATTTAGGAAGTGGTTCCCTGTGCCAATGCTTCAATGCCACTTTCTCTTCTATGAGGTTCAGTGTGGCTGGCTTTATGTTGAGGTCTTTGATCAACTGGGACTCCAGTTTTGTGCGTGGTGATAGATATAGATCTATATTCATTCTTTTACATGTTGGTATCCAGATATGCCAGCACCATTTGTTGAATATGCTTTCTTTTTTTAATTTTACATTTTTTCTTTTTTGTAAAAAATCAATTGTTTGTATGCGTGTAGTGTAGATAGATGCCTGGGTCATCAGAGTGGTTTCACTGGTTTTCCTGTCTGTTTTTATGCCAACACCAGGCTGTTTTCAGCATTATAGCTCTGTAGTAGAGTTAGAAGTCAGGGATTGGGATGCCTCTAGATGTCCCTTTATTGTACAGGACTTTTTGTCTATTCTGGGTTTTTGGTTTTTTACATGTAGTTGCAAATTGCTCTTTCAAGGTTTGTGAAGAATTTTGCTGAGATTTTGATTGGCATTGCATTGAATCTGTAAATTGCTTTTAGTAAGATTGCCATTTTTACAATGCTAATTCTATCTACCCAAGAGCATAAGAGATCTTTCCATTTTCTGGTGTCTTCTTCAATTTCTTTCTTCAAAGATTTAAAGCTCTTGTCATACAGGTCTTCCAATTGTTTGATTTGGATAGTCAGGTTTGATCACATGCTCCATCAGTCCCAAGTCCAGCTGGCCTTGGTGAGCTCCCATTATATCAGTCCCATTGCCTCAGTGGGTGGATGCACATCTTAAGGTCCTGACTTCTTTGCTCACGTTCTGTCTCCTTCTGCTCCTCATTTGGACCTTGGGAGCTCAGTCCAGTGCTCCAATGTGGGTCTCTGTCTCTATCTCCATCCATTGCCAGATGAAGTTTCTATGATGATATGCAAGATATTCATCAGTATGGCTATAGGATAGGATGATTTCAGGCTCCCTCTCCTCAGCTGGGAACATCTCCATGGACATCTGGGAACACCTCTAGAGTCAAGTCTCTCGCCGACCCTAAAATGGTTCCCTTAATTAAGATATATTTTTTTTCTGCTCTCATATCCACCCTTCCTCCATCCCAACCATCCCATTCCCCCAAGTTCTCCCCATCCTCCCCTTCTCACCTTTCTCACTCATCTCCCATTACCCCCATCCCATGCCCACCTCCAAGTTCCCAATTTTTTACCTGGCAATCTTGTCTCCTTCCATAATCCAGAAGGATAACTATATGTTTTTCTTTGGGTTCACCTTCTTATTTAGCATTTCTAGAATCATGAATTATAGGCCCAATGTCCTTTATTTATGGCTAGAATCCACTTATGAGTGAGTACATCCCATGTTCCTCTTTTTTTGGTCTGGGTTACCTCACTCAGGATAGTTTTTTCTATTTCCATCCATTCGCATGCAAAATTCAAGATGTCATTGTTTTTATACCGCTGAGTAGTACTCTAATGCGTACACATTCCATTTTCTTTATCCAATCTTCCATTGAGAAGCATCTAGGGTGTTTCCAGGTACTGGCTATTACAAATAATGCTGCTATGAACATAGTTGAACAAATGCTTTTGTCATATGATAGAGCATCTCTTGGGTATATTCCCAAGAGTGATATTGTTGAATCCTGGGGTAGGTTGATCTCGAATTTCCTGAGAAACTGCCACACTGATTTCCAAAGTGGTTGCACAAGTTTGCATTCCCACCAGCAATGGATGAGTGTACCCCTTATTCCATAACCTCTCCAGCAAAGGCTATCATTGGTGTGTTTGATTTTAGCCATTCTGACAGGTGTAAGATGGTATCTCAAAGTTGTTTTGATTTGCATTTCCCTGATTGCTAAGGAGGTTGAGCATGACCTTAAGTGTCTTTTGGCCATTTGAACTTCTTCTGTTGAGAATTCTCTCTTCAGTTTAGTGCCCCATTTTTTAATTGGGTTAATTAGCATTTTAAAGTCTAGTTTCTTGAGTTCTTTATATATTTTGGAGATCAGATCTTTGTCTGTTGCAGGGTTGGTGAAGATCTTCTCCCAGTTAGTAGGTTGCCTTTTTGTCTTAATGACAGTGTCCTTTGCTTTACAAAAGCTTCTCAGTTTTAGGAGGTCCCATTTATAAATTATTGCCCTTATTGTCTGTGCTACTGGGGTTATATGTAGGAAGTGGTCTCCTGTGCCCATGTGTTGTAGAGTACTTCCCACATTCTCTTCTATCAGATTCAGTGTGTTCAGATTGATATTGAGGACTTTAATCCATTTGGACTTGAGTTTTGTGCATGGTGATAGATATGGATCAATTTTCATTCTTCTACAGGTTGACATACAGTTATGCCAGGACCATTAATTAAAGTTGCTTTCTTTTTTCCATTGTATACTTTTAGCTCCTTTGTCAAAAATCAGGTGTTTGTAGGTTTGTGGGTTAATATCCGAGTCTTTATTTGATTCCATTGGTTGACTTTTCTGTTTTTATGCCAATACCAAGCTGTTTTCAATACTGTAGCTCTGTAATAGAGTTTGAAGTCAGGTATGGTAATGCCTCCAGAAGTTTCTTTATTGTATAAGATTGTTTTGTCTATCTTGGGTTTTTTGTTTTTCCATATAAAGTTGATTATTGTTCTCTCAAGATCTGTGAAGAATTTTTGGGGGGGGGGATTTTGATGGGGATTGCATTGAATCTATAGATTGCTTTTGGTAGAATTGCCATTTTTTACTATGGTGATCCTCCCAATCCAAGAGCAAGGGAGATCCTTCCATTTTCTGGTATCCTCCTCAATTTCTTTCTTCGAAGACTTAAAATTCTTGTCAAATAGATCTTTCACTTCCTTGGTTAGAGTTACCCCAAGATATTTTATGCTATTTGTGGCTATCATGAAGGGTGATCCTTCTCTTATTTTGCTCTGCTTCTTTATCCTTTGTGTATAGGAGCACAACTGATTTTTTGGAGTTGATCTTGTATCCTGCCACATTACTAAAGGTGTGTATCAGCTGTAGGAGTTCTTTGCTGGAGTTTTTGGGGTCGCTTATGTACACTACCATATCATCTGCAAATAACGAAAGTTTAACTTCTTCCTTTCCCATTCAAATCCCCTTGATCGCCCCATGTTGTCTTATTGCTATTGCGAGAACTTCAAGCACTATATTGGCGAGAGTGGACAGCCTTGTCATATTCTTGATTTTAGTGGAATGGCTTTGAGTCTCTCTCCATTTAAATTTATGTTAGCTCTCGGCTTGCTGTATATAGCTTTTATTATATTCAGTTATGACCCTTGTATCCCTAATCTCTCCAACACCCTTATCATAAAGGGGGTTTGAATTTTTTCAAATGCTTTTACAGCATCTAATGAAATGATCATATGTTTTTTTTTCTTTCTTTCTTTCTTTCTTTCTTTTTTTTTTGGTTTTTTGAGACAGGGTTTCTCTGTGGCTTTGGAGCCTGTCCTGGAACTAGCTCTGTAGACCAGGCTGGTCTCGAACTCACAGAGATCTGCCTGCCTCTGCCTCCCGAGTGCTGGGATTAAAGGCGTGTGCCACCATGGCCCGGCTGTTTTTTTTTTTCTTTCAGTTTATTTATATGATGGATTAAATTGATAGATTAGCATATGTTGAACCAGCCCTGCCTCTCTGGGATGAAGCTTACTTGATCATAATGGATAATTTTTCTAATGTGTTCTTGGATTCGGTTTGCCAGTATTTTATTGAGAATTTTTGCATTGATGTTCATGAGTGAGATTGTCCTGTAATTCTCTTTCTTGGTTGAGACCTTCTGTGGTTTTGGTATCAGGGTAACTGTAGCTTCATAAAAGGAATTTGGCAATGACTCTTCTGTTTCTATATTGTGAAATACATTAAGAAGTATAGGTTTTAGCTCTTCTTGGAAGTTCTGATAGAATTCTGCATTAAAACCATCTGGTCCAGGGCTTTTTTTTTTGGTAGGGAGGTTTTTGATAACAGCTTCTAATTCTTCGTGACTTACAGGTCTATTTAGATTGTTCATCTGGTCTTGGTTTAACTTTGGTATATTGTATTTATCTAAAAAAATGTCCATTTCTTTTACATTTTCTATTTTTGTGGCATATAGGCTTTTGTAGTAAGATCTAATGATTCTCTGAATTTCCTCTGTGTCTGTGGTTATGTCCCCCTTTTCATTTCTGATCTTATTAATTTGAGTGTTCTCTCTCTGCTGTTTGATTAGTTTGGATAGGGGTTTATCATTCTTGTTGATTTTCTCAAATAACCAGCTTTTTGTTTCATTGAATCTTTGGATTGTTTTCTGTATTTCTATTTTGTTGATTTCAGTCCTCAGTTTGATTATTTCTAGTCTTCTACTCCTCCTGGGTGAGTATGCTTCTTTTTCTCTATAGATTTCAGGTGTGCTCTTAAGTCTCCAATGTGTGCTTTCTTCGTTTTCCTTATGTGGGCACTTAGTGCTATGAGCTTTTCCTCTTAGCACTGCTTTCATAGTGTCCCATAGGTTTGAGTATGTTGAGTCTTTATTTTTATTGAATTCAAGGAAGACTTTAATTTCTTTCTTTATTTCTTCCTTGACCCAGGGGTGGTTCAGTAGTTGACTGTTCAGTTTCCATATGTTTGTAGACTTTCTGGGGTAGCATTGTTGTTGAATTCTAACTTTTTTCCATGGTGATCAGATAGTACACAAGTGGTTACTACAATTTCTTTGTATCTATGTATATTTGCTTTGTTACCAATTATGTGATCAATTTTTGAGAAGGTTCCATGAGATGATGAGAAGAAGGTATATTCTTTTCTGTTTGGGTAGAATGTTCTGTAGATGTCAGTTATGTCCATTTGGTTCATTTCATCTGTCAGATCTCTTATTTCTCTGTTAAGTTTCTGTCTGGTTGACCTGTCCATTGGTGAGAGCACAGTGCTGAAATCTCCTAGTATACGAGTGTGAGGTTTGATGGATGCTTTGAGTTCTAGTAATGTTTCTTTTACATATGTGGGCGCTTTTATATTAGGGGCATAGATATTCAGGATTTAGATTTCCTCCTGATGAATTGTTCCTGTTATGAGAATAAAGTGTCCTTCTCCATCTCTTCTGATTGATTTTTGTTTGAAATCAATTTTTTTTTTAGATATTAGTATAGCCACACCCACTTGTTTCTTTGGACCATTTGATTGGAAAACCTTTTCCCAACCCTTTACTCTGAGGTAGTGTCTGTCTTTGAGTTTGAGGTGTGTTTCTTGTAAACAGTAGATTGTTGGATCCTGTTTTCATGTCCATTCTCTTAACCTGTGCCTTTTTATAGGTGAATTGAGTCCATTGATATTAAGTGATATTAATGATCAGTGGTTGCTAACTCCAGTTATTTTTCCTGGTGGTAGTGTTTGTGTTTTCCCTTCTTTAAGTTGTGCTGGTGGAGGGTTGTTAGATGCTTGTGTTATTATAGGTGATGTTGGCTTCCTTGTTTTGTGGTTTTCCTTCTAGTATTTTCTGTAAGGCTGGGTTTGTGGCTAAGTATTGTTTAAATCTGTTTTTGTCTTGGAATATCTTGTTTTCTTCATCAATGATGAATGTGAGCTTTGCTGGATATAGTAGTCTGGGCTTGTATCCATGGTCTCTTAGTGTCTACAGCACATCAATCCAAGTCTTTCTGACTTTCATGGTTTCCATTGAGAAGTCGGGTGCAATTCTGATAGTTTTCCCTTTATATGTTACTTGACCTTTTTCCCTCGCAGTTCTTAATATTCACTCCTTATTCTGTATGTTTTGTGTTTTGATTATTATATGGCAAGCAGATGCTTTTCTTTGATCCAGTCTATTTGATGTTCTCTATGCTTCTTGTACCTTAATAAGAATATCCTTCTTTAGGTTGGGAAAGTTTTCTTCTATAATTTTGTTGGATATATTTTCTGGGCCTTTTAGCTGTAATTCTTCTCTTTCTTCTATCCCTATTATTCTTAGGTTTGGTCTTTTCACAGTGTCAAAGATTTCCTGGATGTTTTGTGTTAAGAATTTCTTGGATTTGTTATTTTCTTTAATCAATGCGTTTATTTCCTCTATAGTATCTTTGGTTTCTGAGATTCTTTCTTCTATCTCTTGGATTCTGTTGGTTATGCTTGTCTCTGTAGTTTCTGATTGATTACCCAAATTTTTCATATCCAGCCTTCCTTCAGTTTGTGTTTTCTAGGGTTACCTCCATTTCATTTTTCAAGTCTTGAACTGTTTGCATTACCTGTTTGATTGCTTTATCATGGTTTTCTTGGGTATCTTTGAGAGATTTATTCATTTCTTCTACCTTTTTGTTTGTCTTCCCCTCTTCTTTACAGAAGTTTTTCACATCCTATTTAAGGTCCTCTATCATTTTCATAATGTTACGATTAACGTTGATTTCTTCTACTTCTGGAATAGGGTGTTCAAGTCTTCTTGTTGCGTGATCCCTGGAATCTGGTGTTGTCATGTTGCCTTTCAGGGTGTTGTAGGAATTCTTGCATTGATGCCTGCCCATTTCTTCCTTCAAATTCAGCCAGGAGAGTCTTGGTTATCTTGGTCCAATCTATGCTGTGACTGACTCTGGGTGGATCTCCTCAGTGCAAGAGCAGGAACTGTTCCCCTTTGGGTTGATAGCCTCAGTGCAGAAATAGGCTGTTCCTAAGCCAATGACCCCTCTGGGTGGGTAATCTCAATGCAGGAGCAGGAACTGTTCCTGGGCCAAGGATCTCGCAGACAATAGGGTAGGCTTGGTGGGATGGGTCAGGGATGTGAGGAACAAAGAAGCCCCTGCAACAGGGGCTGAAGGGGCCCAGTGTTCCTTTCCCTAGATGTTCTGCCCCACCCAGAGATGTCGCCCACTCACTGGTCTGAAAGGTTGTCCTTAGCACAGGAACCGGACTCTTTGAGGTTGAAGGACCCTGCAGACAAAAGAACGAACTTGGGGTCTTATTAATTTCTTTGTGTGGTTTCAGTAGTATGGTAATTATATCCTGATAAAAAGTGTTTGGCAATGTTCCTTCTGTTTCTCTTGTTAGAAAAATGGAGACACATTGGTATTAGTATCTGTTTGAAAATCTTGTAGAATCTTTTACTGAAAACAGCTTGTTCAGGGGTTTTTTTTTTGACACTTCTGAAAACAGTTTCTATTTCTTTAGCAGTTATAGGTCTATTTAATTTGCTTATCTGGTCTTGATTTAATTTTGGTAAATGATATTTATCCAGAAAATTGTCCATTTCTTTTAATTTTTTCAATTATGTGGAGTACAGTTTTTACAATATGACTTGATAATTCTCTGGATTTCCTCCATATCTGTTATGTTCCTTTTTTCATTTCTGATTTTGTTAATTTAGATATTCTCTCTCTGTGCCTTTTGGTTAGTTTGGATAATGTTTTGTCTGTTTTGTTGATTTTCTCAGAGAACCAACTCTTTCATTGATTCTTTGTATGGTCAGACTAAACATTTTCTTTAACTGGTGTATCTATTTCTTTTATTGTATATCCAATATATGAGATTTTCTCTTCCATCTTTTGAATTCTGCTGCTGATATTTGCATATTTAGTTTCTGTTTTCTTACCTAGATTTTCCATTTTCAGAATTCCACATTCTTTAATGCTTGAACCTTTTTTTTCCTTCCATTTTCTGGTCTTGAACTGTTTTACCCATTTCCATCAATTATTTTTCTCTTCTTTTCTTTATCTTTTTAAATTTGACTTTCTTTAAGGGATTAATTTATTTCCTCCAGTTTTTGCTTTTTTTTCTCTCTTTAAAAGATTTACTCAATTCTTAAGAGCCTTTATCATCTTCATAAAGTTGGTTTCAAGGTCTTTTTCTTGTGCTTCAGTTGTGTTGTAATATTCAAAGTCTGATGTAATAGGATAACTGGGATCTGGTGCTAACATGTTCCTATGCTGTTGTTGATTGCATTCCTATGCTATTATCTAGGTATATGGACTTGTCGTGATTATACATCTAGGTGTTGATTTCTTTTTTGTATTTGTTTGATGGTTGTCTTGTTCCTTAATTTCTGTTTCCTTTATGATTTTGTCCTGTGTGACTTATGATTGATTGAGCAGAGGGTCTCCACCCAAGATGGTGGCTGAACCTCTGGTAGTTTGTGTTATAACTGATCTAACATGGATTCTCCATCTGAGTTGAAAGCTGCTTCATAGTGACAAGGAGGGGAGAGGGATTTATGGCTAGTATGGGAGAGTGTCAAGAGGGTAGAGGTCTGAGGGAGGGTGGCCTATCTGGAATTATGTTGACCCGATTCTGCAGAGAGTCCCCACCTGAGTTGGGTCTGGCATATGTCAATAAGAAGGGAAGGGAGTACTAGGTATAGGATTGGCAGCATCCCTGATCTTCTGTGAGGAGTGGCTTATGTTTGGGCAAGAAGTGTCTGAAAGGGAGACATGAGAGAGTCTGCAAGTTTTTTGACCTACCTGGTCTTCTGACAAATGTGGCCTGTAGTTGTGCAGAAGTTGTCTTCCCAAAGAGGTGGGCAGAGTGTGTGTGGTAGGTCCATAGATACTAGCCTACCTAACCTTGAATTAACATTACTTAATATACATAAAATCAAACCATATATTTTGCTTAGTTACATTTTTATTCTTTTTTGTCATAAGTATAGAATATGCTATAAAACTTGTATATCAAGGATAGAAACCAGTATAGTGATTCCTGAAAAACATGGAACTTGGTCTACTATCTCCAGATTCCACTAAACCACTCTTGGGCATATACTGAAAGGATGCTTTATCTAACCAAGAGGACACTTGCTCAGTCATGGTCATTGTGGCTTTATTCACAATACCAAAAATTGGAAACAACCTTGACGTCCCTCAACAAAAGAATGAATAAAGAATATGTAGTATATTTACACAATAGAGTATTACTTGGTTGTTTCAAAAATGACATCATGAATTTCTTTAGGCATATGGACGAAATTATAGAAAATATCATCCTGAGTGAGGTACCTCAGACCACAAAAGATGAATATGACATATATTCACTTATATGCGAACATTAGCCATAGACCCAGACAGTTTAAGTATAATGAAAAGAACTGGGATTGTGGTGGGGGCACATCCACATTAATCTTTCTTAGAAGGAGAAATAGAATAGATTTTTAGGGTAGAATGGGAGTGGGAGCAAAACAGAAATGGAGGGATCAGGTGTGGAGGAGAGGAGATATGAGGTTGAGTAAGGGAATGCAGAGAGACAGCTAGAATTGAGAGACATTTGAGGGGTGGTATAGAAACCTTGTACATGGGAAATACTCTAAGATATATGAAGATAATCCTAATGAAGTCTCTAAATAATAAGAAAGTCAGAGTCCCAAGTGGCCATTTCTTGTCACCAAATGACAAGTATTGGGGCTTCCAGTATTGTGAGTGGGTTGCATTCATTTGCGTTGTTGGACAAAGTGGTCGCTGGATATCCTCAAATAACACACGCTGTTGCCAAGAGTATAGGTTACTCTCTAAAAACTGACAGCAATGCCCCTTTACTGAAGACCACACCCACACTAATCATTAAATGTTGAGAAGTCGAGCAGGTGCTACATGGAGCCCTCACCTCTATCTTCTAATGTCTTTAGTGAAGGAAGGTATTCCACAGGCTACCAAATTATAAATACTATAAACACCAACCCAGCCATAAAATTTTTGATTCATAATCTGCACTGCCTGTAAAACATATTGGAGCAATGATGGCACAAAGTTTGGGGGAGTTTCCAACAAATGTCTGGTTTGACTTAAGGCTGCTCTAGGAGACAGAACATAAGCCTAACACTTTTTCAATAGCTCAGAGCCTTACAGTGAAATTAAATGCTATTGATGAAAGAAAGAAAGAAAGAAAGAAAGAAAGAAAGAAATAAAGGACTCCTAATGATAATCTGCTATACTTATAGATCTGTACCTTATTCAATCATCATAGAGAAGCTTCCTCATACAGCCCATGGGAACAAATACAGAGACACAAAGCCAGACATTACTCAGAGGATGAGACCTTGGAGCACATACTTTTAAAGTCTCCATCGATCCCTCCCCTCATAGCTGAGGGAGCCCCACAGAAAAGGATCCAAAAGGAATGTGGGAACCAGAAGGGATGGAGGACATCAGAAAATGAGGCTTTTTAAATCAGCAGCAAAGCCCATAAGAACTCACAGAGATGGAAACAGTGCCCAGGTCTGTTTAAGGCTCTCTCTGTGTATATCAAAGCTTTTAGCTTAGTACATTTATAGGACTCCTTAGTGTATGAATGAGTGGAGCTTTGACTCTTGTGCCTTCTCTTGCCTCCTTTCCTTTTATTGGTTTACCTTGTCCAACTTTGCTGTGATGATTTCTGTTTTGTCTTATATTTTATTTTGTTCTGTTTGGTCATTATCGCTTAGAAGCCTGTTATTTTCTAAAGAGAGACAGAGAGGGAGTGTGTCAGGATGGGAGATGTGGTTGGGAAGATGTGGGAGGAGAAGAGGAAGGAACTATAATCAGGATATATATTGTATGAGAATATATATATATATATATATATATTCTAGTTTTTGTAAAAGGGGAAAACAGTAAAAATTTTAGTGTTTGCTTTATGTTTCAGCATATTGTATTAGGTAAGGAGAAAACTATTAAGATCCACCTTTGGTGGTTTATCTATTTCTCCTTTTGGTCCTGTGAATATTCACCCCGCGTATCTTAAAGGATTATTGTTAAGTGTATTCACTTCAGGGTTGTTTGTCTTCTTGATGAATTGACCCGTTTGTAATTGTAAAACCATGCTGTGTCCGGCGGTGTTCTTGGTCTGGAAGTCGGTTTTATCTGACATTGATGTAGCACAGCAGCACTCTTCGGTCATCTGATCAGTGCCCAGGCGCTGTCTCCATCGCCTCCTGCTCACTCTCCTGTCTTTTTATTTGCAGTAGATCTCCTATGTGCAGACAGCTGCTTGGGTTTGTGTGTTTGCAGTTTGAAAAACTGAAATAATTATTGATAATTGAAGTTTCATCTACCATTATGTTATTTACTGTGTATTTGTTCAGCCTTCTTTGCTCTTTTCATTTTCTGTCTACTATTCGGTTAACACAATGCTTACTGTCCAATACTATCTCTTCTATTCTATTTCCCGTTGAGCTAGTTCAGGGTTTCCTTTCAGCATATTTCCACTATGGGTTACAATGTACAAGCTTATTCACAATTTTCTGAAATCATTATCTTTTTATGTATGAGGTAAAACACCATGAACCAGACACAATAACACATGCCAATAGTCTCAGCTAGTTTGGAAGCTAAAACTAGAAAGTCACTTGAGCCACAGAGCCAATAAACAACATGGCCAACATAATGAACTGATTTTGTATCCAAATGAAATAAAATAAAATGAAAAACTTAAAATTACCATTCCTATCCTTTACATATTTGTAAATATAGCATACATTCTAAACATTACAATATGATGTTTTTAAGTTTTATTTATATAATCTATGACTTGAGTCTAAGGAAATTTTAGAGACTTTCAGTATTTACAGGTGTATTTAATATCTATAGACGTTCGATGTTCTGTCTGTTTTCTTGATTCAAAGGGTTTCCTTTAGCATGCTTTGTGTAAAATTCTGAGGGCAACAAATTCCCTTGGCTTCCATTTTTCTGAAAACAAATTATTTTTCTTTCATTTTTAAAAGATAATCTGTTGGGTCTGCAATTCTAGGTGAGACTGTCTTGGATGCCCATGAGGGAATGAGCTAGTCTAGCGGTGTCTTCTACTGTCAAAGGAAATAGACATTTATAGACAACAACTATTTTCAGACTGTGGGCAATAAGCTGCATAGGAATCACTCCTTAGGAGGGAAGAGAAAAAAATTGAGGAGAGTGTCAATCCTCACTTCGGCTTTCTGACAGCAGTCATTCTTGAATTTTTGGCAAAGTCAAGAGGAGTCCTACAGCCTCATGGGGGTGAAGGGAAATAGTTGGAGCCTGGGGTGTTTAGGGTTCAGAATATGGAGTTTCTGCAGTCTGCACAACTTTCTTTTTTGGAGGAGTACAACCTCTCCACTCTCCATTTCACGTTGGTGATTCTGAAAACAATCTTGGGTTTAACATCCCCCCCCCAAATTTATTATTGTTATTAATAGTAGGATAAATCTTGTGTTCTTTTCAGATATATATACCATAACTCCTATGAAGTTTTCTCAAGTATTTATTTATTGTTTGTCTGTGTGCATGCCCTTATGTATGTATTGCATCATATACATGCAGGTATCCATGAAGCCAAAAAAAGAGCATGAGGTGCCCTGAAACTGGAGTGACAGATTGGTAGCTGCTCTGTGTGTGTGTATGGAGAATCAAACCTGGGTTCTTTATAAAACAGGATTTGTTCATAACTAGTGGGCTTTGTCTCCAGCCCTTCCTACGAGCCCTATCTAACGTTATACAATATTCCTTAGAGGTCACTAACTCAATATTACATATCCTGTCTCTTTTTTGTCATTTCAATTTATTTGACTGTCTATCAATGAAATACAACTGTCTATAATATTGTACATTAAAATGATGGTCAGCATGCTTATAAATATTGTGTGTATGGTATTTTTCTAAGAATTTTGTGAATTTGAATTCAAGAACTAGTTTTCTTCCTGTTTAGCAGATCCCAAGTCTGCTAAGCACACACTTTACCACTGCCTTCGATCCACTACCATTTTTCTAGACATTTACAAATTACCTTTTTTGAGTTAATCTTTTATGTACTCTTCCATGCCCTTACCCAAGAGTAATGTACGTGCATTTCTATGTGTGTTATGATTACTTGTTGAAAACAGAAAGTATAGGTCGAAGTAAGTCTTATAAATGAATATCTAACAAAAATATTGAAGGCAAAATACAGATATTATTCAATAAACAATGATGTTCTAATACTCTTTGTTATTTGAGTCAGTTAGAGTAAGCTAGTCAGTGATTTAATCCCCTGTAAAACTCCATTCAAGATTTCGGTAAAGTAATTGTCCTTCCTTCCCCATATGATGCTTTCTTTCCTGTTCAATAAATGCAAGAGAAAAGACTTTTGTTAGGGATAGGCATGCTCAGACACGTACTGACAGACATACCCAGACAAAGCAGAAAAGATACAGACCCAGAGACAAATTCACAAGACAGCCTTCAGGCAAGCACACATACAGACGTGAACAACAGACAGACAGAAGATGGAAGACACAGAAATGTGAAGTAGAGATTTCAAATCTGGGCCCATTTTTGGTTAAATGATAACATGGGGAAATTATTTGATTTCTGTCTTCAATGTAACTAATACATTATTGATAACTTGGAGTTTATTATTAATTCATTCAAACTAACCATAGCTGAGCCATATGTGAGGAAGCTCATTGTGCTAAACCACAGGGTTTTCTCATCAGTTAAGGTCAGCTTTGAGTTTTCATACATGTGTATTTCATTCTGGGACATGAGGAGGAGTCTTTAAGTGAGAGGAGACAGACCACACTTAATAAGGTTTCAAATGATAATAATGGAATGAAAAGGGTTAAATTGGAGTGGCCTAGAGGAGGTCAGGTTGGAAGAGGAAGTAGAAGAGGGATAAATAAAACTACAGACCTTTTGACAAAAACTTTGGGAACCTATCGATATAGAAGCTTCCTAAAAGATAGATACACATAGATATAGATAGACAGACAGACAGACAGATAGATATGTCCTCATGTCCACTAAGATATACACATATATGAAGATTTGAAGCTGACCTTAACAGATATGAAAAGCCCTGTGGTTTAACACATTAAACCTCCTCACTTATGACTCAAACTGTGGTTAGTTTAGATGAATTAACAATAAGCTCCAAGTTATCAATAACATCAAAAATATGAAATACATGCATATATATATACATACATACATTTATATATATGTATATATAAAGAATGGAGTGGAGTTACCTCAAAACAGGTCAGCGATGCCCCTACTAGACCTTCCACTTGCATTATTTTAAGTAGAATAGAATGGTTTTTCAGTAACCTCTTATAATTGCTTCCAGAAGTAGAATTACCTGCCCAAACTTCCATATTTGATAACAGTAAATTGTTCACAAATGTTTGAATCCATGATATTTATAGTACCTCAATACATTTCCTTTTAAAATTGTTTAAAATTGTGTGTGTGCATGCATGTTTGTGTACACGAGTGTGTGTGCATGTATGTGTGTGTTGGTGTATGTGTGTGGTTTTGTGTGTGTTGGTGTGTGTGTGTGTGTGTGTGAGAGAGAGAGAGAGAGAGAGAGAGAGAGAGGGAGAATGGCACATTTGTTTAGGCATATGTACCATGGAGCACGAGTGGAAGCAGAGGAAATCTTAAGGAGTTGTTTTTCTCCCTCCAATGTTACAAAGGCTCCAGAGAGAGAACTCAAATCATCAGGGTTGTTCAGTACATACCTTTACCTATTGAGTATTTTGACAACCACAAAGTATCTTTTCTATTAAACATCAAAGATAATATTTTTATGTTTTGAACTTTTAAGATTATCATATAATTCCATAACTTTCCCACTTTTGTTTCCTTTTTCCAACACCTTCCATGTATCTCCCTTGCTCTCATTTAATTTATAGCCCTTTTTCTTTCTTTATATATATACATGTGCCCCTGTGGGTGTTTGTGTGTGTTTCTAAATATGCAACCTGTTCAATCAATATAAAAATACTTATTTTTCCAGGTCTGTCTACACAGTATTGGTAACCAGTTGGTGGCTCTTCCCTGGGACAACCATTTCTTCCACACACAGCATTCCTTAGTGGCTACAGTTCTTTACCTAAGGCAGAGGCCTTGGGAACTGTCTCCATTTCTAATTGTGTCCTTCTCGTTCAGGTCATATTTAGGCAGCCATGTTAATAAAACATCATGGGTGTAGTTTCTCTGCCATTTCTAAAAAGGTTCTCTTTGCAGTAGATTGTGACCACTCCAAAAATCACAACTGATCAAAACACAAAGTTGTTGAGCACAGTCCCAATGATACGTACACACCATAATCTTTTTAATCTCAATCATTTTCTAAACAAAAAAGGAGTTTTTCTCTTTTTCAATTTGTTTTATTAATTATAAAGTTGATCATGAGTTCAAATCTAGACTGAGCTACATAGTGAGTTCTTGGCCAGGCTGAGTTACAAACTGAAACTCTCTCAAAATAACAACAAAAAGAAAAAAAAGATGATTTGCCTCAATTTGGCTGTTAAGTTTTATGTTTTCTTACTCATGCTAATTGTCCTGATAAATACAGAAAACTTTTGCACACTGCTAACAAGCCTTTTCTGTAGTATTCTTGAAACTTAATCTGGCCTGTCACACTTTATCCCAGTCTTTCTGTCTTCTTCCTGATACATCTGGAATGTAATATGTAGAATGGTTCCCATTCTTGCTTTCTTCTTCTCTAACAATCACACTCACATGCCTTTGACATCTACTTCCCTCATGTTTCTCTCATACTAGAGGGAAACAGATGGAAGAAAGACTAAAGGAAGGAGGAAAGAGAGGAATCAGGAAAGAAAGGAAAGAGGAAGAAGGACTCAAAGAGGGAAGAGGAACTTCTTACAGAAAGACAAGTAGTTCTCCCATTTCGAGCAGATAAAAGGCTAAACTTAGGGTTTTTGAACAAATGTTGAAGAAGGATTGAGTTTGTGAATGAATTCATGAACTGCATGGTGTCAAAGAAAAAGCTGAGCTCTTCCTCCAGAATTCCAGGCATGAATTCTAACTGTTTCTTCATGGCTATACCTTACCAGAGCCACCTGCCTATTTTTAGCAACAAAGATCTTATAACAAAATAATAAAGGAACCTGCACATAAATAAGTGCTTATTAATAGAAAGGCACAATTAAAAAGATGTTTAGATGTCACTGTACACAGAAAAATGACAAAGGACAGAGAATTAACTTCATTGAGTTCAAAACAACTCCCATGATTTCTAGTGTTGCTGTTTAAAAAAAAAATTTTTTTCTTGACATATAGGTATACAGGTTGTGTATATGAATTTTCCTTTTCTTTGGGTTTTATCAATTTAATTTAGAAAGAAAACTCAGTAATTTAGAAATCATAAAGGCCTCCCACTATGTAGCAGCTGTAAAGGTATTAGCTTGAAATTAAATAGTGCCATTAGTGCATTAAAATAGCAGTTTTCTGTAATAAATTAATCTTTAATTACTCAGTTGCATCAATTATTTTTAAAAAAGTTTAGGAATTTATTGCTCTTTAGCTCTACAAGGTGAAGAGAATTTTCTTTGAACAATTGCAACAGGAATTATAAGCACTCTCCATATAAATTTTTGTAAGATTACAGACTACCTTTAAGAATAGACTCCTTTAAATTGTTCAGCTAAAGACATAATGAAATTCATGCTTCATACACCAGATGTCAGTGTTTCTCCATGCTAGTAAAATGTAGCAACAAATTTTGGCAGTTAAAAAAAAGGTTTCTGTTTTCAAGTGTACAGAGAACAGAAATGTGTTAGTGCGGAAAAGTAAAAGCAAGACGAAGAATGTTCATGGTAATTTGTAATTCTTTGACCTGAAACTACTCAAATGCTGATGTAACATAAAAATACACAAATAGTTTGTGAGTGTTTGCATACAGTGGACTACTATGAAGCAATGAGAATGACAAATTCCCCCCTACAACAAAATCAAAAGCGATTCACATGAAAGTCAAGTAGAAAGGATGGATCTATGATTAACAAAGGTCTACAAAGTTCCCTGTGAGGAAACCTCATGCGTGGGATAGATGAATAATCACCCTTGGGTGTTGTGGGAATTCATTCTGCCAAAAGTTTTTGGTGTGCCTGCCTTAGGGCTGTGGCTTCTGTTTGCAGATGTGATCTCATATAATGGGGAGGAGGTCTCACTTTTCGCATTTTGCTCTGGCTCCTGATTGATGTGAAGAGAGACAGAAAGGGCGGAGTGGCAATGTGGGATCAGTGGTGGCTTCCACCTTGTCCCCTATTTTGTGAGTCTGTATTTCCCTCTGAAGTCTCATTTCCTTTTAAATCCCTATAACAAAGAAGATTTGTAACTTTTGCCTCAGCTCTCGCTTTTCTTGGGGATGGCTGTAAGTAGAAGAGAAGAAGGAACTCTGGGTTACTATTAATGTAACCCTTCAACCTCAGCAAAAACTGTGGAGATTTGCTCAATATGAAAATTCTTTGACCAATACCTTTCTATTTATTCAATTTTATATATAAATGGTAGGTTTTAAATATTTTATAAAATTAATTTAAACATGAGAATTAGTTGGAACCCCCCAGTAACTAATCCCCTGATATCTACTTAAATTACAATACAAATTTCATGAGTAGGCATGTTGTATAAAAGGCTTTTATATATATTTTCCAGGGCTTTTGCTTTTCGTTTCAGATCTTCAGTATTTCGGTTTGATTCTCATGGTTACTGGCTCTCATTTCTAAAGAGAAATTCCTTTGGCAGGATTTCTGAGCTGTCCAGCATAAGACAAAAGTTCATTTTCCTATTGGTCCAAATATCCCTCAAGTCAGACATTTCCACACTAACAAAACTTTCCTCCTCAGCATATAAGATAGCTTTGAACTTGTCCTATTTTCAAAATTAAAACATTCTATGCTTCTTAGTGCTCATTAGCTGCTGTTTAATCCATTTTGATTTTCTTCTGAGCTCAGTTTCATAGCTCCATGTTGTCTGACCCTAAGGCCTAGTTCCGTAGCAAAACAGATGCCAACAATATTTTCCCCTAATGTTAAAAGCTGCCATATTGTTAATATCTTCATGTTCTTCATTAAGACATTTTAAAGCATTAAGAAATGGTATGTAAAATCTCCTAAGTCCTTACCTAAGAAATGAGTTTTATGGATGGTATTAGTCCCAAATGGTAGTTTCATCTCTATGGAAAAGTTTTAACAAGATTATGTGGTGCCCTGTGTGGATTCTGAGGAAGCCTTGAGTGAATGTGTAAAGCATAAATAAAGCGCTGAGTTAATGTGCATTTTTGTCATGAGCACAGCCGTGTGAAGGTCCAATCCCTGGAGCCATGGAAACTGGGAAAGCTTTCCCTGTATGCAGCAGGCTCTGACGTGGCAAAGCTGTCACCTTGTACAATTGCAAATGTGGAAAAAGTGTGCAAGCACAAGGCCAGCCAAACAAATAACCAGTGTGTACAAACACTAGCAACTGTAGTTTTCTCCTCCTGTGTAGATAAGCTACCTAGTCCCGCTGTACTGCACAGATTAAAGACCAAAGTTTCTGGGGTGTTGTGTAGTTGGTGCTGCTCCATCAGAATGAGTATGACCCACCTGACCGCAGCGTGCTGTACACCTCCCTGTGTGTCTGTACATTTACTCGACTCCCAGTCAGGTTTCCATGACCAAGTCATGTAGGATATGGTGTTTCTCTTCTTCGGTTTGAAATACGTAGGTTCTCAGATAGTTGGTACAATACCTGTCACTTCTCTACACTTCTCTAAAATGATGTCTAAATAGAAAATATGAGCTTTGTATTAGTTCTTGGCAGTGAGGAGAAATGGTGATCAGAGACCCAGGAACTGCGACACAATTGTTATGTGTTGGCATTTTACTTTCTCTTGATGCCTGTGGAGAAACACTACTCACACAGAGCAGACCTGAATGAAAATTACATGGAGGTTCTTTTTTTTTTATTATTTTAGTCATAGAACATAGAAAAACTGAAATCTGGTTGGCAGTTTTAGTGGGAAGCAAGAAAGCAAATTAAGAAAAACCAAGAACATGCAGTTAGCTGCGGTATTTAGACCGTGAATTTCTAGAACAGGATTGGATGCTTACCAAAAGGACATTTCACAGCAAGGGGTAGAAAGCAAAGATAGATTCAGTTCAGACAAGATGGAGAAACCTTTTGCCTTGTTATAACCATATATACATTCATATGCTCATTTTAATTGAGTAACATAAATTATCATATTTATAGATTCCTGTATGATGCTTTTGATACATGTACATGTTTAAAGTTTAAATTAGGTTAAGCATCTCCCAAATAGTCATCATTTACTATTAAAGCATTCAAAATCCTTTCCTCGAATTTTTTGATATTTCTCATTTATAGTCACTTTATTATATAAGTAGCACACACAGCAATATCTTACTCTGTCTAACCATACTGAATTATGTCCCAATGAGTGTCTTCCCATCGTTTCCTTCCTCCTTACTTTCCCTCTCACTCTTACGTCGCTTGATTCTTAACTTTCATGAGATCAACTGTTTTATGTTCCACATATGGATGAGACATGATGTATCCATCTCTCTGTATCTAGTATCTAACTTAATTCTGCTAAAATGATCTCTGTGCCATCCCTGACATTTTATCATTTTTAATGACTGAGTAGCAGTCTGTTATCTATACATATCATCTTTTCTTTATCCATTCACAGTTTGGTGGACACTAACTGCCTCCATTTCTTGGCAATTGTATTACTGTGATAAACATGGGAGTGAAAACATCTCTTCAATAGATTAATTTCATTTCTTTTTTTATACCAAATTAAAATTTTTCAAGGACTTTCTTACTTTTTTCTATAATAGTTGCACTAGTTCACATTTTCAACATTAATATTCTTAATATTAATGTAAAAAAGCTTTCTCTTTCTGTACATTTTTTCACTTTGGTCAATATAAATAGAAATCTAAAACAAAGAGGAAATTAGTGTAGGGTATGTCTACGGAAGCACATTTCTGTCAGGAAGCATGCTTAATTCCACTGTCCTACAGAAACCATTAGACATAGTTGGTGCTGCCACAGTTGGCCTCTTCTTCCTGTTGACTTGTTTGCATTTGTAGTATTTATTTCCAGTCAAGGGATAGTGTGAGATGTGCCATTTAGTATGTGTTTAAATTCCCAGAAGAGAGAAATTGAACAACTGTGCAGCTCTAATTCTAGAAACAGCTTCAGAAAGCCATTCTATCCTAAAATAAAAGAGGACTGGGATTTAATAGCTGGCCTCATAAAAAGAAATTAAAGAAATAAAATAATAAGTCTTTTTTGTCTTTACATGGAAATGCAGAAAAGAAGCTATTAGAGAAGTTGCAACCTTAACCAAACACAGTAATTGCTCATTCTACTGCTTTCATCTGTAAGGTATTTGGAAATTTACACAACTTTTCAGATATTTCTCTTTTCTCAATTGTAAACTACAAGCACGTTAACATTAAGCAAATTTATATACAAAATGATATCTTAATTATTTCAAACAAAGACATACATAAAAAATAAAAACAAATCTTTTTTGTATTTTTACAAAAAAAAAAACAAAACAAGATTGTGCTTTTCATTTTTTACATTTGTTGAGAATTTTGGCCAGGCCTATACATTCTGTGACTTCCAAAACTTGGTTCTGTGTTGTCTTAAACATTGTGGTCCTAAGGTTTTTGAGTAAACATAATTTTGTATCCAAATGAAATTTATAAAAAAATTATCTAAAAGGGGAGTATGTAGAAAAAAGCAGAAGTAGCATAGAAATAATTTTAATGGCACTACACACCCTGGCAAAGAATGGCTCTCCTTTACTTCTGATTCCAGCATCTGTCCCTTCTTTGGTGGGTATAATAAGGCAGGTATAATAAGGCAGGTGTAATAAGGCAGGCATAGGAAGGTAGGTATAAAAAGGCAGGTATAATAAAGGTAGGTATAGGAAGGTAAGTATAGGAAGGTAGGTTTAGGAAAAAGGCAGGTATAATAATGAGGTAGGTCCCTCCTTTGATAGGCACAATAAGCCTTAGATTGTTACATTTAAAGAGAAGCTTTGTACACAGTAAAATCGTTTTATGTATCTATTTGAAATTGTTTTCATTGTTAGCATGCTTTTTCCCACACACAAACATCCTATGGTTAAGAGAAACACTTCACAACTTTTTTTTTCATTTTGAACTAGTAGAAAACTTGTATAAGAGCTTCTGCATTCCAGTTTTCAAGAAAAATCAAAAGTTATTATGCAAAAGAGGAATGTGTTTATCCTTGACTTCTAAACACGAACTCACATGGCTTATTCACAGTTCTCTCAGGCTACAATAGAAATCTTGGGACCGCTTCTGAGTGACCTAGGAGTGCAATTGCAATTCAGTCCTTTGTTCCCATGAAGCAAACAGAAAGTGAAAAGAAGTTCACAGTAAATGTGACATTCAGAATAAAAATTTTCTCTCTTGTTATCTGAAATCAGAATAAGGAACTCGTGTAGCCTCTTGTACCTTCTATGATAATTGCATCACATCAGTTATGTAACAGAATAACAATTTAGGAACTATAATCTAAATTAAAATCATCTTTAATAATTATTTTCTGTGTTGACTAATAAAATAAACACATTTAAGAGATACAGAGAATGAAAGAGCAAAATCTTAACTACTACCACACCTATTGTCTAATGTTATTCTCTTCGATCCCTGCTTAGTTATCACACCCTGATTCTATGTTGTAATAATTAGAAGTAACAAAGGAAAATTAATAAATGTTACAATTATATATGTGTGTGTGTGTGTCAAAGTGCAATTAATTTATGAAACTATTGTTGGACATTCTACTAGACATCTCTATTTAAGGAAAGTGAATTAGGTTGACAAAAACATTCTTCCTTATACAACTACATTCATGTTTCAACGCACAGTTTCATTTTATTTTTCTTTAAATTTAAATATTGTTCCTGTATTATTAGAAACTAAATCAATGTGGTCCGTGTAGAAAAGTCTGCCTTTTGCATCCGTTCAGCTGCACTTTAAGAAGACTCATCAACCACCCCAAAACACATAGTGGATATGTGGGAGCTGAGCTCCTCCTTCTCTGGTCCCTGGATGTGGATGTGCTGTGACCAACCGGCTACCTGGAGCTCCTGTGGATGGTTCCCCTGCCTGGAGAGAACATAATCACAAACTGATTCACTGTAAAGTTTCCACACTGATGTTGCTTTTGTCAGATTATTTTATCATAGCAAAAGTGCTGAGTGGTTATATATGTTAACAGTTAATGAAAAAGGAGCCCAAGAATGAAGATATAAAGGGAGAGTATATGGGGAGGTTTGGAGGAAGGAAAGGAAAAGGAGAAACAATGTATTTCTACTATTGTTTCAAAAATAAAAAAATAAGAAAAATGTAAATGCAATGAAAAAGTAGTGTTTTGAAAATGTAAGGGGCTAGATCGCTTTACAAATAAGTGTTTTCTATCCCGCATAGAAAACTTAAACAGATACAACATGAATCCATATGAATAGAATGGTTTAGAACTGATTCTCAAGTCCCCACCCCATAATGTGAGCAGAGTTTTTGAGCATCTGTACAGGGCATCATGCAGAGCCAGAGTGTTGGCAAGGAAACAAAGAGTGGGCTATCTGATGCTGTGGACACAGAGCCTCTTGTCAAAACTCGGCAAAGAATCACTGAGCACATGCGTGTGTGACTACAAATAGTCCTCAGTGCACTGAGGCGGACAGGGTGGGCAACGCTGTGTAATAGGGGAGCCAGAGAGGTTCCCTGAAGCTGCAACGCCAGCATCTAGAGATGCCCTACTGTTCTTTCAGAAAGAGCGGCTGTGACGTAACAGAGATGGACCAGTCTATCCTCAGGCTAGGGATACATCCACAGAAGGGAATTTCTTCCTGTCCCTCATATTCTCAGAGTGAGTTGGAGACATGTTAGCTTATGTGACCGTTTAACTGGAGACCTTCCTGGACATTTTGTACACCGAGGATAACTGTATCCTGGATACAAAAACATAATGCTTCATGAGATGATTCTCAAATGAAAAACTTAAAATTATAGTTTAGATAGCATTTAATTCTAAAACCTGAGCCAGACAGGCATGTTGTAGAAATTCCTACAGCCAATAGCCTTTAAGTTACCAGCCCATCTGGGCGTGGCCTTTTATACTATAAATGCCAATGTAAACAGCACGCATTAGCCCTCTGTTCCAGCTGCAGGATTCTGTGGTTCTCCGTTTGAGCAGAGGACCGTGATCTATGAGTCTACCCTTAAATAAATAGCCCCCCTTTTTCTTAACTCAGTTCTGAGCTAGTGTGGGATTTCTTTTAAGCATTTGTCTTTACAGACATGGTGGCACATACCCAGAGCACTGGGACTATTAAGACAAAAATCACAAATTAGAGGCCAGCCTGGGTCACACAGTGTTATTGATCTCCAAAGCCAGTAAGAATAACTCTAAAGCTTGTATCTTTACCATAATTTATCGAATTGGGTATTAGAAAGTTTAGGTAATTCATGGTCAGAGTTTCTGTAAGAATTAATCTGGGACTTCTTTATTCCTTGAGATCCATAGTAAATTCTAGATGGCCCTGAGTCTGCAAAGGGAATAGCATTGACACAGAAACGCAGCGCAAAATCCGGCCTACTTCTTCACACTGCTCTTGCCCATTCCTTAACATGTTCCTGAGTGATGTCTCTAACCCCTTGGGATATTTTCATATAAGAGGACTTTTTGTGTATTTGAGGAACTGAGCCAGACGGCAGCACTTCAGTCAGATAAAAAGTGTTAGAGATGAGATTTCTGGGAACAACCTCCCTTTGTTTTGGGATAAAGCCAGCTTCATAGTCACCCAGGCACTACATACCTTTATGCCTGATCCCCAATGGGAACCTTGGGCACCCTGGTCCAGTAAGTTTTCACAGTCAGTCATACTTCATAGGTGTAAGCATCCTATTTCTAAAAGAATGACTTCTGTGGGGCTCCTAAAACAGGAGCTACTAAAGAAAATAGTTGCTTTATATAGAGTGGTGAACTTTTTCTTTTAGGTGTTTTTTTTTCTTTTTTCTTTTTTTTTTTTCAAGACAGGGTATCATGTAGCCAACTCTAGTCTGAAACTCATCAGGTATCATAGGATGACCTTGAACTTCTGATCCTCTTTCTTATATCATGATTACATGTGTGCATCACCACATAAAGTTCCTGTGGAGTTCTGTGTAGGATAGGCAAACACTGTATCAACTCCTGCCTTCCTCTTTACATTTTCATGCTTCCTTTCACTTAAATTGTAATTGGGAATATATAGAAAAGCTTTATAGGTTCTGGGCATAGTGTTAGAGCTCCTCAATACAGTACTGAATATTACAGGTGCATTTCTGCGTACACTTGATATGTCAACTCAATCCCCAAGTCACTCTTTGCTGGAGGAGAGAATAGGATTACAGGTACCAAAGAACCAGGATGTGGCTATTTTTGTTTTCAGTTTTACAGTGGTACAAACATGATATGCAAAATTTCAATCTTGAATTTTGAATGCCTTCCAGGTTAGTGATACATGGTACAATGTTCTTGAGATTCTGAGAACAATAGAAATCACAGATCCTAGTCAGACAGCCACAGTGGTATAGAACCCATACCATGTACTATAATCTGTGAATTACATAAGATCTCCAACCCCGTGTTACAGAGTGCTTTTTGGCTAAATGATGTCATGCATAGTCCAGTGAAAATCACTATGAGCATATTCAAGGTGGGTTCCTTCAACTGTAATGCTCGATTGGTTGTCAAATGTATTTTCAATTTAGAGTAGGCTTGCTGGGGTATGTGTCTGTTATACACTGAGAATCATTTGCAGTTCTGTTTTTAAATGAGAAAACCAAGATGCAGAGAATATGCAGTCATGAAGCCAATAAATGACAAAGCCTGAACCCAAACGAGGCAGCTTATCTGTTGAGGATGAACACCCACAAGCCAGGTGAAAGCACAGATGGGTGGACAGAGGGCCAAGTTCTCCTGAACGCAGCACCCCTGCCAGCCTTCCTCCAGGCGTCTGCACCCTGTCACAGTCCTGTCCGTAGGTAATATTCTACTCGTCTTTGCTCTTCCTCACTGTGTCCTGGGAAGTTATCCCTTTATTTCTACGAGATCAAATTGATGTTGCATTATTTCTAAAGCCACAAATGCTCAGAAAGTCTAAAATAGTCCATGTAGGCTCTATCTCTTTATCTCTCTACAGTTATCTCTCAGTTATTTTATGTATTAAAATAAATTTCATTAAAATACCTTGGGAGAATATTTAAAAGTGGTCACCCTTTTCTGAAAACAAAATAAGTTTCCATGAATGAATTGATACTGATGTCTAGTTTGGGACTAAATCACATAGAATAGATGTAAATTTGTAGATGGAAATTTCTGTCCCTTCTGATCCCACAGATGTTCAGTACTAAATAAACACACAGAGGTTTATAATAAGTATAACCTGGTCAGTCTATTCCCTAGGTTTATTGCTAACTAGCTCTTACAACTTAAAATAACCTATGGTGCTTATTTATGTTTAGTCACGTGGCTTACTTTTCTCAATAAGGCATTCTCATCTTGCTTCCTATGCCTCCATTTGATGGCTGCATCTCTGCCTTTTTCTCTTCCCTAGAATTCTCTGAGCCTGGTCTCTCCACTTATACTTTTTGCTTGGCTACTGGTCAATCAGCATTATATTAAACCAATACAAGTAACAAATCTTTTCATTGAATAAGAGCATTATACCAAAACATTTCTCCCCCTTTTTTTTCAAAACAAGAATCCTGAATCTAATCTTCTTTGTTTATATTTTTCCTGAATATTAGATATAACAACTTGTAACCAACACTCTAAACAAAGATAAACATCCATAATCCATTTTGGAGAAATATGGATATAGTTTTCAAGGCTATTTCCTGCTGATTTAGGGGGCTTGTAATCTTCAAAGAACCTTGGAAAAATTTAGGATTGTATTAAAATCCTGACTGGAGTACTCTGTAAAGCTGGCTTACCTGAACCTGTCACCTTGAAGCTCTTCTGGATGTAGAACTCAGATAAAGCTGAAACAGAGGTGCTCTGAGATATTGGATATTCTGGGTCATGTGCTACTATCAGAGATTTTTCAGGTGGTCTTCCTCAATAAACCTGAGTTTTCTTAACTGAGAATGAATCCACAGGCTCTCATTTCCTTTCAAATATCCTATCAAATAACTTGATTTCAAATTTTAAGTAAAAAGATATGTTACTTTGAGAAATAAAAGAACTTCTTTCCCAAAGTAACGTATCTTTTGACTTAAATTTTGAAGTCAAGATATTTTTGAAATATATTGGCTGGTTTAAGGAAGCATCATTTGTAATCAAATGTCTTCTAGTAGCTCTTGCTCCTTCCTCAGCAGTCAAACAATTCAAAGACAACACAATAACATACAGTATCCAGACTCTGTGCATTTTCTATCTTTATGTGTTTTTTATTACCTTATTTCTTTTTCTACAGGACTTTCTGCATTCCTTTTCTTTTCTCTTCTAAGCCTACCTATATTTTTAAACATACTACAAACCATTTAGAAAGTTTTTTTTTCCATCTGAATTTTCCTTACTGTATATCTCTTTTTCTGACACACAAGTCTTTAATCTGCTAAGCAGCATGGCTAGGATTAAATTGGTGGTTTTTGTCCCAGACTCAACTCCAATTCTTGGCTTTCTGAGAGTCTAGCTTCATGGGCAAGGTACTGGCAGGAGTCATGTTTATTGATAATTTTCCTCAGAATTTCTAGGTTCATACCAACAATAATAAGCATACCATAGACTGTTCATAAACACCATTTAAGTGTTTGGCAACAGGGCCTCTTAAAAGAGCTGCTTGGTTTTGGCTGCTAATACTGAATCAGGAAGTCTCTAGCAAACAGAACCCACACGAGAAAATGCTGCTACCAAGAAGCTCTGCTTGACTCTGTTTTTTCATGTCTAGAATTTCTTCCTAAGTTCTCTCAGTTCTATGTCCATGTAGTTATCAAAGGTCGGGCACCATTTGTAGAGAGAAGTTTCTGTCTCATCCAATCCCATGGCCTTTCAGTCCCAAATAAACACACAGAGGCTTATATTAATTATAAGCTGCTTGGCCTATTGCTCAACTTATTATAACTAGGTCTTACAACTTAAATTAACCTATAATTCTAATCTATGTTTAGCTACATGGTTTGGTTCCTTTTCTCAGTAAGGCATTCTCATCTTGCTTCCTCTGCATCTGGCTTGCAACTGTGTTTCTGCCTTTCCTCTTCCCAGAATTCTCCTAGTCTGATCTCTCTGCCTATACTGCCTGATTACGGGTCAATCATCATTTTATTTAACCAATATGAGTGACAAATCTTTACAGTGTATAAGAGTTTATCCCACAGGATAAAATTGGGACATAGAGGTAATTTTCACCCTGCTGAATGAACACAACACCTCAGGATGCTGCTACTTCTCGATTCAGGATCAGACCATTTCATTACTTTTACTTGTGTACTGGAAACCTCTGACCCTCCACTTGTCTCTCAAATTTGAAAATCTTCCCTGTCCATCTCAAGCTCTTACCCATTTTGTTGTGGACTATCCCCCAAAACTTTCTTTCTTGGATCTTTACAACCTTAGCCAATTATCAAATTTTATTCCCCTGTAAATTCAATCTCATTATAGGATTTCCATTTTTCTTTCTCTATAGTAATGTTTAAAAACATGGCTTTAGTTTTTTATGCATATGTGTTATAGTTAGACATACTCAAATAGTTAAGTTATGGAATTAGCTCAAGTGTATACAATGGGTTATGTATGCACACTGGAATGTTATTCTGATTTAATGAGGGTGAAATTATGTCCTTTGTATAAAAATGGATGTAATAGGAGATTACCACCTTAGGCAAAAGAATATAAATTCATAGACAGGTTTTTCTCTTATTTATAATCCTAAATTTATATAGATGTTTGAAATCATGTAGGAATATATTCTGTGAAAATGGAATTTGATCTAGAGTTAAAAAGAGAACTGAGATAGGGGAGGAACAGGAGAGTAGAATAGAATAAGGGAACTGATAGAGTATAGCACATACTTATATGACAATGTCCTGCCAATTGATAACGTGTACAAGAAATATGCACCAGCAATAATATTAATAGTTGTCCTTTGTATAAGAAAAATATGTGCCAAGTCACACTTGTACCCATTATTACATACATTAAAATTAAACAAAGAAATTTGGATGGATACTAAAGTTTGCATGTTACACTTATATATTTTCCATTTTCCAATAAAAACTCTAAGTCCACTCCCACTTTATATCATGGGAGTGTTCTTGTTAGTCCCTGGCTTTATGTGTCTACCTTAGAAGCTGCCTTTTGAATTCACAAATCTGCAGATCATTATACTAATACTCCATAATCCTCATGTTTGCTCTGCAGACAGGGCCTTTGTACCAGTCTCATATTTTTGTGGTGAGTGTGTAGTCTGCAATCTATTCTGACCTATGAATATTTCAAAAACACACACATCACCTCTGTTATGAATGTTTTGTCACTTTTTTCTTCAGCTTTTTAAATACTTTGTTGCTTAACATTGTATCTTTAATTTCTTGAAAGTTCCTTTGAAATCTTTATAGTATAATATTACTAATAATTAATAAATCAGTGTAAATATGTGCTATCATTTATTCAATCACCCACATTGTTGGACACTTGAGTAATAACATTTATTATTATATGTGTGACAATGGTAAACATTGTTCTAAACGTAATGCATCACACCTGCAATTTGAATTACTCTGTAAGGTTAGATTCCCAGGAGTGTAGATTTTTAGGTGGAAGGTCATGAAGAATTTGACACAGTCTGGACAAAGGTAGAACACCCTATTCACATTCTCAAAAAACAGTGGAAGTGAGGATGTGACTGAAGCCTTAGCTTTGAAGCTTTTGTATCCAAAGCTATTCCAGGCTATTATTACACTGAGTGAGTCTTGTGAAACTGAGGGGTCTTTTGAGAAACTCAGAGTTAGAGACTATGGGAGAAGGAAGGAAGGAAAAGTAGAAAAGGGGGGAGTTGTGATAAAACCACAGGTAGTGAATCTTGGTGAGAATGAATAGGAATGTGTGAAGGGGACATAATGGGATTCAAATAAAATCTTTTATAAGAAGCCCACATTTTCTTTAACAAAAAGCTTGCGATGTTTCTTTATGCTCTGTCTTCAAGAAGTTCAGATAGGTCACAGGGAAATTCACAGAGCCTAGTACACAAAGGCTTATAAAATCAAACTTCAAAAGAATATCTGCAAAGCTTTCATACCATGAATCTGTAAGCAGGTATCAGGACAGACTATAAGCTTCTGGAACATAAAAATTCCTAAAAGAGGCTTTTAGCTACTGCCTGCTAGTTTTGAATTTCAGAGGTTGGGAGTTAGGTTAGGACTTATGGAGAGCTTTGGAATGTATCCTAAGTTTACCTCAAAAAACAAAACCAAAACAAAGTAAAACAATTATAAACACATGCAATTTTGACCTTTGTTATGTTTCTAAAATTTTTAATAATTTTTAAAAAAAAATTTAATTCTACATTGCAACCACAGTTCTTCCTTCTACCCCTCCTCCCACCCTCCTTGATCCCCCCCCCACACACACACACACATACACCAGATCACCTTCTATCTACTTATCCCAAAGGGTAAGGGCTCCCATGCGGAGTCAACAAAGCCTGGCCCATTAAGTTGAAGAAGAACCAAGTCCCTCCCACCTGCATTAAGACTGAGCATGGCATCCCACCAAACGTAATAGACTACAACAAGCTGACTCATGCACCAGGGATAGATCCCGGTTCTACTTCCAGGGTCCCCTCAGATAGACCAAGCTACACAGCTGTCTCCCACATGCAGAGGGATGTTCAGTCTCTTGGAGGATACACAGCCTAGAGTTTATGAGTTCCCATGAGCTTGGTTCACTTGTCTATGTAGATCTCCTCTTCATGATCTTGACATTCTTTGCTCACATTACCTCCTCCCTGTCTTGGATTAGATTCCTGCAGCTCATCCTCATGCTGAGTTTTTGGGTCTCTGCATCTCATTCCATCAAGAACTGAATGAAGGCCCTATGATGACAGTTTCAGTATTCACCAATCTGATTACCGGGGAGGGCCAGTACAGGCACCCTCTCCACTATTGCTAAGAGTCTTAGCTGGAGTCATTCTTGTGGATTCCTGAGAAATTCCCTAGCACCAGGTTTTTTCCTAACCCCATAATGGCTTTTTTTCTATCAAGATTTCTCTTTCATTGTTCTCCCAATCCATCCCACACCCACCTTGACCATCACATTCCCTTATATTCTAATCCCCCATCCTCTCCCTTTTACCACCCCCTCCTCATCCCTAGCTTACCCAAGAGATGTTATTTAATTCCCTGTCCCAGGGAAATCCATGTGTCCTTCTTAGGGTCCTCCTTGTTTCCTAGCTTCTTTGGAGCTGTGGATTGTGTTTGGATTGAGGTTCTTTGCCAGCCCCCTGGCATCCATATACTCAAAATGTCTGGAATGTTTGGGTGGAAGTGTCACCCCAACCCCTGGCATCCATATATCCAAAGAGTCTGGAATATTTGGAAGTTCCATTCCAAGCCCCTTTCCTCAGAATTGCCTTAGTCCAGACTCCACCTTCCTAAAATCTCGCCAAATGATGACTCCTCCCGAGTGATGCTCAGGGTATTTAAATCATACCCAACAGACAAAGCACATGGCTTTCTGGTCTTCCTTTCCCTGTCTCCTCTCTCTGGAGGATGGGAGGTATGGTGGAAGGCCATCAGAAACTGTTGGTATCCATTAAACCTGGGCTTTTTCTAATTTGGTTTAATTTGGTCTGATTTGGATTATTACATCAGAGGAGAAGCTTATTGGGGCACAAAAACATTTTAGTTTGTAGCTTGGTTTTTCTTTGTTTACATCTAGAATCTACTTATGAGTTAATGTATACAATGCTTGTCTTTCTGAGTCTGGGTTACCTAACTCAGGGTGTTTTTTTTTTCTAGTTTCATCCATTTTCCTGCAAATTTCATGATGTCTTTATTTTTTTTTTTTTACAGCAGAATAATACTCTCTTGTGTAAATGGTACACATTTTCTTTATTCATTCTTCAGTTGAGGGTCATCTAGGTTTCCCAAGTTCTGGCTATTATAAATAATGCTGTTCTGAACATTGCTGAGCAAGTATCCTTGTGGTATGACAGAGCATCCTTTGGGTATATGCCCAAGAGTTGTATTACTGGATTTTGAGGTAGGTTAAGCCACAGTTTTCTGAGAAACTGCCATACTGATTTTCAAAGTGGGTGTACAAGTTTACATTCTCTCCAGTAGTGGAGGAGTATTCCCCTTACTTCACATCCTGTCCAGCATATGCTTCCATCAGTATTTTTGATCTTGCCTGTAAATTAAGGATGTTGAACAATTCATTAAATGTCTTTTGGCCTTTTGAGATTCTTCTGTTGAGAATTCTCTGCTTAGTTCTATACTCCGTTTTTAATTTTTATTTATTTATTTTATGTACATTAGTGTTATATCCACAAGCATGTCTGTTTAAGAGTATAAAATCTTGGAGTACAAACAGTTTTTAGCCGTCATGAGTTGAATTGAACCTGGGTCCTCTGGAAGACCAGTCGGTCCTCTGATTCATTGAGCCGTTTCTTCAGCCTATGTACCCCATTTTTTAATTGGATCATTTCATATTTTGATGTCTAGTTTCTTGAGTTCTTTATATATTTTGGAGATCAGCCCTGTCAGATGTGGAGTTGGTGAAGACCTTTTCCTATTTTGTAGGCTGTTATTTTGTCTTATTGATTGTTTCCTTTGCCTTACAGATGGTTTTCAGTATCAGGAGTCTCCATGTATTGATTCTTGCTCTCAGTGTCTGTTTTATATTTAGTGTTACTGGTGTTATATTTAAGAAGTGGCATCCTGTACCAATGTACTCAAGGCTACTTCCCTCTTTCTCTTTGACCTGGTTCAATATAAGTGGATTTATGTTGAAGTCTTTAATCTGTTTGGACTTTAGCTTTGTGCAGAATGATAGATATGGGTCTATTCACAACCTTTTATATGTTGACATCCAGTTATGCCAGTATCATTTGTTAAGGATGCTTTCTTTTTCCATTGTACCACTTTGGCTTCTTTGTCAAAAATCAGGTGTTCATAGGTATGTGGATTAATGTCAGGGTATTCAATTCAATTGTTCATTTTTAATATTCAGTTTTCTTTATTTCTTTTTTTTGGATTTTTCGAGACAGGGTTTCTCCTTAGCTTTTGGTTCCTGTCCTGGAACTAGCTCTTTTTTTAAAAAAAATATTTATTTATTTATTTATTTATTTATTTATTTATTTATTATGTATACAATATTCTGTCTGTGTGTGTCTGCAGACCAGAAGAGGGCAGCAGCTCTCGCTACAGATGGTCGTGAGCCACCATGTGGTTGCCGGGAATTGAACTCATGACCTTTGGAAGAGCAGACAATGCTCTTAACCACTGAGCCATCTCTCCAGCCCCCTGGAACTAGCTCTTGTAGACCAGGCTGGTTTAATATTCAATTTTCAATTGAACCTTTCCCTAAGGATAGTAAGGATGGTGCTTTCTAATGCATGCATTTGAGACCATTATTATCTTTAATAAAGACCTCGAAAATCATGCCACCTGAGTTCAGAAGAAAAGCAATAGAAAAATAGTTTTCCTAATAAAAAAGTCTAGACATAATGACCCAGGAGGAGAAGCCATTTTAAACTAAGAATCATGTATGTGTCATACATATTTTTTAAAGCAATAAATCAAAGAATAGAAAAATAAATCATGTCAAAACTTTTCAAATTACCCTGAGAATATCTCTTATCATAACTGCACTTACACGGATTATTTCAAATTATTTTAAGACATAATGTTTTGGCTCTGGGCTCTTTCACTGAAGGGAAACAAGCCAGAAGTGTGGTCATATTAGTACTAAGGTACAGGTGTGGGATAAACTTACATATTACTTCACAACCTTGTTCAATTAAGAACTTATTAGATCATTAAAAGGAAAAAGCAAATACTGCTAATTTTTACTTTTATTTCAAAATACTCAAAAGAAATAATGGGCTTTTTTATAGCAGTAAATTCAGGAGAACATTAAAATTGTATTATCACTCCTTTACTATCCATAATGAAATAACCAGCTCTAAAAGTTTTAGATGAAAGACTGATGGAAAACTATGGGTAAATGAGAACCCTTGTACCATCTTAACCTACACACAGTGGGGCAATTGCATCATGTTCGTACTGTTGAGACACAATGGGGAACTTATAGCATAGCACCTCTCTGCTGGTTTTGTTTTTTTATAATTGCCAATAAAAGGCAAAATTGAGTCTAATGAAGTCTTGAGTCCACTGCCAGAAGAGACAGAAATCTTTAATAAATAAATAAATAATAATAATAATAATAAAAAACCCACGTGTGGAACTATGTGTCTCTTAATGCCATACATATAATCAGTTCATGGAAACTAAGAGAAATTTAACAGTGCACATTCAGACACACAGATAATCTTTAAAAAAGAAAAATTACTTTTATCATATTTATTTATTGTAGTGTGAAGTGTGTGTTTGTGTGTGTGTGTGTGTGTGTGTGTGTGTGTGTGTGTGTGTGTGTGAGACACAGGGCACACGAAGAGGTCAGACACCTCTCCTTCTATTTTGTAAGTCCCTGGGATCGAAATCAGGTAGACAGTGGTATCAGCAAGTAACTTACCTTCAAACCATCTCATCAGCCCTCAGTAAATTTTTTTTAAAAATAAAAGTGTATAAAGAACTAGTAGCAATGTGCAGCTAGAGGAAAAAGAAGATAGACAATAAGGAATAAGAACATTTTAAATAATATGGAAACAGCAAACCCAAAAAACAGCTATCCTTTCTAGAGACTTAACATTCCTAGAAGGAGCTCACTCTCACTGAGAGATAGCATCATGACAAGACTGGAAGAGATCTGATACCTTACTCCCCATGAGCATGGTTTTCCATAGCATGGCAGATACTGTCTTAAGTAGAGATGTAGAAGTCAAGAGGAGGATCCATTTTTCTCAAGATGTAGTTTAGAAGGGAATCTTATTGAAGGCAATTCACCATGGATTTTCTGAACAAGGAACCTGGGGAAAACTGTTCAAATGGATAATGACAGACAGTGAGCCATGAGGAGGACAGGTCCTGGGGAACTGTAAGTGCTGCAGGACCCCGGTGTTAGAAAATGGTTAACTTAGTAGAACTCGTCAAGCTACATGCTTTGCAATAGCATATGGGAAGCTTTTTGACACACGGAAGGAGGGACAGAGCCATTGTAGCGCCCACAAAGCCCCCATCTGACAGCACTTCAGTGTCAGTAAAGAGAGAGCAGATAAAGGTATGAAATTGCAAAGAGAGCAAATAAACTGATATCCAGGTCCAGAGGGGTCTACGCCATGCCTCTGCTGAGCAGGTTTGTCTCTTTTTAAAAGAACACAATTTAAAAGAATTTTTTATAACCTAATTGTATGTGTGGTGAGGGAAAAGTTTGTGCACATTGCACATGTGACAGTCAGGTGATTGGCTCTCTCTGTCCACCATGTGGGTCTCAGGGGTTGAGTTTGAATCTTCAGGCATGATGGTGTCTTCACCAACAGAGCCATATCACGAGCCCAAGCTTATCTTTCCTTAGTGCCTTTGAGTACGCTGGCTTATATGGTCCAAATAACTCTGTATCCTACTACAGCAAATACATTCTTTGGAGCCCTTTCCTGCTCTGCGTTTGTTTTCAAAGTGAGCATCCTTCTATTCCATCCTATTAATTGCCTGAGGCACTATTCTAGTTTCAAACAATGTTACTTCTAAAACACAAGTGAATTTACAAGTATAGAATTTATGCTTTATTAGTAAGTGAAAGATATGTCTCAGTGGGCCCAGATTATGAGACCACTAAAATTCTCAGTGAATAATCATGTTTCTGAAACAGTAAGTGTATCTTCTACCTCTTAGACCACAGGTCCTGCTAAGGCATCCAGAACATTAGTTACTTTCCATTAACATGATCTCATAAATCTAATGAACCAGTACACAGTATTGTGACATGTTACATGATTCAGGCCCCTGTTGACAATGAACATTTGGATCAATATAGCGCCAAGATAAGTCATGAATATATGCTACTCTCAGTTCAGCATATGTGCTGTGACCCCTGATCTTCTGTCTATTTATGTGAGAGGAGAAGCGCCGTTTCCATTTGGTCAAATGTCTATTAAACTACTGTGGGAAGATAACAGTGGTAGCATATTAGATGGGAATAGGGTCAGTGGTGTGTGTGTGTGTGTGTGTGCACATGCGTGTGTGTGTGTGTATGTCTGTGCACGCATGTATGTGTATGTGTGTGCATGTCTGTGCATGCATGCATGCGTGTGTGTGTTTGTGGGTGTATGCATCTGTGTGTGCGTGTATATGTGTGTGTGCATGCGTGTGTGTGTGTTTGTCTGCACATGTGTGTGTGTGTGTGTGTGTGCGTGTGTGTGTGTAAATGATATATATATGACTGTGGGTGTCAGTGTGTAAAAATCAGAGGACAACCTTGGGATGATCTTTGACTTCTACCATATATGAGAGAAGGTCTTTGTTGATCAAAATTGAGTAAGCCAGTAAATGACTCACAAGCTTATAAGATGCTTAGGTTAAATGTTTTTCCTTTTGTCTAGTTGACACAAACTTGAGGCACCTGGCGAAGAGGGGACTCCTGTTGAAAAAATGCCTCCACTTCACTGACCTACAGGCAAATCTGTTAGAGATTATCTTGATCAGTGACTGAAAAGAGAGGGTGATTCTGTGGCTGGTGACATCTCTGAACACTTTTCTGGATTTTATAAGACAGCAGACTGGACAAGCCATAGGGACTCAGCTAGTAAAGGGGTTTCCCCATGCCCTCTTATAGTGATATTTTATTTGTACTTTAATAAATAAAGTTTGCCAGATTACAAAACTAAGTCATTAGAGGCCAGGAAGTGGTGCACACACTTTTAATCCCTACATTTCGGAGACAAAGACAAATGGATCTCTGTGAGTTCAAGGCTACCCTGAGCTACACAAGATCAATCCAGAAACAGATCCAAGTGGTGGTGACTTTCTTTAATCCCAGTGTTTGGGTGTCCACACATTTAATCCCAGCACTAGAGAGATGGAGAGAGGAGTGATTTGTTTGGGTGGAAAAAGGAATATAAAGGGGAAGAGATTTCAGTCTGGTGCTCCAATGTGGGTCTCTGTCTCTGTCTCCTTTCATTGCCTGATGAAGGTTAATAATCAGAAGGATGCCTATATGTTTTTCTTTGGGTTCACCTTCTTATTTAGCTTCTCTATGATCACGAATTATAGGCTCAATGTCCTTTATTTATGGCTAGAAACCAAATACGAGTGAGTACATCCCATGTTCCTCTCTTTGGGTCTGGCTTACCTCACTCAGGATAGTGTTTTCTATTTCCGTCCATTTGTATGCAAAATTCAAGAAGTCATTGTTTTTTACTGCTGAGTAGTACTACTGAGAACTCAAGAACAATGGCAATGGGTTTTTGATCCTACTGCACGTACTGGCTTTGTGGGAGCCTAGGCAGTTTGGATGCTCACTTTACTAGACCTGGATGGAGGTGGGTGGTCCTTGAACTTCCCACAGGGCAGGGAACCCTGATTGCTCTTCGGGCTGACGAGGGAGGGGGACTTGATCAGGGAAGGGGGAGAGAAATGGGAGTCGGTGGCGGGGAGGAAGCAGAAATCTTTAATAAATATAAATTTAAAAAAATGAAAAAAAAGGGGGGAAGAGATAGGAACTCACTGGAGTATGGAGACAGGATCTCACCTATTCAATCTGAAGATATGGTAGAGGTAAAAGTTCTCTAGTGATTGGCTGATTTGCTTCTCTGATCTTCTTATTGAACCCCAATATCTATCTCTGAGTTTTTGTTATTCATGCTACAGCCCCTGCTTCAATACCTGATTCCAAATTCTTCCTTTTCATCTCTGCCTAGACTTCCCTCTCTGAATATGTAAGTTAAATAAACCATTGTCTTACAAAGTTTCTTTGGATTATGCTGATTTATCACAGAAATAGAAATCTAACAAAGATATAGACATTCCTTTGTCTCTCCCTCGAACATCTCACCAGAAGAACATGAGGGTGCAGGCACACATCTCTGCATCCAGCTTTATGCAGGCTCTGGAGATTTAAACTCAGATCCTCACACTCCTGCAAGTATCAGTGTACCATGGAGCCTTCTCCTTAACCATGGCCACTTCTAGCTTCAATTGAATCAGTCCATGGACAGCTGCCATAATCCATAGTCTTTGCCTTTGCTAACTTGGTATACTTGATGGGTGTTACTGAGAAATTCTATTATCATAGATCCTCCTTTGAGTTTAATGAATCAGTAGGAAGAATCTATCAACTACCAAGCATATCCATCTAATTTTCATCCAGAAACTGAGAAATGTGATCACTATCTGTAGTCAGAAGCAATATGATGTGGTCCTTATGTAGATATTCTGGCCCACTAATTGAGACAACTGCGACGAATCTCAGGATCCTGAGCATCAGCAACTTGTGCTTTAACAAAAGTCCTTGAAACATTATAAGGACATTCTATTTCCCTCCCAAAGTCTGGCTATTTGAATGACTGACCATGAATCACATGGAAAAACTCAGAAGAATTACAGTAGTATAAACTTGGTCTTTTGCACCAGCAAGCAATGTTCCCATGTACTGAACATATTTAAATAGAGAAATGACAACAAAAATTGCCTTCTTGTCTGTATTGAACATGTACAGACTTTTCTCTTGTTTTTCTCTAAGCAGTACTGTTTAGTTATTTACAGACTATTCACAGTGTACTGAGGGTTGAAAAAGTAACCATTACTTTTTATTTTGCTTCCATTTTAATCAATTACAATAAACTTGCATATATAGATCAATATGAAACCATTTTGGAAACGATTTTCAATAAGCCACTAACTCACAATTCTAATGTCACTTCATATATTACTTCATTTTCTATTTCTCTAAATTTTTTTGATTCATTGGTACATCTTTCTTTTTATTAAGTCATTTCTCTATTTGATTTTTTACTAGGTATATTTCTGTCTTTGTTTCTTCATCAACTATTTTTTACTTCTTTATATTTCTATTTCCTTATATTTCTCTCCTTATATTACAAGTTGCAGAAACTACATATCCCAAGCCCCTTTCTGTCAGAATCCTGAAATCACTTATGTTTAAATGAGGAGAACCATCTCAGGGTTTGAAAGGCAGAAAGGAAGCAACAATCAATTAATTTTTCTCTGAATCAGTGGGCACATTTTAAAGCCTTCTGCAAACACGCAGGCAGCAGTAATCTTAGTCATGATTTCCCAAATTCCTAATAAATTATAATAAATTCCCTCCTGGTTGAAGTAATTAGAGCTGTCTGGTGTTTTTCTGACAGAGGCTGAGTAAGCATCTTGTGTGGAAAAATCCTGGTTTTCAGTCTGGTTCTTTCTCTACATTTCTCCCATTCGTTTTCAACCTTTCTTCCTCTCTTTGGCAATATCTATTATTTTCTCTGCATTCTTAAAGTACTGGTAACCACAGTGTTCACCTTTTCTCGTTTTACATTCACTCCATAGCCAGTTCCACCATCCCCATCACACTGTAATTTATAGCTATGGATTCTGAGCAATTAGTAATGACGACATCAGTCATCCTCAGTGGGCTGTAGCAGAATTCTGCTAATCTTCTGGCTACAACAAAAGTGTGTCTGTCACTTACACTTATGCCAGCGTGGAGTCACGACTCATCTGTGGGTCAGTGCACATATGCAGTTCTACTTGGATGAAGCGTATCTCACCCCTATTACATGGACAACCAGCATAAAACAGATGGATACACTCTTTCCATAGGGAACTTTGTCCTGACTCACCTAGAAACTGATGTGGAAATATATAATTATCCCACAGAAAAGAAAGAAATGTCTGTGGGCTACCAAGGTGTTACTAACCCTCAGCAACTGCAAATAGCTATAAAGATGATCTTATTTTTGAAAGCTTTGGGGTATTTGTGTGCATTATTTCATCTAATAACCATAACAAATATGAAGGGACATAATTACTCAACTGTCATTTTGTTTCAATTTCAGTCTTAAACTGCAAATCTAAAGTCGCCGCCAATATGAACAAATCACTATTGCTGGTGAAACCTCTGGCTCTATGGAGAGCCATAACTAATAGCTACTTGTCTTTTTTCTCATGAAAAGAGTGGTAAGAGACCACATTTTTTTTTTTTTAGTTAAAAAGTTATGGTGTTGGAGATAGGTTCGTTATTTTTCTGGCTAGTTTTATGTCAACTTGATCCAAGCTAGAGTTATCTAAAATGGGGTAGCATCTATTGAAAAATATTGCCTTCATAAAAGCCAACTGTAAAACATTTTCTTAACGAGTGATAGATGGGGCAGGGCCAAACTGAATGTGGGTGGTGCCAGTCCTGGGCTGTCTCAGTTCTGAATTCAATAAGAAAGCATGCTGAGCAAGCCATAATGATCAAGCCAGTAAATAGCTCCCCTCACGGTCTCTGCATCAGCTCCTGCCTTCATGTTCCTGCCCTGTTTAAATTCCTGTTCTGACTTCTTTTGTGATGAACAGTGCCAAATAAATCCTTTCCTCCCCAGGTTTCTCTTGTCATGGTGCTTT
Source organism: Microtus oregoni (assembly GCF_018167655.1). Lineage (NCBI taxonomy): Eukaryota > Metazoa > Chordata > Mammalia > Rodentia > Cricetidae > Microtus > Microtus oregoni. The sequence continues at coordinate 47,789,828 of NW_024543069.1, forward strand.
ATCAGAGCAATAACAATCACAACTAAGTCAATCTTTTGCATCATTTCTGGGAAAGCACGGTGACCACAATTCAGATTCCCAGAATTATTCAAAATACTGTGTAGGCTTGGTAGCCCACATGTAATTCCAGTTCTCAGAAGGTGAAGACAAGAGATTCCCTGAACAAGACGCCTAACCCTAGAAATCATGTAAACAAGGTATGCACTCACCTCAAGTGCTATGTTTCAATGAATAAGATGGATTGTGATTCAGGAAGGATCCAATATCGAACCCAGGGCTCCCCATGTAAATGCCTCCACACTGGTAAACACATATATGAGAGAAATAAAGCAAAGACTATGTGTAGGGATAAGTCCCGCCCCTTAAGGGGCGTGTTCGCCTCGGGCTAATGTCTGCCTATAAATTTGGCGAGCCAGCCAGGAGCAATTGTGTCTCACTATCACGAAACTCTGAGTTAGATTAAAGGCCATTTTCTACAGCTCTTTGAAGAGGTTGAAGATTATCTATCTATACTGAGTATAATCTCTATATATCTAAAGAACCTGATTAGTCTAATTATAAATGACAAACTTAGATGACAATTAGTCTATATAATTCTCAATATCTATCTAACTTAAAGACTAAGACAATAAACAACTGTGTAACAAATGAGGATAATGACCTCCAAATATAAACACTGTACAAATATACATTGCAATATGGCAAATATACATCAATACACAAACATTATATAAGTATCTTAATCAGAGTTAGAAATGTACATTGCAATATGGTAAATATATACAATATATATATCAATACAATATATGTCAATACATAAAAATGTTTTAAACAGACATAGAAACATGCATGCATACAATAGTCCATATAATTTAACTTTGTTTCAATATACAAGAATTGATACCAATATATTTGTCTAAAAGCAGTAACTCACAAATATAAATCTATTATCCCATCATTCCCTCTTTTTTTTTTTTTCAAAATGATCCTTGAGCTTATAAAATTCCTCCCCCAACCTCCCAACCCCTAAATGATGTCCCTAAACCCAGGGGTAAACTTTACTGGGAGAGGGGACGTCGTCCTCTAGAATTACTTCCAGCTGTCATGGGGGCGACGTTCTTTCTGGGGGATCCTGTGAAAGTAAAATGATGGTTAAATTTCAAGATCAATGTCTTTTAAAATTGCAAATAGTCTCTTGAGTATTTTGTGGAGGTCTGGCCAGAATGTTGTACAAGATGTGCACCATTTCAGCTAACCAAGTTGGGATCGTCTTGTGCAGCTGGTATCCAAAACAGGTCTTGTAGTAGCGCTATCAGTATCATGACGTCATATCAACCAGGTAGAGTTGTTGTTGTGGGGCCCCATCTTCTTCCTGGAAACTTCAAATGTCACTTCAGGAAAAACTCATTGTTCATTGTGAAAAACTTAAACATTAATCATATAGACATATATAGACATACATATATATTCAATGAAAGGCATGATAGGTATATTCAATGAAAAGTATGATAGATATGAAGAAAAGCAAAGATGTTTTCTAAACTCATATTTCTTTCTGTCTTATCCCTACAACTATGTTCTCCAAATATATTTCTATTAAGGATGATCCCATATCAAAGTTTTAATAAAAAAGAATGTCAAACAAAAAAGTATCATATACCACTCTGAGTCTCCAGCTAAGAATAAATGGATTTTTTTACTTGGGTTGGTAGAAGGCAGTATTGAAGTTCTTGAGCTGAGTCAATCTAAGCCACGAGTCAATAATAAGATTATTTAAAGTCCAAGCCTGCTGGTCCTAGAAAGTAGCAAGACCTGTTTCGTTGGGCTTTTTAGTTCTTTATTTAGAGCAAAAGTACAGCTGGCAATGGGTGTGTTTCTAGTGGAGTACACCAGCGAACAGTGGATTTCCTCCCTTCACTCATCCACTCTTTCCTTGGCATCCTGGGAAAGAGCCTGAGAGTTGTGCATTCCAAATGTCTAGCTCCTGGGGAGACTATTGTCCAGAAATAAGTGGATACATCGGAGAAATAAGATACTCACGTGCAGCAGGGCGGTGGTGGCACACGCCTTTAATCCCAGCACTCAGGAGGCAGAAGCAGGCGGATCTCTGTGAGTTCGAAGCCAGCCTGGTCTACAAGAGCTAGTTTCAGGACCGGAACCAAAAAAGCTATGAAGAAACCCTGTCTCAAAAAAAAAAAAAAAAAAAAAAAAGATACTCACGTGCTCATTGGTGGCCTATGAATCAGTCTGCAATGACTCCCATTCCCCTAATCCTGATTGTTTTTCCTCATATGACTAGTCTTATCTATGTCATATGTTAAATTATTATACAAGAGAATTTTAAGAGACAAACCAAATCCTAGACAGTGAACCATCTCTGTTGAGATATGTGTACCGACTAACAATGTAGAATTCTAAGATTGATGCAGCGCTGGTGACTTTTTTTTTTCTTTTTTGGTCAATTTGATATAAGCTAGAGTAATCGAAGAAAAAGGAATCTCAGCTGAGAAAAACAATGCTTCCTCCATCGGCGTGGCTCTGTAGGGAAGTCTGTGAGAAATTTTCTTGATTTCATGACTAGTCCAGCCCATTGTGTGCAGTGCCACTTCTGGGCAGCTGGCATTGGGTTGTAAAAGAAAGCAAACTTAGCAAGCGTTTTAGTAGTGTTCCTTCATCCCTTATTCAGTCTCTGCCTTTATGGTCCTACCTTCACTTCATGCCCTGACTTCTCTTCATGAGAAATCAACTATAAGTTGAAATAAAGTCTTTTCTTCCTTTCTTCCTAAGGGGTTGTTGCTGTTTGTCATGGTGTTTCAAACTAATACAGATGCATAATGTAGCTGGATGTAAACCCAACAAGGACAACACAAAAACAAAGATATATAATATTGAAGAAAGAAAAAAAGTTACTGTTACCCAGTAACAAAGGAAGGTAAAGGCTTCTGCTTTCAGAGTGAGTTCTCCTTACTGATGCAATCATCTTATAGAATTCCTGCTGTCTGCTCACACACTTAAGAGAAGCACACCTCTGATCAAGTCTAACCCATGCACAGAGCTCCAGTCAGTCTTGCACAAAGGAAATCAGCCATGTGGAAACATTCCGAGTTGGCTAGTGGAATTTGGGCTGAAAAACCCTATTCCAGGTATTCCAGATGCTGCTGAAGCTCAACCTATAGGCCTGCAAAAACTCACATTTCTTCATTGTTTTTTGTTGCAATATCATGTCGTGCTGGATGTTTTATGGTCAAGAAAATATACATAACATGTGTATAGGGTAACTAAGGTACAAAGCTCAGGGAATAAAGGCACAGAACAGTGTTTAATAAATAGGAGTACTCATAGGTGGGAAGTTGCAGTTTTCTGATGTCCTTTGGTAAGTGTTATGTTCAATCTACTGATCTCATAGGTGTTTCCTCTGGAATTGGGTCCAGCTACCCACTGGAACAACCTCATAAAATGCAACTGTGTATAAGTTCTTCCATTTCCTTCCTTAACTCCCTATGCCCTTACCAGTAGAAACAAATTTGGGACTCCAGACCTTAAAGGTTTGAGACTATTTATAATTTTAAACCTTTGCAACAATATATAAAAATTTTCTATTAATCCAGAAATGACTTTAATCTTCAGAAGTCTTTAAAGACATTGAAAGGGAAAATCAGAAAGGTACCTATAAATGTAACTCATTTATTTTTAGAACAATGGACAGCAAATCTTTCCCCTTTGCTCTCTTGCAGAGGATGGATTCTGATGCTCCCACCCTCAGAAACTCAAGATCTCTTTTAATGTTTCCCTCTGCTCACTGTCCAGAAGAAACAGGTGTAAAATCAAATAGAGAGTGGTGATAAAATGTATTTCCCTTAGTTTCCATGGCTGTGCTAAAGCTATGTGTATAAACTGTGTCCTCTGCAGACTGACATGCCCTTTCCTCTATTTCCCTCAGTGACTAATTGTCATCAATGGGCTTCTGGGGAGTGACAGACCCACGCTCTGTGGAGAATATTCCTAGGCTCAACCATCAACATTAGTACATACAACCAAGTGAATCTAGTCATGTTAAAAGGCTTTCAGGAACACAGGTATCTGCTCCAAGTAGACTGCTTTGTAATTGATGAAGACAGTGGAAAGTAGAAGGATCTCATGATGCAGCTCAGATCAACATGTATGTGTTTCCAGAGCCTTGATGGTCACGGTTGGATGGTGGAATAGTTGTCTCATTGAGGGATGAGAACTCAGCCTCTTAATCTAGGATTCTGACCAGCTCAAAATCTTACTATTGACTGTTGCTCACTTCAAAAAGAAGCTTTTCTCAGCAAAGTTGAGAGCAGCCTATGTATATGGATATAGGCATAAACATGTATAAATCACTTTACAGAATGAACATTTAGCAAGGTAACAATAGCATGTTTTATCATAGGGCCTATGACTTCCCCATCCATGGGCTTTTGACCAGGATTACAGTACAGGTATGGAACACAGTCATCCTGTCAAACAAACCTAGCTACACCATAATGGTGCAACTGTTTCACCGGAAGTCAACTTTGGCAGGTCAGTACTGCAGTCTGCCGAAATCAATGCTGGGTACAAACATTTACAACATTTTTTTTCCCCAGCCATCTGCATGGGATCTTACTATACTCTTGGAGAAGAAGATGAAGAAAGAATACCAGAGTCGTGGATGGGAAGTACTGGTTTGAGATGCTGTATTCTAGACATGGATGGTTCTGATACTCATGAATTCTTAGCAGTCGTGGTCAACTGCACAGAAGCTGCATAACATCAAGCCCACCAGAATGTTAACATAGATTGGGTAGATATCTGTAGGCTTTATCCACTGCTGAGGTGCTACTGACAGTTAATACTTTGGAGGAAGCAATAACTCATTCTTTGAGAATGTGGCCACGGATATGATGGCAATTTCCCAGCTAATGACCCTACACCAATGTACACATGGAGAACAGGATCAGCACTTAGAGGATTCTTTAAACAAAGACGTGAAGTTGTAGGAGGGATACATGCTCTTGAGATATGGGAAGATTTGGAGGGAATTACTGAGGTATATATGATTAAACTTCAGGCAGGATGGAAAGGGACAGTTAAGGGACATGGAAAGGAAAAGAAGACATCCCCATCCTAGAGTCTGGATGAAACTTCTGAGAACTAAGAATCCTAACACATTTCAGGTTCCCTATCCTCAGCTGCCCAAGGAACTAACTGGGGACCTCGGCTTGGGCACCTGGGAGCCACTCTAGGTTCAAGTCTCTTGAGAGAGAGACACACACACACACACACACACACACACACACACACACACACACAGAGAGAGAGAGAGAGAGAGAGAGAGAGAGAGAGAGCGAATATCAACAGAATCAACATTCCTTTGCTGAGCCACTCCTATGAGCCAAGTGGCAAAGTTAAAGATGCAAATGTCTGCCCTATCCTATAGCAATACTGACGAATATCTTGCATATCATCATAGAACCTTCATCTGGTGATGGATGGAGATAGAGACAGAGACCCACACTGGAGCACTGGACTGAGCTCCCAAGGTCCCAATGAGGAGCAGAAGGAGGGAGAACATGAGCAAAGAAGTCGGGACCACGAGGGGTGCACCCACCCACTGAGACAGTGGAGCTGATCTATTGGGAGCTCACCAAGGCCAGCTGGACTGTGACTGAAAAAGCATGGGATAAAACTGGACTCTCTGAACATGGCGAACAATGAGGGCTGATGAGAAGCCAAAGACAATGGCACGGGGTTTTGATCCTACTTCATGTTCTGGCTTTGTGGGAGCCTAGCCAGTTTGGATGTTCACCTTCCTAGATATGGACGGATGGGGGAGGACCTTGGACTTACCACAGGGCAGGGAACCCTGACTGCTCTTTGGACTGGAGAGGGAGGGGGAGAGGAGTGGGGGGAGGGGGAGAAGGGTGGGAAGAGGGGGAGAAGGGTGGGAGGAGGGGGAGGGAAATGGGAGGCTGGGAGGAGGTGGAAACTTGTTTTTTTGTTTTCCTCCTTTTCTCAATAAAAAAAAAAGAATCCTAACACATTAACATTTGCTGACAACATAAAAATCATTTGCTGACAACATAATGATAATATTCCTTTCATCTATAGGCATTTATGATAAAGTAGCAGTGACCCAAGCTAAGTCCTGAATGTATACGATCTTGGGTGGGGCTTCTTTTCCCCAGACAGTTTAAACCATCCCTCTGATCAAGACTTTGACCTCATCAACTGTAATCCCATCATATGCCACTCAGTCACAACCCTGGAATCTCATTGCATTTCCTGGCTACTCTTTGCATGAAAACCGTGGTGTGCATGGCGGTTGTAGAGACAATGCAGTTGGACTCTCTCGGGTCAGTGCATACCCACGCTGTGGGGTGTGTCTTACTTTCTGAGTGCCTTCCTCCTTCTCTTAATCTTGCCTAAAATCCGTATTAAAAATGTATTTTAATTAGAACCTCAACTCTGGTTTATACTAGATCACCTACAAATCATTTTTTTAACATCCAAGTCAAGGTCCTTAAAAATTCAAGAGAACTTCAAAAACTGCGGTGGACAGCAGAATGGAGCCATGTCTCTTTTCCTGCTCCCCTATTGTCAACAGCTACATCCTGGAACCACCACTGCCTTTTATGCCTTTAGTTCTTTTTGTTCCTGTATTTTCTGAAGACCTTAAGTAAAATTAAATAACATTTTAATCATCTTTTCAGCAGGGCTGAGTGTAATAGGCAGTGTTGTGCAACTGAGCTACATTCTCAGTTTCTTGAAATCAGATTTCACAGTTACAGATTTTTTTTTAAGAGACTAAGAAACAGCTCACTCAAGTTAAGAGGACAAGTAACCCAAGTTTTGAGCCACAAAAAGTCTGGAGAAAGAGATTGGGTAAGCCATCGTCCTATGCTTAGAGCATGAGATGCATCCACAGAGACAGAGTAGTGATAACATAATCCATAGCTGGGAGGAATACATATATGAGGGACCTCAGAACAAGGAGTAGTGTATTAGACTGGAACTCAGCTTGGTGCCTGCTATGCACACCTTGCTACTAGACTGCTTGTCTGTACATAGTGTGCTTGTGTGCACAGCTGCAAAAAAGTTAGCAAGCATTAAGGACCCTTAGCCTAAATGCCTGTTCTTATCTAAACAATATCTTATCTTAAAAGATTCTCCTCTTCTAGGGTCCACCAAACTTGGATATTTTCTATCCAAATACATCCTAATTATGTCAGGGTACAGGGTGGGAGATGAAAGCACCATGGGGTGGGTCATTCACAGCAAAAGTGAATATGACCTAATATATCATTCAAAATAGAGAGCCACCTATGCTATTCCTTTCATCACCAGTCCTTTCAACATTTAAACTTCATTAAAATAGGCCCCAGGCTTTAACCAAGGCCTTTCAGTGGCCTCACTCCCGTGGCTGTATTGTAGAATATTTAATATGTAAAGATGTGTCACATTTGTTTATACTGCAGACTATTACTTTAACTGTGTAAAGATTGTTACATTTGTTTCTGTTGCATTTGTTTAATTATTCAAAGATGTATTGCTGTTTCACTTTGCCTGCCTAAGGCACCTGATTGGTCTAATAAAGAGGTGGATGGCAATAGCTGGGCAGAGAGAGGGATAGGAAGATCTGGCAGGTGGAAAGAATAAATAAAAGGAGAAATCTAGGCTTGAAAAGAGCGAGAGAAGATAGGAGAGAATGAGGAATAAAGAGGGGGAGACACATGGGGATTATCTAGGCAGCCACCAGACAGCAGACACAGAGTAGGACACACAGAAAGAATGGGGAAAACCCTGACGGCAAAATGTGGACAAAGAAAACAGGTTAATTTAAGCTAAAGAAAAAAAAAGCTAGCAACAAACAAGTATAAGCCTTGGCTGAGCATTCATCACTAATAATAAATCTGTGTCGTGATTTGGGAGCTGGTTGGTAGACAAAAAGAACAGGCCTGCTACCTGGGCCAATGTCAGTCTTAGTCTTAACAAATGTGATGGTATAACCTCTTCTAATCTGGGCTATGCTTTGCTTCAAATAAAGTTACCTTGCTACATTTGTGAACCTGTGTGAACTCTCATCTTCAATTCTTTTCAAGTCCAAGAACTTGCAAACAGCTAAGCCTGATTACCAGTAAAACACACACACACACACACACTTGGTATTGACTATTGAACCTGGAACCCTGTACATGCTACCATAAAATTTCTCATTAAGCTTTGTACTCCAGCATAAAAATACTATTTTTGGTGTATTGTTCGAAGCCTAATGCACAAGAAGGAATGAGAGTCATGAGAAAGAAGAACCTTCAAGGGTATAGGCAAGTTGCTAGAGAAAGAGCTCAGCTATTAGAAAGATGTATTGCTCTTTCAGAAGACTGAGATTTGCTTGCCAGCACCCACATGGTGTCTCACAACCACCATATAACTCCAGTTCTAAGGTATCTGACACTCTCTTCTGACCTTCTTGGGCATTAGGCATGCTCATGGTGTGTATATGCTCATGGGTGTTACGCTGCAAGCAAAACACCCATACACACAAAAGAAAAAAAATACAAGAAAAAAATTAAAAAGGAGTAATGTGAGAAAGAGCCATTAAGAGAGAGGAGTATGTATTGTGAAGGCCTTGGAGAATCTTTTCCGAAGTAAAGGTTCAAGTCAAAGCCTATCCTGATCTCGTGTCTGACCTATGGAAACAGATTAATATGTGGTTAGCATAAAAGAGGGCTTGGAAGAAGTGGCCTGGGAATGCCATATTCATAGCAGATCGTGATGTGGGAGTGGAAGGAGATACACAGACAAAGGAGGGGGCTAAATTAAGGGACGTGAAACTGTGTATGGACTAGAGATCTGTATGATGCAAGTACCCAGAAGCAATGCAGCAATGTTAGCAGTGAATGAGCACAACATCTCATTCTAATGCCTAAGAGTAACCTGGATTTGCCCCTCTCTGTTCTGGAATTCATGAAAATCGTTGCCACCTTCGAGCATTGGCACATGGAAAACCAAAGCCTGTGAAACTGAAAGCCAGAAGATTGAGATCTCAAAGCCAGCCTCAGATACAAAGTGAGTTTGAGGCCATCTCCAGCTACATTTGACCCTTTATCAAAAAAAGGAAATAAATAAAATATTGTGCAATATAGTGTTCATATTTTTAGTTGCTCTGCTTTGTGTTTCCCACATTGCAATTTTTACTTTCAAATACAATTTGAATGCTACAAGAAAGGAAACGTTAGGATGTGAATTTTTCATTTCCAAACCTAATTTAGCTGAAAGCATTTCAAATGTGTAGTATATATCTGAGCGGCATGACCATGAGGGCAAGTGAGTTTACACAGATGAGGGCAACACTATCATTAGAGCTCCCTGCCTTAGCTCTCCTTTCCCCCACAGCCTCTCCAGAAATTGAGGAAGCCTAGCTTTCACCAGTGCTCAACCTATGGCCGGTGTGGCTTTATAAGGAATTGCAGCCCCCTCTCCTCTAAGAATTGTGTTTGTGTAGGTCCTTTTTCTAGATAGTGTATTAGGCTCATATTCGTTGGTATAAACCATTTTCCTGAAAAAGAGGATGCTATGGTGGGAGAAAATTAAATGCAGAAGATGTCCATGGTCCAGACCACACTAGAATGCTGGATGAAGGAAGATGTTCATGATCCAGACCAGACTAGAATTCTGGGTGAAGGAAGATGTCTGTGGTTGAGACCAGACTAGAATGTTGGAGGAAGGAAGATTTCCATGGTCCAGACCAGACTAGAATTCTGGGTGAAGAAAGCTGCATCACTATATGCAATCTTCCATTTAACAGAGAAAAGAATCCTCAAAAACATATGCCACATGAAGAAAGCTACAAGAAAAATCAGCTCATATTTGACATGAGTTATTTTGTCTTCCTCATACAGTCATTGAAACCAATCTTCTATTCCATCAGTCATGTTTTCTTAATCATTAGTCAATCATTTTATTTCTGTGCCAATGCAGCTTCTAAATCACATTGTGAAATGCTTTGCTATGGCAAAATAGCTGTAGCTATTAGAAACAAATGTTACCATGAAAAGCCCCCATGGACACTGATACTAAACCATCCATCCAACAAATAGAGCTTGGGCTGCACATAATATTTAATACTCTTTTTCCTGAGACATTTGGTATATTGAAAAATAGGTAAAGAAAAAAATCTTTCCATCTTATATATAGCCCTGTATGAATCATTTTTTTGTGAAATGTGTGTCTTCAGAAACCTATCATATTATAAAAGTTTTGTGGTATCAAGATGAAAAAGAATATTGGAAATCTTACATTAGCCCTGTTAGTAAATAAGTCATTTAGTAACAAAAAGATGATGTACTGTACATAACAGGAGAGACAGATGATGGCAAAGAAGACCTTAATTTTAATTTTCCAAGTAATTCAGCTTTATTTTTCTTATATAATTCTCCAATTAAAAGCAATTTAACTGTGATATTTGAAGGTTTAAAAATCACTGGTATGACTAATAAAAATTTTAAAGTTGCCTTTTTTACATCAAATATGAGGAAGTCATTTCTGGGTATATACAGAAAAATCAATTGGCCTAGTATGGACTTATATGTATTTGATAATATTATATGTTGAATGGTAATTTTTATATAGCAACTTTTCCCCCCAAGCAGGGTCTCATAAAGCCCAGGATGGTTTTGAACTTGCTAAGAAGTCAAAGATGACCTTGAATTTCTGATCCTGTAATATTGGAATAACACATGTATATCACTATACCTAGTTACTTTGTGTTAAGGATAGGGCACTATACATGCCAGGCTAATAGAGCTATGACTCCAGACACATAATAGTTACTTTTAAGCTTAATTCTATCATGGACCATCACAATTCTTTAATTTAATGATGAAGCAAAATTTCCTACTAAAAATAGTTCTTAAAAAATCCCAAAATTCCAATAGTTTACAGAAATTAGCATTTGTTTCACTCACAAGAATGCCAAACCAGTCATTCTATATTCAGAGGTTTGCCTCATATATTTCTTTATGGAGAAATGAGGATGCTTGATGCCATCCTTTCTTCCAGGAAGCTGATGCCTGGCTTCAGGAATGCATATTTATTTTAGACAGAGATTTGCTCACAGTGTTTTCTCTGCTCAGCTTCCATGGTCTTATAGAGCCCTAGGCCTCTTTATTTGAAGTCCCACTCAGCATTGTGTCATAGGAAACTGTTGTGAGAAAAAGGCGTTTACTCATCTTTCCATGTGTCTTTGATTGCGGGATTCTGCAATTAGCAAATGTTTATCTTTCCGAGCCAGAACCCATGTTTCAGAGAACCGAGAGGTAGATGTGTAATGTGTCTCTTTCTACTAACGCAGTTCCTTTTCTGTTTAAAAGTCTTGCTTTCCATGGTTGTAGCTTTGACTTCACTTATAGTCATCTCATTTCCAAAGAACTAAAAGGAATGTACCAACTAAGGCCAACATTTTTTAACCAAAAAAGTAAGTGCTTGATATTTGACCATTACCTCTGACACAAATCCAACCTTCCAAAATAAATTTTGTTATGCAAAACATTCCAAGTTGGATATCCAACTACAGTATAGGTGTGTATTTCTGAAATACCTTCCAATCTTTTCTACAGTATCACTTTAGAAGACAGGTTTATGGACATTGTGAGCTAGTCATCATTTTTTCATTATATAACTATTACAGAAAAGAGTGATATTTTGATTAGAAATTCATCTTGACCATCTACCTGGAGAAACCAGGAAGCTGCTCCATAGTGAGCACAGAGAGGAGTCTCTGAATTATAGCACGCACAAAACGAATGAATCCTTGATTTCCTAGAGTAAATGTATGAGACTACCAAGTTGGTTAAGTGTGACACTGGCTGAGGTCAAAGGAAAATCAATGAATAATGAGACACATTGTAAATAGTTTTATTTGAGTACCTTCAGAAATAATGAATCGAGAAAACCTTTCACACATTGGTTTCCACATTATAGCTCTATTATTTTAAACAAGGGTTGGTGATGGCAGCTAGGGGGTTTTACACCATTATTCTGCCATAGATAAGTTCAGCTGTAGCTGAGCAAATAGAAACCGAACCTAACCAGCAGATTACAAGTTACGCTGATGCTCCTATGTTTTCTTTGCTTGTGTGAGGAGTGTGTGAATGTATCTCTATTTCAGAAAGTACTAGTATGAGATGGTCACTCTATTTCCTAGCCATAAAAAGGAATGTGCACAGATCCTGTAATCACAAAGGTAAGTGCTTGATATTTGACATTAACTCTGACACAAATCCAACTTTCCAAAATAATTTTTGTTATGCATAACGTCCCAAGTTGGACATCCAGCTACAGTGTAGGTGTGTATTTCGGAGATGCCTTCCAATACTTGCTAACAGAATCACTTTAGAAGGCAGAACTGAGAAAGGACTCTTGCAATTTCTCAGCAGGATTTAAATAGCAATGATGAGATATTGACTGGTTTTCATTTCCTAGCTCTCAAAACTAACTTGTTTGCTCCTTCAGGGGTATGAGTTGCAGCCAATTCCTCCCAGGAGGAGGCCATGTCCCTATCTGCATTCTTTTCTTATAGTTCCTGAGTTACATGCAGATACCCTATGATGGACAGTTTGCCTACATTTATTGATATTTGATTTCTTATAACCCCTACTGCTTTGATTCTTCATAGAACTAGAAAAAAAAAGCATCCTGAATGAGGTAATCCAGACTCAGAAAGACAAACATGGTTTGTACTGACTAATAAGTGGACATTAAGAGTAAAGAACAGGCCGGGCGGTGGTGGCGCACGCCTTTATTCCCAGCACTCGGGAGGCAGAGGCAGGCGGATCTCTGGGAGTTCGAGGCCAGCCTGGTCTACAAGAGCTAGTTCCAGGACAGGCACCAAAGCTACAGAGAAACCCTGTCTCGAAAAACCAAAATAATAATAATAATAATAATAATAATAATAATAATAATAATAAGAGTAAAGAACAATCACTCTAATTCCACAGTCTCAGAGATGCTAAGCAACAAGGAGGGCTTTAAGGGGACACATAAATCTCCCTGGGAAGGGAGAATAGAATCAATTTTGCAACTAGACCGAAGGTAGATGGGGATGGAAATGGGAGGGATCAGATGTGGGAGGTGTAGAGAGAGACACTTTGGGGAGAGACTGGAATTGGGGACATTGGGAGGGTAATGTCAGTGGAAACTCCCTAGAATCTACCATGGTGACCCTTGGGAGGACTGTGAGTAATAGAAGATATAGAGGCTAAACCAGCCATCTTCTGTAACCAGGCAAGTCTTTCAATGATGGGACTGGAACACCAACCCAGCCACAAAATTGTTGTCGGGGCTTGATCAGTTTAGCCAATGACATTTGGGAGCTATTAGTGTGGTGTTCTCTGGAGGCATGACCAGATAAGATGGAGGAGAAAGGTTGCAATACTATCTTGGGTGTCAGAGCCGAGGCAAGCCTTGTGGCTGGTCCTGATAAGCCTTGGAAAAGCAAAGATTCAGCAGCAGTTGTATCAGCATCTGCCTTGTTTGATATTTGTGAGTTTGATTTTCATTGCACCTCTTTATAAATTGTTAAATAGACTTTTATTTTGGGTTTTCATTTTACAAAACCCTTTGACCCATGTCTACCTTGGCTGCAAAAAAAAATTGCTGGAGAAATGACAGCGAAGAGTCTGTGGGTTTGGCCATCCAATGTCTGGTCCAATGTGAGGCCCATGCCATGAGAGGAAGCCCATGCCTGACACTGCCTATATGGCCAAGAACTGGGGTCTCGATAACCCAGAGACAGAAGGGTAAAACCAAACATGATTGACAAAAGAAAAACAAACAACAAAACAACAACAGTAACAAAAAAACATAAAGTGATTCTTTATGATATTCTGCTATACTCATAGATTGGTGGCTAGCCCAATTGTCATCAGAGAGGCTTCCTTCAGCAGCTTATGGGAACAGATGCAGAGACACACACCCAAACATTCAAAAATTAAGTGTAGCTCAGGGAACCCCTTGGAAGAGGGGGAGAAGGATTGTAGGAGACAGAGGGATCCAGAACATAGCCCGTAGAGTCAGCTAAGCAGGTCTCATAGGATATCGGAGAGACTGAAGCAAGAACCATGTCACCTGCAAGAGTCTGCACATATGTTATGGTTGTGGACTCCTAACAGTGAGAGTGGTGTTGTCTCTGACTCTTTGCCTGATCTTGGGACCCTTTTCCTTCTACTGGGCTTCATTTCCCAGCCTTGATATGAGGTATGAACCTAATCTTATTATAACTTGTTGTACCATTTTTGTTTGATATCTCTGGTAAACCTGCTCTTTTCTGAAGGGACATGAAGGAACAGTTGATCTGGGAAGGTAGGGGAGGTGGGAGGAAAGTACTGGGAGAGTAGATGGAGGAGAAATTTGATAGGGATATATTGTATGAAAGAATTTTTTAAAAGAAAGAAAAAAGAAGAAAGCTCTTATGTGTCTTTGACTTGGATACCAGTGGAAAATACACATCTTGTAAACAGGCATTCAGCAAAAAAGGAAGTATTTTTCAATTAGCAATAATCATGACTCGGATAAACCTCATTGGCTATGATACTGCCACTGCGCAAAGCTAAAAGGGAGTATTTTTAATTCTGCTTCTTACTCTTATTTAAGTCCTAAAGTCAGATGAACCTGCCTATGTCTGCTCTGTCTGGAAGTCCATGTGTGAATAGAATGTGTATTTAATTTAAATTCTACTGGTATGTGGATGGTTATAAGTTTCTTCATCCTGCCTATAATTCGGGGGAAGTTTATTCCACGTCTTTGAGTGGACAGTCATAACATAAAGCCCTTTCTCACATAGCTGATTAATGAAGTCTCACAAGGCTATTGTTTGGCTTCCTATATTTGAGCCCGCTACTTCTTCTTTTCAGATTTTCTAGTACATTTGCTATTAATACTGCAAAATGAATTACCTAAAACTCAGAGCATTAAAAATAATATTTATTATTTCATTTTGTGATGGTCAAAAATGTGGTCACCAACTATCTGGTGCTTTTCGCTCAAAGTTTCCAAGGGTGCATTCAAACTGTTGGCAGGAATTGTGAGGGATTGAATGGGGAAGTTAGCTTCCAAGCTTTTTTAATGGTTCTTAGCAGACTTTCATCCCAGATACAGAAATGTTCCTTCCACCACACTGACTTATGACACATTAACTGGTCTTTCCCAGAGTGATTAAGGCAAAAGAGAATGAAAGAGAGCCTGTGAGATAGATGGCATTATTTTTTTTTTCTGCTCAGTATTGAAGCTGACATCTCAATATGTCATACTGGTTGTATATATTCGAAGTGTCATTGAGTTCAGCCAATACTCCACAGGAGAGTATTTCACAGAATGTGAATATCAGGAGGCAAGGAGTCATGGGGCAGGCTAATAGACTTTCTTCTATACCCAGATATGGGGATAGTTGTAAGTTTCTTCAAGTTAGTAAAATAATCCTCAGTTTCATATAATAAACATCTATATATTCACCAATCTGATATTCAAATTCCTGCCTATAAATAATAATTAGCATCTAATTTTTCATCTTGATCAAGAAAGAAAGATAGAAATGGTACCTAAATTCTACTTCCAGGATTTTTCCAAACATTAAACTATAAATAAAGAGATGACTACAATTATTTTTCCACATGTCCTCAGTCAGAACATAGTTGCAGAACTGAGGAAACTGTAGAGGAGGTGGAGGAATACATAAAACACCCACACATTAGCAAATCTTACAACTTCTAAAATGTGGTTTTACTTTCAACAAGTCATAAAACATGTTCTCAGCACCTCATGGAAACCACTGCATTAGCTAAATTACTTCTTTACACAAAACATTTTCTGCAAAAGCCCCAAATTCTCTGCAACCACTGAGATTCTAATCTATGTTTATTCTATCCATTGGATCCATAGGGGAACCCAAAACTGTGAGACTATTCCACCTTATCTGAAGGTCAGACAGTCTGAGATTATCTTTGCTCTTTCAAAGTTGTTAACAACAGGTTTAGCTACAAAACAAGCTATCCTGACATAGGGTGTGGTAACTTGGTGTTTTGGACATTAAGATGGCCCATAGAGGTAGATCTCCATCACCCTGACCCAAGGTCAGAGAATTCAATCATAGTTCTGCCCTTTCTTTTGAAATTGGAGGTTTGACTTAGGGAGTGACTGCCTTCAAGTATTGGAGCAAGTAACTGTTATGGTTGTCTTTTGTATCATGTTAAAGACGTCTTTTGCCTTCTTCCCCCCTTCTGTATTAGGATATAAAAGTGTATGGAATAATAAACACAGGTGAACTCAGTTTGCAGGAGGCATTGAATTGTCCTCCTGATACTATTCTTTGTCTCTATATTTCTTTCTTATCTCTGGTCTCCTACCTAACATTTCTAACACGCTCCTACCCTGAAACATACGGACCTGCATGGCAAAAGTCACCCCGAATAAAAATGTTACAAGTTTAGCATGTTAAACATAATTTCTACTGCAGGTACAAAAAAAACCTATAAAATCTACATAAAAGGAAATGGAAAATAATTTAGCTATTTCACTATAAACAACCAGCCAGGCACAAAAGAAGATAATTATCATAGCACATGAAAATCAAAACAAAACAAAACAAAAATGTGTAGCTCATTTATAAACGAAATAGCAAATGTCTTTGTTATTATTAATAACAAATGGGTTAAACTTCATATTCAAAGGTATATATTTGCAAGATGCGGTTGCAAAGATAGCTTAGCAACTCTAGGTTCTGTGATTCAAACTCTACCCCCTTAGCAAGCAATGCTCTGAGCTGTTCTAGTTTCACAGGTCTGAACCCATGCAAGTAGTACAGACACACAGGTAGGCAAAATATTTAATCTGTAATATAAAAAAATAAGTAGAATAGTTTTAAAAAGACATAGATTAGAACTGTTAAAATTAAATCACAAATTTTCTTTAAATACCCATTTCAGTTCCAAAGATACATTTGTAATGACAGTTTGTGAAATTACCTATATCATGTACAACAGTGCTTGAAATTACTGGGCGTGAGTGAAAACAGATCATGAAACAGATAACGAAACCCACATTAAGAGTTTATTAAGAGAAAGGCACGTGCACAGGCCTGAGGAAGTTGGTGCAGGGAGAGAGCTTGGCTTTTAAAGGCTGCCTCGCACATGTGCACAGGGTCTTACATAGCGGTGTCATCTGTAGGTGGCATGATCATGCTGTGTGGAGGTCATGTGGGGCTTGAGGACCCTAGGTGGCCACGTAATTTGCCTACATGCTTGTTGGCACTTGTGTGGCTCTGGCCCTGGAACCCAGAAGTGTCAGGTCCAGTGCTGGGTGATGGAAACCAAAATAGTATTCTCCTAGGTTTACATCACCAAATGATGTCCTAGCCAATTTCTGTTTATACAAATCAACCATTGATATTTACCCTTTATAGAAACTGTAATGTTTCTATAAAATAAATATTTACATAAAATCATGAAACCACACATTTTTCAAAATGTATTTCTACCATTCTGTGAATCTTTGCTTATTGAAGATGAAAGGTTAGAAAAATAGTCTATAAAAACTGAAAGAAAGGATGGGTGATTATAATGCCATGCAAACAGACTTTAGATAAAATACATTGAAATAAAAATTGCAGTACATATTAGCATCTAATATTAAAAATACAAGATAGAACAATTACAATCACTTCCATACCTAAGTACAACAAGAAACACGTAGAGAAAAAACAATGACAAAGTCAATGGGATAAGAAGACAGAACTAAAAACCAGAAGTCTCAGTATGAAGATCATAGTATGAAGTAAATTTCTTGAGAGCAATAGATTAACAAAAGAAATTTAGAATGAATCCATCAAGTCTAGCACAGTATATCAGTTATCCCCTACATACAACTAACCATAATATTCAACCACTTAGAAAAACCACAAATAACTGGAATTAGCAAACTTTTCTCAATAATAACCTCTCTCAGTAATGAAGTGTCATTGTTCTTAACTCATCAATAAAAAGCTGCAGACTAGAAAGCTAGGTAAGAAAAGATTCAATTGTCTGTTATGTCCTAGAAACATATCTCTCTAGCAAAGTCCCACAGATTGAAATTTAAAAGAATGAAAATTAGCTTATCAAGTAAATAGAAAGCCCAAACAATGATACATTGCTTTCATGTTTGATGAAGTGGATTTAAAACAGTAAGAAGCATGAAAAAGACAAGTATATACTGATAAAGAGAAAAATTCATCAAGAATTAACAATGCTAAGTATATTTGCACCAAAATCTGGACCTCACAATTTGATAAACACGAGTGAGCATAGAGGGTGACAAAAGTCTCAGACAATGAAAGTCGATGACTTTAACCTCCACTCTCAGTTTTAGATAGGTCATCCAAACTAAAATCCGTAACAAAACTCAGCAGATAGTGACAGAATATGCATCTAAGAATGAAAAAATACATATTAAAGTCATTTTATTAGTATGAGTGTTGTATGCAAGTTTCTGTACCATGTGTGTACCTGATGCCCTTGGAAGTCAGAAGAAGGCACCAGGTCCTCCAAAACTGGATTTACAGAACTGCCATATGGGTGCTGGAAATTGAACCCAGGACCTATGGAAGAACAGCTAATGCTCTTAGTCACTGAATCTTTTCTCCAATGACAGAGAATCTATTATTCTTGGCAGCCTATGGGACCTTCTCTAAAAGAGATCATATTCCATGTTACAACACAAATATTAACAAACACAAGATAATGAAAATAATTGCTTGTATCTCATCAGAACATCATGGATTAATACTAGAAATCAATACAAAGAGAAACCACAGAAGTTTTAGAAATAATTTTTAAAAATTCTTGAATGACCCATAAATCAATGAGTGATTCAGATAGGAAATTTAAAAATTGCAGAAGCCAGATAAACATAAAACTACAAGTGTGGTAGTCTAAATTATAAATTCTCCTGTAGCACCATAATTGAACCCTTGGTCTGCAGCTCGTGGCACTCTTTGAGGTTGCTTATGGAGGTGGAGTTTGAGGCAGGAAGTGGGTCACTCAGGGATGGCTTTGAGGGTCTAGAGGCCCTTCCCATGTCCATCTCACTGTCTCTGCCTCCTGTGTCTGGATGAGAGCCTGATCAGTGAGCTTTTTTTGATGGCCACCTGCAGCTATTCCTCTCCTTCCATTATGAACCCTCTGTTTGGAACTATAAGGCTAAATAATCTCTTCAATCTATCAGCTGCAATTGTTCAGGGTAGTTTATCATAGCAGAAGAAAAATAAATACAACAACTTACCAGAAATTATGAATAATATTTGGTTCATTATTCATACATAAAATATATAATAGATAAACAAGATAATGTTAAAACTCAAGTTTGGAGCAACAACCAAAAATAATAAGCCAAACACAAAACAGTAGATAATGAAAAATAATATAGATGCTAAAAATAAATGGAGACTAAAATACCACTAAATATCCAAATAAAGAATTGATCCTTTGAAAAACATGACATAGAGAAACCCATAGACAATCCAACTAAATGGGAATACTTAAATTCTAAAAATATTAAGGTAAAAATGAACATAATTGCAGATTCTTATTAAAACCAGTGGATCATTAGGGATACTTTGAAAATCTGTACTTTAAAATCTGGAAAATCTAGTTGGGCAAATTTCTGGGCAAACACTGTCTACCAACATTTAAGAGGGCGGAAAAATACAAGCAGGTCCATAACAGCAAAGAGATGGAAGCACAGATAAAGAGCTCCTGACAGACACAAGCTCGGAACAGACTTGCTGGTCTCTACTAGACCTTTAAAATTTGCCAACCCAGTACTGATCAAAGACTTTTGTAAAATTGAAGGGAAACAACAAATAATTCTACAAAGTCACCATCACCCAAATCACATCAGATAAGAACACAACATAAAAGTACACAGTGAATTATTTAATGAATACCAA
Organism: Microtus oregoni; assembly: GCF_018167655.1. NCBI lineage: Eukaryota > Metazoa > Chordata > Mammalia > Rodentia > Cricetidae > Microtus > Microtus oregoni. The sequence continues at coordinate 47,809,809 of NW_024543069.1, forward strand.
CACGAAAACTCTCAATAAATTTTCTACAAACTGAATTCAAGGATAAATACTCTGTTTTCAAGATAAAACACCATGAAAAAAATTGTTTTTATTCCAAAGATATAAAGATGATTCATAATGTACGAACAAATAACTGTTATATAGTTCATCAATAAGCTTAAGACAAAAATACTCCTGATAGATGTAGAAGATGCTTTTCATAAAGCTAAACATCCCTTTGAAATGAAAGTTTCAAAGAAACTAAGAATTAAATCAATTTACCTCAGTGTAATGTGGGCCTAGAAAGCAAAACTCAAGCCACCACGACATTATTGTTAAATGAGGAAAAAATAAAAACATTTCCTCAAATATCAGTAACTGACAAATCACTCCCAATATTTGGTCTTATTCAATGTAATCCTAAAAGTTTAAACTAGAGTAATATGGCCAGTGAAAGACAAAAGGGATATAAATAGGAAAGAAAAAATGATAGTGAATGCACTTGTGATTCTACACTAAATCACACTAATACCACCAGAAAACACTCATAAACATAGCACTGTAACAGGACACAAAATCTACATGTAAAAATAAGCAACATCTTTATATACCAATAGTGAACAACTAACAACAAAATTAGAAAATAAAAGTTACCATTTTCAAAAAAAATGAAAAAAAGAAAAAGAAAAGAAAAAAAAGTAGGAATAAACCTAAGAAAGAAAGCTAAGGGGAAAGGGGATGAAGAAAATTAAAAAAAAATTAAAATAAGACACAAGAGGATGCCTATATGTTTTTCTTTGGGTTCTCCTTCTTATTTAGCTTCTCTAGGATCACTAATTATAGGCTCAATGTCCTTTATTTATGGCTAGAAACCAAATATGAGTGAGTATATCCCATGTTCCTCTTTTTGGGTCTGGCTTACCTCACTCAGGACAGTGTTTTCTATTTCCATCCATTTGCATGCAAAATTCAAGAAGTCCTTGTTTTTTACTGCTGAGTAGTACTCTAATATGTATATATTCCATACTTTCTTCATCCATTCTTCCATTGAAGGGCATCTAGGTTGTTTCCAGGTTCTGGCTATTGCAAACATTGCTGCTATGAACATTGTTGAGCATATACTTTTGTTGTATGATAGGGCATCTCTTGGGCATCCTCCTGAATATTAACCTTCATCAGGCGATGAAAGGAGACAGAGACAGAGACCCACATTGGAGCACTGGACAGAAATCTTAAAGTCCAAATCAGGAGCAGAAGGAGAGAGAGCACGAGCAAGGAACTCAGGACCGCGAGGGGTGCACCCACACATTGAGACAATGGGGATGTTCTATCTGGAACTCACCAAGGCCAGCGGGCCTGGGTCTGAAAAAGCCTGGGATAAAACCGGGCTTGCTGTACATAGTGGGCAGTGAGAACTACTGAGAACTCAAGAACAATGGCACTGGGTTTTTGATCCTACTGCACGTATTGGCTTTGGGGGAGCCTAGGCAGTTTGGATGCTCACCTTACTAGACCTGGATGGAAGTGGGTGGTCCTTGGACTTCCCACAGGACAGGGAACCCTGATTGCTCTTTGGGCTGACGAGGGAGGGGGACTTGATTGGGGGAGGAAAAGGGAAATGGGAGGCCGTGGCGGGGAAGAGACAGAAATCTTTAATAAATAAATAAATAAATAAAAATAAAAAAAGAAAAAAAAAACAAGACACAAGAAAATGAGCTTGGACATGCAGAGTTAATATTGTGAAAATGACTTTATTGTTGGGAGGTGTGCACAGAGTGAAACCAAACAATCATAAATCTGCGTGGAAGCACTAGGCTCCTGATTAATCAAATCCATTTTAAGTAAGAAATACAGAATGGAGACATTAGGATACCTGATCTGAAATTATCACTATCTTTAGCCACTAGGAAAATTGTTTTGTGATTCCACATCCACAATCAGTTTGCTATCACAAAGAGGCCAACAAACAGTAAACAACAGTGAACATGTAGGGAAAGAGGAAATCTTGTTCACTATTGATGGGAAAGTCACTGGTCTACCACGGTGGAAGTCAGCAAAGCTGTTCTTAAAATATCTAAAAATAGACCTTCTGTATGGTGCAGCTACACACTCATGGATTTCACAATTTCAAACAACTAAGTTTGCAGGACCAGTAGGCTGTCCCAGAAGTTAACTTATTTCTGTAGCTCTTTACAGAACTGTCAGGTGGCATGAGTTTGGTGCTCAAGCCTGTGTGATTTCCTCTGGTTTCTAAGGCCGCGAGGACCTTTACCACTCGAGTATGGACCAAGGAATCTCACCATACCTTCTTTCATTAGTGCAGTTCAGTTTGAAGAATGCATGGCTTAAGGCTCTTCATGAGATATGTATACACTGATATTCATAAGAGCATCGTGCACAAAAGCTTAAACGCACTAATGACCATCAAAGGACAAATAGGTCAGCAAAATGTGATGATGCGCCTCCAATAGGAAGTTATTCTGCGTTGAAATGAAGGGAATTCTGGCATGGTTATAACACAGAAAAACTCTGAGCCCATTATACTAACTATGACAAAATAGTTAGCAAAAATAACTAATCAGTGAAAAAGCATAAATTTTGTAGAAACAGAAGATAGAATGTTGATTATTCCTGGGTCTGGGGAAAGGAAAGAGAATAGTTTAGGAGGTGTCAGCTTTCAGAATTATTTGATGTATGAAGTCGTGGAGATAGAGAAGTCTTGGGGCTGGAGAGAGAGTTAGTTAAGAGCTCTAGCTCTGATTCCAGAGGATCCAAGTTCAATTCTCAGAGCTCACAGGGCAGTCATTTGTTAATACCAACTCTAGGGGATCTGATGCTGTCTTTTGATCCCCTCAGGCACCATACACACACACAGTACATAGAGTTACACACAGGGACAACACCTATATGTAAACAAGAAAAATGACTGCTGTCCCATGCCACACCAAGTATTTTGGACCACATTTCCATTTAGGTCAACATTTGGGTTGACAACCACATTTGAATGCCCATGCAGGACTGTCTTTCCTGAAATTACTTTCCAAAGCCTTGCATTTGCTGAGCCTGCTGCACTGTTTAGCTGTTACTACTGCAGTGATTAAGCAAATGGGAACTTTGTAACAAAATGTTTCACCTACGAAAGGAATCTTCACAGAACTTTCTATTTAGAGAGAAAATTAAGACCTTTGAAGTTGAAAGAACTTTTTCTAGTGTAATCTAGGATGTGATGAAACGAAGCTCTCATCTGCATCACAAGGTTAAATTCAGGTATATAATAAACTTCAGAATCGCATTAACTGTAGTATGATAGAGACCCTCTATCTCTATCAAAGTTGATCACTTCATTTTTCTTGTTTTAACTTTGTGTGTGTGGAGAGAGGCCATGTGTTTAAGCGTGGATTCTCTTTTGAGACAACATGAGATGATGCCAGAGGAAACCCTAGGTGATGGTCCTTGTCTTCCATAATGTTTGAGACAGGGGTTCCTGTCTCCAGCGAAGTTTCCTCTGATCTCTCTTAAATCAGAATGGGATAGCTGTTGCATGCTACAATGTCCAATTTGATGTGAATCTGGGCATCCAAACTCCAGTCCTCTCACTTCTGCGGTCCCCACTTTGCCCATTGAAACCTGAAACTTTACATCTTTAATACTGATTTAAAAGTTGGTCTCAGAGCTATAAAACAAACAAGCAACTATCAGCCATAATTCTTTTTACAGTAAGCTTATAATATGCTCTCATCCCTGTGAATCAAGTTTCAGTACACAGACTCTGGTGTCTAACCAGAAAGTGCCTCAGGAATTCAGGCGTTTAATGAGTATACAAAATGAGATGGTGAATTTTTCTTTGCTTAATAAGAGTGGGAATTTCTTCTCTGACCAAGGTTTTTCAGGCCAGGCAAATTTTCTGATAAAATTTTTTCTCCTTAGCTGTACTTTGTCTTGCTTCTGTGCTGAAAGTAAACACAGATACTCAGTATCCAGTCAGATTTCCCAGGTTCCTTCAGAGATCTCCTCCATCTGGAAGTGTGAAGAGGTTCCTACTCTTAACATTTTATCTCCTCGGTTCACAGGAATAAAAGTTTAATAAGTTTGAAGGATTTGAAAAAAAAAAAAGGAAAAAGCGAAAAAGGAAAAAGCGTGGGGCTCTTTAAACAGAAATTGCCTCTGTGGCTTTGCCCTGCAGGAGACCATGAGAGAGAATCATTTTAGATAAAAGGTCTTTGTCCTTCCTTACACTTCTTTCATGATGAAGGGCTGTTTCCTTCTCATAGAGAACACTTCTAGTGCTTGCTTCTTCAAGTAATTAGGTTGATTTCCACTCTGTCCGATTTCGTTCAGCCACCCGGCCTTATCGTTCTTTGTTTGAAAACAAAGCCTTTTCTGATTTTGCATTTGGCGAGTGACTCTCACTCTCATTAAAACTTCAGAAAAAATCCTATCGTTCGGGAAGTTCCACCCTGCTTAGAGAGACCCAGTTAAAATTCCTTCCATTCCTTCATATTAATTAAAACCACCTTTCCTCTAAGTGCTTCCACTGCAAAAAAGAAAGGAAAAAAGAAAGAAAGAAAAGAAGGAAAGAAAGTAGATAAAACCAAATGCAGTGAGGAAGAAAGCTGGAGCTGGTTTGTTTGGGAGTCCCCACTGTTCCGCACGGTGGGCGGACAATCTACTACTAAGTAAACTAGCTTAGCTTTAATTTCCACATTCACTTCGTAAATTTGTATGCAGAGTCCTTTCTTCCAAAATTGACAGAAGCACAGAGAGGAACATCAGAGGGCTATTAAAACCTACCAGAAGGCTCCATCTGCCGTGCCTTTCAGGAATCCAGCCCACTAATTTTGCTGTGGTTCATGACTCAACCCCTCAAGATGCAGCACAAGGAAGGATAGCCTCATTTTGCAGAATTGCCAGATCTCATTCACTAGAGCAAAGAGTCTTCACATGGGGCTCATTTACAGGCAGTTGTTTATCTGTTTACATATTTAAATAACCTCCCTCAGAGGACGAAGCTAGTCATGAATTTCTAAATAGCAAGCAAAGACATCGCTTGGCTGTGTGCACCCTCCCTCCTGTGTTTCTCACAGGCTTCTTGTAGTCCTTCCTTTCCTCATTCAGTTCTTCCCTCCCTCCCTAATTTAAATCAGTTTCTTAAGTGACCAGTGGATGACCTCGAACTTCAGATCCTTTCTGCCTCTACCTCCCCTCCAGTTCATGCCGGCTGTGTGTGTGTGAGAGAGAGAGGGGCATCTCGGCTTCAGCCATGCCAGTCTTGAACCCACGCTCCTCGTCTAGGCCATCCTCACACGGTCCAACCCCGCTTTCTCTACTTAAAGAACACAGCAATAGTTGAGAAACCGAGGCACAGATTTGAACCCTCATATCTGGTCCAGAAAACCATGCTCCTTTTAACTATTAGAAGGTTTCCTGGGCCCTAAACAATAATCAGAGGATGAAATCAGGAAAGCGCCTATCTCTGGGCTGGGGGGGGGGGGGGGGGGGGCGGTGGCCACGGGGCCAAGTGTCCAGTTCCGCGGCGTCCCTGAAAGCCCTCCTCCCGCGTGGGGGCCGCTCGCCGTCCACCCTCCCGTGGGCCTCGGTCCGCCTTGGCAGCGCGGCTCCCGTGACTCAGCCGCCGGCCCAGCGCTGGCCCCCGCTCCCTGCCGCGCCGAAGGGAGGCGCCGCTTGGCCCGAGACGCCGGCCAGGGCGGGGGTCGCCGCCCGCTCGCCCTCCCTCGAGCCCTCGCTTTCCGGCTGCCGGAAACCGGTCCCGCCGGCCGTGGCCCCGCGGAGCCGCGGCGCCGCTCAGGTAATGCGAGTCCCCGTCCTCGTTCCGCGGGAGCCCGCGGGGCTGCGTGGAGAGGCCGGGTGCGCGCCGCTCGCCGCCGGCCTCCGCGGTCCCGAGACCCGGGAGTCGCGTGCGGGGCCGGGCCGCCGCCTCGGGCGCCCCGCGGGGGAGACGACCCACGACGCCCTCGCGCGGGGACGCCGGCAGCGGTCGCCTCGGCAGGAGCCCCGTCCCCGCCCGCCCCCGTGCTCCCCGCGGTCGCTTGCTCCACTTCACTGAGTGGCGGTCGGGTCTCAAGCATCCCCAACACTTGGGTTCACTCCAGGAGCACTCAGCCCTCAACTAAGTTACTGGGTAGACTTGAGTCCCGCAAACTGGGACGAAACTTAGGAAACATTGCTTCTCCTGGAGCCAGGCACTCGCAGTGTTTTCTCCATTCGGTCAATCACCGGCGACATTCTGAGCTAACCTGTGGCCGGCCACAAAAGATGCAAAAGTCAGTCCCTGCCCTCCAGGTGCTCTTGGTCCAGGATCCCAGATCAGGGTGCTATGGTAGTGGGGGATGGGAGATTACAGGAAAGGTTGGATTTTAAGCTAGTAGTTAAGAAAGGGTTTCTTCACCTATTTTTGGCCCCAGAAATTCTTCATGAAAACAGGATTTCTAAGGGATTTTTCTCTTTTACAATCAGCAGTTATCTCTCTGATCTCAGAATTTCTCCGAAATACAATTGCTTCGTGATAGGGATGACCCAATGCATTCTGGTACATTACAATAAAGAGTATTCCAGATTTTTTTTTATTAGAATTCCAGTAAGAGTGAGTTATATAATTTATCAGTTACATCAGTTACATAAAGCATTGCTAGGTCACATGGAGGGCTTGATTCTTGCTTATACACGTACTTAACACATAGCCATTGCCTACTACCTGCCAAATACTGTCCTTGGCTTTAGAATAAAGCAGAAACCGTGGTTTCTTGGTTACACTTTGTGGTGGTATACATTTACAATAAGAAAAATATAAGGTTGTACCATTGTACACACTATGAAGAATAGAATAAGATTTGTGTGTTTAGCAACTTAAAATTGTCTTATACAAGAAGTCTTCACGAGAAAGCAATGTATTTCAACAGCTGAGGGAGCAAGCCGTAGGCTGTCTGGGTCCAGAGCTTCCTAGGCACAGAATAGCAAGTCCACAGAAGTTTGTTTCTTGTTATGCTCAAGGAGAAGGAAAGAAGTTTGTGTAGTGGCATTAGGGAGGAAGTCATGTGTATGGTTTCAGCCGTTTTCATAGGGACAGCTTAGTGTGTTGTATACTGAACTATCCTAATATTTCTTAAAGTAATATGGAAGACTTTTGTGGAAAATTTGACAAAATAAATGAACTGGAGGTCCAATACACGTGTCTAAGGCATCCCTGTGGTTACTGTGTGGGGGCAGACTGAAGGAAAGTGGAGATTTAAAGCAGGGACACTGATTAGCTCTAGAAACAGCTTCCACTGAGCTGGGCAGACTGCAAGAGGTGTGTATGCCTAGTGGATTAAGAATCTGGATTTGGACATTAATGTATTTTGCATGTCTACATTCTGTCCTGGGAGCAGCTAGTTGGGATTCCTAAGATACAGAATTTCAAAGGTGGATGAAACACTGCTACATTGTTAAGCTAGTAGGAAAGATCAAGTACCACTGAGACATTGATTCTACAGTGCAGTACAGTGCTTTCAAGGAAAGGAGAGAAAATGTGTACGTTATGAATTCCGGGGAGTTATCTTTTGCTGGGGTCATGGAATGGGTATCTATAGTATTAAAAGTGTGGCCATAGATGTAGGTGGGCAAGCTGATGGACTCTAAATTGCTTCTCTTGATGACTGTGCAGGACGGTTATAGTTCATGAGAAATTTGTAACCCCTCCCCATTCAGCAGAATATTTGTTGAAAGAATATTTTCAGATTCTGAGAATTACTGGAAGGACAGAACTTCACATTTTACTGTGGCAAGAAAAGGACAGATTCTAATGTCTTTCATGTTTTTTTTTTATACCTTTTCAGTTAGTTTTGATGATTTCATCACACGTATGACATATTAGGATTATGTTCCTCTATTCAGTCCTATTGCCATCATCTTTTTTTCCCTTTCCTTTCATTTCCTTTCCTTTCCTTTCCTCTCCTCTCCTCTCCTCTCCTCTCCTCTTTTCCCCTCCCCTCCCATCCCCTCCTTTCCCCTCCCCTTCCCTCCCCTCCCCTCCTTTCCATTCCTTTCCTTTTGTTTTGAACCCACCAAGAGGTACAGGCTCCCTAATAAGACATGGGTAGGAAGTTATTTCCTGGAGCTTGGACAACTTAGCAACAGCTACACCATTGAAGAAAGTGAAATGACCACCTTCCTATAGCACCTGCACCTCCTTGCTATAGCAGCCAGTAGTGCCAGTAGCTCCTTATGAGGGAGTAGGAGCACGTGATGGAGTGTCAAAGTGCCAGTCATTGCATGCCTTACACTGCTTGACTGCAGCAGCCATGTCCTATCGGGAAGTCAACATTTCATGACACTCTTTCCTCTCCTCCAGCTTTCACAAGGTTTTTGTGCCCTCTTACTTTGTGTTCTATAGCCTTGCTGTGTGTGACACAATCTGTTATCATTTATAATGCTGGTGATCGGAGGCCGGTCCCGGGAGGGGCCACGCAGGTCACTTGGTGGGTAGGAGACAAAAGGGCCACGCAGAGATTGCTTGGGAATAAGGGCCTAAGGGTAAGGGGCTATGAAAGGGGGGAGAAGGGGAGAGAATGAATGGGGGCACAGAGAAAGGAAACCAAGAGGGGAGAGAGAAGAAAGAAGGGGGGAGGGGAAGAGGAAGAGAGCCAGTAGTTCTTCAGAAGAGAGACAGATGGGGAGAGAGAGAGAGAGTGGGCTGGAGAGGAGCTGGGAGATGCGATTGCCTGGTGCAGGCCGGAAGGGAGTAGGCAGCACTTTTCTCATAAAGGGACAGAGTACTCAGGTGAGAGGCCATGCCAGCAGATTACAACACAGATATTTTTGTCACTAATTCTCAGGATTTTAATCCATTAGGAGTCTCTGCATTAACTACTACCCCAGAAAACAAAACACACGAAAAATTTACTACCCCCAAAGACGCTGCCTAATTTGGGGAAAGCTTTTTTCTGAGGCTAAGAACATAAATATTAGAAGGCAGTTTCTTCCCACTCTAGTTCCAAAATGACTGTAGTAGATTACCTCTTTGGGTTTAGTGTCCTCCGAATTAGAGTTTCCTAGGCATGCATTGTTTTTCCATGGAGTGGGACTCCAATCAGAAAACGATTTGTTGTCTTGTAACATTCCCTATGAGCTTCAGTTAGTTTGAAGGAAGCTTCAAGCTCAGTTGGACGATGATTTCCCTGTGTCCCCCATCCAAAGTCTGCGGTGTCTTCAGCTACAGCCTCATATCTGTTGTTCTGACAGGCAGCAGGAACAGTGGCGATTGCATTCACTGGGGGGCTCCAGGGGAGCAGCTTGGCAAACAACTCATAGAGAATTATATTTGTTTAAAATCCTATGATTTCTGGGCAGAGTATTATCCACCATTCAGGGTATTCCTGTTAAAACCAATCATGCAGCCTTGGTTTTTGTTAATTTTTCCTTCACTGCCAGCTTCCCCCATGACCTCCATCATCTCTGCTTAAACCTTTTTAGCTCTAGTGTTTCCTTCCTACCCAGATGTCCATATCACATGTGCTCTTCTCCCTCCCCTGAAGATCTCAGCAGTCTCATGACTTCTTTCTTGCTTGCTGACCTGTGCCAATATTCTAGTCAAGCATTGGAATAAACAATTCAGAACTAGGATAGATATATGAGAGAAACTAAAACGTCTGTCTTTCTGAGCTAGGTTGCTCGTTCAATATATTTTTTTCCGTTCCATCTATTTTCCCCTTTATTGATGAATAGAGTTATGTTTTCTATACGTAGCACGTTTTCAATATTTATTACTTAATGGACATCTAGGTTGATTTCATTCCCTAGCTACTGGGAATAGATCCATATGTCACATGAATATTAATCTATAAGAGGACATAGAGTCCTGGCATATGGGCCAGGAACTGTATAGCTGGGCCATGTGGTAGTTTTATATTGTGTTTGTTGAGAAACCTGTAGACTGATGCACATAGTGCTCTGGTAGTTTGCATTGTGTAAGGATTCCCCTTTCCCCACAGCCTCGCTAGCATTTTTTTCACCCCCCCCCATCATAGTCGCTTTGCTGGTGAGTGAGATGGAAAGTAGTTTTGTGGTTCTCTAATAGCTAATGACAACTTTAAAAGTGTTTATTGATTGTTATATTTCTTCCTGTGAAAATTCTGATTAGTTTCATAGTTCCCACTGCTCTTTTTATTGAGTTATCAGAAATAGGTCCATGCCAGGTCTGCACTCTATTGCTTAAGTACACCCCCAACTCTGATCCCCTTGGCTTTCTGTGCATTAAGTTGGATGAAATGAAGAGAATCCTTGAATCTTGTAGTATATTTAATTATGAAGAGGTGTGATGGAGGAAGGTCATTGGTTAAATAAAAAGAAACTGCTTGGCTCTCATTGGTTAGAAGATAGGTGGGAGGAGTAAACAGAACAGAACGCTGGGAGGAAGAGGAAGTGAGCTCAGACTCCACAGCTCTCCTCTCCGGAGCAGATGCCTCAGAGAGATGCCATGCTCCGCTCTCCCGGGCAGATGCACGCGATGAAGCAAGCCGCCAGGTTAGACATGCTGAACCTTTCCCGGTAAGACCGGTGCTCACAGATTATTAGAGATGGGTTAATCGGGATGTGAGAATTAGCCTGTAAGGGCTAGAGCTAAAGGGCCAAGCAGTGTTTAAATGAATACAGTTTGTGTGTTGTTATTTCATGTAAAGCTAGCCGTGCGGGCAGCTGGGGTGCTGGGGACGAAAAGCAGGCCCGCCGCCCATATTACTACAGAGGTGGCATTCAATTCAGAGAAATATGTTAGCAGAGATAAGTTTCAAATTGATTTTTGTTGTTGTTGTTGTTTGTTTTTGTTTTTCAAGACAGGATATCTCTGTAGCTTTGGAACCTGTCCTGGAACTAGCTCTTGTAGACCAGATTGACCTCAAACTCACAGAGAACTGCCTACCTCTGCCTTCGGAGAGCTGGGATTAAAGGCGTGCGCTAGCTTCAAATTTGGTTTTAAACGTAACAAAAATTGACTGCATGTCATGAATAGGCTGTACAGCTGGAATATTGAGGACTTTCCTCTTGGATAGGGTATCAAGATTGAGAGAGTGGCTGCAGTTGGAAAACTACCAGTTTAAGATTGTTATCCTGTATTTATATGGACTATTCATTGAATTCTCAAGATTAAACAGGGTGTGGTATAAAGTCTTAGCCAGAGGATGTAATGGCCACTATGTAAATGACATTTTCTCTGCCTTCATATTACTCTTCCTAGTAGAAAAAGAAAGGCATATGCAAACTTGCCAGTGTAATTAAAAATGCCTGAGGACAAGCACTGAGTAGTTCGGAGGTTTTTACAATTATCCTGGTAATTATCAGTTTGTGTCAGGAACCGCAGAGTACTCCTCAGCCTTCAGAATCCGTTGTGTGCTGTAGGGAGGGTCGGGAAGAGATTTAATTTGCTCTTGGACCAGTGTGGTAGTGTATTGTAGACCTTCTCTCCTGTAGAGATGTCGGTAGAAGTTTGAGCTGCTTCTGTTCCTGGCTGTGGCAAGCTAGAAGATTGCTCTTCTATCAACCTTAATTGAGCATTCTATATCAAGGGGCTGCAACTGTGTCTCCTAGACCAAATCTAGCCTTCACTTGTTTCTTTAAATGAACCTTTATCAGGACCCAACCATATTCATTTCTTTTTCTGTGCTTTCATGTTATTCAGATAGCGCCAATGTGAGTATGCTGGCTGACTGTACTTAGACGTCTGTAGTTATTATAGTTATCGTCTAAGGAGTGCTGAGAGTGTGGTAATGGGCTTTCCGGGACAGTCCGAGTGCTCAGTCCTAATGTCATACACATAGAAGCAACAGATAGGTTGAGCTGGGTTATACATAAATTGCACATATCACATGTATAAATTACACATGTATGATATGATATACATGCATATGATATATATGTATTTAACAACAAAGAAATTAGGGACTATTAATTTGAGAGAGAAAGAGAGAGATAAAGAGATATGTTTGGGAAGGGTTGGAGGGAGGCAAGGCAAGGTGGAAAAAGATGTAATTATATTATGTTTTAATTTTAAAAAAGAAAAGAACTTCCTGAAAATTTTAAAGAAAGTAATGGAATCAGGTAGTCTTTTTGAATGTCTGTATCCTCATTTTTAATGCCTTAATATCATTGAGAACTTAGAAAAATATATATCATGAAGAGAACTTTAGCTAATCAGAAAGAACTATAATTCACACAGGTTTGTGTTCAAATAAAGTTGTATATCATGATTGAAGATACTGATTAACTCTGAATGAACATTATAGTTGAATCGTCAGTGAAATCCAAATATGCCTTGAAACCGCTAGAGTTTCCATTTTTCATACAGCTCTAGATGTTCTGAAAGCAGTATCTACATAAAGTAATTAAATAAGAAATGAGACTGCAAAGGGCCTTGTTTCTACTGAAAATGTTGGTCAGTTCCCAGGAGTCTGTCTACTGAGTATATGGTACGACTAATGCAAAAGAATAGGAGCTAGGACTCCACAGCCCGAGGACAGTCTCAGTTCTGAACACAATGAGCACTTTATCCAAGTTCTTTGATATTTAGATATTTGAATTTTTTTTTGTCTTCTGAAAGGCAAGGAGATAACTAAAGTTAATATTTAGAACTTCACACAGAGCAAAAATGTACAATTGTGTATTTTTTATACCATGTATTCAAGGAAATAGATGAAAGAACTATATGGACTATATGGGAGAATTGAGTTTGTTAAGGTAGAGGTTGAAGAGCCGCTTCCCTGTTGTGCACATAAACACATATAAGAATACACACAAATATTCACTGGCTCTTCCTATGGCATCATTGTGATGACTTTCTTTTTATATGTGATTTATTAGACATTACTTATATTTAATTGTAGTTAATTAAATACCTGCTATGATTTTTTTTTGTCTTTGTATGAGGAATAGATAATTGTTCTTCTCTGAGTTTGTATCGGCAGTATCTTGATGAATTCCTTGACCTCTGTGATCTGGCAGCTTGTCTCCGGTTTACTTTATCAAAATTTGTTTCATTGCTCAACTTGTGTGCGAGTGTAAAGCAAACAGTATACCTGAAATCAGTGTATCTCTTTCCCACTGTGGCACGGGCTACTGATGTCAGACAAAATTGTGATTTAATTGTTCTGACATTTTGATCTGAACAGTGCAGATACAAAAGGTGATTCATCTTGTGTAGAAATCGCCTATTTTCAGCTCAGCATCATTTCTCCTTAGCAACTGACTTACAAATGATGTACCACTTTTATAAAGTTCGATTTTACTCAGAATGTGATTATTTTTCTCAGTTTTAACTACAAGGTATGATTTGATAACAATATAGATGTTTTACATTTTAGATTTTTATCCTGAAAAAAATCATAGAGATGCTGTAAATCTTTTGAAAATAGACAGCAAAATTCCATATTTTTAAGGGTGGGACTCCATGTCCACCCCTTCCCTCTCAGTGCTGAGATCCTGTCTGGCTTGAACTTATGCAGGCCCTGTGAATGCTCGCACAGTCTCGGTGAGTTCTATAGGTATGTCCTGTTGTCTCTGGAAGTGCCTGGTCCCTTGGAGTCACCCATCACCTCTGGCTCTTACAGTCTTTCTGCCCCTTTTCCGCAGAGATTGATCCCTGACTTTGAGGGGAGAGGCTCAATGAAGGAATCCCATTTCAGACAGAATGCTTGCTCCCATTTTAGACAGAGTGCCCCCCATTTTAGACAGGGTGCCCCCATTTTAGACAGAGTGCTCCAGCACATCTCACTCTGCATATTACCCACTTTAGATCTCTGTGATAATTCCCATCTATTGCAAATTACAGATAATGACATTGTTGAGATTCAAGTAACTCATCATTATCAATTCTTCTCTTGAATGCTAAAAGTTACTCTTGACTTCGCTACTGACTGGTATATGCATGTAAAAACCAGCTATTCTATTTTTTTCAATGTCAAATACAAAATTTAATTGTATGGGGCTTTTTTTTTGTATCATTATCAAGGATTCAATTTCAAACCAAACAGAAAACTACATAATAGAAGCTTGATGTGTTTGTATTATAATGTGGATATTTTTACATGCTTCTGATTAGAACTCACCTAAGCATTTTTATGACAAAAGCCCCTCACACTGTGTTTGGAACAAAAGAGCTACAAAATGTGTAAATTAGGGTTTGATTAAAAATGGCCTTGCCATTATACTTTTTGACATTTTTCTGTCTCACTAACCTTCTTTTGTATTACATTACGTAGGTTTTGGAGGCAGACTTCTTCATTTAAACTCCAGAACTCATCTGCATTGCTTGTCCTTGCTAGCTAAGCAAAGGTACCAGAAACCCTATAAAACAATGTGCATGGCTGCAGTGTTAAGAGTGGCAGGGGCTTAAGGCAGACCAACCACTGGCTACCTACTTACCTGTGAGCATTTGGAGAATCTTTTTGGACACCTTCCTTTTACATCGAATCTCTTCCTTTTTCAACTATTCTATATATAATTGCCTTTTAGAATTTTAAATTATTACAAAGTGATGTTAGTAAAATACATTATTTTCAGTATTATTAGCCATAGTGTATGATTTAAAAAAGCATTTGTAAAACTATACTATCTGACATACGTGCCTGTGGAGTTAGTCAGATGTGGGTTCAAATTCCAGTTTCCCATTTCAATGTTATATTTGCTGCTTGGTGACTTGGTTCACACACACACACTCTCTCTCTCTCTCTCTCTCTCTCTCTCTCTCACACACACACACACACACACACACACACACACACCACACAAACAACTCTATAGTGAGAGTTATTTCTCCAACTTTCCAACTTTCAGGACTGTTTTGCAGTGAAGCTAGATTTTAATGCACACAAAGTAGCAATGCTAATACATAGCACATCTGTCTTCTTTGCCTGTCCCCCTCTGCCTTCCTTCACTCTTCACTGTCATGGAGAAGGACTATGTAAATAGTAAGATCATATGTAGTTAGTGTATAACTTGTTTCTGTTCTCTGTTATTTTCCACATCCCGAGGAAGATAAAGGTCTTATTCTAAAGACTTTGTTTGAGTTTGTGCAGGTAATGCATTGTAGAGGGACGAGAAGAGAGACTTTACCTGTTGTTTGATATGCAACCATGTAGCACCGTCACACTGTTGTTTATGGGCCTCTCAATGCCTCATGACTGAATTCATATTTTGTCGCCCACCCAGGGACCCAGTGAGACTGATGTAATAGGGCCTGCTTTAGAGACTCCTGTTCAATCTCTTTCTAAAATCCTAACTTTAACTTTTTAGAAAATAATTTTAATTTTGATTGAAAATAGATTTTTTTCAGATGATGCATTCTGGTCATTGTATTTCCTTCCCCTCTTTCCCAGAGCTTCCTAAATCCACATTTATTCTTTTTCTCACATTAGAAAACAAATAGGCAACAAAAAAATAGGATAAAACAAACAGGAAAAAATAGCCAAAGACTGTATTTTTGACCCCTTTCCACAAGTCCAACCCCAAATAAAATTGTTTTGCTTTCACATATTATATAAAATTCCTTTGTCTTTTTTTTAAATGACAAATCAATTTAAAATGTATTTTGTATTCGTTTAAGTACCTCCTATCTCTGGAGATGGTCTCACTCCTTCTTATTCCCTCTGCTGTGGTTCATTTTCCCCTACATCAGGTGCCTTTAGACTGGGAGTTCTATGCTTTGATTGTTGACAAGTTTACAAGTGAGGAATTGATAGTGAAATCCATTCTTAGCTGCTATCTACATCCATCCATTAGAGTGACTCACAAGGTCCTAGCCCTAGTTGAGAGCCAATAGCAGTTGATAAGCATCTAGGGAAGGCCAGTCAGTATTTTTCAGGGATGTGGCATCTCCTAGGTATTGTTGTCCAATAGATGCCCCTACACCCATGCACACACTGGCATAAGGGTACTCAATCCTTACAGGGAAGCAAGGGAAAGAAGAGAATATGAACCTGGGAGGATTACATAGGGAGGGCTCTGGGAGAAGTGGAGTGAGGGAATGAAGGAGAGATGGTCAAGTCACCTTGTATGATTGTATGAATTTCTCAAAGAGTAGATAACAAACCAAAAATTTCAAAATGCTTTTTAAAAAGCCTTGTGATCTCTTTTATTAAAATGTGCAAACATTATTATTATAATAATTTCCTATTAATATCATAGAACTGGTGAACTGCTCAATATTGCTTCCTAAATTAGGTAATATTTCTTTATTCTTCTGTTATGTTTCTTGGAGACAAAAAGATGATCAAAATAGCCAACTCATAGTCTTAGGGTTACTGTTGATGTAAAGAGACTCCATGACCAAGGCAACTCTTGTAAAGCAAACATTTAATTGTGGTGGTTCACTTACACTTCAGAGGTTCCGCCCCTCATGGTGGGGGACATGGTGGCACACAGGCAGACATGGTGCTGGAGAAATAGCCAAGTGTCCTACATCGGAACTCAGAGGCAACAGGAAATCAACTGACACACTGGTGGAATCCTGAGTATATGAGACCTTAAAGCCCACCCTGATAGTGACAGACTTCTTCCACAAGGCCACAACCACTCCAACAAAGCCACATCTGCTAATAGTGCCACTCCATATGAGATTATTAGGGCCAATTGCATTCACACTACCACACACTGTCTGTCAGGAGAGAAGAGCCTGGGAGAATGGACAAACTAGAGACCAGGTGGGTTGGTGAAAATAAGTGGTCCTGCCTTCTTTAGGCTGTTTCCTGGATTCCACAGTAGCTTTCCTGTCCTGTCATCGTAGCAGATCTTTCCCTATAATATTATTGACTAAAGTGTAGTAAACCCCTCCTTCCTGCACAATCTCCTTCCTTTCAACCCACCCTCCTTCCCTACCTCTCTCCATCCCTCCCTCCCTCCTTCCCTCCCACCCTCCTCCTTCCTATCCAACCTCCTCAACTTAGTTTATTTTGAGATTTATGGGTCTATAAAGTTCAAAATTCTGACCAAGAATCTTCAGTGCAAACGAGAGAGAGAGAGAGAGAGAGAGAGAGAGAGAGAGAGAGAACACCCAGGGAAGAGTGTTCTTAGAGGTAGAGGGCTGGGCGATGCAAGGAAAATCACAGAGGATGAACTATACTGAGAGCAGTAATGGAAGATGGAAGAAAATGAGCTTGAAGACCTGGGATTTGCTTTCCCAGTTTTCCCAGTTATCTTCAAGGTTTGCATAGGACTCGTCCCATCATTTTATAGATTATTCATTTCACTGAAAATTTCACCTTAAAAAAGGAAATATGGATGCTGCTGAGTTTTGGGTCTTCAGTGAAGGTCTGTTGCAAACTTCAATGAGAGCATGTTTACTTGAGTGCAGTCTTTGACATAGTATCAGACTGAAGTTTTGCAAAGTAGAATTAGAGCTTCCAGTGGCAGCAGTCTTGCTATTTCTCTTGTTCACATGTTCTCTACCTGCACACTGTAATGTGTGTCTCTGTAATTATGAAGTGGTATGAAAAAAACATTAAAGGTTTTGAAAAATTTCCTTAACATTAACACTGGCAACAGTATTAAGATTAAAAGTGAAACCAGCTGTATAGTTTTTCTGACTTTATAGGAGCATAAACATGCACATGCACAGACACGCACACACATACACACACAGATTTACACACACATGCACAGACACACACACATAAACACACAGATTTACACACACATGCACAGACACACACACATACACACACAGATTTACACACACAGATTTATACAGACACACACACTCACGCACACAAGCCAAATGAAAGTAAAAGTAGTCTGCTCTCTCTCTCTCTCTCAGTAAAACTCAAAATAATTTTCAAGAAAGAAGAGACATGGCACCAGGAATCAAGCCTGGAGATGAGAACACAGGCTGGAAATAAGTTAGCACTGGGCCTTGATTGTCAGTATCCTCTAAATGTGCTTTACTCTCTGGTTAGGAGGGCAAAAAAAATCAAGTATCAGTTTAAGCTAATGCTACTGTTTATATACCAGAGTGTGGGTAAGACAGGGAACACAGTCAGCATTTATAGCTAAACAGAGTCTTTTGGGGTACCAGCCCCTCAGACTCCTTCAAAGTCTAGCTAAGGCATTACAGCCAGCAAAGGAAAGATACCTAAGAGTATCTGATGGGAAAAATGAATTAACTCTCATGCCATTCTTCCTCCACATGTTTCTTTATTGTTCTCTCTCCTTACAGATGTTTCCAGATTATGTACCCTTACAACTAGTAATTTCCCAGCCCTAGAAGAGAGCAGAACTGAAATTCCTTAGTTCCATAAAAGTAGATAAGGATTTACATACATGCATAAAGCCATTGCTGTCAGCTCAAATGTAGGGATGGCTTAGTGAGAATCCCATGAACTTCTTATGGGCAAAGGAGGTTAATTAAGATTTAGATTAAAGGGCTGGAGAGATTGCTCAGTGGTT
This sequence comes from Microtus oregoni, assembly GCF_018167655.1. Classification (NCBI taxonomy): domain Eukaryota; kingdom Metazoa; phylum Chordata; class Mammalia; order Rodentia; family Cricetidae; genus Microtus; species Microtus oregoni. The sequence goes on from NW_024543069.1 coordinate 47,828,211, forward strand.
AAGAGCATTGCCTGCTCTTCCAAAGGTCCTGAGTTCGATTCCCAGGAACCACATGGTGGCTCACAACCATCTGTAATGGGGTCTGGTGCCCTCTTCTGGCCTACAGAGATACACACAGACAGAATATTGTATACATAATAAATAAATAAATAAATATTTTTTTAAAAAAAAGATATAGATTAAATCATCAGGGAATTCTAGAAGGGGAGATTAGTGTGCTGTGCTACATTTTAAGTGGTTAGATAAAGAGTTAACAAGTTTACATTCAGTAAAATCACAAGTGAGGCAAAGATTGTCTTTTTATGTAGCACCACTGCTTTTTCCTAGCATGCATACAGAGTATCAGTAAACAGGAAGCCTATGTAAACAAACATGGGAAGATATGGTCTTGATCTATTAGCACATTCGCCAAGTGTTGTGAGCTCTAAGGGGCCTGAGATCTGTTTTACACCTATGCTCTCAATGGTTAAAACGAAGAGGAGACCCAAGCCTCTAGATTATCATGTCTGGGACTTGTTGCATATCAACTGCTCTGACTGTTGACAGTGTGGGTCTGTCCACCGATGGAAGGATATCTTTCTCTGGGCTGTGTGCAAATGGTTAATTATTTGTCCTGTCACCTCTGAGAGTAGAACACAAAGAGTAAATCCCCTAAATTAAAATCAGGAAATTGAGGTGAAGATGAATATGAGGAGTTAGGGATCATTTAATGCAAGGTTCATTTTGGGTCAGCACTTTCCTTATCTATCTATAAGTGAGGTAAAACCAGGGTGTGTTTATTTTCTCTATCTGAACAGCTGTGAACCAACAGCTTTACACATGTAAAAATTCTATGTCTTTGGAAGTCTTGGGCTTTCTTAAATGGAATACTCTTTTCTGGTTCCAAATGCCTGTCAATAAATATAATTGTAGGAAGGCAGATCTCTCTTGTATGGGTTTACATAGGAGAAAGGGCTTGTAATAGGAAGCCGTTTTCACACATAGCAAGAGGATATAACTAGTAGTTTTCACACAAAGCTATGAGATATAACTAGTAGTTTTCACACAAAGCTAGGGGATATAACTAGTACTTTTCACACAAAGCTAGGGGATATAATCAGTAAACCCCAAATGCATAGGGCAAAATTGTGCCCAGTAAATGACTAAATAGTGCTGAGCTGTGGGAGATAAATCCCAAATTCATAATAGAAGGGGATAAGCTACAGTGAGAAGTCTACAGCAAGAGTCAGCCACTTCATTCACAAGGCAATAATTCTAACATGCCTCACATCTTGCCTAATACTCCAAACAAAGCCCTTGGTTCTGATGGGTTGATCTTATGAAATGAGACTGTTTCATTACTGAATTTCCATGGTTCATAGCAATAACTACCTGAAGATCTTTTGATAGAATGATCTAAATGATATATATTACATATTTAAGGTCTGGGTAATTTCATGACAAAATTCACTTATTTAAAAAAGAGTTTTATTTAAAATTTATTTCAGAGATTTTTTGAAAAGGTAATATTGCATGCTTGTAATTTTTCATATTACAACAGTGCAGGGGAAGGTAGAGGAGTATAGGATGGGGGGAGAAGAAATGTATAGATCAATAAAAACAATAAAAAAGAATAAAAAGACATTGCAGTTGTTTAACATTTAGAAATCCTTAAGTCTGGGCTGGAGAGATGGCTCAGCCGTTAAAGGCTACGCTCACAACCAAAAATATTAGAAATCCTAAAGTCTATTAAAAAAGAGAAAACAAAATAAACCATTTTAATTTTTAAACGATTTATATTCATTGGTGTGTGTGTTTTATTTATGAATGTACACTTGTGGGGGCACTCATAGGAGCAAGTAAAGGGCTGTGTTTATGGGGGCTGTGAGTCACCGTATCTGGATGCTGGGAATCTAACTCTGGTTTTCTGCAAGAGCAACAGGTGCTCTTAAATGTGCACCATTTCAGCCCAACACCACACTTGTAGTTAATGATGCAGCAATAACCTTTACATTCTGAGCCTTTTGTTAATTTCTCATCTTTTTGCATTTTCTTCTTACACTTTCAAAATTATACTAGTATTAGCAATTAAATGATTTTTAACCATAGTACCTAAGTACTATCTTAAACATATTTTTAATTTTAATGCCTGGTGATGACATGACATCATTCAGCTTGGTCATAGTCATCTATTGTCCTGTTGTCTGCCATTTAAGCTGTTTCAACACATTTTACATCCTTAAATTGGTGCAAATTTATTTCCCTCAGTAGTTCTTTAAATGAGGCTATTGAAATATTTTTAAGGGGAAATTACTCTTACTTTCCTTTTCCCCTTCCTTCCTTCCTTCGTTCCATCCTTCCTTCCTTTGTTCCTTCCTTCCTTCATTACTTCGTTCCTTCCTTCGTTCCTTCCTTCCTTCTTTCCTTCCTTCCTTCCTTCCTTCCTTCGTTCCTTCCTTCCTTCATTACTTCGTTCCTTCATTCCTTCCTTCATTCCTTTGTTTCTTCCTTCCTTCCTTTGTTCCTTCCTTCGTTCCTTCCTTCCTTTGTTCCTTCCTTTGTTCGTACCTTCGTTCCTTCCTTCGTTCCTTCCTTCCTTTCTTCCTTCCTTCCTCTGTCCTTCCTTCCTTTCCTCCTTCCTCCTCCCTTCCGTTTTCCCCATTACATGGTACCTAATTCTTGCAACGTTTCTCTGCCTGTTCTGTATATTCTGCAACTCTTGTCCTTTACAGCGTTATGTCAGCTTGAACTTACTTGGAATTGGTGTATCACAGATCTGCACAGGCAAGGACATGGCTCCTATCAACCTACCGTAATTCAGCAAAAACCTTGTTCATCTTTAGAGTCAGAGATACACTTTGGGACAATTCTTGCAAATATTTAAATAGAAACTGAGGAATGAAGAAGTGCTTATTCACTCTGGAGGGTTTTTTTTCTAGAATCACACTTTTTTTATCATAGTTATATGCAAAACTAGTATTTCATACCATTAATAGTAAGGCTCTATGAATTTAACATTGATTTTTATGAATAATTTATGCTTTATTGATCTAACAGTACAGCAATTTCTTCATATTATATTATAAACATCCTATTGGATACCAATCCATATCTGAGCTTAATAATTCTTTTGAATAAAATTCATCACTTTGTATAGCAGCATGAATACCACTATAGACTTTACTATGGAGAGAAGAAAGAAAGAGCTTTAGCATCTTTGTGAGGTGTGTGTATTTTCTCCTTGCTTCAGAAGTTTTTATTTGTATTGAGAAAATGCTACGGCTTTGTGTTGGACTTGATTACTAATATCTTACTAATTTCTTCTCTCAAAATTATTTTTATTTGACATTGTTGTTTATTAAAAATGTATATTTTTGGTGGCGCACGCCTTTAATCCCAGAACCCGGGAGGCAGAGGCAGGTGGATCTCTGTGAGTTCGAGACCAGCCTGGTCTACAAGAGCTAGTTCCAGGACAGGCTCCAAAACCACAGAGAAACCCTGTCTCGAAAAACCAAAAAAAAAAAAAATGTATATTTGAAAAACATCTCACTGAAGTGGTAAAATGATTTCTGGAAATATAAAATGTGTGTTTATTAAGTAAAGTCTATATTTATCCCTGTGATTTTAGAATAATGATTGAAATTATAGGTAATAGTTCTTTTATCCACCCTAAATAACTTGGAAGAAAACAGTACTGCCCAACTGATCCCTCAGGTCGCTGTGTATTTGTTTACATGCCTGTGTGTGGGTGAGATAATTGCTTCTTGAGTATCTAACATTATAATAATTCATAAATACCTGTAATCTCATTAAAAGAATAATTTGTGGTGGCAATAATTTATTTTTGTTTTCTTATGGTTAAATGACTTAATATTTTTCATGTAAAACATGATTTTTTTAAAAAAAAGTTTTCAGTTTAACAATATTTCTAGCTTTTTATTACATGGTCATTTAATGCCCTTGATTTGTAGAGACCACATAGGAAAATATAGAAAAATAATAAATTTTGTTCTTGAATTTTTCTTAACTATTTCTCAATTTTTCTTGAATGTCATTACTTACTATTATAAGAACTTTTGTCTTTTGCTGTAGAAAAATCATTTAGGACTCATCATGAGCAACTTATTGTATACATGAGCAAAATGATACAGCCACCATTTTCCAATAGGAAATCAAGTCAAAATCCCTAACAGTTTTTGAGTTCATAACAGATACACTCTATATAAGAAGGAACATTTTCTTCCTTGTTTCAAATTAAATAGTTGGTCAACTTGTAAAACAGTGAAGAGAGAATAAAGAAAGACTATTGATCCAAGAAGAGAAGGGCAAGAAGCATGTACATCATTTGAAAAGTTCTCTGATGGTGCTAAATGGATGCAGAGGCATCTGCAGTGTTACATGTGCGGCATCTGCAGTGTTACATGTGCGGCATCTGCAGTGTTACTTGTGCGGCATCTGCAGAGTTACATGTGCGGCATCTGCAGTGTTACATGTGTGGCATCTGCAGTGTTACATGTGCGGCATCTGCAGTGTTACCTGTGTGGCATCTGCAGTGTTACAAGTGTGTCAATGCAGTGTTACATGTGCGGCATCTGCAGTGTTACATGTGCGGCATCTGCAGTGTTACATGTGCGGCATCTGCAGTGTTACCTGTGTGGCATCTGCAGTGTTACAAGTGTGGCAATGCAGTGTTACATGTGCGGCATCTGCAGTGTTACCTGTGTGGCATCTGCAGTGTTACATGTGCGGCATCTGCAGTGTTACATGTGCGGCATCTGCAGTGTTACATGTGCGGCATCTGCAGTGTTACATGTATGCCAATGCAGTGTTACATATGCGGCATCTGCAGTGTTACATGTGTGGCATCTGCAGTGTTACATGTATGGCATCTGCAGTGTTACATGTGCGGCATCTGCAGTGTTACATATATGGCATCTGCAGTGTTACATGTGTGGCATCTGCAGTGTTACATGTGCGGCATCTGCAGTGTTACCTGTGTGGCATCTGCAGTGTTACATGTGCGGCATCTGCAGTGTTACCTGTGCGGCATCTGCAGTGTTAAATTGTGGCATCTGCAGTGTTACATGTGCAGCATCTGCAGTGTAACCTGTGCGGCATCTGCAGTGTTACCTGTGCGCCATCTGCAGTGTTACATGTGTGGCATCTGCAGTGTTACATGTGCGGCATCTGCAGTGTTACATGTGCGGAATCTGCAGTGTTACATTTGTGGCACTAATATGGTTCATTCTGAAAAATAAAAGTAGACTTAGATTCAAGATTTCTAAAAAACTGTTTAGAGAATTAAATCTGTCGGCAGAGGGGTGTCAGAGTACATGCATCCTGAGCTAGGGGTAATTGCTCTCAGTGCTGTCTTGAACGAAAATGTGGAAAGGAGAGAGGACCCTTGGGAATAAGTACTAGCATACAGGATGCTAGCAAAGTTAAGTTAATTCATGTTGTAGGCTTAAGATGGAAAAGAATCTTGCAAGTTTGTGTTTTGTTTGTTTTAAAATTGATTTATTGATTATAAAACAGAGGCGCTAATAGACTTGCTTTTATTGAGTGGAAAATCAGCATCTGCGTTATCATTGATGCCATGTGCTCTTGAGCTAGTTCTGAGCTGACGTGCATCTCTTGGCTTTACCCATAGGAACATGCAGAGTTTCAAAGAAACCATAGTTAGACTGCATAGACTCTAAGTGCATTTCTTTGGAAGAATGTTAAATAAAGCAACCTTTTTGTGTGAAGATAAGAAAAAAGGTCAGTTGCTGAGCCAGAGCAGAGGAATGGGGAAGACAGAATCTGCATCTCAGTGCTTGGTCCTTGTTGGACTTTCTCCGCTCAGTATGCTTTTGACTTGCTGTGCAGAAAGCCTTGTCTTCTGGAAACAGTACCAGTATTGAACCAATGAGGGAGAAGAATGGAAGAATAATGACAAATGCCATCTATATGACAAGATCATTTATAGTCCCACTTAATGGAAAGACTGGGAGTCAAATTGAATGTTCTTTCTCAAGTAATAACTATTAAAGGGCTGGATAAACAGATCAGTGGTTAAGAGCACTTGCTGCTCTTCCAGACAATCTGAGCTCAGTTCTCAGCACCTACATACTGGTCACAACCTTTGCAAATATATTTCAGGCAATCTGACACCTTCTTCTGGCCTCTATGGGCATTGCATGTGCACAGTGCACAGATAGGTACAGACAGGCACATCATTCATACATGGGAATAAAAAAGTTCTAAAAAAGAAATAGTGATTAAATTGGAATGGAAAAAAAGGCACTTGGTTGAGGAAACTGTGTCTTTTTTTTGTGAGAACACTACATACATATTAAATGACATACTTATAAAAACAGAATACATTCTAGGAACTATCTCGTGTTTTCTGAGGTGCTATATTTGTTTTTATTTTCATTATTGCCAGTTTCCCATGATGTAAAATCTTCAGTTTGTCCATATTAAGTCCTTTAAAAGTGTTTTAGATTATAAAAATGACACATTTTTTTCAAAGAAAGGGCTGCTGACATGGTCCAGTTGATAAAGACCCCTGCCTTACCTGGTAACCTGAGCCGTATCGTGGAACTCATGTGGTTAAAAGAGAGAGTGAATTGTCTTCCGTGTACATGGCATTGCACACAGAAGCTAAATTAGAAACAAATTATGCATTTAAGACTGTTTTTCTAACTTTATTATTTTTTGAGAAGTAAAATATTTTACAGTTCAAAAGTTATCCTTGGGTTAAACTCAGAAGTAATTGTCTTGTATTTTGTTATTGCATTTTTTAGTTATTGTTCGGTTTCATTGTAGTTTATTTTCTTCTATAACCCACCCTACCCCTAATACCTTCTCTCACTCTCTACAGCAGACAAGCATTCTATCATTGAACTGCCTCCCAGACCCCTGTTTTTTAAAGTTTTTGCATGGAGTAACTCTCTGGAGAAGATGGGGATGTATCATGTAATAAAACACTTTATACTAATTTGAAGAAGATACTTCTCTTTCACATAGAATTGGTAGAGTAGGTCTTGATAATATGAAAGCTTCAGACTACAATTAGGTTGAATAACATTTTTCAGTATCAAGGATTAAGTCTAGGGCCTTGTGCATGAGGTGGGTAAGCACTTTAGTAATGACCAAACCCCTAATTTGTGATATAACTCACTGAACATTTGCCTATTTGAATTGTTATGCTGTTCTCTTATGAATAATGATCTTTGAATAAAGAACAAGTGTCTGACCATCAGTGATGTTTTCTTCTAGTATTTCTGTAAATCAATGTACAAGTTCTCTAATACTCTCTATTAGCTTACGCTTACTTTTCTTTCTTGCAGTGTTATGCTTTATGCACACATGCTTGTGGTGATATTTTGTTTGTGCTATAACAAATGAAGTTGGCCTGAAGATCAGAGTTCAAAGAGAACCACACTAGTTAGCCATAGAGGCAAGGCAGTGATGGCACACATCTTTAATCCCAGCATTCAAGGAGACAGAGGCACATGGATCTCTGTGAGTTCAAGGCCACCTTGGGATACATGAGATTAAATCTCACTAACAGAGAAAAAGAGGCTACACAAATGTGATCCCAGCACTTGGGATCACGCGCCTTTAATCCCAGCACTCACGAGGTGGAGACAGCGCAACAGCACGATATGACTGGGCAGAGAGGAATATAAGATGGGAGGAGACAGGAGCTCCAGGACAGTCTGAGGATTCAGTCTGAGATGCAGTCTGAGGTTACATAGAGACAGCTTTCTGTCAGAGGATTTGTAGAGACAGGGCTTCCCCCATTGGGTCTGAGCATTGATAGAGGTAAGAATTCTCTAGGGACTGACTGTTCTGCTTCTCTGATCTTTCAGCTTCTGCCCCTGATAGCTTATTCTGAGTATTTATTATTAAGAACAATTATAATTTATCCTTCACATACTCTCACTTCAAGTTTTACCTTTTTACATCCATTTTCTAGTCTTTATGTGTAGGTATAGCTGTATAGTTCAGTGTGTATGTATTTATGTGTGTGTGTGGTTTATAGATACAAAGCTACAGTATATATTTAAGATATTTAACGTATACATTGATTTTATTAAGATAGGAGCTCATTTCTTCTGCCACTACAGGGTGGCATCATCCATCATGTTCAACATGTTCATCATGTTATCAATCGTATAGTCTAGTGCTGTGCCTGGGTCTCAAGTTCCTATGCTCCGTATAAGGCCAAATGTGGGTCACTCCTTTACTTGCATTCTAATTTGAAAAAGAGGAAGAAGGTGTATACATAAAGACAAACAATGTCATTTAAAACAAATACGCAAGATGTGTACATTTTATTGGTTATAGTCTCCTCACATGATAATAGTGACTGTAGAGGACACTGGGAAATTCAGTTTATTTGAATTAAGAAGGCCACCTATTTAGTAAAAATGCTATTATGAAATGAAGATGGATTTTAGGTAACCACCAGTAGGTACCACAGGGCATTCAATTTGTACCATGCTGTTTGGTAGTTTTAGCTGATTTGCTCTATGTGGCAGTTAAGGAGAGCATCAAGGAAGCAGGTAGCCCCATTCCTGTTATCCTGGTGTGTGCCTGCTGTGGTCTCACAGCATGGCATGGCAGCAGTAATAATAGACTCCCAGAGGAAACTTAGGAAACTCTTAGGAAGCAGAGGTTGTGTTTAAGGACCATATAACTCCCCACATGGAAACCTTTCCCTCCATTTTTGTCAAGGTCTGTGAAGATATTGTGCTGGGATTTTGATGGGGATTGCATTGAATCTGTAGATTGCTTTTGGTAAAATGGCCAATTTTATTATGTTGATCCTATCTATCCAAGAGAATTGGAGATATTTCCATTTTCTGATGTCTTCTTTAATTTCTTTCTTTAGAGACTTAAAGTTCTTGTCATACAGGTCTTTCACTTGTTGGGTTAAAGTTACGGCAAAATATCTTATATTTGTGGTTATTGTAAAGGGTGATGTTCCTCTGATTTCGTTCTTGGTCCTTTTATCCACTGTATCAAGGAAGGTCTCCTTTTTTTGTTTTTTGAGTTAACCTTGGATCCTGCCACATTACTGAAGATGTTTATCAGTTGTGGGAATTCCCACGTAGAGTTTTGGGGTCACTTCTGTATACCATCATATCATCTGCGAAAGTGATAGTTTGACTTTTTTCTTTCTAATTTTTATTCCCTTGAACCCCTTTTGTTGTTTTATTGCTAGAACTTCGAGTACAATATTGAATAGATATGGGGAGAGTGGACAGCTTTTTCTTGTTCTTGATTTTAGTGCCATTGCTTTGGGTTTCTCTCCATTTAATTTGATGTTGGATGTTCGCTGGCTGTATATTGCTTTTATTATGCCTAGATATGTTCCTTGTATCCTTGATCTCTCAGAGACCGTTATTATGAAGGGGTGTTGGATTTTGTCAAAAGCTTTTTTAGCATTTAATGAGGTGATCATATGTTTTTTTTCTTTCAGTTTGTGTATGTAATGTGTTATGTGTGTTCCCAGATTTCCGTATGTTGAACCATTCCTGCATCTCTAGATAAAGCCTACTTGGTCATGGTGGATGATTTTTCTGATGTGTTTTTTCTTGGATTTTGTTGTGGGAGCTGTGGGCTGCATTCTTCTGTTGTGGGAGCTGTGGGCTGCATTCCACCACCCAGCTCCCGCCACCGGCTAGCATTACCGGAAATAAGAACACACAAATTGTATTCTTTTAAACACTGCTTGGCCCATTATATCTACCTCTTCTCGGCTAACTCTCACACCTGGACTAGCCCATTTCTAATAATGTGTGTAACACCCCAAGGTGCTCTTACCAGGAAGATTCTAGCCTACGTCCATCTTGGACGGAGCTTCATCGCGTGTGCCCTGGCGATGAGCTATCGAGTCTGTCTGAGGCGTCTTACCTCACTTCCTCTTCCTCGCAGCATTCTGTTCTGTTTACTTCTCCCACCTATGTTTTAACCTATGAGGCCAAGCAGTTTCTTTATTACTTAACCAATGACCTTCCTCCATCAGGATTTGGTTTGTAATTATTTGATTATTTTTATTCAATGTTCATAAGGGATATCAGTCTGTAGTTCTTTATCTTTGTTGCATATTTGTGTGGTTTGGACATCAGGGTAACTGTATCCTTGTAAAAGGAGTTTTGCAATGTTTCTTCTGTTTCTATTGTGTGAAATATTTTGAGGAGTGTTGGTATTAGATCTTCTTTGAAGTTCTGGTAGACTTCACAGAAGCCGTTTGGTCCTGGGCACTTTTTGATTGGGAGACTCTTAATGACTGCTTCTATTTCCTTAAGGATTATAGGTCTATTTGAATTATTTATTTGGACTTAAATTAGTTATGGTATGTAGTACCTATCCATAAAATTATCCATTTCTTTTAAATCTTCCAATTTTGTGGGATACAGATTTTTGAAGTAAGACCTCATGATTCTCTGGGTTTCCTCAGTGTCTATTGCTAGGTTCCCCTTTTTGTTTCTGGTTTTGTTAATTTTGATATTCTCTTTGTGTCTTTCGATTAGTTGGATAAAAGTTTGTCTTTTGTCTGGCATGTTGATTTTCTCGAAGAACGAACACTTTGTTTCATTGAGGGTTTTTTGTTTTGTTTTGTTTTAGTCCCTTTGTTGCTATTTTATTTATTTCAGCCCTCAATTTGATTATTCCTGGTGTCTGCCCCTCCTGGGTGAGCTTGCACCTTTTTGTTCTAAAGTTTTTAGATGTTCTATGAACTCCTTAGTATGGGATTTCTCCAGTTTCTTCATATAGGCATTTAGTTCTATGAACTTTCCTCTTAGGACTGCTTTCATAGTGTCCTGTAAGTTCAAGTCTGTTGTTAATCATTTTCATTGAATTCTAGGAATCCTTTAATTTCTTTATTTCTTCCTTGACCCAGGGATGATTCAGATGGGCAATATTTAGTTTTCATGAGTTTTAAGCTTTCTGGAATTTGCATTGCTGTTGAATCCTAACTTTAAGCCATGATGATCCAATAAGATACAGAGAGTTATTCCATTTTTTTCTTTTGTATCTATTAAGGTTTGCTTTGTTACAAAGTATGCGATCAATTTAGAGAAGGTTTCATGAAGTGCTGAGAAGAAGGTATAATCTTTTGTGTTTGGGTGTGTTCTATATATGGCTGTTAAGTCCATCTGAGGCTTAGCATCTGTTAGTTCTCTTATTTCTCTGTTAAGTGTCTCTCTGACAGAACTGTCCATTAGTGAGAATGGGGTGTTGAAGTTCCCCACTATTAGTGTGTAGAACTTGATGTGTGATTCACGCTTTAGCAATGTTTCTTTTACAAATATAGGTGCTTTTGTATTTGGGACTTAGATGGTCAGCACTGAGACTTAATCCTGATGAATTTTTCCTGCTACAAATATGAAATGTCCTTCGTCATTTCTTGTGATAATCTTTAGTTTGAAGTCTATTTTGTTAGATATTAGGGTAGCTATACCAGCTTGTTTCTTAGGTCCAATTGCTTAGACAATCTTTTTCCCAACCCTTTACTCTGTTGCCACTAATATTCACCTGTGCAGTACTTTTTAGAAGCTTTGTGCATAAAAATACTGTTTTTCATGTATTTATCATTGAAAATATTAAAAGGAAAGAAAAGACAAAATGTTGATACATCTTCAACTTTGTGACACTTCTTTATGGTACATCTTCTGATGTATTATTTAGAAGAGTGGTTTTTTTAGACTTCAGAATGCTTCTCATTGGTGACCTACAAAGATAGCCTAGCAGCTAAGTGTCTTTCTCCTTTGCTTCCCTTCCCTCCAGTGTGTTATTTTGTGTTAACAAAATGAAATCCTGTTTTGCATGGTATTGATAAGGACCCCTCCTTTACCTCTGTTGTGAATACTTTCTGTTACAGTCCTTTGTCTCCAGAGGCACCTGAAATGCAGAATGTCCTGTGTTGTGTCCACAGGCCTCTTCTCTTCTTGCATCTTAGTTTGTTCTAAGATTAACATTTTATTGCACATTTTAGTTCTTTCTGATTTGGACATTTATAAATAAATCAGTGATTTTTTTTATATCCCTAGTTTCTTTTGTGTGTGTGTGTGAACTCTTTCTTACACAGCAGATTGGTGGATGGAAGAACAAACATCTCTTTACATCTTTCCATAAGAAGTCCTCAGGTTCCCTTCAGCAGTTCTTCTATCTATATCTACTCTACCAGCGCTATGACTTATATACAGTTATCTGTTGTTTATATTTTTAATGGATATTTTTGTAACATAACGATAAGGCTTTAAATTTTCCTCTCTTTCATTTCAATATATGAATATATTCTCTCCTTTAAGACTCTTGGATCATTCTGAATCATGCCTCTGTCCTCTTAAAGATAAATTATTTCATCAGCTTCATATAATTTATATTGTTACTTATAAAAACAGGTCCTATTGTCACAGTTTATTAGAACAGAATCATATGTGAATATGAGAACCTCAGCTCTTTTCCATTCAATCTTGTAATTTATTTCTCTGTGTTTTATGATTGGTGAATGTTGTTAAGTTTTTAAAGCCTCTTTTTTAAAATTTAAATATCTTTCTTATGCAATATATTCTGATCACACTTTCTTTCGGGAACCCCCACCCAGCCCCACTCATTCCATTTCAGATCCCTGCCCCTGAGAAAGCCTGACATTGGTGGCTCCACCCACGGAGGGGGCATTTAAAACCTCATTTTTATGGTTTCCCCTAGCGTTTTTCTCTTCTTCCCGTGGGACTACCTGGGAATGTCTTGCTCAGATTAAACCTGGACTTATTAATTAGGCCTGATCCAATTCATTGCATTGGTGGAAAGACCCAATATTGGGGTACAAAAACTTTTCTTTTTCCTCCTTCTCTAGCATCTCCCAGATCCTCCCCATATCCCTACCCACCTAACCCCATGTCCTTCCCTTCTCTCACTTTAAACAGACATGAATGTAAACCAAAAGAAAATAAACAAAACAAGAAACACACACACAAATTAGAAATGAAACACTCCCACAAAATAGAAATGAAAAAATATAGCCAGTTTGGTGGAAGTTGCATAATAATAATGATAATAATAATAATAATTCTAAACGAATGTAACTTTTTGTGAAAATTTCTGTGGCGATAAGTTCATAAATGTTTATTAATAAACTTAAGATTTGTTTAAAATCACTGACTGTAGTTAGAAAGTGTCAAAGTTTGAGATTTGTGGGTACAAGTATCAGTGACGTTTTAAGTCTTACGAGGAACAAGACTATTTGAAGGATTAGTGTGTAATGGCATGGAATAAGAATTAAAATGCATTTTTCCCTGAGAGTTTTTGACCTCATTAAAGTTTTAACTCACCTCATTTAACCCTAAAAGGATCTACTTGAAAGCTAGTATGACTTTTACATAGTAATTGGTGTGGACAGATTTATAACATCTGTTCTTAGGTAGTGTTGTGTTCCTTACAGAGTTCTGGTGCTGCCACATCTTTCCTTCCTCAGCAGGATTCTCCATATTCAGGATTCTCCATATTCTGCCTTTAAACAATCTTTCTTCCTATTGGGTACTCGGTATTATCATGTTTGAGTCTGTGTTTAGGCACTAAGCTTAGCATATAGTGTGTGAAACTAAGTCCACCTGACTGCTTTGTTCTCAAGGGACTTCTCATGCACCATGGATGGGGGAAATGCATATGCTTTTTCAGTGTTCGACCTCAAACTAGGTGAAACATCAGAAAATATTATGATCAGTCATTATTTATTAAGGATCCAGCAGCCCTGACCATTGACACAGGCTTGCTTACCCCACTGTAAATCTGTTATAGGCATCAACCTAGGACAAGACTTCTCTTTGTAAAAATACTTTACATAATACTTCATATTATGAAAAATTGTAAAAAATACTTCATAGTGTTCAGAAGCTTTATAGATTATACAAAAATATTTAAAATCTTACCTAATAAAAATATAAAATAAATTTTAAGTATAATATTTGATAATGAACAGTACATTTAAAAACTACTCAAGCTACTAATAAGTTAGAAAAAAACAAAAAATTGCAATTACTTATTCCTATCAGGTGTGGAGGTCTCCTGAGTTCTGCACCAGAATGGTCCCTTCAATATTCAGACATGGATGAATGAGGGGCAGAAGCCTGTCCCTCAGTGCTGCATATTTGCTCCTGGTAAATAAAGGATGGGGTGAGGGCACACAGATCAGTTATGTACCCACGGAGAACCCCATTATTTCCTATTTACTAGTATGACGCTCCAATACTTCTGACCCAATAACTACATAGATGACTCTGGTTGAACTAAATGTCACAAAACAAAACTATGCTGTGCATCTGGGAGAGGAGCTGGTAGGGAGGAGAGAGGGGCATAGGGATGGAAGTGAGATAAAAGACAGTTGTGGGGAAAGCATGTTCAGAATGCTTTGTATATGTGCATTGATTTATCAAAGAACACATACATTTAAAAACTTTCAAATGTTTGGAAAGGAAAGAAATTTCCAGAACAAAAGCAAAAGAACCAGCCTCTAAGAAAAAGATGACGGACAATTAAATAAGCATATTTCTTTTCACTGATGTGAAGACTATCAGCTATTGTGAAAGGCAGTGTGGGTGAACTTGGTAGTTCAGCATATGGGAATACAGCAGAGATTAATGATGCTGAAGTAATACACGATAATAAAGTGAATGACTCTAAGTGTAATGTAGTTGAGAAATGTATTTATAAGGATTAACAACAAAACAATAATATTAACAAAAATTATTTCTATGTGAAAAGAGTATCTAATTAACGATTAACATGTTTTAGAGTATGTAAAAACAAAATAGCCTGTGAATTTCTAATATAAATCAAACATTCAGTCATTCTGCAGACATTTGAACACTTAATGTGTGGTAGCCCTCACTTCCTGATAAAATGGTAAATATGAATAACAAAGGCTGTTTCCCAAGGAATTCACAGTGCAGGAATAGCGCCCTCTTCCCTCCCCCTCTTCCTCCTTGTCTTCCTTTGATGAAGAAGAAACTACCCTAAAAGACTCTAGACATTTGTTTTATTGTTATCTTTTATTTTATAGCAAAAGTATGTTTGACACATTATCTTGTGATGTTTTTGAACTTCGCCTTTTTCTTTCTTTTGTGTAGTTAATTTTCTCTCTGTTTTTCACAATAATGTTTTAATTTTTCCAAAGTTAATTCAAGTGTCCCATTAAACTTAAACTTTAAATTTATTCCTTTGTGTGTAAGTGATCAGAAATTCATAAAACATGTGCTTGCACAGACTTTTCCCATCATGTTATAGAAGTGACGATGTGGTCACCATTTCAACAATATAAAAAGACACTCAGAGATGAGTAATAATAAATGCCCAAGGTTATCTGTTATCGTATGTTTTTCTTACACCTATGTATTGGCCAGTGTTGTTTTGTGAATCGTATTCATATCAAGTTTGATTCAGAATACCTAAGTCTTTCAAATAAGAACCACTGTGGAGAAAACTTTTGTCTTTAAGGGAAATGTAGACTTTGGGGATCAAGTATCTTTTGAGCAAGCTGTGTAAAGGGCTTATAGCAATAACTAAGATCTATAAAAAAGAACAAGATGAGGAAAAATCATGCATATTTGTGAGCTTGGTTTCAAGATGAAAATATTACTGAATTTGTAATCTTTTTTTTATGTTACTGTCATTTAACAAGCCTGGGTCAAATATTTCTTGAGGATAGACACTCATTCTTATGATTCTTAGTTCTGTGTTCTACGTCTACATATTTCAATTTTGTTATTATGATATTGAACAGAATAAAACCATTTGAAATAAACTACAGGATGAATAGGGATTTGAAATTAAACAGAAGCCCATTAACGTGTGTTGCGGTCATCTCCGAGTCACAAAGCATCATGTTGGGGAACATAAGGGACATTGACTTTCATTGAGCTGTTTCCTAAATTGGTTAATTGGTTCTCTTCAGAACTTCTTAGTTTAATTTGTTTTTGAAATAATAGCAATTGAAAAAGTAAGAAAACATGCTTCCAAGTAGACATTCGCACATTGTAGCTTAGCTGTTCATATCTTATTATCAGATGCAAATATAAGCAAGTTACCTGGGGCAGAAATCAGCCACACAGATTTCAGAGCCTTGGAGTTTGATCTCTCATCCACCTCCCTTGATGTAGAATAAAGCCTTATACAAGAATTACTCTTTCGCTGTTATCCTTCAATATTTTTTTGAGAACTCTCGGAGAACTACTGGCATTTGAATGTGTGAAAATGGAAAGACAGATTTCATGGGGAAAAGTTACTGGTTGTAAGTGCACAATAAGGAGGTAAGGTATTGGTGGGATCCACATTTATCTGTGAAGAAAAATATTTGTATGCTTAAATTCTTTGTGCTTGAAGTCTAATTTGACTTGGTATTTCGTATTTAATCCATCTATATTTAAAATAAAAAAAAATTTATTGGCTCTGTCTCGGAAACTTTAAAAGGAGAAGTATTTGTCTTGTTTTTTATGTTGTATCCTGGATCCCTTTTAGTGTAGAGATAGTGTCATTGTGAGATTTGTTGTAATTTGTATTTAGCCTCTAGATAAAGAGACATCCCCTTGTGACAGCTTTTAACAATGTTTCTGAAAATCTAAGCACTAGACAAACAATGTAATCCTATGTATTTGACAAGTACAGGATTACCAAGGGATGACTGAGGTTGCAATTTAAACACTCCATGATATATTAGAAAGAATAATGCTTATGATACTATTTATTCAAACTGTGGTACAAATAAATCAGGAAAAATTAGATAAAACTTGGAAAAGATCATTTCTCTTTCATATAAAATATTGTGATCTTTGATAGTATCAGTACAATAAAGCAACACTCTGCTAGGTATCAGTTGAAAATTATTTTCGGTAGGATTAATTGAAAATCACCATGTGTGAATATTGTATTTAGTTTTATAATTTATCTTATCATGCCTGGATATAATTTAAAAAATATTATATAAAGCACAACCTAAACTGCTTTCTAAAAAGCAAATTCTCAATATCTTTTATTGTGTGACTTTCCTTTGGGGAAGTAATTTTCAGCTTTTATAGAATTATTTGACATAGATTAATAAGTTCTATCCTTCTGCCTTGCTGTAATACCTCTGTTTCGTAGAATCATGTATGAAAGCTTCATGCCATGGTCTTTACTCGTCACACTAGAGTTTATTAAACATGACTTTATTTGTGTCACTCTGTGAGTTTCTTTGAAATGCATGTGGAATGACTGATTTTACTTAGACATTTAAAATTTGAAGTTTACCTTGAATGTTCCATTCTTATTCACAGCTTCCCTCAGATTTCCAGACTCCAGTGTCTACAACTTTATCAAACTCAAAGCTGGGGAGATATTTGATGATAGATCTAAAAATATGAAATATTAATCAGATGATGTTTGATATAGTATTATGGGGATTTCAAAAATAAATCTTTTCACACTGATTTTTTTTAAAACACATTACAAAAATCCATTAAGAACAAACTGGTCTTAAAAGTATGGTGTCTGTTTACTTTTGCAGTTTTGTGGTCTCCTGTTTCTTTTTCTGCTACATGAAGGAAGGTGGTGTCCAAGGTGAAGGACAACAGCAACCAAACTGAATAATTGCCAATGAAAATACATTTCTGGGTGTGAGCATAGCAAAGTGGCTTTGCAGAAGTGTCCTCCTAGGACCTGATGGTAGGAATGCTGTAGAACTGCCCTTGATATGAATTTTTTGAGCTATTGTGGGCTTAGCTATGAATTAGAGATTGATAGACATACATCTAATTACAGGAGAGCCAGGCGGTTACAAGTAAGGAAGATACCAGTTATTCAAGGAATGAAATTGTCTAGGAAAAGGCTTAGTGCATGTCAGGACTTAAATGGCAGAAATAAATTTGTTATCAGGAGGTTGGGTCTGGGATGGGCAGGAGAAGAATATTATTAATAACGAGTAATAAGGACATAACAGAGTGACCTATATTCTCTGATCCAGGAGTCCAAATTTAAATAATTAATTACAGCTAGTTTGGGAACAGTATAATAGAATAAATTTGCTTCTGTCATACAGAGTCAAATAACTACACTCAAGCACAGTTTTTAATTTGTCTAATTGAAGCCGACAGTTCTCACGGCCTGGCAACAGCACTCTTTCCTCTTCTCTCCTGCTCTCTGGTCTTACAATCCTCCTATAGTTTTGCCCTCTCCAGAGTATTGTATACAGTGTTTCCCTTTCAGGTTTGCGTATTTTCCTGAGTGATTTCCATTTAAGTTTCTTCCATGTCTTTTCTTTGTACAGTTTGATAGCTCATTTACTTTTAATACTAACTGATCCTCCATTGTCTGGATTTTTCCATCTACTTGCTGAAGGACATCTCAGTTTCTTGTCCATGGACCACTGTGAATCTGACAGCTGCACGTATTCATGCTTATGCTGAGATGTAAATTTTCAGTTTCTTTTCATAAATACCAAGGAATATGATTCTTGGATGCTATGGTATAAGTAGTTCTCATTATGTAAGAAATCTTTAAACTGTTGCCTAAAGAGCCTAGAACATTTTGCATTCTCATTAACAAAAAATAAAAGTTCTTACTTCTCCACATTTGTCCAGTGTTTGTTGTTATAACATTTGGTCGTTATACTGAATGTGTTATGCTATTCTGTTGTTTCAATCTATACTTCTCACTTGCCATGTGACATGTAATATGATTTTACATGACCATTTTGGAATGTGTTGCTTAGTAAGGTTCCTGTGAGGTATCTTTGGAAGTCAGGGAAGGATCTTAAGGCCTGAACCTAGAGGCCTTAATTACTGCAGAGGCCATGGAGGAGTGCTGCTCACTTGCTTGCTCCACATTGTTTGGTTAGCTACTTTTTGGCACTTGTAATGGGCCTGGCATTCCCATTCTGATACATAATCAAAAATGTTCCCACAGACTTGCTTGTAGGCCAATGTGAGGGAGGCAATTTCTTAACTGATTTTCTCTCTTCCCAGATGGCTCTCATTTGTTTCTCGTTGGCAAAAAGAAAAAAGCAAAACACCTCATCTGCACATCCATAACTTCTCTTTGTATACCTATACCACGAACTGTCAAGTTCATGTCTTCTTCCTTCACACACACCACACATACAAGGTGACCTTCTGAGTCCAGCAGGTATTACCTGTATGTAGGTGGGACTGACCACTAGAACATGGGTAGTACATATAGTGTCTTGTCCCTGAAGAAAATTGACTGTCCCTCCCTTTGCAGAAGTTGCCCACCTGTGGAATTTATAACACAATTTTCTACATTCTGGAATATTGGCTAATTTAGTCTTCTGTATGTCATAAGCATGCAACCATAGCTGTTGAGAGTTCTGGGATGTCCTGTTCTTGTCATGCCTGGAAGACAGTTTTTTTTTTTCAGCACTCCACAGGTCCATGGACCTTACAATCTTTCTTTTACATTTTCTATGATGTCCCCTGAGCCTTGGGTGTGTTGTAGATGTTCCGTTTGGGGTGGGACATTTCACAGTCTTTTGTGTGACAAATGATTCTCTGTAATAAACTCCCTTTACTGGAAAAAAGGGAGAGCTGAGAGCTGCACTAAGCTTTTGTTGTGTAGAACTGCTTTAGATACCTTGATTCTTCATATACATTTTGTATTATTCTGTTAGTATCTCCAAAATAAAATTATGAATTTTTATTGAAATTAGTTTAGAACCTATAAATAAAGTTGAAAAAATCTGATATATCAACATTATCGAATCTTCCTCTCCATAAATGTTAAATGCCCTTTTTATCATTTATTTGTGTCTTATTGCTTTCTTTCATTAGACTTTTGTAGTTTTACTTAGGTAGATATTTTAAGGTTTTTTTATTTTTTTGTATTAAAACTTTTAAGCTAAAATGTATCTTTGTTTTTAATAAGATGTAATTTATTTTTAATGTTTTATCTTTACATTTAACTTGTTAAAGGATGGCATATATGATGTTAATTTACTTGAGTGTAAACCTCATATTTTCCAACATTGCTACAATTATTTGCTATACATAATGATTAATTCTGATTTTTTTCAACATAAAAAGTTTTAGAATCATCATGGAAACTAACATCTTGGCATGTGAGAAAGTATCTAAGTTTCTAGATTGAGTCATCAGAGGTAGGAGCCCACAGTCAGGAGGCAGAAAGATGGAAGCTGGTGCCAAGTTCATTTTTGTATTTTTATTTAGTTCAGTCAGACTGCATCCCATTTAGGGACAGTATTCTTATCTGCTTTATATGAGTGCCCACCTCATTTTCTCCTAAAGCAGAGCCCTCTCTAGTTCTCCTTTTATATTGATTTTAATTTTGTCAGCTAACACTTTGGAAATATATGCAATGCACAATATGCTCTTTTCAAATTTGCATCAATTGTAGAGGGTCTAAATAAGTTAGTTAGCACATATTGTCTTACATTATTATGATTTTTTTGTGGATGATATACTTTAAATCTTTCTTAGCATTTTTTTGGAACACTGTATGTTTTTGTAAATGTCTTCTCTCAGATGTATAATGTATCTTTTAAATTAATTCCTCTTAGCTAACTGAAACTGTGTGTCCTTTGACTAACAACTTTCCAAATTAGTAGTCTCAGTCAACAGCCACTGTAACTCACAATGACATGACTCAAACCTGTTAAATCATGCATCTTTAAGGTTATATGACATTTGCCATTGTGCAGCTTTTTTCACTTAACATCTTCCTGAGAGTTTCTTTTGTGTTGTAATTAACATAACTCTTAACTTTTTAGTCAATAGAGTATTGCATTATATACATTTACCTTATTTTCCTGTCCATTCATCCACTGATGGATACTGAGCCCCAATCATGGTGGTTGTGAGTCATGTTCAGATATGCACAGAAGCAGTGTCTTGTTTTACTGCTGGTCCCTTTGCTTTGAGTATAAACCGTGTAGTAGAGATGGCAGATCGCAAGGTAGTTCTCGTTTTAGTTATTTGAGCAATCTCTCCTTTTTCAGGAAGGCTAAACTAATTTATATTCCCACTAGCTGTGTGGCTTTCCTCCATGTTGTAGTTACACTTACTGTTTTTTGACATTTCCTAATAGTGTTTCTGATGGGTGTGAGGCAACATCACACTGTAGTTATTTTCCTCTGAATTTACTTATTTTTATTGACATTGTTCTCTGATTTAATGAAGTTGTTGTGGTTGAATACTTACAGTAATTACCTCCATTGTTTTCTCTGAAAAATGTTGCTTATATATTCTGGATCATGAGATTTTAAAATTGAATCAATAATTTATTCTATGACAGTTCTATACAACTTATATATGGGACTTGGACTATTTTTACACACTTCCAGAGACCTTTCTCTTCCTCCCAATTCCAAACTCCTTCCTTCCTCGTTCATATCTCTTATTCGTGTGTGCGACCCAGCAAGTTTAATTAGTAATTTTTGTTTGCATGAGCATGGGTTGGAGGTGACATATGGACCTTGAGTAAGGACATGGTAGGAATAATGTGAAGTTATGTCTGATAACAGCAAGGATTGTTTAATTTTCCCTCTGCCCATTCGTAACTGGAAAAAAGACTGTTAAGATTCGATACCTACCTTTCCTAAGCCAATTGATTTATAAGTAATTTGTTGCAATGAAGATCATTTTAACTAATAGATGTGTTTATTAAATAATTAGTCTACTGACTACTACTTAATGATCAAATTTCAGAAAAGCAGGTGGATGTAGTTGGATTTTCCTTTGAACCTCCAGTTTACAAACATTGTCATTGAGACTTATTAATAATTATGGAAGCTCAGCCTTAGCTTATGCTTGTCCCACTAGCTCTTACAACTTAAATTACCCCAGTTATTTTAGTCTGCATTCTGTCTCCTGGCTTGTTACCTCATCTCTCCGTACTGCCCGTGCTACTTTATCTGTGTCTGGCTAGCAACTCTGGGTATCTCCCTGGCATGTCTTCCCACCCACAGCCTAAATTCCTGTTCCTACTTACTTTCCCAGCCTGGAAGTTCCGTGTATACCTTCTCACTTACTGTTGGCTCTTCAGCTTTTCATTAGACCAATCAGAAGGCACACAAGGAAGAGACATATCTTTACAGTCAGTATAAACAAATATTCTGCAATAGGTGGATGCCCATTGAATTTAGTGAATGAAACATCAAGTTCCAAATGAGGAACTAGATCCACTCCCAATGCTTAAAGTAACTAAAGACCTGTGACTTACCCTTGCATCTTGAATTAACTGAAAAAGGGCAGTTACTACCCTGTGAGAATTATTATAGTGTTCCAGGAACAAGCAGGATTTGAAATAAGTTAGACATATGGGCGTGGACACATTCCTTATCTGGATAAAGACTGAAAGCTTGGGTTATTTTCTATTTTTCTTTTTTTTTGGTTTTTCAAGACAGGGTTTCTCTGTGGTTTTGGAACCTGTCCTGGAACTAGCTCTTGTAGACCGGGCTGGTCTCGAACTCCCAGAGATCCGCCTGCCTCTGCCTCCCGAGTGCTGTGATTAAAGGCGTGTGCCACCACCGCCCAGCTGCTTGGGTTATTTTCTATCAGTATCAAGTGGCATAGTTTGGTCCCAGCAAGCTCAAAGTATCAGCACTGAAATTATATTAATAGCTGTATTCTGGCAGGCCTAAAATGCAGGGGAAATCTAGTATTTTTGATTTGATAAAAACAGGAAAAGGTCCTTAAACATTGTTGCCATAACTGAAGTTGCATTGCAGGATAATTTTATACTAGTTAATGACCAGGATTTGTGTAATAGTAACCAATATGTAAGAAGATTAGTTTGAAAGTCATTAAAATTGTCAAAATTAAGTGTATCATTGAACTAAAGTAGATATGTTGAAAAAGGGAACGGAAAATGTATTTTCAATAAAACAGATCTGTTAAAGGTGAAGGAATCAGAGGCAGCTAAGAAGTTTCTGACATTGGTGGTTAACTTGAGAACAGTCCCAAGGACAGTGGCGATCAGGAACCTTGGTGCCTTTAGCCTCTTGGCATGTAAGTTGCAGGCAATTTACACATTTCCTTTACAGCGTTCGATGAGATCTGACACAATTTCACTCCAAATTCCCTCTGTAGAGAAATTAACTGACTTGAAGTCAGGAGGCCTTATTTTAAATCTTCAGTAATCTATTTTATGCCTGTGAAACTTGATAGACATCTTACCTTTTAAATCTCAACCTCATCACCTGTAAGGAACATATTGGGGTTAATCTCTTATTAAACTCATGAGAACATGCTAGATAATGTATGTAAATCAACTGAGACAATGGCTAATATAGAGTCCCTGAGTTCAAATCTTAAAACGTTGCATAGTTGTAGACATTATTGCCTAAAACATGCTGCCTAAGCCTATATACACTTCCCTATTTAAACCCTATTTCAAAGAACATACAATATAAAAATTTTCCAACTTTGTGAAGAAAAAAAAAGTGTGTGAAGACCCTTCCAAACTATTTATCTTGGATATATTAGGCAAATTGTTAGTCTATTTTTTATTAACTTTAAATGTGTATACAAGTGCATATATAAATTGAGCATATCCTGCCCACATCACTATACTCACTTCTGGCACCTTTCACTATTCCCTTTGTTCTTCCACATAGGTTCATGTTTACTTTTATGTCATATGTTCAGACATATATACATGTAAATTCTAGAAGTCACAAAAGATAGAAAATGAATAGCATTGGTCTTACCAAGGCTGCTTAATTTACTTAGTATGATTATCTCTAGTTAAATCCATCATCCTGAAAAGTGACATAACTTTCTTTCCACAACTGAAACAAGTCTGTTGCATATACCACATTTTCTTTACAGCTTAAAATTATGCCCCCCCCCCAATTTTGTCATATTTACTTGGTCTGTACGACTTAGTTTCTGCCTTCATTTCTTGATTCATGTTTTCCAGAGCATTGGAACCATCTACTGAACCAGTCAACTGATTGTTATCTCATCCTGCCTATTTGGTGATATCCACACTTAAATATAACTCCCTCACCCACAGCAGCTGCCTCTTAGATATCATCAGACCTCAGTTGCTGAAGTCTTTGCATAGTCACCTCTTGGACTCTTGCCTTTTCCATGGCAAACACATCATATTACTGCCTACTTTTGAGATTGTGATGTTCACCTCCTAACAACCCTTTGTGATTTGGGGATTGGTGTGAACACAGTCTGTGTTTTACTGCTCCCTTGGATCTGAGTTCTGGGTGTTTTTCCTGCATGTATGCCTGTGCACCATGTGTATACAGTGCTTATAGAGGCCAGAAGATAGCATCAGAAGATAGTACTGTTATAGATTTTCATGAGGTGTCATGCAAATGCAGGGATTTGAACTAAGGTATTCTGTATGAGGGCCAGTCAGTGCTTCAAGCCATTGAGAAATATCTCTAACATTCCAGTTATTTTTAAAACCATTGATGGTTGCTTGTTATAATGATAAAAATTCTTTAAATTATTTCAGGTCATAGCTTTACCTAGATTCTTTATTATTAAATTCATATTTGTGCTAAGCTGCTTTTGACAAGGGTGTTAAAAAAAGGCAATGCAGAAAGAAGATTTTTTTTTTTAAAACAAATGAGGCTAAAACGGTTCTATATACAGATGCTAGGGATGAAGCTGCACCCTTAGCATACCTCAAAATTAGCCAAATAGGATCATATAATAAAATATAAGAACAAAAACTAAAAGCAAAATATAGAAGACAGTTTATGGGTAAATCTAAGGTCGCCTTGGGCTACACAAGATTGAATCTGACTAAAAGAGAAACAGGTTACAAAAAGGTGATCCCAGCAGTTGGATCACAAGCCTTAATCTCAGCACTAGGGAGGTGGAGTAAGAATTGACATAACTGGACAGAAGGAGACAGGAGTGACATGACTGGGCAGAGAGAGGAATATAAGGCAGGAGGAGACAGGATTTCGGGAGCAGTCTGAGGATTCAGTCTGAGATGCAGTCTGTTCACAGAGACAGCATACAGTCTGAGGATTCATAGAGACAGGATTGCCCATTTGGTCTGATCACTGGTAGAGGTAAGAACTCTCTAGTGCTTGGCTGCTCTGCTTCTCTGACGTTTCAGCATTAACCCCTATATCTGACTCCAGGATTTTATTAAGAACACTTAGAATTCGTGCTACAATGTCCCCTATTGAATCCTTTTGGAAGAATTTGTGGCTTTGCCAGGGAGTACCCTCCATAGGTGTGTTTTAGGGTTTGCTAAAAGCAGCATTAGTCTGTCTTCAAAGAGAGGGTAAAGTTCATCTAAGGAGTCTGCACTTTCGCACTTTCAGTTATGTTAATATTTCCAGAGTCAGTTGAATTTTGTTACCTCTTGAGTCTTTCCTAGGTCTCCTCCAGCAGAGTCCATTGCTAATGGAAAACTAAGGCCATGTACATGGGAGCTCTCCTTCTGTGTATGACAGGGGAAGTCAGTTCAACCACCTTACTTATGAATTGTTCTCATACAGTGATGCAAGTGTGGGGTTCAGAAAAACTGCTCACTGCTTGGTGAACTTGGGTGCAAGGACAGGAGGAAGAAGGAAGTATACTTCACCCCCTTCAAGAGCAGACAGGCAGAAAATAAGGATGGTACCATTCGTACTCTGCTCTGAAAGCATCCACATTCTCTCAATAGTGCAATTGGGGGAAGCAGCACTAGTGCTTTGAAGTAATTTGAAGATCCAAAGTGGCCTGCAAAATCTCATGTTCATCTGACAAAACAATAGGCAGCCTGTTTCCCTCCAAGGCTCTCCAAAGTCTGAACAGTTTTCGCATTGCACAGAGCTTCAAGGTTAAAGTCTGTGGGACTCCAGATAAGCTCACCTATGAGCTCCAGAGTTGATCACTGGTGCAAGCTGTACATGTCTAATTAACCCTAGACAACAGAGGCTTCTGAGTACCCAGTGATCTGTACAAGAGGACATGAATCTCTAGGAGGTTCTGTGCATTCTTGGACATTTCATTCATACAAAAGTCTGTGAAAGCAGCTTGAGTCTGGATGAATGGGGTAGTTCTGCAGGTTCCTTCACTTCCTTCTAAGCATCTCCTATAGCTCTGATGAAAATCACTTGGATTGTTTACTTAAAAATATCCTTCATAATTGTGTTGTTCCTGGATGTGCTTTTATGCATACATGTTTCTTTTTAGGCCAAGCTACGAACTTTTGACATCTTTCTTCTCTGCTCTTTTGTATTCCAAGTTTTCACCATAAATGTAGCTAAAAGAAACTATTCATGCCCATGCTGCAGCCTGAATGCTATACATCTCTAACATTCTCAACTGAACTTTCCACTAGGCAGTGGTGCATGCCTTTAATCCCAGCACTCAGGAAGCGGAGGCAGGCGAATCTCTGTGAGTTTCAGGACAGCCTGGTCTATAAGAGCTAGTTCCAGGACACCTAGAGATCTTACACAGAAAAACTCTGTCTCAAAAATCAAAGCAAGGAACAAAAATCAACAACAAAATTAGAACATAGCGGACAGTGACGACTACTGAGAACTCAAGAACAATGGCAATGGGTTTTTGATCCTACTGCACGTACTGGCTTTGGGGGAGCCTAAGCAGTTTGGACGCTCACCTTACTAGACCTGGATGGAGGTGGGTGGTCCTTGGACTTCCCACAGGTCAGGGAACCCTGATTGCTCTTCCAGCTGATGAGGGAGGGGGACTTGATCGGGGAAGGGGGGAGGGAAATGGGAGGCAGTGGCGGGGAGGAGGCAGATCCTTAATAAATAAATAAATTTAAAAAATAATACCACTTAGCTTCCCACAGTATTAGGGCGATGGACATAGTTTTTTTTTTTTTTTTTTTTTTTGTGTGTGTGTGTGTGTGTGTGTGCATGATATTTCCAGGTTGACTTCTAGTCCAATTCTTATTAGAATCTGCTTTCATCTAAAATCTCGGTATAACCTGTTCTTTCCACAGTGTTGCCAGGATTATGGGCACTGAAGCTGTTGCCAGAGCTCTTCACTATGCTCCATGTACAATACTGAATGCTTTTCCTGGTTTACTGTTTTAAAGTTTTTCCAGATATCTTCATTAGAGCAACCACAGTGACTTTTCCATGTTATCAACCATAGTCACTCTCTCAAACCCACTACTGAATGGCAGTCTCATGTGATGTTCTTCCATTTCATAACACAACCTCAAGAGAACACACTTAAATGTTTGCTTTGGAACTTGCAGTCCGCGATCCAGTGACACTATGGCCTTGGGAACTGTGATGTGGTCCAAATTATGGTAGTAAATGCAGGACAAAGCAGAACTTTTCATCCTATGGTGAGTTAGCAAACAAGAGGGAGGGAAATGGGAGAAAAAGAAGAGCAGAAATAGAAAGAAGGGAGGCAGGAAGAGTGTGTCAAGGGCACATTCACAGTTGCCTCGCTCTTCAACCTTCTAGAACCAACAGAAAAGTCATTGCTGCTAAGACATCCATCGTGATTATGTTTTGTTGTACTCATTGCTAACTAATGTATTCAGTCTTAATTTGTTACTGAGGTACATACGAAATGGTCTGTTCTCAAAAGCCTAGAAAGAGGGAGAAGTTTAACAATGTCATGAACAAGCCAATTATTTGGATTTCTAAGAAGCATCCCAGTCCTTCTACGGTTTTTATTCACTCGATTTACCCCTCAACATTGTTTAAACTTAGGTTTTAAGAAGTACATCAGATAAGGGTTCAAAATAAATATAGTCTGTGCCTGTGAAAAGATCCTATTGTCCTGTTACCACAGGGGCAGAAAACCCTGACTGCTCTTTGGACTGGAGAGGGAGGGGGAAAGGAGTGGGGGGAGGGGGAGAAGGGTGGGAGGAGGGGGCGTAGGGGGGGAGGAGGGGGAGGGAAATGGGAGGCTGGGAGGAGGTGGAAACTTGTTTTTTTTTTCTCCTTTTCTCAATAAAAAAAAAGAAGCTAGAAAAAAAAAAGATCCTATTGTAATGATAGGATAAACAAATGAAAATATTTTAAAACTCCCCTGATGAACTATGGCCAAGATGGCAGCAAAGGGAAATGCTCCCCAAACTCTCAAAGGCAGGATGTCTAAGAGGCTTGTGAGAGGTTTGGGGAGTAGTTGGAATTGACAGCAAGAGATTTGTATTTTGAGGTAAAGTTTGGGGGACATATGAATGTGGCAGGAGATCACTAATAGATTTTAAATAGAATTAAATAAAATAATGACTTTTAGAAGACTACTTTTCCTATGTAGATGATGAAGTATCACTTGATATTTTAGATGAGGCAATGCTTTAGGAAAGTTTGGTGTTGGAGGACTAGATTACAATCCTGTGAGTCACAGCTGACATTATATACAATGAAGCAGGTTTTACAGTGGAAACCCCTCATTTAGATGTAGACATTAGTAGTTTAATATAGTTTTAGAATTTTCCTATGATGAAGTTCGTTGGTACAAATTCATATTCAATCCAATGGCAGCTTGCCCAAGTTAGCAATATGTTACTATACCCCAAAGACCACCATTAAACCATCCAAAGTGAACCTAATGGTGTTATTAATTTGATGAGAGATTCTTATTCATTAGACAAAATATCTTACTGGAGAGATACTAATTTTATAATAGTAACATCAGGAAATGCCCTGAATTAATTTATCGAACCTGCAAAGAACTTGACATCTGTGTGTAAATTAAAAGATGTTTTGCAATAAATGGAAGATTAATCTACATAGTTAGACCCATGTAATAAAAACTGGTTTAGAAGAACATTCTTTCTATAGTCACAAGAAGAAGACAGCTTCCAGACAAGCACCCTTCCTTTTTGGGAATAGTCTGTTACATCTGTCATTGTCCCCTAAAATTGAAGAACACAGACTGTTAGTAGTTGTTTCACATAGCGATATAACCTCACCATGGCACACTTAACATCCCTTTATATATACACACAGCACCCTTTTTATATCCTGTCATTTCTCATTGAATGTAGTGGCAGATTCCTATTTTGGTTTTTAGATATAAGAAGCAAGCTGCTTATATCAGATATTGCTTTAATTACAATGGCTGCAAAAGCATCTTTCATATCTTTGGCACTTTGACAAAGACGTGTAAAAGAACGCACAGAGATCTTAAGGGAATGCCAAAGCTTTTTGAGAATAAACAATGACAGATCACAGCTGTATGGCTTTTCTGCTGCACTAGGTTCTAGTACTTAAGGAAATCGCCTACTGTGACAGGAAAGAGGCAGAACTCTGGGGCTTGAGGGGCCCTACTTTCTTAGTGGTACCAGTGAGCAATGTCTAAATTGCAGCGAGTGGTTTCTCTCTATGTTAAATGAACCACTAGATCAGTGGTTCTTCTCGGTGTTTACCCAAAGGATTCAAAGTCACCATATCTCAGACACTGAACATAAATGTTTATAGAAACACTGTTGATAATCGCAGTTATGAAACCGACCTAGAAGGATGGGTAGAGGAAAAGTGGAGTGTGTGCAGGCAAGCATGTTTAAAGTGGTACTTTTCAAGCACAGAGAAGAATTCAGTTATGTTGTTTTCAGGATAGCAGATGCAATTATAGATAATCATATTAATAGGATTAAGCCAGTCTCAGCAAGATAAATATACTTTCTCTCATTTGGTCTTTCTAGATCTTATATAGATACATGACATCCTGTATGTTGTGTGCTGTGAAGTTGAAAGAAAATCTGTGTAGAATAAAAACTCTAATAGGAAGGGAAGAGCAGGAGGAAGGATAGGAAAGGATGGATTCAGTATCCAAAATATACTTTTGTATAAAGAGAAAATACATTTACCAAATCCCGTGACAGGGTACCTTGATACTGACAAATGTTTGTATTAAAATTTTCTCCTATAAAATATGTGCATATGGTTTCAGGAAGTTCATCCAGCTTCTGAATTGTTGTTAGAAACTGGAGCTTTGCACACTGAGCTGCATGGCCCTGGAGAGCCTTGCCAGCTCTGAAACGTTCCAATTGTCTGTTTATGATCGCAACTCTAGAGATTCTTACTTTGGTTTGGCAGCTGCTCTGCCTGGGACACCTCTGGTTCTTCTGGGGTGGCTAATGAACAGTCCGCAGGCCAGCTGTGTTGATTTGTTCCATGACCTCATTAGGCAGCCCTAGTATTTCCCAACTCAGACTATGCATATTTTCTCCTTACTACCCTAAAGCTTTTCTGTTTGATGTACTGTGAAAAGTTGGACACATCTCAAAGTCATGAGTATGCCAAAAAGAAAATGTAACTTCCATTAGTGCTTTGGCTCTGTCTATGTTGACATTAGATATGGATAAGATTTTTGGCTCATTTCTTAAATATTTTTTTTAGATTTTATTTTATTTCATTATACTTTATGTTTTAGTTTTGAGATTATAATTACCACACCCCCTTCCCTTTCCTTCCTCAAACTTTCCAATATACCCTCTCTGCTCTCCTTCAAATTCATGGCTAATTTTTTTCACCAATTCTTATTGTATGCATATATGTTTATGCATACACACACATATTCCTAACTATAACTTTGTATGTATGTGTTCCAAACTGATTGTTTGGCACTCAAAACCCCTTCTGGGGGAAGTTTACCTCTCCCACTCCCAGCTGAAACTGGAAACACAGCTAACTACTTATTGATAGTAAAATCATGGTTATGAAGGAATCTATCTCCTCTAATTTACTAAATCAGCAAAATCCCTTACAAAAAGCTATGAACATTTGTCTTCAGCCCTCATCAAGGTAACTCCTCTCCTGTAGTAATAGGAGCAGCAGGCTGCGGCCCAGCCTCCGCATGGCTAGCTTAGCCCCAGAATGATTACACAGAAACTGTATTCATTTAAACACTGCTTGGCCCCTTAGCTGTAGCCTCTTACTGCTAACTCTCACATCTTGATTAACCTATTTCTATTAATGAGTGCAGCACCACGAGGTGTTGGCTTACCGGAAAGGATCTTAACCTGCATCCATCTTGGAGAGGAGAGCTATGGTGTGTGTCTCACTGCCTTCTTCCTCTCAGCATTCTGTTCTGTCTACTCCACCTATCTAAGCTGCTGTCCTATCAAAAGGGCCAAGGCAGTCTCTTTCTCTTTATTAACCAATGAGAGTAACACATAGACATATGACCCTCCTCCATCACTCTCCACTACAGAAAATTTCAGATATTTTCTTATGACTATAGGAAAATGAGTTATTTCTAAATGTTAAAGACATATATTCAAGCCAAGAGGCAGTGGTGGCACACGATTTTAATCCCAGCACTCAGCAGGTAGGTGCAGTTGGATCTCAGTGAGTTCAAAGCGAGCCTGGTCTATAAAATGAGTTTCTGGACAGCCAGGATTGTTTTTCTCAAAAACAAACAAACAAAAGATATATATATATATATATATATATATATATACATATTCCTTGATATCAACTAGTAGTATGTAAATTTATTTATCTCTCATATTTCATGTAAATATGCAAGAATTAATAAAGGGAGAGGTTATTTGACTATGTTAAGTTTCCTTCAACTTTAAAGTTTGAAAATTATTAATCTTTTAAGTATTCTGAGTTAAGGTGATATTAAGATGATTTTTTTTTCAACTGGGCAATGGTGGTGCTCATCTTTAATCCTAGCACGTGGGAGGTAGAGGCAGGTGGATCTCTGTGAGCTTGAAGCCAACCTGGTCTACAAGAGCTAGTTTCAAGACCGATCATTCATTCATTTATTCATTTTAGCTTGCTTCTAGACAGGTTCTGCATAGCTATGTAGCTTGGGCTGGCCAACAACTTGCAGAATTCTACCTCAAGTCTCCCCAAGATAGCAAAGTTTATTGCCATTCTGAACCTTAATGTAATCATTCCCAGTTGTATTATTCTGAACAATAATGAAATAACAGAGTAAATGCATCACACAAACCCATTTATTTATGTTAGAATGTTTCATGACCATAACTGTTCTGCTTCTTAACCTCCACAGTTCCTGTAAGACTCCTTGGAGACCTAAATTAAAATATTTTCAGCAGTAAACTCTAGACTGAGTATGTTCACTACTACAATAATTAATTTATCCTAAGTGATGAAAATAAAAATGTATTTAGTATTCTGATAAAGTCTCTGTTCAAGGCTCATTGTTTGCTTGTTTTATTTTTGCTCTTCTATAAAAAAGCAATTCATCCATTTAAGCCATTTATTTAAAAAAAAACAACTGTATCTTTAGATGTTAAGGGTATTTCAGTATTTACCAACTATCTTGCCAAAATGATTTCAATATCTTAAAATATAGATAATGGGTATACTGGCTGGTTTTGTGTATCAACTTGACACAAGCAAGACTCATCAGAAGAAAGAGCTTCAGCTGAGGAAATGCCTCCATGAGATCAAGTTGTTAGGCATTTTCATTTAGCGATCAATGCAGGAGGACCCAACCCACAGTAGCTGGTGCCATCCCTGGGCTGCTCTTCCTGGGTTCTGTAAGAAAGCAGACTAAGCAAGCAAGGGGGAGCAAGCCAGTAAGAGGCTTACTCCTTAGCCTCTGCATCAGCTCCTGCCTCCGGGATCATGCCCTGTTTGAGTTTCTGTCCTGACTTCCTTTGATAATGAACATCAGTGTTAAAGTGTAAGCCTAATAAACCCCTTTTCCCAACTTGCTTTTGGTCATGTTGGTTTGTCACAGCAATAGAAACCCTAACTAAGCAAGGGGACCAGATAGATGGCTCTGTCTCTGCTGTTTGTTATATTCTGGTTTGTTAATATTTTATTCTTGATGCCTGTTAATTTTCCAAAAAGAGAAGTGGGAATTTGTCTGGGAGAGAAGGTGGAGAGTTGGAGCAGGGAAAACCGTACTCAGAATGTATTGTATAAAAAAATTCATTTTCTATAGAGGAAAAATAATAAGTAGAAAAAGCAGTGAGACATTTTATTTATTTATTTATTTGCGTTGGGAATGTTTTACTGTTTAATAATTCCAGAGTTACCCCAAGTAAGGTCTTAAGGTTTTTAATCCTCTGCAGTGATCCACCTTCTGGTCCTGTGGTGTGGCTGTGAGTCTGCAGTTTTCAGATACATGGTCCGAAGCGCATGTGCCCGGAACACTCATTTGCACTGTTATAAAAAAGGCAGTGAGACAGAGGGACTGATCTCCTTTTACTGATTACAACCTTAAACAATTTACATTTAATTTCATTTGAACAACACCACATTACTGGAGTTTTCAGGGCATAACAGTATGTAAGACAGAATCACAACATATGAAAATTTAAAGTGTAGTATAAAATTTCTCACTGAATAGACTGGAAATTGTCAGAATATTACCTCTCCTGGAAGACCTTGATTTAGTTGTATGTGTATGTGATATATGTGATCTATCTATCTATCTATCTATCTATCTATCTATCTATCTATCTATATGTGTGTGTGTGTGTGTGTGTATCTCTCTCTCTCTCTCTCTCTCTCTCTCACACACACACACACACACACACACACACACACACACACACACACACACAGTATTGGCCCATAAAAAAATGCTCTGCTACACTTTGCCATGTAGCTGACTACCTAAGTCCCAGTGCCTGCTTCCTCCCTTTTCTCACAGTAAGGTGACCTCCACCTCTCGAGGTAAACTCTGAGGATTCTGTGCTAGTTGTTTTGAACTAAGAAATGATGCCGGATTTCATGTTGTATCGTGGTGAGCATGGAACAGTCTTCTGCTAGGCTGATCTATCCTAAACTGAACCCAACCTGGAACAGTGGAAGACCCTCAGGGTCAGTCGACATCATCATTTATGACTTACTAAATTCTAGGTTATTACTGGAACTTGGGGGTGGGGGGCTTTAATCAAACTTCTAGGTTATTACTGGAACTTGGGGGTGGGGGGCTTTAATCAAACTTTAGTCTTCACTATATTCATGACTATTGTAAAGGTACCCTTTGGACTCTTGCAAACTTTACAGGTGATAATAATTCTGTCTCATTTTGGCCTTGGCTGGCCCAGAACTCACCTTGTGATCCATGCTAGCCTTATACTTTTAGTGATTTGCCTGCTTCTGCTTCCCAAGTACTGAGCCATGCATGGTTGCAAGACATTTTAATTGTTTTGTCAGTTCAATCTTTTTAATAACACAAGCTATAAATGTTAAAACCAGTGTTTATTTGAAATAAAACCACATACTGTCTTGCAGAAGACTTGAGTTTGAGTCCCAGCACCGATATGCTTCACAACAGCCTTAGACTCCAGCTCTAGGGTATCAGATGCCTCTGACTTCCTGATACCCTGACATACATCATACACATAAACGACAATACACATTTAGAAATATAAATGGCATGCAAATGAGCATGCCTTCACAGCCTGCTTTCCTAATTATCAAGGAATCTCATTATCTAATACTCAATTTACTAGTCACTGTCAGAATCTCTCTGAAACCTGTGCACTCAGGCTTTGCAGACAGGGATGCTTTGTTGCCATGGAGTCATCTTACAGTTGTGATGTCACTGTAACTACCCTTCACCTACAGCTTGCTTCTTCCAGAGAGTTCTCTCTTTTGTTACATCTGATTCTCTGTGATGATAAGTTCTGCTCCTTGGGCACTTGCCTCCATCTTACTGCTGCCTCTTCCTGTTTATTATATCCTATATATTTTGAAAATTGTCATCATAGATTTATTTTCCCTAGTATGGCCTCCAAAACTTGATGTGGTACTTACCTTACTTACCTTGTTTTCTGTGTTTTTTAATATGTTTATGCCTTTAACTCACATGCACTTTCACACTTAAGGAATGTGTCTGATAAATGAAGAGCAGGTTTTTTTTTCCTACTGGTTGCTTATGATGATGAATAAGAAGTCTTTAGCTAAAATATATATTGAAGGTTTTTTTGTTGTTCTTTTTTTGTTTCACTATTATGTTAAATTTTTAAGAGGCTTTCACTCTGCAGCCCAGGATGGGTTAAAACTCACTGTGTAGATCTGATTAGCCTAGACTTTGCATTATTTCTACTGCTTCCATATCTGTAGTGCTAGGATTATAGATAGGAACCACCAGACACAGCTGGTGTTTGGATTTATAAGAATTTTTGCTGTGTTATAGCAGTGATGTGGAAGTTGGAAGACAACCTTGGTGTTGCTCCTTACCCCCCTTCCATCTTATTGGAAGACATGATCTTTTATTTGATTTTAGACGTTGTGGGTCCAGGAGATTCGGCCCATGGATTTTCAGGAGTTACCTGTCTTTGCCTCCCATCTCAGAGTGGAGGACCAGGTTTGCAGACAGGTGGCTTGGAGCTGACTCTACTTGGGACCTGGGGATCTGCACCAAGGTCCTAGTGCTTTTGCAGAGGGTGCTTTCCCCACTGAGCCACCCTCAGCTCCTCGACTAGCTTTCTCTTTTGAGTTTGCACATGGATTTCCAGTTGTGCTGGTATTGGAATCTGTGACTGAAAAGCCACTCTCCATCAAATCGCCTCCCTCCTCTGTAAAAGCTTTGCAGCTGTCTGTGTAGTGGTGGGTCTCTTTGGAATCCCCCCTTATTCTATTGATTTATTTGGCTACCTCTGGCCTGATGCTGTACTTTATTGATTACTATAGTCTTATAATAGGTCATTATAGCACATATAATTGTCCCTCTAACTTTGCTGAAACTTTTCAAAGCCGTTTTGTTGATTCCTCTGTATTTCTACTTGAGCTAGTTTGCTTTCCCTCTGTGTGTGTCCTTCTCTCTCTCTCTCTCTCTCTCTCTCTCTCTCTTTCTCTCTCTCTCTCTGTTTCTCTCTCTCTGTTTCTCTCTCTCTCTCTCTCTCTCTCTCTCTCTCTCTCTCTCTGTTTGTCTCCCTCTCTCTCTCTCTTATTTATTTGATGGAAGGATTTATCTTCGCTCACATCTAAATTAGTCATATTTTAAACTCCTATAAAAATTCCTCTGGTAATGTGTTTGCAGTTCTCCTGTGTACCCAACAGTTTAAAGCCCGACATCACTTTTTGAATCAGTTGACCTCTGAACAGGATATGCCTCTTGCCACTCTGTTGACTCATGCTCCCATTAGAGTTGCTTTTTTCTAGTTTCTTCTCTTGGCAATTTTGCAAGTTTCTTCTTTTCTTATGCTGTGATGGTATCAGTGTAATGCTGCAGTCATAAAATTAATTGAAAATATGCTCTCTTTCATTTTTATGGAAGATTTTATTTTAAAGGTTTACTTTATTTTGCTGTATCCAACCTGGAATTTTTTACATGTGAGGCAAGTGATCTATGTCTATGTTATGTCACCAGCCACAACATATTTTTGAGATGTAAAACTTTTTAAAAGATTATTTATTACTGCATTGTGTGTGTGTGTGTGTGTGTGTGTGTGTGTGTGTGTGTCTGAGTATGGGTGTGCCTGGCATGGTTCACTTGTTTTACATCAGAGTCCCACTTTGTAGAGTTGGTGTTCTCTTTCCATCAAACGGCTCTTTGGATTCAGATCATCAGGCTTGATACCAAGAGTCTAAACACACTGACCCATCTTGTCAGCCTGATTTTGATATTTGACATTGTTTCTTACATGAGTATTTGGAAAAACATTACCAGCAAAGTCAACATGGTCTGAATTTCTTTGGTTAGTATTTGTAGGAATGATGTCACAAATTCAAATGAAGTATAAGTAGCTGTTTCTTTTAATGACTGTTAGCAGTTGAAGCTATTTCCTCTGTGCTTTAAAGTTTGCTGTCGTCCATGTTTCCACAGTGTTCTCTTCCAGCTGTGCCTTTGAAGCACTCCCCTCTTGCTCTCTGTTTTGGTCATGTGCTCCCTCTCCCTTTTTCTGTCTCACTCTCCTTCAATCATTCTGCTTATATTTCTCATTTATTTCTAGCTTCCAGATAACTAACCGTTATCTAGTTACTCTAATCCCTTTTTGTAACTCATTAAAAAAAAACTATCATAGGATCTTCTATCATCTTTTGATTCCTACTTACTAATCTTCTGTTATAGCTCTCATTTCTTTCATTTAATTTAGTTATTTGCTGTTCTTTTTTTTTCTTTTTAAATGAGTTGGTAATATTTTCAAATCAGATGCTTGTTATTTAGTTAATTTGTTGGAATGCTGAGTGTAATATGTTACTTTTGGTAAAGTTTCCCACTTTTCAGTTGAAGGAGACAAAGAGAGGAGCATGATGGGACATACTCTTCCTCTGGCACAGAACTGAGAGATCAGAATTTTGACATGAGTTTCTGTGTCTTTCCGTCACTTTCTCACATTAGCCTGACAGCAGGCATCTGGCTTGCAAAGTACATCTTTTTTGATATTAAAGAAACTGTATTTATGGAATACATTTAATAATTTTCTCTATTTTATGAAAGTAATTGAGATTAGAGAATGCTTCACTTAAATTGAAAAGGGTATTTGAAAAAGAATGCAGTTTAGAATGAATTTGTTCTAGAAATGGGAAACATTTACTTCATTGGTTTCTAACAGTAGTGCTGTGGGATAGTGCTCTCAGTCACTGAAAAGATTTGTCACTCATATTGGCTTAATAAAACACTGATTGACCAGTAGCCTTGCAGGAAGTATAAACAGACTACGAGAATTCTGGGAATGGTAAAGGAAGATACACAGTCATCATTCAGAAGCAGAGGAAGCAAATGAGAATTCCTTACTGAGAAATGATATCAAGTGACATGGTTAAACATAGATAAGAATTAGGGTTTATTTAAGTTGTAAGAGGTGGTTAATAATAAGCCTGAACAATAGGCTAAGCAGTTTATAATTAAGCCTCTGTTTGTTTATATGGGACTGAATGGCTGTGGGGCTGTGCAAGACAGAAACCAATCATAATATTGACTCTCCATGAAGCAGGAATACGCTTACAAAACATAAATGTGGTGAGTTCATCAGTGTTGTAATAATAGGCTATTTGTGAATCTTTAACTAATAATAAGCTGTTTCAGAGATTAATTCTGATTTATAATCTCACAGGGTGAGGAGACTCCTGTTGTAGAAGTTCCTTACCACTGTCTCTTTAATCTCTGCCTTGTAGAGTTTCATCCGAGTGAGAAAATAAAAAACAAAAAACAAAAAACAAAAAAACTATAACCTGCTTGGTGTAAGTGGCAAAGTGAAATGAAAAAATTGCAAGTTAATAATAGTGACGCCTCAAAAAAATTTCCTGGACAATTTAACCTTGTTTCACCCAAGGTCACTTCTCAGAGGTGATTATTCTTGGTAATTTGTAGATGAGGTGGTTCCACCGTGGTCATGGTTAGTGACAACTGAGAAAACGCCACAGGAGGCTTGAGATCCAAGGTTATCAGTCTCCCTCATGTGAGACAAAATCCACAGTACCACTTGTCTTTTCCTGAAACCTAGCACAGCAATAATGCTCAAAGAAATGAAACTTAAAGTCTGCGCTATCTTTTATATGCAGTATAAAGTCATCCTTATGTGAAGTATTGGTGGAAGGACGGGGAAGGGCATTGTTTAGCTCTTATGTGGCATTTCATTTAGGAAATTTCTAGTGAATGTTCTTAGTATTTTACCCTGATGTTTTAAGAAACCACTGTAGATTTTATTCTATGTAAACATGTCAATTATAGCTGGAATTTTAGCTTCCAGAAAATGCCTGAATATACTTTCTTTTACCCAGTATAAAATATATTATAAACAGTCTTTTATAAACCATTTTTCTTACATATAAAAATTTATATATTATAGAGAAGTACAAAATAAGAAAATAAACTTTTCAAAGCTATATCATATGCTGATGTTTACTGTATCATTTTCAAACTGATGTACATATGTCAACATGTATGTGTGATCACAGGAGAGAATAGAAAGACAATATATTAATTTACACTTTCTGTTTTAAAATTTTTAATTAAAACATAATTGCATAATTCCCCAACTCTTTTCTCCAACCTTTCTAATGTAATTACCTGCTCTCTCAAATGTATGACATCTTTTTAAAAATAGTTCTTCTTAAACACACACACACAGATGATACAAATGTAAATATAACCTGCTCAATCTGTTCAGTGCTACTTGTATAGATATATTTTTAAAGATAAGCTGCACTCATGAAATGGCAAAAATATGGCTGCCTAAAAAAGTCTTGAACAATTCTAATACCAATTTCCGCCCCTAAGTGGATATGGGACATGCCGTGGGCCTCATTCCCGAATGATGAGCTATGAGAAATTAACTACAAAGAGACAGGGAATTAGATTTTACCCAGGGATGAGCTCCCTCGGTCGTTATACAAGGCCAATATATTTAAAATTTCTTACTATTAGTGTGGATAGAGGGCATGCATGACATGTATGTAGAAATCACCATATAGTTTTATATAGTTACTTGTATTTGTTGTTTTTTTTTTACTTTTTGTTTTAATTGTTAAAAAACAAATGAACTATCTTTTTCCATTTTACATACCAATCCCAGTTCCCACTCCCTTTTCTCCTCCCATCCCTTCTATCTTCCCTCCTGCTCCATCACCCAGTCCTCAGAGAGGGTAAGGCACATAACTTTGGGGAAGGTCCAAGGCCCTCCCTTCTATATCTACAATGAGCAAAACCCTCCAAAAAGAACGGGTTCCAAAAAGTCAGTAAAGCAGTAGGGATAAATCCTGGTGCCAATGCCAGTGGCCCCGCAGTCTGCACCAGCCATGCAACTGTCAACTACATTCTGAGGGACTAGTTTAGGCATATGCTGGTTCCTTCCTGTCTGGCTGGAGTTGGTGAGCTCCCATTAGCTCAAGTAAACTGCTTCAGTGGGTGTCCCCATCATGGTCTTGACCTCTGTGCTCATATTCTCATTCCTCCCACCCTTCAACTGGACTTTGGGAGCTCAGCCCAGAGCTCCACTGTGGATCTCTGCCTCTGCTTCCCTCAGTTGCTAGACGGAGCTTCTATTGTGACATTTAAGATACTCATCAATCTGACTACAGGGCAAGGCCATTCAAGCACCCTCTCCACTATTGTTTAGGGTATTAGCTGGGGTCATCCTTGTGGATTCCTGGAAATTTCTCTAGTGCCAGGTTTCTTACTAGACCCATAATGGCTCCCTCAATCAAAATACCTCTTTCTTTACTCTTCACCTTTGTCCTTCTCCCATCTCAAGTATTCTGTTCCCTCAAGCTCTCCTCCCCCTTCTCTTCTCCCCTCCTCCTCTTTTGCCCTCCCTTTTCCCCTCACCTCCATGTTCCATTTTTTTAAGGAGATCTTATCTATTTCTCCTTCCCAGGAGGTCTATATATGTTTCCCTTAGGGTTCACCTTGTTACTTAGGTTCTCTAAGGTCATGAATTGTAGGCTCATTATCCTTTGCTTTACAGATAGTATCCACTTATGAGTGAGTACATACCGTGTTCATCTTTCTGGGTCTGCATTAGCTCACTTAGGATGGTTTTTTTCTAGTTCCATCCATTTACATTCAAATTCAAG
This sequence comes from Microtus oregoni, assembly GCF_018167655.1. Taxonomy (NCBI): domain Eukaryota; kingdom Metazoa; phylum Chordata; class Mammalia; order Rodentia; family Cricetidae; genus Microtus; species Microtus oregoni. The sequence goes on from NW_024543069.1 coordinate 47,868,559, forward strand.
GCATCTTTTTTTTTTTTACCACTTAATAATAGTCCTATGTGTATATATACCACATCTTTATCCTTTAGTAAAACTATTCTGAGATACTATCTTACACCAGTCAGAATGGCTAAGATCAAAAGATAGCTTATGCTGGAGACGTTATGAAGTAAGGGGAACACTCCCCATTTCTGGTGCAAAAGAGAAATTGTACAGCCACTGTGGAAACCAGTATGACGGCTTCTCAGAAAATTGGGAATCAATCTACCTCAGGACTCAGCAATATCACTCTCGGGCATATACCCAAAGGATGTTCAATCATACTAAAAGAACATTTGTTCAGCTATGTTTATAGCAGCATTGTTTGTAATAACCAGAACCCAGAAACAACCTAGGATTTTTACTCTTAAGCTCTTTACTCTTTGGTCTTTTGGGGGACCTGCCACCTAATTCCCAAATAAATCACATGGAGGCTTATTCTTAATTACATATGCTAGCTTAGCTTGACTTGTTTCTAGCTAGCTTTACTTATCTTAAATTATCCCATCTATCTTTCGCCTCTGGTCTTTTTTCTTTCTCTATTTCTGTATACCTTTCTTTACTTCTTACTCCATGGCTTGCTGAGTAGCTGGTTGGCTGGCCCCTGATGTCCTCAGCTCCTTGTTCTATCTTGTTCCATCTTCCTCCTCCCAGATTTCTCATTCTATTTATTCTCTCTGCCTCCCAGCCCTGCCTATCCTTTCTCCTGTCTCACTATTGGCCATTCAGCTCTTTATTAGACCATGAGTTGTTTTAGAAAGGCAAAGTAAACAGTTTTTGTTTAACACAGTTAAACAAATGCAAGATAAAAGAATGCCACATACCATCATATCATTAAAAAATATTTCTCAGCAGAAACAAATGTAACACATCTTAAAATAATATTCCACATTTGCGTTGCTATTTTTCCATTTATGTGTGTTCTTGGGATCAAACTTCTATTTCCAGCCTTGTAAAGCAAATGCTTTTACCTCACTGGTAACCTCTGCACTGACCCAGATTGCAACATTTTAAAAATGGTTTATACTGGAGATCTGAGTATGGTTGGTCATGCCTGTAATTCCAGAACTTAACATTTTGAGGTCAGCTTTGACCATATTACAAGTTCAGGGCCAGGTTGAACTATGTACTAAGACCATGTCTTGAAAATAAGTAAAATAACATCATCACCAACAACAAAAATGTAAGCACTAGTATTTGTACAGTGTGTACAAGGTCTAAGGTTGACTTCCCATCACTAACATAAAAAGTTCCAGTAAGAATGTAGTCTTGTGAGAAGAGTAGCCATGGACATTTCTGTCTCAGTTCCTTTGATATCTTCAATTTCAGTGGCTTCATCACACATCTGCAGTATCTGAAATCAATGGGCAGTGTGGATATTTTCAGTCACCAGCTGATCAATTCTGAAATATACATTCCTTTCAGTATTGATCAGTTTACAGAGTAAAATTTAAAAGTGAAAACAATCACAATTTAGATATTTAATACGTATTACAAAATACTCTGCATAATCATCTAAGCATACACTTCCCCACCAGCCAAATTTGAAACCCTGATGTTGTTGTGTTCTTATGAAACAGACGTTCTTGTTAGGTGAGTGTGTGGTGTCTTGTGGGTTAGTAATGTTGATTTCACATCCACAAGTTTAACAGTTTAATGGACTATGTTTTGTAAAAGTCCTACACACACACACACACACACACACACACACACACACACACACAGCTTCCTCTCCATTCCTCTCCATTTCTGGTTAAGTCAACTTATTTTTTTTTTTGGTGGGGGTGTTGTCACAGTCTCACTTGACTAATTTTGTTTACATTTCCCTTCAATGTCTACTGATCTTTTCTTTATTTCTATCTTCTGGTTATGAAGTTTACTGTAGCACATTCGCTAGACAAACTTGCATAACTAAATATTTTAAGTTTGCTTCTGCTAATATTTTATATTAAATATTTCAAACAACAAAGAATGTATTACTATGTGTGAATTAAGGCAAAAATTAACATATGTCCTATAACAATATAGCTTAATGTTTGTATTGGTTTGCCATATTCCTTTATAGTAATTGTTATTCAAGCTATATTCTGAAGGTGCTTAAATTATCCAGAATGTGCTCTTCATTGCATATTCAGAAACTGAAAAAATAGCAAGCAAGATTTTCTTTTTAGCATTGTTATATCTCCATTGAAATGCTTGTAATTGTGTCTAATTTTTACAACTTTTAATATTTTTTTAAATTCCACCAGCTTTATGGAAATTTATTTTATATAGAAATGCCAATCATTACGTATTTCTATCATCCTCCTCTGCTTTGGCAGTCTCCTTTCTCCTTTCATCACTAGCTTCTGGCAAGTGTTGATTTGCTTTTTATACTGCAGATTTTTAAGAGTTCATATGGATGAGATAATATAGCAAGTAGTCTCCTTGGCCTGGCTGTTTCTCAGTCTAGTGTGTCTAAGATTCGCCTGTTCCTTCTCATTGCAGACCAGCCTGAAGTTATGTATATTTACCATTCACATTTCCATTTCCATGCACACTATTAAGAATATTAATTTAGATGATGTTTTTCTATTATAAATATAGCATTTAAGAACATATACATCTATATATGTTGACATATAAATTATAGAAACAGTATGTCTACTTTTCCATACAATTTGCAAAGAATCACTACATTAGTTTGGGGATAATCAAAATTATGTCAATATTGAGTCCTTCAGTTTACAAAGGTAATAGTTTTCTTTTTTATTTTCTTACATTAAGTCTGATTCTGCCATTTGGTCATGGCAAGTAGTTCCAATGTTGAAAATATTTCAAGGATGGAGCAATGACTTAGATAGCTAATTTCTTGCCTTCTAGGCATGAAGATCTGAGTTTGATCACCAAATTCATGTGTAAAACCAGGCCTAGAAGTACATGCTTGTAATCCAACATTGGGAGTATTTGGTCTTTTTACTCTTTGGGAGAACCCATCCAACTCCCAAATAAAAACATGGACACGTATTCTTTCTTATGAATGCTCAGCTTTAGTTTGATTTTTTTTTCTAGCCAGTTTTTCTAATTTAAATTAATCCATTCCTCTTCTTCTACACTTAGCTTGTGGGCTTTTAACGTTTGTTTATTCAATACGTCTTTATTATCTTTTTACTCCATGACTGTGTAGCTGGGTGACTGACCCTGGTGTTTTCCTTTCATCTTTTTTCTGCTTCTAATTCTTCTCTCCACTCTAGATTTCTCCTCATATTTATTCTCTTTCCTTGGCAGTCCTATCTGCTCCTCTGTATTGCCTTGCTATTTACCATTCAACTCTTTATTAAACCAATCAGGTATTTTGGATAGACAAAGTAACACAGCTTTACAGAATTAAACAGATGCAATATAAAAGAATGCAACACATCTTTGCATCATTAAACAAATATTCCACATATTAAACACATATTAAACTAATATTCCACAGCAACTGGGGGATAGAGAGAGAAAAGGATCCTGAGGTTCTAGGGCACTATGATTCCTTGTATTTAAAAAAAAATCAAATTTGGGTGGATACATAGAGAGATGTCTCAGTAGTTAAGAGCAATTACTGTTCTTTCAGAAGACTTGAGTTTGATACTCAGCATCGACATGGTAGGTAATTCACAACTACCTTTAATTCTAGTTCCATGGTATGGGATGTCTTCTCATGTCTGTGGGTACCATACTAATGTGTGCCTACCTACAGGCCCACACAAAACATACATATACTCATAAATAAAAACATATCTTTAAAATTTTAAGTTTAGTGCCTTATTCATTGTTCTATAGTAGTGAAGAGACACCATGACCAAGATAACTGTTATAAAAGAGAACATTTATTTAAGGGCTCCATTCCAAAATGGAGGAAAGGGAAGATAGTGAGGGAATACTAGACCAAAGCAAAACCTAAAATCATCTGGGCAAACTCCAAACTCTTCATCTCCATGCCTGATGTCAAAATACTCCTCATATTTCCAATTCCTTTAATTTTTTTTTCCTGTAACATGCTTCTTTCTCTTGAGCTGGTTTCACTCCTTGTTAACAGATCTCCTTGGCAGGTGTCCCACAACTCTGACATCTCCAACCAAGACAACCCAGGCTTTACCATTACAGCCTCATGCAGTGGCCTCTCTAATCCTCTATCCAGGGACACCTGACCACATTTTTGGCCTCAGTAGCTTTCATTAATCTCAAAGGAAGATTCCATAACCCACTTCTTCTATCTTTTAATCTAAAGCCAGGACCATGTGACTGAAGGTATCTAGTTCTGTTGCTTGCTGGGGCTGGAACATGGCTCTCTCTTAAATTACAACTTCAGTAGCTTTTTGTTTTCAACTGTTTTCTTCATTGCCTAGGCATGGCTGTCCCAAAACTGGGTCTGTAGACGAGGCTGGCCTCAAACTCAGAGATCCACCTGCCTCTGCCTCTAGAGTACTAGTATTAAAGGCATGCACCAAAAAAGCCAGCTCTAAACTTTTCTTTAATTTCTTTTCACAAATTCAAACTTAGCTGGGCGGTGTTTTGCTCTGAGGTCACTATTCCCTTTATTCCATTTTTTAATTAATCTCCTTGAGCACAGGACTTGGCTTCATTTCACTTCCTGGTGTTGTTTTCCTCCTCGAATTGTACCTGTATTTTTACCTTTAGTTTGTATTTTTACCTGCTTGGGTTGCTCCTTTTCATTATAAATCTTCATTAGATTTATCACTAATAACTACACAAGGGAGTTTATACTAGACTGTTTTGAGATATCCTCTGCCAATGTAATTATTCCAAAACTCTTCTCTTTAGCCTCAGACAGACTTTTTGGACAAACACAAAAAATAGTCACATTGTTCACCAAAATAGCACATGAATTATCTTTTGGCAACATACTAAAATACTTCCCCTGTGAAACTTCTTGCACTAAAGCCCCACAATTCAAGTGTTCTGTGCTCCTAATAATATGTCCTATAGGCTGTTCTATATACCATCTGGGTACACAACGTCTGCAGATACTGGATACTTTCGGATTTTATATGCATAATTCTTTTCCTCATTTCTATGGAATACTGCTCCATGGATTCAAAAGCAGAGATCAGTTCTGATAGAACCTTTATCTACATCTCATATATAGCATATTTGTTTAGTCTTTCCATATACAAAGGTATATGGTAGATTGGTTCAGATTTGAAAACAGAACCTAGACTAGTGGAGCAGGATGGCATCATGGGGTGGCTATATGTGCATGCTTGAAAATAGAATACGAGGCCTATCTTGTGGGATTTTATTACCAAACAGAATCAGTGTATTGACATTAACCACCCTGAGATTTAGAATGCTTCTCTTTGTCATTTGTGGAGCAATATCTGTTTCATTATTTAAGACATTCATCCTTGAACAGCCAGAGCATTACCAACTTCTGTTTATTTATAGGGTTATAATTATGTTTATTACTTTAGCCATAAATACTTTCATATTGTGTGACACTTTTTACCTTTAGTTTTTTGTTTCACATGTAGTATATTCCATTTCACTTAGATTATGAAGTTCTACTATGTGCCTATTATTGCAGTAATATTCTATTCTGTGTGAAATACAAAATATCACCAACATAGAAAGTAAGGTACATGACTTATAATATCAGGTGAAACAAATTATGCATCTCGTGTATGATTATACCTTTTGTCATACTGAAAAACCATTGAAAGTTATTCCACATGAACTTATTTGGGTTATTTTGTTTGAGATGAAATTTAACCATGACATTAAATTTATTCAAGAAGTAAGATGTGAGGAATGTAGGGCCATTAGTAGCTCGACCGGTGACAGCCCTGGCTGCCAAGCCTGAAGACCTGGAGGACCTCCAGAACCTGTGTAAGGGATGTAAGGAAACAACTCCAACAAGTTTTCTCTGCCCTCCACACACAAGCACATGTGGAAAAACAATAAAATTATTTCACATAAAAGTAACATTATGTAGTTATATAGTTCCCATTGATGTCCTTAAAAAGAAACCAACTGACTGCTATCCAAAATCTTTCCTCTTGTACTTGTACATGTTGAGTGATTCTCAGTATTCCCTCTCATCCTTCAGCTCACATTTTCTTGGAATTTGCTTTTAGTTCTAAGATGTTATTGTTTTCATGACATCCTGGAAATGACATTTGATTTCTTTAGTTTTCTTGTGAGATTGGAGTCCGCAGTTGAGACTAGCAGTGAAACTAATATTTCCAGTTCCCAAGTGACAGTGGGGTTACTTCTCACTCCTGTGACCTCATGGAGAAGAGCTGCGAGTTATCATTGTTGCCAGAAATGACAGCTGTGAGAGGCCACCTCCCAAATGCTCGGCTCTCTTTATTTCTGCATTCCCGTATATGCAAATATTCAGTCAAGTGTGTGTATGTGGAGGCCACAGGACAACTTTTACTGTCATGTATTAGTCATTATCCACCTCATTGTTTAGACTGAATCTTTTATTTTATTTTTGTTGTTGAGACAGGGTTTCTCTGTGTAACTCTGGCTGTTGTGGAAATCACTTTGTAGCCCAAGCTGGCCTCGAACTCAGAGATCCACTTGCCTCTGCTCTCAAGTGCTGGGATTAAGGTTGTGCGCCACCACCACTAAGCTGCCTCCCCAACACTGGGGTCACAACTGTATGTAACTACACTAAGGTTTCTGTCGTGGGGGTGTGGGGGAGTTCTCAGACTAGAACTCAGTTCCTCAGGCTTGTGATGCAAGCACTCTATCCACTGAGATTTCTTTCCAGGCTCTGATTCCTCTTTTAAAAATATATTTGAATGAATACTGAGGATAGAATATTTTAGGAATATGATTTCTGAAAAGTGACTTCTTCAAAAAGATTTCAGAACTTCCTACAGTTCGTCTGCCTGTTTTGGGGAGATATTTTGATTATCAAAATCAGCCACAAAAGGAGAAACCCCAAAGGAAGTTGATTTATTTGCTTTGGTAAACTTGATTCTGTTTTGTAACCTTGGAAACATGGCTTTTATGAGTGATGCTATTAAAATCTGTGCTCCCTTTTGACTGCGTTGTTAATCATTATTGCTCTCTATGGCCTCTGGCTTACCTGTCTACACAGCAAGGCAGCATTCTTTAGTATTTACAATTGCAATGCCAGTGATTCTGAAGGCATATTGTATATTTATCTGAATAAAATGTGATTCACAAGAAGTAAGGGTCTGCCTCCACAAATACATTTCAGGACAGGACACTAACTCCCTCTCAAATGTCTAGAATTTTTAACTCAGTTTTTATTTTATACTTTTGAAATAAACTATTTCACTCTAACGATTGCAGTTTAATGCTCCAAAGGATAGATAGATGTATCATATAATGGTAGTTTCCGCATAAATAGATCAAGCACTAGCTCTCCATTTATAATGCAGTTCAGCGGTCTCTAGACATTCATTAAGGCTGACTTACTGAAAGTCTCACTTCCCCCTGCAGCAGTGGCTATGCACGAGGGAGCGCTGATGTCAGGCCCTGTGTGAGGAGGGTTGCAATCAGATATGAATACTTTTCAAAGTGTTTTTAAAAAGAGTGCATATCTACTTCTATTGTATTTTAAGGTCTTATTTTTTTATAGTTGAAAATATACAGCAAAAAGAGCTCAGAATATTGGATGAAGTTATGGACAACATACTGTAGTTTTGAGGAAACTTTCTCAGTCACCTCAAGATAACCATTCTTAGAGTCTGTGTTATGATTAGGGGTGAAGTGGGATGCTAGCCAAGCACACAGTTTATATCAGAGTTTCAGAAGCACAATGTGCCAGACCAAACTCAGAATCTGAGAATTTATCATTACTGAGAATTCCGGCTTAAAATGATTGAGTAGTACAGAAAGGAAGTTATGGAGTTTACAAAACCTTGTGTGTGGGAGAGAAAAGGACCTCCTTAGGGGCATTCTTCCACTGAAAGAAAATCAACTCATCTATTGAATTTTATTGTGATTTAACATAAAAGACCCACTATTATTCATTGGTGTTTATAGACTGATTAACAAGAGAGACTAACAGCTGCACGCAGTTCTCTCAAATCGACAGGGGAGGTGCAGTTGAACCCTCAGTCCACTGTCCACTCTTTGTGGGGAGCACACAGTCTGGGAATCACTGCCCCCCTTCTCACTAGCACTGTATTCCTTTTTTATTGTACTTCCTGAACCTTTACCTCACCCTGTTCACCCTGTCCTAGGCCGTCATAAGAAATCCATGACATTAAATCTTCCATGGCAGAAATGAATTTATAAATTAACTAAAGATTCGGTGATCTGTGGAGAAAAGGATCTTGTTATCTCTAGGTCCCATTTCCTCGTATTTGATCACCTCTTTTGGCTTGTGGAAAATACTCATCCTGGTACATGTTATATTTAACTGCCATTCCCTTCTGATTCCATTGCCCACCAAACTGTGGCAAAATGGGACATTCTTTTACATCGAATAATTATATCATCGAATAATAAAGGAATCGGGGAGTGTTGGGAAAGAGTGTGAGAGAACATAAAGTAGTTTAGTGTTTGAGATTATCAGACATGAAATACAAATGGACGAGTGATGAGTATGGGTGGCATCTACTATACTAGATCTTTGAAGAGATTCTGGGTAATTTCGTTCCAGTTGTGTGATAAGAAATAAAGCATTCTTTCAAAGTAGCCTGGGCATCTTCTGGTCCAAGAAGTCTTTTGTTTGAATCAAAGAACAGACTCTGAGAGCCAGGATTGCTGTCTGGGTACTTAAGAATAAGATGCGCTCTACTGAAGATATACAGCAGTGGACAACATCAACTAAAAGCAGCGCTCTTTGTGAATCAGGTCATTGTTTTTAGATATTACAATATTATTCTTCACTTTAAACACTAAATAAATATCTGATCAAATAACTTTTGGCTAAACTTGTTCTCTGAGTCTTTCTCAGATGTGTGTATAATGCATTCTAATTACCCTTACTCACACTCGGAGATCTTGTCAAGCCCACCTACTCCCTACAAATCCCTTTCCTACATTCATGTCTTTTTGTTTTCTTTTGTGATCCACCAGTTTTAACCAGGGCTAACTCTGTGACCATGGGTTTGTAACTAGCATTGGATATTGCACTAGTGTGCTCACCAATTGAAGGCAATAAATCCCACTCCCTCAGAATCTATCCATGGTCAGAAGGGAGGTTAGTACCCATAAGCTCTTCTCCCACTCGTAACTGATGGTTGACCGGGCCTGTCTTCTGTGGGCCTAATGTCAGTAAATATAGCTAATATGAACTCATGATTATTATGCCTATGCCACATCAAGAAGATAGTGTTTTTCAGTCTTTTCTCTTATATTCTGGCTCTTAAGTTCTCGATACCCCCTCTTGTGCGGTGTTTCCTGAGCCTCAGAGGGGATGGTATAAGTGTCTTACTGTGTACTGAACCCTCAACTGTCACTTATTCTCAGCACATGGAGCAGCCATTAGTCCCTGTGTTCATAATGGATTATGGCTTGAGAAGCTTCTTGGATTTAAGTTTTGTGTGGTGTTTTTCTATGATTTTCAATGTAAATATTTAGAATTCATTTGGATGCTATGTCAGTTTAAATAAATAGCAATAGTATGTTCCATCTAGGGCCTATGACTTCCATGTGTGTTGAACTACATTATAGTACCAGGCATGGATTCCTTCCTATATATTGAGTATTCATCAGAAGGTGCTTGATTATCATTGGAACAGAACTTGGCAAAATTACAAAAAGCAGATATACTCATGTACACACACCCGCACACACACTGTAGAAAATTGTTTTTAATATTGTACATTCTATATAAATTAGAAAAATTGCCAAATGACAAAATATACTACCCAGTTTTTATGTCTATGTACACACCATACAACATTTCTGTTTTTCCACATACAAAATATTCTGATTATAGTTTCACCTCCTTTGACTCCTCTCAGTTCCCCCTCCCCCTTAGCTTTCTGTCTCTCATTAGAAAAGTATAGACTTCTAAGACAACAACAAAACATAACAAAATAAAGTATAAAATAAAACAAAAATCATCACATTAAAGTTGGACAAGGCAAACCAACAAAAGGAAAGAGCCCAGGAGAAGTCACAAGATTCAGAGCCACACACTCAGTAATCCCATAGCAATACTGAACTGGAAGCCATAATATTTGTGAGCAGGATATATGTGGTTCAGTCCTTGGCAGCCCCTGTGCTTGCTGCTTCAGGCTCTGTGGGTTCATATGAGCTTTTCTCAGGTGATTTAGTGTAACTTTTTCCCTGGTGACCCCCCACTCCGCACCGTAGTAGCATGAATTCTAATTGATTTTAATAATGAAATCCTTGAGACAGATATAGTGATAAATGCTGAAAGATCAGAGAAGTGGAGCAGACAGCTGCTAGTTCTTACCTCTACTGAATCCTCCTGCCTTATATTCTTCTCTCTGCCCAGCCACTTCCCTTACTGTCTCTACTTTTCTAGTGCTGGGATTAAAGGGGTGTGACTCCCAAATACTGGGATTAAATAGCTATCACTGTTTGACTGTTTCTCTTTTAGACTGGATCAATTTTGTATAACCCAGAGACACATTGAACTAGCAGAGATGCCTCTGCCTCTACCTCCTAAGTGCTAGGATTAAAGAAAGGTTTGTGTCACTACCGCGTGGCATCTATGGCTAAGTAGTTCTAGCTCCCCACTCTGATTGTCAGGCAAGCTTTATTTGTTGAAGCACAAATAATCACCACACTATCCCCCCTGTCTATTATACTCTTTATCCTCTTTTATGGGGTCCCCTGAGCCCAGAGAAGTGGGATTTGATGGAGACTTGATATTTAGAGCTGAATGTTTTAGGATTCCCACCTCCTCTCTCTCTTTCTCTCCTCTCTCTCTTTCTTTCTCTCTCTCTCCCTCCCTCCTTTCCTCTTTCCCTCCCTTCCTCCCTCTTTCCCCTGTCTCTGCATAATAACTGGCTGTGGGAGGAAGCTTCTATGATATGACTGAATAAGGTGCCAATTTGTGAGTATAGCAGAATATCATTAGAAGTCATTTTGTTTCCTTTTTGAAAACCAGTAGTATTTTGCTTTACCCTAGGTCTCTGGGCTATTTAGTGTCTTGTTATTGCTCATCAAAGCAGTGTATGTGTGGTTTCTATCTTGACATTGGTTGGTGACTTCCACCAGCTTTCTGTCACTAGTGCATGCAGAGCAAAATTGCAGATCAAAGTTTTTTGGGACTGCTTTGATGTATACATTTCTCTTTTGGTAGCCTACAGTGTACTTTCCTATACCTAAAACACTAGAATATAGGAATAAAGGTTCTAGGTCGGCACCAGCTCTTCATGTTCAATGAACTGTGTGTGTGTTGTCTTCCTCAATGGGACCTTGCTGTCCATTTGTGGAGAGCAACCTAGGAACTTGGCAATAGCCTGGGTGGTTTGGGGTTTCCTTGGGACTCATTAGGCCAATAACTCGATTGAATGTAATCCAGTCCCAAAGGTAGAAGCTCAATTTCGTGACAAGAGATGGCCAGTTGGGACTCTGTCTGCTCTAGTATTTGGAGACTTCATTAGGATTAACTTTATATATTTTAGGAGGTTTCTTCTGCACTAGGTTTTCAAACCATGCTTCAAATGCCTCTCAATTACAGCTGTCTCTCCCTGTATTCCCTGTCTCTCCCCATTTGATCCTTCTTTTGTAGTCCCCTATTCCTACAGTTCACTCATAAAATATACTTTATTTCCCTCTCACAAGGAGATCCATGTGTTTACCCCTCCCCCAGTCCCTTTGTCTATATATAACCTTACTGTGTCTACAGATTATAGCTTGGTTGTTATTTACTTAATGACTAATATACACATATAAGCAAATACATACCATATTTATCTCTTTTGGTTTGGGTTATCTAACTCAGGATAATTTTTTCTAGCTCCATCTGCTTACATACAAATTTCATGATGTCATTTTTAAATAGTTGAATAATACATCATTGTATAAATATACTACATTTCTTTACCCATTCTTCTGTTGAGGAAATTCAGGTTGATTCCAGTTTCTGACCATTGTGTATAGAGGAACATTGAACATGGTTGAGCAAGTGAGTGTCCTTGTGGTAGGGTGAAGAGACTTTTGGGTGTATGGCCAGGTGTGGTATAGCTGAATATTAAATTAAATGGATTCCTATCTTTCTAAGAAAACACAACACTGTTTTCCACAGTGATGGTTCAAGTTTCCAGTCCCACCAGCAATGGAGGAATGTTCCCTTTGCTCCATGTCTTCTCCAACACTTGTGTTACTGATTTTAGCCATTCTGATAGGTGGAAGGTAGAATCTCAAAAAAAGTAGTTTTAATTACATTTCTCTAATGGCTAAGGACATTTCTTTATATATTTCTCAGTCATTTGAAACTACTGTCTGAGAATTCTCTGTTTAGGTCTATACCCATTTTAAATTTTATTACTTGGGTTTTTTGATATTTTGTTTCTTGAATTCTTTATATATTCTGAAAATTATCCTCTATTAGATGTCGAGTTGGTAGAAATCTTTTCCCATTATCTAGACTGCTGCTTTGTCCTAATGACATTGTCCTTTGCTGTGCACAGGCTTCTCAGTTTTATGAGATCCCATTTATTAATTGTTGTAATTAGTGCCTGCACTAATGATGTTCTGTTCCAAAAGTCTTCCTGTGCCAATCAGTTGAAGGACATATCCCACCTCAATTTTTCTTCTATCAGGTTCAATGTATCTTGATTTGTGTTGACGTCTTCAATCCATTTGGAGTTGAGTTTTGTGCAGAGTAATAAGTATGGCTCTATTTGCCTTCTTCAACATGCAGATATCTAGTTTGACCAGCAACATTTGTTGAAGATGCTGTCTTTTTTTTTTTCAGTGTGTCTTTCTGGCTTTATCAAAAATCAGGTGTCCATGGTTGGGTGCATTTATGTCTGGGTCTTCAGTTTGATTTCACTGATCAATGTGTCTATTTTCATGCCAAAACCATGCTGCTTTTCTTATTATATCTTGGAAGTACAACTTGAAATCAGGAATGGTTGTACCTCTAGCTGTTTTTTTTTTATTGTTCAGGATTGTTTTAGCTATCTTAGTGTTTTTTATTTTCCATAAGAAGTTTCCATGAGAATTTTCTTTGCTAAATTTCTGAAGAATTCTGCTAGAATTTTGATGGGGATTCCACTGAATTTCTATATTGCTTTTGATAGTGTGGCCATTTTTATTATGCTAATCCTACCCATCCATTATTATAGAAGGTATTTCTATCTTCTGATAAATTCTTTAATTTTTTAAAACATTTGTCATACAAGTCTTTCACTTGCTTGGTTAGGGTTTACCTAATGTAGTTTATGTTATTTGAGGCTATTGTGAAAGGTTTGTTTCTCTGATCTCTTTCTCGGTACATTTGTCATTTGTATATAGAAGATTACTCATTTTGTGAATTAATTTTTTGTCCAACTACTTTGCTGAATGAGTTATCAGCTGTAGGAGGTTCTTGGTGGAATTTTAAAGATCACTTACGTATGCTATCATATCATCTACAAATAAAGATACTTTGAGTTGTTCCTTTCCAATTTGTATCCCCTTGATCTGCTTCAGTTGTTCTATTGCTGTAGCTAGAACTTTAAGAGTATTCTATTCAATAGAATATTATATTGAATAGGTATAGAGAGAGTGGACAACTTTGTCTTGTTTCTGATTTTAATGGAATTTCTTTGAGCTTCTCTTCATTTAAGTTGATGCTGGCTTGGGCTGGGTGTAAACTGGGTTTATTATGTTGAGGTATGTCCCTTGTATCCCTAATCTCTACAGGACTTTTATCATGAAGGATTGTATGATTTTGTGAAAGGCTTTCCAATATCTAATGAAATGATCATGTAGGTTTTTTTTCTTTTAGTTTGCTTATATTGGTGAATTGCATTTATTTATTTTTATTTATTAAATATCCCTGCATGTTTGGGATGAAGCCTTATTGATCATGGTGAATAATCTTTTTGAAATAGCTTGGATTTAGTTTGGTAGTATTTTTATTGACAATTTTTGCATTTTGTTGATGAGAAAAATTGGGTAATTTCCTTTCTTTGTTGAGTGTTGATTTGGGTATCAGCATAACAGTGGAGTCTTAAAAAGAAATTTAGCAACGTTTTTTCTGTTTCTATTTAGTGATAATTTGAGAAGTACTGGTGTTGACTTCTCCTTTGAAAGTCTGCTAGAATTCTCCAGAAAATCCATCTGGGCCTGAGGCAGTTTTGATTTGGACAATTTTAATGACTGTTTCTCTTTCACTAGTGGTATAAGTCTATTTAAACTGCTTCTCTGGTCTTGATTTAATTTGGTTAATGATAACTATCAAGAAAATTATCCATTTGTTTGATATTTTTCAATTTTGTGGAGTACAAAGTTCTTAAAGTTTATTTTTATGATTCTCTGGATTTCCTCAGTGAAACTCATTTTATTAATTCACTGTATTGTTTTTCCTGAGTTTGGTTATTTCTTGACATCTGTTCCATTTTCCTGTGGTTTTTTTTCCTTTTGTTCAAGAGTCTTCAGATGTGCTATTAACTTGCTAGTATGGGATCTCTCCAGTTTTTTTTTTTTTTAATGTAGGCACTTTGTGCTATTAACCTGCTTCTTAGAACAAGTTTTATTGTGTTCTATAAGTTGGGTATCATTTTTATTCATTTTCATTCAATTCTAGAAAGTGTTTAATTTCTTTCTTAATTTCTATCTTCATTCATTTTTCGTACAGTGGAGATTTGCTTTGTTTCCATGAGTTTTTGAGCTTTCTGTTATTGCTGATATCCAGCTTTAATTCATGGTAGTCTGAGATAAAGTAGAGAATTATGTCAGCTTCCTTTATCGGTGGAGATTTGTTTTTTATCCAAGTATGTGGTCAGTTTTGGAGGAAGTTTTGTAATGTGCAGAGATAAGGGTGTATTCTTTTGTGTTTGGGTGAAATGTTCTGTAAATATCTGTTAGGTTCATTTACTTTATAACATCTATTAGTTTTAGTATTTCTGTTCAGATTTTGTCTGGATAATCTGTTTATTGGTGAGAACTGAGTTTTGAAATCTCTATTAATCTGTCAGAGTTAATATGTTATTTAAATTGTAGGAGTGTTTCTTATACTAACTTTTATGCTCTTTTCTTTGGGGCATCGATATTAAGAAAGGAAATGTTCTCTTGTTGGATTTTTCTTTTGATGAATATAAAATTTATTTGCTTGTTTCTTCTAATTAGTTTCTGTTGAAGTCTCTTTTGTTAGGTATTAAAATTTCTACACTAATTTGCTTCTTAGGTGTTCTATGTCAATTTAAGTAAACAAGAGTAATATGTCCCCTCCCCCCCCAAGGCCTATAACTTCCATGTGTTGTTGAACTAGATCATAATGTCCGCCATGGATTCCTTCCTGTGTATTGGGCCTTAATCAAACCAGAGAGTGGTTAGATATCACAGTAACAGGGTTTGGCAATAATTACAAAAAGTAAGCATATATACATACATACATATATACACACACATATGCTTACTTTCTGTAATTATTGCATATATATGTAAGTGTGTATATATACATAGTGTAGATAATTATTTTAATATTGTACATTATATATAGGAAAAAATCTTCAAATGATAAATTATATTATTAAATTTTTTGTGTATGTATACCATGGACAAAAATATAACCATGATGCAAGGAAGTGGGGAGAAGTCTTAGCTTCTAAAGTTTCACCCACAGGTGTGGACTGGATTGAGCTCATCAGACTGAGACTAAAGTGCTGGCCACAGGTGCTGTCTGGATCGAGCTAACCTTAGACTAGTCTAAGGCACTAGCCACAGGTGCTCTCTGGATTGAGCTCACCTGAGTTAGACTAGAGTTATCTGAAAGGACTCAACCAAATTAAGAAATTCCCTCCATAACACTGAGCAGTAAGTAAGCCTGTAGGGTATTTTCATGATTAGTGATTGATGTGGGAGGATCCCACCCATTGGAGGTGGTGCTAACCCTGAGCTGGTGTCCTAGGTTCTACAAGAAAGGAGACTAAGCAAGCCATGAGGAACAAGTCAGGAAGCAGTTATCATCCATGGCCTCTGCATCAGCTCCTGCAGATGTAGCTTCAGTGATGCATAGTGATGGAAAGTGTCAGAAAAACAATTCTTTCTTACTCAAATTGCTTGTGGTCATAGTGCTTCGTCACACCAATGTATTACTAATCATGTGAACCTGAGTTTAGATTTGCATCACCTATGTTAAAAACCCCAACTTGGGGGAGGTTCTAAGGAGGATTCCTGGGACCTGATGATTAGAAAGTCTAGCCAGATGCTTGAGCTGCAAGCTGAATGGGCAACCTTGTTTCAAAAAATAAAGTGAAGACACCCAACATTTCATCTCCTCATTCGGATGCACTCATTTATCAGCATGCACAGAGAAAGCACTAAGCACCTCAAAATTGTGTTATCAAGACATTTTAGCAAAACTAAGTATTTAATTTGTGAGGAAACATGAGGCATTTTGATTTGTCAGTCGATTTCTCTGTAAAAGATTTCGAAATAAAAACGGTGTTACTTAAACTGGGATTAGGATAGAGTTCCTTCCTGCTTTAAGTTTAGTTTCCAAATGTCTTGATGATTTTTCAGTTTATTTTATGTAATTGTTCTTGCTGTGGGTCAAGTTACATCACTGGCCAAATCATTGTCACCAGGTCTCTGTGTTTCTGTCCCTTAGCTCTACCTTTCGGACAGTGCTGGCTGCCTTCTGAGTGCTTTATGGGATGGTCAGACTGGTGAAGGTTCCATGTCCATTCTCAGATGCAGGAGAAAAAGAATGTGGTCAGAAGGGTGAAAAAGTATTAGAAACCCACCTACTGTTTCTCTTGCCATACTCTTGGCCAGATGTGCATAAGACACACTCTACTTGTTCCCTCCATTGGTGAGAACTCTCAGGAAGCTACGTGCCATTGTTAATGACGTCATCACCAATGGAGTTTGGGAAGTTTCACTCTTTGACTCTTATGCTCTTGTAGGGCCCACCAGCCAGCTCCCAAATGAATCATACATGGAAGCTTATTATCAGCTATAAAAGCCTGGCCTCAGCTTGGCTTGTTTCTAGCCAACTTGTCTTAAATTAAATTATCCCGACTATCTTTTGCCTCTGGACTTTTTTTCCTTTTCTTACTTCTGTATATCTTACTTTCATGCTTACTGCATGGCTGAGTAGATGTGTGCCTGGACCCTGATGTCCTCCTCCTCTTGTTCTCTTGTTGCTCTGCTTTTCCCCTTGTTTCTCCTTCTGTTTATACTTTCTGCGTGCCAGCCCCACCTATCCTTGCTTGTGCTTTGCTATTGGATTTTCAGCTCTTTATTAAGATCATCAGACAAAGAATCACAGCTTCACAGAGTTAAGCAAAGGCAGCATAAACAAAAGCCACATACCTCAAAATAATAGTCCCCAGAAGACCTGAGCCTGTGGATAAGATGTCCTTCTACACAGTGGCATTGTGACAAAGACATTGGTGAAGACTCACAGCTCAGTGATGCAAAGAAGGAGAAGAATGAGTGCAGTGGGAAACGGATGAGATTTATCACAGAACTGAGAGCCCCGGAGCACAGGCCAGTAATTATGAGCTCAGGCTATACATTGATCTCTCCTGGAAAGTTCTAAAAATACAAATTGATTTAATTGGTCTAAAGTTGCATATTGATATCTCCATTTCAGATAAAATCCCTGCTAATTTTGACATAAAGTTAAATTTGAGAGCTATTATTTCAGAAAAACTGGAATCCAAGCCCACGCACACTGAGGTTTTCAGACAGTTTTGTAGATGAACTGTGTTGAACATGAGTCCCCTTTTGGGACCAGGGAACTGAGTGCAAAGACCGGTGAGCTGAGAAGGTGAAACAAAACGTCCCAACAGTGTCTTAACAGACAAGGCTTTGTGTTTCACTATTTTCCTATCTGTTTTCACTGTCTTTGATACAGATGCTATTTGGTTTATCAGAATGAAGCTTCATAAATATTATTCTTACCCTTACTGACAATGTATAGAGTCCGTGGTGCTTACTCTTCTTCAATAGAAGATACGTACCCTGTTTTATAGATAAGAGAATTGCTACCCGTAGATTCTATTATTTCTTTAAACTCTCAATTATTTAACCTTTTTTCTAGAACTGTGAGTGTTTCATCACAATGTCATAGTTTACCTTGCCATATATATGAATTTTCCAGTTCATCATATAATTATTGGTAAATAGATGCTGGGTTCGGTTTGGGCAAGGAAGGTATCACCTTTGCTACACACTGAAGTGTAGTAGGATGAGCCAGCTGTGTCCCTGCCGCCCAGCTATCTTACACCCGAAATAATCACACAGAAACTGAATTCATTCAAATACTGCCTGGCCCATTATCGACAGCCCCTTTTATTGGCTACTCTCACATATTAGTTAACCCATCTCCATTAATGTGTATCACCACTTGATTGTGGCTTACCGGCATGAGTCTAACCAGCGTCTGTCTCTCGGGCAGAACAATGGTGTCTGCCTATCTCTGCTTTCTTTCTCCCAGAATTCTGTTCTTTCTTCCCCGCCTACCTGAGTTCTGCTCTATCAACTAGGCCAAGGCAGTTTCTTTAATGAACAATGAAAGCAACACAAATACAGAAAAAACCTCCTACACCACTGAAGTGTATATTACTTTGAGAAGTAAGCCTCAGGATTTGCTTTGCTGCTCTACCTGGTACTTAGCATGTGATCTAAGAACAAGCAATCAAATCAGAGAATGGGACTCTTTAGACTGATTTTATTTAGAGTTGATCTAATGACAAAGACTAATGAAACATTACCATACCAATAATTTCTTTTTCCATAGGAGCTAAAAATGTCAAAATCAAAATGGCAAATATTGGAGTTTAAATCATTTCCCCTTTATCCACACACAAATATTTAGGTTAATAGAGAACTTGTGCTTTGTTCTTTTGTCACATGTTTGGCTGTGGTGGTCCTTTAATGAAGAGAGGTGATCAGTCTGTGTGGTTGATAATCAATAGGTGCTCATTTAGAATATTTTCTTTTAGTTGAGATGTAAAAAATAAACTGAGTAACTGCTGCTAATAACTAGATGGCTTGGTTTTTCATACAGATAACATTTTGTACTGACTTATATTGAAAAAGAAGGACAAGCTCCTTCTTGGGCAAAAGTATTCCAGTAGCCCCAGTGCAGAGCTCATTAAAGCAGCTGTCAGGATCCCTCTATTTTACCATCACCCCCACCTCATGCAGGAAGAAGCAACTGTCCTTTTGAGTGAGTGTTCTGCCAAAGAGTCATTTACAAATAAATGAAAAATGTCACAATCGATTTTACTTCTCCAAGAATACTATGTGTCTGTGTTGCCACAAATTCTCTTTGTTACTCTGTTTTAGATATCTGGCTGGACATCAGAAATTGCTTTTGATGGCTTAGGGCCTCCTCTTAGAGACTCCAGGTAAGCCCTCTATTGGTGACCTTTTGTAAATATTTGTAAAGCCATTTGAACAGCTTGAGAAAATGAAAGCAATACACCGCCCCTCTTCTGTAAATGCTGTCTTTGTCAACAAGTGTTCCCATGACAAATGCTTACTTCCATATTTTCTCATTTGGCAGAATCATCTCATATAGTTGATGATGCTATAGACTTATATAATTGTATTCTACATTCTTTGCCAGCTCAGGTTGTTATGGTTAACCTAGTAAATGCAGCTAGAAAAGTAACTTGTGGAGAAGGTATGTGACTATGCTTCTCCTGTGTTTCCAAAGTGCTCACTTTATCAGTTTGAATATTTGCCATTTCTATAACTTGGATGACGCATCACTGGTAGACAATTATTGCTTCAATTATAAGCCATTGCACCCTTACAAGCATTATCAAACCATACCAACATTATCAAGAGTTTGCTCTGAGCCATATTCTGTGGTAAGCAATCATGTGAATTAACTTATGTAAATGTATTACATTGGTACTTAGATTTTGAGTCAATATGGATTTGGAATAAAGATAACTAATTAGTAATTGCTAGCAGTTCTTATGGGTATTAAAATTAAAGGAAAATAAATCTTGATATAATTATACTTAAAGAGATGTTAATCAGTATAATTACTTATAGACTGTGTGGTCGTTTGAGATCATTTAGTTACTACTGTTGGTGCAAAAGATCACGGAATGGAACAATTAGCAATATTTTTGTTTCTCTTA
Organism: Microtus oregoni; assembly: GCF_018167655.1. Classification (NCBI taxonomy): domain Eukaryota; kingdom Metazoa; phylum Chordata; class Mammalia; order Rodentia; family Cricetidae; genus Microtus; species Microtus oregoni. The sequence continues at coordinate 47,888,793 of NW_024543069.1, forward strand.
GATAAATAAAACTTTTAGCAATTTATTTACTCATTTACCCATAATCATGGCACCCTGTTAAGTGCTCTATGTACCTTACCTTGACGGTCTGATGGTGAAGAAGGCAAAGCTGTTTCTCAATGCTTTATAGTCCCCAGCAGACCAGCCAAAAAAGCATTGAAGTGGAAAAAACTATCGTGAGTCAACCAGTTTGTTAGTGTGGGCACAGCATAAGAAGTCAGGGGCACCTCGGCTGTTGTCGGGACAGTTGCCTATGCAGTATCAGAGAAGAGAAGCTGGAAGATGTTACAGCTTGACTTTAGAGGTGGTCATGAAGCCCAAAACAATCACGACAAGGAAACCTAGTATCTAAACATACTAGACTAAACATAAACAGGACACACCCTAACAAGTCACATTTAGGAACTCAGATACAATGGATCAAACAAGAATGAGAAACCCAAGATGTCAAGGCAGGCTAGTGAAGTTGTCACAGCTCACTGAACATAATAGGAAGGAAAAGCACACCATTCTTACTTCACATCCAAATTTTTAAAAATACAGTTTTTAGAATGCAATGTCTTGGTGTGCAGGAACATGTTTTAATGCACAATGCTTTCCCAACATCTAATGTAGTATTTTTCCCATAGCAGATATCAATGTGACTAGCGTCTAACACTTAAATTGCAGGTAAAAAAATCTAGAAAATAGGTTAACCCAAGGAAGGCTTGCTCAATGTTTTACCATCTATAACAAATATTCTGATTTCTTGGTCAGTTGTCATAGGCTGACATTCCTTTCCATATCTGTCCTTTAGTTTTTCGTTTGCAATGAAGGTTCCCACTGAAGGAAATCAGTGTGAAATGCAATGTGCAAAATTTCTAGTTTATTATATGCCAGGGAAATGTCTTTAAAAAACTGGAAATGATTTGGAATAAGTGAAGAAAATAATTTTGCAAAAGGAAAATATGAACATATCTAGTTTTATTTGTTCAACTCAATATATATAAATAATATATTTATAAAATATATTATGAAGGATTTCATCCACTTGAGAAATATGAAATGACACTCATTAATTGGATACTGTAAGATAATGAATACCCTAAGCAGAGTTTGTTTTATGTCATGTAGTAAGGATTTTCTCAAATGTGTCCCTAACCCTGACAGTTTCTCCCTGCCCTTTCCTTCAGTGTTCTTTGAGCCTTAGGTGCAGGAGTATGTCAAGTCCATTGAATGTACATTAAGTACATTAAGTCCATTGAAATTGGACTCCTCAGCTCTGTGTCTTCATTCATTAAAGTTCTCTATCTATGGCAAATATAAATCTTCATGTGGTTATAAGCGTGAAGAATCCACTTCTCTGTAAGTACAAGGATAACCATGCTTAGTGCAGCTAAGAATGGTGCTGATGTAGTAAAACGGTGCCCCATGACTTAACCAGCATAAGGTAGTTGGTGAGGCTTTCATGGGCATGTCTGAAGCTATATCCATAGTGTCCTAAGCATAACTGTCTGAACTTGAGCTGAACAGGGAGAGCAGCAATAAACATGCTAATATTGGCAGGGAAAAGCCCACAGAGCCTCACTCCTATGCAGAGAACTACAGGCGACAAAGAAGGACCGAGAGTAGGAGAAATTATCTCCCCCAGGGATGAGCACACCAACTGGTTATTCAATATCAAAAGGACAGCTATGAGAACATGCATAAAAGTGACATTATATAGACTGAACATGGTGTCTTTATGTATTTCTTAATATATGCATACATCATATATATATATGTATGTAACTATAATTAAAAATAGATATCATGAATATAGCAAAGCAAGGAGGGATAGATAAGAAGACCTAGAGGGATTAAAGAGAAGAGGGACTGTTATAATTTCAAAAATTAGAAAATATATTTTAATAACATGTAACTTTAATTCACAAATAATATTATTTTAAGACTGCATATTATTAGGCACTCTAACTAGACAATTTTGGTTTACTTAGACTAAAAGCAGATCTTTTTTTATCATTTTACATTTTTCATTGCAGAGCTTTTTATAAAGTATGTTTTATGGGTTTATTTATTTACTATAAACTATTTTGTGGTTTATTGCCATGTTATATTTGGCAGCTATAGAGCATTTTTAAGTATTTTTATGTTTATGTATTTTTATGAATGTTTATGTTTGAGTTTGTATGTGTTTTAGTGTCTGGTGTTTGTGTGATATGTATTGGTGGGGTGTAAGAATTTGTGTTCGTGTGGGTGTGTAGTATATATTTGTGTTTATATATATGTATGTGTATACGTGTGTGGGTATCTATTTAAACATATTTTACCAGTACAAGTTGATATTGTTTTTGTGGACAGGGGGATAAGTGCTTGTTCCCATTTTGTATGTATGTGTATATGTATGTGTGTGCTTCATGTTATATATGATGTGTGTATGACTTTGTATTATGTTTATGAGCATTAATATATGGAGATATGAGTGTGTGTGTGTGTGTGTGTGTGCGCGCACACACATGTGTGTCTGTAACTAATCTGGAAGCCCTGTGAATATTCATCTGGAATTCACAGAATAAAATATCAGCTTTTATTATTTCAATTTATTAGAGAAAAAGAGTCACAAGCTAATAGTTTCTGTAAGACCAGCTGATTTTTTAATTTCATTTAGAACATTTTTCCCAGATAAATGTCACTTCTAAACACTATTTGGAATTGACACCTGCTGAAAACCGGGAAATTCATTTTTTTTTTTTCCAATAGAGTAGATAACTCGCTCTGTAGGGGAAGTCCCCATCCACAGCAGTAGTTCACCAACACAAAATGAACTTCTTGTATTGGTATGTATTTTTTATTTTATTTTGTTTGTTTTTTATCTTAATTGATTTTCTTTCCTCTCTTTTACTGTTTGTTTTATTTGATATTAATTTTTAATTTTTTAAAAGCTGCTTTTTTTTGAGAGAGAGAGAAAGAAAACCATGAAGTTGGGTGGGAAGTGGTGTGAAAAGGATCTTGGAGGATTTAGAGTAAGAAAATAATATGTTCTAATATGATCAATTATATTGGATAAGGATTTAAAAATAAAAAAGAAATATTGCAAGAGTTGCTCAACACTTAGAAAAATAGCATTTAAACTTGTATCATCTTAGACACACAGAACAGAACAGTCACGCGATTCAGAAGATTAGAGGAGGAACATCAGGATGTGTAGAGTCCATTTGCTGTCTGCAGGGTGCTGCTACATTTTTTGCCGTCCAGAAAGCAACAGTCTATGAGAAATGATGCTTGATTTATTTAGCTTGTTATCTTTCAAACATAAAAGCTGAAATGGCCAACTTTTTATTAAAAGGTCAATGAAAATTGGAGATATGGAAGAAGCCAGAGTGACGGAGTTGGGAGGAGCTGACTGCCGCCTTCATAGCACAAGGTCCCCAGGAGTGACTTAAAGAACATGTATTAGAAATGTCGCTCTTTGCCAAGGTCCATGTGCAGTCCACACTGTCTGTGCTATTCAAATTCCCTAGTGGCCATTCATTTCCAGTCCTCAGCTACAGCTAGTTGAGATGAAATCACTTACAGATTAGACCCTGAGACCACGAAAGCATTCGAACCATCTTCAAAATCTTATAAAATGAGCTTTTAACAAGAGCACAAGAGAAGTGTGTGTTTGAGAGAAGTGAAGTCTAATTTCCTATCCTTTATTATAAACAAGAGTCCAAAAACATCATCCATTAATCCACAGTGTCTTAGCAGTGATGAATTAACCTTAAGAGCAAGTAGAAATGTCAATAAATGAGACCGGTTATTATTTAATTTACCATAAAAGAGAAAATTCAACTAAATTAGTAAGAAACACTTTATTTTTTTTTAAATTTATTGTGTTTAGGGAATTCAGCTCAAAATTCACACAATGAAGTTTACTATAATGGAGGAGAAGGAAAGGAGGTGGGGCGGAAGGATGGAAACAAAGGAACAAGGGATGGGAGAAAGAAAAGCAGGAGAGCAGGAGGTCATGGGCAGGCCTCACAGCTCGGCTGGCAGTCCAGTCTGGCTTCTGCTAGGCAGGTGGTGGCCACAGTGTGAGGTGCAGGTCTGTGCGTGGGGTCATTTCTGCAGCATGGTCTGTCTGTTTTCCCTTCTGCCTCCACACCCTGGCAGACAGCACCTGTTCTATAGCGTTTTCTTGGCAGGAAGCCTTAACGTACGTTTTAACAAACTTCCAGTGCCAACTTTTCTCCTTAAGTTACCAAAGGTAATTGTTTAAATATGTGCCGAGCAAGTGGGACAAAACAAACAGCTCTGTGCCGGCCTCGGCGGTGACGCTCGCTACAGCAGGGAGACCTGTGAGTCACACAGCATCAGAAGCTGGCTTGTTGACAAGGAAAACTTGAAATTGTTTGTAATTGTCTCCAGAAGGCTATAAATCTTCACTACATTCATGCCAACGTGTCCAGTTTTGTTACCGCATCCCTTTATACAGCTATTGAAATTTCAGGAGTGGACACAAAAGCGGTTCCTTTGGTTTAGAACAAAGGCTTTTCCTGTCAGGCGGTGCCACTCTGACCACCTGTTGACTGGAGACTGGTGTTTTCATGAAAAATTTAAAACTGAGAGTTATTTATAATTTGTCTAAAATAAGCAAGGTACCTATACCCCATCCACGCATCCTGCTTTATATGGAGACAGAAAGGGAGAAATGAAAGAAAACTGCAACACCGTTTTTATTTGGGCACCTATATGATCTGGAAGGCAGATTGCACACCCAGCTTAGATATATTCTCCACTCTCAGCTCTTACCAAGTGTTTATTACTAGAGCATTTACACTCCGTACTGTAAACTTCAGACAAGCCTTCCTGAGGCTCCTTTCAATCAGTATCTGATCCATGACACTTCAGATTCCATTTAATTTTAATGGAGAGGGAAGCAATATAAATTATGAGTATCTGGGTATGGTGGTCACTTCTTTAATCCCAGCACTTAGGGGGCTGAGGTAGGCTGGTCTCTGTAAATTAAATGCCAGCCTAGGCTACATAATGAATTCTAGGCATGCTAGGGCTACATAGTGTGATCCTTAATTTCTCTCTCTCTCTCTCTCTCTCTCTCTCTCTCTCTCTCCCTCCCCACTCCTTTTCTCCCTCTCCCTCTCTCTCTTATTCACCCCCTCTCTCACACACACACTTTCATATGTGTGTCTTTCTCTATATGTATGTAATATATGTATTTATTATATATGAAGAAAGCAGAATGACAAAGTCTGTGTCTTGATTAGCACATATCTGAATGATCTTTTTAAATCCTGTAATAATTTAATTTCTCCTAAGTACAGAATTACAATGTAAGATAACATAGCTGACTGTGTGGCTAAGCATAGCTTCCTGTCAGAATGATGAAGAACGATCGTTCAGTAGCATGAAGGTTACAAATCAAGGGATCTGACAGCTTTGTAAGTTCAATGTGTTTACTTCATAAATTTAAAGTGGGTTAATCAATCAATCATTCACTCCCCATGTTTGGATGAATGTCATGTGCACTAAAATGCACTGTTTTCCATGACTACTTTTGCAACAGTTAATGGAACAGCATTAATTGGGTCTGGCTCTGGTGATGGAGCTTAGTGTTAGAGCACTTTCATTTCTTATTTTTTCAATTTTTTATTTAAAAGGGTTTTCCCCCTCATTTTACATACTAACTACAGTTCCCACTTTCTCCCCTCCTCCCCACCACCTTCTTCCCCCACCTCATCCCTTATTCATACCTCAGAAATGGTAAGAGCACCCATGGGGCGTCAACAAAGTCTGACATATCAAGTTGAAGCAGGACTAAGCCCCTCCACCCTGTATGGAGGCTTAGCAAGGTATCCCTCCATAGGGAATGGGCTTCATAGAGCCAATTCATGAACTAGGGATAAATCTTGGTCCCAGTGCCAGTGGACCGGCAGACTGCTCAAGTCACCCACATTCAGAGGGCTTAGTTTATTCCCATACAGGTTCCCCAGCTGTCAGTCCAGAGTCAATGAGCTTGGGGGTCAGCTGTTTCTATGGGTTTCCTCATCATGATCTTGACTCCTTTGTAGAGCACTTTCTTATTATACACAAGACCTTGAGTTCAGTCACTAGTGACATGAACTCACATGCATGTGCAAACACACACACACACATCAACATAGCTCCAATTATAGTTTTCAAAATATTTTCTCCTGCACACTAAGAAAACAAAATAATGAAATTAATATTAGCTTAGGGTATTATATTTAAATAGATGTTGAAGGGGCAGGAAAGCGGCCTTCTGAGTCTTTGATAAGGGTTAATTACGACTCTGCTATCATATTTTTGTGTACAGTGCTGTCCTCAAGCAAAACAACCAATAACTGTACCAGAGCAGTATGGCAGCTTTCAAGACTCCCAACATCCAATCTAGTTGACTGTCAAAGTTCTCTCTTACAAGGAGAGTAGTGGAGAGTGTCATTGGGCCATCCCCTGAGATCCCAGCAACTCCCAGTCAGTGGTCTGTGATTCTGTCCTAGTTTAATGTGACCTTGTGGTCTCAGGAGAAGAGAATACAGATTGTGGGAGGTGAACGGAAGATAAAGAGTCCAGCGATGCAGCAATGTGGAAATCATGCTGCAGTGCTGGGGTCACCCGTGCTCCTGCACATAACCTTCACCGTTCTCTGTGAGCAATCTCAGTTAGGCTGGGCTTCCACAAGTTGGACTTGGTTCGAGTTGTACTTTGTCATTAGAGCCCTGTAAGGAGGGAACAGACATTTATGTCTGTCCAGGGAAAGCAGACCTAAAATAGTACCATATAATTTGCAGAGGACATTCTGAGCTAGACTCTGTTGAGTAAACATAACTTGGGCAAAATGAAGAGAAAAACAGCTTTGTGAGATCAGCAAACAAAGCCAGGTCAGAGGCAGCCCTGCAGCAGATTTTGTCACAGAGAATGTGAGTGCAGGAAGGAGACAGAAGCAATGCACGGAGGGTCTGATAGTCAGGGCCTTCCAAGCAGGAATGAGCTCCAGACCCAGGCAGGAACAGAAGGGAGTACCGTTATGATGAACAGAAGGGTGTACTGTTATGATGGACAGAAGGGAGTACCGTTATGATGGACAGAAGGAGTACCGTTATGATGGACAGAAGGGAGTACCGTTATGATGGCATGCTTGCTGAAGTCAGCTTGAGCTGGCTGAGAGGAAGACGCCTAGGAGTGAGTGAGGACATTACTCAGGAGATGAAGAGGACCGAGTGAGGACAGTGACAGCACTGAATGAAGAAATACAGGCTAAGCAATTAAGCTTTATTTTACTGATACTTATTTCTTATTTACAAATATAGAACAACAATTAACTCATCCCAGAGACGGTAATTAGCAATCAGGTTAAATTACTTTGATTACCTCTTTTACATTTAATTAAGAACCTTTTCAGAAGGTTGCTTTCGAAGATGCTGTGTGGACTCTACTCTGGGCAATTTCTCTTTTCCTCTGCTCCTTTTCACTGCTTTCCTCTGGACTTTTCCTTTTTTCTTTCTTTCCCATTTTGCCTCATAAAATAGCAAAAATTTAGAGTAGATTTTCTAAGTTAATCATTTTTATTGGCTATTAACAGTTTTAAAATCATATAGGCTTAAAAGCAAAAGGATTCATTGTCCCCCCCCCCATGTTTATGGAGACCAATGACTTTCAACTGTTCCCAAGTGTTTAGTATATTCTTTTGGTAGCCATGAGAGGATGCAATAACTCCAGACATTTTATCTATAGATAGCATACATTTGTTGAAAACTTGTGACTGTAAAGCAGTTCCGAATATTTCATTTTAATTGCAAAATATTAAAAATTTCTTATCAAATGAGGAGGCTTTACCTTTATAATAACCATGGATGTTGGTAGAAGAAGACAGGACTGTTTTTTATTTCTTACTTTCATGAAGTCCTAGAATGAACACTGGTTCATTTTCAGTGTTATCGACTGATGTTCGTTACCACTAGCTCAGCTTCAGATCAACTCTACTTAGTACAATAATCTAGGCGAATATTAAACTTCTTGGTTTGGGCTTAGCAATAGTCTGTGTGTTCTCATTGAACTGCACCAATTTTAACCCTTGTTTCTAGGTCAGGTAGCTGTCTCTGTGGAACTTTCCTTTTTTACTCATTAAAGTTCTGGGTGATTTGCTGGCAGTTGCTGTCTAGGAAATGTGCTTGGGAAAGGCGTTTTGATTCCCCACAAGCATAAGACGTCTGTATTCCACCCTCATGCTTGATTGATGGTTTTGGTTGGACACAGCTGTGGCTTTTTCTAAGCATTCCAAAGGCTCTGTTATTCTTGCAGTGTTTCTGTTAAAGCCAGAATTCTTTCTAATGGCAGGCATTTCTTTCAAACTGATTGAATTAGGTTTGGTCATTTTATGTTGTTACTGGTATAGTTATTTGGCTTTTTCTATGTTTTCTTTATTTCTTTATTTATGAAAGACTTATTGGGAAAATTCTTGCCATCCTGAATAAATTCTGTTTATTGCTCTTCTTTTCATTTTTTTGTTATTTTCTGTTTGCTTTAGCATTTAGTGAGTTCCCTGATTTTATCTTTTACTATAATATTCCTAGTTTTGTGTTCGATGGCTTTCTATTTTACTTCTGACTTTCTTATTTTTATAGCACACCATATTTATTTTTCTGAAATTTTCTTCTGCTCTTTTATTAGATGGAAACATTTCTCCCATATCTAAATCTAATCCTTAAACATACCCTTTAGGAATGAAATACTTAAAAATTTTGTTTGGATTTATTTTCTGGCAGGCTTTCTGACAGAACCCAGATTGACTGCCGTTTATATGTGCAGCCTGGTGTCCTTTGTCAAGAGTGAAGGAAACTGGTTAGTATAAATGTGAGACCAGAAGACACTATTCCCTCAGCTGTGGACTTAGTCTTTTGTTCACTATCTACCTGGAGTTACCCTTACCAAGTTTTATATAGGAGGCTCATCATGTCTCAGAAAAGAACCTCCACTCTTGTGGAGAAATGGGGTGTGTGAATCTGAGAAAGGGACTTTATTCTAGTACATTCATTTGTTCCTCTGTTGTCAACACCTACACCTACAGTCCTGTTGTTGTTGTTGTTGGTGGTGGTGGTGGAGGAAGCAGTGGTGGTATTGGTAGTGGTGATGGTGGTGGTGGTGGTGGTGGAGGTGCTTGCTGATGTTGGTGTTGTTAGTGGTGTTGTGGTAGTGCTGATAAATAATGGTGGTGTTGTGGTGATGCTGGCATTGATGAAGGTAATTCAGAATTTTAATTTATAGCCCAGACTATCTTCAGGTTCTCTATGTAACTCATGGAGACTTTGAATTCACTCTCTTTCTCCTGCAGCCCTTGAAGCTAGAATCACATGCTTTATGACCATTCTCAGTCTTCTGTGTTATGTAACATCTGGTACTTCAAGCTAAACTGTTCAAGAGTTCTGAAGTAAAACATTGGTCTGTGTCTTATTGCTGTTATCCTCTGAATACCTAAGATCTAGCCATGCTCTGCTCTTTCGTTGTTGCTGTTCCTCTTCTGTAAAATAGTTTTAACTCGTGATTTTTATTACTCCTGTCCTCTACCATTCTATAGTCTCTGACCTCACCCTTCCCTTCTGGGTTTTCAGTGTCATGTGGAATGAATTTACTTTTTCTTAGTGGATAAAACTATGTTCTTGGGCAGAACAGGTCTCTGTGTACTCTAAGTTTGGAGTTCATTCCTATTATCTTCTTGTGTGGGTATTGAACCTACAGCCTTGAGCATGCTAAACGTGTGCTCTGACACTGAGCTGTGTTCCATCCCAGTGTCCAGTCTAATTTGATAATTTCATTTGGAATTAGTATTTTGACCTGTGGAGATATTGTTGCAATGTCAGTGGCATTAAGGTAAACTTCAGATAAGACAGTAGGTCAGTGGCATTAAAGTAAACTTCAGATAAGACAGTAGTAGCTCTTTAAATTTTAAGATAATGAACAATCATGCCTGTAATTACATTTTAACAGGATTTCTGAAGACTTTCAACTCTGGCATTTAAACTAAATTGTTTATGCAAAGCTAAAATGATTTCATCTTATTTTGTAGCTGTAATCATGTTGAAGTTTAAAGATGGAGATGGAAAGAAAATCCCTTCATAAATTACCAACCAAACATGAGTATGCACATTCTTTGGGGAAAATTCTAGCAGTTCTGTCTGGAGACATAAAAAAGGTGATGCTCCATGACCTGGACATCTAATTTTAGAGGCTCATCAGAAGCAGGATGCTAGAGATGAAGATAAACCGCAAATCTCTACCATGTTGAGCTTCTTTATTAAATATTCAGACATAAACTAGAAAAGTTCTTTGTGGTGATATTTCATTTGTACTTTAATAAATAAAACTTGCCTGAAGTTCAGAGAGCAATACAGTTTCACTGATCAGCCTTACAGACCAGGCAGTTGTGACATACACCTTTAATCCCAGTGGCCACACTAGTTTGACATAGAAACCAGGTGGTGAACACCTTTAATCCCAGCACCAGAGAGGAATATAAGACGGGAGGAGACAGTTCTCAGTCTCAATCTCATTGTGAGATTCCTGGAGGCAGGGTCGCCATTTTGGACTGAGGTAGGGATAAGAGCCAGTGGCTAGTTGTTTTGCTTTTCTGACCTCCAGGTTGAACCCCAATTTCTGTCTCTGGATTTTTATTAATTGTGCTATAGTTCTTACAATGGAAGAATTCATAAATATAGTAATAGAAAGCCATAGGGTAGAGATTTAAGTCTTAAGACTGCTGTTTTTGAAGTGTGTTTAAAGGACTACGTATGTGCCTGGGACATGGCTTAGTGACTGAGAGCACTTATTCACACCTAGCATCCAGATTCGGTTCCCCCCACCGACATGATAGCTCACTGTCCATTACATCAGTTATGGAGGGTCTGAACCCTTCCTCTGATTTCTACAAGTGCCAGGCATGTATGCAGTGCACATGCATGCCACTGAACTCTCATACGTATAACATTTATTGACACTACAAATATAAAAATGATACATACCTTAGGTTTGTGGGATAAAATCCGGGTCTTCTATACGATTCCATTGGTCGACTTCTCTGTTTTTATGCCAGTACCACACTGTTTTCATTACTGTAGCTCTGTAATAGAGTTTGAAGTCAGGGATGGTAATGCCTCCAGAAGATCCTTTATTGTATAGGATTGTTTTGGCTATCCTGGGTTTTTTGTTTTTCTATATAAAGTTGATTATTGTCCTCTCCAGATCTGTGAAGAATTTTGATGGGATCTTGATGGGGATTGCATTGAATCTATAAATTGCCTTTGGTAGAATTGCCATTTTTACTATGTTGAGCACTGGACTGAGCTCCCAAGGTCCCAATGAGGAGCAGAAGGAGGGAGAACATGAGCAAAGAAGTCGGGACCACGAGGCGTGCATCCACCCACTGAGACAGTGGAGCTGATCTACGGGGAGCTCACCAAGGCCAGCTGGACTGTGACCGAAAAAGCATGGGATAAAACCGGACTCTCTGAACATGGCGAACAATGAGGGCTGATGAGACACCAAGGACAATGGCACGGGGTTTTGATCCTACTTAATGTGCTGGCTTTGTGGGAGCCTAGCCAGTTTGGATGTTCACCTCCCTAGATATGGACGGAGCGGGGAGGACCTAGGACTTACCACAGGCAGGGAACCCTGACTGCTCTGTGATCTGGAGAGGGAGGGGGAGAGGTGTGGGGGGAGGGGGAGAAGGGTTGGAGGAGGGAGAGAAGGGTGGGAGGAGGGGGAGGGAAATGGGAGGCTGGGAGGAGGTGGAAACTTGTTTTTTTTGTTTATGTTTTTTTTTCTTCTTTTCTCAATAAAAAAAAATGATACATACCCTATTTGGAACTATTTATTAGATTTTCAATAAAACTACATTAAAAATTCTTTGTGAAACTTTTTATATGCAAACAATGGTAGAAGTACATAACTTGATTTTATTAATAGCGGGAAAAGGTAAATAAATCTAAATTTATGTAATTAGTATTGATTTAGGCTTTTGGAAACTTTTCTAGGTAAACGGTCATTTTTATAATTTAATCACTAATTATAGAGAACTAAACACCTGAATTATCATTTCACCAATTATGAAATGAAAATTAGTGCATGCATGGTATTGAAAAGAAATGAAGTAGGTGGATCTATATATTCACATACACATCCATGAACTGCAGCTACATAAATTCTTTCAGAATAAAAGTTACGTGAGCTGCATTGGAAGTTTTATGGATATAACTTTAATGATAGAATATTTTGAAATGACTATTTAAAAACATGCATACATCTAAATTCAAAACATAGATAATTTGATCAAATTAAATATTTAAATTTTGTAAGGGGGCAATAGACACTCTGTTCATGAGTATTTAAAACTATGCAACTTTTTTTTTCTATAATCACTGTGCAAACATTTTAAGTATCCAGGAACCAAAGCCTTACTCAATCTATTAAAAATGGAATTGTAAAATGCATTGCCTGGTATTTTCATAACAACGAAACTTTAGAAAATTGCTATCATTAAACAGAATTGTTAGAATATTGCTGAAGAGTAGAGGTGAAGTTGCCTTCTGCAGCTTCCTTTATATGACATGGTAATAAAAAAGCACAGGACTTTCTAAACTTAGAATCCTTAATAGATTAAAATATCTGCTTCATCTATCTGGCTCTATGATTATTACAAGTGTTTGTTTATAATTTTGGATGGGCATTATACTGAATGTTTTGTATTTCCCTTAGATACCCTTTATTCTCACAACTGAAATGAGAAGTATCATGATGATCTGAGAGATTTTCCGTCTCTTTCAAAAGTGCTATTCTTTTATGAACAACTTTAAAAGTATTCAATCATTAATTTTTTGAAATATAGTTTTCATAAGTTATTCTGATCAGAATTTCTTCTCCCCGATTTCCTTCCAGATCCTTCCCTCCTCAACACCATTTCAACTCTATGCCTTCTCGCATGGAGCACACGCAAGCAAATACAAAACAATCAAGAATAAGACAAAATTAACAGAAAGTAAAACAAGAAAAGCATGAAAAACACATAAACATACACATACAAACATACACATACAAACACAAACATTTACTCATGCACACATACAAAACACAGAATGGGAAACCATAATAGATTAGTAAAAGATCCATGAAGCAAAAAAAAAAAAAAAAAAAAAAAGTATCAGACAAAGCAAAAAAGAAAAAGCATGAGAAACACATAAACACAAAGAAATACACACATTCAAATCACATACAAACACAAAACCGCAAACCATAGTAAATAAAAAGTAAGGTAAAAAATGAAATGCCCAAATGAAGCATTAGGAGCCAAAACATATCCAGAAATACCACTGAGTTCGTGGACATGGGACTTGCCCTTACGTACAGTTTTTCCATCCAATTATACTCCATTGGAGGAAACTGACTTTTGTTTTGTGAGTGGTTGGTTGTCAGTTGTAGATACCTTTCAGAGACAGAAGCCACTGTCTGCTCCCCCTCTTGGTTCTGAAAACCCATCTGACTTGAACATGTGCAGGCCCTGTGCCAGCTGCCACAGTCTCTGGGAGGTCACCTCTGTATCAGCTCCGTTGTATCGGAAAGGCACAGTTTCCTTGGTATCTTTCCCCTCTGGCTCTTACATTCTTTCTTCCTCCTCTTCTGCTTTCCTGAGCCCTGAGGGAAGCGGTTTGATGAAGACATCCCGTTTGGGACTGATTCCAGTGGTCTCTCACCCTCTGCATGCTGTCCAGTTCTGGGGTCCCATCTATTGCAAGAGGAAGCTTCTCTGATGATGGCTGAGCGAAACACTGATCTATGGGTATAGCAGAATTCGGTTACAAGTCATTTTATTGCTGTTTCCTTACAGAGCAGCAGTGTTTTGTTTTGCTTTACTCCAGATTTATGCCTTGTCTCAGGTTATGGCCATCTGAGTAGTTTCAGGCATGACTTCCAAGCTCTGGAGTGAGCCGTAAACTAACCAGGTAGTGACTGGTTCCTCCCACATGTGTGCCATCCTTGTGTATCACGCAGACTGGTCGCCATTGTAGAATGGTTTGTAGCTGGATGGGAGTCACCGTTCTCCTTTAGTGATGTGCAGAGGATCTTCCATTATAGTGAACACTGGTCAGGCATGGTGAAGGCTCTAGTTAGGTGCAGTTGACATCTCTGCTTTCATTTCTCCTGGCATCAAATCCAATTTAGACCTTTATTTCGATTTGTTGATCTCAAAGCTCAGAACCAATCAGGATGTTTAGTTTGTCAATACCAAAGGAAGATTTTTAAATGGTTTCCAATAGTCCTGTCTTGTTGCACTGTGAGAACAAAGGACCAAGACAAAGACATAGATGTTGGACAGAAAACTTCTTTAAATGAACTGTGGTTTAAACAAATTGAAAATTGAAAATACTGCAGATATTTTTAAATATTTGTCTTTAAATGACTGGTCTTTATTACCTGGATCAAGGCAGTGACTCTGAATCTTCAATGGGACAGGGAAATGTTCAGATGTGCTCACCTTGTGTGTAACACAGTGCTCTGCTTCAAGGAAGAAGCTTTACTGTGTTGTTCACTTTTCTGGGGCACTTTTCTAATTTACTTTGTTTTCCTTAAAATAAGCATAAAATCCAATGCAAACTGCATGGAATTTTAAATGGTCCCAAATGTGTTTACCGAGAAGAACAGCATACATTCTCTGTGTTTATCGGAATACTTCTACAGCTGCAGCCTTCAACATGCCATGTGGAATGTGTTTCAAACAAAAATGCCTTCTTCATTTTTGAAAATAATAATCTAAAGATTTTCAGACTTCCTTTCATTAAAAATTGAGATTAGTGCATATGGTTTTCTGTTCACTATTTCATGACGCTGGTTTGTGCTGCTGTGTGATATAGAAGACACTTATCTAAACCATCTCCAAGGTCTATGTGTTTCATCAGACAGAGTAATGGTTAGATGATTACAGATATTTTTATAGTCTTCATGTGGATTTTTCAATGAATATTTTTGAATGAATTAGAAACACTGTTATTTAAGGGTAACATATTTTTAATAAAATGATGTGTGGCAATGGATGAGAGAGTACACTAGCTATGCTGCCAGGGTCAGCTGTTGACCTCAGACAGCGTATTCCCTAACACACTTGTGCAAGCCAGTCTGGCGGAAACTCGGATGCCTTGGCCATTACTTCTGACTCAGCATGTGCTAACATAGCAGGTGTTTATCAGGAAGTGGCATTTTAAGTACTTTCTATCCTACTAGGACAATTTGCCTCTCATAGATTTCATGTACTTTGGAAATCTTTGCATATTGTGGGTTAATGTGTAATCCACAGCTATTTTTACGTCTAGTGAAACAGGACACCAGTTCGTTTTCTGGTGTCCGATTTTAGGAGTTTTATTACAAACTTCCAGTGGGAAATGCCTGGGCTCTTTTTATTAATTCAGACGTGAATCAAAAAATAGGATTTGGTATTTATAGTCCTTAATTTATATTCTGCTTTGCGCTTTTTTTTGCAGTTTAAAAATATTTATGTATTTGAGCTTTAGTGTTAGCCTGTGTTAGATGAGAGAAATAATATCCACCCTTTATAGTTGTTTATAGTTTCATAAAAATACATAAAGCACTTTAGTGCCTTTTGCATAGTAGCCAGTGTATTAGTGAAGATCAGTATGATTCTTGATAATCTATGACAATTAATGATATACAAGTTAGAATAGTCTTTATTGCCTTCTAATTGATGAATACTTTCCATTATTTTATTTATTTATTTATTCATTTTGAACTACAGTTCTAAAATAGCATATTTAAGTTCCCCCAAGGCATTGAGATATGTTACATTATTTCTCTTTAGAGACTCTAAATCAACAGGGATATTCCCTGTCCTGACTGGTAAATTGTGATCTTAGAATCTGCATTCAGTATATAATGGCATTTCAGTCTCTCATAGATATTTAGTAATTTCACATACCTGCTGAAAAATGTTTACGTGGACTATATTTTTTTCATATCATATCAGAATTATTAGTCATTAGTTTCTTGTTGTTGTTGTTGTTATTTTGTTTTATTTTTGGGTATAGTTTCTCTGTGTAACAGTCCGAACTGTGATGGAACTAGCTCTTGTAGACTAAGTTGACCTCAAGCTCACAGAGATCCGCCTACCTCTGCCTCCTAAGTGCTGGGATGAAAGGCGTGAGCCAGCACCTCCTGGCCAAATATGTAGTTCAGGCTGACCTCAAACTCAGATCCCCCTGCCACTGCCTCTTCAGCATATCCTACCGGCCTTTGCCACCAGAACAGGCTAGTTTCATTTTTATAAATAGCAGTATTATAAGGCGTTTTTGTTTGTGTGACTCTTTTCATGTGCTTCCGCTTGGGTGGGGTGCTGGCTGGGTAAGCATGTGCAGCTGCCAGTGTATGCTACAAATGATGACTTTGGAATCCAGCAAGGATTTAACTGCCTTTCATATTTCCAAGGCAATGTTGTGGTTTTTACTGAGGGTTTTACATGATTGAACTAAATTCTTCTTTGTTCATCAATTACTGAACACATTTTTATATTTCTCAGTAAATATTTGAGATGCAAAGATAAAGATGACAAATTCTTTGCCATGATAGATATTTAACTTGGTTGAATAGGAGCAAAAGTTCACTTAAATGATCACTACAGAGGTGCAAAAAGCTGTTTTTAAAGTTCATTAGAAGTCCAAGTGCCAAGGGCCTTCGAACGAGGACCAACACAGCACTTGTGTCAATAAAACTTCTGGAAACTCTTTTTTTTAAAGAATTTTTAAATTGATTGTATTGAGATGTACATTTTTCTCTGCTCTCCTTCCATCCTCTCCCCTTCCTTTCAACCCTGTCCCATGGTCCCAATGCACCCAGTTTACTCAGGAGATCTTGACTTTTTATAGGTCTCTTCCATATTAGATTCATGTCTGTCTCTCTTACTGTCCTCATTGTTGTCTAAGTTCTCTGGGATTGTGGATTGTAGGCTGGTTTTCTTTGCTTTATGTCTAAAAGACAGTTATGAGTGAGTGAGCACATATGATAATTGTCTTTCTGGGTCTGGGTTATCTCACTCAATATGATGTTTTCTAACTTCATGCATTTGCCTGCAAATGTCATTAATTTTTTTTCTGGTGAGTAGTACTCCATTGTGTAAATGTACACATTTTCCTTATCCATTCTTTGGTTGAGAGGCATTTAGGTTGTTTCCAGGTTCTAGCTATAACAAGCAATGGTGTTATGAACATAGTTGAGCACATGTCCTTGTGGCACGATTGAGCATCATTTGCTGTGTACCTAAAAGTAGTATTACTGGGTCTTGAGGAAGGTTGTTTCCTAATTTTCTGAGAAACCACCACACTGACATCCAAAAAAGCTGTACTAGCTTGCATTCCCACCAGCAATGCAGAAGTATTCCCTTTACCCTAGATCCTCTCCAGCATAAGTTGTCATCAGTGTTTTTGATCTTGACCATTCTTTCAGGTGTAAGATGTAATCTCAGAGTTGTTTTGATTTGCATTTCTCTGATGACTAAGGATGTTGAGCATTTTCTTAAGTGTCTTTCAGTCATTTTAGATTCCTCTGCTGAGAGTTCTCTGTTTAGGTCTGTACCCCATTTTTATTGGATTCTTTGTTCTTTTGATGACCAATTTCTTGAGTTCTTTGTATATTTTGGAGATCAGTCGTCTGTCTGATGTGGGATTGGTGAAGATATTTTCCCATTCCGTAAACTGCCATTTTGTCTTCTTGACCATGTCCTTTGCTGTATAGAGGCTTTTCAGTTTCAGGAGGTCTCATTTATTTATTGTTTCTCTTAGTGTCTGTGCTACTGGGGTTATATTTAGAAAGTAGTCTCCTGTGCCAATGCGTTCAAGTGTACTTCCCACTGTCTTTTCTATGAGGTTCAGTGTGGCTGGCTTTATGTTGAGGTCTTTGGTCCAAGTGGACTTGAATTTTGTGCATGGATGTATATATAGATCTATTTTTATTGTTCTACATATTGATATCCAGTTATGCTAGCACCATTTGTTTAATATGCTTTCTTTTTTTCCACTTGATATTTTTTGCTTCTTTGTCAAAAATCAGCTGTTTGTAGGTGTGTGGGTTAATATCTGGGTCTTCAATCAATTCCATTGGTCCTGTTTTTATGCCAATACTAGTCTGTTTTCATTACTGTAGCTCTGTAATAGAGTCTGAAGTCAAGAATTGTGATGCCTCCAGAAGTTCCTTTATTTTACATGATTGTTTTGGGTATCCTGGGTTTTTGCTTTTCCATATGAAGTTGAGTATGTTCTTTTGAGGTCTGTGAAGAATTTTGCTGGGATTTTGATTGGCATTGCATTGAATTTGTAGATTGCTTTTGGTAAGATTGCCATTTTTACTATGTTAATTCTCCCTACCAAAAGGCATGGGAGATCTCTACTTTCAGGTGTTTTCTTCAATTTCTTTCTTCAGAGATTTAAAGTTCTTGTCATAAAAGTCTTCTATTTGTTTGGTTAGAGTTACTCTGAGATATTTTATGTTATTTGTGGTTTTTGTGAAGGGTGATGTTTCTCTGATTTCTTCCCCAGCCCATTGATCAAGTGTGTATAGGAGGGCTACTGAATTTTTGAGTTAATTTTGTATCCTGCTACTTTACTGAAAGTGTTTATGAGTTGTAGAAATTCTTGGTAGAAATTTTGGGGTTGCTTATGTAATCTATCATATCGTCCGTCAACAAATAGTGAGAGTTTGACTTCTTTGATTTGTATTCCCTTGATCTCTTTTTGGTGTCTTATTGCTCAAGCTAGGACCTCAAGAACTATATATTGAATATATATATAGAGAGAGAGTGGACAACCTTGTCTTGTTCATAATTTCAGTGGGATCAATTTGAATTTCTCTCCATTTAGTTTGATGCTAGCTGTTTGCTTGTTGTATATTACTTTCATTATGTTTAGGTATGTTCCTTGTATCCATACCCACTCCAAGTCCTTTATCATGAAATGATGTTTTATTTTGTCGAAGGTTTTTTTAATCATCTAATAAGAAGATCATGTAGTTTTTATTTTTTAGTTTGTTTATATGGTGGATTACGTCGACAGATTTTCATAGGTTGAACTATCCCTGCATCTCTGGGATGAAGCCAACTTCATCATGGTGGATGATGGTTGTGATGTGTTCTTGCATTCGACTTGCCAATATTTCATTGTGTATTTTTGCATCAATGTTCATGAGTGAGATTGGTCAGTAATTCTCTTTCTTAGTAATGTCTTTCTGTGGAATGGGTATCAGGGTAATTGTAGCCTCATAAAAAGAATTTGACAATGTTCCTTCTGCTTCTATTGTGTTGAACAATTTGAGGAGTATTGGTATTATACTTCTTTGAAAATCTTGTAGAATCCTGAGCTGAATCCATCTGGTCCTGGGCTTTATTCGGTTGGGAGACTCATTTATTTAACAGTTATAGGTCTATTTAATTTGCTTATCTGGTCTTGATTTAATTTGGTAAGCCATATTTATTCAGAAAATTGTTCATTTCCTTTACGTTTTCCATTTTTGTGGAGTACATGTTTCTGAAATATGACCCAATGATTTTCTGGATTTTTTTCCATGTCTGTTGTTATATTCCCCTTTTCATTTCTGATTTTATTAATTTTGTTATTCTTTTGAATAAAGGTTTATATTTTTGTTGATTTTTCTCAAAGAACTAACTTTTTCATTCATTTATTATTTGTAATGTTTTCTTTGTTTCTATTTTGTTGATTTCAGCTCTCAATTTGATTATTCTTTGCCATCTAGTTCTTCTGGGTGAATCTGCTTCTTTTGTTCTCGAGTTTTCAGGTGTTCTGTTAACTCACTAGTGTGGGATTTTTTTCAGCTTATTTATGTAGGCATTTAGTGCTATGAATTTTCCTCTTAACACTGCTTTGATTGTGTTTCATAAATTTGGGTATATTGTGTGATCATTTTCATTGAATTTTAGGAAGTCTTTAACCTATCCCTTTATTTCTTCCTTGATCTATTGAAGCTTCAGGTGAACATTGTTCAATTTCCATGTGTTTGTGGGCTTTCTGGAATTAGCATTGCTATTGAATTCTAATTTTAAGTCATGGTGATCTGATAAGATACATGGGGGTTATTCCATTTTTTTTTTGTATTTGTTGAGACTTGTTATGTTACCTAGTATGTTGTCAGTTTTTGAGAACATTCCATGAGGTGCTGAGAAGAAGGTATGTTCTTTTATGTTTGGATGGAATGTTCTATAGATGTCTGGTAAGTCCATTTGAGTCATAACATCTTTTAGTTCCCTTATTTCTCTGTTAATATTTTATCTGACAGATCGGTCCATTGGTGAGAGTGGGGGTTGAAGCCCCCCACTATTAGTGTGTGGGATTTAGTGTTTGATTTAAGCTTTAGAAATGTTTCTTTTACATATGAGGGTGCCCTTGTATTCGGGGCTTAGGTGTTCAGTATTGAAAACTCCTGGAAAATTTTAAGGTATGTGAGGAAAAACTGAAAGTGCATAGAGTATCTTAGAATCTGAATTGTAAAGCATTGTCTTTTTGTTCTTCGAGTGCTTTGGTACTGTAACAAGTACATTTTATAGTACTTTAAAAACTATAATGGGAAAATAATTAGGAAACATAATATGAGTTATTCTTAATGGAAATGCTTACATATCCATTAAGTTTAGAAAGCAGAAAACTTAACTCTGGGTCTAAATTCATTCTACTTATATTTAGGTGGGGATTTAATTTGATGAGTAATAATAATAATGATGATGATGATAATGATGGTGATTATGCCAACAATAACATTTGATGTATTATCTTCATCTTTGCCCCATACTGCTATAAGAAGATCATTTATAAGATACTTTCTTCTCTTGCACTCATCTGTTCCTGAAATACTCGAGTGCATGTGTTTTCTACTTCTTGTCATTAATTCAGAAAACGAGTGGTCTCTGATTTTACGTACATTGTTTTCATCAGTGGGTTCCCCCCTCAGTACATTGAAAATGTATATTCTCACAATGTTAGGCAACTATCTGACCTTAAATGTAATAAAAATTCTTTGATAAATTTAAACACTTCATTTTGCTAATAGCTTTCTCAATTCCACATTTTTCATAAAAATGATCAATAATGGCACAGTTCATAAAGTTGTGGAACTAAGTAATTTGGCAACCAGTCTTTAGTTTTTTAATGCTCATACTACCTCTCTTCCCTCCCTTCCTCTCCCCTCACCTTCTCGCCTCTTGCTATCCCTCCCCTTTCTCTTTTCCTTCCTCTTAAAATGTTCCTGAAGATTGAACCCAGTGTTATTTACCATGCTCTGAGTTGCCCACATTTTATTTAACAAATATTTTTAATTAAAAATATTTTTCTAAGAAAAAGGGAATAGAAATCAATACCTATTTTATTATGCATTTTGATTCTTCAGCCTTTTATATAAATAAAGTGTTTTCATGTGGTTAATGTTTTGTTTCCTGACTTTTAAAGTTAACAATAAATTATGAGTACCTTTAAATGTTACCTCTATTTACCATGTGAATTAGTGGCTGTATTTTAGTAGCATATGGTGGAAAAAATTGGAAACTTTATCTAATTGCCTATTGTTGAGCACTTCTCACAACTTTCCTTCACTCTTGTGAAATATGAAGAAGTGTTCTCAGAAAAAGCAATGAGAGTGCTATTTATGTTTCATGTATGATAATTGCATGAGAACGAGATTAAAAAATAAAATGTTTCAAAGGTTCCATCTCTTAATACCCCTGATGGAGAATACCTTGCATGTATGAAGGGACAGCTTTCAGAGCATAGCAGTGCAGGGCTCATAACTGAGACAACTATAATAAAAGGCATATTACTAACAGAAAGGTATACCAAATCTATTTAAGTTTTATATGGCATAGAAACCTTCAGAAATGAAAACATCAAGACCAAGAATGCCAGGTCCATGGGAAGTCATGGAGGAATATGATCGGAGACCAGAAGGTTAGCTTTGATGATAGAAAGTTGGGGTTCCTCAACAGAGCCTTCTCTTCAGGACCTTCTTTGCTTTCCTTTGTAACATTCATTCCCTACAGATAGGCAGCCATTGCCAAAGGGTCTCTGGAGCTGCTTTCAGAGTAGGTAGGACAAACCATTCTCTTTTGGATCAGCTGGCCATAGAGAAATGTAGGTCAGAGAGGGTATTTGCTTACTACAATTTACAGTACTGCTTTGACTTTGTAACCCTTTGTGGTTATTTTCTTTTAGTCTCATGCATAGAGAGGCATTGTCCTTGGCTTTTGTAAGCTTGACCCAAGCAGGAATCATTTGGAAGCAGAGAACCTCAATTCAGAAAATGCCTACATCAGATTGACTTGTGGGCTAGCATGTGGGAGCATTTTCTTGATTAATTATTGATATGGGAGGGTCCAGCCTAGTGTAGGTGTTGCCACCCCAGGATAGTTGGTCCTGAATTGTTTATAAACAGACTGAGAAAGCTTATGAAGAGAAAAAACAGTAAGCATCTTCCTCCATAGCCTCTTCCTCCTGCCTTGATGTCCTTCGATGGTGGGTGTTAGAGTGAAACAAAGATTTTCTCCAAGTTGTTTTGGGTCATGGTGTTCTAATATAGAATTAGAAACCCTAAAACAGGCATCATCACCCCAAAATGTGTGAGTGTGCTTTCTTCTCGTGTTGTAGTCATTTGATTTCACACATAGATAAACCGTGATATAGAATACAATTACACAGATTCAGAAGAAACTGTACTTCATGTTTTAAATTTCAATTTTGGTTATGCTTTGTATGATAATCTCATGAGATGCTGGCTGGGCAGCAACAATGAATGACAGCTCCAAATTAGTCACATGATTACTAAATCCATATTTAGAAGGTATGTTCAACCCTGGGAACCTAGACCAAGCCCAAAGGGAGTTATGAATGTGGCCCAACATAAAATCATAATACTTAACTAAAATATTCTGAAATTTCTTTGTATGATTTATTTTTAGAATTTGATTGAGTGGTTCTTGAGTATGAACTTTGTAGATAACATCACTTCACAGTGTCAGAAGTTTAGACACACCTAGAAGTTGCTATGTTGTTGATCGGTGATCATTCAGAGATTAATTGTACTAAATACATTTTATGTTTACTATTTAAAATTTTCATGAATTCATCAGGCTGTGACCCAGCTGTATACATACACAGATTTATAGTTACAAAACAATGTGATCCAATTAGAATTAAACCTGATTTTACTTAATTTAAGCAACTTGGAGAAAAGCTTTGTTTCACCTTCTATCCCTCAGGTTGCAGCCCACCATCGAAGGACGTCAAGGCAGGAACCTGGAGGCAGGAAGAAGAGGCTATGGAGGAAGATGCTTATTGGTTTTCTCTTCATAAGCTTTCTCAGTCTGTTTTTAAACAACTTGGGGCCAAATGGCCTTATAAATTAAATAAATTTAGTATTATTTTATTTAATTAGTAATATTATTTTACTTAATAATAGCTTTTATTTCTGAAATCACTGATGCTATAATGTTCTCAGGTATCTATAAAAGTAGTTCTATAGATCCAAACTAAGCCTTTTGTAAATCTCATCTTTTGTAACACCAAGCATGATATAGAACTACACCCACTACTTTCAATGACACAGAAACAAACTTAGAAGTTTTAATGCTTAGGATCAATGGCTTTAACACATTCCTCTAAATAATTAAAATTGTGATATGATTGATTACTCTAATAATTGGGGCTGAATAGATCCCTCTTAGGTGAAATTGACTGATGGAAAAGAATTTAGAGGCAAAACAAAACAACAAAGTTCTTGCTGATGTGACTCAAGCCAAATCCATGCAGATCCCGACACAGTTCATATAACTTTAATTTCATGCTTTCATTCCATTAGGCAAAAGTATTTACATATAATTTTGGTCTTTATATAAACATGATGACAGGTGATGTTAGCTTACATAGAATCATGAATAGGTTCAGTTTATGAAACAGAGAAAGGGAAAATAGCAACAGAGGTTAAGATCCAGGCAGACAGAATATTTCACCACCCCCCAAAAAAATGAGTATTTTATCTACTATCATTTCTTATCTTTATATGCTACTATGGGATTCCACAATGGACTATCAAAGATTGGGTGATTTATAAAGACAGTGATTTTTCACAGTGCTGATTATCCATGACCAGCATGCCCACACATTTGGGTTGGGATGGAGGCTTTTCCTGTATTGTAGACAACTGTTTTCTGTGCCCTTGAGAGTGGAAAGAGCAAGGGGAGAGCTTTGGTCTCTGCATAGACTGCTAACTCTATAAAGGGGGCTTCAACTATATATCCAAGTTACCCCTCAAGAGCTCACCTCCCAATACTTTCACACTGGGCATGAGTATTTCAACCTACATGTTTTGAAGGGAACATAAACATTTGATCCATTGCAATAAATTGTAATATGTTGCACACTGAATCTACATCGACCACTGACATTGATTCTTTCAATTTCAGTTTCAATCAAACTTTTCCAAATATGAGTTTTTCCCTTAAAAATTCTAAAATAACAAGACACATTCAATAATTTCAGCAATAACCTCTAAACATCTTTTGCCTGTGTTGACCTTTAGTATAGATTTATTTCCTAGTCTATGTGGATTTATGTTCTTTTTATTTTTAAAGCCAGTCCCTTTCTGGAACCCGGTAGTAATTTGTTATGAATGAATAGTAGAGGTTTCTATTTATGTCATTTCTCTTTTGATTCTACACACTTTATCATTTTTATATTGAAATATAAAATTGTATTTTATATTAAAAACCCAGAGAAAGAAACTAAGTCATGTACTGCCACCCTTGCTAATGGTGGGTAGGACAGGTGAGACACCGGTGTCCCACAGTCCCTATGTCACACATGATCACAGGACAGATGAGAGGCCGGGGTCCCACAGTCCCTATGTCACACATGATCACAGGACAGATGAGAGGCCGGGGTCCCACAGTCCCTATGTCACACATGATCACAGGACAGATGAGAGGCCGGGGTCCCACAGTCCCTATGTCACACATGATCACAGGACAGATGAGAGGCCGGGGTCCCACAGTCCCTATGTCACCTATACTTACATAAAAACTTAGAAAAGTGAGTCTGTGTGATGCATGGCATGTGAAAAGTGTGTCTTCTTGAAGTATAGCTCTACACTAGGCAAGTATTGATGCTGATGCTGCTCTTTTCATGCTAGGTCTTCACTGAGTGCAACATGCGACTAGCTCAGTAAATATTCAATGTACAAATTCACTTTCACTTTTTATTTTGTCTTTTTTGAGATGAGAGTTTAATATGTAGTCCAGTCTGGAGTACCAGGGATTAACCCAATTTACAGCTTGCTGAGACTTTTTTAAGATTTGGATTTGGAGCAACTCATTCATTATTTCATTCAATGATCCCTTTAGAAAGCCTATCTCATTGTGATGATATTGTGCTTTGTGATGATGATAGGCTCGCCAAAGCATTTAGTGTTTCCACTTCACCTGTTCTGGCCTTGGCTGGTGGAGCTTTCTTTAGCTGTTCTCGCTAAACTTCAGTTTCTACCTTATTGCTACCAATTTTTATCCTCTGCACCTGGAAAATGACTTTTACTTAGTCCGCTGGTCTGCTCGCAGATGCCATTTTGTTCTAGAACACAGAAATTTCTTTGTCCTTGCTCAGTCATTATTGAGAGAAAAACTCGCAAATAGCACCATTTCAAAGACAACCTTATGATGGACCACATTAAGTGATTTTCCACTCTCAGTGAGATCAGTTGCCCGTTTGCCAGACAATAGGCCCAGTTGTTCTTATAAACCAAAGAGGACTATGGTGCTTTTGTATTAGCTCTTGCAGTCCTTTGTATAGCCTCTGCTGATATTTTTTTCATGTTTCACTAAAATATATTTTATTCTACAGAGGTATTTTATTCTTATTCTAATTTTTTAAAGAAAATTTATTTTTAATATTTTTCAAAGTATTTCCTAATGCCATGTCATTAGTAACATATAAGTCCCTCCTAAACTATTTCAAAAGATTTATGCACTATATATTAAAAATTTCAAACTGAAAATGTAAGCTTTAATACTATCATTTGAAATGTATCTTTGTAGTTTTAGAGTTTGGATGTTATGTTTGACAGGATACATTATGAGTTTCTTTACTTCTTGTTGTCATAGGAGGGAGATATTGCCAACTATCAGATAGCTTATAGTTTTAAGAATAAACTCATTCACACAAATTTGGTGTCTTAAGATTATAATAAAATGTTAGTTTATAATTTGACCTAAATCCAAGCCATTTTATGATACTATTTTCATTTTTTAGAGAGATTTTAAACTTCTATCTTAAAATAAGAGAGGCTAAAATTTGATAGTATATGAGACAAATGAAATATTTTCTCTGGAACTATAGTCATAACATAGTAGTGATTTAAAGTATGTAACTTAAAAAGCATGATTTCAATTTGCATAAAATATAATTCAAGCTATTTAATTTTTAAGTCATTTTGGACAAATCCTATGCTAGCATCACTTTTGCAGGAAAACAATATTGCACACACCATGGGACTTCATTCCCCACTCCCTTGGTTCCTATATCTCTTCCTTTTATGTCTCTCTTTCTCCCTCACTCCAATCATCTTACCCCAGCCCATCAGCAAGAGGAGAAACTGCAATGGAAACTGGAAATGATGTATGGAGAGACCTTTATTCACTCCTGCTAGAAGAGCGTACTAGGACAGCCATCACAGACATCAATATGGAGAGTTTTATAAACATATAAAATAGAATTCTACATAATCCACTTGTAACCATTCTGGGACATATAGTACAATGGCCCTCTATTCTACCACAAATAGTTTGCATCTGCATGATTGTTACTGTTTGCGTTACAGTAATAAGGAAAGGAGGAAGAAACTATGAGGCTGTTGGGAAAAAAGGATACGAGGGAGGTCAGAGAAGAACAAACAGAAAAATCAACAAAAAACAATTTTGTTTAAAATATGCTATGGTGAAACATAATGCTGGGTATCCTAGTGAAAAATTAAATAATAAAGAATAATGTTCTTTCTCTTTGAATAAAAGTTTCTAATGTAGAACTGGTATCCAAAGTAGGTTCTTCAGTTCTAACCATTAAATGTGTCTTTGCATACATTATTGTTAGTCTCCTAAATATAAATAAGTATATTAAATACTGTTTGAAGGAATATTATATTTAAAAGAAAATTCAATAATGATGTTCAGGATACATTTTTTTGAAATTTCATAGTAGATTGCAGCTGAAATGTGTGTAAAGAATGTATGTAGCTTTCTGGTGACAACCAAATAGCTTTATGTACTATAACTTCATAAAAATTAAAGATTAATTATGTCACTCAATGAAGATCATTCTTCCTGCTCTCTCTGTCTCAGAAACTGTTATTAGCTGACTTTCTTAATATTTATTACATCCTACTTATTTTAATTTCCAGTAAAATTTATTTATTTACTAATCCATGTTATCCTAATTTATGTTTTTAAATGTTTCATTGACTTCTTTTTAATAATATGCAGTTAGATACCTTTCTTACTTGATATGTTTAGGTTTCTTTTAATTACATTGCTTTATAAAATATGCTCATTATTTAAAAATTATGTTAAGCACATATTTAGGAAGTCTGTGTTATAGTCCTTGTAGAAGGACAGTGTATCCAAAAGGAAATCAACTGGATGCCTGCTTGTGTAGACTGCATTTTTCTTCTCAGGATTGGCTGCTATTTCTTAGTCCTGAATTAGTGTCTCACATACTGGACTGTGGAGGAGGATCTTGGCTTTCCTACGGCTGCTTTCTGGAATGACCGCTCTTCCTTAGCGGTTTTCATTTTTACCAGGCCTTATTGCAGCATTTACTCCTGAGACTTTTTAAAGAATACTTTCAAGTCTCGTCTTCTCTATTCACGTTTTCCCCTACTTCTCCATTTAAAATGATCGTAAACTTGCTCGCTGTGTCTTTCTTGTCTTTCACTTTTATCTCCCTTGTTTCCAGCCTATGTTAATGTTTTCTTTTGCCTTATTTAAAATATTATGGAACTATAAAATTTATTTTTAAAAGTGGATCTTCGTTAGCTGATAGTTCTCGGATATTGAAAACCCAAGGGTACAGAGGCATGTGCTGTGGAGCCCTTGCGTTAGCATAGCATGATGAACAACATGCTAAGGGTGACTTCTGATGCTGCCAGAACTGTCAGGAGACTCCACATTCGGGCCTTCATTGCGTCCTCTGCCCGTGTCTAAATAGCACTAATGGCTGATTGCGGACTGGTTTTTCTGACGCCTGGTTTTGGCGGTTGCATGTCTGAATCATAGCATTCTCTGGTCCAACCATTAGTTTTTATATCTGTCCTCCTTTTTGCTCCTTTGCTTTTCAGTACTGTTTAATATACCACTTAACACTTCTTTAATTTTCTATATTTTTTTCTAAAAGTTGTTTTTTTTCTTTTTTAAATATTTGATAATTTAGTAGTCTCTTACAATATTTGTAATTTTATGTGATGGCTGTCATCTTTTTACTAAAATACAACAGAAGGTATATTGCATACTGAGGGTGGATTTCTTTACTCCTAAGTCACAGTTATATTCACACAGAAATTAGAATTTTGCTCTGCTATGAGCTATGATAGTTTGTCTTCCTAAAGTTTTGATTATATTATTCTAAGTTTAATATTTCTGTTATGTGGATTTAAAGTAATATCATGGGATAGTTTATAACTTTAAATGTATAGTGCTTAATTTTAAACAATTAGTTAACAGCAACTAATCAGTAGTTCTCTACTTGCTGCTTAGAGTACTAGCATTTTTCTATTTGTTATCAATTATTGAATTTCTGATTGGAAAAATAGTTTGACAACTATGTCAGGATAGGGTCTGCCTTAGTCAAATGACTCTGTGCCAATATTATTATTGTCACTTTAATTTGTTTCTTTGGGTTGGACTCAGGACTCTGTTTTTTCTCTGCCCTCTCTCTGGTCCTCAGTTTGCCTTATGCTCCTGAGTCTGAGTATAAATTTTATTCTTTGAAAATAAGAGGATAACCCTATATGATCATATGTCAACTCCTTGATTGGTTTGAATGCATCTTTAATTTATGAGGTGGGGGAAAATATGCTACTTAATATAAACACATTAAATGAAAAAAATTCTTACCTTGTACTTAGTATCCAATATTCTCCCAAAAAATAGAATTGTGATAGCCTTTCTTGCTATTGCTTTATTAATAGATAACAAGAAACTTACCAAGGTATATAATTTATGAGGATTTTTTTAAATAATAGAAAGTCTGTACCATAAGATAGAACCTAAAATATAAATGAATACTCCAAGTACCTGGGGATGCAGTATAGGATTAGAGAATTTACTTAGCATGTATGATGCCTTGGATTTGGTGCTTGGCACTGAAACTATGATCACTGTCGATTTCATATTATTTTTGTGTGTGGTAACATAGCATTAATAACTGCTATGAAAGTATAGATTTGTGATATCGTAATTATGATGTAGGCAGTGTCTGTCTACCTGTGGATATGATTTAAGCATTTATCTCATAAAAATGAACAGAGTTTATGTCTTTCTGAATTCATTTGTATCTAGTGTTCATCTACACTTTCAAATTTATTTTTTCTTTTATTTGGTACTACATCTTCTTCTTATTGGCATGACCTTTTGACAATTAATTAACAATGTATACTCAAAAATTTCCACCCCAGGTCCTATGAATTACTCATCATTTTTGGAAATTTTGTTAGTAAAAAAAACAACTCAATTTACAATTAAAGCTCAAGTTTTCTGAGTCATTGCCAAACAATCTTTTTTCACACCAAATTATTTACCACAACATATAATCCTTGTCATGATGGAAAAAACAGGCTCATGCATTTGTAGAACATTCACTTATAATAAATGCTTTGCTAACAGCATAACGGCATGGAAATCAATAGGTAAGGAGCTGTAACAAGACAATGTATGACTCATAGCAAGTGACCCACAGTAAAAGTCATGCTTTAACTATTCAGACTAGGGGGGCACATCTGGTAACATTCTGTGTAAATACATATTCATATGTAGATGAGTATGCCTGCACACATAACAGGTTGCTCTGTGCCTGCAGAATGTCATATCCAAACTTATAACCTAGGCTCATGTGGACAAGGACAATTATTTCTATTTTCTGAATATGTATAAAACAAAAAGTTCTTTTCTGCATTCATTACCAGCATTCCTATAAAAAAGAATATTTTCTGAGATATATTTGTGTTAATTTTGAGACAGGGTTTTTCTTTCTTTTTTTTTTTTTGTTTTTGTTTTTCGAGACAGGGTTTCTCTGTGGCTTTTGGAGCCTGTCCTGGAACTAGCTCTGTAGACCAGGCTGGTCTTGAACTCACAGAGATCCGCCTGCCTCTGCCTCCCGAGTGCTGGGATTAAAGGCGTGTGCCACCACCGCCCGGCTAGGGTTTACACTGAACTCAATCTATAGTGAAGATTTTCCAAGTGTGTCACCTAAAGCCTACATAAAAATTAATTATTTAATACATGGTGCACCTTGTCAATTATAAAGAGTATTAGACTGAATTTCTTGTACCTAATGATGAATTGCCCTCATCCAAATATGTCATCATTGCTGTATCATTTTATAGCATCTCCAACAGCTATGAATTCTATTAGAATGGAAAGGTTGCAAAATTACAAGATTACCTAACAAAATCAGTCCAAACAAGAGCTTATTGATCCAAGCATAGCTCCTTAAATATATGAAACTTTGTAAAGGCCGGGCAGAACCAAAAATACTTACAACTCCAAAAGGACTCACTGGCAAGAACACATATTTCTAGGACTTAGCAGACTGGGCCAGGAGGATCTAAGCTTGAAAGTACCCTTGACTACAGAGCAAAACATTGCCTACCACATGAGTAACAGTTCAGTTAAAATAACCTACCTAAAGAACAGCATGCATCTAAGAAAGCATCTATCCATTCTATGTATTCAGTTGACCAAATCTGACATATCGTGTAATCACCAATGTGTTGACAAGCATGTTTTTCAATCCCTTTTTGCTTTGCCATTGTCCTTTTCCAGCCCAGATATCTTTCTGTCTTCTCATCTACCTACTTCTTCATATGTGTTTATAAATTGGATGTGTGTGTGTGTGTGTGTGTGTCAGGATGCTACATTACCTAGAGTCTGGGGTTTGTTTCAGTAACTATTGAATTCACAGTGCAGTCAGAGAGACAGATTCAAAGCTGAGTTGAACAAGAAAATGCTAATTCTGCTGCTGCCATAAAACACTGAGGGTTCTCAGCTGAACCTTAGTTATTCAGTGGTGTTGGCTAAGTCAGCACCAAGAACTGTTCACCTTGCAGATTCCTTTCCTTGTTTCTCCTTGGCCTCTTGGGGTTTCACCCTCTGTGTGAACTGGTTATTATTGCACTGTTTCTCTCTATGGTTCCTCCAGCTCTCTACGCTGCCCTACCAATTTTCAATTCCCAACCTCCCTGAGCAGAGAGTTCTGTTTCTTTCATTTTCTGAGACCTCTTGCTCTGTGCCTGGTAAGTGCTGTGGCCAGAACACTAGGATGATTATAGGATCACATTTCCTATTGGTTTGCCTTCTAGGATCACAGCTCTACACTACCCTTGGTCAATACTGAAAACAATTTCTTTCAAATTTTGCCCCCAGTGCACTTGTTTCCTTTTCTTTTCTTTGTTTAAACCCAGTGGTGGGGGTGGTGTTTGGATCTGCTTTTATTTTCTAATAGATTATAGCACATGCTCTACTTTAGGTTGTTGTTTTTGTTTGTTGCAAAATATTATAAAATTATTATAGTTACCTGAAGATAGGGTTATTTGAACTTACAATTAAATAAGAATTTGATTGGATATGACACAATGATCTATGTTTTGTATGAATCATTTATTGGTGTGTTTTACTTTAAAACTGTATGTAACATGTTGATGGATTTAGTCCTGGAATCTTACTGTATGTTAAATCTCAGGGAGTGTAAGTATGTCCATTATGGAAGACACGGACACCAGGAGACTGAAACATACTGTAATTTGCTTCTTAGAACTTAAGAACCTCTAACTCTACAGTGATTTGGAGAAAGATTCTTTTGTCTTTTATTTCCCTCTGGGCATGGTGTGTCTCTTCAACTCTGCTTTTAAAAGACCTCTTCAAAACCCTAATTATAAAAATGAGTATTTCCATCCTTGTTTCCTCAGCTGTGATTTTAATATATGTCTTGTGCAAAAGCAATTCTGGGAGACTTCTGTTCCTCTTTAGGTAGATCTGGAAAGCACCAGATAAGACGATTGCTTAATTCTGTAATTCCCCATCTATTTGACCATGGATCCCTATTGAATCCATGCCTATTCATAAATCACCCGACTCTGCTGATCTGTAGCAGTGTTTCTCAAAGACTAATCTCCATATGAAGCCTTTGTTGCTTTCATTAAATGTCAATTATAACTTATTAGGCATGGCATGTGATCTAAGATTTTGTCATTCCAGGAAACTCATATTTCTATTCCTGAGTATAGACTTCTCCTTCAGTATTAGTAAGAAAGATGAGTATAAATTTTTGTTTTTGAACCTTTCTGAGGCTGTAGCAATTTTTAGACTGGGCAATAAATGATGGCCCTATTTGGTGAGCTACGAAATAATAAAGTCAAAGCCACAACTTTATAAATAAAATCCTTTACTTAGAATGAATGATAAAAATTTAATATAAATTGACATATCTTCACAGAAGCACTAATTACATGGAATTAATGATCATAGCTGTATAATATGTGTACTATACTTTCATGAGGTAGTTTTTGCTTTGTTTTGTATGTTTATTTATTTATTTATTTATTTATTTGGAGACAGGGTTTTTCTGTATAACAATTCTAGCTGTCCTGGAACTAACTTTGCAGACAAAGCTGGCCTCAAACTCACAGAGATGTGCCTATCTCTGCCTCTCAAGTGCTTGGATTAAGGTTTTACGCTACCACCACCATCTGGCTAAAACAAGGCATATTAGGTAATTTTAGTATACCTTCAAATGTTACTTCCAAAACAAGACAGCTGTGTTACCTCTTACTTTCTGGGAAGAAAAACATAAGAAAAACTGTTTCATTATTTATATGATTCTAGAATAAAGTTGATAATAAAACTGGATAAATCTGTATAAAAATAAATGTATTGATGGCTATCAATGTGTGGTAAATATTATTTTAGCAGATATATCCGGTATTTTACCATCCATTTCATTCTAGCAGCTATATACTTTATCATTTTAAACTAAAGATCTATAAATTCCCAAACAATATATTCAAAAGATAAATAAGAAATACTGCTATTTCAGTGGAGTTTTAAAGAATGATAGGATTAAGTAGCATGGCTTCATGGAAACTTCTGAAACATTCTGATAAAAGGTAACTCCCCTATTGCACAAAGAATATTTTTGTAAGTTTATACAGTAAACATCTCTTCGTCAAAGACATTTTTTTCAATGTCAGAAAGTAGACTGAAATGCAGGAGAGCAAACAAAAGATATACACCATGGGCAGCAGGTAACATCCTGTACTAGTCATTGCCCTCTGTTCCCCAGCCATCCTGGCTGCACAGAGTGTTCCCTAATCATCCTGGATGCACAGGGTGTTCCCCAACCATCCTGGCTGCACACGGTGTTCCCTAATCATCCTGGCTGCACACGGTGTTCCCCAACCATCCTGGATACACAGAGTGTTCCCTAATCATCCTGGATGCACAGGGTGTTCCCCAACCACCCTTACTGCACAGGGTGTTCCCCAACCATCCTGACTGCACAGGGTGTTCCCCAACCATCCTGGATACACAGTGTGTTCCCCAACCATCCTGGCTGCACAGGGTGTTCCCTAATCATCCTGGATACACAGAGTGTTCCCCAACCACCCTGACTGCACAGGGTGTTCCCCAACCATCCTGACTGCACAGGGTGTTCCCCAACCATCCTGGATACACAGTGTGTTCCCCAACCATCCTGGCTGCACAGGGTGTTCCCTAATCATCCTGGATACACAGAGTGTTCCCCAACCATCCTGGATACACAGTGTGTTCCCCAACCATCCTGGCTGCACAGGGTGTTCCCTAATCATCCTGGATACACAGTGTGTTCCCCAACCATCCTGGCTGCACAGTGTGTTCCCCAACCATCCTGGATACACAGAGTGTTCCCCAACCACCCTGACTGCACAGGGTGTTCCCCAGCCACCCTGGCTACACAAAATAGGTTAGCAAATATGTAAAAAGAATTGTTCAAAAGTGGTAGAATCATTGAATATATACCCACAGAAGATACCTATCCACAAAATGTGCTATCTACTGAAATAGTTCAGAAGTATTTAAGAATAAAAGAGTAATATCCAACTAGCAGTAGTATTACTGAATGCCATAGCAACTCTAAACAATAACTTTGAAATTTCTGTTTAAAAAACCATTCATATTTAGACTGTAGGACTCAATCTATATTGGTGCCTGATTTTGTGATACAAATATTAATAATTATTAAAATATTGGGAGTACAAGGAATTTCTCTGTAAAATTTATGTATTACACAATTGTTGCCAGAGGTTGCCAATTCATTCCCTGACCACCCTGACTCAAAATAACCACACAGAAATCTGTATTAGTTGCAACACTGTTTGACCAATAACTTAAGCATATGCCTGGCTAACTCTTATATTTTAAATTAACCCTCTTCTATCCATCTGTGCATCACCACAAGATTGTAGCCTACCAGTTTCAGTGGGCTCCACCAGGGGTGTCTGACTCCAGTGGGGCTACAATGCTTCTCTTTGACTCTACCTATTCTCTCTATCCTCTATCTGCTTGGTACTCCCACCTTCCCCTATTCTGATAAGCAACTGGCCAAAACACCTTTATTCATTAACCAATAAAAGCAACATATAAGCAACATTTATATCTACTTTATCTTCTATCATAACTAAAGAAAAACATAATTATAACTATATTCTTCAGCTCCATCAAGACCACCAGGATATAATATTACCTAAGTTAATAGGAAGTACATTGCAAGCAACTTCCAAAACTCTAGAATTGACAGAGACATCTTGCTGCCTGGACAGTCACCCAAAGTTATTCTGTAACATTTTGTGCACCCATCTTCAGCCTACAGGCCCAGAGTATTCGGTAGACTTTTCCATAAAGCAGGAAATTTCAAAGATAGCTCTACCTATATTGGCAGTTTGTCAGTCACTTTCTTCTTTGTCCTGCAGAATATCTGTCAAACTCTTTCATGAAGCAGGAACCCTGAAGGTCTCTCTCATTTTCCATAGGCAAC
The DNA here is from genome assembly GCF_018167655.1 of Microtus oregoni. Taxonomy (NCBI): domain Eukaryota; kingdom Metazoa; phylum Chordata; class Mammalia; order Rodentia; family Cricetidae; genus Microtus; species Microtus oregoni. Next base: position 47,924,159 of record NW_024543069.1, read on the forward strand.
TTCACCGGCATTATTTTTCTGTGGGTTCTGTATGTCCAGTTCATACAGCAAAACATCAAGCAGTCCAGGAAAGAGCAGTTTCTTGCCCAAATGGCTAACCAACTCCATAAGGAGCCTCTTTAATGCCCATCATCCCTTTAGATTGGTAATGCCAGGAGCAAATGTGTTTCTTTGTCATGAAAAGTCCTAAGTTCTTAACACATTTAAATGCCATATTCTGAGCCTTTGAAAGATTTGAAGAATACTTATCTAATTGAAATATATCTCTATATATCTAGAAATATAACTAACATGACTACAAGCATGACTATTATAGATGATTATCTATTAACTTATATTTCTTAATTATACATTACATTTTTAAATGAGCTGGACAAATACAATACCTTAATCAAGAGCAGAAATATACATATAATGAAACTGACTGAAAATTTCTATCTATAGACCAAGATCCATACCAATGCAAATCTCTGTAGCATATTCCCATTTAAATGTAAACAAACATTTATAAACAATATTTGGGAATTTGGGCATAGTTCTCTCCAAACAGCTTTCTGTTGTTTACTGGGCAAAGCATTTCTTGGGTTCATGGAGACCTCACAGGGGGTCTTGTTCAAGCCACCTTAGTCTGGAAGGAATCTACCGGTTCTCATCCTCTGTGGAAATGAAAGAAGAACCCAAATTTTGAAGTCAAAATACCTTTAAAATATACATGTTGGTTTAGCTTAGCAGGCCATACAAGGAAATGTAATTTTGTAGTTAGCTCCTTCACAGTCAAAAAGTTCAAATAAAACACAATAATATGTATAATCCAGATTTTCTGTATTTTCCATCCTTATGTTGCTTATTGTTTTTACGCCTTTTAATTTATGACTGTCTGTATTCTGTCACTTTAAAGATTTTACCTCTAAATTTTAAGACATTTGCTTCTTTTTATAATCGTCTATATTCTTTTTCTTTTCTCTCCTAAGCCTACATACATTTATCGAACACTATGACCCATTTAGAAGTCTTTATTTTTTTCTGAATCTGTCTTTACTGTGTACTTGTAATTATTTTGTGACAGAAGCACCTTTTTTATACTAAGCAGGCATGGCTAGAACTAACTCTGCAGTACTGCCTGTTGGCTTCACCCAATCCAACATGTCAGAGGCATGTTCACTGCTTCTAAGAGCCATTCTTTAGGCCCAGATCCAGAGTCAGGTCACAGCAGATCTGTATTGCCAATAAGCAAGTTGTAGCACTCTGCGCACAAACCCCATTTGAATGCTCTGCAGCTGGACCTCTCAAAAGAATCAGAGTTGGTCATTCAACTAGCATGAACCAGGAAGCCTTCTTAAAGGAGGTGTGCAGTTTTTGCTGCTACAGCTGTGTTAGGAAGCTTTCACTTAAAAGAACTGAGCCTCTGATTGTTTCTAGCAGACAGATCCACCTGAGAAAATACTGCTATAAAAAGTCATGCCTAACTCTGTTCTTTTGCTACTAGAATTTTTTTTTAAAGATTTTTCAGGTTTTATGTGGCTATAGCAGACCACATTGGTGTATCAATTTGTTGGCAGAGGCTGATTTTTCAATTCCTGGCTGCCCAGTCTCCTGAATAATCACACAGAAATCTGTATTAATTGCAACGCTGTTTGGTCAATAGCTTAAGTGTATTTATGGCTAACTCATATCTTTTTTTTTTTATTGCGAAAAGAAGAAAAAAAACAAACATAAACAAAAAACAAGTTTCCACCTCCTCCAAGCCTTCCATTTCCCTTCCCCTCCTCCCATCCTTCTCCCCCTCCTCCCACCCTTCTCCCCCTCCACCCACCCTTCTCCCCCTCCCCCCACTCCTCTCCCCCTCCCTCTCGAGTCCACAGAGCAGTCCCGGTTCCCTGCCCTGTGTTAAGTCCTAGGTGCTCCCCCCTCCGTCCATATCTAGGAAGGTGAACATCCAAACTGGCTAGGCTCCCACAAAGCCAGCACATTAAGTAGGATCAAAACCCCGTGCCATTGTCCTTGGCGTCTCATCAGCCCTCATTGTTCCCCATGTTCAGAGAGTCCGGTTTTATCCCATGCTTTTTCGGTCACAGTCCAGCTGGCCTTGGTGAGCTCGAAATAGATCAGCTCCACTGTCTCAGTGGGTGGATGCACGCCTCGTGGTCCCGAATTCTTGCTCATGTTCTCCCTCCTTCTGCTCCTCCTTGGGACCTTGGGAGCTCAGTCCAGTGCTCCTGTGTGGGTCTCTGTCTCTATCTCTATCCATCACCAGATGAAGATTCTATGATGATATGCAAGATATTCGTCAGTATTGCTCTAGGATAGGGTCATTTCAGGTTCCCAATCCTCAGCTGCCCAAGGAACTAACTGGGAACCTCATCTTGGGCACTAGGGAGCTCCTCTAGGGTCAAGTCTCTTGCCCACCCTAAAGTGGCTCCCTTAACTAAGAATTGTGGTTCCGTGCTCCCCTATCCACCTTTCCTTTATCCCAATTCTCCTGTTTCCCCAGGTCCCCCCTCCTTCCCTTCTACCTTTTCTCTCCCCATCTCCTCTTACCCCCATCCCACCCCACCCCCAAGATCCCATTTTCTCCCCGGAAATTTGGTCTACTTCCCTTAGCCAAGAGGATAACTATATGTTTTTCCTTGGGTTCACCTTCTTACTTGGCTTCTTTAGGTTCACCTATTGTAGACTCCGTGGTCCTTATTTATGGATAGAAACCAATTATGAGTGAGTACATCCCATATTCATCTTTTTGGGTCTGGGACACCTCACTCAGGATAGTGTTTTCTATTTCCATCCATTTGCATGCAAAATTCGAGAAGTCATTGTTTTTTACCGCAGCGTAGTACTCTAGCGTGTATATATTCCATACTTTCTTCATCCATTCTTCCATTGAAGGGCATCTAGGTTGTTTCCAGGTTCTGGCTATTACAAATAATACTGCTATGAACATAGTTGAACAAATGCTTTTGTCATTTGATAGAGCATCTCTTGGGTATATTCCCAAGAGTGGTATTGCTGGGTCCAGGGGTAAGTTGATCCCGAATTTCCTGAGAAACCGAAACACTGACTTCCACAGTGGTTGCACAAGATTGCATTCCCACCAGCAATGGATGAGGGTACCCGTTCCTCCACAGCCTCTCCAGCAAAGGTTATCCTTGGTGTTTTTGACTTTAGCCATTCTGACAGGTGTAAGATGATATCTCAAAGTTGTTTTGATTTGCATTTCCCTGATTGCTAAGGAAGTTGAGCACGACCTTAAGTGTCTTTTGGCCATTTGAACTTCTTCTGTTGAGAATTCTCTGTTCAGTTCAGTGCCCCATTTTTTAATTGGGTTAATTAGCAATTTAAAGTCTAGTTTCTTGAGTTCTCTATATATTTTGGAGATCAGACCTTTGTCTGTTGCGGGGTTGGTGAAGATCTTCTCCCAGTCAGTAGGTTGCCTTTGTGTCTTAGTGACCATGTCCTTTGCTTTACAGAAGCTTCTCAGTTTTAGTAGGTCCCATTTATTCAATGTTGCCCTTAATGTCTGTGCTTCTGGGGTTATACATAGGAAGCGATCTCCTGTGCCCATCTGTTGTAGGGTATTTCCCTCTTTCTCTTCTATCAGGTTCAGTGTGTTCGGGCTAATATTGAGGTCTTTAATCCATTTGGACTTGAGTTTTGTGCACGGTGAGAGATATCGGTCTATTTTCATTCTTCTACAGGTTGACATCCACTTGTGCCAGCACCATTTGTTGAAGATGCTTTCTTTCTTCCATTGTATACTTTTAGCTCCTTTATCGAAAATGAGGTGTTCATAGGTTTGTGGGATAAAATCCGGGTCTTCTATACGATTCCATTGGTCGACTTCTCTGTTTTTATGCCAGTACCACACTGTTTTCATTACTGTAGCTCTGTAATAGAGTTTGAAGTCAGGGATGGTAATGCCTCCAGAAGATCCTTTATTGTATAGGATTGTTTTGGCTATCCTGGTTTTTTTGTTTTTCCATATAAAGTTGATTATTGTCCTCTCCAGATCTGTGAAGAATTTTGATGGGATCTTGATGGGGATTGCATTGAATCTATAAATTGCCTTGGGTAGAATTGCCATTTTTACTATGTTGATCCTCCCAATCCAAGAGCAAGGGAGGTCTATCCATTTTTTGGTATCCTCTTCAATTTCTTTCTTCAATGCCTTAAAGTTCTTGTCAAATAGATCTTTCACTTCCTTGGTTAGATTTACCCCAAGATATTTTATGCTGTTTGTGGCTATCGTGAAAGGTGAAGCTTCTCTGATTTCCCTCTCTGCTTCCATATCCTTTGTGTATAAGAGGGCCACTGATTTTTTGGAGTTGATCTTGTATCCTGCCACATTACTAAAGCTGTTTATCAGCTGTATAAGTTCTTTGGTGGAGTTTTGGGGGTCGCTTATGTACACTATCATATCATCTGCAAATAACGAAAGTTTAACTTCTTCCTTTCCAATTCGAATCCCCTTGATCCCATTATGTTGTCTTATTGCTATTGCTAGAACTTCAAGCACTATATTGAAGAGGTATGGCGAGAGTGGACAGCCTTGCCGTGTCCCTGAGTTAAGTGGGATGGCTTTGAGTTTCTCTCCGTTTAATTTGATGTTAGCTGTCAGCTTGCTGTATATAGCTTTTATTATATTTAGGTATGACCCTTGTATCTCTAATCTCTCCAAGACTTTTAACATAAATGTATGTTGAATTTTGTCAAATGCTTTTTCAGCATCTAATGAAATGATCATATGGTTTTTTTCTTTCAGTTTATTTATATGCTGGATTACATTGATAGATTTTCGTATGTTGAACCAGCCCTGCATCTGAGGAATGAAGCCTACTTGATCATAATGGATAATTTTTCGGATGTGTTCTTGGATTCGATTTGCCAGTATTTTGTTGAGGATTTTTGCGTCGATATTCATGAGTGAGATTGGCCTGTAGTTCTCTTTCCTGGTTGAGTCTTTGAGTGGTTTTGGTATCAGAGTAATTGTGGCTTCATAAAAGGAATTTGGTAATGACCCTTCTGTTTCTTTATTGTGGAATACATTAAGGACTATAGGTATTAGGTCTTCTTGGAAGTTCTGGTAGAATTCTGCATTGAAACCATGTGGTCCTGGGCTTTTTTTGGTAGGGAGGTTTTTGATAACAGCTTCTAATTCTTCGCGACTTACAGGTCTGTTTAGATTGTTCACCTGGTCCTGGTTTAGTTTTGGTAAATGGTATTTATCTAAAAAATCGTCCATTTCTTTTACATTTTCCAGTTTTGTGGCATACAGGCTTTTGTAGTAAGATCTAATGACTCTCTGAATTTCCTCTGTGTCTGTGGTTATGTCCCCCTTTTCATTTCTGATCTTATTAATTTGCGTGTTCTCTCTCTGTCGTTTGATTAGTTTGGATAGGGGTTTATCAATCTTGTTGATTTTCTCCAGGAACCAGCTTTTTGTTTCATTGATTCTTTGGATTGTTTTCTGTGTTTCTATTTTGTTGATTTCAGCCATCAATTTGATTATTTCCAGTCTTCTACTCCTCCTAGGTGAGTCTGCTTCTTTTTTTTCTAGAGCTTTCAAGTGGGCTGTTAAGTCTCCAATACGTGCTTACTCTGTTTTCTTTAGGTGGGCACTTAGTGCTATGAACTTTCCTCTCAGGACTGCTTTCATAGTGTCCCATAAGTTCGAGTATGTTGTTTCTTTATTTTCATTGAATTCAAGGAAGACTTTAATTTCTTTCTTTATTTCTTCCTTAATCCAGGTATGGTTCAGTAGTTGACTGTTCAGTTTCCATGAGTTTGTAGGCTTTCTGGGGGTAGCATTGTTGTTGAATTCTAACTTTAATCCATGGTGATCTGATAAGACACAGGTGGTTACTAATATTTTTTTGTAACTGTGTAAGTTAGCTTTGTTACCAAGTATGTGGTCAATTTTCGAGAAGGTTCCATGAGCTGCAGAGAAGAAGGTGTATTCTTTCCTCTTTGGGTGGAATAATCTATAGATGTCTGTTAAGTCCATTTGCTTCATTACCTCCATTAATTCTCTAATTTCTCTGTTAGGTTTCTGTCTGATTGACCTGTCCATTGGTGAGAGAGGCGTGTTGAAGTCTCCTACTATTAGTGTATGCGGTTTGATGGCTGCCTTGAGTTTTAGTAATGTTTCTTTTACGTACGTGGGTGCTTTTATATTAGGGGCATAGATATTCAGGATTGAGACTTCTTCCTGATGAATTGTTCCTGTTATGAGTATAAAATGTCCCTCTCCATGTCTTCTGATTGATTTAAGTTTGAAGTCAACTTTGTTAGAAATTAGTATGGCCACACCTGCATGTTTCTTAGGTCCATTTGCTTGATAAGCCTTTTCCCAGGCCTTTACTCTGAGTAGGTGCCTGTCTTTGTGGTTGAGGTGTGTTTCTTGTAGACAGCAGAATGTTGGATCCTGTTTTCTTATCCAATCTCTTAGCCTGTGCCTTTTTATAGGTGTGTTGAGCCCATTGATATTAAGTGATATTATTGACCAGTGGTTGTTAACTCCGGTCACTTTTTTATTAGTAGGGTTTGTGTGTTTTCCTTCTTTGATTTGCGCTGGTGAAGAGTCTCTAGATGTCTGAGTTATTGTGGTCATTGTTGGACTCCTTGGTTAGTGATTTTCCTTCTATTATTTTCTGTAAGGCTGGATTTGTGGCTATGTATTGTTTAAATTTGTTTTTATCCTGGAAAATTTTGTTTTCTCCATTTATAGTGAATGAAAGTTTGGCTGGATATAGTAGTCTGGGCTTGCATCCGTGGTCTCTTAGTTTTTGGAGAACATCTATCCAGGACCTTCTGGCCTTCATGGTTTCCATAGAGAAGTCAGGTATAAGTCTGATAGGTTTACCTTTTTAAGTAACTTGGCCTTTTTCCTTTGCGGCTCTTAATATTCTTTCTTTATTCTGTATATTTTGTGTTTTGATTATTATATGGCGAGGGGATGTTTTCTTTTGATCCAGCCTATTTGGTGTTCTGTATGCTTCTTGAACCTTCATAGGTACAACTGTCTTCAGGTTGGGAAAATTTTCTTCTATAATTTTATTAAGTATATTTTCTGTACCGTTGAGCTGCACTTCTTCTCCTTCTTCTACTCCAATTATTCTTAGGTTTGGTCTTTTTATTGTGTCCCATATTTCCTGAATGTTTTGTGATGAGAGTTTGTTGGACTTGCTGTTTTCTTTGATCAGAGTGTTTATTTTCTCTATGTTATCCTCAGAATCTGAGATTCTTTCTTCTATCTCTTGTATTCTGCTGGTTATACTTGATTCTGTAGTCTCTATTCATTTACCTAGATTTTCCACGTCCAGTCGGCCCTCTGTTTGTGTTTTCTTCTTTGCCTCCATTTCAGTTTTCAAGTCATGAACTGTTTCCTTTATCTGCTTGATTGTTTTTCCTTGGTTTCCTAGGGTATCATTCACTGATTTACTCAATTCCTCGAACTTTCTATTATACTTCTCATCCATTTCTATAAGGGCGTTTTTTATATGCTGTTTAAGGGTGTCAATCACTTTCATGAAGTCAGTTTTTTCTACTTCTTCTTGATTAAGGTGTTCATGTCCTCCTGTTGTCGGGTCACTGGCTTATGGTGGTTTCGTGTTGTTTTTCAGATTGTTGGGAGAATTCCTGCATTGGCGTCTGCCCATCTCTTCCTCCCAATACTCCCCTTTGGATCTTCTTTTACAGGATCAGGTCTTCTTGCCCTCTGATGTACCTTCCCAGTGATGTCACTCCCCAGAGATGTTTCTCCACAATGATGTTTCACTCGGTGCCCAGATCGAAACTCCACACTGCTTGGTTAGCTCGCGAACAAATGGCCCACCCTGCTTGCTGCGGGCAGGCTATGGGAACAAAGGAGCCACCGGCCACCACTTTGTCCTCCTGGTTTGGATTCGGTCCCAGCACCTAACTCATATCTTAAAATGACCAATTTCTATTAATCTGTGCCTCACCACAAGGTTTTGGCCTATTGACAAGGTTTCACTGGGGCATCTGTCTCTGGTGGGGCTAGATGGCTTCTCTTTGACTTTGCATCCTCTCTCTATACTCTATCTGCTTGGAACTCCCACCTTGCCCTATTCTAAGCCACTGGCTGAAACAGCTTTCTTCATTAACCAGTAAAAGCAGCACAGAGACAGAAGGACTTCCCACACCACATAATTTAAATCTTTGGGACAACTCTATTGATCTCAAAAATTTAGGTAATAGTATAATTATAATTTATTTAGGAGATAGTATAATTAGGGCAAAGTAAATGCTTCTGTGTAGATCTGTCAATTTATGCCTAATTTTCTTCACTCATCCCTACCAACCCAGCATCATGTCATGTAAATGATTTTATTTGTAACTTTGTGGCTTTGTCATTGTTGTTTCATAACTAAGCAAAGTAAAATAATTATTTAGGTAATAGTATAGTTATAAATTTCCACAAGAGAAAAAGGGGAACATAAATGCTAAATAACTTGATCAAGTTATAATTTAACACCTAACACTTAGAAAGTCCCTACTAAGTGTTAGGAGTTAATTTATGCTTTAATATGATCATTTCACAGTCTGTTTTAACAAAATGAACAGCACACATTATTGTTCTATCTCTGAATTCTAGATTTCACCTACAAACTCTTGAGACACTGTATTTAATTTTTTGAATTCTTGTTATTTTTGTCTTATACAAAAATAATTTGGGCAGTCATGGTCTACTAAGTACCTACCTAGCAATTGTTACTCTGGGGAAAAAAACAATGACTTAGACCATTTTCAGATTGCCATGGTGTAAATATTCCTACCATGGTCAACCTCGACATACAAATGTGGCACCTGACAGAGAGTAGGGAAGAGTTGTGTAGAACCTGTTCTTGTACCCAGCACAAGCTCCACAATACATCAACAGGTGGAACATTTATGACTCATTACTTCTTGAGGAGGTTGTTTGTGATACATTATTCCTATTTATATTCAAATGAAAGTAACTCAGTTGTCATGAACTGAATTGCATTTGGTTCCTTTTAAAGAACATATAATAATCAAAGTCATATAATTTCATATTTTGATGAATGAATTTTTAATCAAAATTGTGTTACTGCTATTCTATTCTGAATTGATTAATAATATTTATAAAAAAGGTTTTTAATCTGTGTATTTCCCATTTAAGGAATATCTTGCTTTCTTGTAAGTTTTGGTAGTCATGAATAAAATTGCAATAAATTGTTGATGTAAGATTTTTATAGATGTACTTACATTTCTTTTGGATCATATATAAGAAAGCATGATTGACAAATATAAGGGCCTATATACACTTACCATTTAAGAAACTGAAACCTAGTTTTCTGAAGTCATGAAATTTTGTTGTATTTTATAAAAGTACTTGAGCAACATTCATAGTACTTATAATTATTCTAACTCCAACTTTGGATTTAATGGATGAATGAGAATAAAGCAGGATTTTGTGGATAATTTATTAATTTAGAGTTAATTAAGAGGATGATAAAATTATATTTCTGGCAAAATTATAATACTGAACATAGTGATTCCTAAACTTTATTACTGGACATTCACCTACTTCAGTGCAGTTAGAACTGAAAGTCAATTATCTACCATCTGGTTCTTGACTATTAGACTTAAAGACTAAGTCTTTATTGGGAGAGGATTAGCCTAATAACTCCTGGGTCATCAAAAATTATAACTAGGAATATGTTAGTTTTTGGTGCAATTTTGAAACATTCATGAATATTGAGAAGAAATGTTTAAATCTCTTGTTACATAACAGTGTTCAGAAGTTACAGTAAATGGTCTAGTTGTTATTTTTTGAAAAGCTCTGTATTGTTGGATTTCATAGACTACTGTCACTAAAACCGTCCATTCTTATTAAGTTAAAAATTCTTAGGAATAGAGTCAGGTAAGGAAAATGCACATGTGTTCATTCATTTATTCAATTATTCATTCACTCAGTGATTATTTCCTGGCTATCATATACTTTACAGGGGTCCAGACTCTGGGTTATAGAGTGTTCAAAAATGGTTGAAGTCTAAGGGGTTAATGAAAGAGATAATAAATGAAAATTAGAGATGTAGACATACATTAAAATACAATATAATGTAATATTTAACTGTAATATAGGATATAATAAGCTAATAAGGAAAATTTAAAACTAGTTATCTAGTCGAGAGAGACTCTTGATTTGTATGACAAATATTGAAAAAAGAGGTTGGGGTCAGATCAATGACCAGAGAAAAATTTTGTTCTTACATGTATGGAGTTGTGCTCTTGTAAGTTATAGATTGTTTTGAATTCCATAAGTACTAAAGTGTAATTCATGAAAGAAACAAACTATCAAATACTTCCAGTCTTGTGTCAACTATGCACAGAATACACAATTCAGTGGTTTTGTGTTTGTGTATATGTACTGGTAAAGCACAATAGTTAAGCTGAAAATTCTTTCTTAATTTTTATTGTATTATTTACTGTTAGATATACTTTTAGATTTATGTGAAGTACAAACAAATATAGATATTCTTGGTCTGGGTTGATAATTCATTGCCTTTTCTGTTATTTTCTTAAGAGAACTTGTTCATTTTAATATATCTAAGTAATGTTTAAATGAAATCCTGCTTCATATTCTGAGAAAAGTAAGAGAATGTTCTCATTTCATTGGTTTGGTATCTGCATTACTGTGACAGTCAATTGCATTTCTCGACTCAGTGTGGAGGAGTGAAATATAGAACTGTGTAATCTGAAGACAAATTTTTTTCCAATAGGAGATACACCCATCAACTCAAAATAAAAACTCGAAAACATATAAAAATTTACAATGAGTTTCAGGCTAATGGCTTAAATTCTTCTTGAAGCCTCTTGCATAAAAAAAAAATCCCATGACCAGACAGTTTATTTTCAAGTCAAAACAATAAAATTCAATGCTCAGATCCTTTGCTCTATATAGTATAGCACATTTGATTACAAAATCTGAATAAAGGAATAATTTAAGGGATATTATATGAAAATCTCTTCTTTGTTACTGTGTTTTGAAGAAAATACCTGATGGTCATCAAGATGGCTCTTGGGTAAAAAAGTTGATGACCTGCCTTGGAGCTCCAGAACCCCCACTGTAGAACACAAGAACTGACACCCAGGAAATATCCTATGACATTCACATGTTTTGTGACATCCAAGCTCTTGTACACACACACCCTCTCTCACATATCACACACAGTAATAATAAATTATTATTAAAATATTAAAGACCCCAAATGTCTAGTCATACAAACTTAGAAGTTTGTGTTAAGACACAATGGGCACAATGTAAATAGGGAAGAAAATGTTCCTGATACTGTACAGAGAGCAGTGCTGGTTAGTCTATTAGATGATGACACTGTAAATGAAAACGAGCATTGTATTGTGCTGTCCTCTTTTTTAGTTGTCTGCCTTTTAAGCTACAGCTATCCTAGTCAGCAACGACAACTCCTTTTCTTTTCTCTCAGGCACCGAGTCATTCAAAACTACTAAGAGAACTGATCTAAACTCTATCCTGCTAAAGAATTCAAGATTCAAAGGTTGAGGTAGAATCTTGCTTCCCAGAGAGGCTGAAGAGCTCACCTAGCTCACCTCCTCATGTCTCCCAAGAAGTCCTCCTGCTTTTTCTTGCCCCTCTTTATAAACCCTTCCTTATCTGGCTCCTCCCTACTACTTCCTGTGAGTTTGTTGCTGAGTCAGTATCCAGACCACAGGTGAATTATATTTAATCAAACACACTTTTGTGTCATTAAAAAAATGAGGAGCAGAAGGAGGGAGAACATGAGCAAAGAAGTCGGGACCATGAGGGGTGCACCCACCCACTGAGACAGTGGAGCTGATCTATTGAGAGCTCACCAAGACCAGCTGGACTGTGACTGAAAAAGCATGGGATAAAACTGGACTCTCTGAACATGGCGAACAATGAGGGCTGATGAGATGCAAAGGACAATGGCACGGGGGTTTGATCCTACGTAATGTGATGGCTTTGTGGGAGCTCAGCCAGTTTGGATGTTCACCTTCCTAGATATGGACGGAAGTGGGAGGTCCTAGGTCTTACCACAGGGCAGAAAACCCTGACTGCTCTTTGGACTGGAGAGGGAGGGGGAAAGGAGTGGGGGGAGGGGGAGAAGGGTGGGAGGAGGGGGCGTAGGGTGGGAGGAGGGGGAGGGAAATGGGAGGCTGGGAGGAGGTGGAAACTTGTTTTTTTATTTTCTCCTTTTCTCAATAAAAAAAAATATTTAAAAAAAATGTTGCAGATTCTTGTGAAATTCTTTTTAGATATCTTTTAGTGCTTTAAACAGAAAGCTCCTTTTATCTGATGAGATGTTAAAGTCCTCTTTAGAATTTAGAAATTCAATGAATTTGGAACCTAATCTGTATATTGACTTACAAGAAAGTGCCATAAAACATAAGGTGGAAATATTTGCTGGTCAACAAATCATGCTAGGGCCTGATGCATAATGTACCTTAGGCTTCTGAGAACAATACATATCCTATTTTTGTTACATAGAATTATAAATAGCTCTCAATTCTATTTCTTATGGATTTTATACTGAACTTGATTGTTTACAGCTTGAATGCCGTATGTAAAGACTTGGTTTCGATATGGACATTACCAACTAATAAGAACTTATGCCCATTGTTTATCATCTAAAAAAATGTTGCAGAGCATAAACAAAAGTATTATTCTACAACAGCAGAGTCAAAAGGAAGCAAACTGGTCTGAAATTAGAGATGATGTTTACAGTTCTAGGGCTTGTCATCCAGGGGCTTAGAGTGGGCGATGGTAAGAATCCCAAAAGGTGCTATATGAAGATTCTCCTTCTCTGACATCTAGACTACAGAAGAGTTGGAGGCATCAGAAGCAGAAGTATGGAAGGGGTTTTACAGAAATTATACATACTAATCGAGGCAATAATGTTCACTTTGCCAAATTAACTCTTAGATTTGCCAAATTAACTCTTACAAGTCAATTAATCAGGATGATAATTCAGAATTTTTTTAAATTTATTCTTCATGATATATTTTCCCCAATCACAATTTATCAATTTTTTGAAAAATTAGAAAACTATCAGAGATATTTAGAATTAAAAATAATAGAATTTCACTCTGAGATCACTCAAACCTATGGCTGAGCTGATAGAATTCTATTGATATTTAGACTATAAGAGTACAATCCTACTTACAGTAGGTGGCAATCATAAAAGACAAACTTTCATCCGATTTTTGAAATTGAAATTTTAGAAAGTATAAAATATAAAAATATCAATAGAGGTTTTTATAGCAAGTTAGAAATAAAGAATATGATGCTTAATAAAATTTATAGTTGGTAAGAATTTTGCAGCCTGAACAACACGGAGAAGAAAAAGGTTAAAATAATAACATATTCTCAGTAGTTAGTAAAATAACTGTGCTGGAGACAGAAGAGAAAAATCATCAGGCAGAAAAGTGTGGGGAGAAATAAAGCTCTTGAATCTCAAACTTTATGAAAATAATTTATCTTTAAATGTAAAATTTAAGGAAGGTAAATATAAAGAATATTAGTGGAATCACAGAATAATTGTGATGATATAATCCAAAGAGGAAATAATGAATATGACTGGAAAGAAACAACTTTAGAAGCAGCAGTGACCTCAGCAGAAAAGGCTAGAGTGCAGTGGGCTCATTGACATGCTGAAAAAAAGGATTTTAACTTTAGATCTTAGTCTAGTAAGAACAGTCTTCAATCTCAAGACAAAAGAAAGGTATTTTCAATTTAAAAGCTATTGAAATTCTGAAGAGCATGTCTGTCCCCCAGAAATTTTAAAGTCAAATTTTCCAGGTGAAAGAATTTATAATGAGTATAACCTTTGATGTGTACGGAGGAGGTGACAGTAAGCTACATAGTAAAGTATCGTCTTGGGATTTCAGCATGTATGCAAAGACATCAAAAACCCTTTTGCTGTTTTCGGTACCAGCATTATATGTATAAACAGAACTGGATTTGATCAGATTTAAAACAAAGACCACATTTGAGCAGTGAGCACAATGATGGTTCTTGATTGAGTCTGCTTGTGGCTTTAGCGACTTTAGTGATGTGGGAAGCCAAGGAAGAAAGAACAGAATTTGGAGACCAGTTTAGAAAACAAAGCAAGATCTTGTATAATATAAGAATAATAAATGGTCTCTTAGATCAATCTTAGTAGTAAAATGCATTCTTGGAAAAAAGAATAAACCACAACCAGGACCAAAATATTTACAAAATATTTATTTGGTGAAGGCTTTATCATATAAGTAAAAGAAAACAAAGAGAAAAAATATTAGAATATACACTTTCTAATAAAATGAATTGTCAAGAAAATAAAAATTAAAAGCATACAAGGAACACTATACACCAATTAGAAGACAGAAATCTAGAATACACCACATTCGTGTAGTGGCATTTTATTTGTATTTTAGTAAATAAAGCTTGCCTGAAGATCAGTAAAGAAAAACAGCCACACTGGCCAACCTTGCAGACCAGGTAGCAATGACACACACTTTTACTCCCAGTAGCCACAATGATAACGAACAATTTACATTTTACATACAAAATAAGCACAGAAAATGAAAGTACTCCTAATAAGAGTAACATCTTATAGATGGATATCAGAAAAATGAGGCTAAAAAAAGAAATTAGACAGACATTCAAGATAATTTGTGCATTTATACAAACTTTCCAAATATGATCTCTACAGATGCATGTTTGGCAATGGTAATGTCCTACAGAACTCAAAGGCAAAAGGTGACTTGGTGGGTTAGTGATGGGTTTCTCTCCTGATGGACATGTTTCTTACTCAGCGCCTGTTCATGTCACTACCTTTTTGTTCATTCAATTATAATGCTTGTAATTCTTTGAAGAGAGGAAAGCGACAATAAAAATGTCACCTAGTAATGCCCAGGACTGTGAAACTTTAATTGCTGGGAAAATGTAGTAATGACATGCACACGTATTTTTTCATTCAGTGATGTGTTGGGTAGTAGTCAGATCGGAGTCTCAGATAACTGTAGTACTTATTTTTAAGTAGACAGACTACTTATTTTGAGGCTACAAAGTCCCTATGCCTTGTTTCTTTCAATAATATGCCCATTGAAAATAAAAGAATGTTAGTTTTTCCTGAAGATGGTTATCTAATATTTCCAGATGTATTGAAGCCAGTTAACATAAAAACATACTCATACCCAGTGAAAAATGAGTTCGTTCTTCATGCACTTAGCTGGAAGGATGGTAGCACTGAGGTCTGTGTTGCCTCTGAATGATAGCAATGCACAGGAAGTCTGGGAGCATCAAGCACAGTCTGAACTTGGTCTAGTCCCATGGGGGTACACTGTGGTTAGACATGGAGATGCCTCTGCAGAAGTCAGCAGACTACAGTAGTCCTCTGAGGAAGTCCATCTGCCTCACAGCTGTGACCTGAATTCATTTTCAGGGTTACTATTGCCCTAATTTGAGCCTAGATCCATGGATGAATAAAAATAGAAAAATTAAGTATAGTGCACTATTTTATTTTCTTAATTAAGGATTTACAATTCCTGGTATAATGTTCTAACTATAACACATTAATGGATTGTTTTGTTTTGATGTAAAAGAACATTATTATGGAGCCGAGATTTTCTTTAAATCTCCACAGTGTCAGTGATGGCATATACGTGCTACTATCCAGATGAATGACATTTTTAGGTACGTGTTAAACCTTAATATGAGGATACTTGTGCACCTTCATCCAAGTTCAGTGTGGAGGTGGTGCTACTTTCCTATTCTAGCTTTACTTATAAAATTAACATGAATTAACTAGGAATAAAGTCAGTTATAATGTGGTACTTCTTCTTGGGGGTTATTCTAAGAAACAAAAAGATTTCTTCTTCAAGGGAAAAAATTCAATACTTACTGCTTGATTTTAAATGTCAAATGTAAATATTGTATGATTTCTTTATTTTTACTGAGATAATTTATGGAGTTACTATTCAAGTTATTCAGGAAATAAAATTCCCAGCTGATATGGGAATGATTTTTTTTAATCTGTTGCTTTCATTGGTTAATTAATAAAGAAACAGCCTTGGCCCATTTGACAGGCCAACCCTTAGATGGATGGAATAAACAAAACAGAATGCTGGGAGAAATAAGCTAAATTAAGGAATCGCCATGATTCTCCCACTCCAGAGAGACGCAGATTAAGATCTTTCCTGATAAACCACCCCATGGATTACACAGATTATTAGAAATGGATTAAATCAATATATAAGAGCTAGCCAATAAGAGGCTGGAACTAATGGGCCAAGCAATGTTTAAAAGAATACAATTTCCATATAATTATTTCAGATAAAGCTAATTGCACAGGCGGCCACACGCCAAGAACGTAGCCCGCCGCTCCTCTCACAACACCCAGCTTTCATGGTTAGTGGACACTTGGTAGTTGACATGGTGTAGCATTGTGATTTTAATATCCATGTGCTCAATAATAATGGTATTGAGATCTTTTTACTTTTGAAATTTGTGAAGTTATAACATGATTACAATATTTCCTTTCCCTTTCCTCCTTCCAATACATGTCTTTTTGGTCTTTCGAAATTGTGTCCTCATTTTCATTGTTATTGCATGCCTCTGTGTATGTAAATATACATTAACACTTGCATATTCAGCCTTCTTATTCTGTATAATGTTAGATAGTCCTCGTACTGGAAGCCTAGCCAACTATGCAATATGAGTGAAGTCAAGGATAGCAGAGGAGAAACTATAAACAGTACTTTCCTACATCTGCGTAATCACTAATGACAACCTAAACCTTCGTCCTTATACTCACAGATAATGTTGAAATATTTGGAATGTTACTGTCTATGGGTGAGGAAAAGTCTAAGTGATTTTGCTCATTTTAATTGTATTATTTGATATTTAATATTGATATTTCGAGTTTTCTTTCTAAATTCAGAATATAAGTTATTTGCCAGACATACACTTTGCAATTATTTTATTCCAGTGTCTGGCTTATATTTTCATCTTCTGAATAATAGTTTGCATAAAAGCAGAAAACTTTTATTTTGTAGTTCAAATTATCAATTGTTTTGTTAAGTATTTTTATTTTATATTACGTTTAGCTTGGAATGTACATTAAATTAATTTTTATATGAGTTGTAAGTTGTTATTAAAGGCCCATGAATTTATATAATCTATAAATTGTATAACTACATACCAGACATATATTTAAGTTGACTGTACCCCCTTTGTTTTTGTCATTAATAAATCTATTGGCCAAGTTCTCAGGATAGTCTCTTCCATCCATTTTTTTCAGTCTTGAAGGAATACTGAGGACTTTGTGTAGCTTTATAAGAAGCCTTTAAAAGGTAGTCCTCGATCACTGCTCATTTCTGAAGTGATTTTGACGTTCTTAGTTTTTTATTAAAACTATTTTATATCTACAAGGTCTGACATTGGACTACTTTCTAAAATTCACTTCCTTTTTTTGTTTGCTTCATATACTTACATATTGCATTGTGATCATGTTTTCCCTGTATTACCCTCTTTCTTTACCTTTCTTCTGCACTAATAGCCTTCTTCCTGCCAACTAGTCTCCCTTCTTCATCTTTCCTGTCTCTCTTTCTCTGTGCAGGCAGCCGCTGCTTCTATGTGTTAGTGATAGCTGGAAGATGGCAGATCTCCTCACATCTCCCCATCACTGGTGCTTACATCCCCCTAATTTCTTATCTGTGCTGCTCCTTGGAGTAGGCATTTCAGATGTTTATCTGAGGACTCTGTTGTCATGTTCTCACTCAACCAGCCAGGAGTCTGTGGAATAGCTGCCAACTTCCGCAAAGAGAAACAAACTTCTCTGATCAAGCTGAGGAGCAGCACCAGTTTTTGGGTACAAACAGAACCACGTGGTCATTTTATAAAGCACCAATAATGAATTGTTCCCAAAGTCTGTTATCACATAAATCCCTCTTTAGCAGTTAACGTAATTTATACAAAGGCTCCCTCCCCTTTGGAGCAAGCTTCAGATCCAATCAGAAAGTAGTTACTTACCCCTGAAGCAGCTGTGCCATTATTGCACAACTGAGAACATCCTGCCAAAGCCTCTGACCTGGTATTTCATTGGTGTATTGAATCTATGTATCAACTTGAGAAAAATTACATCGTTACAATATGAGTTTCTAACCAATAAACTCTTGGTCTTCCCTTATTTTGGCCATTCTTGATTATTTTTTAAAGTTTTCAACATATTAATATGTTATGTTTCTTCTGCCTTTGACCCTAATTATTTTGTATTTGAAGGTATTTAAGTGTTATTTTTATTTAAAATTTTGCACATTTGTTGCTAATTTAGACTTTTTTATTGTTTTTATTGAGCTATATATTTTTCTCCACTCCTCTTCCTTCTTTTCCCCTCCTCTCTACTCTCTCCCATGATCGCCACACTCCCAATTTACTCAGGAGATCTTGTCTTTTCTACTTCCCATGTAAATTAGATCCATGTAGGTTTCTTTTAGGGTCCTCTTTGTTGTCTAGGTTCTCTGGGATTGTGAATTGTAGGCTGATTTTCATTTGCTTTATGTCTAAAAGCCACCATTATTGAATATTCTTTCTTTATTCCATTTTATATTGTTTGCTTCTTTGTCAAAAATCAGGTGTTTCTAGGTGTGTGTATTAATATCCAGGTCTTCTATTTGGTTTCATTGGTCCTCTTGTCTGTTTTTATGCCAATACCAGGCTGTTAGATATAGACTTTTGTACTAGTGATATGTCAGGAAACCTCACTAATATGCTGATCAGGTCTCACATAGTTTCCATTGTACTAAACGTTCCATCCATTTTTATTTTTTTGCAGTAAAATTGGACAGAAAGTTTATGCACATCCACATAGCTTTTCATTTTCTCTCTATGGCCAGAATTCTTAAAGAATTTTTTACTGAGTTTATTACTTAATATTTAATGACTTTAAGCTCCCCAAATATTCCTATATTCATTCGTTAAGAGATTTCATGAAAACTGGAGAATCTTTGTCCATCATTTGTTTTCAACCCTCAAATATTTGACACTCATTTTTTCACTTTGAAGAATCTATAAATAAGTGTATAAACCACACAGAGTCAGCCCAGGGTCGCTGATGGTGTTCATTGTTTCTGAAAAATCCTTTTTTCTCTTTGTATTTCATTTTGAAGTTTTTTAAAAAAAAATGTTGTGGGTTTTACTTGACAAATCTTTTTATTTAAAGTTCAATAATTCATCCATTGTTGTCTTTAACTCATAAATAGCAGTTTTCACCTTAGAAGTTTGTCTTAATTTATCTTTTTTTATCTGTGTGTATTGGGCATGTATATGTTTGTGTGTGTTTGTGTGTGTGTGTGTGTGTGTGTGTGTGTGTGTGTGTGAGAGAGAGAGAGAGAGAGAGAGAGAGAGAGAGAGAGAGAGAGAGAAAATAGTCGCCTTGGCCACAAACCCGTCTCTTCAGTCCATGCTTTTATCATGGGTTCTGGAATTAAAAACTGTGCTAGGCTTGCATGGTGACTGCTATGCCAACTGTCTCACTAACAACAAATCTTCTTAACCTTTCTAGTATACAAACTAGTACTTTTTTACTCAATTTTCATAAAATATGTGAATTTCTTTACATTTAAACATTATATTTTCATAAAAAATGATATTATAATTTTACCTGCTAGATTGAGGTGTTGGGTATAGGGTTATCTTGTTTATGTTCATATGGGGATAATTATGTTTACAGTATATATTTGCTTCTACTATCTCATTTTTCCATAAAGTTAAAACACAGGTCATTTAGTACTGCATTTTAATGTTATATAAGTAAATTAAGGTATATATTTTTTCTGGTCATAAAATTAATCCAATAATTAAAAATTTAGCAGAATTTCCCCTAATGTTTTTTCTTTAAAAAGTTGTTCTTTCCTATTGATGCATGCCTTAATTGTTTTTTAGAAGTTTGTTTCAAAATAATATTATATTTATATAATAAAATACATTGTAATATTATTTATAATATTCAAGAAGAACATTATAAAGTTCTTTGGCAAAGTTCAAAGGAACTAATTTTTTATAATGCAGATATGTAAATGAAACATTAAGAAGTAAGTCATAAATTATGTTTAATACCAAGAGAGCTATTGAGTTATTTCCATTTTATCCTAGGTAAGAGCCTAATGTGAACCAGTAAAATAAAGTAAAACATTTCCTATTTCTATGCTTTACTTGTATGTTTGTTGACTATATTTTATCTTATTTTTGGAGATAATAGGGACAGATTCATCATCTTGGAAAGGAATTTGAAATCAAGGTGAATATTTTTCACATTTCCCAGATTTCTATGTTGAAACCTAAACTACCCAAAGTGAGATAGCTTTAGAACGAGGAGACATTGGAAGGTGGCAGATCTTAAGGGTTCTGTGCTCACAAATGGGTTTGAACATATTGTTAAAGAGATCCCAAGGAACCTGCTGGTGTCGTTCCTGTGTGACAGTTCAGCGAGAAGGCCCCATTTTATGAGATGGGGTGCAAGCAGGTCACAGGTATAGCTTGCGATGCTGTAATCTTAGATTTTCTACCCTGTAGAGCTGTTCGAATGAAGTCTCTGTTGTTATTAACAACTCTGTAGTGTTTTGTTATGGTTTCCAAATGGCTTACTCCCAGTGCCCACTGTAATCTCACAATAGTATAGTGCCAACAATCTGGCTTCTGCATCATGGTCAGTTCATGTATCGCTGGGGGAAAGCATGTGACTTGATGAAATGATTAGTTCAGCAGAAGAGAATGAGCACAGTTATGAAATACCATATACATAAAAACTGTAATTCTCCAGAACTTCAAATAAACATAAATTACTCAGTTTTGTTATTTTCAAGAATATTATTTAATTCATTAATTTAGCATGATGACTTTTGTGATGATTAATGATTCTTCTAAGAAAATCTACATGTTTTATGGGAGTCATAGTTATCATAAAATGGTTATCACATCTTGTGCATGTGATATAAGTTGGAGAAAGACATTAGTAGATAGATAAATTAGTAAGTATCATCTTGTAAAGTTGTAGTTTAAAATGTCATGCTGTGAGAAGCTGAGGATATAGCTCATTTTGTAGACAACCTGCCTAGTATGCATGAAGCCTTAGGCTGAATCTCTAACACCTCCTAAATCTACAATTCCAGCCCTTAGAATGTAGAGGCAGGAGGATTAGAAGTTCAAAATCATTCTTGACTACATAGCTAGTCTGAGACCAGCCTAATACATGCAAGACATTATCTCCAAAAATAAAACAAAATAATAATACCAGATATTGTGACCTATGCATGTAGTCCCAGGTGCTTAAGAAATTGAGACAGAAAGATCATTTATGATCAGAAGTTCAAGACCAGTTTAAGAACCCCACAAAAATCCTGTTGTACTTAAATAAGATAATGGAACACCTTGTTTGGTTATATTTTTTTCCAGGGAAGATGTTAAAACAGGTTTACCTTGATTCAGCCATTCTTCTGCTTCAGACCTCCAGGGCATGAGGAGACTAGTGGGTGCTTCCACACTTGACTTGGGTCAGATTTTGTGTGCTCCAGAACCACTGGGGAAAAATACATTAAATATTTCATATTATAAAGTTATACTGAGTTTGTCAGAATAGCTCATTTTTCTACTTTGATATACTGAAATTTATATTATATTCCTTGACAATTAAATTTTTATTGTTTTAACCCCCATAATTTGGAAATTATTATAGTTTCATTAGAATTCCAAAAGCCTAATTACACTTTTAAAACATTCATCATGCATAAGCATTTTTGCTCTGGTTCTTTGTAGATACATCACCAGCGTTCAAGATTTTAAAAATCTTGCAACTTGCCACTTCCCCTTGTATGGTGAGATATGAGAAAGAGAAGGAGAAGATAGAGAGATGATTCTGAGTTTCCCTATTGGGAGAGTGGACTAGGTAATTATTATACTACTAAGGTATATACTACTAAGGTATATACTACTAAGGTAGCCTAAAGTAAAACAACACAAAGAAAATGAAAACAAGAAAGCTTTCTCTGTCTCTGTCTCCTTTCATCGCCTGATGAAGGTTAATATTCAGGAGGATGCCTATATGTTTTTCTTTGGGTTCTCCTTCTTATTTAGCTTCTCTAGGATCACTAATTATAGGCTCAATGCCCTTTATTTATGGCTAGAAACCAAATATGAGTGAGTACATCCCATGTTCCTCTTTTTGGGTCTGGCTTACCTCACTCAGGATAGTGTTTTCGAACTCAAGAACAATGGCAATAAGTTTTTGATCCTACTGCACATACTGGCTTTGTGGGAGCCTAGGCAGTTTGGATGCTCACCTTACTAGACCTGGATGGAGGTGGGTGGTCCTTGGACTTCCCACAGGGCAGGGAACCCTGATTGCTCTTTGGGCTGAAGAGGCAGGGGGACTTGATTGGGGGAGGGGTAGGGAAATGGGAGGCTGTGGCGGGGAAGAGACAGAAATCTTTAATAAATAAATGAATAAATAAATAAATAAATAAAGCTTTCTCTGTAGAGATAAAGTGTTTAGGCAGCTTAAGAATTATCAAAGTTTACATAAACTTTTCATAGTCAAATAATTTTTATTTGAATTATATGTGGAGAAGCAGCATTTTGTTCATGATCAAGGCTTACAAAGGGAAGAAAAAGCATAGCAACAATTCCTTTCATAAATAGTCTCCACTGTCGGGACCAAATGGTTCTGCTTATAAATCATTGCCACAGTGTGCCTTTAGAGTCCAGTCAGGAGCTGACACACTGAAACTCCTTCAAAATTCTTACCTTTTGCTATGATTTCTTTGGTCTTCAACAATCAATAATATGAAACAATTATTTAGCAACAGAAAAGCTTAACTTTATCTTATAATCCAAATTTGATTTTATACTTTTAGAAGCATTTTGCTTTCAATATTGATAATGTATCAATATGGTTATTTCAAGTCTTATAGTAGTTAAGGCTTCATTTACTTTAAATTGAAATTACTACTGTATAAATGAGGTATACAATGCTTAGACCTACAAGTTTTACTAACTAGTTGTTGATGACTAGTTACAATTTCATAAATACTCAGTTACTGGGAAAAGTCTTTTGCCATTCTCTACAAAAACAAAGGATGCATTCTATAATTTGTTCTAAATTAGGAATAATGGAAGAAAGAGAATGATAGTAATTTATTGAATATTAAATTACTGAAACTGAAGTTTGAATTTACCAAAAAGACTAGACAATGGATGAAGATTATAGAAATAAGAACAAAGGAGCCAGATTTGGTTCAATTTAAGTATGTTTGTTCCTTCCATCAATATCTTTTCTGTTTGAAGAGCCCCGTTTATTTGAATTCACAGTTAAACTTTCTGCATTATAAATAGGTCAGTATTTTAAAATGCAGACATATTCCTATCATATTCAACTCAGCAGTCATTAATCTCTTATCTGTACATAGAAGGATAACAGCATGTGGTCAGGATGACGATAGGCTAAATGGGAAGGCTATTTACTGCCAAGCTTCAAAGGCTACACTTCATCATGATCAACAGAACATTTCTGTAGTTTGCTTATAAAGCTTGAGTAAAACATTGATATTGTTTCATCTTTTAAATCAAGATTCTAATTCTGTAATTAATAAAATTAATTTTTAATGTGTAACGCATAGGAAAAATTTCTCAAAGATGAGATGCTGTAATTTCAATGCCTACTTAGTGCAATATCTGTCTTAGTAAATGCTCAGTAATTATATTCATTTTCAGCCCTTTAGAAAGGTGCTAGGATGATAGTAGGCACTGATGTGAATGAAGGCTCTGAAGTAAAGCAGAGTATTGGGGAAAATGTGAGAAGAGTAGGACTAGGAGGATGACGTGGCTGTTTCTGTGTCTCATATCATCCTCCTGACTCTGACTGATTGAGTCAAGAATGGTTAAGCAAATAGAACAAATAAGAAAGAAGATGGAGAAGAAAGATCAGCAGCATGGCCTTGAAAGTCACACTGCAAGTAAAACATTATGTGATGTGAAGCAAGTGTAAAATGTATTGAATCTGACACTTGTCTACACCTCTCTATATTGTCTGAGTTAGGAATCATATACCCATATTGCTTATTTAACAGTTGTGCAGCAAGCAATAAAATTGTGAAAGAAAAAATTCTTTTGTATCTTTACCAGAATATACCCTAAACAATATCCTAAATAATCCTTTTTAATTTGGGGGTATATAAACCAAACAAAATTTTTAGTACATGCAGGAGAATACCAATTTATGAAATGACTGCAAGTCCTTCAGTATTAGGAACAGATTTTTTACGTGGTGGAAGTAAAGAACAGCATTAGGAGACAAGGGGGAGTTGTCAGGAGTTGATGCATGGATCACTTTAATATAGGATTGGAAGTTTTTAAAATCAGGATTTGACAAAATCTGAGTAGTTGATTGTTACATTGGCCATCATCCCCACAGTGGATAATCACTGGTCCAGGGACATGATGGAATTATATTTTGTAATTATTTGTGCTTCAGTAGAGGTTAACATTAGCCATCGACTTACATAACCTGATGATTGTCTTGAATGCTGATGCAAGATTCTTCAGTTTTTTTCCCTCTGGCATTGTACTAGGCAGTACTGTGTATGGTTGATATGCCACATTCAGCTCCCTGAATGATTTTTTATCTATCTCACTGTGTTAAGCCATTCTTTTGGAAACTGCTTGCTTCTGGAGCATAATTTTGTGGTGGCCGAGACAGACAGAATTGTGATAATAAAGCAATAGAACAGGTAAAATTTTGTTTTTACTGATAGTACTAAATAAGAAGGCAAAAGATAAATCCAGGCTAATGAGTTGTATAAGAAATTGTTTATTTAGTGTAGGACTTAAAGTCTTGTAACATCCAGGAGAATCTGGATGTTTCGGTAGAAAAAGCAGGAAAATGCACCCTCTGGGGTAAATTGGAGGGAACAAGGGAAGCCAGTAATGCTAAGATCAGTCACATGAATTAACGTTCCAGGAAACTGTACAGTGTCTGACACTGTAAAGTGATAACACATTTGTCTCTATCTTAAAGCCACCTGATGCATTTCCAGAAAGTGTAGTCCATCAGAGGCATCAAGTAAACAAGTGAGGAAATGACAAGTCTGGCTGCACTAAGAGAAGATACAGGGCATGAAAATTAGGGCATCTCATAGGATAGGAGGGGCTGTTGCCATTTCGGGTTCTTTTAAAATACTAAATTTAATTTATATGACAGTGATTATTTATTTTTAGCTTTAATACTGTTCAAAAAACGTTTACTTTTTCAGACTTCCTATATTAAGAGATGAAATAGAAAATATAAAAGCCACTTCTTGCTGATAATGCACGTATAGTTTAACCTGCAAGTGTGATGATTAATTTCCGTTGCCAGCTTACTGAGTTCTGTCGTCACCTGCAGACAGGTGTCTGGAAGCTGCTCCAAGCCCCCCTGCCACCTTGGCTCCCATATGATGATAAGAAGTGCTCTTAAACCAGGAGCAGACATTTCCTTTGTGGAGTCACTTTTGCAACATGAAAAGAAACTAAGACAGCTTTGCCCATTGTGATTGAGCTATGAAGGCAAGGAAGACATATTTGTGTCTCTTTGATTGTCAACTATAAATGAAATATAGTACCTGATACAAACCAAGCAGGGAGTATCTGAGACAGCACAAACCCAAAACGATGGCTGGTTCAGTGTAACTCCATATTTGCTGCTATCAGTTGCAGTTCTTCATTCTTAGTGAAATATGACCCAGTTATACCTGTGCAGTTTTTGTAAAATTCATCTTTAGATTTACCCATTTTATATTATGTATATGAGTGTTTTGCCTGCATATATGTATATGCATCACTTGCATCCTTAATTTTCATGGAGGTGAGAAGAGAGCATCAGATCCTCTGGAGCTAGAATTAGAGATGGTTGTGAGCTGCCAGGTGGGTGCTGGGCCTCGAACCTAAGTTCTCTAGAAGAGCAGCCAGTGTTCTTAACTGTTCCAGCTTATGCAGTTTTAAACATGCTGTGCTGTCTATAAATAATTTTCCAATTATTTTTTGTTTGTTTTTTGAGATGGTGTTTCACTGTGTAGCCCTGGCTATTCTGGAACTTGCTTTGTAGACAGGCTGCCTGGCCTTGAGCTCAGAGTTCCACCTGCCTCTACCTCCCAAGTGCTGGAATTAAAGGCACGAGTCATTATGTGTTTTTAACCACCAAAGTACAATGACTTTTTATAAAAGGAAGACATGTGAAGTTCTACAAGACAGAGAAGGGCAACACACACTTAAAGAAACAAGATATCTCAGCACTCAGAAACCACAGCACAGGTGCATCAGTGTTGCTTATAAGCTAAATATATCCTGACAATCAACATGATTATGTATTTTTCTAGTGAGGAACATATTCCAGGTCAGGCTTTTACAGTAAATGTTTTATTATAACAAACTCTTTAGTCTGCTCCTCAGGGTTCAGTCTCGAGGCATTTGAGTGCAGCATGGCCTTCCGGTGCTAACGGTGTTCCACCTCTGGCATACACAGAGGCAGAAGGGTGGTGGGGTTTTGCTTTTTCTTCTTTTAAAGCATTGTCTATAATCCACAACTTGGTTGAAAAAGTGGACTTTCAGTCCTTTCTTATTTAAATATTTGGAACTTATTTCAAAAGTTGAAATGAACATAGCCTTTAAAGAAAAAGAACAATTTCCAATATGTTTTAGGTCCTTGTACACAATAGACACATCAGAAGGACCACATTTTCTTCTGAGTTATGACTCCAAGTTATTGAGCAAAAAAAGAGCATTATAATTACCATGGGGAAGTGCAACTCAAATACATATGTAAGCAGACAGAGTGTATGTTTTGAAGATGTTTTATATAATTTAACTTCCAGCAAACTAACTTCAAAATAAATGTGAAAAGACTTTCTAACATAAAGCAGTTTTCATTTAGGCTATCGTTTTCATTGTCCTCAAATTTATTTATTACATTTTTAAGGAACTACTATTTTTATATTCAAATTTATATTCTTAAACACAAATAAGGAAATCACAGATTCACAGGATGAAATATGTAATGGTTAACTCAGAGTGAGAGCACATTGCTCCCCAGATTTACCCTGGTGGCAAAGTCATTCAAAATACTTGAAATTATTGTTTTCTGTAGGCACTCGAAAATATTATAAGAACTAGAATTTCTTCCTTATTTCGAACAGCTGTTTTGTTTCTGCTAAAGAACGTCCCGCCTACCCCACTCTCGTACTTTGGGACTGAGCGATGTGCCCTGCTCTGCGGTCAGTGGCTCCAGCTTCCTCTGTGGGTATGTGCTATGTGTCTTTCTGTGCTTGGCTTGTTTTTACCTAAGATAATTTTCTTTAGATTCATGGATATTCAGATGAAAGAAGTTTATTATCAATTACTTAATATTATATTACTTCATACTGTGATCTCTCAATATATTTATATTACTCTATCATATATACATATTTAGAAAGAGATGTATTGTGTAGGTTTGTATTTTTAAATACACATAAAAATGAATACATAAGGGTATACCATTTATATAATTCATTCATTCATTTATTGTCATACAGTCAAATTCTATTTTATGCTCCTGTAAACTTATTTCTTGTTTGGGAAGTCTGCTATTAGCATAGCATAGGAAAACTCATTTTGTTTGTGGATTTTGTTCCTCCACACTGCTGAATTTATTAGGGAAATTTTATTGGGAAAATTTTCTTCTAAATTTTCTTATAGGGACCTAATATTTATTTTCATTTTCATCTCTGGGGAATTCACAAGTAGTGCTTTGGATTGTTATGTGTTTTAAGTGCAGATATGTGTTTTGCATGACATGTTATTGTGTTGTTTACTTCATTTTTAATAAGAGTCTTGGTTTCTTTTCCTGTTAATAGCTGCTGAAGCAAGTTGGGGGAGAAAGGCTAGCTTGGCTCACACTTTCAGCTTGTCTGTTGTCGTGGGGAAGTAAAGGCAGCAGGGAGTTGAAGCTGTCATCCATAGTCAGGAGCAGAGAATACCTGTGCACATGCTTCTGTCAGTGTGTATGCCCCTCTTTTCTGCAGTCTTGGACCCAAGTCCAGTGAATGGATATGCTGCCTTTGGCTCTTGCCCCTCAATCTAGGTGACTGAGGAAATCCCCTGTGCAGTTTTTTGTTTGTATATTTTCCTTCAATGAGGCTCCTTTCCCTCATGTTTCTAGAATTTGTCAAGGTGGCAATTATATGCAATTGCCACTGGAAGATATTATATCTTTATTTTGTCACTTTAGTTTTTGTTATACGATGTTGGTTTGTTTGTCTTTTATGAAGTTTCATTAAAACTGAATGTCTTGTTTAAAAGCCAATGTGAGTTGTGTCAGAAAGAGTTTCAATTGATAAATGAACTTATGCCTGTGTACTTCAAGAACTCCACTTCTCTCAGCTCTTCAGTTTTATGTACATGTTTACCTCTGTGATCCTTCAAAAATCTCATTACTCATATTTATATTTCCTTTTTATTGGAATTGCAAATCTGGCTTTAGTCAGATATATAACAATATGCATAGCACATCGCTGAAACTGGCATTTAAACAATTTCATTCTCTGGTATTATTCTGACCAGTGCAGTATTACAGCGTGTGACAAGCTATAATATGATGCTGTGAAACTCTCAATCCAAGCTGTGCAGCAATAGTCTCCAGGGTTGAGAGCTACTGGGTTAGACTTTATGTAGGAGCACCAGTTGCATCATTATATCTATCATATAACCTCCCCCCCCCATATCAATTCTAGTATTTGAGGAAAAGACAGACCAGAGTATAAAAATGTTGTACTAACCTTACAGGAGAAAATATGTATCAATAACATGACTTCAATAGCTGAAAGCAAAGAAGAATGGTGGTAAATTACAGCACTATTGTTCTCTTACCCTGAAAGGTGTCAAGGTCCAAAATCCATTGCTTGAATTTGTAGTCAAGTTGGTAACATAAAGACATGTGGTTTGGAATGTCAGAATCTGCTCCCTCACTCTGGGTTTCTAGTTCTCAGTCATAAACCACATAGGACTCTTGTCCCCTCCTCACCGTTCATCCAAAAGATAGCACTTTCATTTCTCGTCCCTTTATCCTTTGCTTCATTTTTATTCTAGAAAATTAAATTGCTAATTTTTTTTAGAATAAAAGAAAATAAAAAGAAGATAAGCAAATAATAACAATTATCTAACAACTAGAAGTAATCACATTATTCTTGTTGGAAGAAGCTTCTAGACAGGTTGAGATTTTGTTCAGGACACAGACTCCAGAGACAAATTGTGTAGATTTGGGTCCTGACTCTTCCCCTGCTGAGGAAAACACCCTTGCGAATGTCATTGACTCTGACTTCCTTCTACTTAGCAGAAGCCAGAATGGGGATCCTAATAATCTCTCCATGGGACAGATAGCAGGATCAAATGAATGACAATATCCAGAAATTCATAAGTTCTTGGTCATTCTTAACTATATCATTTTACATATAAACAGGTTCATGAATAACAAATGTTGGATAAACCTACATCAAACAATTTAAAATGTCATTGCAAACTTCAGTAATATTTATTCATCTATAGACTGTCCTACTATTTAGCACTGGTGGTGGACCAAAAACTATATTCTAATTTAACGTTTTAAATGACAATAAAGTAAGTTACTGATCCTCATTGTACGTCTTTCGATTTGACCACTTAGTGATAAATGATAGGAATTCTTATTTATCATTATAATGTTATAAATACGATCCCATTGCTGAGCCTTACTGCTAATTATATGGACATTCTGTAGAACATTTCTAGAAATTTCTAGGTTGAAAGTTATGTAGCGTGTAAGGCTTTTGTCACTAATTGCCACTCAGGGAGAGCATGTCAGTTTTAGTCGCTTCAGCAATGAATGAGGTCAGAAGTCAAGTCTTTAGAGCACATACGACTGGCTGGAAGAAAATATTCTGAGAAAACTTCATTTCAAACACGGAAAAAGTTAGAAATGAGCTTTTTCTTCAGCCAATAGCCTTTAAGATACCAGCCCACTTGGTAGCTTTCTCTCTTGCTTTGGACTTCACTTCCGGCTACTAGATCCCTTTCCTGGTCATGCCTAGGACTGTTGTCTAAGACGGTGGTCTGTAAGTTTTTCCTTTAAATATTTCACCCTTTTATTAATCATAATTCTAAATGGGTGTGGGATTGTTTTATGACTTACACCTTATTCCATAGATAATCTAACAGTTATGTTTGTTTTCAAATTATCCTTCTGTATGAATTTATTAGGAAGTAAGGTGAGAATGATTATCAAATAGGGAATAATATTTCTGCTGGATGGACAAATAGAAAAAGACAGTCCATGACAAATTAATAACTGCAGAGTGTAAAAAGATTTCCCATTGCATGATTCTACAGCAACATGTCAGAATTTCAAAGCAATTGACCAGCACAGTGTATTGGACTCAGAGTCATGCCTGTTGATTTGAGCAGAGGAAGGCCTGTCATTTGAAGTTGCTAGAACACTTGCTAGATGGAACATGAAAATGAAACATACCCTCATCCTTTTCATCTTGGTGCCTGATCCTAGGATGTGCAAATGGACCAAGACAGAAGTACATAGTTCCTCTTGCCCACTTAAAGGTCTTTAGGAATCTTCAGTTTTTATAGGGAGGACTCCTCTGCTTGATTCTTTTCTCTGTCTTTCACAAGCTCAAGTCTTTAAATACTGAGCCCATTCCAGTTCCTGTGCCACATGAAATGTTAGCATACACAGCACAGATATCTCCCAGGGTACATCTGTTTAATTTGCTGTGTTCTGTTTATTGCACCAGTTGAATCACAGTGTTGAATTTTTTTCTAGGACTTTTTAAAGCTTTACTTAGCCATCATATACTATGGTAAGACTTACGAATATGTCACCCAGTTATATTTTTAAAGATTTAAACATTTTGCAGTTAATTTAATGGTACTTTAAGGAAACTAGTAAGTTATATTTGTGTATGAGATTTCAGAATATATTTCATTTAATAATGAATGTTTCCCAAATCTTTGTTATATATGTTAGCCAATCGGGTCATGCTACGTTATGAAGAAAGATAGCTTGGAATTTTTCATTCTGTAGACTACTGGAGATTTGCTTTTTGCAGTGACTGCTGCTTTTGTGAATATGTAGAAGGAAGTTGTGCTTTTGAGTCATAATGAAAGTTTCATACCTGAGAACATATCTAGAGAAGCCATAGGTCAAGGTGGGAACTTACTCACAGAGGTAGAGTTTGATAGCCTGAGATATTCCTCTTACATCTGTTTACATTTTAGGTGATATTTCAGGTATATACACTTGATGCTATAGACAGAATATTTGGAAATATAACATGCAGAAATTATTTAAGGACAGTTAAGTTATATATTTTGGCTTTTCACTAAGAGAAATCTTTCAATGTTGCCATGTCTTCTATAGAAGTCATTGTTTCCAGTCCTACAGCAGGTGTAGCCCTGGGTGCTAGGAGTGATTCATCTCTGTAGTGTCTGTTATGACTTATCTTTGTTATACTTGTAATGATAACTTCATTAGCAAAAGATTATTGTATTTGCAAATTTTTGAATTCCATGAATGTATGTGTGTATGTGTGTTGAAAGAGGCCACTAGTTAGTTCCTTCCGCTTAACCCTGAGATAATCACACAGAAACCATATTATTTAAATCACTACTTGGCCCATTAGCTCTAGCTTCTTAATGCCTAGCTCTTACATTTTAATTTAACCCATTTCTAGTAATCTGTGTATTGCCATGTAGCTGTGGCTTACCAGGTAAAGTTCCATCTGGCTTTAGAAGGACTACATGGCTTCTCTCTGATTCTGCCCTTCTTTCTCCCAGCATTCAGTTTACTTTTCCTGCCTACCTAAGTTCTGCCCTATCAACAGGCCAATGCTATTCACAGCATACAGAAGGAAATTCCACATCTTGTGCACGTGTGTGTGTGTGTGTGTGTGTGTGTGTGTGTGTGTGTTCATCTGTGTGCCATGGCTTGTGATTTGGAAAAGTATTTCTGTCCTTCTGTAATGTGCATCTCAGCAATTGAACTTAAGTCATTGAAGTTGGCATCAATAACCTTTACCCATCAAAATATCTCATTATCTCAAATTATTTTAATGTTATTGTGTGAGACAGTTCTTGCCATGTGAGTTCAGAAAATGACCCACAATTCTTTTTGTTTTCTCTGGTTGTCTGTTTCTTAGTCTTTAAGCAAGCATGCATTGCTGAATGAGTGGGCTGAAGAGTGTTCATTGTCTCATAGTCAGAATCAATAAGTTCTTTGGTTGGGACAACCTGAAAACCAAATATATTCCTTATCTCTTTGATGATGGCTCTGTGGAAGTGAGTATGCTTCATGTCAAATGCCTGGTACCAGAAATATATTATGCTGAATATATTTTTCAGGTTTTCAATATTTGCATTGCATAGTGAGATATTTGGGTGATCCAAATCTAAACACAAAAGTTTCATATATAATTTTGACGTATACCATGAAGGAAATTATATGAAATCTTTTTCATAACTTTCTGCATAAAAAAATTTATGTACATTACATCATTAGAAACTTCTTCCTGGAAGCTTCAAAGATTACTGCAGGAAAATCTACTGTTCATTGTGGAAAACTTAAACATTATTCATATAGACATATGTTCAACAAAAGATACACTATAAACAAAATGGGCATGTAGAGGTTCCAGTTATTTGTGCATCATGTACATTTCATGGAAGAATCCAAGTGGTTCTCTTTACAAAGTTAATTCTATAGCTTTTGAGATAATTGTTATTAATCTCTCTTTAAAAAATAGCACAAGCTCTTTGTCAAGGTTCATTGTCTTCTGATAGTTTTTTTTTAAATTTTATCAGTATTAAAAGGCACAATAATCTCTGCTGGGTCTATACCTGCCAGTTGAAAAAGTCTCAATTTTCCTTTTATAATTAATTCAGAGACTTTTTACACATAAGTTTTTAATTTTTTACTTGGTGTATGTTGTAAAAATATTCATTCTATGATAATATCTTCTCTCTGCATTAAAATTCCTATAGGGGAAATTCTGGAAGGCAATATGACTAGAATACAATTAAGATTTGGATTCACTCTATCTATATGTGCCTCCTATAATTTCTCCTCAGTGACCATCAATTTTTTTTCCACTTCAGCTGTTAATTCTCTGGGATTATTTAAGTCTTTGTCAAGATCTAAGGCTTTGTTTAAATGAACTGTTAGGTCAGGTGTTATCTCAACATCTGATCATATACTGGGAAAAATCTCCTAATAATCTTTGAAAATTATTAGAGTCTGCAAACAGTCTTCTCTAATTTGTGCCTTTTTTGTTCTAATTTTCTGTAAATATATTTTGTAACCTAGGTAATTGACAGAATTTACTCTTTCCATTTTTTTCAGGAGCAATTTGTAATCCCCATTTAGGCAAAACATTTTTTACTTCTTCAAACATTATTTCTAATGTGCCTGCATTTGAGTCAGATAAAAAATGTCATCTGAGTAATGTTAAATTATAACTTAGGAAATTGCTTGCTTATATTTCCAATGGCTAATTTGCAAAATATTGGCAGAGGGTGGGACTATTGAGCATTCCTGTGGGAGGATAGTCCACTGATATCTCCTAGCAGGCTGAGAATTATTATAAGTAGGCACTGTGAAAGCTGATTTTTATTGATTCTTTTCTTGTAAAGGTATGGTGATGAAACAATCCTTTAAATCTTGTAAAGATATAGTGATGAAACTTTAAGAGGCCATCCTTTTGGTAACAAAGAAGGCAGAGGAATTCCAGATTGTAGAGGGCCCGTACATAAGAAAATCTTGTTGACAGCTCTTAGATCTTTCACCATTCTTCATTTTCCAGATTTCTTTTTAACAACAACTACAGGAGAATTCCAATGGCTGGTTGATTCTTCAATATGGTGAGCTCCTATACCAGCTATTCTAAAGTTTGCAGTTTGTCTTCCATTAAAGGCCATTGTTTAGTCCATATGAGTTTCTCAGTTAACTATTTTTTAAGGCAAAGCTGTTAGTACCTCTGAAGGTTTGCTAGTTGCTTTTTGTTATTGTACATCCTGAATAACTGGTGACCTTTTTATAATATTTTATAATATTCTTCTCAGAAACATGAGTTTGGGGGACTTCAGGAATGTTAACCTGGGTATTCCATTGCTGCAATAGGTCATGACCCATGAATTCCCTGCAATATTGGCTTCATCCTTCCTTTCTGTCCTCCTGGCCCTATGCATTCAACCCATATTTATGCTTTGTTTTTCTTGAGATAGGGTTCCAATTACTAGGAACTGAATATCTGCCTCTTGAAAAGGCCATTGTGAATGCCTTTTCAAGTAATGATAGTCACATCCACACCTGTGTCTAGTAATCCCTTAGTTAGAATTTCATTTATATGTACTTTTAGCTTTGGTCTTTGATCATTTATAAAAAGTCTACTAAAATATACATTTTCTATTTCCTATTGGAGTTTTTGACTCATCCTACAGGTCTATTCCGTCATCCAGAACTTTATGATTTTTTTACAGTAGGCACTGGATTGTTTAACTTTCCTGGTGAGACATGTCCTCCACAGGGACGAGGAATGACTGGGCCTTGTTTGATATCGGGGCTACAAGAGGCCCCCCAAAGGAGTTGGGTTGCCTTGTCTGTCTCTTGTAGACCTACATTCATTAGTCCAATGTTGGCCTTTGCTATACCTCCTACATATACCAGAAGGCTGAGTCTTCTTATTCTCGCCATTTCTAGAGGAGACATTATTCCTAGAAATTCCTTGACTACAGTGCCTTTGTAGATGTTCTATTCTTCCACAATTAAAATATTTGGCATATTGGTGACTCATCATACTATTGAAAATCACTTCTCCTACCCAAGCTTCAATACTGTAGTCAAATGTTTCAACATTCATTGTATGTTTGTGTAGGAGGTCCTTTTGTCTATATGTTGCTTTCATTGGATAATAAATAAAGAAACTGGCTTGGCCTAATAGGGCAAAACTTAGGTAGGTAGAGAAGACAGAATTTAATTCTGGGAGGAAGAAAGCAGACACCATGGAGCCAGCAGAATTAGACAGGCTGAATCTTTCCTGGTAAGCCACTGCCCTGTGGCAATACACAGATTAATAGAAACTGAGATGGAAGAGTTAGCCAATAAGAAGTTAGAGCTAATGGGCCAAGCAGCGTTTTAATTAATACAATTTCTGTATGGTTATTTCGAGGTTAAGCTTACCAGGCAGCAGGATGAACAAGCAGGTCCTCTCCTTCGCAACAGTATGTGATCTAACTTTTAAAGGCCTCTTACATTCTAAGTTGGCATTTTCAGAAGTCAAGGATTAAATATTAGTCTATGTCTTACTTCATGGTTTGTCACTCCTAATTGTACAGCCTTAGTTAATCTTTGTAAAAAGTCAGTAAAGATTTCTCTCTGACCCTGTTTAACCCTAATATATTACTCAGTCCTATTTCCTGATTACTGAATCCTATCCCAAGCATTTAAAGCTGCTGTGCTACATAGGGACAAGGTGTGTTCGTCATAGCAAGCCTATTCCTGAGGATCAAAGTAATGACCCTCACCAAAAATGTGATCTTTGTAAGTCTCAAATCCTTTTGCTTTCCCCTGTTGCTCTAAAATTTTTGCCTCTTCTCTCAAATAACACTTACAAAGCAGCTGAGGTTCATTTGTAGAACCACTGAGATTAATTGAAGCCAATTGTGTGGGATAGCCTTAGTGCTTGAAGCCCACATTTTCACCATTTCCCTGACAAATGGTGAATGTAGCCCATAAGAAACTATTGCTTATTTTATTTCTTTTTAGATTGCTCATATGTATTGGTTCCCATGCATATTCTTTGACTACTTTAGGATACTTTGTGCCAGATGGTCTTTATGAGGAAATTACCAGATATGCAGTTGAAACTCTTTGTAAGTCATCCAGGGGTCTGGCATGTGCTGATGAGGCTAAATCCTGTTCTTGTATCTTCTGTCCCTGCACATCAATTTCAATAAATTCCTCAGTCTTTTCAAATCTTTTTACTACTGCCTTTTATAAAAGTCTGAATCTCCTGTCCAGTGTTCTGTTCTAATGTCCTCACTGAGGATTCCAACTTGTTCAGTAAAGATATGTTTCATCCTTGGACATATCATAACTTTCAACAGATTCTGACAGTTAGAGTCAACAGTACAAATTCTTTCCGATAATTCTGTCAAATCAATGCTATCCCTCTCTATAGTATTGGAACATTTTTAATGAGATAATATTGAAAACAAAGCTAATTTCTAGAATAAAATAAAGGGAAGGAAAATAGCATAATTCTTGCACAATAACTTCCATAGTATAAACAAAATAATTATTCAACTCCTGGATGTTATCAGTCATTTTTTGTAGTTTTTCAGATCTTACCTTTCATAAGGCAATTACAACGAATTGGAGTAGGTGTATTAGTCATTATCGGCCAGCAGGTGTTGCAGTTACAGCCATGTGGCCGAGAGATGCAAGCAGCAATGAATAGCATGTGTTGCTTACTTAGGTACTAAAAAATATGCTTTGTTTAACAAATTGACAACAGTTATTAAGGTGATAAAATGATTTTTAGAGTTGGGGCCCAAAATAAAGAAAAAAAAATCCAAAGATTTTGTTAGTGTGAGTTGTGGACTGTGTGCAAAGTGGGGATAGCAGGCAGTAGTGTGTGGGCTGCCATGTGAGTTCTGAGCCAGGGAGCCATGAGCAGCAGCCTGTTGCATCTCAGGGCCAGCTAAGGCCACAGGCTAGACACTCAGTGTCCAATATGCCGTATGGCTGGAGTACCAATACAAAAAAGTGTGGACTGGTCCCTAAGTTTGGGCACCAGATAATGGCAGAAGATACAAAATAATCCCACACCAGTTCAGAATTATTTATAATAAAGGGTTATTTATTTCAGGGAGACTTACAGATCACTGTCCTAGATCACAGTCCTCTGCATGAATGGGGAAAAGGAACAGAGTCTAACAGACAGAAGTGAGAGCAGGAAGCAAAAGAGTGAGCACAGGCTTTACAGCTACATTTATATCCAAGAGACCATACCCAAGTGGGCTGGTATCATAAACGCTATTGGCTAAAGATCAGGAGGAACTCCCACAGCAGGTGCCCTGTCTTGGATTAGTTCATTATTTTGTTCATGGTCCTTTATGTGTGTCAGCTAATTTTGCCTCCTTTGTGTCATAGTTGTCTGTATTAGTCAAAAGTATAGCTCTGGCTATTGTGGAACACCTATTCTGAGCAGCACTGTAGCAGCTCAAGTATTAATGCTGGGCGAGCAACATTTGAAAATCACATTGATGTTTCTTATATATATGTATGCATATATATCATATATATGTGTGTGTGCGTATACATTTATGTTTTATACATATTATCATATATTTGATTATATATGTGTTATATATAATATAAATCCAAATTGACTTATATCAATTTCTGTCCTTCCTTTTCTTTCTCCAGGCTCTCCAAGAAACCATTCCTCTTCTCCTTCTCTGTGTTTCCTTTGCCTCTTTTTCTTTGATTATAGTTGAGTACCACTTGATGCTCAAACTCACTTTGTAATAGATTCTAACAGAGTCATGCTGGTTCTGACATGTGAAATAGTCAATGCTGTTAGAGTTTTCAAAAAGTTCAAAGGATTTTTATTTTACTGTGATGATCCTTGAAAATTGATATCTAAATATATTTGGTATTTGATTTTTGGATTGCAAAAAAAGTAATAAAGTGTGCTGAGGATTTTCCTTGGATGTTTCACCAGCTGTCTATAGTATAGCTTATATGGGGAAATCGTACTTAACTTGGTTTACTTTCATTAGAAAATACATCATGTAATTAATCACAATAAACCCTGTTTTCTTTAGTTTTAATAATGAAAAACTTCCTGGGTGTGTGGTAGGAACATGGAGGCATTGAGTGTAAACTCCCTCTTCTTTGGCTTATTCTAAATGTAACTTCAATAGGTTGCAATCACCTCCCCCAAGTCATCTTTCAATAAGTAATACAACACACTTAAATAGATAGCCAACACAAAATGAACTCAATCGTGTTTTTGTAGACTCTTTGTCTCATAAAGCTTTGTTTGGGACATGTTTATTTAAGTGTTTTAATGGTTGTTAGCATCTATATTTTGGTTTCCAATTTTTTGGGTTTTGTTTATATATAAGAATGTATGTTGCTTTTTATTTATTTCTTTTCTGGTTTGTCATGTTTGTTTTTTAGAGAGAGGTAGCATAGAATTGTGTGGGAAGATCTGGGAGAAGTTGAAAATCCTTTGATTGGTGGTGTTGGTACACAGTCCGGAGGCTACTCGAGTGAGGAATGTGTTGGGAATGATGTGTTATTTAGGCAGGTTTTTCCCAGTATCTACACACTGTTTTTCTTCCTTGAGGTTTACATGTCACCTATTAATACAGACACCGCTTCCCACGTGTACAATTCTCATTTCTGAATTGGACTGTGGCTCCAAACTCTGTTATGCTGATAACTCAGGCCAGTCAATCACAGCAAGGCCCAGCGATTCAGTATGGGGCAACTAAACTAATATCTCCTAGAGTTGCCTCTTACTTTGAGTTACAGAGGTCATAGAGATTTCAGCTTTTCCTTAGAAGTTCTCATTCATAGGACCTTTGGGAGCAGCATATGTTAAGCAGACATCTAAATAGCTTTGAAGATGGGGCAACAATGGAAATCTTGGAGTTGAGTTTGAGCTTATATATGAATTAAAACCACATGCTACTTAGTTGCTATGAGACACTCCAGGTCCTCCTTCATAGGTATTTACTACAGATAGAAGTTCTTCTTCCTAAAGCTTTATTGATGGAGTAAACAGTTATTCACCTCATTGTTTTGCTACCTGATAGCATTTCTAAGGCATGTTGATAAGTTTTAATAAGCAACTCTCCGTAAAACTATATGTTATTTGTTTGTTTCCATGATACAAATATACTTGCTCTGGCAATTTTCTTTTGACAATCATCCAGCACCTGATGTAAAGTGTTTAAGTAGTATGGGCACTTGACTCTCATGGGATAGAGACGCGCTGTCCATCCAGTGTAGACACAAGATTCCTTGATCTTCTGTTCCTCCCTTCTGACTCCCTTCTTTCTCTCACCTTTTCTCCCACAGATTGATCTCTATTTTATCAGGCCAATGAACAACAAGAGTGGGGAAAAATGTAACTTTAAGGGGAAAGCTTTATCATCCAAATGAATGATTATTACTTGCATTTGAGAAACCAGCCCTTCTCACCCTTCTCTCAGCTCAGCTCCTCAAACTTTGCTGCAGGCTTCTTTGCTTTACTGTACAGCCCTTTCTTTCCTTCACACATACATCAGCCACTGCCCCTCTGTTGCCTGATCCTGATATATACTGAGCTATCCCTTATTAAAATAGAACAAAACGGTCTAAGAACAACTGTAGGTTCCCATTACATTGCATTTCTTTACATTTAAAACACAGTCTGAGTAGTTGGCTCTCTGCATTCTAACTTTTTCATTTTCTACTGTTTCATCTCTTCTCTTCACCATTTGACTCCTGTTACTACTACTTTGTGAAACTGTTTTTGATAAAGTCAACATGTCAAATACAATGAACATGTACATGATCTTAAATTACAGGGCCGCTCTACTCCAAGTTCATGATCATCTTGTCTCATCATGCTTTGTGCACTATTGGCCTGGCTCTCTTCAGCGTCCTGGGTATCTACCCTGACTTTCAGATTTCTAAATAATCTTTCTGGTTGAGGACTCACTCATTAATAGTGATTGCCGTAATATGTTTGGGGTTTCTAGCTTTTATCTTGACTGTCCTTTAGCTGTAGATTTACTCACTTTGTTAAACATGCCCTTTCTAGGTGATGTGGTTTCGAAGGTGTTTTCTCACTAACTCAAAAACTACATTGTGATCCTCATGACCAGCTTTAAATTAAGATAAGCAGTGTTGTGCTAGATGCTTCCCATTAAAGGACTCAATTCATGCCTTGCCAATGCATCATCTACAGTGGATCTGAAATCTGAATCCTGACTGTGTGTTTTAAATGCTTCTGTTTTTAGCCCTAATGGGTCCTCTTCCATTTTTCTAATGCCTCTTATTTACTTTGTCTCTAAGAATGAAAACCCATGTCCTATAGCACTGAGAATATACACATGTCTGACTTCTGTATTTAGAAAATACAACATGCAGTTGACAGTTGTACACATAAGAATGACTATTTCTAGTGATGAAATTTTAAAAACAAACAAACAAAAACACCAACTTACCCTGGGAAAATGAAAGTTAAAAGAAAAAAGAAAGAAATTCCTTAAAGAGAATGCATAAATGGCTTATACATTTCATAATAAAGCAGGCATTCAGTAATAAAGAAGAAATAAATATTGAAAAAATATTTAGATATCATTCATACAGCATGTGCCTAATTCTTAAAGTAATAATGATAACCGCACTGGGTCAGTGAAGCTCAGGGGACATTTGGTAAGCAGGATTTTGTCTGGAAGATGGACATATCGACAGCATTTGCCTCAGACTTACCAGTGTTAAAAATATATATAAAAGACATATTTTTAGTGAAATGGTGGATATTTTTCTTAACCAAAAAAATGTTATTTATTGATATTACAAGTAATTAGCTCTCTGGTCGAAAAGAACGATAGGAATGCAAAGCTGTACTCTCGGGAAACCATGTTGAGCTTACCAAGTCTTCTGTAGAAGCTTGTGTAATGCTCTGTGTGTGTCCAGTGTATGTGGGTGCACATGGAGGCCAGAATTCCTGCTAGACTGTCGTCCTCAATTTTTGCTACCCCTTATTTGTATTTTTTCTCTCAGTGTGACACTTGCCATTTGTCTAGACTGCCTGGCCAGAAATTGTCTGGCTCAGTCCTCTCCAAGCTAACATTTCAGGTGTGCACGCTCATGCCTGCTTTTTATATGGGTTCCAAACTTAGGCTTTCATTGCTTGAGCATAGAGCAAGCGCAGTTAGCCTCTGTGTCATTACCCCAGCCTTTACACATTCTTAATTATAATGAAATCAAAGTGGCTTTCATATTTGTAAGATAAAAGTTAATCAGAGACAACTCAAGTCAGACCTTGTTATGCTGTTTATGTATGTGTGAGTACATATGTGTGTGTTTAATTTCTTTCAGTTTTAAAATATGTAGATTTTTGATATCTTCCCTGTATGTGCTCAGAGATGACATCAAGCCGTCATATGCCGCTGACCTTTTAGATGCTAAGCGTGCAATATTGAAGTCATCCCTCTCACATGAGGAGTCTTTTGGGAATGTGCCATTGTCATCTGGCTGTGACAGCCCTTAGCATGCTGTCTCTAGTTACTGTATGGAGATATATAGTGGCAGCCCATGGCCCATTCTCATGATGCTTATCTAGTCTCCTGCGACAAATAATTCCACTCGGCTTGTCAGTGGTGACAGCTGAGACTTTTTGCTTAGATGCCTTGACAGTGCTTGTATTAAACAGCCAGTGCCATACACTCCATTAAGTTTCTGTAAAATGAACTGTCTGCTTCGTGCTGCTTTGCTGATAGTAGCAGCAGCAAGCTAATCCTCTCCAGTTGTGGATTGCCCGACTGAGTGCTCTCATTCTCAGACAGGTAGATCCCAGACTGTAGGGGAGGGACTGATGGACGGTGGCCACGAGGAGCACCCGTAATTCATTGCAAAGCAGGTGTTTGGAAAAAGCTATTTACTATAAATTAGGATGCAACCATCTTATGAAGTCAGAAAGATGTCTTTTTTAAATGACAAAGTATCTGGTGGTTTTTTTCCAAAGCACAATTATTTATAGGCTCTTGGAACAAAAGGCATAAACACAATACAGGTGGACCTGCTTAAATATGTCTACATGCCATTCCGTGTGTATGCATTTGTGTGCTCTAATATGTCATGAAATCTCAGTTCTTAAGTGGAGAAGTATATTAAGAGAAGTTAAATGAGTATTTTTCAATATTTTAAAGAAAACAAGGTCACTGGAAATTCTGACATCTGATTATTTTCAGAAATAAGAAGAGAATGTACTTGGTTTGTTTGCCCTTTTAAGTCTGTTGCATGTGTCAGAAGAAAATACTTACTATCGACAACAGATACATGGAAAAGAAAGTCATATTTTCCTTATCTTTGTGAAAAACAGGTTTTTCCAAGTCCCTAATACTCTGAAGATGCTTTTCGAAACCTCCTCCTGCATTTTTGTTTAATTGCCTTGCCTTTACAGTTCATTTTGTAACAGCAGGCATTAAGGGAGAAACCATCACTGAAACTGTTATTTCACATTGAACATCAGCAGAAAGCTCTGTGCCGCATTGTGTAGGAGAAGATGGCTTTTCAGTGAGAATAGGGCAGAGCAAGCAGACTCGCTGCCTCTTTATATAGTGAGAGTATATGTCATACCATACATCACCCGACAGAGACAGCTAGCATAGGACAGACAGTGCGCAGTCTTTTCTGGATTCACTTTTTTTTATGTGCATAGGCATGTTCACATGCATGTGTGTGCATGTGTGCGTGTGTGCGTGCGTGTGTGTGTGTGTGTATGTTTGCACTTGTGCTCACGTTCATGTGGAGTCTAGGGGACAACCTCTGGTGTTCTTCTTGAACTATGTGTTTGTATGTGCACAAGTGAACACAGTCCTCAGAGGCCTGGAGAGAATGGCAGACCCCTGGAGCTGGAGTTAGGCTGCTGTGAACTGGCATGTGGCTGCTCTGTACCAAACTCAGGTCCTGTGAGAGCAGCGTGAGCTTTTCAACAGTTCACTTCCTAGAACCTTCTCTCCTCTCCCCTCCTCTCCTCTCCTCCCCTCCCCTCCCCTCCCCTCCCTTCCCCCCTCCCTTCCCCTCCCCTCCCCTCCCCCCTCCCCTCCCCTCCCCTCCTCTCCTCTCCTCCCCTCCCCTGGCCCCCTCCCCTCCCCTTCTCCCTCCCCTCCCCTCCTCTCCTCTCCTCCCCTCCCCTGGCCCCCTCCCCTCCCCTTCTCCCTCCCCTCCCCTCCCCTTCTCCCTCCCCTCCCCTCCCCTCCCCTCCTCTCCTATCCTCTCCTCTCCTCCCCTCCCCTGGCCCCCTCCCCTCCCCTTCTCCTTCCTCTCCCCTCCCCTCCCCTCCCCTCCCCTCCTCTCCTCTCCTCTCCTCTCCTCTCCTCTCCTCTCCTCTCCTCGTCTTCTCTTCTCTTTTGAAGCAGTCTCTTACATGCTATACAGGTGCTGGGCTGAATAGCCAGTGAGCCCCAGGGATCCCCCTTTCTGTACCTCTCCAGGGATGGGATTACAAGTCCACCATCACACCTGGATTTTTTTTTAACGTGAATCAACCTCACACTCTCATTCTTACAACTGAAGCACTTAACTGACTGAGCTATTGCCTGAACCATTTGTTCCTTTGCTGATACGTTAGAAAATATTCCCTCAGACTAGAAGGATTATCAGTAGATAAAGCTGTTTGTTGACAAGCCTGCTGACCTGAGTTTGATCCCTGGGACCTACATGATGTGCAGAATCAGCTATCAAAATTTGTCTCTGGATCTCTATTCACACTGTGATAAATATCTCCATGCATACAACACACACACACATCATATATTTTTAAAGCCATACTAAAAAAGAGAGATACATTTTCTTTTCCTAGAGAAGCATTGCTAGACCTGTCCTACCTTAAGAAATTATACATTGTTACCCATGTATGGTAAACATATAAAGCCCTGAATATCACCTACTTTCACTTCCCTCCATGTTTCCTATAGCCTCCTGCTCTTGTCATGAATCTTCATCTGTGTCAATCTTGTTTCTGCCTCTGTTTTTAGCTTCTCCTCCATGTGTCTACTTTTAGCTCTGTTTCTCTGTCTCGCTTACTGCCAACCACACTGAGGATCAGTACTAGGAGTTCTCTATAAAATTCAAAATTTAATTAAAAAATTGAATTAAATTAATTTTTCCCGATGAATGAAAACATTGCTATGTGTGATGCCTGTATACATGCATATCTCTGTCAGTTTAAAATCTGAGTCAACACCCATTAGTGTTTAGTATTTCTTCAGGAAATAATAAAATCACTTAAAATCTTTTTTTCCTAGCTTTCTGTAATGTACAGTACACTGTTCTGTCTGTATTCACCACACTTGGACAGTGTGGCTGAACATCCTGCTTATATGTAAGATGGTACCTACTGATCAGCCTCACGCTGCCTGACAGCATCTGGTAACTCCCATTCCATTGCTCATGAGAGCATCTTCCTCAGACTCCACACAGAGTGGAGCTTTTTGTCTCATTAGCTTCATGATGAGCTCTTCAGTG
Source organism: Microtus oregoni (assembly GCF_018167655.1). Classification (NCBI taxonomy): domain Eukaryota; kingdom Metazoa; phylum Chordata; class Mammalia; order Rodentia; family Cricetidae; genus Microtus; species Microtus oregoni. Next base: position 47,968,534 of record NW_024543069.1, read on the forward strand.
CCACCCAGGTTGTAGCAAGCAAATGACAGGCATCATTTTTCATGGCTGAGTTGCATTCCACTATACATTCTGCCTTTGCTTTATTGATTCGTTCACTGGTGAACTAGCAGGTTACTTCTCTAGTGTTTGGGTACTGAAAACAGTGATGTAGCAGTCAGGCAGTACAGATGTCTCTTCAACATGCTAACTTAATTTCCTTTCTTTATATACCCAGGGGAGAGATTGTAGACTGTATCATAGTTCTATTTTTAATTGATTGAGGAACCTTCACTATGCTTCTACAGATGCAGTATTAATTAACATTCCTGTCAACAGTGTACAATACTGCTCTATTCTGCATCCTCACTAGAACTGGCTACCTCCAATCTTGTTTGATGATAGACTGTCTCACTGGAAAGAGATAATGTCTCATTGTGCCTTTGATTTGCATATCCCAAGAGATTAGTAATGCTGAATATTTTTTTTCATGTGCCCATTGGCCATCTGTATATCTTCTTTTAATGAATTTTATAAATATTTAAATATGCCTTTAAAGTCAGTATATACCTAGTACCTAATATGAAAAGGCACTTAAATTTTTCTAAATATTTTAGTAAAACAATTCATTTTTATTATGACTTTTATTCTTTAAAATCAGTGTGTGCCTCTGTAGCATATGAATATAGATCAGATAATACCTAAAAAGTTATACTAGGTGAACTAAAAATTGTCCATAGCAGTTTGATCCATAATAAAGGTGTCATATGGTGCACATGAGACAATATTTTAATAATACAAGGTTCATGTAAATACAAAGTAACTGCTTTCTGTTGGAAGAAAACCTGGCTTTCCCTTGTATTTAGAAGATGCTTACAGCTTATATAACCAAGTGCTGATGCTTGAATGTTGGCAAGGGTATGATTTGATAAAACTATGAGGCCAAATAGGAAATACAAAATGTGCTTCTTACTAAGCAGTTTATCCAGACTCTTTACACTGAAGAAAGTGTATATTAATAAAGCATAATTTATTTTATTTTCTGAATAACATGGCATTGACTGTGAGCATGGTGTATTTTCCCTTAAATACAGGGTAGTTTTAAGCGAAATGGAGGCTATATTGATGAATTTTGTAATTCTCACATGTATTCTTGTTTTCTTTAATTAAGAATAGCAGATAAATTGTGTGGAACCATATTTAGATGTAAATTGGAGTTTTTAGTGGTTTTCGAGGACTCTTCCCTTCAGTCTCTAAGTTCAGCTGTTAACTGTGTTTCTATTATGGAGAAGTGTGTGCATTCCCCTGCATATAATGGCACAAAGTCTCTGCTGTTTTGGTCAATTCATCTCCAGTGGACACACTGACTCAGCATTCAGCCTGCTAGTAGATCATGTAGCCACTGCACTCCAGGAACTTCTCAGAGACTCGTGAGCATCCAACTAACAACCCGTGCATTTGGGGTCTGATGCTCCTGAGATGGAAGAGAGAATTGTAGATAATTAAGAATAATGTGTTCCCCTCTCCCACAACTAGAAGCTTATCTTGTTTCTTTATGGGGTCATCTTAAAGTTATTGATACCTACATGGTTAAAAGTTCAGTGTAACACATTCAATTTTTAAATTTTAATTGTTCATGCTCACATATGAATATTTGTGAGAGTTCTAATACTCTGTATGAAACATAGTTGATCTCGATGTTTAAGAAAAGCTAGTAAGTATAATAACAGTTTGAATTTTCAGCCATTCTTCTGACTCATCATTTTGGGTTCATGGTAATACCAGGGATAAAGACAAAGAAGGGGACCCCGCTTCATTAGGTAGAAAATTCAGTGGCGGGGGCAACTGCCTAATTTATAGCATCCTGCTGAATAAATCTGATTGACACTATGTGTTCAAAATTTCATTTGAATGATATGTTAGTGTTTCCTTAAGATGTGTTTGTTTGTTTTGATAATCTTCATAGCGACAACGTTCATGCTCTTGTTCAGCAATGTATAAGCACATCTGTTCCCACATCCTCACCAGTGTTTGTTTCCTAGCAGACAAAATAAAATCTCAAAGCAGTTTTAATTGGCATTTCCATGACTGGTAATGAAGTTGAACAGTTTGTGAAGTATTTATTGGCTATTTCCATTCTTTATATTTTGAGTAGTGACTTCATTGGCCCATTAATTATTTGGACAATTTTTGTGTTTATTTTTTTGCAATATTTTATATATTCTAGTTAGTAATCCCCTATCTGATGTACTGGCATTTTTCCCCTATTCAGTAGATTGCCTCTTCACTCTAAAAATTATTTCCTTTGCATTGGAGATGCATTTTAATTAAATTTCTTGTTATTTGCCATCTTGACATTATTATAATGATATACACAGGGTGTTTTTCTTTCTGTAAGAGACAACAATTAGGCCTGTTCAGTGAATGATTAAAATCAAACATTCCTCTTAGATTGCATAGAACAGTACTGATTAATGATATGTATAGACTAAAGAAAAATTTATGAAAAATCATTTATAAGATGAATATAAATTATAATGTAGCTTTGATACACAATTTTGAAACTGTAAATTATGATATATATCTAATACATATTGTAATTGCCATTTTTCATAATCACCAAAGTTCAAAAAGCTTGAAATCATCTTATTTTGTGCAAGGAATACAGCAATTTAGACGTGCAGAAGAGGTTCTCAAACCTATCAAACCCAGACCTGAGCATCTAAAGACGGTTAAAGTTTTTCTTTCTAGATAACTTTTAAGAATGTAATAGACAGTAACTCCACAATGATGACTTAAGCAGAACCACTTTCCAAAGGCTTTGGAAAAAATGAGTTCCAAAGGTTAGCACTGTCCCACAATTCTGTGCTTTCCTGACCTATTGCAAAATTTGTTCCATCAATTGCTCCTCCACTTTTAGCAAATTGCCGTACTTCACAGAGAGAGCTGAATAAAGATTCTCATAATTCAGCGATACTGTATTATGGCAAGAACTAGATGTAGGTGTTGAAGTTTTTAAAATCTGCCCCATCTCCATAATCTCCTTTTAGTAGAAGGAGGTGTTTTCCTTGTGGGCTTACTTTTCAATCACTGTGCTTGATAAAGTATTCCAGGCATAATGAAGATTTCCCTACCATGCCACAGCAGTACCAGGAGGAAAAGCTGGTTACTGAGAGTAGCTATTTCCTGAGTTATGGTCTGTATGAGCCCATGTGTTCAGTACTCACTTGGGGTTAGAGACTGAGATATAAAGGGAAAGACTGGAAATCCATGCATGTTAGAGGCTTTAAATGTACACATTTCTGTTTGGGGCTCCAGTTTGTTAAAGTTTATTCCATAGCTATTGTAGCATTTGGTGATAATAACTAAGGAAAAGTTCAAAGTGTTTTGATCAACTCAGTGCAATTCTTAATAAAGAATCCCTTCTCCTCTCTGATACATTACAATTCAATTTTCATAAGTGTTATTTTGGTTATAGCAACTGTGTGAAATGCACAAAGGCTTAAGTAATTATAGCAACCTCTTGTATTATCAAGAGTTTTAAAAGTTAATAGCCATTATAGTAAAGCCCAAATCAAATCAAGGGTTTTAAAAGATTAAATAGGTCCATTAAACACTTAGTGAATATGACAGAAAACTTAAAACAAATAATGTTCCAAAAAGAAATGGCTGTAGCTATGTGTATTTGTTTTTTGATCTTTATTGGAAAAGAGACATTGGGTTTACCAAGTGCTGCTGAGAAACTCAGCATCCACATGTACAATGTGAAAACTAGATCACACTAATAGTGCAAATATAAACTCAAAAATTATATAAAAAAAAGCCTTAATATCAGATCTAAAGCTTGAAAGTGCCAGGGGAAAAGCAAAGGTGATCCCATTAAGGTATCAGCAGAGCTGATGAGCTTTTGTAGGATGCCAGTAGTACAGGAAGTCATGGCAGACATGTCAAATGAGATTGCAGGAATTAAAGCTTCCACAAAGCACACAGCAAGGAAGGGAATTGCTAGCATGACAAGATGGTCTAGGAAGGGAAGGAAATCTTCATACTCATTTAGCAGGGAATTAATACCCAGGATATATAAAAATTCAAATATTAAACACTCAAGAAGAATTAATCTAATTAGTAAATAAGGAAAGAAATGGATTATATAGTTTTCACAATAAGAAGTGATAATGTTCATTAAATGTAGGAAAAACTTGGGCATGTTTGGCCATTAGAGAAAGGTAATTCTACGTTTATGATTTCTATCACACCTAGTTCAAATGGTTAACACCTGGAAAACTAAACCTAAAATAATTGGAGGGCATACAGTGGGTGGGGTGAGGTGTGGAAAGAACACTTGCTCATTGACTGTTAGAATGTTAAGCTTTGCAGCCACTATGAAAACCAATATTGGGCTGGAGAGATGGCTCAGAGGTTAAGAGCACTGACTACCCTTCTGAAGGTCCTGAGTTCAATTCCCAGCAACCACATGGTGGCTCACAACCATCTGTAATGAGATCTGGTACCCTCTTCTGGCCTGCAGGTATACATGGAGGGTGAACACTGTGTACATAATAAATAAAATAAATCTTTTTAAAAACAGAAAACCAATATTCAGGTTTCTAAACAAAGAACCTGACACATAAAGTTATTTTTTATAAGCCATGTTTTTTCCACCTTGATATACTCCTGAAGGAAAGAAAATTAGATCATAGCACACCAATATTTACTAGAACAATATTCTAAGCAAGTCAGAAAATTAGTCTAAATCTCCATAAATTCGAAAAGGGAATGCATGGCTAAGATGAATGTCACAAGCACATGTACCTATGGGGAGATTTAATTTGTGAATTATAGCGCTTAAAGGGAAGTGGTTAAATTTGGAGATCATTATGCTAAATAAGCATAGCTCAGATATGCAGTTCAGAATCAAGCTTTCTCCAAAGGCAAAATCAAACATAAATAAATAAATAAGTAAAAGCCATGACAGTAAGATAAAGTCAACTGTAAAGAAGGAGGAAAAGAAACCGGTACAAAGAGGAATAAAGGTAAGTGAGGTCAATGTAGATGGGTCATATGCTCAGTGTTTTATATGAATTCATGAATATATATTGGAACAAATTATTTGTTACAATCACCATGCAACAACAAAAAAGCCAAGGGTAAGATTAATACTTGGTGACATCTGAGTATAATTCCTTAATCTTAAAGGTACCATTTTCATGAGTTACTCTGACTTGAATTGAAGGAGAAGTCTAGTATAGATACTTAAATTATATTGATGTCACTTCTTAATAATAAGAAACAGATTCGCAGGTCATAGTCCTTGTCCTGTCTTGTTGCAAATATTCAGTTAAAATGTGAAAATACAAATATGTGTTTTCTTTCTTCATTCTGAGCAGGGTTTTCATTTACACATCACATTTTAAATTAGCTTGGGCAACCTTTCCAATCCTAGCTCTCTGGGTTTTCTTCGACTTTTTATTGTTGCTTTTCCATCTCTTTGTGTTCACAGTTTAGAAGTTGATGCCAAATTTTGTAAAACATGTTCTCTTCCATGCTGGGATTCTTGATGCCAGCTGTCTCCCTGGAGTGTGTGCTTTAGTAATCAGTCCTGAAAAGCAGTCCTGGTAATGGAAATCCTGGCAGCCTCCTCTACAACAGGGGTGCTAGCCTGAGTTGCTGTAATTAGGAACGTGATTAGAAATAAGTGATGCTTTTGGTCTTCAATTTCAAGCCATGAAATGAAGGGATTTGAGTTTGTCTTATGTTTGGCACATGAAAAAGTTTAGAAACACTAGTTTCCTGAGCCTGGCTTCAAATATCCTGTTGTTTGATTATGTTTACCCAAAACGTAGTGTTTTCTAAGCATTTTACCTTGTTTGCAAGTACAACTCATTATAAAAAAAATCCTTGTTAATAAGTGAAAGTTATATGTTATTTCTAGACAAAATTGTGGAATTAAATCTTCTCCTATATGAAATAAAGCATAAAACAGTAATAGTAACAGCAATATTTTCAAAAGACTATGATTCACAGTGCCTTGTGCTAGGTGTTCTGAGTTAGTTCCTGTCAGCATTATGAAGTAGGTACTGTTCTTGGCTCATCGGAATATAAGATACACACTTATGTGTGACAGAGCATATATTCTACAACACTGTACTCCATCCTGCAAAGTGCCCAACTGCAGATAAGGATTTTCCTTAGGTCAGTACTGACACTTTGCTCAAGTGTTCATTCTATTGTCAGTCTTTTGACAAATATTCACACCATCCATATGTCAAACACTGTGCAAGACTCCAAAAACATAAGAGAATTTAGCCTTTGCCCTGATGAATGGAATAGTATGCATTTAAGATCATAGATACCCAAGTGCACACCAAGTCACCCTAGGTACCACAGCAAAGGTTCAAAGGCATTGCAAGTTTTTAAAATAATATGTATAAGAAACAGCAAAATCTATAAATTATCATTTTATGTGTCTATGTGCTTCAAATCAGTATCATATTAAAAGACACAAATACTTCTCATGTAAATTACTAAGAACCCTGTGGTGGTTTGATAGAAAATAGCCCCGAAAGGGGGTGACCCTATTGGAGGGTGTGACTTTGTTGTTGTGGGTATGACCTTGTTGGAGGAAGTGCATCACTGTGGGGATGGGCTTTGAGGTTTCATGTGTTCAAGATACCAACCAGTGTACTTTCTGCTGTATGCAAAATGTAAGACTCTCAGCTACTTCTTTGAGACCATGAGTACCTGCATGTTGCCATGCTGCCTGCAATGATGAGAATGGACTGAAGCTCTGAAAGTGTAAGCAAGTCACCTCAACGACATGTTTTCTTTATAGAGTTGCCATGGTCATGGTATCTCTTCAAAGCAATAAAAAGCCCCAACTAAGACAGACACCATAAGAGAGTTTCTAGTATACAATGGCAGCTACACACACACACACACACACACACACACACACACACACACACACGTGTGTGTGTATGTATATGTACTACATATATGTGTGTTTTGTATATGTATATATGTGTGTGTGTGTGTGTGTGTGTGTGTGTGTGTGTGTGTATGTATATATATTTACTATTTAAAGAACACCAAGCAAAATTGAGTGGGGCACTCAAATTATTCATGGTATCTCTGTGATCATAGAAGCAAAGTGCTGTAAAAATTACAGGAAAATGATGAATATCCAATAGAGAATAATATTTACATGTTTTACTCACACAAGTATTCTAAAATTTCTTATAGATGAAAGTAGGTTCAACATAATAATTAATATGAATTGAAATGACAATATTTGGGAAATAGAACAAAATATTTACTGTGAGAGTTATAACTGTGTGATTTAGCTTATATTTAAATAAAAACGATCTGTCAAGCTTGTTAATTTCAAGATGGCTCTTGATGTTTTATTCTTTTGTCTTTAACCGTAGACAAAATGAATGTTATGCTGTCTGGCTAAGAACACATAATGACGGCAGTTCAGTGGAAGGGCAAGCATTTCAGAAAGTGAACGTAACCTGTGAGAGGTGAGATTGACAACCAATTTTCTACATGCTGGTTCTCCTCACCCCGAGCTGCTTAGGCGTCCCTAACATTCTGAGACCTGCAGCATGTCGAGATAGTGAACCATATTACCCTAGCTCCTTTTTCAAGAATGTGTGATTATGAGATGTTAAGGTGCATTGTTGACTAGAGCGATCATTTTTATTGGAAAAAAAACTGTCTCTTTAAGTGTAAAAAAAAAAATCAGCAAATAAAACAATTGACAATTCTGGAAAGGTGACCAGGCTTGCTGTGGAGTTTGCTCCCTCCTGTGTCAGAGCTTAGAGTTAGCTCTTCTGAGAGATAGTTCCGGAGAGCGTTAGGAGAAGCCAGCATGTGTGAAATCAACAGTTGATGTTCAGATTTGTGTATGCATGTTTGAAGGGCATAGTGACATGGTAGTGTGACTTTGCCTCCATATGGAATCTGAGCCTTTTTTTGGTGTAATTTGTGTAGAATTATGTCTTTAATCTTCATGACCACATTGAATTTTTGTCCTCATAACTAGAAAGGAGAAGAGTGGGAAGCCGTGAGATAATATAGGTCAGGACTTTGCACATAATCATAAATGATCAGATAAACCTGCATTAAATAGAATATATAAAAAAATGTTTAAAACAGAAGTTCAGGTTTTTAAAATAAGAAGAAAAAAGAGGGACAGAGATAGTTCAGCCTTCCGCTGATAGAATATCTGGGTAGTTTCCTTAGTAGGTCGGATTACCTCCTTTGAGTGGAACTTTCATGACCCCATCCTGATTTATGATGTTTACCAAACTCAGCCTGAGGACCTTTCCTTGAGGTTTCCTAAAAATCGTTTCCAGAAACACAATATATTTTATTGGTTATAACCCAGTGGCTGGGCTCTGCCTCTGAAGTCTGTGAGTGTTCTTTGGTCAGACTCATGGACTGAATTTACTAAAACTATCTCTCTGCCAGATATGTATTTATGCTCTATTCTCTGTTACTTATACAATTCAAGACTTTGTTTCACTATAGTTGGAGTATATCTGCTTACTATGTTGATAAGAAGATTTCATAATACTATATTGGTTTTATTTGCAGGAATCTTTGACGTAGATAAGCACTCATGGGTAGACTGAGGCATCTTCTCAAATACATATCCCTTTAAAACACTGTTGTCATTTCTCAAACTGTAATCATCCTCTTTAATATTATAGTAGTTTTTGTTATCAGAAAATACTCTGTTCATTTTGAATGCATTTTACCAATTATCTAATTGATTAAGAGATTTTATTAGTGAATTGAGTGAACACTCATTAGTGAAATGAGCCAGTCTTCCTTCTTATAAAGAAAACTAAATTTTTAAATAGAAAGCATTACAAATGTGACCCACTGGCATTTCCTGGAAAACAGAATTGCACTTTGATTTAAAAATTTGTGTCACTATTCTAATTAACACAAAATTATAGTAAAAGTTATTATTACCTTATGATGATGATGATGATGATGATGATGAAGTTACTTTATTATTTTACTGGGTCCAACTTGAAACCCTGTTTTTCAAACATCAAGGTATCTTTGTTAAAGATGTTTAAAAGATACCTTGTCACACAAATGTCCTTTGGCTCTTCGAGTCCTTAGTCTTCCTGGTCCATGACATTCTCTGCATCTTAAGCATGGGAGTTGTGATTTAGATGGACCATTTTTAGGTTGCACTCCCCACTCATTTCTTTTTGGCATTTTGACCAGGTGTGGATTTCAGTTGACATAAAGAAACTTCTTGGATAAGGATAAGAGCTATAGCTATCTCTAGGTACAATGGATGTCGATAGTAACTAGATTGGTCTGCTTTTTCTCAAAGGCTATCTGATGTGGTTTTGGGGGGCTGTTTTGTTAAAAATAAAAAGAGAAAAGAAGGAAGGAAGGAAGGAAGAGAAAGAAAGGAAGGAAGAGAGAGAGAGAAGGAAGGAAAGAAGGAAGGAAAGAAAGAAAGAAAGAAAGAAAGAAGCAGTAGTATCAGTAGTATGTTCTCTCCACTAGGATACATAACCTTAACCTCCAAATACCAGGTCACCGGCTTGGTTGACAGAGTTAGGAATGAATTCTGTCATATCTAGTAGGCATTAAGTCAAATTAGACAGCTGGTGATTATTTTCAATATAAAAATGTTATTATTATACCCTTGTGAATGTCTTGACTGGCCAGTTGTTGTGGCACAGCACCTTGAGGTCCTAGACGAGCTAGTTCTCAAGGCAGATACCTCCAGATCAGTTTCAGTTAGATACTCAAAGCACTATATCTGAAGTTTGTGGCATTTTCAGCACTTGAATTTCTAGGAGCCAATTGGGAAATGGCAATAGAATGGTTATCTAAATAATACAACATCAGTTGGCAAGGCAATACTGATGGAGGTAATCTCACAAAGCACCCTCCTGAAATGAGGAGCTACAGACAATTAATGCCTATGGAGAGAGGGACATTCTGTCTTCTACAGGGAGGGGCCCCGATAAGTTTGTCCAATCCAGGTGGTCAGCTCTTCCTTTTTTATATTAGTTATTTTGAGCTATAAATTTTATTCTGCTCCCCTCCCTACCTCTCCTTCCCCTTCTACCTTCTCCCATAACTACCACACTCCCAATTTCCTCAGGAAATCTTGTCTTTTTCTCCTTCTTATGTAGATCTATGTATGTCTCCTTTAGGGTCCTCTTTATTGTCTACATTGTCTGGGGTTGTTGACTGTAGGTTGGTTTTTCTTTGCTTCATGTCCAGAAGCCACTTATAAGTGAGTGCATATATTATATTTGTATTTCTTGGTCTTGTTTATGCCATTCAATATGGTTTTTTTTCTAGATTCATCCATTTGCCTGCAAATTTCAAACTGTCATTATTTTTTTATCACTGTGTAGTACTCCATCATGTACATGTATATTTTCTTTATCAATTCTTTGGTTGAGGAGCATCTAGGTTGTTTCCAGGTTCTGGCTATTACAAATAATGCTTCTATGAATATAGTTGAGCACATGTCCTTGTGGTATGATTGAGCATCCTTTGGGTATTTGCCCAAAAGTGGTTTTGCAGGATCTTGGGGTAGGTTGTTTCATAAGTTTCTGACAAATTGCCACGGTGATTTCCAAAGGGGCTGTACCTGCTATTACTCCCAACAGCATTGCTGATGTTTTTCCTTTACCCGACAACATCTCCAGCATAAACTGTCATCAGTGTATTTCATCTTGGCTATTCTTACAGGTGTAAGATGGAATCTCAGAGTTGATTTGATTTGCATTTCTCTGATGGCTAAGAATGTTGAGCATTTCCTTAAGTGTCTTCCAACCATTTGAGATTCATGTGTTGAGAGTTTTCTGTTTAGGTATGTAACCATATGCATATGAGTAGCCAACAATATATGTATGTGTGTATGCATGCATGTATGTATATATAATATAATTATAATATATAATTATTAATATATAATTTAAAAAGAAATGACCATAAGTTTGAGTAAGAGCTAGAGAGACATGGGGAGTTGGAGGGGAAAGAGGGAGGGATTGAAATAATGTATGCAATACTTGCATATGTAATTCTCAAAATATTTTTTATTAAAAAGCAAAATAATAATAATAATAATAACATTCTTGTCGTACATATAAAAGTTCAGATTTTTTATTAGTGTATTAAATGCTATATTAATCTTTTTCTTTTGGATTTATTTTTAAAATAGTCTTAATTAAGTAAGCCTGAAGAACATAAAATGCCGAGTAAATCACAACAATTAAGTCTGCTTACCTACAATTATAAACTCAACTTTCCTGGTTTTCTTTCATTGTCACTAGCAACAACATCTGCACATATTGGCAGGATTCTATTTCAGTTATCAATGTTTAAATTAATTGAGGAGTTTAGGAAAAAGAGTATGTTTAAGTAATTTGTAAAGTAATTTATAAGTACTACAATTGATGATAGATACATGTCCTGACAATAATTCTAATGAAGCCAGAAACAAGGAGAATTAGCCTTTCTAAGGAATAAATTCCTAATTGTTTATCCAGTATAATGCGGTCAGCCATAAAATTATATGCTTACAAGCAATGGACTCAGCAGGATCCAGTGGCTTCATTCAGATATCGAATGCATGTACTTGTAGCAATAATAAGAAAAAATTGAACCTATAGAGAGGGATTGAGGGGGACATAGGAGAAGATGGGAACATGGGAGGAGCTGGAGGATGGAAAAAGAAGGAAGAAGTAATTTAATTGTTTTTAAAATATTGACTGAATATATATAAAATAGAAAATAAGAAGTTGCTGAAGGATACATGGACAACTTTAGAAATGTTAAATGAATCTCCATCTTCAGTGTCTAGCATACATTTCATTTGATGACTGCTTCTCTGTTTTGAATATTTGATGCAACACTATTTGATGACACAGAAATCAGTTTGCATGTCATGTACTTGATGTCTTAGATTTGGCCTGGTTTGTAGCTGACAGGATTGGAAGTTCAACTACTGAGATCATGATTCTTATGCATCTTTCTTTCTTCTTTTTTTTTTTTTACTTATGTTCTTCATTTTCTATATATTGGAGGTAAATTACTTTTATTATTCTTTTTTTTTATTGAGAAAAGGAAAAAATAGTTTCCGCCTCCTCCCAGCCTCCCATTTCCCTCCCCCTCCTCCCACCCTTCTCCCCCTCCCCCCACTCCTCTCCCCCTCCCTCTCCAGTCCAAAGAGCAGTCAGGGTTCCCTGTCCTGTGGAAAGTCCAAGGTCCTCCCCCCTCCGTCCATGTCTAGGAAGGTGAACATCCAAACTGGCTAGGCTCCCACAAAGCCAGAACATGAAGTAGGATCAAAACCCCGTGCCATTGTCCTTGGCTTCTCATCATCCCTCATTGTCCGCCATGTTCAGAGAGTCCGGTTTTATCCCGTGCTTTTTCAGTCATAGTCCAGCTGGCCTTGTTGAGCTCCCAATAGATCAGCCCCACTGTCTCAGTGGGTGGGTGCACCCCTCGTGGTCTTGACTTCCTTGCTCATCTTCTCCCTCAATCTGCTCCTCATTGGGACCTTGGGAGCTCAGTCCAGGGCTCCAGTGTGGGTCTCTGTCTCTATCTCCATCCATCACCAGATGAAGGTTCTATGGTGATATACAAGATATTCGTCAGTATTGCTATAAGATAGGGTTGTTTCAGGTTCCCTATCCTCATCTGCCCAAGGAACTAACTGGGGATATCGCCTTGGGCACCTGGGAGCCCCTCTAGGGTCAAGTCTCTTGCCAGCCCTAAGGTGGCTCCCTTAACTAAGAATTGTGCTTCCATGCTCCCCTATCCAGCCTTCCTTTATCCCAATCATCCTGTTTCCCCAAGTTCCCCCATCCTCCCCTTCTCCCTTTTCTCTCCCCATCTCCCTTTACCCCCAACCCACCCCACCTCCAAGATCCCACTTTCCTCCCCGGCAATTTTGTCTACTTCCCATAGGCAAGAGGGTAAGTATATGTTTTTCCTTGGGTTCACCTTCTTATTTAGCTTCTTTAGGTTCACCAATTGTAGACTCCGTGACCCTTGTTTATGGCTAGAAACCAATTATGAGTGAGTACATCCCATGTTCATCTTTTTGGGTCTGGGTTACGTCACTCAGGATAGTGTTTTCATTTTCCATCCATTTGCATACAAAATTTGAGAAGTCATTGTTTTTTACCGCAGCGTAGTACTCTACTGTGTATATATTCCACACTTTCTTCATCCATTCTTCCATTGAAGGACATCTAGGTTGTTTCCAGGATCTAGCTATTACAAATAATACTGCTATGAACATAGTTGAACAAATGCTTTTGTCATATGATCGGGCATCTCTTGGGTATATTCCCAACAGTGGTATTGCTGGGTCCAGGGGTAGGTTGATCCCGAATTTCCTGAGAAACCGAAACACTGATTTCCAAAGTGGTTGCACAAGATTGCACTCCCACCAGCAATAGATGAGTGTACCCCTTCCTCCACAGCCTCTCCAGCAAAGGCTATCATTGGTGTTTTTGATTTTAGCCCTTCTGACAGGTGTAAGATGATATCTCAAAGTTGTTTTGATTTGCATTTCCCTGATTGCTAAGGAGGTTGAGCATGACCTTAAGTGTCTTTTAGCCATTTGAACTTCTTCTGTTGAGAATTCTCTGTTCGGTTTAGTGCCCCATTTTTTAATTGGGTTAATTAGCATTTTAAAGTCTAGTTTCTTGAGTTCTCTATATATTTTGGAGATCAGACCTTTGTCTGTTGCAGGGTTGCTAAAGATCTTCTCCCAGTCAGTAGGTTGCCTTTGTGTCTTAGTGACAGTGTCCTTTGCTTTACAGAAGCTTCTCAGTTTTAGTAGGTCCCATTTATTCAATGTTGCCCTTAATGTCTGTGCTGCTGGGGATATACCTAGGAAGCAATCTCCTGTGCCCATCTGTAGTAGGGTACTTCCCACTTTCTCTTCTATCAGCTTCAGTGTGTTCAGACTGATATTGAGGTCTTTAATCCATTTGGACTTGAGTTTTGTGCATGGTGATAGATATGGGTCTATTTTCTTTTTTCTACAGGTTGACATCCAGTTGTGCCAGCACCATTTGTTAAAGATGCTTTCTTTCTTCCGTTGTATACTTTTAGCTCCTTTATTGAAAATGAGGTGTTCATAGTTTTGTGGGTTAAAATCGGGTCTTCTATACGATTCCATTGGTCGACTTCTCTGTTTTTATGCCAGTACCACACTGTTTTCATTACTGTAGCTCTGTAATAGAGTTTGAAGTCAGGGATGGTAATGCCTCCAGAAGATCCTTTATTGTATAGGATTGTTTTGGCTATCCTGGGTTTTTTGTTTTTCCATATAAAGTTGATTATTGTACTCTCAAGATCTGTGAAGAATTTTGATGGGACCTTGATGGGGATTGCATTGAATCTATAAATTGCCTTTGGTAGAATTGCCATTTTTACTATGTTGATCCTCCCATTCCAAGAACAGTGGAGATCCTTCCATTTTCTGGTATCCTCTTCCATTTCTTTCTTCAATGCCTTAATGTTCTTGTCAAATAGAACTTTTACTTCCTTGGTTAGAGTTACCCCAAGATATTTTATGCTGTTTGTGGCTATCATGAAAGGTGAAGTTTCTCTGATTTCCCTCTCTGCTTCCATATCCTTTGTGTATAAAAGGGCAACTCATTTTTTGGACTTGATCTTGTATCCTGCCACAATACTAAAGCTGTTTATCAGCTGTAAAAGTTTTTTGGTGGAGTTTTGGGGGTCGCTTATGTAGACTATCATATCATCTGCAAATAATGAAAGTTTAACTTCTTCCATTCCAATTCAAAAGGCCTTGATCCCCTTATGCTTATGTTGTCTTATTGCTATTGCTAGAACTTCAAGCACTATATTGAAGAGGTATGGAGAGAGTGGACAGCCTTGTCATGTTCCTGAGTTTAGTGGGATGGCTTTGAGTTTCTCTCCATTTAATTTGATGTTAGCTGTCGGCTTGCTGTATATTGCTTCTATTATATTTAGGTATGACCCTTGTATCCCTAATCTCTCCAATACTTTTATCAAAAAGGGATGTTGAATTTTGTCAAATGCTTTTTCAGCATCTAATGAAATGATCATATGGTTTTTTTCTTTCAGTTTATTTATATGATGGATTACACTGATAGATTTTTGTATGTTGAACCAGCCCTGCATCTCTGGGATGAAGCCTACTTGATCATAATGGATAATTTTCCTAATGTGTTTTTGGATACGGTTTGCCAGTATTGTGTTGAGGAATTTTGTGTCGATATTCATGTGTGAGATTGGCCTGTAATTCTCTTTCTTGGCTGAGTCTTTGTGCGGTTTTGGTATCAGAGTGACTGTAGCTTCATAAAAGGAATTTGGCAATGACTCTTCTGTTTCTATATTGTGAAATACATTAAGGAGTATAGGTATTAGGTCTTCTTGGAAGTTCTGGTAGAAATCCGCATTGGAACCATCTGGTCCTGGGCTTTTTTTTGTAGGGAGGTTTTTGATAACCTCTTCTAATTCTTCGCGACTAACAGGTCTATTTAGGTCGTTCACCTGGTCCTGGTTTAAATTTGGTATTTGGTATTTACCTAAAAAAGTGTCCATTTCTTTTACATTTTACAGTTTTGCGGCATACAGGCTTTTGTAGTAAGATCTAACGATTCTCTGAATTTCCTCTGTGTCTGTGGTTATGTCCCCCTTTTCATTTCTGATCCTATTAATTTGCATATTCTCTCTCTGCCGTTTGATTAGTTTGGATAGGGGTTTATCAATCTTGTTGATTTTCTCCAGGAACCAGCTTTTTGTTTCATTGATTTTTTGGATTGTTTTCTGTGTTTCTATTTTGTTGATTTCAGCCCTCAGTTTGATTATTTCCAGTCTTCTACTCCTCCTAGGTGAGTCTGCTTCTTTTTTTTCTAGAGCTTTCAGGTGGACTGTTAAGTCTCCAATGTGTGCTTTTTCTGTTTTCTTTAAGTGGGCACTTAGTGCTATGAACTTTCCTCTCAGGACTGCTTTCATAGTGTCCCATAAGTTTGAGAAGGTTGTTTCTTTATTTTCATTGAATTTGAGGAAGACTTTAATTTCTTTCTTTATTTCTTCCTTGATCCAGTTGTGGTTCAGTAGTTGACTGTTCAGTTTCCATGAGTTTGTAGGCTTTCTGGGGGTAGCATTGTTGTTGAATTCTAACTTTAATCCATGGTGATCTGATGAGACACAGGAGGTTGCGAATATTTTTTTGTAACTGTGGAAGTTTGCTTTGTTACCCAGTATGTGGTCAATTTTCGAGAAGGTTCCATGAGCTGCAGAGAAAATCTTATGTTCTTTCCTATTTTGGGTGGAATGTTCTATAGATGTCTATTAAGTACATTTGATTCATTACCTCCATTAATTTTCTTATTTCTCTGTTAGGTTTCTGTCTGATTGACCTGTCCATTGGTGAGAGAGGAGTGTTGAAGTCTCCTACTATTAGTGTGTGAGGTTTGATGGCTGCCTTGAGTTTTAGTAATGTTTCTTTTACGTACGTGGGTGCTTTTATATTAGGGGCATAGATATTCAGGATTGAGACTTCATCCTGATGAATTGTTCCTGTTATGAGTATAAAATGTCCCTTTCCATCTCTTCTGATTGATTTAAGTTTAAAGTCAACTTTGTTAGAAATTAGTATGGCCACACCTACTTGTTTCTTAGGTCCATTTGCTTGATAAACCTTTTCCCATCCCTTTACTTAGTTGCCTGTCTTTGTGGTTGAGGTGTGTTTCTTGTAGACAGCAGAATGTTGGATCCTGTTTTCGTATCCAATCTCTTAGCCTGTGCCTTTTTATAGGTGAGTTGAGCCCATTGACATTAAGTGATATTAATGACCAGTGGTTGTTAATTCCGGTCACTTTTTTAGTAGTAGAGTTTGTGTGTTTCCTTTCTTTGAGTTGTGCTGGCGAAGGGTCTCTAGATGTTTGAGTTATTGTGGTTATTGTTGGACTCCTTGGTTTATGATTTTCCTTCTATTACTTCCTGTAAGGCTGGATTTGTGGCTACGTATTGTTTAAATTTGTTTTTATCCTGGAAAATTTTGTTTTCTCCATTTATAGTGAATGAAAGCTTGGATGGGTATAGTAGTCTGGGCTCACATCCATGGTCTCTTAGTTTCTGCAGTACATCTATCCAGGACCTTCTGGCTTTCATGGTTTCCATAGAGAAATCAAGTGTAAGTCTGATAGGTTTACCTTTATAAGTAACTTGGCCTTTTTCCTTTGCGGCTCTTAATATTCTTTCTTTATTCTGTATGTTTTGTGTTTTGATTACTATATGGCGAGGAGATTTTTTTTTTTTGGTCCAGTCTATTCGATGTTCTGTATGCTTCTTGAACCTTCAGAGGAATATCATTCTTTAGGTTGGGAAAGTTTTCTTTTATAATTTTATTAAATATATTTTCTGGACTGTTGAGCTCTACTTCTTCTCCTTCTTCTATCCCAATTATTCTTAGGTTTGGTCTTTTTATTGTGTCCCAGATTTCCTGAATGTTTTGTGATAAGAATTTGTTGGCTTTGCTGTTTTCTTTGATCAGTGTGTTTATTTTCTCTATGGTATCTTCAGTGTCTGAAATTCTTTCTTCTATCTCTTGTAATCTGTTGGTAGTACTTGTCTCTGTATTTCCTGTTCGTTTACCCAGATTTTCCATCTCCATCCTTCCCTCGGTTTGTGTTTTCTTCATTACTTCCATTTCATTCTTCATGTCTTGAACCACTTCCCTTACCTGTTTGATTGCTTTTTCTCGTTTCTCTTGCTTTTCTTGGGTATCTTTGAGTACTTTATTCATTTCCTCTACCTTTTTGTTTGTGATCTCTAATTGTTTATGGCAGTTTTTCACCTCCTGTTTAAAAGTCTATTATTTTCATATAATTCACTTTTGAGTCGATTTCTTCTAATTCTTCTAGAGTAGGGTGTACAATTCTTCTTATTTCGGGATCTTTGGATTCTGGTGATATCATGTTGCCTTTCAGGTTGTTGGATGAATTCTTGCCTTGTTGACTTCCCATCACTTCCTTCAAATGGAGCCAGGAGAGGCCTGGTGTCTTGGTCTAGTCTTTGCTATGACTGACTCTTTGGTTGTAATTCTTCAGTGTAGAAGCAGCAACCCTCCAGTCCAGATGGAACTTCTCAGCACTGAAACATAGACGCCTGGTAGTCCAATGACCCGCGGACAAAAGGGAGAACTTGGGGGGCAGGGCGAGGACGAGTAGAACACAGGACACCCTGCCGCAAAAGCTGAAGGTGCGAGTGCTCCCTTTGGGGGGGGGGGGGTCCTTAAGGCCTGCCCGGTAGGCAGGCACTCACCTCTCTGGGTGGGTAGCCTTAGTGTAGGAACAGAAAACTGTTCCTGAGCAAAGGACCTAGCAGATAACGCAGGCTTGTGTGTGTGTGTGGGGGGGGGGGGGGGGGTGGGGTCGGGTGTAAGAAAGACAGCCCTGCAGAAGGAGCTGGGGGAGAGGGGTTTGTGGTCTCTTCCGGGTCAATCCGCCCCTGGATCGCACACACTCACCTGTCCAGATGGGACTCCTCAGTACCTAAACAGGGCCGCCTGGTAGCCCGATCATCTGGGGACAAAAGGAAAAAACCTGGCAGGCGGGGCAAGATCCGCTCTGGGTGGGTCGCCTGTCCAGATGGAACTCCTCAGTACCTAAACAGGGCCACCTGGTAGCCCGATGATCCGGGACAAAAGGAAGAAACCGGGCAGGCGGGATGAGATCCAGGAGTGCACTGGCACCCCTGGAGCACAAGTTGAAGGTCTCTTATGCATCCTTCAACAGGTGTCTTTCAGTTTTCACTCAAAGATATCTTGAGTAATATTTAATTGTTTTTAACACTGCTAAAGAAAACACTCAGTGATTTGAAATTAAGTTGTTTCTCTGACCCATTATTATTTATTGATATTCACATTGATAACATTAACAAAATGAAGCTGAGTTCTTCACTTTCTTTAGAAATAGGATTTTGTTGATAAATTTTACATAGGTATTTAATATTCAGAAATATTATTATGTCCATAATATTATCAAATTGTTAACTAGACCGATTTGATAATAAATCAAACATGCTAATTGTTTTACTGCCAATGGTATTTATAATATAATTAAAATCAAAATCATATGAACATTGGATAACTAGTTTGACTTAGTATTGTTCTTTTCTAAACTATTATTAGCCTTAAAAACCCAAGTGGTACCAAAACTTTAATAACATTGGAAAATATTTTAAACATCAGAAGTGAATGCTTAAAAAATAAAATATTTAAATAAAAATATAAAAGAAGTGAGTGTTTACCCATATTTAGAAATATTCACAGATGCTCATGTATTGTTCACTGAAGTATATTTGTAGTTGTGAAAAATCTTCATGTATAATAAGTATTGGTAAATAATTGATAGTAAATTTATTATACAACTTTTAAAACAATCCAATTTTTTAAAATTTTAATTAAAAAAGTAACATCACTTTCTTCTTCTCCTCAACCTCTTCCAGATCTCCTCTCTTCAACCACTCCCATGTGGCCCCACTCTTAAACTAATAGCCTCTTTTTCTTTGGTTATTATTGTTACATACATACATATATATGTGTGTGTGTATGATTGCACAAATATATATGTCTGTGTGTGTGTGTGTGTGTGTGTTTGTATAACTTTCGTTTTTTGTTGGTTTTGTGTATAAGGTTGAAGGATCAGCCATTCTGTGTTAGGAAACCAGTAGGCACTGTGTCCGAAAAACGGCTAATTCTGTTTTTTTCAGAACTTAATAATTGCTGTAGTTCTTTGCTACTTGTGGACCCTGTCACAATTTCTTCTCTGCCATTAACACACCCACTGATATTGCTGTTGTTCTGCACTTATTTATGCAACATAATGTAGGAGAGATTGATGTGGAATGTCCTTCTGTATGCTGCAAATATATGTTGCTTTTTTTTAGTTGATGAATAAAGTTGCTTTGGCCTTTGGCAGGACAGATTATAGCTAGACAGAAAATCCAATCAGAGATACAGATGAAGGGGGGGCTCGAGAGAGTTGCCAGTGAGCTGCCGGAGCAGCAAGATGTACTGGAGAACAGGTGGTGAAACTGTGAAGATGTGTGAAGCCATGTGGTGATACACAGTTTATTAGAAATGGATTAATTTATATGTACGTGCTAGACAATGATAAGCACGAGCCATCAGTCAGCGATTATAACTAATATTAAGCCTCTGAATGATTATTTTATAAGCAGTTGTAGGGACGAGCACGCAAGAGAGAAACCAGTCCAGTGGAACTAGGAAAGACAGAGAAAAACATCTGGCTACATTTGGGATTCGAGAGTTTCCGAATAAAATCTGAGAAACCTTAAAAAAGGGGGGGGGGTCTAGAACACATAGATGGAGCTGAGAATAGTTTCCTGGTTGTGTCTTTTTTTCAGGCCCTGGTTCAGAGGCTGTGGCATTTTGGCTTGAGCACAGGATTGTGGATTCCCACCAGAGTACACAGAGGTGTCTCCAAGCCATACAACATGTTGTATGTAGATTTAGCTTTTGCAAGTACAGACAAAAAGGGTTTCTGGGTAACATGCAACAAGCTGCTTGGTAGCACCATGGACCTGTTGATTTGTAGAGTTGGGGCTGTGAGTAACCTCTGTCATGTTGAAAAGCCCAGTGGGGCAGAGCTAACAGTCAAATCCTCATATGTGGTCCTAGCCAAGCCAGCTTAGCAGTTTAAAGCAGAGTTAAAAAAAATGATTACAGGGCAGGCAGTGACAGCACATGCCTTTAATCTCAGCACTTGGGAGGCAGAGACAGGCAAATCTCTATGAATTGGAGGCCAGCCTGTTCTACAGAGTGAGTTCCAGGACAGGCTGTAGAACGCAGAGAAGCCCTGTCTCATAAAACGAAAAACAAAACAAAAGATGATTGCAGATATGCAATAAAGACAGATTTCAGACAAAAAGAAACCTCTAAATGGGTCACAGTGTGTTTTAAAAACATAGGCTTTCGGATGAAAGAAAATGGGTATAGGCAGTCACTGAAAGAAACAAACAGCTTTAAAACATGAAACAAAAAAGTCATATAAAGATGAGAAATACATATGGAGTCTGGATCCTTTATAGTATTGTTTTGATTTTGAAATTTTTGGTTGCTGAAAAGCAAAGGACAGCTGCTAAGAGACACAGGATTAAAAGAGATACTGATAAAATATACAAACCTAAATATTTTAAGAATGCCTTCACTTTGAAATATAAATCAGACACGTATTTGTAAATGGATCTTAAAAGATGCATTGCTTTGGAGAAGCAGTCTGCTTATCTTTCCACAGAAGATGAGTACTGTAAATTTCTTCCAGGCTTATATGGTTTGATCAAACAATAGCCTTTTAAAGGTCTTCAATGGGAACTATGGCCCAGGTAACCCTATATCCATTACAACTTCAAGGCTACTGGCTGAGTTGGACCAACCATACAAAATTTGCCAGTTAGGACTTGGCTACTATCTCAAATTTTCTCAGGGTCTCTAAAGATACTTCATCCACAGACATCAGGAAGCCATCCACATTTACAAGAGTTGTGTGTGGGGATGGATGTGATGATCTTTGGCTACTTGGTAGGATATAGATATTTGCTATATTTAGGGGAATATAAGAATATAGGATAAAAAGAAAACTATTAATCACAGATATTTTGCTTTGACATGGAATTTGGTATAGTGATACAAATTAAAAGTTAATTTTGTTACAATATATATATGTTTTTATTCTTGTTTAAAGGATTGTTGTATATTGATATAAATTTAAGATCAATTTTGTTAAACTATATGTATATTTCTAATATTGTTTAAGATATTATGTTTATGATGGTCATTTAAAAATTTACAGTGAAAAATACAAATTGATAGTCATCTATAATTGTCAACCTTATAGTCAACTAGGTTTTCTGATATTCAGAGAAATACTTTAGATGAATAGATAATCATGAAACACTTCCCCTGAAGAATATGGTATTTAAAATGTTTTAAGAACTTAAACTTTCTCAACAGTGAGACACTGATGTGGGATTCCCCTCTATATGCTATTAATATGTTTTATTACCATTGGTTATTAAAGAAGCTTTTTTGACCAATGCCAGGAAATCCAAACAGAGATATAGAAAGAAAGTAGGTAGAGTCAAAGCGATACCACGTAGCTGCCAAAGGAGAAAGAGTCCAGCTGCCAGTGAGAAACTTACCAGTAGGCCACAGCCTCATGGTGATTCATAGATTAATATAAATGGGTTAATTTAAGATGTAAGAGTTAGCTAGAAATATGCATAAACTATTGGCCAAACAGTATTATAATTAATGTAGTTTCTGAGCAATTATTCACGTCTGGGAAGCCAGGAAAAAACCAAACAGTCTTCATCTCCTGGCAGCACCAATACTTCAAGAGGATGATAGGCATTGAAGAAGCTCCTTATGGAGGTTGTTTTCAATGTTGCAAGGCTAGCCATTTGGGTAAGAAACTGCTTTTTCCTGGACTACTTGTATCTATGCTGTATAAATGAGACATGCAGGAACCACAGAAAAATGACTGCTGAACTTGCCAAAACAAGATGAGACAATCCTTCAGGATTTCTGCTTCATGAGTGAGTTTGTCAGACATTCTGAAGGACACAGAGGAAAATGGCTGACAAACTGCCAATATAGGTGGGACAGTTTCAAATTTTCTGCTTTCACCTAGAAGCCTGTTAGATACAATAGACTTGTAGGCTCAAGATGGATGCCCCAGTGTTATAGTAGAACTTAGGTTATTGTTCAGGCATCCAGATATCTCTGTCATTCCTATTGTTTTGAAAGTTGCTTCCAATGCACTTTCTGTTTGTGCAGGTAATATTATATAACCTTCTGGGGTCTTTGATGGAGAACCCCTAGTTTAAAAAAAATACACAAACAAATTACAAGGGTAGAATGGGTAATTTGATGCCCGGTTAAAGAGTGGCTCAAATGCAGGCAGTAAAGTGCCTGGTAAAATAAGTGGGGAAAGATTTTGATCTGAGAAACTACAAATAAACCCTTGGTTTTCTGCAGAGAGATTCTTTGATCTAGAGCTGTGGTGGAGAGATTTGGATAATGCGTGGAGAGAGGAAGGGAGGCTAAACATTCCTTGGCTGAATCTTTCTATCCTATTGGTATAGGTATACTTATTACCATATGGTAATAATCAGTGCCTGCCTGGTGCAGGGGCAGATAAACACTGCAGACTTCCTAGTAGCAGACAGAGATAGAACAGTGAAAAGAACAGGGAGGGAATCAAGAAGGTGCTGAGAGACATTCCTGTCCACAAAAGAGAACACTTTTGGCAAGAAGTCTCAGTTAGGCACTAAGGACAGTACAAGTGAAAGTATCTTGGCGCTGCCCTCTTTATATCATTCCTTGAATGCATTGCTTGAACGCTGTGGTTTTGGAAGCGAAGAGTGTCAGCTACCACCCATTTAGATCCCTTTCCAGGGCTTTGTGCTAGTCGTCATGATTGCTGGCCAAATGAGCAACTCAAAGTCTCTGCTTTTCCAGCAAGTTTAAATCCTCTCTCACAGAACCCTTTAGCATGGTACCTGCATGACCTTAAGTTTTAAAGTCTTTGAAGGCTGAAAACCATCCAACAGTTAGGAAATGCTTGTTGAGATGATGGATGTCAGCCTCTGTATGTAATGCAATTATTAGAATCCATAAGCACGAATTTAAACATGCTGGAGGATTGCAAACAGCTGGCCCAAGCCTGCATGAGCCCTCAGGATTTTATTATTTGGATGGCACATTATTATTCTCTCTGGGAACTTCAGCCTGAAAGAATTTGAAACTCGGGTGTAACCTTGAATGTGGAGATGTTCCGAAGGAAGGAGCATTCTCGTTGCCTGCTGAGCTGGCTCCTGGACCTCCTCAGTATTTTGACCAAGTTCTTTTCCTATGTGACGTAAGGACTTGTACACAACAAATTTCAAATATTTAAGATAGGGACATACTGAGCCTTTTACCAAATTTCTGACTTGAGTACAAGGGTCTATCGAACAGAACGTGCAGCACAGAGGCGGCTAGTATACTTTGCACCAACTTGCTTATAACTGGGTCATAACAGAGAAACAGAGGTACAGTACTGGGTCTGGTAATGGATGGCCCTCTGGATAATTAGATCCTGGCATGTCAAGAAATAGGGTTGTCTTTGCAGTGGTCTTCATTAGCAATAAAGTCTAATGCTCCCTATATAGATACAACATTACAACAACAATTATTAAAACATAAAAAAGAGGGAGCAACAAAGGATATTCATTTCTCCACAGAACAATATGAACCACCTTGAAATAATTTTGTCACAAATAGAAAATTCAGCATGTTACTGGGGTTCTTCATAATCCCCCAAATTAAGCTGTAGTGGTAAAAGCCTACAAACAATCAAAAGTATAAATTGTAAAGTACACAGGGGAAAATATGGTCTGAATAAGGCTCACTCACCCTCAATATCTTCTTTATATGGCATTATTTACTTTGAAATTTTGAAAACAAAAGACTGCATACTGTGAAATATTGCCAACTTTGTCAAGGTCTATGAGGTCAGGTCTGGTGACATGAAAAGATGTAATAACAGATAAATGGCTGCCACTAGCCCGATTACTAATCACTGGGAGAGGTTTCACTGTGTCTTTCCAGAAAAAGGACCACAGCCCATCTGGGTCTTGGCCAGGCTCATCAGACCCTGGACAACTGATAGCAGCAAAGGAGCAGAAGTTGAGCAGTCACAAAGATGGCAGCAAGCATCTCTCCTGCTCATGTGGTTGCTTACTGTACATTTCATGCCAATGCTGAAAAATATTGGCTGTAGTACCTAACCCTTCCTAGTGAACAGGGGTGGAGGTCAATGGACTTTGTCCTCGGGTATCTGATAATGCCTTCAATCTGTTTTCTGATATGGGTTTAGAGAGAAAATTCTAAAATTTGGAAAGACTTCATTCCCATGCCCAAATAACCTCTTTATTTTCATAGCCCTTATAACCTATTTCCCTATATTACTATCTGTTTAGTTGCAATATTTTAGTTGGCATATTCTATTTGTTGCTAAGGGGGCACTGCTCTCAGGAAAGTGAAATAATATAAAGGGGAACACATGCAGGTACGACCTGGCAGCGAGCCTTCATGGCACACTTCTAAATAAGATGCTCCTACTAAGCATAGCACATCATGCTCCCAAAGTCAGAACACTCAATTCTGAAGCAGCACAAGCAGCCTCTAGCTGGCCTGAGGATAGGTCTGCTCTCTCCATATCTCCTTTTATCTGCTTCTTCTGCATAGAGACCCTGACAGTTTGAGCTTTCACTGTCCGATCCAAGATAATGTCCTACCCAATCCAGTCATAGACTCCCACTATGTAAGTAGTTGCTCATATGCAGCAAGGCAGATGCCATTCCCTGAAGCTGTCTCCAGAGAGGTTCACCTCCACGCTTTTACAGGTCCACAAGCATTGCTGTCTTGTCAAGGTTCGCCCCAACAATGCCAATTTAGTAATAAAAGGATGGTCAAGATGCTGAAGTCAGTTTCAAATTTGAACATGTCACATGATGTCCTATTCCCCACACTTTAAAAATTTTGATTTTTGTAATCTTATCCATCTTATCTACCTGGTATAGGAGCAATTAATTTCACTTTAAATTCCATTTATTGCATATAATGAATTTGAACTATTATTTAAGAAGTTGAATTCATTTTTATAGCATAACTATTTATATACTTGCCTAATTTTCTATGAAGATGTTGAGTTTTAATATATTGGTTTATGCCACTTTTGTTTTAAACATAATAAAACTTCCTTTTAAATGAAGTCACTTTTCTTGGGAACATTTTAAAAGTTTTGTTTATTATAATATTTTTATGCAGTCATCACGCATTTTTAAATAGTTTAGGTGTCAAGTTTTATTGCAGATGTGGAACGGGTTTTAAGAAACATTTATCACCAGAGTACAGAAAATATTTACTAATCTTCCCCAGTATTTTAATGTGTTATTTTGACAAATAAAACTTTTGCTTTCTCTGGAATTTATGTGTGTCAAATAATTGAAGCAAGGTATGGAAGAGATTAATTTTTAGTTACATTGTTGAGTAGCTATTCAGAACTTTTGGAGGCAAGTTTTGCCATGACCGAGATCCAGTTTGCTGTAACACAAGTGTATCAGACATAATTCTCGAGTCGTTTTCAGACTTTGAGACTTGAGTTTCTTACTACTTATGATTGTATCCCTCCCACATCTCTTCTCTTATCTGCCTCTTCCCCAACTTTGAATCCTTTAAACCCCTTCGAGACCAACCTGCTTTGCCCTGAATATTCTTAGATATGTGATCTTCTACTGAAATCAACTTGTCAGATGCTAGACTCTGAGAAAACTGGCTTTTTCTTTCCAAACAGCTTACAATTACCTATCACCTCATGGTTAGGGATGGAGTTATGCACCCTACTCTCTCTGTATACTAGGATATAGTCTGCTTGGACTAGCCCAGGGTTTGTGCAGACATCCTAGCCATTGTGAATTCAGATGTGCAGCTGCCCTGTGTGTCCTGAAGATGTTTCCTTGTAGCCAAAGGAGGTCCTTTTGTCCCTTATATGCTCTTAGATCCCTCTTTTGTTGTAATCCCTGCAACTTGAATGGGGCAGGTTGATGTACAAATTCACTATATATCTGCAGTCTCTTATTCTCTGTACCTTGCTAAGTTGTGAGTCTCTGTGTTAATCATCAGCTACTGCAAATAGAAGTTTTTCCGGTGAGGACTAATAGATACAGTATCAATAAGTATAACTCTAAGACATTAGAAGTCAATTTGATACTGCATCAATTTGGGAGCATAATAATAGTAGACTATACTCTAGGGCCTATTATTTCTCTATGTTCTCAGTCCAGCACTGATAGTAGGTACTGATTTTACCTTGTATAGTAGAATTTGTTTTAATCAGAAAGTGGTTGGTTACTCTATAATGCCTGTGCCACCATTGGCCATGTCTTGTTTGGCCAGTCATTAGGGTATCTCTCAGAGTTCACAGTGAAGAATGATGATTGATTTTCTTCTCTTCTGGTAGCTTGCATAGCAGCTTCCAGAACTGTGAAATCTAGCCAGTAGAAACAAAACTTTCAGTTCAATACAGTTTGATTCCTCTGTGTTCTATGACTCAAGTACATGATATATTCAGCAATAGTGTCTTACTATCAAGTTCTACAATATAGCCAAGAGCAATGCCAAAATCTTATAATGGTTGGGGTTACTGGGCATCCTCACTGTCTTACAACTATCAAAGAAGTCACCTGTTACTGTCTCTGGATTTTTTATTTGTTATTTTGTAGTGACTAGAAGGGGTGTAGTCCCAATTTAATTGTGTGAGTATGTCTTTCTGTGTGTGTCTGTGTGTGTGAGAGAGAGATTAGATTCTGAATATATTATGCAATGTGGTATATTTGTGCAATGAATATTATTCAGCTTTTAAGAAAAATGAAATTATAAAATTCACTAGTAAAATGGATAGAGATGGAAACAGTCATTGTAAGGTAATCCAGACACAGAAAGACTGATATAGCATGTTTTATATCATCTATGCAACTAGTTTTTAATATCCAAATACATATGTTTCATTTGGAATACTCAGAGAGGTCGGGAAATTCCTAAAGGACCACAAGGAAGAACATTCAAGAGGAGACAGAATGTATTAGCATCAGGGACTAAAAGGGGAATTTCTTGGGGGTGTGGTTCAGGCCCCAGCATGTATAGCACCGAGGGCAACTAATGCACAGTATTAAAATACTAATGGAGTGGAGGAATGGAAGACAGAGCAGGAAGGATGGGAAGGAGTAAACAACTCTGAAGACCTTTCTAGCGATTCACATGGAAACCTTGTTGTTGTGTCTACAATAACTTTAAAGGCCTAGACTATCACATCGTGAACAGTTTACAAAGCTGACTGGATCGTAGTGTTACTGATGGTCATCTCCCTTTACTCTTGCTCACTCAGCCACATTATACAAATTTATGGAGAATCCTGCTTAGTGCAGACACTGAAGTTTTTGTCCTTTTAACTCCAGCATTCTGAGTAAGGACCATTCTTTCTGCCTTGCAAATTATTAAGAATGAATGTATCAGGTAGCTATCTGCACGGTGATGGTTTTGTCCTGGAATAAATTAGCAATGAAGAAATTATTTCAAGACACTTTATCACTGAAGAAATTATTTCAAGATAGTTTATCAAGAAAATAGGTTTTTATAATAGAGAATTCTAATTAAAACAAAGTCCCTCATTTGTCAAGTGTCTAAATGTGTGGTTCATAGAAGTGACAGTGATCTTTTGGATTCTCTGTTTCTACCAGCTCTCCACTTTTGCATGCAGGACATTCATGACCAAATGACATGACATGACCTACACATTCCTATTTTGAGTTGACTGCAGAGGTTGTATGGCAACCCGCAGTTTGCATATCTGAAGAATATCTGTAGTCTGAACATCCAGGTGGCAGAGCTGCCAATGTTCTTCCTACCAGCATTTTGGAGACCAACTGCAGACTTGTGAGGGTAACCATGTATTTTGTCCCCTGCACTGAACTCTTAACATGCATGCTTCTTGCTTCTAATGCAGTGGTTTTCTGTTTAGGTATATTAGTTTTGTATATATACTGCATTGTCAGATTGGTTCCTATGCCTAGTGTGATTCATATGTCCATGAAAGGGTTCCAGGAATATGTATCAGTGGTCCTCTTCTCCTGTCATCATATGCATGATTTCTGATAGCTGACCACACAATACATGGGGGCTTGGTGATGAAATGCAAAGACCAAAAGGCACAGGGTTGCAAACTCAATTACTGCCAAATGTGTGTCTAATTCTTTAAAATAAAACAGCCCTGAAAGGCAGTCCTCCCTAATGAATTAGTAGGCTCACCGTTGCACTTCTCACCATTATTCTTTCTGCCACAGGATAAATGAGTGTGCCATTGAGGCACTGATACATCTTAGAAGCAGGCGCAGTTAAAACCCTGGTTTTCTTCGCTGTGAAAAGAATGACTAGAAACATGAAAGAATTGCTAAGTGGGTCTGTCACTGATTAATTAGAGGGGTGAGACCTTTAGTTGCCATGCCCTGAAGATGAGGTCTGAACAAGTGTTAAAAGCAGTTTATCCTTCAAAGACAGCAGCAGTGTTTCAGTTAGGGGAAAATAAATAGCTGGATCATTGGCCTACTCCTTTCCTTTGACTTTGAATTTTATTCTGTTTAATTCTTTGCAATCTTTAGGGATGTGGAGAACTTTTAATTGCTACACACACACACACACAAACACACAGACTCACATGAAATCACATGACTTTTGAGCTTGTATCTTACGCTGGCATATGTTTATAATACAATTTTAGTAGCAAATAGTAGTTTAAAACAGCCATCTTCCAGGAAAACACATCTTCTTTGGTCCTGAATTGACACCGTGCCTGTCCATCATCCACAAGAAGCAAGTTCTCTTCTCCAGGGCCAGTCTCTAATCTCTTAGGAGTGCTTGTTGAAGGGCTTAGCATTCACTTTGATAATTATTTCTTACTCATTTATTTATGCATATGTTACAGAGATTATATGAATCCCATGTATGCGCAACCACTACCCAGACAAGTGTGTGTTTTTCGATAAGTGAGGAAGAAAATGAAGAATTTCACCCTGGACCACCAGTGACTGATTAGCTCTGGAATTCTGAATTGAAAGGGTAGTTATTAGCATAGCGCTTTACATAAGGAAAGCAATGGAAATTCCACAACCATTTCAGCATAATATTGAAGTGGAAGAGCTTTTGAAGCATGTTATGGTAAGGTGCTTGCTTTTAATTAGCTGTCCCTAAAGAGAAGAAATGTATTATAACATTTACTTGAAGAAATCTCATACTTCTGAAATACAAATATTATTGTGTGTTTTCATTTTATTGGATAAAATATAATATTAATAAGGTGCTACTGGGGTATGACTTTATCATTTAGTGGTGTGCCTTGATAGATAAGAGGTAACTGCTGAGATGGGCCGAGAGCTGCTCCTTGCTTGGCTTGTCAGTTCTTCCCTATGGAGCAAGGCTCTTCGTTTATTGCTGTCTTTCAAATTACATTGTGAAAAGTAAATTTTAGAAGCACCTTTAAAACCTAATAAGAAAACTGTATAAATTAGTGATATCATCCTGTTTCAAAAACTCAGTTTTCCTTTGCCTGGTATTTGTCATGTGCAAAAGCACAAGCGTGGGAGAAAAGTGCTCAGTGCTTACAGTGTCGCTCCCTACCATGCAGCACCAGGGATGCTCCCTTGACACATCCTGCTGCAGCTCATCATGCAGCACTAGGGCTGCTCCCTTGGCATGTCCTGCTGCAGCTCATCATGCAGCATCAAGGCTGCTCTCTTGCCATGTCCGGCTGCTGCCGAGCCACTGTTTGAATTCTCTAGACTTAGTGTCACAGAAACAAGTCAGGGGCTAGTAAGGATGGGTCATGAATGATTATTTTTATCATGTTAGTAGTTCTATGTTTCTGAAAGAATATGTTTCAAAAAGGAAGTAAATTATGTTGATGTCGAAAGCATTTCTCTAATGTATCCTGACACCTTACAGTCAGGGACCCAGCTTTGGATTAAACAAGCTATTTCCTCCATCTAATTATGTAACAAATATGTAACAAATTATGTAACAAATTATGTCTAGGTAGGTTGTACAATTTCATCGTTCTCTGTGTAGAAAAGTCACTCAACTTCCTTTCTCCTTTGAAGGATTCTGTGGAGTATTCTTGGTGCTCTCTTATACTGGGTGCTTAAGAGGAGGCCTCCATAGCAAGGGAATAGCTATGCCTGGAAATACCTAAAGGGAGATTTCTGTCATATCTGATAACTCCATGTGTGTCTTTAATGATTGCACTTAGCTAGGTTCTGCTTCTTGTGGCTGTATGTTATTTGTGTGTATGGTGAACTCTTTTATGACACTTTCCGTGGATCATAAAGATGTATTTATAATTCAAAAGAATATGCAACATTTAAGACTTTTCAGCCTATGCAAGGCAGTGATGCACATGCCTTTAATCCTGGAAAAGGATGTTTAATGCCAGGAAAGGAGGCAGAGGCAGGCAGATATCTGAGTTCAAGGCAAGCATGGTCCACAGAGCAAGTCCCAGGACAGTGAGGGATACACAGAGAAACCCTGTTTCAAAATAATAATGATGATTATGATGATAGAATACTCAACCGTATTAGTTATAAAAGTCCAGTCTTAAAATTTTCACCATAATCATAATAATAATGTCACTCTATCCAAACATGAGGAACTGCTGGGTAACTCCGAGTTTCTGCACACACTCATCCTGCACACTTCTAGTCCTCGCATGGATTTCATGGCTAAGGCACTGTCTCTGAATGAGGCAACTGGTTTTTTAGTTTCACAAAATGCATCCTTCCTCACCAAGATCCTCAAATTGGATTGATTATGCTGTTATTTTATATAAGTAAACAACGACAATAAAAATAACATATAAGAAATAAATGAAGAGAACATATATATTTCATACACTGAGAAATACTGAGTCACTTAACTTTGCTTCCAAAATGTACCAGGGATGTATAAATATAAGATAAAGATGACTTAAATATGTGTCACAGATGAAGATGTTGTTGTATTAAATATTTGTTGTATGAGCTGTGAGGACTTCACATGTCATCTTTCACTATTTTTAAGATAAGGTCTTTACATAAATTTAAATAATGTGTATACATGTACTTTGTCTCAGCAAAATGGCTTAGGGCATTCAAGTTAGGAGAGCGACGGGAAGGCGACGGTGACATCTGCCAGCACATGGATTGCCAGGCCTGATGTAGATGGTCTGAGCCAATCCCAGGTCCCCACACCACCTCTCCAGAGCTACAGGCTTTTCCAACATGGTGACCTTCCGAAAGAGAGCCAACTGTGAAGGAAATTTACAGGGCATATTAATTTTGAGTCTAGGTTACCTGAAAGAAAGACAAATCTGACAGTCAGAGAGACAATCTTTGGTTGCAGTGATTCTTTCAGTCTGTAGCAAAACAAAGAGAGAAGAATGACCACGAGGGCTCATTTCCTTTCTTCATTACTTAATGACCTCATCACTTCAGTAGGTTGCAAATATGTTCATCTCTAATTTACTACTTTGAAACTCAAGTTTACATTACAAGCAAAAGAAATTACACATCAAAATTAACTGAAGACAAAATCTATACATTTCAATAAATATTTTAATGCAGTCAGAATATGGATTCTAAGACATCTCTAATTTATTTAACCAAATGGGCTCCTGTTTTAGAAAGGATTGCTCCATGGAGAGATCAACTATGGAGCAGACATTGATACAAGAAGTGGAACTATAACATTGTGGTAATTAATCATCAATTATGCATGTTTTTATGGTGTTTACATGCAAATGTGTGGTGACAGTCATTGGAATGCAGCTATAAATACTCGCTATGTTTAATGTTGATACATGCTCCCCAAGTACAACACATAAAGGGAGGATGTGCTGAAGCACAGAAACGCACACAGGAGGTGCCCTTAAGGGGAAGGGAACTTCACTGAGGCCATGATCTGGAGTCAACACTCATATGAGGTGAATGGAGACACTGGGTTCCAAAAGGAAAGCTGGCATATTAGATGTGAAAGTGTGAACAGAAGTACTAAGTGATATATGTTAATTGAATACTTAGTACTAAAGATACATAAATCTTTTTAGTGAATTGTTATCTGTGAGCTCAGAAATGTCTGTGGCTAATTGATACATTTTGGACATGGTGTATTTCTTGTCTTTTGTCCTGGAAAAACACAATCCAAATCAAGAATTCGGTCTCAAAAGTCTTCTGTTCAGAAAGACTATGTAATTATTTCAGATACATTTGTTTTTGTTCAAGGGTCAAAAGTAATTCTTAAAATATTGGAAAAGAAACTATCCTTTAAATGTTAGTACAGAAAGGGATATTAGAGAGGTTGACAAAAAATATGTAAAGCTTGTTTTTACCTTATTATACAAAGAAAGCTAAAAATAGATGAGCATGAAACATTGACTGTTATCCATCTTGAGTTTCATGGAGCCTCCCAAGTGCTGCATCTGTCCCTTCAAATATTTATCCATCACTTCCAGACAAGTAGTGTATGAGGCAATAAATAACAGACAGCAAGAACAGTGGGAAACAGCCTTTTAATGCCTTGTGCTTAAACTGTCACTCTGCCAGGAAGTAATAACTACATGCTGCATTATTTAAGGCGAGGTAATAGACTACTTCCTTCTACAGGCAAATTCCTCGGTGATTGCCGCCTGACTCAGATGCCACCGTTTCCTCAGTGAATCACCGGAGGTATAAGTGTGATGCGATGTGATGGTCTGCTGAAGCCCCATGCTTTCTTTCGAAGCTTCTACCCATCAATCGTCATTATGGGAAGAGTTTTCTCAAGTGTGAGGTGTTTCAAGCAGGAGACGGTGGTGTGTAATAGAAATAGCACAGAAGAGACTAGAGCGATCTTTGCTTGCCTTTTCTACTCATTAGTTGTATGATTCAGAGCCGATTATCAACTGCCCCGTGACTCCGTTTATTTATGTATGAAACAGAAGCAGTGACGCTGACTCAGCTGAGCCCGTCAGAGGAATAATGTGATAAAGTCCTGCACCTTACTTTGGGAGCCCAGCAAATAAAAGTTTACTGCTTGACAGATGAGTTAAAGATCTCTGGTTACAAAATGATTTTGCAGACTGCAACCATTCAGTGTCAAGTGTGGCCTCAAGCTCTGCGCCAGCTTTGGAGGTTTGGGGTGGACACAAAGGACCCGCATTCTTGCCTGTTTCCACACTCCTCTGTGTTTTCTTTTTATTATGTGTCTTGGAAGACAGTAGAATAATCTTCTACCTGGACAAGTTTCAGTGATCAGGAGCCCATTCAGTTGCAAACTTTCTTTGGTTTTGAGGTAAGAGAGCAGAGTGTACAGGAACACTTCTGGGGACAGCCATATTGTTTAGGTAGAGGTTGTGTCCCTTAGCATCACCGTTTAAAGATATATGTGCTTTCATTCATGTTTGTGAGGGTTCCATACAGCTCAGCTGTCTTTCTCTGCTTATTCACTTGCTATCTTCAATTCATGCTCACAAACACTATATTTTTGTTGGAACCTCAGTAATTCTTTAGGACTAAGGCAGAAAAAGGTAAATGATTAGGTTATCCTTTAATTACTAAATATTAAAAATGTTCATATGAATTACATTAATAGTAGTATTTTCAAGTAAAAATCATAGTAACTGGGTGATGATTGAATTTCACACCTCTAAAGAGACGGCCTTTTATTGCCCTGTAGATGAATTTAAATAAAGTCTTCTGTATTTTGCCTACTAAAGTGCACAATATGAGTTTATTAAATTACTTTATCACAGTGTCATGGTTTTCATGCTTTTCTACATGGCCTCCATTCCATGTGCATAATTATGGAGTGTCTGGTTCATATCAAGTTGGTGGGTAGACCTTGGAGATAATAAAAAGAAAATACAATTTACAGCATCCAGTTTTATAAAATGGCATTTCCTTTCTAATATAGTAGAAGCAAACAGAAGAAACAATGTGGGAGAAGGTCTGTAATCAGGCTGGGGTTATCAGAAAAGGTAAAAAAGCAAAATGCATCTCACGGATGCTGGCGCTATGCCAAGGGTGTGGGGCAGGTTACAGTCATTTTCAACATAGAGAATGACACCGGCAGAGGTGTAACTGTGACTGTGGGTAATGTCACAGAAGGCACACAAGCTTTCCTACAACAGCAGCACTGTAATGTGAATGCTGCCAGCAGAGTTAATGAGGAAAACATATAAGAAAGTCAGCTGCAGACATGGCAGAAACCTCGACATTTCTACTCTCCGGAGTCAAGCTGCGGTAGTCGGCTGTGGCCCAGAAATGTGGAGAGACACAGACCGTAGGTGACACTTTAAAATTACTACTTATATATTTATTTTATTTGTTGTCAGTCATAGCTAATCGATCACCTGCCAGTTTATAAGTTAAATTTTATCTTTTATGCTTACGAAGCCGAAGAGGCATATGGGGTGGCACACACTGTGAATTCAGGCATCCCATAGAACTTCGGAACATATTTCTTGTGGGCAGAAGGGAATAACTAGATAAGAATATGCTTTTAGCTGTTACATATTAATGAAATACAAAGATATTGGTAAAGTTATTTTTCCACATGGATGAATTTTCTAATAAAGGCTAAAGAAAAGATACTTTAATTTATTCATTCTTGATAAAAAATGTATTTCATTTTCTCCTTGCCTCATTAGTCAAAGTGTAAGAACATGTGAGCCTCCCCCTCATAGGTTTAAACTTACTGTTGAATTTGGAGTTTGTAAAAATATAAAAGTAAGGGGTTTTTTTTCCCTTAGCATAAGAATCATGTCTTCCTAGGACAATTTAGAACACTAGAACTCTTTGCTCATTTCTGTTTAGTATTTTATTTATTCATTTGTTTATTGTGGGTGATATTAGCAAAAAACGCAAAAAACCTTGGAGTTATTTCTCTCCTTTTACCTCAAAAGTCTCAGGAATCAAGCTCATGCTCGGTGGCAAGTACTTTTACTGACTGAACCACACCCCAGTCCTCTTTGCATTGTCTCGTAGCGGCCTTAGGTTGTTCCATATTTTTGTATTGTTATGATACAGAACTGCCTTTTGCCATTTTTTCCCTTTTAAAAACATTTAAAACCATGAAAGTTTTTAAATTACCTTTGAAAACAGAAAACCTTTATAATTTCCTTTCTGTAATTTTTAAAAATTAATTAATTTAGTTTTTAAAGAAAAAAAATGTTTTTAAACTTTGCATATCAATCCCATTTACCACTCCCGCTGCAAAATGTCACCACTCTCACCGCTGAATGTCTCAGTTCCATACTTTGTGTAACCCTTGTAACTAACAGGCCAGTTCCTTGTCCCCAGCATGGCTATCACTAGTTTATGCTCTGCCTTTCTTGTGTAGCCCTTGTAACTAACAGGCCAGTTCCCTGTCCCCAGCATGGCTATCACTAGTTTATGCTCTGCCTTTCTTGTGTAGCCCTTGTAACTAACAGGCCAGTTCCTTGTCCCCAGCATGGCTATCACTAGTTTATGCTCTGCCTTTCTTGGTCTGACAAATCAAACATCCATTTTCTATGAATAGATTCTGCTTTAACATGTCAGAGTTTTGGTTTTGTAATCAAGTTTTGTACAAACATGTACAAGAAAGGGAAATTGAATACAGTATAAAAATGGTTGTCTTTTATAAAAAAATACTTCATACTAGTTTTGATTTACTAAGGGAATCAAAAAATAGGCCTCAGTTGTAATGAATCTTTTTGTGTAACAGATATGTCTATCACTGAATACCACCAGAAATGTGTGTTAATGCATGTACTGGGAGTTTATGAAAAATATTTGAAAATAGTATTAGTAAAAGGGGAAAACAATTAAAATTGATATTACTAAAGATAAAAATTTAAAATCTTAGTTAATAAAGTAATATTTAGATTTTAATGCTGTAATTCAATAAATTTCCTTAGTATTACCCTAAGTTCCATATTACCTGAGTTCAAAGCCGCATTTCTCCTCATGCATGCAGCATGTACTATCAGACCCCACCTTCCTGTCCTCATCTTTCCCAGTCTTTAGTCTCACACTGTGGTTTCCACTGCACTGGTCTTGGCGTCCATAGCAAGAGAAAGCATGGAATAATGTTCTTTCGGAATCAGACATGCCTTTTTAATACAAAGACCTTTATTTTTATATACTTATTCAAATGGAAAGATTCTATCCTTTACAGTTGGTTCATATTTCATTTTATAATTACACAATAATTTTTGCCTATTTGTGTATGATGAGTAGCAAAGCTGGTTCCATATTTCAGCATTGAATATAATAATACCACAGCAGACAGTGCACAAGTATAACTCTGGCTCCTAATTGCATAGTTTTTGGACATATACTCAAACTGAGAAAGCTAGAACATATATAAATTAGGAACAAGAGAGATATAAAAGATTTATTTTTAATATTATTTATTTTTAATAGAAGTAGCTAATGAGATAATATATCCTTTTAAATATTTGGACACTAAGATGAATGATTTGTTTCAAACTATTACAGCTAAATATGAAAAGAAAGCATTACAATGAACGCAAATAGAACTCAGAAAATCATGAGGTATGCCTTAATTCATATATATGACTTATTTATAGCTTGGG
Organism: Microtus oregoni; assembly: GCF_018167655.1. Lineage (NCBI taxonomy): Eukaryota > Metazoa > Chordata > Mammalia > Rodentia > Cricetidae > Microtus > Microtus oregoni. Next base: position 48,005,790 of record NW_024543069.1, read on the forward strand.
ATTTCTACTAATATACATTTCCACCAGTGGTGTATGTAAATCCCTTTCTCCACTTCCTTATCTGCTTTTTCTCTTCTAAACATTTGACGTTCTAATAATAGTGAGAAAACACTGCATCATTGTTTTCATTGATATTACTATTATGGTTAATAATATTAGTCTATTTTCATAATTTTATTTATTTTCAATTTCTTCTTTTTAGAAATAATGATTGAAATAATCTCTCTTTTTAAATTTTTGGGCAATAAAGTGAATGACTTGTTTCAACAAGAGATGCAAATAGAGCTCAGAAAATCATTAGGGCATGCCTTAAATTTTTTGTTCTACTAAACTGAAATCCTTAAAGAAATGGATGGATTTCTAAATCAATGTGACATGCAAAAATTAAATAAATCGTCTAAACAGATCTGTGGTCCACGACAAGATTGATGTAATAATAAACAGTCTCACATCCTAAAGGTTGTCTTGGTTTATTATGGCATTATTCATAGCATAGTTGACTTTTTTCATGACAACTTAATATTTAATGTGTTCAAAAATCATTGTAGATGTTGTATATTCTAAAAGCAAATAAATATATTTCAAAGACAAATAGTGAAAAGTAAATGAGTGAAATACCTATATATGTAGAAGGAGCTATGGGCTGCATTCCTGCCACCCAGCTCCCAGCCGCCTGGCTAGTTTATGCCCCGAAATAACAACACACACATTGTATTATTTTAAACACTGCTTGGCCCATTAGCTCCAGCCTATTACTAGTTAACTCTCATATCTTGGTTAACCCATTTCTCTTAATGTGTGTAGCACCATGAGGTGGTAAGTTACTGGGAAGATTCTAATCTACGTCCATCTTGGGCCTGAGCTTCATTGCATCTGCCCTGGAGAGGAGAGGCATGGCAACTGCCTCACTTCCTCCCAGCATTCTGTTTTGTCTACTCCACCCACCTATGTTCTGACCTATCAGGCTAAGCAGTTTTCTTTATTGATTAACCAATGAAACAACAGATTGACAAATGACCCTCCCACATCATATATACACCCCTGTTTTATGTCTTTGATTTTAGTAAAATAGTATAGCATAAATTTTGATTAGATATTATTACAATGAATCAATTGTAGCATAAGTGGATTCAACAAAGTAACCTCTAGTATAATGGCATGTTCTCTTCTTATATTCCAAGAATCACCAACTTTTTAAAAATCCATTCGGTTGTGTTGATGCATTTGGGGGGGGGGGGTATGCACCTGTGTGGAAGTCAGAGGATATCTTGTGGAGGTTAACTCTCTCCTTGCACCAAGTGTGTTTGGGGACTCAATTCAGGATGTCAGTCTTGGTGGAAAGTGCCTTCACCCACTGAGTACGGACTTTCAGTGATGCATTGATGGTACTATAGCATTCATCATTTCTTTTCCTACTTACTAAACTTGGACCTTTAAATTCATTTAAATATATTTATAAATGGTTATTTCTTTACTTACTGAAAATTCAATAGCAAATGTATGATGCCTTATTCATATATTGGCTTCAGAGGTTCTGAAAGCTTGTGCACACATTTTCTTTCAGTTGTGATAGTCACCCTGTGACTTGGCAGGGGATTTCTTTCGATTTTATATGTAGTAAATAGACTCCATGATTGTAAATAACTTGTTCATGGTTATGGTACTGGTAAGGATCAGAATGAGAGTCGGTGTTTGTGTAGAAGTGGATGGTGCGTTAGAGACACCTGCATGCCTGCAGTGACCAAGAATGCGTATGGTGTGTGTTGGCAAGCACAGGACATGGGGGTGGTGTACTGCAATGTGTGTCTCATCTGCAGGAACGTGGAGTCTCTATGACTTCTTATTTCCTTGAGCAAATTTCCACATAGGATTGCCAAGTTTAGATTTCAAAAAACAGCTCAAAATCCAAATTTTGTGTGATATGTCTTTGTTTTCAATGGGGATTGATTTAAATTGATCAAAGTAAGAAACATCGGATGGCTGACAGCATAATCATTTTAAAGTTTCTATATACTTCTCATTTGTAGAATATGTGGGAAATCCATAGCTACAGTGAACTGGGTAGTGCTAAAGCCTCATTTCCTGCGGTAGATGCTTCTTCTGTGGACCACAGTTGGGATTAGTTAGGCCCTGGTTTCCCTTGGCTTACTCAGAAGACTCTGCCTCTATCATTTGTGTTTCCGGAAGAGTGACAACCCTCTACTTGGCATTATGCAAGTAAAAATTTGCATTTGTTTACCCTGAAGTCTCATGGCAGAAGCTTTCAATGCTCAGTACAGTCTAAAAGAATTGGAAACAAAGTGAAATGTATCATAGGTAATCTGGCATTGAAAGGCATTGTTTCTTATGTAAACCCTGCCCTTAATACAAAAGAGTAAAGTTTGGTGGGTATATTCAACCATATACACTGGCAATCACTAATCTGTTTCAAACATCTATTTGGTGGTTCCTTATAGCGCTCAATCATGCAGGCACTCATGAATGAAAAGCATATTACCTTGATAAAAATCTGCTTCCAATACAGTAATATCATTTTCCTGGATAGTGACAGCAATGCCGGGTGGACTGTTTAATGCTCAGGCAGAGCTTGCTGTGTCTAGTGCATCTGTGATGCACACCTTCTAACAATATATTTAACATTATTAGATTCTATTACACAGAAGGTTTTCAGACCTTCATTCATAGCCACTGTTAATTGAAAATATAAGTGTATGTGAAATGTATAATTGATTAGAAGTTAAAATTGTGTGTTTGACTCTCAAATTTGTATTCATAAAGATTGTATGCATGTCTTTTTGTATCTACTTATGTACATCCCTGCATGTGGGTATGTGTACCAGGCCTCTTTTTGTGTATATGTTTATGTGTATTTGCATTCTTGTCTGTGTATATGACTGCATTTATGTGTGTATGACTCACTGTGTGTTTATGTGAGTATGATTGTGTGTATGTGTGTTTATGTGTATCTATATGTATTCCTGTGTGTGTATGTGTGTGTGTATAGACAGAAACTGATTTTATAACATTTCATGGCTTATGCTGGTTAAATTAATGGAAACATGGTAATTGTGTTATATTTCTGTCATTCTTTTTTGTGTTACCAATGTTAAAGTCTAATTTGATATAGCCTGACCAATTACTTGACTTAATTCCAATTTTTCTTTGTTGTGTTTTTAAGTTATATTTTCTTCATTTATATTATGTAGGGTAACGGTCTGTTACATTTTTCTACATAAGAGACAGGCAGAAGCTAATAACACATGGGTTTTCAATATTTGCGTTTTACTTTTATCACTTCAAATAGTCAGGTGGGTCTTCCTTATGAAATCTGTGACATTATGATTAGAAATATGCTAAGAAGCGTTAGGATGAACAAGAGATAAATACACCACTCTACACGTCTACTTAGCAGAGGGGTGCAGAACAAGAGAACAAGAGATAAACACACAACCCCACCTGCCTTCTTAGCCGAGGGGTACAGAAAATAAGCCTTTTCATCTCAAATGTCAAAAGACTTCATGTGTGAGCTGGAATTGAAAGCTAACTGTCTCATTTCCTCAATCTGCTTTGATCACAAACGTTAGAGTATTAAGACTGATGATTTGACACCAGTCTAGTTCTTTCTGAACAGCATTGCTCACATTTATCTTGTATATTATATATGCCAAGAACATATATATGCAGGAGATCTGTAAAAGCCAGTGTAGTAGAATTATTTCACTAGAAATAGAATTATTTCACCAGCAAGAATATGAAATAAGAATGGATGTGGTACCAACATTTAAATCGCCTTATACAATGAGCTAAAGTTATCAAGGGTAAGATGGGGTCCAAGGAGTAGGTGAAGATTTAAACATTAAACCAAAGGTTCCTTCTACCTAGAAGAATCTGGTTGTATGCTTACTTTTGAAACGGTTTTGACAGAGTTTATGTATTTATGCCATAATCATTATTCCAATAATCTTTTTCAAGACATTCCATGGGAAAGGCGATCAAGCAATTGTGTTATATGATACATATACATGTCCTTTTTAGATGTTAATAATAAATGGATTAATAAAATCTCACAGAGTGGACCCAATACTTGAAGAAATTGTTAAATATCCCCCCCCCCTGCTGTATTTGGCTGACAGTCCTATTTATTTCATGTACAATGGTCAGGTAAATTTGTTAAACATCACTTTTCTTAGGTCTTGTATTTCTGTTAATAAAAGTTTTTTTTTTTCCTTTTTAGCAATTACTGTAACAGTAAATGGGCCAACAGATGCATGGTTGCCTTAGAAATGAGTTCACATTGCAAGAATATGAACAGAGAGCCCTGCATTATTAGTAGAGGAGGCAAACAATGAGAAATCAAGGAGGCAGGAGCACCTGAACTCAGCGAAAACCTCGGCCCTCCAGGCCACACCATGGAGGTTCCTCTGCACACATCCACATTCACTGGAAATTTTATGACATCCTATAAAAGAACTCCATATAAAACCACTTTACTCTGCTTAGCCTAACCCCTTGTCTTTCTCCCAATTTGTCCTGTTGACTTATTTCAACTCTAAGGAGACTGATCAGTCAGTTCTTTAATAAAATTGTTGTATGTTTTAGCCATCTCCAGAAGCAGAACACAGCAATGCTAAATTTTCAAATTGTGCTTCTTAATTCTAGGTCCTTTTTAAAAAGAATTTTATCACTTTTGCACTGTGCTCATATGTTGTAATGCAGGGACCCTTGTTTTATCCAGCCTGGCTATCTTACACCCAAAATAATCACACAGAAAACTCTATTCATTTAAACACTGCCTGGCCCATTAGCTCTAGCCTCTTCTTGGCTAACTCTCACATCTTGATTAACCCATTTCTATTCATCTGTATGTTACCACAAGATGGTGGCTTACCAGGAAAGATTCAGCATGTCTGACTCCATGGCAGCTCTCTGTGCCTGCCTTCTTCCAACATTCAGTTTTCTTTTCCCCACCTAACTAAGTTTCTGCCCTATCCAAAGGCCAAGACAGTTTCTTTATTTGACCAATGAAAGCAACACATAGAAAGAAGAACCTCCTATACCATTTCCCCTTTTTCTGCTTAAACAAAAAGAAAGACTTTAACTTTAACATAGTAAAATTACATATAAATGTTGTAGGAGTAGGGCAGCTCTTAAGTTGGCAGAGTAGACAGAAGAGAATGCTGGGAGGAAGAAGGCAGTCAGGCAGATGCCATGCTTCTCCTGCCCAAGATGAATGTTGGTTAGACTCATGCTAGTAAGCCACGACCTTGTGGTAACACACAGATTAATAAAAATGGGTTAATCATGATGTGAGAGTTAGCCAATAAGAGGCTAGAGATAATGGGCCAGGCAGTGTTTAAATGAATACAGTTTCTGTGTAATTATTTTGGGGCTAAGCTAGCAAGGCAGGGCACAGTCAGCCCGCCACTTCTCATTACTACACTCGTATTTAGAACATGAAAACTGTTGTTTGTGAAATTTGTTGATATGTCTCATTGAATGAAAATGGTCTCCCTTGTAATATGAACTTAAAGTTATTAATAAGGTTACTTAGGACTAGAAATGATTATTGCTTAGTGCCTTTTTGTTGTCCCTGGATCATAAGCTTTCGGAATGTTAATGACTAGACAAAACTGCCCATCAGAGACAAAGTCTGGGTTGGTACACTTACTGTCAAACTGGTTCTGCGTTTGGATGGACAGTGTTGGAAGAGGCCATGATAGAAGGTTGGGAAATAATTCTGAGCCTCTCTGTTAGAGCGCTTTGCATTCAAGGAGCACACAGTAAAGCTTGGTTGCATAAATGCTTATGTTTTCTTGTAAATTAAAGCATTTAATTAGGCCTTATTGTCCTCATTGTTTGAAGAAACTGGGACATTGATATTTTAAGTAATTTACCAAATTTATGGCTAACAAAGGGTACAGTACTCAGACTGAAATATATTTTCTCACCTTTGTTTTGTATTTTTCTAGAGTACTCACACCCTTCCAATTGTATGTAAAGAACACACCCTATTTTATCATCTCGTCCTCCCCCACACTTGAATTAATGGCTTCTTCTGCTGCTGGTTACTCTAATTATCCAATTAGTTAGCTGTCTTTGAGATAGGATCTTGCTGTGTAGCCTAGTTAGGCCTTGAACTCATGTTCCTGTTTCTTCAGTTTCATAAATCCTGGGCTTACAAATGTATGCCATCATTTTCCTTCTTTGTCTTGAAACAAACATTTAAACTAAACTTATTTATTGAAACATAGCACAGACATTTGTAAAAGCCCTCAAATCCCATGACTAGCTATTCAATATTCCCATTGTGAACCTAATTCTACAGTTATGGTAATAGCAAAGTTGAGTTCTGAGGGGTAGACCACCTCTCAAACCTTTGTCAGACAGATAAGCAGAAGTTGTGATTGATACAGAAACCAACAACCAGTAAGCATGCAGAGAATAAGAGACAACAGAGTGCTCAGCTAAAAGTGAAACTTCTATATCACGTGCCCTCTTTGCAAGGTGCAGAAGTCATGATAGGATGGGGCAGGAAACACTATAATAGCCAGAAGGAGTTAATGTTTGCAGCAAAACAGTATTCGTCAGGCATTAGAACCCAGTACCACACATGAACATACAAAGGCTGGAACTACATACAAAATCTCTGTAAGACAAAGGCAACCTGACTTTCATCGTGGGTGGGGAAGGGCTTCAGAAATTCTACTCCTGTCTGGGCAACTGTTCGCAGTAAGTGACTCTTGGAAGAGGAAGAGTCCCCTTTCATCAGAGATGCCGTCTCTGAAATGCCACTCAGCATCCACTGTATCATCCCACAACCCTACACTTAAAAGCAGTCCAACATGGACTCAGTGGTGTTAAATTAAAAGAGAGTAAGCACATGAAGTTAGGATGGAAATGGTGGGGGCATTGGCAATAGAGGGATGGTATCTAGTCATAAGTTGATAGTAAATTATGTTTTAAAGATATAAAAACGTGTTTAGTATTAATTATATTAAATTTTCTAAAAGACTGTAATCATTTTCTATCATAATTAGCAAATAATATCACAGGCATCCCAGGAGCCAGCATTGTATCTGCTCCAGGCAGAAACTGTTGAGAAGGAAGAAAATTGAACAGAAAGTAGTTTGCGAGAGTTCAGCAGTGTGGAGAGTGCTCTTGCTGAGCACCCAGGACAGCAGAGTGGACAGTGCTCCTGACTGAGCACCCAGGAGAGCAGAGTCGAGAGTGCTCCTGGATGATCACCCAGGAGAGCAGAGTCGACAGTGCTCCCGCTGAGCACCCAGGAGAGCAGAGTCGAGAGTGCTCCTGGATGATCACCCAGGAGAGCAGAGTCGACAGTGTTCGTGCTGAGCACCCAGGAGAGCAGTGTGGACAGTGTTCCCGGCTGAGCGCCTAGAAGAGCAGTCTTCACCCTTAGAGGGTCTTTTGTGTCTGAGCCATACATAGTCATTGTGGTAAAAACTAGTGCCTCTGAATATCTTTTTCATTTTAGAACACAACAAATGGGCTTGCAGATTGATTGCTAACTAGAGTTGTAGATTGTGGCGTTGAATGTGCCATTTTTGATATTTTCATGTCTTTCTCATTGACAAATGTTTCTTCAATATGACAGAGAACACAAACTTGAAACTATTCATGTTACAGACAATTGAAAGTTTTTACAAATCAAGAGATATTGATAAAAGAGAAGAAAAACTTTGTATAGGAGAATAAATTTGCATTGCAAATTATAAAAGGAATATATATATATAATTATATATTTCACAAAAATTAGAAAATATGTTACACAAATGATTATATGTACATTTGTATGTGTATATATATATATATATATATATATATATATATCCTGTAACTTTTTAATCTCACACCAGTATTAGAGTTTAAGAGCAAAAGAAAAATTGATAACAAATATTGGAATGGATGTGGGAAAAGAGAACAATTACTTGCTGAGAATGGGATGTGAACTGGTGTGGTCATTCTAGAAATCAGTATGGGTAGTCCACAAAAACTAATAATACATCTACTGTATGATCCAGCTATGTCACTCTTTGGTATATACCCAAATGATGCCACATCCTACTCTAGAAATGCATGCTCATCCATATTCATGGCTGCTTTGCTCATAATAGCTTGGAAATTGTAACAACTTAGGTGTCCATCAACTGATGAATTGGTTATGAAAATGTGATATATTTGCATGTTGGGGTGCTATGCAGCTATTAATAAGAAAATGGAATTTGTAGATAAATAGATAGAGATGGAAGCAATCAGTCTGAGTAAGGAATCTCAAGCCCATAAAAGTCAACAGATTTTCTTTCACCTGTGGAAATTAGCCTTGAATCTTCAGATATGTGTGTTTTATTTGTAATAACCATAAAGTTCACTTCATCTCTCATTCTTCATCTGAGAAGTCTCTACATTCTTAATGGAAGTTCATATACACATCTGGCCAAGATGCAGAGAGTAAGGTAATGCAGAATGTTCACCTCTTATGAAAAAATATAGTTCACAATGCTCCTAACAAGGCTTGGTGGCCATTGAGGAAGAAGGACAGAAAGAGCAGCAGAGTCCAAGGCTGTGGATGGCTATATTATCTCCTGGATGTAATAGAACAGTTCACAGTGGTCTTGACAGTGTATACAAATCTGCGCAAGTTCAAGTAAGACTTATCCCTGAAAGAGAACCTTAGGTGCACAATTCTATTCCCATGACTGGCAATTTGTTGGAGATCTGTAGCTGCTGGGACATGGAGTGGCTTTCTCTAAGAGTATAACCCCTGTTAGGTCAACAACACTCCACTAGAAGCCACATATCCTAGAATACTTGGGCAGCACAAATTCGTGTTGATTCAAATTGGGAGGTCATGGAAGAGGGTGAATTACAGAGACTTGCAGGGGAAAGGAATATGATCAAAATGAATTAAATTCTCAAACAAACAATAAAATAAATTATATATACAAATTAGAAAACAGTAGTATGACTAAAGAGTAGAAAGCATTTTCCGAGTCTACACAACCAACTACCAAAATGACCAGTAACTATGTGAGCAGTGCAATGACTGTCAAGAGAATGTAAGAAAAAACACATGGGAATCCACATTCACTCTCAATATCACAGGGGAAAAAAAAGAGCAGGAATAGATAGTACTATGGCTTTCAGGGAGAAAGCACTCATGCTGTGTGAGAAGATATGTATATTAATGAAACTGTTTTTGAAAATCTGAACAAATACATTTTAGAGGAACATAGTCTGTTTCTACATATCTGTTTTTGCTCCCCAAATCATATGCAAGAATGTTGTAAACAGCAATGTTCACAGCTGACCCCAGCCAAAACATTCTAGAAGCAATCAATAAATAACAGCAAATCATCCAATAGACACTGTGAGCTGTAACCTTACTCCACATTTTTTTCTACTATCTCTCACTCTTCTTTTACAAGAAAAGTTTCTCCATGTAGCCTTGTCTGTCTTGGAACTCACTCTTTAGACTAGGCTGGCTTCAAACTTGCAGAAATCCTCCCTCCCAAGTGCTGGGATTAAAGGTGTGTGCCACCACTGCCTAACTTCTTCTCTTTACACTTCTTAAGTCTGAACTGTTTCTCATTTTGTGTTCGTCTGTTTACTTTAGTTCATCTGTTTTGTTTTTTTGTCAGAAAATTAAGTATTAAGATATAATAAAACAAAAATTTTTGTCCATTGGGAGTTTATAATTTAGCACAAGTGTTAAAATGTGTAAGGAAATGATTGGATATCAAGTAAAATAGACAAAACACATTCTCTGTGCAATCTATGCACAGGAGAAACTGTATGATGACACTAGGCAGTGTTTCATGGGGAGTAATGGATGATCCAGTTCTTGAACTATGGATAGCATTTCTATGTCTCAACAGATATAGAAATTGCTAGAGCACACAGAAAAGACTTTATAAGGCTAGCACAAACAAAAATTGAAATGTTATATGTCATTAGATTAAAAAACTCAATAAATTATGAACTGAGCTACTAATATTGGGAAAGCATTGATTAATAATATTAAGTTCTGCAAATAAAAGCCTGCTTTATTCTCCCTTCGTTCCTCTAAATGGTCCCTCAGAGGGTGTTGTTCCAAGCCTCAGTGGTATGAGATACGTGCTGCATGCAGTTCCTCATCCAGTTATTCCCATGAAGACAGCTGATTTGTTTTTCTAGCCTCCTCACTGTCTGTCAAAACATTTAGTAATTGGATGATTTTCTTTTGCCTGTTATAAACATTGATTGTATCGTTTGTGTCTTCAGCTAATTTTCTCTTGGCAAACTGGGAAGAAGAAAATGCTCCACACCTTCCTTTGAGTCCTATACTTCTATCCTAAAGCTCTTTTCAGTCTATGGCTGTTCTAGCATCTGTTTGAGTTAGTGCCTAATGGATGTGAACAAAATATGAGTTCATTAGCACAAAACATATTAAAGTTTTATTTTTAACTGTTTTATATCTGAGTTTGAAACATCTCTTGCTGTGTAAGCATGATGAACTGAGAATTCACATAGAGGTGACTCCATAAGGTTTTTCGCTGCCCTCCTTGAGATGCTGTGACAGACACATCTGCACATTCATAGATATACACACGCTCAATGATGATGACAGAAACAAAACTGTAAATAGATCAAGACTAGTCAGAGGTTTTATTAATAACTTTCTTGGCAATTCCAAATTGAGTCATGCATTGTCTGGTATTTAACTGGAAGAGTTTACCATGACACTAAACAAACTGTCAGAAACATGTCAGTTACATAAAAACTGGAAAAAGGAACCATAAAGACTTGGATTTTGGTATTTTGGGGGGCATAGCAGAAGTGTGCTCTTGAGCTAGAGTAATCTTCTCTAAGCCACAAATTAAGACTCTCTCTGCTCTTTCACAATGGATCTGGTGTTTCAGTCCTCTCTAAACTGCTATTGTTTCCTAATTCAAAATTGGAAAGATCTCAACGGAAGGGAATTCTTTATGTGTTATGATGCTGGAAAACTGCAGTAAGGAATAACAGGTGTGCCTTTCGATTCGTCATTAATTATGGAAGTAGCATCAGCTGTGCAAATGATACTTCCGTTGATGTCCTTAGAGAAGCGATGCAGCCATCGATTACAATCTACCTCATATGATGTAATTCAGCAGATATTCTCACAAACATGATTTTGTTCATGACAATAAAGGTGCTGTACATAAAAAGTAGCGACAAAGAACTTGAATAAGTAATAAATGATGGTCTTATTCATTATTAAATTGTTTGTCCTTTAAAATACTTTTTAAGGTAAATTATTTAAATTCTACAATTTTTAATAAAATTAACATCAATACAATATTAAGTTAGGATATCTCACGTAGTTCATTATGCTTTGCTTTATATTGAAAACAAGCTATGTACACATTTAGGTGTGAAAATTGCAACACTAATAAGCTGGACATAAGTTACCATCTTTCATCAATTTAAACATATGCCTGTTTTAAATACATTTTGCGTGTCTGAAACCAAGACGCGTCTTTCCAAACATATTAATATTATCAGTGGCAGGGCCCTCATTGCTGTTTTTGCTGTGTGTGTCAGCATTGTCAGCACCAAGCATCGCTGTCTGTATTGTCAGTACTTCAGCCATGTGTCTTAAAGGCACTTTACACATGTTGATTTTGACTGCTGTTTAAAATGCCTGCAGAAATATTAAATTGTGGGAGTGGGGGAGATTGCCTCACAAGCCGTCTGACCTAGTTCACTTTCCATTGCTGTGATACAACTTTATGTTCAAAAGCAACCTGGGGAGAAAGGGTTCATTCACCTTGGCTTAAGGGCTCCAATCACACTACATAATGAATAGAGGTCAAGGGGGAACTCAAGGTGGGAACCTGAAAACAGAAGGGAAGCCAAGAGCATTAACGAACACTGCTTACTGCCTTGCTTATCATAGCTCTCAAAGCTTGTTTTTATACTAATTGCCCAGGGTGGCACAGCCCCCCAGTAGACTCATTGTCACATATAAACTGTTAATAAAGAATATACTGCACAGGCTTGCTTGTGGTTGATACGGTGGAGGACTTTTCTCAGCTGAGGCTCTTTGTAGATGACTCCAGTGTGTGTCACACTGACAAAACCCAACAAGCACAAAACCTCACTCAGTCTTAAGAACTATGGAAAATGGATGGATTCTGGAAGATGATCATTTTTCTCTAAGAACATGTTCCTTCTTATGCTGTCAGACTCAAGTGGATGGTCCCACACAGAGAAATTTATGGACAGCCCAAGTTGGATTTAATTGGTTATTAAAATAAAATATGACATGAAGTTGGTTAGGATGAGATAGGAGCGGACCTGAGTGGAGTTATCTGGAGTAAGGGCATAATATATTCTTGAAGAACATTGTGTGAATTTCCCAAAGAATTAGTGATGTATTAAAGAGTGTTTGTTTGCAATAGCACAATAAGCATTGCTTTCCTTGTGGTTCCATCTTCTATCTACCCCCATTTAAAAATGTGACTTAGTTTTATAAACATTTCCAAACAATCATAAAAAGAGTCATCAATTTTTATCAATTAAAGCTCATAGTTTTCATCTGATAAATTTTTGTGTTATGATTTTAAGGATTTGGAAGACTTTGTAGTGTTATCTATATTGCTTATAGTCACATAACATTTTCAACAGCCTCAATGTCCTGTTCGTATTGTTTAACATGTATATGTTTGAATGGTAGGGAAAAAAAAAGAGCTTTTAAGGATCAATTATTAAATTAGGCTAATAACTGACTCATTTTTTTTCTATTTCTGGTTCCAAATTAGTAGTTAAAAAGAGTAATTTTGTGCATTCTGTTTGCCCTTTTATATGTTTTCTTTCTTTCTCCCTTTCTCCATGCAGTGGAGTGGTACTTGAGCAGGCTGAATTGTGAAGTGTTCTAACTGCTATGTTCAGCAATGCGCATATAGGCTTGTGTTCAGAGGGTGAAAGGGCAGAGCAGTCGGGATGCTCATACCTGTGTACGCTGGGCTGTGTTTGTCACATAGTAGCAAAACTACCTATTCAGACTTCATCCACTGTCATTCTTTTCAACTCTTAGTTATTCTTCCCTTGGTCTCATGACGGCTTGTGGGCTCCATCCGAGTCCAGTGCCTCCTCACTGTGAGCTCAATGACCTCTGCTTCATCTCTGTTTGTGAACACCTTTCAGGGAAATACCTTTCAGCATTTACTATTCCATCTAACTCTTTGAGACAAAATTTTGAAATGAATGTAAAAATCTGACATATAAGACACAATAAATATTTTCTGTTAGAAAAGACAACAGAAAAAAGCATGCCTTCCATGCTTATAAACCTGTTACTTAATAAGGAAGACTATTTTATACTGCTTAGCTATTATTTGACAATATTTTCCAATTTCATGTTTATAATTCTGTTTATATTAAGAGAATGTCTATTTTACTTTTTCACAAGTATTAATAAAAGAGAATTCATTCCAATTATATGTCTGTGGATTTAGATAGCTTAGTATTCGGTACTTTCTTTGAACCCATTTTGACAGACAAAATTCAATTTTCACTAAGTAAACTTAATATATTCAGTGTTAAAATATGCATTATTCCTAAAAAATTTTTAGATACTATCTTTACATTAGAAGTCTTCCTTATTTGTTAAGTCACCAAAATATAGCATGATTTGTTCAAGATTGTATTATTTATTATAATCCTATGCTTTGGTTTTGAGTATCAGTTTTAAAGATCCTGATTCTCATTTCATTGTGACACCATTTAGAATGTGAATAGTTGATTTGTCAAAATTATCGTATGTATTTTTAAGCACTAATTATTTAACTTTTCTTACTCATCCTTTTTTATCATGCTGAATCCAGTTAAAATGGATAATAATTTGCTTTTGATGATTCTATTTAGAAATAAAATCCATTTCACCTCTTCAATAAATATGGAGCCATAATATTTCTATTATTAATGACAAATATCTGCATTTGTTTTGGGAACAAGTGTAATAGCATTCTTAGTTAAAGGAGAATCTGTTGACCTAGTGGCTTTTTTCTAAAAAAAAATAGTTTATCATAAAAAGAAATATTAACATTGAGTCTGTAATTTCTCTTGAGGTTATTAATAGAAAAAATTATTTGTTGCTGTCAAGAAAATCAATAATGAAACACTTAAGACCCAAATATAAAGGCGAGTCATTATCGATGGTTGTTCAATAGGGGAAAATGTAATCATTACATATACGAAGGTCTTACCCTCAATTAGATTTGCTTAAATGAAAATATATAACTTAATTAAAGTCAGTGGTTACTAAAATTGCTCATTTATGATTAGAACAAACCTATAATTATTTCCTAAGTTTAACTTAGCCTTGCCCTCAGTTCCTTTCTCATGTGGCATCTCTTCAGGATGACTTTTGATAATAAGTATTTAATATCAAAACTAGGTTCTGTCTACTTAGTTTCTCATCAATGTCAATAAATATCACATTCCATTCTGGCAATATATTATTACCCAGCTCATAGTTATACAACTTAGTCAGCAAATTTATCTTTATGATTAGAATTAAAGAAAAATTACTGAGGGAATTGTTATGTGTTCATTTGTGTTCTTGGTGCTAACACAAATGGTGTTTTTACTTTATGTGTTTGAGGGATGGCTCATTTTCCAATTAGTTACTGCTTAATGAAGTGACATAAAACTGGAAGGAGCCTCATATAAACAGGATGGGTGTGCATGTTGGATGCAAAGAATGTGTAATCCTTGTAAGCTCAGAATCCGTATTGTGAGATGTTGTACTTTTCCTGAAGTCCAGAAGGAATGAAGTCATAATATCTAGAAATAGACAAATCGATACTTAATATTTGAGGTGATCTGAAAGAATATGAGAAAAATCCTTATGAAGAAATATGAAAAAAATTCTTAATGATGGAAGAGACTGTGTTAGCTTAAAGGGCTTTAATTATTTGCCATCATGCTTACTAAGACCCATTACTCTGGATATTTTATGTTAATAGTCTCTGTACTAGTAAAGTAGGGTCATTGACTGATTTACAAAATAAATAACACCCTTGGAAGCCAGTGGTCTCAGGACCCTCTAAGTTGCTCTATATTTATAATGTTCCACATTTTGGGCAAAGAGGGTATCTATCTATGCAAGAAACTTTATCATAAATATACATTAATATTATTTGTCTCCTTTTTATTTAGGAAGATTGATATAAGGTGATGTGGGATTCCCGTCTGCATGCTGTGATTACCATTAATAAATAAAGGACTTCTTTGGACCCATAGCAGGGGAGAACTTAGGTAGGCAGGGAAAACTAAACTGAATGCTGGGAGGAGGAAGGCGGAGTCAGAGAGAAGCCATGGAGTTGCCACTGGAGACAGACTTGCTGAAACTTTGCTAGCAGGCCATAACCTTGTGACGATACACAGATTAATGGAGATAGGTTAAATTAAGAAAGATGTAAGAGTTAGCCATAAAAATGCTTAAACAATTGGCCAAACAGCATTGTAAATAGTATAATTTCTGTGTGATTATTTCTAGGGTCTGGGTGGCCAGGTAACAAACAAGCAACCTCCTTATAACAATTAGGTAGTAGTACAAGTTTTTGCAAAGCATTATGTAAAAATTTGAAAAAATAAATCACATTGTTTACTATGATTTTACTATTTTAAGTTATTTAAAAGTTAAAAGAATATATTAATGAATCAGTAGAGAAAGCACTGCTATTAACACTAATTCTTTAGACATAAGCAGTGAATTTGTCTTTAAATACATAGTTAGAGATTAGCATGTTTACTTTTTCCACTTTAATTTAACATGGAACTTGAAGTCTTAGTGTTAGGAATATTTCTTAACACAAGCTCCCTGCTGACTCAAAATTCCAAATCAAGTCAAATGAAAACAAGCCAAATTAAAAAATTTCTAGGTTTAATGGGAGATCTGGCTATTGGGTAGCCCTGAGGGCGAACCAGGAAGCTGCAGGAACGTGACCCCTGGGAGGAAGAAAGGGAGATCACTTAAGTACCCTGAGGAGTGGTCCTGAACCCATCCCTAGGAAGGGGTCAGGACCTGGCCTGATGGGATTTGGCGTCCAGACCAGGCCTGGGGGCAGAAATAGATACAAGGAACTGGGGCCTATGCTCCCAACTTGACAATATTGTCCAAGCAGTAAATCAAGAAAGAAAATATTATTTTATTGTTTTTCAAACAAGAAAAAAGTTGCAATATTCATTTGGCAGAAACTATCATTATATAATTGGCTTATTAAAAAATTTATGCATTTGATTTATTAGCAAATTAGTGGGATACAAAGATCACAAAAATGAGCAACCCTCAAAAAAATAAAGAAAAATGCAAATAACAAAATTCAAAAAACATTAATTTTCTCAATGCCTCATAGAAAATTATAACAAAAACAAAATGTAAAACAAAACAAAAACCCAAAACAACCCACTAATGAATATACATTCTTCTTAGCAGTCCAAGGAATTGTATAAAAAATTAATCACTTATTATGGCTCACATGAAATTTCAACAGATAAAAGAAACTGGGATCACATTCATCATGATACATGACCACACTAGAATACAGCATTATATCAGCAGTCATAGAAAGCTAGACGTTATATCAATAGAAACTTCAGAAAGAATTCAACATGTGGGAATCAAGACACCACTGAAAGACATAGGGGTAAAGTTTGAAAAGGGAAAGAAAACAAAGATTCTTCGAATTAAAAGAAAATGAAAACACAACACACCAAATCTCTCCCATTTAATTAAGGAAATTCCATAAAAAAAGAAAGTTCAAAATACGAGGTACCTCGAGCAAAAATGTGTGAAATCTTAAATTAATAAATTAATGATGGACAAGAATGCCTTGGTGAAAAAGCCCAAACAGCATCCCCCCAAATTAGGCAGGAAGAAATAAACAAAATGAGGACTCACTTGAAAACCTATATACAAGTAACAATATGCATATGGAGAAGGTTATATTTAGAAATGCATATGTACACACATTAGAAATGTATTCATATAAAAACCATTAATGACAAAAAGAGGAAATGAGTTTTAATGAGAACAAGAAGGGTTATATGGGAGGATTTATGAGGGAGAAAAGAGAAAATACTGTAATTATATCATTATCTCAAAAATTAAAAAAACAATGACTGAAATTAATGATATAGAATTGATAAACTAAAAAAAATAATGGAATAAAATATTTTCATTTATCTGACAGTGCTAACAATATTGAGAAAACATTGATCAAATTAACCTAAAGAAAGAAATTGATCAGAAGCAAAAAAAAATATTAGAGATTAAAAAGGAAGAGATTACAATACATACTAGCAAAATTCACAGAGTTATAAAGACATACTTAAAAACCGTTTACCAATTTGCTAGTGTATAATCTTCTTTAAACAAATACAAATGTGAAATAAATTCAAATGGAGTTAACAAGTGATAGGGAGATAGTGCCCAAACTACAGACCAAAAAACATACAGCGCCACAAATGTGTTGCATCTAATTGTATACTTGGCCAACAGGGCCCAATGGCTCAGGCTATGTGTTGCTCTCCACAAATGATGGTTAGGCTATATTGCTGAATACAGAACTTACCTATTTCATTGAAGTTGGAGAAATCAAGATAGCAGCTAACTGTAGCTGTTGCCTCTAACAACTAATGTTCATGGTACCAGGAGAGACTCTACACAGTACCAGAAAAGAAAAGTAGCCACCAGTCAAGCTATAAACTTCACAGCCCACAGCAATGATGAAATCAACAATGTAGACAAACTCATGACATCTAATAAAAAAGAAGCAGGATTCAAAAAAAAAAAATCTCCCAACTAAAAGAAGTCCATGGCAAAATGGATTCAACAAAGAACTCTACCAGACCTTCAAAACAGAACTCACATCAGTATTTCTAAATATAGAAAATGAAGGAATATTTCAAATTCTTTTTATAGAAGCAAACCTGAAATGAAAAAACAGTGGAAATATAAAACAATATTTCTGATGAAAATTATGCAAAATTTCTCAATAAAATACTTGCAAATTGAATTTGAAAACCCATCAAAAAGATTATACATCATGATCTGGCTTTAATCCAGAGAAGCAGAAAAAGTTCCACATTTATAAATCAACAAACACACTCCAACACATAAATAGACTCAAGGACAGAACCACATAATCTTCTTCCTAAGTTCATACATCCGTTTGTTAAAACCTAACGTTATATAAGTACTAGAACATGTAGAAATAGAGGAGAAGACATATGTCAGTGCAATAAATTATTATTCAAAAAGTCCCAAGGGAACTTCTTTCTAAGTAAAGAAAAACTTAAATCATTTCTACTAAAATCACAAACAAGATGAAGATGTCTACTCTTTCACTTCTTATTTGTAGATGGTACAATTATATAAGATTTTCTGATGCTAACAGAGATATTCAACAAAGTAGTAGGATGAAAAAATTAATACACACAAAGGAGTAGCCTTTATGTTCACAAATAATGAAGATATCAAGAAATAAATAAAACATTCCATACACAATAGCCTCAAAATATTGCAATAATATTAATCAAGGAAATGAAAGACTTGTGTGATGACAACTTTAAGACACTGAAAAAAGAAATCATAAGAAGATACCAGGAGATTAAAAAGAATTTCTGATGCACATGAATAGAGAGAAATTAATATAAAACAGTCATCCAACATAATGCAATTTACAGAGGTGATTGGCATCAGAATTCCAGTGTAGTTCTTCACAGAAATTGAAAAAAAATCTTAAATTGCACATGGAAATATAAAAGAAGGAGGGCAGCCAAAATAATCCTGAACAACAAATGAACTGCTAGAGCTATCTATCCCCACCCCAGATTCAGCCTATGTTTTAGAGCTCTAATAACAAAACCAGCATGATGTCTGTATGAAAATATACAATGATCAAGAGAATAGAGATGAGGAACCACATATTATCATCCAAAACTTCTACATCCACATTAGTTTTCATAAAGAGGCCAACAATCCCGTAAATAAAGACATTATCTTCAATAGCTGGTGCTGGTAAATTGACATGTAGAAAGATAAAATTAGACTATTTCTCTCACCCTGAAGAAAACCCAATTCTGAATGCACCAAGGACCACAAAGTCAGGCCTGGTACCTCAAATCTGATATATGAGAAAGTAGGGAAGGCTCTTCAACTCATTGACACTGGAGAAAACTTCCTTTCCTGACAGCCCAGCCAATAAGACCACAAGTTAATAAAGCAGACCTTAAAATTAAAAAACAAAAAACCTGTACTTTAAATGACACTATTATTTGAATGAGATGCCACCTTCACAATGGGGAATATTATTTACAAGCTATTTATCTAAGGGTGGGTTAGTATCTTGAAAATACAAAAAGAAAAAGGAAACAAAAACCAAAAATTAAACATTAAGAAAACAAACAACGTAATTTAAAATAGATCATGAAACTAAACAGAGAGTTCTCAGTAGATAAAATATAAACATGGGGGAAATATTTTTAAAAAATATTCAACTTTCTTAACTAGTAGGAAAATGAAAATTAAAACTACTTTGAGAGTTTATCTTACCCCAATCAAAATAACTAAGTTCAACAAATGGAAACAAAACAAACAAAAACTCAAAATGACAACAAATTCTCAGGGTAGGAACGAGGAACATTTATTCCCTGCTTGTGGGAATCCAAGTTGATGCAGACACTGTGGAAATCAGTGTGAATTGTCTTCATACAACAAGAAATAGGTGTGCCATAGAACCTAACTATAAAGCTCTTGACATTTGTATCAAGATCTCTATATCTTGTGAGTTCGAGGCCAGCCTGGTCTACAAGAGCTAGTTCCAGGACAGGAACCAAAATAAGTTACGGAGAAACCCTGTCTCAAAAATAAAAAAAAAAGAAAAAGAAAAAAAAAAGATCTCTATATCTTACCATAAAGACGCCTTATCATCTTCGTTCATTTTTGTTCTATTTACAATAATTTGACAAACAAAAAACAGCCTGAATGTTCATCCACTAATTAATGGAACACTGAAAATATATTGCATTTACACAATGGAATATATTATTCAGCTGCTAAGAAAAATGAAATTATGAAATTTGCAGGTAAAAGAATGGATCTGTAAACAGTCATCATGAGTGGGGTCAACCAGACACAGAAAGATATTTCTCTCATTTTATGAATGTTTACTTCGAGCTTTTGGACATATGTGTTTCACTTAGAATATACATCAGAGTCAGTATACTGATCAGAGAGCACGAGTGGGGACTCCCAGGGAAAGACAGAATGAAAGCAGTGACCTAATCGGGAAAGAAGACTAACAGAACAGAAAGTTAAATGGATCTGAGAATGGAAGACAGGGGAGGGAGAAAATGTAGGAAGAGAACAAACACTAAAGACAACTCAAAAAAAGTCATATAGAGTCCTACTACTGCAGAAACTTTGTAAAATATATGCATAGACATATGTAAAAATAGTTTAATTGAAGTCAGTGTATAATAGGGCAACAGTGCTTCATCTAAACCTAGAGGCTCACAAATAAACTCCCAGTATAGAGGATGATTACCTCTTCTTAAATTATTGGCAAGTGAGATTCCATTGAGTGCCAAACATTACAGGCTATAGCCAAAGTTCCTGGTTATCCTCTGGAACTTGATGGTAAGATGCTGTGGCTAAAGATACCAGCTGATTGAAACAGAGAACAGTGAGAAATCAAGCGAGTATTCATCTGAAAGCTTCATTCTTACTCTCCAGCTTATTAATGCAGGAAGATGCTATGTCTGAATCCAGAGAATACGACGTAATAACCAATCTTACCCTCTGTGACCCTGGTGAGCGACAATAATGACTGCTCTGACAAGACATGTCCAATTAGTGCAATAGTGGCAAATTTATCGGAGTAGCCAACAACTTTATGATTAGATGTAAAGACCACTCTATAAGTTGAAATCCATACCTGTAACTATAACTGGGGCCAAGAATCTGTGTTAGACAAGTCATCGACCTTAGGGGATTTGTTAATAGTATTACTCTGCTAACGGATATTGTGTAGAAACCTTTTACGGCAGGTTTAGAATCATTTTAGCCTAATGCTAATATTTACAATTAAATTATTAATTTCAAATAATACCATTGGTTGACCCACTCATATTTTTTTTTGTTTTTAAACACTATATCAAAATAAAATTCTGTTGGTGTCTATGGTTAGATATTGTGCTTTAAAACATAGACAACTATGTATGTTTTAGAGGTTGTATATCCTGTGGGTCAGAGGATAACTTGATGGTTTGCACATTTGGTTCTGTATCTTTTACTTGAATCAGAATTCTATTTGGAGCTCTTATTGATCTCTGTCAGGTTCTCTGTCCCCAGTTTCCTGCTTTTGTTATAATTTAAGGACAACATTAATTTCCATTTTCACTGCTTTAAATGTATCTGGAACTATATATACATGCTAATTAGTGCAAATTATTTCAGCTTTTCCGAAGTTATTTTATAGATCAAAGGAGAGATATAAAGATATAAAGTCCCCCCGGTTCTTCATTCTTTGCTTCACCACTTAAGAGTAAGAATTGATTGTGTTTCTGTGCCATAGTGGAACATTTGTTCACTTGCTCACAATATCAGCTCACTATTTTTCATTTCCCAAATATCAGTACAATTTTTCATTTCAAGTCTCTTAGTCTCAGGAAGATTAGATCCATTTCCTGAATTTTCATGTCATACTTCGTAGGACACAGAAGAAAATGGTAGATTCACAAGCTAATAAAAGGAAGGCCTTTTTGTCCTGTTATGTCTAGACTTACAAGCATTAGTAGGAAAACATGAAAGAAAGCTTGTTATCACCAGAGAAAGCTGAACTTCCTGGAAAGCAAGCGGTGTACAGCAGTGCCGCCAGGAATCTGTGCTCGCCATCCACTGCACCGCTTGAAGAACATCAGTAGCAATGGTTGCCCTGAGCCTCAGTTTATTTCCCTTTCTCTCTTTGCCTAAACTCATTCTTTAGTTGGGGAAGATGATTTCTATAGCTCTTTAATGATCTCCTGTTTCATATTTAGTAAGTGCTAGTCTTCAAAGGACACACTTGTCTTTACTAAACACTTTTAGCAATTTAGTGAAAAAGTATAGAAATAATTTTATTTAGTTTGTTCATAGTATTCCATTTTCATAGAAACTATGAGATCAATAGAAGAATAAAAACATGAGAAACCCACAGACTCACATATATACACACATATTCACACACACACACACACACACACACACACACACACACACACACACCAGTTCAGGGTTCAGTTTAACATCTTCACAGTAAAAGATTGCATTCACCTGTCCTTCATCACTTAGGCAATAGACGAACTATATAATCTATAAATCCCTCCCTCTCTCCAGCAGCCATCATTAATCTGACTTCAGTGGACCAGAGATTCCTGTCAATTGAACTTTGTAGAAATAGAGTTATATACCATGTTTTCTTATATCTGGCCTGTTAAATTTAAATATTTATATATATATATATATTCAATTTAAATATGTGTGTGTGTGTGTGTGTGCATTTTCTTGTGTTTATAGATATCTGTGACATTCACATGGAGGCCTGAGGACAACCTCAGGAATACCACTCATTTCTCTTGGAGCTCACAGTTATGTTATAGCGACTTGCTGGTGAGGCCTGGAGAGTACCCTGCACTCATTTGCTTAGCACAGTGACAATGCCTTCCTACCACCATACCAAGTTTTTTATATGGGACTGGGGATTTAACTCAGACGCTCATCCTGTGAGCTGAGCATTTACCAGTTGAGGCCAAATAACTGGCTTCTTATATTCAAAACTATTGCTTTGCCATTCATGTGTGAAGACCCAAAAATCTGAGCCTATTTTCACCTTGTGTGTAGGTCACAGAGCTTCAGCTTACTCAAAGTTCTTGCCACTCAGCCCTGATCAAAGGTCGGAGTTGGAATTTACTTCTCTTCCTTCAAGGTTATTGTCTGTTTCTACCTCAAACAAAGGTGCTACCTAGACTTAGACCAGAGAGTTCTGTTCTCTCAAGGCTAATAATCAGACCTTGTATTTCAGGTATTGAGAAATAGATCTGTTTCTACCTCAAACAAAAGTTTGACAATCCAACTAAGTTCCTACATCCTTAGGGAGATAACAATGGATTCCACTCTGGTAGTGGTTTGCCTACAGAATGTTTTGGTTTAGGTTGTGGGTGTTACTTGTCTTGTTCTAGCAACAGAATGTTTAACTAAGAATGCAGCCCACAATCTTCAATTGGTTTGTTCTTTCTTTGTATAATGTTAATGCCATTCTTTTTTTTTTTTTAAATCTTACTCCATCCTTTGGGGTCAGGGGTATTTTAAGCAAATGGAAATTAAATGTAGGTGATTTCGGTATTTACTGGAACTCTCTCCTGATACTCTCATATGTTTTGTTATTTTCACTCGCGTCTTTGTTCTCTTTACTTATTTTTCTAATTCCCATGCCCCTAACCTAGTAAGTGGTATCCTTGGTGAAGCTTGTCTCTGACATTCATGCAATAATTTTGCTAGATCAATATTATCTAGATCAATATTTTTGCAAGATCAATATATTATCATGGTAAAAGAATGCACATGCCTGTTTTTTAAAGTCATTTTTAAAGTCTGGGTACTTCTGTTCAATCTATATACATGTTTTTAGTGAATATTTTTATATCTTCTAGGGACATATTGGGTTGGATTTCTAGACTATATGATTTACATATTTTCTTCTTTTGTAGATAGCATGGGATATCTTCAAAGCATGTCCTTATTAACACACCTGAAAAAGCCCATGATAGCTCAAAACATATCAGTTCCTTTTCAAAGAGTACTGTCAGAATTTTTAGTTTTAGTCATTATGTGACCATAACTATGGTTCATTTTTCTTATCCAGCTTCTCAGATTTCTATTGTACATTTGTGGAAATTTAACTTTCAAGTGAGGGGAACAGTATTATATCAATGGATTTGTACTGCCAAGTTAGCTACTGGTTAGCTACTGTTGTTGATATCAGTTGTCAACTTGACAGGATCAGAATCAGTCAGGAGGCACACAGTCCACCTATGAGGAATTATTGAGATTAATTTAGCCTCTATTCATGTGGGTAAGAAACTATCTTGATACAATAATTGAGTTAGGAACACCCACTCTAACAGTGGGTTAGAGCATTCCCTGAGTTGGGGTATTGGACTGCATAAAAAGGGGAAAGTTAGCTATCTGAGCAGAAGTACTTATTACAAACACAGGTGCAATGTGAGCTGCCATACTATGTGTAATAGTCTGTCCTGTCACTTTAAGAAACAAGCCCTTCCTACTCCCTCCCCTGTTTGCCTAAGCAAGCAGATCTTCCTTCTGCTTTCAGCCTGAGGTCCCTGCTTATCCATCTCTCTTCCAAAGAGGTAACTGCCATGGTTCTTTCCCCCATGTCCCTTCCATCATATTCTCTCTCTCTCTCTCTCTCTCTCTCTCTCTCTCTTTCTCTCCTTCCCCTTCTTACTCCTTCTCCCCTTTCATTCCATAGCCCACTGAATAAATATCCAACCTTACTCTGCATGGCTTGCCTATCCAACATTGTCTCTCACCCACTGTGTGGCTCCCTGCCTGGTACCCGCTGGCCCTCGTGGCTTGCCACTGCGCCACTCAAAGAACCACAGTGTTTTATGTAAACCATAGCACTATGCATGTGGTGTCAGGACTGACCTGCAACAGTGGAAGTGATCTTAAACTGTGACCCACAAATAAATTCATTCTCCATTGGGTGGTTTTGTTTGGATATTTTATCAGAGAAACAGAAAAGGAACTCAGTACAGTTACAATGCTAGACCAGTTGCTCCCACAGAAAACATAAAAACATGGGATTCAAAAGTAAACTATACAGTGTTCTTGGGAAATTATTCAACCTTCATAACGTTGTCTGTGGTTTCCCTAAGCATCCTGTATCATTTGGGTAAAGCTCTAATAGCTGTGCTGTTTACAATGATTTAAGGTTTGCCTCTTTTAATTTTAGGTTGATAATCCAAGTAGTGCTGCTTGATCCACACACACGACATGGGAACTCTGTCCCATCTACTACACTTTTATGGGTTTGCATCCAGCTGAAATGTTCTGCTCCTCAGACTCTGTCGAAAAGACCACAGTCTTTCTCTGAGCACTGCATAGCTCCTTGCCAAGCCATTTACTCTTTAGCACATTGTGCTTTGCAAAAACGTGCGTTTGTCATTGATTGTATAAATCTGTGAGGTGCAAAGTTACACTTTAATGCATGTCTTCCTAAAATACTGAGTTGAAACTGCTATTATTAATTTAAAGTGTAATTAAGTACTATAATTAATGGGAAGCAGCTGTGCTCTTACAAGGAAAACAGTCTCTAAAAATATGCTATGTTTTGGATTTTAGAATTATATCATGCTGTGCTGTAATTCAGGAAGGGAAACAGGTTAATTGAGTCTAAATGTGGGAAAACACAGTTAACAAACACCCTAGACTACTAAATAATATCTTTACTTGCACAGAACTTTTTATATAAGACATCATTCTGCAAACTATATGGCTTTTGTCACTTGCACCCAACATCAAGGGTTGAGAAGAAAAATTATGAAGAACGGTAAGTATTAATTTTAAAAAACGAATTGCAAGGTTCTGGTTTGTAATAAAATAAATCATTCAAATAAGTAGTAGATAAGACTGGTCATAGGCAACATGTTTTCTCTAATGTGTTTTCTATCATCCTGTAGAAGAAAATTCAGCAATGAGCCACAGCCAGACTGCCTGGCACACTGATTTAGTCAGAACACTGCATTCTGAAGTGGCATGAGTGGCCAGTGGCTGGCCTGTGGATGAGCCTGCATGCTCCATATCTCCTCTAATGAGCTTCTTTCACATAGAGACCCTGGTAACCTGACGCACCAGCCAGTCCTAAGCAATGTGCTAACCAATCACAGTCAGTCAGCTTCCACTATGTAAGTGGTTGCTCATATGTAATAAAACAGATGCTGTTCCCTGAAACTGTCTCCCGAAAGGTGCATTTCTGTGCCCTTTACTGATCCACAGGCACTTCTGTCTTGTCGGGGACACTCCAGTAACAATGACAATATCCATTTCATGTGAGACAGTTGGCATATATGGAATATATGTTCAACCATTTTAAATATTCCCTTGATGAACTAGGGAAATAAACATATTTACTTTCACATAAAGAAAACATGCAATTATATAAATATATTGATGCTTTCCACTGTGCTGCATGTAACCTCAGTGCTCACCACATTTACTGATTTGTTGGACTTCTGCTGCAGTCAGCATAGTCATGGACATCACAGGGGCCTGGAAAGAGGGGGGTGGTAGATACAGGCACAAGACTCCAAGCCTCAAGAACAAATTATTTATTTTACTTACTGCTGTTTATATATTGTTGAACTAGGCACTAAAGATAGCATTGTAAACAGACAGCAGTGTCCGTGGGTCAGTAAAGGGCACAGCGATGAACCTTACCTAAGTTAATGATATATAAAATATTGGTGGAGGAGATAGAGATGAGCAGTACCCCAGCAAAGTGCTTTCTGCTGTCAGCATTGCAACTTTTCACAAGGTACTTGGTAAATGAATTTGACAAGTCCACTTTATGCAGGCTGTTTTTCAGGGTCTGAGGCTAAAAGGCAATTGATACCCTCTAAAGTTATCATTTAGCTATTAGACAAATTCAGTTTCATAACAAAACAATCTCAGAGATCCTCGAGGAAGAAACTTAGTTCAGAATGTGTATCTTAGGTTTCTATAGTTATGGCAAAACACCATGACTGAAAGCAAGTTGGGAAGGAAAGAGTTTGTTTCAGTTTACAGCTTTCAAGTCACACTTCACATCATTAGACGATGTGGGGACAGGAAGTGAAGCAAGGGCTATGAAGGAGTGGTGCTTACTGCTTTGATCCCCTTGGTTATTCAACCAGCTTTCATTAACAGTCAGGACCACCTCAGGTAGATGGGTCCTCCCATGGCAGTGGTTATTCAAGTGAATGCCTCCGGGTTTCCCTAAACGCAAGCTTACTAAGGCATTTTCAAAATCAAGCCATCCTTCTTTGCAGTTACATCTCAGTTTGCGTCATGTTGACAAAACCAACCGGCACACCCTGGAATCTGGGTGGCTTCATGAATAGGAATACGTCCGATATTACAGTTGCTTGAGTACCAGGAAGTTTTTACTCTGAAAAAGCAGGGATGTGGGCATTCCACAGCATGGAGTCAATATTATGTCTTATTAATGTCAGTATTAAAATCAACACATAGTGGATGAAAATCAAGTTTTTTTTGTTTTTAGAAACAGTGTTTGATTTTTTTACCAACATGTTTATCATGCATATGTAACAACTGAGTATTTGTAAACGCTCCTCATGTAATTCTGCAATACGAGTTGAAACTTAGTGTGCTTGTGCGAAAGCCTTGTCAGTTCCCACTCAATACTGCCTATTTCCTTCCTATTGAGCAGATGCAGGAAACCACAGATGTTCATTTTCATCTCGTTCTAGACTTCTATCCCCTTCATGCTTTGTTCTGCCATTTTGTCTGATTCTGGCTGGGCTCCTTCCAGAACACACTACATGACCTGAGGATAAAGCACAAGTCTATGCTACTGTGTACATTCATAACTGACTTTACCTATTTCCTTTTTAACAAGATAAATGTGTATTTTTCTAATAAAAAATGATGCCTTAGGGAGATGGGTTAGTGAGTAAAAATGTTTTCTTTGAAAACAAAAGGACCTGACTTAAAATCCCTAGGACTTACATAAGGAATAACCAGGCATAGCTGCAGCCTCAGCACTGGCCAAGCCAGCCATCTGAAACTAGGCTTCAGTTTCAGGACAAAAACAAAAACAAAACACAAAACCATCTTTTTTAAAATATATAAGTGAAGAACAATCAAGGAAGACAATCAACCTCTCGCCTCTGTACTCAAGCTCATGTACACCCTAGAAACTTCTGTGATTGCAACATATACAGAAAGAGAGACAGAGAGACAGAGACAGACAGACAGACAGAGATAGAGAGAAAGAGAGAGACAGAGAGAGACAGACGGACAGACGGAGATAGAGAAAAAGAGAGACACAGTGACACACACACACACACACACACACACACACACACAGAAGAAAACTGGGAATGCTATCATTGGTTTTACTTCCTGTGACCCCTGATCCATGAAATCTCTCATTTTGGTTGTTTTATAGATTATGTACATTAATAAAATTTAATTTTCAGTTTAACATTTCCTTTTTGAATGCTTTCTGCTATGAGTTTGTAAAAAGGTATAAATTGTCTGATTTTTATTATGTGGCAGTTCTTCCATATATATAAACACACATATGAAATTTAAGAGATGATTTGTTTGGATAGCATTTTTGGAAACAGTTACTCCCTAAGCAGCATATAGGTACTCAGTGGAAGCTATGAGTTCATTTGCAGTTATAAAGAAACTGTTTGGGCATAATATTTGTGCTTGAGAGATGCTGTATAAATAGGTTCATGAAGTTAACCTTCCTTCAAATTGACATCCTCGACTTTATCCTACAAAATAAATGGTGAAGGAGAAAATGTTAATTATGAAGCTTTTCAAGATTACTTTTTTTCATTTTGAGGAAGTAGAGTGTTCACCACTTTCCATGTTAAATAAGGTTCCTTGCTTGGTAACGTAGGCTCTGCTGCAGTAATTGTGTGCTTGGAGCGAAAGCTTGATGGTGGAGAAGACAAGTGCAAAAAGCAATTTTTGCAACAGCAACCAGAACAGCCTGGTCTGT
This sequence comes from Microtus oregoni, assembly GCF_018167655.1. Taxonomy (NCBI): domain Eukaryota; kingdom Metazoa; phylum Chordata; class Mammalia; order Rodentia; family Cricetidae; genus Microtus; species Microtus oregoni. Next base: position 48,034,637 of record NW_024543069.1, read on the forward strand.
TCCCAAGGAATTAATGGACTTAACCTTGCAGCTGCAACGGTGTTATTATGCAAATATTCTGAGGATTATGAAAGCTAGCCTATTCTCTACAGAGAAAGTTGATTCTTTCTTCCTGAGAACTCTAAGTGACTAGATAATTGACACATTGTATAACCACATTAGTCAGAGAAAATATATTTTCAATCTACTGATTTTCATTGTATACTACAGTGTTTTCAACAATTTATTGAGGCTTTTAGCTAGAAAAATGCTATTTAGTTTAGTGAACTCCAATGTCCTTGAAAAGGAAAGGATTGGAAATGCTGGATGACTATTTTAAATTATATTTGTTTTATTTCAGAAAGAAATAAAATAACCCTTAAATTTTACTCAAGCGTAGTGATGCGGTTATATTGAATGTGTTCAAAGCAATGTATTTGCATTTTGATTGGCAACAGTCTAGAGATTTATGATCTAATTATTTGATCAAGTTGATAGCCACTTTGGTTTTTGAAGCAGATCGTAGATTTATCATGCATACAAAACACTTGCAATTGAAGGTTCACTCTTTGTAATTGACCAATTGTGAATATCACTCAAAGTGCTCTTCACTGCGTTGAAACTTTGTTCTAATAAAATCTTTGATGATTATAAAATAATTTAAATGAAATATATAAGGATAATGAAAACAATAGCTTCGCTATAGTAGCGCTTAAGTTATACACATAGAGGATAATAATCAATTCAAACTCTTTATATGACAACCTGCAGGCATTATCTTGGGAGTGTCAAATTTATGTAGCAAGGTCATATACACCCATTCATACCTGAGGAGATATGCTTTAAATTTATGACACACACACTAATTCATAAATACAATAATTATAGCATTATAGCTGTTTAATTGAAAATATACAAAATTTGGAATCAACAAATTTGTACCTTGATCTGAACAAAATTACTTCATTAATCTATAAGGAACAGTCCTTAAAAATTATGAGACTGAATTGAATGATAATATATGTAGAAGTGTCTGAAAACCTAAAAAATGCAAATATTATTTAGTGATATTCACCTGTTTTTATGCCCCTTGTCTTTCACTAATAAATAAAATTTTATACTGTATCAAAAATAAATGTGAGAAATATATATATAAAAAATTACAATGAAAATAATTTAAGTAATAAAGCATTACTTTTAAAATTCCAGCATATCATAAAGTGTCTAAAATAAAAATCCTATTACCAGGCATGAGCAACCTTATTTTGAATTGTTGGCCACAGAATTTCAAGAGATTCAAAAATAATACAAACTTTTGCTGTTGCCCTAGATTTTTCCCTCAGAGATTTAGGTAAATTCCCATTGCAGGAGAGACGAAGCACTTCAGACATAGGGCTGGAAAGGTCCAAGCTGGCTCTGACCTGAAAATCTCCTCCCTAGGAACTAACTTTTGCATTCTTGAAAGTTGCTATATGAGCTGCCAGGCATGCTATCCAATAGTGAAACATTTGTATTACAGTAATGGCCAACACGGCAAGATATTCTAAAGGTGAAATATGTCCTGGTCGTAAAGAACAGATGAATGTCTAATTGTACTTCAGACATGGTCAACAGGAGATCATGCCTGGAACTGGAAACCTAGCCAGCTACCCTAGTTCGAGAAGCACAGGTCTTAGAATCAACTACTGCCAGTTCACTAAAGCGCATAATCCTCTGCTTTCTCTGAGTCACTACTCCTATACTCACAGGTAATGTCGCTTCCAGCCCTCATCCAAGGAACTACTCGTTGTGACAGATGGCAATCATTGCATAAAACCACATGAAATGCAGAGAAACAGATCCTTGTGGAGTCCTGCCCCATATAACTGCTACATCTAAGGATGAGGAAACAACGTCAAAGGGGCAGAGAGATTGTGAGAGACAGAGGACAAGAAATCTTGGTTTTGCTTTTACTCCTTTGAAAGCCTCATAAGCAGCTTAGAAATCGTTCATGTGTGGTACAAACTGTAAGTCAAGCAAGGTTCAACTTTGAAATGCTGATGGCTGAAGCAAATCCTTTTAACTGTATTCATAAATACTTTCAAAAGTAACCAATTCTAGCAAAATTGAAATTTGCGATCTAACTGTAGTGACTGACCTAGGCAACGGAAATTAGTTGCATTTTTTTCTTGTAGGTGTTATGCCCAGATCTGCGAAGTTCCCCAAAACCAGCAAGGAGATCGAGTCCTGTATGTAAACATAACAGAGTCTTTATTTTATACAAGTTTGCAAACCCGGTCACACCACGTGTTCAAAGTACTGGACTAATCGGAGAGTCCTGAGCTCAGTTAGAGTTGGGTTTTATAGTAAAGGTGAGGGTGAGTGATTTCTAAGTTTCAGGACCCCTGATTTGTCTGGCGATGTCCTGGTGAATGTGTGCTGGCTAGTGATCCTATCAACAATGGTTGGAACATGAGGAATTTCCTTTGGATGGTCTGTTCTTGGGTGGTGCCTGGGTAATCTGAGTTTGTGCTTCAGGGTAAACTACAGAGACTCAGGCCTCCGTTAAACTTCTCATGGCAAGGTCCTCCACTGGCAGCTGATAATGGTTGGAAGTTAAGAACTGTCTTCGTGTGGTCTGCTCCTATTAAGCTTGTCATAGTTGGGTCCTACAGTAGGTTTTCTTTTTTCTTTTGTTTTTTTGTTTTTGTTTTTGTTTTCCCAGACAGGGATTCTATGTGTAACAGCTCTGACTATACTTTAACTTACTTATAGAACAGGCTGGCCTCGAACTCATTGAGATCTGCTTGCCTCTGCTTCCCAACTGGTGTGAGCCACCAACTGCCAGTTCTTGTAGTTTCTCAAGGAAATATTTTTTTTATATATAGATTTAGAATCTCAGGTTATACCTACATTGATGATGATTGAGGTGATAAAGTAGAAAATAAAGTAAAACAAATCTAATATTTGATTAAAATAAAATGTTTTATATAAAATGTTTTAAAGCTTAAAAAATTACCAGGCAGTAGTAGCACAGGCCTTAACTCCCAGCACTCAGGAGCCAGAGGTAGGTGGATCTCCAAGTCCATAGCCAGCCTGTTTACAGTGTGAGTTCCAAGACAGCCAGAGCTGTGACACAGATAACCTCTGTCTCAAAACACAAATAAAAAATAAAAAAAGAAAGAAAACTTCAATAAGATTGTGTCTCCTAAAAATGGCATGGAAACCTCACCTATGATCCCTCAATGGCATAGCTGCCTAAACAAGACCCGAACGAGGGCACACCAATAGACACGCTAACTAATGTGCAGGGGCAAGTCTCGTGGAGAATTACAGGCAATGAAGAGTGGGAGAATTAGGTTTCCTTTAGGGAGGAGCCCTGATGTTGGTTACCCAATACCAGTGCTCAACCCTAAAATAATGTACATGCAAGGGACATTGAATAGACTTAGAATGCTATATTTTTTATATTTATACATTTGTGTGTGTATGTGTGTGTTGTGCATGTGTGCATGGAAGGAAAGGCAATGGAGAGAAATGATATAATTCCATATGTTAAAATTCTCGACCTATAATGCCATCCACATTTGGGTAGCTTCTGCCAGGGAAGCAGGGTGATTAATCATCTTTTTTTATGTTTGTACTGTACTGAATGCCTCTTTTCACCATTTCGTATGTCCTTCTGCCTATGTGCCTCTGTCTTCCTCTAGAACTAGCGTGACTAATTCCACATTACTCTTTCATTATTTTTTGCTTATGAAATCCTTAGTGTTACAAGTATTTGTCCTTAAAGAATACATTGCTTACTGTTCTGTGCTTTTGGAATTCATAATAATATAGAATTGGTTTTCACTCAATATTCACCACTGGATATACATGAGGTAAATTTCCAACTGCATTTTATTTCTTTCTGTGAATATCCTGTATTGATTTTTTCCTTTTAAAATTATATTTGTTTTTTCCCTAATTTTTAAATGTAGACACAGATTTTATGAAGTCTTTTTGTACATATTTAGTTCTTATTACACATTGTTGCTATACTATAAATATCTTACTGAGAATATTAAACTAAGGAATATTAAGTCAACATCTCTAGATAAAATACAGGTTAGATTAATCTGAACTTGCAGTCACAATTTTCCTGAAACAATCAACTTGTAACTATGTTGTATGTGTATTTCTTTTCGAAGGCATCTTATTTAGTATGTAATGTTGATTCACTGTTACTGAGTTCATGACTACCTTCTCAACTCTTCCATGATCGTGGCTTCTAATATGCATATTGTCCACACATGGCACATTATAGGCTTTCACTACTGGGAATTAGGAATAGACAATATGTCAGCAGTTTGTAAGGCATATACAGAACAAAACATAGACAGACAGGCACACAGACACACATGCGTATCAGACTCGAACCACAAGAAGACATTTTTTTGAAATGAGGTGGGTAAACTGAGGAGACTGTCTTTTTAAACTCACGATTCAGGATTGTGTGCTAGCCAGTCTACATGTGCTCCAGTCTGTAAACAATGACTGTATGCCACAAGGGCTGAGTAGTTGTAAAACATTTGTTGAGTTGAATTCACAAATCAACCATAAATAATGAAACAATTTCAGGTCTTAGTGTTTTCCAAACATTACCTTGAAATAGAAAACTTGTTTAACCTATGGTCTAGCCTAGCCTTAAGAGAGTTCTTTAGATCAGGGTTTCAGTGGGACCTGAGAAACTACATCTCTAATTGCCATTAGATGGGGTGCTGGAAATAACAGCTTACAAATACACATTGCTGAACCCTACCTTATTAAACAGCTGTGTCATTCTGCAAGGCATGTCTCACTTCTTAAATGGCAAACTCCACGTTTTTGCTGCTTTGCCAGGTCATAGTTTGTTCTTTCTTCAATTTTTATTATGATGCCAGAAACTTTTTCAAATTGGCAGTAAGGGTTTGTATTCCATTTCAGTATGGTAACTGTTTCATCTCATTACAACTCTTTAATGTAATCAAACTTCATTTATGCCAGTCATTTAATGCCTCTCTCTGTTTCCAAAATTCTGAAAAGGTCTAGTACTAGTCCGAGATATTTGCTGTTCCACTTGTGCTGTGTGCCAGTACAAACAAACCCTTTGCATGTTTTCTGTAGGCCATTATCACTATGTAAACTTATGTTAATAAACACACACAGAGTTACAACTTGCTGAGAAGTCTATCTTTTGTCTTCATATTAGCTATCTTTGTTCACTATGTGGCTTACTATATATTATTTTAAAATTATGATACAATTATAACATTTTTTCCTTCTCTTTCTTCCCTTGAAACCCTTCCATATACTCCTCCTGCTGCTTCAAATTCATAGTCTTTTTTCCACTTATTGTTATTGAATGCATGTATATACATATATGTAGTCCTAATTGTAGCCTGATTACTCAGTATAATATTACTTGATGGTTACTTTCATTAACACACCACAGACACTCTAGTTATTTTCAAACTCTCGTCAAGTTCACAGTCTGTGTAATACAGGGAGAGTATCGCTATTTAGCAACGCAAAATACAAAATGTTTAATATTGAGCCCTTTTAAAATGATACCATGATGCCCTAAGTATATGATTCCACACTTGTCCTTATGTCCTACACAGGGTTCCAAAAGATAACACATAGGAATACTCTGTACCCACAATAAATGAATTTCATGTTCAGGGTTGGATTCCATTCTCTTGAAAAACACCACTTTTAAAAATACACATGCCAAAATTTGGGGTGAGGAAACTAAAGTACTTTTGGTCCCAGACTTGCTTTTCATTGTGTGATAGATAGTCTGTGTCTATGCTTCAAGTTTTGGTGTATTCCTTAGCATTCATTGAACTTTGGAATCTTAAGCATTTAGTCAGCTCTGAATACTCATTCCCTGCGTGCTCTGACATTGCTGTTCTCACTTTCACTTTCTATTTCCGTCCTTCATACATTGACTTCTCAGCTGCATGCTGGATTCCCTCATTTATTTGAGGTACATGACCATAATGTTTTCACATATATGCATTTCCTAGTTAACTAGTTTTATCTCCTTCTTTTTCTAAACTGTTTTTGCAATATATGAGATTCAAAATTTAGTTCTTATCATTTTTAAAATTTCTTTTTAGTCCTTTGTCATGTTTGTTTATGTATACTGGTTTATAAAAGTTAATTTCTTATATTTAGTTTCTATAAATATGTCAAACATACTCCATATTCTCTTTCTGATTATTCTGGTGTTGTTAGTTGCATTACTATGTGTTTGATATTTGTAATTTACTTTGTATCATACTAGACATTTCCTGAAGCAGGAGGTAAAGCACTTTGTTGAAGGACTCTGGAAACTAGTGACCAGGGAGCCAAACCGATAATTTCCCCTGAGTTCCTTTATTTGAGACAGAATTTTCTCTCATGCAGAGGAGAAAACAATGTAAAAGTGCACACATCTAATAATTATTGTTCTATGGGCTCATTGGCCAGTGCTTGAAAAAAATAAAGCTAGCTGGCAGAGGATAGTAAGAATAATGAACTCATGTGTGTGGAAAATAGCAAAAAAGGTCTCTAAATAAAGGAACCATGTGGAGGAGAGTGTTTGGCAAAGGGCAGGCAGTAGGTGCCATACAGAAAGGCAAAGAAGGGTGCATAGTGCCTTGGTACAAACACAAATCACATCAGCTTCAAAAAGGCATCATGGTAGTAATAATTAAGATTAAAATACATAAACTCTTGCCTCATAATCTTGCCTCAAGGACTTTGTCACATGAAAAATATATGCCAAGTGAACTAATATATGTATTATAGCTTTATATCATCATTAAAAAGAGCATGACAATTTTAATAACAGAAATTAAGAAACAAAATGATTGCCTATCAGTGACTAAATCAGTAGTACAATATACTATGAAATAAAACACAGTCAGAAACAGCAGCCATAACCATAGTCACCAATAGAGGAGGTTTTCCTGTGTCATTTATCACTGAGAGGAAAAAAGACAGATCTGTGACTATTTTATCACCCATTTTTAAAATAAGAAGACACAGCCTAAATACTTGCAAGTGAATATGTTCACAGAATAAGTGCGCTTATATCTGTATAATTTTATCTGAAAACATGCACACAGAGATGAACACATGGACATCATTAAGAACACTTGTTTTGAAAAGAGCAGAATAACAACAGAAAACAACATCTAACAAATCCCAGATTTTCACAGGCTCGCAAAAGATGCTCATTTTATAATTCTATAAAATTTTTAAAATATAAAAACACATACAAATAACAGATAAACATTCTGCTGTTTTTATCATGTTTTTGGTTTCTCCTGTGGCCAGGCAATTTTGTAGAAATTAGATTCTAAGGTAGTTCACATTGTCATATTGGGATTTAATAAACTTGAGATCATGAAAGCTGTAATTACTGTAGGGTGTTTAATTTTGCTAATATTAAAATAAAACGTTAAATTTAAATTACATATGTGATTAATTTTAATCCAATTTCTTGGCATTAAATGTTTAAAAAATATTATCTAAAATTTAAAATAAGTGAAAACCAAATAAGCGATTAAAATGCCAAAATTCAACCTATTACTTCATTGTTTTCTCCAGTTTTATTGTGCTTTATTTAAAAACTGCACAAATTATGACAGTATCAGGATAACTTTAGAAGGTAAGAACGAATTGAAGAACCATGGTATGTAGATGAATATTTATGTCCCTATGATGATATAATCACATGTATATACATTGAGAAATAGAAGAGAAATTTTGATATATATATATATATATGCAATTAAATGTATTTATTTTAAACCTGTAAAATGAAACAGTGTGGAGCAGTAATTCTACACACAAAATATTGGTTGAATCTGACATCCAGTCCTTTTCTTTCCTACTGGAAAGTGATGTTCTTCATGCTAGAACTCAGTGTTAAAAGAGAATTCATTGTTTTTCAAAGCTAGAGTTTACAATAAAACTGTTTAAAACAGCTTGGCTTTTATGATTGTATTAGATTTTTAAAGAAAACATCCAGATTAATTTCATTTTAATATAATTTTTTAGTCTTCTGTGCATTACATTTTAAAAATATATAGTACTTAAATTTTCTTATATTCTCATGAGCAACTCCTCATTAGCTTAGATCTTGTATTTGAGGCAGCATTTTAACATGTTAATATCATACATAGTCTTCACTTCTTGGTATACACAGTAGATTCATATTGTTTCTCTTTAATGAGATTTTAAATTTAATATATTATTTATTGTATAATTATAGAACTAATATGCATAATGTTTTATAAGATAATTCATAGGTTAAGCGTATCTATTTATTGAAATTTTTCTATAGGTGTCTGTTAACTTTTGATGAAGCTGAATTTAATTTTATAAGCTAGTTTGAATAGTTATATAGTCATAATGGATTTGATTGGATATCTTAAAACATATTCACTCTTTTCAGTTATTCTAATCTAATTACTTTGATAAATAAGTATGGTTTTTACCTGATTTAACATACTGTAGTCAGTTTGAGCTGTGTTTCCTTCTGAATTCTCTGGGGATAGTAACTTGATGGTGTATTGAAGATAACCTGCCCATCATGGCTGTAATTGTATTACCTACAGACCGTAGCTGCCATGTGACAGGCACTTGTTGGTTAAATGTATAATTCTTACAATTCAATATGCATTCCTCATCAAAACATTCAAGAAAACATGAATAGAAGAAGATTTTCACAGCAAGAAGCCTCACTGAAGCCAACAATGAGGTTTTGAGTAAGCTCTCATTGTAATCAGTGAATAGGTGCAGGTTCTCTTGTCATCACTGAATACAGTGGATCAAAGAGACAGGGGACTGTTTCTAAATTGTCACTCTGCTTCCCCTACACTGTTAGTGTCTGGATTGATGTAATTTTGCCTTGTTCCTTTCATCACCTCACCTTGCTGACACCCGCAAGTGACTCAAGGTTTATTTTCCAACGTTTATTTAGCATCCCAAGGATCACACTTTGCAGACATCCTATTGTAAATAGTCCAAAATGAATACTACAAGGTAAAGTAAAATAGTTCCTTCAAATGTGATTATGAACATACATTAAATGATGTAAATAGGAATAATTAATAACAATAAATTATGGTTATTATATCATTAATACTTTATATAACATAAAATAAACATTACAATTCAAAGAAACCAAAGCAGATGAGAGAAACAAAAAGAGCTTTGGTACTTTCTCAGTTTTGTTATGACATTCATTGAATTTATATATACCGTCTTAAGAGAATGGCTTTTCACAGATATCAGTAGCTTAGATTAGAGGCTTAACTCAGGGGTAAAGCAGCAGTGCAGCATGCATGATGCTTAAATCCCCCAAACACAAAACAAACAAAAACATCCCTCTACTGAATCTTACTATTATTAGCATCATTGGCAGTATGGAGTTCAGAAATTTGACTTTATTGAGAAATTGCAACAAGTATTTGTGTATAGAAAACCAAATAATGTCTGTGAGAGGGCTGTATATTGTTCTGATGGATGTCGGGACTTAAGGATTTAATGTATGAATTAATGGGGTTATAATTATTGCCTTTTTTTTTTACAGAGACACTAGAATATCCTTCTTATGAATACAAACTTTTAAACTGAAGACCAAGGAATCTTTTTCCTTACTTCATAAATGATCAAGGAAGAGAGTATTTTTTTTATGGCCAGAATTTTTTTAAAGTCCAATACTGACTGATTGTTTTACCTTGATTAAGATATTTAACATCTTATCTCCAGAATTTATTTGTGATCAGGTTACAGCATTCAATATATCAAAGATCAATGTCACAGAATCTTTACAAGGACACACTTGATATTATAAACAAAAGGTCTTTATAGCAGGCAAAAAGTGATACATGTGTTATCTTAATACAAGCAATGATAACACCAGGAATGTTTCACTCACTTTTTGCTAACTATTTCTTGTTCTGTTTATCTTATCATTCCCTCCGGAGGTTTTGAGTTTTATTTCCACTCCTCTTGTTATCATTTTGATTTTCAGTGATATTTTTTTTTTTTAGTATCCCACTTACCAAAATCCCTTGCCTCCCCAACCATCCCTGATTCAGCTGCATGCTCATTACCAATAAGATTGGTGAAGACTCAGCATCTCAGTGTGCTCCTCAAACAGATTTCCAGGTGACTCACATCCATTGTGTGGTAAAGAGCTCTGCTCTCCTAAGTCACAGCTCCTGGATGTCGGGGATGTGGTGAAGGATTCTATTGTCTTTTAGCATCTTCCCCAGGGAACTGACTCATAAAATTATTTGCATATCACAGGTGTTCAGTTAGTCATCATGTACAGAATTAACTTGAATTTCTAATACAATGGGTAGAATCCAGTATGTTATAGTTTAGGACAACTACACTGTTAGATATTTCCAAAACTTAGAGCAATAAGCAACTTATTCATTACTGATGTTGCTCACGTTAGCTAATCAATATTTCTTGGTCATTGACTATTTTTTCATGCATGAAATATTAGTAAAGATTCCCGACCTTGATACAAAGTAGATCTTGAGTCTAACCTTCACCTGCAAAGAATTCATTTAGAAAACTGAATCAAAATTTAGTACCTACATCACTCTTATAAATATTTAATATACAGTACTTTTATCATTCTTTTAAATAGATTTAATATGTAGTACTTTTATCTTTCTTCTTAATATTTAATATATGCTGTCAGAAGCCAGAAGAGAAGTGAGGTACCATGCACCAGAAATGACTTGTAAGTGTCAATATGCGATTTCATTCAGTATTTGAGCATATCAGCATCACTTGTCTTGATTTTCTATAAAATGATGAGCAAAAGTCACAAATCCCAGTTTCTTATTTATTTATGTTTATATTTTTCAAGACAGGGTTTCTCTGTATAGCCCTAGCTGTCCTGAAACTCCCTTTGTAGATCAGGCTGGCCTCAAAATCAGAGATTCTTCCTCTGCCCTACTGCTGGGATTAAAGGTGTGTGCCTGGCTACAGTTTCTTATTTATGACTGAAGTAAAATGATCATCCAGGACCAAGTATTTTCTCTTTCAATAGATATGATTTTAAATCAGTTCTGATGCTGTTCTAATACACTTTATATGATTTTATACACATAAATCTATGAAAATTTAAGAGGTTGATGAGTACCTAATTCACCCTGTCTGTGTATGCTGTTATTACAGATTAAATTACCCACATCTTTAATTGTAGGTGGTTTCTAGTTGCAAGTCTGCTCTATCTGCTACCAACTGATGAGTGCCTAGGGAATTGAAACTAATTTTAACATTAGCCTAGTAAAATGTAATTAGGACAGCTAATCTGCTGAGAAATACACCCAGCAAAACCCCTATTTTATGTAATGTCACTGTAATGGAAATAGCATATTATGAAATACAAGACAGAAGGATTTGAATGTTGAATGTGAGCCTTTTTTTTAATATTGTTTACTTTAATTTTATCCCAAGCTTGCTAATAAAAGGATGAGGTAGGAGTACTCTCTATAATTTTAGATATGGAATATAATTGTAAAGTAGAAAATTTAAAAGAAATGTTCAATTTTAACATAAATTTTAATAATAACAAATGTAGGCCCCAAGTGATTTTCTACTTGAAGGTGTGTGTGTGTGTGTGTGTGTGTGTGTGTGTGTGTGTGTGTGTATGTATGATGGAAGCCATGAGAAACAGTTGGTAATTATTATCTAATCATTTTCCTTACCAGACTTTACCTCAGTATGAATCATTCCATCACTTTGCTTTCTAATTCCATCTTTTCTTCATTTTTAAGAGTATATGTATTTAATTCGAAATTTGACTACAAAGAACTTTTTATTATTTTTTCCAATTAATCTGTTAATTTACTTTCATATTCAAATTTTATATTTACCTCCTAACTCAATGCTACCAGTTATAGTAGAGAGAGAGGGGCATGGATGTGACCGCTTTTCTTTCAGTTGTATCTAGAGAAAAATGTAGCCTTCATTATTTAAATTTGAGTTGCTAACATTGGCACCTAAAATTGTAAGTTTTTGTATTGAATTTTGTTCTTTTTTAGACAGAGTCTTAGCCCTGTAACCCAAAGTAGACCAGTGCTCACAATGTATTCTAGCCTAAAACTCACAGACTCTCCTCCCTTCAAGTGCCATTTCAAATACCAACCCTGTCACAAAAAGTGTTTAAAAAATTATTATAATTGATAAAACACACTGGTTTTTTTATTTACAGCTCATTTTATCCTAGAATAGGTGTTTTTGTAAATAGATAATACTTAGACAGGAAACATTAATAATTTACTTGAAAAAAAATGCAAGTTTTATTGGAGAAATGCCAATTCTAATTGACTTTTGTTTCTTCACTTAACCAACATAGCAGATTTTGCTAAGCTATCGATTTTACATGTTTTTTTGTGCCTAGAATTTGGCTATAAATTAAATTTATGGTCATGTAGCTATAAAATCCAGGAGAAGATTTAAGAGATGAAAGTTAAAACTAATGTGGGTAACACTACCTTGGGTTCTTGAGAGCAGAGTGTGGCTTGTTTGACTCCACAGCTGCTGAATCAACAGGACACAATGGCAGACAGGTAAAGGGGAACCTTAAGTGGATAAAAGCTGGCACTGCTGATCCAGGAAATGAGGTCACTATGGAGCTAAAGAAGGCACTGGGGATTATAGGACTTACTGTTTATCATACCAGCATAGTCTCAGCGTCTTTTTCAAATACAAATATATAGGTACCCACTCCTTGATTAAAACATACTGTAATGTTCTAAACTTGAAAATACAGATGTATTTCCTTAGTTTATAAATTTTGTGTAACCATAGAACAAATAGAAATGCCAATGAATACATGAAATCAATAAAATGAAAGTAATTATGTACTGGATAATGCTATATTCCTGAAAGTGAATCTTTGACAACAAATTTACTAATGGAAAGTGTAGTCTTGAGTTAGCTCCCTTACTTAGATGCTTCTGCAAAAATTCATTTTCACTTCAGGGAATGCTGGTAAAAAATTGTTTTCATTTTGGTCTTGGTGTATTAGAAGAGACTTCCAGGGTAACTACTCTAGGGTAATTTGGTGTAGAGTTTAATATAAGAACACAGAAAAAGTGCTTTCTAAAATTTATATTTTGGGGCTGGAGAGATGGCTCAGCAGTTAAAGGCTAAGCTCACAACCAAAAATATAAAATTTATATTTTGAGAATAGAAAAAAGGAAACAATATCATTGATTTTTCATGTATTTGTATTAATATTTTTTACTTAATAATTGATAATTTTTAGTAAAATTTAATACATTGATATTTTACAATTATTTGAAATTGTTTAAATATGCATCACATTTATACATCTATTATGATTGTAAAAACGGAAGAGTTTCACACATGCATGTAACTAGTAATACAAATTGCTTAGCAGATGATAGAAAGGGTTCAGAGGCGGTGGGCTACTTATAAACCCTAAATTGCATCTTTCTGTGATGATCTTTCTCAAACAAAATGTATAGATGTATGGCTTCCAAGAATCTATAAACTTTTCTCTTAGAATAGCTTATTTTAGGCAAACATGATATCCCCCCCCCAAAAAAAACAAAGTATTTGTAGTATATAATTAGAGAATTTTTAAAATTATGGCCACATATGTAAATCTGTTTTTAAAGTCAAAACAATAAAATACATATTGCTGAAGAGAATTTCCTTGATTCTATTCATCCCAGGCTCTTATATACTTTCCAGCCCCAGACAAGTGATCATACACTTACTCTCACTACTGATTCATTTTGTCACTCAGCAATAGAATGTCACATAAACAGAATCACTTACTGTATATATCTGGTTTGTTTCATTTCCTCGAATCATTCTCAGATTTATCTCTGTGGCAAAGAGTAACACCACACCATGACATTTGGTACTAAGTCACACTCCACTGCACGATTGTGCTATAGGTTTAGGCATTTACTTGGTGTATATTGGCTTGCATTCAGATTTTTATAACTATGAATAGAATTATTTTTATCATTCACATCTTTCTTTCTATGGACTGTTGTGTGACTGCACTTCCTTTAGGTAAATCTATGGGAGCAAAAGGAGTTAATCATGTTTTAAGAAACTGTCAGACGATTTTCAAAAGTAGCCACAACATCTCATTTCTCATCAGTCCAGTGTGGTTTGCTGATTACTCTGTACCAACAACAATGACAGCATCTTACTCCTCCTCAAATTGTGGCTGGAGTACATCTTTCCTTTTCTTTTCTTGGGTCCTTAAGTCTTCATTGCCTGTTGATGTTAGTCTTCCTGCCGTGTACTTATTTGCTTCTAGTATTTTCTGTGGTTTACTATAAACTCAAATAAGTTTCCCTTGTTGCTTTTATGTTGTTCTGAATGAAGGTGTTCATATTCATTGCATTTACAGTTGCATTTTTTCTCATCCTATTGTTCCTATTCTGCTTCTTCAACTGCAGTTGAACAATTATCTACCAGATTTCATACTGTGGCTGGTGCTGTAGTGTGAAGGTGCCAGTGGAGAGTGAGACTCTATTACCAATTACAATAATCATCGAAATATTTCAATAGTCATTGACAATAACAATTGTCAACTGAAATTCAACTCAAGTATAATATATTCTCTTTGTTTATTCATTTTGAAGTATATGATTTATTCTTGATGATTATGTGATATTATTGCATTAAGCTCTGTCTTAGTTTTGAGATTTCTCCCATTACTCTTGGCATAGCAAACAGCTTAAATAAATTCTTAATAAAAAGCATGGGACATATATGTCCATGTCAATAGTCACATTTAACTGGAGGGAATATGATCTTCAGATTCACTATTTTAGAACTGTCCATGGAGGCACTAGATTCTTGGGATCTAGAGTCTGGGAGGCTGAAGCAGAAGGATTGTGAGTTCTGAGCGACTTAGTGAAGTCAAGGCCAACCTGTGTCAGATGGGGGAGACTGTTAACAAACCAAACCAAGAAAAAAGAAGAATTTATAAGATTTCAGTAAGCATATGATATAGGAAGCTGGTTTTCATAGGATTAGGTACAGTTCATTAATACTTTTGAAAAGAAGCATTGTATTTAGGTGGGACTCTCTAACACAACAGAAATATTAGTCTACATAACATATATGTAATTCCCCAGTGGCTGCCTCTACACTAGAGAGTCTGGGAATCTATTAACTGCTTAGTCTGCAAACCAGGATGACCAGAAACCTCAACCTGGCACTGAAAGAAAGCCTGGGTTACCCGGGAAGTGACTGGTACTGAGTCCATAGCAGAGGCCAGAGAACTGGAATGGGCATGCTCACTCGGAAAGACTACTTTTACCTCTGACCTCTGATCTGTGTGGGCCTCGGAAACAAGGTGCTGCTGAGGGCCAAGCAGTTAATCTTCTTTGGAAATGCCTTCATAGGTACATCAAAGGCTTGTCGCCTAGGTTACTGTAAATCCCATTGAGTCATGAATCAAAAACTAACCATGACAAGCAGGCTGAACAGCTTTGTAAAGCTGTGAGCATTGCTCACAAACGTCATAGGGAATCTTTGCAGCTCTTCGGGTTTCAAATGCGTGTGAAAGATTACCAGTGAAGCAGATAATTGAAGAATCTTAATCCTATAAATCATCATATTGAAATAATAGAATTTGGAAATTAAAATTTAAAAATTTAAAAATCATCACCATGCATCGTTTAAAAATTTGTTAGCAGTTCCATTTCTAGTTACACAGAATTACCCAGTAGATCGTATAGTCCCATTAGAACAAGGCACTCAGCACAGAAAGGAGGTGGCAGACTGAGTAGCCGTCGAAAGGAAGAGTTTATTTGCTTTTAACCCACAGGCATCCTTAAAGTGCTCTGTGCTCTGCTTTCGCTTTCCTGTCACAACTGCTTCATCCTGTAGCAGCAAAAACAACATGCTAAAAATGGGAAGTGTGACCTGTGACCTCTTCCAAGGAACCTTTTGTGTCTCAGAGTTCTCTGCTGAACTGAGCATCAGGGACTGAAGAAGAGATGCTCAACATAAGTATTCAGAAGACTAAAGGCGCTGAGCTCCAAGGTGCAGAAATACTCATTCTAATGGGATGAACTGTGAGATGGGGAAGCTTCACACGCAGGGTTATTTAGTCACTGACAAGACAGTTGTGTTATTTTTTAACTTTTCATCTTTTATTTTTTCAAGTGTTATGAAAAAAAATGTTCCAGCATGAGAATCTCACAATAAAAATAGTACCTTGGAAGAACCAACTATTGAAAGAAATAATTCGTCTCAGTATTCTGTTTTCTACAGTTGCAAATAACTGAATTAGAAAAGACTATAATCAAAGAATGTTCCACTAATGCATATACGTATTAAGGAATTTTGTTATCATTGAACAAAGAAGATTCATGAAGACAAAGGAAAGATATTTATTGGATGTGATATGTTTGTTAAATACTTTAGTTTCTTAAATTAAATTTATACTTTTGAGTTTTAATTATGAATTAAATAGTTTATATTTATAAAGCCAAAATGATCATATAGGAAGATCCACTAAAGGTAAAGTTATATACCTAGAGGATGATTGAAATAGACAAAGACTTCAGAATACAGAGACTATTTTCAGTTCATAAGTGTAGACTAACTGGATAAAGCCGCATTCCTTCACTTCCTAACAGTGCTATTCTGAAGAGCACAATCTGTTGGAACATACTATGTCTTTCCAAATAACTGAGTGCACAGCATTCCTTTCTATTTCAGGACCTATTTAGTATGAAAAAAAGAATTCCTTTGAAAATCCAGTCTGTATTGGCCAGATTGCCCCTGAGAGAGGCACACCTGAGCACTGGCTGGGAAGGTCACTCTCTCCTACACTGGAACTATGCAAGTCAATTAACTGATGTATGTGCTGGAGGGGTCATCAGCAGGCCTTTCATGACTTGATGGTCTTCACTCAACAATGCTCATTATTCTGACTCCTACTCAATCCTCACTTACATTTTTAGGACGTCTCTGTTTGGTCAACAAATGTCTTCATTAGAGTGACTCATTTCTTGAATAATTAGGGGAAAGGAAGCTCCTTATGTTAGAGTAATTGGTATTAATATGAAGCTACCCTAAAGAAAATGTAAAAATATTGTAGAGATCTCAAATTTATATGCTGTTAAATTTTGATTGATCATCTGAAGAATGAAATACCATGTGGACTAAATGTCTAAGGGAGAGCTGAGACTAGAGGAAAAACCCATGAGAGCTTGACTTTTGGTCTTATACGACAGGACAGTGGCGAATGGCCATGAGGAACACATAAAGTACAGTGCATTAGAACTTAAAAATTCTACCTGGGACACAATCATGAAAGTGAAAATATTGCCAACCCACATATCAGGAGGCAATATTTGTGAATCAAGTGTCTGAGAAGGGCTGGGTTGCAAAGGGTTGTAAACAGGTAGGACTGTTAATTCGTCGGTGCATTTTGAGAAGTTGCCAATAAGGCCAAGGTTTTCAACGGTGTGGTCGGCTTCGTTCATGGTCTTTTGGCCTCCTTTCCCCCACCCCTCCACCTCACTGGGTTTGATTATGGAAGGCTATAGATACAATAAATGTAAGTGGAAAATGGCTCATTTTAGCCAAATAAATTCACTGCTCCCTAAAAACTGCTCACAAACTAAACAGAATATAATTAGAGCACTATAATATTTAAGTTACAGCCACACACATATTTTATTATCTTCTAATGTGCTCATTAAATTTGAGATTTAGATAATAGATCACACAACACCTGTTCCATTTTTAAAATCTAAATCTTATTCAGATAGGCAAAGTTTCAGTTGGTAAATCTGTTCTGGGAAAACGTTATCCCCCTAAGTACCTTATTTTCTGCTGGTGGCCTCAGGCACCAGTATGTAGTTAGAGGTTAATGTTGTTCTATGAGTCGTAAGAATTGAAGCCTGTGATCATTGAGGGTCACACGCTGAAAATGCTCCGCTGACCTTAGCTCTGCTCCTCGGCTGTGTCTGCTCCCCCTAATGAAGTGCTTAGCTCACCTTACATAGCAATTGTTTGCTCAAATGGACTTCTCAAATGTGTTTAAATTGATAGCAGTGCGTATCACTTTCCTGTGTTTTAAGTGATATATTTAAGGATTTCTGATTTGAACTTTAGGGAAGCTGTAACAGAAATGCTCATGGTCAGGATACACAAAGTGGTTCAAGGAGTGTGATCACATGCTGGCACCCCCATGACTTAGAGAGCCACGTCTCCACACATGTACCATGGCATATTTGTGTTAACAAACAGTGACACAAGCACATAGCACAACAATATGAAAACAGGATCTATTCAATTCAAAAACTAATTTTTTTCAGTTTGATTTTTTTTTTTTTTTGGATTTTTTCGAGACAGGGTTTCTCCATAGCTTTTGGTTCCTGTCTGGAACTAGCTCTTGTAGACCAGGCTGGCCTCAAACTCACAGAGATCCACCTGCCTCTGCCTCCCGGGTGCTGAGATTAAAGCCGTGCGCCACCACCGCCCAGCGTTTCAGTTTGAATTTTTAACATGTTATTTTTACGTAAAAATCATTTTATATTTTTAACAAAGCATATTATTTTAATAGGCTATGTCTATAGGTGGGAAGAACAATTTTTATAATGTTTTCTCAATATAATCTAATTAATTGGGTTTCTAAATAGTGATTAGTAATTAACATTAAAAGATTATTCTACTTCATATAAAAAATCTACTTATTCATACTTTAAATATTGTCTAATACGCCACAATATTTGAGATACTCATGGTATCAGAAGAATGGAATATGATAATACATAATGTGGAAATTAGAAAGAAAATATGAATTTGCCCTTCTCGGATAATGCCATATTTGACTCCAAATTTTCTTACAGCCAAAATGCAATAGGTATTGTCATTTCCTTATAATTCATTCCTATAATTTATAAACTTTCTGGCTATTATTTCTCTAAGAATGTTTGGCGTGAAGAATTTTATAGACACTGGCAAAGGATATGGTAAGGTTTTTGGCAGAGATGTGTTTCTACTGTTTAAAAAGGTCTGTCACAAAAAGATGACCTCAGAAGATTGCTGGAGCTCTGTAAACGCAATAGAATCAAATTTTAATTTTTTAATAATCTGCCTTGGTGCAAGGTAAGAAGATAAAATATAAACCAGTGTAGCTAAAGTTCAGCTTCTAAGTCATTGTTCATAATTCCAATTTATCAGTTGAAGCTGGAAAAGCTACCAATGCCTTGTGTGCTCATGGTGGAAATTTTATTGTTATTTTTAAGATAGGGGCTTTAAATATTGGCAATAATATTTATCTCTTGGAAAATTTCTGTAGCCAGCTGTACAAAGACAAGAAAAATGAGAGACAATATAAAGCTGTATCTTTAGATTTGTTCCGTAATATGCTGCATCGTCAGTCTCACAAATGGAGTATGACTCTCCTACAGACAGCAGTGCCTTTGTTCAGAGTCCATAGCATTCATAGCGTACTTGCTTGTAATGACTGGACTAAATAGTAAAACAAGTTTACTGACTCAGCAAGTAGGCAGAATTCTAAGATAATTTATTTAAACTTGGAGTCCTGGCATATACCTTCTCACAGTTAACTGGTCAAGCACATCATAGTACTGTTGGAAGGGGATTTTGTAGACTTAACTGGGGTCTCTAGTCAGTTGGCCTTAAGGTTGGGAGATATCTGCTTGGTGCAGATCTGGCCATAATGAGCTGTGACAGTATGAAAAAAATTACCCTCTGCTGTTTGTACATGAGGAACTCAGAACATCCATAAGAGTCACCATCTCATGGAGGAAACGGGATTCATCCCTAGGTCCTTCCTCACTAGGAAATAACTCAGCCTCCTCAGAACTTTAATTGCAACATCACTGTAGCCTGCGTCCGATACCTTTGTTTAAGTTTTGATATCTCGAACTGAGATATTGAATATGTGTTATTTATAGTGCATATTTGTGGCAGGGTGTTATTCAGCAATAGAAATCTAAGCTAGCAAGATCACTGAAAATTCCCAGAGCAGAATGATTTCTAAATTCTTTCGATGTGTTCCTCTGGAATCCTCATGGCTCTTTCTCCAGGTTTTCCTTCTCTTAGGGATCTGGCTGCCGCAGGTGCCATTTACAGTGCCCACACAGGCTCTTTCAGAGGTGAGGCATAGCCCCTTCAGGTGGCATGTCTTTGCCCTGCCACTCTGACTCCGAGTGATACCATCAATGAAGCACCTAACAGTAGATTAGCAACTGTAAAAACAAAATTTTGAATAGGCTGCTTTTCCAGTGTTTCCATTGGCGTGCACAGACTCGAAATGTTCTAGATAAATCTTCTTCTCATAGAGCTAATAGATTTTGTCCTAGTCTTTCCTTTAGAAGTAAGGTCGTTATTCAAAAGTGTACTTGAGTTATTGATTCTAAGTGTGACTTTAAAATTACTTTGAGAATGTGGATTAGTCATAATGGATCCTTGAGCAATTGTTTAATCATTCTAAACACAATAAACAGATATTTAACCTGTGCCTTTTCTGAACACATCATATAATGATGATACAGCTGGCCCTCCATATCTATGAGTTCTGTACCCGTGGAATAAAAACATTCAGGAAACACAGTAACTCTGCTTACAGATTTTTTCATCATTATTCTCTGGTCAACAAAGAATAACAATTACTTGTATGATTTTACTCTCTATATACTAGTATATATAGTAAATACATACATATATCAGCTATGATAAGAAATGTATGATTAATTTAAAGTATACAGAATATATATATATATATATATATATATTTGTTATTTGCATGTAATATGTCATTTTAAATGAGAGACAGAAGTACTGTGGAATTTGATATCAATATGGATAGGAATCTAGAAGCAAATCCTACTTACATGAAGGTTCAATTGTACTTTCAATTTAGGTCCAACGGCCATGCACTTATTAATATATAGACTCATTCCTACTTTTAACTCAACAGCTGAGATGGGGAAGACAGGAAGAGAGTGGGAGAGAGGAAAGGTGGGGGGAGGAGATGGGGAAGTTGGGGGAAGGGAGAATGAGAAAGGGAAAGAGGGGTTTGGTGGGAGAGATCTTTTTAATGGTGAAAAGCTAGAAATAGTCTGTGGTTGTCAGTAGTCTTTGCTTTTGACAATTAACCAGAAAACAATTAAAATGACCCAATCCCAAATGCACATCAGTACTGAGATACGTTCTTCACAGTTTCCTTGAGGTAGGGCAATCATTCATTTACCAGAATCTGGCTCTCTTAACTACTCAGGCACACATTTTGCAACCTGTTTCTCTTGAAGGATTCACCAGATATTATATTACATCAAATCAAGAACCATTTATGTACAGTATTTAAATCATTGTCTACATTTGTTAATTGCATGTACTTTTAATATTTTTAACTTATTATTTTACTGAGACCTTCATATAACATGTTAAGTCATATTTTGCTCCTTTGCCCAACTTTTCTCAAATCCACATCCCTTTTCCCATCTTCTCAAGTTTTTCTCTTTTTTATTTTTTCAAGTCCCATTTGTGCTGCCCAAATATTATCAGATGTGTGTGTGTATATGTGTGTCTGTATGTGTGTATATTTGTGGTGTGTGTCTGTGTGTGTGGTGTGTGTGTATATGTGGTATGTGTATGTGGTGTGTGTAAGTGTATGTATGTGTGTGTAGTGTTTGAGTGTGTGCGTGTTTGTGTGTGTGTGTCTGTATGTGTGTGGCATGTTTATATGTGTGTGGGTGTGTGTATATGTGTGGTGTGTGTATATGTGTGTGTCTGTGTGTGTCTTTGTATGTGTGGTGTGTGTGTGTGTGATGTGTGTGCATGTGTATGTGTGTGTGGTATGTGTGTGTGATGTATGTGGTGTGTGTGTGATGTGTGTGCATGTGTATGTGTGTGTGGTGTGTATGTGATGTGTGTGCATGTGTATATTGTGTATATGTGTATGTGTATGTGTCTGTGTGTGATATGTGTGTGTGGTGTGTGTGTGTGATGTGTGTGCATGTGTATATTGTGTATATGTGTATGTGTCTGTGTGTGATGTGTGTGTTTGATGTGTGTGCGTGATGTGTGTGCATGTGTATATTGTGTATATGTGTATGTGCATGTGTTTATGTGTCTGACTTACCAAGGCTACACTCTTAAGGAAAACTGACTCTCGCGGCCACTTAGGAATTGCCAGGAGTCCCACTGCTAGAGTAGGATTTCTGTCCCTGCTTTTGAGAACAAGTTAAAGTTAAAACTGTTTATTCATCGATGGGAAGAAAACTATCTAAGACAATCTTGGTGATGTCCTAAGTGTTTTCTGGGCTGAGTGAATAGATACTCTCAGGTTTCCCTAAGAAACAGCTTCTCTTCTCTCTCTCTGACAGTGGAACCCATTAAATCTGACTTGCGAATTATTATCAACTAAAAACAACACAAACATGTGCACACACACACACACACAAAATCCAGAAAAACAAAAACAAAACAAACAAAATCATTTCAAGAACCGCTATGTATAACTCAAGATTGAGACAGACCATTTTGGAGGCATTTCTGTGCTTCATTGTTTTGCCCCTTTCCAGTGTGTTAATGATGGCTGTTCTAAGGTCCAACTTAGAGAGATCAGTGAAAGATATCACAAGACTTATGTTGAGTCTGCGATTGGATGTGGGGTAGCAAACTGGAGTATGAAGCATTTCATTTCACACAGGCATCTCTGTGAAAACATGTGGACAGTAGTTTTCTAGATGCCAGTTGCAGGAGATTGACAACTTTACTTCAGACTATTTGTTTGTTGTTGAGAAGGGGAAGAATGGTGTGGCTCAGTGTTTCTCTGATGCCAAAGTAGTCTCATTGGATTCTCATTTCATGTGTCTTACTGACTCTAATGCCTTCTCTCCACATTTGACTTTTCTAAGCTTGCATTCTTCTTTCTTCCCATCACCTTATTTATTTCATCACATTTATTCATTGAAAAGTGCACCTTCCTTGAGAAGGAGATCTGTTAGCTAGAAAGGCTTTCGAAATCCACATTTGTGTTATAATTTTAGATACTGCAATATAAACTTATAGTGGTTAAAACAAAATATAGAGCCACACTTTCATTATATTATACCAATAGATAGATGATTATTTAGAGTGAATACCTCCTTCAGGTATTTTAATTTAGTGATTTTTGTCTTGTGAGTTTTTGGTTGAGGGGAAGCCAATCCAAGGCATTTTCAATTTAAAAAAGTGGGTGTGTGGCTTATATATTATTATTACAATCTACACGGGTGATTCTGTTGGGCAGAAGAATTTACAAAATCACTGTGTTCAACAGTGAGGAGTCTGAGACAGGAGGATTACGGTATATAAAGTCAGTGTGTATAAATAATGGAACACTGATTCAAAAACAAAGAAAAAAACAAAACAAAATGAAATGAAAAAATAAAATGACAAAAATATGACAGACCCAATCTAGCACCTGCTACAAAAGACAGACCCTTATTAGAACAGTTGCAGAATAAATGTTGGCTACTCCATACATACTTGGTATGTATTACTAGTCTCAATATAAAGAAAATGAAGCTGAGAATTTAGAATCTGTTTTCATAAAAGTAGCACTGTAGTGCCTTAGCTCTGCAGTACGGGAGTTGAGAATAGCTTTTCTCCCTCGGTGGTCTGAAAACTTCAACTGTTTAAAAGAAAGATCATCCTTAGAAGTGAATATTGCTTCTGAATCCTAACTAATCTAAAGTGTCTAATAACATAAAGGGGGAGAAAAACAAATATGGCTTACAGCAGCCTCCCCTTCTGCCTCGCTGGTGACTTCCTGATTTATTTATTTATTATTTATTTTCCTAATCTTGCATTGCCCAGAGAGATTCATTATTGAGCTGAGATTGAAGGCAGTAATTAATTCAGGATAATTGATATTGGTCTGATGCACCAGAGACTTTTGGTTCGTCTGCTGAAGTGTGAAAATGATGCCCTGAGCTGCACGATAAGAGAGAGGAATGACCAACCTGACTTGGTAGGCACCTAACAACTATTTCTTAAGGACCTTCTAGTTGTAAGAAAGGTATCTTAATTAGAAGACGGGATAGAGATCAACCATTTAATCTTTCAGTTTAGTCAGCTAAGTGTGTGCTTTCAGAAATCCATGGAAAAGGAGGTCTAGGATGTATTTTCCTGAAATTCTAAGACATATTCCCCATAGCATCCCACCTAAGGAGCTCTAGTCTCAGTTTGGCAGAATGTCTTAAACAGCTCCGTTCTCTTTGTGGTATTGTATCTAAGAAAATTACCCTCCTGTCGTACTCCATATTGTCAACCCATTGAGTCCATGTACCCATCTTCATTGAGGACATAGAAATCTGGTCTCTGAGAAGGGTGTTGATGACACTAGCACAGGTATTGTGTTCTTAGGCAAGCCAGCCACCTTCCATGATGCAGAAGGAAGGGATGTCATGAGGTTTCCAATTTTCTTCTGTGAAATAAATATTTCAGACATCCAGAGGTTAAACAGTTGAGATGACAATCCTAGGACACTGAGTTTCAGAAGCTGAATCGTATCCTTTCTGAGTCTCTAATGTATGTCGCTTCCCAAAGTCTGTGGGATAGCAGCCATGGCATGAGGAGAAGCTGTTTTCATCCCAATTACTATCAGAAACACGAGATGTTCATTTTTTAAAAGACTTGCTATTGTTTGGGTAATTGTTTTTACATAAGTCAGCAGAGGAGAGTAGCAGGCAGGATTCAAAGAGCAGTAACTGGCATTGATGGTGGCATTTGCTTGCAATAAACAGCGACATTTTCTATTGTGGTTCTTGTTGTTCTTAGAGCTAGATAAAAACAGTCATATGGACCAAGATCTTCTGGTGTCAGTGTGTAAGGTATGGTCACACACGGCTACCTGAATCATTCAGAAAACTTATCCACCCTCAACATACACCATTTTATATGACATAATATCATCTATTAAAATCAACTCTATGTGACCCTGCCAAAACCAGAGCCTGTGTTGTTGTCCTAAGACCACTGAAGGCCATGCTGATGCCAGGGATCTGGGCCACAACCTGTGACCGTATTGGTGTCCAAGGATGATGCCGTCAAGGGGCCATGCTGATTTGAGTTGGCAGCACTGTCTCCTGGGACAATGGTGACATCCAGACCTAAGCTGCTGCCTAGGACCATGTCTGGGTTCATGGCCTTACAGCAGCAAGGATCTGATTTGATGTCTATGGATCCTGTTACCACTGAGGGCTGCTCTACAGATGACCCCCGTCTGATCAGCCACCTAAGGCCACGTCGGTGTCTGAGGTCCATGCTGCCACCAAGGACAGACTAATCGCATGGCCTTTGCTGCCAATGTGGTCATGGTGGCATTCAGACCTGAACTGCTGCTAAGGGCCATAGCTGGGTTGGCAGTCCTGCTTCCTACTACAGCTGGATTCTGTGATGATGTCCGTGGCCTGTGCTAACACAGGAGATCATAGGAATAATGCTGCGTCGAGTCATCCCTACTCTTCATTGGCCCTGCCCCTCGCTGGATAAAGCAGCAGGAGAACTGGACCACCCCTCAGCAGAGAGATGGCCTCCACGCTCAGAAAGATGGGACCACCCATTACCACGGACATGCACTGCACCTGCTCAGCACACTAGATCTCTCAGGGGAACAGGGGAGCCAGCCCTAAAGGCTTGAGAGCAACAGAGCTAAACCCCGAGCTCATCTGCCTTGTTGTAGCATGGGTGAGAGAAAGATGCGTTTCCCCCCACCCCCAGCTCCCATAGCTGCCTGGGGCAAGCAAGAGAGCTGGCCCTGGACCATAAGATTGAGAGAACTAGCCGTACCCCTCACCAGCTACAGCACACAGGAGAGTGGGCTCTGCACCCTGCCTTGGCAGCACACTAGAGCTGATTCTGTTGTCGGGGCCACAGGTGGGCCTGCCCTGAGGGTC
The DNA here is from genome assembly GCF_018167655.1 of Microtus oregoni. NCBI lineage: Eukaryota > Metazoa > Chordata > Mammalia > Rodentia > Cricetidae > Microtus > Microtus oregoni. The sequence goes on from NW_024543069.1 coordinate 48,060,574, forward strand.
TTAGAGCAGGAGAGCTGACCACCCCCACATATGCCCCAAACAGCAATTGAGAGAGGGGGCCCTGTACCTCACCTGGGCAAAACAGCAGAGCTGGCCCTTGTGGTGTGAGTGTGGGTGACCCAGATTGGAGGATTTGAGAGCAGGAGAACTGACCCCACTCCTTGCTGCAGGTTGCATTGGGTGGGATGCCTGAGGCAGGGCTGGGGAACTCATCCACGTGATGTTGACCAGGGAATGTTGTTGAGCTTGGGCTGACTAGTGCAGCTACCACCCAGGCCCAGAAACAGGACTGTGAGTTGGCCCACCCTGCATCCACAGCACCTATGAACTGTTGGAACATATGAAGGGGACAAACCTACAGATCCAAAACTGCTGGATCTCCATGACACAGGACAACAGGATGTCCAAGAGGAGCCCCAGTGAAAGCCCAGTATTAGTGGTGTAGCAGAAGCCAGAGGTCTTGAGCCAGATTCATGATTCATGGCAATGAACATTTGCAAGTAAAGATGAATGGACCAATTGGTAAATTGTGTGACTCCATGAGCCACACTGCAGCTTCCATGACAAAGTTCTTCTCCTCTTTTTGCTTTTGTTTTTGTTTTGTTTCATTTATGTGTTTTGTTTATTTTTTTGTTTTCCTTTCAAATTTAGTTTTGTTTAGGGGGGATAGGTAGGAAGCACAAAGCATGAATTTGAGAGGCGGAGGAGTTTACTGTGATTGGAATGGATGATGTGAAATCCACAAAGACTCAGTAAAAGTTAAAAAAAGAAATAAATATAGCTGTTTAGTAATTTCATACATGAACATCATGTATTCAGATCATATCCACCACCACCACCCTGCTCCCCTTAACTCCACCCACTATATCCCACTCCCCCTCCCAAAAAAGTAATTCTATTAATATGTTAAAAATACACTTTGAAATGTTTCCATTTAGTACATAAGGAGTTGGCATTTCTACCATGTCTCGTGCTGGTGATACTAACACTAACAGTCATAGCATAACAAAGTTGCTTCTTGAATCATCATCTATCTCTTTATCCTTCCATGTTAAAATTTGTGTAAGAAACTTTACTTATAAATGCCCTTAAGCATTAAGTAGTTGCTTTAAATAAACTGAGTTTATTACTATTAGTGCTTTACAAAGCAGTTTTCTTAATTTCAAACAGTTTGTAACTTTAACCAGGTGATACTGTCCATGACTTCTTCTGCTACTTGTTTTGTAAGTGTGTATTAATAACATCAGTGTCTAAGTATTTGCTAACAACTGAGATGTCTAAGTGTGTGCTAGTAACTGAGGTGCCTGAGTGTGTGCTAGCTACCGAGGTGTGCAAGTGTGTGCTAGCAACTGTTGACAGAGGTTTTTGTCTTGCCTGGTCCCACAACTTTTCAGTCCCAAAGAAACACACAGAGGCTTACATTCATTATAAACTGGTTGGGCTATTAGCTCGGGATTCTTGTTAACTCTTATAACTTATATTAGCCCATAATTCTTGTCTGTGTTAGCCATGGGGCTTGGTATCAGTAAGGCATTCTCATCTTGTTTCCTCTGTGTCTGGGTTCCTCTGTGATTACTGCAGACTGACTCTTTTCCCAGAATTCCGCTGTTGTGGTCACCCCAACTATACTTCCTGCCTGGCTACTGGCCAACCAGCATTTTAATAAAACAATACAATATAAGTGACAGGGTACAAGACCATTGTCCCACAGCAAGCAAAGTAGGTGTCTAAGAGTGTGCTAGCAACCCTGGTGTCTACATGTGTGTTAACAACCCAGGTGTCTAAGTGTGTGTTAATAACTAAGGTGTCTAAGTGTGTGCTATCAACCAAGGTATCTAAGTATGTGCTAGCAACCGAGGTGTCTAAGTGTGAGCTAACAACCATGGTGTCTGAGCACTAATGAGACCTGAACAAAAATATTTACTAGTTTAATAGGACTGAGCTTAATATGCTTGTCGTAAATATGACTGTTGATTAATTTTCTTCTTATTTTAACCTTAAATGAATTTATGAAAGTTTCAAGAAAACCTGAATTTGAGACTTTTAAGCAAATTACAGTTAGATAATGGAGTGGTAAGCTAATATATGCTATCAGGAACTCTGACAGAGTCTGACAGTAATTATATTAAAAATATCAAAAAATAATTCACTTTATGATACACAATGCAGTTTTCATTTTTCTTTAAAGAAAGGTTCCAGAGGATCCCTTCCTTTATACTTTTATGAAAGTAACCTTTACAGTGTAATTTATTATTACTCTCTGAAGGCAACTATTGGCTTATTATGTTTAATGAAAGCAGAGTTCACTGTATTTACTTTTTTAAAAGGAAGATATTCATGAATCATATGTGACTTATGTGTGTTGGCAATATACAGACACATATGCCTGTTAATATGGCTCATGCAATTATACATTAGATTGCAAGAGGAAAGTCAAGATATATTTATAGGTATGAGAGGATTTTTGAATCTGTATTATTGCTTATTTAAATTTATACAGGCTCTTCGGCTCTGTAAAGCACAGCACATTTGCCTTGGACGCTCAACCATCAGAGCCTTGTTGATTAGCAGCATTTAAATGGGAAAAGAAATTCTTACAAACTGAGCATTAGGGCTGCAGAGGAGGCAGTTGTTCTTTAATTGTGACCAGATTAGTAAAAAACAGTTTTTACAATTTGTTTGAAACTCATCAGTAGGGAATACATTTCAGTGCCTCTTTGGGTGTTTCAGGATAATAAACTCTTGCCTTTTGAGTGTATTTGGCTTCAAGTCTCAGATACAAGTATATTAAATATTATAATAGTTCTCAGAGAGTATAGCATGAAATGAAGTGCACAAAGTCTGTTCTCCCAGTGCTTGACTTTAAGACGATTTTACATGACTAATTTCAATATTTGCAACTTAAACAACTGTTGCTGAATTTAAATGATTATTGAATATTTAAATAGAGAATATATCATTTTGAGTAACACTTTTCTTTTAGCTCATTGATATTATTTTTAATAATAAGACAAAATATGTGCCCTCTAGTAACATTGAACATAATGGTTGTAAATCCACTAACATTTAAGTGAGATGTGCTATACTTTAGACACAAATTTTAAGAAAGTATAGCTCTTTCAATTAATAAGGAAACAGCTATGAGAAAGATTGTGTCAGATGATAAAAATACCCATTTTTTACACAAAGCCATTTGGAATGTGACATTATTTTTATCTTTAGCATTATTCCAATAAACATGCTTCCTTCTCAAACCAACACAGGAAAAAGACTGCTTAGATCTTACATTAATAAATAAGCCCCTCCAGGAAAATCGGGTTTATTTCTAGTGCAGTGAAAAAACGTGAAGTAGTGAGAGGGACAAAATCAGCAAAGACCTTGAATTTCATAATTCTGAACAGAAAGTAGCCAATGAGAGAGGTCTAACTGGTGATTGACTTTTCTTCCCCAAGATGAACCCATTACTGAGAAAAATCCTTGGGAAGGCATTGAGCAGGGCTTATCACAGCAAAATTTTCACTAAAATAAAAATCAGTACACATGAGCTGAAAACTGTCTGTCATGGTTCCTGTGCCTACACACATGACTCCTGAGGGTGTTCAGATAAGTAGAAGTCAGATATTGTGTGTCATTTCCCCAACGCCCATTAGATTGCTTTCTAATGGAGGCTAAATGAGTAGTCGATCGAACACTTATGAGGAAGGCTGAGATGGGAAGACCACTGAAACGAGCTCATCAACTAGCTTAAGTTGGCCTCATATTAATGATCTTCTTTATTCAACTCCCCATTCATGAGCTGACAGGTATATACTGATGCATGACCCACTTACACAACTTTATTATCTGGGCAGCAACATGCTTGCTCTCCTTCAGGGATTCCTTGTGATTTTCAGTCTCCTTATGTTCTTGGTGTCCAGCTCCATAAAGAATGCTGAGAAATGGCCCAAGTAAACAGCCTGTCTAATTCCAGGGCTTGGCAAGAATGCAACTTCCCAGGAGACCTATGGTGCACTTTCTTCCCACCTTCCTCCTTCTCCTTTTCTTCTTCTCCATCATCATCAATTGTAAATAGATTCTTCTTTCATACAATATATCCTGATCAAAATTTTCTCTCTCTCCACTCCTTCCAGCTCTCTTCCCACCTCTCCTCTTGCCCAGATCCACTCTTACTCCATCTGCCATCAGAAAAGAGCAAACCTACAAGAAAGAACATCTAAACATGGCAAAACAAAACACAACACAGCGAGTTCAAAGTCCTCACACAGAAGCTGGATGAGGCAACCCAGCAGGAAGAAAAGAGGACGTAAAAGAGTCAGAGAGACATCTGCTCCTACTGTTAAGAATCCTATAACACCACCAAAGCTAATAGCATGGTGCAGACCCATGCAAGCCCCATACATGACACTTCAGTGTCTGTAAGCCATATATTCCCTGCTTAATTGATTCAATGGGCCCTATTCTCCCCATGTCTTCCATCTCCTCTGATTCTTCCAATTCTTCCACTTCTTCTGCAAGGGATTCCCTGAGCTCTGGGGGAAGGACCCAACAGAGCCTAGCTGTCTAAATCAATGTCTGACTGCTTATCTCTGCATATGTTTCCACCTGCTGTCAGAACACAGCTAATAACAACTGGACAAGGCACTGGTCTATGAGTATAGCAGAATATCATTAGGAATCATTCTATTGATTTTTTTAGACCAGTTGTATTTGGTTTTATGTTCTATGCTAGGTCTCTGAGCTATCTAGCTCCTGGTTCCTGGCCATCAGAACAGTGCCAGGCATGGGTCTAATGTTAAACCAGACATTAGTTGGCCTCTCAAAAGAGTTATGTGACACCAGAGCCCAAACACATCTTGTAGGCAGTAGAGATTGTTGGTCAAAGATTTTGCAGCTGGGTTGGTGTCCATTTTTCTTTTTTGGTAGCCTGCAGTATTCCCACATTAAAGATATGAGAGAGCATGGTAACATAGGAGTGCAGACATCAACTCAAATGTCCCATGCCGGTGATCTGTGTGGATGTTGTCCCCAGCAGTGGAGACCCACTAACACTTTGTCTAGAACAAACTTCTGTGCTACTAGCATCAGCCTGGATTGTTTTGTTTTGAGACCTCCACAGGATGCCCATGACCAAAAACTCAACTGAATGCCACCCAGTTCCACCACTGGGAGCCTTGCCTGGCTGCAAGACATGACCAGTTGAGACTCCATATTCCCATTACTAGGAGTCCTCACTACGATCACCTTCATTCAATCCAAGGAGGTTCCATTGCACTAGGTTTTCATGCTGTCGCCGAAAAGCATGTCCCCCAATTCCAGCCACCTGTCCCCATAGTTTCTCCTTCTATGTCATCTTCATATACACCTGGTCCTTCCTACCCCTTCTTCACCTGCCTCACCTCCATTTGCAAAATGTTTTCGGTTTCTGCTTCCCAGGAAGATCCATGTGCGTCTCCCAAAATCTTCCTCTTTACCTAACCTCTCTAGGTCTGTGAATTGTAGCTTGGTTATCATTTACCTTATAGCTAGTACCCTCTTATAAATGAATAAATAACATATTTATGTTTTTGAGTCTGGGTTATATCACTCAAGCTGATTTTTTTAGTTCCATCCATTTGTCTGAAAATTTCATGATGTCATTTTTTTTCTTACAACTGAGTAATACTCCATTGTGTAAATGTACCACATTTTGTTTATCAGTTATTCTGTTGAAGGACATCAAAGTTGTTGTCAGTTTCTCACTGGAAGTCAAGCTTAGGTGAACATAGTTGAGGGAGTGTCCTTGTGATAGAATGGAACATCCTGTGAGTATATAGTTGGGTCTTGAGTTAGATTCCCAGTTTTCTGTGCCACCACCATATTTATTTCCATAATATCTGTGCAAATTTTCACTCCTACCAGCAGTGAAGGGGTGTTCTCCTTGTCTTACATTGTCACCAGCAAAAAGTTTTTATGCCAACGCCATGTGCCTTTATTAGTATAACTTTGTAGTAACAACTTGAAATCAGGGAAGGTGACACCTCCAGCAGTTCTTTTATTGTGAAGGATTGCTTCAGCTACTCTGGAATTTTTGTTTTCACATATGAAGTTGAGGACTGACCTTCTAAAATCTGTAAAGAATTGTCTTGCAATTTCGATAGGGATTGCATTGAATCTGTAGAATACTTTTGATAGAATGGCCATTTTTATTATGTTAATCCTAGTGCAACATTACCATGGCCCATCTTTCTACCTTCTGATATCTTCTTCAATTTATTTCTTCAAAGACCTGAAGTTTTTTATCATTCAAATCTTTCAGTTGTTTGGTTAGGGTTACCTAGACTTATTTTATATTATTAGAGGCTATTACAAAGGGTGCTTTTTTTCTGATTTCTTTCTCAATTTGTCATTTGTACATAGAAAGGTTACTGATGTTTTCAACAGTCTCTATCCAGGCAATTTGTTGAAGGTGTGTATCAGCTATAGGAGTTCTCTGCTAGAATTTTTGGGGTTGCTTCTATGTGTTCTTGTGTCATCTGTAAATATGCTACTTTTAATTGTTCCTTACCATTTGTATCTTGTTGATTTCTTTGTCTGTCTTACTGTTCTAGTTAAAACGTCAAGTACTATTTTGAAGTACTAGATACGGAGAATAGACAACCTGATTTTAGTGGATTTGCTTTGAGTTTCTCTCTATTTAATTTGATGTTGCCTATAAACTTGATATAAATTGCCTTTATGTTTAGATATGTCCTGTGTATCCATCCTTAATTTCTCCAGGACTTTTATCATGTTGGGGTGTAAAATTTTGTGAAAATATGTTTGACATCTAATGTGATAATCATGTTTTTTTTTTTCTGTCAGTTTCTTTGTATTGTGAATTACACTGGGAGTTTTTTTGTTTTTTTTTTTATGTTGAACCATCCCTGAGTCTCATGGCACGAAGTCTACTTAAACATGGGTGATCTTTTTGATATGTTGGATTCAGTTTGAAAGCATTTTATTGAATATTTTTATAACCATTTTCATAAAGAAAAGTGTTTTGATATCCTTTTTATTTGATGAGTCTTTATGTAGTTTGGGATCAGGGTAACAGTGGCCACATAAAATAAATTTGGCAATGTTGCTTCCATTTCTATTTTTCAGAATATTTGATTAGTATTGATTTTAGCTATTCTTTGAAACCGGTAAATTTCTGAAGTAAAACCATTTGGTTCTGGGCTTTTTTTTTTTTCTTTTTTGTTGAGAGATTTTTAAAGACCACTTCTATATGCTTGGTGTATATATGTCTATTTAAATTGTCTACCTGATTTTATTTTAACTTTGGTAAATGATATGTGTTGAAAAAATTATCCATTTATTTCAGGTTTTCTAATCTGGTGGACTAAAGGTTTTTTAAAACATGTCCTTATGTATCTCTGGATTATCTGCTGTTTAGCCCCTCTTTTCATTTCTAAGTTTATCAATTTGGATATCCTCTTCTTATCTTTCAGTTAGTTTAGATAAGGGTTTGTCTATCTTTTGATTTTGTCAGATAACCAGCTCTTTATTTCATTGCTTCTTTGCATTGTTCTTTTTGTTTCTATTGCATTGATTTCAGACCTCACTTTGTTTTTTTCAGCAACTCCATCTGGGTGTGTTTACTTCTTTTTTCCTCTAGAGCTTTCAAGTGTGCTGTTAAGATGCCAGTGAGAGATGACTTTGATTTTTTTTTTCTTTAGGCACTTAATGCTATGTACTTTTCTCTTAGCACCACTTTTATTGTGTCTGCTGTGTATTCATTTTTACTGAATTCTAGGAATTCTTTCATTATTTCTGTCTTGACTCTGCATTCATTCAATTGAGTTGTTAGGGTTCAGTGAGTTTGTAGGCTTTCTATTGTAATTTAAATCCAACTTGAATTCATGATAATGCGACAGAGTTCAGGGAGTTATTTCAGTTTTCTTTAATCTGTTGAGACTTGCTTTGTATTCAAGTTTGTGGCCAATTTTGGAAAAAGTTCTGTGAGCTGTTGAGAAGAAGGTGTATTATTTTGTGTTTGGATGAAGTATTCTGTAAAATCTTTTAGGTCCTTTTGGATTATAATAACTGTTAGCTCCATTGTTTCTCTATTTAGTTTTTGGATTATAATAACTGTTAGCTCCATTGTTTCTCTATTTAGTTTTTGTCTGGCTGTCTCTTGGTGAGAGTGGGATATTGAAGTCTCTAACTATCAGGGTGTGAAGGAAAATATGAGATTTAAACTGTAGTAGTGGTCCTGTTGCAAACGTGGGTGCCATTGTGTTGGGGGCATGACATGTTGATGGATTTTTCCCTTGATATATATGTAGTATATTTCCTTGTTAGGGGAATTCTGACAATGGTCTGATAACCAAATGGAAGAAGCATTTTGGTCAAAGATAAATGGTAAATTAATCTTTTGGTCATGCTTTATCTTCTCCCTACCTATTTTTATTAGTTTTTGTTTGAAGACTATTTTGTTAGGTATTAAAATGGCTACACCAGCTTTCTTCCAAGGTCCATTTGCTTGGATGATATTTTTCCAAACCTTTGCCCTGAGGTAGCATCTATCTTTGATACTTAGATGTGTTTCTGATATGCGTCAGACGGATGGATTCCGTTTTCACATCCATTCTTTTAGTCTATTTCTTTTTATTGGGGAAGTGAGACCAGTGATATTGAGAGATATCAATGACCAATGATTTCTAATTTCTCTTATTTTGTTGTTGGTGATAGTTATGATAGGTATGATAGTTATGATGGTGTGTGTTTGTGTGTGTGTGCACACATGTGAATGCACTTCCCTTCTTTTGGTTTAGCTTGTGTGAGATTATTTATTTTTTTGTGTTTTCATAGGTATTGTTAACCTCCTTGGGTTGGAGTATTCCTTCTAGCACATTGTATTTGGTGGATTTGTAGGTAGATATTTTTTAAATTTTACTTTATCAGGTAATATCATACTTTCTCCAATTACAATAATTAAAATTTTTTTCTGGGTATAGAAGATGGTAGCTGGGGTCTCATAGTCTGCAGGACATTTCTGTAGGTCTTTCTGGCTTTAAGAGTCTCCAATGATAAAAATGTGTATAATTTTAATAGTTCTGCATTTATATGTTACTTAATCATTTTCCCTTGCTGCTTTTAATATTCTTTACATGTTCTGTATGTTTAAAGTTTGATTATTATGCAGTGAGGTGACTTCCTTTATTGGTCTAATCTCTTTGGTAGTCTGTATGCTTCTTTACCTTGACAGGCATGTCCTTTAGGTTAGAAGTTTTCTTCTATGGTTTTGTTGAAAGTATTTTCTGGGCCTTTCATTTAGGATTTTTCTTGTTCTTCTGTTGTTATTATTCTTAGGTTTGGTCTTTTTGTTGTGTCCTAGAGTTCCTGAATGTACTATGTCAAAAATTTTTAGATTTAATTTTTTCTTTGTCTATTGTATCCATTTCTTTTACTTTATCCTCAGTGCCTGAGATCTTTCTCTTCATTCTCTTGTATTCAGTTAGTGAAGCTTGTCTCTGAAGTTCTTCTTCAAATTCTTAAAATTCTCACTTCCAGAACTCCCTCAGCTTATGTTCCTTCATTGCTTCTATTTCCACGTGAAGATCTTGGGTAGTTTTATTCACTTCCTCTAATTGTTTGTGTTTTTCTGTCTTTATTTGAGAGGTTTATTAATTTCCTCTTTAAGAACTGCTGTCATCTTCTTATAGTTGTTTTTAAGGTCTTTTTCCTGTGCTTCAGTTAGGTTGGAATATTCAGGGCCAGTTAGGATAACTGGGCTCTAGTGGAAACATATTGCCCTGCTAGTTATTGATTATGTTCTTACACTACATTTGGAATGATGATATGTCTAGGTGCTGATTTTTGGGTTTGTCTTTATAGGGTGGGTATTTTGTTTCTTGTTTCTATTACTTCTACAAGTTTTCAGAGAGTTTGTTAACTGTGTATTGCCTGTTTTACTGGCCTATTTATCTGATGTGTTCATGGGTAGTGCCTGCTGGTGTTGGAGACTGCATTCAGTTCAGAGTCAGGGGATGGAGATCAGGAAGTGATGGCCTGTGGGATCCACAGAAGGATGGATAGGATGGATGAAGAGGCTCCAGCTGGTGTTCTGTTTCAGCTCTATGGACTTCCCTGAGAACTGTGTCAGGGAACAGAAAGTGTAGAAGGCCCATGGCCAGACTACCTGGTCTTCTAATAGCTGTGGTCTGTGGTTGAAAAGAAGGTGTCCAAAGTTGGAGGCTGGAACATAGCCCTGAGTTGGGTAAAGGAGGCCAAGAAGCAATGGTCACCATTTTCCTCTTATTATATCTTTCCTGTTTTTTTTTTTTTTAATTTTCTTTGCTACTTTCTCTAATTACATTCCCTGGAAAGGTAGAAAGGTACAGCTCTTGTTCTTCCACCATCCCAGGAAAGCTTTGGTCCTCCAAATACTTGCTTATCTGGTTTTGCTTTAGGGCTTCATATCATTTTATGAGACATTCAGAATAGGTCAATGCCCATTGTAACATTTCACACTCTTTATTCAAAGGAAATCTAAAATTTCCAAAATTTTCTAAACTCTTCTGGATTATGAATAAGCATGGAAATACAATTTTACTTTTTGATAAATTTCTTTAAAAACTATAAATTAATAAATATTATTCATAGGATCCATTGGACAATGCAAGTATAATACAAATAAATTCATTTAAAATTGTTTTTATTTCTGCCTTTAATTTTTAAGGATATGTGAGTAGCTTACTTTGAAGATAAAAGACACAAAGCATGAATTTAATGATTCAAGAGAAAGGACTTTTAGCCTCATGTCATCTGTGACATTCTAGAGGTAAATTTGACTGTATTAGATAGATACTAGATAACTTTTAATATCATCAATTCATGCATGAATTTATTTTAATTTCAGTGCCTTTCTAAAAAGTTTTCTCAAAAAGTTGCAAAGAATATTCTGTATAATAGCCAGAGAAAATGTGTTCTATGGAAGAGAAAAGAAAAACTGTGTTTGTGTGTATATGTGTGTGTGCATGTGCGTGCATGCATGCAGGTGGGCATGTGTGTGTGTGCATGCATGTGGATGAGAGAGAGAATTACTGTGTTTTAATTTGCCTGCAAGTGTCTGAGAGTGGTTAGGTGAGCCTTCTGTTTAATAGTTTATCTCCTTATAATTGCATACTCTTGGTTGAGTTAATTCATCTTTCTAAACCACCTCCTGTTTGTTGGAACACAGTCAAAAGACCGGTGTATGGGGAACAACATCTTTGGGAACTGTGAAAGAGGATTCCTGAGAAAAGACAGAGGGTTTTTCCTCAAGTGCATTTTGTTCCCTGGATGTTCTTGGGTATAGTCTCGTGACTCCTGTGGCAAACGTTTACATTCAATTTATAAGCCATGTTTATTCTTGTTGGATGTCAGAACCCAGCTGGAGAAGCCAATCTGGTCCATGAACCCTGAATCTGGATCTGGCCTTCTGTCTTGTTTTGTGCTTTCCCAGATAGATCTATAGTATGTGCCAAGCAATTGTGTTTAAATTGGTCTGTTCTGAGAAAGTTTGCATAATATTTAGTATGTGTTTACTGACATTTATTTACATGTTTTTCTAAACTCAAACAACCTTCCTAGGATCATTTCTTTCTTTGTTTCATTTGTGTAAAAAATGTAGAATATAACTGATATCAAGTTGTCTGTAGTATTAGATCATAGTTCCATCCATTCTCTCGTGTCCTTGTCTCCAAGACACAGACCTGCATATGCTGAAAAATGTTGACACCTGTTCTATAAAGTGTGAGCATAATAAAAATTTTATGAGGCAATTATAGTAGTATTCAGGGTTTAGTTGTAGCTATGTCAATGGCTTAATTTCAGACAGGTTTCTATTTAAAGAAGACATTGCTGTGGTTCACAAATCAGAAAATAGGTAAGGGATAAGGAAAACCAATTAGAATGAGCTACTAATATAATAGACATTTGTTGGAATATTTGTTTGGCATGTATGCTTGTTGTTTAAATATCTCATCACTTGGCGACATTTACGTTTGTTTGAAGTTGGGAATGGTCTAGTACTCTCCCTTAAACTAAGGATAATCAAGCATAGAAATGATCCTCCCATTGAGGTGATTTCTTTTCAAGATGATTTTCTTTCTTCATGTCTCCTATTTCTAAACCTGGATGTATACCTTGTGATTGTAAAACTTATCATAAAGGAGTAGATATTACTTATGAGACTGAATAGGAAAAACTTAGTCAAAGAAATGATATGGCACTTACTTACATCTAATTGAGCATCATTTGAAATTCACCTCCCCAAGGCTGCAGGCAAGACAGCTTGTTTTATGGATGCTATGAGCTGGTGACAACTGTGTGGTTTTATGTTTTAAATTAGATTACGAAAGAGGTAATTCGGTAATTCTTAGTTAACCTTTTAAAATCCTGAACTCTTGAGTGTTAGAGTAAATAAATGTTGATTTACTAATAAGGTGATCTGGAGTTCATATTTACACATTTTGTCTTTAATAGCAGAACATTGCCATTTTAGTGATTGACTAATGAGAGTAGAAGATATTTGATCTTGAAACACTCTAAATATTTTTAAATCATACTGTGCACACATCAGTTTCTTAGAAGTATTTGCATACTAGATTTATTGAATATAATGAAGATTCATTAATAATTATTGATTGTATTTTACTTGTCATTGTTATTGATCTCTTGCATTTAAAGCACTTATTGCAGTATTTATGTGATAGTTTTGATGGAATGATAGGCATATTTATGTACCAAACTTATATGAGAAATCATTTCTAACATGTTCGGAGTAATAGTGGATTAGATATTGTAAATGGGAGGGATTATTTCTCTTTCTATGTTCCTTAGAGTTACATATCTTAAGTCACTTGGGGAATTTTAGTTAAAAATGAAGGAACTGGGACTTGCAAGGTGGCTCAAAGAATAAATCAGTTGTTATGCAATCTCGAAGACCTGAGTTCTAACCCTGTAATCATCACAAAATGCAAAAAGAGAAATGACTGCTCCGATTGCACTCTTACCTTCAAATATGTGTTCTGGCATGCATGTTCTCCCCCAAATATATTGCATGAAATGGTATTAGATTGTAAATTGTGTCTGTCCATTAAGAATTTATTGTAGAGAGACCTAGAATCTGACTTTTCAAAGCATACACATTTAACTGCTAAATTTAGTTTTAGCAAACATTGATGAGACCCATTCATTCTCTAGTATGCAAATCTAGTGTTGACTGGATTTTCTTCGAATGGTCCCTGCAGTAAGGCATCTAGTTTCCTGCTAACACAGCAGCTGTTTCTCCATTTCCTACTTAATTGTAAGTCTCAGGACAGCAGAATCTCTGTTGCTCACTTGACTATAAGTTTTGAGAAAGCAATGGAGAAGAAAATTCATGACTTGATCCAGTATACGTTTACCCTTTTAGTTCACATCACAAAACAAAATCATGTTCTTCATATTTGGTAATTAACTTAACTGTTTAAATTAGGAGTTTTCCACTTTTATTTCCCCAATACTTATCTATCTCATCAATATTATTTGCATATTCATTTTCATGCATACTAAGAAATGACAGCATCCTTCCATTAAGTTTGGAAAATTCTTCTGTAAGAAGGCTGAAGCTGAGAGTCCATCTGTTAACATCTACTAAATGGTTCAAATCAAAGCTAAGTATTTGAAAATATGTTTTTAATTAAAATAGAATCACTTATCTTTTTTTTTTTGTTTTTTTTTTTTTGTTTGTTTTTCAAGACTCGGTCTCTGTAGCTTTGGAGTCTGTCCTGGAACTAGCCCTTGTAGACCAAGCTGGCCTTGAACTCACAGAGCTCCTCCTGCCTCTGCCTCCTGAGTGCTAAAATTAAAGGCAGGCTTGAGTAAATTGGGAGCATGGAGACCATAGGAGAGGGCTGAAGAGGTGGGGAGAGGAAGGGAGGGGAGCAGAAGAAAATGTATAGCTCAATAAAAGCAATAAAAAAAGAAAAAAAGAAATAGAACTCCAACACTTTCCCTCTCTTTCTTTCCTGGATCTAACCACTCCCAGCTGCTCACACTCTCAAGCTTACAGTTGCTTTCTCAAATATATGATAGAACAATAATATACAATCTCAACACACAGTCACACACATGTGTATGTGTGCCCAAATATTAATTTACAACTTGAGGAGTCTGTTTTGTTCTTTGTGTCCATGCGGATTCAGGCTGACCACTCTGCATTGGCCAACCAATAAGGCAGCTCATTCCCAGGAGAGTTAATCCTTCTCCTATTAGTCATTACTTGTCTGTAGTTCTTTGCTTAGTGCTAGGGCAATTTTTCCCTCTTCAACATTAATATGTTGTTGATTTTTCCATTGTTTCAGCTTTGTTTATATATCAGTTTCTAGGGTTGCTGTTTTACAGGAGACTTCACTCCTGTTCTAGCTCTTAAAATCTTTCTGTCCCTTCTTCCTTAATGTCCTCTGATCCCTCGTTACAAGAATTATGTCATATATGTATTCTTTACTGCTGGCTTCACAAGACCTATTGTGTCCAGTTTCATCAATTTCGTGTCCTGTGATGGTCTCTATTTGCTGTAAAAAGAAGACATAAAATAAAATTTTAAAAAGCTGTCTTTGGTGAGGGGTGGTTTTCACAATTATCAGTGAGGATAAGGATAAGATTTACAATGTAGTAAAGAATCATGCTCATCTAACAGTCTAGTATAGTCTATTCTAATGTCCACGCTCTCACTGGCCTCAGGAAGCTGGGTAAGTTTCTAGTACCAAACACTGTTTCTGTCCTGTTGAGTTGGGTGTAATTCATTTAGGCAGTCTTTTGCTAACGGTGATGCTTCTTGCATCTTTACTAATATCTTGCCATGATGCTCATTCCTGTGGTTTGTGGATGCTGCAACTAGGCAGGACTATTAAATTGCTTCCCTCTTTTGGCAGATTGCAGAGTATTTTCTTATACCATAAGACTAGATGTCAGGATAGAGGATTTTAGGTCAGACCCAGTTTCAATCATCCATTTTCTTTGTCAGTATTTTTTCAAACCTACATCATTACAAAAATTTGTAAATGATTTTAACTCAATTAATTTTTTAAAAATTTTACATATGAGCAATGTAGTCACATAATTTTTGGTATTTTATCCTTTTCCTCTCTTCAGTCCTCCCATGTCCTCCTCCCCCATACATATATTATAATTGCATAATGTATAATGTTTTATATATAATGTACAATATATAATACAAATGACATATTGCAATATATGTATTAAATCCAGAGTACAGTATACACAACTGCTAATATATATATATATATATATATAATTATAGTTCTGAATATTGTATATATACTATATATAACAATCAACAACTGCTGAGAGAACGTGGATTAGTTCTTCCCAAATATGAGCTTTTATTAATACAAATATATACAGAATAAAACTGATTGGAATACCAGTTTGTATCTACACTATACACACATACACAATACATATATATGTACACTGTATATAAATGTAAATATATAGAGGGGGCAGAAGCTACACTTACTTATGGCTATAGGAAAAATTATTTAGAATGTATTTCAGCATCATGGTATTTGAAGAAGGTTGCAATAGTAGGTTTTATCCTAATTTCATGACCTCAATGACTAGAGGAAATTGACTGGTTTCTTGTAGCAGGCATGATTAAATGGGCCTTACGTCATTAGACAACTATTGGATACTACCAAGATATAATTGTCACGATTGTACTTTTAGAGATATTTTGCCATGCTGGTCATTTTTGTGGTTGGTTGGTGTTATTGAACACTTTCCTCCTGTGGCAGCTTGCATGTCACCTTCTGATACATTGGAAGCTAATTTTCAGGGAGAGGGATGCAGCACTATTAACATGGGAAGAACAATGATACCTGCTGCTAAAATGATGGAAGCAGAAGGCATGTTGAGTGATGCAACTCAAGCCCAGTAGTGAATGGGGCTCCCATCCTCGGGTGTAAGTTTATAACCTGAAGCAATCACAGAAATCAGGAAATTAAAAGGAGTCAGGGCACATGTGATGGTAGGGGTGTACTCTAAAGATGGGGTATCGGGAAACAGAAGTTAGGGAGGGAGAAATGGGCAAACCTGGGGACTTTAATTGGGGAGATTGGAGGAAGGACAGTGCAGAAAGAGAGGGAAAGAGAAGGGATAAATAACATGGAAAAAGCCATAGGGATCATATTTTTTTATATGTATCTAAAATTAAATATAACACAGAAATGTACATATATAAATAAATGTATATAGTATACATAGATATATTTCATGACACACATACATTGATACTTATGGTTAACACTTGGTGTGATAACTCTCCCTAAAAGAGACATAGATTATCTAACAAAAACCTCAGTACTAAGAATGGAAAATCTTTCTGGGAGAAAGTAGGAGAGTCCAAGATTCTCTCCAAACAATATAGGTCATTGCTATTACACTTGGTTGCCTCTCTGATGATGTAGTAAGTCCATATTGCTGAGCACACCACACACTTGAGATGCAGGACTAGGAGGAATCAAAGTGAATCTAAAACCTGTTTCTTTATAGGTTTTAATCTAATTATTTTTATCAGATTATTCCTGGGATGTATTTGGGAGCAAAGTGGTTTCAACATTTGTAGTTGTCAGGAACATTTCATTACTGCTATGACTAAAACCCTTTGTCATTTGCTAGTTGACTCAGACCATTATTACTGGTGTAATGTTGTTATGGCCCATAGCTGTCTCCCAAATGGCACAGGAAGGATGAACTGTTACAACCAAAAGTCTGGGACTGGGTACATGGCTCAATGATAGAGAACTTGCCCAGAATATAGAGTATCCCTGGTTCATAGATTTGAGTAGAGAAGTTTAACTACATGAGCAGTTTAAAGTAAGTGTTCATGGATTATCTACTTCCTCCGCAAACCTTACCCTTTCTGCTCACTGAAATGCCCTCTCTCTATTTTCTCTTTAAAAGACTATGATCCTGTTTCTCCTTACAACCATCAACATTTATGCCAAATCACTGGTAGCCCTCATATTGCTGAATCAATGGAAGGTCTCCTGGTGTCAGTGTTGTGACAACTAGCACAAAGATAAAAGTGCAGCCTCCATAGTCGGAGGAAATACCTTTTTATATTTTCAATATGGTGGAAATGTTAATAATACTGTTATCAAAAATGTCAAACTTCCAAGTTGACCAATATGTTGTCACATTGCTCTTGCTCCCATAACCCTCCCTGCTTTGGGTACCCTGAGTTTGAGCAGATTGAGGAAGACTAGACTGTTCTGACTGACAGTAAATCAAGACCCAAAACAGAGTTGGCTTTAACTTTCGGTTTTGATACGTTTTTTGCATGAAGTCTTTTGTACTAATTTTGTACTTTTGTTCTAGTTTTGTAATTTTTGTCTGATACTTAAGATAACTAAATTAAATATTGTTTGGGTTGATTGCTGAATTTTTAATGTATCTTTACATACTGTTATACTTTTTTACGGAAGGCAAACATGCCACTCATCTTTACCTTAATCCAAGCCCTACGTAGTTCTGCCAATCAGTGAGAATTGGCTGCTATTTTGTTAGTGTTGCTGTCTGGGTCTCAACTGTGTCTTCTCAGTGACATTGCTGGTTGTGGGTATATTTTGTTCATCAAGCTCAATTCTCAGGATTGATCTGAGGTTTTCCTGCCCTTCACACTTTGGTGCTCAGTGAATAGCACACAGCATGATATATGCACTGTTGCTTACACACTTCTTGGTTGCTTTCATTCTTTTACACTGCTATTGTTTATATCACACTTTCATCGTGGGTAGTAAGACTGTTAAAAAAGCAGCTAGTGAAACCTACTCTTCTCTAGCCTCTTAAGTCCACAGTGTAAGGAAATGGTACCTTTTCATTGTGAACATCTGATTCATTTATTTATTAAGTACATATTTTTCCTTATTTTTAAATCAGTCACTGTTTCGAACTCAACATATAAATTAGGAAATGAAAGAGAAAAATCATAAAATCTATGACTAGCTAGACCTTATATCCAATTTATCTGATATAAATTAGCCATTAACTCTACTGTGTACTTATCAGTGAAGTAGAGTGAGGTTTTGTGTGTTATTCTAGGATGCACAAGTAAGTGTCATCACTCCGGTTTGTACATAGTTAGTTTTTTTTTCTAGTGTATTTCAGATCTTTTAGGTTGCCTGCCTTTTAATCCCCAGCATAACCTGATTGATATAGTTTTCCCACGTTATATATGAGAAAAGAAGCCTGATTGCCACTGCACAAAATTACAGACCTCGTGGCAAGTTGGGACCAATACACAGATTTTTATTTACAATCTGCTTCTATCATCTATTTGAGAAATGTCACTAGGAAATCTAGTCACAAATATGAGTTTCATTGCATGGATAGCTGGCATGGATATTAGCATAATAAATATGAACACATAGGGAGGAGAGAGAGATAAATGAGGAAAGAGAGTAATCAGAATTCATTTATACATTATGAAATTTTAAAAGAAAACTATTAAGCAAGAAAGCAAAAGAATGGAGCCCAGAACTATACAGTGTGCTTGTGTTTTAGGAGGAACCCCTTGGGTTGCCGTAATGGGATCAGCAAGCTGAAGCTAAAAGACCTACTGAATCTAATCGTTTTATTAGGGTGTAACATTTTTTTTGTTAATTTTACAAACACACATGCATAACATCTCATTTTATAATTTTTCATTGAATTTATTATATTGAGTTGGCTTTTCAAGAGTATATTTTAGAACTTATATTTTTTGGTCCAACATCTTTTTCATCTTTTGAAAAAGAGTATGTGACTTATTGTCGTAGATAAAAATGAGGAGCCCCTTTGTAGCAGTCCCACCTTTTGTCTCCTAATGTGTGTGAAATGATGGGAGGTCCAAATGCAGGAGATAAGTAAGAGAAAAGCATAGTTCAGTTCACACACGTTGCTGGTACTGAATAATCCTCTATGCCATTCTAAAAACAGAAGCTCTTGTCTGGTTGTAAGTGATGCAATTGGAGACACTTTTGCTGGAGGTTGGTTTTGCAGGCTTGTGGCCTTGCTACAAAATACTGCTAACATTTACCCTCATTTTCCCGCTTTTTAAGCCTTCGGAGAATTGGTTTTAACCATTCCATGTAACTGACCCGGCCACTTCGCCTCCTCAGCTCACAGAATCCATGACCTTCTGTCCTCCTGGTGAGTCGCTGATATTCCCCATTATGAACAATTTCTGAGAGAGGAAGGTTTTCCATTTCTACAGAGCCTGAAAGTTTCTCCACAGAGGGATGATTGTGCATTCTTTTTTTTTTTTACATGGTTTATGTTGTCTACAAGTGTGCTGTGCTAACTAAGAATTCTGACATATCTTCTCTACTATAATTATTTAGAAAATGCAAAGGTCTAAAACCCAAGTCTTCCATTCCAAATCATCCTAGGGCATAGAATGTTTGAGCCTTATTGTGCTTCTCATGGGCTTGTTGAAAATTTTAAAAGTATCCTAGGTAAAGATTAAATAAAACAGTTAATCTGTATTAAATGTGTAGAAGTCTCATGGCACTTTCAAAGGAGAAAGACTTAGACTATGGTGGGGAGACAAGGATTTTTATCTGATGGAAATAATGTGAACATTGAAATTCAGCCAGTAAGTAGCTTATTCTTACTGATTGGCAAGTTTCTATAATTGGAAGCAGAAAATCTTCAATAGATAAAATAATTTATTCTTTATTTCTTGGTACAGATGCTAAATATATATAGTTGAAAATATAATACCTTGAGAATTAGAAGTTATGCTCAGTGTTGGAGCACTCAGTTTGAATTTGTAAGGGAGGTCCCGGCTTTTCATCCAGGATCCAGGATCAAAAAATTCTCTCCTTCCTGTTTATCTATTTGTCTTCCTAGCTATCTATCTAGCTATCATCTATCATTAAACTATCATTTAATCATGTATCTATAATGTATCAATCATCTATCTTTATCTAGAAATGGATTATATGACCATCATCTATTCACCATCGATATTTCTATATTTATTGCCTATCTACTATCTATTACCTGTCAATCATCTGTAAAAGGAGTTTTCTCTCTCCTGCTCTTTCCCACAGGCCACTTCTAAATAATCACTCAGAGGCTTACTATTAATTACAAAATGCTTGGCCAAATAGTTCAGGCTTATTGCTAACTAGCTCTTATCTTTCCATTAACCCATTTCTATTAATCTAGGCTTTTCCATGTGTCTCGTTGCATTACCGGCACTCTAATACACCTTGTTCCTCCAGTGCTGACTGGCATCTCTCTCTCACTCCCCCTTTCTCCACCCTTTATCTCCATTTGGGTTTCCTACTTAGCTATTTATTTTGTCTTTTTATAGGCCAAAGCAGCTCTTAGTATGAACCAATGAGAGCAACATATATTCACAGTGTTCAGAAGGTTTATCCCACAGCAGTGTATTTATCTATATATCTAGCAATTTTATCTAATTATTTCTAGCAGTTATTATCTGTCGCCATCACCTATTTAATCACCTATAATTCATCAAGACAATAGACTCCCAAGAAGACATACCTTTGTTGATCCTGTTTTTATTAATTACTTGCCATTATTTGATAAGTTATAGTCCTTTCAGCTAATATTCATAGATGTTGGTTCTAGTCTCTGTTTTGAGAACTTACTGACAAGTTTGAGTAGATTATTTTGTGAAAGCTGTATATTATATGTCTTATAATTAAAATGTTTATTTTTTTTTCTGCTGAGTGTTAGTGTTACTCCACAGACTTGGCGGCAATTACAATTTATTTTTGCTGTCGCGGTGTCATGGAAGGTCTTACCTTGCCGCTATGGTAACTCTGAGCTACAGATATTTATGCTTGAGAAAATGTTTGATTAGCTGTATCGTACACTTGGTGGCTTTGCCCCATTTCCATGTTTCCTGCTGAGAATTGTTGAACAAGGTTTGTCTTTACAGGAAGTCCTATGAGAACTGTAGTTTATCTGCTCTATTTCTGTGATATTTGATTTACTTTGGGACTGGATTTACACTTTGGCACTTGTTACTTGCCGGCTGGCTTTCAGCCCTCAGTGGACGCTCTGTAACAGCCCACACATCTAAGTACTGCCTCCCTTGGAATGTTTTCACAGTAGGTACAAGATATCACATTTCAGAGAACGTGAGATGTAGTTAATATCTTTTAATTACTTAGAATGCTTGTGAAGATATGAGAGCTGTGATATGAGGTTATTATTGCCAGGTGGTAAGAAATGTTATTGTACCTATCTAAACAAGACTTGCGCACTACAGTCACTTGAAGTTCTGGTGAAAACACAATTTAATGTGGCCTGTCTCTAGGGACTTTAGATTGCAATCCAGTATAATAATATCTGGGGTTCTGGCGAGTTCTCCAGTATGACTGATGCTGTGGGTTTAGAGAGCACTCTGCAAAACTGGAAGAATTTGGAATATTTGTAGCCACAGTGCTTAAGACTGTGAGCAATGGTAAAAGATGCCTAGTGCTTACAACAGAACCGCGGATATGGTCTATTTATTTTCAATCTTATTACAGTATTGAAATAATCATAAAGAAGATTAACGCCGATGCTACAATAGGTCTCACATTGTAGATACTCAATCTTGGAAAATAGGGCAAGTCTCAGAAAGCTAAGGCAGCAAAATAATAGACATGCAGAGGATAAAAAATGTTTTCCAAAAATGTGTGGCATGTCTTGGATAAGGAAGTTTTTGAAAGCAGAAGTTTTGAATCGTGAAGCCATGCACTGTTTATTGTGCACATTCTACGTATTTGTTTAGCTATAGGACCTGGAAACATGACTAATCAATCAGTAGCTTTGCCTTGCGAGAGTTTTAGGGGTGGATTACAGTATCAGAGAAGCTCAGCTCCATATGGAGCTGTAGAGACTCAGAATATATAGCTCATGGCAGCCTTCTTGTAAATGTCAAACTGAAAATGAAATTTATGTGATTAATAACCAAGAGCTTTTATTAATTCTTTATTGGTGAAGTGGTATGAATAAAGCTGCTTAATAAAAGATAATCATATTCTATAATCTAATAAAAGTATAAAGTTACAAAAATGTTTTTGATAATATAATATTGTATTAACCCCACAGAAAACCTCTTAAAGTAGGAGCATCGTGTGCTCTGTTAGGTTGGATAGTTTATAGAGTTCTTTGTTTAGAAAACCCAAAACTAGTATACTTAAAAAGACAAAATTAAACATCAAAATTAAAGATTGATTTGATCTGTACTCTATATTTTCCTCAGTAAATACACAAATGACACACGTTTAAAAACAAAATAGAAAACAAACCCATTACCCAAAAGGCATAAGGATCTGACATGCATAGATAGCATCCTTCATAAGTGTTTTTATTTTTAATATAGCAATCAGTTTAAAATGATGGAACTTCTCTAAGAACTAAGAAAGCCACAGCCTGTGTGAAAGGAATGTAAACAAAATCAAGGTAAAATATCCGTAGTGCCGAGCAGTTTGCTCAATCCCATATTTGTAGCTGCTATGTCTATAGGTTGGAACCTGGACTCTATGCTTTGTGGGATGTTGTGTCCCAATGAACATAAAATAATATTTACTGTACAAATTCTGTGTCTCAATGTAGTGACAGATCTGATGACTCAGGCCATCAATGTGATAGCTTTTGCCAAGTATCCCATCATACTTTGGATGGCATATATATATAAACCACATTGTCTTGGATGAATCCATTTTAGATAACTACAAGAATGCTCTCTAGAGAGAGAGAAGAATGGCAAAGGAATTGTGTCTCCTCAGAGTTAAGGGAATTGTGTTATACCACACAATAACAGACTTGAGACTCAAAGCCCAGGTTCTAGAGATACTAGAACAGGTTTTAAGGAAAGGGAGAGTGAACACAGGAAAGGGATTCTTGGAAAATTCCCTGGAAGGCTGCAGTTTTCAGAGCTGTGGAAATGAGTTAATAAGTGCCATATGCAGAAATGTGAGTGAGGCTGGGATATTTTATCCTAGTTGAAAACTAGGCATAAAAGACATATTCCTCAATCTAATTCACATGTGGACTAAAAACAAATGACCTTAGACTAGCAAGGTGCGTTGGTTGTTGCTGAGCAAGTCTGGTGACCTGAGTTTGATCCACGAAGATCATGTAAAGGTGGAAAGAAAATCAACTCCATCATTCCACAAAGTTTTCTTCTCACCCATATATGCACACACATACGTGTGCATGAGAATGCACACCACACCACACACCCACACACATATGTGTGCATGAGAATGCACACCACACACACACACACACACACACACACACAATGTGCTCATACTAGCAAAAAATGAATTTAAAAGTTTTAAAAAATTGAACTCATGAAGATGGAAGTAGATAGTGGCCACCAAAGCTTAGGGAATGTAGAAACAGAATAGAAGAGTTTGGGCAGCTTATAAATGAGGCAGTGGATATAGTAGTGCTAGTAGACAATTAAAATGTATTATAAATTTCAAAAAATCTGGAATGAAGTAGTTTTACTGTTTGTTCATATAGAAATGATCAACAGTTGAGGAAATATGTATGTCAACCTTGATTATAACATTACTCAATGTGTGTTTGTGTCAGAATACCATGTTGGAATAATTATTATATACAAATATTACCTGTCAAGTTAATACAAGTAACTATGAAACCAGTGAGAAACTAACAGCTATATTCTTACTTCATATCACAACCAACTGATAAGAGATGGAGAAAGCCAAATGACATCAGAAGTTATAAAACAAAAGTCAATGCTTTGGTGTTTAGGATTTTTAGTGCTGTGATAAACCAGGGGGGGGGGGGGAAAGCAACTTGGAGGGCAAAGGGTTTGTTTCATCTCACAATTCATGGTAAACTAGGGAAATCAAGAAAGAACTCAAGCAGGAATGTCCCTAGAGGCAGAACAGATGCCGAGGGCATCAAAAAGTGCTGTTTATTGGTTTGTTTTCCATGACTTGCTCAGACTACCTTAGAGCAACCCAAACCACCAGCCCAGGGTTGGCAACCCTCACAGTGAGCTGGGTCCTCCCCCATCAATCACTAATTTTCAAACCATCCTGCAGACTTTCCAATGGGCAAGCCTAAGGAGGCAATTTTTTAACTGAGAGACCCTCTACCCAAATAGTCTAGCATGTGTCAAGTAGACATAAAACTAACCAGAACAGATTTATCAAATATTATATGATGATATCAGCCATTTGGTTAGTGCCTGGACAATATTCTAGGAATATTATACACAATATTTCTAGTTCTGAAACAACTTCGGCAGCCTTGCATTTGGATTTTCGTTTATGCAAATGAGAATTAAAAGCAATGACCCACTTGCACATGTGCTTCTACAGCAGAGGCGGCTTTCAGTCCCACGAATACAGAGAGTCATGTCACTTCTGTTCATTCTCCCTCTCCAAAGAGCTAATGAATCACTGACCAGCTATGAATCTTCTGCTTTATCTTTTATCATGCTTAATTGTGGGGCAGAAAGTAAACATTTTATTAATGCTTGCAGAATTAAGGTGCAAATGTAAACAAATGCATGAAAGTAACCAAGAGAGAAAAGTGCATGTGCGTGGGTGGGAATTTATCCTCTAAATAAAAAGCCGCGTGCTAAAGCTTGTAGGTATTCTTAGGTTTAAAAATAAAACTATAGGATTTCTGTACAATACAATAGAATTTTCTAGAGTAGAAAAGCTGATGAAGCAACGCTTTAAACACATTTCTGTGAATCAAATTCAGGAGCCAACTGGTGTGTTATCTTGGGCAGATTTCAATTTCAATTGAGCACCTCTGGTTTGTGACTTATGAACAGGCAATGAGCTTTGACTGGTAGGCACCTGGGTGAGGAGCCCTGGTCCAGATTGTCACCTTCCTGCAACAACAAAGACCATCCTATTCCACTAGGAGCATTCAAATGAGTTCTAATGCTTTATTAGAATGTGAGACTTTTAGTCTTGAATCACTTTCAACAAGGTGACTGGTATATAGCTATAGAAACAACATTAACATTATATGTTAGAATTTTATAAACTTCAACTTCTATCATCTGTCTTACAGATTTAATTTCATGTTCTTTGGATAGTGTTATACATATTTTAATTTGTTTGTTTCCTGAAATTGGTTCAATTTCTTGGCCTTTATGTATATCAGTTACTTTATATATTTACAAATGCTGTAACTAATTAAATCCAGCTGTTTTGTTTAGCGTAATACACTGACTTCAATGCAAATTTACAATATAATTTGTACCTCAAGACAATGTATATTTTAATTATCTACTAAAGACACCCTACATATACTACCTGATATATGTGTTTATGTGATATATATATATATGTATATATATAATATGTGATTGGTATATACATATATATGTGATATGGTTTTTTATTTTATAGGGATTCATTGACTTTGTGGTGCATTTGTCCACATATGGTGATATACAGACTGAGCTTCTGTATGAAGATATGTCAGAATGAGTTTGTGTTCCTTCTAGAACAATTCAATCTGTGCCCTGGGACAGTTCCTATTATGTGACTTAAATACATTTTATAGAGATCACTTCTGTGTGTGAACCTGAAATAGCTGCTTCAGTTTATTCCATATAAACTTCTAATGAGTGGATAAAGGAAAATCTCCAGAGACAGGAGAGACCCAAGAACCAGCCCAGTATAGCCACCAACAAGCTTTAGGAGCCTGGATGAACTGTTCAGCTTTTGCAAGTATTCTCTTTGCTGGTCTAAGAATTAAATAAAATCAGACAAAAGAGACAGGCATATGTGCCTTAAAAGGTGACGAAGGGTAAGATGGATAACTCAAGTGTTTGCAGTGTCACCTGGACAAATATACCACTTGTGAAGACATTCCAATTATATTTTATATTCCTTCCCTTCCTTCCTTTCTTCCTTCCTTCCTTCCTTCCTTCCTTTCTTCTCTCTCTCTCTCTCTCTCTCTCTCTCTCTCTCTCTCTCTCTGTGTGTGTGTACAGGCACACATGTGCCATGGGTTTGAGTGGATGGCAGGGGCCAACTCTTAGGAGTTCTTTCTCTCCTTTCACATTGTACAATGCAGGGTTAAACAGAGGTTTCAAACCTGGGAGCAAGCACTCTATTTGTTGAGCCATCTTGCAAGTCCATAATTTGGTTACTTCAAGTGAAAATTGCCTAAGTGTATAGTCACCTTTTCATTACTCATTTTGAAGGGACAAATGGTAGCCTTTTATGAAGAACAAATAAACGCACAGCATCAAACACATGTGGTGGTCAGAAGACATGCTGTGGAAGTCTGTCTCCATCCACCATGTGGATGGAAGGACGAAACTCAGGTTCTCAAGCTCACCATCTTCAGTCTTTGCACACTGAACCCCCTTGTTGGCACCAGATTTCAACATTTTTAAATAGACAAAAAAGAAATAATAATAATTTGGAAAGGCAGGTAGAGCAGTGATTTTCAGGAGAGTTAAATTCGGTTTTTAACTGACTTGTACTTTGGATTGCATCAATTCTATTGTCTTTTTCAAGGCGATAAATTTTTATTATATAAAACACAATCGTTGCCTACTATCTGTTGAGCCTATGTATGCCCCCATTTTATTATATAAAAATAATTTTAAAAAAGAATGTTTGTATTCTCTCTAAATTTGAGCACTAGAAATGGAAACAAGGCAAGTTTTAATAATAAAACTCACACTAGCAGGTTCATTAGCATGATAATTCTTCAGAGGTGTTTTGACACCTAGCAATAGGAACTGGGAAAGCAGAGCAGAGGCTGAGAAACCTTACCTAGCCTGCAGACTACTGGCTAGTGGGGTTTTCTTTAATTAGTACTTTCTCTGAGAAACTGTGTGATTTCCTAAAGAAAAAATAACTATTTGGAAATAATTTTATGATTGTTTAACAAGTACAAAAAGTTCAAGTTTATTGGTATAAACATCAACCACTCTTTAAATTAAAATAAATCATACAGAATCAAATCTATGTTTATGTAATTTGCTTTGTACCACAGTTTTTTAGTTTCTTCAAGTGTAATTATCAGCCTTTCTTTTTACCATGATAGCACGTGTTTGTTTGTGATCCTCACCTATTCCTGCCTCTCTGGCCTGACTACAGTGCATTTCATCAGGAGCCAATGGCAATTAGGCCACAAGCCTAGCAGAGGATGGGAAGTGACTCAAGGCAACATATTCAGAGGGGCTTTTCTGTTTTATTTGGCTTAATTTAAATCAGACCTTTTTTAGGTTTATAAGAAATGGAGCCCGGAACAATATGAATTCCCATTTGCTTCCTTCCAGTAATGGGAGGCTTAGAACAAGATGAGATCTTCGTATTGTGGGTTGAGTTTTTCTAGCATCTTTGCTCTCTGCCTGACAGAGCTTTTCACTTCATGACCACCCACCCGTTCGCAATCAGGTACTTCAGGTCGATCTGCTTTGGCTGTGGGCAAGGGCCACTGCCATGCACCGCTTTTGTCAGCAAGTTTCTTAATTACAAGAAACAGTGTCGTTGCTTGTGATATGTAGCTTCTGCTATTTTAATAGAAATTCATTGCATTACTTTGGAATCTAGTAATGCCACAATAGTTTCGCTATCTTTTTCTCTGATAGCCAATTCACAGCAGAAAAGCTCAGATGTTAATATTCACACTGCTCGGAAGTAGTTATACAGAACCAACCCACATCTTTTCTTTAATTTTGTCCTGCTATGTGATCCAGTGTAGGGTCTGTGCATTGTAAAGAACCAGTCTATACTTAAGGGAAAGGGTGCTATACAAAGAGACTTTCCTTTCTGCTGATTCACTCCCTGTATTCCAGGATCCTGCTGAATAAAAGGAATTTAGAGCAAATGAGTCATAATCATGATTAAATGACCTTTAAGTCACTTAAAGAAGTAAATCAGTGAAGTATATATTCAAAAGTTTGGTGAGGCATGAAATGTGAACAAAGTATCTTTTTATACTTGGGAAGCTAGAGACAGCAGCTTGTTTTTAGCTGCATAGCCTAGTGACTCCTAACGTCAAAGTGAAGTGGCCCAAGCATCAACATGAAGGTGCTTAGAAGCCACGTGTGTAGCCAGAGATGTGTCAGTGGATCTGAAGATATGACAGTGGGTTTAAAAGTACCGTAGCTCTTCTGTGAATATCACAATTGTTTGATTTTTTAAATAAAATGCTTTTATTATCAAAATATAGTTTAAGGTGTTCTGATGCAATAAAGTTGGGGTATTCAGGAAGAAACCCAAATAACAATAGTAAAAATTTGGTTGTGCCTTTGTTGAATTGAACCAAAATATTCTGGTCAATATACACTAAAAATAATGA
This sequence comes from Microtus oregoni, assembly GCF_018167655.1. Lineage (NCBI taxonomy): Eukaryota > Metazoa > Chordata > Mammalia > Rodentia > Cricetidae > Microtus > Microtus oregoni. Next base: position 48,088,924 of record NW_024543069.1, read on the forward strand.
GGAGCCACCATTTCTGTTTGATGGGATGCTTGATGTGGTTACAGCACTTGATGCTGTCTGAGGTTCACAATGCGCTCACCACAGCTTTGAATTGTCTTGGGATGGGATCGCACTACTCTGCTTATGAAATGCAATCTGTTTCCAAGTTTCCTCTCTGCTGCGTCATTTCCCTGAAGAGGCAGCCTATGCACAGATGGATAACAAATGAAAAACAGTTCAGTCTACATGGTCTCAAAACAAAAATTCAACTGGACAGTAAAATCTGGAGTTGCACATGGTGTTAGATCATTTGGGGTCTGTGTGTCTCAGACCCAATGACTTTCAGTAGAGAAGCTTGCTAATACTCTACTGTTTATCGAGGAGTAGAGGGAGATGCTGACTTTAAACCCATAAAGTATTGCTCATCATCTCTCTTATATCTACATATCTGCAATGTAGTTGCATGTCTACCATGGTCCTCTAGTTAATACGATCATCATAAGGTTAACCTACTATTTAAGATGTACTTTGATAAAATTGTATTCTTTTTTCATTGTAGTTTATCATGTATTTATGACTATAATATGCAACTAAAATACATTTAAGTTTTTGTGTACTATTACTGGCAGAATGATGGTTTGTACATTATTAAAACCTACCTTTGAATCAAAAATTCCTTTCAAGCATGCTTCTATTTTCTTTAGGGACATTTTTCTTTCAGAAAGCAAATATGTAATATTATATATAATATATATAATTGAAAGGACTCTTGTCTGAGGTTTTCTGTCCTTCCTAGTTCCCACAGCCATTAAGTCCCAAAGAAATCACACAGAGGTCTACAGTAGTTATAAACTGATTGGCCCATTAGCTCAGACTTCTTATTAACTCTTATTACTTACATTATCCCATTATTCTTGTCTATGTTAGCCACATGGCTCAGTACCTTTTTCAGCAACACAATAATATCTTGCTTCTTTTGTGGCTCGTAAGGACTGCAACCTGTTTCTAGAATTCTCCTCTTCTCCTTGACCCCCCTGTCCTTCCTGTCTGGTTGTCCTGCCTATACTTCTTACCTGGCTACTAGCCAATTAGCATTTATTTAAAACATAATTGACAGAATACAGACAACTGTCCATACTAGAAGGACAGCCTTTATACAGTGAAAAAAAAGTTATCCACTAAAGCTAAGTTATGTTTATAGATGGAATAAATTGTGAGTGTGTGTGTGTGTATTTGCATGTATGTATGTATGTATGTGGATGGATAGATGTGTGGAGATCAGAGGACTATTTCCAGTTTATATTCATTGTCTTCTTCCACCATCTGAGTCTCAGGGACTGAATATATCTGTCAAATTACAGCAAGTGAATGCCTTTACCTGCTGAGCCCTCTTTTGCATTTATCTAATTCAATTATTTGCTCTCAGATAATATGATCAGCATTATGAAACTGATAGACATTTCAACAGCATCAACTTTTAAGTATATTAATCAACTTGGCAGCAATTAATTTAGTAATTGATGTTGGAAATTGTCCTTCCAGGTGACTTCTGTTTCTCCATAGAAGTGGAATCACTGTCATTTCCTCACAAACTTGGTGCACGGTCTCTTGTTAACTACTGGGTGACACAGTGAGCTTTTATCTATTAAGTGCCTCATGTCCTTGGAACATCATTTTATAATTTCCTTCTCAAGACAGCTTTGTCTAAGATTATTTCTTCTCCAACTAAATGTTTTTCTTTTAATAAAACATTGTTGGTACTAAAGGAAAATGCATACCCTTTAATTACTCTTTTATAATGAAATATTTTTATCACCTAGACCATGTTAATTTTTTTTTCTTTCGCTACTATAGAAAATTTCAAGGATAGCTTAATATACTTATTGAGAACTATATACTGAGGAGTATCTTTTCAAAAGGTCTTTAGGGATTATGCTGGTCTAATAAGGTGATAGTTGTAGGAAAGTTGGTTCTTTTCCAATGTCCATGACTTTATTAGCACTAAGAAGGTAGCTAGCTTCCAGTATCAGGCATAGCTGAGCAGGATTCAAGTTCAGTTACAGAACTTTTGACTACTACCAAGGCATGTTTGCCCTTAATACACCCTCAGGGCCTTGTTTGTCATTGTTGTGGTTCACAGGTATTATATCTGGGTAAGAGTGTTGGTTGCTTCCCTCCCTCCTCTGGAAGTTTGCAGGGCACCTTAATTTATCATGAACGTCACTCCATAGGAGGAGGCTTTCAGGTCCATTCTATCTAAGGGAACTCGAGTCCCTGTTTCTTCCTTTTTTTTTTTTTAAACAATATTTTAATTTTATGAACCAATTCCAGTTCCTTCTCCCTTCCCTCCTCCCAATTCCCTCCTTTCCCTGACACCCCTCATCTAAGCCTTAAAGAGTATGAGTTGTCCCATGAAATGTCAACGAAGTCTGTCATATCACTTGAGGCAGGACCAAGGACCTCCCCTTCACACCCTGTATCTAGTCTGAGTAAGGTATCCCTTCATAGCAAATGGGCTCCAAAGAGCCAGTGTATGTACTAGAGAGAAACCCTGGTTCCACTGCCAGTGGTCCCACAATCTACTCATATCACACAATCATCACCCGCATAGAGAGGGACTAACTCAGTCCTGTGCAGGTCCTCCAGCTATCAGTCTGGAGTCAGTGCCCTCACACTAGCTTGGGTCAGCTGTTTCTTTAAATTTTCCCGTCATGGCCTTGACCCCTTTTCTCACATTATCAGTTCTCCCTGTCTCCAATTGGACTCCAGGAGCTCAGCTCAATGCTTAGCAATGGAGCTTTGTATCTACTTCCATCAGCTAAAGGATGAAGGTTCTATGATGACAATTAAAGTAGTCATCAATGTGATTATTAGCAGTTTCAATGTTTCTTCATTTACATTTTGTCCTTTGATCCATTTTGAAATGGTTTTTGTGAAAGGAGATGGAAATGGGTCTAATTTCATTCTTTTTATATGTATACATCCAATATTCCCAGCACCATTTGCTAAAGATATATTTTTTCTTCCACCAATTCCTTTTTGACAACTTTGCCAAATCTTAACTGACTGTAGTTATGTGTACTCATGCTTTGAGTTTTCAGTTTTGTTCCATTGGTATTTATGCTGGTTTTGTGCCATTATCATGTTGTTTTTATTTACCATATCTCTCTAATAGATCTTAATATAGAAAATGGTAATCTGCTCAACATTGTTCTTTTTGCTCAGGATTGCTTTGTGTATCCAAAGTCTTTTGTGGCTTTATATGAATTTTGGGATAATTTTTTTTTCTGTTAGAAATAAGATGGGGTCTTCTGTATTACATTGAATCTGTAAATAGTCTTTGGTAATATGGTCATTTTTACAAAATTGATGGTACCAATATATGGATTGCAACAGTTTTAGTTTCTTATTTGTTTCTTTTTCTTTCTGAAAAGGTTTAAAATCATCATTGTGGAACTCTTTCTCTTCTCTGGGTAGGTTTATTACTCACTTTATTACTTCCTTTCAGACTATTGTGTGCCCATAATGTCCTTCTCTGTGTGTTCGTTGTTAGTGCAGGCAAGCTACCAATTTCTGGATTTGTGGAAGGTGCTTCTGCACCCTGCCATGTTGTAATTTGTTTATCAGTTTTAGAGGCTTACTGATAGAATGTTCTTGATCTGTAATGAAAGATACCATGAACTCTCCAAAGATGAATAGTGTGTCTCTTTTTCCATGTGTGTCATTTAATTTCCTTCTCTAGCCTTATTGCTCCCGCTAGTTCTTCAAGCACAATATTGAAAACAAGTTGGGATTGATCTGGGGCAGCTATATTATTAAGTTATTAAGAAGTACAGCATATTTTTATGATTTCATGGGAAGCAATGGGACAGAGTCAAAAGAAACAATCTTTCATTGGGGAAAAGTTGACAAGAAGCTAATCAAGCAATGTTGCATAAGGACACAAGGTATCTCAAAAATATTATACTGAACATACAGAAGCCCCGGGAATGACAACTAGTAAGTAACCCCTTATGTTGGAAAGTGTTGGGTTCACAGGCAAAAAAGCCACAGCTTCCCATAGTCCCTATGCCCAGGTCATTAGCAGCTCTGCGAAGTATATTCTTGGTTTTATAATAGGAGGTGTGTGTTCCTTTCTTTTCATTGAGTGCTCAGGGTAAAGTTCCTGATGCTCTAGCCCCGGCTGTTATTAGCTCTGGCAAGGATATTCCTGGGATTTGAGGGGAAAAAAATCAAAAATGTTTTTTTCTCCATATAATAGGGCCTCATCAAAAGCTCTGTTGATCAGCCCAGCCCTTAACAGTTTTAGTGGATATCCCTGTCTCATTTCTGACTTTGGACAGTTTTCCATTTAGGAATGTAGGCTCAGGGTTTCTCAAATACAGTTTTTATTGTGTTGAAATGTTTCACTTCTAGCCCTGCATTGTCTAAGATGTTTTCCATGAAGGCAGGTTGAAGTTGGTCAAAGGCTTCTTCTTCATTCATTGAGATGATCTTGTGATTTTTATCTTTAAATAACTTTATTGGGTTTGCTACATTTATTACCTGTGTATCTGTGTATGTTGAACCATCCCTGCATTTAAGGGATAAAACCTACTTGGTTATGGTTCATAATCTCTTTGATGTATCTCTGTATTCTGTTTGCAAGTATTTAGTGAATATTTTTCAGTCTGTGTTCAACTTGGGCCTGTAGTTTTCTTTCTTTGTTGTGTCTATACCTGGTGTTTGTATTTGATGATATTGTCTTCACAGACAGTTTAGGAATGTTCCTTCTGTTTTTATTTTTAAGTAGTTTAAGGAGTATAGGCTGTAGATTAATTTCTCTTTAAATATTTGGTAAAAATTGACTGTGACTCCATCTGGCTGTGAACTTTTTTCTTCTAAAAAGTTTTTATTACTCTTTCTGTCTCCTCCCTCATTATGGGTTAGGTCTATTTTGGTTGTTAACTTAGTTGGTTTAATTTGTTGTGTTGGGTGATTCTATAACTTATTTCTCTTAAGTTTTCTGGCTCAGTGGAGTACACAATTTTGAACACATTCTCCAAGAATGTTCTGAATGTCTTTGTTGTCTTTGTTTCCCTGTTCATTTCTGATTCTGAGAATGTGGGTCCTCTCTTTGTTTTAGTTAGTTGGGTCAACATTCTAGTTTATCTTCTTAAGGAATGACTTCTTAGATTTCATTTATTTATTTATTTATTTATTTATTTGAGATTTCTGTCTCTTCCCCGCCACCGCCTCCCATTTCCCTCCCGCTCCCCCAATCAAGTCCCCCTCCCTCATCAGCCCAAAGAGCAATCAGGGTTCCCTGCCCTGTGGGAAGTCCAAGGAACCCCCACCTCCATCCAGGTCTAGTAAGGTGAGCATCCAAACTGCCTAGGCTCCCCCAAAGCCGGTACATGCAGTAGGATCAAAAACCCATTGACATTGTTCTTCAGTTCTCAGTAGATTTCTTAATAGTTTGTATAATTTACTTTATTTCTATTTCAGTAATCTCTGTTCTCATTTTTATTATTTATTACTGTAAACTGCTTTGGATAAGCTTTTTCCTTTTTTATGAGTTGCTTCATTAATACAAAAAATCAGAGAGAACACAATAAAATGGCCAAAAATTGCCCTCATGGGACTGCTTTCAATGTGTCTCAGAGGTTTTGTTGTGTTTTCATTGTTTCTTAATTCCAAGAATATTTTTTATTTCTTTCTTGATTTCCTCTTTGACCCAATTCTCATTCTGTAATGATTGTTTAAACTGCCAGAGTCTGTGTATTTACCAGAGATTTATTTACTGTCAATTTTGTTTTATCTTATTGAGGTCAGATAGGATGCAAGGCCTGATTTCAATCTTTCTGTGTTTGTAAAGATTTGCTTTGTGTTACATGATTAGTCTAATTTAGAAAAGTTTCCTTGTGCTGATGAATAAAATGTGTATGTCTTGTGTTTGCATGGAATATTCTATTCTGTTAGGTCCTTTTGCTGTGTGAAGTCAAATAAATTTGTTATGTTGGGGACATAGAGAGCCTTGTTTCAGAGATCACCAGGAAAACCGGGAATGTTAGCTATGCAGGACTGCCCTTTCAAAAGAGAATAGCCTGTTTTTCCACATAGAAGACTGGGAATTGGAGGGAATTAGAAGCCTACATTGTCTGTAGGGCCAGGTTGTATCCCACAACCAGGACCAGAGGTAGCTAGTAGTCTAAATCACCCTAATATTATCTACATAACCAGGGTATCCATCAACTGGGACTAGAGGTGGATAATAGCTCAAATGACTGCTTTACTGTCTGTATGATAAGACAATTTCAGATCCTTCATGTCCTTCCATAGCCCCTTAAACTAATGCTTATTGTCCATCCCTAGAACCCAAATTCTGGGCAGGAATAACACATACTTTGAGTTGAGCTTCAATTTAATTATGCCTCCTTTTTCACTGGGGATTGTATTACACCAAGAAACTTTTGCCTGTATTGTACTCGTGTTTCAATATGCTAACAAGAAATAGCCTGGTATCAATATCCTGAAGTTTTATCCACCCTAAATGGAGCTGAACTGAGTTTTCATTCTTGCCTCTTCATATGTGTATTGTTTCACTGCTGGCTGAGATGCATTCAGGGACCCCCCCTCCCCCCACATATACACACATGGATGTTTCTCTAATGATTTCTTTATTCTAAATTTCCATTCTATTGGTGAAAGTTGGGTAATGAGATTACCTGCTATTATTGGATTGATGTTAATATGCATCTTTAAATCCAGTAGTACATTTTAAATAAATTTTAGTGACCCAGCATTTGGTGTACGTATTTTGAATAGTAATGTTGCCTTTGTTAATGATTCCTTTGATTAGAAAGAAGTGTACTTCTTTATGTCTTCTGATTAGTTTAAGTTTGAAGTCTATTTTGTCAACATCTATTTGAAGTCTGTTAGGATAGCAACATCTACTTGATTCAGAATTCCAATTGATGAGAATACTTTTGCCCATTCTTTTGCCATCAGATGATCTTATATTTAAAGCTAAAATTTGTTTTTATAAACAACAGATTTATGAATTTTATTTTTGATCCATTGATTGAGTCTCTATCTTTTGATGAAAAAAATCGAAGCCATAGATATTTAATGTTATTATTGAAATGTGTGTGTTATTTGATATAAATATGTATATATGTGTTTAGATTTGATTTATTGCATGTAAAATTTTAGGCTGTTTATATAGCAGCTTTTTTCCCTTAAATTATAACATATATTTTTACTGGGCATATTAGTTTAGATTTGTTGTCATAAATTTTTCAGTGCTTGGAATGCATTGGTCAGTCCAGCTTCTTTCGGTTTTCAGGGTTTCCATGGAGAAATCAGCTATTACTCAAATTATTCCGATGTGTTTTTTCTCTTGCAGCATTCAATACACTTTTTTGTTACATATACTTATACCATGAATATTTTCTAAATGGATCTTGTCAATTTAGTTTTCTGTGTGTTTCTTGTGTCTATATGAGTATGCCTTTCCTTTGCCCGGGAACTTTTCTTCTAAGATCTAGGTGAATACCTGGCCTATGGCATTGACTTGAGATTTTTTCTCCCATTTAGGTTAATAATCAAAAGGTTGGGTTTTTCCTGATGTTACATATTTTCTATCTTCCTCTTCTGCGATTTTTCATATTTCTCGCTCTTCTGTCTAGATCTCTACTTCATATTTGAGTCTTGATATCCTATCTTCTGCTTGATTTATTCTACTGTCAAGTCTTTCTTTTGGGTTTTCTCATTGAGTTATTGGATTTTTCATTTTCAAGTTTATTTCAGCTTGAGTTTTCTTCTACATTTCTATCTTCTTATTAGCAGCATTTCAAGTCTTCCATTATGTTCACCAATTTAATCAGCTTTATGTTTGTGTTTTCTTGGACTTTAGTCAGGTGTTTATTTTTCTTAAGCTTTCCTCCTCCCCTTAATTTCATTGAGCTGTGTCTCTGTGTCTTCTTTAAACTCTTTTACTTCTTTGATGAAGCTTATCATTGTTCTTTTAGTTTATGTGTCCAGGGTTGATTATAGGTAATTTCAATGGGCAAATTTTCTACATGGCTAGCAGGTTTTCATATTGTTGGCATTTTTGCAATGAAGTCTGGACATATGGACTTTATTTTGTTAGTTCTCCGTCTGATATGGACACAGAAAGTTGGGGCAGAACAGAGCATGTGTGGCCACATTGGGCCTAAAGGTAGGGCATAACTCGGGTAGAATGAAGTCAGGCAGATAGAGGGGACTAGGCTGCTTATAGGATTGCTTGCTATTACAAGCCTGGTGTAGATGTGACTTTGTGGAAAGTGGCGTGTGACATGGAAGTAACCTGGAGGATCAGAATAGAGGATTCTAGTTGAAACCTGGAAATGGTTTGTAGTGAAGTAAGAGGAAGCCAACCTAGGCCATGGCACCCTGTATGGACCCCAGACTAGATCCAGCAGACTGAGGAGAAGACATGGATGAGGAGTTCAGGAAGACCCAACTGCCAGAATGTGGAGGAGGAAATGGGAAGTCTAGCTAGTTTGGATTGTTGTAAGTGGTGCCCAAAGGGGCAGGTGGGGAGTACTGGAAGAAGTCGGGAGGGTGACTGTGTCACACTCAGGGTTGGTCAGACTGGACTAGGTCAGTGGATGTGATACCAAGGATAGATCTGCTAGCTTGGATTAAAAACAAAGGTGGGGAGGTGAGAGAGATGCCGCTGGATAGACCCTGAAGGAAGTCATGGAAAGACTGACTGGCCTGGGATCTCAAAAATAACACACAAATGACCTGTCATTTTTAAATTTTTAAATCAATTAAATATTTTTCTTTGGTAGTCTTCTTCAGATTTTCTGGAAAATAGGCCATTGCTGCCTCCAAGAATGACAATTAAAAATATGAACAAAACTAAAAATAAAACAAAACACACAAATAACAAAGAATGAAAAACATAGGAGTGTTTAGAAGGATAGCTTAGCTATACAGTTTCTTTCCTTTGAAGACCTCAAAGAATGAAAAGATGGAGGAATATCAGGATTTAAGTTGCATGGGGCAGGTTAAAAGTGTGTAATTCTGCCCTTCTGTAGTCAGTGGTCCTTCTTAGCTGTGTCCTGCAGAGACAGTGTAGGTTCACCATTTTCACTCAAAGGACATGGGGAAACACAGTGAGAATGTCACAGTCTGTATTGAATACAAAACATAAAAAGGCACCACCAGAAGCAAACAGGATTGGTACCCCAATGGCTGCCAGACTTCAAGGTCTGAAAAGGTGAGAATCTGTGCCCACTGTCTCATTTCCACCTCCTATCTGTGACAGCTTGGTTTGTTGGCATGAGACAGTACTACATCTCTTTATTTAGAGTTAACTTTACTAACTATGGTATCCTTTTCACGATAATAAAAAATTATTACACTGGACCCTGGAGCAGTATAACAAGGGATTGGATAAGTTTGAAGATTGGGTTTAGCAAAACACACACACACAATACTATACATGAATATACATATATACACTTTATTGACCTTTGTATCTATATAATATACATATAAATTCTTTAAAATTGTCAAGAAAGCTGTGCATATCTATATGAATATGGATTGTTGAAATACAATGAGATAGTTTTAATAAATTTTAATTCACAACTAATTATTATGAACTAGTGGTTCTTTTGTTAATGAAGTTAATGAAGAATAAGTACAAAGTAAGGACAGTGTAATATTTTTGTGTGCAAAATTGTGGCAATTTTTTAAATTAGGGATTTTTTAAAATTTTTTTATTTATTTTTACTTAAAAAATTTCCACCTCCTCCGCTCTTCCCATTTCCCTCCCCCTTCCCCCAGCCCCTCCCCCATCCCCTTTCCCCTCCCTCTCCTGTTCAGAGAGCAGTCAGGGTTCCCTGCCCTGTGGGAAGTCCAAGGTCCTCCTGCCTCCATCCAGGTCTAGGAAGGTGAGCATCCTAACAGACTAGGCTTCCACAAAGCCAGTACATGCAGTAGGATCAATACCAAGTGATTAGGGATTTTTATTCACTTGTTTAGTATAAGACATTTTTCAGAATGGGTCCAGAATAAACAGACAGAAGAGCTCGCTTTAGGTGCCAAATCTAACACAGAGAATTATGCATTCTCTCTTAGCCATATACCATTCATCACAGGGGTGTTTTCTTTACAATTCTTACTATATAGAGTGACAGTTTCCATCACCTTAGTAAATGCCGAAGGTGGCCAACCTGATTCCCAGCACTAACGTTTTAGGTAATAGATTTTCTGATCAGCACATCTGCTTATCCATATTTATCTGTTAATGTTCGTAACTCCACTTGCTAATGTGCTCCCAAAGGGGGATCTGTGTGGCCAGCTCTAGGCTTCGCAGTTTCTAAGGAGTTCATTTGTTCACTGGTCTACTGTGTAAGCAGAGGCTTTAACCCAGAAGCCTGCTGTGTTTATTGATCTAGTTCTTCGTAATTCCATATCAAGCAATCACACAATTCATGAGCAGTCTGTGAGGGAAGAAATACACATATTACCATCAGCAGGAGACTGAACTAGCCATGCACTTAGAGGCTCCACTAAGGACTGTAGCCTCATCTGTTTTATGTGGAGGGATTGGGAAGGACCACAGCGAGGCTTTTAAACAAATCAGAGTTATGACTTTCTCCCTCTAAAGTACAAATGTTTCTTTAAGGATTCATTTTGGTATTTGCCTAAGGTTGTTTTTGCCTTCTGTTTGAACAGGAAAGGACATTTTCTAAGACCAAATGAGGTGGTCAGTGAAGCAGTGCTCAGTATTGCTCAGCCTTTGCTCTCAAATGGGTCTTTTCCACTGCAGAGTTCTGCTGAACGTCTGGACCTGAGATACATTTCCAGGGACAGACAGTGTTGGACTCTTCTGATGTGACCTCCGCTCCCTCTACTGGAAGGATGGCTTTTACTCTGTATATTCTTTAGCAAAATCATAATTTTTGTAATGGCTCATTTTAAGAGTTTCTCCAAATAATGGTTCCAGGAGAATACTAAAGTTATTTAGTTAAATTGAGAAATTTTAGAGCAGAATTAAGATGAAACCATTAAATTAATCCTGTCCAGTTGTGCAAAAAAATATATGCAGGCAGCAGACAGTTTTGCTGTGTAGAGGAGAGAGAAGCTGGTACAGCGCTCAATAGCACTGGAGTCTGAAGCAGAGCCGACCCAGCACAGGTCTGCACTGTGTGTCCCCCGATGCTCATGTCGCCGCTGATGCTTCTCACTTGTACCCTGGCTTCTCATGGCTCCCCAGTGGTGCACATGAATGTCCTTGGAACCCTTTCTTGACAACTGAGAAAGTCTTCTCTTCATTTTCCAGCATGCTTTTACACACTTCATGATATAGTAAGTGAAGTGTTCATGTCTCTACACAGGAAACAAAAATTCCCTTTGTATTCTTATGCTTCTAGCCTTTTTTTTTTAAAGTGTTTCTCTGTGTAGTCTTGGCTGTCCTAGAACTAACTCTGTAGACCAGACTGGCCTTGGACTCACAGAAGACTCTGTCTTCTGAGTGCTGGGGTTAAAGGTGTGCACTACCACTGACTAGCTGCCCTGTGACTGTGTCTTTTGACAATAGGTACAAATTAACTGTGAGAGAATCTGCCTTCCTTCTGGGCTCCACTTAAATGCCATTGGGTTTCATGGCCAATTTCTCCACTCTTATTTGTGAACCAATGTGCTAAGAAAGGGGAATTAGAGAGTTTGCAGGTCATTTGCAGAAGGCTCAGATCAGACCCTCCTAACTTAAAGCAAAGTCCCTTTATTCCACATGAAAAAAAAGAAACAGAGGTGGAAGTGCATCAAGGGTGCCAGGGTTGAGCAGCTTCAGCACAGCATCTTCTTAACTCGAGGCTGAAAGCGAAGGGGATTCTGGGTTCATAGTTGGTCAGAGGCTTGGCATGGCTTAGGAATATTTTGGAAGCCAGTGATTATGCAAAGTGAAGTTCATTTTTTTCATCTTATTTTCCATAAATTATTCAGAGCTAAAATGGGATGTTCTACAGGCCAATCCATTGTCCATATGGTGGGGGTGTGTATATTCATTCCTCCTTTGTTGATATGATAAAGAACAGCATGCAGAAGTAACTGTGCTTGGGCATCATTTCCAGAGGAATGAGCAGCAAGTGTGGTGGGGAAGCCAGGTAGTAAGGGGCAGACAGGATGACAGGAGCAGAGAGCTGAGAGTTCACATCGTTTGCCAAATGAAGAAGAGAGAGTACATAGACTAGAAGGAAGGCTGTATGTTCCCAAGGCCTCCAATGCCACGGTGACGTACTCCATCCTGAAAGGCCTGTTAAATCTCTCCAAACTAGAGACCAAGTGTTCAAATGTCTGAACCCTTTCGTGTGTGTGTGTGGGGGTGTGTGTGTGTGTGTGTGTGTTGCTGAAGACTCAAACGGCAAGGCTAACTATGTTCTTTTCCACTGAGCTACATCTTTACACTGTATTGTTCCACAATGCCTTTGTTGGCAGAAGATGTTCTCAGGAAACAAAAAGATGTGCTGTGGTTTCTTAAATTGATAGAAAAAGAGTTGACAGCTGAAGAGCAGTCAGTTGTTTGGGGCAGAGCATCAAGGTCCTTGTACTACAGATCTCCACGGTAACCAGAAATGTTAAGAATGAAAGATTGTCTTTCTAATGGAAAGGTTTTTTTTTAAAAAGAAATTAAACAAAAACAAAAAATAAACAAGCAAACAAACAAACAAACAACAACAACAAAAAAAAAACCCTGTTCTTTCATCCAGAAAGCTGGGAATTAGATTGAATAATTGCCTGGTGATCTCTCTAATATGTCAAGCTCCAACAACCAGGACAAGGATGGGGAGTAATCTAAAGACTCTTACATCTAGGGGCTGTCCAAGCTTCCATGACCAAGACCAAAGATACTTAATAATCTAAATGATCCTTACATGATCTGCATAGCCAGGGACTCTCCAAAGCTCCCACAGTAAGGACCAGAGGTAGCTAATAGTCCAAAGATCTCTATACTATTTGTATGACAAGTCAGAGCCTTCTCTAGGCCCTGGTGCTAGTACAAGTAGCCTATCTCTAGAGCCCATGTTCTTCAAAGAAATGGCATGCACCCTGGGTCAAATCTCGATGTAGCTGTGCTTCCTTGTGCACTGAGGATTGTGTTGCAGCATGAAAACGTTTTTCCTAATTATGCTGTGTTTAAATCTGCTTGCAGTGAAACCCCTGCTGTCAGATGCTTTCCAAGTCCTGATCCTATTTGATGAAACCAATCTGAACTGAGTTTTCTTCCTTCTCTAGTCTTCATGCTTCGCTTCCCTGCCTGATCCCTCACAGATGCTCGACTGACACCCCTCAGTCAGTAATGTACTTTAGAGAGCACTAGAGGAGCATTAGAGAGAAGATAAGACATGAGCAAAGAGATAAAATATCTGAAAGAGATTTAACAGAATTCCTGAAAGATAAATAAAGCCATTGATTTCCACCTTTGTAGATGGCCTTTAAAGGGAGAAGGGCCGTCATTACTGAGTGACTGAGTCCTCTCTGCTCTCATGATTTGCAGCTGCATGATGCAGAAGAATGCAGGTGCATTGATATTTTTATCAGCCACTGGCTCCAGACCACCACAACTCACAGAAAGGGCCAAGTGGATCTTCTCCTAGAGCTATCCTTATTTTCAAAATACCCTTACTTTAGAAAAGTAGACAACTTTAAATTTTCAGTCCTTTTTTATTTCAAGATTGCTTTCTCTTTCATTGAAACAAATCCTTCCCACAGTGTGATGTGTTTTATCTTCTCAATGTGACAGCTTGATTTAGTGAAAGAAAACACCATATATTGGCATCCATATATATATAATAAAGCAATAAAACACATAGCAATACCATAGGGCAGAGCAATTCAATGAACATTCTCTTTCCCTTATCTTGTGTTCTGGGGACAAGTCAGCAAACCTGTTGCAGTGGGTGAGGATTAGTGGAGCCGAGATAGCAGTCAAGCAAAGCTCAAGTGAAGTTCATCCCTACCAAAGGGAAGTTTCTGGCTTATAAGATGTATGACCCCTTTGGCCATCTTGTAATCATCCAAGAAGTAGAAGAAGGACGTGTATCCAGTAGAAGCCACTGTTTCTAGTCTGGGTGTAACCACTGAGATGTTCCTGCACTTCTAAATGCCTTAGCATCATGCTACACATGAAAGTCCAATCTGTGTAAAATGGAGTTGGCAATTTAGGCTCAGGTAGAGCCTGATGCAGCACAGCTTCCCTTATAGTTTTAGAGAAGCAAATTTAAACAGTTTTCAATGAGATTAATGATTTGCTGCTAGCGTTTTTATTTTAATTTTTTTAAATTCCATTTTACATTCCACCCACAATTCTCTGCCCCCCCCTTCCACCTCCTGCCTCCCCCCAGCCCACCCAACATCTTCTCTTCCCCATGGGAAGTCAACAAAGTCTGGTACATTAAGTTGGGGAAGGACCAAGCCCCCCCCCCCCCATTAAATTTGTGCATGGCATTCCACCATAAGAAATGGGCTCCAATAGGCTAGCTCATGCACCAGGGATAGATTCTGGACCTACTTCCAGGAGCCTCACACATAGTCCAAGTTTCACCACTGTCTCCTGCATATGGAGGGCCTCATTTAGTCCCATGGAGTCTCCACAGCTTTCAGTCTAGAGCTCATGAATTTTCACAAGCTTGGTTCAGCTGTCTCTGTAGATATCTCCATCATGATCTTGACCTCCCTTGCTCACATATTTCCTCTTCACTCTCTTCAATTGGATTCTCGGAGTTTGGCCTGGTGCTTGGTTGTGGATCTCTGCATCCAATTGTGTCAGTTACTGGATACTCTATGATGGTAGTTTGATTATAGGAGAAGGCCAATCCAGGCTCCCTCTCCACTGTTACTAGGAGTCTTAGCTGGGGTCATCCTTGTAGATTCATGGGAATTTCCCTAGCACCGGGTTTTTCACTAACCCCATAATGGCTCCCTCTATCAAGATCTTTCTTTCATTGCTCTCCACTCCATCCTCTCCCCACTCAACCATCCTGTTCCCTCATGTTCTCATTGTCCATTCCCTTCTCTTTACCTCCCCTCTTTACCCCCAGTTTACCCAGGAGATCTCATCTAATTTCCCTTACCTGGTGATCCATGTGTCTCTCTTAGGGTCTTACTTGTTACCTAGTTTTTCTGGAGCTGTGAATTATAGTCTGATTATCCTTTACTTTACATCCAATATCCACTTATGACTGAGTACATACCATGTTCGTCTTTCTGAGTTTGGGTTATCTCACTCAGGATGGTTTTTTTAGTTTCATCCATTTACCTGCAAATTTCATGATGTCACTGTTTTTGCAACTGAGTAATACTCCATTGTATAAATGTACCACATTTTTTTAATCCATTTTTCAGTTGAGAGGATTCTAGGTTACTTCCAGCTTCTGGCTATTACAAATAATGCTGCTATGAACATTGTTGAGCAAGTGTTCTTGTGTAATGAATGAGTGTTGTTTGGATATATACACAGGAGTGATATCGCTGAGTCTGGAGGTAGATTGATTCCCAGTTTTCTGAGAAACAGTCATACTGATTTCCAATGTAGCTGTACAAGTTTGCAGTTCCATCAACAGTGGAGGCATGATCCTGACTTCACATCCTCTCCAATGTAAGTTGTCCTCAGTACTTTTGTTGTTAGTCATTCTGACAGGTGTAAGATATGGTATCTGAGTCATTTTGATTTGCATTTTCTTGATAATTAAAAAGGTTGAGTAATTCTTTAAATGTCTTTTGGCCATTTGAGATTCTACTGCTGAGAATGCTCTAGCTCTATACCCTATTTTTTTTTTAATTGAATTACTTTGTTTTGTGATTTCTAGTTTCTTGAGTTCTTTTTATATTTTGAAGATCAGCCCTCTGTCAGACAGGGGATTGGTGAAGATCTTTTACCATTCTATAGGCTATTATTTTGTCTTATTAACCTTGTACATTGCCTTTCAGAAGCTTCTCAGTTCCAGAAGGTCCCATTAATTGATTGTTGCTCTCAGTGTCTGCGCTACTGGTGCTATATTTAGGAAGTGGTCTCTTGTACCAATTCTGCAAGGATTTATCAAGATTGTCTTCTTATTGAGCAAAGACGTTTTAAAGGGTCTGAGAAAAAGATGAGTGCAAATTTATATGCCAGCAAGTCATCCACATAGCTAGGACTCTGACATCTTTTCCTTTTGCTAGTAGGAAGAACGCAATTGTTTCTCCTGAAATCTAGTATTAACTAGAAAAATCTTTTTACATTTATGCTATCACAAATATTGTTCTACATGGAAGCTGTTTGCACTCAGTGCTGTGCTGTTAATTTCAATTTCAAAGGTTTATCTGGAATGAGTTGAGGATTATAAGTGGCATATTCTTCACAACTCACACGGAAAACCCAGATGCACATTCACTAGCTAATAGGAGACAGAATTCTCATTTCATACGCATATGGTTTTAACACAGTATGTCTCCCTGTCAATGTATAAGATGCATAGACAGCTATAATTGAATTTTATGCTAAAATGTTTTAGGGTAGTTCTTAAGGAAAGGGGGTACACAGTAGGTAGAAGCAAAATTATGTGTCTCATACACTTTCTTTGTTTTCTTTATATGTATGTCAAACACGTGCATATAATATTTCTCGAAAGGTCAAAGATCAGCGTCAGGTTTCTTCCACAGTCACTCTTCACTTGTTCAGCGAGACTGGAGAACTTGCCAACTAGCGCCACGCATCCTCGTGTCCCCACCTCACAAATGATACATTTATAAATGCAGGCCGTTACTGACATTTTTACATGGTGTTGAGAATCAGACTCGTGTGTTAATGCTTGTAAACTTTATTGACTGAGTCCTGTTCTTTTTTATTTATTAATTTAATTTAATTAATAATTTAATTAAGTAAATTTATTTTTTAGCAATCTTTTCTCTTTTTACATATATGTATATCCCAGTTTCCACTTCCCCACTCCTCCCACTCCCCTCACTTTACCCTCACCCCAATCCTCCATTCACTCAGGTGTTTCAGTGGGTATTCCCCTTATGATCTTGACCCCTTTGCTCAATTACTACTCCTCCATCTCTTAGACTGGTCTCCAGAAGCTCTGCCTAGTGCTTAGCTGTGGTAATATGGGCGGCGGGGCTGCATCCCCAGCACCCCGGCTGCCTGGCTAGCTTATGCCCAAAATAACAACACACAAACTGTATTCATTTAATCACTGCATGGCCCATTTCTATCTAGCCTCTTCTAGGCTAATTCTCACATATTAATTTAGCCCATTTCTAATCATCTGTGTAGCGCCCCTAGGTGCGCTTACTGGGAAGATTCTAGCCTGATGGAGGAAGGTCATTGGTTAAATAAAAAGAAACTGCTTGGCTCTCATTGGTTAGAAGATAGGTGGGAGGAGTAAACAGAACAGAACGCTGGGAGAAAGAGGAAGTGAGCACAGACTCCACAGCTCTCCTCTCAGGAGCAGACGCCTCAGAGAGATGCCATGCTCCCGCTCTCCTGGGCAGACGCACGCGATGAAGCAAGCCGCCAGGTTAGACATGCTGAATCTTTCCTGGTAAGACCGGTGCTCACAGATTATTAGAGATGGGTTGATCGGGATGTGAGAATTTAGCCTGTAAGGGCTAGAGCTAAAGGGCCAAGCAGTGTTTAAAAGAATACAGTGTCCGTGTAATTATTTCAGGGCATAAGCTAGCCGAGCAGGAGGCCGGGGTGCTGAGAATGCAGCCCCGCCACTCTTATTACTACACTAGCCTATGTCCATCCTGGGTCGGAGCTTCATCGCGTGCATCTGCCTGGGAGCTGGGAGCATGGTGTCTCTCTGAGGCGTCTGCTCCTGAGAGGAGAGCTGTGGAGTCTGAGCTCACTTCCTCTTCCTCCCAGCGTTCTGTTCTGTTTACTCTTCCCACCTATCTTCTAACCAATGAGGGCCAAGCAGTTTCTTTTTATTTAACCAATGACCTTCCTTCATCACTTAGCTGTGGATCTCTGGATCTGCTTCTATCAGTTGCTGGATGAAGGTTCTATAATGACAATTAAGGTAGTCTTCAATCTGATTATAGGGAAGGCCAATTTAGGCACCCACTCCACTATTACTCAAGGTCTTAGCTGGAGTCATCCTTGTGGATTCCAGAGAATTCCCTAGTGTCAGGTTTTTTGCTAGCCCCATAATGGCTCCCTCAGTCAAGGTATCTCTTTCATTGCTCTCCCTCCCCATTCTTCTCCATCTTAGCCAACCCGTTCCCTCATGTTCTCCTCCTCCCTTTAATTATCCCCTCCCTCTCCCTTTCTGCCCACTTTTCTCCCCTCCCCATTCCCAATTTTCTCAGGAGATTTTGTCTAATTCCTTTTCCCCGGGGAATCCATGTACGTCTCTCTTGGGGTTCTCCTTGTTACCTACCTTCACTGGTGTTGTGGATTAAAGGCTGGTTATCCTATGCTTTATGTCTAATATCTACTTATGGGTGAGTGCATACTGTGTTTTTCTTTCTTAGTCTGGATTATCTCACTCATCATGGCTTTTTTTCCTAGTTCTATCCATTTGCCTGCAAATTTCAAGATATCATTGTTTTTTACCACTGAGTACTCCATTGTATAAATGTACCACATTTCCTTTATCCATACTTCAGTTGAGGGACTTCTAGGTTTGCAGGTTTTGGCTATTACAAATAATGCTGCTATGAATGCAGCTGAGCAAATGTCCTTGTGGTATGAGTGAGCATCTTTTTGGTATACGCCCAAGAGTGGTATTGCTGGATCTTGAGGTAGATTGATTCTCAATTATCGGAGAAGCTGCAATACTGATCTCCAAAGTGTTTGTAAAGTTTGCACTCCCAACAGCAATAGAGGCATGTTCTTACTCTGCATCCTCTCCAGCATAAGTGTGTTTTTGATGTTAGCCATTCTGACAGGTGTAAGATGGAATCTCAGAGTTATATTGATTTGCATTTCCCTGATGGCTGAGCATGTTGACCAATTCCTTAAGTGTCTTTTGGCCAGTTGAGCTTCCTTTGTTAAGAATTCTCTGTTTAGGTCTGTAACCCATTTCCCAGGAGAGCCCAATCAATCCTGTACAAGAAAGAAATCTCTGGAAGCTTCACCATCCCTAACTTCGAGCTCTACTATAGAGCTATATTAATGGAAACTTTTGGTATTGGCATAAAAATAGACAGACTGATCAAGAGAATCAAATTGAAGACATTTATATTAATCCACATACCTATGAACACCTGATTTTTGGCAAAGAAGCTAAAATTATACAATGGAAAAAGGAAAGTATTTTCCTTAAATTGTGCTGGTGTAACTGGATGTTGGCATGTAGAAGAATGCAAATACATCCATATCTATTCCAATGCACAAAACTTAAGTCCAAATAGACCACAGACCTCAACATAAAGCCAGCTACACTGAACCTTATAGAAGAGAAAGTAGGAAGTACACTTGAACACATGGGCACAAGAGACCATTTCCTAAATATAACAATAGTAGCACAGACACTGAGAGCAACAATTAATAAATGGAGCCTTATGAAAGTGAGAAGCTTTGTAAGGCAAAGGACACGGTCAACAAGACAAAATGGCAGCCTACAGAATGGGAAAAGATCTTTACTAACCCCACATTGGACAGAGTATTAATCTTCAGAATATACAAAGAACTCAAGAAACTAGGCATCAAAATACCAAATAATCCAATTTGAATCCTATTTTTAATAAAAAATAGTATTTGCTTAAAAATATTCAGAATGTCAACAAAACAGCTGCAATTCTTTTTTGCAAATACAGAGTGGTATTCAGTTAGCAGAACAACAATTATCTTCGTATAAGCTGCATCAGAGACAACTAAAGATGAAAAAAAGAAAAAAAAAACTACTGTACCCATATATAACTAACTTGTGCTGTGCACCAACAAGAACCTGCTTTAAATTTCCATGCCATTTTATAACCCCCAGACTGTACAAAGCAAGATTAGTGGCTATGTAAATACCACCAGTACAGGGTTATCTAATGACATATTCGGTAGTGTGTTAACTATAAAAAAAGGATACTGTATAGTTTAAAAATGAATATTACTCAGGCTTACATTTCAATATTTTTCTTTAAAAGGAGTGAGTTGTGTATGGGGAGGTTAAATGCTTTATAGACAAAAAAAAAAGCTGCGCTAGAACAACGTATTCATCATCATCATCTGAATCCTATTCTTAAGTGAGTAAATATTATCTTTTTTCTTACATTTTTATTTTTTAAATTT
Organism: Microtus oregoni; assembly: GCF_018167655.1. Lineage (NCBI taxonomy): Eukaryota > Metazoa > Chordata > Mammalia > Rodentia > Cricetidae > Microtus > Microtus oregoni. The sequence continues at coordinate 48,109,160 of NW_024543069.1, forward strand.
ACATTATAATTACATTATTTTCTTCTTCCTTTCCCTCACTTTAAGCCCTCCCATGGTCTCTTTATTTCATAAATTGTGTGTTACTTCATTAATTATTAATTTCTTTAATAACCTGAGTATGTACAAGTAATACTATACAGAATGCTCTCATAACTGTATTTCTCATTCTGTATACTGTTACTTCTATGTATCCTTTCAGGACTTATCATTTGAGATTGGATAACTAGTTGGTATAGTCTTTTCTGGGGAAGATTGTTTCTCTCCATCTCAGCACTCAGTACTTCTGAAGTTCTTTGTGTAGAGTTGAGGCCTTGTGGGCTTTCCCTATCCACTTGAGCATGTCTCTTTTATTGTCCTTGTTTAGCTCCTGTTTAGGCAGACATGTTGCTGAGCCTTTGTGGGTGCAGCTTCTGACACTGCCAGGAGGACATCTCACAGCAGTGCCCCAGTCCTCCGATTTTTACCAGTCTGTCCACCCTCTCTTCCTGTTATGTAGATATATCCATTGGGATCAGGCTCCACAAGTCCCCATTTTGACTGGTGGTGGTTTTCCCTGAAAATTTCCCTCTCTTGTAAAGATAAGCTTTCTTGATCTGTAGATATAAAGGCAAATATTTCATATTTCATCAGGAATTGTTCTGGGTTTTCTAAATTAGTCATTCTAAGTTTCTTTTTAAGGTCCACAACTCCACTGACCCTGAGTAGTTGCCCAAGTTTCCAGGACCAGGCATGGTTTGCCCCTAGTGGAACTTGCCCTTACTCCAATTAACTAGAAGTTGGCTACCACCAAGTTACAAGTACACTATTGTACACTTAGGAGTATCATGCCAATGTGGTCATTGCAGCGGTACATAAGAATCATAGCTTGAAAGGACGATAGGTTAGTTTCCCCTTCCTGGAGAATTCTCAAAAACTTAAAAATGAATTTGCTGCATGACCCAGTCCTGTGACTCATTGGCACAGTCCCCAGAAAGAACTCAACATCCTGTTCCTGATGCTAACTCAGTCATGTTCATTGGTGCTGTAAGCATGGTTGCTAGGAAATGGAAACCAATCTCCTTCATCTGATGAATGGTAGTGAAAGTATGATATACATATTCTTTGTAATACTATTCATCCACAAAGAAAAATGAAAATGAAGCTGGCACAGATCATATTACTTGAAGTAACCCAGACCAAGAAAGACATATGTCACATGTTCTGTCTAATGGGAGGCACCTACTTCAAATGACAGTGAAAATGGAGCATTGTTGGGGTGGGGTAAAAGAGAGGATGCTAGATGGGGACAAGTGATCTGTCCAGGAAATTGGAAGAGGGAGGCTGTAAGTAAAGGTATGGAAGGAGATGAAACACAGAAGAAGAAAAGAGGCTGAAATAACAGGTAGGATGTCTGAAAAGATGATAAAGAATCATACTTTAGCTATCTATCTGAAAATATCTATCATACCTCTATAGTCTAAATGAAACCTTCTCATCTGGGCTGATAATATTTCTCCCAATAGCCAAAGTCCATCTAACGACACCCTCCACAGACAAAGTGAGAAGCCATCTTTTGAACTTTGGTCAGGGTTGTCTATGAGCCCCACAAAACATTACAAGCTATTGCTACAGCTCTTGGTTGTTACCCAGTAGATGGAAGACAGTCAGTTTTGCTGAAGACACCATGCACTTCAAATGTAGGACCAGAAGGCCCTTGAGTGGGAACTACCGAGAAGCCATCTTCCTGAGGACTAGCATTCATGGTAACATAGTAATATTATCTTTAAAAAAATCTATCTTAGCCGGGCGGTGGTGGCACACGCCTTTAATCCCAGCACTCGGGAGGCAGAGGCAGGCGGATCTCTGTGAGTTCGAGGCCAGCCTGGTCTACAAGAATTAATTCCAGGACAGGAACCAAAAGCTACAGAGAAACCCTGTCTCGAAAATCCAAAAAAAGAAAAAAGAAAACAAATCTATCTTCCTATATAAGTTTAGAGCACTATAAACCAAACAAAGAAAGATATTTCTTATTCTGGATTAAGAAATCCAAATTTTTGAAATAAAATGGAAATTCATTATTATAACTTTATTCTTTAATATTTTGCGGTATGTAGGACATTATGTGTTCATCTCATTTAGCCCTTCTAATCCCCCGTAAAGTAGACAAAACATATGATGCTTTTTGTTTGCAAGGAACATTCTCCATAGATCTCACCATCCTCCATAGGTCTCACCATCCTCCATAGGTCTCACCGTCCTCCATAGGTCTCACCATCCTCCATAGGTCTCACCATCCTCCATACATCTCACCATCCTCCATAAGTCTCACCATTCTCTGTAGGTTTCACCATTCTCCGCAGGTCTCTCTATCCTCCATAGGTCTCACCATCCTCCATAGGTCTCACCATCCTCCATAGTTCTTACCGTCCTCCATAGGTCTCACCATCCTCCATAGGTCTCACCATCCTCCATAGGTCTCATCATCCTCCATAGGTCTCACCATCCTCCATAGTTCTTACCGTCCTCCATAGGTCTCACCATCCTCCATAGGTCTCACCGTCCTCCATAGGTCTCACCGTCCTCCATAGGTCTCACCATTCTCTGTAGGTCTCACCGTCCTCCATAGGTCTCACCGTCCTCCATAGGTCTCACCGTCCTCCGTAGGTCTCACCATTCTCTGTAGGTCTCACCATCCTCCATAGATCTCACCATCCTCCATAGGTCTCACCATCCTCCATAGGTCTCACCGTCCTCCATAGGTCTCACCATTCTCTGTAGGTCTCACCATCCTCCATAGATCTCACCATCCTCCATAGGTCTCACCATCCTCCATAGGTCTCACCGTCCTCCATAGGTCTCACCATTCTCTGTAGGTCTCACCGTCCTCCATAGGTCTCACCATTCTCTGTAGGTCTCACCGTCCTCCATAGGTCTCACCATTCTCTGTAGGTCTCACCATTCTGAGCCCTCATCTTCTTGCTGCAGTGTGTGGTTCTACCATGGGCCATCTCTCATCTGCTTTGCAAAGAAGTATTTCCATAAAAAATCTGCAGTACTAGTTTGTAGGAAATATAAAAATACAGGTGAACTTTTTAAGCAAATGATAAAGTTTCCAGATAAGCCAATATTGCATATACTGTTAGATTCCTTCACAGAGAGAGGGGATTCACCCATACAGTGGAGTGCATAATCTCTGACTATGGCTCACACAAATGAGTGAGTCACAGATTGAGTGATATTTTTTCATTTGGTTTTAGATTTCTTTGTGGTGGAGAATTTAGTTGCTCATCTGAAATAGTATCACTCCGAACAGCCTGGTTTTGTCAGAAAGACAGCTACCTCTTCACAGCTGGGTGATGCTACCTGGTCTGTGACAGGCATTGCTGTTTCTGTTGCTTCTGCGTACATGATTAAACATAACTATCCTGGAATCTTCAGTATCGCTGGAGCTGAAGTGGTGTGTACAACAATATTCATGGCTGCTTGGAAAGACGTGTTCCTCTGTCATGACAAGCAGAACAACACACATTTGTTCTGCATTCTGTTCTGTTGTTCTAGTTATATTTTTTTCTTTTCAACTTTTTCTTGTTGGGAATATTCATGTATTTAAATGGCAAGAAAAAGCAAGCCTGCCAGTTTTCGTCATCTTGGGGAACAGTAAGATCTTTTCTTTAAAAGGTGCATTGTATCTACAGGAATATGTATCCACATTGGATAATACAGGGAATACTGTTGAGTTTTTCTATTTATTTATCTAGAAAAAGAAAACAATGTGCCATAGGATACAATCATTCTGTAAATACACTCTTATTTACTTGGGGTCTCATCAAATGAGCTAACTTAAATGACTTAGTATCGCTTATTCTGTAAGTGCATGTACTTCTTTCTCACTCAAATAATATCTAACATTCAACATGAAAATTAAAAAATGTACCTTTTATGATGATATTTAAAATGAAAATAGTAGCGAGACACATATTGTTATAAAAATAATTTGTAAGTGAGTAGTTTATAAATAAAACATTTTGGGGTGTGTGTGTGTGTGTGTGTGTGTGTGTGTGTGTGTGTGTGTGGTGTGGAAATGGCAGAGTAGGCACTGTTAGAAGGAAAGAGAATCAAATCGTCCACAGTATGGTTCAGGAGAAAGACTTTATTATGGATATGAGAGACAATACACAACTGAGGCATCTGGAAGGGTCCAGACTAAACTGGGCCATGAGAGGAGACAAAGAGAGAGAGAGGGGGAGAGCAAGAAGAGCAGAGAGAGAAAGAGAGAGGGGGACAAGAGAGCCAACAAAATTTATAGGATTCAGAAGTTAGGGGAGAGGAATGAAGACCTTGAGTTAGAAAGGTTTAGGGTAGGATACTGGCTGAGAAGAACTGAGGGGAACCACATTGAATGAGCCTAGAGGCCAGGGTGTGCTTTGCTATGCAAATGGGCAGACATAATTAGTCATTTGTCCTGAGTTTCTTTGGGACCTGGCCAATTACATAGTTAAAAAAATAATCTAAAACCCATCATTAGAAGCATTTGAAACCAAATGCTCTGCTGAAAATGCTCAGGTGCTGAAGATCGTTCCTTTGTATTTACCCGGTATTTAAATGCTGAGGGTTCATTCTTCAGTGACCATAGCAATACTGCCTGCTTATAGGTTTTTTTTTTTATCATTTTTTAAAATTCAGATTTCCAAATGATTGTTCAGGTCTTTCTGCAATTTCATGCACATCTCATCACCCCCTGCCTTTGTTGGTTACAAGACCCCATGAAATGAAGCTTCCATCTATGATATTTGTAAAAGTGTGGCTTTGGAGGCTTAGTTTTCTCCCTTATAAATACCTGGAAACTGAAGAGAAGAAAGTAGACAACCTAGAACAAACAAACAATGTAGTCATGATCTATTCACTTATGGTCATTCAGGAAGGCCTGATATGATCTCAGTTCAGTTTTTCTTTTTTTTCTTTTTGAGCCAAATTTTAATGCTTGGTATGATAAGTACACATGAAATAAACATTGCTAAAACGTGCAAATCGGTAACTGCTCTTATAGCAACCTACCAATTAGTCTCTAATCAATGCAATTATCTGGATCTGCAGCTAATTTGTGGTAAAGAAAATATGTTTTAGTTAAAAATGAAAAGAGTCTACAAGTCTGACTTAGTAGTCAGTTTTGCTTAGTAGAGTGAACCTTAATTCTTAGGCAAACTCTACTTTAGGCATTGCCACAGTTTTAGATTTTGATGGCCCAACACAAACATGGCCACATGCTTGTCTTCTATACTCAGAAGGCTCAGATGTTGGGCATCATAGTGGATCTGAGAACATATAAGCTACTTTGTGCTACCACTATGTCCTAACAATCTAAACCTTACATTTCCATATTTGCAATATGAAATCTTAGAGTATTTATAAAAAAATAAGTAACATAAGTCAAATAACACATGAAACAATTTCACCATAATTTTCTTCCTCTTTACAAACCAATTCACAAACTTGGAGATAGAATTTATTAATTTGTCTAATATAACACAGTGGTAGAAGTGATTCACACTTGAATTTGGCTCAGCATTCTTACAGTATACATGTTACCATGTAGCCCTGTTAAATGAAACTGCGAAGAACAGCTGACTAAACCGCTGATTTTTTATTCTTTCTTAGAATTCGGTCAGTCCCAGCTAGGTAAGGAAAGAAAGAAATCAGACAGAAATATTTGGAATGTCAGAGTATTGTGAAGTAATCATAGAGACCCACACTGAGTCAGAGTCTGTGTCCCAGGGGCATGAGAGAGTTTTGTAGTTCGAGCTCTGAGGATTCTGAAATTTGCTGTTGAAAACCAAATTAAGCGGATTTGTTCATTTGATACCAAGTAATCAGTTTAGTATTTTCCAGAACATTTCCAATACTGGGATAATCTTATTGACATTTCTTTAAACATAAATATAAGATTTTCATGACATTTAAAATTCTTCCTTGATAATCATGCTGCCTCATTAAAATACCATTTATAACTTTGTATTTAGCATATGGATTGTGTAGTGCTCTATTCTTGCCTCTGCCTCCTTCAGTAAATCCTACTGGCATGCATCACCTCTACTAGCAAAGTTTCAGCATGTCTATCTCCAGCAGCGGCTCCATGGTGTCTCTCCAACTCCGCCCTTCTTTCAGTGTAGCTTTCCCTGCCTACCTAAGTTCTGCCTTGCTGTAGGTCCAAAGCAGTTTCTTTACTAATCAATGATAATCACAGCATACAGAGGAAAATCCCACATCAGAATTGTGACAATGATGCTTCTTGACTCAACAAACAGATCCCCAGTCCAACTGATGAAGACATTGTACAATGAATCAATAACAAAGACTTTGTCCCTGTGTGGATTTCCAATACCTGGAGACATATTTGATGCTATTGTAAAACATCTTACTAAAATATTAGTCTGATTTATGTTATGATGTCATAAAAATTAAATGTTTAAAATTATCTACAGGTTTGACTGTATCATGAATATGTGGTTGAACTTACATTTCTAATTGTGTTCAGAGGGATACATGAATATCTTGATTAATAGCATGAAATCTTGGGGTTTTATGCACTGAGGCAAATTATTAAAAGAGAGAACTGTAGAAGTGGCATTCATCCCAGACTCTTTCCTGACTGCAGCAGAGAAGCGTCGGTGCAGTGTTTCTAGTGTTAATGGGGTAGAAAATGAAGAATAGCCATGAAATGTTGGCAATGATGGTTGTAGGATGAACATAGGTTGAAATTGGATTTGTAAAGGTCTGTGCATCAGCTGTTTTTTTTTCTTTCATCTGATTGAAAAATAAAACAGAAAATGGTAAAATTCCGCAAGAATTTGAGAAGCATGGTCCTTTGAGATGTTAAGGGACTAAGATTAATTCATCAATGTCCCTTCCCTTGTGTCTTACATGAGGAAACCGAGGCTAAAATAGAGGAAATGGGTACTGTAGTCTTAATCATTTGACCCAGCATGTTTTTGTGGACCATTGAATTTAAGAGGTTCAAAGTCAAGCTGGAGTAATTACTGTGGAATAAGAACTGTCCTGGGGCTGCTCTTTCTCCTCTTCCCTAATTCTTATCAAAACCATTCCTAGCCTTCATTGTTTACCCAGTGTTGAGCCTTAGGGAGAACTACAAAACACAAGACAGTCTGAACCTATGCAGTGTTTGAGTCATTATGTGCAACTTCCATTGGGGAGTCTTAGAAGTAAAGCAAAGAAGCCACATCTTACAGCTCCCCCCTCACACACACTAATATATATATATATATATATATATATATATATATATATATATACTCATATGTGATAGAGAGGCAGGGTATTTCCATGGAGCTGCAGTTGGCATCACCAGTCTCCTACCTTAGTCTTCCAAGTGCTGGCATTACAGATGTGTGCCACCATACCCGGCGACCTAAATTACTCCTAAGGACAGAAATAGGAAATTTATTTGTGTGTTGAAATTTAATCTGATGCAAACAGAGGCACATTTTGTCATGGAAAACTTGGAAGTTATGCATGTACAGATGAATTCTTATTGCCTTTATTTCTGTTCCTCTCTGTCCGTTTTACAGCATGGAAATAATAGAATGGAGAATTTAATGACCAGGAAAATAAAACCAAACCAAGTCATTTAATGTGGACTCCATAAGACAAACATACATGCATGGGGGCAGAGGGGCAGGGAGGAGAAATCATTCACATTTATTTCTGAAGCTCCCAAATTTTAGATTCTATGGCAGATGGAATGGTTATTTATATAGCTAAAATGAGAACAGCATTAATTTTTGTGAAGTACTTGAATTCATAGTGTCATCTTACCCTGGTTAGAACAAGCTCCATTAACAACAGTGCGGGAAAATGCTGAGTTTTGTACTCTGAGGTGCTGCTGAACCAATCATAGCTCCTCTCTTACTGTGTTGCCCTCTGCACTATCCCTCTCACCTCCGTTCACCCACACAGCACCAGAAAATAGAGTTCCTGTCATTAGGAAATGTGTAGAATGTTGCAACAATAGAAAGGGAAAGAAAGACAAGAGCAAGTGCCAGTTGTCTGTGTCACTTCTCTGGGCTAACTGATGACAAGGCTGCTTAAGTTCACCGTCTTTCAGGGTGGCTGGTATTTATTTTTGAATGCAATGTTTAGGACATCTCTACCTACAGCTTGGGTTTTCATTATCTTCAGCAGCATGCCATCTTGACAAAATGATTACAGAAGATATTTTTTACATTATTTTCCATTACTTGAATTTTCACACCATATAACACCTGCTGCCGGAGAGGAACATGATACCCTCACCTCACAGTGGTGAGGGCGAGGAAGGCAGAGGAAAGAGAAAGCCTCCAGCTCAATTGTACAGCCAGCTATAAGTATGTTACAGCCGCCAGCAATGTTGGTGACCAGACACAAAATCCAGGAAAACAACTTTACTTTCATTGTGGGAGTCTACCTTGGGACCACATGGGATGCACACCTCTCAGCTTTTTGAAAGGTTCTGGAGTTTTCTCAAGCTATCAGACTTAGAATGTGTTGAAGGTAAAGACTTAAGGGAGTTCATTCCCCCTTCCCTGGGAACATCTGTGTGTGTCACCTTCTTTCTCACTTCAGGCCTATGTTGGTAGTCAGTGTGTAATTCATTTGGGATTATTCCATCTGCGGGTGGATCCAACTATATCCAGCTCTAATGTTGCTGATGTTCAGGCTTTCTTTACAACCACAAGCATTGTTGATCTCTACCTAGCTCCAGGTCTCCTTGTGTCATATCTTTCTTTACTGATGCTTAAACTCCTATAAGGTGAACGTCAGAAATGACACAGAGAAGAGTGAGGAGTGAGGGAGACACATGTGCATTTATTGATAATAAGCAAAGATACGGATTCATCTCTAATTCATTTCTAATTTAACGTGAATAGGCACCTTCTTCCAGGTAGTCTTAATGAGCTATATTCAACTTAGGACACTACTAGTGTGTCTGTTATTGTCGTATTTCAGAAATCCTCAATATGCTGAGTTCTCCTTTAAAACCATGTGTTTACTATTTATTAAATACCTGCTTTTCAATAGTCTTGGTGTTATGGTTTATGTAAAACACTGCAAGTCCCCAAATGGCAGCCATTGGCAGTGGGTCCCAAGACCACGGAGAGCCGTGAAGGTAGCCTGTTCCCAGGTAGGGAGCCTCCGAGTGGCCTGTAGGCCATGAGGGCCAATGGGTCCTTTGCAGAGAGGAGTCACGTAATGGATACGAAACTGAGATGGCTAGGCACGCCATGCAGAGTGAGATTGGATATTTATTTAGTGGGTTATGGAAGGAAAGAGGAGAGGGAGGGTGAAGAGAGAAGAGCAGAGGGAGAAAGGCAAAGGGGGGGAAGGGGAGAAGTGGGGAGAAGGGAGAGAGGCATAACCTTCCTCTTTGAGAGAGAGACACAAAAGAAGAGAGCTCAGGCCAGAAGAAGAAGGAAGATCTGTCTGCTTTGGTGGATGGGGGAGGGATTGGGTGGGGCTTGTCTCTTAAAGGATCAGGACAGACCATTACATTCCATTTCTTTTTTATAATAAAATGTATGGAGGTTAGGCACTACAGGTTAATGGAATTGGGGTGGCAGATTCTCAAGACTGCTTCCTGCTTATCTGTGGGTGTTGTCTGGGGGAGGGGCTGAAAAAGCTAGGTGCTGGTCACATCCTGGGATAGCTGGGCTCTTTGTTCCTGTCAAGTGTTTGTGATATGGAAATGTCTGGTTTCTCTTGTACCTGTTTAAAGTATTGGCAGAACAGAGGACAAAGTTAAGTTTAGGAAAAAAAGTTTTAGGACCGGGGAATTGAGAGGGGTGTTTAAGGTGACATGTTTAAGGTGGATCCTTCGATTTAGCTCCCTCTAACTTACAACAATTTTTTGGGTTTATAAAAACATAAGTTTAAACAGCAGCATATTTATATCAGAATGACTGTGACAGATACTTTTTGAACAATGAAAAATATTTTTAAGACTATGAAAGTCAGCATAAGAGAGAAATTTGACAACTTGTATTTGTCTTCACACCTTTATAACTAACTTACAGGTACACACCTTAATAACTTATATTTGTATTTTGCTAAAATTTTTTTGGTGAGATTGTTCTTTTAAACTGATAAAACTTCTCAGTTGTCAAACTGTATCCAAGGTCTTTGAGAAGGATAAAGTTTTACTTAAATTATTGATTAAAAAATGACAAAGAACTTACTTGTTAGGCACCTAGCAGTACTCCTCAAGGAGGTCATATTTGCCTTTCAATGTTTAGTTCACGGCATGCCAGGCTCCAGAAAGATCCTGTGGGCTAAGAAATTTGTAGGAAGACAAACCTATTTTGACCTGAGCAGCTAGGCTGTCAATTCCAGTGATTCTGTCCACTGTCTGGTAATCTTCAATTTAGATGAAAGACAGTTTTGTCCAGTGGTCAGCATTTGGCAGTTGAAGCAAATTGTGGATGGATGTTGTTCTGTGCCCATTTGCCTTCTGTCTTCTTTGGTGGAAATAGAGTGCTGGTGCTAGGAGCCAACCTGTCTCTTTTTGTTATGAAAAGTGTTTTTTTTAAATAATTAATGCCATATTCCCCAGATCTCTGAGCAGATAAGGGCTGTTTACTGAGTATAGACAAGTTATAGCTACAGTATAGAATCTGCCTGCAGAACTGAGTCTGAGCTTGACTGCACTGGCTCTCAACAGGTAAGATTTACACTCCTAAAAAGACAGAAGAAAACCTGCTTGCAATAGAAGGTTAACAGCAGAACTGACAATAGTGGTTTTTCTTGTAAGAGACTTTAAAGTACATACCAGTTTAACACATGAGAATTATTGTTTCATAGTCTGGAATGAAATAAGCATATTGCATTTAAGTTACATGTATGCACACACACACACACAGAAATTGAACAGGAATTGGGGAAGTGGATGCTCTTGGTGGGACCTACCAAAGGCATGCTACTTCCCAAAATGCACACATAACAGAGTCAACACTGGGGAACCAGGCAGGGAATACCTCAGTAAAGGTGGTGGGACATGGTCACCTAACCTGGCTCTCAATTAAGATGGTGGTAAGGTCACCTGACCTCAGTCAAAATGGCAATGGTCAAATGTTGTATGGAAGAGAGACCTAGAGGCGTGATCTGCCCTGTTGCCGTGCCGCAAGCCGCGATGGGGAGTAAAGGCTGGAAATGAAAACAGCAGCCTCATGGATCTGACCAATTTTGTCGGCCGCGATAGTGGTGGCCGGGGCAGTTTGAGGAAAAGCGAAGCCAGTGGAAAACCAGAAGAGTGAGGATTTAAGTCTGTCCTCACTGTATTCGGTGTTAGGTAACAATGTGGTCAGTATGTTTTTCCCAAATAAGACACATTCTAAATTATCAATACTTCTTTGATTTCATTAAAATTTACCCAGAAGTTGTCTTATCTTCCTTTTTTGTTGCTGTTAAATCTGAGGTTTAATTTTTGGTGTGATTTTGTGCTTATTGTAAAATAAATAGGTACAAGTATATGAAATATCTAATGATGACTTTGACTCCTTAAGTAAGGTTGGGGAAATAATATCATCATATTATATCTAGATACATAATTTCTTTATGCCCTACTTGTTTTTCATAGCTTTAATATTAATTCTATGATTTTAAATGTGTTTAAACTGCAGCTACAACACACTGCCTTCAGAGAATGTCAAGTGTCAAGCCATCAGGTGCTGACTGGTTGTTTTATTGTTCATCTTGTTGAATGATAAGATTTGAACACGTTTTAGTATGGAACAATGAGGAAAATAGATTTTTTGTTCTGTTTCCAATTCTTATTGGCATAAGTATTATTGCATTTTTCTTAACATTTTTAGCATTTTTTCAGTGGGTAAATGTCTAGATTTATTAAAAATCAATCAGTTGTACTTTAATATACAATATTTACTAAAATATTTTGCTTTTATTTCCTTATGCATTTTCCTTCATATTTTATAACCTAATTTGCATTCTGACATATGCAACTAATAAAGAAAATCACTTGAAGAGACAACTTATAAATATCTAAGTTCTCAGTATTCTCTACCATCACATTTCCTCTTTCAAAAGGCTTTAAGTAGTCCCCTTTGAGGCTAACTATATTTTTCTAAGTTCTCATCATTTATTTTGATTTCATTATTTCCTTAAAATTATTTTTAATTTTAATAGTCTTTATCCAAGATATTCAATACCTAAGCCCAGTTGTCTATTATCTTTTGGGTACTATTATTTTCAGGTGTGTGACTTTTGTGTACAGGTATTTGTTTAATTCAGTGAAACTGTGTTACTGTCCCTGTCTAAAATACCTCATGGTCCTATTAAAGAGAAGAATGGCCAATAGTAAACCAGGAGCAAGGTTAGGTGGAGTTAGTAGGCAGAGAATATAAATAGAAGGATAAATCTGACAAGAAAAAAAAGGAGCAAGATAATCAGAAGAGGAGGACATCAGGAGTCAGCTACCCAGCCACTCATGGAGTAAGAAGGAAAGAGGAAAGAAAGGTATATAGAAACGGAGAAAGATAAAAAACACCAAGAAACAAAGGTAGTCTGTATAATTTAAGTTAAGTTGGGAAGAAACAAGCCAGGAATTCATAACTAACAATAAATCTCCATGTGTGATTTATTTGGCAGCTGGGTGGTGGGCCCCACCAAAATGTCAAAAGAGTAAAATATCCCACAACAATTATCTCTTACTATAGAAGCTAAAACATTTTATTTTACTAGTAACTTTGATGTTTTAGCATGGTTATAAGCTTTTTATCAATTTTCAATATAAAATATTAATTAGCTATCTTCAGAAAATATATCAGTGGTTATTTTCACTGTTGATTTATATTGAAAATGAGAAGTCAGTTGTTTTATCTTCTGTCTGCATATGTATTTAGCCAAATCAGAGTTCACAGTTACACACAGAGGCATAGAACTGTGTCTAGAAAATGACAAGTAATGTTCATCTCTGGATAATGTTACCACTTGTCTTAAAATAAAGGAGAAGGAAACCTGATAGCAGGCTTTGTCTGCACCCAAACTGCTGCCAGTTTGGAATGCAATCCAACAGGTGATGAAAGACGCAGTTGTGGTACAGACTGCCTACTCAGTGAGCATGAAGACGTTAAACTCGGGAAAGGAACATGGGCTGAAAAGCCGGAAAGTGGGAAATCCTGCTTACTGTTTGGCATATTCTGTGGCCTTTCATCGGTGGGTAGGTAGAATCAGTAATATTTTAAAGATTACTTCATTGAATTTATTAGTAAAAATGCAATTCAAAGTGTTTACATAATTCAGGAAGTATTTTATATTAAGGAATGTATGAGTTATAATATTTAATAAATAGTTTTCACTTCAATTGTTTATAAGTACTTTAAATTGTTTTCTCATATAGTTTTGATACTCACTTTGCCAAGGTATATTTGAAATCATAATCTTTATGTTAAAATGTTATAACCCTATTACATTTCTGTCTGAATCTGTCTAATTCAGAATGAATTTATAACTTACGTAGTTTAAATTATTGGGTTTCTTCATGTTCAGATAACTTAATGTTTAACTCTGATGTTTTGGTCACTGATAAGCTAAATATATTTGTACATCAATTGCTCTGTGGTTCATTAAAGAGATAAAAGAGCAAATAAAACCCTTTCTCTCTAGTCGAGCAAATGTATGCATATTTATATATATGCACACATGCACACACAAAAGGTAGAATATTCACAATGTGGTAAGAGAAACTTCACTTCTATCTGAGGAGTCTAGAAAGAGCTAAACATAGAAGTATGGAACATGGGTTTCTCCTGAGTGCAAATTAATGTTCAGTCCAACATACAGCAAAGTGCTATGGACATGGTTGTTACTGAGTGTAAGAAAGTGATGTATGCACATGTGATGCCGTGCAAGATCAAAGCTGGTTTAGAGTGTAGAGAGACACTGTTTGTTTCTAATAATGCCCAGTAGGTAGACGGCAGCTGAGAATGGGTGGTGTAATGTCTAGAGATGAACTGAAAGACATGGATGCTAAATAGATCATAGGATTGCTATGTTTGAATAAGGTACAGAGCTCGCATTCTGCACAGAACCTAGAACAGTTACACTTGGTGGTAGAGGAACTATGTCACCATCTCACTCCTTGTAAAGATACCAGCAAGGGTTGTACAAAACAAGAGTGGCTGAGCTTGTTGTAAAAAGTTTAGAGAGAATCAATTTGGTGGAAGTTCTAAGAGAAGTAGAAATTTCCAGAGATATTTCAAAGGTATAAATACATTCTCATTCCAACAAAGAGGAATAAACACATAAGGGAAAGATAATTTGTGCATGATTACACACAGATAATGCATATTCATAACTGAACAAGGTGATCAGGTGTTGCTTTGTTGACAGACACTAAGACAACCCTTTTATACTTCAGAAGTTTGGAGCTTGGAGTTGGTCCCAGCATCTTTTAGTTTTTTAATTATGATAAAAGTTTATGCACACTTTCTGAACTATTGGCTATTACCAAGTTTCTAAAACACAGTAATAAATTAGATTAATTCCATTTGCCTGAAATCTTTACTCTTTTTTCTGTATTATTTTCATGTCATTGAGTTTTGTTGCTCTGCTGTTTCTAATTTATCACTTAGAGAATGAAAATATGTATTCATGCTTTTTCAAGAATAATTTATCACTGCATTAAAGAAATAGAAATGTATTATCTTCCTGATTTTCATTGCAGTTTTCTTTTGAATATTTGCAGATTCAAATTAAGTAGAGAGCATGTTAATTAGTGTGCAGATTTTTTAAACTGTCTATAATAGGAAGCTAATTGGTGTTTTCCTTAAAGAACAAATTTAGAGAAATGTGATTTGAAAGTTTAGGGCTGTTAATCACACTGAACCAAGTAGAAGAGACTATTGATTGAATAAAATAAGCATTTTGATTGTTTAACTACCAGCTTTATTCTCAGAGAATGGAATTAACTGATAGTAATACCTGCAACACTTAACCCATGAGAATTCTGACCAGATCTGAGTTCCTGTGTTTTGCCATAGTAGGTACATGCAGACACAAATTGGTCTATGCAGTTTAGGTTAAACTGGGAACATTGGGAATAAATGCATGAAAATAACTGTAAAAAAATCTTGGAGTAAATATGATTTATAAATGCAAAGTGTCAAAAGACATTCTTACAGATGTTTGGGGGAAACCAAGGTATATTTTGTTTGTTCTGAAAATAACTCTGAAAGGTGTGAAAATAGTTGGAAATAAAAGGAAAGTGTCTGGGCAAAGTTAAATGGTAAGCAGTGTTTTTATTTGTGGAGGAACTGAGCTGTAGATGGATGGGTAGGATAGCTACAGGTTTAAGAGTCGTCTTAGCCAATGCAGTGCTGAGGCCCCAGGGAGCCATGCTAGCTGCACCTGGATGAACGTGAATGCAGCAGCGCAAGACGCTAAGAAGGACAGAGACTGATTGGTCCTTGGAGGTCAGCTGACAACAGAGAGCAGGAGAATCTGAAGTCATCCCAGGACTGCTTAGAGAAGAAACGTACTCTGGGCAGAAAATCTTGTTTGCACACACTGAAGAAGGTTTCCGACTTCTACTAGATAATTGGTAGGTAGAAACTACATTCAGCATCAGTGAACAGATTTTACCTTAGAAAGCAACCGAAGTATCTTTCTGGGAGTTCTGCAAGAACTAAGTTTGTGATTGCTTCCCAAGAATCCAGAGACAATTGCTGAGAATACAGCTTCCCCAACTTTTGACTATTTGTTTGGCTGGAGAGGATTCAGGCAAACAGTGAGCTTTTCATTGGCGGTATGAGTGCACACACTAACATATGCCCGTGCTAGCTGTTGTGAATTCTTTCCAACTGCTACTTACAGTTTTATTTAGAGAAGTTGAGCAATTAAATTAGGGCCTACTTCAAATACCAAATATGTCTAGATTTAAGTGTTAAATGTGGGAGAAACTACGGGAGATGGGCTAGGACAAAACTTTCTAGTCAATATTTGTAAAGAATTTAGAAGGCCAAATGTTTCAAATGAAAAACAGTTTTTGAAGTTCATCTGTTAGCATGTCCCATATTAAGTAGATGCTTCTAGTGATGGAGACTGGAAAACAATTGGAATACGTGATGCATACAGATGTCTTTTAACAGGGACAATTTGAAATTCTCTTTATCCAATGTCATTGCCCCTGTGTCAACATATTTTTATGCTTGTTTGATGAATAAAGGTGGTAAAAATATTTCTTTTTGGGGGGTGAACTTAGCAGCTCTTCATTTTTTTTTAATTTATTTATTATTAAGGATTTCTGCCTCCTCCTCGCCACCGCCTCCCAATACCCTCCCCCTACCCCGATCAAGTCCCCCTCCCTCATCAGCCCAAAGAGCAATCAGGGTTCCCTGACTTGTGGGAAGTCCAAGGACCACCCACCTCCATCCAGGTCTAGTAAGGTGAGCATCCAAACTGCCTAGGCTCCCCCAAAGCCAGTACATGCAGGAGGATCAAAAACCCATTGCCATTGTTCTTGAGTTCTCAGTAGTCCTCATTGTTCGCTATGTTCAGCAAGTCCGGTTTTATCCCATGCTTTTTCAGACCCAGGCCAGCTGGCCTTGGTGAGTTCCCAATAGAACATCCCCATTGTCTCAGTGTGTGGGTGTACCCCTCGCAGTCCTGAGTTCCTTGCTCGTGCTCCCTCTCCTTCTGCTCCTGATTTGGACCTTGAGATTTCAGTCCCGTGCTGCAATGTGGGTCTCTGTCTCTGTCTCCTTTCATCGCCTGATGAAAGTTAATATTCAGGAGGATGCCTATTTGTTTGTCTTTGGATTCACCTTCTTATTTAGCTTCTCTAGGATCGCGAATTATAAGCTCAATGTCCTTTATTTATGGCTAGAAACCAAATATGAGTGAGTACATCCCATGTTCCTCTTTTTGGGTCTGGCATACCTCACTCAGGATAGTGTTTTCTATTTCCATCCATTTGTATGCAAAATTCAAGAAGTCCTTGTTTTTTACTGCTGAGTAATACTCTAATATGTATATATTCCATACTTTCTTCATCCATTCTTCCATTGAAGGGCATCTAGGTTGTTTCCAGGTTCTGGCTATTACAAACAATGCTGCTATGAACATAGTTGAGCATATACTTTTGTTGTATGATAGGGCCTCTCTTGGGTATATTCCCAAGAGTGGTATTGCTGGGTCCAGGGGTAGGTTTAAAAGAGCCCTTTTCTCCCTGCCTTCCCCATATATACTCACTATCCCCTCTCCTCCATTCCGAACTCTAAATCTAGAGCGTGGCATCTTACTGTCACTTTGACCTGCAGGTGGTCTTTTTATATAAAATCACAGGCAGTAGAAACAACCCCGGGCATAATCCATGATGCCTGTGTGAATCATTGCCAGTTCCACACTACATTCCCTATTTGAATTAGATTGTCCATCTTGGGTCCCTTTTCTCCACTTCTTTGACAGACTTAGAAGCAAGGCTGATAGCTGCCTAAATTGATATCTAACTGGGGAAGCAAAATATGAATCAAATTTTTTAAGGGCAACTCATAATGTGTCAGTATTGTAGTCATACGGCAGTTGCAGTTTTAAGGATAAAACAGCCTTTATTTTTCCCATAACCACATAGTTCTCAGAAGGCTTATGGCTTGAGGAGCCAGATCCTACATAGAGATTACAAAGAAGCAGGCAGGCCAGTCAGTTATTGCAGGGCCGCCTTACCTCCTCTTCATGCATGTCTCTTCTATTTTCAGTGGCTCTCTTACTTTACTCTAAGAATGGGATACACAGCATTTTTGGCTAGCCTATTCTAAAAGGAAGTCCCAGGTAGCATGCTGCTGGTATATGCTTACCAATACCCTGACTACCCTAAAGGAATATAAACCAGCGATAAGGGAGCATACTCCCAGGCTTCCTAGTCTTTTTGCTTGAGCATCCTCTCAAGGTAAACCATCTGAGTACCAGGAGAAGCAGTTTGCTCTATAAATGGGTTGAGAAATGACAGTTGTCAGTGACGAAAGGACAGATGCCTTCCATTTGTCATCTGTTTCATTAGTTTAAAGCAGCAAAATAGATTTTAAATGTCTTAATGGTTTAACACATGTAAATTTATTAACACAAGATATTAATGCACTGCTTATGAGTTTTGTTTGCATTTGTTGTGGTCAAACCTTGTGGATATAGGAAGGCTATTATCACATCCAATTTTAGAGCATTTTTCTTACTATTCCATCACAGTCAATGTTCTATTGATGCGAAGAGACACCATCACCATGGTAACTCTTAGTAAAGAAAGCAATTAACTGGATTAAAGTTTCAAAGGTTTAGTTCATTATCATCATCACAGGAAGTACGGCAGCACTGCCTAGACACCGTGCTGGAGAGAGAGCTGGGAGATCTACATCTGGATTGGCAGGAAGTAGTAGGAAGAGAGAGAGAGAATCATCAAGCCTGGCTTGGACATTTGTATCTCTGAAGTCCATCTCCAGTGACCTACTTCTTTCAAAGCCACACCTGGCCAAACAAAGGCACAGCTCCTAACATCAATCCCTAAACATTCAAATAATGAGCCTGCAGGTACCATCATTATTCAAACCACCAAAACCCTCATACCCATTAGCAATCAGCATTATTGCTTCTCTACCCTATTCTCTTGCAGCCATTTCTCTACTTTCTATCACCAAAGATGTGTCTATTCCAGACATTTCAGATAATGAACTAACAGTACAATATTTTATTACATAATATATTTGTTTCACTTGGCATAGGTTTGCAATGTTTAGCTACAATATAGCATATAGCAGTAGTTCATTAGTTTTAATGTTATAAATAATATTGTTAATAGACCATAAAATTATGTGTTGTACTTTTTTTTCATGAAAAAATGGATCTTTTCAAAAGACTGTTGGTAAACTTTTGATTAATACCCAAGAAAAGAAAATAATGTAAGTGGGGAGATGAGGCCACAGTGCAGGTTTCCCAATAGGAACTTCAGAGCAAGACTACCCTGTGGCAGGGTATGTGAACATCTTGAACAGCTGCCCTCTTTGCACAGTTATTGGTAGGGGACTCCTGAGTAAGGGGACTCCTGAGAGGAGCCCTGAGGTAGAAAAAGATGTAAGATTTATCTCTCAACCAATCACATTCCTTGGGATCCTGTAGTCTTTCTTTAAGAAATGATCCAAGTATGTAATTTCTGTAGGTAAATTTATTGTTAAAATGCACACCTATTAGAAATGTTTCAGGCATTTGCTTATCCAATTAAGAGTTCTGAATCTTATGCATATTCATCAACTGTTTCCTTTCCCTTGGCAGCTTTCGAAGATAGAGGATTCCACTTCCTTCTATTGGGTCAAATTTTCTCTAATAAGAACCACTGCACACAGGACAGCTCAGTAGATGCTGTTGACTAACAGACCTAGCTAAAATTTACAAATACTGCTTTTGTGCATTCTGCATCTCCTCTTCTAGAAATTACTGAGACATTCTTAGTATTGCAAAAATCATATGGAAATGGCCTAGAGCTACTGGGTGACTTCCCAATGATGTCACAATCCGGGTAATGACAGTAAAATAAAAACCATGATTGCCTACCATTGACAGCAGAGTTAAATTCTCTGGATTAAAAATATGCATGCATTTTATAGTCTAACAAAAGTACAGATGGTGCATTAAAAAACAACTTATGAAATACTTTTCCACTTAGCGTCTTTTTTTCTCTGTTCTGACACATAAAGTGACAAAATTATAAATAAACTCAGATTTTAAGCTTTAAAATTGATGAACAAATTGAAACTAACTCAAAGTACGTTTTTGAAGGTGAAAATGGGTCAATGACTCTGAGTTGTGACTTTGTGTAGAGTTGAGCAGTGCTGCATATGTAGTGTTGTCGAAATTCTGAGGCGTTCAATTGAATTATTCTTTTTGTCGTGGTGAGAACACACTTTCGTCAGGGTTTCTATTGCTGTGATAAAACAGCAAGACCAAAAGCTAGATGGGAAGGAAAGGGTTTATTTGGCCCACACTTCTACATCATACTTCGTTATCAAAGGAAGTCAGGACAGGAACTCAAACAGGTTAGGAACCTGGAGCTGATGGAGGGGCCATGAACTAGTACTGGTTACTAGCATTTTCCCCCTGGTTTGCTAGACCTGCTTTCTTATAGCACACAGGACCACACAGGGATGCCACCACCCAAAGTGGACTGTACCCTCCCCCATCAATCACTAATTAAGAAAATGCCTCACAGCCTCATCTTCTGAAGGAATCTTCTCAGCCTTCCTTTCCGATGACTCTAGATTGGGTCAAGTTATAAAACTAACCAGCATGGAGGGGTCAGAAGGTAAGAAATGTCTCTGGATTGTCAGAAAATTGGAGGAATGAAATCATAGAAAAGAGATCCTCACTGAGGGTATCATCCTCTCTATATAGAACTTTGTAACTCAGCTATTTCTGCAGTGTTAACTTGTCGACATAGGTTTCTGTCCTGCTTGGTCCTGCAGCCATTGAATCTCAAGAAACACAAAGAGGCTTACATTAATTATAAATTGGCTGGCCTAGCAGCTCAGGTTTCTTATTAACTGTTACATCCTACATTAACCCATAATTCTTGCCTGTGTCAGACACGTGGCTTGTTATCTTTTATCAGTGGGGCATTCTCACCTTGCTTCTTCTGTGTCTGGGTGACAACTGCAGACTCAGCTTTTTCTCTTCCCAGAATTTTCTTGTTCTGGTCGCCCTACCTATACTTCCTGCCTGGCTACTGGCCAATCAGCATTTTATTAAAATATACAAGTGACAAAATTTTACAGGGCACAAACCGTGGTCCCACAGAATTAGCTCCTCTTCCTTCTTCCCCAACCTTCCACTGTTAGCAAGACTTAGTATATGATCTTAATTTTCAGAGTTCAATCTTATTCCATCTATTTTCTTATTCAAAGGTGCCAGATGACTATTCAAAAAAAAAATCAATCTTAGACAGAAGGCAATTTTTAAATAGTACAGCTAGCTAGCTGCTAGTGTTAATGGGGACAAATCCACATAGCTTTGAAAATTATTTGCTACTGATATCTCAATGCTATAATAATCACACCAACAGATATCTTAGCTGTATTTTTTAGTGTTCACTGAATACACACTGCCATCATTCTAGATAGTATACTCTAAGATATTCTATATTCTTTAAGTACTCAAAGGGATTTTTTTTTTTTTTTTGGATTTTTCGAGACAGGGTTTCTCCGTAGTTTTTGGTTCCTGTTCTGGAACTAGCTCTTGTAGACCAGGCTGACCTAGAACTCACAGAGATCCACCTGCCTCTGCCTCCCGAGTGCTGGGATTAAAGGCGTGCGCCACCACCACCTGGCTCAAAGGGGTTTTGAATATGGTGTTCGGTGAAAATCTAAAAAAGATTAAATTAGTTTACTAGAAGACAATGATCATTCTTAAAAATGGCACTCCTCATTCTGCACTCTCTTATAAGGTATATCATACCACTTACATAGCTGTAGGAAGACCCTGGCATTCCATCCTGAGTTATAATGATAGGGAATAGTCACCTTTCATCCATGTCTAAGGAAGGAAGAGCACAGGTTATTTTCCCAACTTTAAAAGTTTCAGTTAATATTCTTTGCATCACTGGGATTAATCTCTTGCATGTTCAGAATGGAATGTCTGCACTTAATAAATAAAATATGCAATTCTCATCCTGGAAGTATGAATGCTTGTCTGCTGGGGCTAAGGAGAATGCTTTCTTATATTAGATGGGCATTCAGACCAAATTTCTTAAGTGGTATCTTTAACCTCTGAGTTTTCATTGTCCAGCTATACCCCCACCACTTAGTAAGAGTTTATATTGAAAATAATGAAGATGAGGAATAAGAATAAGATCCATAGGAGCTATTTCCACACCCACCCCCCAACATTAGGGTGATTTGAAACAAAAGGTTGATGATGAGGATTGCATTTGAAACAACTTAAAGGATGGGTAAAATTAAGTCATTATGAAGGAAACAGATGGTGAAGGAGTGGGAAACAGAATTAACAAACAAGTGAAGAGACAAACACTTGATGTGTTCAGGAGGGATAGCATAGAACACCCAGATGGCAGTCATTGTTTACTATAGCGGGACAGTGGAGACGGGCCCGGTATGTACAATGGAGACCAATGCGGTGACAGGTTTTAGCAAGCAGAGACCATACAGGTCTGTCTGAGCCGAATGCTTCTCTCATTTATTGCTGGGCATATACTGTATAGCCATGAATTTATCCATTATTTAATACAAGACTTTATACATCAATAGGTCCATTAATATGTATGTTTTTATTATTATTAAACTTGACGTTTACTTGCACCTTAGCTGCCTGACTGGAAGTCGAATGTACATATCCATTGTTTCTGTCTTTCATTGTTGGTTTCCGTTCATCATGCAAGTGGTTTGCTTTTATTCAAGCTTGAACAGCACTAGATCAAAAGCTAGGTTCAAGTAGCAAATGGATGAGCCAGAGAGTAACATTGCTCTTCCTAGAGTTCAAATCTACACTTGAATTAAGCATGCTCTCTGAGAGAAACACAGAAGAAGAATGCATGCAAAAGTCACTTTGTATATTTGTGTGTGTTTTAATATTTATGGTCTCGTTTGCTTTGATTATCATGATGACTTTTGTGCACTTGACTGATATATGATAAAATTTTGATATTTACACTGACATGAAAGAATATAAAAATAAGTTTGATGAAATATCTGAATGCAGGCCTATATTTATTGAGTATAGATGTAGGCATTAGGAATATTTTAAATATATATGTAATAATTTTTAAATTAAACAGTGAAATGAGTAGTGTATACTGTGTTGATGATAAGGAGATTTGGTTTCTCTTAACTCACTTTCTTCTTTTCTTGGATGACATTCATATTTATGTTTTTATGTAAAAATGACCAAGCACAGTGTTGTCCCCAGCAGAGAGCTCAGGAAATGCTAGGTGCCTGGTATTGGTGAATGAATGACTGCTTACTGATTTAGGATTAGCCTTAATCTCACATGATTTCTACCCAATTTTCTTCATTCTAATTAAGAAATTTTAGAATTGAATGATTGATTGATTTGGAGACAAGCTCTCATGTAACCAAGGAAAGTTTGAAACTCAGTGTATAGTTGAAGATGACCTTTAACTTTTGATTCTCTTGCCTCCAGCTTCTGAATCCTGGGATTACAAGGTAAAGCTGAAGTGTACCTATTTGTGAGATAGGAGGGATTAAACACAAATTATTATATGAAAGATAAGTAATTAATAACTGAACAACATCTCAAGTCCCCAGAAATTTAGAATTGTTTTCTAGTCAGGCTTGAGTCCCCTAAAGATAAAAAGAACCACAGTATTATTTTAATTATCACCTGATATGAATGATTCTGAAATGAGTGATTTAACAGCAATAAAATTCTTTCCTCATTTGAAAATTTTCAATCATACTTATAACGATAGTATTCTATGCCTCATAGAGAAATTATATTGATTAATGTGAGTTAAGCAATTGCGAAACAGTACAGAGCTCCATACCCCCAAGGAAAAACTACACTGCGGAAATGTACACCATTGACATCAGTTATTTTTATTCGAGGATCACGGAAAACACCTATTCAAACTCACCAGGGCGTTACTGGAGCTAATTGAGTGATGTTCACACAGCACCAGAAAGTGGGGGAAACTCACCTTCCCTTGCTATTTAAAGTGTGTTTCAGAGGTTAAATGACGTTTGCAGGTATTTACTGTTTATATTGAAAGTTCATATAAGTTCCTGCTTTACAATCCTCCTTGTTCACTACACACCAGACTGTCCTGTCCCTGTGGTTCTCTGCATCCTCGAGCACAGTAGCCCTCTGCTGCACCTGTGCAAAGTGGAAGAATCTGCAAGCTGCATTTGTGTTGGGAACATTAATGTTTCCAATATAATGATTATTATGTAAATAAGCACAATAAGTTTTAGTACTGTTTCTTGTTTCCTTTATCAATATAGTAGACTTTATTATATTCTTTCTATAGGATTCTCTGTGAATTATGTTCTATGAGAAGGTCATGGTACCATGTTTGCCCTGTAAGTCTATCCGCTGAACTGTAAGGCTTGCCAGTAAGATGCAGGTTGTGAGAAAATAAAGATTATAGCCATGTTGAATTCCTGGTATATTTATTTAATTTTTATGGTATTTGAAGGCTTTGCCATGACATCTAAATATTTAAAATTTTTGAAGGGGTCTAATGTGGGAGTGATTTCTTATTAATAAAGAAACTGCCTAGGCCCATTTGATAGGCCAACCCTTAGGTAGGTGGAGAAAACAGAACAGAATGCTGGGAGAAAGAAGCTGAATCAGGGAATCGCCATGATTCTCCCACTCCAGACAGACACAGGTTAAGATCTTCTCTGGTAAGCCACCTCGTGGGCTACACAGATTATTAAAAATGGGTTAGAGCAATATGTAAGAGCTAGCCAATAAGAGGCTAGAGCTAATGGGCCAGGCAGTGTTTAAAAGAATAGTTTCCGTGTAATTATTTCGGGTATAAAGCTACCCGTGCTGTGCCGCTCTTATTACAACAGAGGTCCAAATGTGAAGTTTTGCTTTAAAACTTATGAGATCTCTATCCATCACCAGATGAAGATTCTATGATGATATGCAAGATATTCGTCAGTATTGCTCTAGGATAGGGTCATTTCAGGTTC
The DNA here is from genome assembly GCF_018167655.1 of Microtus oregoni. Taxonomy (NCBI): domain Eukaryota; kingdom Metazoa; phylum Chordata; class Mammalia; order Rodentia; family Cricetidae; genus Microtus; species Microtus oregoni. The sequence continues at coordinate 48,133,852 of NW_024543069.1, forward strand.
CCAATCCTCAGCTGCCCAAGGAACTAACTGGGAACCTCATCTTGGGCACTAGGGAGCCCCTCTAGGGTCAAGTCGCTTGCCCACCCTAAAGTGGCTCCCTTAACTAAGAATTGTGGTTCCGTGCTCCCCTATCCACCTTTCCTTTATCCCAATTCTCCCGTTTCCCAGGTCCCCCCTCCTTCCCTTCTACCTTTTCTCTCCCCATCTCCCCTTACCCCCATCAGTGACCCACACAGGAGCACTGGACTGAGCTCCCAAGGTCCCAAGGAGGAGCAGAAGGAGGGAGAACATGAGCAAAGAATTCGGGACCATGAGGCGTGCATCCACCCACTGAGACAGAGGAGCTGATCTACGGGGAGCTCACCAAGGCCAGCTGGACTGTGACCGAAAAAGCATGGGATAAAACCGGACTCTCTGAACATGGCGAACAATGAGGGCTGATGAGACACCAAGGACAATGGCAGGGGGTTTTGATCCTACTTAATGTGCTGGCTTTGTGGGAGCCTAGCCAGTTTGGATGTTCACCTTCCTAGATATGGACGGAGAGGACCTAGGACTTAACACAGGGCAGGGAACCCGGACTGCTCTTTGGACTGGAGAGGGAGGGGGAGAGGAGTGGGGGGAGGGGGAGAAGGGTGGGAGGAGGGGGAGAAGGGTGGGAGGAAGGGGAGAAGGGTGGGAGGAGGGAAAGGGAAATGGGAGGCTGGGAGAAGGTGGAAACTTGTTTTTTGTTTATGTTTTTTTTCTTCTTTTCGCAATAAAAAAAAACTTATGAGAGTACTCTATTCTTAGCTCTCTTCCCCCTTCATTATCTCTTTATCACTGTATTTCAAGTGGATCCCTGCAGGCCATTCTCAGCTAATATCCTTTTCCTGATTTAATGCATACTACCCAGTTGGTGATTGTGTACAGCACAGGCATTGCATGATTAGCTGTGTTATCTCTATTCTTACGTCTATTTAGTTAGCTGGTACCAAGAGGCCCCAACCCTGTCCAGAATACCATTCAATTAGCATCATGCTGCTGTCTAATCATTTTTGCATGATATCTGTAAAACAAGAAAATAATACTTTACAGCTGCAAGGGAAGGATGAGTATAGATTTGACGTCTCCTATCAGAACTTTCTTCGTCCCCTAACAATAAGTAGATTGAGGTTGATTTGTTTGCTGTGCCATTTAAGAAATATTTTATTTTCCTTTTTTGGGGGCTATGTTTGGCTGATAATGACTAAAAATTTAGGAAACAATAAGTTATTCAGACCAGGAAAAATCATATATAAAATTGAATTGTAAATGTTTACAATTCCAAAAGATCTTAGAAGATTAAGTATGATGCATGTGTGGAGTGCCTGGGAGGTATCTCTGACAAGCAAGGGGACCTGACTTTGTTTCCCAGCACCCACATAAAATGTCAATCTCACAGACATAACTGTACCACCAATAAGAGAAGAGACAGGTGGAACTAGAATTTATTAACCACTAACAACTTGATAAACTGTGTTTCCAATGAAAGACCATCGAAAAGGACGACACTCAATATCAACATTTTTCCTCCAGATGCTTATGCCAGGTATATATCCACCTATATTTGTACATTCACACACATGCAACTGTGTATTATACTACATCCTTAAACACACAAAAACATTGAAAAGTAGACATGTTTCTGAAGGTTCAATAAAATATCGCTACAATAATAATAACAAGAAGAAACTATCACTGTTTTTCTGCTCCAGTCCACACATAAAAATGATCTGCTTCTCTATTATGTTTGAAAAAAAAAATACAAACATTCTGACATAAAGTAAAGCTTGGCTACCCGTGTGGGACTTAAATCATACAGCAAAAAGAAAGCGTCTTTAGAGTGATAGTCGGATTTGAATTCTTGAGATATGAAGTTTTTAGTTTTCTTATTCCTTCTTCTAAACTGACAAAATATTTCACAAGTGAGGAAAACATTAAAAGTGTAATGAAAACACAATGCCCAAGATTGCATAAATGCATCTTGTTTTATTTATGTTTCTGGGTGTTTTAAAACCAAATTATTGGGTTTATTCACTGTTTTGACAGAGGCACGATGAAGAGTGGAACCTAATGATTGTTTCATGGTTCTATTCAATAGAGCTGGCACGGGGAAGCCATGGGCTGGGCGGCAGTGCCAGCACAGTGTTGATCACGTGTGCTTTGTCCCCTTGATCAGATAAGACTTATTCAATTCCTTCTGGATCCATATTACAGAAGTTTGTGAACAGGTGTCCCACCTTTAAACTAGATGAACTACAGTACATCTGTGTTCTTACCAAAGCAATTGTTTTGTCTGATTAGTTTACCATGAACTGATTTATATTCATTTAAACTAGCAAAACTCTCTATAGTTTTCTGTTTTCAACCCAGATTTTTACTTCATTCTGATTGTGTTTGTGTGTAGGTTATGTGGGAGGGACTTAATAGTGGACATGAAGATGTTTTGTGTGCACGTGGAGGCCAGATGTTGACATCAGGCATTGTCTTTACTCATTCTCAATGCATTTACTGAAGTGAAGACTCTTGCTTAACGTGGAGCTCATCAATTTAGCTTGCCAGCTTGTCCCTGCAGCTCCTGTGTCTCAAATCAAGTATGTGATTTTCAGGTAGGCCACCATGCTGGGCCAGCATTTCTGTGGGTGCTGGAGGTCTGAACTCACGTCAAGCACCTTATCCACTAAACCATATCTCTAACCCAGCTGGACAGAAATGAGTATACATATGAACAAACATGAAGCTTTTATGTTGTGCTAGCAAAAGGCACAAGAAGATACATTAGTATAGCTCAGTTTTTATTTGAAGAGACTGTGTCTTTTTTTATATTCTCTTTCTCAGGCCACTATCAATGTTTACATAAACATATTTACTCATGACGCAATGACTATAAACCACATACACCAGTGGTGAACAGAGTTAGAAAGAAGATAATTTTTTATTTGAAAAATGAAAGACGTGAACGTGAATCTGGAAGTCATAGAAGTCACAGGTAAAGTTGGTAACAAGGAAAAGGAAACATGAAGTCTAAAGTCATCAGGAAATTTGAGAAAATGTAGGAGCATTCATTATACTGAAGGTGTCATATGGAGAATGATATGCCAAAGGACATGACTTCCGTATGATCAAGTGGAGATGTTTTATTCAAATGAATTATAGGAGGCAGATAGATCCGTGTCCTCATAGATAGACATTATGGCATTCACAGATATTAAACAGGTTTGACTCTTCAAAGGGAGAGATTTGTAACCTGTTTTCTGGCCAGAAGGCTGGGAGAAGACGTAGTTAATAGCCTTGTGACCTTTGTGCTATCTGTGTGCCCAGGCCACACCAGATTCTCCCCCAGACATGTATCTTGAAATAAATGGAGGGAGAAATATTAATAAGAATTAGGGCACAAATCATCTAGGCTTTAAAACTACCAGTGATCAGCCTACATATTGATATATTGTATAAAAATTGCAACCTTATATACTTTATAATAACTTTGATACCTTTACTAAGTATTTGTCTCCACCAGAATTGAAAGCTAGAACAAAGTTTGGTATATGTGTGCTGAAGATGCAGCTCAGTAAGCCAGAATCTACTTCAGAGCATTGTCGGCTGACATGTGATAGCAGACTGTAAAAAAGAAAAGATATTTGATATTTGTCTTTCTCTCGTAAGACATAAAAAGTCTAAAGAAAAATCAGTCTTGGGTTATTTTACTAATTTCTCTAGAATGAATTCAGAACAGGTCATGATTGGTAGAAAGACTTTTCACTCACCATTGTGGAGAGGATATTTCAAATTTCTGAAATCTTACTCAGAACCACAGGAGTATTAATAGATAAACTCTCTCCAAATATAATCATGCTCTGAGCACTGAATCTAGTCACTCAAAATGAATTTAGGGAGAGCAGTTTCTTTCCCATACAGGAGAGGAACAAGACAAGTGAGCTTGTACAGTTATTGTGTTAGTGATGTGTGCTTGTGATGCCAAACACAGATCTCCACTATGTCTAGTAAGGAGATGGTATCCCTGACAATCAGCTGCATCTGAATTAAAGGGATACTTTTAGGACCTAAAAAAGTCAACTTAGGAGCTATGTGTTATGTTTCAGGCCATATTAATGTAGCTTCACTATTTCTGGGTCTGTAGTAAAGAATAAGATCATGGCCAGGAGCATGGGATAGGTATGAGCAGCCCACCCCATAGTGGCTAGGAGGCTGAAGGAGATGAGAGAGCAAGAGGGAAGGGTGTGGCTCTATCCCCCGAAGATGTTGTTCTGCCTCTCGCACTGTGCACCATCTTCTAATAGTGCACTTAGCCATAAATTTTCCCATGGCCTGAGCCACTGACACAGCTAAAGGCCTTATACTCCAATCGCTTTCCCAGAGTTGGAACTCTGACCATCACTACTTCAGTATGAGGCCTGCATCTCACAACCATTTGGTATATATTTCAGCTTGAAATCATAGAAGACTTCCTTGTCATTTTCATAGTATTTTGAGGAATATAAGAAGCAAAAATGAGTAGAGCAATGATTGAGATTAAATCAACTCTCTAAGCCCACCACACAAAAGAGTAACAGCTCCTTCAATGTTGTACATAAAAGCAAGGTTCACAAGTGAACTAAGTCTTAAATAGAGAGATTGTAATGGGTCCTTAAAGTGGATATCTGCATGGAGTTATTGTGTCTTCTGCTGAGAGCATCATTGCCATTATAAGAAACTGTTTTCATTAACCAACATGTGCTCACTTGTAGTATTAACAATAGCCAGCAATCTATGGACAGAAACCCGGGAACGAAGATCAAAATGATTCTTTGGAGAAAATCGTGTATGACAGATGCACTTCATCAACTGGTTTAGTTTCTCGCCTTTCTCTCCACTGCATATTTTGTGTTTCATAAATATTTTTATTTGAATTTTTTTTTAATTTTACATAACAACCACAATTCCCCCTCTCTCCCTTCCTCCTGCTCACCCCTCCACATTACCCTCACCTAACCCCCCTTCCAATCCTCAGGAAGAGTAAGTCCTTTCACAGGGAGTCAACAAAGTCTGGCATATCAAATTGAGGAAGTCCCTCCACCTTTCATCAAGGCTGAGCAAGGTATCCCTTCATAGGGAATGGTCTCCAAAATGTCAGCTCATGCACTAGGAATAAATTCTGGTCCCGCTGCCAATGGGTTCACAGACTGCCCAAGTCACAGAACAATGAAGCACTAAATGTGCCTAGTTTGGTCCTATGCAGGTTCCCTAGCTATCAGTACAGAGTCAGTGAGCTCCTACTAGCTCAGATCCTCCATCTCTGTGGATTTCCCAATCGTGATCTTGACCCCTTTGCTTATATGGTCTTTCCTCTGCCTCTTCAACTGGACTCTGGGAGCTTGGCCCAGTGTTTAGCTGTAGATCTCTGCATCTGCTTCCATCAATTACTGGATGAAGGATTTATGATGACAATTAAGGTAGTCATCAATATGCTTACAAGGTAGGATCAGTTCAGGTACGCTCCTCAGTAATTATTTAGGGTCTTAACTGGGATAATGCTTGTGGATTCCAGGGAATAACTAGTTTCTTGCAAGCCTCATAATGGCTCTCTCTATCAAGATATCTCTTTGTTCTCCCTTTCTGTACCCTCCCCCCATAACTCAACCATCCTGTTTCTCTTTAGCCTATCTCTTCCCATACCCCTCCCCATTGTCCCAATTTACTCAGGAGATCTTATCTATTTCTCTTTTCCAGGGGAAATCATGGATGTCTCTCTTAGGGTTGTCCATGCTTCTTAGCTTCTCAGGAGTTATGGATTGTAGCCTGCTTATCCTTTTCTTTACATCTAATTATCACTTATGAGTCAGTATATACTGTGTTTGTCTTTCTGGGTCTAGGTTACTTCACTCAACATGGTTTGTTCTAGTTCCATCCATTTGCCTGCAAATTTCAAAATATCATTTTTTTTTACCACTAAATAATACTCCATTGTGTAAATATACCGCATTTTCTTTATCCATTCTTCAGTTGAGGGTCATTTAGGTTGTTTTCAGATTCTGGCTATTATTAATAATGCTGTTATGAACATAGTTGAACAAATGTCCTTGTAGTGTGAATGTGCATCCTTTGGGTAAATGCCTAAGAGTCCTAAGGTAGATTGAATCCCAATTTTCAGAGAAACTATCACACTGATTTTCAAAGTGGCTGTACATATTTACAATCCCACCAGCAGTACAGGAGTGTTTCACTTACTCCACTTCCTCTCCAGCATAAGTGTGTTTTTGATGTTAGCCATTCTGACAGGTGTAAGTGGCATCTCAGAATTGTTTTGATTTGCATTTCCCTGATGGATAAGGATGTTGAGTAATTCCTTAACTGTATTTTGGCCATTTGTGCCTTTTCTGTTAAGAAGTATCTGTTGAGATCTGTACCTCATTTTTTTTTAAATTGGATTATTTGGTATTCTGATGCCTAGTTTCTTGAATTCTTTATATATTTTAAAGATCAGTTCTCTGTCAAATATGGTGTTGGTAAAGATCTTTTCCATTTCTGTAGACTGATGTTTGGTCTTGTTGACCTTTTCCTTTGTTATAGAGGCTTCTCTGTTTCAGTAGGTCCCATTTATTAATGGTTGCTCTCAGTATCTGTGTTACTGGTGTTATATTTAGGGAGTAGACTCTGATGCCAATGCATTTAAGGCTGCTTCCCTCTTTCTTTTCTTTCAAGTTCAGTGTAACTAGGTTTATGTTGAGGTCTTTGATCCATTTAGACTTGAGTTTTGTTCATGGTGATAGATATGGATCTATTTGCATTCTTCTACATGTCAACATCAGTTAAGCCAGCATTGTTTGTTGAAGATGCTTTCTTTTTCTATTGTACAGTTTTGGCTTTCTTGTCAAAAATCAGGTGTTCATAGGTGTGTAGGATTATGTCAGGTCTTCAATTCTATTTGATTGATCCACGTGTCTGTTTTTATGCCAGTACCAAGATGTTTTTATTACTCTTCCTCTATACTATAGCTTGAAGTCAGGGATGGTGATTCCTCTGGAGGTTCTTTTATTGGACAGGATTGTTTTGGCTATCCTGATTTTTTTTTCTATATGAAGTTGAGTATTATTCTGTCAAAATCTGTGATAGAGTTGTGATAGAATTTTGATGAGGACTGCATTGAATTTATAGATTGCTTTAGATAAGATTACCATTTTTAATATGTTGATTCTACCTATCCAAGACCATGGGAGATTTTTTTCATTTTCTGATATCTTCCTCGATTTTTTTTTTTTTTTGAGATTTAACGTTCTTGTCATACAGGTCTTTCATTTTTTGGTTAGTGTTACCCAAAGATATTTTGTGTTATTTGTGGCTATTGTAAAGAATAATGTTTCTATGATTTCTTTTCAGCCCATTTATCATTTGTGTATTAGAGGGCACTGATTTTTTTTTTTTTTGAGTTAATCTTGTATCCCAGCTGAAGGTATTTAATAGTTGTACAAGTTCACTGGTAGGAATTTTGGGATCACTTATGGATACTATCCTATTATCTGCAAATATCAAAAATTTGACTTCTTCATTTTCAATTTGTATCCTCATGATCTCCTTTGTAGTCTGTTGTAGTTTTATTGCTCTGGCAAGAACTACCATTACTATATTGAATAGATATGGAGAAATGGGACAGCCTGTGTTGTTCCTAATTTTAGTGTAATCACTTTGAGTTTCTCTCCACTTAGTTTGAAGTTGGCAGTCAGATTGCTGTATATTGTCTTTATTATGTTTAGATATGTTCCTTATATCCCTGATCTTTCCAAGACCTTTATCATGAAGGGGTGTCTGTTTTTGTCAAAGGTTTTTTCTGCGTCTAGTAAGGTAATCATGTGATATTTTTTCCTTTAATTTGCTTGCATGGATGGATTAAATTGACAGATTTTCATGTGTTGGACCATCCTTGCATCTCTGGGGTGAAGGCTACATGATCATGTTGGATGATTTTTTTTGATGTGTCTTGAATTCAGTTTGGAGTATTTTATTGAATATTTTTGTATCAATGTTCCTGAGAAAGATTAGTCTATAATTTTTTTCGTTGTTTCATCTTCATGTGATTTGGCAATCAGCATGACTGTATCCTTATTTAAAGAGTCTGACAATTTTCTGTCCGTTTCTATTGTGTGGAAAAATTTGAGGAGTATTAGTAGTAGCTCTTCTTTGATATTTTAGTAGAATTCTGTGCTGAAGCCATCTGGCCCTGGAAATGTTTTCTTTTTCCTTTTTTTTTCTTTTTCTTTCTTTTATTTTTTTGTGGGTGGGAGACTTTTGATGACTGTTTTCTATTTCCTTAGGAGTTTAGGCTTATTTAAGTTAAATGGTCTTGGTTTAATTTTAGTAAGTCGTACCTATCCAGAAAATTGTTCATTTCTTTTATGTTTTCCAATTTTATGGAATACAGGTTTTTGAAGCATGTCCTAATGATTCTCTGGATTTCCTCGGTGTCTGTTGTTGTGGCTAACCCTTTTCTTTTCTGATTTTGTTAATATCCTCTCTCTGGTTTGTTTGGATAAGGGTTTACCTATCTTAATTGACTTTATAAGGTAACTAAATCTTTTTTTCATTAATTCTGTATATTGTTTTCTTTGTTTCTATTTTATTAATTTCATATGAGTTTAATTATTTCCTGACATCTACTCTTCTTGGGTGAGTTAGCTTCTTTTTTCTCTAGAACTTTCATGTGCGTATTTAAGTTGTTAATATGAGATTTCTCTGGGAACTTTACGTAGGCACTTAGTGCTTTGAACTTTCCTCTTAACACTCTTTTCATAATGTCTCATAAGTTTGAATATGTTGTGCCTTCATTTGCATTGAATTCTAGGGAATCTTTAATTTTGTAATTTCTTCCTTGACTCAGCAGTGATTCAGCTGAGTGTTTTTCCATGAGACTATAAGGTTTCTGTATTTTTGTGTTGTTGTTGAGTTCTAACTTTAAGCCATAAGATACAGGGATTTATTCCAATTTTTTGTGTCTTTGAAGATTTGCTTTATGACCAAGTATGTGATCAATTTTAGAGACATTTCCATGAGCTGCTGAGAAGGTATATTCTTTTGTGTTTGGGTGAAATATTTTATAGATGTCTATTAAACCCATTTGAGTCATAATATGTTCCCTTATTTCCTCTGTTAAGGTTTTGTCTGGCAGACCTGCCCATTGGTGAGAGTGGGGTATTGAAGTCTCCCCCTATTAGTGTGTGGGATTTGATGTGTGCTTTAAGCTTTTGTAATATTTCTGTTACATATGTGGGTGTCCTTGTATTGGGGGCATAAATGTTCAGAATTGAGACTTCATCTTGAAGGATTTGTCCTATGATGAACATGAACTGTCCTTTTCCATCTCTTTTTATTAATTATAGTTTAAAGTATATTTTGTTAGATATTAAGATAGCCATACCAGCTTGTTTCTTAGGTCTATTTGATTGGCAAATATTCTCTCAACACTTTACTATGTGCTAAAGTTTTTCTTTGAAGTTTAGGTATATTTCTTGTATGCAACAGAAGGATGAGTTCTGTTTTCATATCCATTCTGATACCCTATGTCTTTTCATAGACAAGTTAAATCCATTGATATTAAGGGATATTAAGGACCAGTGATTGTTAATCCCTATAATTTTCTGGTTTTGTTGTTGTTAGTGGTGATGGTAGTGTGTCTGTGTTTCCCTTCTTTGGAATTTGCTGGTATGAGATTATCTATTGTATGTGATTTCGTGGGTGTAGCTACCTTCCTGGGTTGAAACTTTTCTTCTAGTACTTTCTGTAGGACTATATTTGTGGCTAGGTATTGTTTAAATCTGATTTTATCGTGGAATATCTTGTTTTCTCCATCTATGATGCTTTGCTGAGTATAGTAGTCTGTATCTGCAACACATCTGTCCAGGACTTTTGGCCTTCAGAGTCTCCATTGAGAAATTGGGTTTAATTCTGATGTTTGATTTATATGTCTCTCGGCCTTTTCCTTTGCACCTCTTAGTATTCTTTCCTTATTCTTCAAGTTTAGTGTTTTGATGATTATGATGATTATATGGTGAAGGGACTTCTTTTTAGTTTTTGTCCAGTCAATTTGGTGTTCTGTAAGCTTTTCGTACCTTCATAGCCATTGGAAGAGTTTTCTTCTGTGATATTCTCTGTGTCTTTGAGCTGTAGTTCTTTTCCCTTTTCTATCCTCATTATTCTTAGGTTTGGTCTTTTTATGATGCTCTGGATTTCCTCAATGTTTTGCATTAAGAATTTGTTGGATTTGACATTTTCTTTGACAGATGAATCTCTTTCCTTTATTGTATCTTCAATACATAAAATTCTCTTTTTACTTCTTGTACTCTCTTGGTTATACTTTCAGCTGTGGTTCCTGTTCATTTACCCAGATTTTCCATTTCCAGAAATCCCTCAGTTTGGGTTTTCTTTATTGCCTCTATTTCAATTTTCAAGTCTTGAACTGTTTCCTTCACCTGTTTGTTTATTTTTATTTCTTGACTTTCCTGACTTTCTTTAAGGGATTTATTGATATCTCCCAATTTTTATTTGTCTTTTCCTAAGATTTTTTTTTATTTCCTCTTTAAGGCCTCTATCACCTTCATAAAGTTATTTTTGAGGTTGCTTTCTTCTATTTCATGTGTGTTGGGAAGTTCAGGTCTGGTTACTTCAGAACCAATAGGTTCTGGTTGTGCCATATTGCTCTTTATGCTTTTGAATGTATTCTTAACTGCCTTCTTCCCGTCTGGGTTTGGATAATTATAGATACAGGTATTGATTCTTCTTCCAATTATTGCAGGTGAAGCCTGTGCCTCCAGGTGACTTCTCACTGAGACAGGTGGTGGAGTGACCTTACCAAGGTATTTTTGCATGCTGACTGGCAGTTGGGACTCTTCTTCCAATCAGAGCAGGTTGGGACTGTGCCTCTAGTGGTCTCTGATGTGGTTTGGGATGGTGATTGGGCAATCTCTTCCTCCACTTAGTGCAAGAGGGGGCTGCGTCTCTGGGGTCCTCTGATGCAGCCAGGGCTGTTGGTGAGCAGCCTTGACACAGGAGACTTGCCTTTTGACAGGCTGCTGGGACTGGGATGGGTTGGGGAGGGGCACAGCAAGTGCCTCCAACTCAGAGCCGAGTAAATGCAACTCACCAGCCTGGAGAGCCACCACTCACTTTCCCTCCAGTCACTGAATGTGGGGACTGTGCCTCCTGGGGCCTCTGACATAGCTGCGGATGGCAGTAAAGTGGCCTGAACACAAGCGACTTGTCTGCTGATCAGCTGCTGGGGCAATGATATATGTGGGAGTGTGCACAGTAACTTTTATAAAAGAAAATATTTAATTGGGGCTGGATTATAGTTTCAGAGGTTTAAACCATTATCATCATGGCAGATGGCATGCAGGCTGGCATTGTGCTGGAGAAAGAGCTGAGGCTCTACATTTTGGTCTGCATGAAGCAAGGAGAAACTGTGTTGGACTTCTGAGATCTCAAAGCCTACCCCCACAGTGACCTACTTTCTCAGGAAAGGGAACACCTTTCCTAACAAGGCCGTGCCAATTAATCGTATACTTCCTGTGGGCCACATGAGTTTATGGGGGGCTATACCTATTCAAACCATCATAGTTAGTCAATAAAAGTTTTATATAGCACTTTAAGTTCTTTCCATGAAAAATTCCCACAGAGTGAAGTAAATACCCATCCCTGACTAGGGATTCTACAACTCTGCCTTAGGCCACATTCTCCATTCTTGTCTGCCCTTTACTTCATAACTGCTATGATTTTATAGTTTATGTTCTCCAAGATTCCTACACTGAAACGAAACCCTAATATGATGCTGTTCGGGAAAGCAGCCTTGGGAACAACCTTTGAAAGCTCTAGTGCATGTATTCAGTGACATTGTAAATGTGGACCCAGACTTTTCTTCTCACTGAGATGGTAAAGACAGAGGAAAAAAGAAGCAATTTGTGAGTTAACAAACTAATCAAAGAACACTGGCTCTTCAGGTGCTGTGACCGAGGGCTTCCCAGTCTCTGGAATTTAGAGAAACATTTCTATTTTCTATAAGTCAACCAATTTATGTTTTATTAAAAAAGCCCAAAGTGTCTTAGACAACAATGTTTGCAACAGTCTCCAGAGTTTACCATTATTATAGCATTCCTATGATGAAATACTATAGCTGAATTTAGGCATAAAAGTTTTGAATTTATCTTAAATTTCTTTTAATATTATGAATATTTAAAATCTTATGTATCTAATTTTTATCCTTTAACAATTAAAAAATCATTGAAGAGTAGGGTGGATTTGCAAACTCCATAGAGAACAAAAATCTTTGTTCTGTTCATTGTAATATCTTGTGCCTTACACACAGAAAGTAATAAATACTTGTTGAGTGGATGACATGCACCGACTTTTTATGTCTGTATTTCTTTGGTAGGTCACATAAATTCTTTATTCATTACCCCAGACACTACATTTAAACTAGTTAAGGCCAAACAATTTGTTGCCTATCAATCTATTTTGTCATGGTCATTCTTTCAACCAGTGTCTGATGTCAATGCCAAAGGAAAAGGAAAAGACGCTCTACCAATATTCATTTGTCTGTTGTTTATAATGGATTTTTGATTTATCACTTTGTGTTTCTGTGATATGATTCTTATATACTCTGCTCAGATAGACGGTTGATTTTCCATCTTATATTGCAATTCTCTTGCCTCATGTTTGACCTATTTTTTCCCACATTGGTATGTGAAGAGAGCACAGCCACTTGTAACCACTGTACTGTGTCTCACTTAAAAATTCCCCCTGAAATATAACTATGAATGGAATATAGAACTGTATATTATTCAGCTTAATAATTCTTCAATTTTCTTCTCTTTTTCTTACTTCTTAATTTTTCTTAAATCTGGGACTAGTGAGACAGTTAATTGTTACAGGAGGAGAGGGCTGCTTGTTGTCCCAGCTAGGTTACACCCGAAATAATCCGAAATAATCACACAGAAATTTTAATTAAATCACTGCCTGGCCATTAGCCCTAACTTCTTATTGGCTAATTCTCACATCTTGATTTAACCCATTTCTGTTAATCTGTATATTACCACTTGGCAGTGGCCTACCAGGAAAGATTTGGCATGTCTGTCTCTGGCAGCTCCATGGCTGCTCTTCTTCTGCCCTTCTTCCCAGAACTCAGCAGGTAATGCTGCTTTACCAAGCTAACCAAGATAACAACCTAAACTCAATCCCCGAGATCAACATGGAGGAGAGAGCCACTTCCCAGATATTGATCTTTTCTTTTCGTGTGAATCTTGTGGAATGCATGCATGTTCCCTGATACTAAATAAAAATCTATAAAAGCAAGCTGGCTTCATCTATTGTACAATTCTTTTTCTCAATAACTTCTTCCACAGTTTTCCACAGAGATAGAATGGCATTACACTATAGATTGATGTGACACCCCAAACCAGTTGTTTTTATCTGTACCACATTCTTCTTGTTAACCATTTAAACTATGAGAGTTGGAAACAGTCAAGCATTAGGGTGATGTGTGTGTATAAACTTACCAACAGAACAGAGGCAGGAGGATTATCATTAGCTTCTAGAACATAAATAAGATTTACTCATTAAAAATTAATAAGTGTGAGATGGAAAGCCAGTATTCTTTCATGGGATGACACTGGGTATATAATGGCCATGGCAGGAATGATGAATGTTCAGGAGCAGTTGGTCGACATATTGTTCTCCATGTTTTAGTAGCTTTTTTGTTCTTGTTTTGTTTTGCAGGAAAGAAGATAAAGTTTGGTAGATGGAGAGGGTACAGGGTTCTAGGAGGGATTGGGAGCTGAGAAATAATGCTGATCAAGGTACCCATCCATACGGAATAGACTCCAAAAAGCCAGTTCATGCACTAGAGATAAATTCTGATCCAACTGCTAGTAGTCCCACAAACTCCCCAACTACACAACTGTTATCCATATCAGAGGGTCTAGTTCAGTCCTATGCAGTCCGCTGTCAGTCTGGAGTGAGTGAGCTCGGATCAGTTGTTTCTGCAGGTTTACCCATTGTGGTCTTGACCCCATTGGTCAGAATATTGCTTCTCCCTTTCTTTGACTGGACTCTGGAAGTTAGGCCCAGTATTGAACTGTGGATCTCTCCATCTGCTTCCATCAGTTATTAGATGGAAGGTCTATGATGACAAGCTAGTCATCCATGTGCTTACAGGAGAAGGCCTGGTCAGTGCCCCTCTCCATTGTTCCTTAGGGTCTTATCTGGGTTCATCATTGTGGATTCCTGGGAATTTCACTACTTCCAGTTTTCTCGCTAGCCCCTAATGGCTCCTTCTATCAAGATATCTCTTTTCTTGTTTTCCCTCTCTGTCCTTTCCCCAGATCATCCATCCAGTTTCCTTTTGTTCTCCTCTCCCTCCTTTTCTCTCATCTCCTTTCACCCTCACCCCTCTCAATTTTCTCAGGAGAGCTTGTCTAATTCCCCTTACTAGTGAAATCCATGTGTATTACTCTTAAGGTACTCATTGTTACCTATCTTCTCTGGGGTTACGGACTGTAGGCTGGTTATCCACTGCTTTATGTCCAGTATCCACTTACGAGTGAGTACATATCATGCTTGTCTTTTTGGGTTACCTCACTCAGAATGGCTTTTTCTAGTTCCATCCATTTGCCTGCAAATTTCATGATATCATTGTTTTCTACTTTTGAGTGGTACGTAATCCATTGTGTAAATGTACCACATTTCCTTTTTCCATTATTCAGTTGAGGGCCATCTAGATTCTTTCCAGGTTCTGCCTATTAAGAATAATGCTTCTATGAACATAGTTGAACAAATGTCCATGTGGTATGAATGTGCATCCTTTAGGTATATGCCCAAGTGTGGTGTTTCTTGGTCTTAGGTAGAATACTTCCTAGTTTTATGAGATACTACCATGCTGATTTCCAAAGTGACTTTACAAGTTTGCAATCACACCAGCAATGCAGGAGTGTTCCCCTTCCTCCACATCCACCCCAGCATAAGCTGTCCTCAGTGTTTTTGATCTTAGTCATTCCAACATTTGTAAGATGGTATCTCTGAGTTGTTTTGATTTGCATTTCCCTGATGGCTAAAGATGTTGAGCAAAGTGTCTTTTGGCCATTTGTGTTTCCTCTGTTAAGAATTCTCTGTTGACATCTGTACCCTCTCTTTTTTAATTGCGTCATTTGGTAATTTGATGTCTAGTTTCTTGAGTTCTTCATATATTTTGAAGATGAATCCTCTATCAGATGTGGGGTTGGTGAAGAACTTTACCCATTCTGTTTTGTGTTATTTTTACTATATCATTTGCCTTACAGAAGCTTCTCAATTTCAGGAAGTCCCATTTATTAATTGATGTTCTCAGTATATCTGTGCTACTGCTGTTATATTTAGGAAGTAGTCTTCTGTGCCAATGCATTTAAGGCTACTTGCCACTTTTCTGAGGTTTAGTGTGGATACTGAGGTCTTTGATCCATTTTGACGTGCATTTGTGCATGGAGATAGATATGGCTCTATTTACATTCTTCCACATGTCATCATTCAGTTATTCTAGCACTATTTGTTGAAGATTCTTTTTTTCCCATTGTATAATTTTAGTTTCTTTGTTAAAAATCAGGCATTTGTAGGTATGCAGATTAATATCAAAACCTCAATTTGATTCCCTTGGTCCACCTGTCTGTTTTTATGCCAATACCAAGCTGTTTTCATTACTATAGCTCTATAGTAGAGCTTAAAGTTTGGGGTGGTGATGCTTCTGGAAGTTTCTTTATTGTTCAGGATTGTTTTAGGCTATTCTGGGCTTTTTGTTTTTCCATATGATGTCGAATGTTGTTCTTTTGAGGTCTCTGAAGAATTATGTTGAAATTTTGATGGACGTTGCATTGAATCTGTAGATAGCTTCTCATAAAATTGACAATATTCCTGTTAATCCTTCCTATCCAAAAGCATGAGAGATCTTTTCATTTTCTAATATCTTCTTCAATTTATTCAAAGTGTTAAAGTTCTTGTCATACAGGTCTTTCACTTGTTCGGTTAGAGTTACCCCAAGATAGTTTATGTTGTATGTGGCTATTATTAAAGGTGATTTTTCTCTGATTTCTTTCTCAACCCATTTATCATTTGTATATAGGAGGGTCACTGATTTTTTTTTTTTTTGGTTAGTCTTGTATCCTGCCACATTACTGATGAGGTTTATCAGCTGTGGGGGTTCCCTGGTAAAATTTTTGGGATCACTTATGTTGTTTGTATCACATCATCTGCAAATAACAAAGTTTAACTTCTTCCTTTTCAATTTGCATCCCCTTGATCTCCTTTTGTTGTCTTATTGCTCTAGTTATAACTTAAAGTGCCTTATTGAATAGATGTGGAGAGAGCCTTGCTTATTTATGATTTTACTGAAATTGCTTTGAATCTCTGATTTAGTGTGGTTTTGGCTGTTGGCTTGCTATATATAGTGTTTATTATATTTAGATATATTTCTTATAACCTTAAACTCCCCAAGACCTTTATCATGAAGGTGTGTTTGGATTTTGCTCAGGGCTTTTTCGGCATCTAATGAAATGATTATGTGTTTTTTTCTACAGTTTACATTTATAGTGGATTACATTGACAGATTTTCGTATGTTGAACCATCCATGCATCTCTGAAATGAAGCCTACTTGATCATAGTAGATGATTTTTCCGATGTGTTCTTGGAATAAATTTGACAATATTTTATTGAATACTTTTGCATAAATGTTCATGAGGGAGATTGGTCTGTAATTCTCTTTCTTAGTTGCATCTTTGTGTGGTTTGGGTAGCAGGGTAGCAATAGCATCATATAAAGAGTTTGACAATGTTCCTTCTGTTTCTATTGTATGGAACAATTTGAGGAGCATTGGCAGTACCTCTTCTTTGACATTCTGATAGAATTGTGCACTGAAACCATTTGACCCTGGTTTTGGTTTGAAGACTTCTGATGACTGCTTCTATTTACTTAAGGGTTATAGGTCTATTTAAATTGTTTTTCTGGTATTGATTTAATTTGGTATATGGTACTTATCCAGAAAATTTTCCATTTCCTTTATATATTCAAATTTTGTGAAATACAAGCTTTTGCTGCATGACCTGATGATTCTCTTGATTTCCTCCATGTCTGTTGTTATGTTATTCTTTTCATTTCTAATTCTGTTCCTTTGAATGCTGTCTTTCTACCTTTCTGGTTAGTTTGGATAAAGGTTTGCCTATCTTATTGTTTTTCTTGAATAACAAACTCTTTGTCTCACTGATTCTTTGCATTGTTTCCTTTGTTTCTATTTTATTGATTTCAGTCCTCAATCTGATTATGTCCTAGTGTCTACTCCTCCTGGGTGAATTTGTTTCTTTATGTCCTAGAGCTTTCAAGTGTGGTGTTAAGTTGCTACTGTGAGATTTGTCAACTTTCTTTATGTAGGCACTGAGTGCTATGAACTTTCCTCTTAGCACTGCTTACATAGTGTTCCATAAGTTTGGGCATTTTACGCATTCATTTTCATTGAATTCAAGGAAGTCTTTAGTTTCTTTCTTTATTACTTCCTTGACCTGGGAGTGATTCAGGTGAACATTGTTCAATTTCCATGAGTTTGTGGTCAATCTGCAATTAGTGTTATTGAATTGTAACTTTAGGCCATGGTGATCCGACAAGAAATGGGGGTTATTCCATTTTTTTTTATCTGTTAAGGTTTGCTCTGTTACTGAGTATGTGGGCTATTTTAGAGGTTTCATGAGGTGCTGAGAAGAAGGTATATTCTTTTGTGTTTGAGTGGAATGTGTTTTATAGATATATGTTAAGCCCATTTGAGTCATAACATCTGTTAGTTCCTTTATTTCTGTTTTAAATTTATGTCTGGCAGTCCAGTCCAGTGATGGGAGTGGGGTGTTGACGTCTCTCACTATATATGTTTGGGGTTTGGTGTGGGATTTAATCTTTAATAATGTTTCTGTTTCAAATGTGGGTGCCTTTGTATTTGATGCATAGATGCTCAGACTTGAGACTTCATCTTGTTGGATTTTTCCTGTGATGAACATAGAATGTTCTTCTCCCTCTCTTTCGATTAGTTTTTGCTTTAAGTCTATTTTGTTAGATATCAAGATACTATAGCATATATTTCTTAAGTCTATTCGATTGGAAAAATCTTTTCTCAGTCCTTTCCTTTGAGGTAATGTTTTTCTTTGAAGTTGAGGTGTATTTTTTTGTATGCAACAAGAGGATGAATTCTATTTCCAAATCAATCCTTTAAGCCTGTGTCTTTTATAGCCAAACTGAAACAATTGATATCAAGAGATATTAATGACCAGTGATTGTTATTTCTGATAAATTTTTCTTTTGCTGTTGGTGGTGGTACTTTGTGTGTGTGTGTTTTCCTTGAGATTTGCTGGTATGGGATTATTTATTACCTGTATTTATGTGGGTGTATCTAACTTCCTTGGGTTGGACTTTTTCTTCTAGTAATTTCTATAGGGTTGGATTTGTTGTTAGGCATTGTTTAAATCTGTTTTTGTCATGGAATATCTTGTTTTCTCCATCTGTGATGATTGAAAGCTTTGCTGGGTGTAGTAGTCTGGGCTGATATATGTGGTCTCTTAGGGTTTGCCATACATCTGTCCAGGACCTTCTGGTCTTCTATGTTACTTTGTAATTTTCCTTTGCAGCGTGTAATAGTCTTTCTTAATTCTGTAGGTGGTTTATTGTTTTAATTATTATATGGGAAAGAAACTTTTATTCTTGGTCCAGTCTATTTCGTGTTATCTAAGCTTTTGTATTTGCATAAATATGTCCTTCTTCTTTAGGTTGGAAAGTTTTCTTCTATTACTTGGTTAAATACATTTTTTTTTCTGTGTTTGAGCTGGACTTCTCCTTCTTATATCCCTATTTTTCCTAGGTTTGGTCTTTTCATGGTGTCCCAGATTTCCTGGATATTTTGTATTAGGAATTTGTTGGATATAACATTCTCTTTGACTGATGAATTTATTTCCTCTATTGTATCTTAAACACCCGAGATTCCCTCTTCCATCTCTTGTATTCTGTTGGTTATGCTTGCATCTGTAGTTTCTGATCATTTACCCAGATTTTCTGCTTACCACATTCCCTGTTTGTGGTTTCTTAATTGTCTCTATTTCAATTTTCAAGGCTTGAACTGTTTCCTTCACCAGTTTGTTTGCTTTTTCTCTTGACTTTCTTTAAGGGATTTGTTGATTCTTTTTAATTTTTTGTTTGTCTTTTTCTCCACTTATTAGGAAATTTTTTCATTTCCTTTTTACAGGTCTCTATCATCTTCATAAAATTATTTTTAAGAACTTTTTTTTCTGATACATCTGCGTTGGGATGTTCATGTCTTGCTGTTGTAGAACCACTAGTGTCTGGTGTTGCCATATATCTCTTTCATGATTTTGAATGTATTCTAATAGTGTTGTCTACCCATCTCCTCCTCCAATCAGTGCAGGTGGGGCCTGGGCTTTGGCAGCTTTCTCTTCCTCCATTTGGTGCAGATGAGTTTTGTGGTTTAGGTGGCCATTCTTCCTACAAGTGTAGTTGGGCCTTGGCTCTACTGATTGCTCCTCCAGGTTCATGAGTTGGGGTGGGGCTTGCGATGTGCCACCTGGCTCTGAGGCCTAGAGAGCAGGGCAGTCAAGCCAGAACCAAAACCCTGACCTTTTCAATGTGCAGGTGGAGCCACACCTCTGGTGGAGGCTGATGAGGCAACAGATGGTTAGGGGTATGGTAATTCTGCTTCCAGGTCTCTGGGGTTTCAATGGGTGGGGGTGGGGCTCAGAATGTGCCACCTGAGGGCTAAGACCTAGAAAGCAGATCATTCAGCCAGGAACCCAAATACTCACCTCCTGTTGATGCAGGCAGGGCCTAGGCTCCAGTAGGGGATCTTTGGGGGTGTGGGGAAGCTGCTGCCAGGTCACTGGGGCTTCAGGGTTGGTGGTGGGGCTGGATATTTTATGGGGTTAGGGCCTAGGTAGCAGGGCCCCTTTCATCTGGAAACCTAAACACTCAAGTCCACCAGGTACAGGCAGGTCTGCAACTCTGGTGGTCTCTGATGTAGTGGGGGGATGGTTGGGGGTTTGGGAAGGCTTCCACCAGGTCTCTCGGGAGCTGGTTCTCAGGTACCACTGGAGTCTAGGGCCTAGAGAACTTAGCTGTCCACCTGGGAACCTAAACACTTTCCTCCTTCAGGTTCAGGCCGGGCCACAGCACCAGTAGTTGCTTTCCAGGTGTAGGTGGGACCATGACTCCATCAAATAAAATATTTTTAATAAAAATATTATATCCTTCCTTTCTCTTCCTCCCTTTAATCCCTCACGTCTTACCTCATTGTTTCTCAAATTCATGGACTCTTTTTAATTATTATTCTTACACACACACATTTACAGAAAGAGATATATCCATAAACACAATCTGCTAAGTGAATTAAGTGTTGTTTGTTTGTATATTTAAGATTTTAGAGGTGACCATTTGATATTAGATAATGGTTAGGTACTGATTCATGGGCATACTAATTCTCCCTCTCTCAGAAATCGTTAATTATGTATAGATCTTCATCTAGGTTACACCCTATGAAATTACCCCATTCGTGTTAGGATGTCAACTGGTATTGTAATTATCCCAGTCTTGTTTAGCAGTCATATATTTTGTCCTGAGTCATATCAGGAGACACAATCTTGTAGTAGATGCCTCGGTTTTTTTGTAATCTTTCCACTTTTCTTTTGCAATGTTTCCCAAACTGTTGATGTAGGAATTGTATTGTAGATAAGTCAGTTTGGGCTGGTTCTGTTTGTCTCCACTTCTAACTAAATACCGCTTTCTGTGACAGTCTCTCTCCATCTCTGCTTCCTTCATGAGGATGATAGCTATTTATCCACACATTTGAAAATGTCTTCTTATATTATAGCTGAAAATTCCTTTATATGTATATTATATATATACATATATCATATATTCATTATCTGTTCATCAGCGGAAAGTCATTTAAGTGCTTCCAATTCCTAGCTACTGTGATAGAGTGGCAATTGACCTTGATGAGTAATATCAATATTATACTTTTGACTAAAGTTATGAGTTACTTTTTATGAGATAAAAATGGTCACTCTATTCTTAATAAATATATCATGTTTTTATCAGTAGAATTATTGTACCTCAAGATGTTTACAGATGGATAATATCTTTGAATATGTAAGCATATAATTCATTGTGGTGAAATATGGTTTTAGAAAAATGGTTTTTTGTCTTTTTATGAATTGCCTTCATGAACTTAAACAGTGTATTTGGACTGATATAATTTGTAACATATATTATAAATGCTATATGGTTATTTGTGTTATTCCGTTAATATTCTTTCACCATATGTGTACACATGATGTATCATATGTATGTATATGTGTAATTGAAATGGTGTTTGTTGTTTATTAACATGGTTTTCTAAAGAGTAAGATATCAGTCATTGTATGAGCTTAACCTAGAATTGGATTACTTTAGATTACTTGATACTGTCCAATTATGGCATATCCTATTGTCTATTTTGAACCAAAAATAATTATCTTGCAAGAGATATACACAGTGGACACCATAACTAGTGTGTGGAAAACTCTTTAGATAAAAGATGTTGTCATAAAATTGGTAGTTCTGGGTACTTTTAAGGTGTAAGATATTTATGAGTGAATCTATTTAAAAGCCTTTGTCTATTTCACAAAATAGTCTTCCTATAAATTTAGCAATTTTTGACATAATTAAAAAATAGAAGTCTAAGAATGGTTACAAATTATGTTAAATAATTTTTTGCCTTAGTTATTTCACTCATTATTGCTATGTGTGAATAACCATGCCATCTAAGAATCTTCAGTTGTTTTGAGAAAAAAAGACATATTACTCAAAAGATCTTCCCAGTTAAGACACAAGAGTACAAACAATATAAGGGGAGATTTTTATGTTAGTGTAGATGGGATTTGATTTGTGTGGGCTAGAAGACAATTGAATTCAAAATGCTATTTCTTTAATATGCAAAGAAATTATTTTGTTTAATAAAGACTTTCTTTTTAAAAGAAAGAATAAAACTGAGAAATGTTTAAGGTCTAACATAAATTACATTATCGCAACTAGAGCTGCTAAGCAACCTAAGAAATGGGAAAAGTCAAAGCTCTTAAGAAACAAAACCTCTACTTTGCAATAGTTGATTCATTTTCTACCATTCTTAGGGCAGTATATAAAAAACAATTATTAAACAAGACATTTAAATATGTTGAATAGGTTCTTCTCAGGAAGTGACTTCCTTTTGTCTAATGAGAGTTTTCAATCCCTTAAAATAACTAACTTTTTGCTTCATTAGTTTCTTCCTTTAGAGGTATTGATATTAGAAGTGTTATCTCTAGGAATCCAATCCAGCATTTGATTTCAATCTCTCTTTTTAGCATCTGCAATGTGAGATTCCCCTCTATATGCTGTGAACACCATTGGTTAATATAAAAGCTGCCTTGGGCCTATGCAGGGAATAGAGGTAGACAGATAAAACTAAGCTGAATGCTGGAATAAAGGAAGTGGAGTCAGAGGGAGAAGCCATGTGCTGCTGTCAGAGACAGACATGCTGAAACTTTTCTGCTATGCCACGACCTCATGGTGATGCACATATTAAGGGACATGGGTTAAATTAAGATTGAGAGTTAGCCAATAAGAAGCTAGAGCTACTTGATGGAGGAAGGTCATTGGTTAAAAAATAAAGAAACTGCCTTGGCCCATTTTATTGGTTAGAACATAGGTGGGTGGAGTAAACAGAACAGAATGCTGAGAGGAAGAGGAAGTGAGCTCAGAGAGATGTCATGCTTCCCTCTCCCGGGCAGATGCAATAGCTCTGCTCTCTGAGGCGCACACGATGAGCAAGCCACCAGGTCAGACATGCTGAATCTTTCCCGGTAAGACCGGTGCTACACAGTTTATTAGAGATGGGTTGATCGGGATATCAGAATTAGCCAGTAAGGACTAGAGCTAATGGGCCAAGCAGTGTTTAAAAGAATACAGTTTAAAAGAATATTTCGGGGCATAAGCTAGCAGGCAGCCGGGGTGCTTGGGACGCAGCCCTGCTGCTCCTATTACTACAGCTACTGGGCCAAGCAATAATTTAAATAATAAAGTTTCTGTGTGATTATTTTGGTTCTGGATGACTGGGACAAACAAGCCCTCCTTGCAAAAGATCTGTATTTAATTCTATTAATGAAGGGTGAGGTTGGGAGATAGGGAGTAATTAAAAGGATTAAAAGATAAAATGAGTAATTTTTCCATACCTAGATAATCATTTTCTGGAGACTCAGAATGGCTTTTTTTCTAGAATCATGCACTTGCTAAGGTTACCTCAGTTTACCATAGTCTTGGCAGAGGCTAAAATATATTAGATATTATCCATTCCTATAGGAGCATACTACAAAAATTAAAATTTTACTTTAAAGTATTTTATTTTTCAGTGTGTGTTTGCTTGTGTGTATGTGTATGAGATGTGTGTATACATGTGTATATATGTGGAATCAGTAGCCTGACTATTGTAGGTTTCTTGCTCAATCACTCTCTACCTTATATCTTCATTGAAAATAATTTTTTAGGCAATAGATTCTATCATGGTTTTCCCTCCCCAAGTCTTCCAAGATCCTCCCTACCATCTCCACACCAATCTAGCTCCATATTTTCTTTTACTGTATTTGGAAAACAAATACATAAACAAATCCAACAAAAAAAGAAAAAATAATAACAAAGAACAAGCATAATAAACACACATATAAAGATTGGAAATCATTGTATACCAGAAGACCAGGAAGACAAAAAACAGCCCAAACAAAGCAATATGAGACACTAAGTACACAAAAATATCATTGAGTTGGATTTGTGTTGGCCATCTGCTGCTGAGCTTGGGGTCTACCCTTATACATGGTTAATACACACAGTGAGACTCCACTGGAGAAAATGAATCTTTTCTTTGTAAGTGGATGCCAATTGAAGATAGCTCCTGGGTTCAAGATGGTCCCTCATGTGTGTGGGTACTTGGGACTCACACACAGCAATTACTTTTACCTAAAAATTCATCTCCTGACCCTTTCATTATTTATTTTATTTGCACAAAAGTGCAGTTAGTTGTTGAGAAATAAACTATTTTCAATGTCTGGGTGTCTGTGTACTAAATTTAAATTACTTGTGTTTAAAGCTGTTTTTTTCTCTCCATTTGCCATTCGTATTTAGAAAATATTAAAATTAAAATATTAAAATATTTAAAAATATTTAAAATTTTGATCACTAGAAGCCACATTTTTCTTGTTAATACTTATATTATGGAAAAGTTAACAATGAACTTGCAGAAGAAAAATTTGCCATAGTTCTTATATTGGTATGCTGCAGTGGTTTTGATTAAAATAGCCTTTATAGACTTACAAATTTACATACTTCCCCTGTCTCCCCCATACATATACCAATCACTTGATGGAACTGTTTAGGAAAGTGTGGCCTTCGTGAAGGAGGTGTGTCACTAGGGGTGACTGAGGTTTAAGATTCATGCCACTCCCAGTTAACTCTCTCTGCATTTAACTGTGGGTGAGATGGGAGCTCTCAACTACCCTCAGCACCGCGCCTGCTGCTGCTGTGCTCCTGCCATGATGCTCATGAACTCTAACCATCTGCTCCCAAATTAAATGCTTTCTTTTATATTTGCCTTTGTCATGATGTTTTCACAATTGAAAAGCAACTGACACAAATATAGCATTTTAAAATGTTATACATTAGCATTTAGCTAACCATAACATTCGAAGTACACTTTAATGAGTTTTAACAACAGTTTAAGAGGTCACTAAAAGTGTTGCACTTCTGCTTTGACATCTCTAATTTTGCTAATGGCTTGTGATTGGTGTTATAAAATAGACATGCAAATTCCTATATTTGGCACCAGTGAAAACTTTCATCTACTGTGGCTAAAAATATTTCAATTGACATTCCAAAGATGACATCAGGCTTCTCTCAAATTTCTTCTTGTAAATTTTCAGTTTTACAGTTTGAAGCCACACACATTAAACACATTACATTGTGTTAACATTCTCCTGTATTCAGCTTTATTGTATGCAGAGTGGATTCTCAGTTTTTCACGTACCAGCTTTGGTGTAAGTAACCATGATATGCACCATTCTCTCTGTCTCCCTCTCATTTAATGAGTAATTGTTGCTCCTCCTCTTGGCGTAAACCTTTGCCAAGTGTTGAAGATGAAGAGTAAACACAAGCTACATGTCTTCTCATCTCATGGTTTTCAGTAGGGTGTGGAGACAAACATTCAATAAGTAGCTTTGTTCATAAGACTTGAGGATAGGACAAGGTAAAATTAATTAAACAATAAGACGTACAGAAAAAAGGTTAAAATGATTATTATTCATTACTTCTATCAATCTCTAAAATTGTCTTTAATTACTATATATGATTTCAGAATTAAAAATACTTCATATTGGATTTTCTCTTGTGTGAATTCTATGCATACATATGTCTGTCTCTCTGTGTGTATGTATATGTGGGGGTGTAAGAGAAGTATCAGAGAACTGTTTAGAGAAATAGGAAGGAATCGGAAGGTGACAGGGATAAGAGAGGAACACGAGGATGTGAGTGAGTGAATGTGATCACATTTGGATTGTCACTGTCTTTAGTGGACACATAAAACTCATTGTCTTTAGTAGACACATTAAATAGGCTCCAGAAGGGTCAAAGAGACTGGAGAGACAGATCAGCAACTAAGAGTTCTTGATGCTTTTCCAAAGTTCCTGAGCTCTGTTCTAGTACCCTTATTTAGATACTAATGCCACCCTGATGCAATTTCGGGGGGATCACATGTCATCTTCTGTCCTTTACAGGCACCTGCATGCATGTGTACATACACAAATACACACACATTCACACTCACACAGACACACACACATAAAATTTTTAAAATTATTTAAAAGGGATCAAGATGAATTTTTTCATAATTATAATATTTTACAAATTTAATGCTAAAATATTTATGATAATAAAGTGTGCAGAAGATTTTTAAATATAATTAATTTCTTGAAATACTTTTAGAAAATGTGAATCTCTAAAATATTTATATAATTTAAACCTTAAGATGTTTTTTGATCATGTGATTTGACCTGCAATCTAAATTTTCTTAATAGCACATATTTCGATCCTTCCTGTTTCTCTTTCCTGCCTGAATAATAGAGAAGAGACAGCAAACAAATGAGAGGGCTCCTGTTTTAAGGTTGTGCTGATCATCAGTCTTTTTTTTGCTTGCTTTAAGGACAAAGGTCTCAGTAAGGCTCGCCCATTAAAGCTCATTACTGCTGTCATTGTGTGGAATGAAAACATGAACTTCATGTATTCTTCATTTTATTTTATTAAGTTGTGATACCTGTGAAAGTTTTTTAGTTTAATATTTCAGGGATTGCTATTTATCAGCTTGAGTCTACTTTTTAACTTTCCCAGGTGCTTATTTTAAATTTGACTCATTAATGGTTCTTAAGAATTTTGTTAAAAAACTATAATCTATACTGAAAAACAGATACCACTTTCTAGTTGAGGCTAGTGACCTATTCAATTGACTAGTTCTTTTTTAATTTATAAGTGCATGAAGCGCTCTGCTCAGAGTTCTAAGTCCAGAGATACTGTCTCCAAGCAGCACTCAAAGACGATGGGGCAGTGAGTTTTGAGAGATGTGGAATACGTGTGATGTGGAAATAATGCTACCCATTTTCACAGAGAGCAAACCCGAGAATTCTCAGTTGTGCAGATAATAATAACTCATGTGAAATTTGAGTAACAGATTATAGGAGACTCTGCTTCCACTGCATTTAATTGACTTTGAACATCATTCTGTATTGAACTATTTTTTCTGGAATTTTATTTAATTTTGTGTATGCAAAGACTTTTCACTGGTTTGACAGTTGTTTTTTTTTAATCTTCTCAGCACTGAGCAATTTTATTTTTTATATAAATTTATTTGTTAAAGATTTCTGTCTCTTCCCCGCCACCACCTCCCATTTCCCTTCCTCGCCCCCAATCAAGTCCCCCTCCCTCGTCAGCCCAAAGATCACTCAGGGTTCCCTGCCCTTTGGGAAGTCCAAGGAACCCCCACCTCCATCCAGGTCCAGTAAGGTGAGCATCCAAACTGCCTAGGCTCCCCCAAAGCCGGTATGTGCAGTAGGATCAGAAACCCTTTGCCATTGTTCTTGAGTTCTCAGTAGTCCTCATTGTCCGCTATGTTCAGCGAGTCCGGTTTTATGCCAGGCTTTTTCAGACCCAGGCCAGCTTGCCTTGGTGAGTCCCCAATAGAACATCCCCATTGTCTCAGTGTGTGGGTGCACCCCTTGCGGTCCTGAGTTCCCTGCTCGTGCTCTCTCTCCTTCTGCTCCTGATTTGGACCTTGAGATTTCTGTCCGGTGCTCCAATGTGGGTCTCTGTCTCTGTCTCCTTTCATCGCCTGATGAAGGTTAATATTCAGGAGGATGCCTATATGTTTTTCTTTGGGTTCTCCTTATTTAGCTTCTCTAGGATCACTAATTATAGGCTCAATGTCCGTTGTTTATGGCTAGAAACCAAATATGAGTGAGTACATCCTATGTTCCTCTTTTTGGGTCTGGCTTACCTCACTCAGGATAGTGTTTTCTATTTCCATCCATTTGCATGCAAAATTCAAGAAGCGATCAGGGAAATGCAAATCAAGACGACTTTAAGATACCATCTTACACCTGTCAGAATGGCTAAAATCAAAACACCAATGATAGCCTTTGCTGGAGAGGTTGTGGAGAAAGGGGCACACTCATCCATTGCTGGTGGGAATGCAAACTTGTGCAACCACTTTGGAAAGCAGTGTGGCGGTTTCTCAGGAAATTCGGAATCAACTTACCCCTGGACCCAGCAATACCACTCTTGGGAATATACCCAAGAGAGGCCTTATCATACAACAAAAGTATATGATCTACTATGTTCATAGCAGCATTGTTAGTAATAGCCAGAACCTGGAAACAACCTAGAAGCCCTTCAATGGAAGAATGGATGAAGAAAGAATGGAATATATACATATTAGAGTACTACTCAGCAGTAAAAAACAAGGACTTCTTGAATTTTGCATGCAAATGTTTTGACAATTGTAATTTGTGTATTTCTTTGATTCTGTGTTGTGGTTTCAGCATGCATTTTGGTAGGCATTCTATGATCAGAGCAGATTACTGAGTCTTTATGGTCATCTGGTAACCAAGCCAGAGTAAATTCTCCGTGATAGATTCCTAAACACACAGAATGATCAAGAGACTTAACATAATCCCAAAACAATGTGACAGAACTTCAACACAAGCATTTCCAACCCTGCATGTAAATGCAATCACTTATTAAGCATGGGTTTATATATTTTAGTGCTCATCCTTGAAAGAATTTGAAATTTTGTTAGTTCATGTGCTAGCATTTCATGAAGTGGTAGTTTAATTGGACAAGAATGTATCTCTTACTTCAGCAATTTTCAACTTTACATTTTTTCCAGCATGAATACCAACACACTTAATGCTTGATATATTCAACTTCTGCTTCTATCTAAGACAATGAAGGAAAAACCAAACCAAACAAAACAAAATGCTGCTGATTTCCCTGGCCAGGGATGCATTTGCTAGTAGGTTTTAGTTCGTCCATGCACAGTGCACTGAACAGTGTCCAACTGAAGCATATGGATATTAGCCATCCAATTTTATCTGATACAGCATTTACTCAATGCAAAATTTAATTTGCGTTAAAATATTCTTTTTCTATTTGTTCTATTTTCCATGTATATATTTTTCTTTTGTAATTTGCTTGTTTGACACGTAGCCATGCTAATAGCTTCAGCAAGTCTTCCTCTTAAGAATGTGTAGTTTGCAAGTATATGTAAATTGCTCAAATGCTAGAAGCAGAAATGAACAAAGCAGGCTTGAATAATAAATATTTAATTTGTTTCTCATGCTGTATTGTATGTTGCTTTCATAGCGGGCATTGTTTTCATTTCTTTTTCAATGTATCTCTGTTTACTAAGATTTGAAGCATTCACAAAAGGATACATTCTCTTTAACATAGTTGCAAACCTATGCAGCCTTAAAAGAAAGCAACACATTTGTTCATCCCCTGTACTCTCATTTTGTGTGCGTGCAAATGCACACATATGCTTGTTCAGTGGCATAAGCCACAGATATTTCTAGTAACATGCTCAAAGGAAGCTACTAGTTGGTTTACAATATTTTATCCACTACATATGACTGTTTTTTCAATGCTCATAATGTCACAAATCTAAATAAATTCAATATGATATGCATGAAAAACTTGAAGAGTTTGAGAGTTTTGTCACTTTGTCAGAGGCAAATTGTTAATTTGATATTTTGAGTATCTTAAGTACTAAGAAAACATACCCACACATTAAAATTCTTACAGACCAATATTATTTTTCATGAGCAATTTAATTTTTGAAGAGACAACATTTAGGAAGTAGCAAAGTGGGAAATAAATTCTCTCTTCATTATGTAAAAATTAGAGTGTAAAATCCCATTAAGTGAAACCACACATAGGCAATTAAGCACTTACAGTGTCATATACAGCAGTTCAGTTTTCAGAGTGGCCTGTGTAAAGCAGATGACAAAGCAAGGAGGCAAAAGGTGCAAGTGTCAGCCTACCTTGAAGCATAACCTAAAATGCAATTGAAAGGCTTAAGCTAATGGCTCACGCCTGCAATCCCAGAACACGTGAGGCAAAGGAGGGTTGCCGTGAGTTTGAGGCCAGACCGTAGTATTCAGTGCGTTTACAGTTGTTCCAGTTAGAACTTGATCCAACAGCTAAGACTGCTAGCAATAGTGGAGAGCATGTCTGAAGGGCCTTCCCCTATAATCAGATTAGTGACTACCCCAGTTGTCAGCATAGAACCTGCATCCTGTAAATGATAGAAGCAGAGGCAGTGACCAACATCCAAGCTCTGGGATGAGCTCTTGGAGTTCCCTTGAAGAGAGGGAGGAGGGGCCATATGAACAGGGATGTCAACAGAACTATGGGGAAAACCACACAGACAGCTGACCTGAGCTAATGGGAGCTCATGGACTTTGGACTGACAATTAGGGAAACTTCATGGGTCCAAACTAGACCCTCTGAATGTGGGTGACAGTTATGTGACTTGATCTGTTGGGGGAGGAGGGGAAGCTGAAAGTCGCACGAGGTAAAACCAATCCCAGGAGCACAAACTGGTTTTTGGAGTCCATTCCCTATGATGGAATACCTTGCTGAGTCTTGATGGCACAGGGGAAGCTTGGTCTTGCCTCAAGTTGGTATTGCCAGATCTTGTTGACTCCCTAAAGAAGGCCTTACTTCCTCTAAAAAGTAGTTGGGGGATGAAAAGGGGAGGGAGGAAGAAATGGGGTTGGTATGTAAAATGAAAAGCAAAAATTTCAAGAAAAATATGAAAAAAAACACAATTTAAATTCCAAAGTCATCTTGCATTGAGAAACATATGACTAATATCATATTGGTATTTCTGCATCATGGAACTGATAAAATATTACTAAAGAAGTTAGTAGAATACTTGGCCTATAGTTTAGTGATAAAGCAGTTGTATTTTGAATAATTTCAGGCCAAAGCTGTAATAATGTAGTCCCAAAGTTCAGTTTCCAGCATCACACACATACTCACACATCAGAGAACTTTCTTCCTTTATTTAATAATCATAGTAACATAAGCATGGTGAAATATCCAGGGGAAATAACATGGTCCATATGTCCATGCCTTTCTTATTCAGTTTTATTTTCTTAGTAGAATATTTTGCTGAGTGTAGAATTAGCTCTGTTTAATGGAAGTTCAAAAGCAGGATTTATTTTAGACAGACTTTTTATAATCAGTACTCTAAACTTGTATCTATATTAAAGCAAAAACAATTGGCATATATGTATAAGTATCTGTGTTGCTCTAATCCATCCAAACATTGAAATCTTCCCTTAAATTATTTGAAATAGTTTTTGTAAATCATATTTAAATGCACACTTTATTGAGCCCCAGATTTCTGTGAACTTTTCTTTTAGATATTATCCACTAATTCAAATTACTTTGATTTGTCTTTTTTGAGCATTTACCTAACAGGACTCAGTAATCTTTACTGTCATGGTCAACAGTAAATAGGTTTTACATAACTAAGTCACAGAAAGCCGAACTGAAGCAGGTAAGAGGTGAGGGCTGGCCACCTTGTTGCAGCACACAGACAGGAAAGGTCTAGTAGGGGTGTATATACCCAGACTCCATTTGCTCAGGAGAAAAAAACTCAGAGTATGTATTTCTTTTTGGCTTTGGAAATACTGATATGATGGTGAGATGGCTCAGTAGCTCAGGCGCTTTGTTGCTGAGCCTAAGGAACTGCGACCTTCTGGGGTGGAAGGAGAGACCGCAATGGCCCAAGTTCTTCTCTGGCTTGTATGTGCTTATCACAGCACACTATACACAATAATTAATAAACAAATAAAAATGCTAAAAGAGTACTATAGCAACCATTTTTTAGTAGGGAGAGCATGTTGCTTCCTGAGTACATAACAGGTGGTTGAAGACAGTAGCTGAGTCCAGTGTGTTGCGCTGACAGCAGCGGAGGCGTGCGAGCCAATGTATCTGAGTCACCGCCATGACGTTATGTGACTCCACTGAGTATCCACCCTTGCAAAGAGGCTGAGTGTTTATAAAAGGGAGAAGGCATCCAGATATTTTTATAATGAGTGGCTCTCATCACTTTGGGGGACAACGTTGTATGTAAGAGGGCACATAATACAAAATATCGAAGACCCAGTGGGGACTGGTTTTAACCTAGGGACTAATTATATGAGTTAATTGACATTTTCTGAGTTTTCATATTTAGTGTATAATCTTTTACTTTTCTGAAATAGATGTTAGTCTGACCAAATAACATTAACAGTTTTAGATGTCTTAAATTTTCTGAAAGTCTAATTATAAAAAGCATTCAAAATCTCAATCTGTAATTCAGTTCCACGGTTTCATGTGTCTCTTCAATGGATAGTCTGGGTGTAACGTGTGGAGTTGCTTCACATCCTGAGCACATTATACCGTTGGAGCTAGAGACATTTCTAATGAATGTTTAATGATTATGTAGAGGGTTTGGATCTGAAGAGCTACCAAGAACTTTGTGCCTCGGTTTTCAAGACAGAAAGAATAGGAAGTATATATTGTGATCAGATTTGCCATTGGAACTGTCTGATGTTATTTGCTGTAGGAAACAATAAGGGAGCAACCAAAGGGCATATAAAAAGTTCCCCAAACCACAAAAGTATGTATGAGATTCTCCAAGGGATGCCCAACACTGATTGGAATTTGTATGTCTTTTCAGTCTCTTGGTACAGTGTAGTTGAATCTCAAGCCCAGAATGAAACTTAACAGGATAATAGTATTTCATCCACTGTTAATCATAGAATGATATGTCTTACGTGCTAATAATATGCTTTAGATTATCACAAATAATTATTTAAAATATGCTACTGTCACAAAACTTTAAGAGGATGGCTTCAAATATCTTATGTGTGTGTATGTTTATGAAATCTATACACACAGTTTGCCCACAACATTAGAAATTGTATACTTTAATCTCCTGTGGAAGAGGCAGAGGAAGGATTATAAGAGCCAAAGGAGTCAAGGACACCATGAGAATACGGTCCACAGGATCAACTAACCTGGGCTCATAGGAGCTCATAGAGACTGAAGCAGCAATCACTGAGCCTGCATGGGTCTGTGCTAGGTCCTCAGCATGCCTGCTGTGATTGCTTAGCTTAGGGTTTTTGTGGGACTTCTAATAGTGGGAGTTTGGGCATCTCTGACTCTTTTGCCTGTTTTCTGGACCCTTTTCTTCCTTTTGAGTTCCTTTGCCAAACCTTCATATGAGGTTTGGGGCCTGGTCTTATTGTATCTCGTTGTGCCTTATTTTGATTGATGTTCCTGGCATGCATATGGTCTACTTGTTTATTTAGGTGGAGAAGGAGTAGCGAC
Source organism: Microtus oregoni (assembly GCF_018167655.1). NCBI lineage: Eukaryota > Metazoa > Chordata > Mammalia > Rodentia > Cricetidae > Microtus > Microtus oregoni. The sequence continues at coordinate 48,166,910 of NW_024543069.1, forward strand.
AGAAAGCTGTCTACTGTTTGGCTGTGGGTTGTTGCATCTGTTCCCATCAGTTGCTGTAGGAAGCCTCTCTAATAATGACAATTTTACTAGCCACTGATATTTTGTAGAGCAAAATATCATTCGGAATTGTTTGGAAATTGTTTCATTGACATTTTCCTTTCTTTTGAACAGTAGTGTCTGGTTCTACCCTAGGTCTCCTGGCCATCAATCATTTGGATCTTAGCATCTGGGCAGTGCCAGGCATGGGCTCGTTATAAGTGGATTGAGCCTCAGATTTGACCAGCCATGGGTTAGCCACTTCCCCAAGTTCTGATCCATCATTGCCCCAACACATCTTGCAGGCAGAACAGGTAGAAGGTTTGTGACTGGATTAGTATCTCAGTCCCACTGCTAGCTCCCTTGGCTACGGAAGACAGCAAGTTCAGGCTTGCATCCTCTATTACTAGGAGTCCTCGCCAGGGTCACCCACAGAGTTTCCAGTGCACTAGGTTTCCACGTTGCTCCCCAAATGCACCCCCAATTCCTTCTCTACCCCACCTGATCCCTCCTGTCCCTATACCTACTCCAAAGTCCACTTCCATAATCTGTTATATTTCCTCTTTCTAGGGAGATCCATGTGTTCCTCCTAGAGCCCTCCTTGTTACTTAGCCTCTCTGAGTCTGTGGATTGTAGTGTGATTATCCTTAACAACTAATATCCACTTATAAGTGAGTACTTATCCTCTTTGTCTTTCTGGGTCTGGGTTGCCTCACTCATGATGATTTATTCTAGTTCCATTCATTTTGCCTGCAAATTATATGATGTCATTTCTAACAGCTGAGTAATACTCCATTGTGTAAATGTACCACATTTTCTTTATCCATTCTTAAGTTAAGAAACATCTAGTTTATTTTCAGTTTCTGTCTATTATAAATAAAATCAATATGAACATAGTTGAGCAAATGTCACTGTGGTAGGATGGAGCATCTTTTGGGTGTATGTCCAAGAGTGATATAGTTAGGTGTTGTTGTACATTTATTCCCAATTTTCTGAGTAACCACCATATTGATTTCTGCAGTGGCTTTACAGGTTTACATGCTCACCAGCAATGGAGGAGTGTTCCCCTTGCCATGCATGACTGCCAGCATGAGCTGTCACTTGTGCATTGCTCTTAGTATCAGACAGGAGTACTAGGAAGTAAGAAATTTAACTTCAGCTTCTTTGCTTCGATTGGAAGTAATATGGAGTATTTGAATGTCAATCATGTCTAAAAGGAAGGGGAACAAATTGAGTCACTGGATTATCCACAAGAATAAACCAAATGACAAAATCAGTCACAATGTTAATAATGACTTTGAATTACTAAATTGTTTGTCTTTACAAAATAGCTAAAAAAAATAAATCCCTTCAAATACTTCACATGAGAATATGGTCTGATCTTTGTCAAATACCCTTTAAAGCAGAAATTGAGGAATGTGCTTAATAATAAAATAGTAAACAAATACTTTGCAAAAGAGGATTAGAATATGTTATCATTCCCTGTAGAGTAATTCATTTAAGGCTAAAGCTTTTAGCCTCTTCTACACATACAGTTTACCAGTTTGTCATTTTCTCTCTTTTCAATTATGGACAAAAATTTTAAATAATGGATACAGTGCAGTTGGGACACAAGTAGCTCTACCCAGTTAGCAGCCTACTGATGAATGCTCGCCACCCGAGAACAATGGCTGTTATTCTTTGTTGAGGACTCCACAGGTATTTAAAATAATAAATGTGGAAGCAACAATGATTCATATACTACAAGCTCTGAAGATAAAGTAGACAGCAAGAAAGCAAATATGGGAACCATAAGCAAAAGCAAATTCTAAATCCAAAACTAAATTCTAAGGATAAAAGTCATAAATGAAAAGAGGTCTTTATTTATTATTATTATTTTGTGTATGTTCTTTTCTGACTAGCATTTCAAAATTATTTTCTAGCTCTTGAACAAGCTGATATTTTAAAAACAGAACTACCAGAAAAAGATGTTTCTCTTCAGATTGTGCTATGTACATGTTCGTTGCCAATAATGAAAGCACTTCTCTGAATTTCTACACTCACTTTATTCCACAGAAAATTCAAGCTGTGTTTTAGTCTTGGCGAAACAGTCCCATTGGCTTTCTTCATCTAATAGCTGCTTGGGATTAGCCATTGATTTGTCTGCCGTCGGTCCAAGCATGCTCTGAATGAATGCAGCCGATAGACTCAGTCATCCATCTTTATCCAACAATGCCCTTTAAAAGGCCAAGAGCACCCAAGTTGTTTAATAAAACTCTCTTCGATTGATTTTCATTTTTGCAGATAAGAATGGAAGGACAGGTACAATTCCCAGTGGCTGCACTCACTCCTGCAGCAGAGCTAGGAGCCCTGTATGCAGGTATTGTCTAGAGGGGAACTGATTTACTTAATACAGGGCTTATTTCTTGCTGCTGCAGAGATGCGTGAAATACCTACCACTTTGTGAGACCTAGCCTTAACTGTCTTACGTTTAGATGAACTGTCTTCGAAGCATGAGGATTTTTAACATTTATACATCTGGAGTGTGTATGTGTGCGTGTATGTGTGTGTGTGTGGGGGGGGGGTTGCCGTGCCTGTATCACATGCATGAGTGTGAGGGTCAGAGAACAGTTTGTGGTAAGAATTTTGTCCTCCCACCATGTGGGTCTATGGGCTAGAATTAAGGTCATTAGGACAAGCAGCAACTGCCTTTTCCCACTGAGTCGAGAGCCTGGTCCTCTATATGTTATGTTTAAAAACTCTGTGTTGCATTGCATTTGTTGCTACATTTATTTCAATATGAAATCATTTGGTTTATATAGAACATCAAGAAAAAACTGTTGCGCCAGGAAGCTGTGTCACCTTTGCCCTGTGGCTTGTGACATTTGCTCACGTATCCTGCATGTATGGCATGCCTTTCCCCTGCAGTTCCATGCCCCATTTAAAGGAGCTCTGGTGAGATCATTCAAACGTCTCTGCTTTAAGATTGTCTGACAGAATGAAGGCGGAGATGTAGAAATTCACATCAATAATACAAAATTTAGAGAATGCCTTGGTTTACAGAATAGAACAAAGAGTTTCACAAAGCCTCTAAGATCTTGCTAAAATCCATGAGGTCACTTTAGGATAAACAAAGGCCCTGTATAAGCTCTTGGTTCTCTTTTCCTCATTGCAAACAGGCCAGTTCATTTTCCTCATCTATTTTTTTCATTTACTATTTCACTTTATCAATGTATAGGCATTTATTTGATGATTATATTTTTAAGTTTTTTTTAATTGACTCATTCCTGTGTGAGACTAATTCTCCTCTCAACAGCCAATAACTACTTTTAGTTCTTTGTACATAGGTGGAAATCCCATTAAATATTCAACCTTCCATGTTAGCATGCCCATTTATATTATTGTTGTTCTGGTCTTGTTTATGGAACCATTTCTAGAAGAGATTATTCCATAGCAGACTTCAGCATATTTGGGCTCTTTCAATCTTTCTGGACTTCTTTTGTGATGTTCACTGAGCCCTAATATCCTGACCCAAAAGCCTTTTCCTGTGGTTTAGCTTTCATGGTTCTTGAAAATACTGTACCAGGTGCTAAGAGTGGGAATCAACTCAACAGGGCTGCCCAGCAGCAATACCTATGAACCACAACAGTTACCAGTATGGCAAGATACGTGTAAAGGTGCAAGTAACACTTCCATGTTCATATTTTTGGGGCTTAGTCAATAGGAAAGAAACATGACCTGGTGCAAAATCCTAGATTCCTGGAACTCATGACATCATGGACCTTAGAACAGAATCAACAACGGCCACTTTTCTAGACCAGCATTGTCCCTTACTTCATTCTAACCTTATCTTTATGTTTACAAATTGTATATCTTTGTTGCAAGTTTTTTATTAGATAATGCTAAGAAATTCTTTCCTGTCCCTTTTGCATGAGGCTGTAAATCCCTACGCTATACAGAAGACCATACAATGAAGATATGACTTTATTGTGAGATTTGTGAAGGTTAATTTGCAACTCTCATGTGAAGAGTCCCAGTTTTCCATTTATTTTTAAAAATAGAAAAAAAAATAGATATTTGACCTAAATCAGCTAAAACAAGTCTACTCCATCCTAACTTCTCTTTCTATAATTTCTTCCATTTTGGGGTTGCCGTAGAGACTGGGCCCAGTCTAGTTTTGTGGGATCTCTGGTGGGAGTAAAATTAAATTAGGCTTATTATGTATGTGTATGCTGTTCATCATAATTTTATGCATTTTAAACTATTTAATATATTTTGATATGTAGTCGTGCCTTCGGGAAAATTGTTAGTATTCCTTTTGTGATCATTATATGTGCATGATAGACATGTGCATGATAGATCATTATAGGATCACGTGCTAAACTGTCTCACTGGAGAAGCAGTATGGGTAGTGGAGATTTTACTGTGTGGAGTTAGAAGCAGCTTCATTAAAATATGTCAGATCAGATTATCATATTAAGTGGGATCTTTAATGAGCCAAGCAGTGGATCAGATATAACCATAATCACACCACGTATTTGCTTTCATGTTCATTAGAATTGTGCAAACTACAATTCATACACCTTCTTTGTTTGTAAGTGTGTGAAACTGTAACAATAAACAATATACTGAGTGTGCCTGCAAGTGAAAGAAACAGACCACCTAGAGGTTTTCCAGAATTTTAGAATAGTCCTTGTATTTTAGATGACATTTCAACTATGAGTTGTGAAAGCAAAAATAAAAACTTTTATGCTATTAGTAAAACACAAATTTTGATTGTATAGAAAGCCTTAGTTTTTTGTGCTTTCTGTAGTCAGTATTATAAAATCATTGTCATGAAAATTACAAGACAGTTCAGAAATGTGCAGCCTGAACTGTGAGAGAAAGGAGAGCTTTAAAGGTGCTCTGTGGAGTGCACTTAGGACTGACGGGCGATTAGAGAACCCCTCTGATTTGTAAAACATCTGGTAGAAGCTGGCTTTTGAAAACCCTGTCATCCATTGTCTTTGTATTCACTTTCAGGACCAGTTTCCATCTGTAACTTTGTTTTCAGAGAGCTCCTTCTCTCACAATTTGATGACTCCCAGTCACGGCCAACTCCACCACTACAGCCTCTGTGACCCACATATTCAGAAACAGTGGTAGTGTCTTTTGTCTGTTCTCCCTTAGGTAAATCGTTAGGCCGGTACCAGTGGTGGCTCTCCTAGCTGTTCCTCCCTAGGTTAAATCCTCAGCAGCTTTCCAGAATGGTTCTGCTTCTCAGATTTCCCATCAACCACTAGATTATGGTGCCCTTCCTCATTAAAGAAATTTATTATTTCATAATTTCATGCATGTGTGCAATACATTCTGTTTAATCCAACCCTTTTATCTTTTTTTTTTTTACCCTTGACAACCCCTCTCCACCATTCAATTCCCTTTCCCATATTCCTGTATTTTTGTTTTTATTGTGACCTGTTGAGTCTTACTAGATCCATGTACATGGCTATGGATGTGGAAATACCCACTGGGGCCTGGTGAACTCACAAGTGGGTAACTAATTGACAGCAGTCACCCCTTCACACCATCCATCCATCCGTCCGTCCATCCATCCATTCATCCGTCCGTCCGTCCGTCCATCCATCCGTCCATCCATCCATCCAGACTACTAGTTCCCACAAGGCAGTGGGGATCAGTGAGTTCCCCTCCTATCTGTGTCAAGGACCTTGGACATTAGCTAAGACTTCTACACTTATATAAACACGGACATATAAAAGTTAGATGTTGGTGAAGTAGAGCAATACCAGTGAATATTGACATTAAACTTGCATAGGTTAGCAGAATCTTGCTTACTAATCCCATTTGGTAGTATTTTGCCTTCAGTTTAGAAGTCAATACCTATCTAAATATAGATTATAACACCTGGATTGAGCTTCAGTGGTATAATAGGGAAAAAATTCATGGGTTACCCTGCTTAGTACTTGACACACAGTAATAAATATTATAATGATAGCTATTATTTTTCTTTAACAGCATTTAAAAAGAAACACAATCTTGATTCTCTACTTTTCAAGGAGACTGGGAAAAGTTTAATTACAGCTTTTAAACCCATGAGGTTTCTCCTTTCTCTAAGGATGAAAACATGTTTTTCCCGGAGGAGCTGATCAGATTGGGTAGATGAACCTTTAGCTTTGAAAGCAAGCCTGGTGAGGCCTGAAGGAGTTAGAGGCAATCACACAGGCCTGCCTTACCCCAGGAATTTGAAAGCTTATGGGAGTGTTGTAAGGAGCTGCGGGCTGCTTCCCTGCCGCCCCAGCTCCCGGCCGCCAGCTAGCTCTAGCTTATGACCCGAAATAATTACACAAAAACTGTATTCTTTTAAACACCGCTTGGCCCATTTCTATTTAGCCGCTTCTAGGCTAGCTCTCGCACCTGGACTAGCCCATTTCTAATAATCTGCTGTAGCCCACGAGCTGGCTTACCAGGAATGATCTTAACCTGCGTCTGCCTGGAGTGGGAGAGTCATGGCGACTCCCTGACTCAGCTTCTTTCTCCCAGCCTTCTGTTCTGTTTCCTCCGCCTACCTATGATTTAACCTATGAGGGCCAGCCAAGCAGTTTCTTTATTACTTAACCAATGAAATCAACAGATTGATATATGACACTCCCACATCATGGGAGAACTTCTGATGCTTCTCAGGACCTTCGGTGTTAGATCCTGGGCAGAGATCCAGTCATCCTGGAGGAAGATAAGAACAGGAGACATTGTGGAGGCACATTGTTCATGAAACATTTAGTAAGATGGAGAATCATAAATAGCTTCACTTCTGGTCAGATCTCTTTTAGTCATTTCTTATTTTATGAATTAACAGAACAGTAAAAGTGAGCATGGGGAAGGATGGCAGGTGCTTTGAGAAGGACTGACAAATGGGATCTTCAATTGGGAACATGAGGAAGTCGTGGTTAAAAATGGTACAGGCATAGAGACAAATGTAGTCAAAGGTAATATTAAATGACATTCAAATGACCTGGGAAGTTCCCATAGCCTGGAGGCTTCATATAAGGCTAGGATAACAATAATAGGGGAGTGATTTTAAACATTGTAACACATATATACCTATGTATGCACACACACACACACACACACACACACACACACAGAGAGAGAGAGAGATAGGAAGAGGGAGCAAAAAGAACATATTGAGAGTAGGAGGACTCAAACTGGGGAGACAAGAAGAGCAGTGATCTTGACTAGTTACTAAAAACTCTTGCATTCAAAAATACATTGGTTTTGCCTGGTGAAAATATTCCAACTCCTTTCTCTTCTACAGCGTAACTACAAATCTGGGGTTATGGGAAACCTGATAGTTTAAAATTTCCAGTTAGTATAAAAAGCACCTTGTTCTGGGCCAGATGTACAGTCTAACAGCTAATAGGAGAGACAGATACTTGTAACCTCTCTTAGAAGAGCGAGGCTAAGTCAGAGATGAGAGAGGGTGACAACAAACAACAGCTCAGAAGAATGACTGTGACTGAGCTGGGTTTGAAGGATTTGTCAAATGCTGCATGTGGTGGTTGGTTTATTGTGATTGTGGTATGGGTAGGTAGGTATCACACTACTATATACTATCGCTCTCTCAGTCAACAGTGCCCTCAGGAGGACTTGATGAAAGCAATTTCTGTTACGGCTACTAAGAGTATGGAAATGGTTAATATAGTTTAAATGTGGATGCATAGTTTTGTAAGACTTTACTGCTGTCAAATTCATGTATCTTAAAAACCAGGTTTGACCTTCCCCAGTTTAGACTTACTTTCTATTTTTAAACACAAAATGCAAATTATTTTACAAAATAAAGAAAAATGAGCTTTTAGTTTCTCTCATTGTGAGACCCTAATTAAAATGTTCCATTTGAAAGATTTTTGTCAGCTCAAATTCTTGTTAAATAAATGTTTTATAGCCTTCACTTGAGCATTCGGCTGCAGTATTCCTAGAGGGTAAATTTGCAAAAGACCACCGAACTCATATATATGGCTGCATATCTTAAAATACAGATTGCTCCATGAAAATTTTAATGCATGAAAACCCATTCGCCAACAAATTTTATATCTAACATTTTAGGAAAATGAAGTACATTAACATTGGCAACATGTTGGGGCTAGAGAGATGGCTCAGTGGTTAAGAACACTAACTGCTTTTCCTAAAGAATCCTGGTTCTATTACCATCACCCTTAAGGTTGCTCATAACCATGTGGAACTGCAGCCCCAAGAGACCCAATCCTCTCTTTAGACTTCAGATACTGCACACATGTGATGCATGAATGTACAGACAGGCAAAATACTCGTGCACTCAAAATTACAAAGTAAAATCAGAAAAATAATAACAGTAAAAGAATATTAGCATCATTCTGAAGCAAGAGACTTCTCCTCTACTGTCCCCTGTCCTCATAGACCCCGGTCATCACAGACCCCGGTCCTCAAAGACCTCAGTCCTCCCAGACCCCGGTCCTCACAGACCCAGGTCCTCACAGAGCCCACCTTTGGTTTCCTTATCCAAGCTCATGGGAAACTAACATGAATTTGAGCAATTACCATAATATAAACTCAGAGTCTGTTTCATTTTCAGGAAGCAATAAATTCATAACACAGTTCATGAATTAGGTTAATCCTTCCCTTTTAACCCTTTCAACGATCTTTCAGAACTAGGGTGGCTGGAAAACTGCAATTATACTAATTTAAATACATCATTATCTGAGACAAATTTGGTTTTACAAAGGGATTTATGTCTTATGCAATATTGTGACCATAGTTGCATATAATTTTATTGACTTGTGTCATTTTGTGTTTTACATTAAAACTGAGATAGAAAAGCAAAGCGCAGAATTTAATGATCCAATTTAAATATTAGTCAATTAAAATTATTTTTGAATTTATTTTTGGTAATTCACAAAAGAAGACTTTCAGTACATATATATGAATCTTAAAGGGTCTTTTACAAAACTTCTGAGATATATCATTTTACTATCATAAGCTTGCAAAGTCTGCAGTAAACATCAACTTTCTATTGTGGGAGAGGGTGGGGGGCTATCTCACTGATTACATACTCTTGATACACACACACACTTGTGAGTATTTGCAAAGCTCCACAGCATGCATCACAGTCTGGACTTGGAACACACAGGAAAAATGCTGGGGTGAGCTCAGTTTACTTCTCATGCTCTGGCACTGACAATGTGTTATACGAATCAGGAATGTGGGTGAATTCACAAAGCAAACGCTGCTAGGAACTAGGGTTGCTGGGAGAGTTTGAGCATGAAACCAAAATAGCAGGCATGTAGCCCTGCTCTGCTTGTGGTATCCAAGCTGTTCTTCCGAATAGATAAAGGAAGACATCAGAAATTATTTAGCTTATTTGACACATTTAATTCATTACTGAAGTAAGATCTCAATTTCTATTAACTTTGTAAAGCAATTTCATTGTTAGCAATACTTAGATAAATGAAACACAAGTTTAAAATCTTATGTTGTCTCAATTCTCATTGTTTAATTTTAATTTAATTGTAACTTTGTTCACATTGGCTTTATTTCTCTCAGTAAAGTTCCAAGTTCATTTCTACCCCCCCCCCAAGTCGTCTTAGTTAATCAGGGTTTTTCAGAGCAATATAACCATGTATATTTATATAGATATGGTGTGTGTATATATATAGGGTTATATATGTGTCCGTGTGTGTGTGTGTGTGTATCCAGATACATATATGTGTCCTGGATACATATATCTATAGGTGTCTTATCCTGAAAAGGCCACCTCTCCTGCTCCAAGCTTTACTCAGTTTTCTGTAATACTCTATGTAGGGTTGAGACTTGAGGTATTCATCCAGTTTAAAATGCATGTTGGTGTGAGTGAGTGTCATCCTCGCCCAGCTCACATCTGATAAGTCATATTGTCGAGGCTCTGTGGGTAGTCTGTTGTTATTAGGAGACACAATCTCATAGAAAACTGCCTGATTCCCTGCCTCTTCTCTTTCTGTTCCCCTCAATGTTCTTTGGGCTTTAGGTGCCTGAGTGTTTTATAGATGTATCCACTGGGATGGGACTGCACAATGCTCCATTTTGATTTGTTGTAGATTTCTCCATCTGTTGTGCAAAGAATTTTCCCTGATGAGAGGTGAAGACACACGTGTCAGTGGATATTGGACCAAATGTGTATAGGTTGTTAGTGATTGTGTTGGTTTAGTAAATTAGAGGGTGGAGATTCTCCTCCAAAATCCACAAGTTCACTAGTAATTAGTGAGGTTTCTGGTACTAGGCTTGCTATCCATCCTGTTGAAAGGTATTTAAGTTTATTTGGAGGGTTTTTCTGTCAAGGTATGCGTGTCTCTACTGCACCTCTAGGGATATTGTGCCACGCTGATCTTTGATATGTTTTATGGGAGTCATAGCTGGATAGGGCTCTTCATTGTCCCCGTCCTTTGCAAGCTTGCATACCATATTCTGGGACTATTGAAGGTAGTTTTCAGGAGTGGGTGGGGCACTCAGGTCAGTTCCAGTTCAGGGGTCTGTAGGCCTTTTTTCTGAGGAACTTGCTTCCACCTCACAAGGGTAAGCACAAAAATCATCAATAGGTTGTACTTGGGAGGAGTGTCTTTCTTAGATATCCCTGGACAACAACTGAAAAAAAGGCTTCTCATATGTAAAATGGTGATGCTGGCACAATGATTGTGTATATTGGATTGCATATGAGACTTTTTAAAATGTTAACAAGCTGATAGCATGGCATTTAGTGTATAAGTTATCATAAACATGAATGAGTAAATGACAATAGATCATTGGTGTCAGAAAAACTGAGGTTTACATTTCACTTTCACCTTTAAAAATTCTTTAACATTTTGAAACTCATTTTCTCAGTGTATGAAACACTATGTATTTGTAGAGTGTTTTATTAAGAAAAAATGGCCTGTGTGAAATTCTCAAAGAACTAATTTTTAAAAATGTAAAGATACAACAAGAAGAAATACAGCTGCCTAAAGTAATAGTGAAATGGGATGTTTCAGAATTACTTTTGTTAGAAAAAGTCCTATTGGCCTACACAAAAGTCACAGCTCATTGTTCTGGGAAGGCTGTGGTGCTCAGAGACCCTTGCATAGTCACCTGCGTGGACCTACTGCTGGGATCACAGGCCTAGTTATTACAATCCTTTGCTTCACAAGCGACACACATGATGTAAATCAATTCTGAGTTAAACTAAGCAATTAATGAGAGCATATTTATTATAACCAGCTGAATGAGCAGGAATTATTCATGGTACGTCCACAAACTAAATTTATTTGCTTTCGCTTTGCCCTTTAAACTGCATGCATTCTGTATCTCTGGTTGAGAACTGGGGCAGATGGCAGATGTCACACTTGTCTTCCTTGTCCAGGGGAGAGGAGTCTCCTGGTTTCCTAAGTCAGAATTAAGTTCAGTCAGTCACCTGTGGTGCTGAGCTAAATTCTACTGCTGGAATGCATTGCCCCAAAATGTGAGCATTCTAACAGTCCAAATCCACCACAAGTCCCACTGCACTGAGGTCCTAATGTCAGCAGCACTGTGGGCTTTCCCAGATGTCTGAGGACCTCTTCTTGTTTTCCTTTTTTTTTTTTAACTTTTAGTGACTATTCACTTTGGGTGGCCTGCCATGTCTTGTTCTGTGTTCAAAATAAACACCAAGGACTCCAATCTTTTTTTCTACCCTCTGAATCCTGTCTGTTCCTTGATTTCTAGGAATGTGTGCTATTAGATCAGCTCAGGAGTATCTGCAAGGTAATCCCCAATTTCTGGGTCATATTCCTAATTACCTGAATTCAATCAGTAAATTGAATTCCCCTTTGCCATGTACCAGAAGTAATTTCAATGCCTTCAGCACATCATACTGTCTCCTATGTCTGTCTTAACTTCAAAATTTTGCTGAGATTTTCTAAACATTTAACTGTGTCAGAAACAAGCCAAAACTATTTTTGACTTCCATTGTTTGCAAATGAATTTTTGCGGTTAGAAATTTTTATAAGCTCCCATTGAGGTCTCTCGCTCCCAATTTCTAAGTGTTGGTCAACTTCTTCAGCAAATGATCCCTAACCTTGATCAAAACTGACCAGGTATGGCAGGGCAAGTGATCTGGGAATAGCATGTCAGGCCCACGAACCCTTTTCTTAGGGAGGTAATTGTTGCATCACCAAAAAATGTCTCCACTGAGTATGTAAATTTCTAGATATTCTTATACATGAGAAAAAGTCGCTCATTTATGAAATCCAAAGCCTGACGGTAATTTTAATAAGGCACGAATATTCTGAACACATTTTTCTCTTTCTTTCCTTTTTTGTTTTCTGTCACATATTCTCATATAGTCCAAGTTGGCTTTGAACTCACTGTGTAGTTAAACCAGGTACAAACTCATTATTTTCCTTTCTTCACTTCACAGGTAAGATTTCTACCTACAAGTCGAGCTCTCTCTTCATTCATTATATCTATCTATTTTTACAAATTACTTGCATGGAAATAATTACCTTCTAGTCTGTGTTTTTAAGATAAAGACAGATATACACACAACTTTTGTATTTGTGTGTGATATTCTGAGTGTTACTTTGAAAACCAAGGTTGATGTTGCATGCATATGAGTCTAATGAAAAATAGCCTATGTACTGACCTATATAGGGGAAATGTTGGAGATGTATCTCAGTGATCTAGAGTTTACATAACACACACAATGTCCTAAGCTCAGTCCTCAGCACTGTCCAACAACATTAATAATATATATAATTTATGTGGTATATATACAGTAATATGTATGTCATGTACATATACATGTATCACACACATATATGTATGTATATTTCTCCAACATTTAGATTTGTACATAAGGTGAGGACATTGTGATATAGAAAAACAACTTCATAACCTATATATCACTATGCTTTCTAATTGGAATAAAACAAAATCAAAGATCATCAAAATAGTAAATATTTCCCAAAAGTCTGCCCTGTTCAGACCCTGCACAGCCATGATAAAGTATCACCTCATCCATGCAAGCAGATTCAAACATGATCTCCATCTTAAAGAAAATCAGGATGAGCCAACCTGCTGATGACCACAATGGGAGGAGTAATGGGATAGAACTGAGATCACATTGCCAGTTCTGAAGCACATAAAATAGTTCTCATAAAAAGAATAGCAAATAAATTTTATGGAGTAAAACAAAATTCAAAATAAATGCTATATATGTGTCTGCTCTATCCTCTCAATTTCCTCACAGCTCATGTATTGTAATTTCATCCTGGGTATCTTTGAGACTAGGGTTATTTGTTGTATGACGTCGACATTTCTTTGTCGACATTTTTAAACTCTCATTCCCATGAAGATGATTTTTGTTTACTTTATCAAGACTGAGAAATGTCAAGTTTATTTTCCTATTCTGTCAGGTCTCTAGAGAGCACCAGCTTTTTCTCGGGTGGCTCCTTGTGTACTTGCTGCCGCTGCTGAAACACAGGTGTTCTACCACTCTGCCTTTTAAACCCAAATCTGCTAAATCAATGTGCTCAATAGGACAGTTCTATCATTCTTTGTAAAATGAATGTTTATGAAAATCATGCTATAAAGTATCTGCTATATAACATTTATTTATCCTTTTCTCTACCATCCCACTGCAGAACATGAAAGTCTACAGCTTTTTAATTATAGTGTAGTTTCCTTTTATTCAATTCTTCCTAAAATTTGCATAATTTGCTCTCCTTATTGATTGAATTTATTACTTATATACACAGATTTCTCCTTTATTCTAGTTTATTTTCCAATACCAAACCTTAAGAATCCTTTTATAAAGGTTGAAGGTATGAGTCGTAAAAATGTCACACAAAGATTATTTGATATTTTTCAGAGAATTTTTAAAGATCTGTTGTCTAACTTTTCCAGAGTAATATAAAATAATCAGGAATCATAACTAGTACAGCCTCTTTCCCTGAAAACAAGAAATAAATATTTCATATAAATTATGAAAATAATGGATAACTTGGAAGTATCAAATATGAGGAGAGATTCAAGGCAGAAACTACATAATCACCAACATCCAACAGTCTTAAGATGTAGAGCAGGTAGTTAAATCATTTTTTAATCTAAAATTTTTATTTGTTTGATAATTTCTGAGTTCCCCTCTTTCCTTCCCACTTACTCCCATTTACTTCACAACTTCATCTCAAATTCATGATCTCTTCTTTTCTAATTATTAGTTATACAGTCACACATCACCACCATTATCATCACCACCATCATTGTCATCATCATCATTGTCATCGTCATCATTGGAATGTGTTAGCCTTTTTCTTCTAAGTCAATAAATGGTCCTGCATAAACAGGAAGAGATGACACCATTTTGTCAATACTTTTGTATTTTGACAACACTTGATCTAGACGGCCTCTGGTCCCAGTACCACTTATTCTTTTGAACTTGTTTTGCAGATCATGCATTTCTTGCAAACCAAAGGTTCCTGGCAAGCTTTTGTCAAGCAAGCCCATTGATCCTGTTTTCCCAACATCAACTGGTTATTTCTTCACTCTAACTAACCTTTTGTTAATTATCACAGTCTTTAAACTTCTAAAATATTTTAGTTACCTGTGTTTACTAATCTTTGATGTTGTTATTGCCATTGACTTGGATCACCTTGATCTATGATCTTGTTACACAGTGAATTTAATCAGTCAATCCTGGTTGAGTTCTGAGACATTCCTTTTTCTTCTCCTTCTCCTCAGGCATCTTTTCACAGAAGACACAATAATACAGAAATTATATAATTTCATAATTGCTTGTACATGTTCCACTGACTGTCCACACATTTCTCTGATGTGGGAGTGTCATCTATCTGTTGCTTTCATTGGTTAATTAATAAAGAAAGTGCTTGGCCTTTGATAGGCCAGCCCTCAGGTGGGTGGAGTAGATAGAACAGAATTCTGGGAGAAAGAAAGCTGAGTCAGTGGGTTGCCATGATTCTCCCACCTGACACAGAAGCAGGTGTGGGAGAATTTTTCCTGGTAAGCCACCTTGTGGTGTTACACAGATCATTAGAAATGGGTTAATCTAGATGTGAGAATTAGCTGATAAGAGGCTAGAGCTAATGGACCAAGCAGTGTTTAAAAGAATACAGTTTCCATGTAATTATTTCAGGTGTAAAGCTAGCCGGGTGGCGGGACGCAGCCCACCACTCCATTCAACAGAGTGGCACCCAACATGGTAATTAACTCCACATAAAACCTGAGAGGGCTTTAAAAAAAAAGGGAGAGGGAGTTTAACGCAGCTTTTTGCTGTTCGTGGGTTGTGTGCCGCAAAGAAATTTTCCTGACTCAGCAGCAGGAAAAAAACTGGCTGTTTTAAAATGCTGGCTTTCTGGGCTGTGCCACCATTGTGATCTTTGTCTGGCTCCTGTGGGAGACAGAGCTTTTGAATGGAGCATTTGGAGTAATGTGCTAAAGCTTGCTTGATGGCAATGTGGACTTGCTGTATGCCTGGAACTATGCTCAGTTCGTGGGTACCAAATGGCTGACGCAAGAGCGGCTCCAGCTCTGCTCCTCCTTGTTGAATTGTGCTGATCTCAGGTGGGAACTGCCATAATTACCATAATAACACTGCAGTTAAGGTTCAGACTGGGCAGGAAACAGGCTCTACCTATTACCGTATTACCTCTATATGGCACAACTTAAGCTTTTAAGAAATGCTTAGCATTTTAAGAACTGCTCCTGGATAGTAACAGATTCACAATAGGACAGATTAAGACATAGGCTTGGGAGAGAGAGAAAAAAAATATAGAAAGAGACAGAATAAAATGATAGAATAAAAATAAGCCACGTAAAAATGGAAAATTCACAGAGAGTCTGGATTCTTTGTATTATTGTGTTTTCTTTAAAAATTTTGACTGTGAAGGAGCTAAGTACAGAGAGACATTTCATTATATGGGCTGCCAACTGGAACCAGAATGGATATCATAAGGGTATTATTATGACTTCATAATTTGGGTCTAAGGATATGATGCTTTGGAGAGGGTCTTCTTTTGTTTTCACAGAGGATGAGACCCTCTGGATTGTTTCTATCCCAATATGGTATGATAGACCATGCCCTCCTGAAAGGTTGCTGTGCACACCCTCAAAATATTTTTTTCACTCAACCGCCAACTGAAATGAACCTGGCACACAGGTTACACCATGAAAAATCTGATTAACAGTGCCCCCATTCAGCAGGAAGCAGTTTGGAAAGAAAAAAACTGTGCCAATGTTCGCATATATTATTTATAAATGTTCTTTACATTTAAAGGGGGATATGATATAGATATGAATAATTTGCATTGGTATGGATTTTAGGGTCAATTTTGTTATAAGTACATGTATTTCTGATATTGATTAAGGTATTATGATTGTGTAGTTCATTTTTAAAATGTAAAGTATAATTAGGAAATATAGGTTGTTAATGGATAATCATCAATAAAAGTCAAGCTTGTAGTTATATTAGTTACATTTTCTAGATATATAGAGATATAATTCAATTAGATAGGCATTCTTCATATCTTTCAAAGACTACAGAACATGGCATTTAAGATGTTTTAATAACTTAGGGCTTTTCATGACAATGAGACACGTCTGCTCCTGGCAGCACCAATATACTTCAAGAGGAAGATGGGCATTGAAGAGGCTCGTTATGGAGTTGGTTAGCCATTTGAGCAAGAAACTGCTCTTGTCTGGACTGTTGCATAAACTGGGCACAGAGAACCCACAGAGAGAGTACTGCTGAACTTGCCTAAAGGTGAGATGGTCTTTCAGGAGTTTCTGATTCATGAAAGAATCTGCAAGACATTCTGCAGGACACAGTAGAAAGTGACTGAACTGTCTTAGAAATTTCCTGATTCATGGAAATGTCTGCTGGATACTATGGGCCTGTAGGCTAAAGATGGATGCCCCAATGGTACAAAAGAACTTTGGGTAACTGTCTAGACAGTGAGATGTCTCTGTCATTTCTAGAATTTTGGACTTCTTGTTTGCTTAGGTAATATTTTATCCTTCTGGAGTCTTTGATAGAGTTGAAGAATGGTTAGTTATAGTTATAGTTTTTCTTAATTATGATAAAAGATAAAATAGATTGCTCTTCGGGCTGAGGGGGGGGACTTGGTTGGGGGAGGGGGAGGGAGGTGGGGGGTAGTGGTGGGAGGAGACAGAGGTCTTTAATAAATAAATTTTAAAAAAGATAAAATAGATATAAATATTATAACTGTAATTCTTACTTGATAACTATTTTGTTATATGTAATTTTAGTACGTTAAAATTAAAGCCTTCTTTTTTGTTTAAACAGAAAAAGGGGAAATGATGTGGGAGTGTCATCTATCTGTTGCTTTCATTGGTTAATTAATAATAGGCCAGCCTTCAGGTGGGTGAAATAGACAGAAAAGATTTCTGGGAGAAAGAAAGCCAAGTCAGTCAGTCGCCATGATTCTCCCACCCGACACAGACACAGGTTGAGATCTTTCCTGGTAAGCCACACCTCGTGGTGCTACACTCATTAGAAATGGGTTAATCTAGATGTGAGAATTAGCCGATAAGAGGCTAGAGCTAATGGGCCATGCAGTGTTTAAAAGAATACAGTTTCTGTGTAATTATTTTGGGTGTAAAGCTAGCCAGGTAGTGGGATGCAGCCCATCGCTCCATACAACATTTCTCACTTAAGGTTCTTTCTTCCTTATCTCCCATCATGTTTTCCTTTTTTAATCATTCCTGTATCCCTCTCTCCCTTCATTGAATTTCATTTACATTATTTGGTTCAGACTGGCCTTTACCTTATAATCTTTCTATCTTTTAGCTTCATAGATGGTGACATTATAGTTGTGTGCTACCATGTCCAGTTTGCAGATCTCATTTTAAACTAAAATCTAAACTTAATTCAGCTTTGTGAAGAAACCATATTGAAAACAGAAATAGGACTGGCACCATGGCCAGTGGTTATGCATGCATGTTTCTATGTCTGTTTAAAACATTTTTATGTATTGACACATATTGTATTGATATACATACATATATATATATATAGTATATATTTACCATATTGCAGTGTACATTTCTACCTCTGATTAACATACTTATATAATGTTTGTGTATTGATATATATTTGCCATATTGCAATGTATACTTGTACAGTGTTTATATTTGGAGGTCATTATCCTCATTTGTTACACAGTTGTTTATTGTCTTAGTCTTTAAGTTAGATAGATATTGAGAATTATATAGATAAATAGTCATCTAAGTTTGTCATTTATAATTAGACTAATCAGGTTCTCCTGATATATAGAGATTATACTCAGTATAGATAGATAATCTTCAACCTCTTCAAAGAGCTGTAGAAAATGGCCTTTAATCTAACTCAGAGTTTCGTGATAGTGAGACACTATTGCTCCTGGCAACACCGCTCTATTCCTGAGAGAATGTTGAGCACCAAAGACACTCCACCTGGAGCCTTTTTTTTTTTTTTTTTGGCAGAACTGGCCTTTGGGCAAAGAAATGCCCATACCTCAACCACTGACAGAGATACAGAGCATGCATCAATGGATAAAACAGGACTGTCATATCCTGCCAAGACAGGGTAAGATAGTTTTGAAAAGTTCCTTGCCTTTAATAATGGTATGCAGTTATGTTAGGCCTTAGCCAAAATTGGTTGACTCAACGTTGCAAACAAGACTTTGGGTGATTGCCCAGGTAGTCAGTTGTCTCTGTCAATTGTTGCACATTTTGGATATATCTCGTTTGTTGAGTAGTGTTTATTCCCTTCTCAGATCTTTGATGGAGTTGAAAATTATATAATTGTAGTTACTCTCTACATTATTTGGACTCCTTGAGATAGAATGTTTAGCAAAGCTTTTGTTCTCAATATTGTTTGTTATATTTATTATTTGTTGTTATTGTATATAGTTGTATTTGGTTTAGTTCTGTCTTATTTAGACAAAAAGGGGAGATGTAGGGATAAGTCCCGCCCCTTAGGGGGCGTGTTCGCCTCGGGCTAATGTTGGCCTATAAATTTGGCAAGCCTGCTCCCAGCCATCTTTTTCTGCTTTCCTGGTCTCCACGGGAACGGTGGTTCTGTAAGTCTATTTCGCCATTAAAGCTATATATATTTTTACAATCTGTCTGCATTCGTTTACGCCATTACATTTTGGCGCCCAACGTGGGGCTGGAACCCACGACCCTGAGATTAAGAGTCTCATGCTCTACTGACTGAGCTAGGTGTTATTCTCATGAAAACTGACAAGATGGATGTAACATATCCTTATTGATGATATAAAGGGGTGCTATCACTCTGGATTAAAATATAAAATCCAGTGGTAGCCTTCTCTGTGAAACCAATGCCTTAATCAAGAGGAAATATATACTTTCTTGAATTTTATAAGGGCTGAGAATGATGAGGCAGGAGGCTTCAGAAAAATTATATGACACTAGATGTGTCCCTGGGAAACCATGTTCAGAAGATGAATGTCAAAATGAAGCAATGTGTTCTTGTAACAGCAGCAAGTCCTTCATTCTACCAGAAGGGATTTCCATTCAGAATTATTTTAGTTACTTGGATTTTCTTTTGTAGCAACATTTAACTTTTAATGTAGCTTTGCCTCCAAGTGTGAATGGTTTGGCGGTCTCAGATTAGTTGGAGCAGGCTGGATAGCCCCTGATAGGTGTGACTTTCTGGAGTATGTAATTCTAGACACCAGGAGAAAAGACATGGTTCTTGAATGGACCTGTGGGACAGAGGCATTTGCGGTTCCTGAACAGAGGAAGACTAACAGTTGGAAATCACTGCATAGGTCTCCAGCCTTGTGAGTAAGCTTGAGGGGGAGGGTCATTTCAGACAAGCAACAGGAAGGCCTTTAGGGAGTCCTGCTGAGGCTGAGGGAGGAATTTAGTACATGTGAGACAGATGTAAGCTTCTCTTGTAGGTAGTTATTGCAGCATTCAGAAGTTTTTACAATGATGATGTGTGGAGGTGGCTATACCAAATGACTCTTTTGAATGTAGACAAAACAACCTTATCTTTGAAAAAAGATGTCTTGTAGGATTTTCATAGCTAGAGGGCATAAATTAGTTACTTTTAAAAGACTGAAAGGACCTTCAAGACTCCTATTAAGGGATAAGACAGCTAGTGACATTAAGTAGATACCAGTGCTTATTTATCATTGTGGAAAATCATAGTGCTACTAAGGATTACACTAAATCTACTTGATTTTCCTCTACCAGTGGCGCAGGGAATCTTACACCATACCTGTTTCCCACATAGCTTGTAAAACATTGCAGTCTTCTGCTGAGAGTGAGCTTGTTGGAAATTGTTGCCTTTGTGCTCTGATTAGGATGTATGAAAATATTAATACTCTTTCACATCTGCTAGCATCATATCAATTTTGAAACCTGTGGATCAAGAAGCAATGTTTACACTTATGTTTTATTAAGAAATATATTTAAGGGTTTGGGGGAGATGGCTCAGTTAACAGAGTCCTTGGTTTATAAATGTAAGTTTGACATGCTTGAGTTTAGATACCCACTACTAATATAAAAGTCAGGTGTGATGGCACATATCTAAAGGAGTGGAAACAGGAAGATCTCTGGATTTTGCTGACCACTGTAGCTGAATCCAGTAACTACAGTTTCAATCAGAAACAGTATCCCAAAAGCTAAAGTGGTGTGAAACGGAGGGAGACATCCAGTGTCAATCTCTGATCTCCACGTGTACCTGTACACAAGTTCACCTTGCATGCATTATCATGTACACAAACACATTTACATTAATCCACACGAATACATTTACACAAAAATTATAACACACACATACACACACACATATACACACATGATGTTGGATGTCCATCTGTATGTGTTTTGCTCTTATTGGTTAATGAATAAAGTTGCTTTTGCCTATAGTAGGGCAGAATATAGCCAGGCTGGAAGAAATATATAGAGAGAGTAGGTGGAGTCAAGGAGCTGCCTTGTAGCTGCTCAAGGAGAAGGACATGCCAGACCCTTAATAACCTTACCTGTAGGCCACAGCCTTGTGGCAATACACAGATTGATAGAACTAAGTTAATTGATGAGGTAAAAGCTAGCTAGGAATACGCTAAAGACATTGGCCAAACAATGTTATAATTAATATAGTTTTTCTGTGATTACTTGGGTCTGAATATCTGGGAAATGAGCAAGCAGTATCTTCCTCCTCCTCTTCCTACTACTACTACTAGTACTACACACACAGACACACACACACACACACACACGCACCCACACATAGTGTGCACAAAAGTACATTTCGGTCACATATGATAGTATATGTGTGTAGTATTAAAACTTTTGAAATAAAGGATGATCAAAAATTAAAGGGGTTAAGATTTAGAAATATCATGAGTTAATAACCAGCTTGCAGTATTGAGACTCAGTGAGAAGGAAGAAAGGGTGAGAGTAATAACTCACTCATAAGTCCAAAACTTGCTATTGCCACACCACCCCAAATAACAAAAAACAAAAATTGATATAACTAATTTTCTATTAAAGGAGCCACAAATCTAAATACTATTACAAATGTTCATGATTGATTTAGGAATAA
This sequence comes from Microtus oregoni, assembly GCF_018167655.1. Lineage (NCBI taxonomy): Eukaryota > Metazoa > Chordata > Mammalia > Rodentia > Cricetidae > Microtus > Microtus oregoni. Next base: position 48,188,532 of record NW_024543069.1, read on the forward strand.
ATGTCACTTCTTCATGGGATTTACAACTTCAGTGGTAATGGAGGAAGGAGTTGAGGATGAAGCAGAAACAACAGGAGAATCCTGGCTAGAAATAGAACCTGAAGATTTTATGTAACTGCTACAATTTCATAACGAATGGGATGAGAATTGCTTTTCGTAGATTGTGGAGACCCAAAAATGTGAGCCTATTTCTATCTTGTCTGAAGGTCAGTGAGGTTTAGCTTGTTCAAAGTTGTTAACAACAACTGTGGCTAGACACCCTAACCTAGGGTGTGGTTACTTGTATTTTGGACATCAAGATGGCCCATACAGGTTAACCCTTTCCACCCTGACCAGAAGTCAGAAAATTCAAGCATAGTTCTGCTCTTTCTTTTGAAATAGTATGTTTGACATAGGGAGTGACTGTCTTCAGGATACTTGGTCTAGGATGGGTTGACTACCTAGACAACAGAATGCTAAGGACTTGATGTCTCAAACTATTGAAGCAAATGGCTGTTCTAGTTGTCCTTTGTATCATGTTAATTCCATCTTTTGTTTTCTTCCCCCTGTTGTATTGGGGTATAAAAATGTATGGAAAATTAAACGTGAACAATTTTCAGTATTTACAGGAACCCCTTTCAATACCTGCTTCTGTTTCTGTTTTATTATTCTCACTTGCATCTTTTTACTCTTCACTAACTTTTCTAGACTGCTTGCCCTACCCTGGTAAGTGGTGTCAAAGCTGCTCTCTGACAGTAGATAAGCACAGAAGATGTAAACACTGTGGAAATGACAACAGTATTTAGGATATTACAGAAGTATAGTTCTTACAGCAGTGTCAGCATTAGCCGACAGTGACATTATGGGAAGTGCTAGTGTGCATAAATACTGTCAGGTGTGTAGAAAAGTCATTAGTGAAAGAAATAATCAGTGCACATACAAAGTTCCATTGTCAATCATCATTGAAGGAAGGCTCTCTATTAGCAACGGTATTGTTGCTCACTGCAGACTCAGATAAGTGCTAGAACATTAAAAAGCATCTTTAATGAAGGTATCCATTTTCTTCCCAAAGGCATGTGCTTTAATTGACTACAGTAAGTTATCAACATATCTTTGATATGTGCTGGCAAGCCAAGGTTTTTCACTTGTTTGATGTTGACATTACTGCATCTGACTAAAGTATGCCTCTATCTAGAACGTTTAACTATTTCATTTCTATTTCAGTTCACCGCTCCTCTCCTCTTTTGTTTGAGATTGAGGTTTTGTCTGGTGCTGAGGCTTCTTTCCTCCAATCCTCCTGCCTCAGCCTACTCACTGCTTTGATGACAAATGTGCCCAGAGTTCATTTTTTAAGATTCATTTTATTTTACATGTGTTTTGCTTGAATACATGTATGTGGACCACATGCGGGTCTTCTGCCTACAGAGTCCATAAGAGGATATTACATCTCCTGCAACTGGACTTTTAGTTTGTGAGTGACCATGTGGCGGCTGGAAACCAAACACAGATCCCCAGCGAGAGCCAAAAGTGCTCTCAACCTCTGAGCCATCTCTTCAGGTCCAATGCCCAGTTATTTTATACTGCAAATACTCTTGGCAGTTGTTTTTACATGAATCAACTTGTACATTTTTAAAAAAAAATATTGATTTTTAAGTCTCCAAGTGAAAGTATAAATTATTCGGCCTTTTTAAAAATATTGTAAATATATGTTTTTGTGCTCTCAAGAGCAGTTGTAGCACTCTGTTGTACCTGGCAAAGGTGAAATCCTGTTAGATTTGCTTCTGACATAGTTACACACAGAGTAGTAACATGAACACAAAAGCTGGTGACTGCATTGAGCAACAGGTAATCACGGTGATCTCTGACACAGGACAATCAAGTGAGTTGAGCCATCAAATTCCCCTGCCTTTCTACCTGAAGGCATTTTCCAGAATGCAATAAACAGAGCAGATCCCCTTACCGCTCCAGGTGAAACCATGGAACTTAAGCAGACAGAGCTGGACCCTGGTGTCTGCAGAGGTGATACTGAAAACACTAAAAGTTGCCACACTTCTGTAGAGTAGCCCTGGAAAATTCCTAACTGAAAACCAATAATGTCCAAGAATTAAAGTTATAATTGTGCAAGGAGCTGTTGAGGACAGCAAGGTTACTAGACTACACTGCACTTAGCAAGGTCTGCAGTGTGTATACACAGGGCTGGGATTCATTTGTGTACCTACCGAGAGGAGAAAAATCATTGACTGTGCAGTCATAGTCCTCAGTGCTCCCCACATATTGCATACTTAGCATCATAACTATGCCTATAATACAGAAAACCCCAAATTTGCCATAGAGAACGATTCCCAAAATAATCAAGTTGATCCACAAATGACCTGTATATGGCAAACTTGTCACTCAGCAGTGTAAAAATATAGAATAATAATATTCCATGTCAAATAAAAGAATATAGGCCTGAATAATTAAAAAACTATGAAATTGAAATCCATAATTAGAAATAATTAGGAGAGACCAACCCAGAGGTATGGAAGGAGCAGATATGTACTATAAACTTGCTTTCACAATATGCTAGATTATGTGAGTGCAAACATGGATAGAATGACGTGGGAATCAGGAAGATATCAGAATCAATTCTATATTTATAGCACACTATACACCGCAAAAGAGACTGCTATTCAACAAAAACCCAGGATGATAGCTCTGCAAATAAAAACAAAAAAGACATATATATATATATATATTATACTAGATATATATAATATATAAAGTATATATTAGAGCTGTCATGATCCACTCTGTACACTTATTTACATCATTCATTGTCTATAATATATGCTTTTATGGACTATCACAAGTAAAGAAAAATGAGGGAAGAAAAGAAATATTTTAATCTAAAAATCAATAGAAGAAATACATTAAGAATTTGGTGAATATTATAAATTTATAGGTTTAAGAAACTTATCAAACTCCAAGTGTAATACACATAAATAAAATATATGAACTCAAGTCACAATGACATTAGTTAAAACAAGTGACACACAAAATAAATAGAAACAGAAAAGGGATTTTATCAACTTCCAGAAGATTAAAGATGAGAAATGTCAGAGATTATCAGAAAATAATCCAGAGGGCAACAGAACAATATATAAAATGAAAAAGGGGGTTGGGGAAGATGGAAAACTCGGGGAAAGGATAGCAAGATAGAAACTCATCTGTACAGTGAAAGGGTCTTTCAACAGTGAGCACTAAATAAACACTTTTGCAGACAAGCAACGCTGAGAATTCTGTTTCAGCAGGCAGGAACAAGAAGGAATACTCAAGGGCACTTTAGAAGCAGCAGGAAAGCTAAACCTGCATCCACACAAAGGAAGAAGCAGTGGAAAATAATGAACATTTCTTTAAATATAAGACATGTTTCTCTCCATTTGAATGTACTTAAAATATAACCAACTACTTAAAGCGAGAATAATGGCAGCATATTGTGTGGCATTGCAGCATATGTTTCAGTAATGTGTGCTATCGGTATCACGCAGGAGAGAAGCAGGCAGAGCTGTACAATTCTCCAAATTAGTTACATGTGAAATTATATGTTATTTGAAACTACTTCACATTACCATAAAGTTAAATAGTTTAAGCTAGAAGAAAGGAAAAAGGGGGAGTGTTTTTGCTTGTTTTTTTATTATTTTTCTTTACTCTTTACTCTTCTGGCTCTTTTGGGGGCCCACCACCCTGCTCCCAAATAGACACGCGGAGGATTATTATTACTTATGCATGTCCGGCCTTAGCTTAGCTTTTCTCTGACCAAATTTTCTTAAATAAATTATCCTACCTTTTGTGTCTGGGATTTTACTTTTTCTTACATCTGTATATATTACTTTCACTCTTTGTGGCTGGCCGAGTGGCTGGCCCCTTGTTTTCTCCCAATTTTCTTACTCCTTGTTCTTTTTCTCCTCGTTTTTATACTCTCTGCATGCCAACCCTGCCTGTCCTTTCTCCTGCCTCACTATTGGCCGTTCAGCTCTTTATTAGGTCATCAGGTGTCTTAGACAAGCAAAGAAACACAAGTTCACAGAGTTAAATAAATGCAGCATAAAAGAATGCAATATATCTTTATATCATTAAACAAATGTTTAATTAATTAAACAATGTTCCAGAGCAGAAAGAAATGTAATATATCTTAAAGTAATATTTTACAACAGGGCAGAAAATGAAATTAAGAGATTGAGGAACAGATGCAACGCTGGCTATGAAGAAAAATGTAGAAATAAAATTGAATACTAAAATTAATTTTTAAAATGAGACAATATAAAGAACAAATGAAAAAATGTAACAACATATAGAAATCAAAGTATAACTAAGTCCAATAAATAATTTTAAGTATATTCATGAAGTCCAAGTATAAGCAGAAATAAAAGACTTATAGGTAATGTTAAGAATAAAGGATTCTGTCCTGTGGCCTACTTAAAGGAAAGAAAATTGAAATATAAAATTAAACTAGACATAAATGTCCATCAATTAAAATATTAAGATGCTTGGTAAAATTGATACTCACCAGGATATTAAGAACAGCAGATTGAGCTGGGCACACATAGACTCCAGGCCTCCAAAGCTCTCCTGTCCTCTTTGGTTTCATCCACATCTTCATTTAGACTACTTCCTCCTCCCTGAAGTTCGCTGTTATAATATTTCTACCTATGTATTTCATACTTGTGCACCTTAATTTTCGATAATCTATGTTCTTCCCTATCTCTAACTTGCCTGTAATCTTGCCTCTGAGAAAAATGTGGTATATTCATATTTATTATCAGTCATATCACTTAGCATGATGGATGATCATTTAAAGTTTCTTTTTCCTGTAAATGAACTCATTTTCTTCCTGTTTACAGCCAAATAAACACAACTCCACGTGGACAGATCACATTTTCCTTAGGCATTCACCTAAAGATGGGTGCATTTCTGGTTCCATAACTTGCTTATTGTGACTAGTGTTGTAGTAAGCATAGATATGAAAGTATGTCTTTAGTGTGCTGACTTTTACTCCTTTTAGAATGAGCCAAAGAGGACAATCTCACTGATTTCTGTAATACATTGTCTCCAGCAGCATGGGAAGGACACTCAGTACTCACCTTCTCACCACATCAGTTGTCATTTGGTTTATTTGAAGAAAACTATCATGATGCTGGTGAGATGAACCCACAATGTGGTTTTAATTTGGTTTTCTTTGATAGCTAAACATGTTGAACCTTTTCAATTTATTTATTGATTATTATATTTTCTTTTAAAAATTCTGTTTGATTCATATTCTCATCTTTTGACTGGATAATTTGAAGATTTTGGCTATCAAAGCCTCATTGGATGGGATCCACTGTGATATGTTTTCAGATTCCAGAAGAACTGTGCTCACTTCAGTGAGCATCATCGCAGTTAGTTCTTATAGACAGTAGGGCTTCTCTTACAGCATGGAACCAAGGCAAGAATGGAATAGGGCACAGAAAGGGGAATAATGAATCACTAGAAAAGTTTGGGAGAATAATGGACTATTATACACAATGTAATGCATTAAAATGGTATTCATCTATAATTTATCTCTAATAGATACATACAGTATAGAGCCCCCAACTAATTTGAACATTTTTCAAGTTATTCTTGTAACATTTTCATAAAGAAAGGAGGGTACCATTGTCTTATTCACTTTGTATGCCCTATCTCTTTATAAAAAAAAGCAAAACTGAACGTTCATGTATCAATTATTGTGATTTCCCGAGCTTTGTAATCTTCTCCAGGAAAACAGTGCCCAATTTTAATGTCATTAATAGGGAAAAATATAGTAAGCCTTTATTTAAAATTGTTCCCTTTCATTTTTACAGATGTTTCTCTGTGTAGCATAAGATTCTTGAATTTAGTTGTTGATATTGTCCAATTAACAGGGTCATATTTAGCTAAGATTTGAAACACAAATGTAGCAGTTCTAATGTGCTTATTTATTAGTAAATACTTGGTGTTGTATTTTGTATATTTACGCTGTGACTGGGATGAAATCTCTAGAGACTTGGTTATTAGAAGTCCAGCCTAGGGAATATTTTAGTAATAAAGCTTGGGTGTGAGCACATGAGTGTGTGTGAATATACATAAAAGCATCACCTGGTTAACTTTTCCTAGATAGGTATTAAATCCAGATGAAATAGAAAAATTGGGACAAATTTTAAGAAATGCTATTCTAGTATGTTCTGCCTCATCGCTTTATTAATAAGTTCTCAAAGCAACTGGAAATGAGTGGAAAGCTTGGCTTCTTTATTTTGGGTCAGTCACCTGTGTTCCTCTCCAGGAATGGATAAAATGCCAGGTATCTGGCCTCTGCTCCTTCAAAGCTGAGGGCAAGAGATAAGAACAAGAACACATCTTCTATCGACTTTTACAAAGTCCGGTTCCACATTCCCAAATGGTGCCCCAAAGTCTCCAATCTTCTCCTAAACCTGCAGTCATCTTGTATTCCAGAACTGGCAGAGTCTCAACTGGCAGACCACTCCTCCTGAGATGACCTTGGACAGGAGCATTGTTTCGCCTGAGCCAGATCATCCCCTCCAAATGACAGTACCTTGTCTAGGGTATCTTCAAAGGTTGCAGCGATCTGCTAGGCCACAGTTTGACCAAAACTTGTTAAAAATACCTACCCTGCCCCAGGTTTCTCCCTGACCAAGCCCAAAGCTCATGCTGGTACCCCAAAGATCGTCTAAATATTTACTTTGTTTTTGTGTTTGCTCGCTCTGTTCAGTGCCGGCTTCTGCCATATTGAGATCCTAAGTGCCACCTCTGGCCCAGAACTCTGGATACACAGTGATGACTGGAATTGAGTAACTCATCTAAAATAATTATGATTTTATATTAAAAACCAATTTCTATAAGAACAAAAGGTTTAAAAACCTTGTGCAAGATGTGTGATCTCTTAGAATTACCATCAATTAGAAAGTAAAAGCTTTTTAAAAATAATTTTAGTAACTAAATTGCCTCCAAGTTCTCAATGCAACTTGCACTTTCATGTTTGATTTAAAAAAAGCTGTTTTATTTAGTGGTGATCTATGTAATTTAATCTTAGTTAGTTTACTAACACCATTATGAAATTCAAAATATATTATTTTTAAACTTATCACTAGTTTCTGAGTTCTTTTAGGAAACATAAGGATGTTAATTATTCTATTGAACCAAAGAATTGGTAATATACTATAAAAAGATAAGCTGGAATACTAAAGACATTCTCAATTCAGTATCTCCCATAAATGTTTTCTTAACTTCATTACTATGCTTTAATAGGAAGGAAATATGCAGTAAAATTATCATTTATTTACCCATCAACATTTATTAAACAGTTATGACTCTGGAAAATCTAAATTCAACAGGTAAGAAATGTTCTAACCACCTGTCCTATCCTGAGAACAAGAAGGTTGGACCATAGGTAGCCAAGACTAATATTTAGAATGACATTTTAAAGTTAACTGATATGTTGGGATATAGGAAATCTGAAGACTTTAGAAGAGAATAAAGGGCTTGATAGAACCGTTAAAATCAACCTGGAGTTTCCAACTTCATTTCTACATTTATTCATTCTTAAAATTGCTAAGATGCCACTGACACCTCATTCCCCAAGGTGCTGGGGTGCCTTATTTTCAGCATCCTCTTAGGAGTTTGTTTTCTTCTCGCAGGTGCCTCCCCATTGAGTCTCCCATCCTGCAAACCCCATTCAGAGTACTGCTCCTTCATTTCTTTTCTTGCTCTTTCCCCATTTGGTAAATCTGGTCTCTGTAGGAAAAACAGCAGCCATTTCATTTTAAAAGGAAATCTATTTTAAGTAACAGCAGCTTGGGGAAAGTGTGCAGACTTTAATCCTTCCTCCTCTTTTCTTGAACAATGCTAGTTGGCATGCAGTCAGCAGGAAAGTGAACCTGGAGCTTTCAGAGAAACATTCTCAGCAGAAAGTCGTGGCCCATTATGACAGGAACAAAGGCAATTCCCTTGGAATCATTTTCCAGGAAAACATGTTACAGCACTGTGACTTTATTACAAAAGAAGGAATGACAAAAGAAGAAAAGTAGAGAGAGGGAAATGAAAAAAGGAATATAAAATAAAAAGAAAACAACACTCAGATAGGAAATAATAAAATATTTTCTCTGATTCTCACAATTGATATGTTATTTTTGAGAGCCTACTTTTGATCGCATTTGGTGGTTTGACGATGCTATTCAGTGTTTATTTTAACAAGCTATTGCTATTACTGTGTTCCATTTGGATATATCCATCTATTTTATCTCTTTAAGAGGAGAGAAATGCTTCTAGAGCGTAAGGAACCTCCCTTCTCACTCGGTGTCATTTCCTTGAGGGTTAGCCATCAGTGGTGGTCAAGAAAACCCTCATTTCTGAGCAGCTCTTAAATGGTGCTTTCATTTAATTAGTATTATCTGAAATAGCTTTGTCACAGTTGTCAATCATAACTGGTTATCTTCTTGGTGTTTAGCTTCTTGTTTGTTGTGGTTTCTGGTTACATCTATTAAAAAGTTACATAGAAAAATTGTCTTCATATTTTGGTGTTGCTGTTGAGCATGTACGTTTGTTGGCTTTCCTTATTGATTTCTAGATGTCTTAAGGTTTCCAAATTGATGCCAGATGTTGGTGATGCACATCTTTAATTCTAGCACATGGGAGGCAGGCAGATCTCTGTGAGTTCAAGGCCAGTCTAACAAGAGTTAGTTTCTAGACAGGCTCCAAAGTTACACAGAAACTCTTTCTCCAAAAACAAAGACAAAAACAAACAAACAAAAAAGTTTCCAAATTGATAACATCATCATTCTAGATTGTCATTGGGATATTGTATATCCCTTTCCCAATGCACTTTCTCAGCTTAGAGTTTTAGGAAATATTTTCTGTTTTTGAGTAAACGGTGTGCACTCGTAGATGGGTGTTGTGTGTGTGTTTGTGTGTGTGTACCTTCAATTTGAATTACATTTACTTTCAAAGCATTAAGTAGACACTTACATTCCATTCTCTTGCAAGGCACAATTTAACTTGTCCATTCTAAACAGTAGTTTTATGTTGCTTGCATAAATTAAGTTTTCTACTGTCATTATATTTCTAAGGCTGGGACAGTTAGCAAGGGGATGTTACTTTAAAAGATATTTAAGTACATATTTCTTGAGATTTTTATACAACTAGGATATGTTACTGTGTACTGTGATCATAGAATGTATTTAATGTCTAGTTATTTAGTTCTCCCATTGTGTGAATATAGGATGTGATTCCCAGAAAAATGTCTGAATGCATTGCATTCGCACTTCTGGCTCTTTCTAAGATGGCAGTGCTGTGTTTCTATTATTATTAAATGTTTCACACAGAAAACAGTGTGTGTGTGTGTGTGTGTGTGTGTGTGTGTGTGTTTGTGTGTGTGGTTTCTTTGGCTTCTCTTATTTAGTGAAGGTAAAGAGGATGAATGATGAGAATGATACTATTCTCCATACCATTAATTCTGACGTTATCAGTTTCCTTCGTAATGAACGTTCCTACCAATGAGTCACTATTTCTGTTCATATTCTTTAGTCACAGAATACAGTGACTGTAGTTGGTTGCTTTGTTTTGTTTTGTATTTGCTTGTTTTTATCCTCTTTGGGAGCCAGCCTCACAGTGCCTAAATAAATAACCGGAGACCTATTCTTACTTACGAATGCCTAGCCTTAGTTTGGTTTGTTTCTAACCAACTTTTCTAACTTAAATTAACTTCTTCCTCTTTATTTCTTTCATCTGGACTTTTTACCTTTCTATAGTCTATAAGTCTTTCATTTCTTCTTACTCCATGGCTGGCTATGTGGCTGAGTAGTTGGTCCACGGTATCCCCCTCTCTTTCTTTTCTCTCCAGCCTAGATTTCTCCTATTTATTCTCTCTGCCTGATAGCCTTGCCTATCCCTTTCCTGCCTAGCTAATGGATGTTCAACTCTTTATTAGACTAATCATGTGTTTAAAACAGCAAAGTAACACATCTTTATAGAGTTAAACAAATGCAACATAAAAGGATGCAACATATCTTTGCATCATTAAACAAATGTTCCATAGCATAAACAAATGTAATACATCTTAAAATAATATTCCACAACAAGTAACTATATGGAGATTGTGCAGGTATAGCAAAGGATAGATAAAAAATTCCAGTCTAGGTGACTAGGCACATGGTAACACCCCAATACACCTAAGGCAATGTTAGGCACTTCTCATCTGTCTAGTATCTGTTTACCAGGCTGTTCATCCACATTTATTCTGGAAGGATTCATATAATTACTTAGCACTTACACAGAACAGACAAAGCAAACTAGCATCTATTTTATAACAATGATGTGTGTGTGTGTGTGTGTGTGTGTGTGTGTGTGTGTACACGTGTGTGAATATCAGAGGTAAACTATTCGGGAATCAGTTCTCTACTTCTACTGTGTTCCAGATATCCAATATACAAATGATGTCACCAGACCCAGCTGGAAATTGTGCCATGTTATTGGGCCCCAACATAAAAAAGTTTTAATTACAAATACCCAACAAAAAGTCCAACTTTAATGAAAAACAAAACAAAGCAAAACAAAAAACCTATTCAAGAAAGATAGATGATGAAATATCTGGTTTTAAATGGTACCCTGACTTCTTTTAAAGTGACAGTAGTTGAACTTATTCTTTGACCATTTCCCACATATATATAATCAATTCTGATGCAGTAGCTCCCACCTACTCTCATCTTACCTCGATGCCATCTCTTGCAATCACATCTTCTAGTATTGTGTTGTGGTTTGCTGGATTTAATCAGTATTGTCAATGTCACCAAGAGCTGGCACTCAGCTGATGGAGCCTGCTGGGTACACAGCCGAAGATAAAGGCTGCTCCTCCAAAATCAGTCAGTAGCTATGGTTCAGCAGGGGTTAGAGTCCTGATTGATGAATGACAGTTGAAAGGTCCAGCTTACGTAGACCCATTGCAGGCAGCGAGGGCTGCTTAGGATCATAGCTGCTGCAATGGGGCCATATTCAGCAGAGGGCATCCCACATCCCTTCACCTCACCCTCTGGCTTTTTTGTTCTTTCTGCCCCTTCTTCTACAATCTTTTCAACTTCAATATTTTTATACTGTTGATAAATTTATTTTGACAAAGAAAGAAAAACAATAATTAAAGACATTTTAATCCAGATAATTTTTTATATTATTAATTTCCAACATTTGCAAATGTTTGTAATATTTTGGGTAATTGTAAAGACTTTAAGAAACAACATGAGCCAGGTGGTGGTGGCACATGTTTTTAATCCCTGCACTTGGGAGGCAGAGGCAGGCAGATCTCTATGAGTTCAAGGCCAGCTTGGTCTACAAGAGTTAGTTCCAGGACAGGCACCAAAGCTACACAGAGAAACTCTGTCTTGAAAGCAAAACAAAATAAAGAAGAAACAGCATGATGTGTAATTAGCCGATCAGCATATTTGACACTTAAATAGTAACTCGTGTAATTATTCCAATGGACTGTTCCTTCCTCCCTTCGTAGACAGTGACAGAGGGAAATAGCTTAAGCAACTGGACTAGCCCTAGACAAGAGCTTCATCTGTTTGCCCTAATATTTATGAAATAAATACTTCAAAACACGTAACTCAGGGAAGAGCATGCTTCTCAGTCTTTGATGGAAAGCCAACACTTGTACCTCATGGCTGAGGGTAGACTTTTTTCTTCTGGCTTTTTAGCTTTTGTCGAATCTGATCTAATCCCTGAGGCACGTACTTTGTTCTGTCGTAACTTAGTCTCAAAAGATTATGAATTCAAGGGTTCTAATCATTTACTCTTCCTTCTCCATAACATTCATATTTATCTCTTTTATTCTGTACAGATGTAATCATTTATTCTCTATTGACAAAATTAGCAGGTATGTTGAATTATCAGGTTTATATAATATTTGACATAGCTAGTGTCTTACATCCCATGACTCACTTGAGAATTTTCACATTCTAACATATGTCTTCCTTCAAAATCAGAGCCAGATAATCACAGATGCTCCCGTGTTTGACCTCATGCTAGTTTATTCTATAACATTGATTTCTCCACTATGAGTAGTTGGAATGCTATGTAAGAGTGATTGTATTCTTCTTTTCCAACTCTTTTTGGATTTCATTTCTGGATTAAATGATGTGGTTAGACACTTTCATTTAACTTTGGTATCTAAATTTTACAGTTATGAAACTAAATTTAATATCTAAATTTCTACAGTTATGAAAAATTGTGCAGGGCACATTGATTCAGAGCATTTTAAGATTCAGAAAATATTCTTGCAAATTTTTAAAATCGTCAGTTTTCTTTGGCTTCAAATGAAGCTGAGAGGCAATTTCTACAGTGTTTGATGAAGGCATGCTAGGTGTGTTCAGAGCAGGTGTGCAATGTTAAAAGTATGTGTGGCAATGCAGTGTGACAAAGACCAAGATGAAAGAGACCCTTAGCATCATGAAAGGAAGTGTAGGACAAAGGACATGTAGGGTGTCACAGAGGAGGGACTCCAGAATTTTTGCCAATAAGTGTAGTAATTAGAGCGGGGCTGCGTCCCCAGCACCCCGGCTGCCTGCTCGGCTAGCTTATGCCCCGAAATAACAACACACAAACTGTATTCATTTAAACACTGCTTGGCCCTTTAGCTCTAGCCCTTACTGGCTAATTCTGATATCCCGATCAACCCATCTCTAATAATCTGTGAGAACCGGTCTTACTGGGAAGATTCTAGCCTAGTCCATCCTGGGTGGGAGCTTCATGGCGTGCGTCTGCCCAAGAGCCAGGAGCATGGCGTTTCTCTGAGGCGTCTGCTCCCGAGAGGAGAGCTGTGGAGTCTGACCTCACTTCCTCTTCCTCCCAGCATACTGTTCTGCCTACTCCTCCCACCTATCTTTCAACCAATAAAATGGGCCAAGGCAGTTCCTTTTTTAGCCAATGACCTTCCTCCAACAAATAAGTTACTCAGGTAAACAGTAGATAAATACATTTTCTTCTAGGCTTCTAGAAAACATTTTGACTATTCAAAATCAAACCCAGGACCTATCAAGATGGCTCAGTATCTGCTGTGTAAGCGTGAGCATCCCAGCCAGATTTCCAGCACCTGCATACATAGGTGAGCTCTGTCTTCACATGTAACTCAGCAAAGGGGTGACAGAGACAGGACAAGCTCTCTGCCCCAATCAGAGTCTCTATTTCATTAAATATGCCAAAAATTCACTTGACAAGATACCTTCTGGCTTACACACACAAGCACACACAAAAATACACAGGTGTATCTTTGAACATGTACACACATATCACCAGCAGCAACAGCAACCATTTCCCTCATAAAAAGTTTTCCAAGCATGTGCAAAGGTATGGAAGAGATATTCTTATTGTTTCTCTGTCACTGAACATGTATTTTTGGTATTTTGTAGTGTCACAAATGACTTTTATGCTATTATCTTGGGTCAGTAACAAGAACAGAATGTAGAACTGTATTCCCCTTTCTCTGTAACCCACTTCAAACTGTAATCCACAACCCAGTATGCACACAATGGTGCTCTGTCCTATTACTAACTCAGGGTAGGTACCCGGAGCAATAATGTCAATCAATACATTTCCAACATGGTTAAAAAGACAGAAGATTAGAATTCATGTTGTTCCGGGGACCATGGAGTCAGACTATGATTACTGCAGTACTCTCCTGGTAAACATTCAATTTCAGTCTGCCTTGGCAAAGTTTGTAGCATGGTACATAAGGTAAGCCATGCAGCTGTTTTCAGAAGGAATGCCGTGCTCAGGAGCAGACCCAAGCCTGGATGACTAGAACCAGAGGCCCTGGCTTACTCTTACGAGTCAGGCTTTGATAGTAAGTTTTCTGGCATGCTCATCTGAGATAAGAAAATTAGTGTCAGGTAAACGATAAAGTCAACACAGAACATTGAAATATGGGGCTGGAGAGAAGGCCCAGCTGTGAAGACAATCGACTGCTCTGGAATAGAAACAGAATTTGGTTCCTAGTGCCCACCACAGATGGCTCACAACAACCTAAAACTCCAGCTGCAGGGTATCTGAAATGTCTGCTCTGTATAGACACATGTACATACTCACACACAAAAACACATACATGCATGCATACATATACATAATATCAATGAAATAAATGTTCAAAAAGGAATACTGTGTGAGTTTGAGGCCATTCTGGTCTACAAAGTTAGTTCCAGGACAGCTAGGGCTGTTACACAGAGAACACCTGTTTTAAAAAAGAAAGACTGAATTCTGACAAATATTGTGTTACTGTTACTATTTTTTAATGAATTTCTCATCACTACTGTTGCTTATATGGACTAGTTATAAATTCAGACTTTGCCTTATGCTAGTAAATGGTGAACAGATTACTTGTAAATGCAAAAGAGTTGTTAAAGGAAGAAACCAAGTCATACGTATCTCTAGTCTTGTTTTCCTGGTGAAAGCCAACAGGCAAAGAACTCAAGAGGGGGAAAGTGGAAATTCAAATAAATCTTTGTAATTTTATCAACAATTTCTTCTGTCATTTACGAATTATAATTTTAAGATAAAATTCTACTTTATGGCTCATCTTAGTGCTTATGTTTCCTTGAGGTTCACAGTTACTCTCAGTTAATGCTATTTTTTTCCTATTATATTTTCGTATTTTTTTCTATGATGTATTTTTTGTGTTTTTCTATTATTAAAATACATGAATATCAGCAATCTTTGTAAATGAGGACTGGATCTTTAAGACTGAAAGGATTAACTTATTTTTTTCAATGTACCTTTTGCTGGCCTGGAACTGCTGGGATTGAAGGTACACATCACCATAGTTACTCAGTCTGAAATAATTTATTTAAATCTCCCTGTTAAGTTGTGTGAAGTGATGCATAGATGAAATCTCAGAACAGGGGAGAGAGAGCAGGAAATGCACAACTTTCAGCTTGCGTGGGCTACATAGTGTGATCACTTCTTCCTTTATGCTTGTTTGTTTGTTCTATTGCTTTTTTTTATTTATATGCTGATTTTTGTTTATTTGTGATAGGGTTTCTCTGTAGCTTTGAAGCCTGTCCTGGAACTCACTCTGTAGACCAGGTTGGCCTCAAACTCACAGAGATCCACCTGCCTTTGACTCCCATTCCCCAGTGCTGGAATTAAAGGGGTGTGCCACCACCTCTTGGCTAGTGTAACCATTTCTTCAACAAACACACAAATGATAAGTAAATAAGAAATAGTGAATAAATATTTACCATAACTGATGTCAGATAGCAGCTAGTGACTCTACCTAAGGAAAAGAGAGAGAGAGAGAGAGAGAGAGAGAGAGAGAGAGGAGAACAAGAAGAAGAAGAAGAAGAAGAAGAAGAAGAAGAAGAAGAAGAAGAAGAAGAAGAAGAAGGATGAGGAGGAGGAGGAGGAGGAGGAGGAGGAGGAGAAAGAGGGGAAGAAAAAGGAGGAAAAGTGTCCCTCATTTTATGGTATCATCCACCATTTCGTATTTAGTGGGGTCCCACATTAATTTTAATCTTCATATTAACTTTGTGATGTAAATATTACTCCATTTTATGTCCTAACTCAACAGTACAACACAGATTCTGATGCAGTTCTTTCCCCCTATTTACACAATAGATACTACATAAAGTGCTTACATTTTTATTATATGTCTCTAAGAAACACAGACTAAGAACACTAAACAGAAAACAAAAGAAGACAGAAGAGAAACATTTCCTCTGAAACATGCCCTGTTGATAATACCGCCAACACTCGGGGGAAAAGTCAATATCCAAACTGGAACAAAGCCATGTGTTGTGAAGCAGTTTAGTAACAGGACTTTGGAGGAAAGCATGTGAGCTCACTTCATAGTAAAACAGGTCCTGCAAGGCCAGGTAACTCAGGAAGCCGAATGGTAATTATTCACAGAAGAAAGCCAGCAGTGTACTGTTACAATACTACTGTAGCAAGTCAGAAGGTCACAAGGCTTGCAAGGTAGCTGACACAACCCGAAACTGCTGGGCCCCTGTACAAAGAAAGGATAAAATGGGAGAGAAGGAAGCTGGTTTTTCTAACATGTCTTTGCAAGGTAAGCGCCAACAGCCTTTGAAATGTTCTCAGTCAGAAACTTCAGCAGTGTTCTTAGCTCTGTGTGTGCGTGTGCCCGCGCGTCTGTACTTCAGTGCATGTTGCCACCGCTGAGTTTTGAGGTATTTCCAGGCTGGGGGAGAGCGGTGAGGACTGTTACTAACGTGGAAGATGGATATTGTCGCTGCCGCGCTCACTCCTTTAACAATAGTAGAAAGTAGATAATGCCTGGGAATCCATCTGAACCCTGAGACTTGGTGATCTGGGCTGCAGTGGGTTTTCAGGGGCGCTCTCCCCAGCACTGGAAGAATAGTTATTTTTGTGTGCACTCGTGGATGTTTTGTTTGTAATCAGGCACTGTCATCGCGATCACTTAGGTTTACAAGTTAAGTGTCCTTGTAATCAATGTAACTCCACTTTTTCAAAGAAGGGAAGCAGTCTCAGAGGGCCAGCTTATCAGCAGGAGGAGTGGCTTATTTTACAGGTCTTACTTCATCAGATACCTTTGCCCTTTGAAGGGTTTGCTTTATTGACTTTGGCTAGAGTAGGCAGCCAGGCTTAATTTGTTGGGAACACGGGGCGGCTCACACATTTCCTTATTTGTATGTATGTATGTATGTATGTATGTATGTATGTATTGTGTGTGTGAAGCTCTTTTCTCAGAAAATAAATCAATAAATACTCTCTTAGTATGTTTTGCAATGTTTTATTATTCTACTCTGGAAAATTACTTACTAGCTTTATATAATAACATTTTCATCAGAAAGTATTTTTTAAATGTATTTGATAATTGCTTTTGGTTTAGGTTATTCCTGTGAAAATATAAAAAAACCTTTGTCACCAAAAAAATTGTAAAATATTGAACTGTTTATTCAAATGAATTCATCAAAATGGCAAGGGTGGTGGCCAGTCTTTAATCCCAGCGGCAGGTGGATCTCTGTAAGTTCCGGGCCAGCCTGGGCTACAGAGAGTTCTAGGACAAGGAGAGCCAGGTCAACACAGAAAAACCTTGCCTCAGAAAATAGGATAAATGTACATCTGTGAACAAAAACCAGATGCTTTAGAACAGCTTGGTAGCCAAAGTGGACCATCCAATCACAGATGAAGCCTTTGCCTACTTCATCTTCACAATAGTTGCTTTAGAGTTGCAAAATCTTAGTTTTTAAATCTTTGTATTTTTTCTAAAATACCTTTTGGAAAACTGTGGAAATGCTATTATTAGAAAATACTCTTAATTATAATTAATAAAAAATTATGTGATGAATCTAGTAAAATTAAAAGGCTCATTTGCCAGAATGTCTCATTTAGAATATTATGAGAATAATTTATTTGCATTAATTTTATTGACCAAGAGGTAAAATAGATATATACCGTATATGTGAGATATATATACCCATATATCACATATATATGTACATACCTTAACTTTAAGTAGTAGTATTCCTTGGAAAAGTATGAAAGAGGCACCTAGACTGTAAGAACATTTCCTAAATTGATTCCCTGAAGAAAATGTATATGACTGCTGCCGTATGCTAGTCCCTTGTAGGTTTGCTGATGCAGTTCACAGTTGAACATAAATGTAAGAGGACACAAACCTCTCCCATACTGTGACCATCTCAGTATGTGGGGAGAGCATCAATGTGTTTGCATCCTAGCATGGGGATGTTGGCTGTTTGTTGCTGTTCCATTTTTCTCATGTTTTCATACTGTATTTCTGACAGTCTACTTTCCCCTTCTCCTGTTATTCATACACAGCCTGCTTAGAAGTCACCTTGGCAGGTCTGCCAATTTAAGACCTGTGGTTTTAGAGTGTTGGCATGCTGTCATTTCAGTCCGTGTCACATGAAAATAAACAGAAACTACTGAGAGATTTGGGGAAACAAAGGAACATTGGCAGTTTTTACCCAATTTCTGGATTATTTATAATATAAAGAAAATTAATGTCTGGACCATGTCTATTTTTATTTATGTGTATAAAGATAAGGTGTTTTGATAATTTTGCTTACCACCTAGAGAATCAATACAACCCAGAGTCTTCATTTATATAATATACTAACATTGTTGTGTTATCAATGTCCTACCCAGTACTAGATCTGAAAATAGATATCAAAAATGATCAAAATGAATGAAATAAAGTATTTTCAAAGATTAATTTTGCCTTTTACTTAACAGCATATATTTTAAAGACTGTTCTGAGCTGGTCAAGGTGACTCACATTTGTAACCCTAGCCCTAGGGAGATGAGGTAGGAGGTGTGCCAAGAGTTTACACTAGCCTGTACTACAAAGTACGTACCGAGATAACCTAAGTTGTGGTGTGACACCCAGTGTCAAAAGAAAGAAAGAGAAGAAAAGAAAGAAAAATTAAAACTCTGAAGTTACTTGAAGATGGGTGTTTTTTTTTTTTAATTTGAAACACTATGTTCAGATATTGTTCTTCATACATGAAATACATAGCAGAAGGACAAGTGTTTGTCTTTGACGATCTTATTTATTATTACTGGAGCTCTTACATGTGCCTTTCAACAATGATTTTCTAAAGATGTTTATGTAGACATTTGATATGCTGGACCATCTCTAGACAGAAATGGGGGGTATTATGGTATAAATATATGGCCAAAATGTGTTGGTCATAATGTATCTGCGACAGAAGGCAGCCCCTGTTGGGAGGTGTCTGTGCTATGAGCGTTCTGCTGTCTTGCGTGGGTTCCTACAGCTGGAGGCAAGGCTGTTGTGAACAGTTGCTGTTCTGTTGCCCTTCTACATTCTGCCCTGAGAAGGTGCAGCAAGAACCTCTGTGCCAGATCATGGGATTCCTGTTCTTAACTGTGAAAGTAAAGTGGTGCTGATCACAAATTCCCAGTTTATTTTATTCTATTAGGGTAGCACAAACTAGTCTGTGTCAAGGGTTAGCCGTAGAAATAGAAGAGTCTTCATTTTGCTGGTATTATGTGTGTGTGTGTATATATATATATATATATATATATATATATATATATATATATATGTAATAATGCTGCTATATATATAACTTTATATATAGCCACAAAGTGATATATCTATATAATAGCATGTATATAGTACATATATGTATATATACATATATACCACATGTACAAAACATACACAGACATATATATAACACATGCAAAATCACATACACACACACACATGACACAGTCAAGCACCTGGTTGTACATATTCTTGTTACTGAAGCCCAGGCACTACTGATCTCTCATAGTTCAAACAGCTTGGAAAACTGGACTTTCGTATGTCAACAGCATGGGAAACTGGGCTTTAATAGTTAAGTTAATCTAACTCTATCTATAGTTTAATATAAATGAAGTTTTATTATCCTTCTAAATACAAAAAGTAATTCCTTTGAGTCTCCATGTCAGAGTGACCAGACAGAGAATTTAAGATATGAATTTTACAGTAGAAGTTCATCATATTCCCAGGTTCAATTGTGACTTGCGTAGGTTAAGACAGAGTACCAACTATGAATAGCATACAGAAATGGGTCATAAAGAATAGGCATGTGCTCTTTACACCTTGTCACTTGCTGAGGAAAGGAAGAACCAATTTCTAGCATATAGCACATAACTCAGTAGGTCAGCTCATTGCTCTACAGCACAGGTGGAAGCCATTTTTCAGGTGACTGGATAACCTGCAGTTCCCTTCCCAAGTCCCCGAAAGCTGCTATAGTCCAGGATTCCCTGTTATCTTTTCTTCCATGAGTGATTTAGATTATCTGCCGCTCCACATATTTTGTTACCAAGAAAGCATCAGGAAAAACTGTGAAGAAGACAAAGCATGTGTGATCACCAAGTTTCTGGGCCTCACTTGATCATGCCTTCCTCAACCCCTGTGAACTTCTTTCTTGCCTAAGCTGTCTCTCAGGCTCTATCCTTAGGTAGATATTTCCAAGTCTCCTTTTAAAGGGCTCAGCATGTAAATTCACTCCAGAGATGACTGAATAAAACATATTGCCTAGTTTTGAGCACTCACAAGGTCTTCAAGATATATCAAGAGCAATATCTGTCCTCTTCTACATGTATTGATGACACCAGTTCCTTGCTTCGCAGCAGTGTGTGTTCTTTGGGAGCTTGGGGTACCAGTTCTTCTCCCTGCCTCAGTTCCTTCTTGTTCTGTAGTTCTAGGAAGCAATTATTTACAGTCTACAAAAGCACAGGGCCCAGCATGGAAGAAAAGACAAGCCAAAACACTGTTCTGAGTCAGGCAGAATTGGCTGGGCCCTGTGGAAGACAGTACGGCTCTGGCTAGTAGACAGCACAAAGAGCCTTTGCTAGCACACTAGAGGAGACCTGGCATGCAGGGGAAAGGCAAAACTGCTGTGGAACTCTAACACTGCCAGGCCAGGGAGAACTGGGAAGACGAGGAGTCCCGTGTATGTGCTGTGTGGAGTAGGAGACAGAGATCCCATGAAACTGAGAAAAATTGTCCTTATTTTCTCAGAAACTTTGTCAGAATTTCAGTCTCCACTGTAGTCACCCAGAGCCTATAATTTTATTGAAGAATTTGGGGCATTATTTTTTAGAGCTGTTTATTTTCCAAATCCATAATGAAAGTCAATCTTCGGGGTATTTTCAATGGTGACACATTGTAGGCTTTGTGTTTATGACCTGGAAAATAATGTCTTGGACTCAGGCTATGGTGGGACTGGACCCCCCAGTCTTGGCTTTCTTCGAGACTGCATGGCATTTATGGAGAGACACTTTTAAGACCTTGAGTTAAACATCCCTTTCCTCCAGGAGTCATCTGAAAGCCACAGAAGGATTCTCATGGCATGCTTTAAGAAACAAAGCTGTTTTTTTTTCTGGCTAGTAAAAGAAAAACAAAGAAGTCTAGGAAGAAAGATAGGTGCCTTGGTGTCTGTGGCTGGGAGGTGCACCCTCAGGGTAGTAGGACTGCATTCTCTGACCCGTGGAACTGGTTTGGTGTGCATACTTACTGTGTGTGGTGGGAACTATCTCTGCATTCACCATTGCAAACCATGCTTGTGAGTGCCTAGAAAGATTTCTAAAGCCACAAAGAAGACTTTCCAGTTGGTTGTTGCAAAATTTTAACAACAGTTTAAATTAAGACAGGTGCAGAGAACTCTCCTTTAACCTACATGACAAGGACTCCTCCTGCTCTTAAGAATAGATGAAGGTAGGGAGATGATGCCTGTCTTAGTAGATATGAGTTATCTACTAATAGTTAGACTTAAACATTGAAAAGCAGAGATGAAGAATAGATGAAGGTAGGGAGATGATGCCTGTCTTAGTAGATAACTAATAGTTAGACTTGAACATTGAAAAGCAGAGATGAAGAATAGATGAAGGTAGGGAGATGATGCCTGTCTTAGTAGATAACTAATAGTTAGACTTGAACATTGAAAAGCAGAGATATAGGAGTTGGGATGTTTTACTGATTTAGCAGAGTTCTTTGGAGTTGAAACTTTCTGCAGCTTCCTAGACGTTCTCCTAACTTGAGAACAGAACCAAACACGTTTAGAGAAAGTGAAAGGACTGAAAATGCCAAGCGTAAAAATCCACAAGTATCTGAGTTAAATAAGCATGCTCCCAGGCAGGAACGTGTGAGAAACTGGCATCAGGGTATTCTGATCAACAAGGCTTAGAATTCTGGTGAAGGGAAATCAGATTAGGGGATGACATTTGAAGTATAATACAAGAAATAATGAAATCAGTGCTCCTGAGCTGGGAAGCTGTCTTCACATTCCTTGGTCTTTTTAAGTAGAAATAGAATCTGAACCTTATTTGAAATAGATTGACAAGCAATATGTTAAATGGAACATGAGGTAAAATGGGTTAATAATATGGTACTTAGTTAAAACCTGGTGCTGAGGGAAAAGCCATTTTTTCAAATGCTTTACAATGCAGTGTTTCTGGACTTTTAGCTTCTACGAAAGACAGAGTATCCCTTTGACTGAAATGATGCTTTGTGGCATTAAAAGAGTTTTAAAAGGAAATATTTTCTTTCCATTAAAGTCACTACAAGAAGAAAATGTTCTATATACATTTTAAATGATCTACACCATGATCATTTAACTATTATTGTCAATAATAATGCAATTAAGGTTTTCGTGTGTTCGAAAGGGTTTCTCTGTCTTTGAATCACTTCCCTTCCTTTCAGGAGTGGAACAAAGAATGCATTATTAATCTTATGATTATATGTGTATAAGCACCATATAATTATTACATTCTGTTCTAGTCTTTGGATTTTGGAAAGAGTTTAAACACATTTAAATAATTGAGTAGGGGAGCCAACTTTCATTTTTTTCACAGTTAATTTTGGAAGGATTATTAACTAAACATGTTGTTGGCTTATTATTAGAAAGTATTACACCTGGTTTACAAGTGAAGGGAAAATGGGCAACTGACAAGTTTGCAAAGGAAATGTCATTAGGATGAAAACATAACCGGGCGTTGGGCTGCACTTGAACCCCTGAGCTTCTAATCTCTCTTCAGGAAAAGAATGTGTAAACAGTTTTATTTGACAGGGCTATTTGGTTGCTCTGCTGATAGATATGTTTAATCATCCCCACAGCTAAATGCTTTAGAAGTTGCTTTCATAAAAGCTTTAGTAATTTATATGGAAAACCAGGGCAGCCCTCCCCTCTGATGCGCTGATCTGCGGAGTTCAGGCTCTATTACACCTCTGTACAAATGAGTGCAATTTAAAGAACATGCATAAAATCTTATCTACTAAAACACTGCAGAAGAAAAATGTAATCAAAAGTAAATGTACCACAATAGGCATGCAGATGTGAGAGTCCACTTTAAAATAACACAGTCAGCTTTGCTGCGTGATTTGGAATCTGAGAAATGATTAAGCTCTTGAAGTTTATCTATGTGATTTCTTTGTTTTATCAAAATAATTTAAAAAAAAAGACTTCCTTTGAAATAAAGAGCATGAGACACTGAAAAGTCCGAAGAGCCACTCTATTTAATTTTCCTCTTGTTTATGGATCAGCAATGCAATCACAGACAAGTCTCTTCTTCCACTGAGTACTGATGAATCTTGAAAAATCCTTCACATTCACATTTCTTGGGGCCTCTGCAGTGAAGGGTTGCACTTAGCCTTAGAGGTGAAATCTGCCAAGGGGCCCTCTGCAGTGAAGGACTGCGCTTAGCCTTAGAGGTGAAATCTGCCTCCTCTCTTGATGATTCTAGGTATTTCATACCACAGACAGTTATCTAAGAAACTGTAGATCAATATAATGTTTTGATATTGAAATAACGGTTTTAATTGGCTCTGGAATCTTTAAATTGGAACTAATGGAAAGAAAAAAGTTTTTTGTTTTTTTTTTGTTTTTTTTTTTTGGTTTTGTTTTTTGTTGTTGTTTTTTTGTTTTTTTTTGTTTTTCGAGACAGGGTTTCTCTGTGGTTTTGGAGCCTGTCCTGGAACTAGCTCTGTAGACCAGGCTGGTCTCGAACTGTATCTCTATATGTTTCCTTCTCTCTTTTCCACTTATTACAAACAAAGAAGATGTAAAATAGCACCAACTTATTTTGTCACAGACTACAAGAAACATATCTATGAACTGGGGAGGTAGACGATAGGAGAGTCGATACTTGCTGTTATCACAACAGGAGTTAAATCTATATATGAAATGCATGTTAGAATATTTCAAACAACTACTCTGTAACTCACAAGTTTCCAATCAAGTTCCCAGGCAACAACATAAAATTGATTTAAAGATACATTGCATTGAGATGCTATGGAATGCACAAATGATTCCAGAGAGCCACAGTTTCTTGGCCAGACAGTAAATGGCAGGCTATAGCCCTAACTAGAAAAGGAGCATTTGTTAGACGACACTGAGTATTTTTCTTCAAATAGCTATACAGAAACAGGAAAGTACCATGTAACCCATATCAGAATCCTGTGTTCCAAGCCACAGTGAATGTTCTTCACATATATTTATTTTAAAAAATTCAGATAATTTTCAAATACATTCTAAACATGGAAATAAGAAGAAAGCATAACCAGTGAAAATGAAATGGCAAATACAGACTTGGTCTTGGGGTGTGACTCAGAATTTGCCTATTTACCTCTTATGAGTAAAAACACATTTGATTTTAAGCAGTCAAGAACAAAATAAGCATTTGAATAACTTAACTCTTCACATTTCTCAGAATTTGAGACTATAAAAAGCAATCTATTAGATATTAAAAGCATACTAGCGCTTGAGTGGTGCTTTCTGCTGGAGTTCTAGGTTGGATTGAAAGTCGTCTGCAGACGTGTTGGAGAGGGTGGGTGAATAGCACCAATGCAGAAGAGAACTTCGGTGTTGACTTGCAGTCCATTGACCTATGACCTGCAGATATAGTGAGGTGACGTTGCTTCCTCAAAATATTTATTGTCCATACGAAAAATTTTATCCTGGTATAAAAGAAGAAAAATTGATAGGAATAACACTGTATTCACTCCCCAAGGACTATATTTTTACTCTGTTCAGTTGTCTATTTTACCTATGCAGATTTCTTTGGGAAAACATCTTTTTACAGATAAGAAATTTTTACTTTGCATACACAAAAACAAAAATCTTGTTTGTATATGTAAAATTCACTAGCTAATAAATTGCATTTAACCAAGTACTGTGATGAGATTTAGTGACCATCTGTAGTAATACTGAGATATAGGTCACAGAATATTTTAGTTAAAAGATGTTCTTTATATGAAATATGCTTTGGCATAAGAGTATAATCTCATAAAAAGTTGAAAGAAGTAGTTCGTATGCCCCTTAGGACAGAAATTAAATGTACAAAGCTTATGTGAGCCTCACAACTGTCTTAGCTTTCTCTCATCTTCAAAAAAAAAAAAGCCAGCAAGCTTCCTAATTCCATGCTGAGACCTGTACATACTGGTTGTGCCATCAGGAACTTCTGCTTTTCTTGTTGCCATTCGGATCCCAGGTGGTGCCTCAGGAATACAATGGCAAGGTGCCCGAGCTAAAGCTGCCAGGCTCTGTCCCACTGTGTGATATTGTTTCTCTTAATGTTTCACCATGAGACATTTTCTTTTCATGGAAATTTGTTCACTGTATATTTTTCTACATTAAATTTTTATCGTGTGATGAAGGACCATATCTGACATGTTTATTGTAGTCTTCTTTTGCCTAGAACCATCTCCAACACTCTGTTTTTTTAACAAAGAACACATCCAATATGCTTAGAGAAAAGCAAACATAAAATCCATAGTGTTAGTTCTACGATTTACATTTATTCAAACATGAAACTTAGTTGAGCATAAAGTAGCAGCACTTATCATGATCAATAAAAACGTAAGTCTTAATTAAAATGCCACTGAGAAACAAACACTGTCTTAAAATGAAAGAGACTGTTTCAGAAGATGAGTATGTGGCACAGTGTGTTTGATTCCAGGGAATTTGCAATATTCATTTGTAATTCAAGGTTGGATAATCTGTTCCTCCCCTCTACTGTAGTTTTCATCTACGGTGGTACTGGGTGGGGTTACCAGCATAAGCGGTCACTATAAGTGGGGAAAACAAGATAAATGAATGACCCTGAGAGGAAAAATTGGCTCATAAACAAACTAACTGATAGAGAATCAAATGTCTTTAAATGCGCAAACAGGAGGCTGAGCTGTTGGTGTTGCCAGTTGCCATACAACTAATAGAAGATGTACAAGACTTGTCCAGGGTAGATATGGGTATCTGGACAAATGTCATATGTTTGCCTTTGAATACAGCACAATTTAGGCAACTGTGAGGCACTGAAGCACTAGTCAATCTTTTGTTATGATCTATTGTACAGGATTGGATAGCCACGGGGAAACTGATCCTGACTTTTGACAAATCATTAGTTTTATGGAAAATGTATTTATATAATTATTTATTTTGTGTATATCAGCCACATGTTCCTTATTAGGAGATCCTGAAGATTAGGATCAATTTGCAGTACTTAGCACACGACTGTATTTCTTTGTCATCACGACCAGTCTCATCATCATTATTTTAATTTTAAAATTTGTCTTCAGCATCTCTTCGTAATGAAGAGCTGAACCCATGTCACAATCATTGGGACGTAAATGAAACTGTGCTTGAAAGAAGGCTGAAATCAGATGAAATTTTTGCTTGTATTGAATGCAGAAAGAGGAAAATAGTGTAAACTCGAATGTTTCTGTTTTTGACAAAGAACGTAGTAATTTTAACTGATTCAGAGATGGAGGATGAGAATGCAATTTAGAAAAGAGAAACATAAGGTGGCCACTTCAGATAAGAGCATTTCATTGACGGGGTCTATCCTGGTGCAAATGGTAGGATTTAAACTGTGATGATGGGGCAAGAACGAGGACGGTTTTAAAGTGTTGAATGTTTTGAAGGCAGAGGTTACACTATTGGCAGGAGTGGCTCACACTGTATGATTTCAGGATAAGAAGATGGTAGGCGGTAAGTGTTTGAGAGGAAGTGACAGGATTTAAGATGTGGTCAGCGGTGAGAGAAAAGATTCGTGTGTCAGAGTTCTCAGGGAAATGCATAGTAGGGGTTTGTATATGAACAGATGAAAATATAAAATGGCAGAAGATTTGATTTGGTGGGAGATGATTGGTTCAAATCTACAATTACTGCAGGGCATGAGGCAGACTATAATCTGAAACTCACCAGAATTGCTGCAAGAGACTCATCTGTAGAGGCGAACTTTAAGGCACTTGGAATCACATAATACATCCCTGGGAACTAGCTACAGTCAGAGAATGGGAACAAAGTAGATAGTATTAGCAACAGGAGTTTTAGGAGGCTGCTGGTATGTTATGGGAAAACTGAATTTCAAGGACAACCAGAACCAAAGGGGGTATGCTTTGAAAACCTCCACTCTTACTGGAATGTGCTTTTCTTTCTTTCAGAATGCCACTTTCTCCTGACCCTCATGCGTAAATATCTTTAATTAATTATCTTCAATAAAACGCAAATTCTGGTTAGATAATAAACACAAGGGGTATCTCAGAGGCAGAAGAGGACAGGAACTGTACAGTAGCATTCCATTGCAATTATTTTAATGTTTGCTATGGGCGATAAAATCCAGTGATGGAGACAGTAACACCACTGAGTGACATTCCCATCACAACAGTAAGGTAAGGCAGGAGTTGGGTGGGATGCCAGTTTTCTCAAATTAGAGTAGAGTGAGAAGGAGAACAGCCACCAAATGGCTTGTGTCTTCTACCCTTGTAGTTTATGCAACCCAAGGAGCTTGGTGGGTTTCCACATGGGATGTTGACTCCAAGTGGGATTATTACGAGGATTGTCCAGCTGCAATTGCAGTGAAGGATGCCAGAGGTAGTCTCTGATGTGGAAGAGTAATGAGACAAAACTTACACCCTGTTTCGTAGAGATGAGACGAACGTGTGTGTGTGTGTGTGTGTGTGTGTGTGTGTGTATGTGAAAGATATATGCCTACTCTTGATTTCTCCACATGTGCACCTACATATTACTACTCTGGAACCTAACTAGAAGAGAAAATGCATTGATACAAATCCATCTGCATTTGTGAAAACATTGGATTCTCTCTACTTCCCTGGTAATAAATTTAATAGCAACATCCCATTTGTGAAGCATTGCAATAGCAATCATATGGACTATCTACTATATACTATCCAGAATGAGATTGACAAATTCTGGAATTTGGAATGCTGAGGACCAGTTCCATTTGACTCTGCCGGAAGGAAGGAAAATAAAGTGGATCAATATTAATCTGTTCGCAGGTTTTACGATTTTTCAGTAAATGTTAAGTAGTCAGATTGGTGTCATTATTTCATCACTAATAATGAAAACATTGCACACTAGAACATAATTACGCTGCACGGAATGCTGTGTGCTGCTGATAGGACCATGTAATGGGGAATCGTAGGACTGTAGAAGCGTTTGCAGAGCCCAACAGTGAAGCCTTGATCAAGGTGATCTCTGGGCTCTCATACCTACACAATAGCTGGCAGGTAGACCGAGCTGTCCATTTGGAGGAAGACCACAGCATTCCTGTTCCTTTCAGACATGACTGAGACCCATGGCAAGAAGTTGAATGAGATTCTGTACATCGTTGTTGAAAAGAAATGGAAGCTAGTGGGAGATAGTTCTCCTCTTGTATGAGCCCTGTGTGGGTAGCTCAGCTTTTAGCACACAGTTACAGTGCTGCTTGTCCTGGATGTCATCCTCTCTAGTGCCTCAGTCTGACAGAGGAACATCTGCCTTGCGTGGTCAGGTGGCCCTATGAATGTGCACAATGAAACCCTCTTAGACCTCACAAGAACTAGCAGGTGAATTACTAGTGCTGTCGTGACTTTTATTGGCCCCAGCTATTCTATATTACTGAGGACAGGAATGCAAGAAAGGGGCCATCCCCTATCCAGAATGGAGGAGAATTTTGATGATGTTCCTTGTGGACACATCACCCCACTGCTTTGGTCTGGCTCTGATTCTGATGGATTAGGTTTTATGGGGCATGATTGGGGGCTTCAGTAATAGGTATTTCTCTCTGTATACAATTAAGAGCAACTGGGCAGCCCTTTACCCAGTTGATTCTAACGCCCTGATTTCCAAACCAGTCAGCTAGAACCAAGTACCACACAGATGGAAAAACTGTGTATAGTCTGGAGAAGCATCTCTCACAGACAGCAGATGGGTTAAGAAATTAGATGGTGCTGAGGAAGGTGGGTGATATGGTTTCAGGCTGCAGGGTTGACCAGGAGACTCCATGGACACACTTCTTGGTTCTACGGAATCCTGTCAACAGGAGAGCCTACACCTGGAGATGATAGTGGCAACAGCAGCAATGAAGTCCATGATAGCTCATGGACTTGAATTCATCCTTCTGAAGCCTGCTTGAGTTTTGAGGTATTTATGTTCGCTTGGCCGTGAACTCATTGTGTAACTCAGGCATCCCTGAAGTATGATTCTCCTGCCTCAACTTCCAGGATTATTGGGATCGCAGGTGTGTACCACCAGGCCTGTCAAGGTAACAAATTTTAAACATATTTAGCCTCTGAACTGATGTGTTTTCTGTAGCATCTGCTCTGGAGTGTCTTAGAGTAAACTGAATTACTTAGTTTTAATCTTAGCAGCCACCTTCTAGAAAACCTACTGTGATCAAGAAGTCATACCTAGTCACATAATCTGATGTATAGGAACTTGAGAACTTCCATGGAAGAATTTTCTTTGGCTTCTACCATGCTGCCATTATACTGTGTTGGAAGTGATTCTATACTGAATTGTATTTCTTGCATGTTTTCTCCTACAATGACAAACAAAAAGGAAGGACAACTCAGGAAGCTTCCAGGTTTCAGAGTTTGCTATTGCTTAACAAGTTTATCAATCTTGACTTTCCAAAAATGAAATATGTTTATTCCTAGTGCCCTTCTACCCTCTACTTCTTCTGCAAGTGATATATTCTTGCTTTCTCTAGACACTACCCATGTTCTTCCCTCTTCTTTCTGGGGATGACGTTTTTGCTTACCTAGTGAGATGAAGTGATAAGTACTAAACTTCTACAAAGGCAGGATTTGTATATTTTAAGGAAATGATAAACACAAATTAAATTTTAATATGTAACCTACAAAAATATAAAAAGAAAATAAAAACACCCAAAATTTTAATTGAATACCACTAATGGAAAAAGCTATAATTCAATGAAGATGTAGTTTTTTCTGCCTCTTGATCACTATAGTTTCCTAGTGTACTATTATTATAATTATTAAATGGCCCAGCCAAAAAGGAAATCATAACACTCTAGGGAAGTGTTACTTGACATTTAGCCACATGGAAAAATTAGCAGCTACTAAATCTTGCTAATAGAAAGAATAAGGTTTTGAACAGTCCATTCTGTAGTGCTATGGCTGCATTCTCAGGGCTCCCTAGAGCAGTCACTGTGCGCACAGATTTCTGTTAGATCTCACCCTGATTCCACTTGTCCCATCTCCATTCACCACCTTATGATATTTCCATCATACATACATTCCTGGCATTTTCATTAGAGGTGATAAAGCCCTGCAGAAGTAATTTGAAGTGAATGAGTTCCACTAAATTCAAGAATATTTTGACTGTTAGCCTTCATTTTGAATTTTAGGTGACCATATGCAATTATTAAACAGTACAGATTTATCTTCAGTAACTACACCTGGAAGAGGTTTTTAGACAATGGAAGTTCCGCTGATGTGAATTTCCTTCCTAGGGTTTCTAACTTAACAAATGACATGTAAAGGACATAAACTTCTTTATATTAGCTATAAACATAATAAAACATGTTCCATCATATAACATTGACTCAGTCAATAATTCTAGGCTTCGCCTTAGGGTTTGAAGAGAAAATTATTCCTGATACACATTTTAATTATGCAATGAACTTTGGGAAATAGCTATTGATCTTCAGCATTTTTTGTCAAAAGTGTTTTCTTTCTTGTTCTAGAGCCAGGGTAAAATTGTACATAGGCTCAAAATGAAGTATTCCAAAGGAATCAAAGATAGAGTGGACACAATAAACACTTGGCTGTTTATTTCAGCAATGGAACTGTTTGATGGCTTAAAAATAATATTTGACAATCTTTCTGCAGGCTAGATACACATCTGAGTTAAGAGGTATGTTACCTTGATAGGCTTGGTGGTGCTTACCTGTGATCCCAATTATCCTGGATACTGAGGCAGGAGAATTAAAGTCAGGAGTTGTATTAGCTACACAGTGAGTTCAAGGCCAGACTAAGAAAGTTAGTGAGACTTTTTCTCAAAGTTAAATATTCATCAAAATCTGGGATATTGCTCAGTGGTACTTGTTTATCCAGCATGAACACAACCCTGCGGCTAATCCTCAGCTCCATAACAAACAAAACAAAGCAAAATAAAGCAAAAAGAAACATGCATCTTGTTTTATAAAAAAAAAAATTGTCTAGTAGTATTTTTGATGATCGTTTCGATTTTAGAAATAAAAAGACTTAAGAAGATATATTTATGTACTACTAAGTCCATTTTGTTTCTCTCTCTCTCTCTCTCTCTCTCTCTCTCTCTCTCTCTCTCTTCACACCCTTTCTTATTGTTTGTTCTCCTTCTTCCTCTATTAAATGTAGTCCAGGCCAGCATCTAACTCACAACCCAAGAGCTAAGATTTGAGGTGTAACCAAGCATGCCCACCTCATGACTTAAACATCTCTTAAAACTGTATGAAATGCAATGGACTTTTTGACTGTATTTTAAAAGTGAATATCCCCTATTTTTCATCCTCAAATCATTGCATTTTTCTGCTAAAATTAAGTAGAAATTCACCCGCAAAGATAATGATTATGATTATGAATGACAACAAGCATAACATAGCTAGTACTACCTGAACTTTTATTAAAGATAGAGATTACTATAAGCAGTAGTATATGGCATGTTTTAACAGTCACAACCATTGTGTGAGAATGACCCTTTATTCCCCCATCCACAATAGGCTCTGTTAGTCAATATAGGTATTAAATGGTAAAGTCAGGCCTTAAACCCACATCTGTCTTTCATATATTCATGTTCTTCATCATTAGTTATAGGATCCTCTGCTGACATGAAAAGGAAATGGAAACTCAAGTTAGAACATTAAAGTAGGTTCATATTTATATTTAATGGTACCAAATGAATTTGCCATTGGGTTAGTTAGTGTTTCATTCCTTTGACAGAATATCTGTAATAATCAGTTTATGCTGATTTATTTCAGTTCACAGGTGTCTAGGTCTCAGCCCATTGTCTGTAGATCTGTGATAAAGGAATTCATCCAGGTGGGAATGACTGTGGGTATAAATTGTCACCTGGTGACAATCAGGAATTAAAGAGACAAAGAAGAGAACCATGTATACACTTTTTTTTCAGGGATGAAGGGTGAGAATTTTTCTATGCAATGGAGGCTGACTTTAGCCTGTAGTCCTTCTACTTCAGCTTTGTGTGTGTTGGGATTGTAAACATGCTGCATACCCAGCCTTCAACTGGCATTCATCATCTACTGGAACTTTTCCATATATCATAGATACATTATACAAAAAGATTTGCTCCAGGCATTTTTACACATTGCAATATATAAACAATATTTTAAAACTTAAATTTTTGTTTCAGTATTCAAGATCTACCTGTGAGCAAAGATTGTCTTCTAACCGTATTGTAACTTTCTCCATTGGTGTGTGTGTGTGTGTGTGTGTGTATCTACATATGTGTGTGTGTGTCGACATGTGTGTGTTACTTTATAAAACAAAGTGGACTTTTGCCAGTTTTATGATTTGAACAGGGAATAGTCATGGTACTTAGGCATTATATTAAAATGTATACTTTTAAAAGTAGGATAGTCTAGTAAGCGACTGTCCTAAGTTTTAAGGTTATATTTATTTACCCTGTTTGGGAAGAGAAACATTTAAGTAGAGTAAGTAAAATCTGCTTCATCCTCTGACCAAATAAATGGAGAGAGTATTCAGGTTAAAACTTCCCTTGAGCAAAAATTTATTGACATAACCAGAACTTCTGAAGAATGTCAAGTATCAACTCATCGTACATTCCCAGTTAACATTAGACAGAGTGGTGTCTACTTTTCTGAGTAGGCATAAGTCATATTTCCAGATCACTGGTTGATGTAGACTTGTAAGGACAGCTACATATTTTATATAATAGATGGCTGAATGTTGCTTTCATTTCATCTCTACACATATGCACCTACGTAGTCAAGACTATGTGCCCACTCAGCAGATGGAACATGAGCACATTTCACAGTTGTTAGCCACATTTTACCAGAGATGGTTCTGGAGAAAGTACCATGGTCTCATAAGGGTTTTGCTTCTACATGAAAACTAAGTGTCAATCCTCTCTACTGCTCTCTTCACTACTGATACTTAACGTGCCCAGTGAAAATATTTGCATAGCTTTGTGGGAGCTTAGGCAGTTTGGATGCTCAACTTACTAGACCTGGATGGATTTGGGGGTTCCTTGGACTTCCCACAGGACAGGGAACCCTGATTGCTTTTCAGGCTGAGGGGGGGGGGCTTAATTGGGGGAGGGGGAGGGAAATGGGAGGCGGTGGCGGGGAAGAGACAGAAATCTTTAATAAATAAATAAATTAAAAAAAAAAAGAAAAAAGAAAATATTTGCATAGTCAGGCAGGAAGGTAGCATGGGGTTTCCTGGCTCTTCTGTCTGCCAAAATGACAGGTTGCATTGCAACCAGTGCA
Source organism: Microtus oregoni (assembly GCF_018167655.1). Taxonomy (NCBI): domain Eukaryota; kingdom Metazoa; phylum Chordata; class Mammalia; order Rodentia; family Cricetidae; genus Microtus; species Microtus oregoni. The sequence goes on from NW_024543069.1 coordinate 48,221,814, forward strand.
TAACAGAGCAACTAAGAATGTTCAGTGGGACAAAACACATGTGATACCAGTATAGGCGTTTTGAAGGAGTGACATATTATGGAAAGATTTGGCCTCAAGAGATTGTATTGAGGTTCTGGGTGTAAGAGCAATCTATACATGTGTAAAAAGCATTATTAAAGTTAGAAAAATAACCTTGACAGACAATGTGCATAAACGAAGGACTTTGCTACACAGTTTTTTTAAAAATACTTTTAATATTTTACAAGTGTCCTATTTCTATCAGTAGAAGCAAGGAACACCTGTCTTGGATGATGTGATCTTTTCTGACAACTGGACATCTTATTCAACTGCTGGGAGGGCAGTAATGACTGACTTGTTGAAATTTACAACAGAGAAAAAAAATCCAGCATCATCCAATGTATTTTAAGAACACTTTTAGTCTTTAGTGCCAACCTACTTTCTGTAAAATACCTAACCTAAAATGTAACAAAATAAATTCAGTATAAACACAATGTATTGGTCTCAAAATTTCAGGTTTGTTAATCATCTAATTGAAAGAAGTAAATTATGGCTGCAAAATAAAATATTTGCTTACCATATATGAATTCTAGTATTTGAGTAGAAGTACAGAGAAAGAGTGGCTTCCAGATACCATCCATGGACTCCAGTGGACTGACCCAGAATGAAGACTTCTATATTCATGTATATTTAATAAGAGACAAGGTATATATAGTTCATTATATTTTTAGAGTAATTTATAATCCCCGTATCATTAAGATGATTTCAAAATTTCCCATATTCAAAATTGTATAATTCACTTGGCATCTTTATATATTTCTGTTAATGCTTATTAACATATTTTGCAGAGACACAGGCATATTATTTTATTAAAAATAATTGTATTTCCATTTCTAATAAAAGATTTATATTTCTTACTGTAAATATTTTACTAAAGACTATTGAACATTTTGTCATCAGTTAAAAATAAAATAAAATCAAAGTAATATCTTACCAGTAGGGAATAAATTGTTACTTTCCCATTTTTTACCTACATAGATCATTAATACTGAAAGTGAATGAGATATCTGTATATACAATATAGGAAAAATATTCCTAGGGAAAATAAAAATACTCAGTTTGGAGATGATAGCTTAGTCAGAAAAGTATTTGCCATGCAAATATGAGGACTTGAGTTGACTGCCCAGCACTTTTTAAATTCCTAAGAGTGTGGAGGATGCTTATAATCCCAGGGCTGGGGATGAAAAAACCAAAGGACCCCTGTTGTTCAGTGACCATTAAGCTCTGCCTATGCTGTGAGTTCCAAGCCAATGAGAAACAGTCTTTGCCAACAGAGTAAGCAGACATTGAGAAATGACACCGGAGATTGACTTCTGGTCTCACATGTATGCCCACACAGGTGCCCATGCACCATCCTACACACATGTACAAAGGTGCACACACTCACAAATAATACTAAGCTGCTAATGTAAAATAAATTAAACAGATAATTAGCCTAAGACGGATTAATAGAGAAATACTGGGTTCCTTGAAGGAAATAAAATGTATATGTTGAGAATTGTGTGAAAATGTAATATATAATAAAATTAAATTTAATCATGATAATGTATAACAAATATATTTTAGATTATTCTCCACAAAAAGTATTAAATTTTTTTCTTTCAATGAACTAGAATAAGGCTTCCTCTCCTATTCTGTGGCTCTGTTAGAAAAAGCAATAAAACAATGAGGCAGTAAGAACCATCGAAGTTGAAGGTTTAATTGGTTTTTGCTCTGTCTCTTGTTTCCTGCACTTCCTTTATTTCCTGACTAACCACTCTCTACCCCCATTTGTTGTTCTTCATTATAATTCATTGCCATAAACTAATGTTAAATTTCTTCTCGGTGAACTAAGCTAAATGCATGTGCAATGATGGGTTTATAGTACAAATGGGAAGGAGTGTGTGTGTGTGTGTGTGTGTGTGTGTGTGTTTGTGTGTGATCTCACTTGCACTTTCTTCTTTAAAATCGTTGTATAGAGGCAGCCATCAGGATTCTTGGGCTAAGGTTTTAGTCTTTGACTCCTGTGAGAATATCTTCATTCACTGGGGCTTGTCTGGAACACCATAGACTGAGAATCAATACACTGGGTTACTGATACATTGTTATCTTCCCTTGTATTGTGTTTTACAAGCAATCTTCTGTGAGAGGAGCTGAGTGGAAGATGCTTTGGACAAGAGGCTTATTAGGAACTGCCTTAGTTAACTGGGCTACTATATCAAACTCCCATAGTTGGTGCTTTAAGTCATAGATATGTTATTCATAGGTCTGACAAAGCCACCATCAAGGCACTGGCAGAGTAAGATCATGGGGGAGTCTCTGTTTCTGGTTTGACAATGGCACCTTGCTGGGTCCTTACAGTGTGGATTAAATTTTTTTCTACCTTATTCTTCCTACGAGTATTCTGGGATCCTCCAGATCAAAACCTAATTACCCACGGAGACTCTACCTCCAAAGGCTGCCAACCCAGCTTAGCCGGTTGACAATGATTCAAGCTTCAAAACAACATTTGATGTACTTGGAGTAGATAGATTTTACTCTTTCTCTATTATCAGTTCTGGAAGCATCATTCAGAGAAGATCCCTCTGTATCCCAAAAAGCCCTGGCAGCAATAAAAAAACATCATTTTGAGTACATTTATTTTGGACTTCTAGCACAGCTCAGATTTATATTTTTTATATTTATTAGAGTGTTATTTCTACTTACTATTATAAATACGTTGTTTCAAAATAAGCCATAACTTTTAGTGTCTAAGTTTTTAAACTTATGTGATGCAGTTAAAGGAGGAGCCACTTAAGGGGACTCTTCTGAAGAAGGTGTGGAGATCTACAGCCGGAAGCTGCGAATGGAGATTTTAGCTGAGTGTAAACTTTTGCATAATTTAAGAACAGCATGATTTGTCCTTATAAGAAAAAGTGGAAAAGTTTGCTCTTCAAATGAATTTCTTGTGAGTAAATATAGTATAGCATAATTGGAACTACCAATCGTTAGACAGAAGAGGACTCACCTGTGTTTAGCTGTAATGCTATTTTATGTAACTTCTGAAACTAGTGCCCAAATTTTAAATAATAGCTTTATGTACAAACGTATGTCGTGGCATGAATTTAAGAACCAAGAGTGATACACTGGGTCCATCAAAGCTGGTCTAGTGTCTAATTTTAAAATGACGTTACAACTAAGTCATAAATAACACCCTAACAATATCTTCAAAAATAAATCTATGTAAAAGACTTCAAAGAAAAGCTATAGTTACATAATTAAATACCATAAAATTGCCACATAGAACATTACAGAAGAGAGAGGTGAAAGTCAGATGAAAGGTTTGTGTTATTAATGCAATTTTCTTCATGCAAATATTTTTTCTCTATATTTGTTAGCTCTCATAATCTGGATTTGGAAACCTAAAGAATCATTCTTTGAGAATATTTATGTCCTATTTAGATAATTGTGCTAAAATTTCCTGAGTTTTAGGATATTACTATGGAAATCTCCAAATACTGCAAAAGCCTCCATTTTAGAGGTTCAGGTTTTATTATTCTTTTCTTACCAAATAATTCTCCTTTGGTAGTTACTTTGTATTTCTCTCGTTAATGTGACTTTGAGATTACGTATAATAAATCTACTTTATTAAAGAGCACCTTGTCTGTAGACACTTTTAATTGCAAAGATAAGGAAACTCCATTTGGTTCACTCTTAATCTTGTCAAAGGCAGACTCCTGAGGTAATCCCCCTTTTCCCTAGTTCCACACAAGTTGTCCTCTGGTCTAAAATCTAAAATAACCAATTTCTTGTTTCCAATGACCTTGTCTTTTAACACTTATACACTTTAATAGCTATTGGGTTAAAATGGTTCTTTTAGTATTCAGTATTTTTTGTTCATTACTTGCTCAGTTATATATATATATATATATATATATATATATATATATATATATATCTTTCGTAATTTTGAAATGTGATTTATTTTCTTATCCATAGATTTTTTAAAATTCTATTGAATTCCATATAATCTAGTATTATACTTTGTACAAATAATTTCTTCAAGAGAATCATAAAATTTATATTCACAATTATCTAGGGGTCCCCCCCCACTCACCCAAAACAAAACAAAAAAACCCAGAGTCCCATTTATCTTACTCCTATCTATAAAAAAAAATGCTTGAAATTAATGTTTTGGCTTAGTTCTTTCTATTTCATCTCATCACGTGTGTTCTAAATATTTGTTTTTAAACAATTTAGTGAAAAGCACTGTATTAGGATCAATTCTGGCCCTCCCAACTATTCCAAGATCCTGCCCATTTCCTACACACCCCACTTCATTCTTTCTTTTCTTCTTCTTTTCTCTCTCATCAAAAAGATACATAAAAAATAATCAAACCATCATTCAAAGTGAAAATCAAACAACCTAAAAAGAGAGTAAAAGGGAGAGAGAAAATGAAACAAAATAACAAGTACAGCCCTCCCCTCCGCCAGACTCTCCCCCATCACCAATAGATCAGTTCCACTGTCACAGTGGGTGGGTGCACTCCTTGTGGTCCTGACTTCCTTGCTCATGTTCTCCCTCCTTCTGCTCCTCATTTGGATCTTAAGACCTCAGTCCGGTACTCCTATCTGGGTCTCTTTCTCTGTCTCGATCCATCGCCAGATGAAGGTTCTAAGGTGATATGCAAGATGTTCATCAGTATGGCTATAGGGTAAGGTCATTTCAGGTTCCCTCTCCTCAGTTGCGCAAGGTACTAGCTGGGGACATCTCCCTGGACACGTGCGAGCCCCTCTAGAGTCAAGTCTCTTGCCAACCCAAAGATGGCTCCATTAATTAGGATATATATTTCTCTGCTCCCGTGTCCACCCTTCCTTTATCCCATCCATCCCATTCCACCAAGTTCTCCCCATTCTCCCCTTCTCATGTTTCTCACCCCAGTTCCCCTTAGCCACATGCCACCTCACCTCCAAGTTCCCAGGTTTTGCCCTGCAATCTTGTCTACTTCCCATATCCAGGCGGATGACTATATGTTTTCTTTGGGTTCACCTTCTTATTTAGCTTCTCTAGGATCACAAATTATATGCTCAATGTCCTTTATTTATGGCTAGAAACCAATTATGAGTGAGTACATCCCATGTTCATCTTTTTGGGTCTGGGATACCTCACTCAGGATAGTGTTTTCTCTTTCTGTCCATTTGCATACAAAATTCGAGAAGTCATTGTTTTTTACCACTGAGTAGTACTCTAATATGTATATATTCCACACTTTCTTCATCCATTCTTCCATTGAAGGGCATCTCGGTTGTTTCCAGGTTCTGGTTATTACAAATAATGCTGCTATGAACATAGTTGAACAAATGCTTTTGTAATATGATAGGGCATCTCTTGGGTATATTCCCAAGAGTAGTATTACTGGATCTTGGAGTAGGTTGATCCCGAATTTCCTGAAAAATCACCACACTGATTTCCAAAGTTGTTGCACAAGTTCGCATTCCCACCAGCAATGGATGAGTGTGCCCCTTACTCCACAAACTCTCCAGCAAAGGCTATCATTGGTGTTTTTGATTTTAGCCATTCTGACAGGTGTAAGATGGTATCTCAAAGTTGTTTTAATTTGCATTTCACTGATCACCAACGAGGATGAGAATGACCTTAAGTGTCTTTTGGCCATTTGAATTTCTTCTGTTGAGAATTCTCTGTTCAGCTCAGTGCCCCATTTTTTAATTGGGTTAAATAGCATTTTAAAGTCTAGTTTCTTGAGTTCTTTATATATTTTGCAGGTCAGACCTTTGTCTGTTGCAGGGTGGGTGAAGATCTTCTCCCAGTCAGTGGGCTGTCCTTTTGTCTTGGTGACAGTGTCCTTTGCATTACAGAAGCTTCTCAGTTTCAGGAGGTCCCATTTATTCAATGTTGTCCTTAATGACTGTGCTGCTGGGTATATGCGTAGGAAGTGGTCTCCTGTGCCCATATGTTGTAGAGTACTTCCCACTTTCTCTTCTATCAGGTTCAGTGTGTTCAGCCTGATATTGAGGTCTTTAATCCATTTGGACTTGATTTTTGTGCATGGCGATAGATATGGACCTATTTTCATTCTTCTACAGGTGGACAACCAGTTCTGCCAGGACCATTTGTTGAAGATGCTATCTTTCTTCCATTGAATACTTTTAGCTCCTTTATCAAAAATCAGCTGTTCATAGGTTTGTGGGATAAAATCTGGGTCTTCTCCTCTATTCCATTGATCGACTTCTCTGTTTTTATGCCAATACCAAGCTGTTTTCAATACTGAAGCTCTGTAATAGAGTTTGAAGTCAGGGATGGTAATGCCTCCAGAAGTTCCTTTATTGTATAAGATTGTTTTGGCTATCCTGGGTTTTTTGTTTTTCCATATAAAGTTGATTAATGTCCTCTCAAGATCTGTGAAGAATTTGGATGGGATTTTAATGGGGATTGCATTGAATCTATAAATTGCCCTTGGTAGAATTGCCATTTTTACTATGTTGATCCTCCCAATCCACGATCAAGAGAGATCCTTCCATTTTCTGGTATCCTCCTCAATTTCTTTCTTAAAGGACTTAAAGTTCTTGTAAAACAGATCCTTCACATCCTTGATTAGAGTTACCTCAAGATATTTTATGCTATTTGTGGCTATTGTGAAAGGTGATGTTTCTCTGATTTCCCTTTCTGCTTTCTTATTGTGTATAGGAGGGCAACTGATTTTTTGGAATTGATCTTGTGTTTTGCCACACTACTAAAGGTGTTTATCAGCTATTGGAGTTCTTTGCTGGAGTTTTTGGGGTCGCTCATGTACACTATCATATCATCTGCAAATAATGAAAGTTTAAATTCTTCCTTTCCAATTTGAATTCCTTTGATCCCCTTATGTTGTCTTATTGCTATTGCTAGAACTTCAAGCACTATATTGAAAAGGTATGGAGAGAGTGTACAGCCTTGCCGTGTTCCTGATTTTAGTGGAATGGCTTTGAGTTTCTCTCCATTTAATTTGATGTTAGCTGTCAGCTTGCTATAAATAGCTTTTATTATAGTTAGGTATGACCCCTATATCCCTAATCTCTCTAAGACCTTTATCATAAAAGGATGTAGAATTTTGTCAAATGCTTTTTCAACATCTAATGAAACGATCATATGATTTTTTTTCTTTCAGGTTATTTATATGATGGATAACATTGATAGATTTTCGTATGTTGAACTAGCCCTGCATCCCTGGGATGAAGCCTACTTGATCATAATGGATAATTTTTCTAATGTGTTCTTGGATTCGGTTTGCCAGTATTTTATTGAGGATTTTTGCATCGATGTTCATGAGTGAGATTGGCCTGTAATTCTCTTTCTTGGTTGAGTCTTTGTGTGGTTTTGGTATCAGGGTAACTGTAGCGTCATAAAAGGAATTTGGCAATGACTTTTCTGTTTCTATATTGTGAAATACATTAAGGAGGTATTAGGTCTTCTTGAAAGTTCTGGTAGAATTCCGCATTGAAACCGTCTGGACCTGGGCTTTTTTTGGTAGGGAGGTTTTTTATAACAACTTCTAATTCTTCTTCGCGACTAACAGGTCTATTTAGATTGTTCACCTGGTCCTGGTCTAACTTTGGTATATGGTTCTTATCTAAAAAAGTGTCCATTTCTTTAACATTTTCCTATTTTGTGGCATATAAGCTTTTGTAGTAAGATCTAATGATTCTCTCAATATCCTGTGTCTGTGGTTATGTCTCCCTTTACATTTTTGATCTTGTTAATTTGTGTATTCTCTCTCCGCCATTTGATTAGATTGGATTGGGGTTTATCAATGTTGCTGATTTTCTCCAGAAACCAGCTTTTTGTTTCACTGATTCTTTGGATTGTTTTCTGTGTTTCTATTTTGTTGATTTCAGCCCTTAGTTTGATTATTTCCAGTCTTCTACTCCTCTTGTTGAGTCTGCTTCTTTTTTTTCTAGAGCTTTCAGGTGGGCAGTTAAATCTCTAATGTGAGCTTTCTCTGTTTTCTTTAAGTGGGCACTTAGTGCTATGAACTTTCCTCTTAGCACTGCTTTCATAGTGTCCCATTGGTTTGAGTATGTTGAGTCTTTATTTTCATTGAATTCAAGAAATACTTTAATTTCTTTTTTTTTTATTTTTTCCTTGATCCAGGTGTGGTTCAGTAGTTGACTGTCCAGTTTCCATGAGTTTGTAGGTTTTCTAGGGGTAGCATTGTTGTTGAATTCTAATGTTAATCCATGGTGATCCAATAAGACACAGGTGGTTACTAATATTTTTTGTAACTGTGTAAGTTTGCTTTGTTACTGAGTACGTGTGCAATTTTTGAGAAGGTTCCATGAGCAGCAGAGAAGAAGGTATATTTTTTCCTATTTGGGTGGAATGATCTATAGATGTCTGTTAAGTCCATTTGATTCATTACCTCCCTTAATCCTCTTATTTCTCTGTTAGGTTTCTGTCTGATTGACCTGTCCATTGGTGAGAGAGGAATGTTGATATCTCCTACTATTAGTGTGTGTGGTTTGATGACTGCCTTGAGTTTTAGTAATGTTTCTTTTACGTACGTGGATGCTTTTATATTAGGGTCATGGATATTCGGGATTGAGACTTTGTCCTGATGAATTGTTCCTGTTATGAGTAAAAAATGTCCCTCTCCATCTCTTCTGATTGATTTTAGTTTGAAGTCAACTTTGTTAGAAATTAGTATGGCCACACCTGCTTGTTTCTTAGGTCCATTTGCTTGATAAGCCTTTTCCCAGCCCTTTACTCTGAGTAGGTGTCTGTCTTTGTGGTTGAGGTGTGTTTCTTGTAAACAGCAGAATGTTGGATCCTATTTTCGTATCCAATCTCTTAGCCTGTGCCTCTTTATAAGTGAATTGAGTCCATTTATATTAAGTGATCTTAAGGACCAGTGGTTGTTAACTCCGGTCATTTTTTCTTTCTTTCTTTCTTTCTTTCTTTCTTTCTTTCTTTTTTTTTTTTGGTAGTAGAGTTTGTGTGTTTCCCTTCTTCGAGTTGTGCTGGTGAAGGGCCATTAGATGTCTGAGTTATTGTGGGCATTTTTGGACTTCTTGGGTTGTGATTTTCCTTCTATTACTCTCTGTAAGGCTGGATTTGTGGCTACATATTGTGTAAATTTGTTTTTATCCTGGAAAATTTTGTTTTCTCCATTTATAGTGAATGAAAGCTTGGATGGGTATAGTAGTCTGGGCTTGCATCCATGGTCTCCTAGTTTCTGAAGTACATCTATCCAGGACCTTTGGCTTTCATGGGTTTCCATAGAGAAGTCAGGTGTAAGTCTGATAGGTTTACCTTTATAAGTAACTTGGCTTTTTTCCTTTGCAGCTCTTAATGTCTTTCTTTATTCTGTATGTTTTGTGTTTTTATTATTATACGGCGAGGAGATTTTTTTTTTTTTTGGTCCAGTCTATTCGGTGTTCTGTATGCTTCTTGAACCTTCAAAGGAATATCTTTCTTTAGGCTGGGAAAGTTTTCTCCTATAATTTTATTAAATATATTTTCTGGACCGTTAAGCTGTACTTCTTCTCCTTCTTCTACCCCTATAATTCTTAGGTTTGGCCTTTTTATTGTGTCCCAGATTTCCTTAATGTTTTGTGATGAGAATTTGTTGGTTTTGCTGTTTTCTTTGATCAGTGTGTTTATTTTCTCTATGGTATCTTCAGTGTCTGACATTCTTTCTTCTATCTCTTGTAATCTGTTGGTAGTACTTGTCTCTTTAGTTCCTGTTCGTTTACCCAGATTTTCCATCTCCATCCTTCCCTCAGTTTGTGTTTTCTTCATTACTTCCATTTCATTCTTCAAGTCTTGAACCGCTTCCTTTACCTGTTTGATTGCTTTTTCTTGTTTCTCTTGGTTATCTTGGGTATCATTGAGCGATTTATTAATTTCCTCTACCTTTTTTTTGTAATCTCTAATTGTTTATGGCAGTTTTTCACCTCCTGTTTAAGGTCTTCTATTATTTTCATATAATTCACTTTTGAGTCGATTTCTTCTAATTCTTCTGAAGTAGGGTGTACAATTCTTCTTATTTCGGTATCCCTGGATTCTGGGGATGTCATGTTGCCTTTCAGGTTGTTGGAGGAATTCTTGCATTGGTGCCTTCCCATCTCTTCCTTGAAATGGAGCCAGGACAGGCCTGGTGTCTTGGTCCAGACTTTGCTGTGACTGACTCTCTGGGTGTATCTCCTCAGTGTAGAAGCAGGAACCGTTCCCGTCCACATGAAACTCCTCAGCACTGAAACATAGACACCTCGTAATCCAATGACCCGCGGACAAACGGGCAAACTTGGGGGGGTGGGTAGGGCTGGGTCAAGTAGAACACAGGAGACCCTGCTGCGCAAGCTGAAGGTGCCCGCGTTCCCTTTGTGGGTCCTTGAGGCCTGCCCAGTAGGCAGGCACTCACCTCTCTGGGTGGGTAGCCTTAGTGTAGGAGCAGAAACCTGTTCCTGAGCAAAGGACCTTGCAGACCACACAGGCTTGGGGGGGGGGGGGGTGTAAGAAAGACAGCCCTGCAGAAGGAGCTGGGGGAGAGGGGTTTGTCTAGAAATTATATTTTTGTAAGCAAAAAACAACATTGAGAGGACATGATTTACTGTGGCTTACAATTCCACATCACAGTCCATCAGCTGAGGAAGTTAGTCAGGAACTGAAGGTGAGAGCTTGGGGCCAGGAACTGATGTAAAAGCTATGGAGGAATGCTGCTTATTTGCATGCTTCTGGTGGCTTGTTTGGCCTTCTTTTACATAGTATCCAGGACCACCAGCTCAGAGTTGACATTGCTTACAGTGAGCTGGGCTACCCACACATTAATCATCAGTCAAAAAATGCTCCATAGGCTCGTCCACAGGCCAAGCTAGTGGGACATTTTCTCAACTGAAGTTTACTCTTCCAATATGGCTCTAGCATGTGTAAACTTGATACAAAACTATCCAGCACACACCCAGGAAGTGGTGGTGCACACCTTTAATACAGCACATGGAAGGTAGAGACAGGCAGATCTCTGAGAGTTTGAGGCCAGCCTAGTCTACAAGACCTACTTCCAGGACAGGCCCCAAAGCTCCAAAGAAACCCTGTCTCAAAAAACCAAAAACCAAACAGACAAAACAAACAAACAAACAAAAAAAAACTAGCCAGCACATTTTAATTGGCAAATACAGTGGCCCTGAGTTCAACTTTCATACTTTTCCTGCACTTATAGTCTTCAACACTTTCAACCCGCATCTTTCAAAATTGCTGCTCAGCTAATTTTGTTGTAACCAATGCTTCCATTTCACATATGAGGCATGATGGACTTGCTTCCTTTATAATGTAATCTAATCCTCTTCTCTGAGTATTTGTATTCTGTACTTACATTGTTCTTTTGTCTAGTGGTAACCAGCATAAGTACATAATTATATGCTTTGTTTTGTTGGTAACATATTTCAAGATGCACTATTATTATGGTGCTGTTTGAATTATATTTACTACATCAACATAAACATATAACTTAAGCTGAATTATTTGCCTGGTTTACTGTGATCCACAAATAATTACAGTGATGTCAGCTTGAAAATGTTATGTGATATTAAAACCACTGGATTCTTTCATTTCAGACTTGCCTTCAAAATCCTTATAATTTTCCCTATGGTTCATTAGGCACTGTTCAAGCTAGGTATACCCTTTACCATCATACAAAGCTCCTGCATAGCAATTTCAATACAGTTTAGAATTTTCACAGTAGGTGGTAGCCCAGTTGATACCTTCTCTTAAGTTCCAAACCCCATCCCTCTGTGCATAAGGTGTTATCACTCAAACATAAACTTAATGAAATTTGTCATTTAAAAAGTTCAGGGTATTTATATTGCAAAGTTAGAGTGTTTCTTTACTTTGGATTTTCATAGGTAACCCAAACATAGTTTAAAGCATGTTAGTATATTAAGTGAGAAAGTTGTCACAATCATGCTATTTTGCAATCTTTTTTAACTACCGTCTCCTTTCTTCTTCAAGACTGTAAATAAAATGAACCAAACCATGTGGGAATTAAATCTATATTCCTTTAATCATAGGGTTTATCCTCTCCCGATGACTGTCACTCCTGTGATTGCCCAGGTGCAATGTTGTCCTGTGTGTACTATTGTGTCTCTCCCACTTTGACTTGACTTCCTGCTTCTCGTGAATGGAAAGGGTCAAATGAACATTTGTGGGAATGTGTGGGAGTTCTATGATAACAAGAAGGGTTAAAAAGCCGGGTTGTTTTTTTCTGGATTAGAGAAGCAACTGTGAAAGAGTTTTAGAGCGGGTCTCCCTGGAGGCTAGGAATGCATATGTCAGCCTGTGAATTTCCACTTAAAAGTTCTGAAGAGAAATAAATCAATATGGAGGTTACTGTAGCATAAATTATACCATGGTTTGCATTGCAAGTGAGCTTGAGTCATGTTTTGAGATACCACCCGTGGGGTCAATCTAGAATGCTGCCTATAACCATCATGACAATGAAATATTATGGGTAGTATGTGTGCTTGCTAAACACAATTTATAAAAAAAAAAAAAAAAAAAAACAACAAAAAAAAAAACCTAACTTATTTTCTCTATATTTGAAGCTATGGAACATTTAGAAGTGTCTGGAACTGAACAAATTTAAAATGGAGACTCTGAAAGCCTTCACTTTTTTAAAAAATTTATTTATTTATTAAAGATTTCTGTCTCTTCCCTGCCACCGCCTCCCATTTCCCTCTCCCTCCTCCAATTAAGTCCCCCCCCCTCCTCAGCCCAAAAAGCAATCAGGGTTCCCTGTCTTGTGGGAAGTCCAAGGAACACCCACCTCCATCCAGGTCTAGTAAGTTGAGCATCCAAACTGCCTAGGCTCCCACAAAGCCAGTGCGTGCAGTAGGATCAGAAACCCATTGCCATTGTTCTTGAGTTCTCAGTAGTCCTCATTGTCTGCTATGTTCAGCAAGTCCGGTTTTATCCCAGGCTTTTCCAGACCCAGGCCAGCTGGCCTTGGTGAGTTCCCAGAACCCAAAGAAAAACATATAGGCATCCTCCTGAATATTAACCTTCAGCAGGCGATGAAAGGAGACAGAGACAGAGACCCACATTGGAGCACCGGACATAAACCTCAAGGTCCAAATCAGGAGCAGAAGGAGAGAGAGCACGAGCAGGGAACTCAGGACCGCAAGGGGTGCACCCACACACTGAGGCAATGAAAGCCTTCAGTTAATGAGTGGTTGTAACTAACAGGTGTTTTACATAAGATAGATTTTATCTATGGAATAGCAAAATGAAGATGACATTAGCATTTTGGAGGTGGTCATAACATAGTGTCAAAATCTTGTAAGTAATATAAGCATGAAAGATGTTATAGGAAAGGGTCACTGTGATTAAGAAAGATGAAAAATAAGAATAGTTTAAAATCCCTGAGCACAGAAAGATGGAACTTTCCTAGTAGAAACTATTGAAAAAAGAATGTGAGGACGAGCACGTGTGCCTTGAGCGGTGGCTGAGCCATACGGAGCAGTTGTCACCAATGCAGAGAATGGGCGTTTGATTCCTAGGACCCATATAGGTAAGGCCACAGCAGCTTGTAACTCCAGCGACAGGAAAGAAAGCACCCTCTCTTGTCTTTGTTGGCGCCCACACACAGACACACATGACTGAAATTTAAATAAATCTTTTACCAAATGGGGTAAAGGTGGAGGAAAAATGGAAGGAAGGCAGTGAAGGAATGATTGCTAGCCCTTTGGGGCTGAAACTAATGACCTGGGATGGAACAGCCAAGAAAATAGCAAAGCATAGTTGGAAACATTAGCTATCACAGGCCATTGTGAAAATATATACAGTCTTGAGGTAATATTTGTTCATGTTGTGCTGAGCAGACTGTGTGTGGTTATGCATTAACTAGCTCCATCTTCAGCTTGCTTCTGTGAATTATTAAGCAAACCTGAGATAAGAGATTCACTTACAGGTTGATATCTTCACTTTTTGAAATCTGCCGCTGTGTCCTTTCTGCCTCAGCAGTAAGAGTGCACGAGCTCCGTCATTCCCCAGCTTCACACGGTAGAAGGTCATAACTGACTCCTGGAGTTTTCCTTTGACCCTGGCACAAGCACTGTAACCAACAAAATAAGATACCAAACGAACAAATAAATATGTAAATAGTTTCAGTGGTATTTTTTAGTCATTACTTAGTTGATTCTATGTCAATGAAATAAAGAGTTATCAATAAGAAAGTAACTTATTATAATATCATAAGAAAATACCCCTATTAAATATTATTTAACTAAAAGAAAAGTACTTCCTAGAAACCAGGGATGTTATGTATTCATGCTAACACCATCAGTGATTCTACTCAGAAAAGCAAGGAGAGTTTCCAAACAAGTAAATCTTATTAAGTAATGGGTTAATACTAAGAGTTCCAGTAGTTGGCAAAACATATTGATATTAACATTCCTAGTATTATATTGACAAATAATTTTGCTGGTTAAAATGCAAACTAAAGATGCAGCTAATATTAAAGCTATAAAGATATTCCTTACAAAGGAAAAGATGCGAATTGGGACGCTCATTATTACTATTAATACTAAAAAATATTTTAAAGTTTTGTAGAAAGCAGGATATAAAAAAGAATTGAATCAATTGTGCTGAAAAAAAAGGCTAAATGTAGGATTATTCTCCATCAAACATGTTTTCCCTAGAAAATACATGATCATGAAAAAAACTTCAAGGAAAAAAAGAAAAGAAAAATTTAAGCCATTTATATATTCTTGAAATGAATAAATGGTAAAAATCATTCTTTTTCAAAATCAAATAGAAGAGCTAGTAATTGAGAAATAAAGTAGTAAGCTACATGTAAATCTTTTTAATACAATTTTAAACTCATGTTTTATATATTTTGTTTTACGCAGGAAGTATTGTTCAGTAGTAGAATCATATACACAGAAACAATAACCACACTCAGGAGAGGCTCTTGCTTACAAATGAATTAAAACAGAAGATGAACAGATTTCAAAGTGGCTTTCCAACTGACATCAAGAACAGTAATTAATGTCACATGCCAAAGTTGGCCAGCCATTTTCCACACAACAGACCCTAATTTAAACGTAACAGTTTTATTAGTAACATAATTATTTATAAATCAGGGAATTAATGTAAAGTAATATAAATGTTACATTTCATATGTGCTTATTATATGTGGTGAATATTCTACATACAAATCAAAATAAAAATTAATTTGTAGCTAGATGTGGTGTCTCATGCCTTTACTTCCAGCATTTGCAAGGAAGGAGCAGGCCTGAGTTCGAGGCCAGCTTGGTCTACAAAGCTGGCCCCACGACAGCCAGGACTATACAAGAAATTATGTCTCAAAAGCCCCCTAAAAGCTTTTAAAAATGTAATTTTGTCTTAGGTTACTTATAGTGATAGTGAGGGAACATTTAATTTTTCACCATATCTTTTCATGTATTCTGATTTATTTTAACCATGATTATATCTTATTATGGAAATCATCTAAGTTAAAATAAATGGACTTTGTCAAGCAGAACTGTCTCTGAAGAAGTAGCTTTTACACTTAACTATTGCATGTGTGTGTCCACTGTGTGGTTTCTAAGGGCTGGCAAGGGTTTCTAAGGGTTTAGCAGCAAATGCCTCTATCTGCTGAACCGTTTTGACAGCTCATAAAAAACTGCTAAAACCAAAAGTAATACAAGAAACCACAAACAAATTTACAAAAAAAAATCTTTGAATTGTGAGATGTATAAAACAGACTAAACCTTTTAATGAATGAGATTAAAAGCTTAATATATAATAGCAGTCAATATTCTACCAAGTAATTCACTTTGAGACAGTGACAGCGAAGAGATAATTGAGAGAAAGCAGCCTGTTCTCCAGCTGGAACCACGAGGGCCATGCCAGAGAAGAAATGCAAAGTTCCTAATTGACAAAGTGCCTGTAAAAGTTGTTTGCCCAAAAGATCTATTGAAGGCAAGGGGACGGTTAACTATGAAAAAATTAATCTTCATCTAAAGGAATATAGTCATATGGTCAGATCTGAAATTCAGATGATTAGCATGGCATAAACACTGGCAACTTCTCGCTACTATAGAGCACAAACTGACATTCTAACTGAGAATCAGAGTTCGCCGTCATGTGCGCCCATGGGTCTACAAGGTAGTTTAACGTCTTCGTTTGTGTCAGATATTCAACTGCATCTTGGTTAACGTCAACACGGTCTCAAATAGCATGTAGAGGAATGTGAAACTCCTACATGGGGCAGTCTCTTCAGTTAGTAAGCAGTGAGTACTTGTCAAATTGAAATAAGCACACACACACACACACGGGAGCAGGGAGAGAACACATTGGGAGTAGAACACTGCTGTATCTCTTCCCAGAGATATGTCAAATTAATAGAAATTATGACAGCAAAAAGTGTCACTTTTCATATTTTTAAAAAGATCAGAAATAATAAACTCAAATGCTAGCCAGGAAAGTTAAGTGTGTCTGCAAAATACAGCCAGGACAATCCTTTGCTAGCAATTTGCAAATCTACTGACATTACACTTTTTTTTTTAATTATTCTTTTTTTTTATTGAAAAAAATTTCTGCCTCCTCCCAGCCTCCCATTTCTCTCCCCCTCCCCTACTTCTTTCCCCCTCTCCCCATTCCTCTCCCCCTCCCTCTCCAGTCCGAAGAGCAGTCAGGGTTCCCTGCCCTGTGGGAAGTCCAAGGTCCTCCCCACTCCATCCAGGTCTAGGAAGGTGAGCATCCAAACAGGTTAGGCTCCCACACAGCCAGTACATGCATTAAGATCAAAACCCAGTGCCATTGTCCTTGGCTTCTCATCAGCCCTCATAGTCTGTCATGTTCAAAGAGTCCAGTTTTATCCCATGCTTTTTCAGTCCCAGTCCAGCTGGCCTTGGTGAGCTCCCAATAGATCAGTCCCACTGTCACAGTGAGTGGGTGAACCCCTCGCGGTCCTGACTTCCTTGCTCATGTTTTCCCTCCTTTCTACTCCTTATTGGGATCTTGGGAGCTCAGTCTGGTGCTCCAATGTGGGTCTCTGTCTCTATCTCCATCCATCACCAGATGAAGGTTCTATGGTGATATGCAAGATATTCATCAGTATGGCTATAGGATAGGGCCAATTCAGGTTCCCTCTCCTCAGCTGCCCAAGGAAGTAACTGGGGACATTGCCCTGGGCACCTGGGAGAACCTCTAGGTTCAAGTCTCTTGCCAACCCTAAGATGGCTCCCTTAATTAAGATATGTGCTTCCCTGCTCCCATATCCAACCTTCTTTATCCCAACCATCCCATTTCCCCAAGTTCCCCCCATCCTCCCCTTCTCACTTTTCTCTCCCCATCTCCCCTTACCCCCATCCCACCCCACCCCCAAGATCCCAATTTTTGCCCGGCAATCTTGTCTACTTCCAATATCCAGGAGGATAACTATATGTTTTCTTTGGGTTCACCTTCTTATTTAGCTTCTTTAGGATCACAAATTATAGGCTCAATGTTTTTTCTTTATGGCTAGAAACCAATTATGAGTGAGTACATCCCATGTTCATCTTTTTGGGTCTGGGTTACCTCACTCAGGATAGTGTTTTCTATTTCTGTCCATTTGCATGCAAAATTCAAGATGTCATTGTTTTTTTATCGCTGAGTATATATTCCACACTTTCTTCATCCATTCTTCCATTGAAGGGCATCTAGGTTGTTTCCAGGTTCTGGCTATTACAAATAATGCTGCTATGAACATAGTTGAACAATTGCTTTTGTAATATGATAGGGCATCTCTTGGGTATATTCCCAAGAGTGGTATTGCTGGGTCCTGGGGTAGGTTGATCCCGAATTTCCTGAGAAACCACCACACTGATTTCCAAAGTTGTTGCACAAGTTTGCATTCCCACCAGCAATGGATGAGTGTACCCCTTCCTCCACAACTTCTTCAGCAAAGGCTGTCATTGGTGTCAGAATGGCTAAAATCAAAAACACCAATGTCATTACACTTTTACTCTTTTTCACTCAGTGCGCTATTTCTTGTAATTTTACGTCGTGTTCCTAAGGGCCATTTTTCAGTTCCCAGCACCATGGTGACACCACACAATCTTCCATAATGCCAGTGCAGGTTATCTGATGCTCTCTTCTTGATGGTGATGAGGGCTCCAACTTTACATTCTGTTTGTGAACACTTCTACATGTAAAATAAATAAATCTTCAAAGTAAGAATTAAAGGTAAAATGGCTAATAAGTAAATAGGTGTATGTACACCTCCTATGACCATGAATATGCATGTATATGATTGTGTTAAATGAAAACTTAGATATTCAAGTAGGACATGTATCTTATACTCACAATATAGAAAACATTTATGATGAAAAAGTGTAGTGGCATAAATTAGAAAGTATGACACTGTGTATTCAAATTTTAATTTAGAAATAATTTCTAGGTTTTTTTATTCTTCCAAAAATATTGTTGACATATTATATTGAAGCTTTTAAATGAAATTAATAGGGAATGAATACTTTATTGTGGTCACAAGTGTTTAATAATTAATTCTCAAGAGAATCCAAGTTACCACATTAATCAATGGTTTAAAGAAGACTGAGAGGCTTGGAAGTGCAGGACAATTTAGTTAGAAACAATATTGATTTGACAAGAGAGATGGGAATTACATGCTGTACTTTTTAAATGATGGTGAAAATGTCACTCAGCAAACTTTATGTTACCAACTTATTAAGAACCTAAAACAGGTTATTCTTATCAGGATGTAAAAATATTTTCTGTGTGTTCCAGAGATCTAGATTCCTCCATTTGTAACATCAGAAATTTGTATGCCTTAATTAGTTTGTCATTCTTGGATCAGACATTGTAATCTGTGCAGGAGGGCAGCACAGCCTACCCATTTCCTGCATAGCTATTCTTTGACACCTTCCTAGCAATCCTGGCTTGTTTAACTAACGATGCAAAGGACCACTAGAGCCAAAGTCAGAAAGAAGGTACTGTAAATCCAAACCATCTCAGTAAACTTTATAGACTGTAAATATTTAAGTGGAGAAGATCATCACACACTTCTCAGCCAAAGACAGGAAGACAGAAGTGTCGCTCACAAACAAAAACAAAAACAAAAAAAAAAATGATAAGGCTATTTCTGTAGCTTCTCCCAGCAAGAACTTCCATTGCCTTTAGTTGGGTGTTCCAGACTCTTTAGAGCTTGGGGCAATAATTCATTCAGTTTAAAAACTTACCTCATCACTTTTGTTTTTTAATATATTTTCACAATATTAAGAACGGTTCACATTTTTTTCTGCTCTATTAAGAGTAGTTTTGGTATATTTGAATTTCAGCTCTGTCAAAATCTGCACACGTCCTAGGGGACTGCTGTGTGGGCAACACACAGCTGTTGTAGTAAGTCCTTCTGCAGCAGCTTCCTATTCCCAGTGACCCGTTCTTAACTAGTCCAGTGGTAACTATTCTGTATTTACATCAGATATAAATCGTAACTGTGGATATTCCAAACTGGCCACACCTTCAGTTCTGATCCTTTTTCAATTCCATGTTAAATGATTCGAATTATACAGATCTATATCTCTGACAGTACCAACACCTGTATAATGGCTGTCTATACTCTGTGCTATTTAATTTCATGTCACAATGCTGCTTGATACCATTATAGTCAATTAGTGACATATTGCTTTCAAGGAATAATAGTTGTTATGAAGCTTCTTTGAAAAAGTTATCGATGTGTAAGCTCACATCGATACTGGTGACAGGAAAGTCTATGCAATCCTTCCTGGGTAGCAAAGGAGATCAATGGGAATGGAGGCCACTGATGAGAGCATGCTAGAGGGGTGTTGGGGAGCATGTTCAGAGTGTCTTGTATATTTGTGTGAAAATGTCTTTAGAAACACTGTATTATAAAAAAGAATATATAGAGAGCGTTGTAAGTGAGAATTCCATGGTTTCTGAGATGCATATTTGAAATTAGTTGGCCTGTGCATTGTGAAATGGAGCCTCAAACTAAGGATGAGATTTGTGAGTAAACTTTTTCACAGAAATGAAAGATCCACAGAACAACAAGCACACCTTTGATGTGTCAATATATGAAATTTAAAAGTGTAAAGCTTTTATTTTTGTTTCTGGTTATTTTTTCATTACTATTACTTTTATTTTTAAAAGCAAATCAACTTAGTCTTATATTTTACATTCTAATCATCTGTCTGCCTGAGACTGATTTGTGGGAGGTCTGTGCTAAATGGCAGGAGGGCCTGAGGGAGTGGGGTCAAGTTATCCAGTTCTCCAAATTCTTGAAGAATATCGATGCTGAGAGACCAAATAAGAACACGAGGTTTTTGGATCTGACTCGTCAGAAGTATTTAGGGCGTTGGCTATAATTTTAGTAAAGAAGAACAAATGTACAGTCTTATGCCAGTCACTCAGAGATCTGATATAGTACAGCTGAAATGTTTGGATACAAACTTCTGTAAAAGATAATGTTAGCTGTGTGTTTCTCACTACTAGACCACCTTTGTCTGAGTCTGCAGTGTCTGATTTTTCTGTGCTGGCATCCATAGTTGTGCTATGCTGCCAGCCTTCAAGAGCCAATCATTAATGCTATTAACAAATCACACTGATAGAATTTCATTTTGGATGGATTATGGAAATATGTTTTTCAGTTAATAAAATCAAAAGAAGATTGAAAAAGAGTCAGCACAGTTTCCTGACAAAATACCAAATCTTTAATAGTTGGCTTACTTAAGATGTGGTAAATTGTTTTATATACCAGTGTTGTTACAAATGAATACTTAATGAAATAATGTGTTTGATATATTTTTTGAAATATCAACCACTTTCCAGCATTAATCAATTTCTATTTTTACATCAATTATCTCTTTTAAAATGATGAACTTAGTTGGAAGGGGCTTGCCTGAAACAAAAAAATTCCTTTTATCTTTCCACTATTTCATCAGTGATCACCTCCCCTGTTGATTTTATGTCTGTATACAATGGGTTCTGGAGTGTGGCGTCACTGTATTTGGTGCCCTAACATAAATCCCAGGGAGCTGGTTACCCCTTCACGGTATACTCTTAGGGACAGCACTCATCTCTTGTTTGTGTTAAATGTCTTAGTCTTTTCATACCACATGGCATAAATTAAATCAAAGTCATTTCAGAGCAAGGATAGAATAAGTCCTCCTCAGTGGGAAGTGGCACACAGGAATCCTGCACACCAGATGCAGAAGTCAGACTGGCTTTAACATGTCTTTAACATGCCAGTGCTCCCTGACCTGTCAATCAGTCATAGTGCCACAGAAATTGTGACTATAAAAGTTAATATTTTCAAATAAGCCCTGGGATACTCGTTGAGAGTGGGTAGACTTTAGGTCATCTGTGCAGATAAGTCTAAAGGAACAAAGGAAATGGGTAGAACTCTTAGTCAGCTCTCATTAGACAACAGAGAAGAAACCGCCTTTCCATGTAGTATGCGAGGCTGACTTGGGATGGAGTCTGTCTCCTGTCCTATGCTTAGTGAAACTTCCCACTGCTACATTACTTTCATTCATTCACCTCTTGTCACTGCTGCTTGTTATAAACAAAATTAGAGAAATGATCAAGAACATGCTTTTTTGTTTTGTTTTTGTGTTTTTTCCCTAACAACCAATTCATGAAGCTGTGGCAGTATCCACTCATCTCAAAATAAAAATGTAAGTGAAGGTACTGATGTTTAGATAAAGTCAAATATCAAAGTGGCTACAGAATGATCTAGAGCACTGGCGAAACTGCAGAGGCATTCATGGCAAGCCCATTTTGTTAAAATAAGGAATGTCTTTATCTTACTCAAAATGGACTCCTGAGCTTTACTGTTCCAGTTGTCTGACTGAATTCAGACTAGTCATGCATGTAGCTATATACGTGTAGCCATATGAGATCAGTCATCATTGAAAAAATACTGTTAGTAAAATAGGTCTTCATGGAATGTGAGATCACATAACAGATGTTGTGATGGAACATGTCCCTCCATTATTGTTTTCTTGGAGGAATGAATTCAGTCTAGAGACATGGACAAGATATTACTTAGCAAAGCAACAGCAGAAGAGCTAGTCAAAGAGAGATTGGAGTGAGCTGTCCCAAGGTGGAGAATAGCATAGTGGGGCCTGTGTTGTGGATTTCAAACAAATTTTAAGAACATTTATGAAATGGCAAATTCATGAATTAATGTGACATAATTCCTATCCCAAATCCATGGTGGGCTGGATACCCTTCTGAAGATATTTCTGCCAATGGTCACCATAAAAAGAGGAAGTTCTCAAACTCCTGGGCACATGATATAATGATGCCGAGTCTTTTGAGAATGAAGATTGTCCGTGACCTTTCTCTTGCCATGACAAAACTCTGTGGCCAATAAAATGTACAAAAGAAAGTTTTTCCTTTTGGCTTGGGATTTCCAGAGTTAGAGTTCATAACCATCATAGTGGGGATGACAGCAGCGGGCAGGCATGGCGTTTCAACAATAGCTGAGAACTTACACCTTGGTCTTCATTCATGAAGCAGAGAGAGCTAGCAGTAAATGGTGAACCTGGAAAGCTGCCCATGGTGGCACACCTCTTCCATCAAGGCCACACACCCTATATTCCCAAACATCTCTATCAGCTGAGGACCGAGTGTTCAAATATATGAGTGTAGGGAGCTATTATTATTCACACCGCCAAATGGACCCTTTGTTTGTACATGTATGTGGTTGAATACACAGATACCTTGGTTTATGACGTAGTTGGAACAGCCTATCTGCAGCTTCATGGGTGTTTAACTGCTCAGGGCTATGACCACTCTCTGAAGATGTAGCTACCAAGTTGTAGCCCCATATTCTCTTGGTTCCCTCTCATCTAGAGGTTTGTGTAGGGAAGGTCTGAAGTGGGCTTCCATCTGCATTGGTTGGATCACTTTTAGAAAGAATTCTTAAAATGTAGCCTCTCATTCTGGGGAGGGGAATTTTGGAGCACTTCTGGGGTGCTAACGAGAGCTTGCTGAAAGCTGCTTTTGTTTGCTTTTCATGTAGCTCAGCTTCTGCTCTGCATACTTCCATTTCTCATGTCTGTGCTTAGCTCTGCTGCTTTAGCACGCCTTCTCACCCTGACTTTCCTTTCTCTCTAACAACTACCTGTGAAACTTTTAAAAGAGCTTTTCAAATAGATAAGTTATAATGTTGTTCTGATGAAAAATTATTTAAAACAACCCATACAAACATCCTTGTTATTCTTATTTCACAGAGATATTTTTTAAAAATATTTACTTTTTGTATGTTGGTGGGGGTATGCATGCCACAGGCAAGTGCCATCTCCTGCTGTGCCATCTCACAGGCCTGGAGATTTTGGACATTATGAAATTATGCAGACTTCTTTATGGAGTGATTTGGAGCAAAGATTATAATGTACTTTTAGTTGTTGTTGTTTTATTTTTTTGAGGCAGGATGTCCTGTTGCTTTAGATATCCTCAAATTCACTGAGAACCTGAATCTGGCCTAAAGGCCTTGATCATCTAGTCTCTAATCCAAGTGCTAGAATTATAAACTTGAGAGAAAACTTTGTTTCAAATACTTGATTATATTACTTCCAGTTCTCAAGCTTTGAATAAATATATTTCTTTTTTATAAATTGAACCAATAAAGGAGTAAATGACACACATGTTTTGTTTGTCTAGAAAAGAACATAGTTCAAACACAATAAATAGCATTTTGGTTATTTTAATCTTTAAATTTACTGGCAGAGGACACGCTATTTTGAGAGTCATATGGTTCATGTCTTTTTACTGAGTAATTAAAGTTAAAAATTTCCACTGTAAATACAATAAAATTCAAGTGGGAGTAATGACACATTATGCTAACATATTCACAAAGCACAGTGTGATACACCACAACAGAAATAAAGAGCTAGTATTTTAGTTTATTAAATTAATCTGGGAAGATTTTCATCCAGAAGTAGAGGATTGTCTTAAAAAGTGGTTTTTAGAAGCTTCATTTTTCTTACTTTATAAAATCTTCTAATAAAATGTTATATAAAAATTCAAAACTTTTGGAAAAAGTTTGCACACTAAAATAAAATTAACCTAAAATTAGTAGCCTAGATTATTTCAAAAGTATCAGCATTTTATCATATTATTCTATTTTGTACATGTGTACTTCTTTTCAAATAATTTTTCTTCACTATGTTATATGATGGTTTTCCATTCACCGTTCATGTTGGGTACTTTCCTCATTACATGCCATATTTGGCAACACAAGTAAGGGAGGATTACTTTGGGCTCCAAGTCTGAAGGAATACAGTCCATCCTGGAAGGACAACTTGATGGCTTGAGTGGAAGGGGGCTGGTACAGAGACGGAAAAAGGGGAATACTAGTGTCTACATTTAGGTTACCCAAAACACACAGACTTGATTTCAGTCCTAAGCCATAGCCCAAAGGCTGCTGGAACTCACATTCAGGATGGATTATCTTTTCTCCTAAGATAAACCTCTCTGGAGATGTTTCTTAGCCATACTTCAAAATGTGTCACCAAGGTCATTTCAAACCAGTAGAGTTGATAATTGAGTTTTGACATTATGCCATGCTTTATGAAGAAAATTCCGGTGGCAACCATGGCACTGAAGGGCATCTGAAAAGGAGCCTTTTCTCATTTTTACTGCGGGGACTTGGGTGGTCAGTGAAGAAAAGAACAGCAGATGAGTTTGATTCAGTGATGGGTGTGGCGGTTTCTGATTTAGAAACAGCAAGCAATGAATTCCACATATGCAGGTGAGGGTTACTATGCAGGCCCACAGTGTGGACAGTAGATAACACTGGAGGGTGAGGGTTCACATCACATCTCTGTTCAGTTCACATCAGCTACGTCAATAGCTTTGAAAGAAACTTTGCTCAGCAAAGTCAAGTTTAATAGCCTTTTATATTTGACCTGTTCTTCTGTTTGTTTTGTTCACTTTGGTTTTTTCTCTAGAAAAGGAGACAATGAATAAGAAATGTTCAGAGTCAAATCTAGTCTAGGTCTTCAGTGTGGAATCCTGGGGTAAGGGCAGTGAATGCTTTCAGAAGATTGACTAGCAGTGTGTCCTGGCACACTGGAGCATGTGAGTCCTGATCACACTTGCGTCTTGACTAACAGTTTGTCCAGCTACACAGGAACATGTGTGTCCTGGTTATGCTTGTGTCTTGAATAGCAATGTGTTTGGGCACATTGGAGCACATGTGTCCTGGTCATGCTTGCGTCTTGCTCATCTTCCTGTTTTCAAGGCTTTGGCATCATCAGGAATAAGCCATGGCTGAGGGCGCTTAATACAGGAAAAAGAAAACAGCACATGTGCACACACACACACACACACACATATGCACGCACGCGCGTGAGAGAGAGAGAGAGAGCGAGAGCGAGAGAGAGAGAGAGAGAGAGAGAGAGAGAGAGAGAATATGTACAGCCATATTCCTGCAGTCCAGAGACTTGTGAAGCTGAGACAGGATCATCACAGCTGGACGTCAGTCTGGACTATACAGGAGCTATGAAGGCCCTGTCTCAAAAACAAAAAGCCAAGTTGGACAATTTTATTTTTTTCTTTAAACAGAACACATGCTTTCTGAAGAAATATTGTTATCAGTTTGAAGAGTCACACATATGTATTTACTTTCTCCTTAAAATTAACAACTGGTGATCTAAAGCCATAGGCTTTGGTTTAAAATCAAAAAACTAGAACCAGATTTACCTCCCCTTGGAAACTAATGAAAATTGTATACAGTATTTAAAACAAGGCCTAGCAAAACCTTGGGCAGAGAGATCTCTTAGATAGGGAAGTTGAAGAAGTGAGAGGAGCACTCATTTAGTTTTTCCTGGACAGAGCCTCTGGTCCATGATGACAGAAGGCCAAGCAGAGCAGAGATGCCCCAACTACTGGGAGACTTGATGGGATGAAGAGAAGCCAAGGTCATCACAGTTTAAACTCTTTTGTTGTTAAACTATTTCAATTTGGGGTTCAGCAATTTTTAAAAGGAAAGGACCTTACTTTTCTCTCTTTGTTTTGTTTTGTTTCCTATTCATTTCCCTTATTGTGCATTCCCATTTAAGGGCAGCCATATCTCAAGCGCCGAAGTCCCGCACCAGTGCCTGACAAGGGCGCTTTATGATGTGGCCCGGAAATGTTGGCTGCAAGTACCTCAGCCTTGAAAGGGATTTTTTCAATTAAATTGTTAAGATGTGTTTTTAACGTAGTACTTTCTGAAAAATCTATTCTCCGGCAGACAGGCTTACAGCTATCTTCCATTAGGGCTGGAAATTGACTTTTTAGCCACTGACACTTGACAGGGTGTTTATTTTCCTGTTACAACAATTGCCAATTGCCCCACCAATCTCTCTTCTCCCGGAAATAATGAAGGTCAGCTGCAATGAACCACACTCTCTGGAGCCTCTCTGACTATTTCTTTGCTTTCATATTTCGAGTTGTCAATTCTCTCATTTTCCTTAACGGAAAAAAAAAATAACAGGCGCTTAGTGCTTCAGAAAAGCTTCCCAAGGTGGGCAGCACAAAGAGAGAGGTCTGCCCGTTGTTCTTAACTAAAACCAGCATTTGACCAGATGGAATAGCAGTCAACATAGGCACACTTTCTGTATTTTATTACTATTATTATTTCAAAAAGCTCTTCAGTTTCCAGATAAAATATAACCTTGCAGTTGCTAAGGCAACATTTTTTTCCCTTCTTAGGAACAGCAGAAAAAAAAACAAGTAAAAACAAACAATCCTCCCAAACTTCCATAAATTATTGATACATAGATGTCCTAAGATAATCATAACTAAATATTTTACTGGAATCCTAGGTACCAACACAGTTCATGGGCAGATTCATCAGAAGTACAGCTTCCAGTCTGTTCTCTTTCTTGAGCAACCTAATGCAAATAAGGGAAATGATATTGACCACTCTTTTTAAAAAAAGTTGCACTTTTTCCTGCTCTTGTTACTGTTATTCATCTTGCTGACTATCAGCTTTCCTCAAAATGAAGCTCAAGACAGAATTGTCGTGGATATAGTGAAATACGAAAACACCAATTGAGGGTGATGGTCTGCCTCTTGCCTGTACTAGCTTAGAAGCACACATTGATTGCTTCCTGTTGTAGTTGTTCCATGATGCTTCTTTCTGCTGTGATTTTATTAATTTCTCCTCACAGTATGGTAGGATTATTTATGAAAGTATTTGGAATTTAGAAATGGTTGGGACAGTCTTTCTATTTCCATTCAGAATATCCCAATAAAGTCTGACACAAAAATATGCTAATATCTATGACATGTCATTGTTTCTAAGATGTGCATATCCACATTTTACATATCATTTATTAATTTTCTCATACTATACAACTCTGGCAGGAATGGTAATAATTATTTCAACTAGGCTCGACACAAATTTGTGGCATTTTTCCTGCCTCAACCACTTGAGTAGTGAGATCACAGTTGTATCTTGATACCTGGCTCCAAAATTCTTAAACTTAGTATATACCTTCCAATTCGTAGTATGTTATAACTGCTCCTAGATTCTGTATATTTCAAAGTGTCATGAAATGGACATCATAATAAACAGCACTTTTGCCAGATGAGACTAGGAATGATTTGCATGTATGAATGGATTTGAAAGACCTTTCTCCATGAGTTATTTTAATTGTGTCTCAAGAACCACCACAATGCCAAGTAACCATATTGTTCCAAAACAAAGTCACATCTTAATTCCTACGAAAAGGGTGCTGTTTCCTAAGTCTTGTCCCTTGAGATTTTTTTTTTTTTTGTGGCATTGTTCAGGTGTCAGTCATCTCTCAACATCCTCTTAGGATTTATTATGTCTGATTGTGTCAGACAAGACTGTTAACAAGATAGTTCATTCTGGATGCACTGTGGAGGAAGAACCATGAGGACCATGCATCTGCTTCTCATTGCTACCTCCCTAGTTCGCTTCATGGGCATCTAGTGCCTATTCGCATAATACAGAGCCTCCAAAGAAGTTCGGGGCCATTGTGGGCTCTCAAGTAGATTGCTGCATTCTCTGACATTCAGACTCACTTCTCGCAAACTTGACACCATATCTGGAAAATGGAATGGTATGTTATCTTAGTAATTTAGTTAGTGTTTGAAGATGTAATCTCATGAAATGCTATATTATAACTGCTACTCAACAAACATCAAGTTCTTTTCTCCACTTTCTTTATATTTTCCAGTAAACATCTCTTTAGGCCAATTTAGTAAGAAATGATTTTATGTATTATTATTTAAAGGTTATCATTCTTAATGTTTTCCAAAATGTTTTAAAAATACTGACTCAGAATAGATATTAATCTCACTCAATAGTGAGTTTTAAATAATTAGAGTAGTATGAGGAAGAGAAGATGAGGAAATCAAAATTCCAGAAAAAAATTAGAATGATTATATAGTCTCAATAACAAGAGATTGGGCATTTCATTTGTGTATTCTACTTTCTCCTATATTTTTTATTTTATTGTGTTAAAATTTAAAATGGTATTAAGCATGGTGGTACATATCTGTAATGGCAGCACTCAGGATGTCGAGGCAGGAGAATTACAAATTGGAAGGTGGTATAGGTAATGCTAGTGAATATGAAATAAAGCAAAACACCCCCTGTGAAAATTATAATAGATAGTGAATATTTGGTGCCATCTGGAGTCTATAGGAATGGACTCAAGAAGCTGGCAGACCGAAATCTGTAGTGTGTTTTACTCTTTCCTCATGCCACTTTGAATGCGTTACTTGATATGGTCCCAGTTTCCTGTAGGGAAAATTAAATTCATACTATGACCATTAGATGAGTAAAAGGGGATGATGTGTGCAGAGTGTCCGGGCATGCTGTGCCTTAGAGAGCACAGGTGGCCAGCACAAGTTCTTCTAATACCTTTGACATTGCCTGAGAAATGAAATTTTCCTTACATAAGTAAAATTCAGCGATAATATACTTCAAATGATGACTTGTTTTTGCAAGTTCATTAATGATAAAATTTTTTTTGGAAAATCAATGTCCCTGTTCTGTAGAAAATGAGAATGAATTAATCAAATCTAAAGCCCCACATCAACTGGGGATGGAGGTTTGAGCTTGTTAAGGCAACAAAGATAGAATAACATATGCTATGTCAACACCATAGAGATTATGTCCAGGTCTGCAAGTTTTCTGCAGAAATGTTGATGAAAATGTTGGAATTTATCAGTTTTAAATCAGTTATTGGCATGTTTGTGAAGGGGGGAGATGAATAAAGTTACATGTTAATTGACCCGAATAAGAAAAGCAAAACTCTACCAGCTTTAATAGTGTTGGGAAAGTTCTAAAAGTTTCAAAGTCTAAGACAATATTAGGAATATAGCATAAAAGTGCTTACTAATTATAACCTTTAAGCAGAAATATTTGTAAATATATGTGATCAGCATGCGTCTTTCATCCCAGTTACTTGGGAAGCTAAGGAAGATCTTGATGTTAAGGCCGGTATGGACAATTTGATGATAGATCCCAAAAACAAAATGCTAAAGATAGATGTTCTAATTGTAAAGCAGGGGACAAAGCCATGCCCTTCATTTGCCTCAGTATGTATATGTTTTCTATTTCCGAGAACCTAGTCAAAGGTCCATATTGTTGTTTATGTTATCCCAGGGAATAAATCCATCCTGGCTGAGGTTGCCCCATCCCATCAGAGTCTGACAAAATGTTAGACGTCTTCTAAACCTGGCTTTCTTTTCTGCATTTCTAAAGAAAGGCTGACTTTGTCCCACTTTTACAAATTGCAAAGCCAGGTTTGAATGGAAGTTCTCTGGGTTATGATAATGGCCAATGTCTCCAGTGTTCAGAATTGCCTTCGTTGCTTTTCAATTGCTGTGAGAAAGTGCCAAAGCAAGGCAACTTATAAAACCAAGCATTTAATTCTGGATTTACAGTTTCAGAGGCTTAGAGTTCGTGGTGGCAATCAAAGGCAGGATAGCTGAGACTCTTGATTTGCAAGTAGAAGGGAGAGAGTAGGAGACTTGGAATGGAATGAGACATTAGAATCCGTTCCTTCGATGTCCAACAGTATACCTTTTCCCAAAAGGCCACACCTCCCAAGTCTTCCCAAACAGTTCTACCAACTGGAGACTGAATAGTCAAATATGTGAGTCTATAGTGTCTGATCTCATTCAAATCACCACAGAAAAATATCTTGCTTAAAAGGGTTATATCAGACCATTTTATTATAATAAAGATAAAAAGATAAATTAATCATTTCAACTGATTAAAAATTAAATTGCATCATACAGTATTTTAGTGAATTTAAGAAAAAATATTATCAGAACTTTGGCCCAATCACATTATACTCTTATGACTATGGTCTTTTCTATATGTGACATACTGTAAACGTTTTAAAACAAAGATTTAAATCTGAAAAGCAAAGGGCCTTTTGGCCAAAGACATGACTCGGCAAATGACTCAGCAGTAAGAGCACTTACTCCTCTTCCACCAGGCCCAAGTTTGGTGCCCAGCAGAGCAGGTGGCCTACAAATACCTTGATTTTGACTTTATTTTTCTGGCCTCCACAGGCACCCACATGTATATAGCATTCTCATACAGAGTCACACACACAAATACAGAAACAGACCAAAAGATACACAGACACACAGAAGCACACTAAAATAAATAAATGAATGAATGACTGAATGAATAAATAAATAAATAAATCTTAAAGAATAAGTGGGTCTTGTGATGCATGTATGTAATCTTGTCAATGACAGGCTATGATGTTATACAGTGAGGTTGTCTGAGAAAGAAGTAAGGAAGCAAGGAATGGGGACAGAAGAAAGAATGGGAAAGAGGAAATGCAAAATACATTTATAGTGCCTTATGCATAGACTTTGTATATTTCTTGGTGTCAAGTTCTATTTAACATGTTCAACATTGTTCCAGCCTCTTGGTTCCTTGGTCTACCTGTACTGGGGAAGCCACCCTGGTCTGCTTGTGACAGAGAACGGTTTCAGGCAATAGTTTTCATTTGAAACTTTCTTTCTTGTATGCTGAAAGCACTTTTAGAATTAAAAATGTGATTTTATTATAATTCAGCAATTGTAATTTCATTCAAAATGTAAATTAATGTAATTCTATAAGGGGAGCAAAGAAGATTGGATTTTTACATAGTCCACTTTAAAGAAAGTTTATTTCTGTACTCTTCAGATCTCCTTCACTTATAATTCTCTACTAGTCCTGAATTTCACCAGGAACCTGATGATGAAAAAAAGTCAAAATATCAAAGGCAAAACATTTGCATCATGCTCACTGTGGCTAAAATACATTATATAATTCATGGAAAAGGGATGATTAAAATGCTAAGTCACAGGTACAGTTCAATGATGTTGAATGAAGACTTGAAAGTGCACGAGCATATGGTAAACTCCATCCTTCATATTGTGTAAGATAATTTTTCATTTAACTAACATGGTCTGGAGAATGAAATCCTCTGGTTTTCTTTTTAGGTACTCTGTAGTACTGTGATCTGCTTACGTAAAGAAAAGACACAACAGGACCCTGGCTACAGACAGACCATATAATTACCTTGTTATTTCCAATCTTTTTATTTCTTGAACTCTTTCCTATATCAAATATGATGAACTATTTGGGATGTATAGATTATGATTTAATTAAAAAACAGTTGCATTCAGCTACAGGGGGGAGGACCTTGGACTTTCCACAGGGCAGGGAACCCTGACTGCTCTTTGGACTGGAGAGGGAGGGGGAGAAGGGTGGGAGGGAAATGGGAGGCTGGGAGGAGGGGGAAACTTATTTTTTTCCTTTTCTCAATACATAATCAAAAAGAAAAAAATAAAAAAAAGAACACATTAGACTTGGGAAGCAGGACTTCCTATTAGAAGACATATATATGGGGCCCAGGATTGGCCACTTTTCCTTATTTTCCCAGGTGCTTAGCTAGTCAAAACAGGAGGATTTCAAATTTGAGTGCAATCTAGCAAAATGATTACATAAATATTAAGTCAGGTGAACATATAATTACAGTTCTATGCTTACTTTTGTGAAAAATATGTGATATTAGTTAACTTTTAAGTGCGTCAGCTTCACTTTTCTCCAAATAGACAATGACAACAAATAATAACTACCAAGAAGCCCTTATTTGGGGGTTAATGTGATAAATCTTAGCCAACCCAAGAGACTTTAAGAACCCAGGATGTTCTGCCCCATCAGCCCAAGACCAGTGAGCTTACTCTACACCTGCAGCTGGTAGCAGCACTCTACTGTTCAGTTTTAGTTGATTCTCCTTAAATAGGACCCAGTGTTTCACTAACTGGTATTCATTCTGAAGTGGTTCATGTTCTCTTAAGAGAGCAACTGTTCTTTTACAAGTGATTACTCATGGTCCCTTAAGAAAAGCTCCCAAGGTTCCAAAGAGGAGCAGAAGGAGGGAGAAGATGAGCAAGGGAGAAGATGACCACGAGGGGTGCACCCACCCACTGAGACAGTGGGGCTGATCTATTGGGAGCTCACCAAGGCCAGCTGGACTATGACTGAAAAAGCATGGGATAAAACCGGACTCTCTGAACATGGCGAACAATGAGGGCTGATGAGAAGCCAAGGCCAATGGCATGGGGTTTTGTTCCTACTTCATGTTCTGGCTTTGTGGGAGCCTAGCCAGTTTGGATGTTCACCTTCCTAGACATGGACGGAGGGGGAGGACCTTGGACTTTCCACAGGGCAGGGAACCCTGACTGCTCTTTGGACTGGAGAGGGAGGGGGAGAGGAGTGGGGGGAGGGGAAGAAGGGTGGGAGGAGGGGGAGGGAAATGGGAGGCTGGGAGGAGGCTGAAACCTTTTTTTCCTTTTCTCAATAAAATAAAAAAAAAAGAAAAAAAAAGAAAGCAAAGATATTATCTTATATCATTAGTCTTCATTCTCACAAATGTGGTCTCAGAACTGGTGTTATAGCAACTTTGATGTTTTCCTTATTTATCAGATGAAGTCATAAAACTAAGTCAGGTTCAGGAGAGAAGACACACTACCTGATGGTGGAAAAGAAAGGGGTGGAAAAGATCGTGACAGGTTTTGTAATATGCTAAAATCCTATGTATTAGTTAATGTTGGCTGTATTGGTTACTTTTTCCAATTCTATGGCAAAATGGCTGTCAGAAGGAACTTAAGTTGTTGGTGTACACAAGAGTTCCACAATAGCCCAGACTGGAGTATAACAAAGATCTATTCATTTGGGAATAAACTAACAGTAAGGGCAGCAAATCTGCATTCCTCTGCATGCCCTGGGAACTGGAACCAAATCCAGTAGCCAAGAGAGCCTGACGTGCTTTACATCTGCGTCTATAGTACATGAGATCACACCGAAGTTGACTGGTATATTAAAGGCTATTGTCTGAGGGAGTTCCTACAGCATTAAGGTAAATGAATTAATTTTGAGTAACTGTACAAAAAATAGCACAGTGCATCACATCAAGGGAAAGCATGGCGGCAGGACTGAGTGTCTATTCTGGTGACAGGTTCATCTAGCAAGCCTAGATTCATGAATGCTGATGCTCATAGCACTTCCTGGTTTCTCCCTTCTGTTCAGTCTGGTGCCAGACTGTGGAGTACAAATGCCCACTTTTAGGACAGATTTACCCTACT
Source organism: Microtus oregoni (assembly GCF_018167655.1). NCBI lineage: Eukaryota > Metazoa > Chordata > Mammalia > Rodentia > Cricetidae > Microtus > Microtus oregoni. The sequence continues at coordinate 48,255,475 of NW_024543069.1, forward strand.
CAATAAATCACTCTAGAAAACACCCAGATTGACAAATCCATAGACGTGTTTCCATGGTGATTGCAAATCCCCAGTCAATTTGAGAATGAAGATGAACCATCGCCTTCGTCTAGAAGAATATGTGGCAAGAAAATTATGATTTCATTAAGGCTAATTTGCTTGATTGATTTAAAAGTAAGTTATTTAATTCTTATAAAGTATTCTTATTTTGTATTGTCTTCTCCTGTTACAAAATTTTGTATAATTACTCACTTTACAGTTTAGCAAGATTTTTTAAAACTACTAAAATTAGCCAGACTAAAATATTTTTTTAAAAACTGAAATAATAAATGTAGCAACATTTTATTTTATTTTATTTTATTGCTTTTTCGAGAGAGGGTTTCTCTGTAGCTTTGGAGCCTGTCCTGGAACTAGCTCTATAGACCAGGCTGGTCTCGAACTCACAGAGATCCACCTGCCTCTGTCTCCCGAGTGCTGGGATTAAAGGCGTGCGCCACCATCGCCGGGCCAGCATTTTATTTTTATAAGAAATAATGTAGTCATCTATAAGGAACTGGAATAAGAAAATCATTAGGCCAAGAACATAGAAATGTTTGTTCACTGATGGATCTTATTATGTATGTGTTTGAAGAGAAGCAGGATTACAATATTTTCTTTAACTTTTAGAATAAAAACAGTAAATACAAATTTTAGTTCTAAATTCTGTTCTAGGACCCAAAGAGATGCCTGAATGAATTCTCATATAGAGCCAACCTCTATATGCAAAGTTCACACACAGCCTACTTAAATTTAATGCCTTTTCTACTTCAACAAAATATGCATATCTAAATACAACCAAAAGTTATACTGTGGATATAGGGTTAAACAAGAGATTAGCATGAATTTCTATTTTCTTCATTAGAATTTAAGAGACAGGAGCCTGGTTCATAACATGACTTTGGTGACTTCACAATGCTCTTTGTTTTTCCCTTTTGTCAATATGGCTTCTCCTTGGAATATCTGAACTGTAATAATCACTATTTTGGTTCCATTTATGAATAAAGCCATGCCTACCTAAATGCAATGTGATTCTTAACTCAAAGAAGTATCATGTGGAAAATCTGAACAAAATGGGAAATTCCTGCTCCTAGTGGGCCATCATTCAGAGCAGTGTACAGTAAGAATATTGAGAATGGTTTTGTTTTAGAAATTGTCTATAGATGGCGGTGGACCATGGATAACCCAATCCAGAGGAAAATAAATTACAGAGACATATTTCTGGGGATGAAGGAGGTTTAGAAAAATGATGTTCCAAGACCTGCCAGAGTTTCACTTGCCATATAGTTTCTTACTACATCTAAAGGTGCATCATCTATCTGTATCCTCTTCTCAAATAAAGAGATAAAATCATTCAAACTGTACAGAAATGATCTTTTAGTCTCTAGCTAAGCACAGAAATATAGAATAAAAGTGCTATAATCTGATGTACATTTTGATAATATCTTCTAAGATTTTGTGAGCGTGGCATTGAAGATATAGAATATAAAACTTCAGTTTATGCACATTTTCAGAAGTTTGCCAGTGCTGAGTCCCATGCTCTATGCAACTGCAAGATGATTCTTAGAGAACATGCTGTCGTGACATTTGTAAATCACAGGAGCTGTGCGTGACATAGAAGTGTGGGACTTGATTGTGAAAACAGCAGAAAATTGAGAAAAGCACATGCAGTCTCACTTCAGAATGTTCGGAGGTCTACAACACAGTGTCTGTATAGAGTACAGAGAAATACCCTCAATAATTACACTGCCTAACTATAGGCATCATCTCAGTTTTCTTAATGCATTTTTATAGGTGATTGGATAAAATGCAATGAAAGAATATTAAGTTAAGATAGGTAAGTCAGGATTTGACAACGTGAGGCAGAGTATGCTGGGCTGTGGGAAGTCATTCAGCTCGCTGCGCTTGACGGGAATAAAGATATCGCACAGAGTGTGGGGTGTTTTCCGAGCTTGTTATGATCTCATGGTTTGTTGAAGTTTATAATGGTCTAATCCTTTTTCAGTTTTCATTATTTGTAGTTTTTCAATTCCATTAATGAGCTTTGGAAATTTAGTACAACTCCTGCTCCTCATGTGTGCACAGTATGACAACTCTTTTCCTTATATGGTGATTGACTCTTAACTAAGAATTTTACTTAAGAAAGAATGTGCTATTAGTAAACATAAATAACCAAGACCAATGATAATCTCATCGTTATCAACATTTAATATTTAGTATCAAATTATAAAATGTAAGTTATAATATTAATTGGTTATTATAAAATATGATTTTAAAAGTGAGAGGTGCCCTATGACAGGGCACAGGTATGGAGCTCAGATCTGCTGTGTAGGTTCTGCCTCCACCTTTATATGACTTATGCCATAACACTCAAGTTGCCAGGTATCTGAGGTGCACTAAGGTTGTTGTGGAATATTGCTTGAACTATATAAAGATATATTGCTTTTCCTTATGTTCTGGAGTATTAGTTTAACTATGTACAGATCTGTTGCACTCACTGGACCCTATTTCATTTTATACATAGAGCCCTAGAAGTTTAGAAAACATTTTGTACAAAATGGTATTTTTTCCTGGAACAGAGTGGAAGATTCTTGCAAGCTTTTATTTAAAGAAAAGGTATGACCCGCAGAATGGCCAGATCCTCTGTTGTGAGGGGCCACAGACTGAACAGATCTCTAGTTCCTGAAATAAGAGGATTTCTACAGAATGCTGGTTTCTTATGAGCTTTTCTTAGAAGTCAGGAAGACCTCTGTGGTTTCAAAATCAGCCGGTGCGATCTTGTCTAAAAGTAGTTTCGACTTCTTCTCTCTCATAGAAAAGATGGCATATTTTCTTTGTTTTATATTTATTTTTTTTATTTTTACTTAAAAATAAAATTTCCACCTCCTCCCATTTCCCTCCCCCTCCCCCCACTCCCCCCATCTCCTTCCCTCTCCCTCTCCAGTCCAAAGAGCAGTCAGGGTACCCTGCCCTGTGGAAGTCCAAGGTCCTCCCGCCTCCATCCAGGTCTAGGAAGGTGAGCATCCAAACAGACTAGGCTCCCACAAAACCAGTACATGCATTAAGATCAAAACCCAGTGCCATTGTCCTTAGCTTCTCAGTCAGCCCTCCTTGTCCGTCCGACACGTTCAGAGAATCAGGTTTGATCATATGCTTCATCAGTCCCAATCCAGCTTGCTTTGGTGAGCTCCCATTGGATCAGCCCCACCGTGTCAGCCTGTGGGCGCACAGCATAAGATGGCATATTTTCAAACAACTTGAATGCATTCATGTTTTTAATAGATGACTCATTGCCGGCAAATGTTTACTAAGGATGGGCTTTTATATTTGTAGGCTTTTAAACATGTATACTAATGGCAGGGCTACACAATTTATTGGAAAATTTAAGGATATGCAACTTTGCAATGGCAGCCCCTGATGGAAGTCTGTGGCGAGGCTGAGGGCATCGCATTTTCCACAGGAGGACATTCTGTTGCTTTCTCCCCAGGAGTTGCAGTATTACCAGTTAGGGTAGACTAGTAGCACATCCTTAGCCAGGCACAAACAAAGAAACTGCTGAGGCTAAACTGGATGCACTCTCTGTAGGACTGAGCACAGCGATGCCATATCATGCCATCACGACAGCAGGGAAGTGCACAGAAGTGTCTTGGCTAATGTTCTTTATTTGCAAATAGAATATTTATGTTTGTTGTTCATTTTGTCTCATTTCATCTGTCTTTCCAGGTCTAGCAGCAGGTGGTATCAGAAAGATATATAGTGCAGAGGTGATCAAAAGGGAAATTAAATCTATTGAGATTTATCATATTGGAATTAGTCACTGGACTTCTCAGATATTGATAGTTGAGCTCTCTTTAGATCTGCACCCAAATTATGCACTAACATAGTCCAAGGACAGAAAAATGGTATAGACTTTCTCTTTTACGGTGCTTTGTGAATTCTATATAAACTTTAACATTACATCAAATTGCTGAAATTTAATTTTGAGACAATGACTTACAGTAACATATTTCAAGATTGCTGTTATTTTTAAATTTTAAATTAGGATGATTTTGTTAATTAATAAAACTATTTCTTTTGGAACTGGGAGTTTCTTTTCTAAGTTAGCTGGATAATCGTGCTTTCCTCCCTAGTATAGATATAGTTTGCCTTTTGAATCCCTGAGAGAAGAAGTGATTTTTTTTTCTCTGCTGAGAAATACTATTTGTTACATGAGCTATGGTTATAAATGAATTTCAGGTTACTTCTGGGAATTCCTTTATGACCTCAGGCACACCCAGTTACTACATTCTTTGGAAATGGTGAACTTTTCCTCTGAGTTTTAGATGTTGACAAAAAAATCTACAAGACTTTAAAGAATTACGTTTGTGTTTTATCTTGTGTGTGTGTATTCTTACATGTTTGGATGTCCATGGAGGTCAGAATGGGCATAGAATACCCTGGAGCTTGACTTATACACAGAATTAAGCTGAAGAGCCTGGGCCCTGGGATCATTCCTTATGCCCTCTTGAAGTATTCTTAACTGCTGATCAGTTTGTCCAGCCCCAGCACTCACAGACTTTAGCTCAGCAGAGGTACCCCTTTCAAAGCTTCCTCAGAAGATTGTTTCTTTGGATAAATTTTAGGAAAATGAAATTTTAAACTATAACACTTTAGTTAAAATTTGATTACTGATTTCACCTTTAGAGAGATGTCCTTTGTTTCCCATGAAATAGAAAATGTGATATTGATACTTTTAAAAAAAAATCTCTCACTGTTAAAGAGAAAGAACATGTATATTTTATGAAGACATTTGCTTTCCTTGGCAGAACAAGGAATAGAAAAACAGAACACTCATTCTAGTCAAAGCATTTAGTGAACAATATTTGAGTTGGAGAACTGGATATAACTGGATACTTACAGCTTTTGGAAGGTTCTCTGGTCTTGTGTGTACATATTTAGTATCTATACCTACTGCAGTGTGGAACTTTCAACAGCTATTCTGAGCTGTGGTTTTCTGATCCTTGAAGCTCTGATAAATAAACACATAAAAGATCATATAGCAATGGAATAGCTTAGCATTGTTTCTGGCACTGATTTCCTCCAATATTCTATCCAGGCCACCCATTCACAGGTCTGTGTTTAGTTCTAGTCCTGCCTCTCTCACTAGTACTACTGCTACTAGCAAGAATCTCTGGCCCCACTCTTAGTACCTGATGAGATTTACCAGCATTTTCTTATTCTTGTGTGAAAACATATTACATTCCATAGCTAATTGTTTATTATTTTTAATTCATCTATTCATTTTCCATTCTGGCCACAGCCTCCCCCACAGCCTCCCCTTTCAGCCCCTCCCCCTCTATCCCCACTTCCACTTTGGTTCCCACCCCCTATTCGTCTCCTCTTATTTCTCCATCCAGGAAAGGGTAGGTCTCTCATGAGTACCAAAAAAACACCGCATATCAAGTTGCAGTAAGACTAAGGTGCAGTAAGCACCTCCTCATGTATTAAGGCTGGGTCATGAGACCCAGCTTGAGGAGTAGGGTGGCAAAAGCCAATAAAAGAATCAGAGACAGCTCCGTTCCCTCTGATGAAGTCCCACAAAAAGACTGCATGGCTGTCACATATATGCAAAAGGCCTAGGGAGCCTGCCTGTGGTGGCCTTGACCCCTCTGGCTCCTACATTCCTTTTTCCTCCTTCTCCTTAGAATTCCCAAACTCTATCTAATGTTTGGGTATGAGTCTCTGCTGCTGCCTTGATCAGCTGCTGGATGAAGCCTCCCTGATAACAACTGGATGAGGCACCAATCTGATCCTAGTTGATGGCCAGATCAGGCTCTCCACTATCGCCATAAGTCTACACTGGGGTCCTCCTGTAGACCCCTGGGAGATTCCCCTGCCCTAGGCTTCCACCCAATTCAGAAATGTGTTCCCAGCAGTCCCTCTCGGCACTCTCCCCTTCCATGGTTCCCCAACCTGATAGCTCAGGATCCCATCTTCACTTATTCTCAGATCACTCACAAAACCTCTTCTATTTTCCCTCCCTAGGGAGATCTGAATCTGTAACTTGTTTTCCTGAATATCCTCACATCTGTGAGACTCTGAGTACAGGATAGCAGGTAGGTGTGTTTCTATTCTCCCTCTCTCTCTCTCTCTCTCTCCCTCCCTCCCTCCCTCCCTTCCTTCCTCTTTTTCTTTCTTTTTTCCTTTCATATATATATATATATATATATATATATATATAAAATATATATATATATATTTTTTTTTGAGAAAGGGTGATTTCTCTATATAATGAACTAGGCTGGCCTTGAACCCCGAGGTCTACCTTCCTCTGACTCCTGAGGGCTGGGATTAAAGGTGTACACTACCACCACTTGTCTCTTTTCAGTTTCTTCTTTAGTAATAATAAAAACCGTGACCATGAATTCTTAGGTATTATTCTGTTGAATTCATTCTATCATAGGTTTAATCATTAAAAGTACTAAGTACAACTCTATGGTACACATTTTAGTTAGGCAGGAGATAGATACTGTTTTATCATAAATATATCTTCCTTGTCCTGGCAAATATAATATATTGAGTAGACAATTTAAATAATGCAGATTAATTTGGAGAGAATATTTTTATAGAGGAAACAGATGTTATTTTCTATGATTCTGATAAATTGACCTGTCATCTTTTGTAGTGGATAGGGTGGGTGAAGAAATCTGCCTACTGTGTTCTTTATGCACAGTGCAAGAAACAGAGGTAGGGATTCAGATGACTGTTGTAAATGCAGTGTTCTGCCTAGAGTAAGGAGAGATTTTGCTTTTCCATTTTACTCATTCAACTTCACATATTTCTGAGATTGAAGAGATCTGCATATTCAAAGGGCTTCCTGTAACATTAACTTGAAGCTGTTGTTCACACGAAGGTCGGAAAATGAGCTGTTCTTTTTCTTGCTTAATGTTGTGGTTGAACAAACGACCTTGCCGTGGCCAGGCTCCAAGTCTGCATTAACGAGGGACCATCATGTAGTTTCTGGAGTGTTCCTCAGAGCTGTTAAAAGTCACTGACAGATGCCTCAAACTTCAAAAGTTCTGAATAAAATTCTGGTTTATGGTATTTTTGACACAACTGTTACCAGTTAAGAAGAAAATGAAAACAGTCCTCGGTGGCATTCTGAGTCCACACCATCAGTGGCAGCATTTGTCTCAGGCTCGGCATTCTCTCATTTGAAGCACCACAGTTGATGAGTGATGGTGGACATGATTGGTGGAAGTAACACTCGGAGAAATTGCTCTTAAAAAAACAACAAACACATCCTGGTCTACAAAGTGAGTCCCAGGATAGCTGGGTCTATGTAGAGAAAACCTGTTTATAAAAGCAAAACAAACGAAGGACAAAAAAGCCAAACAACAACAACAACAACCAAAAATAAAAACTTTAAGAAGCTTGTTTGGAAGTCCTAGCAGGAGAGTGTGGCACCTCATTATTGAAGGACCAGGCCTCCTCTATTCAGCGAAGCTTGTCTGATCAGTTGTGCAGCTGGGAGAGCAATGTACATGGAGGGGGGAGGAGAAGGGGACCCCGACCTAGCCAGCCTCAACAGTCAAGTCAATGCTGGAAATCAATGGGATGCCAGCTGTTACAGCCACTTATGTTTTGTTGCTAGCTCTTAGGAACCAGTTCCTTTTGACTGGGGAGAGACAGAAAGGGAGTGGATCTGAAGGGCAGGGGAGGCAGGGAGAAATGAGGAGATACAGAAGGAGGGAAAACATTAATCAGGACATATTACTGTATGCAAATCTTTTTCCATTCAATATGAAAAAGGGTTTTTTTGTTTTTGTTTTTGTTTTTTTTTAAATTTTGTTTTATACATTGATAACTTCATACAGGTCTTTACTGAAGTTTGGTAATTTAAACTCCTATATTCTCCACCATTCCTGCAGAAATTTTCTTCCCAAATAGTACCCTTCTGTTCAATGTCCTTTGTAAGGACAATCCACTGAGGTTAAGTTTGTTTGCATGAACATTGGTGGGGGTGTTCATTAGAATATGGGTAACTTCCTAGTGGCTCCACTACTGAAGAAAAGTGTCCCTCCCCACAGCACCCATTAATTCCCATGCTCCCTGACTGAGTGGGGTGACCACATGAGCCATCATCTCCCCTTGTATGATGAAATTGTGACAGGTCCATTCCTGAGGAGACTGAACACTGTATGTTCTTTCTCATAGGTGAATCCTAGCCCCAAATATTTAGACTAATGTGTTTTGACTAAAACTTTTGTAGCTTATATAATATGCAGATTCATGTTTGTGACTTCAAAATTTTGGAATTTTCATATACTGTCAACTTTTAAGTTTATTTAATGAATATCTTTTTTCATAGTTTTTATTGATCTTTACATTTTTCTCTGCTCCCCTCCCTGCCTCCCCCCTCCCCTTCAACCCTACCCCAAGGCTCCCATGCTTCCAATTTACTCAGGAGATCATGTCTTTTTCTACTTCCCATGTAGATTAGATCTTACAAAGGACATTAAAGAGATGTAAGTCTCTCTTAATGTCCTCATTTTTGTCTAAGTTCTCTGGGATTGGGATTTGTAGGCTGGTTTTCTTTGCTTTATGTTTAAAAACCACCTATGAGTGAGTACATGTGATAATTGTCTTTCTGTGTCTGGGTTACCTCACTCAAAATAATGTTTTCTAGCTCCATCCATTTTCCTGCAAAATTCAAGATGTCTTTCTTTTTTTCTGCTGTGTAGTACTCTACTCCATTGTGTAAATGTACCATATTTTTCTTATCCATTCTTTGGTCAAGGGGCTGTTACATTGTTTTCAGATTCTGGCTATGATAAACAGTGCTGTTATGAACATAGTTGACCACATGTCTTTGTGGTATGATTGAGCATCCTTTGGATATATACCCAAAAGTGGTATTACTGGGTCTTGAGAAAGGTTGTTCCTAATTTTCTGAGAAATCACCACACTGATATCCAAAGGTGGCTGAGGAATGGATAGTTATAGTTTTCCTTTGTTATGATAAAAGATAAAATAGATATAAATATTATAATTGTAATTCTTACTTTATAACTGTTTTGTTATATGTAATTTTACTATGTTAAAGTGAAAGCCTTTCTTTTTTGTTTAAACAGAAAAAGGGGAAATGGTATAGGAGGCCCTTCTGTATTTGTATTGCTTTCATTGGTTGAATAAAGAAACTTCCTTGGCCTTTTGATAGGGCAGAACTTAGATAGGAAGGGAGGACAGAACTGATTTCTGGGAGAAAGAAGGCTGAGACAAGCAGACACCATGAATCTCTGGCCTAAGATGGATGTAGGTTAGAATCTTGTCAGTAAGCCACAGTCAACCATGGTGATAAACATTTTATTAGAAATGGGTTAAATCAAGATGTGAGAGTTAGCCAATAAGAGGCTAGAGCTACTGGGCCAGGAAGTGGTTAAATTAATACAAGTTCTTTAGTTATTTCAGGGTTAAGCTTGCTGGGCGGTGGGATGCAGCCCACTCCTCCATACTACACAAAGGGACTGTTTCAGCTTACATTCCCACCAGCAATGCAGAAGTGTTCCCTTTTCCCCACAATCTTTCGAGCATACATTGTCATCAGTGTTTTTTTTTTTATTTTGGCCATTCTTACGGGTTTAAGATGGAATCTCAGAATTGTTTTGATTTGCCTTTCTCTGATGACTAAGGATGTTGAACATTTCCTTAAGTGTCTTTCAGCCATTTTAAATTCCTCTGTTGAGAGTTCTCTGTTTAGGTCTGTACTCCATTTATTTTATTGGACTTTGTGTTCATTTGATGACCAATTTCTTGAGTTCTTTTTATGTTTTGAAAATCAGACCTCTGTCTGATGTGGGGTTAGTAAAGATCTTTTCCCATTCTGTAGGCTGTTGTTTTTTCTTGTTGACCATTTCCTTGCTTTACAGAAGCTTTTCAGTTTCAGGAGGTCCCATTCATTAATTGTTTCTATTAGTGTCTGTGCTGCTGAGGTTATATTTAGGAAGTGGGCTCCTGTGCCAATGTGTTCAAGTGTACTTCCCACTTTCTCTTCTATAAGGTTCAGTGTGGCTGGCTTTAATCAGTTTCTTCTAATATGCAAATTAGTTAATGAGATGCTAATTTGCAATTTATGTTAGTGATGATATTACACAGGTCTCAAGATCTATAACCACTTTTTATGTTTTTCTGTGTCTTTTGTCTTTTTTGTTTATGTTTTGAAATGTATGACTTTTGAGAAGTACTAGAGATTGAACATAGTCCTATTTAATAGACAAGTGTGCCACTCTGAGCTGTGCTTCTGGCTCCATTTACTTTTTATTTCGAAACATAGTTGCATTAAATTCTTTTCCAATGGCTATGAAGTTCCTTTGTAATTCCTGTGACAGGACTTCTGATCCTGTGGAGTAGATGGAATTAGAGGACCATGTCACTATCCCCAGAATTCTTACATATTTTTCTACATAAGATTAACAGGATTAATTGATATGTTTAGCACACTTTACTGAAAGCGCATAGGTATTTTGAATCATTGCCATGGTATTGTTGATGTCTGCTTCTGCATTTCTTTCACATAATGGTGAGAGGAAAGTGATTATTCATTTTGGAAAAACAGCATATAGAAAATCAATGTTGCATAACACAATATTGTTATGATTAATGGCTTATTTTGTCAGGAAAGCATCATTCTCATGGTTAAAGATCTAATTAATTCATCGGTAACAGATATCTATTAAATCCAGGATGAGTGTTCACTCGTCACAACATCAGGGGACTGGCTGAGAAAGCCAGAGTGAGGCCCCTGTCTACAGGCTTTCCATTGTGTAGGGGTGCTGTAGTGACCCCGACTGTGCTTTTGTATGTCTCTTCATTCTAGGAGGAAAATGTAAAGGGATTTGCTTTGTTATTCTGGATATATATATATTGAATATATATATATATATATATATATATATATATATATATATATTGAAGATTTTATTCCATTCTGACCATCTATATGCGAAATGAAGATGTGTGTGTGCGTGATGGGTGGTGCGTGTGTGTGTGTGTGTGTGTGTGTGTGTGTGTACCAAAAGGCACAAGTTCTACCTCCGACATAATTTCCCAGGACCAGTACTTGCAATCTTTTGAGACGTGGTGTCTCCCCAAAACCCAGAACTCACTAATTTTATCTTTCTGGCCCTAATTCTAGGATAATAATGGTTTCCTACCTTGTTTGACTTCTTGTGTGAGTTCTGGGACTACACTGACTTTATCATACCTTTGTGGAAAGTACTTTGCCAACTTAGCTATAACCTCAAGCCCTGCAAAGTGATCTTGATCTGTTTAGATCTGGCCTTGTTTAGGTCTGTCACGTAATGCGTACCACTACAAGTGGAATGCTTTCTTTTATTTAATGTCCCTATGATTTGAATAGCAAATCAAAAAGCAAATTGATTTGATAGTGAAATGCCCTTGGTTACTCCAATGCGTATTCATAAATATCACTTAATGAAGCAGAACCTGAACCACAGGTCTGAGGTAGCATTCTCTCCCAAGCAAAATACAAACTATTATAGCAGTTCATTTTTACTCATGTGGAACTCATTCCAAGTCTTGTAGTGGGTTCTTCAAAACTTCTAACACCAGTCCCAATAAAAAGTATGTATTTTCTGCATAGATATACCATGTATAATGGTTAACAGACAAATTAAACACAGTTGAAGTATTAGTGACAATTAAAGTAATAAAGCAGAATAATTATAACTGCATATATTAACAAATTTATAGAAAACTTATGAATTACTTATTTCAGGAACTTACAAATTGCTTATATTCAGACCACATTTAATTATGAGTATATAAAATCATAGCCAACACAAACTGACAGTGGGGAAGTACCACTTTCAGGGCATTGTTCTAACCACACTTTAGTCAATTTCCATATGATCTTAAACTAAAAGTTCAATAATTTTTGTTTTATACCTTGTTATGATTTTATTTAATATGGTTTCCAAAATCATATTAGCGATTCTGTGAGACGACCACTAATGATTAGTGACACGAAAAAGGAAAAGAGGTCTCGAAACAGTGGCCCGTGAGCAAGGTCAGTGTTACTCCTAGTGTTTAGAAATCATCATTTATGGAGATGCAGTCATATTCATTGTCATTTAGTATCTGTTGTACTGGAGCAAAGTGTTTGCAAAGCAACACAAAGGAAACGTGTTGGTCCTGGTGGAGATATTCTCTACCCTGACATAGCGAGGATGCTGTGGGTGCTCATACTATGCACAACCGGTCAAACTATTTATACTCTTTAGATATAGGCAATATAGTGTGTTTCGTGTATACTACCTCCAACTGAAATTTGATAAAACATATTGAAACAAACATATTATTATGGAGAACATAGTAATAAAAAGCACGCCCAAACATTTGTCATTAGATAGGACAGAAATGCAGTTATTCTGCCAAATTGTCATTAAAACGGAATCCTAAAGTCTTTATCAACGTCAGATCTCAACACGCTGAGAAGATAGGACAGAAATGCAGTTATTCTGTCAAATTGTCATTAAAATGGAATCCTAATGTCTTTATCAACGTCAGATCTCAACACGCTGAGAAGCCTTTCAGCAGCCGCACCCCACTCAGCACTTGCTTGACCATCAGTGCTCCAGAAAATCTAAAGGAAACTAAGGTAGTGATTGTCTCCTACTGCATGAGGAGAACACAACATGACAAGGAGTCAGCTTTCTGAGAGCACAGCAGATAGGGTATGGGGAAGATTCAGCAACAAAGGGCCTGCCACAACTATCCCGTGTCCATGTCCACTGTGCATGGAGGCCTGCTGATAATTCCTGCATTCAGAAAACAGAGCCAGGGTATCCCGAGAGCAAGTAGCTAGCTCGATTGCCTATTTTGATGAGCTCTGGTTTAAATTGAGGACCCTACTGCGGTGAATAAGGTAGAGTTGACTGAGGAATCTTTTCTAAGTCTTCCTCAAGTGTCCACATGTAGGTACACATGCAAGTATATCCACATGTATCTATACATATGTGCACATCATACACATGTACATTTAAAAAAACTATAAGAATACAGGGGAGTACATGGAATCTGCTGTGTTTTTTTCAATGATAATAATTTAAGCTTTTCAGTAGTTAGAGAAATTGAGAATAGCAAAAACTTCTCAAAGAATCAGGTTGGTTTTCAAATCCAATTCTTTTATTTGCTCCCTCCAAAAAATGTAGGCAGGTAAGCAAGCTGCAGAGAACCAGGAGTTTTTTTTTTTTTTAAAAAGAAGAAATGATAAAATGAGCATTCTCTTCATGCAGCTGTTTGTATCCATCTCTTAGAAATGTAGCTATTCAATAAATATGTGTGAGCTGAAATAAAGAGTCTAAAAGTCTGAGTTGCAGAGTTGCTAAGCAACTGGCCAGAATATAGTAGTTAGTGACTCTTGGTGCTCTCCTGCTGGCTTATGGTCTGTCTGAAGACTGGATTAAAATCATTTGCATATATGTGAGCTATTTAATTAAAAAGTGCTAACCTAGTACTCTAGGAGCCATTTGTAATATTCTATAGTAATTGCTCTTTGTACAAATATTGTAATTTTCACATTATCTCTATACCAAAGACAAGTATTTGTTTTATATGGATATATTCTGTCCCTTATGAAAGAGAAACATGCAAACATCTCTCTATATGTATATACACATATGACATGTATGTGTATTATACATGTTCTACATGTATAATGTATATACACATGCATATATGTGTTTATATAGTCATTGAATTTATTCATTTATATATAATATATATTTACTGAGTATATGTTAATTTCCTTAGTAATAGAGTATAATATGAAGTAAAAACATATTGTAGCATTTAGAGTTCTGGAAAGGTCATTCAATCCAAATGTAGTAGGTATTGATATATGTCTATATTTCTCCATTTGTAAAATAAGTTAAGGCAGGTTAATGAGAATCCATATTCCAGGCTCTGAATAAAAGCCTTTTCTGCTGTCATTACAGTTAATCACTTCTAAAATATCCCAGAGGTTAATACTGGCCCTTACACAGCACAAATAATGAAACTGGGATTGTGAAGACCACCTTAGCTGGGCACTTCACAGGTAAGGAAACTGCGATTGTAAAGACCACATTAGCCGGGCGCTTCACAGGTAATGAAGCAGGGTTTGTAAAGACCACCTTCACAGATAACAAAGCTGGGATTGTAAAGACCACCTAAGCTGGGTGCTTCTCTCCGCACTGTTTGCTGCTCCGCTGTCATTGCTGTTATCTGAGGTTTGATTATCATATAAAATTAGAAACTTAGAGTTCCAGGGTTTCTCGGTGGAGGATGTCTGTAGCATACAAGAGGTCCTCCATTCAATCAGAGAGAAGCAAATCACTGATAAAGCAAAAGAGAAGAGCATGGAGAAGGAATAAGAGAGAGCAAGAGAGGAAGACCAAGAGAGGCAGAGACAGCAAGAAGCAGGGACCCTAAGGATCAAAAGTCCGAACTGCCAGGATATCTGGATTCTTGGGAGTTACCCAGAGATCACCTTCAAATGAAATCCACAGATGGGGAAGTGGATGTGGCCCATATCTGCAGGTTATTATTGACAAACCCTGTCCTTCATTATTCAAATTTGTAGTTAATGGGGATGTAGATTTATATTAACTGGAAGAATGAAATTAGAAACCTCTAATAGAGGGCTTCCCCTTCCTCTTAAGTTATTCTTTTTTTTAAAAAAAAATATTTATTTATTTATTTATTTATTTATTTTCCCTTCAAAAATTTACACTTCCTCCCCTCCTCCCATTCCCCTCCTGCTCCCCCAATCACCCTCCTCCCTCCCTGTCCCTCCTTAAGAGAGGGCAGGGAATCCAGCAGTGTGGGAAGTCCAAGGCCCCGCCCCTTCATCCAAGCCTAGGAAGCTTTGCATCCAAATAGACTAGGGTCCCCAAAAGCCAGTATGCGCAGTAGAAACAAGTCCTAGTGCCTTTATCAATGACTTCTCAGTCAGTACTCATTGTCAGCCACATTCAGAGAGTCCGGTTTGATCACATGCTCATTCAGTTTCGGTCCAGCTGGATTTGGTGAGCTCTCATCAGAACAGGCACACTGTCTCAGTGGGTGAACCAATCCCTCAGGGTCCAGACTTCCTTGCTCATCTCCCTCCTTCTGCTCCTCAACTGGACCTTGGGAGCTGAAATTGGAAGCAAACAAGATTGCTGGGCAAAAGTTGGGAGCATGGAGGTGGGGTTGGGGGAAGGGGAGAGGGGGGGAGAGAGGGAGAAAGGAAAGACTGGAGAGAGCTTGGGGGAGTGGGAGGGTAGAGATGGAGGAAGGGCAGATATAGGAGCAAGGAAGAAGATATCTACATTAGGGAGCCATTTTAGGGTTGACAAGAGACTTGGCTCTAGAGGGGATCCCAGGTGTCCATGGGGATGTCCCCAGCTAGGTCCTTGGGCAGAAGCAGAGGGTGCCTGAACTGGCCCACTATCACACTGATGATTATCTTGAATATCACCATAGAATCTTTGTCCAGCGACAGATGGAGATAGAGACAGAGACCCTCATCAGAGTTATTCTTCACAATGAGGTGGAAAACATGAGTAGCATCCTGTACACATTTTCTGTCTAAATTCTGTATATGATTTTTCTAATACTTCTTCAGGCCGAGAATTTGAATTTATTCTTTTTTCTGTTTTTGTTTTTGTTTTTTGGAGACAGGGTTTCTCTGTGTGATAGTCCCGGCTCTTCTGGAACTCACTGTGTAGACCAAGTTGGTCTCAAACTCACAGAGAGCTGCTTGCCTCTGCCTCACTGAGTGCTGGGATGAAAGATGTGCTCCACTACTTCCACTTTGAATTCTTAAATATTCTTTGGTTAGCATTTTCAATGAAATATTATGTTGTTATTGTTGTTTGTGTTTTTAGTTTCTATTAATACATGTGTGACCTAGTTTAATTAAAATGTGTGGTAAAATTTTAGCAATAAACCCCGTGAAAGCAGAAGCAAAGATCGTTCTTCCTGGATTTGGATCCTGTTCCCTGATGAATAGCTGTGCCTTTGGGCAAGTTGTGCTATCAATGCTTAACCTTCCCTTGTCTGCTGAGTAGGGATCACCCACCTCCTAAGGTGGTTGTTGTGAGGATAAAAACCAGACAGATATCAAATACTTAAGGCTGCTCACTGTACAGTTAGGAATGTTTCTGCTTTTATCACCATTTTTACTGATCTTAGGCAATTTGTAAGTGTAGTTTTGTACCTCTGTTGAACAAACTAAAAAATAGATCACGTGGCTGACTCAGTGCTTAAGAACCATTGTTGTTTTGGCAGAATTCAATTCTCTGAACCCATGTGACACTTCACAACCATCTATAACTCCAGTCCTAGTGGATCCCTGATGCCATTTACTGACTAGCGGGGGAACCAGCCGTACACATACCTACCTACACATACTTACTTGCAAGCAAAATACTTACGTATATGAGATAAAATAAATTATTATAAAATAAGAAAAAATGAAGATAGTATTAGATCAGGGTCTTAGTGGTTCCCACCGGGAGTGCTACTCTTCCACAGGAACTGAATTCATGTCCCTGGACCCGTATCAGATAATTATAGCTAATTCCATTTCTAGGGATACAACCTTCTTTTCTGGCTTCTGTGGAATACATAGCAAAAGACATATGTGAAGATAAATAAAATGAATCTGTAAAAACATAATGAGGGTAGAAGGAAGTATATAAGAACAAGCTAGAGGGAAAGGGAGGGGCTGAGTAGGTAGACGGTGATTTGGGTGGACCACAAAGCTCCCAGGTGTGTGCAGAGGTCTCCTCCTGCTTTCTCCCACTTGCCATACAGTGAAAACTCAGTTTGCTCTTGCAGTCTTCTACCTATTCTTATTGAGCATGTGGATGGATATTCCATTTATAAGTATATTTACTACTGCAACTTAGGGACTTAAAAACAAGCCATTTACTTGGAATAATAAAAAATAAGCATTCAAAAATTGGTACTCTACACTCAACTCATCCCTAACCCTAACCTCCATTCAAAGTGATAACAATTTGATAATCTTGATATAAAACTGTGCTTAAATGGGGTAATTGCCTTTTGCTTGGTGAAAGCATTATTATTTGTCTAGAGTACATTTGTCTTCAGAAGGGTCAAATGTATAATTTTCCTGCCAAGTGATGCTGATTATTCTATATTGTAGTTATTCTGACCAGGTTGTAGGTTAAAAGCAACTTTGAACATTGTCTTCTTTCAATTGCAACACAGGTGCTTTAAAGAAAATTCTTAAAGAAATTTCCATGTTAAGTTAGCTCAGCCTTTGCAAAGGAGAATTTGCAAGGCTTTCTGGAAAGTACAGCCAAAGACTGCTTTTTTATGGTTTCACTCGGAGCAAATGTATGGACATAATCTGAATAGGAACAGTTTCTAAGATTAACAATGTCCTCCTTAAATGCTGACCATGATTAGGAATGGTCATATTAAAATCTGAATTTTTAAAAATTACCCAGAGCTACTCTTCCAAGGGCAGATATAAGCAGCGTGTAGCACTCTAAGGAGACTATGATGTTAATGATTTCTATCTACACTTGTATTAGTCCTGAAAAATGTCCATGGGAACATTGAAAAAGTCTTGTATTTGTTTTCTTTGTTCTTTTAGCTGAAAAATATATTTGTGGTACTAACATTTTAGAGGAGTAGTGATGATACATATATGTTAATATATATGCATGCACAAATATGTTATTCACATATACTGCTGATATATACATACATATGTATGTATGTTCTATAAGTCCTATAGTTATTATTTTAAAGATTTAGGATATCTTTTTTTCCAATATATTTTATTTTGGGACACTTACTTCTGTTTTAGAAACTAAATTCAGTATATATCAGTATAGATGAAAATATATTATAAAATATCATTTTCCATTTTATTAATTTAGGTATCTAAGATATTGGTATATAATACTGAAATGCTGTTGGGTTTTGTCACCTAAAGCCTTAGCTAAATTTAATTATTTTAAAAACAAGAAAACAGTAATTCAATAGTACCCAAGGGCTATTTTGGAGAATGTTTGGATATATCCATGTTTACTCAATCCCATGTTTAATTATAGCTTTTCAAATTAAAATTAAATTTGTCAAGCATCACTGAAAACAATATTGCAAAATATTAATATCTTTCTCTACTGAGGTAATTGCAATCACTGCAATTACACATACACACACACAAACACAGCTTTCACTTTAAATGGAGTAAGATGTAGTTTATTTTGAAGCTATTTTGAGTGACCATGACCTGGGATCACAGACATAGGCTAGCTAAACTTCTGTGATCGATTGTGGAAGCATTTCATGAAGTCTTATGGTCTTACAGAACAAAGAAAGTCATAAATCCAGGTAACTTTAAATGCACTGGTATATACATCCAAGAGATGGTTAGAGCAGGGTGGGGGAGGCATTCCTATGGTCCTAAGATGTTATCTAGTAACAATTTTAGCCTTTGGGTTCTGGAAGCCAGTACTCTGCTAAGTCTAGAGATTTAAAAAAGTTTTTATCTACCAGTAACTGTTAAGTCTGGAACGTAGCCCCAGCTCCTGGCATACATCCCAGCCCATGGTCTGGGAGTTACATTAGTCTGGACTACAAATCCCAGCATGGTCAGGACCACTCCCACGAGGTATTTAAGCAGGGCTCCGGAGGAGACACACATGGTTCCTGGTTCGCATGTGCTCCCCACTTTCCTGTTTCCCCATCATGTGGTCAGCCACCTGAGAGCATCATATTTAATAAAACAATGGGCATTTTAATTTGGTTTGATCTGACCTAATTAGATTTCGATATTTTTCTAACAGTAACAGGATTTTTGTTGTGACACAGAATTGAGCAAGGAATGGCTATTCTAAAGTTAAAATTAACCCACCATTTGGTAATTAGCCTCGGAACATACAACATTCTAATCTATTCACTTTACAGAAATTCAAATCTTTCAGTCAGTTTTTGCACACATAGGTTCTTTCTAGTATTCACATAGTTAAGTAATATTCAAATGGATTGATTATAAAAAACAAAATGATATCATTTTCAAGCATGGTTTCTTTGGCTGGTGAAGAGTGGCGATGACTTTTTTTTCTTTCCTGCCTGATGTCAGGGGTCTCTTTGAAGAGGACCTGGGTTATTTTGAGGCATCCTTTCTGCTGTGTGTGCTTGTCCATTGCCTCCAGCTGGGTCCTTATCTGGGCTGTTAGTTGCTGCATTTATCTACCCTTCTTCCTATTAGATGCTGCATCAAAACACTATATACTGGGCTCCTTGGAATTTATTTCCTACAATTCTAGAGAACAAAAAGTTTAAATGTAAGTCATTCAATGTCTGCTAAGGGCTGCTACTTCATAAGTAGCTGTTTTACTAAGCTAACCTGAATGAAACATTAACAAAGGGATTCTTACACATGGCCCATTTATACTGTCATTATTACTAGGTATTCTACTCTATGGCCTAATCATCCCAAATGTCTAGCTTCCTAGTACCTTTACCTTGGGCAAAAGGACTTTGGCCTATGAATAACAATGGTGGAGGTCATAAATTTTCAGGTTTACATCTCCAGTTGTCCCCAGTGAGCAATCTGAATGCCTCCTTGCCTGTAGTTTAACTAACTTTAGAAGTCATAGAATGTAAATTTAGCCATACTACAAGCTTCCCAATTTCCAGAGGTAAGGATGATTCTTGTTAGTGTCACCTCTTATTAGGTGCAAGGTCAAAGTCACAAGTTGCATTCCAAGATGATGGGAAATGAGAATGTTGTTGTAGCCATGTAAAATGTCCTATACAAATGACATAATGAGCAACTATTTCCTCTTAATACATTCTGCAATGAGCTCAGTTAGTTCCACCTCTGCTTTAGAGTTTCGACTAAGATCCCAACTAGACTATCAACAGGAAACAGCATACTATACCCTTCACAGTGGACTGTTAGTCAGATCGAAAAGGTGGATACAGACAAATGATGAGTGTTCCTCCCTTTAGGATTTGGGCTAAAGAAAAATAAATAAATAAAGTCACTTGTAGTAACAGCAGCTAAACATTTCTGAGAACTGTATGTCTTCACTTTTTCTCAGAATTATGAAACAGCAATACTGCTGGAGCTAAGTCCAGCACAGAATTCCTGGGCTCCCACTTGTCCCTTGGTTTTGAGAAGCGTTTCCTAAAATGTTAGCCATATATTGTAATATCAGACTTTTGGAAGAAAAGAAGTCTGAAATAAATAGGCAGCAAATTAAACCTAACTTTGGGCTGTTTCATATGGTCTATTTCCAAGAATGTTTATTTATTAATTTTCAAAGATTAAAAAAAATACAACACAGGCACCACCAATAAAATAAAAGTAGCAAAATATTCTGCAGAGATGAGCTAATATAAAATGTTTGCTGCCTGACACCTTATAGGTAATGTGATGAGCCCCTCCATCTCTCATACTTGATCAGAGTACAGACTCAGCTGACACAAGACGTACAGACCTGGAGCCAGAAGCGGGAAACGAGTTGTTGGGATTCTGCCTCTTTGTGAAGTTCCCTGAGAGTTGTTACCATGTTTAAAACATCTTGACCTTGAGATTTCAGTCCTGTGCTCCAATGTGGGTCTCTGTCTCTGTCTCCTTTCATCACTTGCTGAAGGTTAATATTCAGGAGGATGACTATATGTTTTTCTTTGGGTTCTCCTTATTTAGCTTCTCTAGGATCACTAATTATAGGCTCAATGTCCTTGGTTTATGGCTAGAAACCAAATATGAGTGAGTACATCCCATGTTCCTCTTTTTGGGTCTGGCTTACCTCACTCAGGATAGTGTTTTCTATTTCCATCCATTTGTCCTACTGCACGCACTGGCTTTGTGGGAGCCTAGGCAGTTTGGATGCTCAACTTACTAGACCTGGATGGAGGTAGGGGTTCCTTGGACTTCCCACAGGACAGGGAACCCTGATTGCTTTTCGGGCTGGAGGGGGGGGGGACTTAATTGGGGGAGGGGGAGGGAAATGGGAGGCGGTGCCGGGGAAGAGACAGGAATCTTTAATAATTAAATAAATTAAAAAAAAGAGTGAAAAAAATAAAACATCTTGAGAAGCATAAAATTTGATTGTTCACAGAAAGGTGTGAACTTGCTAGAGTCAGATTTTTTAACCAATGAACTAAATTCCAGTTTTATAAATTGCTATGAAAAATGTGTATATGACTTTTTCCACAGTGGATCTTGTTTTGTTATTATGAAGAAAAACTAGATAAGAAAGTTAATGAGTGTTCTTCCAATCCAAGATCTAAGCTAAGAGCCTTTCTAAGTTTCAGCCTTAAAGTTTTTGATATTACTTTGAGCTGCTAGTAGTTTTCATACAATCTAAAAAGCCATTTCAAGTTCATAATAATTTTATAAAGTAATTACTTCAAACAGAAGGATGTGTACAACTTTGCTTTTATGTGTCAAACAAAACAAAACCTGAAGCCAAATTATTATGTCACAGAGAGTACATTATATCCTGTTGTTCAAATTCTCCACAGACTTGAAATGACTTCCTGTTATTTATTCTTGAGTACTCAGTACCGAAGAGCTAGTAAACACCAAGTAAATATTTGTTTCATGAATAAATTGATATCTCCTTCCATGACTCTTGTAACATCAAGAATTCTGACCTAATTCACACTCTTCAGGCTGCAAATGAAATCACATGTTGTTGTCCTCCATTTGAAACAGGAAGTGTATGAGATAGATGCCCCCCCCCCCCGTATTATCACAGGAGTAATTGAATGAAGAATAAAGTCAAGAATATGTGTTCCTGAGTACTGAGTTCAAAATGAACTCTCACTGCAGTGCATTTACTTGGAAACACCTATCACTAGAGACGAGGGCACAGCCATCATTTCTCGTGAAGAAAGCAAACATATATTGTTATTGTAGGGGAGATTTAACTGAAACACCTTGATAAACTAAAGGGGACAATCACATGTCTCCCAGGGCATTACATCCCTAATCTACTCAATTTAACAGTCTGAAACGAAACCCTTGCTGTTCCTGTAACCAAGACAGCATTATCACTGTTTGCACCAAGGATTTTTACCTACATATCCAATGTGAAGAACTATGCTGGGTTAGGTGATGGATGCAAAAGTTGTCATTGCATTTTTGGTATAGTCCAAGTTTACACTTTTAGTTGAACTGATAATTTTCTACCTTTGCACTGCCCTTCTTTTCCACTCTCAAAGTATCCTAACCACCATGAATACAGTAAATTATGCATCATATTAGTGGTGAGCCATCTCCCTAAGGGAGATTAACAATGGGAAGTCACTGAGGTAGGAAGTAAAATTCATTGAAGTTGTTAAATACATTTTCATATTTAATTCTTATGATAGCTCTGTGGGAAGTTATTATTATTGTGATGATCTCAGTTTTACAGAAGAACATGAAGCAAAAAAAATCCACAAATGTTTAAGAGTGGTGTGCTTCATAAATAAAAAGGGCAGTATTAATCAAATGGATTCTTGCTTTAAAGCTTACAATACCAGGTTTTATGCTACTTTGCCTCCTGAATAAAAACACTGTAACACAGGTAGCAACATACAAATTTATATATATTTATATCCTAGGCCTATATGTGTTTTCTGTCTTCCCCCCATCAGGCATTATTGTCAACAGTACAAATAACTAACAAACGCAGTAGTGTGCTTCTGTGATAGTCCTTAGTATTTTGATGGAAACTGATACAAAACAACATGAAGAAGTTTGGCTGGATGATGAGAGTAGGAAGATGTATAACATAAAGCGATGAACAGTGTGCATTTCCCAAGGTCTCAACATCAGGGATTTCAACCAGGAAATGGGTCGTGTATCTTCCGTGTTTGAGGCTGTGTGGTGACTTTCCCTTTGAGCATGCTCTGACACTGCTCATGTCACTGCACTTGTGCTCGGTGCTCTGCATTTCATCAGTGAGAAGTAGAATCACTTGCTTTCTAATTACTTCCTCATCTATTTTTTCTTTACCAACACCAAATACACAGAAAAACACACAGAATATCTCTCTGCCTTTCCCTCAGTTGGTGTTAGTGAGGTTTCACGAAATTAAAATATGTAAACTAAATTAATCACAAACCTTTTACTTCTCTCTGTGTAGAAAAAATTCTGGATAAACTTTAATGTCAACCGTCTCAGGACTCTAGAAGTGGCCTTGATGCTCTCTAGTGAGGAGTTTGACTTCATTACTAACCTACCCTTTATCAGAGGTCATCTTTACAACTCTTTCTTCCAATGCAGTGAAGGACTTAAGATTAAGGTCCCAGTGAGAAACATGGACTACTGATTGGAAAACAAATAAGAGCTCTGGAGAATTTGGCTTATCCTAAGAGGAAATGTTCACATCTCAGGATTACTGCTAATTTCAGAACCCTGAATTCAATCCCTGGAACCCAGGTGGAAAAAAAAAAATGGAACCAACTTTTACAATTTGTCCTTTGAGCTCTAAACACACTCACATACAGGGATGTAATAAGGACTTTTACAAAATTACTATATATATTTATTTTTCCTTTGAAGCTAGATTGGAGGTGCTACAACAATACAGCCTGAGTGGGAATGTGTGTGGATCCATTGCTCGGGATCCAGCGTGGGGCACGCAGGCTGGTAGATATGTTCTTCCTCCAGTGAGATGCAGTTCATTATACTCAGTAAATAATCCTCTGAGAAAAGTTTAAGTGCTATGAAAATCAGGTTCAAGAGTACAGCTGAAGTGTTCTGACGATTCAGGCATGGAGAGAAAGGCAGTGAAATATGGATGGGAAATCCGATGCCCCTACTGACCTGCCATTAGCCTTCTGTCACCACAGCCCATGTTGGCTGAAGAGACAACTGGCGAGGTTCATAAAGTATTATATACATAATTAGAAGTCTTCTTTCTTGAGAGATAGAGATAGCACCTTCTGGAAAGCTCATTGAATTTGCAGTTCCATGTGTGTTTGGGGAATTCTTCCGAAATTCCTGTATCTATTAAGTAAAATACATTATTTGTCTTTTTAAAATTGCTTCTTATACTTATAAAAATACTTAATGAATCTAAATGCAATCCAAATTTGTTGCCTTTATGAAATGTACTTGGAAACCTTTTTTACTTGATTAAAAAAAAAATGGGACTGTTGCGGGAGGTCCTCCCACTCCTCCAGCCTATCACCGCTGAGGTACCAGCCCACTGGGGCGTGGTTTCTCTCCCTTTAAAAAAGCGGCCACTTCCCTCTTCTCTCTCTCTTCACTTCCTGCTCCGCCTGCGACTAGACTCCTTTCCTGGTTGCAAAGAGGGCTGTTGCCTGGGACAGTGATCTGTAAGTTTTTTCCCCTTTAAATAAATACCACCCTAATAATCATAACCCCGAATTGGTGTGGCATTGTTTGTGACTTACGCCTTCATTTTGGCGCCCAACATTTGGTTTTAGAACCTCTCCTTTCCCCACTCGCAGCCGCGAGTTCGGCTTGGCGGCCCCAAGTTCGGCTTGGCGGCTGCGGGCTTGGCGGGCGCAAGTTCAGCTTGGCGGCCGCGGGCTTGGCGGGCTCTAGTTCGGCTTGGCGGGAGCCCTCCCCTTCCTCAGCCGCCAGCGGCCTTGGACTCCCCACGTGGATTTAAACTTCACAGGCCCGCGTAGTCTCTGGCCGCGTGGTTTGCTCTTTTCTGAGTCATTTTTAAATCTCCCTTGCAAGTACAGCTCTTAAGTGGCACGAACCAGAGCACGTGGTTGCTGAAAGCTGCAACCCCTCAGGGTGACTTGTTCCGTCTCAGGAATTGATTTAATTAGATTTATTTTGTTGAGAAACTTGAATTTTCCAGTTTTTAACATCTACTAAGGCACTGAAACAGGACCATGTTTTCACCGCGACTCTGCAACAGCGCCACCTGCTGGATAATAGGTAATATTGCCGTTTTTGTTTCTAACGCAAATTTTACTGCTTTGTTTTCACTAATACAATGGATTAGTAAATTTATATTTACTAATACAATGAATTACATCATACAAGGTTTATATGATTATGGGGATACCTTAATTTGCTTGTTACTAGCCTTCAGTTTTCTTTTCCATATTCTATCATTAAGGAAGAATATGGCACTCCTAAGAACGATTGAATCTTTACGTACTAATAATGAACAGAAGAATATGGCACTCCTAAGAATGATAGAATCTTTACGAACTAATAATGAACAACTAATTGACAGGATTAAAATTATTGAAAATCAGAGGTTATCTGAACAAGTGGATACTATGACAGACAAAATTGATTCCATATCCAAGGGTATTAGAAAGTTACCTGAAAGGGTTCAGGCTGTTGAATTTGACGTTCAGACTTTATCACAAAGTTTTGATAAGGTAACAGACAGAATGTACCTCCAAGATGGGAATCTACATGATATACAAGAAAAGTTTAAGGAGGACATGTTATCTTTGAAGGAAAAAATTAAAGCTTTGGAATCACAGGTGCAGAATGGGGACCAAAAAATTGATACCTCAGTGAAATCACTGGAAATATATACAGGTCAGGAGATTCAGGATTTAAGAGAGACAATGATAAAAAGATTTGAAAAGATTGGGGAAATTATTGCAGCTGGTGAACAGAGTAAGGAGGCACAAGGACAGGATACAAGGCCTCCACCAGCTATTAGAACTGGCTTACCCAGGGTTCTAGCGACATACCCTATACTTAATTCTGAAAAAGCATCAACTTCTAAAGGCTCAAAGGGAGTCAGAGAAGCTAGATGGACGCCAATAGCAATGAATGATCTGAAAGAAATTAAGCAAGCTGTTGTTAATTTTGGCTTGCACAATGCATATGTAAAGGAAATGATAAGGACTTGGGCTTCTAATGCTAGAGCTACTCCCCATGATTTCCATCAGTTAGTGTCTGCAGTTTTAGATAATGGACCTTCCTTGATGTTTGGAATTTATTTCAGAGAAGAATCCAAACATATGGAACAGCAAGGAAGAGCAAAAGGTATTGAGGTTTCCCAAGATCAAATTCTTGGTGCAGGAGAATATGCTGATCCACAGGTCCAAGCTCTTTATGACGATGAAGTACTGTGTCTATGTCACCAAGCAGCTTTAAATGCTTGGAATAGGATACAAGATCCAGCAAAAAGGGTCGAATCATATACCAGAATTAGGCAGGGACAGAGAGAACCCTTTATTGACTTTTTGCAAAGATTAATTAAGGCTCTGGACATAGGGGTAACAGACCCAGAAGCTAGACGAATACTTCTTGAATCTCTAGCTTTTGAGAATGCAAACATAGAATGCAAAAAGATAATTGGGCCTTTAAAGTCTAGATCAGCACCTATGGATGAATGGATTCAGCATACGATGAATGTTGAGACGTTTAGCTATAATGATGAATCTTGGGTAGGAGAAGCGATTTCCAAAGCAATGAGGAGACATCAAACTGCCAGGTGTTTTAATTGTGGTAAATTAGGACATTTGCAAAGGAATTGCAGGCAAAGAATTTCTAGGAATAATATCTCTTCTGGGAATGACAAAAATAGGAGACCTCGGCCTTCAGGTATATGTAGGAGATGCGGTAAAGGCAGGCATTGGTCCAACGAATGTAGGTCAACAACAGACAGACGGGGCAATCCGATATCATCGGGAAACTCCTTGGGGGGCCTCTCGCAGGCCCCCAAGCCAACAGTGGCCCAGTCATTCCCAGTCACAGTGGAGAACGTGCCTCACCAAGAAAATTAAAAGCTCCAATTTCTGCTGTAAAAGTAATACTGGTCTAAATGAAGAATTACGTGTGGAGGATGAGTCAAAAAACCCAATAGGACAGAGTAAACGTATATTTTGGCAGACTTCTATTAATGATCAAAGACCAAAGCTAAGAGTCTGTATAAATGGCACTTTTATTGAAGGCTTATTAGACACAGGTGCGGATGTAAGTATCATTACCCCAGAATCTTGGCATCCGAATTGGCCTCTTCAAGAGGTAGATGTTCAATTCCTGGGAATTGGAACCCTATCTCGTGTAAAACAAAGCACAAGATGGGTTGAATGCATAGGGCCCGAAGGGCAAATAGGAAGACTAAGGCCATATATAGCCAATATTGCCATAAATTTATGGGGCCGTGACCTGCTACAGCAATGGAATACCCAGATTAACATTCCTGTATTTCCAGGAACTCATAATTCTGGGAAGGATATGATGAGGTATTATGGGAAAAGGTCACCAGCCATTCAGGCTGTACAAGAACATACAGCAAATACCAAACCTTTAGAGGTACCAACGGCCCTACCTTTAAAATGGCTAACTGAGAAGCCAATATGGACCAAACAATGGCCTCTAGCTGAAGATAAACTACAGGCATTGGAACAGCTGGTGCAAGAGCAACTAGATGCTCACCATATTGAAGAATCAACCAGCCCTTGGAATTCTCCTGTATTTGTTGTAAAAAAGAAATCTGGTAAATGGAGAATGGTGACAGATCTAAGAGCTGTCAACAAAGTAATTCAACCTATGGGCCCACTACAATCTGGAATTCCTTTGCCTTCTCTGTTACCAAAAGGATGGCCTCTTATAGTTATTGATTTGAAAGATTGTTTTTTCACTATACCGTTACAAGAAAAGGATAGAGAAAAATTTGCCTTCACAGTGCCTACTTATAATAATTCTCAGCCTAATAGGAGATATCAGTGGACTGTCCTCCCACAGGGTATGCTCAATAGTCCTACACTGTGCCAATATTTTGTAAGTAAGCCATTGGAAATAATTCGTAAACAATTCCCCAAGTCCATCATTTATCATTACATGGATGACATCTTATTATCTGATTCAAATAAAGATACTTTAGAAAGGATGTTTGAAGAAGTAAAGAAAGTCTTGCCTAGGTGGGGATTACAAATTGCCCCTGAAAAGATTCAAAGAGGAAATTCTATTAATTACCTAGGTTACAGAATAGGGTTAGAGAAAATTAAAACGCAAAAGGCACAAATTAGGAGAGACCGGTTAAAGACTCTTAATGACTTCCAAAGATTGTTAGGAGACATTTCCAGTCTACGACCAGCTGTTGGGATAACACCTGATCTAATAGTTCATTTAAACAAAACCTTAGATGGTGATAAAGATTTGAATAGTCCAAGAGAACTGACAGCTGAAGCAGAAAAGGAACTGACAATGATTGAGGAAAAATTACAGGAGGCACATGTGGATAGGGTGAACCCAAATCTTAGCTGCATCCTAGTCATATTGCCTTCCAGAATTTCTCCTACAGGGATTCTAATGCAGAGGGAAGATATTATTTTAGAGTGGATATTTATACCTAATAAACCAAGTAAAAAATTAAAAACTTATGTGGAAAAGGTCTCTGAATTAATTATAAAAGGTAAGCTGAGACTTCGTCAACTAGCAGGTATAGACCCAGCAGAAATTATAGTGCCTTTTACTACTGAAGAAATAAAAAAGTTATGGGAAGACAATGAACCGTGGCAAAGAGCTTGTGCTAACTTTTTGGGAGAAATTAATAGCAACTATCCCAAAAGTGATAGACTTAATCTCATAAAAAGAACTTCTTGGATTCTTCCTAGAATTGTACGTGATGCTCCAATAACTGGAGCCCGTACGTTCTATACTGATGCAAATAAATCAGGGAAAGCAGGTTACAAGTCAGATGAATTGAGTAAGGTGGAACAAAGCCCTTATAATTCTGTCCAGAAGGCAGAATTATATGCCATTCTTATGGTGCTAAGGGATTTTAAAGAACCTCTTAATATAGTTACAGATTCACAATATGCAGAAAGAGTTATCTTGCATATTGAAACCGCTGAATTTATACCAGATGACACAGAGTTGACTTCACTGTTTATCCAGGTACAAGACATAATCAGGAACAGGCTTTGTCCGATGTACATAACACACATCCGGTCCCATACAGGTCTGCCTGGTCCTCTAGCCCAAGGCAATGCTGAGATTGATCAATTATTGATTGGAAGTGTGTTGTAGGCCTCGGAATTTCATAAGAAGCATCATGTCAATAGTAAAGGCCTAAAGAAAGAATTTTCCATTACTTGGCAACAAGCTAAGGACATTATAAAGAGATGCCCTACTTGTTCTTTCTATAATCAAACACCGTTGCCTGCAGGGAGTAACCCAAAGGGTACTAAGAGAAATGAAATCTGGCAGATGGATGTGTTCCACTTTATGGAATTTGGTAAATTAAAATATGTACACCACACCATAGACACGTATTCAGGTTTTCAATGGGCTACTGCCCTGAGCTCAGAAAAGGCTGATTCAGTAATCACACATTTATTGGAAGTTATGGCCATCATGGGTATACCTGCGCAAATAAAGACAGATAATGGTCCAGCATATGTATCTAAGAAAATGAAACGCTTTTTTGATTATTATAATATAAAACACATTACAGGTATACCAAATAATCCTACAGGTCAGGCAGTTATAGAAAGATCAAATCGTACTATAAAGGATATGCTGAACAAACAGAAAGGGACTGAAAATACCCCCAGAAATAGATTACATAATGCTTTATTAACCTTGAATTTTCTTAACGCTAATGAGAAAGGAACGACAGCAGCAGAAAGACATTGGATAATGGAAAAGTCTGCTGAACTAAATCAACCGATTTATTTCAAAGATGTGCTGACCTCTCAGTGGAAGCCAGGAGATGTGCTACGTTGGGGAAGGGGTTTTGCTCTTGTTTCCACAGGAGAAGAAAAATTGTGGATACCATCAAAATTAATAAAGTTTCGATTTGAAGAGGAGAAACCTCTTGGAAAGGAGAAATGACAACTCATCCACAACGATGATATTCATACAGGTGGTAAGAAAAACATATAGAATGGGGGCAGGGTTCTGTTCTTATCTCCACAGGAAAACACTCATCTTTGAGAAATTCAAGGGACCCTGGATGTTTGGATACTGACAAATGGAAAAATACCTGCCCAATAGGAAATATGAAGACAACTGAATGGATTGTGTAAGTAATATTAAACCATATTTCTAAATTTTTATAAAGCTGGTTTTGAAGTTGGACTTTGGCTCAGTCCCTCTCCAATTCCAAGCCTGTTAGTAAGAGAAAAACCCAGAGTTTCTGGAGTTTCTGTCTCATGTCAAGAGCCATGATATGGGACAGAAAGAAATATGAGTTTAGAAAACATCTTTGCTTTTCTTCATATCTATCATACTTTTCATTGAATATATCTATCATGTCTTTCATTGAATATATATATATGTTTATATATGTCTATATGATTAATGTTTAAGTTTTTCATAATGAACAATGAGTTTTTCCTGAAGTGACATTTGAAGTTTTCAGGAAGAAGATGGGGCCCCATAACAACAACTCCACCTGGTTGATATGACGTCATGATGCTGATAGCGCTACTACAAGACCTGCTTTTGGTACCAGCTGCACAAGACAGTTCCAACTTGGTTAGCTGAAATGGTGCACATCTTATACAACATTTTGGCCAGACCTGCACAAAATACTCAGAGACTATTGGCAATTTTAAAAGACATTGATCTTGAAATTTAACCATCATTTCACTTTCACAGGATCCCCCAGAAAGAACGTCGCCCCCATGACAGCTGGAAGTAATTCTAGAGGACGACGTCCCCTTTCCCAGTAAAACTTGCCCTTGGGTTTAGGGACATCATTTAGGGGTTGATTATAATTAGTACACGATTGAGGGTTGGGGGAGGAATTTTATACGCTCAGGGATCATTTAAAAAAAAAAAAAAAAAAAAAAAGAGGGATGATGGGATAATAGATTTGTAATTGTGAGTTACTGTTTTTAGACAAATACATTGGTATAGATTCTTGTATATTGATACAAAGTTAAATTATATTGACTATTGTACGCATGCATGTTTCTACCTCTGTTTAAAACATTTTTTTTATGTATTGACATATATTGTATTGATATATATATATATATATTGTATATATTTACCATATTGCAGTGTACATTTCTACCTCTGATTAAGATACTTATATAATGATTGTGTATTGATATATATTTGCCTACTGCAATGTATATTTGTACATTGTTTATATTTGGAGGTCATTGTCCTCATTTGTTTCACAGTCGTTTATTGTCTTAGTCTTTAAGTTAGATAGATATTGAGAATTATATAGACTAATAGTCATCTAAGTTTGTCATTTATAATAGACTAATCAGGTTCTTTAGATATATAGAGATTATACTCAGTATAGATAGATAATCTTCAACTTCTTCAAAGAGCTGTAGAAAATGGCCTTTAATCTAACTCAGAGTTTTGTGGTAGTGAGACACAATTGCTCCTGGCAACACCACTCTATTCCCGAGAGAATGTTGAGCACCAAAGACACTCCACCTGGAGCCTTTCTTTTTGGCAGAACTGGCGTTTGGGCAAAGAAATGCCCATACCTCAACAACTGACAAAGATACAGAGCATGCATCAATGGATAAAACAGGACTGTCATATCCTGCCAAGACAGGGTAAGATAGTTTTGAAAAGTTGCTTGCCTTAGAAAATGGTATGTCAGTTATGTTAGGCCTTAGCCAAAGTTGGTTGCTTCAACGCTGCTAATGTGACTTTGGGTGATTGCCCAGGTAGCTAGTTGTCTCTGTAATTTGTTGCATGTTTTGGAAGTTGTTCTACTGAACTTCCTAATTACCCAGGTAACATTATTTCCCTTCTCAGATCTTCGATGGGGTTGAAGACTATATAAATGTAGTTACTTTCTCTCATGACTTGGCCAAGTTATTTATTATACAAGACCTAAGCTAGTTAGAATAGGATATTTGTACTTATTGTATATAATTTCATAGTAGGTTTAGAACTCTCTTATTTAAACAAAAGGGGGAGGTGTTGCGGGAGGTCCTCCCACTCCTCCAGCCTATCACCGCTGAGGTACCAGCCCACTGGGGCGTGGTTTCTCTCCCTTTAAAAAAGCGGCCACTTCCCTCTTCTCTCTCTCTTCACTTCCTGCTCCGCCTGCGACTAGACTCCTTTCCTGGTTGCAAAGAGGGCTGTTGCCTGGGACAGTGATCTGTAAGTTTTTTCCCCTTTAAATAAATACCACCCTAATAATCATAACCCCGAATTGGTGTGGCATTGTTTGTGACTTACGCCTTCATGGGACCACAGCTGAGAAAGTACCTTGAGTCTTTATATACTGTATGTTGGATACTTAAATTTTATTTCAATTTCAGTTTTTGAGAATTCTATATATTAACACACTAGATTGTCTTTACATCATTTATGCCACTTCCTCTCCCTCACCAACTCCTCCCAAGTACCCTATCTTATTACCTTTTTATGTATAAATTATTTATGAGTTTATCTATGTGTGTATATATATATGTATATATGTCTATATGTGTTTGTATAAATTTATATGCACATACTATCTACTGATTTCAATTAGCTTTTACCATATTTGTACATTTTTAGGGCTGAGAAATGGAATGGGATGATCTATCAGGCAACTCATCCCTGGAGAAAGTGAATTTTCCGTTTCTGCCTGTAGCTCTCCATCACAGGATGCGTGTTGAAATACGGAGCGGCGGGCTGTGTCCCGCCACCCAGCTAGCTTTACCCGAAATAATTACACGGAAACTGTATTCTTTTAAACACTGCCTGACCCATTAGTTTCAGTTTCTTATTGGCTAGCTTTTACATATTGATCTAACCCATTTCTATTAATCTGTGTAGCCCAAGAGCTGGCTTACCAGGAATGATCTTAACCTGCGTCTGTCTGGAGTGGGAGAATCATGGCGACTCCCTGACTCAGCTTCTTTCTCCCAGCATTCCGTTCTGTTTACTCCGCCTACCTAAGGGTTGGCCTATCAAATGGGTCTAGGCAGTTTCTTTATTAATAAGAAATTACTCCCACATCATTTCCCCTTTTTCTGTTTAAACAAAAAAGAAAGGCTTTAACTTTAACATAGTAAAATTACATATAGCAAAACAGTTATCAAGCAGGAATTACAGTTACAATATTTATATCTATTTTATCTTTTATCATAACTAAGGAAAACTATAACTATCTACTCATTCTTCAACTCCATCAAAGACTCCAGAAGGATATAATACTACCTAAGTAAACAAGAAATAAGAAACTTCAAACTCTAGAAATGACAAAGACATCTTGCTGCCTGGACAGTCACCCAAAGTTCTTTTGTACCGTTGGGGCATCCATCTTCAGCCTTCAGGCCCATGGTATCCAGCAGACATTTCCATAAAGCAGGAAAATTCAAAGTCAGTTCAGTCACTATCTGTTGTGTCCTGCAGAATGTCTCGCAGACTCTTTCATGAATCAGGAACCCCGAAAGACCGTCTCACCTTTAGGCAAGTTCAGCAGTCCTCTCTCTGCGGGTTCTCTGTGTCCATTTTATGCAACAGTCCAGGCAAGAGCAGTTTCTTGCCCAAATGGCTATCAAACTCCATAAGGATCCTCTTCGATGCCCATCTTCCTCTCAAAGTAGATTGGTGCCACCAGGAGCAGATATGTCTCATTGTCATGAAAAGTCCTAAGTTATTAAAACATTAAATGCCATATTCTGCAGTCTTTGAAAGATATGAAGAATGTCTATCTAACTGAAATGTATCTCTATATATCTAGAAAATCTAACTAACATGACTACAAGCTTGACTATTATTGATGATTAACCATTAACCTATATTTCTTAATTATACATTACATTTTTAAATGAACTACACAATCACAATACCTTAATTAAGATCAGAAATACATATACATATAACAAAATTGACTGTAAAATCCACACCAATGCAAATTACTCATACCTATATCATTTCCCCCTTTAAATGTAAAAGAACATTTACAAACAATATTTTGGGAACATGGGCGCAGTTTTTTCTCTCCAAACTGCTTCCTGCTGAATGGGGGCGCTGTTAATCAGATCATTTAGGGTGTAACCTGTGTGCCAGGTTTATCTCAGTTGCCAGTTGAGTGAAGTAATTTTTTGAGGGTGTTCACAGGAACTTTTCGGGAGGTCGTGGTCTATCATACCATATCGGGATAGATGCAATCCATAGGGTCTGGTCCTCTGTGAAAACAAAAGAAGACCCTTTCCAAAGCATCATATCCTTAGACCCAAATTCTGAAGTCATACCCTCATGATATCCATTTTGGTTCCACTTGGCAGCCCATAGAATGAACTGTCTCTCTGTACTTAGCTCCTTCACAGTCAAAAATTTTAAAGAAAACACAATGTACATAATCCAGACTCTCTGTGAATTTTTCATTTTTACGTGGCTTATTTTTCTTTATTTCTTTTAATCTCTTAACTATCTGTACTCTGTCTCTTTAAAGACTTTACCCTTTTTTTAAGACATTTGCTTTATTCTCTATATTCTTATTCTTCTCTCTCTCAAGCCTATGTACATTCATCCAACTCTGTGATCCACTGAGGTCTGTAATGTCTGAATCTGTTTTATTGTGAATCTGTAATATTTTTACTATCCAGGAGCATTTCTTAAAATGTTAAGCACTTTTTAAAAACTTAAGTTGCGCCATGTACAGGTAATACGGTACCACCTGTGTCCTGCCCAGTCTAAACCTTAACTGTGCTGTTATTATGGTAATTACGGTAGTTCCTGCCAACCAGCACAGTTCAGCAAGGAGCAGCAGCTCCTGCCTCAGATCCTTTTGGCTCCCTGAGCAGCACCATGAGCTGGACATTCAAGGTCATTTATTCTCTGCATTTCAACCGGTTGTGCACCTCTAGCAGTCTCTGCTGCAGAGTGAAGCATCTTTGATCAGGGGAGAGAGCAATTTATCTATGGCTTTAAAAATAACTATTTAGAAGGCAGTTAGAAATTATATTAAGTTTGCAAAATAATAGTAGGTGGATGGCTCTCCTTTAGGGTTTGTAACTTCTCTAGCCATGGCTTCTTGGCTAGCTTTCCGATATCACACATGTGTGCTCTCTTGTTGAACAGGTTTAAGTCCAATTATACAGCTATGGTAATCCCCAAGTTATAAGTCCCTAAGGTGTAAGTGCTGCTTATACCTAGGAATAGCTTCTTTGACTGTTCTTTGTTGTGGTTCAGAGGCTTCCCATCTCGATCAGACTCTTAATCACTTTTGTTCCTTGGCTACGTGCATAGCATCTTCCAACAAAATGGACTTGGACCTCAGGGAATTGCCTTCCACATGAGTATAGCCTGATTTCTCCAGGCTCTATGAATGGAGTGTGTGGTATCTTCAGCAATAGATTCTTCCTCACGTGTTCTGTCAGGCAGCTAACAACAATGGCAGTGGGTGGAAGAGGCTATTCTTTTGCTGTCAATGTGACTGCACCTGAAATTATTTAAAACCCAAGAGCTGGGTACACCTGTGAAGGGAAAGATGTGCTATCATTTCATTCCCAGCCATTAATAGTGCATCAATTTATGCCACAGAAAGGATAGTAAAATTGGTGATAAAATGTCCCTTCGTGATAATAGTAGTAGGGATAATAATAAATAACAATTAAAAATAGTAGATATTGCTAATAATAAATAATAATAATATTAAATAAATAATAGAAGTAGAGAACCTTGACTCTCATTGAGGAGTGGCAAATGCTTTAACCCTGCACATTTATAAGAGCCATTGCATGGCCTCAATGGCCATCTTCACCATCGACCTTTGTTTCAAACAGCATCAGATAAAAGACCACAAAGAGTGAAGGAATGCAATCTCTTCTGTTTCTTACTGTTGGCCTCTGGGCCTGGGTCTGAGGTGAGGAGTGGCCCAGAGATGCTATTGCTTGTGAAACTAGGTAACAACAGGGATTCTGAGGCTAAAGGAAGCGGCTCATTTTGAAAATTATGTTCAAGGTAGCATTCAGGGCTGGAAAAGGAAGGGCACTGTAAAAATTGCAAATGGTGAAGTCATATTTTGACTTTATTTGTGGACTCCATATCCCCAGTGGTCTGTTATCAGTGTAGTATTTGGTTCTTTGATTTATTTTTTAAGTGTTTAGATGAATAATATATTAACTTTTAAGAGGTGACAGATTAGTAAATTTATTTTACTGACTTTGTGGAAGAATAAGGATTTCAAAGACTGAATAAAGCCTGCTTTGAAAATCGGTGTGTCTACAATTGATCAAAGGGGGAGAATGAGTCAGACACGATGGCCAGGACTTCATTTCTGTATAATTAATTCACGTCCTGACTCGCAAACCTGCGCCAACCTTGGCAAGCTTGTCTCCCTCCATTTCCAATGTAGTCTGCTAACAAAGCTCTTCTTAAGGCCTTCTCCCGTCTACAGGAAAATGCCCTATTCTGTACATTGCCTTTTGCAGGGCATCTTTCCCCATAGCACAGCTCACGCCACCCTTACTCCAGCCATAGTACCTGAGCTCTTGCGGCATCTTTATGTTAAGTCTAGACTCCTTCCAAAGGTTCTTTAATGTTTTATTATAATTGTTTATCCACCCTTTGTCTAATCACTTCTTGAACTCCTTGAAGGACCTGAATAAATTTATATTTGTTTTTCTAAAAGTTAATACTATGCTTAGAATATACTAAATGATTAGTTGACATTTACTAAAATAAATTAATGAATGTATTGAAGCAGCAACCTTTAACCCATGTTGAGTGAATCACGTAGGTCTCTGCCACTCAGAGACTACAATACCAATGCTTAGATATTTAAAGACTCTATTACATTATTAGTTATTTAAATTACAGTGGAGTGCTTTATTTATTGATGCCATGTTTAGATCAAATCTGTTAATATCTCATTTTACTTTTCAGCAAATCTTTTATTTAGTAATGCTACTAATTTGTCTATTTCGTCTTTGCTTTCCTTTTTGTTCTTGCATTGTAAGTACGATGATGCATTTGTTTAATCTAGGATAAATTTTAACCCTTGATGGGTTCCGTCAGTTTGTAGACTACTTACATTCAATCAGTGAGAAGTTGGAAAAGATTATCTTGTACCATCATAGTAAATTTAATTATTTCTGTTGTTGCTCATAGATAATATGATTATTTATATTTGGTTTGTTTTATGAGGTATCTGTAAGCACTTAGCAGTGCAATCAATTGTTTATGCAATAACTATTTTTCAAAAAGTAATTATTTCCAAAGTGCCAGTGTGTGTTCTTGAAATATAACACAGTCTCCTATTGGGGTTTTGATGCTGGAAAAAAAAATTAGTCAAATTAAAAAAAATTGTGTAATAAATATTGTGGACATCTGTTCTTGAAGCAATTGTGACAATGGTTGCTTAATCATTGTCCCCTGGTACTGTTCTTAGGCACATTCCAATCCTGAAAGTTTTGGTGTGTAGGAACATGGCCAACAATCCATTGATTTTGCAGTGGCATATGTGTTTGTTGGGCACAGTTGAGCACTCATCAGGCATGATGATGTTGTTGTGAAGCCATCTGATAGCTATTCACAAGACCTTGTAGCAGGATAAACTATGTGAAAATAGATATTTTACAGACCTTAAATTTATGTTAGAACAGATCCTAATCTTTGAGCTCATCATTGTATAGGCAAAGCAGATTCTTTTGTGCCATCTTACTACCTGATGTACGCAACTTCGGGAGATGCACTACAAATGATTGTTTCAAAGAATTCTATCACAGAGGGACATTCCTGTAGTGATGCTACAAACTCTTAACTGATCTATGAATGTGGTACGGTGTAAGCCCTTCTGCCAGGTGACTCACTAAGGCTGCTTACAAGGGTACCCAAGTGTGCATTGTGACTAAATGAAAAGCTGAGCAAACAAAGGCTCCAAGAGTCCATCTTCTCTTTGCAGAGGTGTAACTACTGCATGGCAGTGGTAAGTGCTTCTCTGCACAAAGTCAAGTTACAGGAGCACTTAGAACTGAAATTACACAGGTCAGGGAATCCTGATTGCTCTTCGAGCA
Organism: Microtus oregoni; assembly: GCF_018167655.1. Taxonomy (NCBI): domain Eukaryota; kingdom Metazoa; phylum Chordata; class Mammalia; order Rodentia; family Cricetidae; genus Microtus; species Microtus oregoni. The sequence continues at coordinate 48,293,425 of NW_024543069.1, forward strand.
GATGAGGGGGGGGGACTTGATCGGGGGAGGGGGAGGGAAATGGGAAGCGGTTGTGGGGACGAGGCAGAAATCCTTAATAAATAAATAAATTAAAAAAAAAAAGAACTGAAATTACGTACTCAGTCATCATTTTCCAGAGGAGTAAGAGTTTAATTGAATGCAAGTCTTCAGATCACATCTCGAGTTATTTCATTTTATTTTGTTGTTGTGATCATTATTGCGGTGTGTGTGTGTGTGTGTGTGTGTGTGTGTGTGTGTGTGTTTGTGTGATATGGGAATGCATACCATGGTGTATGTATGGATGTCAAAGAATAACTTCATAAACTGAGTTTTCTCCTACCCACTTTTCAGGAATTTCATGGTTCAAAGTCGGGTCACTTATTAGGCTGCTTCTACAATCTACCCATCTGACAGTTATATTAAAATGCAAACTTGAGCTTACTGGAACTGTTCCATGCTACTTTATGACCCAATATTTATTGATTTTTGCTAAAGGCTAATAGTCCCTAAATGTTGCTGCTCATTGTAAATGATTTACTTAGACAGTCAGCAATAGGTGTTAACTGTTTATGAAGGTGGGAATCTGAAACAATAGAGAGAAGTTCCTGCATTCAGACTAACTATGTCCTTGATGATTCATTGTAACATAGGTGTGTCTACAAGATGGGAAATGCAATGACTTGGACGCACTCCCAAGCTATGATTATATTGTTGACTTTCCATTAACTGCCTCCTTGTTCCAGTTATCAGGTTCCTAATCTAGAAAACCGGAGAAAATTGCTGGTCATTTCTATCTACCCGTAATTGAGGATTCGCAGGAACAATTCCATCAGTAATTAGTAACTGATTTATGATTTTCTTTTGTTTTGTATTTTTTTTTGAGACAGTCTCTGTGTAACAGTCCTAGCTGTTCTGTTACTACTTCATGTAGATCAGGCTGGCCTCAAACTCACAGAGATCCACCTCCTGAGTGCTGGGATTAAAGTCATGTGTCACCACTGCCTGGCTGATTCATGATTTTTTGATATTGGAAAATAGATTTTCGTACATATATTCTGATCATGGTTTTCCTTTTTCCATCTTCTCTAAGATCATCCCACTTCCCCACTCACAACCCTCATGACCATTTTTCACTCTCTAGAAATCAACCAACCAAGCAGCAGCAACAACAACAAAACAGGATAAAAAAATCAAAGAAGACCACAAGAAAAATACACTGTACATATAGATACATTTATAATATAATATAATTAGTGAATAGATTAAGAACAAGAGTCATATTTCAAAATGTTGAGAAATCAAAGACTATTTTATTCTAAAGGTTACTATTTAAAAATATTTAACAGATTCTTGGTGGCTATCAGTAGTACAAGATGGTGCATATTTCTCCAAACAACTTGACAGTAAGCCTGCCTTACAATGGAATCAAATCATCTGCATCAGCCAACCACTAAATAAGTGTTTAATCTTTTAAGTAAGGGTTGCATCTCATTCAATGGTGTATCAAGGGTGTTGGCAAAGTATAGAGGGAGAAGTAAAGTGAAATTAGCTGACAAATGCATTAATCATGAAGCAGGGCTTAAATAAAGGTATGAGAGCATATTCTCAGTTCCTTAAAGTCACTAGGATCCAGTGGACAGCAATAGAAGATGGTGAAATTATATGTTAATTAACAAAGAAAAGATAATTTTGAAGACAATAAAAATGAATATACAAATAAAATTTACGCGTGATGTATGGGCTGGGCCTACCAGATGAGGATAAATCACTTGTCAAGAGGAATAAGTGAGTTATAATAGAAAATGTAATAGATAATATAAAATTGCAAGGCCTCTTCATGCGGAGCATTTAACAACCAGTTCAGTGTTTTCATTAGGTATTCTCTTTCCTTAGACTTCAATTCTAAAACCATCCATCCAAAGGACGTGTATCCATGTATTATCACCTAAGTGATATAGAATCATCAGAGAGGAAGTAGCCTTGATTGAGTAATGATCTCCAAAGGTTACTTCCTGTAAGACATGTTAATAATTAGTGATTGATGAAGGAGGGGACCATACTGTTGTGCATTATGTCATCTCTAGACTGGTGGTTCTGAGTTCTATAAGTAAGAGGCTGAGCAAACCATGGTGAGCAAACCTATGAGTAACACCCCTCCATGACCTCTGCATCAGTTCCTGTCCTTAGGTTACTAGCCTGCTTGAATTCCTGGGCTGGCTTCCTTTGATGTTGAACCATAAGGTGGAAGCATAAGCCAAATATCCCCCCCCCACACACACACACTTGATTTTTGGTTATGGTGTTTCATTACAGTAATAGAAGTCCTAACTGATTAACCTTTCTTTTGCAAAAGAATTTAATACATATATGAAACAAAATTATATCACCTTCCTTTCCCCTTTCCTACCTCCCTTGTTTCCAGGCCTACTCTCATCTCCCTTGAAGAACTCCTACCCCCTCCAGCAAATTCTTAAATAGATAGCATTCTTTTTCCTTAATAATTATTTCTTTGATTATTATATTACATTTATATATGAATATACAAATATATGTAGCTACAACTTGTTGAGTCTATTTTTATTGTGTATGTATGTACCCTTATTTTACACAGTAAGTATTTTTAGGTGTTAAACTGGAAGCTGAAACCTGCTTCCTTAGTTACAGAAAAAAACTGATACTCAATACTCAATGTTTTGATAATGTGAACATTATTTTATAGCTGAGTAAACTAGGAAACTTATTAGCCTTTCTTGAATTAATACATTCTCTCTGCATAATTTTAATGATGATAATGAAACATACTGGGTTTAAATCAATTGGGGGTGTTTATACAACTTGAACTTTAGAAGAGAATCCAGGTGGATCATTTTCCAGAGTAATCGATGGAACATAGTTATAGGGTTAATATAAAAACTTTAGTAAACTTATACTATATTTGAAAAAGTATTTAAGAATTTGTATCAGGGTATTAACTTGAAGAATATGTGAAATTTAGAGTTGTATCAGTTCCTTATTAGAGTAGGAAAAAAAAAGGAGATTTGAAAAAAATTGAAAAATTGCAACAGAAGCATTTTTAACTTTGCTGTGTAGGTATTTAAGTAGCTGCACCATTTGGGTGGGGTGTACTGTATCTCTGATGTCCCCTGGACTTCCTTTTCACAATTATTTGATTTCCTGACACCTCTCCTCTAACATAATGCTTTCAAACTTTACGTGGTGTTACAATAATTAGTTTAATGTTTGTCTCTGGTATGATCATGTAGGTAGAAAAAGCTAAACCTTATTTATCTTAGTATCATAGTATTTAAATAGCTCTTAAGGCACATGAGATTTCCAACAAATGTCAGTCAACTTAAAAATGTATGTCAAGAGAATGTTTGGGAAAGATAGTAGTCTAAAACTTTGATTAAGATAGTATGCTGTAAGAAGCTAACTAGGTTGGCAGATATCTATAAAGACAATAACATTATTTGGATGTTACTTAATAATATCTCTCTTAAGTTTTTAAATGAAATATGAAGTTAATTTATTGCATTTATATTAATACATTATACTTAAAGCTATCAAAATATACACAAATATGCAATAAAGCATCAAAATTATTTTTTTATTTTATGTATTATTATATCATTTGAAAAAACAACTTAGATATTTAATGGGACTTAAAATGGTTATTTGCATCCTCATTGTATTTCAAATGGTTTGCCTCACTTTTCATAGAACTTCATACAAATGGCTAGCATAATTATTATGTTTCTGCACTGTTTTATACATATAATGACTAAAATGTAAGTTTTTTTCTTATATAACTTACATTTTACTGGCAGGACACACTAAATGAAAATACTCAGAGAATCAAGAATTTTTGTTCAGTCGTGTTAATATACTAGTCAATATCATTATGCTGATTTTGACAAGAAAGTGTGAGAGATCAGAACTGGATAAAAATATACCATATTGAATAATAATTATATATGTACATGTCTGTATATATGTATAAGTATGAATTTATACACACACAGTCTGGTATTCAGTGACAAAAAACACCCATTGAGAGTATGTAAACATAACAGTAGAGAATAGAGCCACAGATATGTCAATATTTAAAAATTTAATAGATAGGGAAGGATAATTCATGAATGAAATGAGTGAGCAGATGATATCAAGTAGCCTGAATAGAAAGTGCATTTCAATAAGAAGAAAGTCATTGCTTGCATCTAATGCAATGAGAGATAAGATTGCAAAGAAGAACAAAACAGAACAAAAGCTCAACAAGATGACAATCTCTATGACTCATATATTATTACTGCCAACTCTATGAATAGCTGTAAAACAAATTTTAATTATAATTGTATACACACTTTTTAGTCCATACACTTCCCATTTCTTTCAGTTTCTAAGCAATTAAAAAATAAGCAACATCTTATCAGAGTGATGATTGGAAATATCTAATGACTGCCATTAGAAAAGAAAATAAAAGATGGTGCATTACTCACATGTTTAGAGAATACCCGTGAATGTCAGGTATTATTATAATAATGGTAGTTATTTGTTCCTTTATACGCTCTGATGATGGTAAACTTAAAACACTTTCCAATGGTTGTTTCCTGGCTCGGTTTCACAGCAGCAGGTAAGATGCATTTATTTGGAGGATTGCATGTAGGTCTAAAAGATGCTGTTGTCAGGAAGCCACATTTACTTTCACCAATCCGTTTCCACAGGGACAGTCTGAACAATGCAGGCTTTCCACAGAGTAAGAAGTTAAGAGCTAATGGGAGAGACTGTAAGTCTTTCTATGACTACCTATTTTCTCTGAAGGTCAGTTGGCATATTGTCTGCACTGCATAGTGTTCATCAAAGTCGTATCACAAGGGTATTACTACAGAAAACAAGGCTATATCTTGTGAAGTTCATGCCAAGAAGTGTGTAAATTAACTGTATGTCACCATGTAGTGGACAAAGAGTGATGTTTCTAAGTATATGATTTGGTAATTTTCTTCAGAGAAAAGTAGCAGAAAGTTATTATGAAGTGATAACATCAAGGCATATTTTAGTGTAATAAGAATGGAAACTTGGCATAAAGAAGAGAAAAGGTCAGTTTCCTCAAAGGCATAAGATAAGTTTGTTCTGGAAAAGGACCCACTGCAAAGGAAGAGCTGGGAGATGCAGTCACAGAAGTCACAAGGCAGAGCACAGTGAGAGGGAGGTTTTATGGAGTGAAGATGGAGCAATTGCTCTGAACATAACTTACTTTCCCTGGGAAGCATTAGGTGAACACAGTAATTGAGGAGAAAGAGAATGGGGGCTAGCTAAGGATTGGCACTAGGGATTTGAGGAGAGAGGAAACGAAATATAAGCATTAATGTCAAGAGAACAAAAATAAATTTCCTGTAAAATTTATAGTATGATTGTCTGGCTTTTGTGAGTGCCCATTTGAGAGTCTAGATCATTTGATCATAAGCGTAAGTGAGTCCACTCAGCACAGTTGTGGGTCATAACTCCCTTTGACTGGATCATAATTACCAGCTGCCTGGGCTATTACCGTCCTTATCTAGTTAATTTTTCTTTCCTGGATTTTTCCTGTTAGTGCCGCATCAATGTTCTTAAAATACTTTTAACATAAATTAAATTTTGGGACAGAAAATATTCATTGTGTCCTCTTGGTCTTAAAGACCATATCCTTAGATATATGCTCCCAGGCCTGTAATATGATCTTAGCTGGTTTCTTCAGTTGTGGGGAACAAAGAGATTCTTCCGTGAGGCAGTCATATAACCTACTGTATACTTTGTGTTTGAGAGTGCTCACCAGGCAACTTAGGGTAACCTCTTTAAGCAAGGGCGCTGGAAGATTTTGGAGGACTACAAGAAAGCTGGTAGAGAGAAAAGGGATGGCAGTCTCAAAACTTTCACGGTGCATGAGAGATACTTAAAGTAACAAGCAAACAATTCACTTACTTGGTATAAGAGTTATGTGAAAAACAATGAAAAAGAAAAGCAATAGAGTGAGGCAACATTGTGGTCAAATTCTATGCATATTAATTTTGAGATGACCAAGTAAACATGAATAAATTAATGTCTCACTTTTTCCAAAGTTTATGTATGCAAATTGTATTAGAAAATGAAGATTGATGGCCATTTCTATTCATTTATATTGAAATAATAAATTGAGATATCATCATAATTTACAAGCATACATTCATATAATTTTATACATATATCATAAGATATATATAAATATATGATATAAGATATATGAATATCATAAGAATATTAGGATCAGTAAAAAAGACACCAAGGAAGGTAGGAGAAATGAAGTAGTAACTAGTTATACAAACTCAATATGAAATTGATATGTGTGATAATATTTATAATATCAAAGTATATGGACAAGAAAAGCTGGTATTCTGGTATTTCCAATTGTTAACATTACTATAAAGGAAGTTCAAGGACCATTTTATTAGATTTTGAAAGAAAAAAACATGACAGTCAAGCTGTAATTCCCAGCAGGTGTTTGAAGGATGGAATTTGAGGCTAGGAAGAGAGAAATTGAAGCCCTTTGAGTTGGAATTTGGAAATGTAGCGTGCTCAGTAAGATCAGCAAGCCACTACAGAGGAAAGGCAATGGGTCTCAGAGAAAGCCGAGAAAGCACAGCATGTCCAGGAAAGCATTCTTAGGCTTGGGGCTGGGATCTGAAGAAGGGATAGAAACAAGGAAAAGAAAGTTGCTTTGGGCTTTAGAACTTAGGAAGCTGGCAAACCCATCTGGGCTCTATGAGGGAAGCTCCTTAAGCAGTTACATGGGGTGGGGTTTCTCAGGAGAATAATTGTATTATCTCATTAGATGATAACTATTCCTCCCATCTCCTTAGCAGGAGTACAGGTAAATCTGATTTTGTGGGGAGTGCTCGCCTGGTCGAAATGACAGAATTGCTCTTATAAATTCTTAAAGAAGGACAGGGTAGTATATGAGAATGTCAAGGGGAAGAGAAGATTCCATTCTTTTGATCAGAAGCAAGTAGTTTTCACTCAGTACAACTGGAAAAAGCCCAGCCCTGATACTTCTACCCAAAGTTTACCATGAAGGTTATCTAAGCCTATTAATCCCTATAACATTCCACCTCAATAATTAAGACCCTAAAAGGAAATCAGCATTTGGGCTAAAGTGGGGCATAAAAGGGAAGGGATCTCCATCATTGTTGACTTTCAGGTCTTGAAAGGAAACCAAAGGAACATGTCGATTGCAGCAGGACCATCAGAGTGTAGCATGACTGTAGCAGGAGATAACATCAGAAGAGCCATTTAGGTCATTGGTTAATCATGTGACTACCAAGGTTATAGTAGACATACCTATTTTGACAATGGCAATCCAGTTCCAAAGACTCCCACCAAAGAATTAAAGGTATCATGACTTGTGTGTTGGTCATGCCATCAAGTATAGCTTTCTAGGCAGGCAATTCTCATTTAGGCAAGAAGACAGATAACAAGAAACCTAAACTTATTCCTGTCCTCAAACCAGAAGAGTAACAAAGACATTTTTCACTTCCGAGCAAGGATGAGAATTAGAATTGCTTTCTTTCGGTGCCTGCCACCAATATTTCCTTTATTATATTAAATAAAATGAACAATATGGAGAAAGATTGAGTTTATGACAGTAAATCAAATGTTCTTATGGTGGAATGGTTGAAACTATCAAATAGCTATGTGATAGATTTCAAAGATAAATAAGGAAGAACTCCATTTTGAATTTTTCTTAACCGTGTGTGTGGTCGTGCAGACTCTAATTACAGTGCCGCCCTCTCGAGATGTACCAGGATTTCACTTCTTCCATAATTTATCCGGTTCTTGCCTTATTTAGACAAAGGGAATAGATAGATAGTATATTTAGACTATAAAGAGACTTATCAAGATATTAGGAATTTGTTTTGATTTTCTTGACTTCTATAAAGCACATTCTGAGGAAACCTGACTTTTTAAGAGAGAGACCATGTTGAGAGCAACCCTGTATGCAGCCTGTTTAGGACACTAGAGTAAGGCTCACATGGATGATCTAACATTAAAGTGAAGATTGCTCCAAGGCCATCAGGGACCTCGGGCGAGTCCAGCAGCTCAATCTCCATTCTTACAGGAGTACAAATAGCTGAGACTTTGACCTATTGTGTATTACTATGCATAAACTATTTAAATATACCATTCTAGTTTGTTGTGAATTGGTGTGTTTGCTCAAGCGTGTAACAAGTCAGAAATAATTTGTTACTCCTGGATTACCATTCTTTGCATTCTCACCACCGCCAAGGATAATAAGAGATAGTTAAGCATGCCGAACACAACATTTGTGTGGAACACTCCCCGATCGATTTTCAGTATTCCCTCATGTCCTAAAACACTGTACTCTATCTTCAATTATCCACTCAGTCTAAAGATGAGAACGCCTAGGCCTAGGGGTTTATTAACCTAGTCAGGGATACACATCCAATAAATTGGTAAAATATGCCACACAGATTGAACTAGCTAAACAGTTGTTTTTTCCAACTAACTTTTGAAGCCCTTTATTTCTAAATTTAAGTAACACTTATTCCATACTCTCGAAATTTCCAGTTGTGAGTAATGGATAAAATATATTTGTACCATAACACCTCTTTAAAAAATTATAGCAAGGCCGGGTGGTGATGGCGCACGCCTTTAATCCCAGGATTAAATTAAATTAAATCCCAGGATTTAATCCTGGGAGGCAGAGGCAGGCGGATCTCTGTGAGTTCGAGGCCAGCCTGGTCTAGTACCAGCTAGTTCCAGGACAGGAACCAAAAAAGCTATGGAGAAACCCTGTCTCGAAAAAATCCCCCCCCCAAAAAAAATTATAGCAAGAACATCATTACTGAACATTTTTCATTTATTTATTTGTGTGCATATGTGCATTTGGGGTACATGCATAAGCATGCTCCAGTATGATTATGGAGTGCACATGGAGATTAGAAGACAATTTCTGCGAGGTTCTACCAGTTGGGTCATAGGGTAGGAACTCACGCTATCAGTCTTGAGCTGTCTTGTTGCCTTCATTGAAGATTTTCTTTATGCCAAGCTGTGTTTTCTAACTTAATCATTATATGGCAGCTACACCTCTACTTTTATGCATCTAGATAGCAAATAATTTGCCATCGACCTACAATGGCAATTTTATAAGACTTAGACTCTAACACAAATCTTTCTATTATGTTACTGCTGGTGATAATTCCTAGATTGATATTTAGTTTTAATTTAATTTTTAGTTTCATTTAATTTTTAGTCTCTTAATCCCAGGATGATCTGTGGGAAGCTCTCATCTCAATGACTTTGTTCCCTACAATCTATTCCTGGTCTCCCATATATTCTTTACATATTACCAAGGTCTGTCTATCTGTTTTTCTTCCTTCTTTTCTAATTCCCCTGTTTCCATGTTCTTAACTAAATGTAGATGATAGGGATGTTGATCTCATGCCTTGTTAAAACAATAGCCAACATGCAAAGATTGTCATAGGACAAACTTTCAGTAAATATTAGTGAGTTAACTTATGATTTCTATGATTCTGGTTGACATGAAGTTACACTTTGAACCTTAAATTTTTCATAACCAAGATCCCACTGTCTAAATAAGAACACAATAAGTAATGTTTGAGATATACCCACTCTTTTGGGACATAAAAGTTATTGTAATATGGAATTATATTTCATGGAAAGTCTTTCTTGGTACCTAGAGAAATATCCCTGGTATCTCTTTGCCTGTGTTATCAAAGAGCACACCTTAAGCCCCTGTATTAAAGAATGTAGAACTCAATATAGTGGTTTCCATGGACAGCTATCACTAGCAGAAGATGTAAGATAAATTATCACAAGAAAGAGAGCATTTTAATCCCCCAGAGTCTGAAGATTGTGTCTACATAAAACTAAGGCTTTGGAAAGCAGCTTACACATCTCAAATTAAAAAAGAAACTCAGATATTAAACCAATTAAGATAATCTTAGTGTTCTTTTTACTTATTTCATAGCTTGGAAATCTTTCTAAGAATACTATTTCAATAAATAGCAAAAAACGTGTTTTCAGTTTGTTACTTATAATGATTGCAAAGATGAATTTTTTTTCTTTGAGGGAGATAACACTTGAGATGACTTAGAACCAGGTAGAGTCAAAATGTGACTGATTTCATTTCTTAGCTTCATGTAGGGACATTAACATGCATAAAGCCAATCATAAGACCACATTTTAATGCACTTAGAAGTAATTATTTCAAATAAATACAAAAATGTGAAAATATAATCTATTTAAATCTATGTAAATGGGAGGTTATAGTGAATTAGTATATAGCATTGCTGAGTAAATTGCTCAGGGTTTCATTAAAAAGAAAAGACTAAAGACTTGGGTTAGCAAGAAAAAGCTCCTCTGCTCTGATTCAGTTGCTTTAGGTTGTTAATCTGGTCCAAGATGATCAATTTCTCATTCATCATAATAATTAGGAGTAGATTTACTGAGCATTAGTGTAATTTTCAATCATGCTAATAGTTGTACAATCCTCTCCTCATTAATATAAATGAGGTAAATTAGATCTGTGACATTATAAAGGAGCCGCAGAAACTGCAGGAACTTTCCCGGGCCCTCCCTAATCTCCATTAATTTAATTGTGATATGTTGTTGCTTGATTCTTATTTTCACTCTCTTTATTTTCCATTGCTAATGGTTCCTTATACTGGTTAATGAGTATACTAACCTCTTAATTTAAGAGACTGCTGTGGTGTAGTCTAAATCATATATACTTATCTTGTCTCATTGCCTTTAACCCTTTCTCAGATATTCAGTCAATACCATTTATGGAGCAGTCACCCATGAGATTGAAAATTAGACATCTCAGCACAGAGTTACCCCCCATCAAAAGAAAAGAGAAACGAAAGGCATACCTTGCCTACCAGTTTGCAGTCCAGAAGCATTGCGAGTCACAGTAGTGTAATTAAAGATGTGAGATACTCAGGCAGTTTTAAACTTAACACTGCTTTTTTATGGTATCCTTAAAACTTTTATTTATATCCTCCAGATGTCAAAATAAATTCACTTTTCTATGTTTTATAGTTTAGTCTTAAAAAAATGCCTGTCCTGAAAGCACTGCCTAAATTATGTCTTCTCTGTACACATTTATCTGAGCTTTTTCTTAGTCCACATCAAACGTTAGTCAACACTGATTTTATGACTACTTACTTTCTCTCCTATAGTTTATAGGAAATTGAAAAGCATGAATAAAACTGTCTTCACAGATTCTATCCAGTTGGTTACTATGTTAAATTGTCAGATCAATAGATGAACTGTGACCTTTGCCCATGTGTTATACACATATATTTTTTTAAAATAATTTTTAAATTTTCTTCCACATGCAACATTTTAAAAGATTACAATAATACTTTTTTATTTATTTTTTAATCATTAAATAAAAAGAAAAATTCAATATTCCCAAGCAGTGAGGAATAGCTGAGATTTTATAGTATTGCTAGCCATCTCAAGACTCACAGTGTATGCTAATTCTTTTCTAGAGTTTAATTAACAACAACTAAAATGAAAATTAAAGACTTCCCAGTGTTTTTTATACTGGATAGTGTTTCTCAGTTTTATGCTTTCATGTGCATTAATTAAGTCAGTTATTATCCATACTTCCTAAATTAGTAAATCCAGATGTGTCACAGGGACATTGGCGTCAAGCTAAATCATCACTCTGACATTAGCAGTCATTTGCCAATATTTAACAAGCCTTGGCCTGCCTTGGCTTCTTCACAGTAACATAAAGATTATGACAGAAGACTGGTGAAAATTGCAAAGAAAATACATGGTAAGCAATATATTCCAAAGTATAGCCAAGTGTTAGCACACTCAAAATATTTGGATTAGCAGGAGGTAGCAGCTAGGCCATCAGCTCTGTGACAAACATCAGCCACAGAAACAGCATCCCAGAAAATACTCAGTCCTCCTCAAGATGTCCCTATCCATAAAAATTGCAAATTTTCTGTTTCCTCTACATACTCATTAACCTCCATCCCTTGCATTCCTACATCCCATGAATAGCATCATAGGCCACCCTCTCCTTGCTCCTCCATCTGTTTTTGTGTGAAGCCTGCATTTCCTCCTTTCTTCTAGTAGGTTCCAAAACTACACTATCTCTACACTTTCCAGTTACTGTCTTAATCGCCTTAAGTTGGGTGGTCATTGCCTACTATTTTGGTTATTTTTTTCATGTTGCTGAGATCAATAGAAGCAGCTAAAGGGAGAAAAAAAAGTTGTTTTTTGTTTTTTTTCCTTATAATTGAGGGGATGTCGTCTGGCGTGACAGAGAGGACATGGTGGTCCAAGAAGTAGTTTGTGCTGTGTCTGTAGGCTGGAGGCAGAGAGAGGTAAGTGTTTATTTCAGCTGGTTTCTTAGTTTTTCTTCTTTTCTTCTGTTTTTGATTCCTGTTTCTATTGTCTTACCACCTTTGGTAGTTTGAATAGGAATCATCCCCTTAGGCTCATACAATTAAATGCTTGATCAGCAGGGAGTAGCACTTTTTTTTTAATTAATTAATTTATTTATTTATTTTTGTTTTTTCTAGACAGGGTTTCTCTGTAGCTTTGGTGCCTGTCCCAGAACTAGCTCTTGTAGACCAGGGGAGTAGCACTCTTTGAATGGATTTGGAGATGTGATCTTGTTGGAGGAAGTGTGTCACTGGGGGATTGGCGTTGAGGTTTCAAAAGCCCAAGCCACGCCCAGTTCTCTCTCTTCCTGTGGTCTATTGATCAGAATGATCTCAACTACTGCTCCAGTGGGTGAAGTGCCATGCCTGTGGTTGAGCTCCCTGCCTTGAAAATCTACTAACCTCTGAAGGCGCAAGCAAAACCCAATGCAATGCTTTCTTTTATGAGAGTTATCTGTGTAATGGTGTCTCTTCAAAGCAAGAGAACAGTGATGAAGACACCACCACTTTCAGAGTGAGTCTTCCGATCTCAGTTAAATCTTTCTGAAAACTACCCCACAGATGACGGCCTAAGGGTACCATTCTAAACAGAGTCTAGGAGACAGTTCTTGAGTGAATGGAAGCTGGCAAAGTCTACTCAGATAAGCTGTTCCCAATAATCTAGTCATTTTGGCCAGTTGCTCCAATTCTATCCTCTGTAGCACTACACTGTCACATATGTACAATGTACCGCTTTGGCCAACTCAACTTTGGCATCTACTGAATTCTAAGTCTTTGGTTTTCCATTTCGTATGAGAGCTATCACAGATAAAAATACTGTTTCAAATCTATATGCATTCCTTCTATTGATCTTTTGTATACCAACTCAATTTTCACACCCAATCAAAAAGCTTAAAAGGCAAGGGTAAAAAATTGTCTTCATAAAAAAATGAATGAGAAGGCTACTTATTGCAAGTCCAGAGAACAAGTACAGTCTTCGCCAAGAAGTCTCCTGCGACAGACTGGTGTCCTATCCAATTGGATGATTTATTTTCACCATGATAAATAGATTTGAGTAAATAATATCTTCGAAGATTGACTACATTTGTCAAAATGACACTTCTAAAATCAGATCAAACACTTTATTTTTCAGTTAAAAAGAAAGCGTAGATTGTAGATTCCACGAACAATCAACTCAACTCTGTGATTTAATATCTGCATAACCATCATAAACATAGCTTTTAAGCTATATTCTTATGTAGGCTGTCTATCCCTACTGCTAAAGTTGAGCTACATCAGTATCTTCATCCTAATGTGAGCTCCTTGGGAGACTATAGCCCCACCACTCCACTTTCTCTAGTTTGCACTGAGTTTCTTTCACAGGTCTCATGTTTGTGATGCTGGACAGAAACAGTCCATGCTTTAATCCACTGTACAAGGAAAACAGACTAGGAAACTCAAGCTTCTTATTTTATGTCTATTAAACCTACCATTAATTTTTGCAATAATGTTGAATGGATTTGCTTACTAGCAATGTCCTAAGAAGATATTCCACACTGGAAGGTTTCAATAGTAATAAAAGCAGAAGAGATGGAACAGAAGTTAAAAGTGATTATTGCTCTTTCAGAACTCTGGACTGGTATGTCATAACGGCCTATCCAGTTCCAGGAAACTGATGCTCCCCTTTGGTCCTGAAAGGTACCTTCTCATATACTCAGCACATACAAACACACACACACACACACACACACACACACACACACACACACTCACACACGCACACACACAGAGGAGCATAGCAATGTGTATGTGTGTATATATATATACATATACATATATGTATGTGTATATATTTAATTTTGTTATGTATATTTCATAATATTTATATTTATACATAATATTTATGTATATTTATAATATACAATTATGTATTAGATAATCTATGGGTATATATAATACATAATAAACATGTGATTTATTTATATGTACTATATATAATATATATCCATTGGAGGTTAGAAGTTTGAGATAACTTAGTTATTATGTTTATTTTTCCTAAGGCCCCTCTCAGTCTTTAAGGATTAGCCCCACCTCTAGGCCCACAGGCTGGCTCTGCTTCACATTTCCCTCTTTAGTCTCTTCCTATTTTATAGGAAGACATAGTGTATAGGATGAGGACACGTCTATTATATTATCTATTTTATAGGAAGACATAGTGTATAGGATGAGGACACGTCTATTATCTTATTTAGCTTCAAAGCCCATTAAAGCACCTACCTCCAAATGCAATCCATACACAAATGTTACCTAAATGTTATTGCTTAAACATAGGAATTTAGGTTCTGTTCATAATGGAAACTTGTTGGATGAATGATTTGGGTTGCTTTTCCTGGATACAGCAAATTCTCTAACCTCTATTTCTTTAGCTTTTTTTGTAGTTCAGTATTTTGAATATTTGCTTTTTTATTAGAAAGTCCTAAATATCCTTAGGAGAACATTATACCTCCTGTCCCCTTCACTAAACAGTTTTAAACAAGTAATCATTTGATAAAAAAAAATCCATTTTCAATATAACTTAACATTTCTCTCTATTTTATGTGATTTTCACCATAAACAGAACAAGTATTTTTAATTTATAATATGTAATAATGGTTAAGATTAAAGTACTAAGGTGGAAACAGTATAGTTTTACCAATCTTACTAAAACTAAGGTCATGATTTCATTTTAGTGAGTTTCAAGTGTTACGTCATTTATGTAGTGTGTTCTTTAACATTATTATTATTACTCCAGCTGACATTTTTTATTAAGATATATACTTTAGAACTCTTTCAATTTTATGATGTCAGTAGAAAAAATTGTTGGTTTGCTAAGTTAAAATGTCTCTCCTTTTTTAGTTGAAAACTTATTTTTTTTTTCTGATTTAAATTGCCACTTTGAACATCAGAAAACAAAAGGTGTGTTATACATGGAGGAGAAGCCGATACTCCCGGGAAATTCTCTGCGGTGATTTAGTGAGTGACTCATTTAGAAAATGATGAAGTTAAGGAGTTATAAGTATTAAGATCCATTTGACTTGCCATTTGCCTAATTTGCTAGAGAGATTTTCAGAGGTTTCTCAAATTGCCTGAGTCACAATGGAAAGAAAATATGTGTGACAGTTTTTTTTTTATTGTTGTTCTTGTGGTGGTTTTATTGCCATTGTATTTTTAAATATAAGCAGTTTGCATAGTATTAGGAAAATGCCTAGGGCCACGGTACATCCAGTGGTTTACATTTCCATCACTCATATGTACAAAGAGAGGATTATTGCTGAAATAGTTTTACATGGTTGCACACAGCAACTTTCTGCTATACATGTTAGCTTGCAGCACTAGCTACAGAAACAGGTTCTAAATATATTATCTCTGGCAGTATAGTATGAGAAAATATTTGATATTTAAAGAGAGACTGCATTCCTTATTTGTTCATTTTTCATCTTTTCATTTATTCACTGGTTATCACATGTCTCTCAAAGGACAAATAATGACCCCTCAACTGTGTGTAATCTAGAGTCCTGACCCTTGCAGTGGAGTATTTAGAGGACAGCAGCTGCTCTTCTGAACATTAATTTTTCTATATATTATCATTTATTGTTAAAGGAAGATGGGTAGAGATGAAGAAAAAAGAGAAAGAGAGAAGACAGGAGGAAGGAGAAAGGCAAAAGCTTGAACTGTATTTTTCTGGGATGTGTGTAATGTAGCCAGATGTCTAATTACTCAAGTTACAGAGAATTTTTTTTCTATTAAAAAAATAAATACTTTGAGCTTTAAAATAAAGTTCATTTTTGAAAGTTTGGTTATTTTGAACATCATAGAAATATCTTGACACTAAGTTTGGTATTAATGAATTAGTTGCCCTTTAAAATGAAACTATTTGCCAGTTTCTTTCAAAAGTGATGGTAACTTGAGGTTACTATCTGTCCTTCGTTACTATAGGGATAGTGTTATAGTGCAGAGCCAGCGAGGCAGAGAGCACATCAACACACTGGGTTCTGTTCTCCTTCCTTCTGTGAATGACTCAATAGCTCTATCAAGCTAAGGAGAATTTCCTGCTTCTATCATTGGATTGATCTAACAATGATTGTTGATGAATTATTATGAGAGGAATCAATACCTAAAGATCCCATGGTGAAGTCTTGAAGTCCATGTTGCTGCATTCCTGGGCACACTGCAAATCAGGCTGCTTTACTGCTACTTTTTGCTGTGCTGACCTGAATTAAATCCTTCCCTTCTACCCAGAACCCACAGATATGGTGGAACGATACCACTTCAACTAGGCCATTCTGTATGAAGAATGAAGATAGGTCAACCAAAGTAACTGTGTCATATGGAGAGACATTCCATGTCAGAAAATAGTCTTACTGTCATTCCAAAGGAAAGCTAACTCTGGACAATTTTGAGCCTAGTCTTTTAAGACTATGCCTAAACTGTAATCTGAAATGCTAAAATCCCAAAACATCAAAATTTGTGAAACTGAGATCCCAAAATTAGCATACTAAATGTTAACATACTAACTCCCAAAGAATTAACATACTAAATGTCAAAACTCTGATATTTCCAAACTTTATTTTTTGTTGACAAAAGAGAATATAAATGGAATTGAGAGACAATTCCAATGAATGAGTTTATAGGTTTTTCAGTTATATGAATTTGTTGAAGGAGCTGCGGGTTGAATTCCTGCTGCCCTGCTCACAGCTGCCTGGCTAGCTTATGCCCTGAAATAACAACACACAAACTGTATTCATTTAAACACTGCCTGGCCCATTTCTATTAATGTGTGTAGCACCAAGGCGCACTTACCAGGAAGATTCTAGCCTACGTCCATCCTGGGTAGGCACTTCATCACATCAGCCCGGGAGAGGGGAGCATCTACAGGGTGTCTCAGCTCACTTCCCTTCTTCCCAGCAGTCTGTTCTGTTTACTCCACCCACCTATGTTCTAACCTACCAGGGCCAAGCAGTTTCTTTATTAATTAACCAATGACCTTCCTCCATCATGAATTCTTATAAAAGAATTAAAGTGGCAGCTGTCAGTCACAAAGGACACTGAGACATAATCCCACTCACTGAGACCTATTTGAGTGAGAGGACCTCAAGGTCATTGTTGGGCATTGATGAAGATAAAAGTCTATGTCTTGCTTGGTTCTGCAGCTGTTCAGTCCTAAAGAAACACACAGAGGCTTACATTTATTATAAACCACCTGGCCTATTAGCTCAGGCTTATTATTAAGTAGCTCTTACAACTTAAATTAACCCACAATTCTTGTCCATATATAGACACGTGGTTTGGTACATTTTCTCAATGAAGCATTCTAATTTTGCTTCATCTACATTTGGGAGACAACTGTGTTTCTGCCTTTTTCCCTCCCAGAATTCTCCTAGTGTGGTTGCCCTGCCTATACTCCTAGTCTGGCTTCTGGCCAATCCGTGTTTTATTAAACTAATATGAGTGATAAATCTTTTGGGACTTTAAGCTGTAGAGACTTTTGAATTGCAACACTCACTAGTATGCCATTTATTGTAATGCCCGAGTTGAACTCTAATGGCAGTGTGGTGATCGATTGTGGGCAAGCTGTACTTGTTCACCTTAATCCCCACAAAACAACAAGCAAAAAATGAAAGACATGGAACTATTTGTGCTAGCTAGCTGAATGACCTCAGAAGAGGATTTGTATATCAAATACCTCATGATAATGAGCACCCTGATTAGAGCTTTGTAAATCCTTGAAAAAGAGACAAGCTGAGCAAAGCCCAGTTGTTTGACCCACGGAAGCTGAGATAATAAACATGTCCCTTCTTAAATGTCTGTGTTTGTGGCAATAGGTTGTGCAACAGGAGAAAACAGCTGTGTATATAAATATGACAGTATGAACAATTCTTATAATTTCATGGTTAACTCAATGCACAATATTTTTGCAAGAATGTTTCCTTTTTTAATTTTAAAATGATTCTACAAAATGATGAACCATATTTTCTTTAAGTTGTCTTGGGCTTTTGTACTTTAATTTGTAATGAATGTTGTTCTTTTGATTTTGAGACAGGGTTACTGTCAAAAACTCAGACTGATTTCAAACTCGTTGTCTTCTGCCTTAGTCCCTGGGGATGTTAATCTTATAATCTGCAAGACGGGTTCAGATACAGAATCAAAGTATTGAAAGTATATAGTATATTTTGGACACATGCTTATGAGGGCATAATTAAAATGATATGTTCTCATCTACTCCACTCCTCAGGTCTTGTGTTGTGTTATTCAAGGAGAGTGATGTGAGGAGACAGTGCATTTGTCTTGTCTCTCAGAGAAACTGTGCAAACTTAGGACTCTCATCCCTGAGAGTCTGCGATCCTAACTAAGTCACTGTGAGCATGTGCTCTGTATATTAGCTCTGCTTTCTGCAAGCAGGGGTCACTCTCCATTATAGGGAAACCACCATCAAATGCATATACAAGCGAAGTGCTACCAACTTAGTCTGTAGTTAAGCACAGCAGTCACTGTCAGTGTTCCACATTGGTTTTCTGTAAAATAAAGAAACACCTTTAATTTTCTGAGCCCAAGGGAAATAGACACATTGTCAGATATTTAATATTCCCAGTTTTAAAGCCTTGGCTCATCTACACTTCTGGATAACAAGTGACTTCAGAGAGTATGTCCATCAGATAATGACTTAATTTGTTTGGATATTCCCAGCTGAGTCAAGAGCCAGAGCTCTCCTGAAATGTCTCATTGATTATTTTGTTCTAGAACTCAACCAAGCAAGTTAAGAGAGTCTAAACAATGTTATAGGTAGCACAAGGACCACTATGCTAATTGTAGTTGAAGTTTTGGAGGAGAGTATGCTCTGTGAAAGAGGCCAAAAACAGAAGGGCTAATCTTTCATATGTGTTCAGTCTTTAGACAGCTGAAGTGACAGACATAGAAATAAATGAGAGTTAATAAGGTCTGAAGTGGCGATGCTCAAGCCAGAAGGAGGAGGTGTTGGTTATAGGGCACAGTTTGATCCAGGTGAGAGGAACAAGCTCTGGAGACTTGTCAGGTAGCATCTGAACAGTGCACTTGTGATAATGTCCACCTGAAATGACTAAGAGAGGCTCAGCATGTTGCTTAGCTTTAGTCAACAATTCTTTAAAGTCTTTATTGTCTTATTCTTTAAAGTCTGTATTGGCTCCATAATATATACATAATATATACAATTTTGTCATATATATATATATACAATTTTGTCAGTTGGAAACAACTTTTAGATCAGGAATAATAAAGAAATATACAATTGGAGTTTCATTAGGTTCTAGGGAGTACTTTTGAGAAGAAAACCAATTTTAATTTGTTGAATTAAAGGTCATCATTAAACTGTGGCCCAAAGACAAAAAAAGTGCTCTGAGTGCCAATTAAGAAGGCCTCATGTCAATTGTTTTCAAATTTGGCCCTCAGAATATAATGTAAGATGTAGACTTGATGGTTGTTCATTAGTCATTCTTCTGGGATTCACCCTGATGGCATTGGAGAAGCATTTTATGCCTATTTACAATATGATAGGTTTGAAGGAATATAAACAGGGTTTGTCCTTTGGACCCTGAAAGTCATTTCCCTGTTGTTCCCCTCAGTTCTGTCTGTTTCCCAACCTTCAATGCCTGCAGCTTCCTGTGTTACTTTTTTCTTCAGCGTGCAGTCTCGTCCTTCTTTTGTAAATCACATAAAGCAAGACTTGGCAGGGAAGACACTGCTCTCTATTGCAGTTCTAGACCCTGGGCAAGACCTTGTGTGTGTGTTAAGCTTGTGGCTACTATTCTTATCTAAGACATTTTATTGAAAAAAATATTCTGTTCCTAGAACACGGAGCTCATGTTCTTCACTTTCAGATGAATGATTGATTGCCCCTGTTATTTAAATAGTACTTAAATTTTCATACCTATATAGCCAGGTAGGAAAATAAATATACCATGAGGGCAACAAAACAAACTATGAATCTCTGTGATCAGTATACTTCTCCAGTGGATTTGGACAACCTAATATATTCTGGGAACTTTCAGCACTGCTTACCTGCCCTTGAGAATATTAATGAGTGAGTTTCAAGCATATATATATATATATATATATATATATATATATATATATATATATATCCATATACAGAGATGGGCAATATATTCTGTGTTATTTGTATGTTTGTTATTTATTTTGGGGAAAAGTCAGTAGTCCAGACTGCTTCAGAGTTATTAGGTACTGAGGATGGTCTTAACTCTTGATTCTTCTGCCAACACAGGAGAAGAGCGCTGAGCTTACACAAGTTACCTGGGTTGTCTGCCCTACAGGGTGTAAACTCAAGGCTCCCTCCATGCTCTGCCAGCACTCACCAAGTGAGCAGTGTCTGCAGCATAAATTCTGTTTACATTAAATCCAACTGTAATTAAAGAAAATTTGACTCATTTTCTCACCACTCTGTAATATTGAGACTTATGGTGGTAAAAAACTGATGTATATGTCACTGTAGACACTACATGACAAATATGTAATTAAAATTCAAACCTGCTTTTTGTAGTGAAGGGTTCATAGCAGTTCTTACTCGTCACGCTTTACATCAATTCTTCCTGTTCTTCTTCCTTTCTTTTTAATCTACTGCTTTAATCTTTGCTTCTCTGTGTTTTCTAAACTGTTGATTTGCCCTGTAACTGTAATTGAAAATCAGCTGTGATTAAAGACATCAGCTACAACACTGCCACCAGCTAACTTAATACTGACTCTGACTTATGACTTATGTTCCAAATAAACACATTGTGGGCATGATCACATTTTTGTTGGGTGTGCACAGATAAGTAGTTCCGGAGTGACAACGTTCATGGAGTTCCAAAATGGCTCACAAGACTTCAGTCCTCTGACCAGCCTGAGTTACTCTCTTCATTCCTCTGATGGCATGCTTGAGCAAAGCAGTATGAGGAAGGAACTATTTGCTAAGGCTCCTGGTTTGTAGAGATCATCTACCATGGTGCAGAAAGTACGATGGCAGGACCTTGAGACAAGCTGCTTCCTTAATCAGAAAATAGAGAAATTTAAATACTGTTGATGGTAAACCTCTACAGAAACACCTCCCAGACATGCCCAGAACTGCATCCCTTACATGATTGTAAGTAAAGTCGAGCTGATTTTCATGGTTCCCTACCATACCACCTGCATTTCAAGTGAAAATGTTTCCCTGTTACAGAAGATGAGAAATGAATGCAGTGTATTATTTTCTCTCACTACTCTTTCCCCATTCCTTCCCGTTCACTACATCGTTTCCTCCTGGATTTTGTCTATAACAACGTTGAGAACTATCTTCATCCTACAAGGACCAAAAGAATGTTATCCTTAAATTTTAATGACACCATCTTCAGATAGGTATATGACCTCCTAAGCACAGATTCTTCTACAGACTAGAGACCTTAGGGTCCTTAAAGATATAGAAGGAAAGCAAATGAAATAGCATGATAAAAAATTGTTTTCCAATATAGATAAATATATTAGAGATAAGATTGATTGATTTATGTTAGATAATATATATATTTAGATATTGAAATAGACAGATGAACAGACAGATAAAAATGTTGTTGTTAGGCTTTGTTGAATAATTTGAGATGCAAGGTAAAGAAATGAGATTTTGGTCAACTATTGAAAAGACTGAATTCTGGTTTAAAAAGAATGTGACAACATGCCTGGCTTGTTAATGCTTTAAGGACTTGAAGAAATATGTATGTACTAGTGGATTAATATCAAAAAAAGTGAATTAATTTGTTCCAAATTTCTTCACAGTTTTCCAAAATAGCAACAACTACTGAGTAATGAATGAATTTTGTACAAAATGTTTTGGCAGAATAACATCTAGATTGATATTCAGATTAATTTAAAGTCATATACTTTATTAATTAAATGCTTTTATTTAACTCCAATATAATAAATAAAGAACTGCTCTATTTTCTTCTATCCTGATACACTCTGTGCCCAGATGAGCCCTAGGCCTTGCGAGGTCCACAGTGAATGATACCAGCTTCTGGTCAGAATGTGACTGATTAGCAAGTGCCAGAACATGAGCCCTCGTCAGTCAGAATATCTGTCAGGCTAAATGAAGACCTTGTCTCAGAACTGTGACAGCGACAGTGGTGAAGTCTGGCCTGATGTGCAGAATCTTCTTGGCATGGTCTTAGTGCCCAAAGGGAAGACTGAAACAGGCATTGAAGGAAAGTGATGAATGTTTTGAATATTATTGAGCAGACATTTCTGGTTTCAGCATTGCCTGAGCCGATGTTTCTATTGCTGCAATGAAATAAAACAGCCCAAGAGCAAGCTGGGGAAGAAAGCATTTATTTGGCTTAGGTTTTCACAGTTCATCATTAAAGTCAGGAGCAGAACTCAAGCAGGGCAGGACCCTAGAGGCAGGAGCTGATGCCGAGGCATGGAGGATCACTGCTTACTGGTTTGTTCAACATAACTTGCTTAGCCTTCTTTCTTTTAGAATCCAGGACTACCAGGCCAGAGATAAGACCACCCACAATGGGGTGAGCCCTCCTAGATCAATCACTAGTTAAGAAAATTATAGGCTTGCCTACAGCCCGATCTTATGGATGCTCCCTCCTCTCGATGACTGTAGCTTGTGTCAAGCTGACATAAAAAAAGACATAAAACTATCTACACAGCAATGTAAAAGCTAAACTTCAGATAAAAGATCATATGGCATGCTATCAAAAATTCTAATGAATAGGAGCAGTGAGATGCCTCAGAATAAGGGACTTGCACCAAAGCCTGATGAACTGCCTGTGTTCCAGTCCCCAGATTAATGTGGTTGAGAAGACTAATTTCTACAAGTTGGTTTTGACTTCCTTGAAATTGCATGCATGTGGGGACACACACACACACACCCACGCACGCACACACATGCACATACACACACGAAATTTAAAAAAAAATCTAAAGAAAAAATGTTTTAAAAGTCTTCCATAGCTGCATTATTCACTGATTTCAGGAACAAGTACCTTCATTTATAGTGTAAACTTTCC
Source organism: Microtus oregoni (assembly GCF_018167655.1). Classification (NCBI taxonomy): domain Eukaryota; kingdom Metazoa; phylum Chordata; class Mammalia; order Rodentia; family Cricetidae; genus Microtus; species Microtus oregoni. The sequence goes on from NW_024543069.1 coordinate 48,316,922, forward strand.
AGAACATTAATTTCATTTCATTTTCAACATAAAGTTGTATTCAAGTACCTTCTCTATGTATTTACCAGAAAGTTGACTAATAGAATTTGTGTAGAGATTTTTCTAGTTTGAGTTTCTCTTGGTTAATCTTGCCTTTCAATAAGGAGTAGAAACACGGAAGAACTGCAATGGAGCATTATGGCCGTGAGAGCAAACGGAAGACACGGCAGTGGCTCTACAGAGTGTGCTCCCATCCCCAACATATTATTTTCCTTTAAGACCTCAGTCTTTGCAAAATGTCTCTAGAAAAATGCGATTGCATCAGTGCCTTGAAAGTTTAATGCACAGATTTAAGGTTACGTAAATCTAAGCAATGAGCATTTTTTAATTGAAAAAGTAATGAAAAGTTAGGATTTCTTAAAACTACAAGTTGTGGAATTATTAAAATGATCGTATATGTATGGACCTCTGAGATATGGTGCAGAGTTGACTGCTTAACATGATTTCCTTGTTAGAATCTCTTTCTCTCCCCTTCTCCCTTTCTCCTCTTCTCTCCCTGCAGAGACAGACTGGAGTTCTCTGTGTAGTTCTGGCTGTCCTGGACCTTGCTCTAGAGAGCAAGCTGGCCTTGAACACAGATATCTGCCATCCTTTGCCTCTCCAGTGCTGGTGTTAAAGGCATGCACCGCCATACTTGGCTGAGCATCTTCTAATTGGAGAGTGTTATCTCAAACAGTAAAGAATAACAAGTATTAAAGTCTGTGTTCCTCATTTGGTTCATCAGTTAAGTGGAAACTAACTGTTCAATTCAGTTTCAATGAAGATTTAGTTTTATTGTTTCTTATCACGTCTTCTAAAACTAGAATTGTGCTAAGGTATATTGTTGTTGTAGCTGTTACCATTTTGTATTGAATCTTTTACTTACATCCAAATATCTACATTAAAGAATACACTCTTGGAGAGTGATATTTTGTCTTCTGTTTGAGGGATTCCACATACGGAAATGCAATGCCTTATCTAGAAAAGTATCCAAACCCAATTTCTCTATTTTATTGAGTTAAGAATAGGCTAATGATAGCTTAAACAGCATTTATCATTATACAAGGGCATTTTAAACAATTTTTTTTAGGCAACACAGATCCAAGTTCTAATCTATTCCCACCACTGAACCATGGGGAAGTTTTTAAAGTATGATATTCCCTAAAGATTATGTTGATTAAAACAAATTGTAGTAATGCATTTCTAGTTCAGTCCATACTCACACATATTTCTGATATGCCCTAGGAAACAATAAAAAGAAATAGTCAAAATATAAAGCTGTAGGTCGGTCATAAGCCAGGTAGTATATCTAGCACTCCCTCTGCTTAAACAGAAATCAAAGGGGAGCAAAAACTGTGTTCATGTTTGTAAGCAATCTTCCAACTGTATCCCAATTGAGTTTAAGTCTGGCTATTTTGGTCACAAACTGGGCAGTGACTCAGAACCTCTGGTTCTGTAAACAGTGACATTGACAGAACCTCAGAACCTGCCAGAAATGCAAATGTACAGGCATCACATCCAAATCCAATGAAGCAGAAATCCTGAGAATGGGGGCTCACGGTCTGCTGTAATAATTCCTCAGAGGGTTTCAATGCACGTCTAGTTTGGAAGGCACTGAAACAGAGAAAGGGGCTGATATCAAGCCTTTATGGCGAATACTCATAAATTCCAAGCTCCACAGCACCTGCCTGGAAGGAATTTTAGAAATCAAAAGTGAACATGATAAAGTTGAATGTATTTCGTAGAGGGCAAGTGCTTACAATTAAAGAGAAAGGTAATTTAAAAGAACATTAAGGTTGGCATGCCTTGGTCCCAACCATTATTCAATCATAAGCAATACAATGCAGCAGGCAAAAATTTGTGAACATATCTTTAAACAATGACAATAAATATTTAGGAAATATTTGGAGATGTGATTTATTCAAATCAGTTCATTGGTGATACATTAAAAATGTGGAGAAGGCAATACCCTCAGCCACTTCCTCAGGTCATGGACTTTGGGGAATGAGGAAGTATTTTGAGAAATTAAGGTCTCCTAACAGCATAGACTCCTAAGATCATACATTCCTATGGTGTGCCATCACTTCTAACACATTCTCCTGGAGCTTAGAGAGAAAAAAGAGGGAGAGGAGAGAGAGAAATAGAAATAGAGATACATAGAAAGAAAGACAGACACAAAGAGAAAGAGGGGAGAGAGAGACAGAGACAGAGAGAGAGACACACACAGAGAGACAGAGAGTCAGAGACAGAGAGACAGAAACAGAGAGACAGAGAGAGAGAGACAGTGGATAAGGGCACTGGCTGATCTTCTAGCATACTTGCTCAATTCTGAACACCCAAATGGTAGCTCAGAACCATTTCTAACTCCACACACAGGAAACCTGATTTCCTTCTTCTGATTTCGGTGGGCATCAAGCATGCACATGGTGCACAGACATCCATGCAGACAAAACATTCATACAACCAAATAGAAACAAATCATCTTTCTATTGTTTAAAAGGTTATTTCATGTGGTTTTATTCTTCATAAATTAGTAAAGTTAAGAAAGGTTTGTGAAAGGAATAGAACAATTTGTTGGGGTAAATTATTTAAACATTGAAAAGTCCAGCAAGGGAATTGACTTTATACTGTTTGTGGATCTGAGTTTTTGTAAAGCAAGAAGGAGCACAAGAGGACATCAGCTTGCTAAAAAAGAACATCAGCCTGATTGCTGTACAATAATAGATTAAAGGGAAATTTACTTAAGGTGGAAAAAAATTCATAGATTCTTTTTTTTTGTTTTTTTTTTAAATTTATTTATTTATTAAAGATTTCTGTCTCTTCCCAGCCACCGCCTCCCATTTCCCTCCCCCTCCCCTAATTAAGTCCCCCCCACCCTCAGACTGAAAAGCAATCAGGGTTCCCTGTCCTGTGGGAAGTCCAAGGAACACCCACCTCCATCCAGGTCTAGTAAGTTGAGCATCCAAACTGCCTAGGCTCCCACAAAGCCAGTACGTGCAGTAGGATCAGAAACCCAGTGCCATTGTTCTTGAGTTCTCAGTAGTCCTCATTGTCCGTTATGTTCAGAGAGTCCGGTTTTATCCCAGGCTTTTCCGGACCCAGGCCAGCTGGTCTTGGTGAGTTCCCAGTAGAACATCCCCATTGTCTCAGTGTGTGGGTGCACCCCTCATGGTTCCTTGCTCGTGCTCTCTCTCCTTCTGCTCCTGATTTGGACCTTGAGAATTCAGTCCTGTGCTCCAATGTGGGTCTCTGTCTCTGTCTCCTTTCATCGCTTGCTGAAGGTTAATATTCAGGAGGATGCCTATATGTTTTTCTTTGGGTTCTCCTTATTTAGCTTCTCTAGGATCACTAATTATAGGCTCAATGTCCTTGGTTTATGGCTAGAAACCAAATATGAGTGAGTACATCCCATGTTCCTCTTTTTGTGTCTGGCTTACCTCACTCAGGATAGTGTTTTCTATTTCCATCCATTTGTATACAAAATTCAAGAAGTCCTTGTTTCTCACTGCTGAATAATACTCTAATATGTATATATTCCATACTTTCTTCATCCATTCTTCCATTGAAGGGCATCTAGGTTGTTTCCAGGTTCTGGCTATGACAAACAATGCTGCTATGAACATAGTAGAGCATATACTTTTGTTGTATGATAAGGCCTCTCTTGGGTATATTCCCAAGAGTGGTATTGCGGGGTCCAGGGGTAAGTTGATCCCGAATTTCCTGAGAAACCGCCACACTGCTTTCCAAAGTGGTTGCACAAGTTTGCATTCCCACCAGCAATGGATGAGTGTACCCCTTTCTCCACAACCTCTCCAACAAAGGCTATCATTGGTGTTTTTGATTTTTGCCATTCTGACAGATGGTATCTTAAAAATTCATAGATTCTAAATAAAGTCCAAATAAGACAATAAGGCCAGAGGAGTGCCAAAATGCTATAGGATACAGTACAGACAAATTGCTTTGGAAATATGTATTTGACAGCTCTGTGCAACAGTTGCACATACAAATAAAAGAATCAGGAATGATGGGGCAGAATGCCTGCCGAAGTGAAGCAACCTACACACACTAAAGACTTGTATCTTCCGTATTCACTCGTTCATTTACTTATTTGATTATTTTTATGTTTGAGGCAGAGTTTCTCTCTATTGCCTTGACTGTCCCGGATCTCACTTGGTAGTCCAGGCTAGCCTCCAACTCAGAGATTTAGCTGCCTTTGCCTCCCAAGTATTAGGATTAAAGGCATATGCTACCAACACATGCCAACAGCATTCCTAAGTATTGTTTTTAACTATATTTGTAATTTTTCAATTGTCCTAATATGCTAAATATTTTGTCTTCATTTAAGTAACATTGCTTAAAATTTCTCTGTGGAGACTATGAAAATAAATTTATGTGTGAAAACATAACTTAGTGTTGTATGTCAGGAAACCAATTTACTAAAGAATAGTTTTATCCTTATCATGTTTCTTGTGGTTTGTGTCCCAGAATTAAATCTCTGTGAATACAGAATGACATCCCTTTCAAAAGCACCTCTCTTAGATCTCAAATCCATTTTGTCTCTACTAAATCAAGGGTACTGATTTAATGTTTCTTAATGTCTTGGAAATAAATGATATTTTCAGTGTCTTACCAGCTATCTATTGTCATATTGCCAATACTGTGGTTTCCCTGGCCTCCTTATATCATAGCTGAAATACTTATTTTATTCGTTATGATCTATAGAAAATAATTTGCATGTTATCCATTATTAATCCCTACCTATAGGAAGGAAATAAGAAAATGAAGCCTTGAGTCTCTCAGGAAAAATATTGTCCGAATCAACCTAGAAAATTTTACATACAAAATTATTAGATGGACTTGGAGAGTCTATTTTCTTTTTATAAAACTTCCATGTAACAAAGTTTTAGAAAGAATCCTTAAATATTTGCTATTTGTTTTAATCAGCATAGTTTATTAAAACTTGTATACATGAAAAACTGAAAGGTGTCAAGAGTTGATAAATGAGGAAAACTAAACTTTATATACAGAGGGCAAGTTTTATTAACTACACATGGCTATAGATATTTATGTAGGGAAATATACATTTTCCTGCTCTACTAGATTAGTGGCTCTTAACCTTATTAAACTATTTGAGCTTTTGAAGCAAGACTAACAGCTGTTTCTATTCGCATGAGATTCTGACTAACTGGTTTAAGGGAATGTGGAAGCCAGCAGTTAGTATTGTTTAGACCTGTTGCATGTGACTATTTGGAGTCTAAGGTACTGTATAAATGTAACTATCAACACAGAAAATGTACCATTGAGTCAAAGCAAAACCTTACTCTTTAATAGGTGTCAATATATTACAATCAATGAACATATAGTCATTTTTTCTTATGTCTTATATACAAGTAAGCAGTATCTAGGAGAACCCACACAAACTCCCCTTTCTTTATTGTGGACACAAATATTGGAAAAATAAACAGGGAAATTAGATTTATGAAGCTGATAGGTACAAACATCTATGATACTTTCACCTTATGTTTGGGTAGAGAAAATATCTATTATTTACTCAGTGAAAACAGTGAGTTTGTACTGAGTAGCCAGTATTTGTCACACTGACATCCCTACAGGACAATTCTACTTACAAGAGACAGGCCGAATTTCCATTATGGAAGTTACATCTATGAAGTAGAGTTAAAATTTGACAGTCAATAATTTAATATTATTGCTTCATTTTCTTTGTATATTTATAGGTTACCTATGAATTTCCACTTCCAAGATATAAATTCCGTTTTACAACAAACAAATTTAAATAATTATAAAATCCAAAAAAAAACTGATGGAGGTAAATACCCAGTTGCCCCAGTTATGAAAATATAACATGAGTGATGGATAATTGACCACACTCTCAGCACCCACATGTGGTCCCTGAGACAGTTTAGTGGTAAAAAATTGTCAGAGAAAAAAAAAATTGTCAGAGGACCCAGTTGGGAACTTCGTATGTGTTTATGAAAGTATATACTTTTGAGGGATTTTATTTCTATTCAGCATATGTTTTAGATTTTGTATGAGAACATTCGGCATCATTCAGTAGAATCAGATACGTCCTGCATCTATTCTGAAACTCGACACTCCAAATGCAAAACAACAAAAAGCTAGAAGTCAGATGAAGGAGAAAGATGCCAAAAGAGAATATGCAATTAAAAGATGCATTTGTGCAGAAAGAGACCAAAAAAGGTTGTTCTTGATTAGAGACAGTGGAGCAGAAGTGTTATCGTTTGGTTGAGAGAAGAGTCATGTAACAATAATCGTTCTGAGTTGGTATTATGTTAGAAAGAGTAGCTGTCAGATTGTCATCCAAGAGCTTTCTGTGTGTGTGACTAAACCAAGCCTAGAGAAAAAGTACCTGGAGATGCACAGAGCTCCCAGACAATGTCTTCCCCGATCATCACTGGGAGGCATATCTGACTCTTTCCAAAAAGATCAACATTAAAATTGACCTAAAACTGCAAATCATTAAATGAAACACAATTCACTATTCTATTTTACTGATTACAATACAGTGGCTTTAATATATATATATATTTTTCAGAATGAGTTGTTGGAAAAGTTAAGTTTAATGACCTGTCAATGTTTGGTGTTTGGTGCAAGACTTAATAAATTGTACCAACTATGATAAAAAAAAGCATAGAATACAAGAAAAATAAATTTAAGGGCAATCAGGACTATATATATATATATATATCTCCATATATATCCTTGAGACATATAAAGTTTGACCTATATCTCTTCTTAGACAGATCTGAAGATTAGATTTTTCCAATTATTGTATAATAAATGTTGAGAAATAAAAAAGATTAGTTTTGTGATATAATCTTTGTTGTTTGGAAGAGTGCAATTTCTTAGGTTTACTAACAATGAAGTAGGACCTATCTTCTTGTCTATTTTAAATTATAGTAAATATTTTAAACTCACAAGATAATGGATCTTATTATTTTGGCAGAGATAGCATCTATTATTGGGTAAACAGTATGTTTCATATACTTTACTATTATGCCTTACTTATACTAACTTAGACTATGTTTTACACACTTTAACACAGAGAACTTTATTCCAGAGACTTTATGCTTTGTTTCATTCAGATTATTCTTTAAATTTATGAATACATGTGCCAGTTTTCAGTGACAAAAGAACAATTCTTAAATTCTTAAAACTTGTGTTGTAAAAATGATATTCAAAATGTAAAACTGTTTTATAATTTGCCACTTAGAAATTAAACAAATGTATTGACTCAAAAGATATTAGTCAACCTTAACATGATAATTAAGGATATGTCACTCATATTCTTTATATATCTAAATATCTCACCATAAGGAATTTTTTTTGTGTGAATTATAGTGTTCTTTTAGATGTGCATCTAGAAAAGCAGCAAGCCAATCATCCTGCCTTACTTTTTCCAAGCCAGCCTATGATGTCGGATGTCCTTCTGTATGTGTGTTGCTTTATTGGTTGATTAATAAAGCTATTTTGGCCAATGGCTTAGCAGAGAAAAACCAGTAGGGAAATCTGAACAGAGATATATAGAGATAGTATGCAGGAGTCAAGGAGACACCATATAACTGCTGAAGGAGACAGGAACTGAAACCCTTCCTGGTAGGCCACAACCTCATGCTGATACACAGATCAATAGAAGTGGATTAATGTAAGAGGTAGTTAGGAATATGCTTAAGCTATCAGCCAAGCAGTATTGTATTTAATATAGTTTCTGTGTGATTATTTGGGTCTGGGTGGCTGAGAAACAAATGAGCAATCTCCACTAACAAGTCTATTTCCAGCTTATTAAAGATACTTGTCATAGATAACCAGCATATTTCAGGCAGGAATAGTGGACCAGAGCACACAATCATTAACATTGTATAACAACTCTCAAACTCCTTTCTTGTGTGTAATACTAAGTCAGAAATCAGAAATGAAATCTAATACTGAAGCGAACAAGAAATTGGGTTTGTAGAGAGCTGGGATAGATCTGAGAGGAATTGGGAGAAGATCAATATGATCGAAGTATGTTGTTTGCAATTCTCAAATAATAAATATTATTTAAAACAAACACAAACAATAAGTTGTATTAGAATTTAGTCCCTGGGAGTCAGATAAGAGGGATTAATGTAGGTTGTGCTTAGTCTGAAATAAATAGGGAATTCTGTCAATATCACCATACAACCTTCATCTGATGGATGGAGATAGAGACAGAGACTCACATTGGTATACTGGACTGAGCTCCCAAGGTCCAGTTGAAGAGCAGAAGGAGGGTGAAGATGAGCAAGGAAGTCAGGACTGCAAGGGGTGCATCCACCCACTGAGATGGTGTGACCAAGGCCAGCTGGACTGGGACTGATGGAGCATGTGATCAACCTGGACTCTCTGAATGTGGCTGACAATGGGGGCTGACTGAGAAGCCAATGATAATGGCACTGGGATTTGATTCTACTGCATGTACTGGCTTTTGGGATCCTAGTCTGTTTGGATGCACACCTTCCTAGACCTGGATGGATGGGGTGGGGGGGCTTGGACTTCCCACAGGGCAGGGAACCCTGACTGCTCTTAGGACTGGAGGGAGATGGGGAGAGGGAGTGGCGGGAGTGGGAAAGAAATGGGAGGAGGTGGAAATTTTTAATGAATAAATAAATAATAAAAATAGGAATTCTGTGTCATCTAAAGCCAAGTAGTGGGACCAAGTCTTTATAAGCATAACAAAACAAACAAATTCTGAAACCAGCTACCACCAGTACCAAACACGATGATAACCTTGTGTACATGGAAAATTTCTTATGAGCTTGACACATCTTATTAGCTTATTATTTAACATCTTTCTTGATGTGCAGGAAATGCAAATAACAAAAGCATTGATTTGACACTCATGTGTTTTAGAAAGAGAATCACTACATTTTCCAGGAATATATCATCTCAATAATGTTTCTGAAAAGTGCAGATTGTTTGACATATCTGCAAAACCAATTCTGGAAATATCAGATCCCAACACATCTCTTTTTTTAGGTGTGTTAAGTTTATACCAATAGTGGAGTGGGTAGAGGACATAAAAATTGGAGTTCAACCTTATGCCAGGCTAAGCTAAGTAACTATCCAATTCAACATAAGGAACCCCTTCTTGGAGCCAAGTGGAGCTCTTAAAACTAGCAGGGAATGATGCCTTCTTTCATACCAATTTATATTGGGACACACCCTATTAATGACATATGCTTCTACCTCTATCCTAAACAAGGAAGTGTTGAGTGCCTTAAGAAAATAGTTTAGTGCTGACTTGGGCAACACTTATACTAAATCTGGAACAATAAGGAAAAAATTATTATAGTACTTACAGCAGCAATAATATGAAAATTTGTGAGTCTCTCATGTGTTTGAACGTGAAATTGGGTGAATAGGGATGTGGAGGGGATCTATTAAAAGTAGGAAGAAAAGAAAGAATATGAAAAAATATATTTTATGAAAAATTTTAAATTAAAAAATTAATAAAAGCTAGAGAGGAAATAGAAAACAATAAAATACCTTAAAAATCAATTTTCCCATTTTCGCTTCTTTGATTAAACCTAATCAAAATAATATTTCGACTATAGAATTCCCAGAAGTTCACAGTTATTCAAAATGCACATATTTAACTTAGTGTCTCAGTGCCTTCAGCTTTCTGTTCTGGTATGTTTGGGCATTCCTACTGCCTGGTGGGCTTGGCTTATGTGTGTTGGCATTCCTAATGTCTGATAGGCTTATCCCATTAATGTTGGTTTCCCTACTCTCTGCCGGGCTTGATCCATGTTTGCCTGCACAGGTTCCACTTTTCTATTTTTGTCTTTGGAACCCTCTATCTTTTATTGGTCTTGATAGTTGTAGTCTGTGGTGTGAGAGAAGCCAACATAGCCCTTTCTTTTGGATACTGCTGCTACAACTTAATATAGTTTTATAACTTGAGAATATAGGACATGATGGTCCCTTGAGAGACAGACTTAATTTCTGTACTTTTTAGTATTGTTGCTTTAATCTGTCTCGAGATTCACCTCCTCAGGCTGGAGACATAGAGCTGTTGGTAGAGTAGTTCCCTACAAGGCAAGAAGGCCTAGTGGCTGGATTCCCACTACCCCTTAAAACCAGGTCCAGGACACATACCTTTAATCCCAGAAGTTAGGAGGTGGCAGTATCTGATAATTGCAAGTTCAAGTTGTTTCCTGTAGTAAATGATACTATGTCTCCTCAAATACAACAATACCTCCCAAAAGATTCAGAAAAGTTTTTCACTCATGTAGAAGCCAACAATTTTAAAAGACAATAAAAGTCAAAACAAAATGGAGTGTGACAGGGACCAGTTAAGTAAATTTACTTCTAGAAAGAAGTGGAAACCCCAAAAGATGTGGGTTATGACTTTGCAGTGCTATCATTAAATTGTGAGTGTTAATCACATTAAATGTTGTGTCCTTCTAGATGAAGTAACAGCATCTTTCAACAGTAGACATGTTGAACTATAGATACCTTAATATATTTAGCATTCATCATTTCTGGGAAAGACAATCAGGCTATATCCTTGTGAGAACTGTAAGAGATCATTATAACAAAAAACCAAGTAAAATCAGTCTATAATTGTTACATTAACTATTCATTTTCTAAGATTAAAGAGCAGAGCCCATGCTTCCTTTACCTTAGACTTTAAGAAAATAGCATGTATAAAGGCATTGAGTCTATTTTCCCTGTAAGAATTTAAGATAAAGGTAATATATATTCTTTTTGTGGTCCACTGATCCGGCACTGTAAAAGTTTTCCAAAATTAGACTCATTTTAATAACATTTAAGTGGCTGACAGCAGCTAATAGGGAGAAAATTATATTCCTAAAAGGTGAACATTTTTTTTTCAATTTCCTCTCTAAAGATTCATCTTTAGAATTTTCTTTCTCGATTCCAGCTGTGCATTGCAGGAGTCATGGTCTGGACATTAATTAGTTACTTGGAATTAGAATTGCAGCTTACTGAAGACACCGTGTGTCCTGTACTGTTTCTTAGAGTCAGTGACTTAGTTGCTCAGGGATCAAGTCCCTAATCAGAACCACTGGTCACATTATTTTCATAGTAAAATGGAATGTTAACTTTATGCAAATGGAAATAACTTATTTGTGACTAACTTGTATTTATGAAGGCACTCAAAAATCAAGTTTATAATTGATAACATATGTTCTTAGCATTGTGAATATTTGCTCACCCGTTTCAGCTTCAGACACAGATATCTTTCACTTTTAGCATCAATATAAGGCTGTTATTACTTGATAACATTATGTGTTTCTGCAAGGGGTTTTAAGAAATACCTTTTCACCTCAAGTGGAGAATTGAATTTAGATTTGGTTACTTTCATTGGTTTGTCAGATATGTACATTTGGAAACATAAAGATAGCATTAACTTGTAGCTGGAAAGTTGACTTCATCAGAGGGCTCTACGATCTATTGAAATATAAATTACTTCTCCATTTTGCCATTCTTCCTGTTCTACAATGTGGGAGTGTACATAGATGTGCATTTATATCTCAGTTTGATTCAATGTGTTTTAATTGACTACCTTTCATGAATCAAGGTATTTGTTGTGAACTGGAAGGGAAAAATAGATATAGGACATGGTACCTACCTCTATAAGGAGAGCGCTTGTTTGTTCCTGGATGCTCAGCCCGGAGGTAACCACACAGAAACCATATTGCTTGCAATACTGTTCGGCCAATAGTTTAAGCGTATCTCTGGCTAACCCATATTTTAAATTTACCCATCTCCATTAATCTGTGTATTGCCATGAGGTTGTGGCTTACCAGGTAATCTTCTGGTGTCTGTCTCCAGCCAGGCTACATGGCTTCTCTCTTACTTCATCTTCTTTCCCCAGCATTCACTTTAGTTTTCTCCTGATATTGGCTGAAGCCAGCCTTCTTTATTCATTAATGGTAATCACAGCATACAGAGGTGAATCCCACATCACCTACCACTTAGGGATAGTAGTTCATTCAGAAAAGAAAAATGGATGAATGTATAGTGTTGTGGGAGAATGCTTTTGTACACAGTAAATTTTTGTCACTTGTATTGGTTTAATATAACAGACAGGGCAAACAGATTATGAGAGTTCTGGGAAGAGGAAAGGCAGAGATGTAGTCACAAGTCTGACACAGAGAAAGCAAGATGAGAATGCCACCAAGTGAAAAAAGACACCAAGCCATTTGGCTAAACATAGATAAAAATTATGTGTTAATTTAAGTTGTATGATCTAGTTAATAATAATCCTAAGCTAATAGGCCAAACAATTTATAATTAATATAAGTCTCTGTATGTGTCTTTGGGATTGAACAGCTGGGGGACCATGGGGGACAGGAACTTTTGTATACAGTATAGTGTGAATACATCCTGGTGCATAGCCTGTATTCAGTCTAAGTGAGTTTTTCTGAAGTCATTCTAAAACTATATATAAAAAAAAAATCTATGATGAAGATATAGATTTAGGCTTGAAAAAGTTTTATATAGAGAGGGACTGGTTAAAGTTTACCATCTTGAGTTTTCCAGTATTCTAACCCATATTCCTCACTGTATCTCAAGACTAGTCATTTGTTAACTATAAGGAAATGACCGTGAATGGTCATCACAATCAGTTTACTTTTTCATCAGAAATGTATAGCTTTTCCTTTGTTCTTGATTTTCTTTCACCCCTTTTATCTCCTGTGATGTACTGAATCAATACATTATGTTGCTTGAAGGAAAGAAAGCAGAAGTTTGATTTGATTTATAAGAATCAAAAATTAATGGCTATTATTTTATATTTCTAATTGAGAACTTATTAATACCATTAAAACCTACTGATCTTTTAAAGTTATCTTGTGAAGTAGAATTTATTTCACTATGCACATAAGGAAAGTAGATCATGGAGATACTGAAAATGGCTTACAGTAAAATAATCTCTACCTGGACTTGCTTTTCTTGGTTCAAAGAGGTTTTTCATTTGCTTCTTTGATTATTCTTCACAAAAGAAACATACTCCACTTGAAAAAAGATTATTAGCAATACTGGGGTCTTGAAGGTCATTTTAAAAAGCTTTAAACTGTCTATAATAAATAGTTTGTAAAATCATGATATAATAAATTTCTGTAACAAAGTTTCTCTCCTGTGGTGTCTAGAAAAGATTAATATGTTAATGTGTTTATAGTGGGTCTTCTCTTTGCTAGGGTATTGCTAGAGTTTAATAAAGAGGTTATAGGAATTGTACTGTTAAATGCCATTTTTTATGCTTAAACTTTGTCTGGCGTTGTTCTAATGACTTGACTTTAGGGTATTTACTATCCAAAAAGGTTCAATGAGGAAAGTGCTATTTTCATCTGTAAGATAGAGAAGAAGGCGTTAAGAATTTGTTTTTTGTAAAAACAGATCAGTAGGAATGTTTTGAGACCTGATGCTTCGTGATTATTGACTGTATCTCAACCCTATATGTCTTCTGCTGATGTTGGCCATAAGTCATGTGTACTTGGGCTTACTGTTGCTGGCTGTCTTGTCTGCTTCTGAATATGCATCTTCTTGTGAAGGTGTGTCATGTTTGGTATCCTAGGTGGTATCAAATTCCAGATATCGTACTTGGCGATTAGTAAATAGTCATTAATTGAATGAACAAAAATTCTAGATCTGTAATCTAAATAAATACAAAATACAAGAAGTCAAAAGAGAGAGGATTTGATGGGGAAACTATCAACTGATAGTTTAAACCAATCACATCTAGTTAGGGTGTGGCCACCTAGAGCCCAGGTAGAAAAACCTGGGGATGTAGGTGCACGCTCTCTCTTCACGGACCTATCGGATTTCGGAGCTCCCATAGTGTAAGTTTCCCCTCTTTAACCATTAAAGGATTCCTGTTACTCTTGAACTAGCCTGGTTACTTATCATACTGACCTAATTCATGACAAGGGTTAGTAAACTTGGGAGAACTAGATATCTTTAAACGGTCCCTTGTTAGAAAATGTCCCAAGTAGACACTATGATGTATTGTCATCTACACAGTACCTATCTGTCAAATCCCCTTTTGGAACAATTGAAAGTCACCATGATAAGAGTACATTGAAAATCACATTAAGAATAAATATATTATTTGGTTTAATCGAAATTGTTTTATTTCAAGTTTAAGAGATCAAAATATTCATTTATTTTTTGCTTTGGGCTTCAAATCATATTGGTTTATTTGGAAATAATATTGCTATATAAGACATCTTCAGAATGTTTTGAAATATTGCTAATTGAGTTATATGTTTCAGCAGTATTTGACTAAAAGCAGTTGCTCAAGTTTCCAGCAGAGTTAGAAATATTTATCATGGTTGTGATGTAGCATATGCAACGTCCTTGAGCCCTCTGAGAAGAAAGCTGGGCTTCAAGCTCTTCATACCCACTGTGTGACTGCCTCTTTTCTTCTGTCCCTAAGTGTTTGCAACTGGGCTATCTTTTCTCTCCTTCCAGGGACTCTCTTGGAGTCCATCCTGTAGTCTCCGTATTGGGGACTTTCATAGACTTCAGTCACACTATAATGGCTTCCACTACCCCTGACACTTCCACCCTCCCCAACCCAATCTGTGATGCCTCATGTGGGGTGTGGGTGTCAAGTGGCCTTTTCTTAGTCCATTGTGCTTTGTTTCAGCCAATTCTTGTTTCCATAGCTATACCAAGCTTTCTTGAATACAAGGATTCAGAAATGAGTACATTTCACAATACAGCAAACGCTTAGTGAAAAGTCACTGTGATTTGAACATTATGCAAAATGACCTGCTGTTTCTGAGCTATACAGAATTATGTGTTTTGGAAGATTTTTATGGCAATCTTTCAACATTCTTCTAAACCAATCATACCTAGGAAAAGACTTTTTGGTCTTCTATTTTGTTTTACTTTTTATTTTCAGGACATAATCCCCTTGAGTGGAAGTCTTTGGAGGATAGAAATGGAAGAGTGAGAAAGCATCCATCTTCCCGATAAGTGTGCAGGGCCCTTGAGCTGTTAAGAACCACCACAAACATATTTAACACATATTTTCATGAAAAGATGGCATGTAATTTCTGAAATACTGAAAAGTTCTTTCATCAAATTGTTATTGTTCTTCACATTTAACACAACTCAAAACTCATCTGCCCATGTTTTTAAAGGGTTTATTTTTAGTTCCCATAAATATCTGACTTTGGCATTCCCATTACTATGTGGACTGTTCTGCTCTACTCAGAATCCAGAGAATACTAATTTGAGTTTTGGCATCATTTTGTCATTATAAAAATTCTATTTCAACAATCATAATTGTAAATATAATTAATATTATATCTAGAACATTATTGATGGAATACTAGATTTTTAAAATCTATGGCAGCAAATTATACATTCTTTGACTCGGAGTTTCCCTCTCAAGTTCTACAAGTGCCTAGGTTATTGTTGTCGTTGTTGTTTGCTTCTTTGTTTGTTTTATGACATTTCAAAATTGTTACTCATGAGACCAGGAAAAAATAGCAATGTGCATGTACATTTTTGGTCTATTAATTATTGTATCAGTTTACAAATTAGAAGTAACACATTGAGAGTTTAGGAGACTAAAATAGGCTATGTGAAAACCAGGGTCTATGCAGAAATAAATACTAGGGTAGCGGAGAGGATTCCTAGCAAAAAGTCTGCAGGAAGAATAGCTACATGACTTGCTCTTGGGCAACTGAAAAGTGTTGGGGAAACAGGCATCTGGCAAATAGCCGTGTGTGTGTGTGTGTGTGTGTGTGTGTGTGTGTGTGTGTGTGTTTGTGTTGTGTATATATGTATGTGTGTACTGGTTCTCTCATATATGTGTACATGTGTGGCTGATTGACATCAAGTATTCCTTGCTCATTTCACCTTACTTTTCGAGGAAGAGTTTTTAAACAAACCCAGAGCTCACTAGTTGGTGCAAGGGTGGTCCCAAGGATCCTAGAACCTTCCTGTTTTTTTTTTTTATTTTGGAGACTTCTGCCACCACTATGTTGCTTCTTTTGTTTTTATTCTCAACATGGACACCCATGATCCAAATTCAGGTACCTGCCAACCCATCTCCCCAGATCCCTTGTCTATTTTTAGTAGAGCCAAAAAATAACATCTAGATGACCACGAGACAGAAAATCTATGTGGCTACAGATATAGGAAAGCTGGGAAACAACTCTAGAAACTTTTTTTAGAAACACTCTTGGATCCATGAAGAGGAAGGAATTAATTCCAGAGACTTCAAGAGGACCCTCTAGGTGAAGTTTGGAACCAAGAAATCAAACAGAAGTTTCTCGGGTTAACTAAACAGAATATAGTAAATGGGCAATCTACCCCCAGTGTAGTCAAAAACAGATCCGAGTGTTAGTAACAGTAGGGAAGTGTTAGTGACAGTAGGGAAGCCTGCATTTAAATTGGAGCAAGGACAGTTCCAACCAATAATGGGCTTCCAAGTCACCTAGCTTCTTAGGGCTCAGATGCTTCTATAACACTGTAAACTTCATGTCTTATAAATAGTCACTAGGTAATTAAATGAGAATAAATGAACTAAATACTCTAAGTTCTGTTCTTTTTGTCATTGGAAGAGTTCTGGGGTTAAGATTTCTGCTACCATATGCAGCATTTTTACATAAGATCTGGGAATCAAGACTAAACCAGGACACTACAGAGAGTACTTTTATCTGATGGTACTCTCCCAGGCCACAGGTTGAATCTAAATTAACCCTAGAGGACATTATTAAGAAGTAATCTCATGTAAATGAGTTTTAGCTTGGTCAATAATGTTGCTTTTAATCATTATTCCCTACTGAAAAGCTGAAAAAATGAAGGTAGGATCTTATTGCCTATTTGTAGCCTAAATTGAATTAAACTGGAACAAATAACAACCATATGTCTCTAGTGATTTAGCTTCATTTTTATTTAGTCAAGTCAAGTATGCTATTTCTCTAAAGGGATTAGTCCACATTAGTCGGCCTTTTGTTGTATGAAAATCACTTTCAGAGAGGCTTCCCACACTTCCCACACACTTGGGTTGGCATCTTCAGTCTGTTTCTGTAAACTGCTCTACTCTTCCCATCTAACGACTTTGCACATGTCTTCATCGCGTCGATTTTGGCATCAATCTCATAATGCTGCTTTGGTAAGTGATTGTATTTTCCTGTCTGAACTTCAAGAATTCCGAGCGTAAAGCCAGAAAATAGAGAAACACTGACTTTACGCAAAGCCGTCATTCACCGTCATTAATTAACAATCTTGACTACTGAAAAAAGTACAGTCAAGTGCTACTGCAGGAATCCTGCAGTCTGGGGCCTCTCCTGGAGCTGAGTCCTGTCCTCTGCAGCCTTTGTGCTAGCTGCTCAATGTATCCCAGAAGGGCTCTGTCTCTGTCAGTAGACATGAATATCCTTTCAGTCAGGGTAGCTCAGTTATCCGACTCTGAGGTGCTGTGCGTCTACCAGCTCTTCATGTACAACTTACATACTGTCCTCTTTTAAAACTCTCTACACTGGCACGATTTAGAACATTCCATAAGTTTGTGGGCTTTCTGGGGGTATAATTATTGTTAAATTCTAACTTCATTCCATGGTGATCCGAAAAGACAGAGATGGTTACTAATATTTTTTTTTGTGTCTGTGGAAGTTTGCTTTGTTACCGAGTATGTGGTCAATTTTCGAGAAGGTTCCATGAAATGCTGAGAAGAAGGTATATTCTTTCCTATTTGGGTGGAATGTTCTATAGATGTCTGGTAAGTCCATTTGATTCATTACCTCCATTAATTCTCTCATTTCTCTGTTAGGTTTCTGTCTGATTGACCTGTCCATTGGTGAGAGAGGAGTGTTGAAGTCTTCTACTATTAGTGTATGGGGTTTGATGTCTGCCTTGAGTTTTAGCAATGTTTCTTTTACATAAGTGGGAGCTTTTATATTAGGGGCATGAATATTCAGGATTGAGACTTCATCCCGATGAATTGTTCCTGTTATGAGTATAAAGTGTCCATCTCCATCTCTTCTGATTGATTTTAGTTTGAAGTCAACTTTTTTAGAAATTAGGATAGCCACACCCGCTTGTTTCTTAGGTCTGTTTGATTGAAAAACCTTTTCCCAACCCTTTACTCTGAGTAGATGTCTGTCATTGTGGTTGAGGTGTGTTTCTTGTAAACAACAGAATGTTGTATACTGTTTTCGTATCCAATCTCTTAGCCTGTGCCTTTTTATAGGTGAATTGAGTTCATTGATATTAAGGACTGAGCTCCTAAGGTCCAAATGAGGAGCAGAAGGAGGGAGAATTTGAGCAAGGAAGTCAGGACTGCGAGGGGTGCGCCCACCCACTGAGATGGGGTTGATCTAAAGGGAGCTCACCAAGGCCAGCTGGACTGGGATTGAATGAGCATGTGACCAAACCGGACTCTCTGAATGTGGCTGACAATGAGGGCTGACTGAGAAGCCAAGGACAATGGCACTGGGATTTGATTCTACTGCATGTACTGGCTTTGTGGGAGCCTAGTCTGTTTGGATGCTCATCTTCCTAAACCTGGATAGAGGGGGGAGGACCTTGGACTTACCACAGGGCAGGGAACCCTGACTGCTCTTTGGACTGGAGAGGGAGGGGGAAAGGGAGGGAAGAGAAGGATGGGAGGAGGTGGAAATTTTTAATAAAAATAAAAAAAGAACATTCCATATACTCATTGATTGGTTTATTTTAAATATAACTACTTAATCATCTCTATCTATTTATCTATCTATCTGTCTGTCTGTCTGTCTGTCTGTCTGTCTGTCTTTCTATAGAGAGAAGCATTCATTTATAATCACCCTGCTTTTGTTTTATTTGAAACTAAGTCAGACTTTGTACTCCAGGTTGGTTTCAAACTTGTATTCCTGCTGCCTTAGTCGCCTGATAGCTGGATTTACAGGTGTGAGCTACCTCACCAGGTTTTAGGAACTAACTAATTTTGACTTTTAATAAAATGCCCACATGCTTCGAATTTAGAGTGCCCCATCATTTAGCACATATCCCATCTCTCATTCTCCAGGACACTTACTTTTGCATCCCATGATTGATGTCATGGGCAACTACATTTTGAAAGAGTTCCACCTTCTTACATTTGTAAAGAAATCTTTCTTCTTGCTTGCAATTGAAATAATTCTAAAGCAATCTTACCAACTTAGAAACTGAAGAGAAAGATTCCCAAGTTCTACAATGGTAAGAAGTGTCTCATTAACCAGCTGGTCAGTTGACTGCTTCCCATGGTTCTGACCAAATTAGTTTTGTTTTGTCTTGGGGGATTATGATACACTGCAGGAGAGGAGCCAAGAGAGTCTTTAGAGAAGTAGAAGAATAGATGTGAAATTTGATGGCTGGCTGCACTTGGTTTCTTCTGAAGTATAGTACTATTGTGGGTTGACTAGTTTCTTTATTGAGATGCCTACTTTGTTGAATGAGATGTTCATTTCTACCAACTTTTCCATTTTGTATCATGAGGTGGAGCTTCCTTGATCTCTAGATAAGAATGTTCTAATTGTACATGGGAACAGCAGAAGCCTCAAGTGTGACACACATCAGGAGGCATTATTGCAGAGTACTAAGGTAACAGACATTTATATTATAATATTATATTAGAATGCTTAAAGAATATACATTGTGAAGTGCACTTATTGAGGATCATTATTTGATCAATTTTATGCAACAATGTATAATTTATAGTTACTATCTTCTTGAAACATAGGTTAAAAATGAATAAATTGAAAAAACTCTTTAGACATAAACAATTTGCAAAATATATTTGAAAGCAATTTGTATGTTGATTTAAATTATTACAAATGTATTGAGTATGATAAACTATAAAATAAAACATTTCTAATCTATATTTTTTCAAATCCTTAACAAGAGGATTTCATAAAATCATTATTTTTGTCAAATCCAGTTAAAATAATTTGAAGTACTCAAAGTTTTAAAATATTTTGTAGTGCTTTTTCCAGAGACATTAGACAATAAGTTGGTTTATTGCCTCTACAGACAGTCGAGCTTAAATATATATTGGTTTTTCAAGACAGAGTTTCTCTGTGGTTTTGGAGCCTGTCCTGGAACTTGTAGACCAGGCTGGTCTCGAACTCACAGAGATCCGCCTGCCTCTGCCTCCCAAGTGCTGGGATTAAAGGCATGCGCCAACACCGCCCGGCTGCTTAATTATATATTACAGACACAGAAATACTTAAGTAAGTATTCAAATAATGAGAATCTACTTTATATATTTAAACACATCAAGAATAATGAGCTATGTTGCATTTTTTAAAAGCTGTTTGGATCTGCCCATGAATCAGACGTTGTTTGAAAATAGGGTCATTATAGGTACAGTTTAGATGAGGTCAGAATAGGTTAGACTGGTATGTAAATGCAGTGATTTAGTTTTTGTAAGAAAGCTACATGAACACTTGAGATTTGAGAGATGCCATGTGGTAATAGAGAGATATTAGAATGCTGCATGTACACATGACGCTATGCCATGGATTTCTCGTGAAATAGTCTCCTCCATAGGCTCCAGGAAGAATCAGCTGGTGGAGTACAGTCTCCTCCATAAACTCCAAGAAGAATCAGCTTTATCAATATCTTGAGTTTAGATGTTTTGTCTTTAGGATCGTGAAATAAGAAATGATATTATTTTCAGGCCTCCATTTCATGGTTATCAGTTAGGAATGTCGTAGCTAAGAAACATTCTGAACCTCTAATAAACAGAATGGAATCTTCATTTGGCCAGCTAAGGAAGAGCCTTGCATTGAAAATTGAACAAGGCATAAAAAATGTGAGCCTCTTATTTCAGGAGATACATTTATAAAATCATTAAGCAATTCTCTTGTTTCTTCAACAAAGACTGTCAGAGACAGGCTAAAAGATAGAATGATACTTAGTAAAAAATAACATGCTACATTTACAAGATGTAACTCAATTATTTTTAAAGTTTGTACTATACAAAGATTGCTTACACATGGATTTGTCACATGTTTGGGTCAATATCTGCTAGATCAGAGAAGCTGAGATGCAACCTTCTGACTTTCCATTTTGACCAGAGACCAGCAAGAGAGCATCTCTCCATCCCTTGCAAACCAAAGGGAATATGGATCTCTAAGTCCCTCCCTCCTCCTTCCTGTACATCTCTCTATCATATTTCTGGCCCCACCCCCATACTCCCTATGGCTAATTCCTGTCAACTAGTTGCTGACTTCACCCCCTGAACCAAAGTTGATTTTATTAACACAATTTCAGGGTTTCACAGTACAATCAGATATCCTGAAACAGTAGCAGTTAAGTCAAATAATCCAAAACGTCAAACATCCTCAAGATTCTTCCTAAGGTATGAGCTCTTTTTTTTTTTAATTTTTTTTTATTGCGAAAAGAAGAAAAAAAACATAAACAAAAAACAAGTTTCCACCTCCTCCCAGCCTCCCATTTCCCTTCCCCTCCTCCCACCCTTCTCCCCCTCCTCCCACCCTTCTCCCCCTCCTCCCACCCTTCTCCCCCTCCCCCACTCCTCTCCCCCCCCCTCCCTCTCCAGTCCACAGAGCAGTCCGGGTTCCCTGCCCTGTGGTAAGTCCTAGGTCCTCCCCCCTCCGTCCATATCTAGGAAGGTGAACATCCAAACTGGCTAGGCTCCCACAAAGCCAGCACATTAAGTAGGATCAAAACCCCTTGCCATTGTCCTTGGTGTCTCATCAGCCCTCATTGTTCGCCATGTTCAGAGAGTCCGGTTTTATCCCATGCTTTTTCGGTCACAGTCCAGCTGGCCTTGGTGAGCTCCCCGTAGATCAGCTCCACTGTCTCAGTGGGTGGATGCACGCCTCGTGGTCCCGAATTCTTTGCTCATGTTCTCCCTCCTTCTGCTCCTCCTTGGGACCTTGGGAGCTCAGTCCAGTGCTCCTGTGTGGGTCTCTGTCTCTATCTCTATCCATCACCAGATGAAGATTCTATGATGATATGCAAGATATTCATCAGTATTGCTCTAGGATAGGGTCATTTCAGGTTCCCAATCCTCAGCTGCCCAAGGAACTAACTGGGAACCTCATCTTGGGCACTAGGGAGCCCCTCTAGGGTCAAGTCTCTTGCCCACCCTAAACTGGCTCCCTTAACTAAGAATTGTGGTTCCGTGCTCCCCTATCCACCTTTCCTTTATCCCAATTCTCCTGTTTCCCAGGTCCCCCCTCCTTCCCTTCTACCTTTTCTCTCCCCATCTCCCTTTACCCCCATCCCACCCCATCCCCAAGATCCCATTTTCTCCCCGGAAATTTGGTCTACTTCCCTTAGCCAAGAGGACAACTATATGTTTTTCCTTGGGTTCACCTTCTTACTTAGCTTCTTTAGGTTCACCTCTTGTAGACTCCGTGGTCCTTATTTATGGCTAGAAATCAATTATGAGTGAGTACATCCCATATTCATCTTTTTGGGTCTGGGACACCTCACTCAGGATAGTGTTTTCTATTTCCATCCATTTGCATGCAAAATTCGAGAAGTCATTGTTTTTTACCGCAGCGTAGTACTCTAGCGTGTATATAATCCATACTTTCTTCATCCATTCTTCCATTGAAGGGCATCTAGGTTGTTTCCAGGTTCTGGCTATTACAAATAATACTGCTATGAACATAGTTGAACAAATGCTTTTGTCATTTGATAAAGCATCTCTTGGGTATATTCGCAAGAGTGGTATTGCTGGGTCCAGGGGTAAGTTGATCCCGAAATTCCTGAGAAACCGAAACACCGACTTCCACAGTGGTTGCACAAGATTGCATTCCCACCAGCAATGGATGAGGGTACCCGTTCCTCCACAGCCTCTCCAGCAAAGGTTATCCTTGGTGTTTTTGACTTTAGCCATTCTGACAGGTGTAAGATGATATCTCAAAGTTGTTTTGATTTGCATTTCCCTGATTGCTAAGGAAGTTGAACACGACCTTAAGTGTCTTTTGGCCATTTGAACTTCTTCTGTTGAGAATTCTCTGTTCAGTTCAGTGCCCCATTTTTTAATTGGGTTAATTAGCATTTTAAAGTCTAGTTTCTTGAGTTCTCTATATATTTTGGAGATCAGACCTTTGTCTGTTGTGGGGTTGGTGAAAATCTTCTCCCAGTCAGTAGGTTGCCTTTGTGTCTTAGTGGCCATGTCCTTTGCTTTACAGAAGCTTCTCAGTTTAAGTAGGTCCCATTTATTCAATGTTGCCCTTAATGTCTGTGCTTCTGGGGTTATACATAGGAAGCGATCTCCTGTGCCCATCTGTTGTAGGGTATTTCCCACTTTCTCTTCTATCAGGTTCAGTGTGTTCGGGCTGATATTGAGGTCTTTAATCCATTTGGACTTGAGTTTTGTGCACGGTGAGAGATATGGGTCTATTTTCATTCTTCTACAGGTTGACATCCAGTTGTGCCGGCACCATTTGTTGAAGATGCTTTCTTTCTTCCATTGTATACTTTTAGCTCCTTTATCGAAAATGAGGTGTTCATAGGTTTGTGGGATAAAATCCGGGTCTTCTATACGATTCCATTGGTCGACTTCTCTGTTTTTATGCCAGTACCACACTGTTTTCATTACTGTAGCTCTGTAATAGAGTTTGAAGTCAGGGATGGTAATGCCTCCAGAAGATCCTTTATTGTATAGGATTGTTTTGGCTATCCTGGGTTTTTTGTATTTCCATATAAAGTTGATTATTGTCTTCTCCAGATCTGTGAAGAATTTTGATGGGGTCTTGATGGGGATTGCATTGAATCTATAAATTGCCTTAGGTAGAATTGCCATTTTTACTATGTTGATCCTCCCAATCCAAGAGCAAGGGAGGTCCATCCATTTTTTGATATCCTCTTCAATTTCTTTCTTCAATGCCTTAAAGTTCTTGTCAAATAAATCTTTCACTTCCTTGGTTAGATTTACCCCAAGATATTTTATGCTGTTTGTGGCTATCGTGAATGGTGAAGCTTCTCTGATTTCCCTCTCTGCTTCCATATCCTTTGTGTATAAGAGGGCGACTGATTTTTTGGAGTTGATCTTGTATCCTGCCACATTACTAAAGCTGTTTATCAGCTGTAAAAGTTCTTCGGTGGAGTTTTGGGGGTCGCTTAAGTACACTATCATATCATCTGCGAATAACGAAAGTTTAACTTCTTCCTTTCCAATTCGAATCCCCTTGATCCCATTATGTTGTCTTATTGCTATTGCTAGAACTTCAAGTACTATATTGAAGAGGTATGGAGAGAGTGGACATCCTTGTCGTGTTCCTGAGTTAAGCGGGATGGCTTTGAGTTTCTCTCCATTTAATTTGATGTTAGCTGTCGGCTTGCTGTATACAGCTTTTATTATATTTAGGTATGACCCTTGTATCCCTAATCTCTCCAAGACTTTTAACATAAATGGATGTTGAATTTTGTCAAATGCTTTTTCAGCATCTAATGAAATGATCATATGGTTCTTTTCTTTCAGTTTATTTATATGCTGGATTACATTGATAGATTTTCGTATGTTGAACCAGCCCTGCATCTGAGGAATGAAGCCTACTTGATCATAATGGATAATTTTTCGGATGTGTTCTTGGATTCGATTTGCCAGTATTTTGTTGAGGATTTTTGCATCGATATTCATGAGTGAGATTGGCCTGTAGTTCTCTTTCCTGGTTGAGTCTTTGAGTGGTTTTGGTATCAGAGTAATTGTGGCTTCATAAAAGGAATTTGGTAATGACCCTTCTGTTTCTATATTGTGGAATACATTAAGGAGTATAGGTATTAGGTCTTCTTGGAAGTTCTGGTAGAATTCTGCATTGAAACCATCTGGTCCTGGGCTTTTTTTGGTAGGGAGGTTTTTGATAACAGCTTCTAATTCTTCGCAACTTACAGGTCTGCTTAGATTGTTCACCTGGTATTGGTTTAGTTTTGGTAGATGGTATTTGTCTAAAAAAGCGTCCATTTCTTTTACATTTTCCAGTTTTGTGGCATACAGGCTTTTGTAGTAAGATCTAATGACTCTCTGAATTTCCTCTGTGTCTGTGGTTATGTCCCCCTTTTCATTTCTGATCTTATTTATTTGCGTGTTCTCTCTCTGTCGTTTAATTAGTTTGGATAGGTGTTTGTCAATCTTGTTGATTTTCTCCAGGAACCAGCTTTTTGTTTCATTGATTCTTTGGATTGTTTTCTGTGTTTCTATTTTGTTGATTTCAGCCCTCAATTTGATTATTTCCAGTCTTCTACTCCTCCTAGGTGAGTCTGCTTCTTTTTTTTCTAGAGCTTTCAAGTGGGCTGTTAAGTCTCCAGTATGTGCTTTCTCTGTTTTCTTTAGGTGGGCACTTAGTGCTATGAACTTTCCTCTTAGCACTGCTTTCATAGTGTCCCATAAGTTCGAGTATGTTGTTTCTTTATTTTCATTGAATTCAAGGAAGAGTTTAATTTCTTTCTTTATTTCTTCCTTAATCCAGGTATGGTTCAGTAGTTGACTGTTCAGTTTCCATGAGTTTGTAGGCTTTCTGGGGGTAGCGTTGTTGTTGAATTCTAACTTTAATCCATGGTGATCTGATAAGACACAGGTGGTTACTAATATTTTTTTGTAACTGTGTAAGTTAGCTTTTTTACCAAGTATATGGTCAATTTTCGAGAAGGTTCCATGAGCTGCAGAGAAGAAGGTATATTCTTTCCTCTTTGGGTGGAATAATCTATAGATGTCTGTTAAGTCCATTTGCTTCATTACCTCCATTAATTCTCTAATTTCTCTGTTAGGTTTCTGTCTGATTGACCTGTCCATTGGTGAGAGAGGAGTGTTGAAGTCTCCTACTATTAGTGTGTGCGGTTTGATGTCTGCCTTGAGTTTTAGTAATGTTTCTTTTACGTACGTGGGTGCTTTTATATTAGGGGCATAGATATTCAGGATTGAGACTTCTTCCTGATGAATTGTTCCTGTTATGAGTATAAAGTGTCCATCTCCATCTCTTCTGATTGATTTAAGTTTGAAGTCAACTTTGTTAGAAATTAGTATGGCCACACCTGCTTGTTTCTTAGGTCCATTTGTTTGATAAGCCTTTTCCCAGCCCTTTACTCTGAGTAGGTGCCTGTCTTTGTGGTTGAGGTGTGTTTCTTGTAGACAGCAGAATGTTGGATCCTGTTTTCTTATCCAATCTCTTAGCCTGTGCCTTTTTATAGGTGAGTTGAGCCCATTGATATTAAGTGATATTAATGACCAGTGGTTGTTAACTCCGGTCACTTTTTTAGTAGTCGGGTTTGTGTGTTTTCCTTCTTTGATTTGCGCTGGTGAAGAGTCTCTAGATGTCTGAGTTATTGTGGTCATTGTTGGACTCCTTGGTTAGTGATTTTCCTTCTATTATTTTCTGTAAGGCTGGATTTGTGGCTACGTATTGTTTAAATGTGTTTTTATCCTGGAGAATTTTGTTTTCTCCATTTATAGTGAATGAAAGTTTGGCTGGATATAGTAGTCTGGGCTTGCATCCGTGTTCTCTTAGTTTTTGCAGAACATCTATCCAGGACCTTCTGGCTTTCATGGTTTCCATAGAGAAGTCAGGTGTAAGTCTGATAGGTTTACCTTTATAAGTAACTTGGCCTTTTTCCTTTGCGGCTCTTAATATTCTTTCTTTATTCTGTATATTTTGTGTTTTGATTGTTATATGGCGAGGGGATGTTTTCTTTTGATCCAGCCTATTTGGTGTTCTGTATGCTTCTTGAACCTTCATAGGTACATCTGTCTTCAGTTTGGGAAAGTTTTCTTCTATAATTTTATTAAGTATATTTTCTGTACCGTTGAGCTGCACTTCTTCTCCTTCTTCTACTCCAATTATTCTCAGGTTTGGTCTTTTTATTGTGTCCCATATTTCCTGAATGTTTTGTGATGAGAGTTTGTTGGACTTGCTGTTTTCTTTGATCAGAGTGTTTATTTTCTCTATGTTATCCTCAGAATCTGAGATTCTTTCTTCTATCTCTTGTATTCTGCTGGTTATACTTGATTCTGTACTCTCTATTCGTTTACCTAGATTTTCCATGTCCAGCCAGCCCTCTGTTTGTGTTTTCTTCTTTGCCTCCATTTCAGTTTTCAAGTCATGAACTGTTTCCTTTATCTGCTTGATTGTTTTTCCTTGGTTTCCTAGGGTATCGTTCACTGATTTACCCAATTCCTCGAATTTTCTATTATACTTCTCACCCATTTCCATAAGGGCGTTTTTTATATGCTGTTTAAGGGTGTCAATCACTTTCATGAAGTCAGTTTTTTCTACTTCTTCTTGATTAAGGTGTTCATGTCCTCCTGTTGTGGGGTCACTGGCTTCTGGTGGTTTCATGTTGTTTTTCAGATTGTTGGGAGAATTCCTGCATTGGCGTCTGCCCATCTCTTCCTCCCAATACTCCCTTTTGGATCTTCTTTTACAGGATCAGGTCTTCTTGCCCACTGATGTACCTTCCCAGTGATGTCACTCCCCAGAGATGTTTCTCCACAATGATGTTTCACTCGGTGCCCAGATCGAAACTCCGCGCTGCTTGGTTAGCTCACGAACAAAGGGCCCACCCCGCTCGCTGCGGGCAGGCTATAGGAACAAAGGAGCTACCGGCCACCCCTTTGTCCTCCCGGGTTGGATTCGGTCCCAGCATCCTAGCAGGCTGGGCAGGGAGGCGCTATGCCCCAAAGGAGGGAGAGAGGGAGGGAGACAGGGGGTGTGGGGATCTGGATGTAAGCTGAATGGGATAGAAATAGAGAGGCGGTTTGGGCAGTATAGCCCCTGTAGGATGGCCTGGAAGTGTGGGCGGGCTGAGGTATGTTCCCAGCTGCCGCAGCACTCACTCACCACAAATGATGTTTCACTCGGTGCCCAGATCGAAACTCTGCGCTGCTGCCTGGTTAGCTCGCGAACAAAGGGCCCACCCCGCTCGCTGTGGGCAGGCTATGGGAACAAAGGAGCTACTGGCCACTCCTTTGTCCTCTCGGTTCGGTCCCAGCGTCCTGGCAGGCTCAGGTATGAGCTGTTAATGTTCATTTATGACTTCTGTTTTTCGTCTGTGCTTCAATCATGATGAGTTTCTGCATTTCTTTCTTTCCTAATAATTGAAGTTGTTTAGTTCTATCTTAAAATTCATTTTCATTAGTTCATGAGTGAGCTCTCACCCTACTCACTTTTAAATATCTTTCTCACTGTTATTCAGTGATCACCAGTCTTCTCCACTACTGAAGACACTTTCCCATTTTGTTCACCCCATTGCTGTCCTATCTAGAAGACAGTTGAGGATACATGGATAGTTATCCCTCATTAATTCTGTATTTTAAATAAAACATATCCTTAAATTTAATGAAGAAAATTACTCACAGATGACTATTTAAGACACATTAATAAATATTTTGTTTATTGATTAGTTCATTATAACCGTAAGCGTCTTTAGGCGTGAGCATGAGTGATTGACTACAGTAGTATGACTAAATTCTTAATGAACAAAAATTGTGAAGATATTTTAACAACTAAATCACTAACATTTATTTCTCTAGCTGAAAATATGATTCTTGAAGCTTGATATACACTAGGCAATAATTAGAATCCAATACTTAAAGATTTTTCATACTCAAGTAAATTATTCATACATTTAACAATAAGGCTTTTTAATAAAGGACATATCATAGTCATATAATAAGGTATTGTGAAGTCAATTAAAACAATTTATACGGCAGCACAGTTATTGACAAAGAAACATATTCAGGATACATTACTGTTTTTCTAAGTAGAAAGAATGTATTTCTGTATAAGAGTATATCTGGAAAATTTATAATGACAATGGTCAAGTATGCATTGTTAAGCTCTTCCTAAAGATAATTATCTCTGAAATTTACTTCTTTGCTTTCTAAAATATGCTTTATTAAAAGTGTAATAAAATACCATATATATATAGTATTATATATATATATATAGTATATATATTTTATATTATATATAAATATTTAAGAAAATACGAAAGGGGAGGGCCTTGGTCTTGCCCCAAACAAGGTTGATGTGACAGACTTTGTTGACTCCCCATGGGAGGTCTTATCCTCTCTGAGGGGTGCATGGAGGGTGGAATGGGGAGAAGGTCAGAGGAGCAGAAGGAGGGGAGGGTGGCAGAACTTGAATTGGTATGTAAAATAAAAATACTGTTTTAAAAAAGAGAATAAATAAAATAAGAATAACTAAAAGAATTAAAGTTTTTAGCATTAATCCACCATGCTTTTCAAAATTAAATTTAACTGTTGTATGTGAACAGTAGAGAAATGAAACAGTTATATTTGTCATTTAAAGTATCTTTTTGGAAAGTGATAGTATAATTACATAACTCAGAATGGCAAGATAATAGATTTGATGACTTTACCTGACTTATTCATGTTAATTTACAGAAACATATAAATAATAATATATATCTTACAGAACTCTTTAGTTCCATAGTAGTACTGAAAGCAATGAAACAACCAGCCACAATTTTCTGGTAGTTGTGTTGTAGAAATCAGAGTAAATACTCTGTATGATTGTTTTTTTTGTGGCTTCTAAGACCATGCTGTGGGGTAGATAGGACATTTGCCCTAAGTTACAAACTCAGTGGCATTCCAAGAAATGCAATCTGTCTAACAAGTTATAACTAATTTGTTATCAGAAGTCAGGGAAAGGTGTGGACCTTTATACATGCAAAGTACCCACTTCTTCAAGCATGTTACACCAACTTGGTAGGCACTTTCTCCAAGCCTGTTAGACTGACATGGTGTGCATTCTGATCCTTCAATTTTCTCCACTGTTGATGTGACTATTTGCATGTTTGTAAATCTGTTTTCCTGAGAATTTTCTTTCCTGAAATTATGATAGGATTACAAGGTCTGTAAGAAGACTCCAACTGAAAATAGTAATATGCAATAGGTTTTTTTCCTCAGGATAATTTTCTGTTTGTCAGACCCTGAATTTACACACATACACACACACACACACACACACACACACATAAACCACAAATTTATGGTAATGTCTAATTTCCACTAAATAAAACTTCTCCATCTTTTTATTTTTATAACATACAAACCACTTTCACAGTATTCCCACCTCATTATGAGTGTGTTAAGCAGCTGTGAATGCAGGCGTGAGCATTGGGTTAGAGTGTTGCTGTGAGCATTGAGTTAGAGTATTCACTGTCCCCTTCATGCAGCTCGTGAGACCCATGCTTTCTCTGGGTCTCGTGGCTTTTCATAGTGGCAAGAACATGAGAAGTGGCTATGCAGCACTATCCTCCACTGATTGAGGGTCTCATAAAACCTGTCAAAAACACCATCAGCAGCCAGTGCAGCCCGGCAACCTTTTGGAGAAGAAGCTTCCATGTTTATATTCAAAAGTATCAATCATTCTAATACAGACTCAAGCTTGTCTTTCTGTAGCAATATTTCCATTTGCAGTAAAGATGTGAGGGGAGGACTTGTGTGTTCCTGGATCTTATATCAATGTCAAAATTAGTACATAAAGCATCCATCAATTATATACACAAGGTGAATTGGTCATGCCTTTTACAAAGTGCTATATATTTGAGATTTTACTATATATTTTCAGACACCTCTGGAAGCAGGCAAATTAATAAGTATCTGACTACCATATCTGAGCAGTAGTGAAGGGTATGACTTGAGAGTTCCATTATTTTATCAGCCCAGACATCGGAGCTCTTAATTCTAGAATTACGCTAATGCTTGTTTATGAATACCAGAAATATTTTCAGTTTTGCTTTCAATCATCACAAATATAATAGACTGTTCAAAGGTAGTTCTGAAACACTTACTGACTGTGGGCCTCTATGGATATCTAAGCAGACTTAATTTTGTTTGCCTGAAATTTGCTGAGTGAGTATACAGAGTTATATCACATATAAAGTCTTTATCAGATGAGATATAACTTTGTTATGGTTGGTTATTATTACAGTTAACACACACTAATCCATATCCTTACATTTAAGTAAAATGTCACTTCAGAGGGGCATGGTTAACGTTTTCATAGTGCTCTTCCCCAGACAATGTTCATAACCAGGGCCTTGAAAGCACTGCAATCATTAACTTTGTGATTACATAAATAAGTATCAGCATAAAGGCTGGTGAGCAAAAATTCAGATTCTGGGTAGAGATTTACTCTATTTTGAAAGGTATTCATACCAAAAAAAATTAATATTTTTTTATTGAAAAAAAAATTCTGCCTCCTTCCAGCCTCGCATTTCCCTTCCCCTCCTCCCACTCCTCTCCCTCTTCCCCCTCTCCTCTCCCCCTCCCTCTCCAGTCCAAAGAGCAGTCAGGGTTCCCTGCCCTGTGGAAAGTCCAAGGTCCTCCCCCCTCCATTCAGGTCTAGGAAGGTGAACATCCAAACTGGCTAGGATCCCACAAAGCCAGAACATGAAATAGGATCAAAACCCAGTGCCATTGTCCTTGGCTTCTCATCAGTCCTCATTGACCGCCATGTTCAGAGAGTCCGGTTTTATCCCATGCTTTTTCAGTCCCAGTCCAGCTGGCCTTGGTGAGCTCCCAATAGATCAGCTCCACTGTTTCAGTGGGTGGGTGCACCCCTCGCGGTCCTGACTTCCTTGCTCATGTTCTCCCTCCTTCTGCTCCTCATTGGGACCTTGGGAGCTCATTCCAGTGCTCCAGTGTGGGTCTCTGTCTCTATCTCCATCCATCGCCAGATGAAGGTTCTATGGTGATATGCAAGATATTCATCAATATGGCTAACATTTTTTATACCAAGCCTATCTCCTGCTTTCCTGTGCTTATTGGCCGGGCGGTGGTGGCGCACGCCTTTAATCCCAGCACTCAGGAGGCAGAGGCAGGCGGACCTCTGTGAGTTCGAGACCAGCCTGGTCTACAAGAGCTAGTTCCAGGATAGGCTCCAAAACCACAGAGAAACCCTGTCTCGAAAAACCAAAAAAAAAAAAAAAAAAAAAAAAAAAAAAAACAGCTTGATGAGGTTTCCACCAGAGGCACTGTTCTCAGTGTATGACCTGGTTTGTCTTCAGTTTTAATCAGCAGCAATACCAAGATTACCACATTTTAATAATTTTCAAGTACAGTAGATCCCCATACTAGTATCCACTAACTGCATTCCATTGCTTCTGGGAGATGTCTATGTAAAGTACTCAGAGGTCATATTTTTCACGTGGAGTATTTAACAGTCTCTAAGACACAAAACGTGAGAGTTCAATTTCCATAGATAATAAATTTCTACAGAAGTAAAGTCAATTAGCAAAATTATATTTGAGAATGTTAATTCTGTGTACTTATTTTCTTGTATTAATACCAACAATTATCTACCCATTAATCTATTCATGGGGAACTATAAAATAAAATATTTTTGGATTTAATTATTCATAAGCTTCAGCTAGTCATGGATTTGAGAAGTTCTCATCAGTAATGTGTCAGAGAACATTAAGTATGTGCTTGCCCTGTTCCTATGAGACTAATTGAGTCATTAAGCTATACCCATTTGAAAACTGATGAAATGACACACACTTAAGTCATGAGCTTCCTGGTGATCTGAATTCATTCATTAGCATTTTTGGCTCCTTCCCTCCTTCTTTTCCCTATGGATCTATGTGAAGCAGTTGAAGAGCATAACCATGTCTTAACTACAAAAGACTGATACTGATCTGTGCTCCCTGAATCAATGCATTGAGTAGCAGAGTGTTCTGTAGCATCAGACACTAATCGATGTGCTCATTGCATCTTTTTCTCATGGCACTGCAAAACTTATATGTTGATAAAATTCTTCAATGTATGCCTATTTATAGGTAGATGCTTTCAGAAGATGCCTTTGGGGAAAAACAGGTTTATCATTGTAGTAACAGTGTGTGAGCTCCCCAGCATTGTAAACTAGATCTTTCCCTTTAGAGATATTCATTGGAAGATATATTACAATATGTTCTGTTTAATAATTGATCATTTACTAACTATAGTCAAATGGACAGCAGACTGAGCATATTAGTGCACAGACTCTATAGTAGAATGCACAGTGTTGCACTTCCAGAGACTCATACCATGGACTAGTCACTCACCTTTCAGATTCTTGAAGCTCTGATTGACTTTTGAAGCATAGTTGACTCACAGCGTTTTGTTGGGGTTTTACTCTTTCTTGGTTTAGATAATCAAAATAATAATAATAATAATAATAATAATAATAAAGTCTCAAACAAATATAACCAAACACCCTAAAGAATCTTCTCAGTTTTTAACACTTGCTTAAGATATTAAAATTATTGTTAATAAGAAGATTCATGATGACTTTTTCTAGTAACACCTGCATCACTTCTGTATATTTCAAATAATTCTTCAAAGCTTTAATCATAAAACTCCCAATCTGTAGTGAATTATACTTTGGCATACATAGTTGTCTAGATTTACTTGTTGTCTCTTAATTCCAAATTGATTCCTGTCCTGAATGGGTGTGATTCTCTCTTTGAAATCCCTCTTCTGGAACTCTAGATTCCTGGTGTCTTTTGGACCATTATTGTTAGGTACCTGAATTTACACTGAAGGTACACTTTAACTGACCTTCCTTGTTTTCTCTCTCTAATACTGAACATTCTGTTAGGATTGCACTTCAAAGTCTTACTCCGAATCTGGGAGCTATCAGTCAGAAGTCTCCAAAGCATGTCAGTACCTTCACTGGGAATAGCAACAAGTGTTGTATTCAGAATCCATCATCATTGACCTGGTTCTCTTTTATATATCATATATCACACTCTTTGCATGCCTCATTTGCATTAAGGGTCCCTTTCCAGGGCAGCTTGTCTCCATCAAGAATATTGTATCTTGGGGTAGTCTAGGTCAAACAAGCACAGTTTGATAGTATAATACACTTTGTCTTTGGAGAGAGAAACATTGCCATTTTCAGAATCCCGATTGTGGAGCACTGAAACTTGGTTAGAAGGAATAAACAAAAGAGCAAGAGATGGATGCTTTGCGTTGTGATTATCAGTGAGAGGAAGGTGTTCAAGAATCTTCAGAAATGGATAAATTTTATTATCAAAAAGTATAAAAAAAAGTTACGAGTTAAAGTTGTGAGTCCAAAAGGCAGGATGCTGTTACTGAATGTGATTAAATCACCAAGCAATTTCTGCATCCGCTGCCTTTTAGCCCCAGGATTTCAAACTGTGCAAGGGCAAAGGCCAAGCCTCCTTGATTAACCATTGTGTATATAATATCTGACTCCAAAACGATTCTCAAGAAGTATTTGAATGTTTTTTTTCTCAAATGAAAATGGTTTCTGACAATTTGCTACATCCTGGGGAATACAATGATCTAAAAAGGAAAAAGAAAAAAATAGATAAAACTCTCATTTTCAATCACTCCCAAGACATTAGGGGCAGCAGCTTCATGGTTTGAAAACTCACACATCATTTTAAGTGCCATGATGGGCATGTCCACAGAGTGCAATAATCTGTGCAGCTTCCTTACTGCATTTCCTACTTACCTTGTGTACAAAAAACACTGCCACAGAGACTGCACAAAAATCACCTTCACTTTCAACCCTACAGCCTCTCATTTCCAAAGAATCTACCTTCTTTTCCTTGTTGCTTCTATCCTTGCTGTGGGAGAAGAAGAGAGGGAGAGAGATTTCTATTTCTGGGAGTCAATTCCATAAATTTGAAGTTATATCTAACTATAGGTCAGAATGATTTGTTTAGATTTTTGGGGTATTTGTATGGAAACCTTGTTCAGAAAAAAATGCTTAGGCAACCACTTTTAATTAGTATATTAAATAAAGCAAAGGCTACAGATTATAAAATTTTAAGTACTAGACTTGAAGATAGCAATAATTATTTTGCAACTATTACAGAATATCCCTAAACTTGGAGCTATGGGTTCCAATAGAGACATTTTAGACTTACCTGGTCACTTTAGT
This sequence comes from Microtus oregoni, assembly GCF_018167655.1. Taxonomy (NCBI): domain Eukaryota; kingdom Metazoa; phylum Chordata; class Mammalia; order Rodentia; family Cricetidae; genus Microtus; species Microtus oregoni. The sequence goes on from NW_024543069.1 coordinate 48,351,841, forward strand.
TCAGTCAATAGCACATTGGATAGTTACCAAAGCTGGGACCTAATTTTGCCTTGATATGAAAATTTATACCACAGCATATGTCATATTATCAATGTCTGTTCAGGTGTACTTTTCAGCCAATTATATAATATTTGGACATATAAAACCATATAATTAGAGGTCATGGGTATGGTTACTTCCTATAGCTTTGACAGGTTTAACTTTGCAAGATAGAGCAGTATTAATAAGGGCAAGGTCAATAATTTGAGCATTTTTTTATTCAATTACCTTTCATTCTATCTGTAGCCATTGACCATACAGCACATGCTGCTCCTCAGCTTTCAAAGGTATGTTTGACTGAGAGAGACGGACCAGGTCTATACAGATGAATCAACAGCAATTCATCTTATGAGTGAAAAGTGACTCAAACACATATCTCTGTAGCTTCATGTTAACTGACCCCTTTATGACCCATTCTGTATTTGTGAAGCATCCACTGAGGAGTTCATACTCGACTAGACCTCGGAGAAATGAGAAGTGTTCAAGATGAAGACTCAGGAAAAGCCCTCAAGTTGATTTTGTTTAATGTTCTCAGATTTCCTACTGCTGTTTCAGATTGTTAGCATGCTGGAATTTTCTTTCTTTGCTAGGCTGGTAGGTAGATCACTTATTGTATGCATTATTTTATCTGCAATTTTTATAATGGGATTTTTTTTACACAGTTAACATATGTACAAGACCTACATAAATAAATGTTATTTAATCTATTCTCTTATGTTTTTAGATAGAATATGAAGTAATGTGTTTCAATGTGATATTTTCATATGCAGGTAACATTACTCTTTACAATTTAATCTTCAGAGAAACACTTACTAAGATCTTATTATTTTGACATTTAAAAATAGACCCATGATATAGTTAATTTTCTTCAATTGATGACTAGCCAGAATATTTTAATTCTTGCTCACAAATAAACCTGTTATAAAGGGTGCTAGAAACAGCAGGCGATTACTATTCTGAAGTCATCTGTCTGTAATACAGGAGCCTGTAACAGGGTAAATACATGGCAGTTTTCAAGTACCCTTATGATAGAAGACCCATGATGGATTGTCTAAACCTGTGAGCCATTGAACCCTGTGTATGCTAAAATTTCATATTTCTATAATCAAAACCTAAAATCAACCTAGAGAAATTTCAATAATATATTAACATATTGTGAAAAAGTTGTGTCACTGTGTTCTCTAACATTGTTATTGTAAAATAGATCTTTTGTGATGATGTAACATGATGTAACATTCTGGGAACTGAGGTGGTATTAATGATGATCAGGCACATAGTGTACAAAGTCTAGACTTTGGACAAGGAAATGTAACATGAGGGCCTGCTCTTGGGGTTTCTGTCTTGCCCTGTAGCCACAGCCAGTAAGACCCAAAGAAAATCACACAGAGGTCTCCATAAGTTATAAAACTGATTCCCCATTAGCTCAGACTACTTTTTAGCTTTTATTACTTATATTAACCCATTATTCTTATCTATGTTAGCCACATGGCTCAGTACCTTTCTCAGCTAGGCAGATCACATCTTGCTTTTTCGGTGATCTGGGCAGGACTGGAGGAATGGGCCTCCTCCTTCCTAGAATTCTCTTGTTCTCAAAGCCCCACCTCTACTTACTGTCTGGTTGACCTGCCTATATTTCCTGCCTGGCTAATCAGCATTTATTCAAAATATGATTGACAAAAAACAGACAATTCTCCCATACCAAGGAAAACTTCATATCCAGGAAATTACATGAGATTATCATAATACTCAAAAATGGGTTAATTTCAAAACTTGTATTTCTTATTTCTGGATATTTCTATAAGAATGCAAGCTAAGGAGGGGATGTTGAAGACTGTAGTATAATCTATCAACTGAAAGATTCCCAATCATTGCCCTTCTCAGGAATAGGTATCATTTGAGGTGAATTATGTAAACAACATGACTTATAAGAGACTTTCAAACATACTAAAATATTTGTACCTTTATAATTTATTTATATTTAGTTTTATTGTATGCTACACTGTTTCTGAAAACTATCTGGTGTACAATAAATTACATTATTCCATAAGGATGAATATAAACTAGCAGGAAATGGAAGAAAAAAAGAAAAAAAATCAAATGCAAATATAATGTTATTTTCTGCAACAAAGAAACCAATTTCAGTTCATCTTTTCCTTGGCCATGAAAAATATACAGCATATAAGAAATAATATATAAAGTATAATTATTGTCTTAGTTAGGGATTTATTATTATGACAAAACACCATGACCAAAATGTCATTTGGGAAGGAAAGGGTTTATTAGGCTTACAGTTCAACATTGCTGTTCATCACTGAAGGAAGTTAGGACAAGAACTCAAACAGGGCAGGATCCTGGAGGCAGGAGCAGATACAGAAGCCATGGAGGGGAACTACTTACTGTCTTGCTTCCCTTGACTTGCTTCTTGTAGAACCCAGGACTACCAGTCCAGGGATAGCACCACCCACCATTCACTGGGCTCTCCCCCATTGATCACGAAAAAGAAAATGTCTTACAGCTGGATCTCATTGAGGCATTTCCTCAACTGAAACTTCTTCTGATGACTCTAGCTTGTGTCAAGTTAATTCACAAAACCAGTCAGGACAATTATATAAAATATATAATACATAATAAATATCAACATCTACAAGGATTTCATTAATAGAGATAAAACAAAGTAGAGATGGTAGATAGATTGTAAGAACCAGGGTAATCAAAGAAATTGCTGTGAGATGTGTCTTCTAATAACATCCGAAGCTACATCCATTAGGTCTTACCAACATGACTGCCCACTAATGGATATGCCAAAGTAGACAGGAAAAATCCCATGGGGCCTTAACCTTACACCAAGAGCCATAGGTGAATAAGTAAAGCTAGGAACAAGGAGAGGTGGGCCTCTCCTGGGAAGACCATACCAATTGGTTGTCTAGGGACCAATGGTCAGTCTTAGAAATGCACATCCAAGTAACCTTATAATGATTGATGACATTATGTGTAGAAATCTATATGTATACACGTATAGGCATGTAATAACAATTAGTGAAAGAAGAGGCCATAGCTGTGAAGGGTGATGGAAGAGAGTATATGGGGTGAAAGGAGAAACATAATTATATTAAAACTCAAAACAAGTTTTGTTTTGGAAAAATATTCTAGACTTTTAGATGTAATTGTAGAGACCATCAGTAGCAGCGTAACCTTGCCCGCCATGACAGTCTGGAATCAAAATTCTCACACATCAGCAATAAAGCTAACACTGAAAAGAGTAGTTAGGGATGCTTTCGGCCTTGACCGAGCCATTAGAACCAAAAAGTCTCCCCTGGGTTGACCCTCAAAAGACGTGACTGAGGGTTTAGAACTGTGTGTGGAATCAGGTTCCAGTTTCTTGTAGATGCATTTATTTTGGTCAGCTCCTTGAAAGGGGTTAGCCATATAATATCATATGTGTAAGAATTTATTTAATTTCCAGTTTTAATTTTAACATAAGTGTGTGTCTGTGTGTGCATGTGCACGTGAGGACAAGAACTCTTCAAAGTCAGAGGCACCAGATTGCTCGGATGTTGGAGTTTACACATGGTTACAAGCTGCCAGGCATGGATGCTGGGAACTGAATTCAGATCCTCCATGAAAACGTATGTGCTATTAACCTCTGAACTTTCTCTCAGATTCATACTTGAGCTATAATATTGTGATTCTCTTTCACAATTGTTCTTGAAGAACTCAAATGGTGGAAAGTAGAAGCTGTGAACTCAAGTCTGTCTTGTAAAAGGGTTCTTTTTTTTTTTTTGGTTTTTCGAGACAGGGTTTCGCTGTGGCTTTGGAGCCTGTCCTGGAACTAGCTCTGTAGACCAGGCTGGTCTCGAACTCACAGAGATCCGCCTGCCTCTGCCTCCCGAGTGCTGGGATTAAAGGCGTGCGCCACCACCGCCCGGCTTGTAAAAGGGTTCTTGAAGGAGGTTTTGGTCATAACTAAAGCGCATAACAATGATTGTAAAAACACTTTAATGTCCACAGTTGAGTTAAAGGCAAATGGAAACTTATATTCATTTGTCTTCATGTCATTTCAGCGACTAGTAAGGTTACCTATCAAAGGAGCAGCTAAAGGTAGTGGTAATGTATTGGTGGCTGAGAAGTTTGGTCAAATATACATATTCCTGTTCTGTCATTGCAAACCATGTGACCACTTAGTGACATGAGCTGTCTAAGGTTTTCTTTATCAATGAAAACTATATAGTCACATGTGCCCAGATGGTGTGTGAATGAAAAGCATTTTCAGAGATCCCTGGTCATCTCCTCAAATGCTCAAAGTTGTGTGGCACTTCATACACTTCAGGGGGAGGCTCCTTCAGATTCCTGAGACAGTTTTATTAAGTAGAAAATACATGACTTCCAGACACTTAAATGAAAATGCAAGTGCTTTGTTGAACATGGAAATATATGTCCAGAAACATCTAGGGAAAAATATTAGCCAGCATTTACCAGCCTTTATCTTGATTTTCATCACTGTTTAGCCATTTTAACAAATGAATTACTAGGGTATCAATCTGCTCTCTACGGGAAGAACTGACTTTCCCTATCAGGAAGTGGTTCTGCCTCAGACAGCCATTTCTTAACTTCAGCATCTGCCTGGGTCTGGTGTCTCCACTCTGCTGGATTCTCTGTGGATTCTGAATCTACCGGCATCTGATATTGCATTTGCTAATTTCTCAGGACACATCTTTTTATATGTATGCAGATTCTATCAGTCTTTTTTTTTAATGGGGCATATTTTAGAAACCTTCATTTCACTGACATTATTGAAATTCTCTAAACGTCTTACAGATTTACCTTTTGGTAGTTATATGAGTTTTATAAATAGCTATAAAAGTTATCAAAATTTTCTTTTTTTCCACTTATTTTCTCTCACATAAACAACTATAGAAGTTTCAGTTTTTCCATTACATTTCCATGTTTTTCTTAACAATTTTATTATTTTATCTGACATAACCTGGTTCATTACTTCAAATTTGTTTCCATTTTATATAAGTTTTTATGTCATATTTCTTATTTACACTAATGTAATTTTTTATATTCACTACATTTGCATGACCTGATACTGCGAAGCAAGCAAATCTGGGTTAGGGGGATTCTCAGCCCCATCCTATAGTTTTTGTTCATTTTCCTCATGGCAGAAAATGTGTGGGACAGCAGAGAGTGCTCAGCAGTGCAGCATAGTACGTGGTCACTCCTCACTGTCACCTCCTGTCTCTGTATTATCTTGGCGTCACAGGGTGTGCTCAGGAGAGCTGGAATCCCTCTTTGCTGCGGGCGCTTCTGCTCTTCTGAAGATAGAGAAGCATGGCGGGAGAGGAGGAGAGGGCATACTAATGCACAGCCAGGGAGACTGACTGTAGGAGCTCTTCTTACAACATAGGCCACCATGACTGAACTCTGGCTCTGCCGTGGATGACTATTGGTGGTACGCTAGAACTGGATACAAATTTTATAACGGTTTCTAAGTTCTGTCAACATCTTTTCTGCTTCTGCTCTTGCTCTGGAACTGGGTTAATGACAGACACCAGAAAGTTGGATGAGCTCTGTTTTTCTGTTTGTATCTTGATAAGTTTTATTTTTTTTATTTTCTAGGATTGTATTCAGTTTTATTAATACATATAATTAGTTACCAGAAAATACAAAAGAAACCAAACAAGCAATGGAATACTATTTTTCAGAAGGGAAGACAGACTTGATTCTGTACATTTAATTAGTTAATAAAGCCCTAGGCAGCATGAGTTTGAAAATACACACCTATAGGTTTGTTTGTTTATTTGTTTATGTATTCCAGGATATCTGTGTCTAAATAATCCTCATTTATTATCTGCTTTCAGGTTGCTGTAATTACAGATGGTTGCATCCTTACCCTATTGGAGGCATATTTAGATAAATTTCATGATTTTAGAGGATTTAGAGACCAGTGAAGTGGAGAGAGAATAAACATTTGCCACAAATGGGCAGGAATCCAGAAATTATATCCAGAGAGTTAAAAGTGCTGACCTAGTGGGAACCACACCATATTGTTACAAGTGAAAACACATTTGTGTTTCTTTATAAATAGGAAAATATTGCCTCACAGAAACCCCAAATATTAGGGCCTTAGGTACATTCCAGTATAAATACAGAATGAAGGATAGTGTTTGGCACTAGGGGGTGGACGAGCCTTCAGTGCCCTGGGGAACATACGGCAGAGAGTCAAGTGCAGTGTCGTGAAAACATGAATACTACTAGAAATTTCTTCATGCTGTATTAGAATTGTCTTCTCTGTTCCTTCAAGCCCCACGCTCTCTGGACCCTGTGGAACACTTCCTTTCTCTAGTGTTATCTCTGCCGTTTAGTTTATGGATGGACTTTTGTGTATTTTTTAAATTCCTCAAGTGCCATTCTTGGCAAAAAAAAAAAAATGTTAACTTTTCCTTTCACAGTCACTTACACACATTTCATGCACCCATCTTCTTCATGAATCCAAAACTTCACTTACTCAGTTTGTATGCTGATACAGTAATAGAAGGTGTAGATACATGTAGTATCTACAACTTAGAAACAGTACCAATGGATGGGAAGTGAAGTGGCTTGCACAGGAGTCAAGCCCAAGGCAGAGAGACATGGAGTGAAATCAAACTTGACCCAAAGTCTAATAACAGACATCGCTCCACATACTTCACAAAATGAGCACCGTTGTGGAAAAAGAAAACCAGCTAATGTGTGGTTTTATTGTGTATAAAATCTGTTCAGTTGAAAAGATCTTTGGTACTTAAATCAAAAGGAAAGTCTGTTAAGAGTGGTATCACATGAATTCCACACAAGAATGCCATGAGCGTTAGGTTTGCTTTGCCCCAAGTTCTTTAGAATCATGTTGCTTTTAATTTTAATCTCATCAATAGAGCATAAATATTTTTCAAAAGGTTTTTTTTTAGCTTTAATAGATTGACATAAAAAAGAATGCATGAGATCGACCTAAAACACTGGTAAGATACTATTTTTTTTTGTTATTCAGAATTTTATGCCCTTGGCAATGATCCATGCTATGTCCAATACCATAAATAGCAAATGGTTGTTCTTTAAATTTTTAGTTCAGATTTGTCAGTTATTTTGAATATATAATTAAAGAAAAGTATCTTAAAATTTGTAATTAGAACTTTATCATAAAGATCATGAAATTAAAAAACACCATGCACAAAAATTAGCCAGACCCAAAATATATATCTGAAGAAATTTCTGTGTATTTAGAGCAACCATTCTGAAGGTGCGGAGATTAACATTAGATTTTACACTTGGACTATGGAATGTACTTTTAAACATTTATGTACTGCCCCAAAATGAAAAATCTTTTGCAAACTTAGTAGTAAATAAACAATTAGGTTTATACCCTCAATTCATATTTTGAGATCATAATTTAATTACATTTCTCCCCTCCCTTTCCTACCCTTCCCATACTCTCCTGTACAAATCTCCCTGATCTCATCCAAATTTATGGTGTCTTTTTTCACTATTATTGCATTTTTGCATGAATAGATTATATATAAATATCGGTATAGATGGTATATAGATACATTATATATTTACATATCATATGGATGGGTATATATATCCCTAATATACCTGTTGTGTCTCTATAATGTTACCTGTATGTATGTTTTCAGGACTGACTATTGCAGCGGACAGCTATTGATATGCTCTTCTCTGGAGTAGACCACTTTGCCTGCTTCTAATTTTCCTTGGTTGCCTTATAATTCTTGTACAGCTGAGGCTCGTGGACCTCTCCATCAGTTTGGGGTGTTCATTGCTGTCATCCTTATTCAGCTCACACTTAGGCAGCCATGTTGGTGAGACTCTGATATCGCTAGAAGACACAATCCCTCAGCAAACTCCCTGACCCTCTAGCTCTTGGGTCTTTCTGTCCGCTTTTCCTTATTGTTCCCTGTGCCTTAGCCGTGGGAGGATTTTGAGGATGTATCTATTGGGACAAGGTTCCTCAGCTCTGCATTTTGGTTGATTTGTTTTTTTCTGTGGTGATCTCCATCTGTTGCAATGAGAAGTTTCCTTGATCAGAGATGAAGACTATAATTATTTGGGGTTAATGGGCAAATATTTAGACTGTTTTTACAGATTGTACTGGTTTGGTTGTAGATTCTTCTTCAATAAATATGATTCCACCATTGCTATATTTCCAGTACTAGATCTCTTAAGTCCAATGAGAGGGATGTTACTTACTGCCAAGGTATGCATGCCACTCCTTTATCCATGGGGCTATTTGTGTGATGCTGGTCATTGTTGTGGTTCCTATCATCATAGCTGGGTAGTACTGTTGGCTGCCTCTCTACTTTCAAGTATGAATGCCTCATTTTGGCACCAAGGAAGCTAATTCTCAGGGAAGAAGCATTCATATTAGTTCTGGCTAAGGGATCTCTGGGCCCTGTTTCTAAAGTGCATTCAGTAAGAACTTACTTTCTACTCCTGGTGGATAACCAATATCAATAGCATTAGAGAGCCTTAGGTCTGGTATTGGACTTTTTGCTATATGGCCTGTGGGCTCTTTACACATGGAATTACCTGCATTATAAGGTTTTCATTTTGTGTTTTTACATAGAGTTAATAGTATGATGCCTTGTGGGATTTGCAGCCTTCCAGACTGCTCTTTAATATATAACCCTTTTTCACTTTCGTCCCATTCTCAATGAACCTTCCTGTCCCATTTCCCTGACCAGACTACTCTCACCTTGCTATTCCCCTCTATTGTTTCCTAGCTCCCATCCTGGCAATGGTTCTGTTTAACTCTCCTGGTTTCTGTTGTTACTACAAATTGTGTTCTCACATCTGTTTCCTGAATTCAGTCCTCTCTCATCACCTCCTCCCTCATCAACTATTGTTTGCTTCTTGTTATTTTATGTTCTACATGTTTAATATACCCAAATATACATTTGTTTGCACACACACACACACACACACACACACACACACACACACACCTTAGGTCCTTCTATGATGGAGAATATGTAGGGTTATTTTTCTGAGATTATGTGACTATGTGTGACTATTCTCAATATTATATATTCTGGGTGCATTCATTATTTTTTTTTCAAATTTGACTTTAGAGCTGAAAGTGGTGCATTTTACATACACTATCAAATTTTCTTTATTAATTCATTTCTTGATTAAAAACCAGTTTGATTCCATTTCCTTGCTATAAAAAATAAAGTACCAATAAGCATAGTTATTTTATAATTTCTCTTTTCAATCATATTTTACCAATTAAAATTGGTATCTTTTAGTTTCTTGTTAAGGATGATTGTTATTCCATGACATAGAGTCTAAATAAGGAATGAAATACCTAACATGTCCTTCACAGAGGTAGGGTTGGAAACACTTAGAAGATGCTGCCTATAAGTAAACAAGGGAAGGAAAGAAAGAAGGACAGAAGGAAGGAAGGAAGAAAAGAAGGAAGGAAGGAAGGAAAAACAGAAGAAAGGAAATAAAATAATTATCAGGAATATACAAGAAGTAGATGACTAGGTCTTTATCTTTGGAAAATTGAATATGTAAAATTCAAATGTGCATGTCATTTTGTCGCAACTTAAAAAGTGCCTGTTAATGTCCTGTGTCTGGCAGCTTTACTCTTCAGAATTTAAAGCTTGGCAATGAAAAAGCTAAATATTTGGTACATGGACTGTGGTTTAAGCATCCTCTGCTACAGTCTGGATTATCCCATGCCTGTTGTACAACTCTTTCTCTTTGAAAACCAACCTTATTGTGTTAGCGGACAATGAGGAATACTGAGAATTCAAGAACAATTGCAGTGGGTTTTTGATCCTACTGCACGTACTGGCTTTGTGGGAGCCTAGGCAGTTTGAATGCTCACCGTACGAGACCTGGATAGAGGTGGGCAGTCCTTGGGCTTCCCACAGGTCAGGGAACCCTGATTGCTCTTCGAGCAGATGAGGGAGGGGGACTTGATCGGGGGGAGGGGGAGGGAAATGGGAAGCGGTTGTGGGGACGAGGCAGAAATCCTTAATAAATAAATAAATTTAAAAAAATAAAATAAAATAAAATAAAATAAAAAAAAAAAAAGAAAACCAACCTTAATAATGTTTGTATTATTCAAAGTTTATAAAGGACACACTGACATTTAAAAGACCACTTACAAGCAATAAAAAAATTTAAGACAGTGAGTGCTGACCACCCAAAACAGATACAATGCAGAAACAAACAAAAAAAATACTTAAAGAAATAACACTGACCCGACCAAATTTAAGTTTTTAATTGAATATGATCATGTAGAAAAGTGAAGTTTAAAATGCTGTGCTGTAAAATGTGACTCTACGTGAGTAGAAAGTACACATGGCAGTCTTCTCAGAGGTTTTCTCTGCATGTGTGTAAATGCCACACAGTGATCCCTCCCTGTAAAGAAGTGTATCTTTTATCCTATTTGAAATGTCCCTAAATGCACTGCCTTTTGTGAATGTGCCTGGTGCTTTAAACCCTGGTCTTCCATAAAGGCTCTGTCAGGCAGTGTGTAAGTCGGTTTGAAATTAGCAGTTCTCTGGTTGTGAAACTTTGACACTGGCTGTAATTGAGGAGCCTAATGTTGGTGTGTTCTTAAGTATTACCTATCACCTGAAGTATGACACTGTGGTAACTGCAAGACCTTGGGGATGCCTGTAAGCTGGCGTTGCCATCTGACTGCTGCAGAAACTGTCTGGCAATCTTCCTAATGTCTAGACCCGGGATAACTAACCTGGCCATGCAGGCTCTTCATTGCCTATTTACATGCTGTTGCTTTGTAAGTTGTTTGCTCATAGCTGCTCATTCCTTAGACTTAACACCAAGTCTTAGAAAATGATCCCAATGCTTTCTGTAATAACCGTCACTCATGTTTTAACTTCCTAAATACACTTTCATTGCTTTTCTGAAATTAATATATTTCTAATGTTATGCTTTCAATCTTGCACTTGATTCCTGTAAATGCATTTTATAGCATTGAGGATGATTTACCTAGAACATAAGCCCTTGGTTTGACAGTTGTATCATGTGGATTGTGTATCATGCAGCAAGCAATGATAAAATGGAAGCCAAAGTTAAAGACAAGATTTAAATCATCAGGTCAGCTCTAATGTTACAAAGGACATTGCCATGAAATAAAACAGCCAGATCTTGCTTACTTTGAGATAAGAGTTATTGATTTTCTATTAACACTGTGTAGAATTTGCAAAATTAGTTTGTAACTTCTGAGGAAATCTTTATAAATAAGGCATAACAACCCAGAAGACCTTAGGTATAGTGTCAGACCCTTTCACATAGGAGGATATAAAATGCAGTTTTCTATTACCAAACTGTTGTATTTGATGAATTTTCACATAACTTCTTTGAATAGATAATGGAATTTGTGGAGCATAGATCTCATTTTATATATTAATATACGCTTATGTGTTTACACCACAGGAGAAATTATAATGTATTTCCTTGCCCATTTTAAGATTTATGACGAACACCCCTGTCAGAACAGATTCTCCACAGTTATCTGTTAGATAATGTTGTTTGGGCAAAGATTTGTTTGACACGGGGATATTCAGAAACAAAGGCACCAAACCCAAAGAAATGGCACTTTAATTAGGAAAACATAGATAGCCATGTAGAAGGGATAATGTGAAAGGGGGGTGCCAGCTGCTAATAAGCTTGCTGTGAGGAGGGCTGTGCAGGAATGTGCTGTAGATGCTTTCTGGTCAGGGCACTTCTGCAGGATGAGTCTCAAGTCCGCCTTCAGGTGAGGTGACTCAAGAAATTCACCTATCATCAGGCATCAGAAGGACAGACCAGAGCATCACTTTCTTCTTCTGTAACAATACCAATGTTTCTTTTTTAACAGGTGTATAAATGACACAGGCTTGTTGCAGTAAATATGAAAAGTATTAAAATGAATAAAGAAAAAATGGTTCTAGATTTTCCAAGGTTGTTAGTAGTGTTTCATTCTTTCTCTCTTCACTATCTTTGCCATAATTTCTCAAAAACATATAGAATATTTTCCTTGTATTCATCGTATTCATCAAATATGTGATATTAATTATGTTGCAAAATTTCATCAAATCAATATTATTCTTTTTAAATATTATTCTTTAAAATGTTTTAAACTGTGAAATAAAATGACATAGAATATTAATCAGTTACAACCTTGATAAAATGAATAAAATTATCTTTATCTTCAATATATTTATGTAATTTGTATTGTATAAAATTAATGATGTTTTATGCAAATTCCAGTGACATCTACACAGTACGAATCTATTGTATCTTGAGTAGATTTGCTGATCTTCATTTTGATGTGTTAAGGATCAAAGCCAGGCCTGCCTCCTGCTTGTTAATGCTCTACTCCTGAGCTATAGCCCTAGCATTGATTCTTTTAGCTATTATCAAGAATTTCACTATTCATTGCTTATTAACCATGACTGTCTACAATGTACCTAGTGACCCCTATATAATCCTTATTTCCAATTATAATATTAGCTAATTACCTTCCTGGATTCTGTGCATTTAGATTCTGTTGCTAACAATGTCTGTGTTTAAGTTCTTCTCTCCTGATGTTCTCCCCTAGAAATTCCCCTCCTCAGAGATTTCAAATAACACACACACACACACACACACACACACACACACACACAATGTCTGTGCATGTGTCTCTATGTGTGTGTGATCTTTGTCATCTATCATCCTGGCGCCACCATTTTCCAACCTGTATTTTTGTCGTAATTCTCTTTTGAGGAATTTTTTTCAGAAATGCCAACAGTGCAGTCATGTTTAGACATCTCAATTTCTCTGTGAGTAAATGGAAGGAGTTGTAAGTTCACTTGTTGTTTCCAGCACTAGCCCATCCTCTGACTGCCTGTTCAGTGCGACCCTATAGCCTCTCTTGTCATCACTGTCTCCTTCTCTGTAACTCAGCTGCTTACCATCTTGCCCACAGCGATCCTCTTTACTACAGCATGTCTTTGTTAGAATCCTGGATTGCACATTTTAACTGACTTGGCTCCTTTCTAACTTAAATGCTGGACCATAACAAAGCGCTTCCCTTACATTCCTTCCTTCTCCCTTAATACTACCATGCTTTCATCCTGGGAATTTCAACACCATCTGAGGTTTGACGACATCTGAGTCTACATTCCAAGTCTAATTTCTTTTGCCGAGCCCAGTTCTTGTACAGAGAGCTGTATATTTGGCATCTCCATTTGCACATTTCATAATAGATTTCAGATAGAACATTCCCTAAGCAGCATATGAAAAACCTTACCGCCACACTGCATGCAGTCTTCCTGTAGACTTGTCTACAGAAAAATGTTATGATCTTATTGATTCTCAGATTAAAAAAAAAAAACAACAGCTGTGGAACATTCTAGATCTTCTTTATTCTAATCTATAAGCATATTCTATTGGTATTCCGATTCACATGTATTCAGTATATGGTTGCTTCGAATCTCCTCCATTATTGTCACCAGGACCAGCACTCGTTGCATACTGTGTCTCCTGCTTCGGGACGTGCCAGCCCATGCTCTAATCTTCACACTCCCACTAGGTTATTCTATTTCCAACTGAAATCCAGTCATTGATGCTTTGCTACTGTCTACCTAGTCGCACAGTGTTCTTTAGAGGCACTTTTGAACACCAGCAACATGTGCATCTTGTATCAAACAGATACGATTATGTTTATCCTTCAGTGTATTGAAATGAAGATTAACTTGTTTGTTCTCCAGTTGAACTGCATTACAGTATAGTAATTAGTCACGATGACAATCAGCCCCCTGGCAACTGCACTCAAGCTTCTGTCACTGGATTTACTGTCTCCTACACATCCTTGTAGCAATGTTCTCTGCATTCTGGCTCTCTTCAGATGGAAAGCCCTTAGGGGTGCCTTCTCTCAACACCCACTATCCATTTCTGTCTGGCCCATGAGTACTGTTTCTCTTGCTTCATGTTACACTTCTCCATGTAGATTATTGGCAGTGAGATACAGGGAGGATTTCACAGAGCGAATGCTACATCAAGTGTGCTTCGGATCAGTCTTCATTTCTCATTGTCTTTTATGCGATTATTTACTCTCTACTCTCATTAGAATATTGGCTACTGACTGTTTATTTATTGTTTTCTAGATGCCCAGGAACAGTGTAGACACAGTGTAAGTAATCAAATGATATTTGTTGAAGAGTTAAATGGATAATAAAAATAACACTATCATGAAATTTAAAAACTTGGTATGAGTTTATAACCTACTCTATAATCTTCATCACCTTGAGCCCAACTGGACCACATGTTTGCTTGGTTTTTGCTAGTTTTTTTTTTCTTTTCTGAGAGCAAATTTATCTGATCCATGAGTATCAAAAGTAACACTAACCCTGATAGAATTTAGGTAGATAATGAATCGGTTTGAGTTGGTGATGAAACCATATTCAGTAATTTTCTAACTAATTTGGAAACTGTGTATATTCATTTCTGTCTGAGATATGATAAAATGCACTTTCTTGAGTAGATAGTAAATATCTCTGTTAGAAACAACATGCCACTAAATTAGCTTTTAATACTTTCATCATAAAGCAAAACTTACTTATCTATTTCTTGCTTTGTGTGTCTTCTGACTATTTCCCCTTTGTACTTACCATTCCTAATAACAAAGGGCTACCATAATTGTAGGCAGTAGGTAATGTCAAGCAATAAAAACGCAATGCTGACTCTCATTTTCTGCTTTTGTTTCCTATATTTACAAATATGTGATGCCAAATATGTGGTTTTATTTTACTACTTATTCAAAAATATTTTCTTTTGTCATATTAAATATTTCTGAAAGATTCTGCTGATAAATATCACATTTCAAGTATGTTATTTAATCTTCCAGCCTTTCTCACTCTTATAATCTCTGTCTTCCAAATTTTCTCACATATAAAACCCCTGTTGCCTAGCTTTTCTCAGTCATATAACCTTGTCTTCAGTTTTTTGCTTTTATTACTCCCGTTCTTTCTTCTCACAGTTTTCTGGAGGCTTGCTCTTTCTTTGGCCCTATTGTTGACCCAGTGCTCTCAACCAATACTAGAAAATTCAGTCACCAAGAAACAATCCTTCTCTGAATTTAGATTGTTATTGAATATAAAGAGTGGAAACAACCAGGTGAACCAGGTCTTCCCACAAAGATGCAGACTACAAAGCAAAAGATGATGTGTCACAGAGTGATAGTGCTGACATGGGTGGGGGTCAGTTTCCTGAAAGGCTGCTTCTACATTGCCACAAGAAGCTTCATGAACTGCCACTCTATTTGAAGGAAAGAGGCTCTAGAGACAGTGCTTCCTAGTTCAGCAGGTCGCAGAAGAGTCAAGTCTCATGAATGTTCCTGGAAGCCAAGGAAATAGGATGGAGAGGGCTGTGTGCCATCTCTTTACAAGTATCCCAAGCATGATGTTTTGGAGAATGTATGCCATGTATGTGCTGATACCAATGGAGACCAGAAGAAGGCATAGACTCCTGGTCTCAAGTTACAGATGTTTGTAGGCAGCCTGGTGTCAATGCTGGAAACCACACTCAGGTGCCCTGCGAGTGCAGCATGCACTCTTAAATACTGAAACATCATCTCCCACACTCATACACACCATTTCTTTTCTTTTAATAAATATTGCAAAATATTATAAACCATGCATACTTTTCTGCTTGCCAGTCACAGAGGCACAGAGACTCACCCAAGTATTGGGGAGGAGGTATATATCTGATGGTGTGGCTGTGGATGCGCGTGTCCCAGCTTAGTGTTTTGAGATGGGCTTTGTGCTGAAGCAAGACTTAAAAAACTGTTAGATTTGGCTGGCTGGTGAGCTTCAGGGTCCACAGTCTCCACCTCTTGGTCCTAGGACTGCAGGCATATCCCCATCGCACTGGCTTATTACCTGGGTGCTGTATCACGGAACTCACTTCACTGTCCTCTCAGGGTCCCAGTTCCAGCCTCCATCTCTCTTATGAGCCCTAGATCTGCCTTAATATGCTACCAAACACTTCCACTGTATGATTCAAAGATTCCTGAGTCAACAAATCCAGGCCTCTGGCAAAATACAAAACTTTAGATATCTAATTGTTAGCAGAATTAATTCATACTATTTCTGTAAGCTTCCTGAAAACAAGATTTTTGTGTTTTGTTTTCCTTCATCCTTGTATTTTTGACATTTTGCTCAAGGTTCTAACACCAATATGCAGTCAATATTAATACTGAGAAGGATTAGTCATATTGGAGAAGAGTTAGACTTACCTTCCTGAAATGCTTCTGGCCCTGTGGTATGGTGTTACAGGTTCTGTTTCTTTCAACCATTGTGGAGTAAAGACAAACCGTAACTGGGAGACTCACTCTACCCTTTACCACTCTGCCCAGCCTCCATTTGAGCATTGTTTTACACCTCTGTAACACTTGGAATCTCTTTGCTATCCACCTTAGTGATTGCGTCAAGGATGAACTGAGATAATGAATTCTAATGTGTTTTGTAAACTTAAAGTTTCCATTCCTTTATAGGCAAATCCAAAGAATAGTGTCCAGTCTCTCTGAAGGGACCCTTCCTCCTGACCAACATTAACTGTGTAAAATATGTAGACTCTCCTACTTACACAAGTGTATCCATCGAGGCCTCGGAAGGTGACCTTGCCTGTGCACTCACCAGGAGCTGTATTCATGTCTCTGAGTCACTATGGCAGGCACATTTTTATTTTTCTCTTTTCTGTCTTAATTTTTATGTCAGTCAAGAAGATTTTTGTTTTGATTTCAATTCATGTCATGTCCTTCTTTTTTGCAACTCTTACTTGTAATACATTATTATGAAAATATTTGCATATCTTGGGTATGGTACTCTTCAGCCTTCAAATGCTGATGCTGTGTTTTCTTGGACTTGGGTCGGGAATTCATTATTAGTAGCCACACCATGTGGAGGATGCTGCCTTTCATGTCGTACTTCTTATCTGTAAAGCTCTTAGCTTATTTCAAGTATAATTAATACTTTTGGCACCACTGATCTGTTGGTTTGAAAGAATTATATACTTTGTGGGCTGAGATGGATGAAGCCACTTCAAAGTCCTCTGTTTAGGAGCTGAGATGTTTCTGAAATGTCCTGGAGTTTTGCACAGCAGCCTCTCTCTAAACTGGCTTAGCATAATCACTGACAACACACAAGGTTTCAGTCAGTCTTCAGTATTCTAAGATCAGCAGATGGCAGTATCGTAGCCTGAGTTATATCTGTTGATTCAATAGTTCCTGGTAGGCTCTGCCCATGGCTGACACCCAGGGAGCATCCTAGAAAAAATAAAAAGAGCATCCTTACAAAAAAAAAAATGGAGCTGAGATCTCCTGCTATACTGAGTGGTAGTTAAGGCCCTGAAAGATACTAAAGGCCCCTGGGGTAGAAAATGCATCAGTGGTCTCACCCAGCTACAGACCATGTGCCACACCGACCCACCAGGAAAGTATGCCTACTGGTGCCATAGTGGCAGAATTGGAGAATGTTTGAATGCATTCCTACTGAACTTGAGCCTGAACTCTGGAAAGGAATGCACACTTGAAATTATAAATCTTGTTCAATGATTGTGGTTAGGAGGACATGGGCCCAACAGAGGTACACTTAATTATTGTTTAAAAAATATGTTTTCCATTAATTTCTTGACCAAGTATTCCAATGGCACTGTAGCTTTGGTTGAATGGCTCGATCATTCCTTTGGAAATATATGCATTCTTGTCAGCTTTATAGATAATAAAGGGTAGACTACCCCTAATGTGTTATGGCATATGTACAAATTTAGAGATTTAGTCCACTATCAAGCCGTTTAGATTTTCTATCACTTCTTACATTTCCCCCATTTTTTCCTCCATGCAGAAATATTTAAGATTAAGTCTTAACAAATTCTATGTCTACAAAAATTCTTTGAATTCTGACCACTATTGAATTCTTTAACTTTCCTGAATTTATTCACTTTATAGTTATAAGTTTGTGACTTTTGGTTTATCACTTGCCTTATATATAACCCTCTGGGTCTAGCCAATCACCATTTCATTCCTCCACCTTTGTATAAGTTGGGCTTTTAAAGATAGTACATATGAGAAATTATGTAGGGTCCCTCTTTTTGTGTCTGGCTGATTTCCCTCCATACCATGTCTTTTGGATTGATCCATGTTATAAACATCAAATTTTCCTTCCTTTTTAAAGTGGTATAATATTCTTTCTTTATGTTTTGAGACAAGGCCTATGTAGCTCTGAGTGGCTTTCTATGCAGAGAAGGCTGGCCTTGGCCCCTTAGAGATCCACCTGCATTTGCATCCTGTGTGCTGGAATTAAAGGTGTGCACCACCACACCTACCCTGATTTTCCAAATGCCCAACAATACTACCATGTCACCTTTTCTTCACTCATCAGTCATGTTAGTACTGCTTCTCTATATCTTATACGTTGTTACTAAAGCTGCAGTGTGAGTGAAATGTCCATGTCTCTGATTTCCATTCGTTGTGCAGTTAGAAGTGACTTTTCTGGATCACATTATTGCTCCAGTCTCACTTGGTTTCAGATGCTGTTTTCCTTCTGAAGAGGTCTCTCACAATGAGCATGACAAGCCCTCAGCTTACATTTCCCTGACAGTGTATACGGATTTTCTTTTCCCATCATCCTTAGCATGTGTCATTGCTGACATTTCCATAACAACCATTTATTTTCCATGTGTACCTTGATAAATCATTGTAGGTTTCCCCCCAGTTTTTCTGACGATTAACGGTGTTGAACAGTTTCAATACATCTGTTGACTATATGGCTTCTTTGAGGAATATGTTTATTTTGATCTTTTGCCTGTTTTTGACAAGTATATTTTTATTATGGATTTCTATGCTTTTTCTAATATATTTGGAATGTATAGTTAGAAATGCCCCTCCTCATTTTATGGATTGCTTTTTCATATTGTTGACATTTTAATTTGTTAATTTCTTATTTCCTTTAATATAAAAGGATATTTAATGTGATGTAAAATAAGTGTCCATGTTCATCTTTCTGCATATGTACATCTTTTTTCTGAACATTATTTGCTGAATACATTATCTTTTCCACATTGCATAGTATGGATGTGTTTGGGAAATTCGGTGCTCACACCTGTATGGATTTATTTCTGGATTCTTCATTCTGTTCTGTTGATTATGCGTCTGTTTTTAAGTCAGTAGCACATTATTTTGATTGTTGTCGCTTTGTAATAAAATTTGAAATCAAGAAATATGTTGTTTCCAGACTTATTTTTGTTTAAGATTTCGTTATGTGCTGAAATTTTTATGTTGTGCAACTTTCAGCATTTTCTTACCCTGTGTCTGGAAATAGACCACCTTATAGATTGTGCTGCACACTTAGGTTTCTGGGTAGCATGAGCAGGCTGGCAAGAGTGATTATTTGTATGCATGAATATGAATTACTTTTCTATTGATTTGTATAGTCTTCAATCTTAATAAATATTTTATATTTATCCATTATAATCATCTTTCACTCAGTAGCTAAATTTATTTTCATATGCTATTTTCCATTGTCTCCATACATGAACTAGTTTCCTGAACGTAGATCATTTGCTGGCATGCGCAGAAGTACAGCTGAGTTATATGCTGATGTTATAAGGGTTACACTATATCTTGATGCCTACTCAAAACAGTGAATTTTCTACCTATTTTTGGGGAAAAATGAAAGACTTTAAACTGGAATTAAATGCTAAAGGCGACAAGGAATGGAATGTTTTCCGTCCTTCATCTCAGACTCCTCTATGTTTTTTAAAAATATCTATATCATTGCTGTTTTTACTTTGTATTCTGAGATACTCAGATCATAAATGCAACTATTATCTTTCTTTGTCATGCTTAACCTTGACAATTTAGTAGAAAATTTGCAATGTAACCTTTTGTATGTTGTGGTAATATGAGAAGGTTGAGCTGCTGAATAAAATCAATTAAAATATTCATGGGCAAATACAGGATTTGAACCTTGTAAAATGAACTACATGTTGTCACAGGCAACTTTTATATAATAAAATCTACACCCTTTAGCATTGTAACAGGATTTGCTTATGGTTTCATATTCTGATGACAGAAAAACAGCCTAATGATTTCAAGTGGACTTTTTCATTGTTTACCTCTAATTCTCTTTGATCCAGTAATTTGTTAAGATAAAAGTAAATGCGTCATTTTTATAGTATGTCATTTTTAAAGATATAACTGATAGATTATAATTATTATTTCCCATAAAACAATGCAGGTTGACTGACTTCTAAGGGTAATATGACTAGTAAGAGTCTTAAAGTCTAACAGATTGCCTTCTATTTATTTCTAGTATCTCACTTTCAAAGCTTTACTCAGATGTGATTGCTTCTATTACCGTCTTTATTTTTTTTTATTCTATTACTCTCAATTTTAGCTGCTCCTTCAGAAATCCTGGTGGTGTAGATTAAAAAAATAAATTTCTTGATTGTTCTCGCTAGAGGAGTATTTCATTTTCCTTTATAGTAAAATTGAGATGCTTAGATATAGTTTTTTCCTTGTTTCACATTCCAACTCTGAAGATACCATATTTTATTATAGAAGATAACCGACACATAGTCTAATAGATGTAGGTAGTGACATACACCCATGATACCAGAATTTTAAATGTTGAGGCATGGGGGTGTGAGTTGGGATGTATTAAATAGCTTGGGATACTATCAGAAAAAAAATTCTCACCTCTAATTTAGATGTGCCAACATGTGTGATTCTCCAGATCTCCTTAAATTATTCAAGCAAGAAAGCCTGTCCCAGAACTAAAACCTCCAAACACGGGCATTCAACAAACCGGTATTGAGATTCAGAAGTTAAACTCCTGTACCATCCAATGCGCTCAAGCTTGCTCTTTGCCCTAGGAGAAAGTATTATCATCATTTTCTAAAGCTTCCTACTCTTCAAATATTCTTACTTTCCCAATATTTCAGAAATACAAGGCATTTAAGAGAATCTTCCCAACCATTATCACATGTTCCCTGTGTGTTTATTTCAGTTGTGCCATAAATAGTCTTCGGGATTTAATGTTTATTTTCTGCTTGATTAATTCTACATATCTGCTTTTAGGAGTTTTGGGTTCGGGGGTGTACAAGTTATCTCTAAAGTCACAGCTGATTTCTAGCATCTATCTTTTAGTATCATAAACCTTCATGAGCGTGTCCCACCTCTGGGAAGTGTTTAAATGTAGATTCTGATCTCATGGGGTTAAGATGGGCCTTCAAGTGATAGTTCCAGATATGTTGCTGGAGATGTGCTGTGATTGGTCACTAGGTCATTTGAGGATTAGGAACCAAATCTTCTCCTGGAGCCCATTCCATTTGTTTACCTTCATCTAGCTTTTCAGACTGTTTTCTTTATAAATGTAGTTTTACCTACATTTATGAATGAAACAGTTCCCTACATGAATGCTATGATTTCTTTTCATAGGCATCCTTCCTGTTAGAACTGACTTTGGAATCCATCTCCAGACAGCAAAACTTCACATAGGGTACGGATTATATTAGAACATTGAAAAAGAATCCGTTACTTCAGCTGAGAAGTGAGAGCATGGGCAGTAATGAGCAAATTCAACATTTCCTAACACTAAACACATCTCAAGGCTAGCAACCATCCAAGACACTGCTGGTTTCGGTTGCATCAGCCAAGACTGTAGCCTTTCTATGCCCTGTTTCCCACCCATCCTCTCAATTCTGTGGCACCGTAAGATCCACCATTCCTAGGAATGCCATAGAGGAAAATGACTTTTCACTTTCATAGGCTGCGCTTCCGTGACATGACAGACTGGCATATGAGGGATCATTCTCAGTTCTGGAAGCTAGGTGTCTAAGATCAAAGCCCTGGCTGACCTAGTAGCTAGTGATAGCCCACATCTTAGGTCATAGATACCCATTTTAGTGTGTGTTTGTGTGTGTTTGTGTATGAGAGTGTGAGTGAGTGTGTTCAATATATAGGTACACAATGAAATTGATGCAGTCCGTTTGTAATCTTGAGAATGGGGACACAGGAGGAATTTGAAGGAGGGAAAGTGGGATGAGTTGGAGGGATCAAAGGAGGTGTGAGAAAGTGATTAATTTTATTTGAGTTAAAGCATACTAAAATAAAATAAATGACAAAATACAATTGCAATTAATTGGTACAAGTATGTAATCAAATGATGAAATATCTTTGTCTGTTAGTGTATCAGTGATTACTATTTAGTTGGGTAATTCAGTAAGCATAATTTCTGTTTTGTTCATTTTTGAAAATACTACTCCTCAAATATTTACTGAAAGTGCACTTGAATAAAAGGTGCCTTGCTATGAAATAAAACAGCAACAACAACCAAAAATATTTAAAAACAAACAGAACAACAACAACAATAAAAAAAAAACAGCCAAATAACAGAAATAAAATACTTTGGCTTTCTAACAGGAGTATGTGTTTTAAAATCCAATTTGTAAAACAAAACAGAATGAAACAATACATGTTTGTTTTGTGTTACATATTTTCTTTTATGTTTGTTTTACTGCACTACAGATAAGAGGAAGAGATTTATGTACATGCTAGACATGTACTCTAGCACTGAGCCACAGTCCCTGACTTAAACATAAAACAAATACATACATTCAAAATCCCCTGTAAAAGAATCTGAAATAAAACAAATATAATGCAAACTGTAAATTTATCAGAATTCACTTGCTAGTTTTGTTGAATAGTAAGCAGGATTAAAATTTTCTCTTTAACATTTTGATAAAGTGATAGAGATCAAAGAATGAAATTACCTGACACAATTCATATTACTAAACTGTAGGTGGAAAACTCTGGCATTTTATAAATGTTCTCATTCTATATCTCCTTTTTGTCTTTTGTATATATATATATATATATATATATATATATATATATTCACAATTGGCAAATGGCTAGTTTTAAATAACACATTTGTGTGTGACCTTTTAAGAAAATTACCAGTGTCTTTGTTTAGAGTGCAGAGGGCATGGGTTTCAAGGAGCATTTCCCACGAAATGGAGTGTATTACTCCAGCGTCACAGGCATGCTGTCAGGAAGTGGCACTTCATTAAGATAATGTGACCTTTAGAATATTCTTCCAGCATTTAATATGTCTTTTGTGGTAGGATTTGGACTTTAAATTCTGTAGCTTTGCAATAGGTTTGGAAAGCAAAGCAGCTGAAAATGCTATCCCTATTCCATGAGTGCTGTACACAGTGCTATTTGGGTTCTGTGAGGCCTTGACCCTAAAACAGCATTAAATGTCAAGGAAAGATTTTTTGTAAAAAAGGGGGATTATTTCCAGGAAAATGACTTCTAGAATTAAAGTCAAATTGGCAGCTCATGCCTTCAGAGGAAAGGAAGAAAGGAAGAAAGTGGCTGTGTAGTAAAAAGCAAACTCAAATTTCCTTTTCTGTAACATTCCCAAAAGCATGTTGGAAAGAGCCCTGAAGCCTATTTCGTACTCAGTAAAGACGGGAGACAATATCTATTACAGGGCACTTGCTGTGGCAACTTACAATCATTTGTTCATTCGTCAAGGGTAAAATGTTAACTTCTAAAATGATTTTTATGCAAGGACAGAATAGACAAAGTAGTGGAAAGAGAAAAGGACGTGCTCTACCGCTGAGGCCTGAGGCAGTATTTCTTGGGAAACATTTACATGTCAGTATGTTTGTTTATAGGTTTACATTTTACAGACAAAATTGAGTCTTTTACTTGGATTCCTTGAAATCTCCCTTCAGGCAAGTAATGTCTTTATTTTGATAATTAGAAGTCAGAGCGTGTTCTTCTTAATCACACATCAGAACCAGTCCTGCAAAGTTCTCTTTATGAGATGTTTAAAGTAGAGGACCCACTGAAGCCAGCAAGTGTTCATCTTACGGAAAAGAAGTGGCTGCTGAAGAGGACAAATAAGGAAGACTTTATCTGTTTGTCTGACACATGGCTTTTGAGAAAAAGTTCCCACCCACCAGACTCCACTAACAAAATAGAAGTCAGAATTAGTGACATAATCAGTGGCAAGTAACAGAAGCTTGATATTTATGGTTGAAAAGAAATCAGATGCAGCCCCAGGGATTTCATGCTTCTGTTTATCTTATGTGTGGTTGTGACAGCTTCATCAGAGAGTTACTACATTCTGAAATTGTGCCCAAACCAGGCACTAAGGTTTCCACTGAGTTAAACATGGAACAACAGACAATTGGTGTGCCCAATTGTTGGGTGTTTTTCTAGCATAATCTAAGCCCTGGGTTTGATTCTTAAAACTGTCAAAATACAAAACAACTATGAGACACATAGCAACTTATTCCCATTAGCATGGGGTTGGTATATTCATATCAATGATGTGTAAAGTCTTCAAAGTGTAAAAATCTTTTCTTTCATAATTAGAACCAGATATGGGTAATTCCTTAATAATAGATTAATCTTCCATTGTTGCATAGTACATTCCCACAAACTTCATAGTCTAAGACAACATTTTTCTTCAATCTGTTTCTGTGTGTCAGTATGTGGGCATAGGTTAGAGGAGGACTCTGCTGATTTTCACACAACTGCAATCATGGGCAGCCAGGTGTCTTTCTGGAGGACATAGTCTATTCGAGATGATTGTTGTAGAAATAAGTGTTTTCTGTTTACAGGCCCAAGGCCTTTTGTTCTTGACAATTCCCGGTCCCATGCTGGCCCTCTTTATAGACAGTCGATATGATGCCACTTGCACCTCTAGTTCAGCAGGACGGTTGACCTATAGTCAATTAAGATGGAGATGTTCACATTGTCATCTTGTCATAGAAGTGAAACCTTTTACCACATACTGCCATTTAGAAACTGCAAAATTAATAGGGAAGATTTTATATCTGCAGGACACAGGGAAGGGAGAACCTCCAGGGTGGTCTCACCACAGATGGTCTTAGAATTCGGCTTTTGCAATACAGTGAAATTAAAACTCACTGTGGCTTTCAGATATCCCACCGACTTCAACAATTTCTTAGGGATTCACTGACTGTCTATGAGACATTGAACAAACACCAATAAATTGTAGATAATGTCTAATGTTTTGAGTTCACTATTCTAAATTAGGGAGGACATGGCTTGAATGTCATAGGAGATTGTTTATTATCAAGGCTTTATTATTTAAAGTTAACCCAATTGTCTGAAAACTCCTGTAATATAATAAGTACCAGTTAAACTTTTAGAAGATTTTGGTCATGGTGTCATGTTTTTTCCTGTTAGTATGAACTTGTCAAGATCACTCAAAATAATAATCCCAACATTCAGTTTGTAATGTAGATCTACTTGAAAAGCCAGAGCAAATTCTACGTGTGTTGTAACAGCAATAAGCAAACAGAATGTGTTTTTGCATTCCTTCCCACAGCCTCATCTCCATGACCAAGGATCTTCAATGAGGAGATCTATGGCAGAAAGTCCCAGTGATGTAAACGTCTTTCTGTATTTTTCTTGATTTCCTTCACTACTCTTGCCCTATCGACAATTTATAACCCCTGCACCATCTGGGGAACAGACTGCTGGCTGCCAAGGAGACTCATTAACATTCCCCTCCAGGAATGCTTGCTGTTTAATTAGGCTGCTGGCTGGATTCAGGCAGTGAGAGCCTTAGGTGGCTGTGTAACAAATCCATGACTCCATGCCTTCCGAAGTCAAGGTCACTGAGATACTTGCTTACACTCAATACAGGAAGGGAATCCAGAGCACTGGCTGTTGATGCCTTTAATGGGGACACTCCCTAGTTAATTGAGACCTTAAATTATCCCCCTCTGAATTCACAGCTGTCATACCCATGGGTTGTATGACAATTTCCTAACCCCTAGGACTATCAGGTTCGGCATCCAGGAAAGCTTCCTTGTCAGAACTAGTCAACAATGTTTGTAGAGTACTGTCCAGATACAATACTGAAATCACTATATGCTTCATAATTAAGTACATCTGATTAACTAAATTTGCTGAGGACAGACTGCTTACTGTTCTTGAGACATACTTAAGTAGAACAAAATTAGAACAATAGTATCTTTATCAAAGCTAAATTGCTGAAATTCTATTGTAAAGGCAATGCCTCGATATTAAAAATTCCTTAATATTCAGTAATATTTTCTAACTATATGTAGTTTACAAATCATGTCAACTCAGACTTTTCCAAGACAGAATCAACCAACTGGAAAGCTTTTTGGCTCAGGCAACAGTTCATGTATTAAATAATTCTTACGTTCAGTTCTTCTGTTTTTCAAATATGAATTGATCATTTGTCCATAGTTAAACCAAGTGTTCCATGCCATTCATGTGATTAATGGTGACTCACAAGAAGTTTGAGTCAGTCTCTAGTGGGGGATGGTTATTATTCTCAGTCATAGAAACAAAATACAGTCACAACAATGGTAAATAAACAGACTTATTCCTGTGAGCTCTCATAACAGAGAAAGCTGACCTTAGCTGATGAGGAGTAAAGACTTACCAAGGGAAGAAACTTGAACTGTGTTAGGTTTCAGACCTGGTACAAATGGCTGAGTTGCCTACTTAATACATCAAAAAAGACACTGGCTGCGAGGTTCTCCTTGCATCCCTCAGTCCCTACCAGCTACAGGCCTCTCCTGGATGGCACACCCCACTTCCATCCAAAAATTCTAATTTATCTTATCTGCCTTTCCCTATGTAATCTATCTCTTTTGGTTACCTGGATGTTTTATGTTTGTTTTTGTTTTTGTTGACTTTCTTAGGGTACTACACCTAATTCCCCCCCTTCCGTTCCCCTCTGTCATTTTCTTACATGGCACATCTTAAGGTCATGTCTGCTCCAAACTCTCCTAGATGTCTCCCCTTTATCTACAATGAACTTTCCCCTCCATCATACCTAGGGACCATCTTGTTCTTTCCCATCGTATTTCTTTTTCCTTCATTCAAAGTAGAAAGAAGAAGAATAGAGCAGAGGTTCCTCGATGTCACCTAGGAGGGTGAGACAGGGTCCTAGCAAGAGGAATTGGTTGCTCTGGGTCAGGAAAATCAGAGCTCATTTTGGAAAGCAGCTATTGCTTGCTGGTTTTCAGAGGCAAGTGAATGTAACATTGGATATGAGCTAAAGAAACTCTTTACCCATTTCCTGAGACTGAAATATCTTTCTAATATTCCATTATATTCTAATATACCAACATCTAGAAATATCACGACCATTAGGACTTGTGGTGCTTTCTTCTAGATCTCTAACTTAATTTTGATTTAAGAAGGAAAGCATGCAATCTTCCTGTTCCTTCCTCGCTGCAGAGAACTGGACTTTTACTGTTCCACAGTCTTTGCCTGTATGACCTTTGGCAAAGCAGTCAGTAAAAACAGGCAGACTTTGTTTTGTCTTCACTCTGCCGGTGTTGAATGAGAAAGACTAAGGAAGGTCTGTGATCCTCAAGGAGAATCCCATGGAGCTGCTTTACCCTTGTCTGTTTCTCATGCTAAATTAAAGCATCCCATCTAAAAGACAATTATTTGGGCTGATCTTTAGTAATATTGATATTACTAATATATTATTACTAATATAATTTACATTACTAATATAATTGCTAATAAAATATTACTAAATAGTAATACTTTCTTTGAAGAGGAAGTTTTACAAAGTTCTTTGATGTGTTTCTATATGTATCTATGTTTTTTCTTTAAATATTGTAAGCCCTCCTTTACTCCTTTCTGAGGAAAAGTGTTTTGATTTTTTTGATTTTTTTTATGATTTATTTAACTTTATTTTATGTACATTGGTGTGACGTTGTCAGATTCCCTGGAACTGAATTTCCAGACAGTTGTGGGCTGCCATGTAGTGCTGAGAATTGAAACCAGGTACTCTGGAAGAGCAGTCAAATCTCTTAACCTAGGGGCCACCTCTCTAGTTCATGTTTTGCTCTTTTTATGTAACAAGTTTGTTTCTGCTTTTGTTTATGTGGTTACAGGTATCAGCAATAGACTTTGAGCCATGTTTACTGATGTACAGTTAGTATAAAAGGGTTAATCACATATTACTCAGGGACTTCTTTTTTTTTTTTTTTTCAGGTTGGAGTTAGAGCCTCACAAACTGATCAGAAAATCATTCAGGGATAAATGTGTTAAAGTCCCCTTCCAGCTGAACGTTTTAGTCATAGACAATTGCACGTAGGGTGATGGAAGGTATTTTTTTTTGTATGAACATGCTTTCATTTCAACTTTGTAGTTTCATTCTTTAAAGAAATTTCTGGGATATCAGCATCTCCACAGTGGCAAATGCCAGGCCCTCTCTGCATCCCTCAAAATCATCTTTAAAGCTCAATCTCTTTCATTGGTGTTAACTTATGTATTTTTATAGCTTAAGGTATGTATTGTGAAGTCTGTCAGACAAAGTAGAGTCCAGGCTGATTGTAATTCCTGCAAGGAAATTCTTCAGAAAGGTGACTGGCTGTTTCCATAGCTGTCTAATTAGCTGCACAGTTGTCACGTATTTCTGTTACTTTTATTTTGGAATAATAGGCATTTAAGAGAAGAGTAACCTAGAGGAGTAACACTCATTAAAATTCTAGAAAATATTATAAATGGAAAAAGAATAAGCAAATTGCAATTCATCTCTGTGCAGATGAAAATACTTATGGTCTTTTCATAAGTCAATAAATCATTTTAAACAGCAAGAAAAGGGTTTTTATGAGCAAGAGTTTCCTTTGAAGCTGATCTGATAATTTACTGAAAACAAAGTATGGGAAAACACATCAAAATCAGAATGTCAAAGAGAGAAGTATCCCTTATAGATACCCACTGTTATCTAAGTGTTGGATGTTTTCTGTGAAGCCTTTGTTCACACACACACACACCACTCCTCTAGGGCTGCTGTGGTGTCAAAAGTTAGAAGAACTGCCATGGCTCAGAGTACAGGAAGAGAATGTGTGACCAAGGAAAGATGTCAGCAGGGGCCTGATTTAAATCCTGAGATATCTTTATGTCAGATCTTCTTGGGCTCGTGCATGTCCAGTGATCTCTCTTGTCTTTCATTGTTTACCATTAAGAAGAAAGAAAAGACAAATTTAGGTCCATCTGGCAAACAGCACAGAATATTTTTAAGTAACAGAGTAACAGATGAGCTGATTCCTTCTTTGTAAACTTCTAAAGCTTTTCATTAGAGGAGTCATATAGACACACTTGGATAAATATAGACATCCCTGCCTCTCTTAGACAGCTGGGATTTAGCACAAGTGTGTTCCTATATCACAGTAGCATGTGGGCTGCAGACAGGAGCAAGAGAAGTCCGCAAGCTTCTAGGTAGATTTAAGAGTAAAAGTGTAACAGAATCTTTATTTTCTTCTGTTTAATGTTAAAACGCTTTGTTAAGATGGTAAAAAGAAATGGCGTCTAAGTTGACTAGGAATGAAGGGAGAATAGATATGGCTCCGAGTCATTTTACTGTCACCTCACTGCTGAAGGTGGGTAGCTGATAGCCATGACTTCATCAAGAACAACTTACAAGAGCTTGTTTTGTGTAATATGAAGAAGCAAGCAAACAAAACCCAAAACTTTGTACTTAGCTATCCTGATTGATACCATTACTGATAGGGTAACAACCTTAAGGTCATAAGCCTTGATGATTTTCTCATGTTATGTTAATGGTAACCAGTTTGTAGAGACTGTTGACTCAGCTACTTCTTTGCTAATGCTGAGAAGATAAATCTAAACGTGGGCTTGTGACAGCACTTAACTTGTTATAAGAATTGTCATCCTTGCCTCTCTAGTCTGTTTGAAGGGCAGGAAGTTTGGCTGTGTTGGGTGGGGGGTGGGAATCCAGCTGTAAATGACACTTGAGATGCTCAGCTAGTTGTCCCAAAGAAATGGCTAGGAAGCATTGGTATCAGAACCATAAATGTACTTTTATTATTTAGGGCAGGAAAGTGTGATTGAACCATTTGTCTATAGCTGTAATTGAGCTACAATTTTCATTGATTTCATAAGCCTCATCTTAGCCGATGATTTGACAAAATGTGTTTAGTTGACTTTGTGGAAAAATTACATTCTTCCTTTATAGTTATTTGTTCTGACTTAAGTGTCTTCTGCAGTAGAGCTAGGTCTGGTTTCCATCTGTTAGCACAATTTAGACAGAAAGCATTGAGAACGTTAAGCTGCAGGGAAACAAGTGGGGAAAAGTCAAGCCTGTTGTACAGAGCCAGTTTCCCAAGATGTAAAGATTTAACACATCTCTAAATTGAATCATCTATATTAAGCAAGTACACACAAATTTACCCGAGTCAGTGAGTTCTATTTTTAAATATATTTTCACTGATGGACGATCCAATATTTTTATATTCTTGAATTTGGGTTAGTTAGCCTGTGACAGTGTAGAAGCTCAGCAGACACTCGGTAGCCAATTCCTTGGCTGTTAAAACAGCACATTGGCCAGAAATCCCGTGAACCCTGTCCCAGGTTCACCCCAATAGAGCTGAAGTTTTTGATTTTCATATCAGATTTCCCTACAACAAGGAGGGAGTCAAGAGAAAGAGCCAAGCAGGCTATGCAGCAAGGAAAGGACCATTGTTGGAGAAAGGCTGAGATACGACCGGAAGAAACAAACAGATAAAAGCCCAGGAAAACTGCTCGTTAGGAGTTCGGGTCCAGGGAAGGATGGGGGAGTGGGAGGAGAGCAGTAAGTGGAAACTGGGATTGGTATGTAAAATGAGATAAGATTGTTTCTTTTTTCGTTTTTATTTTATTTTATTTTTTTTAAAGTCCAGTAAGTGAAGACAGTTCTGATCAACATGCAAACATTCTAGTAAAATACCAAGTGATGATGCTGGACACATTCATTTCTGTAAGGTCTAAGTTCAGACCATGGTATGTGTTTTTCATTCTCTCCATCTTGCAAGAGAGAGACTACTCAGGAGGAGACAGAATTACAGACGGTACTTCACGGAAGCGGAGGCTCAGAATTACAGACGGTACTTCACGGAAGCAGGGGCTCAGAATTACAGACGGTACTTCACGGAAGCAGGGGCTCAGAATTACAGACGGTACTTCATGGAAGCAGGGGCTCGGCCACCTGCTAATTTAGAGGGGAAAAATACCTGAAATCAGAGGGTTTTCTCTTTTAAGTTCTAAGTTTATTCTTTTCTTAAAAATTTCATCCTCATATAAAATGTTTTGTCAAGTCCATCCTCCCCCGTTTATCTTCAGTTCCTCCACTGTTGCTCACGTCACTCTTCCCTTTCCTATTTACGAGCTCTATTGTTAAACTCGCTGAGCTCCACTCAGTGCTTCCTGCATGTGTATGGAACTGGTCAATGAAGAGAGAATAAGATACCGGGGATTGCTGAGTCCAGAGAGCACATGTCTACCACGCCTTCTACATCCCAGGCTTAGGGAATGGGCAGGGAGACTGTTCTGGCCAGAAGTAGTGGATGTCTGAAGAGAAACAGTCCATACCAGAGATGACAGACCATGGCTTACAAGAGGGACTGTTTGAGTGTTATTGCTGAGGTTTCCACGCCCTTCAGTGGTGGGACAAAGCCAATCTGTTGAGACCTGGTAAGAAAGGGCCTGGGAATCAAACACTTGAATAACATACATCTCATGCACAATGATCTTCTTTTGTGTCCCTTGGTTAAATCTATGTCTGAACCACAGAGGAAGCCATCCTGGCTCTGCCCCAGAGGGGTTTCTTTGTGAGTAAAGCAGGCTGGAGGATGCTGGGAATTGATCTGGGCCAGTGACAACTCTCTGCTTGTAAATCCCCTCCTCTCTAACTATGTTGATAAAGCTCCAAATGAACTAGCTAAGATTCAAGTGGAATGAAGCTTTTGTTGCTTTAGAAATGGGATATAATAACATATAGTTTGAAAATATCTTGATGAATCACTTACTGACTGATGACTTCCATGCAACATTTGAAGATATTAGTAATAAACCTTAAAGTAAGACATTTATCATTATAAAACTATAATGTTTTAGGAAAGGATGGATGAAGATATTCTGATGATAGTTAGGAACTGAGAAATTCACATGACTCTTGTCATGCCAATCTGAGACTCTTAGGTCTTGGGGCATGCCTAGGGCCTTAAAGCTCTTCTGTGAAGCATAGCACATGAATCAGAGGTTGGGTCACCAGAAACCAAATAAATCTTGGCTGGCATGGCAGTATTGCTGTAATTGTGGTCTGAGAAACAGAGGCAGGGGTCCCAGAGCAAGCTGGCTAGTGAAACCAGCCACATCCTTGGGCTTTGGATTTGATTAAAGAACCTTGTCTCAGTGAATGAGGTGGAAGAGTGACTGAGGATGATTCTTGGCATCTCCCTCAAACCTTCACATGTGTGCTTATACCTGCACACACACACACACACACACACACACACACACACACACACACACACTGAAAAATAAATTTGACTCAACTGCAGCATTGCTGCTGAGAGTCTTATGTAACTTACTAACCTTCCGGGCACTGCAATGTCCTGAGGAGCAACTCTTAGTAGTTGCTAAATGACTTCATATTCTATTGTCATTAGGATTTTGTTGGTGAGAAATTTATGGTTCCAAAATTTATGAAAATTATGCCTTTAGTATAATCTGTCCTGAAACCAAAATCCTATCACAAGACTCCTTTCAGAGAATAACACTGTTTCTTGCTTGTAGAGTTTGTAAAAGGAAAGGAGAGATATTTGTTAGATACTTGCAGTCAGACTCAATGAACTTGTTAAAACAATCCAAAGGATACAGGAGATCTGTGTATCCCAGTTCAAACAAGTGCCTCCCTCCTTGAATCCACTCATCTACATGTGATGAGAATCAAGCCCGTGTAATTCAAGCCACTTTAGAGATGTGCTTATGTGTAAAATTATTTTTGTACTCCTGTCTAGAACAATTTGTACATTGATACAAATTCAAATTATATTTATTATACTGAATATGTTTCTATTTCTGTTTACAATAGTTGTGCACCTGTGCAAAGTTATTTTGTCATATTGTATGCATGCATGTTTCTATCTCTGCTTAAGATATTTTGTATATTGATGCAATTTTAAGATATATTTATCATATTGCACTACACCTTTCTACCTTTAATCAAGATTATTTAATTTTATAATGTGAAGCCTTAGTCTTTAAGCAATATAGATATTAAAAAATAAAAGTGAATAGTCAGTCACCCATGTCTGTCATACTTATAGTTAGGCTAGTCAGGTTCTCTTGATGCACAGAGATTGTACTCCATAAAGATAGGTAATTTTCAAACATTTCAAAGAACTGGAGAATATGGCATTTAAACAACTCAGGATTCTTTTTATGCAAGACATGATTGTTCCTGGCAGTGCCAATCTATTCCCAACAGAATGTTGGGCACCAAGGCCATTACTTGGAGCTTCTTCTTGACAAAATTGGTCTTTGTGCCAAGAACTGCCTTGCCTCAACTACTGACAATATGCACGCTGTCCAAACTGGACAAGCAGGATACCAACAAAAATGACTGTTGAACTTTTCCAAGACTGGGTATGACAGTCATTTGAATTTTCCTGCCTTTGAAAATGGTCTGTCAGATAATCTAGGCCTTAGCCAAAGTTGGTTGCCCTAACATTGTAAATGAGATTTTGGGTGATTGCCCAGATAGCTAGCTGTATCTGTCATTTCTTGCACCTTTTGGAAGTTACTTGCTTGCACTTCCTGCTTGCTTAGGTAACATTATTTTCCTTTTTAGGGACTTTGTTGGGGTTGAAGACTTGATAGTCACAGAAACTTTCCTCTCATAACTTAGCTAATACATTTTAGTATAAGACTTAGACTCCTCAGGATAGGACAGCTATTAAATAATCTCTGTTATTTGTTAATCCCCTTTGATTAGACATTTAGCGTATGTTTCTTGCTTGATGTGGTTCATGTTGTTGTAGTTCTAATTTTGTGTATTTTTTGTCTTTTCTTTTTCCTGGATAATACTTGATCTTTGTTCTTATTGTATATAGTTTTGTTTTGGTTTAGAGCCCTCTTATTTCTTAACAAAATGAGGAGTTGTGGGAATTTATTGAGTCAATAGCCTTTTAGAAACCAGACCATTCGGGCATAGTCTGAGGTACTATAAGCACAGACAAGAAGTGTGCTATGCCTGCTTTTAACCTTTCCTTTGGTTAGTGGTTGGAGTTCTGTTCGCAGCTTCCGGCACTCGTAGAGCAGAGGAACACAGTGGCTCTCTTATTGTGAGTGTTCCCCAATCAACATTTGTTATCCTTTATTACGGACCCTCATAGACCTCCTTTAATTATTCAACACTCACGTTTGAAACAAAAAAAAAATGAGAGAACTCGTATCAAAAGACAGTTCTCAGCATTGAGAGGTTTTCTGCTGCAGCTTGATGCAATGCTTGCCAAAGGTCATGGGTGCAAAAAGTCTCTGTGCTTCACAGTCTCGTTCAGAAAGCTGCACTGTTATAAACTGCATTTGCTGAACCAGAATAAACCTGCCTCTTTTATCAATAATGTAGTTTGTACTGAAGGCTGGCTCTGAATTTTCTTCATGTATATCTCCCCGTACCTGTGAGCAAGAGAGAAGTAGAGATTGCATGGAGAAGTTCAATGACCTCTTGCACAGCAGTGTATGGTCTGATGATGGCCTAATACCCACACCCACCTAAGGCAAATGCGGCAGGGAGTAGAGTACCCATACACCGTCAGATTCAATTGTACTCAGCCCCTTGAGTGTCTTATTTGCTACAGTCCAGAGGACAAGTAGACTCCCTGAACAGTGGCCGTCCTTAATCACAGAAGCACACTCTTCTGCCTTCCTTTTCAGGCCTGGCTGTGTGGGAGGAGAGGTGCATGGCAGGATACACACATTTCAGAGCAAAACACAGGTTGCAGCTGTCACAAAGAAAAAATGATATCACCGACAGAAAGGGAGAGATAGCAGCATTACCCGACAGCCTATCTGAAGGACTCTCCTGCCTCTCCAGTCTTGATTGGGCCTGAACAATCTGATCTGTACGACACAGTTGGCCTGTAGTTTTTTTTAAGCAGTCATGCACCAAATTGGAGTTTTCATAAAGGCAAGGCCGTCTCTTCAGGGTTCTGCTCAGCATCCTACAGTGTGTGTGGCACAGCAGGAACACCAGAATTGAAATGCTTG
The DNA here is from genome assembly GCF_018167655.1 of Microtus oregoni. Lineage (NCBI taxonomy): Eukaryota > Metazoa > Chordata > Mammalia > Rodentia > Cricetidae > Microtus > Microtus oregoni. The sequence goes on from NW_024543069.1 coordinate 48,387,032, forward strand.
TCCCGGGAAAAGAGGGCCAACCCTTGACGGAAATCAAAATCTGCCTTATTGTCTTCTTTTGTGGGGAACATTGCTTCTTGATGCTAGTATGAACCAGACCAACAGTTCTTCCTGGGTTCATGCTGGGACTCCAGGAAAAAGGGCTGGGAATAAGGAAATAAACAGTCAAAAACTAGGGTCAGAAGAGCTGCAAGGACAGTCGACCTAAGCCAGCTAGTTAATCAGTATCCCAGCTCCTTCTAGCCCTCAAATGGGAAACCGGAGTACAAGCTGGTAAAGAGGCCAGTCAGCAGAGCGGGGTCTCAAAGCAGCTGAGCTCCCGTTTTGGCAAGGCACATGAAGCAGACAGTAAGCAAAGCATCATATCTCAGGGTTTGCAACATTTGACTACAGATTTACACGGGAACTGACTAAAGTTCCAGGCCTAACAGAGACCTGGATTCAGTTCGTTACTGACCTTGTCAAACTTGATCCTGGGAGGGAACAAGGAGTTCCTTCTTTCCCTTCACAGAAGCTCAGAGCTCCTTGTTCCCACCCACAGGACCCTGGAGGGCTCTGCTTTGTCCAGTCTCTCACGCTAGTGCAGGGCTCATTTGGAAACCAGGTTCCTGCAGTTAGAGTCAAATCTACTAGAAAGCACACTCTAGTTACTCTTAATTGTTGAAATATCAATCAGGGCTCTCAGTCCGGGGCTATAGCAGGTGTGAGCTCTCCAGGGAACACACTTAGACACGGCCTGGCCTTCATGAAAGCATTGCCAATGACTCTCTTCAGAGCTGTATTGTCATTTCACTAAGAAGAATGAAAGAATTAAAGGAGCTTTGTGATGATCTTGTCAATTTTCATAAATGTCAAGCCATGCCTCACACTGTTTTCTTTGTTTTAAGCCTTGATAACCTACCCCCATTCCAACTGAATCCTCAGTTTTTGTACGTGATGTTGCCAATAGCTCCTTTGCATTGACTCAGACAAAAACATGCTAGTATTTTCCTTTCATTATTGAAATACATTCTGTACTCCTTATTGATCAGGCCAATAAATGACTTGAAAGTTTTAGATAGACACAACATTAAACAACCGCAGAAGTGCAAGACTAGTATAAAGTAAGTTTTTATTACTTACCGAAGCCTCGAGAATATTATACACAAGCTGAAAGCACCTGGCAGGAAAGTGTTTCTGAAAGTTGTAAGAAACGAGATGATTTTGCAGGCACTGTGTTGCCTTTCAATACATTTTTGAAGAGATTTGGGGTGGGGGATTCTCTAAAACTGGGAACAAACTAAGAAATATCCCACTCAATGTTCTCAAGACTTTGTAAAGATTGCCTGAGAAATTCAGTTCCTGTGTTGCAATGTTCCAAGTGGCCTTGACACAAGCTAGAGTCATCTAGAGGAGGGAATCGTTGAGAAAATGCCTTCAGAAGGCTGTAAGTTGACAAGCCTACTTACTTTTCTTAACTAGGGACTGAGAGGGGAGGGCCCATCCCATTGTGGTGGTGCTACCCCCGGGCTGGCGGCCCTGGGTTCTATTAGAAAGCAGGATGAGGACGCCATAAGGGGAAGGCAGGACACGGTACCTCTCCATGGCTTTGCATCAGCACTGGGCTCTAGGTTTCTGCCCAGTATTAATTCTTGCCTTAGCTTCCCTCAGTGTGGTTCAGGATATGTGAGTCAGACAAACCCGTTCTCCTCCAAGGGCATTGGTTATATTGTTTCACCATAGCAACAGAAACCCTAACTACAGCATCCCCCAAGAGGAAAAACTAACATTTAAATTGAAAGTACGAAGTGGTGAGTAAAATAGTCCTGGAGACTAATATCTTGGCTTATAAACATAGAACTAATTTTATTTTAGCTTTGTGAACAGCCAATTAGGGGTTGCAGAAAATTTGAAAAGTGACTTTGGAAAATTATGCACTTAGCATTTGCCATGAAAACCTCTCTTGGAGGCATCAGACCTCCAAAATAGAGCAACCTTTAGGAGAACAGCCAGTGACTATGTGTTCTCCAACTTCCAACTTGCCACTCGGAGTTTATTGTTTGAAGTGGGAGAGCTTTCCCAAAACATTATTTTAAAAATAGCATAAGTCTGTAAGTTTTCAAAAACATTCTATATAATTTCATCCAAATATGTAAATTTGTATTAATAAACGATGACCATTAAATTATTAGACTTTTGTGGTTAAGTAAAATAAGGAATTTTAAAGCACTATTAGGTTGACTTTTATTGCATATAATGAGAATCTCCCAGATGGTGGAGAAATCATTAAAAATTAATTTTATAGGCACTGGCCTTGTCTTCAAGTGTCTTGAACTGATAAGCTTTTTTACTCTTTGAAAATTGCTTCAGTTCATTGATGAAGTAAAGTGGCTGGCTTTTTAAAATTGATAATCCTATTATAATTATTAAAGTGTAGCACATTTAGTTTGGCTAATGTGTTTAAAGTGAATCACTACCCCTCAGAGAAAAATTATGTAATAGTGCAGTGAATTCCACATTTTGAGTATTATTAATACTTCATTCAGACACAAACCACTGTTATAAACTCATGATATTGTGGTCATGCTTTGTATGTTGGATGATTGAAAAGGCATGATTAAAAGATACTATCAGTTATAAGTATTTGCTAACTTAATAGCATTTTTCACATTTTTGTTTGAAAAGCAGAAGGGCATTATTGCTAACAGTATAATGCATTTTATGTACATTTGTGCAAGTTTCCAGTACCTTAGCTGCCCCGTTAGGGGTTGGTGAAATTTGGTGAGCCATTGGTCTAGCGTCTAGTGAAGAATATTGTGGACAAAAAACAACTAACAGTACGCTATAGCCTGTGTCAAAGACGAGTCAAACACTCACTTGTCTGTGCTGACTACTTGCTGTATTCTCCTGATATCCCAGGGGATAAGGAAGAAAGCTCAGGTTACTAGAGTGACAGTGGGGTAGAGGGCAAACACATACTCATGTTTTCTCAGCAAGCGATCCTCTAAAGCACATACCCAATACTGCAGACTGATAGAACGAAAAGCAAGTATGCATCGATTTAACTTTATTTATAATTCCTTTCATTGGGCTTCTTTCTTTTAATCACATATCATTCTGTATTGCTAATTTTATTTTTAAATTTTGAACATTTTATTTCTAAGATTATAGTTTAATAATATTTCTTTCCCCCTTTTCTTCCCTCAAAACCATCACTCACAGCATTTCTTTGTCTTCTTCAAATTCATAGTCATTTTTCTCTTTATTAATTTGTTATCACATGCTTTTCTAAATATGACCTGCTTGACCTGTATAGTGTTATCCATGCTTTCAAGTGTGACCATTTGGTATTAATTAACCAATTTGTGTGTTCTTTCTGCTCTCCAGCTATTTGTGTAAGGTTGAGGCTGAATATGCTTTTAGCAATCTGCTTTGCCCGGGTTATTGGTGTCATTCTTATTCACTTCACATTAGCGACACTTCATAGGCATGGCTTCTGACATTTTATGAAACACAATCTCACAACAAACTTCCTGATCTTGCAGTCTTTCCAACTCCTCTTCCACAATGTTGCCTGAACGTTAGGTGTGGGAGTGTTTTGTAGATACAGCTATTTGAACAGGGCCCCATAGCTCTCAGTTTGTTTGCCTGTGGTTTTTGTAGTGGTTTCTGTATGTCACAAAGAAAGATGTTCTTAATGAGAGGTGGAAACTATACTTATCTGTGAGTACAAGGACAGATTTTCATGACAATGAGACACAACTGCTCCTGGTATCATCTATGAGAGGTGGAAGCTATACTTACCTGTGAGTACAAGGACAGATTTTAATAACAATGAGACACAACTGCTCCTGGTAGCATCTATTTACATCAGAGAAGATGATGAGCATTAAAGTAACTCTTTATGGATTTGCTTTCATTATTAGCCACTGAGTAAAGAAACTGTTCTTGCTTTTGACTGATGACAGTGAGCTGTGTAGATTGGACATTCAGGACACAGAAAGACTGATGAACTTTGCCAAGAAAAGGCAGGACAGTATGTCAATATTCCTGTTTCACAAAAGACTACCAGACATTCTGCAGGACACAGAGGAAAGTGACTGACAAGCTACTAATATAGGTGGGGCGATTTTTCAAATTTCCTTCTTCACTTTGAAGTCTGCTAGACACACTAGGCTTGTAGACTGAATATGGATCTAACAATGTTGCAAATAAACTTTCAGTGACTGTCCATGCAGTCAGATGACTCTGTCATTGCTAGAAATTTTTGGAAGTTGTTTGCAATGCACTTTTTGTTTACTCAAATAATATTATCCTTCTGGGGACTTTGATGGAATTGAAGACCAGATAGCTATAACTGTGGTTTTCCTTAGTTACAATTAAGAATAAATTAGGTATAAAACTTTAGATTCAATAAGGTAGGATAGGTAATGAAGTATTTTCTTTTAATTTGCCAGAGAGAAATGAGCTGGAATTCATTACATCATGAATATAATCTTTATTTGCCAATTGTTCTTATTGTGTATAGTTTTATGTTAAAACTAAAACCTTTCATTTTTTGTTTAAACAAAAAATAGAAAATGTGGAATATTATTTGAAGGTATGTTAAGGCCTAACAACAGGTATTGTCAGAGGTCCTGTTTGTGTCTAGCCAATGAGGGGTGACCACCTGATATCAAAGGATCAGGATGCCTGGGTATTAAGAGGATATGCAACTTTCTCCTGGTTGTTAAATATGTGTTTTCCCCATCCTTTTCACCACACTCTCAGCATCTGTGTTCATCATGCCTCCTCACGGCCTCCCCCAAGGAAGACATTAAGGCTCAGCAAAAATATTCTAAGCACAGTTATAATTCATAAAGCTTTCCCAATAATATTATACTCTAGGTTCATTATGAGCATCAATTTTCAAATAAGCCAATGAAAATTTAAGGAGTAAAAGGAACTGGTGAAGGTTTCAAAAATGTCTGAATTTGAGAAAGGATTGTAAGGTATCCTAAACCTGTAAGGTGCATTACACTTCAAATGATAAGATACAGTGTTATTTTTATTTTAGACTTATGTTAAGAAATCTTCTTGACCTTAATACATCAAGGTAGCTTTGGTTCTATATCAACCTTGTGTATATATATATATATATATACAAATATATATAAATATATATTTATATTATATATTTGTATTATATAAATATATTATATATTATATATAATATAATATATTATATTATTATATATTATCTATATTATATTATATATTATATATTATTATATTATATTATATATTATATATTATTATATTATATTATATATATTATATAAATATATATTTATATTATATATATTTGTATATATACAAATATATACACAAATATATATATATATATATATATATATATATATATAAACAACAGCAACAAAAGATCAGGAAAACAGAAACAAACTAAATCAAGGTTTTATGAAAAGCACTTCCTACTGAGGGGTGAGGCATTTGGATCTTTTGCCTTGGTTCTGAGTTTCTGGTTTTCACTGATATTGAAATGAAATATGAAAAAGTACACACACCTCAAAATAAAAAATATTATAAAAGTTTCGTGAGTAACAAATGCACAAACAGTCTATCTCTATATGTGTGTGTATATAAGTGTGTATATGTATATGTATGTATATTTAAAAAGATGAAAAGCACTGAGAAGAAAGTGTAGGAGTTATTTTGCCAGACCTTGTGCTTGAGGCTTAGGTGTATTTTACTTTAGAGTACCAGATAATGGGCATGTAAAAATAGCTCTGGAGCAGGTGTGTTGAGTCATCCAGACAATCTGAAGTTTAGAGGAGCGTGATGTAGGAAATAATACTGGCTGAATTAGTCTGACTGACGAAAGTGGGCAGTGCAGAGGTTGAGTAACAAGTCCACCCATTATGATGATGAGAGTCAATGTCTATCCGATCCAGGTTAATTTACAATTCAACTTTCCAGTATGAACTTTTAAAGTAAATGACTTTTTGATTTGTATATTTTGATATTTGACTGCATTAAGTGTTTATTCTAGAGTTTCTCATTTTAGGTTGGTACACAGCCAAATATCTACAAATAACTAGGGAAGAATTAATACTCAAAATAGTCCTTAGCATATTTAACATGGACACATATGAAACATGTATCAGTGCCTCAAATTCAAATACTTTAAAAGTATTGTTTATCGTCTAAGATACTGTTCAGATGTGTATCTGTATTGCCAGGGCTATGTATGCTATTATGCAATTCCACAGTGCCAGAGACCAATCCAGCCTTGCAGTCCATGCCACACAGGATTGTGTAAAGTCTAACATTATTGGAAAATGGTGCTAAGAGTAGGTAATAACTTTAAGGCTATAATTAAGTACATTGTAATAAGATTTTGTCTTTTAATGACCATCAGTAGTTGTTGAACAGAGGGTCAATTGAAGGTTCATTAAGACATGCTCAGAAGTTTAAAAAAATGCTTTCAAATTGCAGATGTATTTGCAGTGAAATGGATGTTAAGATTGCTCTGTTGAGTGGTGTCTTTAACACTAACAAGTCAGGTTAAATTTTCTGAAGTATTTTAAGAAATTTAAAAAAGAACATTTATTTTCAATTTATATAACATTTCGAGTTTCAGAGGTATAAGATCATAGTAAAAAGCACAGGAAATTTGGCTCTTGCATTAAAGTGACCTTTGGTGTTGTTTTGTCTGAAGCATCTTAAAGAAGAGACAAAGCAGAAAAGGAAGCAATAATATACGTGGTAGAATTTTGGAGAGCATCTGCAGCATGCTGCATTTGTCCACAGACATTCGTTAACATTTACACTCACAACAGTCATGCTGAAATATACTTTAAAAACTAAAGGAAGCTAGAAAATAAGATATTATATTTATATTTCTCAAAGTGCCATGAGGGCATTTTAAAATATAAAATATAATAAATTTGAGATTTTAATAAGAATTAACTTTTTAAATGGTATTATTAAAATCAAGAATAAGGACAATGGCACATGGGAATATTTGTAAAGGTAATTTCAACTAATTATGATTGCATACTAATAGATGCACTTATCCTTTTAACAATTTAACATTCTGCAAATTAACTATATGCATATAAAAGTATAAAAAAATCAGGGCCATTAGAAATATGTATTAACAAATAATATTAATAAATGATATAATATACAATATTAAAATGTTATACATTAATATTGTATTGTTGGTATATTAGATATCATATGATATGTTATATTATAAATATAATAATATATTATAAATATATATTATAAATATAATAATATGTTAATATATAAATATATTGATAAGAGATCTATTGTATTTTGAACATTGCTGAGGCTATGCTAATTAAATGATATGGAAACATTCACAGCCAAGGCCATGCATCTGTCATAGATCATAGTCTTTCTCCAATATTCATTGTTCATATGTAGTTCATCTTCTTTCTGTTTTGTGCACTGACAATGTGGAACGTTTTCTCTAGAGAACACAATGTAACAATTACACTTTTAGTAGGACTTCCAAACACTCTGGAGATGACTTGACGACTTAAAGAACCACTTTAATGGGTGGAATTTTATGCAAATAATGTCATTTGATGTAAGGACTTGCCTGAGCTCCTCCAGTCAACCCTTCCTAGTAGCTGAGGGGACTGATAGCTACATGTGGTCTTTTGTAAGGGATATTTCCCCCTCTATCCAAAGTTACATCATTCACCATGATGAGCTTTGTATCCATTCTTCTTCAGAAAAGTTCCTGGAGAATTTCACACAGGAGAACAAAGCATTTTGGTCGAATCTAACTCTCATCTCTCCAGTTCCTCCTGGTTCCCACCCCATCTTCTTCTCAAATTTGTATCGTCTTGCTCTCTTTTGTCTTAAATATGTTAATCTCAACTGGTGTTGCCCTGTGCAGTGTAGGGATGACTTCTGAATCAGAGATCCTCCACCAGTGGTCACATTCTCGATGAGAACTGAATTTCCTTCCCTGAGTAGCAGCTGTCTGCATGTAGATGTCATGCATGGGCCTTGTGAGTGCTTTGCCCATCCACACTGGGATGTTACCTGTAGACATCATGCGTGGGCCTTGCAATCTCTTTGTCTATCTGTACTGGGATGTTGTCTGTAGACCTCAAGTGTGGGCCTTTTAAAAGCTTGGTCCATTTGTGCTGTTATGTTGCCTGGTTTGGTCTTGTGCAGAAAATCAAATCCTCAGTGCAGTACGCCAGTCATGTTTAACTGATAGTTTATTCAAGCAATCTTTTTGTGCTCCGGCTCTTACAGTCTTTACACCCCATTGTTAGTGTATTTGTTGATGTTGAGAAGAATCTTACTGTGTGGATGGAAACATTTTATGTATCACCTTATCAGATTATGGACATTTGGTTGTTTCTACTCTCTGGCTGCTGGAATAATGCTGCTTTCAAATATTTGTATTAAAGTATTGTTGTACATATATGCTTTTATTGCTCTTGGGTATCCATCCAGAAATGGAATGGTTGGATTGCATACATTTTATGAAAAACTCTCAGATTATTTTGAAGCAGCTGCCCAGCTTTATTTTTTGTTTGCAGTTTGTGAATTCTAACTTCTTTTCATTTTATTCAAACTTATTTTCTGCCTTTTTTCTTTACTATGCTGTCATAGTGAGTATCGCAAGTTCTTTCCTTTTTGTCGAGAACTGTCTCTCTCTGAAGACTAATGGCAGCATCTTGCCAGATGCATAATATCTTTAAATCTTCTTTAGAAAAATGTCTGTTTAGAGCCTTCATCCATTTTTGAATTGGATCATTTGTCTTTTTAAAATTCAAGTTGTAAGAGTTCTTTCTATATTCTCAATGCAAGTCCCATACTGGATACGCGATTTGAAAGCATTTCCTCCAATTTTGCAGTTGCCTTTTCATTTTCTTGATGGTATTCTTTGGAGCAAATGTGTTCATGATGAAGTCTAATTTATTCATTGTTTCTTTTTGTTGCTTGTGCGTTTTGCAATAAATTTGTGCAAGATAAAAACATTGAAAAATAAAACAGGCCTTAGAGTATTATTTCATTTCTCTATTAGTTTGCACATAGCACATCTCCTTATGGCATTTTTAATACATACTCTGTCTTGGTTAACTCCAACTGTATCTATCCCCCCATCTTTTTGCCTTCTATATTCACAAACATCTATATCAAATATCTGGAATCTGAATAGGAAATCTGATGTAGAACTCAACAAATTTATGTTAAATAAAAATGGTTTTGAGTTTGGGGTCTGTGATAGCAGCTGTGGAACATAGTTTCTTTTATGTCAATCTTAGAAGGTAAAGCAAAAGAAATATACAAGCCTTTCCAAAATTCTACAGGAAGAATCCTGGATGTCAGGAAGTCTACAGAGAAAAAAAAAAGGAATAGTACATGCATGCAAACACACTTTCACACATTACTCTGCAGGGGTGCACTTGGGAGTCGGGGAAAAACAGTAATATAATAAAAACACACTATACAAAATTTTCAAAGAATTATTAAATATTTGAAAAGAAAAATAATAGAATTCTATGAGGTTGTTCAGGGAATATATGAATTCTTACTATTCCAAAGACATGTAGTCTTCTTTTACATTAAATATTTAGAGATTGTTCTGTGAATATTATAGTTTATGTAACCCCAATTTTTACCTTCAGGTCATTACTGCAAATTAAGATATCAATGTAATTTTTCAGGCTTTAAAATTGCTCTTAACTCTAAGCTCAGTCCTGTAATTGATTAGTGTCTATTTTGTCAACAAGAGAACTAAAGTAAATGTGTTCATGAAGTAGTTACTGTCACACTGCTACCAACATTAGCTTATTTTCCTAATAAATCTTATCCAGGAAGAACTGTAACTGACTGCTAAGATGGGATTTCCAAGGAAGGTATCATAATATCAGATATTATTTGTTATAGGATATGAGAAAATTTAAGTTATTTCGTATACTGGAATAATTTGGTGATTGTTATTTTGTAGGTAGAAAGATCAGAACAAAGTGGAGCTGTGCTCCTTGGTGGACTTCTATTTCCTAACCTCCTTAACTTGCTTCAGAGCCTATTAAATATTGACTATGAATTGCCTTCGTTTTTATTTGTCATAAGAACTTAAGAAAAACCTTAAGAAATTTATATATTATCTTACTCTCTATGCCTTGACGAGGTAAAAGTCTGTAAATAGAAGATTCCCTAATAATGGTTGAGGGATATTTTAATATATGCTTATTGCCATAGGTCATTTGGGGGTTAGTTTATGTACAATTAGCAAAATAATAACACTCACTAGGATCCATGACTCTTCTTACCACTGATCTTTCACCAAGTAAAGATACCAGGCTTGGGTTTCATCTTTTGTAGCAATACTTAAATTCAATCAGAAAGTAGAAGAATGTTCCCACAACATCCACGCTGCTATTGCTCCACAGGATTCACAGTGAGAAAAATTGATAATTATTATTTTCCTCTGCTGTCAGTTGAGATGAAGTAAGTCAGTTGGGATGAAGCTTCTAGGTGCTACATCAATTTGATTTTTCCATATTTTTTGACTCAAGTAGTTTTAAGGTCTTAATGTCAGGATCTAGATGGCAACAGAAGCATTGGTAATGGTTGACTATAATGTTTGGAGGTCTGTGAGATGTCACTGATCAACAACTTCAAAAGAGTAACTCATTCTTGGCACTGCTCATTTTGTGGTCCTACGGACATTGTCACGACATACAGCATGACTTCATTTTAACTGTACATATATGTAAGTTTCTACAGAATAAAATTGCCATTGACTTTTTATGATATAACCATAGCTTAGTTATTCTTTTCTGAAGTCCATCTTCTAGACTGTTCTTCCATCCTTCACTTTAATTTAACCCTTCTTATTCAATTAGTTCCCTTTAACTACTTATACTACCACACTGTATATACTTTACTCTCTTAAAAGCCCCAATGATCCCTTAGTAATTTCTTGATCTCTATGAGTATTCCAAATGAACACTCATCCCTAAAGATTCAAAGCTAATACTCACAAATTAGAGAAAACATGGGATATTTATATTTCAGGGCATGCATTAACTTATTTTGAATTATTTTACATTCATCAATTTCCTTATGATTTTCATAATTTCATTTTTAAAAGCCAAGTAATATTTAGTTTCATAAATTTTCTACATTTTTATTATCCTCTTATCAGTAGATGTAAAACTAGGCTGCTCCTATTTCCTGGATAGTGTAAATAGAACAACAATGAGATACAGTCATTTCAGCAAAGCTAGAAGCAGATCAACCACATTGTCTATCTATATCATTTTTTGCATATACTCAAAGAACTCTGTACTACACCAGAGAGATACCCTTACACCCATGTTATGGGGTGTTCCAGAATATAAAATTTATTTTTTTTGTTTTAAAGAGATATCTTTGGAGGTGTTGTCTACATTGTTGAATGTGGAGGACAATTGTTAATCTTTGAAACATTTTCTTACTCATTACTTTATACTGTTTCTTCTTGCACCTGGGATGTCAGCCACCAGCAATGGTATCCACGGGAGGCAAAACAAAAAATTATCCTGTACAATTTTGGTTGGAGGAGGTACAAGCTTAATAATGATTTGCCAGCATCTTATCTCTTCATCTAAATGAGAAAAGTCAATATACATGTTGTATATATGACTGTAGAGCTAAAGAAACTGAACCAAAGTACATAGAAGTGTCACAAATTGCTGTGAGATAATGCTCTTGTACACTGTAAAATTTTGTCACTCATATTGGTTTAATAAAATGCTGATTGGTCAGTACCCAGACAAGAAGTATAGGCAGATGACCAGACTAGGGGAATTATGGGAAGAAGAAAGGCAGAAACAAAGTCACCGGCCAGACACAGAGGAAGCAAGAGGAGAATACCTTACTGATAAAGGGAACTCAACCATGTGAATAAACATAGACTAGAATATTGTGTTAATTTAAGTTGTAAGCAATAGCTAATAATAAACCAGAGCTAATAGGCCAAACAGTTTAATGTTGATGGATACAGGTCTGATGGGGGAGAGTCTTCTGTTTTGTGTTAATTTCATTGGTTAAATAAAGAGACTGCCTTGGCCCTTTAATAGGACAGAAAATTAAGTAGGCAGAGTAGACAGAACAGAATGCTGGGAGAACAAAGCCAATTCAGTCAGTCATCATGATTCTCCCACTCCAGACAGATGCAGGTTAAGATCTTTCCTGGTAAGCCAGCTCGTGGTGCTACACAGAATATTAGAAATGGGTTAGATCAATATGTAAGAGCTAGCCAATAAGAGGTTAAAACTAATGGGCCAGGCAATGTTTAAAAGAATACCATTTCCATGTAATTATTTCCAGTATAAAGCTAGCCATGTGGGTGGCTGGGTGCCAGTAACGTAACCCGCCACTCCTCATACAACACAGGTCACACAATCCAGGGCTAACTCCAAGATATATTTTCTTTACTTTATTATATTTTCTTTATTATATGGGGCAAACTCACAAAACAGGAATGAGAAGTCCAACCTTAGCCATGTAGAGTGGGAACCACAGAGAGAGTGAACCCTGGGCAGGCAAGAGTTTTTCTCCAGGTATCCAAAGGGACATGCCCTACCCTGGTCCAATCTCTAAAAGATCATTGGCTGACAGAGATTTCCTATCATTGTCCCCTTTTGTCAAAACAAGAGAGTTCCAAACATACTACAAAACTGTATATACTAAGAAGAGATATCAAGTATAAATTTAGGATTACAACCAACATAAACAATATTAAACATGGAATATATGCTAAACACTTTAATAAACATTTTATCCTAAAGAGTCTAAGTCTTGCATTGAAAATGGTTTCACTCAATCATAAGAGGAAGGTAACTATGACTATCTAATCTTTAACCTCATCTAAAGGAGATAATACTATTTGAGTAGGCAGGAGGTGCAATCAAGCAGCCTCCAAATTGTACAGTATATGGATAGAGACAACTGGTACCATGAGCAGTTACCCAAAGTCTCATTTGCAGTGTCGAAGCAACCAAATTTGGTTAAGGCTTAGCATAACTGACAGATCATTTTTAGAGGTAGGAAAATGTTTAGAACCTTCTTACTCTGCCTTAGAAAGATTTGACAGTCCTTTTCCTTATGTCCTGCTTATCCATTCCAGACACCATGTACTTTTTAGTGGTCGAAGCATGGGCAGTTTCTTGCTCAAAGGCCGATTGTTCCAAGAAGAAAACAAACTCCAAGTGAAGTGTCCTTGGTGTTTAACATTCTCTCAGGAATTTCTATCAGGAGCAATTTTGTCCTATATCAGCAGAACCCTAAGTTATTTAAATGTCATATTTTCCAGATCCTTGAAATGTTTGAAAATTACCCATCTATGTAGAATATAATCTTTATGTATCTAAAGAACCTAATTAATTTGACTATATGTATAACAAATATGAGTGTCTCTTGACCTATAATATTATGACCTGTATAATACTATAACCTGTAAGAACCTGTATAAATAAGACTTTATATCAGAATATGAAACATCTTTAAACAAATGTGCAGTAAAGGAAGACAATGACCTCAAATGTAAACAATGTATAAGTATCTTGATCAGAGGTAGAACTGTATAATGCTATATGATAAATATATCCTAAAAATTGTATCAATATAAAAATGTCTTAAACAGAAGTAGAAAAATGCATCTATACAATCTGACAAAATAACTTTGCATAGTTGTCCAAATATTCTAAATAGAAATAACAAATATAATTTGAACTTGTATCAAGCAACAAGACACTATACTAATGTAAATTGTCCATAAATAATAGTTCACAAGTATTTTCTTTATTTCTCACTATTGGTATTATTAGTATGAATAAGTTCACACTAAATTATCTATTGAGATTCCCCATCAGTTTATAATTAATATAAGTGTCTGTGTGTTTCTTTGGGGCTGAATGGCTATGAAACTGGTTGTGACAGAAACTTTATCTTCAAGTGGCACCCGATGTGGGGCTCAAACCCACAAACCTGAGATTAAGAATATCATGCTCTACCAATCTAGCTGTTTTTATTATTCATGCTACAATAAATGTAAATATTGATGAAGAAATGAATGACCCAAATTTATATTGAATATAAATTTAAATACCATGGCTGGAAAAGAATGCTTGCTGCTATGGCAGAAGACCAGAGCCCACTCCCAGAACTCACATCAAGCAACTCAAACCAGTTTTAATTCCAGTTTCAAGGACATCCATTGCTTTATTCCAGTCTATTTTTGCATGTGAACTAATGCAGGGCACGCATAGAAAAGCAGGCATACCCACATACACATAAATAAAAATTAACAAAATTTCACATAAATTACTTTTGAAAATTAAATATAATAAAGTTAATGAAGTCATGTAATCATTTTTACATAAAAGTATATCTGTATCATGAAATATAAATACATGTGAAGTGTATAATTATAAATAATTATACATTTCTTTAATTTTTAATTTTTTTCATAGAATATATTCTAATATATTTGGCTTAGGAATTTACAGTTTCTATTTATATTAGATAAATCAAATGTGGTAAATAGCGCTAGTGATGATCATGCTGGATTTTATGACTATCCTCTCTCACTATAATACTGTCCCTCATACCAGCTCATTCTTGCCCTGTATCATCACTGTGTGAGCTCAGAGATGCCTTGTTCTGGAAGAAACTGTAGTGATTACTGTGTACAGAGGTATTCATCTTCTTGTTCCTCTGATCCAAACTATTTCTGTTGAAACTTTGCATGTCCCTTGCCCGCCATCGGAGATCCTTATCCTGATTCCTTTAGACACTCATTCTCAACTTCCTACTTGAACAGATCTTTGTAACATTTTTAAATTACTTTTTGCAAGCATCTTTTGTCAAGTCAGTTTTTGTTCTCATTGAAAACATCCTTTGAAGGTGAAAGACCTCTACAATGAAAACTTCAAATTTCTGAAGAACTATACTTTAGAAAGTCACTAAAAATTGGAAGGTGTCCTGTGTTCATAGATCAGAGAATTAATATTGTGAAAATAATCATCCTACAAAAAGCAATTTGTAGATTCAATGCAATCCAAACCAATAGTCCACAACATTCTTAAAAAATACAAATAAAATCCTAAAATTCATATGTAACCAGCAAAGATCCAGGCAAACCAGAGCAATCTGTATTTAAAAGGAAGAATATTGGAAGTATTGCTATTCCAGATTTCAAAACATAGTATTTCTATAGTAATAAAAATACATCTTGCTGGCCCAAATCAAACATATAGACCAATGAAATAAAATATAAGATTCAAAACATAAATATAGCCATCTGGTACTTGTCAAAGTACAAAGTGACAAGGAAACCCACAAAATGAGAGAGAAATTTTCTAGCTATACATCTGACAGAGGATTAGTATATGAATATACAATGAAACTAATAATGAAAAGTCAAGGGAATGTGCTTTAAAAAATGGGCTAGGGATCTCAACATACAGTTCTCAAGGGAGGAAATACAAGTGGCTAAGAAATACCTCAGAAGGTGTTCATCGTCATTAGCAGTCATGGCAATGAAAGTCTGAGATTTTATTGCACCTATTACACCCAACTCAAAATGGCCACAATTAACACAAATAAATAGATAGTTAATTAATTAATTAATTAAATAACAACAATATCAAAACTGGTAACATGTGCTGGTGAGGTTGTGGAGAAAAAGATTCTCTCATTCTCTAATGATGGAAATGCAGATCAGTTCAGCCACTCTGGAAATCAGTAAGGAGAGTCCTCACAAACAAAAGTAAATGTACAATATGACCCATCTCTATCACTCTTATGCATATACTGATAGGAATCAATATCATACCTTCTCAGCAATGTTCTTAGCTTCCCTGTCCTCATAGCCAGGAAATAGAAACAACATAAATGGCCTTCCACAGATGAATGAATAGGGAAAATGTAGTACAGTATAGTAGAATACTATTTCTATGGAAATAAAAAGGAGATTTTCAGATATATAGGTGGACCTAAAAGATTATCTTAAGTGAGGTAACACAGACCCAGAAGGATGAATGCTTTGTGTTTTCTCTTAGGATTCTAACTCCAAATTTTCCAATGTGAGTATACAAAATGAAGTAACTAGAGAAACAAGGAAGGCATAATGGGACCAAGGTGATGATGGGACTGTGAGGGACTTTGGGAGGAAAGCTTGAGAAAGAATTGCAAGATTTAGGTGACATGAAATAGGAAACGAAATAATGGAGAAGGGACTCCTGCTGGGAAGAAGGATGGAAGGTCAATACAGGAGAATGAACTATAGAACAAAGCCTCAAGAAAACATATTATTTTATATTTACCCCAAATTATACCCAGTACTTGTAAGTGCATCACCATCATTTTGATAGACAGGCATAATTTTTTACTGCTTTCTAAACCTTATGCTCATTCCACCCTCATCTCAGAAGCTTCTGTTTGCGGCAGAAGTGACTATGGTAGAAAGCACAGCAGGACGCAATGCAGAGATAGCAGGTCATGAGGAACACGATTCCAACAGCAGTGCGTATACCCCAATGCAAGTAGCTACGGTTCAGGACACATTGTGGGAGAGCATAGTAGGAAAACTGCAAGGGCCAGAACACCAGGACGATTTTAGTCGAACAGTCTCTTCTAGAACTGTCTTGATAAACAGGAACAAAACAATGGCAACATCTGTGGTCATATTAACATGGAAAGAAAGTTTGGCTGCATTGCACCCACAGGTAAAGAACTTGAGACAACTAACTATTGACTGCAGGGATAAGGAGAATAAATTTCAGAGGAACCCCCTCCCTATTTGTTGTCCTAAGTAAGTAGTGACCTGAAATCATACATACAAAAGCAACAAAATCGGACTCAGGACGTTCACAGGTTTTCTTTACAGATACATGTAGTACACAAACACATACACACATACACACACACATATAAATACGTATGTGTAATAAATACAATCAAAGAAATAGAGGCCCTGGAAAGAGTTTGAGGGATAATGACTGGAGAGGTGGAGAGAGAAAGGATTATGTGCTATAATTCTCTTTCAATAATAGTATTAAAATTATTAGAATTTTTTGATCTGTCCATTCCTAAAGTTTTGGTTTAGACCTTATAGTTTCACTTTCAGTTAGGCTCTAGGTTTCAGCGCATAGAGAGCAGAGTTTATATGCCTGTGCATATGACATGCACACACTCACATAAACACCTTTCTGTGCCTGTGCATATGACATGCACACACTCACATAAACACCTTTCTATGCCTGTTCATGTGACAGTCACACACTCACATAATCACCTTTCTGTGCCTGTGCATATGACATGCACACACTCACATAAACACCTTTCTGTGCCTGTGCATATGACATGCACACTCACATAAACACCTTTCTGTGCCTGTTCATGTGACAGTCACACACTCACATGGACACCCTTCTATGCCTGTGCTTATTACATGCAAACACTCACACAAACACCGACACACTGACATTTTTTGTATTTTATGTGGTTTATTTGTTTTATATTTTTTTACTGTCTCTTTAAAGATTGTTTTATTTTTAAAAACTGTTTCTTTCTGTAACTGCCTATACCCATTTTTTCTTAAGCCTACATACATTTTACTTATTTATATATTTGTTTATTTATTTATATTATTTAACGGAAGAATGGATCTAATGGTAACTACACACTGACATTTATTTTGCACTGCTGTGAATTGATCCCAAGACCTTTGACATGGTAGCCAAGAGTTCTTTTGCGTAGATAAACTCCTTGACCTCAATTAAAATTTCTAATACTAGTTCCTTGGGATTTTTCTTTGAATTTTAATAGCTATAATACTATCTGTAGCATTGCTAAATATTAAGGGGCTGTGGTGACTAGGAAACATTTGTGGAATATTTTCTATATCTTAAGGTTTATGTTAAGTGATCGAAACTGATACAAGAAAGTCTCATTATGCCCCAGTAGCTATAATCATTTACTGTGCTTGAGTTCATTTGTATGAGTTGGAAGAAGAGTATAGAAAGATCAATTTATTCACTTAAAGTCAGTGTCAGTGAGTAGCAATATAATGATTCATAATCTTTACTGCTGCAAACTCAAGTGCACAATAGTTATTGTCTTAAGTTGAAAAAATATTATTTTTCTATCATTAATGAAAGTTTTAATTCATGTGTTATGGTAGCTTTAAAATGGTTTCATGGATTTAACTACAATAGGATACAGATTTTAAAACTATGTTCCATATTCAAGTCCTTTGTTTTTATTCTGTTGTCTTTCAAGAATTACATTGTAACCCGAATTGTCTTTCATAAAATTAGTTGATTTCTGAACATATTTGAATTCAACTTTACCAATTTCCTTGGTTGGAAATTATATACTATAGGTAACAAACAAGACATGGCTAATAGCGATACCTACAACAATTTGCCTCCAGTTTGGAAAAAAACGGGGAGAAAATTTTGCTAAGAAGAGGACATTACTAAACCTAATTTTACTGTCTTAAAGGTCAAACTTGGTTTGTTTGTCCTGTCTATTAAAAAAATTCTAAAAATATTTTCTTTTCTTTGGAACATTTTTTTCAATCTTTAGGAGCCACTTAATTAAATTATTACCTGCTGGAGCACCATCTGTTTTGTTCTAGAAATAAGAAGCATTGCTTTCTTTTCACATAGCCTTGGTAAATATGTAGAAAGTGCCAAAAAGCAATAAATATCATCAACAGATGGACTGCGCCACTTCAGTCTCTCAAAGGCCGTCTTGATTGTTTTGTGGATTGCTAAATAATTTCTTTTCTGGATATATCCCTTTTAAAGTGTATTATGGGCAGCAAAAGTTGAATTAATTTTATTTTGTAGATCCCTTCACATTTTGCTCCATGATATAAGACCTGATTTTATATTATCCTGGATATTGCTCCCATCATAAACACCAGGCTGAAATGCAAATGCACTTCCAACCTCACAGTGTTTCAAATGGCCTTGAAGGTCCTTAGTCCCAAGGTAGTGGTTCTAACGGCCTTGAAGGTCCTTAGGCCTATGATAGCTTTTCAAATGGCCTTGAAGGTCCTTAGTCCCAGGGTAGTTTTTCTAGATACCATCTCTGTAGTGCATGATTCCATTTCCCTTCTGCTCTCATGTTCCCCAGACCCTGTCAACAGTGTTTATATTAATCACGCTGCCAGACAATTTAGTTTTTCTTCTTCATGAAGACTTGCTTATAAACAGAGACTGCAATTTTATTTCCGGGCCACCCGGAATGAGACCTATCATCCACCCCATCTATGATCTGCTTGAGCACATGAAGGGATGGGACCTGGCCTGCAGATCCAAAGCTTCAGAATCTCTACAACACAAGGAAACAACAGGATTCAGGAGGAGGCCCAGCAAGGACTCAGCATTGATAGGGTAGTAGAAACCAGAGGCCTTGAACCAGACCAATGATTCTTTGCAATGACCGCTTGTAAGGAAAGCTATATAGACAGAGGGTTCAAGGTGTGACTCATGATGTCACACTGCAGCCACCATGATGAGATTTTAACG
Source organism: Microtus oregoni (assembly GCF_018167655.1). NCBI lineage: Eukaryota > Metazoa > Chordata > Mammalia > Rodentia > Cricetidae > Microtus > Microtus oregoni. The sequence goes on from NW_024543069.1 coordinate 48,406,603, forward strand.
TGTTTCTATTTTTTTCTTTTTTTAAATTTATTTATTTATTAAAGATTTCTGTCTCTTCCCCGCCACTGCCTCCCATTTCCCTCCCCCTCCCCCAATCAAGTCCCCCTCCCTCCTCAGCCCAAAGAGCAATCAGGGTTCCCTGCCCTGTGGAAAGTCCAAAGAACCCCCACCTCCATCCAGGTCTAGTAAGATGAGCATCCAAACTGCCTAGGCTCCTACAAAGCCAGTACGTGCAGTAGGATCAGAAACCCATTGCCATTGTTCTTGAGTTCTCAGTAGTCCTCATAGTCCGCTATGTTCAGCGAGTCCGGTTTTATCCCAGGCTTTTTCAGACCCAGGCCAGCTGGCCTTGGTTAGTTCCCAATAGAACATCCCCACTGTCTCAGTGTATACCCAGGAGAGGCCTTATCATACAACAAAAATATATGTTCTACTATGTTCATAGCAGCATTGTTTGTAATATCCAGAACCTGGAAACAACCTAGATGCCCTTCAACAGAAGAATGGATGAAGAAAGTATGAAATATATACATATTAGAGTACTACTCAGCAGTAAAAAACAAGGACTTCTTGAATTTTGCATGCAAATGGATGGAAATAGAAAACACTATCCTGAGTGAGGTAAGCCAGACCCAAAAAGAGGAGCATGGGATGTACTCACTCATATTTGGTTTCTAGCCATAAACAAAGGACATTGAGCCTATTGTTAGTGATCCTAGAGAAGCTAAATAAGGAGAACGTGTTTCTATTTTTATTTTATTTTATTTTCTCTTAAATTTTGTTTTATTTGAGGGTGTGCAGGGGTGGAGGGCAGACACGAAGGGACAGGAATAAATGGGATCGAGATACATGGTGCAAAAGACACATATAATAAATGAATTAAAGAAAAGAATCTACTAAATTTCTCATTTTTGCAGCATGAAACAATCCATAGTGTGTGTGTGTGTGTGTGTGTGTGTGTGTGTGTGTGTATGTATTCTGTTGATTGGACCAGGAGGCATGTACAAGGTAGACTAGTGTCAACATTGGAAATGTATAGACAGTTCCTGTGTTATAGGACACTAAACCAAATAATATAGTCAGATTTGTTTTGGCCAAATATGATACGTGGTATTTAGCTAAGAAAAATATACCCATGAAACACATAGCTTTGACCACCAGCCATCTTGTCATTCCTCATTTTTCACATGGGAACTTCAGTGAAACTCAGAAGGCTTCTCCTTCCGTACCACATATCACTCAGGCTAACCTGCAGGTCTAGTCCAGACAATGTTTCTTACATGTCTAACACTTTGTGATGAATACTGGGCTTATCGTTCTCCTTTTATGGTCTTTTCTACTTCAAGAAGTTAGGTTGAACTCTTGGTCCCTCGGATAGTTTGAAAAGATAGTTTGAGAAGAAATTTTTGGAGATAAGCTGCAGAGATATCTTTTAAAGACATAGCTTGTTCCTTTTCCACATAAAACAAAGAAAAACCATCCTACAAGTCACATTTCTAGAAAACCTAGACAACAAAGAGGACCCTAAGAGAGACATGCATGGATCTAATCTACATGAAAAGAAGAAAAAGACAAGCTCTCCCTAGTAAATTGAGAGCATGGAGATCATGGGAAATGATAGAAGGGGAGAGGAAAGGAAGGGAGGGAAGTAGAGAAAAATATATAGTTCAATAAAAACAATAAAAATAATTCTTTACCATAGCTTATGCTACTGATTTCAAATTTGCCTTAGAATTTGGTGATATGATATGGTGTGGTAATATACACATTAGTCTTTTTGAGAGAAGTGTGGACAGTTCTACTGGATTAAATATTAAATATCTTTAATATGTACACACACACACACACACACACACACACACACACACACACACACACACATTGCCTGTTGGTCTTCTAGAGGCCACATCCGTGAAGGAGTACTGGGAGTGAGAATCCTAGACCGGTTCCGCTGCAGAAGGGAGTGTGAAGAGGGACATTTGTAGATAGAGCTTTAGTTTTGATAGTGTCAAAAACTGCAACTCCAGGGATCGGTTAAGGATCAGTCAAGTCTAACTGTTACTTTGAAGACTCAAGCTTTGGTATGTATGAGATATTAGAGAAAATGTCATCTTTCACTCAGTTCTTAAAACTGGTTCTTCATTGTTTGAATTGTATAATGTGTATTATATCTGAAAAAAAATGAAATGAGCTTTATTTAGTCAGGTATCTTATTTCCTGATAGGTTCCTGAGAGCAGTGGTAAAGTCAGGAAGAATGAAAGGCTGATGGGATGTAAAATGTTTCCTTCAAGAGGACTTTGGGAACAAAGAAACTGAAAAAAAAAAAGATAAAATTCATGTTGCTTACATAGTAATGCAGGTATTTTAAAATGGAGTTGCTAGGTGAATTTTTTAAGATTTTCATGCTGTAAAATAACAGTACACCTTTCAATAGGGACAATTATACAGAAATTCTCTTAAGTGTTTTGGGTTCAATGTCTTTGTGAATATTGTATTTGTGTGCCTTTTCTCTAACATTTAATTTCATATCACTATTACTAAATGTTTCATTCAAGGCCTTTCATTCTCCCTTCTATAAATAACATGTAAGCAACACATGGTTGATACACATTTTAATAAACAGTTTGATAACTTTAATTTATTCTCAACTCATAGTCTTCATATATATAAATTTATGACGAAAATTAATTTCTCATATAAACTGTCAAACAGATGTGACAATGTATGATTATTGTATTTCTTATTTTTTTTACGTTAAAACAGACATTTTATTGTAAAGTTTAACAGCTGCTACTTTGCCATATTTGAAGGAAGGTCATTTACAGAAAGAACCTAAATTTTATACATTCTAAAATGGTAATTTTTCTCAGAATTGCATTTCATATCAATATGAGACCAGAAGAAAATATTTTTTAAAAATCCTTTCTTGACTTTAATGTTTGCAGGTTTCCTTACATGACAGGAAAGAAAGAAATAATTAACAGAGCTCAGCCAGGGTGTTTTGTTTCGCTTTCATTACAGAGATGTTTTTTCCATTGTTTAAGTGTTTGTGTCACATGGTTCTCAAGAGGGTCAGAGGACAGCTTTGTGGAGCTGATTCTGTCTTTCGAAAATCTAAGACCTGCAAATCAGGTCATCAGTTGTGGTAACCAGTACATTTATCTGCTGGGAAAAAGGTGTCCACTCTATCCTATTTAGACAATTATTAAAAAGCAGTTCAACCTGGACCCTGTCATCAATTGTCAAATGAAAACACTTTTGTGTTTCTCCATAGTGACTGAGGGTCACAAGTCTTTCCTCCCTTCCCATTCAAGGAAACACGATAAGCCACTTGGTTGTCCCGGCCTCTGCAGTTGTCATGTGAGACACATGGCAAGCAGTTATTCTACAGCTCATCCCTTCCTTCGCTGTCACTCTTTGGGTTAAATTGCCAGTTTTAATTTCCTTTCCCTTTTGGACCCAGAAGTTGAAAGCCCAATCATAAACTTTATATTTGGACTTCCTTCTTGTGCTTTGAGAGAAAGAATTGCTTTTCTGAATATTCCCAATTTAGATTTGAGATGGTTCGTATGAATCATTTTGCTCTGTGACATAGTTTTGCGAGAAATAAATACACTGCATAAATGTTTCCCTCTGAGATAGCTTTTCCCAGCAGTTAACCACAGTAAAATTATAGCTAAAACTTTTTTTTAATAAAATCCCAGAGTATGTATGAAAAAGCCATTTTAGTAAGAAAAGCATACAGACTCTGAGAGCCAGAGTTGCCAATCTGGGCTTAAAATTGTCCTTCCATATTATAATTTTGAAAAATCCTACACCACAAATTTCAGAATAATGCATTTCAAGTTTGCAGAAATATATTGATACATTTTTGAAAAAATAAGATACTTAAAAAGTAAGCCAATACATGTTTTTAAAAATATAAAAGACTGCACTTGGTGGCCTCATGAAGATAAAATCTTTGTCTGTCCTTGGAAATCCAAAGCCTCCATCATAAGGCTACAACTTAAGATCATTCGTGCCAGCTTAAAAAAAAAAAACTATAAAAGAGTGCAGAGTATCTATCCAACCAAGGGACTACTTCTGGCAGCACTTAAGGAGCTAAGTGATGATTGTGTGGATGCACGAACTCTTGACATCCTTAAAGCCCTCTCAAGTCTGTGCAAACCATACATAGTAGGGAAAGGTACAAGAAGCAGCAAAGGGGTTTAATAACTGAAAACAGGTCAATAATAGGCTGAGTGTGAGCTGTATCTTCCAAGCTCCTAGCATCATTGTTTTGCTCTGTCTGGGGAGCAGGAGGAAAGAGAAGTTTGAAATTGTCACTAAGAAGAGGGCATAGAGTAGTGGTAATGGTTGTTTTTTCACAACACTGCTCACAGAGGCAAGGCTCTCTTGCTCACAGTCATGGCTGCAGAAAGCTTGGGTGTTGCTGGGTCACAGTGGAGAGCCTGAAAGTCCAAAAGAGAGGTCCCTTAGGTACTAGTCACGGCAGACTCCAGACATCTAAGAACGAAGCAAGGAATAATATGGTTGAGTGGAGTTGGTCTGCATTACAGGGTGATAAGATAAGGACTAGAAAAAGACAGTAGATCTCTGGATTTGTATCCTATTGCTAACTTTCAGAACTCCAAAAAATCCTGAATGTTGTAATGTTGAAAGAAGGCTAGACATCTCTGCTTGAAAAGAGCCCACAGGTGGGTCTCTGCTTGAGAAGACCCACTAGACACCCTCTGCATGAGAAGACTGACTGAATAGACAGCCCTTCACTCTGCTTTGCCTCCACTGAAGATTGCAGCTGCCTAACATCCACTTACAGTGGCTTTCTAGAGCAAAGCATTAGAATTTTCCCCTTTACCCTTCTTTATTCAATGCTTTTGTGGTTATATTGATCTCATTTATGTACGTTTCTAGCATAAGTAGTGTCAAATACTCTGAAGGAATATAAATTCTTTAGATGTCAATAACTCTAGATAGCAGGATGTAAAAGAAAGAATGGCAAGCAAATAAGTAAATAAATATAAAAAGAAGACACTTTAGTACCTCAAAGCTCATGATGCAGAATCAGCACCTAAGAGATTGGGGAAAATTGTCCATGGCAGAAATAAGAGTCATTTACACTGGCCTAAGTTAATAGTTTATGATCTTACTCAGTTAAACTGACAGAACAGAAACTATAGTTATTACTAATGTTGTAGTTGCTCATTTAAGACCCCATAGAGGTCTATTTCTTTGGTTCCTTTTAATGAATTCTACTTTCGTCCATTCCTACATTGACTTACGGCCTTCTGATATGGAAACTTTTTTCTTAGATAAGGGGTAGTGACTTCAATTACACCCTGTTAGAATATGTTGTACCAACTGCAGTGGCACTAATGTCCCAAAAGGAGTGCCCCCCTCAGGAAACTGGCAGATTGTCATACATATGTAAGCAGTTTAGTCCAAATTTGCACTTGCCAACTGGATTACACCAAACAATTTTCTTTCAAATGGTTTTAAATGCATCTTACACTTTATAGCTTGTCCATGTGACATCTTGTAAGTATTCTTTCCCATGCCATTAGCAAGAATCAGGGTAATTCAAAGTTTTAACTGTATTCATCCCATCTTAATAATCTAATCTCTTTAAATTTAGTTTATTATTACCCATTTTAGAGTGGGTTTTGGCCATTTTTTCTAAAACATAAAGCAAAGAAAATAATTTCCCTTTACTTTGTACACAATTTATACATTTAATAAAGCATTGATTTTATATAGTTGACATACAGGAGAGCAATAAAATAAGGGCTCGATACATTTACAGAGATGGTGGCTGTAGTTAAAGCCATTTGACAAGACCTCAAATGAAAATTAATCTCATTGTAGTGAAAAATTAAACCAGGGACACATCTTTTGAATTATTGTTCTTACAATTTTGTCTGCCCTGCTTTCAAGTTGAAATCTTTAAGGATTTTAATACCAAAAATTCATTCCATAAACATGGGAATTATTTTTGAAAATAGGTTAATGCTAATAAATTTGTGTCTGATGATTTTAGCTTGAGGAGAACTCTTAAGGTAAGAGAGGGCAGCATACAGATGGCATGAAAGAATAAAAGAGAAGTTGTTATTTAGGATTAAAGAGCAGGAGCTGGAATGAAGGAGCAAGAAGATTGGGAAGGGTTAGTGGGGGGGAAAGCTGAAAAATGTATGTAGACATATGTGTTTGAGATTGTTATAAGAGAACTCATTACTTTGAATGCTAACTTTAAAAATGAAAGAGAAAAATAAGCTACTTCAAAGAGAGATGCTACCTTTAAAACAAATGTACTAGTAGAAAATATTCCTTTAACTTTAATTTTCTTGTTTCTTGAGAATGTCACACATGTATACATTGAAATATGATCATATTCACCTCCTATTTCCCTGTTCCAACACTAACCGAATCTCCATGAAAGCCCTTTCAAACTTGATGTCCTTTAAAAACATTATAATCCATTTAGACCAATTAGTGAGTGTTGTGGGTTTGGCGCCTGACAGGTCTGCCTGCCACTGGGGTGGAGGGGGGTTCTCTGTTTACATCTTTACCAGCTAGGTGCCCTTAAGTATTTAAGTTGTATAGTTACATGTGCCCCTTAAAGGCCTGATCCATCCCTGATCATATTTCTCTCTCTCTCTTTCTCTCTCTCTCTCTCTCTCTCTCTCTCTCTCTCATTCCTTCCCTCCGTTCCCTGGTGTCTGTCCATTTCTATCTCTCTCATGCCCTCACTCCTATGGTGTTTTGCTTCCAACCCAGGGGTTATGTTAGGGTTAGCAACCTCTTTCATCAGAGCTGTTGAACATCTGACCTCTTAGGGTTCACCCTGGCAGGGCACACCAAAGGTACCATTTTTGCCACTTTATCACTTCATTTAGACCCATAGAACACTATCAGTATTTTCTCATTGTACTTAAATATTCTATTACAGAACTGTCATAGGAAATTTAGAGACTGCATCATGTTTTAAAATTAATCTACTAGAGTCCTGTATTTACTCTTCTTATAAAATGCATTTACAACAAAGAAAGCTTTGGAATGTCTTTCTAATTCCAATAAGACTCATAGCATCTCTTCTACTGAATTAAAATACTGTTAGGAACATCTAAGTCAGTGAATCATATCCAAATAATCATAAATTTGTAATAACGAACACACTGCATATATAGATAAATACGTGTAGTGTGTTTATGATTATATATTGCTAACTTCCGAGACTATTAAAGGGAAATATTTATCATTATAGGAAATACTTTCCTTTCTATAATTGTTCTTTCCATAAACAGACTAAAGATAAATTCATCACTGTAATAAAATTTAGAACTGGTTGTTGAAAACCAGACATGGCAATTTTTATAAAACATTAACCAAAATGTCTCTTACCTATCTGCACCGTGTTATTTATTAACAAGGCGTTCCCCACTCTGGGGGTATTGGAGAACAGGGCTCTATTCCTCATTATATCTGGTCCTTCTTAATAAGACTTGACACATCTAGTTATGTTTCCTTTTAATTAGAGCTGAATTTTAATGTTGTTGTAAACAAATTTTTCTTTGGGCACCCAGCTCACCAAAACAAAACAAAACAAAACAAAAAAACTCTTAAGACTTATTATTAATTACTATTTGGAAAGCTCGACCTTAGCTTAGACTTGTTCCTATCTACTTCTTATAACTTTAATTGACTATATCTTTTAATCTACGTTTTTTATGTGGCTTATTACCTTTACTCTGTGCCCCCCACTTTTTCTCTTCATTTGGCTCATGACTGACTTTCTTTTTCCCATAGTTCCCTATGTCTAGAAGTTCTAACAATACCTCCTGCCAAGCTATTGACTGTTTAACTTATTAAACCAAACCCGGTGACACATCTTCACATAGTGTAAAGGAATATTCTACAACAGGTGAGAGGTCCAGATACTTCTCTTTTCTTGGATTTTATGAAATTTTTGTATTGAATTTTGTTAATAAATCATTTGCAAAAAGGTTAGAGTGTTTTCAGTGCTGTGAACACATGCATCTCATTTACTTTTTTACTGCAAATTTAATGTATGGCTACTTATGCTTTAAATACATGCAGCTTAGGCATACAAATATTAAAGAGTTATCCTAAGTTACACAGTGCGCCTAGAATATGATTGAAATAGTCTTAGAATATACACTGTTACTCTGAAATGTATAAAGGTTGAACACTGACATAGTAAAGTTCTTCTTGTAGGAGTGGAAAGGTAGAACAATAGTTAAGATCACTTCTTTGAGAAAATGGGAGTTTTGAGTTCCATTCCTAGCACAACTACTGGTAACCCAGCTCCAGGGAGGCCAATCATTCTTTCCTATTCCATGTTTACATGCACGTACCCCACAGAAACATGCAGAGCACAGTCAAAAATAAATCTTTAAAATCTTAATTTTCTCCTTGTGATTATTCAATGAAAGCAAATGCTCTGATCATATCCCTAAATAGAATAACTAATGCAGATCTTATTGCCTAATGTTTTAAAACATTTATCTACTTTCTCAATGTTTTGATAGCCACCATGTCATGATAGACCTGAAACTTTCACAGAATGTATTCTACACTTAAAAAATTCCAACTTATTACTATACTTCCTTTTATATCTATGTAATTTTTTTTGTTTCAGTCAGTATGAAGTTGATGAAATAATATTTAGAAAATTAGGCTTATATTAAGCATGTTATAACACTATATGAAACTTCCTTATGTTTATATGTTTATGTGTGTATGTGATATATGGTCATGTTCACTCAGTTGTTATGTACATATATGTGCACATACACATATGTACAATTGAGGAAGCCAGAAGTAGATGCTGGATATCTCTCTATATTGTCTTCCCCATTATTTTGTCATGTTCTATCTGTTACAGAACCTGGATTGCAATGATAAGCTAAGGATGACTGGTTACTGAGCTCTAGAAATTCTGTGTCTCAGCATTCCCAGGTCTGGGAATTACAGGGATCCAAGCCATGTCTGTATATCAGGATTCCCAGGTTTGGTGTTACAGGGACCCCGTGCAATATCTCCCTTTGATTTGGGAGCAAGGTATCTGAAATCAGATTATCACACTTCATACTTACATAAAAAGCATTTTGCCGACTAAATCATCTCCCCAGTTCTGTAAATTTATTATATTGATCTAAGCTTATTTTAGACTGAAAAAATATTTTTAATTCAACTCAGAGCTCCTTTGACTTTTCTTATAGAAGAATAAGTATATGTGAATGAAAAGTGCTTCAGCATTTGAATTTAAAAATGTTAATATAGGAAGATCTTTTCTAAGTAAAGATCTGTTGAAATCAAAAGAATGTATTAGACTATGCATTAAACACATTTTTAAAAAAGGATCAAATATCAGACTATAACGAGTATGCATATTGTTCAAGTTTCTACTAAAAGAAACATGACAAATTCTATGGCTTTATCTATACAAAACTGCATTTTTTTTTCCAGGGAGATTTATGGAGTGTGCTGAATATTTACTTTCTTTTTTTTTCAATTTGATATAATCCTGAAACATCTGGGAAAGGGAAACCCTCAACTGAGAAAATACCTACACAATATTGGCCTGTAGAAGTATTTGTGGTGTTTTCCTGATTATTGATCGATGTGGGAGTCTCTCCCAGCCCACTGCCTGTTGGCCCAGCTCCTATTACTGAGCTGGTGGTTCTTGGTTCTGTGAGAAAGCAGGCTAAGCAAGCCAGGGAGAGCAATAATCCTCCATAGCCTCTCTATCATCTCCCATCTCCAGGTTCCTGCTTGGTTGGATCTCTTGCCTCAGCTTTCCACAGTGATGGAAAGTGAGCACTAAGTTATATGTAAACAAATAAACCTTTTTCCTCCCAAGCTGCTATTTGTCATAACATTTACCATAGCAATAAGACTAAACTAGGACATAAGATTAGCATAGTTTAAAGTCTCTGTGTTTGTACTACTTTTAAGCCACTTGAAGTGACATAACACCTTAAGTTTAATGGACTAAACATAAGAGGTTTAAGTCACAATTATATTATCATAACGTATATCTACAATTTGTCTTTCCCATTTCACTCTGGAACTCAAAAACATTACTTAAAGGAAGTATGCTATGTCACTTACTTGCCTTTTAAAGTACAGCTGTTTTATTTTATAGGGAAGTACATTCTTTGGAGGAAAGGAATCATTTACTTTTTCTCAAGATATCTTAATAATTTTAGTCATTTGGAGTTTATTTTTCCATTTTGTTTTTATTTGGTTCATTGAGTATGGTACATAAAAATAAACTGCTAGAGAAAATACTAGATGTTATATTTTATAATAAATATAATGGCTTTGTGGGAGCCTAGGCAGTTTGGATGCTCAACTGACTAGACCTGGATGGAGGTGGGGGGTTCCTTGGACTTCCCACATGACAGGGAACCCTGATTGCTTTTCGGGCTGAGGGGGGGGGGACTTAATTAGGCGAGGGGGAGGGAAATGGGAGGCGGTGGCTGGGAAGAGACAGAAATCTTTAATAAATAAATAAATAAATAAGAAAAAAAATAAATATAATGTTTTCTATAAGAAAAGAAAAATGTTAAATGAACTAGTAAATTTAATGTATGTATTTTTTGCTTTTAAATTTACAGATGCCTGAATAAAATGAATTTAATATGTACATAAATTTAATATACATAAATTGAATTGCTTTTCCAGGTAAAGGATTAAAATTTTCCATTATATATGCTATTACAAACTCATTTTCTTGACCATTTTTCAAAAATTCTTCTGATGTTTATTATATCAAGTGACTCCACCACTCTTTGATGCAGGTAGTGCTCCACCAGATGGAAGATTTTGTTGAAAAATTATTAGTGTGTAATGAGTCTGAAAGTGGATTTCAGGCAGGCATCCATCCCGGTGAGGACCTCGTATCTGTATCTGCATTACACCCTAATTGATGGCTCTGCCTGATGCTTGAGAGGCGTTAAATTGCTGATGCACGTGTGATGGAATGCCCATTGTCAGGCTGGAGAGGAAAACTTGCTCTCACCCTTGCTGTCCACTTTAAAATGATTTGTAGGGAAATGACTTTGAATGCTTATGTTAGAGGTCAGAATTATAATTATCACAATTCTTTCATAGATCTCATATGCCAAGACTTCATTGCAACAAGCTGCGTTTGCCTATAATATTAAAAAACAAGAGAAGTGAAGGGGGAGCAAAGAAAGAGATTCTTATTCAGTTATACGTGAGGAAAGTCTAGATAACTACATTGAGATAATGGCTGAGCAAACCCATCAATTGTATATAACCAAAAATGTAAAGATAATGTGTGTAAAAGGGAAAGGGATGAGAAAGGGAAGGACATGGTATATAAACTCATCAAAGTACATGATGTATTTCAAAGAAATTGTCCTTTTGAAACATAAACTATTTACAAAGAAAATGCACAAATAGGCTTTGAGGGAGAGCAGAGAGGGTATAGAATACAAATGAGATGAAACTGGAAAGGAAAATTGGGGGCTGGAAGTGAGAAAGTGAGAACGGGAGACGTTAGAAGACAGAAGAAAGGAGTATCAACAAGACTGCGTATAAAAATCCCGTAAGGAAATAACAGTGGACCTGTGTCAGGCCAGCGTATTTCAACTAAAGAAAGAATTACTTCCTTTGTGATAAGAAATTTCAGTTTATAAAAGATATCAAAATAAATTGACTTGTGAGGTTTTATTTGTTAGATTATCACTTAATTTGTAGACATAGTTTTACAAAATCTCAGATCTTTTTAGGGGATTTGTTTCCAAACGCCAGCTTATACTTTCTGATTGAAGAAGTCAGATTTGAACACTGGTTTGTTCTGTGTATCCAGAGTAAATCTTTCATTCCTTCAGCTATCTTTGGGATTTTCAGACTACACAGTATATTTTGTTAAATGCATCATTTATACAGAGTGTTATTGTGAGTCCACCTCTATTTCTTATCAATCATCACTTAAGCTGTCTGAAATTGTCACCACCCTGAGATGTCATTCATTTTATCTGCGTATTTTGTAGTGATAAAAACAGAAAGCAAGCACAGAGTCATAAAAGAACCAAATAAAACCAATGATTTTAAGCAAATGCTGGGTTTTCTTAAATTGTCTGGGCAAAATTATTTTAGAAAAGAGTCAAAACTGAAGGAGTGAGAGAAAGAAAAATATAATACAAGAAGCCATCCCCGATGTTCTAATACCTACCAAGTAACAACTGCATGATTATGGCTAATATGTCACATTTAGTTTGGATATACAGACGTTATTAGTTTCTTCTGTCATTACTTTGATAAAATGCCTTGCAAGAAACAACTTAAAGGGCAAATGATTTATTTAGTTCATTGTTCAAGGATATACAATCCATCAAAATGGGGATGTCTATGCAGCTAGGGTCTCTGTGGAAGTCGGAGATTTGCTGTGCGGCTTTTTACGTCCCCTTGGATCTAGAGGGAAAACTGAGAGCAGCAGTAAGGCAGGACTATAATCTTCAAATACCAGGTTCATATCTCTTTGACTGTTCTCTTGGCCATATATCCAGAAGCCTCCATGATGTTGCAACCGCAAGCTGTCTATGGGGCACATTTTCCATTCATACCGTGGTATGGACTAAATTTAAATTAAAAATACAAAAACAAACCATAGTATGTATATATGGCTATTTTATGTTTTTTTCCCACCATTCACAATGTCTTACAGAATTACATATTTATGTTACATTATATAATTCATTTTATTTATTTGTTCTTTTGTATTTATTATTTTTTGTCCCTAAATCTTGAAACATTGCTCCAGATTCTTTTAATAAAAACTGCAAGTAGTAGATAAGCTTCGGTTCATGTTGCCATGTTTAGAGAGGTAACATCTTTCCAAGGTAATAGAGAATTCCTTTCCTTTTCTAAGTTCTTTTCCTTAGCATTGAGACAGCATCCCAGCATGTGAAGCATCCCTGGATAGCAGCCATTCTAAGATTTGCAAATGAACTGTGTTCATGCTTTCTGATTTGTAATATTTTCCTTGCCTGATTTTGTGGTTCACATTCCTCCCCTTTGGGTAAAACTACCAAAAGAACTATGTTTTCAAGATTTCTTTGTTTCTCTTTTTCTTTCTTGCTTTTCTTTCCTTCCTTTCTTCTTTCCTGCCTTTCTTTTCTTTCTTCCTTCCTCCCTTCTTCCCTCCCTCCCTCCTTCTCCCCCTCTCTCTTCTTTCTTTCTTTCTTTCTTTCTTTCGTTCTTTTTTTCTTTCTTTCCTTCCTTCCTTCCTTTCTTCCTTTCTTCTTTTTTTCCTTTCTTTGTATATTTTTGTGTAGGAGTGCTGTTCTGAATGTTTGTTCATGTTTCATGTATGTCTAGTGCCTGTGGATGCCAGAAGAGGTCAAATCCACACAGTAGTTTTGTATTCTAGGAGCTGAATCCATCTCCTCTTTAAGGACAGCGAGTATTCAAATTCTGAGCGCTTCTCTCCAACTCTAAGAATAGATATTTTTAATGATTTCCATTGTTCTGTGACCCACATATGTGGTATCTTCCTCAATATGTTGTAACTGTCCAGTTGTAGTGGTTAACCAGGAGTAATTTCAATAACCTGTACTGTCTGGGATTCTGTGGGAAATCATTTCTCAAAGAGAAATAATCCTGGTACTAGGTTTGTATTTGCTAGACTGTGATGGCTACTAGAGGAGCTGTTCCTTTGTTATAGGGTAATTTGTTTTAAATTCTCTCTCTCTCTCTCTCTCTCTCTCTCTCTCTCTCTGTGTGTGTGTGTGTGTGTGTGTGTGTGTGTTTGAAGCTTCTACAGTAGTAAATTTCCATATGACATTTTCAAAAGGTCTCTAGTGTTCATTACCACATCCTTTACCCTTTCCTCCCACCCCAACTCACAGAACCCTTTTAGTTCCATTACTTCTTTACCCCATTTTACCAACACATTGTATCTCCTCTCCTCCAAAAGCCCTTCCCATGTGGTCTCTCACAAATTTCCTGACCTCTATGGATATTCTAAAAGGAACACACATATCTACATATTCAACACAAACATACACATACAAGAAAAATGCAAATAAAGTTAGTCTTTAAGGGTCTGAATTTCTTCAGTGGAATCTAGAACTGCAACATGATTGGATATAAGAGCCTGGGACTATATGCCACATGCTTGAAGGGCGGGGCTACTACTGTCATTCAAATCAATTAACATTGTATTAAAATGAGCTTAGTCACTTACCATTATCCACATGCAGTAGTGCATCTCTCAACTTTCATCAAAGCAGCTTCTTGTTGTAGTAGATGGTGATCAGCAGAAACCCACACACAACTTGTCAAAATACAGAGAATAAAAGCCTGTGAGTGTTTAGCACTAATTGGGACTTTGTAGCATATGCTATTCCCCCAAGGCATAGGGATGATGGAGGAAGAGGGAGCATAAAGACAGTAGGAGTCATAGGCTGTGTATGAATGTAATAAAACAGTGTTCTGGACAGAAGACAGTTGTATTTATGAACTCACAGCAGTTGGGGCACCATGCAGAATACTTATACAAGTTCAAGGCAGGCAAAAATCTCAGTGTGGAGTCTTAGAAGATGGGTGCCCCTTTCTGAGGACCTATTTGCAGTTGAAACTGCTTGGAAAGAGTATATTGGTTTTCTTTAAGGTTCTATGATCCCACTCTTGGTAGGACCATGCTCCAGGGTTGACCCTTCACCCGAGTGTAATTGCAATCACTGTGTTTAAATAACCAAATGAAGGGCATGAAATTGGATGAATAGAGATGTGGGGGTGGATTTAGAAGGATTGGGGTAGGCAGGTAAATATGATGAAAATACATTATATGAAATTCTTGAGGAATTAAGAAATGGTATTAAAAATAATAAGAAAGCTTAAATTCATTCTTTCCATATATTCTATTAGAACAACTCTGCAGATTTTGTCTGTTCTTTTGTGTTTTGTTTGTATTTGTCTCTGAAGATTGATTGTCTTGTTTCCCTTGTAGGTAGAAGGACCCATCCATCTTTACCATTGTTCCTTCTCCTACTGACTGATATAAATGACATACTCTGTTTGGGATTAATTCTGGATAAGAATGAATCCTAGTTGACAGAGTAGTATATGAGAATTTTAGAATTATATTTTTATTGTGCATGATTGAATATTAAGTTACATGTAATATTCCTAAAAATTGAGAATTTTTCTGTTATTTGGGTTTCTGTTAGCCAACCTGTGAGACGTCAGAATTCAGTGGCTGATGCTACCTTCTCTCATGAGGTCCTAGTTTTTAATCTTCTTTGTTAATGTTAATGTTGATTTGTCAATGACTATCATTAAGAATTAACTTCCAAATACCACTTGAGCTTTGTGCTTTGCTATTTCTACTGGGAGATACAGAAATATCATCTCAGCATCCAGCTAAGATGACAAATCCAGTACATATAAAAAGTAAGTGGAAACACTGTAGACACTGTCATTTGCAGTGATAATGTTCCAGTGGCTTTCAGAACTGTGACTTCCTACAATTAATTAGCTGACTTATCCTAAAACCACTCTGCAGGACACAGCGGACAGTCATCCAAAACTCTAGGAGAAAACAACTTCCATGTGCCACTTGCAAGGTTCTGAAGCTAAGACCCCCCATGCTGCCAAAGGGTTTGGTCTTTGGACCTATTCCATGCTGTACTTTTACTTAAACTTCACTGATCTAGGCTAGTTCACGTCATAGTTCCTGGGAGTACTTTACTCCTTTATGACTGCTTAAAAATTTCCAGCCCCTTTCTTCAGCCACGGCTGTATGAATGTGCCATGTTTTCCTTCATGCAGTTCTACAGATCGGACCCTTGTTGATGGCTTTACCGCTTCCAACCTTAGTTTGCAAAAACCACTCTAGTACACATAATCATCCTAAAAATGTTTATCCTTTTTTCCTCATAAGAGATGAAATCATTACTTCATTGTATTTGTCCTTACATCGTTTAACGTTGTTTCTAAAGTGGTTAACATTAACTGCATGTTATACATTTTGGATATTTGTGTGCTCCGGTCACTCTCTACAGCTACAGAGATTGGTTGTGTATGTGTAGATTTTAATGCTTTTTAAATAGGATTTCTGCCAAATACTTTCAACTTTTATTGCTTAGATCTTATCTATTGTATTTAACAGAGAAATAGGATTAAATTGCTTATCACTAAAGGTTGCTTTCCATGGGGAAATGATTACCCTTACTAAATGTAGGGGGCATGTGTGCACATGTGTGCACATGTGTGCACATGGGTTGAAGGCAGAAGTCAAGGGCAGATGTTCTCACTTTTCTTATACAGATGGGTCTTGAACATGCACATATATCTAAGATACCTGTCCAGCAAGGCTCAGGGATTCCATGTTTCTGCCTCCCGGGTCCTAGGATTGTAGTGGTCCGTAACCATTCCAGTCAGCTCTCTTGCCTGAGTATTGGAGTCTGACCATAAACCCTCATGTTTGAGCTACACATGCCTAAGCCATCTTTCCAGACATGAATCATTGAAGTTTTATGCTCCCACATAGACATCCTTGTTAAATTTTTTGTTTTTACTTTTAATTTTAAAAATAAAAAGCTTATTTTAATTTAGTATAATTTTCATTTTCTCTTATTTCCATAGGTAAAAAGATGGCTTATCAGAAGGTCAATGCAGATTTAAGAACCTCAGGAAACTCACCTTACTTAGACAATGATGACATCCAAGCCACTGCCCTTGACTTAGAGTGGGATATGGAGAAAGAACTGGAAGAACCTGGCTTTGACCAGTTCCAGCAAGATAATGCTGAGACTCAGAACTTGGGGCACTCAGAAACTTTAGAGCTCCATCTCGATTCCATTCAACCAGCTGCTTCACCCAAAGGAAGGTTCCAGAGACTGGAAGAAGAGCCTGACTATGTTACGCACTACCCAAGATCGGCACCAAAGAGCAAACACTGCAACTTTTGCTACCTTTTAAAAATAGTTTGCACAGCCACAACTTTATTTATTTCTGGAATTCTAATAGGTTATTATGCACATATGAATTGCCCTTCTGATGACACACCATCAGGAACAAAGGACCTTCAGTTATACCAGGATATTCTCAAGACAATCAAAGCAGAAGATATTAAGAAGTCTTTCAGGTAGGTGCAGAGGAATGAATGTTGGGATGCATTTTCTGGAAAAGAAATCTCTAAAGAGAGATTGCATTGGAGATACAAGCAAGTTTGTCAAGTGGGTGGATACAACTTACGCCAGGAATAGAAACTTATGGAAGGATATCCATTTTCAGGTTTATGCCTCTGCAATATAAATTTATGATGTAGTTCTATGAATTGATAATAGTAAGCATGACTACAATGGCAACTAAAAGATTCTAGCCTATGCATTTTCTCCCTTTGAGAAAGCCTGGTAGGCCACGTTGAGATGCAAAGATGGTTTGAAACAAAGGTAATAAAAACTAGGATATTTGTCCTATGGTTACAAACTTGATTGGCACTTATAATGTGCTTTATAGGATGAGATAACTGCCATTAATTACTCAAGGGGTATTTGGACTGTTGACACCCTGCATTCTTCCCCTTTCAAGTAAGCACTCTCTGTTTTAAATATGCCAGATTCCAACCATCAGACAGTCCAAAATGCTACGTTCTCAACTGCGCATAACTTAGTGGATAGCTATGGGACCAGAATGCATTGATTACTCAATCAAATTATAATAAACCAGTCTTATTGAGAACTTAATCTGAGTTGTTAGGAAGAGCACCAATGTCACACATGTGACAATTTGACAATTGTGTTTGTTATTGGCTGGCAGTTTACATGCATAATAAAATGGATGGAGAAGTAATACTGGCAAATGTCTTCCGAGAACTTAGGAGAAACAAGCATCCCTTTAATCATTTATACGTAGCTGGAGTCCAGCATTGCTGCCTCCCCAGGATGTTTGTTGTGGGTGACAATGATTTACAGCTGCAGAGTTGCTGGCAAATGAGCATGTCTAGTGATCTTCCTGGGAAAACTTACAGGGAAGATGTACGATGTGTAGCAACGCTGATGAATTCTAATACTCTCCCTGAACACATGTCTGAGTGACAGATGGGAATACTGTTCTTCTGCACAGCTTGTCTGCTTTTCACTGCTGCTTAAGCATCCATGGAAGTGTAATTGGCAGGTGGTAATGCTTTCTATGATATGTCCCAATGTAAACCTTCTGTACTGAATTGAGTTAAAAGTTGTGTTTTAGAAAGATCTACTGTGTCAGTTATGGGTTGACCTATACATCAGGAAATTCCATAAATATTTCAAGCAATGAATATTCAATTATTTTACTTTATTTCATGTGTTGTGTAAGGTTTATGTACACATGTATCTGAAGAGATCAGTATCAGTGGCTTTCCTTATTTGTTCTCCATCTTCTTTTTAAGATAGTGTCTGTCTCTCTTTGAAGCTGCTGTTATATATTCACCCAGTTGTCCAACATGCCATGGTGTCTTTCTGTTTTCTTCTTCCCAATACTGAAACTGCAGCTGTTACTCGTAGCCATGCCTGGTTATTGCATGGGCGATATGGAAAGAAATCACATATGCTTGCAAGACATGTACTTTATTGACCAAGCTACCTCTCTAGTCAGCCTTTGAACAGTAGATATTCAATATCGGTCTGTTATTTCATCACTGGTGAAGAATGTGAAACTTTTCAGAAGATAGGGAGGCAGTCCAGAATGAAGCCACCATTAAACTTAGAAAAATAAACGGGTGGAAACTGGACTTTCCTGTTTACACAAGTGCAGGCAGGATGCAGCCTCAACTGGGGACAATAGCAGGTCTGTAGAGGGTGAGAAGCATAGCATCCCAGTTTGCTCCTGCCCCTCAGGGTCCTAGAAGATCCTCCAATGACTGAATCCAGAAGGATGCTCACTGGGAAACTGCTTCTAAACGTGTCAGAGGCTGAAACAGGGAAGGGAAGAAGGACTTCATATGCCTCTGGCAGAGGGGTGCAGTCTCTTAAACAGAACCAGTAAAGTAGAACCATGTAACCAGTAAAGTAGAACCATGTAACCAGTGAAGTAGAACCATGTAAAGCTGGGTTTACTTCACCAAGGCATTCAGGTTCAGTTTACTTCACCAAGGCAACCAGGCTTCTGCAAGGGACTGTAGATTAATTTGCTCTTTAACATTAAGGGAATTGCTTTCTCCCCAAGCTACATGTCAGTTTTCAGTTTATCAGCAAAGTGTAGTTCATGGACTCAAACCTAATTTTTTTCTTTACTTTGACTTAGTCAGAGTTAAGTCTGTATGAGGTCATGGGGGATTTCCTGTTTGATTTTATTTACTAACTAGGCTACATATATGTTTTCCTTCTTTTCACCTTATTAATTTTGCTTATTTTTCAGCACTTTGAAAAGCTTGCTAATATCCTTATTTCAAATAAACAACAAATGATAAAAATTTAAATATATAACTAAGTAAAAGTACTATTTTCCCAACAATGGAACTTGAAGGTGTGTGGATTTTATTTTCTAATTAAATGAAATGAAATCAACTAAATGTGATATATCTAAACTTAGCTCCAAAATACACTTTACACTGGATTAGTCTATAGGAATATCCCTTGGTAAGACACATATTCAATTGTGCTCTATAAAATTTTTATATTCATATGGTTTTCTTAGATAATAGTTTTTGCCCAAATACGTTTATACTAGCTCTCTGAATAATATCCTCTCAGTCAATGTCAGTTTTTCCTCAAAAATATTGTTACTCCATTGATCAACAAGTCTGGTCCTCTGCCAGCACCATACTGTTTTAATTACTATAGCTCTATAGTACAATTTAAGATCAGGGATGTTGATACACACTAGTTATTTAGGATCTTGCTTGCTATCCTGGGTTTTTGTGTTAATATAAGAAGCTGAAAATTATCTTTTCTATCCCTGTGAATAATTGTCTTGTAATATTGATTAAGATTGCATAGAACCTACAGATTGCTTTTGGTAGGATGGTCATTTTACTCTATTAATCCTGAGTGTATATTTTAATTCAATAATTTTCTTGGGTTTTGACAATCCAGATACCATAAAATATAGAATGGAAGAGAAGTATGTACTCTAGATATGTCTCCTACTATTTCACTTTACATAAATATTAGGATAACATATGCAAATGCTATAAATTATCAACCAAAAATCACCCATTCTAGTACCTTTTTGAAAAATAACTCTTACCTTTACCTATCAATCAAAAAATTGCATTGTGCCACAAATATTTTCTTGATAACTACTTTAGATGTATCTTCAATTAAATATACTTAGAACAATGTTTGCAGTTAATGAATGTAAGTATATATAACCACACTAACATACTGCTTGGTGGTAAGTGCTATAGGTGTTAGGAACTTTCTTCAGCCATTCCTCATAAAAGAACATTTAAGTTCTTCTAAACATTCTTAGAGATAAATGTTTGTATTTTTATTTAATTATTCTTTTCTCCATAAATGCCTGGAAGCAAATAACCACTTCAGAGAGTTTAACTTAGTTGTTAACTTTGTAATATAAAATTGCTTTGCAAAACCACCAGTCTTCTAGGTCCTCATTACTGTTTGTTTTTGATAGACCAAAAATAAAGTTATATCATTTTTCATTTGTTTATTGACTTCATTTGTATTTCTTTTTGCTTATATCAACTATTTTTTAAAGAATCTACCTCACCTAGATTTTTACAGGTCCAGAAACAAAATATTATAATAGAAAAATAGAATGTGATATATATAGCAATTGTTGAGTTTATTTTGTAGTTACATTTTTAAATTTTAGTTTTTGTTTTTAATTTCATGCACAGATATTGTATTTAAATAATTTCCACCCCTTTCTAGCTCTCCTCCACATCCCCCTACCAAAGTCATGACCACTTTAATTATTATCATTTTACACACGCACACACACACACCACATATTAATTTCATTTCATGTAGCTCGTACGTTCATGTGTTTTGAGGTGACAACTTGCGACTGGATAATGTAGCAGGATGCTCATTTGGAGTGGAAGACTAGTTCTCCCTCTTTAACACCTATTAATTGCATGTAGATTTTTTCATCTGTGAAATCTCCCCCATCGTCAGTAACATGTCACGGGTATTGTCATTGTGCTTGCTTTGTATAGTCAACCATATCCTTGAGTTTCTGTGCATGCAGTTTGCTGTCATGTAATACTATCTCACAGCGGAGACTCTGGTCCTCTGGCTCTTACAGTCTTTCTCCTTTCTCTTCTCCAGTGTTCCCTGAATCTTAGGTGTAGTAGGGGTTGTCTTGTCAATGTATCAATTTGGATTGGATACCCCACAGTAAATTGTTCTCTATCTTGACCAGCTGTGGATTTCTATAATTATCTGCCTGCTTTAAAAAGAAAATAATTTTATGAAGGGTGAAAGCTACACATATCTGTGAGTATAGGAGAAGTATCTAGAAGGCAGCTAGAATACAGTTAGAAACTACTAAAGCAATTTGGGAACAGGACAATAGTAAGTTCTCAAAGGCTGTTGACGTTATCAGCCATAGAAAGATAGTTAGGTTTATAATAATAAACCTCTTTCCTGTTGAGTGTGCCTATGTACTATTAGCCATCAACTTATTTCTCCCGGATCTATGTGCCACTGTCATACATAGTGTTCCATGTTGTTCATTGTTGTAGTTTGTTAGCTTTGATGCAGGGTGGGGTTTTGATAGATTTTTCTCCCTTGACAGCTTACATAACAACTCCTGATACTATGAGAGCTTGTCCTCAGGGAAGAGGCTTCCAGCCAAGCCGCACTCAATTCTACCATGTCTTATTTCACAAGTGTAAGCAGTTCTACCCTTCTCAGAAGTGACTGAGGGCAGAAAATAACCTACAATGTTTGGAGTCTTTCGTGCTCCCCTGTTCAATAACTTGACGAGAGGATTTCCATGCCTGGCACTGTTCCGTTGTTGTTGCTGCTCTTTGTTTTTGTATTTTGTTTTAGATAGCCTGTGTGTCTTGAAGGAAGCATTACCACCTCAAGTACCATAATTTCTTTAAAATATATAGGTGTGTGTACATGTATATATGCATATATGTATATATATATGTCTGTGTGTTTACACATATGCTTACATATGTATGCATTTTAGGCAACTATGTTTTCCTGTGACTTTTCAAACATTCTTGAACTTATTTTCCTTCCTCTCTTCCTTTGTCTTTGTATTGCCTCCCTCCTAAATCCCCAGCTACCCAGCTTTGATCCATTTTGGTCTCCATGGTACTTTGTCCTGCTCTCATTCCTATAGATGCATTTTGTTATCAAATGCACTGTAAGTTTATCAAATGTAACAACAAGATAAAGTTCTCTAGCAATTTGTCTCATTTAAATATCTACACTTCTTGGAGTGTTTTAATTTATTATCTGCCTTGATACAGTGAGTTAGACATGTATGAAGTTACACTATGAAGTCATCTTTATGTATATAAAACACTTTCATCCTTAGGTGGGGATTAACTGTTCAAAAACCTTTAAAAATATTTTAAGTACTTTCAACATTGTGGTGATGATTGAGAGCCTGCTCAGAAACATAACCAATTGTGGCATTTCAGAAATAGTAATATTCTAGTAATTATTTTATTTAATATGAAAAATGGAAGTTGGTTCTCAAATCCCATTTATATTTGATATTTTGAAATGTATTTTCAAAGATCATTTTCTTCCCTCTCACATACTCTTCCTTCTTTCTTAAAAGAAGTATTTTGTGTATATTCCTATAGGTTTATACCTGGGAGCTCAGTCTTCAAAGGCCACAAGATGACATCAGATTCCCCAGAACAGAAGTTCAGTGGGTAGAGAACCACCCGGCAGGAAATGGGATTAGAGCTTAGATTGTTTTAACTACTGCTCGGTCTCTCTACCTTCTTTGTTCAACACTTTTCATGTTCTTTTACTTTACTTTAGCAACTAATTTATTTTATTATTGTGTGTATGTAATAATACTCTGTACCAGGTAACCCTACTTAGAACATTTTAGTTAGGTGTCTGTGATTTAGGGACACTACCCAAGGCATGACAAATGGGCAAAATACTTAAATTCCTTTGCTTTTCTCTTACTCCTGTACCCATGAATCACAGCACTTGGCACTATTGTTTCTAACTCCTTAGAGTCCTTTTAGTTCCACACATTAGCAGATCTTACTTCAGAGTCAGAGGAACAGAAGGGAAGTTCTTCCAGTATTATTCTAATGGGATCGCTATGCTAGATCACGTGATGAGAATCAGCTTTATTGAAATTATCTTTGCCAGAGTATCCATTGCAACACTGACAGGTGACCGTCAGTGAATTGCCGTTTTGTGATCCTTCAAATTTGATCACCTTGAAGGAGGCTGCAAAGGCTCAAGATATCTAGGACAGAATATGGATGTGTTTTCCTCCTCTTCTCATTTCTTCCTTCTCTGTTCACAAGGAAGAAGAATGTAAAGAGCTCTGCTGCCTTGTGGTCCCTTGATTCAGCTCACCTTCTAGCTTCCTTGTTATATAATGTCACTGTGTTTTCTGGGCTCAGTTCCCACACCTGCCATTCATCATTCCCACCTCTTTCTATTCTAAATCTATTCTTTTCTTCAAAAAGAAATGAATCATTGATGTTGCTCCAGAATATTCAAAACTACAATCTTCACCTAAAAATGAAAGCAGAAAAGTCCTTCATGAATACCGGGGGTTAATGTCTGCATTATCAAAGAGTTAGATAGAGTTTGGTGTTAGTGGCATTTTTGTCCTCTGACCAACAGAATCTGTCATATCTGTTGCATCTGTTCTCCTGTGTTTTATACCAAGGCCCATTCCTGCTGTTCTTCGCTACTGCCATTCTCAACCCAGAACTGTCTCTCTACTTCTTGGTTTTAGTCATTGCATAATTGTTCTGGCTGAGTCTTCTTCACCCTTCTCATTCTGTTCTTTTTCTTTTCTTTTTTTTTTCATTTTACATCTTGTATTAGAGAAGAAGATAGCAAGAACATTGGGACAAATGAAGAAAGCATAAAGGCACTGCTATTTTAATTAAAGAAAAATGTGTAAACGTATAACCAGTGTCATAAGTCAAACTATGCAAATGATGACTGAATTTACTAGAAAAAGAAATGATGGTTTCTTAAGGAAGTAATTAGATATTCTACCATTGAGCTTCCACATTACAATTATACATTGTCTTAAATTTAATCATAAAAGGAATGCATAGGATATGATAATTTAATTATGCAGAGAACCTCATTACTCTGAACTTTAGATAAAGCATTGCTTAACTTAGAATTATTTAAAGTCATGAAGAAAGACATTACTATTTTTTACTGATTGAATAAGACTCACAGATATATGAGAGTTAAAGTCCTACCTCCTCTTCAGGTAAATGAGGATTGTTGAAAACAGAGGTTTTGCCTGCATTGCCCTCAACTTGCTCAAATACTAGCTGCCTAGAGTGTATGGTCCAAGTATCATCTCTATCATAGCTCCTTCATGTCACATACATTTTGTATCATTTTTCCTCTCTCTATCCCTGCAACTAACTCTATGCACTTCAACTACTTAGGGGTGTACTACTTTCCACAGTGGAGGGAAAAAAAGAATTCGACAAATTGAGTTCTAGACAGGAGTTCAATAAAACTAGCATTGAAGAGCATAGAGCCAGCACATGGTTGCCCTTGATAAACCTTTCTTTCCTATGCATTATCCTTTCAATTGCTGGAAAATAAAATGACATTCTGATTACGCATGGTTCCTTAGTGATTTTTTCATATATTTAATGCACATTTTAACAGTTTGTGCCCAATATTAATTTTTAAGTTGGAAGGCTTTGTTTTTATTACATAAACATAGATATGAAGTTCTACTACAGTACAGCTGAGATTGAGGGGGGGGGACCAGTTTTTACTGGCTTTCTGTTTTATCTTGAAGTATCACTTTATTTCTATCCCCTCTCTTTCTTCTTCCTTCTCCTCCTCCTCCTCCTCCTCCTCCTCCTCCTCCTCCTCCTCCTCCTCTGTCTTCTCCTCTTCCTCCCTCTCTCTCTCCTTCCCCTTCCCCTTCCTGTCATTCTCCTTCTTCTTCCTCTTCTACTTCTTTTCCTATATCTCTTTACTTCACTCTACTGAATCCCTCAAGTCTTACTGTACAACACAAAAGAACCTGGAACTTGCTGGGTCTCACAGGCTGATCTCAAACTCATGATCTTCCTGTCCCTGCAACCTGAGTGTTGGGAATCTATATGTACACCATATTGGTGCTTTCCTGAGAGTGAGATATTTCTATCTCATTCATCAAGATCTCTAGACTGACTCAGAAGTTTGTCCTGAAATTTGTTTAACTTTAATATAGTCACATGCTTTTGTTCTTTTTCTTATGAATTGATTATAATATGCTCTTATTTCCATTCACCATCTTGTCTTATTCATTTCAAACAGAAGCAAACTGAGTCAGGTGTAATAAAAAGAGATAAAAGAATCATTTCCTCAATGACCATGCATATCGGCTTCTTGCTGGCTAGCCCAGCTTTCTAGCATGCCCACTGTAAAAGTGTTGGCAATGACAACAGTAGCTGGAGTAAGGCGGGGTTTCAACAAGTAGAGGTTGACAATGGCGTTTTCTCTTTAACAGTTAAGGAAATCAAGATTCAAAGGTCGGGCACAGTCATGTGAAAGTTAAAATTTGAAAGTCCAAAGCTGCAGAAATCGAGGAAGATACTTGAAATTTTCTGCCAAAGACATCAATTCAATAGTCTCATAAAGATGCTTTACATGTAACAGAGTAATGCATATTTAAAATAGATTATATAACATTTATCAAAGCAAACTAAATATTTTATCGTATTCACTGGAAATTTCCAACAGGTCTTTCTAGATGGGACAGAAACTAAATATGGCTGGTAGTTTAAGTCCACAAAACAAATGAAGGAAACATCACACACACACACACACACACACACACACACACACACTCACACACACATGCACATACTCACACACATGCACACACACATACTCACACACACATGCACACACACAAATACACATACATCATACACACACATGCACACACACAAATACACACACACACATGCACACACATCATACACACACATACAACTCTTGTTGTCTTTGTTTCTCTGGAGAACACAGGATATATCTATACTGATTTATGGAACCTAAATAAAATGGTATAACTTAACTCGATTAAAAAAATCCTGTATAATTTTATAATAATTTAAACTATCTCCCCTTAGGAACAAACTGAATAATGATGCTGAATATATTATGCTCAATGAAGAGTAATTCTTCACAAATGTAGTTTAGCTTTTGAGAAAGTGATGAAGAGAAAAAGTGAATTTAAGGCCAGTCTACCAGCATTGGAAGTTCATATCAAAACTGAATTTTTAAAAAATTAGCAAGCTCTTGGCTAGCATCATAAAACCTTATGTTGAATTCTTAGTACTAAAATAAATGTTGGTAATTACCTTTATGTCACTAATTAGTGTATTTTCGGAGCTTATTTTAATGTAGACCTACTCAAAATGTACAAAGACACAATTTTAAATTACATTATACTGCATCTACCAAAGTTTTCAATATTTTACATAAGGCAATCATTTTCTCCAGCATATTCAGTTCATGGCATCAACATGAAGTCAATTGCCCAAGCAAAATTACACTTCCTAAATTTACAAAGTGACATTCTTATCTAAAAAGAAGATTGAAGTTTTCTTCCTTTTCATTATAACTGGACAAATATATTAAATTTTCTATGTCTGATTTGGGAAATCAGTTTCTGCCTTCACTAGCTGATTGTGTGCTGTGTCTGGGTCCTTTACAAATGAACTGCAATTCTATTGCTTAAAAACTGCCTTCTTGTGCAACACGATGCAGTAATGAATTAAATCCAAATGAGCCTCATATTCACAGTGCCGTTAGACAGAACTCATCCCTTGCGGAACTTTTTATTATCTAATACAAGGCAAGCTAATGTCTTCCCCTCATGGCTCACTTCTCAGAAGGGTGTGCAGCTCAGCACAGGAAATAAAGAAAACTATGATTTGGGATCAAATTGTCTTTTTATAAACTCTCAAAACCACTGAGAGCACTTTAACATGTCCCCAAATATGCAAGTCAAATTTTGCTAGAACAAGAAATAAAGGGAGTTGTTTCATTCTTTGGAGAATATTTCTGTCTGTGATAGAATGAAACTGAAGTGAGCCATTTTCTTTGAACAGAAATGTGTGCAGGTGGTTTTCACTCTCAATAAAAATAAAATAAGTGTGGGCGTTTTCTCGCTTTTTTCTTCTCTGGGTTCATCATATTAACTCTATTCTGTAGGGAAGAACTTGTTAGATCAGCTTGTACCAATATTGTAGTTCAAGTTGCATAGATCTAAAGCTCTAATTTATTAACTTGATAAGTTTGCTAATTCAATAAAACACCAGCTATTCCCTTGTAACTACCTAAGGCATATCTAGAGTGCATATTTTAATTTAACTTTATATTTCAGAATGTAACTTGCCACTGCATTTGGGCACATGGTAACAGTGGGAAACATTTCCTGTATTTCACTAGGACAGTCCATATACAGCCTATTGAGTTTTCTGTCATAGGCTATTAATTCTGGCTACCCGGGCTCTTTGTCCCATGCTCATTGAGAAAGCCCTTTCCAGATATCTGTGCTCTCTCTTGCTCAATGTTATCTTTGTTATTTGGTGTAATGCATTGTCCAGATCTAACCCTCCCCTCTCTGGTTTTGAACATAGCACCTAAATTCTTATATAATGTTCAAATTACATAATGTATGAATATAAAATACTATGAATTAAGAAAAGTCAATATGCTTCTCAATATAGCAAACTAAGGCAGAGGTAAAAGCAGTTCAAAACAACACCCTTCTGTGAGGAATATCTCTTCCTAATTTAAGCGTTTGCATTGTTCTTCTTAAAATTGCTTTGCTTTTACTTTTGTGCAGAGTGTTCACCTGCAAGTGTGACTGTGTACTGCTGTGCACAGTGCCCACAGGGCCAGAGGACAGCATCTTAGAGCTAAAGTTCTAGTTGTCTGTAGCTAAAATGCTAGGAATCAAACCTGGGTTCTCTGCAAAAGCAGCAAGCTGCTAAGCCATTTTACCTCTAACTCTCTAAGCCTCGTATTCTACCCACTGAGTTATTTCTCCAGAACCACCTGTTTTTTCTAAATATTCCTGTTAAAAAGAACACCTGGTAGGATACAGACACACGTCTTATTTGGGTGCCTCTTAATACTGTTTCACTTATTCCCCTAGAGTTGAATCTCAGGGCCTAAGCAGTGAGTATAGGGAAGATTATTAGTTGTTGTTATCATTGTTTATTTACTGTTTTTTTTTGTAAGAAGTCATCAGCCATTCACCATTAAAGGACTTTCACTGACTGTCATCCTAGTAAGCCTCATCTTGATCTACTCCCAGCCCAGAGTTCTTTGAAATTTCTCCCATCTTCTGTTATTCTCTTTTCTGAAATAATATCCTGCTATGTGTAAAATATAGAACACAAAAAGAATACATCCCACGACATCTTAGATCTTACGAGAATTATTTTTACTTATAAATTATTGCAATATGAAGAACTGAGCATGAATACTGTAGAGGAGAAGGGTGTGCAAAAAGTTGGGGCTTTTTAGGAGTGTGTCCTGAATGGCCAAAAATGATAGATAAATAAATACATGGCTGAGTGGTTTGACTTTCAAAAATGACACACACGAGTGTGGAGGGAAGAAGTAGCAAAGAGAAATCAACGTGGCTGGTAAGGACACATTCTTCAGAAACAGTACATTTGTAAGAAGATTGAGTCTTTGGGAGTAAACTGAAATAATTTCAAGGATGATCTTGACATGAGGTTGTTAAATTAGGTAAAAGCTCATAAAGTGCTGCAAGAAGGAATCCTGAAGTCTAGACATGCGCTTTCCGAAGATAACTCAGTCGTAAAGAGTCTGGGGAAAGGGGCAGATTCCCCTATACAGTAGACAAATAGGAAGTATCTGTCAAATATGCAGTTGGCCCATAAAGTGGTGGAGTATCTGTGAATAAGTGGACACCTAGCTATTAACCTAAGGACCATGATTCCTATAAATGGCATTCAAATCTCATCCAAACTTCCCTCCCAACCTGAAATAACACAAGTTTCCATGCTTTGAGATCTGGTGTCCCTACTAGTCTTTTGTACAATGATTTTTCAAGATCTGTGAAAGGCCTGAGGTTTTATGACACTGTTAACATAGTTAGCCTGCTTTAGTTGCATGAATATCAAAGAGGACCTGAAACTTAGGGGTGAGACCAACATAGTAGATTCCTGTTTAATAAACTTGGCAGCATTTATGCATGAGCAATTTGATCCCCACTTCATGCAAGGTAATTAAAGATGGCTTGGTGACACCCGTAGGTATTCGGAATAGGGATTGAGACCAGGGATGCCTCTCCCACCCATGCCTGCATACCTTTTCTTTCTTTCTTTTTTTTCTGGATTGAAAGTGTGACTTTCAGTTCTTCTCAAGGCAACTGATGAATGCATCTGTTCAAGAGTGTAAACAGACCTGTCCACTTTTCCTGGAGGAAATGCTCTTATTATCTTCCAAGTCTGTCTTCTGCTTGGACATTTTTGAGCTCTCTAAGTCTTTGTGGTTTGCAGAAAAGGGTGGCAGCGTCTCAGTAAGTCATTTCTCATCTGCACACACTAAGTGGCGCTTCATGTACATAATCCTTGTTGAGCTAAGAGAGTGAAGCTTTCAGAGGACCATGGTCTGAGACAGAGGAAACCACAGCCAGAGGTGACATCTGAATGCTCACACTTGAGTAATACACAAGGAGCCCTCGTGGGGAAGGCCCGAATCTCAGAGTATAGCAGTGTAATTTCTCCCTTTGGCTGAAGCATCACAGCAAACATAACTGATAAATCAAAGCTAGCATGTGGAGGACAAAAATAATTCAAGGATATCTCAGGGTCAGGGTCTGGGATAACAGGTGGATATGCCGGTTTTACTTAAATAGCTGATTTATTCCAGCTTGATATTTCAAGCTTATATGAATTGAACAAATTTATCATATAAACTGTGCACTGCTTTTTAAACACAGTATATATGTTTCTCTCTGTAAGTTATATGTTTACTTTTGTTGAGTCCTTTTTACACTGAAAATCAAAGAGCTAGTTGTGGCATAAGATTCTCCAATGAGGATGAAAAGGATTAGGACAGATAGAAGTTCTAGGAAAAGTTCTAAATCCTAAGCCATTGTCATGATGGTCCATCAATACATTGATATTCCACAATGCCCAGATCAAAACCTGATTCCTAAAGTTCAAACAGTGGGTGTGAGTTTTATTTGTTATTTTAGTAACTTTTTTCCATTTATTTTACATACCAACTAGTTTCCCCCTCTGCTCACTTCCTGAACCCTTTCCTTTCCCATCTACCCTCCTCCCCATCCACTCTTCCTCCATCTCCCAGGGCTGGGGTTGGGGAGATAGAGGGATGGAAACTAGGGAATGCGGGTTGGCCGGGCTGGGTGCAGGGGGTGGGTTGGCAGCAACATGGAGTGGGGAGTAACAAAAGTGACACCTTGATGTGGGGGGATTTTGGAGTTAGGGAGAAACCTGGTGCCAGAGAAACCACCAGTATTCCACCAGAATGACCCCAACCAAGGTTCCTAGCAATGATAAAGAGGGTTCCTGAGCTGGTCGTCTACTGTAAGCAGATTGGTTACTTCCCCTAACTGCCATCAGGAATTCTCTATGCAGCAACTGATGGAAGCAGAGGCAGAGATCCACAGACAAGCACTGCTCTGAGCTCAGAGAATCTTGCAGAAGAAAGGGAGGAGGGATTGCACCAGCTCACGGGGATCTGGTGTGTGGTGGGGGGCGGGGTTCAGGTAATGATGGGAAAACCCACGCAGACAGCTGACCTGAGATCACAGGAGATCATGGACCTGGAACCAACAGTCGGGAGCCTGAATGGGACCCATGTAGGCCCTCTGCATGTGGGTTACCATCTTTTATCCTGGTCTCACAGTAAAGCTTCTAACAGGGAGAGCAGAACCTCTCCCTGACTTTTAAATGGCTTTGGTAACCTGTTTCCCATGCTGGATTAACTGGCACCACCAGGGTAGTAGCTCGGTCCTTCCTCAACTTGATGTGCCACGCTTTGCTTAAGCCCATTGGAGGCCTGCCCCTTTCTGGCTTTGTGGGAGCCTAGCCAGTTTGGATGTTCACCTTCCTAGACCAGGATGGAGGGGGGTGGACTTTGGACTTTCCACAGGGCAGGGAACCCTGACTGCTCTTCAGACTGGAGAGGGAGGGGGAGAGGAGTGGGGGTATGGGGGAGGAGGAGGAGGAGGGGGAGGGAAATGGGAGGCTGGGAGGAGGCGGAAAATTTTATTTTTCAATAAAAAAAAAAGAAAAGAAATAAGAAAAAGAAAACTCCTGTTCTTTGGCATTGAATTGGCCATGGTGAATTGTTGTTGTTTGTTTGTTTGTTTGTTTGTTTGGAGTAGTTACATTGATTAGCTAATCTGAATCCAGTCTTTCATCATAAACTAAAATGGATTTTTAAATCATTGGATATAGAAATGAAGAGTAATAGGACTCATGTATGTTGGCAGGATTCCTACCAGTGTGTCACAGTCTCTCACTCCAATTAAATTCATTTAAACACATTCATAAACTTGATTTTAAGTGAAATCAAGACACTATGTTTTGTGTTGTTTGTGACAAAACAGTAGCAGTACTCTGAATCTATTTGGATTAGCTGTGATAGAACCCATTAGTACGTGAATTATGTTTTAGAAACAGTATCCTAGTTTGGTATTGTACTGTACCTTCAGGTAAGAAGGGGAATTATGCTTTGAGGGGAGGGGGGCTGTATGTGCCTGGACATACACCAAGAGCACACTGACTTTTACTTCTTTGTTATTTAATATCCATCTTAAGGAGTTTATACTTGCTTTGTATCATAGACACCAAGAGATTAACTAGTTCTTTAACTGATTAGTGCCATGATTTTGCAGAGCACATAGTAATATAAACATAGGTTTATTTTTAGTTGTTCAAATAAAAAAAATTATAAGTCATAAATAAAACTCTAAATATTTGTCAGTGACAGACAGATGGTATGCTTATTTCGATGGTATTTTGAAGCCAAGTCTGTAAGTACAATGTTGGGCTAAAAGTGACCCTTTTAGGCAGCAAGTCTAAACCCCTTCTGTATTTTGTTGGGCTAAAATGACCCATTTTGAAGGCATTTTCTGGGTCTATGGATTGGAAGGCTCAAGATCTTTACAGCAGCGAGAGGTGAACAAATGTATTTTCTTTCTGCAGAAGCGACTAGCGTATTTTCCTCCTGTCAAGTCCTATTGAAGACCATCAACATTCTGAGACTTTAGTCTCCTCCTAGGCCTCACAGTGGCCAAAGATAAACCATGGAGCTGAAACAAAGTACTTGACTTTTGTGTGTCGTTAATGAATATGTTACTAGTACTTGGACAAATTCAAATAGATAAATAAATAAATAAAGCATAAAGACAAAATAAAATGATCCCAGGAACAATAATGAGTTATTAGTTTCTATCACCAAATAATGTGGTTGAGTATGAACAGCATGCAGGGGAAATTGCATTAGAAATTCATTTTCAAAAGCAGTAAGTTGTAAATAAAACACTCAACATAGTACATTCTGGCTAAACAGGAGAA
This sequence comes from Microtus oregoni, assembly GCF_018167655.1. Taxonomy (NCBI): domain Eukaryota; kingdom Metazoa; phylum Chordata; class Mammalia; order Rodentia; family Cricetidae; genus Microtus; species Microtus oregoni. The sequence goes on from NW_024543069.1 coordinate 48,439,341, forward strand.
AGCAATTGCTCAGTTGAGTGTCTCTTGTGTTTAATACTCTATAATGCCCAAATCAAAGTTTTTAATAAATTTTAAAAATGCAAGTTATCCAAATCTGCAGCCAGGTTCCGGCTCAGCAAGCTCTGTCAGCATGGCTTACAGGCCAGAGCCTTTTCTGCTCTAACGATGCCATGATGAATGGAGAATGGCTCCTGCTGCCCATTTATCTCCCATGATTACTGCTCTGAGCATATTGATTCTCTCTGAGGCTTCTTAGACTCAAGGCTGCCGTGCAGGTAGAGACACCATCAGTTTTATACAGTGTGCTCTTAATGTGCTCCAATTTTCACCTCTTTAGACAAGATGTGCGAGTCAATAACTAGCAATAAATTAAATTTTTTACTCATTCTAAGGTAACACCTGAGAATTTTCACCATCACAATACAGTCATGTGCTGCACAATGAGATTGTTGCTAACAATAGACTCTACAGACCATGGTGGTCCCCTGAGTCTGCATTGCTCATTAGTAGTGAAACTATGACAGTATATGTAAGTCTGAGCTGTCATGGTCACACAGCAGTGAAATCACCTAAGGGGGGATTTACCCAGAGGCATGCTGTGATTCATTATATTCTGTATACTCAACAAATATAGAGAAATATAAATTATAAAAAGTCACTACTAAATAATCAAAAATCCCTAAATTGTATTCCTTTTTTATTTAGTGGCTGTTATTGAAATTGTGCTTGCCATAATATTGGGTAACAGAAAATTTAAAGGTACATGAGTAGAATTCTTATTTTAAAAATATCTCAAAATATTAGAAAAAATATGGGGAGATCTTTAATTAAATGATAAAACTAAATATAGTGTGATATGGTCAACAATTAGGAAACACTTAGTAATACTTATTATACTTATTAGGACGATTCAAAATAACAGAGATACACATGCTGGCAAAAGGAAAAAAAAACTTGAATGAGATTTGTAGGAGCCTCTCAGAAAAAAAAAAAAAAAGAGGTAATATTGTAAGACATTTAGATATGTGCTTATTTGGAACAAGTAAATGGCCTTTGATTCTGTGAGGCTGGACTGTAGCACCTGAAGAGGAGGACTGTAGGACAAGGTGTGTAGTCAGAGGGAGACCGAGACAAAAGAGAAGGGTAGCAGAAGACCAGGGGAGAAGGAGCCATGAAGATAGACTGAAGTTAGAGCATATGTCTTTCTGTGCCATCTTAAAGCATTTGGTTCATCTGTAACCTTAAGACTAAGGAATGCCTTAGGGAGAGACATTTTGGAAGAACAGAAAAAGCAGAAGGACAGACACTATGAGAGAACCCTGACAGGAAGATTGTTGTAATGGTTCCCTTTCTTTGACTGCTGTGAGAGGAATGAGAGAAAACCTCATGGAATGGGAAGCCAGCCTGTGGCTTTCAGAAGTCCTTTAGAGACAGCTCCCGTGGTGGGTGCTGCCTCTGAAGAAATCAAGAAAGATCCTTGTCTTCCTGACTGAATTAAACTAAAGATGGCAGTAGGTCAAACAGTTTTCGTCCTTCCTAAAATAACCTAACAATTATTTTCTTGTTGCCTATCTTAAGCAAAGCCCACTGTGATATACCACGGTGTGATTAAAACAGTATTTAACACATTACTTGGGCATTAAACCATTAAAATTGTATTTAAGAATCTTCTGAAGGTATGGATTTCTAAATAGAGTGTGAAGAAGCATGGTTTTATGCTTTTAGCCCTTTATTCATTTGGGACTTGCAACGAAAGCCAAGGACTTGGTCTCATAAAGGATACTGCGTGTTGCCTTCTATGCCGGTGTTCCTGCAGCTCTAACTGAAATGACAAGAGCAAAAGCCATTAAAGAGCAACACTGGAATCGATCAGGGATAATGAAATTGCATTGGCCCAAGTATTAATCAATTTTAATAATTGTGTGTTACAACGGGTTTTGCAGTAAAGGGCTGTTATTTTCAATTCTGCTCACTTACTCTCTGACCACATCGTTGTCACACAACTGAAAAGCATAGCTATATTCAACACCTGTGGTTATAATCCACTTCATTCATTTGCTTTTTCTTTGCAAATTTGTATAAACTCCAAGTTGGCTAATTGGTTATTGAAACCATTTAAATGAACTCTTTCTTTCTTGCTATATAGATATAACCTTTAAAAGCCTGTCTTCAAATAGAGCAAGACTAATTGAGGATAATAAAAAATCAATACTGGAACAAATGGTGTCTTGATTCATCAGCTTTTCACAAAGCTATAAACTGATTCAATAAAATAATCATCAATCAAATCACAGACAGATCTGTATTCTCTTATAGTTTTGGGCTTTTTATACCTTTTCAAATGGCATCTTATATTTTCCTGAAACTTTTAAAGTAACCAACTCCCAGTTTAAGTAAGTTTTTTCTCTTATCTTTCCTGAAAAAGTATAGTAAAAAAGAATCTGTTCACACAGGGATTGTTCCTTTACTGATGTAGGTTTGTCCACATGATTGCACAGGTTTGAAGATTTAGTGCATGTTGGTTAAGTCATAATGCTAGCTACTTACATAGGTGACATAATTCAGACTATTTTGCCCCAAGTGTAACCGATAATAGATAGGTGCCCAACTCTCTGCTTCAAAGTTTGAGCTTACTCTACCGTTGCCATGACTACTTGTTGGCTTGTAAAGTGGAGGATAAGAAATCTCATCACTGGATCTTGGAAAAAATAATTAAAGAGACATATAGGAGCTAATTTTAATTATGTCTCTTATTAGAGATGTATTTTGATCATATTTACCCCCACCAGCTCTTCCTAGACCAACCCCTATCCTTAGCCACATTTTTCTGTCCTTTAAAATGAAAATTGAAATAATTGTTTTCATACAGCATACTATGTTCATGCTTTTTCCCTTTCCCGACTCCTCCAAGATCCTTTCCTCCTCTCTACTCACACAACCCCATGCCTTCCTCTATAAAAAAAAATTAAAAATGAAGAAACAAAGACAAAACAACAGCAATAGTATAAAAAAGACAAGAAATCACAGACACACATACAAAAAACCCATTAAAACAATAAAACAAAAAATTAAAATATGGACCCAAAAGACCAATAGGACCAAAAAATGCCCAAATTTTATGAGACAAAATGTCTATCAAAGCACCATTGAGTTGATTGTCTCCTTATTCTTTCTTTCTTTCTTTCTTTCTTTCTTTCTTTCTTTCTTTCTATTATTATTACTATTATTATTATTATTATTATTATTTTATTCCTTGCCAGTGGATGGCAGTTGCAGAGAACTGCTTGGTTATAAGTGGAAAACCCTTCCAAACTTCTACAAAATAATATTTGTTAATGGTGGGAGCAGTGGGCTACGGCCCTGGCTCCAGCACGGCTAGCTTTATACCCGAAATAACAACACACAAATTGTATTCTTTTAAACACTGCTTGGCCCATTAGCTCTATCCTCTTATTTGCTAACTCTCACATCTTGATTAACCCATTTCTAATGAGTGTAGCACCATGAGGTGGTGTCTTACTGGGAATATTCTTAACCAGCCTCCATCTCGGAGAGGGGAGCTATGGCGACTGGCTCACTTCCCTTCTACCCAGCATTCTATTCTGTCTACTCCACCACCTATGGGCTGGCCTATCAAAATGGCCAGGGCAGTTTCTTTATTAACCAATGAGAGTAATACACAGACAGATCATCATTTCCTCCATCATGTTTTTATATGTCAGTTTAGTGAGCAGGAATGATAGAAAGACTGCCATGCCTGCCAAATCCACACAGTGAGCTGCAGCCAAAGTCTGCAGAGTGGCCCTGTCTCAAAAAATCTGAAAGATACAAGGGATTTAGAAAAGTTCTTAAAGAAATAAGGGAAACTTGCTGGGCAATGAAGATATACACCTTCAATCCTATCATGTGAGTGACAGAGGTAGGCAGATCTCTGTTTTTGAGGCCTTGTAACAAAGAAAGCTCCACGATAGGCATGGTGAAAAGATGAGAAGAGAAAAGAAAAGGAGAGAAGAGGAGACAGATGAGATGAGATGAGAAAGAAGAAAAGAACCCATCACAAGAAAAAAAAAAAGCACAGAAACTTGAAGTAGAGAGGTATTTTTTTTATCATAACTGCTTAGACTTTGGAATTATGCTGTACCTAATACAGCTTAACACACATATTAAAACTTACAAAAAGTGGTGGTATTCCTAGATGTTAGGGTGGTGGTCTTAAGCCATGATGCTTGTCATTCAGTATCTTAAGTTCCTTTTGCTTGGTAACATGTGTGTCCATGTTAGTGCTTCAGAAAACTGTATAAGTAAAAATTTGACAATGTTCTCAATAATTTCAATATTTCATACTAATTTCCTGAGAAATGCCCAAATTTCTAATCCTGGCTTCAATCATGCATGCCATGGCTCCTAATTCTATCTGCTTTTGCTTCTTTGTCTTTCAGCTGTGCCTCACAGTGAGATGACCTTTAGCTGCCCAGATGCGTCAACTGTTCACTGTCTCTTTGTCCCATGTTAAATTGTCACCCCATCTCAAATACTGAGAGGCATGTGACTATTGGGCAATTGAAATATGGGCATTTTAAATAAAGAATTAATTAATTAATTAAATCTAATACTAAATTATGTCTGCTGGTTCTAAGATTTTATAACAGAATGAAGCTCTAAGACTCATTGCTCTTTTAATATAAGAATATTGGGGAAGCTTATGCAATGGGTTCAACAGAAAAGTAATTGAACTAATCTGGAGAGTGGGCAGTAGTGACTTAGCTTTGGGAGGTGTAAGTGGAGACAGTAAGAAGAGCTTGGATTTGGCACATATTACAATATTAGCAAGTTTATCTGCTAGATGTTTGATGTGAGATGAAAGAAATAAATGAAAATATGGCTCCATTTAAGCCCAACTGGCTAAAAGAATAAAAATCTTATTCACTCATAAAAATTCAAAAGGTATAGTATTCACAGAATCAAAATCTAAACCTGATGAATGTGAGATAATCCCGTCCACTTAATACTCAAGAATATATGTTGAGTATATGCAGAGTATGCAGTTCTGAATTGCCAATGTGTTATTGGCATTTAAAGCCCTGCAGTTCATTGAGATTAGAAAAGAAGTCAGTACGAACAGAATGATCTGATGGAAGAACTGACTAGGGCTTTAAACACCACACAGCATTCATTGCAGTCGAAAAATCGAAAGAGACGGCAAAGGAACTAGTCTGGTAGGCGAAAAATAGGTGGCGAAAATCAAGAGGAACATCTCATTAATCTTAATCCAAGTGCCCATGATATACATGATAGAGTCAACTGACTAATGGATTGATTGTTCTGTTTCTTTTACTTTAAACTTAAAATTCGATGTAAGTTGTTCTTGTTAAAACATGCAGTGTATTTCCTGTCTCACCTGCGTTACAAACTGTCCATTTGCCTTCAAGTGCCATACACGAGTGATTAAAAGCTCAGAAATGGACCACAGCTCCTGCAGTGATCATACATATTTGGTCTGTTTTGTGATTGCTTCCCATACTCCCTCAGAGGACCCTGACATCTGAGTAGTATTTCACCCCGAACTATGTTAGAAATCTCTTCATGAAAAAATGCAGTAGAGGACAAATCCAATCTTCCCTTTTAGTAGCTCATAATAAAACTTGTGAAGATTCAGGCTAAGGGACATCGAATGGAATTTCAAATTGTTCCTCTCTGTTCTTATATTCTTGTCTACCTCATGCAGCCTAGGTGAAACCATGAATGCCTGCCTAAAATTTTCATCCTGGCTCTCATATAATTGACTTTAAGTTCAGAAAAAGAAATTATACTTTAGTTTATACAAAGTAATATTTATATAAGTTTGTAAATATTTTGTTTCAAACTATAAGACATAAAATGTGCTTACATGTTTTTGAAAATAATGAATTTTGTCCAGAAATTATATTAAAAAATCCTTCAACAATTATAAGTTGATATGGTCATAAGTTACACAATAATGTCTGCCAGTAGTTCTATACCTGAAGGGTTTAGCTGGTTGTAAATAGTGAAAGGAGTTTCAGGATTCACAAATGAGCAATAAGCAAGTTACAGAAAATCAGAAAAACTGATATACTGAGATACAATAAAAAAGAGTAATTAGGCATATTGCCATATCTATTCTAGAAGACAGATTACATATATTTGTAGACAAAGGCCACAAGTAAATTGATGCTGGAAAGAGACAATGCAGGCCCAGGAAATGTGCTAGAAATTAAGAACCAAAATTTCTGACTCAAAACCTTTGGAATCATATTTGTATTGAATCCATACTTTTTATAATTTTTGACTGCCATGTCATGTTGATTTATTACAAAATGCATTTGTGGGCATTAGTTCCAAGTAAATAACAAAGTAAGTTAATATATCTTAATCCAGAACATATCCTTTAATCAAATTAGTAATTCAAAAAACTGAAATATAGTCATGAAACCAGTTTTGTAAGTGCCAACTTACAAAAACTCTTTAGTTTTCTTAGTAGTTTTATATTTTACAGGTATAAATTACGATTATACATTATCTTTACATTTTGTTTTTATAAGTATTACACAGGATGAGTATCAACTAAAGGCAACTCAGGTTTTGAAGATTTTTTAAAAGCTTTTTAAATATGTGAAATTCAGTTTTCTTTCTGCTTTCCTATTTTTAATAAATATTTTAAAAGGTTGTATAAGCAGGTATTGGGCAGTATTTAGTTGTGTTGTTCTGCCATTAAAAGTTTTTTCACTCTAATTCTTGTGTACTGGTACATTAAAAACAAAAACAAATCTTATAATCAAGGCTATTTGACAAGAACGTCTCTTGGTGGAAATCGGATTTTTCAAAAACTGTTTTAAATAAACATCTGTAATTCATAAAGTATCCAAATAAGAGAATAAAAATGGCACTCAGAGAAATTCATATATTTGAAATCATTGTACCCTTATCTTGTTTAAAATTTATCCCGATTTTGATAACAATAAAAAATCAAATTTGATATTGGCTATTTATTTAATACCAAAGAACATGATGCACTGTGAGAAAGAAGCTTGAACTGTTTTCTGTTTTATTATGTGTGCTATAAAAATATTTCCCTTCCCTTTTTATATACTTGAATTGATCATTCATAGAAATGTAAAAGCTTCCATTATCAGATAGGGATGGGAATGTGCAATCATAAGCCCGAAGAGGTAATTTATTTCCTATGATGCCTTTGCTATTCAGAGAGTTCTCCATATTCCTTCAAATGATTTGTAGGTGTGATTAATGTACTTTCCTTTAGCATCATCTTATATTTCATTATTCATATTTAGAAAGTTTGTTCAAATTTTAACCTAATACGTTCCTTCTGTAATTTTAATTCATTACCTCTAATCCCATTTTAAATTGAAACAAAGAGTAGTTACTATCATCAAATTATATCTGTTCTCATATTTGAAGATTGCCATGGCTTTCAACTTCCATTTCTTTACAGTGGAAAACATTCCTTTTAAACATTGCGTATTGCAAATTGCTTTCATGCCCTCTGTAGTTGGGTCAAAAGCAGAACAAAAAATGAAAAAGGGAGTAACAATAATAAAAGTAGTGAAATCAATCATTTAGTGAAATCGTGTTTCCTTAAGACTGTGTGGTAAGGGAGAGCATGGTGATGAACATGAATATGAATAAATTAAATGGCACAGAGTAGACAGTAGTCTGTCAGGAGGGGTATAGCAGAAATTATATGGATAGGAAAACTGCATTTCATATACCAGCAAAGCTTGTGCTTTTGACCCTCAATAACCATCCCGGCTTTCTACAGAAAATATGTTAGTGTAAAAATAAATCAATCTCACCATGAAAATATAATTAAAGGAAGTTATCTTGAATTCTCCTTAGGCAAAACTAAGTGACTATGTAAGGAAGAACTTTGATCAGTTGTGAAAGTATGCAATCATTTCAGGGAAAAATAGAATGTGACCTGGGGCTAACTTTCATATCATTCTATTTTATTTTCTCTGGATTTTTTTTTTGAGAAAGCTATAAAGTGGTTTCCTTTTTGAGTGTGTAAATCAGTATACCATGCTCTTACAAGGCAGAATTGACTCTACATTCCACTTCATACAATTTATACAGCTGTGTAATGGGAAGAAGAAAGAGAAAGAGACATCAGTAGCCTGTAGATCACTGTTCATTCACTGAAGGTGAAGGAGGAAGCTTTAAAAAGATCCTAATTTGTGACTGACCACACACTAGGAACTGAATGGTAAGACACAAATCTAACAATGTATGGCATGCACTTCCCCCCACAAACATACATGTTCAACTTGGCATAAATATCTCTATATACTCACATATAGAGATTATATTTATGTATATATATATATGTATATATATATACCTATATGTGTGTGTGTGTGTGCCAAATTGAGTGTGTGTGTGTGTGTGTTTCTGATTGCGCAAGTGATGCAGAATCAACAATTCTCTTTACACTGAAAAAGCAGGAAGAGTAAGCAGGATAGTTTCCCTGCATGGCACACAGAGAGCTGCTTCCAGCCCCAGTTGTCCTCATGCTTGTCAGTAAATTTCTCCTGCTTAGGGCACAGAGGGAACCCTGCGGGTAGTTAGTTTCATTCATTTCCCCCCAGGAACTTTAGAGAATCCCTTACATTTATTCTCAAGGCTCAGATTTGGGTTTTCTCCATGGCCAGTTTGGGCATCGGTTGTCTTCAGTGCCGATCTTTAACTTGGCTTCTATGTTTTCAGATTTCCTGTAATTTTTAAGGTTTTTTTTTAATTTTAACATCATAGCCTATTGCTTTTTTACAGTAGACAAGATTACATTTTCAGACACATAGTTCTTCATTTTCTTACTGGTAATAAATGTCTTTGTTTTCAAAAACAAACTACTTTCTTCTCTTATTGGATATATTACTTTATTGTGCATTTCAAATTTTGATTAATATTTCTAATTAATTGATTCTTTGGGAATTTCACATCATACACCCTAACCCCACTCATCTCCCAGTCCCTGCATATTTACCCTTCATCCTTGTAGCATCCCACCCTAAAAAAAATGTAAAATGAAATAATAAAAATAAAAATGAAAGATAACAAGAAAATTAATGACAAAACAAGACAGAAATCACTTTGCACCTCCTTCGTTCGCATCTCTGCCTTGCCTCTTCCTTCCACTATGTGGCACTGGGAGCTGCTGTGTCTCGTGCAGTATACCCTTTTGTTCAAACAGCTTTTCTTGCAAATGTTCGTTGTGTGATGCGCTGTTGGTCATGTTCAAGCCCTTGGCTGTTGGTACACCATCAACACTGGACCCTCACTGAACCTCATGTCAGACGTCCTGCAGTTGCCCCAGTCCTGGATAAATCCTGCTACAGCCAAACAGCCCCTTCAGGAACTCCAGTGGTTATAGATGGGGTAGGTGTTGGGAGTGCCCCCTCCAAATCCTGGTGTGTGCCTGGGTGGTAGGTGAGTTGGTTTGTGCTGGCCCCTGGGACTACACCCTTCAGGTGAGGGGTCAGAGCCAGCTCTCCCAGGCCCATGGTGAGGAATGGGGTCAGCTTTCCCAAATGTGGGGGTGCGGGGCTTAAGGAGGGCAGCAGCTCTCCTATGAGGGGGCAACCATCTCTCCCATGCAGGGGTCATGGGGTCTGCTATCCCAGGGTGGGCAAATGACAGGGTCAGATCTCTGGTGGAGGTAGGGAGTGAAGGGTGGGGCCAGCTCAACAAGGTTCTGGTTCTTTAACACATGGTCCAACACACGATTCACTTGGCCCCCTCTGGTAACATGGGAGATGGACATTAACACAGATGCCAGCAGTAACAGGACAAGGACCCAGCCAGACATGGCCCTAGGCTGAAGCTTATGTCCAGACACCTCCATGACCCTGTGAGGCAGCACAGACCACTTAGATTGGAATGGCTTCTGTAGAGGCATTGTCCTTGGGCACTAATATGTAGCGGCCCAGACCCTGAGCATCCTCATGACTTGGCACAGACTGAAGCTGAAGCAGAGCCATGGACTCAAACATGGCCTTTGACAGCAGTCCAGGACCAGAGGTCACCATGGCCTTGGGTGGTAAGCAGGCCATTCTTCACTACCTTCGCCTTTTTAGATCTGCATGTCTTCACAAGACATGAATCATTCACCCTCCCTCCCTCCCTCCCTCTCTCCCTCCCTCCTTCCCTCCCTCTTTCTCTCTCCCTCCCACACCCAGTCATATATTTGCTCACCATAACGGTGCCCTTGCCCAGTACCGCAAGACTGTTCTTCACCCACCCAGTCCTCAAGGTGCCAGGCAGGCCAATTAATTATTTTTAAAGCTTTGTATATGAGCCCTATATTGCTATGCCACTCCCACTCCTCTCAAACTCATGCTGTGCCTCCCATTCCACCAAATTTATGATGGTCTCTTCTTTGTGATTGGTGTACATACCAATACATACATGTTATTGGTGAATCCCACCAAGTTGAATTATTTTGCCCATTTCTACTTGTGTTCATGGCAAAACACTTGAGATCAAATTACCTGTTGGGGAGCTCTTTTCCTTGGAGGAAATTAAGTCTCTATCTCTCAGCAACCTGATTATTGTTAAATGTTTCATTTTTAAATTTATTTTATTTACTTGTTTTTTTTTATTTTTGTTTTTTTGAGATAGAGTCAGAGTTTATTTGTGAAGCTTTGCCTGTCCTGGAACTCAGATCCACCTTCTGCCTCCCAACTAAAGATGTGTGCCACCACTGCCTGGCTAACTACTTGTTAATTAATTCTAACATGATGTTTTAATTTTTCATTGAAAATTTCATTAATATATGCAATGTATCTTGATCATATTGAGTCTCACTCTAGTCCTGCAGCTTCCCTGGTGGCTTTCCCCCAACATATCTCCCTCTCCATCCTATTGGGTTTTTTGTTGTTGTTAATTTGTAAACCTTGTGTCCAATCAATTAATGGTATTCATATATCCACGTGTGGCTGTCTCCTGGTGGACAACCTACTAATGACCACATTGCCAGAGAAAGGTGAATCTCCCTCCCAAGTACTTGTCTGCAGTAAGATGTAAATTTATATATCGTCTCTTTGGAAAGGGTATCCAGCATTGCCAATAGGCAAAGGATTTTCATTGGGCCCTATCTCTCCACTGAGTTCTTAGCCTCTTTTTCAGTGCACATCATGTTTCAAAGATTCCCATAAATCAGCTTCATCTCCATTACAGCATTTGGTTTGGTTTGGTAATATATGATTTAGCAATCTGAATTTAAATTTCCTTAGATACCTTTAATCTCTTGAATTAGATTAGAGAAGCATCACTTTCCAAGTATTCTTCCATAATAGTAACATTTTTTGGTAAATAAAACATTACATATTTATGTCAAAAACATGAAATAAATTCTTGATTAATTATCATTAAAAAACAAAATAACTTGACAAAGTCAACTGACAGCTAGAAAGATTATCTGGGTTCAAGTTTTGGTATTCATTTCTCTAGTTTCTTGGTTAAGCAAATCATGGCCTTGTGGGTGAAGGACTTGTTACTGGGATGCACGTTGAAATGAAGCTGCTTCTCTGATAACATCCGGGAAGTACACAGTGTAAGTGAGAATGGCTGAGGAAAAAGAAAGACTTTTTCAGAGCATATTCCCAGTGACCTCCTTCTTCTACTTCCAAAAGTTTCTGCCACCTCTTATAGTATTATGTATCCATCAATAAATAAACCAACTGAATAGGATAAAGTCCTCATGATCCAATCAATTACACCAGGGCCCAAATCTGAATCTCAGTGTACTGGAAACCAAGCCATTAAGAGCATTTCAGATCCTAACCATAATAGTAGGTTACTTTCTGAACTAACCATTTAAACAGAGTTTGAGCTTGGAGAGCGAGAGATAAAATGCAATGAACGTAAGTTGCATATATGCATGCATTCATTATCAAAAACATAACAGTAAGGAAAACAGAAGGTAAACTTAGTGATTTGTTCAATTCTTTGTTAATTTTTTGACTACTTAAATATTAAATCATATATTACTTTGATATGATATAGTGTTTAACTTTATTGTTATTATTGTAAAAATCCACACTTTCTACAAATTTTGAATAATTTTTTTCTAGCAGCAGTAGCTAATAATTGCTTTATACCCACAATACTTAAAGTTTTGCAAGATGTTTTAGAACATTCTTCCTACAAGTTCAAAGGATTTCAGTTTCTGAAGCAAATATTAATGGAAACTCTTACTTAAAAATTTCAGACATGTCTTCAGAATCAAGCACAGACCGACTGTTGTAGACATGGTAATGGTTTTTACATGTTTTTGTAGCATACAGATTAGATTAATGTAATTCTGTGTTTTCACCTTATTCTGAATTCTCCTTGCAGAAATTTGACACACTGTATTCGGTTATAAGTAGTATTCATAATCCTTGTAGGATAGTGAGAAATCTTGCCAGTTGAACTATTCCGGCCAGCTTAATACTGTATGTTGTGCTGAATTTTGCATTTCATCTGTGTGTATCTGTTGAATCCTAAATAATCATCCTAGAGAAACAAATTGGATTCCACTAAAATTGTCTTCAGGAGTTGTTAGATTGAGAAGCATCTCTTTGGTCTGCTTAGTAACCAAGGAAGGACCTTGGAAAACAAAGTTGAATAGGCTGAAGGAAGCAACAGACATGCCACATCACAATTTTCATAGAAAAATGAATGAACAATCCCAATTTAGTTTATATGTTTTCGTGTGAGAGCTCCCTGCCCCACACTTTAGTGCAGAAGTCAATGTAACTGATCATCTCAAACAATGAAGAATGAAGGACTAAGGAAGGTTATGTACAACAGAGGATCTAAGGCTCAGAGGAATTTTTTTTTTTAATTTATGTAGCAGAGGATGCAGCATATATTCGAGCAATGTGTCCTGTGTGGAAAAAATTTCCAGAATGATTGACCTCAAACATTTGATGCAAATTTATTTTTTTCCATTTTTTTATTGAGAAAAGGAGAAAAAAAAAACAAGTTTCCACCTCCTCCCAGCCTCCCATTTCCCTCCCCCTCCTCCCACCCTTCTCCCCCTCCTCCCACCCTTCTCCCCCTCCCCCCACTCCTCTCCCCATCCCTCTCCAGTCCAAAGAGCAGTCAGGGTTCCTTGCCCTGTGGTAAGTCCTAGGTCCTCCCCTCTCCATCCATTTCTAGGAAGGTGAACATCCAAACTGGCTAGGCTCCCACAAAGCCAGCACATTACGTAGGTTCAAACCCCATGCCATTGTCCTTGGCTTCTCATCAGCCCTCATTGTTCGCCATGCTCAGAGAGTCCAGTTTTATCCCATGCTTTTTCAGTCACAGTCCAGCTGGCCTTGGTGAGCTCCCAATAGATCAGCTCCACTGTCTCAGTGGGTGGGTGCACCCCTCTTGGTCCCGACTTCTTTGCTCATGTTCTCCCTCCATCTGCTCCTCATTGGGACCTTTTTAAAAGATGAATGAGAAAGACTCAGACTTATCATGTCCCTTCATTATGTATTCTCTTGTGTCTACTGAATGACAAACTCGTCATCATTTGATGCGTGCTAAAGATTTCTGTGTGTTTGCTTTGTGAACCATGCTCCTCTGTTCATGGAATGCTGGTGTCTCTTGAATGAAATAATGTTATTTCCTTGGGGTTGCTCTTACTGTAGTTGTCTTTTGTTCATTGTTTTGAGGAACCACATTCTTTTATATAGGTGTACTATGCAAGTTGATATATCTACGCAACACTATATGAAGTTAGTTCTCCATATACTAGCCATGGGTTGTTAGATTTTGTCCTTTTGATAATGGCTATTCTTAGTTAGGCGCATTGTGGTTTGATATCTGCTTCTACAATGGTTAGTTACCTTGAGGAATTATATACCTGTTGACTATTCTTATGTTCTCATTTAAGAAATGTCTGTTTAAGTTGATTGCCCATTTTTTTAAACCAAATTATTTAGTTTCTTGTAGTTATTTGCTTCTGAAGTTCCTTGTGTATTCTGAATATCACCTGCTTGTCAGACGTACAAATTGAAATGTTTTCTTCCATTTTGTAAGTTGTCTGTTCACTCTATGATAGAAGAATTTGTTTTCCCATAGTTCTCTAATTGTTCAGATTTTTACTATCTTTCTGAGAAAATTCTGTATGCAGTTTTTCTAAAAAGAACATCTCAATATGTTAAAAAATTTATAATGAAGTAAATTTTAAGTTAAAGAAAGGAAACTTGTTTATAAATTTTAATGAAACATTTATAATTTATATTTCTTAATTGCTTGATTGTCAACTTCTAGTTCACTCAAAAAAACAGTGTTTTAAGTTGAATAAATTATCACTGTTTCATTAATCAAAAGTTCCTTTAACACAAAGAATAAAGGACCACATCAAATCTAATAATTACCCCAAATTAGTTACCCAACATATCTCATTATCAAAATTTTAATGTGTTTGTAATGTACTATAGAATGCTACTAACATATTTTCTCACTTATCCAACAAACTAACTTTGAATTATTTTTTGAAGAAATGTTATTTTATTACCTTCTTTATAAATTGGCTTAGTGCATTTATATTGTGATGTCATTTATTTGTGAACAAACCAGAACTACATTTTTTATTTGTAATTAGTCTTCCATTTTTAATAGTATCACTAAATTTAGAATTTGTATTCCTTCCATTTTAAAGGTCACTATAAAACTGTCAACATGAGTGTCTGTCAACATTTAAGTAGTAGCTTGATCCTGAATTACACACAACTCATTACTGGTGAACAACTTTTAGCTTTGATGGGACAGGATTAATGCGGCGTGGTACTTAAAATCATGTACTCCAGAAAGCCACCTCCTTCTGCTGAGGCATTAAAAGAAAACTGGATGCCATCCAGGCTTGCCCAATGCTCCAACCAATTGCTTACATGTTTGACAGAAACATCTGGCAGCGCAGATGCTGACTTCTGGAAAGCCATAAAGATTTTGAAGGAAGGAAGACATTGCTGCATGGTTTTTGTCACCTACTACTTCAGTCATCAGAACAGCTGACTATGTGCTTCTCTCAGAGCACGGGCTTTTCCAGTTCTACAGATGAAATTCCTAGATCATGTGTAACTGTGTGTATGGGAATCAAGTGGTTTTAAGCTATCCCAAAGTTCCAAAAGCACATAGAAGATGCGATGAATATGTCTGGTTGTTTTCAAGTGCCTGTCCAACAAGCCTTAAGCTAGGTGACAAAAATTCATAGGCTAGCCTGTTGGCAGAAAAGTTAATGACAAAAACCTCTCTTGATTTCACACTCTGTCCTGCAAACACTCACAAATAAGTCTGTCAGATTTTGTGCCAATGAAAGAATTTGGGCTTAGCTTTGTTTATCTTAGTTGTTACAAATTCTCCTCTTCCATCATTTTTTTCTCTCTTAGAAATATTATTATTAAAACCGATGTGACAGCTGCCAGTGAATCTATCTGTTATTTGCCTTTTAGAGCAATATTTCATATGCCATGTGCATCCATAAAAATAATGATCTGGAGGTTTTTTGGAAACCTTTTCCTCTAACACTCAGATACTGACATTTATGAATTGGTCTTATAATAACCAGTTAGGTAGCATGTCTTTATTTGAATACTTTGTGACAATTAATGGGACAGTTTTTAAAGAGATATAATCATGATCAGGGTGGGCATGGTCACATTTTACTTCCCTTTGCTGCTCAAACTGAGAGTCTGAATACAAGACTTTCACGGATTGATTTCTGCATTCTTTGTTTAATCAAATGCTAATGATAGCCTGCGATGTTCAGGGTATTCTAATAAGTGCCACATACACAAAAGTGACTGAAAGGGACACAATCACTGCCTTTTGGCGGCTCACAGGTTGGTCACAGGAGCCAGGTATTCAAATGCCTCCATGACCAAGGAGGTAAAGAGGTGAGCTAAGCTCTAAATAGAAACATATAATTAGTGGTGGAGGATGTGCCTGAGGGGAAAGCATGTTCTACCAGGTGGAGTCAAAATTCAAACATCTTCAAACAATGAGTCATACTTTTCAAAATAAGAGACTCCTGCAGTCTGGGCACTTTGGCTCTCTGTGCTTAGTTTTCGCTTCTGATATGAATTACAGGATGGATACCCACAGACAGAGAGAATCTCTCTAAACTCAGGTTGCTTCTCTAATTAGCATCTGTCTTGAGAGCAACCGTGGTCAAGGCTGGACTGGAGAGGTGAGCTACAGTGTGTGCCAAGTTCCTGTCACTGTATAAGGCTGTGGCCCACCCCTCTGTAGTGGATCCACATAGCTATATCTTTGGTAATTCTGGGAAATATGTTGCTTGTCTCATTAATAGTAACTTTTTTATGCATTAAGCAACCTGTTTATTATTCTATAAAGTAGAAAAAAATTGGGGTTTTTGTTTTCCTTGTTCAATCTCATTTATTTGTTAGAATTTTATTGAGAGCTTCATAAATATATAAAGTGTTCAAAGCATATAATTTGTCTTTACAATTAGACAAACTGTCATAAGATTAATATAATCTGATATCAGTCTATTTCAACACTAAAAATCTCCATTTATTCTTGACTGAGTATCATATACAACACAAATTTAAGAATTAAATATAATGTGACAGACACATCTAAACTTATGCACAGACCATAGTACTATGTAGATGTCAGAATTACAAAACTCTTAGAAAATAGATTAGAAAAATAAATAGATTAGAAAAATTAGGAACATAAATTAGAGCAGATAAGTCTCTTAAGTAACTTTCCTTACTTTAAACTAGGCTATTCCTATATCATACAGCAAAGTACATGAATTAAATAATAGCAATGATAAGTAATAAAAAGTAACAACAATAAAATAAAAAACATTAACAGTTTTATGTTCCAAACAATTAACATGAGAAAAATAGAACAAAGTTAGTATCAAACAAATTTTCCAAACTTACTTTATTATTAACAAGTATTATTTATATCAAGTCTAGTAATGCTACCCTTCTTAGGAATCAGATCATCTTTATAATATCTGGAGCTATACCCACACATCTATCAATTTGCTTACCTACCTATCCATTCTTTCTTGTTCTCTGTGTATGTGTTTGTCCTTGTGTATCATGTGTGTATGTGTGTATGCACGCTTGTGGATTCATTTGTGTGTGTGTGTGTGTGTGTGTGTGTGTGTGTGTGTGTATGAATATGATACCACTCAAATATGGAGGTCAAAGGACAACATTCAGGAGTACATTCTCTATCTCTGCTATGTGGGGCCTAGAGAAAAAACTCAGGCCACTGATCTTGGCAGAAAGAGGTTTGACCTATGAAGCCATTTTTCCATCCCCTGGATATTTGTTTATAAAGCTTTATGTTAAATGGGTAATATTTTATGAGAGTTTACTTTAATTAAAATTATTTGCATATGATTAAAGTAAATGAAGTTTTCATCAAAATTATGATATAAATAAGGTGATAAAAATTTTACGTGTCTTTAACACATATGTTCGACTTCATCAAGATTTCTAAGATCATATAATTAAATTGTCTTTGTCTTTATTAGGACATCCCGCTGAGGTTAGCTAAATCTGCATTTGCTTTGGGCCACAAAAATACTATTAATGGAATGTAGGAATGATTTGAACGGCTGTCTTTTGCTAAGGAATGTGAGAACACAGCACAATATTGCTACCAACATGATGAAACGTTGAAAAAAAATTCCAGGAATGACTGAAGAAAACTGATAAACTGAAATTGGGGCTTAGTGATTTTTTTTTAATGATAGTTTTCTTTTTTTTTTTTAATATTTCAACCACAGTTATCCCTCTTACCCCTCCTTCCACCCTGATATTTTAAGAATTTCATACAGATAATCATTAATAATTGCATTGGTAGATATTCAATGATCCCCTGTGACTTAGTTAAGGTTATTGGTTCCATGATAGAACACCAGAACAAACTTGGAGAGGAAAGGGTTTGTTTTGCTCATAGTTCCATCTAGCAGTTTATTATCAAAAGCAGAGAGGGCAGAAACCTGGAGGCATGAATGGATACAGAGTCCATGGAGGGCTTCTGCTTACTAGTTTACTCAAATGGCCTGCTCAGTCTGCTTTCTTATAGCACTTAGGACTACCAGAGATGGCACCCTCCTCCATCAATCACTAATTATGGAAATGTCATATAGGCTTTTCTGTAACCAAATCCTAGGGAGACATTTTCTTAATTAAAATTCCTTTCTCTCAGTAGCTTTAGCTTAAGTCAAGTTAACATAAAACTATTCAGTAATGCTGATATTGGATTTTATTTTTTTTATTTTGATACCATTTCTCACACTGTAGTTTAGACTGGCCTGGAACTCACTACTGAAACATTACTTAGATGCTCTGATACTGTTGCATCTGTTGCCAAGTGCTTTGATTACAGGCATGTGCCATGATACTCTCTCTCTGGGCAGTAATACAAGGCTTTATGAATGTCAAGCAAGCACTCTTTCAACTCATCTACACCTCTGTTCCATCATTAGTTCAAATCATAATATAATATTTCTAAATAGATGTGAAGTCTGGCCTCTTTGAGAAGAAATTCTAGACATTTTTTGAGGCAAGTCATGTGAAGTTTATTATATATATATAATTCAGTAATTATAATTACTGTATTATATATAAATATATATATATATACATACATATTTCTAAATTATATATGCATTTTTCTGAATTTCTTTTTTTGTGTGTAAAAATTGGCACATCTTGGTGACCCTTAATAGGACACATCTTCTAACCTCTTGAAGATTCCTTTCTTCCTGAATCACCCCCTTCTGCCAGAGTGTGAATCTGCACTATCTTACAGGCTCACCTCTTAGAACCTCCTCTCAGTCAGTAGTGGATTCTTTAAAACAGCTATGTGTAGCACTAGTTCTAATTAGTCTTAATAATAAAAGTCAGAGAAGCACAGCAGCCAAGGACTAGGGCTTTATGAAATCCTCAGGTTGAAAAGGGGCTGAGCTCTTGTCTCCTTCTTCCTTTTAGTCCTCTCTTCCTGTCTCTCTTCCTGTCTCTCTGTACAGACCTCCAGACCTCTAAGGTCAAGTAGTGGCTAGCTCAGCCCTCCGATCTTCAGACAAGCTTTATTTCTTAGAGTACAAACAAGATATCACTGCAGTTATGAGCTGCAAATAGGCCACTAATGGTCAGATTTTAGATCACAGCATAGCCCTAGTTCCTGTACAACACTCCTCTGTCCCTCCCTCCCCCTCCATCTCTTCCTCCTTTTCCTTCTCCTCCATCTTCTCTTCTTTATTTTCTCCTTTGTCGTTTTCTTTGACTCAATCTAGCATGATTTTTTAGTTTAATTTTTTTTCATACAGTATATTTTGATCATATTCTTTCTCCTTTCTCAACTCCTAGATTCTCCGTTGTTTGCTACTCCCCCGACTTCATGCTCTACTTTGTGATCAGCTGAGGCATAAGCAATTCATTCTAAGCACCCAGGATGCTGGCATGCTTTCCACTTGAAATTACGATCCATAGCAAACCCTGCCCAAGGTTGCATCTTTTATATACTTTATTAAGGACTAGAACAGTTTCCAAGGAAAAAGGTTTCTCCAGTTTCAGTGTTCATCTTTTCTACCCCCATAGGGGAAAACTGAGAAGACACTCTTTCTGTTTCCTCTTTCAGTGTTGAGGACAGTCTCTCTGTTTAATATAGTACTCTGACTCAGAACCATAGAAAGGTTGCTTGCTTAACACAAGACCACAGGCACTATCTCTAACAGTGAGATTGCCCTTTGGGAAGTCCGCAGATACCATACTCTATGCAGGCATGGTAATTCATAAAGCCTCCTTCTGGAATGCCATTCTGTATGTGTTCCCTGAGTCAGCCATGCCCTAACTTCTTAACATCCAATGCCTAAAGTACTTTAACTGAATGTTAATTCAGCTATCTTTACCTTTGAATACTTAGAAACCTGTTTGCATTCTTTATTGAAATAAGAAATTGTTACCTCATTTATTACTTTGATTTATAAATTTGTTTCACACTTCTTCATTTTTCTGCATGTGCAGGTTGTGTGTGGGGGGATGTATCATATGAATGCCTAGTTCTCAAAGAGATCAGAAGAAAGTGTTGGATCCCCTAGAAATAGAGCTATGGATAGTTGTGAGGCATCATGTAGGAGCAGGGAATCAAACCTTGATTCTCTGCAAGTGCTCTTGACAGAAGAGTCATCTATCCTGGCCTGCATATCAATCTTTAAAAGTATTATAAGGGACAAAAATAAAACTATTTCTTACAGACACGACAGCATGTAAAGTGTCATATGCTGAGCTAGACCTACTGTTGATTGGATGACTTTTTACAGGATAACGGTGTCATTGATTGGATGGCCATCAGGATAACAATGTCATCAATTGGATGGCCATCAGAGTCTATTTATTCAAGTGAGTTTCATTGACTGGTTAATATTTTAAAACCAATTATGAAACTACAGAGAACTAAAATTGCATTTTAGCTTTGCTCCTGTTGCTGTGATGTAACTAAATTGGGAAGTGTTGATTTTAGCTTGCAAGTTACAGTTCAAGGTTGTGGGAAGACAGGGCGAGAACCTGGAGGTAGGAACTGAAGAAGAAGGCTTGCAGGAATGTTGCTTATTGGCTTGATTTTGATGACATATTTACTTTGCTACTTTATACTACCCAGGATCACCTACTTACCAGTGGGACTAACTATGGAGGGATGCATCCTCAAACCGCTAGAGTTAATCTTTAAGCACACACACTTGCATACATATCAGTCTTATGGAATCATTGTTTTAATTGAGGTTGTCTCCTCCAGATGCCTGTAGCTTATTTAAACTGGCAAAAAAGAAAGAAAGGAAGGCAGAAAGAAAGAAGGAAGGAAGGAAGGAAGAATGGAAGGAAGGAAAAAAGAAAGAAAGAAAGAAAGACAGACAGACAGAAAGAAAACACCACAGGCTTTTCCTGTGATTATAGAGGGGAAGGGGTCATTAGTTCACATTTCTGTTCCCAAAAAACAGAACTATCTGTTTAATTTACGTTAATGCTTTTGAGGAATTAGCTAGGTGCTACCTAGTTACCCTTTCTTGGAAGGAGCCTCTGATGTGTCTTCTTTTTTCCAATGAATAGTTCACAGGCTATCTCTTCAGGCATACAGTATTTTCCTCTGAGACCTTTCTTTAGTAACTTCAAGATGAGTTCTGGCACTTTGATCAACAGAAATTTGTATAACCTCCAAATTTCATCTTTGTTGTATCTCTGCACTGATCCATGGGTGTGTTAGTTATGAAAACAGTAAGGCACCTCTTGTCTTAAAAAAAAAATTCATTGTGTCTAGAACAGCGGTTCTCAACCTGTAGGCCATGATCTTTTGAGGTAGCATATCAGACATTTTGCATATCAGATATTCACATTGAGGTTCAAAACAGTAGCAAAATTACAGTTATGAAGTAGCTAGGATATAATTTTCTGACTGTGATCACTACAGCTTGAGACACTATGTGAAAGGATCACAGCATTAGGAAGGTTGAGAAACAATGTTCTAGAGAGAAAAAAGTCCTCCTAAAAGCTCAGATTTTCAAATGTTAAAGACAAATAATCTGCTACCTTGTTGATACATAACCTAGAAGAATTTATTTTGTCTCTCTGTGCCTTTCGTTTTTCATCTATACATTGAATGAAAATGCTATTTGTCACTGGAAGGGTAGAGTTACAGAAATTATTACTTGTAAATGTTTAAAGCACTTGTGGTGCATAAGTATCACATGAGACATAGATTGTTAATGTCGTAGATTTTTAAACCTCTATGTTCCATGGGAGTAGTTGGGAACAAAGGGAAGCTTGGCAGCTGTTGTGTTTGCTGTGCTTTCTTGCTTCTGAGGACTGATGTTGATGCCTTTTGACACCTAATATGTGAGGATATGTGAAATGAAGATGGACTTGACTAAATACACCAGGCAGGTCAAAGGCCTGCGTCACTGCCCGTAATAAAAGCTATGGTAAAAGCATGTAAGGAAGAGAAATTGTAGTGTTTCACAGTACAGTGTGTTGTGAGATACTGAAACTTTAAATAGTTAAAATATGCTTGCACTGATTAAGATTGAGTTTGGACTATGTGTAAGGGAGGGCAGTTCATGCAGGCTGAAGGTACGTGAGCAAGCTCCGGTTTTTCAGGGAAGGCATGGCTGACTAAAAGCACGCATGACTTCCAAAATTATTCAGCACACCTTAGTCAGGCATCCTCTATTCTAACAGAGGTAACAAACAGTGGATTCCTGAACTTCATCTCTGGGGCAGAGGAGCCCGAGCATCCACATTCTTTCCAAAGCTCCCCAGAACAGCATAAAGGACACCAAATGCTACTAATCTAAAATCATCACGGGTCCATTCTGTAATAGCCAAGGCAGCTGCCACTTTGACACCTTCTCTTCTACTTGTCATGATTTTCTCTGTTGCTCTCAGTTTCAGTGACAGGAGTTAACATGGCTTACTGGGGTGAAGCTCCAGGAGGAAGATTGATTATAGTTCTAAATTGGGAATAAGGTCATTACACTCTGGTGCATGGTGGATGCGTTGTGTTTCCATTTCTGTTCATGACATCCTTTTTATTTGCCTTATGATATATGTTGCTGAATTCTACATGTTTCTACTTACACTGTTTTAACAAATAGTGTTTATTTCCCTGGATGGTAATGAGTTGAGTTTGAAATACCAAGGCAGTGTTCCCATGGTTGTGCAGTACACTTACTGGAGAAGCTTTTAAAGAAGCAGGACATTGTGCTTCACCCAAACACAATGAATGGAGCCACTGGAGATTCAACAAGAACACTGGCTTCTTTTTAACAGGCTCTCTAAATACCATTCTTATGTACTCATCTTGAGACTATTTTAAGAACCATTTTCTTTCCTTTAAACTTTTTCTTTCTTTCTTTCTTTCTTTCTTTCTTTCTTTCTTTCTTTCTTCTTCCTTCCTTTCTTCCTTCCTTCCTTCTTTCCTTTCTCCCTTTTCTTTTCCTTTAATTTCTGGGACAGGGTCTTTGTGTGTACTCCTGACTGTCCTGAACTTCACTTTGTAGAACAGACAGGCCTGAACTCATAGATAACCTCCTGCTTGTGTCTCCTGAGTGCTAGGATCAAAGGTGTGTACCACTATGCCTAGTAAGAAATATTTTCTCAAGGGGTTCAAATAAAGAATATTAAAACTGGGCCTCTACAAGAAAAATTAGGTAGATTAATATTTGTTAAAAAAAATAAGGAAAAAGTTGAATTCAGATCAGCTCACAGTCAAGGAGTAATAGCATGTGGCTAAGATAGTGTCGGGCTAAGAAATGTTTTCTTTCTTTTTTTTAAATTTTGTTAGTTGTCAGTCATGGTTACTTCCTCAATGTTTTGAAGATTTTCCAAAACCAAAGTAAATTGTTTTAGTAGATCATGAATGAAAAATAACACTATAGAGTGAAGGCAACTAAAATTATGTAACTGTGTGAAATTGTCAAATAGTAAAAAACATAATAAAAATAGACAAACATCCTTCTGATTCACAAAAGAGTCCATGTTCTTCACTTCCTACTAAATATCAGATAACTATTTCTCCCACATCTATGAAGATAATATCAATAATTTTCTTCAAGAACAAAGTTCATCATTTGAAGATGGATTGAATTACATATTGAATTACATATGATGTCGTCACTAGAATCTGGTGTAAGAAATATTTTAAAGCTGCCTTTACTTTTGGTGGAAGTTTAAATAATACCTATGATGAAATTTTAAAAGGTGTATATATTATATTCTAAATTACTAGCTAGTGTTCTGCAGAACGAGATCTCCCCCAGCATTTGGAACCTACAACTTCTCTTGTGATTGTCTGTATCACAAACTAAGACATACCAATCTTCCAGAAACAGATGTAACTGTGTGTATCACATACTCAGGGACAGCTAGCTATAGGAAACAGAAGCTATGCCTTTCCCACTTAGTTTGCTAAGGTGAAAAGGTGAAGATTTTAACTTAAATTTTTAGAACCCATATATGTAGATTCAATATAGTTAAGGAGCTCTTTTGTGATGGTCAATATAAAACACTTTTACCTAACAGAGCCTCTGTCACTATCCCATTCCTCTCCCTCCTACGCTTCCAGATACCTTTTTTCAGTCCCTCTGTTCCCCATCCTCTTCCATGCTTTCTGTCTTTCTCCTTGTTGAAAAAAAAAACAAAACAGTTTTTCTAAAATAATGTGTAAATTTCTGCCTAAATGCTTTTCTTACTTAGAAATCTCTCTCTGTCTCTCTCTGTCTCTCTGTCTCTCTCTCTGCATGTGTGTGTATTTGTGTGTGTGTGTGTGTGTGTGTGTGTGTGTAAGAGAGAGAGAGAGAGAGAGAGAGAGAGAGAGAATTCTTGGAGCTGGGTAAGTTGGCATATGTTTGCATTCTTTGCACTCAGAAAGCAGGGACAGGTGAGCACAGATTATGTAGTAAGTTTGCAGTCATCTGAGCTACATTATTAGACTTTGAGATACAGTGAGAACCTTTCTTAATAATTGTAGTGATGAGCCGAGCAGGCCTGCTTTTCGTCCTGTCCGGATCCTACACAGCTAGCTTAGCCCCGGAAATAACAACATACAAACTGTATTCATTTAAACACTGACTGGCCTATTATTTCTAGCCTATTATTGGCTAACTCTCACATCTTGATTGACCCATTTCTAATAATCTGTGTAGCACCACGAGGTAGTGGCTTACTGGGAAAGATTCAGCATGTCTGACCTGGCGGCTGGCTCCATAACGTCTGCCTCATTGCTTTCTTCCCAGCATTCTGTTCTGTCTACTCCGTCAACCAAATTTTCTGCCCTATTAAAAGGCCAAGGCAGTCTCTTTATTAACCAATGAAAGTAGCACATAAACAGATGACACTCCTACATCATTTTCCCTTTTTCTGTTTAAACAAAAAAGAAAGGCTTTCACTTTAACAAATAATAGCAATAATAATAATTATAACATTGTGAAACTACATCAATAAAACAAAAAGGCACATTGGTCCTGAAATCACCTCTCTCCAGTTACCACGCACCATAAGTATCTCTATGGATACATATTAAGTGTTCGTCTATACCTAGATGTATTACAAGCTGGAAATGCAAAAGCGCAGTATTGGCAAGTGGTGGAAACTAGATTTGAATAAAATATTTGTTAAATTTTGAACTCAAGCTTCTTTGTATCTTTTATTTAGCTAGAGTGAGCCAAGCATTAGTTTAATCACATGTAAAAAGGAAACATAATGTCAGTCAGACTTATTATAGCAAAGCCATGAAGTGTTTATAAGCATCCTGACATATTATAGGCATGTGAGTGGCAAGAGAGTTTCATTAATGTTTGATATGTGATCATGTGCAAAATTGTCAATTAAGCCACTGAATTCGTCTTCTTATCACAGAAGGTAGGTGATTCTCACCTTGATCTAGAAGTCTAGCTTTCTTACTCTCTTTCAAGAATGATATCACAGGACCAGCAGCTGTGTGCACTCACAGAACCATGACTGAAAATGAAGGGGTTCAGGATATTGTGACCTTTCTAAATTTGTGAACTATTAAATTGACTTTATTCCCCATGTATGTAAATGGAAGGTAATATTTATTTCTCAGTTTCTATTATTTGTGGCAAATATAATTTGATGCAATTTCAAGATTTGATTAAGATACATAACTACCACAAGATGTTGAATTTGATTGGCATGTGGATACATTCCATCATAGATTTTCAAAATGCTGCTTGTATGATTAATCCTAATCTAATTCTTCTTAAAAATTAAGTGTTCAGGAGAACACTTTACCTCAAAAACCAAAAAATTATAGAACAATCTATATCATTTTGTAGATTTATAATGCAATTTGTGAGAGAAAAATGTTCTCTCTTTGCTCAAATCTCTTGATTTTGTAAAGATTTTTATTGACGTTGCAGCCTCTCCTCACTGTTCTCTCATTGTGTGTCTACTCTGTACAAGGAACATTCAGCTTCCAGCTGATTCATCTGCTCCATGTGTCATAGCTGAGTGGTCGGCATGGAACATAAAGGACCTTCTAGCCAAATCCAGTGATAAAGCTAAGTGTTCTTCCTGAGAATGAAAGTATTTTCCATTTCAAGGAAAAATCAGGAACACTGTGCTTCATGGTACTCAGTCAAGCACAGATGTCACTTACTTCTGAACTAACACACAGGTGGAGGAAACACTAGTGCAGAGCTGGGTGTGTGTAGTGCATTTGTCAAAGAAGAACATGAATTGTATTGACTGACTGATGTGAGAATCCCCTCTGTGTGCTGTAATTACCATTAATGAATAAGAAACCGCCTTGGCCTGTTGATGGGGCAGAACTTAGGTAGGCAGGGGAAGATGGAACTGAATGCTGGGAAGAAGAAGGCAGAGTCAGGGAGATGCCATGGGGCCGCAGCTGGAGATAGAAGTGCTGAAACATGGCTGGTAGGCCATGACCTTGTGGAGATACACAGATTAATGGAGATGGGTTAACTTAAGATGTAGAATAAGCCAATAAGAAGCTAAAGCTAATGGGCCAAGCAGTGATTTAAATAATATGGTTTTTGTATGATTATTCGATTCTAGGTGGCCAGGATGAACAAGCAATCTCCTTGCAACAACTGACAGCTTCAGAATTTCAAGTATAATTCAAAATCTTAGAGTGAATACAGTTTGTCTTTAGTAGATATCAGAAAGGGGTAGGGGGTAAAGTAAAATGAAGACAGTATATTTGACTATCAAAAGTAGGGATTGGAATTAAAAGAGAATATTTAGTCCACATTCAAGAGTAACAACAGACATTGAAGGGCATGTACATGTTCAATCTTGGGAACAAAAAGTCCTTGTATATTGCCCTGTAGGTTTTGTAGCAGCTAATTTGAGGGAAATTTATATTTCTTTAGTCCTATTTTGTATATATAAAATGGAATTTAGAATGGATTATTGATTCTCAACACATAACTGTCATGAAGTACTACAACATCTTAATCAATTGTGGTAGTGAAGAAGAGGGTCTGTATTTCACTCTCTGTCAGCTGACTGTACTTTTCAGTCAGGTGAGTAAAATCTGAGTTAAGGGAATTATAGTGTGAAACTTATTGGCGTTGTTAAATAAAAATCTGGAGTCAGATATTAGGGGGTAAATGCTGAAAGGTCAGAGAAGCAGAACAGCCAGCCACTAAAGTTCTTTCCATTATGAAATCCTCAGACCAAACCATATTATGAAAAAACTGCCAAATACGAGAAAAATGGTAAACCTAAGAAATAGCCAAGCAAGGGGGATATCATAAGCATCTTGTAAAACCACACCCATAGTGTAAGTTAAAAAGCTCTGAAAGCCGTGAATGGTTAAATTGTCCGGCATACCTGCAGTTTTTTTTTTTTTTTTTCAAATCAGCAAGAGTAAGTGCAATAACCGTTGCCTGCCAGTAGGAGGTGGGGTGCACCTGAATCCTCGTGGTGGGTGCATGAGAATGGGAAAAAAATTCTGAAATATATACTCAAATCCAGAGGTTAAACTCACAGACCGTGTGCTGTGTAAATTACGCTAAGAAGATCACCTGCTATAATGGCTGTAGAGCTGGGTGCCAGTTGTGGTATAGAGCCACCATG
The DNA here is from genome assembly GCF_018167655.1 of Microtus oregoni. NCBI lineage: Eukaryota > Metazoa > Chordata > Mammalia > Rodentia > Cricetidae > Microtus > Microtus oregoni. Next base: position 48,466,964 of record NW_024543069.1, read on the forward strand.
GCAGGGCTTGAGGCCTCACCCGGGCACAGGGGTGTTAGCACTCGCTCATCGGCGCCTACAGTGGTGGCATGCAGCCAGGCAGGGCAAGAACGAACAAGGGAGCATGTTGCAGAAGACCCGCAGCGAAGTGGGGGGGGAAGGTCTCTGTGGAGGAGAGGCCTCCCTCCATCGGTGCTGTAGAAGCAGACCCCATCCCCGCAGCCACAGGAGAAAGCTTCATGGCGGGGTGCAAGATTTGGTGCAGGTATCTAGAGCCTTAAAGGGCTCCAAAAAGCCCCACATTGGGCGCCAAGTGATGGGCATAGTCGACTAGAATTAACCAGATAAGCTCACTACAACAGATCTAGTTTAATATTTGGAAAATGGAAAACTCACACGACTGGGGACCAGCAAATACCATGCACAGCGAAGCAAAGCAAAAAGGGGAGGGCAACTGGATTCCCAGGTCTTTCTTCCCTGGCCCCAGAGGGCCAAACCCTAGCCAAATGTGATTGGCTGAGCTTCCCCATCGGGCTACACTCCTGTTCCCTTCTGCCTTATATTTCTTTCTCTGTCCATCCATGTCACTTCCTGTCTCCACCTCTCTAGTGTGAGATCTCAAGTGCTGGGATAAAAGCAGTATGCCACCACTGCCTGCCCTCTATGATTAACTAGTGGCTCGGTCCACCCTCTGATTTTCAAGCAAGTTTATTTGTTAGAGCAGAAACAAAATGTCGCCAAGGAAGATTCTAAGGTTCTGAGGGCTTGACACTGGGAAAGTCCTGTAAATGCAATGCTATATACTGAACGCAACTAGAATCTAGTTTCATACACATGAATGCTCATTTTCTTTGGAGACTGTTAGAAGAATTCATTCTAATTTATTTTCCATAAAAAGGATATTATGTATATAGTTATGATTCCATTAGCAGTGATTTCATTCTTTTCTTATTTCTACTTGCCTCCTATGCAAATCTTGGCCTACATGAAGTTATATGTTTATATATTTGTTTTTTGACTTTTTCTATCTCAACATATATACTGCTCATTTTCCTTGTGCAACTTGTTAATTTGGCTCTATACTCACAAACAAAAGTGTGTATGAAATTTTTTTATTACTAATTCTCATAAAAATAAAAGTAAATCACAATTCTAAAACAGTAGTGGATATGAAGTTCCATCCACTTCCTGTAGTATCCAATGATACAGAAGTAGAGAAAATTCTGACCATGTTAAAGCTTTGTGAGTATGATACAAGCACATATTAATAACCTCTTCAAAAATTCAAAGTACTTAGAAGTATTTTTCTCTTCTGAGTTTTCATATTTAATATGTAAACAGCTATAATTTTATAGTGAGGCCTTTTGATCAATAAAAAGTAAATGAAGTTTTTATTGAGAAATAAATATTTTAGTACAAAATATGATGACTTAAATGCTGAAAGTATTCCAGGAAGCCCATAGCTGCTACTGTCCTGTACTCTTAACCTTGCAAATACATTAATGACTAGCTATTTTGAAAGCAAATATCTTAAAAATGTTACAAGCTGTTTTGCCATAGGCTGCAAAATGAACATCTACTACATTTTCTTTCATTTTAGCTGTATTTTAACTTTTGGAGTACATATAAATTATACATAGCACGTGAAAATGTTAGCATCTGCCATTTAAATTGTTTTGAGAATTTGGGAGTCAAATTAAAAGAAGAAAAATTTTATATTAATTGAAATGTGCATTTTGGATTCCCCAAAATATGCAAGGACTCCAAGTGAATGTTTCACTTGAAAGGATGGACAACTAAACTACCCAGATGAATCCAGTCTGATTTTATTTTTAGTTCCACAGTTATCCATAAAGACAGGAGCCACACCCAGCTTTTAAGCCTGTAAAATTCTCAGCAAAATATAAGAAGAAACGGTAAGGGAAAGTTTTCAATTTTTATCAAAAAATGAGGCTCAATTTAAGCACTGTTACAAAAAAAAGCTTGTAGCAAGCAAGAAGTCAGTGGGTACCATTTGTGTCTAAGCATCTAATAGTTCCAAGAATGAGAATTACATTTTAATTATTATTTTATTTTTTAACTTTAAAAAATCCCAATACAAATTCCCAATTCCTCCCCTCCCCTCCTCTCACTCCCCTCCCAGTCCCTCCACACACCCTCCCACTCCACTCCCTCCTATCCTAAGAGAGGGCAATACACCCCGCCTTGTGGAAAGTCCAAGGACCTCCCTATTACATCTAGGTTGAACAAGGTATACATTCAAAGAGAATAGGATCCCAAAAGGCCAGTGCTCGCAATAGAGACAAATCGCAGTGCCACTGCCAGTGGCTCCTCAGTCTTCCCCAACTGTCAACCACATTCAGAGGGACTAGTTTGATCCCATGCTCATTCACTCCCAGTCCAGTTGGAGTTGGTGAGCTCCCATTAGCTCAGGCAAGCTGTCTCAGTGGGTGAACCCCTCATGGTCTTGACTTCCTTGCTCATACTCTCACTACTTCCACTCTTCAATTGGACCTTAAGAGCTCAGTCCAGTGCTCTGATGTGGGTCTCTGCCTCTGTTTCCATTCATTGTTGGACAGAGGTTATATAGTGATATTAAAGATAATCATCAGTCTGACTACAGAGCAAGACCAGTTCAGACACCCTCTCCTCTATTGCTTAGGGTCTTAGTTGGGGTCATCCTTGTGGATTCCTAGGAATTTTTGTAGAGCAGGGTTTTTTGCTAACCCCATAATGGCTCCCTCACTCAAGATAACTCTGTCCTTCCTCCATCTCGACTAGTACTGCAGTGCACTACTAGTAACCAAGATTTTCAATAAGGATAATAGTCTATTCATCTATGAAGGGCTTTTAAAAGTGGAATGTTGTGGATCTCAGTCCCAGTGGATACATCTACAAAACACTCCAATGCCTAACACTCAGTGAACATTGCAAAAGATGGGAAGCAAAGACTTCAAGAGCCATAGGATAAGGTAGTTTGCTTTGATATTGCATCTTCTAGGAATGTCAGAAACTACACACATAAAGTCTTACTAATGTAACAGCTCAAACATGAGCTAATGAGGATGACACCAGTGGACCTGCAGAAGTGGATAAGGAGGTGCCCATGATGTGTCAACCCTACCCAAGAAACCATAGGTAACTGTGGAAAGCTGGGAATGGGAGAGGTGCTCTTGTTCAGGGAAGAGCACAGCAATTAGTTGTGGAGCCAAAACCCATACAAGTAAAATTAGACATAACAGGTTATATTTAAGAATGTATGTATGTATATATGTAATTATGTATGTATGTATGCATACTTATTTGATAACAACAACATTCAGTGAAAAGGGGAGTTAATAACTTTAAAAGAGGGGTATATGGACTGGTTTGGAGTGAGAAAAAAAGGGTAAAATGTAATTTTATTATGAAATCTTAAAAATAAAATTGAGAAAAAAAAATTTAAATGATATATAGAGACACATACTCACAAAGATTTACTAAACCACAAAAATAATTATATATCTGAAGGAAGAAATGAATGCAAGCTGAGGTCATTACAGAAAGTGAAATAAATCAGACACAGAAAGGCAGCAATTACATGTAGTATCTTGTGTGTGGATCCTGGACTTGATAAAGACTATTATCTATCTATCTATCTATCTATCTATCTATCTATCTATCTATCTATCTATCGTCTATCTATCTATCATATATCTATCTTCTATCTATCCATCTTCTATCTATCATCTATCTATCCATCTTCTATCTATCTATCATGTATCTATCCATTTCTATCTATCTATCATCTATCTATCTATCTATCTATCTATCTATCTATCTATCTATCTACCTACCTACCTATCTATCATCTATCACATATCTGCCCACCCAACCATCCAGCATCTCTTTGAAGAAGGATAGTAGTTGTTGGGGTGGAAAAGGGGAAGTGTATGAGAAAACATATAATATTTTTGAAATAATAAACTATCTTTGTGGAAAAAATTCTTTGTAGTGGTCCATATCTATGATAAAAAGAAAATTTTTAAGTCTTGAAACTACATGGCAATGTATTTGAAATAAATTTAAAAAAATCAGTACCTCAATTATTTAGCAACTGTTAAAGTAATGGAGGATGTACAGTTAGAGTCCATGTTCCCATAGGTAAAAAATACAGTAAAATATTTTATCATATAGTTAGTGGTTACTAATATTAGCCACTTATTTTTAACTCACTTTTAATTTAAATTGACTTTACCAGGGATTAAATCTAAGAGCAATTTTTGGTGAAAAGTGGTGGCACACACCTTTAATCCCAGCTCTTAGGAGGCAGAGGCAGGCAGATCTCTCTGAGTTCGAGGCCACCATGCTCCACAAGAGCTAGTTCCAGGATAGCCAGGACTGCTACACAGAGAAACCCTGTCTCAGAAAACAAACAAACAACAACAAAAACTAGAACAATTCTTAAAAAAAAACTCCACATTTTGAGAGTTTATGTATGTAGTCATCCCATTGTATTTTGGGGGAATTGGGTCAAAAGCTTTGGGCAGAAGGGCAGATGTCAAAATAGAAAGATGTCCAAGTTTGCCAAGAATTAGGATATTCACTTTTATTAAACCTGTTTTTCTGTATAATCTGAATGAACTAAAAGAGCCATATGTTTTGTTTTCAAGTCAGTTTATTAAGTATATAGCAATTAAAAGTAAAATAATAAGTAGGATGAAGGAAAAAGATAAATAGGTATAAGTGATGGGTAGAAAGATTAGATAGATAGATGATTGATTAATAAAATATTTTCAAATTATGTGTTGAAAATATCAAGTGGAATCAAATAATTAAGCTCCTTGAAGCCTTAAGCTAGAGTTCCTCATAGAGTCTTAGAATAATCAGTGTCCCCTCTACTGAGGTTTATCAGGAAAAGAGTGCATAGCAACCGAAAGGTGACATCATTGAATTGGGCACTCTCAGCATCCCACAGAAACTGAGACATCAGCTGGGGCTCTTCATTGAGTTTGCCTTCACGGCTAAACTTCTCATCCCGCAACTCTGACTTCTGTTTCAAACTGCAGACATTTTTGTGGCATAGCAACACCAGTTGGAAATGATTCAGTTTTTCTATCTGTTCTCATGGACACAGTGTTTGTACTGCTCTGTCACAATCACAGCCCAGGACCTAGAGAAGGGGTCTTGGAGAATGCTTCACACATTTGGGTGTGAAGAGATTGAGGAGCAAGCCTTCTTCAAGAGGGGGCTTCCCAATGAGTCCAGATTCCCACGGCATTTTATCATTACAATGAAGATTGCATGGATGCATATTCTTTACATATTTTAACTCTAATTGATTTGGAATACCCAATACAGGGCTACTTATTTATAATCGCTCATGCAATACAACTTAAATAAGATAGAATTTAAATGTGAGATAAATGTGGACTAGACAATATATCTGGAATAAGCACAAGAAAAATCCTGTTCATCTTTACTACAGCAGCAACGCTTTAATTATTTTTGTTTTTCATTTACTTGACCCCATGGATATATGTGCACAGCAAGGCAATATATAATTTCTTATCACTATGATAATGAATATTTGTAGTGACAAAATTATGATCTTTGCTATTCTTTAAGAGTCTCAAGCTGAAAACATGTTTTAAAGGAGAGGATACAAGCTAGATATAATTCATGTTAATTTGAAATTTATGATACTTCTGATACTTCATCAAAGAATAATCCTTGAAACTAAAACAGATTTCAACAAGTTATCTGTCACCAAATTCACTTTGTGATGTGGGGGAAATTATTTTAATACCATAAAAACATGTTCAGATGACTATTTCTGTTGAGTGCTTACTAAATTAATAAATTTTATCAAATATGAGTACAAACATCACAAAGATACAAGTAAAAATGCAGAAATACAGTTTTGTCACAAACAAAAAAATAAAAACAAAGAAATAAAATGAAAAAAAAAAGATTAATGCTATCCAGGATCATTGTGGGTTAGTGATTGATGTGTATTCTCTGTGGCCCATAAAGCAAACGTTAGGGATTATAGGACTGAGAGTGTTCAGATGCCTATGTGTGAGTGGCAGAAATTGGCAGTGGCTAAGTTTAAAGAATAAAAATGTAGCTACTATGCTGTTGCCAGAGTAGGTCTAAACTGGACTAGAGAGTTAAATGGGAATAGAGGAAATACATTGCTAGCTTTGCCTATAGCCTTGAGGTATGACAAAAGAAAAAGGAATATGTCCTCCAGGGATCCTAATTCTGAGGATAGAATAGTAACTGAGTGGGGTTGGAGTAGCAAGGTCATGAAGATTCTTCTTTAGTAGTAGAGGCAGGGTCAGCAAAATGACTCATTACACATCAACTTCCCAAATAAAGGTGTTAGTATGGTGTATGACAGCAATGGCGTCTTAGTTTCTTTTCATTTTTCTATTTTTTTCTTTTTTTTATTGAGAAAAGGAAGAAGAAAAAAGAAAACCAAGTTTCCACCTCCTCCCAGCCTCCCATTTCCCTCCCCCTCCTCCCACCCTTCTCCCCCTCCTCCCATCCTTCTCCTCCTCCTCCCCACTCCTCTCCCCCTCCCTCTCCAGTCCAAAGAGCAGTCAGGGTTCCCTGCTCTGTGGCAAGTCCTAGGTCCTCCCCCCTCTGTTCATATCTAGGAAGGTGAACATCCAAACTGGCTAGGCTCCCACAAAGCCAGCACATTAAGTAGGATCAAAACCCCGTGCCATTGTCCTTGGCTTCTCATCAGCCCTCATTGTTCGCCATGTTCAGAGAGTCCAGTTTTAACCCATGCTTTTTCAGTCACAGTCCAGCTGGCCTTGGTGAGCTCCCAGTAGATCAGCTCCACTGTCTCAATCATTTTTCTGTAATAAAATACCCTGGAAATTTCTGGGGAAAAGGACTTGCTTTGGCTACAGTTGTTCCAGGTTATATTCTGGTCAGAGAAGTCTGAGGGAGCTGGTAGCAGAGCAGTCATAATCAGTGACAGAGAGGGAAGAGTCTGCATTAGTTCTCAAACTGCTTATTCTGTTTTATACAATTCCCAATCCCCTGTGAAAATTCTGCCACCCAAATGAGAAGGTCTTCAAAGTGTACATGATCACCTACAGGTGTGCACACAGGCCCTTCTCCTGGGTAACTCTAGACTCTATTCCTTATCAGTCAAAACTAAGCAGCACACATGGCTAATGCACTTTCTGTAGAGTCTTCCTTCGTTTAGACAGGCATAGCAACTGCAAAAATCTGATTGGCTATCTGCTTGTCTCTCCCCACAGAGCCTGTATTGTCATGGGGATTAGGAAAGTTGAGATGGCTCAGCCCACTGTGGCTACCTGAATATCTGTAGATATTATAATGCCGTGCAGTCTGGCTGCTGCCTGTTCTAAACCCACCTTCATGCAGTGTTCTTTAAGAGTGGCACGTCCAGGAGCAGGTTCCTTTGAGAAGCTGTTTTTTCTTCTATTTTTAGCTTAGTCACAGCAACTGGGATCTCACTGTGTAATTGTCTCAGCTTTTGCAGTTTTCCTTTGCAGTTTGGCTTCTTCTATTGTGTTGAGTCATTGAACATCTCATTCTAATTTTAGGGTCTCAATAAATGTTCACACTGATTTGCTGTAAAGTGTAAACTGAACCTGGGATGAAACCCTTCTCATTTCCCTTCCAGGTATGATGTGAGATCACCTGTTTCTTTAGATGAAATGATTTGACTTCTTTTTATTCTAACGAGAGCCCCATTTTCATTACATTATCGATCCCCTGCTTCGACTCCCACAGGTGGAACTGTCGTGATTGTGGATTGTACATGAATAGGTAGAGCCACACAGACTTCATTCTCAAGTCAGACTCTGGGGCTTAATGAACACTAATGTAGAAAAAGGCATATTTTATCATGCTTATGAAGAAATTCTAGTGCATGTTTTCTCTTTGCTTCTGACTGATTCTGTTTCATAAATGGTTAATTCAAATTATTTCTAACTCTTGAGTGTATATTATGAATTTAAAGCTCACTGCATGCTCATACTGTTTGCATACTCCTGAAGCAATCTTGCCAGGAACCAGCACTAAAGAGAAAATTGATATGCCATGTTCTTTAAGTTTCATTTTCAAAAAATGCTTTGTCAAAATGCTACAAAAGAGCATACCCCCATTTTTCTGTTCTTGCTCACCTGTAGACTGATCTTTTATTATTTCTTCAAAAATATTAAATGTCTGTATAATTTTTTATATTTAAAATTAAACCTGGATGCTGCACTCTTACAGCATTGACCACATAAATACATCAGCTATGATCCATCAAGCATAAAAATGATGGTGGCCCATAAGGAAATGACAAAATAAACTGGCATAGGCCTTTTCCTGCCTCAGGACTTAGAAAAGTAAATCTATCACAATTGATTCTGCAACTTGATCATTATCATTTATATTTCTTTGCTGTTGTCTGTATTTAGTTTCATGGTAGGAGAAAGCTTGTGTTGTATTTGAACAAAGTTTGATTTAGGATGGCAGCACCTGGTAAAGAAGGTGAAAATGACTGAAAGAGTATAGAGTTAGAACGTTGTTCAGAAAGATAATTGCAGACCCTTTTCTCCTTAAAGAACTTTTTTTCTATGTGATATTCCTCCTGCCAAATGGAAAGGAGGAATAAGACTCAAGTCTTTTAGGTGCTCCACAGAGCTAATCAAAATATAGACAGTTACCATGGATTGAAATGCATAGATAAAAATCGAAACAAATGCTAAGAGAGAGGGGAGAAGTGAATAACACTTTGAACCTGAATTATAAAATTCTCCCATGTGTAGACAGTATATGAAATGCATGGCCTTTCTTATTTGCTTGACTTAATAACTGATGTCCATACCAGACTAGTACAGAGAGCCATGAACACACAGCAATGACACTTATTTATTATTTACTTTCCATTATAGTGTAAATTGATTTAGTTTTCCACCTGTCTGTTTGTACCCCTGTGAACGAGCTACATAGCTCTACTTTTGTGCTCCATTGCACCTTTTCTTTGGTACAGTTTTGGTTGAGTAACAGAAGAGCAGCTGCTCACACAGGGGATGGAAATTCAGTGACTCATGAATACACACAAGAAAGAGCAAAGGCAGTGTTTGTTTGAGAGGAGAGGCTCAAGATTCTGCTCTTGATGATGCAGAACTTTGATGTTAAACAGGTTCTGATCTTGGCATTTTGACAAAAGTCTAGTTTTATTGAGGTTCGTAAAGGAAATACAATGCAGCTTCCCATGCTCCCAGGGATGATAAAATATGATTGCATATCTTATCACTACAGAGGCATTTTCTTTTTAAAATCCAATCAAGTTTAATATTACGTTCAGTTCAAAGACATTTATTGTTTTTTATGACCGAAATAGATACATGTTCATAGGAGTTAAATCATGTAGTCAAAATGGCTAAAGGAAGTTGAGATAGTAGTCTTACCTATCACTCCACACTAATGTGCATATAAATAGCAGTGTATAGACAGCAACTTTACAAAAATGTCCATGTCATCAACATAAGACACACATGCTTCCATTGTGGTTGTATCTGTGGTGTCAAAACCAAAAACTGAACTTTTACTAAACCAATAGGCTCAATAATATTGGTCACCTGGGTTGAACAATATGAGTTGGGAAGCACTGTTCTTAGGCTGTAGAAGCCTGAGTGTACCATGAACCATAATAATGTGCTGGGATTGTAAAGCTTTCTCTAATCTGCTTTTTAATGACAGTTTTAAGATCTAACAGACTTGGCAATCATCCTCCGATGAATTTTAGAAAGCACACCACGTAGTTCAATACAATTGACTCTCTGTACTCTACTAGTATATAGCTGATTCCCTGAACTGTAACACATCAAAATGTGTAGAAAACATCAAATGAAAACACTGCCATTGACTATTCCATGTCCTCCAATGAGGACTCTTCACTGAAATCCCTCTTTGCTAAGTAAGTATTCAACAAGTCAGTTGTGTGTCTCTTTTGAATTCACTGAATGAAATGGTTGGAATGACCAAATCTCTGTCTTCATGAGGCTTACAGTCCACTACTGATATTATGTGGAACATTCACTGTGAGGCCTTTCCGAACACCTCTCCCCAAGGGTTCACAGGATTTCAAAGGATGATCCATTTATATCCACATTGTGTACAATGATTTCTCACCTGACTTTTCCACTAGGCTGTGAATTTCTTGACAGTTTGTGAGATCAGTCTTTGAATAGCAGGTACCTTGTAAGATCACATGGTCCCCCAAAAAAGTTTTGATATATTAAAAAATTAATAAGAAAAACAATAAGTTTGTAAATAGACTATGGTTAGCAGAATAAAATAAAAATAACTTTTGACATTATAATATTTGAGGCTTATTAGAATCATTAGACATTTATAAAATAGTGAAGATGTACATATATCTGTACATCACTTTTGGGAAAATATAACTATTTTAGAAGTATGACACATATTGCCTAATGAAAAGGGATCAAGGGTTAGGAGTTTAGTTCAGAGTAAAGATGATTTTCTAATGAGTTCAAGATTCTGGGTTAGGCTTCAAATATAGGGGAACAAGAAAAAGGGGAAAGGAAAATAAGAACAAAGATATAGTTATGATCTCCTTTCCAAACCATGTTCTTATCCATGAATGAGCATGGGCTGGAGTGCTGTGGAAGGTTATTGTGTAAGGCAGGCGCTGGCCTCACTGGGAGACTCATGCCCTGTGTTCTCCACAACACGGAATCCGCAGACTCAGGGAGTGCACTTGGTGTCCTCTGGACCTCTCCAAGCCTTTTGCCATCACCAAGCTTCTCTGAGCTCTCTGATGGTTTGCTGACCTCTCCAATTCTGTTTATTCTCTACTCATTACTCACCTTCCTCCTGGGTTCTATCTGTGTTCCTCTGATAAAGTAACTACAGATGCCGCCTCTGCCCTTCTAGTTAGAACACAGACTTTTCAGCAGGACTTATATCACCTTTTTCTTACTAAGGCATTCTATACCTTTTGATAATTAACCCACACACACTTTCAAGATTTTCATTACCACTGACCATTTCTTGTCATACTCTTTACCGGCTTCATATCTCTTCCTTCAGCTGCTAGAACCACCAGTCTCGCTTTTCCTGTGCAGTCTCCTTATTTCCAATGCTTTAGCTGCATCTCCGCTGATACTGGAGTTGTTCTATGAATTAAAGTTCTCTCAGTCAGGGATGGAGAAATAGTGACCAAGATTGCTTACTAATCATGCAACTATTTCTGTGGTTCAGGATCCCTTGTAACTTCAGTTCCAAAGGCTCTGTTGTCTTCTTCTGTACCTCATGGGCAACTGCAGCCCCATCGCATAAACACACAGAAACACTTGCATACAAATAATTATAAAAATTCTTGAAGTCTTTTGCCTCTTACAGCATTCTCCCCTCACACAATTTAAAGAGAAATTTGGTTTCCTATTTACAATGTCGTAAGTATCATCTGCGTTTAATTTATATGGTTTTAATTTATATGATCTCGTACCCATCTATTCACCCCTAATTCATATTTCATCACTTGTTAATATTTCAGTTTATTTCCCTATATGTCTTGAATCTGCTTGTTTTTGTCCAAATCTCCTATTTTTTTCTTGGATACTGAAACTCTTCGTTTTACTAAATCTACCCTTCTTACAGCCTTTGAGTCCAGGGGTCAGAAAACTTTTGTCATAAAGAAAAAGGTTTTAAGACATGAGCTGTGATGATGTTAGTCTGTTGGAACTACTTAGCTCTCTCATAGAAGAGAGAAGCCGTTATAATAATGTGTGATGAATATTTTACTGAGTAAACTAGCTGTCTCCCCAGCTTTGCCTGCCCAGCAAACTTGAGTCCCTAAGCTTAGGAGCCCAACACTCTTATTAAAAACAAATCAAAAGCAGGCAGAGCCATATATGTCTATGTTGGTGGACAGAAACAAGTAGATCCCTAGAGCTTGTGAACCAGTTGCTGAAGCCAAAGTATTTAGCTCCAGGTTCAGTTAATAAAATTAGGTGAAAAGTCACTAAGGAAGACCTCTGACATCCACACAAAGACACAGACTCAGATACACACACACACACACACACACACACACGTGTGTGTACACAACTCTATTCACCATAGAGATTGAAACCTGTTTGGCTACATGCAAATATTAACATTCCTCCCCTGGCTCACTCAACTGATCCATTTCTTGACTATTGTGTAAAATGCTGCAGTCAGCATCTAGGTCCTGAAGTATTTTTGGCATATTCATTTCTTTTTTCAGAACTTTAGTTTTAGTCTGGAGTGTGACTACTGGATTATAGGTCAGTTTCTCTGTTTGTTTTCTATGAAGAACTTTCACACTGTTCTCTTCAATTGTGCTAATTGATACTATCATCATCTGCAATTCACTTTTCTCTATATCCTCTCCAGCAAGTGTTATTCTGCTTGCTTTAAAATAGTAGCTTCCTACTGGGCTGGGGTGAGGCTCAGTATGGTTTCCATTTTCATTTCTTCCATTATTGGTGCTGAGCTGGGTTTTGTTGCTTTTTCTACACTGTATGTGTGTGGCAGGGGAATAAACCCAAGTAATCTGCCTTCTTTTTGTTTGCCATTTAATATTGTTACACAAAGATTTTAAAGATGCATGCTTTTCTCAGATTTTGTGAGTGTTAAATACAAAGTAAATATCCACTTGGTTGTGTGCCAGGATTGAACTCCTTCAATGTCATACAGCAATATACCATAATTATTCATAAAATATCAGATAGAGTCCAAGACAATAAGATCATGCATTTTATCTCCTTTTTTGTGACATTGAGCAATTCAACAACTTTCCTGTAGCTTTGGTTCTTGTAAGGAAGTGAAGAATTTACCAGAAAGAAGCAATGTAGAGGTTGGGGTGTTTTGAGAATGCCTGTCATGTGAGACAATATTGATATTATTGACAATATTAATATTGGTGATAACATTGATACTATTACTTATTAAAATATAAAATAATCACAGTATTAATGTGCATAAATGTACATTAATGACAATGGGTCACTGAAACAGTTCTCTTTGTCTTTGCATGATTTATGATATACATTTTAATTTTCTATATTAGTTACTGCCAAGACATAGACATGCTCTCTGAGAACAAAGCAAAACTTCACTCTGGGGGATCACTTGCAGACTTGACCTTACTATATAACTAAAAATCTGAAGCTCTGATTTTTTTTCTATGAATTTTATGCCTACTTGTATTTGATTTCTTTCATGGTGATAGATTTTCCAATAGGACATAGAACAGTGAAAAGAAAGCATTCTGGTTATAGCACTAATAAAAATGGCAGGCTCTTACTACAGTTATATTACAAGGTATTGAAATAGTATGTGGTTAATACATTGGACAGTTTCATGTCATAACAGCTGATGTTAGTTTTGTTCTGACCTTTTCATTTAAACAAGTGTAAATCACCAACTTCCATTACATTCTCAGAGAGTAATTATAGCTCAGCAAATTTCATTTATCTAAACCAGTATAATCTTATACATTCAGAGCATGCTAACTACAAGCTAAATATATTCATTTTCTTCTGTTACAGCTACCTTTCTCTGGTTCCTCATCAGCACTTATAAACAAACACCTTATGGCCTGGTAAATGAGCCTCAAAAAGCTGCTATGCACAATCAAAGCAATTGCAGTTATTTAAATGTGAATAAATATGCAATTGCTGCTGTCATCGAATGCACTTGCATGCAAACAAAGCCCAGATATATACATAAGCCACCCAGTGCGACGTACTGACTGTGAGAAACAGGCTTTAAAGGCTCAGGCTACTCTTAACTGTGCTGTTTCCAGAGCTGAACCAGTATTAATCAACCTGAAGCAGCTGCTAAACAATCTGAGATGAAACAAAATAAAACACTGTAAATATAAAGAAAATGTATAATTGTTGGACTTCAGAATCCCTGCAAATCTCTGGGAATCTGGGTAATAGTGACAGCAGCTGAGACTGAGTTCTTTCTGGGAGCATTCAACATCTATGGAGCCTGCATGGAACTATAAAGTTTTTAAGTCCAGTTTTATTTATTTATTTTTTTTCAGAGTAAAGGTTTCCAGGCAACAAGAGTAGTAGGACTAAGAATCCAGTACAAAAGGGAATTTTTGAAATTCTAAGGAACATCAACAGGGTTCCTTATGCTACTGATGCCATACTGAGAAACTGAGGTGTGCGATGCCATTTCTCCAGAAAATACTTTTCAGTAGTTGTCTTAAAATGGAACCTAAAAACCCCTGCTTATATTTGTTTACACTATGCTTATGGTATGTGTAGAAAAATGTAAGATTTTCTCTCTCATTCTCTCTCCCCCACTCTTTCCATTAGCTCTTCTCTCCTGTCATATTCCATCTTTGCATCTCTCTCTGACTCTGAAGATAGAGTCAGTCCTAACAGAATTGTAGGACAGATTTCAGACTCCTCTGTCTCAGAGGAAAAACAAGAGGCAAAGAAACAGGGGAAGATAATCCGGGATAACATCTCTGTCAAAATCCTTTACCTAGTCACACTTACAAAATCTCATTTCATGTAATGTAACATATTCACAACTTCCAGAGGAAAGAGGGTAGTTATTTTGGAAAGCCATTATTCTGTTTCCTGAAATCATGTTACAGAGTCTTCTGTGAGGGTTTCTGACTTAATTGGAAACCTACCAGTGCAGTCTGAACTGTGTCCTGTGATTCTGCTCAGGACTTTCAGCCAGCCCTCTGCAAAATATTTATATTGTATTCTGTAACTCAAATGTTCCCGTTATCACATTATAATTGATTATTATGCTATTCCATGATGAGATGCAATTCATTAAAATAAAGAGTATATAAGTTTTCTTAATAGCATTTTCTTATGCAGCAAGAAATAAAGAGTTCCAGTTCTATGGCCATAGAAGATATATTTACAATCATTTTACCCATAAAAACATAAAACCATTCAGTATGAGATGCGCAGATTCCAATAAACTAGTTCACAACAAAAATGGGCTTTATCAGAATTGTCCCTTACACCATCAAAATAGAATGTTGTCTTTTCAAAACAATTTCCAGATGAATAACATATCATAATGTGTATTTGCTAAGGCATAAATAACTTCTGTAATGTAAAAAAATGTCAAACATAGATAAATTTGAGGATATGTATTAGGAATAAAGGAGATATTTAAGGATCTAATACAGCATTTGTTTCTCTCTATATATGACTGTCTGCCCAGTGTTGCATCTGAATGTTAAAATGGTAGTTTGTATATGTTTAGAAATCAAAGTTAGATTGAGTGAGCACATGACAGAATTGTGTTATGGCTAAAAAGCAGAGAAGATAATTGAGCTATTGAGCTAAAGTAGTCAAATGCCAGATCAGTTATTCTACACTATGTGATAAATTGCCCAACAGCAAAAAGGGCTGGACATATTATGGATAGAAATCAATGTTTAGTTTTTTTTTTTTTTCAAGACAGGGTTTCTCTGTAGCCTCTGCCTACCAAGTGCTAGGATTAAGGCCTGTGCCACCACTGTCTGGTTCAAATTAAAAATTTTTAAATGTGCTCATTTTTGTGTTATGTGTTTGCTTGTTGATTTGGATCTAGGAAAGGGAAGCAGATCTCTGAGCACTGGAGTTCCAGGTGTCTGTCCTGGTATCAGTGCTGGGAATAAAACTCAAGGGCTCTGCAAGACCAGTGCCATCCTAGCAGCCAAGCTTCTCCAGATTCACACAAAATGAATTTTGAAAGATTTGAAAAACATGAAACTACATGAAATTCACAAATAGCAAATTTAAAAGTACAGATGATTATGATGTTGTAAGAATAATTTATGTTAGGCCCCCTTAGCCTCCTTATTCCCCGGGGAAAGGTGAGTGTGCTATCTGCCTGTTCTGTAGCCCCACAAGGTGATAGGGTGTCAAGTCAAAGCAGGAATTTGGTTTATGCTAGCTTATATAGGCTAACTGACATGGTGTGATGCGGGGTACTTCTAGCCAATGGGAGACAGCCAAGCCCTCCTCTGGCTGGAGGGACATCTACCTCTACCTAGATTTTGCTGTCTCATTCTCACTCTGTTCCTTCAAACTCGAGCCAGGCTATTTGTTGTTGTTGTTGTTGTTGTTGTTGTTGTTGTTGTTGTTGCTCTACAGGCCTTGACGTACCGGCCCTGAGATAATTTGGGCTCAACAATTTAAAAGGCAATGTACTTTGTGTCAAGTAATTGTAACTAAAAGCTAGTTTGGGAATTAGGAAATATGAGAAGGTGAGTCAATTAGAAAACAATCTAGTGTCAGAAGTTAGAAGAGTAAGATCTTCATTGGATGCAATTACAAAGCTGCTTATTCAAAATGGCTCAGTAGGCAAGAACACTCATTGTGCAAACATGAGAACTCAAGTTGACTTCAGCAGCACTCACATGAATCAAGCATAGTATGGCCATTTCCGGAGATCCCAGGAGCTTCCTGGCAAGTCAATGTAACTGAAATAGTGAACTTGAGGTCCAGTGAGAGACCTTGTGCAAAGGATTAAGGCATTCAAAGCTGCTGTACCTCATAAAGCCAGAATGTGGCCATCATGTAGAGATCACCTTTCTTCTCTAGCAAAATCTCTTTCTCCAAGAAGTTGATCGTGGAAGATTTCCAAACCTTAGCTTTACTCCATTGTTCAATAGTCTTAGCCTCTTTGCCGAACCAGGTAGTCATTTGTAATTAAGGAACAGGCTCTAAAACAGCTTTAACCAAGTCTATCCAGTCTTTAAGTCTATTATATACTGACCACAAATTTAACATTTGCTTTAAAAAAAAAAAACAGAGAATGCATGCCATATGAGACTATTGCTTCTTTGAAACTCTAAAATTGGCACATGATTCCATTCAGCTCTTACTCTATCATTTGACAAGTCCTGTATGGTTACTGGATATGTTAAGGTTGGTTGATTGAAAACCCTAGGTTGTACCTCTCTATTCTTATAATATGACACTGAAATTGATTCTCCACTAAATTCCTCTGTGTGGATTTTAACATCTCTGTGATTTGTTTTATTAAGTTTTTCTAAGGCATGATTCTTAGTACTCAGATTAACCAAATGCTTTAGTGATACAACAAAAATGATAATTCTGATAATGTTTACTACTGACATTACATAAATCCCATCTAAATTAGTTATCTTCTCATTCAATCATTCCATTTTCAAACTGTCCAGTGTATTATCATACAGAGACACAAATCCCTCCAGTGTAATAGTGTTTCCCTTTTATTTTAATGTGGGGAAAAAAAAACCTCTCTTTTTTAACTAATACCTCCCTTTAAGAATTCCCAGTTGTCTTACTAAATTTACTGTGGATGCTGATAAAGATTTTAGGTTTATTGTTGCTGCATAGAACAGTAAAAGCCTGACTGGGTTACAAGGCTGCTACGTAGTTTGGCAGCAGCAAAGACAGGGCTCAGGGAGAGCCTGCCAGGAGAGATGAAAGAGAAGTCTAGTTAGTAAAGAGGTGACTCTGGCTATGTTTAGCTCCAGCCTATGCTGGTGGCTGTATAGCCACAGGCAAACAGCTTTTTCATGAATTTATACCCCACATGTTGGACACCAGATACAGCATGAATAATAAAAACCCACAGACAGATATATGGATTAAAGCTGAAGACCAGAGAAGCAGAGCAGTTAGTCACTAGAAAAACCTCTACCAATGCTCAGACATAAGGGTTGGTTCTCAGTTTGCCTAGACTGCACTGTGTCTCCAATAAATCACAGACTCCACACTCCAGTGAGCTCCATCTCTTCCCCATTATACGCATCTATTCACCTTGCCATATTGCTCCTATTTACACCTCTCTAATGCTGGGATTAAAGACAAGTAACTCCTAAATACTGGGATCAAAGGTGTGAGCTACTACCACTGGGATCTGTTTTTGGAGCTATCTTGTGTAACCTAGGGTAGCCTTACTCACGGTGACCCATCTGCATCTGTTTCCTGAACCCTGGGATTAAAGGTGTGTGTCACAACTCTCTGGTCTCTAGTGATTTAATTTTGTTACACTCAGATCTTCAGGCAAGCTTTATTTATTAAAATGTTAATCAAATATCACTCCAGTCCTCTATTTCAAAAAATAACCATTTGATATGAAAGTCAATAAAATTCAAACTAGAAGTTATTCCAGATGATGGTCAGTGTTGTCAACCTGAAAGAACCTGAGACCACCTAAGGGACAAGTCCCCAGGCACACTTGTGAAGGATTGTTTTACCTGTGGATATGTCCAAAGGGATAATGTTGATTAGGCGAGTGGAAGTAGAAAGACACATAGAGCTAGATTCCTGGACTATATGAGAAAGAGAAAACCACCTGAGCACCAACAACAGATCTCTCTGTTTCTTAGTTGCAGATGAAATGTTACAGGCTCAGATGCCTACTGCTCAGCATTCACTGCCATAGTGGGCTATAACCGTGTACTGTGAGCCAAGTAAAACCTTTCTTCTTATAGTGGCTTCTGTCAGGGAAATTGTCACAGCAACAGGGAAAGCAACTAAGACATTATACAAAGGGTAACAAATACAACAGGGGTAAATCTCACTAGCTTCATTTCCATTGCAGCCTAGTGAGCAGATACCTAATGTTTTACTGCCAGATACATGATACACTTTTGGATGATTGCACAGGGAAATGTAAATGGGGTTGATTACCTATGAAGGCCACATTTTCCAGGCTCCATGAAACCACTGTTGAAATTACATTTAAAATCTCCTAAAAAAAAAATCATGCTCAAACTAAGTGAATGTGGTTATCCACTTTAGTTTAACAAATTTTAAAATCAAAGCTATGAACAAAATATGTAGTCAACAATTTGCATACAGAAGATGATGAAGCTAAAATCATAAGAAGAGAGATAAGTAAGAGAAACAAGGAAGTGCTGGTTTGATCAGGCCCACTAGGGATTTTGTTGCTCTAGCTTGCTAGCACAGAGAATAAACAATATGTATTTCCTAAAAGGATGAATATATTAATGGAGAAATATTTAAATGTCCACATCCTCAGCGCTTTCTTTGTTTATTGGCACAAAAGAATTTCTTCATATACATTGTATCTGTTCAGAAGATAAAGTACATCTGACAAATGATATACATGCAACACATTTGGAAGACAGTGAAATAAACTGGAAATCACTCTAAGCTGGCTATCCGGGGATTTAAGGCTACTTTCACGTTGTAGGTAATTGGGCATCTCTGCGATTTGCATAGTTAGAGCAGGACATTACAGACATTATAATACTTGGTTGGGGCTCATAGTCACTTCTCTGTTGTAGACAGAAGTATCTGTCCCCTCGATCCTGTGGCTGTTCAGTCTCAAAGAAACAGACAGAGGCTTATCCGAATTATAAACTACTTGGCCTATTAACTCAGGTTTATTATTAACTAGCTCTTACAATTTAAATTAACTCATAATTCTTATCTGTGTTTAGCCACATATCCTGGTACCTTTTCTTAGTGAGGCATTCTCATCGTGCTTTCTCTGTGGCTGGCTGGTGACTGTGCTTCTGCCTTTTCTCTTCCTAGAATTCTTCTAGTCTGGTTGCCCTTCCTGTATTTCCTTTCTGGCTATTGGTCAATCAGTGTTTCATTAAATCAATATGAAAGACAAATCTTTAGTGTACAAGAGCATTATCCCACAGCATTTTTTCTTTTTAAAGCAAAAACCCTGACTCTAATTTCCTTTGTTTAGCACTTTTTCTGACCATTACCCATACATAACAACTTGTAACCAACACAGTAAATAAAGACAAATGGCATCCAAATGTTTGACAAGTGTTTCCATATAAAGCCCAGGAAAGTTTATTTATTTTTTTTTAAAAAAAAGGATACTAGACAGATAAGAACAGAGCCAAGGCTAGGTGATGGTGCCACTCACTTTTAATGCCAGCATTTGGGAAGCAGAGGCAGGCAGATCTCTGTGAGTTTGAGACTGGTCTACAAGAGACAGTTGCAGAACAGGCCCAAAGCTACAGAGAAACCCTGTTTCTAAACACCAAGAAAAAAAAAAAAAAGAACAGAGTCAGTAAAGATTCTTGGTAACCATATTTTCTATGGTAGGCTGTGTTTGCTGGCAGTGAGCAGAGGCATGGCTCTGTTGTAGTAGGTCACTTGTTCATTTCCAAGACACCCAGACTCTTGAAATAACCACATAGAAATTGTACTAATCAAATTACTGCTTGTCCTATTAGCTCTAACTTCTTATTGGCTAGCTCTTATATCTTAATTTAACCTGTGTCTATTAATCTATTAATCATTATGTGACTGTGGCTTCCTGGCAAGGTTCTGGCTCATCTGTTCCTGGCGACAGATATATATGATAAAAGATAAAACATATAAATATTGTAATTGTAATTATTGCTTGATAACTGTTTTATGTATTTTTACTATGTTAAAGTTAAAACTTTCCTTTTAATTTAAACAGAAAAGGGGAGGTGGGATTCCCCTCAATATTCTGTGTATACCATTGGCTAATAAAGAAGCTGTTTTGGGTTTGTGATAAGGCAAAGTAGAGCTCGGCAGGGAAGACTAAACTGAATGCTGGAAGAAAGAAGGCAGAGTCAGAGAGAAGCCATGTAGCCCTGCTGGAGACAGATGTTGGAACTTTACCCAGTAAGTCATAGCCACGTGGTGATACACAAATTAATGGAGGTGGATTAGTTTAGGATATAAAAGTTAGCCAGAAATACACTTACACTGGCACTAGCTTTAGTCCTGTGCCAGATTCCAAAGTTCCCCCTGGTATCCTTGACATTTCCTTTGGGTCCCTATGCAACTCCTCTGCCCATCCTATGGACGGGCGAGTCTCCTCCTCCTGTATTTCTTCAAGTATTTCTTTAGCTGCGATGACCTCAGGTCTCACTTTCACTTTATCAGTAAGTAGGGCATCGCCAACCAGGTGCCATAGCGAAAAGGTAGATACAGGGACGCTATCGGCACCCGCCTTTTGCAGCCGTTTCAGCAAATCTCTTTTTACCTGTTTCCAATTGGAGATGTTCAAACCTCCACCTGTCAAAAACCATGGGCTTGCTGCATCTATATTCTTTAAAAAATCCTCAGTAGTTCTCTGTTTGACTGTGGTTTTTTGTTGCTCTAACAATTTAGCTATCTGATATACCAGGTCTCTCTTACTACTTGTGGATTCCATTTTTTTACCCCAATCCATCCTTATCGGCCTAGGATGACCCCGTCTGCTACCCCTTCTTTCTCAGATCTCGGTGGGAACCTCCACTTTGCTGCACCAGCATGGCAACTGTAGTTCTTCTGAGCAAGGGACATCGAGATTAACATGCAACACAACTTCAGGTTCTGCAGGCAAGCCTTTATTCCACTTTCTCACACAGTATATATAGCCCTCAGTAGGGGAGGCCAAGCCAGCAAAAGCAGGAAGCTCATCACTGTAACTCACATCTTAGGGGTAAACATTCTTAGAAACATTGCTGAAAACAACAGATTGTTTTTGTTTTCAACCACAAGAGTGCAAAACAGATCAAGTGGAAGTACGAAGGCCTGTCCTCAAGGGACCCAACATTACATAATTGGCCAAACAGTATTGCAAATAATATGGTTTCTGTGTGATTATTACAGGACTGGGATGGGCAGAAATCTCATACAAAATGGCTCCTTTATGCTGACATCAATCTTTATGTGGAAATTCTTGTCAAACATTTGGGTGCCATTTATAGTACGACTAATAAATAATAATAATAGATATTGAGGTTCAACCTGAAGGTCTGAAAGGCAAAACAGTCAGCCACTGGCTCTTACTTCTACCTTGTTCAAAATAGCAAACCTGTCTCCAGGAATCTCAGAATGAGACTGTGCATGAGAGCTGTCTCCTCCCATCTTATATTCCTCTCTAGGGCTGAGATTAAAGGCGTTTACTACCTGGTTTCTATGTCAACTAGCGTGGCTACAGGGTTTAAAGGTGTGTGTTACCACTGCCTGGTCTATAAGGCTGGTGAGTGGGGCTGTTTTACTCTCTGATATTCAGGCACACTTTATTTATGAAAATACAAGTGAAATATCACTACAATCTCTACTGTTTCCTCATTGCCTACATTTGGTTTTCAATCCCCACAACTTAACTATGATGTACTTTTGTTAAATATAAGATGATATTCAAAATACTGTATAATAGTACCTGACAAAATTCTGAGTAAGCATTATTATCCTCTTGAAAAGTCTAAAAACATTATACCATAAAATAAAGAGAATTTTAAAATTACTATTTTGACTACATATACTTTAAATGATGTAGTTATCTGAATATAATATGTTTTACAGAAACTGGCAAAATAAAGAAAAAAATGATCAAGAAAATGTAACATTACCTACCTTGTCATCCTATTAACATTTTAATTGTTATAATACTTTTTAGTTCTTAGGTATAGTCATATTTTCAAACTTAAAATTATGGTGGTTATATAATTTTAAATCACTATAATTTTATACTAAATTCCAAATGTACCACTGAATATATTTTTAATGGAAACTTCACATTAAGATAAATAAAATAAAATATTTATTTCAAAATATTTTTCAAATATTAAAAACATCTTTCCAAGATATTTAATTAATAACTTTACTTAATATAAATAATATTCTAATCATAGTTATATATGAATTGCACTCTATCAATCAATTATTTCTTTGATGTAGCTTTGTGTAACAGTAGTCATAAAGTCAAATGATTTAAATTATAATTGAAATGTAGTAGTTACAAGTTTAAAGGAAATTTTCTGTTCTAGCAAATCATTTTATATAAGTTGTAGGCAATTTCTGTTGTATAAATTATTTAAAATAAATTTTATGTATGTGATACAACATTTTATTCTTTAAAACTTTAGCAGAAGATCCCTTTGCAAATAATGTGTACTTTTTATATAGTACAACAGAATCTGAGATAATTAACAATTAAATGTAGATTTTAATTGTTATTCTATAGTTCCTTTTTCTTGACTCTGGAGAAAAGAAAAGGTCTAGATTAGGAATTTAGAATTCATTTCATGTATGTTACAAAACACAATTTCTATTTAAGGTATTAACAAAAATGCTACAATACAGCACAAAACACAAATGGAGTTAAAATTGTCATGAAAACAGTCTTTCCAGAACACTTCCCTAAAGCCAGAGATTCATTAGGCTGCAAAAAAGTTAAACATGTGTGATAAAACGTCAAGTACTCACTTATACCAAGGGGAAATTTTGAAATATTGTTAACTGCAAAGATTAAAATGATGTTAAGTTGTGTGAGCCACTACCAGCAACTGTAAGTGATACTAGGAATTTAACAGATATGTGTCTCCAGGTATCCATTCCTATGCAACATGCTACAAATCAGTGGAATAGCCTTCATCTATAAAACAGCTATCATCAAAATCTGGTGGAAGCTCTATAATGGAAAACTCCAGGGCATTTCTAAATTGGCAGTACAAAAAATGACAAGGGATACATCATGGTAGAATGTAAAAAGCAATAAAAAGAAAGCAAGAAGAAATGAAAACTTAGAATTGAGTAGATAAAGATTAAATACAAAATAAGAATGTCTCTTTGAACCAAACACAGTGAAACATTTCAGCTGCATTTCTTTTACTTACAAATTTTTCCACCCTCCCATTCCCCATCCACTCAGAAAGAGTAAGACTCCTCAGAAAGGGTAAGGCTTCCCAGGGGAGTCAATAAAGTCTGGCATCACAAGTGTAGGCTGGACCAGTCCCCTCCCTCCTGTATCAAGGCTGAGCAAGGTATCACTCTATAGAGAATGAGCTCCAAAAAACGAGTTCATGTACTAGGCATAAATTCTGGTCCCATTTCCAGTGACTGTACGAACTGCCCAAGCCACAGAACTGTCAAACACATTCAGAGGGCCTAGTTTGCTCCTATGCAGGTTCCTAGATTGTCAATCCAGAGTTAGTGAGTTTCCACCAGATTGGGGTCAGCTGTCTCTGTTAGTTTCCCTATCACCTCATCATGGTCTTGACCCCTTCGCTGACTCCTCCTTCCTCTCTTTGACTGGACTCCAGGATCATAGCCCAGTACTTAACTGTGGATTTCTGAATCTGCTTTCATCAGTTACTGGATGAAGCTTCTATATAACAATTAGGGTTGTCATCAATATGCTTGCAGGAGAAGGCAAGTTCAGGTACCTTTTCCACTACTGCTTGGTGCCTTAGCTGGGGTCATCCTTGTGGATTCCGGGAAAATTTTCTAACACAAGGTTTTTCCTTAGCCCCATAATGGCTCCATTTATCAAGATATCACTTTCTTTGCTCTCCCTCTTTGTCCCTCCCTCAACTCAACCATCCTGCCTCCTCATGTTTTATTCCCCATCCCCTTCACCCCTTTTCATGTTCACAATTTCTTCAGGAGAGCTTATCTGCTTCTGTTTCCCAGGGACATCCACTCAGGTCTCTCTCTTAGGCTCCTCCTTCTTACTTAGCTTCTCAGGGGTTATGGATTGTACACTGGTTATCTTTGCTTTACTTCTAATATCCACTAATGAGTGAGTACAAGCACAGTATGTCTTTCCAGGTCTGGGTTACTTCATGTAGGACTTATTTTCTACCGCCATCCATTTGCCTGCAAATTCCAAGATGTCATTGCTTATTTACTGCTGAGTAATACTTTTTGTATAAATGTACCATATTTTCTTTATACATTCTTTGGTTGAGGGACATCTAAGTTGTTCTCAAGTTCTGGCTATTATGAATAATGATGTTATGAATATAGTTGAGCAACTGCCCTTGTTATGTGAATTTGGGTCCTTTGGTTGCAAGAGTGGTTTTTCTTAAGTTATAAAAAGTTATTAGGCAAGCTATTGCTGTCAAAAATACCAATATTGTTTAGAATTATCAGGAATCTCTATAGTACATATATTTTAGTTACAAGTAAGTACCCTTTTAGTTCTGTACCTCTAGGCTCTAATACTGTTCTGTATATAAAACTTATACAAATTTAATTATTGACCTCCACTGACAGTTAATAAACAGTACTAGCAGAACTCAAACATAGTTGTCCTAACACAAGATATACTTACATGATATCATTTATATGCCCATTTATAAAGCATTGACAATTGGAAGAATAGATCATTAGAAAGCCTACATTTGAAGGAGCAGACCCCTTTAGTTTGCTTTAAAATAAGCTTTATATTTAATATCTAGTTTTAAATCATTCCAAAAGTAGGCTTCAGTAGCTGATCTAATTTATTCTCTCTGTACGGTCCAGGATGCCCTCAGTCTTCCTCCACGCTATGATTGCAGTCATTCGCAACTCTTGGTGCCCACATTTTAAAACATCCATCCTTCATCTCTTTTCGAATAACCTCTGTTTTCCAAGAATATACCAAATTATTTTATATGTTGTAATAAAGAATTAAGCTATATTTCCTTAATACTAATATCAAAATAGCAGAGACTTTCTGTGGATTTAATACTCCTGTGTGTCTGTGGGGTGTAGGTGTGGGTAGGTGTATATGTTTGGTTGGATTTTTGTTGTTTAAGACAGAATCTAATCAGAATAGCATCAACCTCTCTATATAGGTAAGGCACACCTTGAATTCCTAACCTTCCTGCCTTCACTTCTGAAGTCTTGTGAGTACAGACATATAGCACCATATCTAACTCTCTTAAACAGTAATGCAAAAATATCAACAATGTAAATTCATGTTGGAGAAGAGAAAGATTTTGCTCTGGTTCACCTGATAGGTCTCCATTTCCTAGTCTTGTGTCAAGTGAGAGTCAAAAACACTTCTCTCAGCCTCTCCTCGTGTGTACATACCCTGTCCCAAGACCATGGTCAAGTTTCTCACCGCAATACCTCAATATCATGATAACAACTTGTTTGAGTTATGGTTACTCTTGCTGTGATGAAACACCATGACCAAATCAACTTAGGAAGGAAAGGGTTTATTTGACTTTCACTTTCATACCACAGTTCATCAAAGAAAATTAGAACAGGCCTACAAACAGGTAAAGAACTTGGAGGAAACACCTGATGCAGAGGCCATGGAGGATTGCTGCTTTCTGACTTGCTCCTCATGGATTGCTCAGGCTGCTTTAATCTAGAACCCAGGGCCACCATCCCAAGGATGACACCCTCCCCACACATACCTACTAGAAATTAAGAAACTATCTTACAGTTTGGTCTTATGGAGGCATTTTCTCAATTGAGGTTCCCTCCTTTCATATAACTCTAGCTTGTGTCAAGTTGACATAAAACTAACCAACACAGATCCCTTTGAATAGCATGGACATTATAGCAGCATTAATGAATCTCAATTAGGATCACAAGCTCAATTGATATTTCTTTTCTGTTTCCATGCACTTCATCAATGTATTACAGTTTTCTATGTATAGGTCTTTACATCATGCTCATTGTAAATCATCATCTTAATTTTATTTCAATTTTTAAATTGAGCTGTTCCCTTGATATCTTTCTCAAGTAGTTATTTTAAGAAATGTTAACAATTTTTCTGTAAACTTGAAAATGAATATTTGTTTGTTTTTATTTCTTTCTCTTGTTTGGTTGTTCTAATACTTCTTTGGTGTAAGTAGGCATCCTTGTCTCACATCATATCTTGGATCAAATTAGAGGAAATCTTTCAGGGTTTTTTTTTCTGGCATATTAACCATAGTCGTGTATGATGTATGTGTATGAAAAGATTTTGAACTTTACCTAATTCTTTCACTCTGCCTGCTGAGATGTTTTTGTATCTTTCTTTCATTCTGTTAATGTGATCTACCATTTATACATTTGCATATGTTAATTCATCTTATGGTGATAGATCCTCCTAGTGTGAATTAAATTTACCTTACTGATATTTTGTTGAAAATTTTTGCATCTATGCTCATCCTTCCTATCCACTGAATTTTGTTTCTTATGAAGAGTAAATCCATTTTGGAAGTCAGTTATATTTATCACTGTACCATCACTGCCTATAATACTTCAGTATTTCCATTTTGAATGAATTTTGAGTTTCACAGTTTCTTAAATTGTTGTTGATCCATGGGGCTTGAAATATACAATTGTATATCAAAAGAATCCAAATTTAATGTTTTAGCACTAAGGATAGAACCTATTGCCTTGCATATCAAGCAAATTCTTGATATGTGGGCTTAATTAACAACACAAGAAGTCAATTTTCAAAGTGCAACTTTGGTGGCTGTATAGCCATTATGAAAATGCAAACACTTTTCTATGCTTTTGTGCTCTGTGGAAACTTGCATGACAGGATGCTGTAACCTTGCTCCTGACTGCACAGCTGCCTACTGTTGTCATTCCTTAGAAGGCAACTTGTCCCATGCTTTGGGCTCACTGTGTTCTGAGATGCTCATTTTGTGTTCTAAACCTATAATTTTCCTAGTTCAACTTTCCAAAATTCTCAGTGAATTACACATACAACCTAACAAAAGAGAATTTGTATGAAAATGTCTTGTTTGATTTATTTCTTTAAAAAGTCTCAGTATTTTTTCTCTTTATACTAATATTAAAGAGGTCTTCCGGTGCTGAGGGAGCTGTTGTTATCTTATTAAGAGTGAGAGGGATGTCATGGCTTTGCAGTTGAAGTGTCTGTTTCATGAGCAAGAGAAATAAGTTTGACACCCAGTTAAACGTTGTGCAGGCATGGTTGTCACCTATAATTCGGGCATGTGAAGTAGAGGCATAGTATAAACAAAGCAAAGTGACCAGTAAGACTAGTTGTATCAGCTATCCTGGGTTTAGTTGAAGGACTCTGCCTTATTGAATAAAGTAGAAAAGAAGTCAAAATCTACATATCAACCTCAAACTATGTAATGCATTCACATACATGTACACATATACCCACAACATATCATTCACAACTGTAGAGACACACATACATGCATGCACATCACATATATACACATAAAAAAGGTCAATATTTAAATTTGTTTTCCTTGTTTGCTTCTATTAGAACTTTTATGTATTTATTACTATTTAGAATAATTATGGTTAATAAAAACTTATTTATTCATTCTGCTTAAGATCTTTTCCATCAAAGTCCTAGCATTACTAAAATCTAAATGCCAAAATTAAGTAACACACAAACTTGTGTTTACTTCTCATAATTTCTCATAACTATAGCCAAAGGTCTCAAAACACGTACAATTAGTTAAAGTTACTTTCTTAAATATGATACTTAAGACTCAGTGTTGTAGGGGGCCATTTGTTAGTTCCTGGTTGCTAAGAACCAAAATAATCACTCAGAAATTGTATTAATTGAAATGCTGTTTGGCCAATAGCTTAAGCATATTTCGGGATAACTCATATCTTAAATTAACCTATTTCTATTATTTTATATTTTACCATAAGGTTTGTGGCTTACTGTCAAGGTTCCAGGTGTCAGCTTGCGTCATTGTCCTCTGGTGGCTTCATGGTTGCTCCTTAACTACTCTGCCTACTCTCTCTCTCTCTGCCTCTCTCTCTCTCTCTCTCTCTCTCTCTCTCTATATATATATATATATATATATTTATATCTTCAAGCCTGGCTATATTCTGTTAAGCCATTAACTGAAACCAACTTGCTTATTTATTAACCAATAAAAGCAACCTATATACAGAAGGACTTTCTTCACCAACTCAGTTTTTAGATTAAGCTACCAAACACTTTAGAGTTTTGACCTCCCACTTACTGCTAATGCATAGTAGAGAAAGCCTGCCTTTGAGAGTTCATCAATTAGTGTGAATGCTAGCATTCTGTATCTGTGTTACTTCATGTAAGTAGCTAAACTTCTTATTTACTTTCAGATTTCTTTCTTGAACAAAGCAAGGATAATAATATCTTCATTGTCAGCATTATTCCAAAATTAAAAAAGATTCTATGAAAAAAAAATTAAAAAAAAGATTCTACGCATTAAGTACCTACCACTGTACTTAGCAAACAATTGTGCAATAAATACTAAATTTTTTTTCATTTAGTTACTCTATGACAGTTTATATATTTTGATTGCTTCTTTGGGACTCTTGTTTCTCTTGACTAAGGTTATGTTAAGCATAAAGGATAAGAATTTTATGTTTTTGACTCGCGGAAGTTGCTTAAATTCATAGTTTTTGCACATTATGTGCAGGGCATAACAAGAACACAGAAGCAATTAATCCACATAAATCTCCCTAAGCAGTATACTTAGGAGACACATGTTCCCATTCATCCTAGCAAATAGGGTAACTCATTGACACTATTTGTCCAGCTGCCGACACTCATAACTCATAGTTCAGCAATTCTGCTTCTGGTCCTCACCCACCATAGTTATCCACATATGCACAAGGGACTTCCAAAATAATGTTTAGCTGTGGTTTACAGAATGAAAGTGTACATTTCTCTTTCTAGTCAAATGGGTAGGTTGTAGTGTGCTTGCAAAATAATAGTGAAAATGCACTAATATCTTAATGTTAAAAGAGATGAATTTATCAGGTATTAAAATTAATAAAAAATCATCTAAGCAGAAATATGTATATGTTGTAGCATGAGATCATTAATTAAACGGAATAGTACAACATAGACATATAATAAAGATACCTAGTTGTCCATGAGTCATAATGATTGTCATAATTTCCCATGCTATGGACCAAGAAATGGCCTGTGTATGGGCAAGCAAACACTCTACTACTGAGCTAGTTACCTCCTTAACATAATAAATGACTTGCAGCAAGTGTTGAGTTCTTTTTGAAGGGAAGTTAAAATTATGATTATAAATTACTAATCTATTTGCAGCTAGAACTAAGTTACATATTTTTACTTTTTTGTCTGTGTTGAAAAATAAGGTAATGTCATATGTTTCTAAATATACTGCAATTAGAAGCCTTTCAAACTTTCTAGTTGTTTCTGTTCACATATGTGCATCACTATATCAACATTTAAAACCATCTTTAAATATGTTGTTGTTCATTTGATATTATACATTCTCAAGTTTGAAATAATTTTTCAGCAATATTGCTGTGTTGAATTTGAGAAAACATGTCCAATTTTCATACCCCACAAGCTGTCTTGTATATTTTCATCTGAATTACTTAACTGCTGGAGATTTTACCCAGGAGCGGCACAATGTAGGCATGAGCTTAAATATTTGACCGATTGAGTGACGACTGACATATTGCAAATGATGAGGAAATGAAGAGAGAGTTTTAAAGCGATGAAATTTACTTTAATTTTCATGTCAGTCTTCATTCCACAGCAATCTTGCCTTTGAGGATATATGTCCCCAGATAATTCTCTTCCTAGTTTTGCTGGATCATGGAAACTAGTCTTGAACTCTTAGCAAGATTTTCCTCACATGCATCAGTCTCCTTCACAACTGGAGACAAAATACAGTATCTCATGTTTTTCTGTCTGTTCTTATAATACAGTGGACAGAAATCAAAAGTAAGTGGTATTTTCCCCACTACATGAAGCTGACGATCTTCTCCAGCATTGAACAATGGCTGGGTAGCCACTAATCTAAGTCATTCCTAATCCTATGTATCAGATAATAACATCAGACCATCATGAATGTCCCCATTTCCGATGCCTCTTGCCAACCACTGGTAGTCAAGATTTATCTCTCTGCTGAGTATAAATTGCATTTACCTTAGTAATTATAACAATAGCATTTATGTTTACCAGTTTATAATCATAGATACTGCACACAAAACACAGATAGAGCAATGCATAGGATGTGATTATGTGAAGAGATGTGGGTCACTCTTCACTGTCCCATTTTAGTAGTTATTCCAGGTTACACACTCACATCTGAATATTTGGATCCAGAAAACACATAGTATTTGTCTTTCTAGGTATGGGTTATCTCACTCAGTATAATATCTGCTAATTCCATCAATTTTCCTGCAGATTTCATTATTTCAGTTTTTTTTACAGCTGAGTATAAATCCATTGAATATACAGATCACATTTTCATTTGCTATAAACCAATTGAAGACATTCAGATTGCTTCCACTCACAAATACAGTAATAAAAATTTGACTGAGTAGATTTCTATGGAGCAGGATATAGAGTTCTTTGGGCACATAACCAAAAACAAAACATTTCAAGAATGTTCCAAATTGTTTTCTGGAGTGACTGCCTAGTCTGCAATCCCACCAAAATTGAAAGAGTTTAATTTTCCCTTCCCTTCTTCCATGTACTCATCAGCATATGGCTTCAATTTTTTTCTTGATTTTAACCATTCTGACTGGGGTAATATGAAACCTCAAAGTAGTTTTAATTTGCATTCACTAACTGCCACGGATATTTAAAACAAATGTTTGAGTATAGCAAGTAGCCCTCTTAGGCATTGTTCTATTGCTGTGAAGAAGCACCATGAGAACAGAAACTCTTAAAAAAGAAAGCATTTTAACTGGGGGCAAGCTTACAGTTTCAAGGCTCAGTTCATGATCATCATGGTGAGATGGCCATGGCCACAGGCAAGGTATTGGAGCAGTAGATGAGAGCTATGTCCTTATCCACAGGAAGCAGACAGAGAGAGACTGGTCTTGGCAGAGGCCTTTGTAGCCTCAACACCCACCCCAAAGTGGTGGGTCAGCAAGGTCACAAATGATCTTTGTAATCCTTCCATTAGATCAGTCCCACTGTCTCCGTGGGAGGATTCACCCCTCACGGTCCTGACTTCCTTGCTCATGTTCTCACTCCTTCTACTCTTCATTTGGGCCTTGGGAGCTCAGTCCAGTGCTCCAATGTTGGTCTCTGTCTCCATCTCCATCCATCGCCAGATGAAGATTTATAATCCTCTTTTTGGGTCTGGGTTATCTCACTCAGTAAAGTGTTTTCTGTTTCCATCCATTTGCATGCAAAATTCAAGATGTCATTGTTTTTTACCACTGAGTAGAACTTTAAAGTGTATATATGCCACACCTTCCTTATCCATTCTTCTATTGAGGGGCATCTAGGTTGTTTCCAGGTTCTGGCTATTACAAATAGTGCTGCTATGAACATAGTTGAGCAAACGCTTTTGTTGTATGATTGGGCATCTCTTGGGTATATTCCCAAGAGTGGAATTGCTGGATCCTGAGGTAGGTTGATTCCCAGTTTCCTGAGAAACCGCCACACTGATTTCCAAAGTGGTTGCAAAAGTTTGCATTCCTACCAACAATGGATGAGTGTTCCCCTTACTCCACATCCTCTCCAGCATAGGCAATCATTGGTGTTTTTGATTTTGGCCATTCTGACAGGTGTAAGATGGAATCTCAAAGTTGTTTTGACCTTCCAACGAGTTCCACTCCCTGATGACTCAGTACTAAAATAAATGAGTCTATGGCACCATTCTTACTCAATCACCATAGTAACTGCTAGTGACCCCTTCTGTGTTACCCATCAGCTCTCCTGAGAGGAATGAAAAATGAGCTGACTAGTAGTCTGCTGTGTGAGCTGTACTTGCAAGGACTATGCTGAGCTCTAAGTAGAACAGACATGGTTGAAGATAAGTCAACATAGTGCTTGCCCTCAAGAAACAAACAGGCACCATTCCTGGGTGAAGTGTGAAGTGTTTCCATCTCACATTTGCATCACTAACTCATTCCTACCCCTTTTGTTTTTTCAGTATTTTTTTCAGTTAATATGCATTTGACTTTGATGTGAGTGCAAACAGACGCTTTTTGCCAGTATAGGTTAATGCAGCAAACTGAACTGCTGATTCTAGGTCAACAAAAATTAGCACCTCACACATGAAAATTGCTCTTTGTTCTTACACATGCTGCTGAATCCAATTGCTCTCATTGTCATTAATTTTAACAGAATAGAGTTCTAGCAGGTTTAACCTACAATATCTGATGCCAGGAACATTAGCAATGATGCTCAACCTTCCACTGTGAAACAACAGAAAAATCATGCACAGGTCTTAACATAGGAAAGCTTAGTAAATACATTGTGTTGACTTCTTTTTATAGTCTTCTCAATTCCAGCTAGGGACCAGAATTTTACTCAAAAAAAAAAAAATGAATGGAAAGCAATGACTGCTTTCAGAGGGTATGGCTCCTCCTGGACAGAATGTTCTCAAGCATCCTGCTGAGCTAGTTTTGCTTGGCACCAGAGCTGGCCCAGAGAATTGCATTCAGAGATTCTGAGCCTTGCATGAGTAGCTCAGTGGCCAGGTCCCTTATATTTCACAATATCTCATTGGATCCCTTGACTGAACAGTCAACTACTGAACCACACCTGGGTCAAGGAAGAAATTAAGAAAGAAATTAAAGTTTTCCTTGAATTTAATGAAAATAAAGAGACAACATACTCAAACCTATGGTACACGATGAAAGCAGTGCTAAGAGGAAAGTTCATAGCACTAAGTGCCCACTTAAAGAAAATGGAGAATGCATACATTGGGGACTTAACAACACACCTGAAAGCTCTAGAAAAAAAAGAAGCAGACGCGCCCAGGAGAAGTAGAAGACTGGAAATAATAAAACTGAGGGCAGAAATCAACAAAATAGAAACAAAGAAAACAGTCCAAAGAATCAATGAAACAAAAAGCTGGTTCTTGGAGAAAATCAACAAGATCGACAAACACCTATCCAAACTAATTAAACGACAGAGAGAACACGCAAATAAATAAGATCAGAAATGAAAAGGGGGACATAACCACAGACACAGAGGAAATTCAGAGAATCATTAGATCTTACTACAAAAGCCTGTATGCCACAAAACTGGAAAATGCAAAAGAAATGGACATATTTTTTAGATAAGTACCATATACCAAAGCTAAACCAAGACCAGGTGAATGATCTAAATAGACCTGTTAGTCGCGAAGAACTAGAAACTGTTATCAAAAATCTCCCTTCCACATTGGATCTTTTAAATACGTGGAACAACTAAGAAGAACACCATGTAGATCACATTTACTGAAGAAAATTGAATACAATCAAGTGTTTAGGGATTTGTGGAAATATTTCACCTTTTTGAAAATGCTTTCAGCCTTTGAGGTTGACAGTCTATGCAGTAATATAGTGGTGACTTAAAATATGATGGTCACCGAAATACTCTGATTTTGATAGCATGCTTTGAAATCATGAAATCCAATTGGCCACAAAGATCAAGGACTCATCATCATGGGAAACACACATGGATGAGTTTAGAATATGTTAGAGCACCGTCATCAACCCAAAGTTGGCAATTTTTAACATTACTCAACACAGTTTCTTGTTTTCATTGTTACATAAATTAGTTTGGACTATAGCTATAGCAAGTATATTATTAAATACATTTGGTAATTGTAAGAAATTTGAAGAGTAGTCTCTAACTCCCTGATAGGTGGCAAACACACCCTGAAATCCCTTTACAGAGTGCACACATATATCTGGATTTTAAGATAAAGGCACAATCTACTTATAGTTTTTAACATTTTTCAGCAAAATAAAATTTGTGAATTTTATATATTTTATCTGTACTGTTCAGGAGGCTGAAGCTGCAATTGGATTAAAAAGGCAGAAATGTGGGAGACGGCATATCTAACAGTTAGTGATATGGCCTTTATTAGTGCACGTGTCCTCTCTGAGCCTGACTCTCATGGTAGAAAAAGAATATGTAACCTCACAGCACCGTTAGGTAACAGATGTAAAAGAGGGGTGAGAGGGAAATGCAATTATTTCTTTACCTGGGCAGTTACATATTTAAAATGAAGGGAATGGGGGAAAATAGTAACTTTCACATTATTTTGTGGTTAGTCCAACAACGGAAATATTCCCTCTGAATATTTCACACAGACATTGAATATTAAGCACAGTGTGGCATTCTTCTGCCTCCCATGTGCAGGGAAGACAAGATGCAGTCCTGTCATCATATTTCCTCTTTGATACAATCAAAATAATGGGTCCTTTCTGCAGGCTCTGCCTATTGCAGTATAGAGCTCAGTGTTTCAAAAATGCAAAATGAAAACCATCCCTCCACTGGTATCTACTTGGTTAGCTGTTTTATCAAAGGTGCTTTGAGCTACAAAGTTGATCTGTTGTATCTCAAGTCCATTTTTATTTTTTGTTTTCTTAATATGTAAAATCTCAGAGACATGGAGCAACAATTTATTTAAAAGAACTAAATATTTAAGAAGTTATCTATAAACGTTTAATACATTAGTCACAATTTAATGGGATTTGATATGGTTAAATTAATCCTAGTAGAACTGTTAGAAATTAGAACGTTTGCTTTGTGGAACGCTGTTAGCTCTTCCTTGTAGTAAGATCCTCATGGCCTACATATTCATATTGATGCATGCAAGCTACAGAACCGAGAAGGTTGCTGCAAGAACTTTCTTCAAACATTAAGACTAAGTCTCTCTGAGTTCAAGGCCAGCCTCATCTTCATACTGAGAACCAAGACAGCTAGAGCTATGTAGTAAAACTTTGTCTCAAAACAAAACAAAACAAAACAAAACAAAAACAAATAAATAAAACATTAAGCCTAGCATACATTTTGGAAGCAGATGCTATTTTTAAGAATGATATCATTTTAAAGCTGAGACTTTTAATTAGGTGATTTTTTTTTATACCAGAAGCAAAGTTAACAGGTTGAATGAAATTTTACTTAAGGCACCTTTTGCCATTTTTAGTAGGTGATTAGTCATTTTCCCCTTCCTGAGAGTGTTTGACTGAAATTCAAAGGATGAATCATAATTTCAGGCTGTTGCTTACCTCATCCCAACCAAAAGAAGAGCCTGGAAATCATCTCAACAAATCCAAAAACTAATGCCTTAAGGAATTTGACAGAAGTATTTAGCAAACTGAAAATTACAGCTATCTGTCACGTTAACTTTTCAAGACATGTAGGCTGCTGAAATATACACATACTATTTATAAAGATGTATCCAATTTAGAGGATCTCCTTGAATATATGCAAACACGCCTGCCCCAGTAAGGAGTGAACTCCACTTGGGCTTAATTTGTATTAAAGACATGAGCTCACCAGTTATCAGAAATATAAGGAGTAGACAAGGTCATTTCCAAGAAGTCATGACATTATATGTGGTTCAGTTAATATCCCTTACATTTTTGTGCATATTTGTTCTCCAAAATACAAGTATTTATACATATATATTCAATTGTATTTATGAATATATGAACACACACATATATTAAAGAATGTAAGCAGGGTGTGGTTGTAGTAGTACAGGCCTTCAATTCTAACACTCAGGATGCAGAGATAGCTTTTAGGCTACCCAGGCCTGTATAGTGAGATTCTGTCTAAAAGGTAGAAAGAAAGAAATGGCAAAGATATTTTTTTTGTTTAGATGATAAATAGTCAGCCAAAAAAATAACCTGAAATAATTGTATATTAAGCATATGAAATTATTCACTAATGAAGATTTTTGGTCAACAATGATTCCTGGCTTCTTTGAGCCTCTGTATTCCCCTAGTTGTTGCTAGGCCTTCTTATTCCCCAGGGAAAGGTGAGTACGTATCCGCCCATTCCACAGTCCTACAATGCAGGATGCTCATTCTGTCCACCCAAGATATACGACAGTCAGATGCGATAGGGAGTCTAATCTAGCATGAGCTAAGTTTATTATTGTGAGCGTCAGCTTATATAGCTTAAGTGACATGGTGTGATGTGAGGGTACCCCCATCCAATGAGAGGCAGCCAAACCCACCCTCTGGCTAGAGGGGCATCTGCCTAATTTTTGCTGTCTATTCCTCATCAGACTTGAGTCAGGCTTTTTTCTGTTCTATAGGCCTCGAGGTACAGACCCTGAGATAATTTTGGCCCAACAAATGTTAATTTGGATAAGAACTTTAAATGTTAGGAAAGAACCACGTATAAGTAAAAAGTTGGGTTGTTCTCACCATTTTTCAGTCCTAGTACTGTTTATTTCTTAACAATATGAATGGGTGGAAGTCAATGCCATAAGATTCACTGATCTGTACTACTACAGGGAAAGAAGAATGCAGTAATTACCCAAAAGCAGTTTAAAAACGAGAGCACAAACAGCTGATGAATCGCTTGTGTGCCGTAATAATGACTTAAGAAGTCGTGGTGGAAAGGTCTTAAAGATAGAGCCCAGGAGCACACTTAAAGGTTCAAGGAATGGGGGAAAACTGAAAGAAAGACTGAAAATACCAAACTTTTCTTTTGTCTGTATGTTTGTTGTCAGAATGTATTTGAGTTTGCCTGTTTTATATTTTAAACAAAAGTGTCTGATTCAAGGACCTGCATTATGGTGAAAGAAGCTTTCCATTTCTGAAGTTAATGACCCTTTGTGTGGATATATTAAAAATGAATATATTAAATATATCCATAAATACATATTGTGAATACATCATATATATAATGAATATATATCATGAAAATACATACATGAATAGTCATGTCACTTGGTAAACGTCTTCATTTTTATCTGCAATATCATAGTAGGTACTGTGGATAAAGTGATGGGCAGTATTATAGGGTTTCCTCTTCTAAAGATACTTACAGTCCATTCAGGAGAAACAGGTAAGTTCTCTCAGGACTAAGTTCTGAGGTTGCCTTTTCACTGTTTTGTTTACCTTTGTCCCTATGGCTTTGCCATGAATACTCACAGATTGTGCTGGAAGCACTCCACTTCCCTCTAATAGCACACAACTGCTTTGGAAAAGGCTTACAGTTTCATTCAAAGAATCCAGATAACATTTCTGTATATTCATTTCTGTGCTTCTGTGTGTCTGAGGGGCTGGGCTCATGCCATGGGGTACATGCAGGAGTCAGAGGACTGCTTTTGGAAGGTCAGGTTCTCTTTCAACCATATGGGTTCTGGGAACCATCTTGGTGGTCGGTGGTTTTATCAACTGAGCCATCTCATCAGCCCCCATTTATGTGGTTTATATGTTTCCATAGTTCTTATTGTCCTCTTACACTGACCAAATAAATGGACCTCATTCCTTAAGACTAATAAGAACACATTGCAAATCCTGACCGTTGTTTAAAATTAGCAAACCTCTTAATCTGAGAATATGTATCCATGTTCTTTGATTTTCTGACATTGGTCATGACATGTCTCAGCTTCCCCATGTGCAGAGTAAAGATTAAAGAGACTTGCTTAAAGATTTAATGAAAAAATTTAATGAGATACATTTAGAAAACACATTACAGAGGTCCTAGGGTATTGTCAACACCCAAAATGTAAACTCTTGTCAATATTTCTGTGAGTTTGTAGTGCTAGTAACTTCTATCAAAAAAAAAATGCATCTAAAGGTAGATTTTAAAATGTACTCTTATCTCTTCACAGTTATAAATTCATGTTGTTTTTTATATGTATATTTATATATCCAGGAGTAATAAAGTAATGACCATGCATGCATATATTTAGACAATGTACTCTTTCCTGAACAAGTTATTCTTTCAGACTGTACATGATCTGTATACTGGTTTCTCAATCAGTTTCTCGAGTTTTCATGTCTAAGAACTGAAATTTCTTTCTTTCTGTCTCCCCATCCCAAACAGCTTCCAGGTTCCCCACTTTGATCCATATCATTGCATCCTAACACAGTCAATTTTAATGTCCAGCATCTTTGGATTTATAAAACATTTCCAATAAATACACTTTGTGAAGGAAACTATGTAAGCTGAGAACTAGGAACTGAGAGATATGTTGAGCATTGTCCATTTTGAATAATATTATGTAGTAAATTTACATACACTTTATATGCATGGTATACATGTGTGGTTTAGCAATCTGAGGCACAGAGCAGTGAAGTGGTTTATATAAAGTTATTCAGCTTTTAATTATTAAAAGGATTTATTTATTTTATTATTAAAGTACTACTTGCTCAAGGCATTGTTATAGATATCAAATTATAGAAGTAAACCAAAACCACCAAATAAATATCACTCTCTGGTATCAGGAACAGACACTGCAACAAAAATAAGAATCCATGTGCTTTACTTCAGAGGTGCTGTCAGGAAACTTAGAGAAAATGAGGATGCGAGAGAAAAGGCCAGAGAGAGTGTAACCTAAACACCTATAAAGAATGATAAGTAAGGGCTTCTCATTATGAGGAATTCACAGAAAGGATCTTTTACTCTTAAATATAAATTTGGGACTTGTTCTGGGAGATTCTTTACTACTGTTATGTGTGAGTGTGCGCGTATGCATACTATTCACGGTGCACAGAAACTTTGTGGTTCTCAAGCTTGGAAACCTGAGACTGCCTAGCATATGGGCAGTGTAGTAAGTGATTCGAACTGTGCTCTCAGTGGCAGGATTGCAGACAGGTGTTGGAGGCCAGAGAGCAATGTGTGCTGTTCTACTTCATAGCGTTGTTTAACTTACTGTAGAGACAGGCGATCACACGGAAATTGGTGCTCACTGTGTTCACTAGACTGCCTGGCCACCAAGCACAGGAGTTTGTCCCCCTTCTCCTTGCCAGAGATGGGATTACATGGAAGTATCCCCCAATTTGTCCTGTGGGTGATGGGATATGAGCTCAGGACATGGGTGAATATTGCTGACAGAGCTCGTCTCCCTCCCCACTCCTTGCTAGGACTGTGTACCAACTGATACTCAGATACATTTTCAATCCTAAGAAACCAATAGCTTTCCTCAGTACAGAATCTGACTATTATTAGAAATAGTTACAGAGGTCTTCACTTTTTCCTTTAAATTATGTTAGTTTTTAAAATTCTTACCTGTGCTTTATACTGCCTCATCTGTAGCTGCTATAGAAATCTACTGTATGTATACATGTATAATATTTCACATACATAACCTGAATTTACAGCTGAATTATAAAATGACATATTAATGTAACCAGTTAAGTAGATCATATGTGTTACAAAAAAAATACGGATATGATTTGAGAAATAATATTCAGCGATAGTACTTCTCTACAGCTCTTTAGGCTGGAAATCTTTGTTAATGGCAATACTAATGCCAATACCATAAAATAGTTCTCAGCACTTTTATTTTTTTAAAGGGCAAAATCTCCTCAAACTCAGGGAGTTTTTTATAAAGTAACCATCATTTTTATGTGTAGTAAACAGAATGAGATTCATGGTTAGGTATAAACTGGGCAACCTAATTCATGCACATGAAAAATAAGATTCATTTTTGATTTCCAAGTTCAGAAAAAGTTGAGAGTTTGTATAACTAACTGGACTTTAGGGACTTGTGATGTAAAGGACACTTTCAGCAATCTTAGGTAAAACATCATGCTAGTAGCTATGCAACTGTCTTCTCTGAGTCCAAGAGACTGTGTTGCCCCACCCCCTATCTCGAAAGCCCTAGTATCTGTTTCTACCAGAAGATAAAGTGGAGATGCCTAATGCCAAAACCTCTACTGAATGACGCTGACATGGAATTGGCCAGGCTTAAGTGCAGTTTTCTCTGTGTTTACGCTTCATCAAGCAGGAGACAAGTTGAACTGTAGATATGTTTAAAGGTAGAAAAAGAGACTACAGGCTCAAAATCTTGTTTCGTTGCTGTCTTTGGGAGTGACATATAACCTTCCTGAATGTTCTGGAAGCCTATATTAAATATAAATGTGAGTCAAGTATTCTGAAAAATAATCAGTCCTTAAGAAAGTAATTCTTAAGACAAAATTGACTAACATCTTGAATATTAAAAGAAGTTTGAATATTTTTTAGTCAGATTTAATTTTTCCAGGGCCATTGAAAAATGTTTAATTCAAAGTCTAAATTGTTAGTTTATTTTAACAACTATAAAATTCTGTATGGTCATCTATATTACAAACTGGAATTCACTTTCCCAGAAGACGTTTTATCTTTTGTCGATTATTTTCTCATACTACTATCTAAAATGTATTCCTAAATCAGATTATTTGATGTGTAGTTACATTTTCTAATAGTTAATTCCCATTTGTTATTTACCAAATATTTAGAAATTTAAAGTAAATCATGAAGTGATCCTATGGTTCTTCAGCTCAAATTAACAAAATCAAAATGACCATTTCTGGACATTTCTGTATTAACATTTCTCTAATATGTGAATGTGTGTTTAAATGCATTCACACACATGGGTCTGAGACATTTGAACCAAGTTGTTTACACTCTCTTTGGTACTGTAACATTCTTCCAAAAGTTCCACTAATTCCTAAATACTGCCATTTATAAAATTATTTTCCTACCGAGCAGTACTTTGCTTTATACAGTAGCTAGCATGTCAGTGCAGACAATTAAAAGTAAACATCTCACAGGATTTTATGAGGGTCCTATATTAGCGGAAGTTTGTTGTTGTTTTTATTGTCTTTCTCAGGGATTTTGCTGTACTGGGGAATCACCCCAAAGTTTTCTGCATGCTAGGTAAGTACTCCTCTGCAGAACTACATTTTCCTCTTGCAAATTTTATTTTAAGTGGCTTCATGGAGTAATTTTTACCTCCATGTTATTTTTACATTTTTGCAAGGGGGGATATTGCTGTCCCTGATGGAGACTGGATTCAACAAGGATACCACTTGCCAGGGTAGGGGCATGGGGATTAGAAAAGTTAGTAAATAGTACAAAGATGCAAATGAAAATAATACAACAGAGGCATCGGAGAGTACCAGGAGGGAGTTCAAGTGAATACTGAAATTCACCCATGTTTAATTTTCCATACACTTTTCTACCCCAATACTACCGGGGAAGAAGACCAATGACTGCCTTAGCATGAAACAAAGGACCACTTGCTTCAATTCCTTGAGCCACCAAGCCTTTAATTCACAAGAAAGGCATTCTGTTGTTTAGGCAGAGAACTCACCCTAAACCAAGTATCCTGAAGGCAGCCACTCCCTAGGTCAAACCTCCTATTTCAATAGGAGGAGCAGAAGCACACCAGAATTCTCTGACCTTTGGTCAAGGTGGAGTGGATCTACCTGTAAGGGTCCTCTTAAAGTCCAAAACACAAAACAACCACACCCCAGATGGGTGTGTGGCCACATTTGCCAACAACTTTGAACAAGCTAAAACTCTCTGACCTTCAGACAAGGTGGAAGTAAGTTCACATTTCTGGGCCTCCATACTTATCTGTTGTAAATCTTTGATAATGTTTCTAAACAATGTTTATTTTGTTGCACATTCTAGTGAGCTATTAACCTTTATGATTATCATCTTGTACTTGGCTTGCTCTCTTGAGGAGTTCTTTTATTTTCTAGAAAGAAAATTCCTTTTATTTTCTTCTTTTAGCATTTACCGGCTTTCATATTTTCCATGTATTTCTCTTACACTTCCAGTCCAGCAATTTTGGAAGTGTATACTGCTATAATATTAGGGTCTCAATGTTAGTCCTATTATAGTTTTCATCTTGTGCTAGGTTGTGTTGATGTTTTCACAGATAATATGTAAATAGAATTTGAAATCTTCCAAGTGAAGGAAATGGATACCTATTCATTATGGAAGCTCCATCTGCTTAGTCACAAGGATATCATAATCACCACTATGTGTGAATTCTGTTGATTGATGGATGAGTAAGGGCTATTCGTGCATGCAGAGATGGTTCAGATTAATATCTGTGGCTTCTTTCCTAGTCCTTAATAGATTCTCCATTTCTCTGTATCTAGTGTACATTTCTACTTCTTTGATAAACACAACCATATTCTCATCTCTTTAGGGCCATAGTTTCTTAAACATGTTTTATATCTGGGGTAAACATTTATTTTTTTTCTACTTAGTCCATGTGAAATTAGATTAGTATTCCCAGGGAACTCTGGGGAAAACTAACACAAATTCACAGGAAAGCAGGTGCATAGGAATAGATGTAATGAAAAATTCAATTGATTGCTTCCTCAAGTGCGGCTCACGTGGCTCAGAGGTCTTAGTTCTCTGCCCCACAACAGCATTGATGCTCTTTCTAAGCCTCCCAACTCCCTTCACAGCCACTTGCTAGGGCCTAGCTACATGAAACTGTTTGCACGTTTGTCATGCTTAGCTTCCTCAATTGTTATTCAGAATGACTCACTTGGCTCACAACATTTGAAATATTTATGGTTTTAATGGACCACAACTGTGAACTTGGCTTTAGTCTAAGAACATTGATTTTTTTTTCAAATTCAATTTCAGAACACAGTCGTTGACAATTCATGAATCCAATAGGATAAAATCCTTTTAAGTAGGTTTAAAAAAATCTCTTTTTCATGAAGCAATCAGATAGAAAATATAATTTAATTAGCATGTTGAAATGAAACAAAAAATTATTTTTGTATAATCTTTAAGTTTGGAAATACATTTTTATAAAATTTGGCGCACAGTAAAAGAAACCCTAAAACTTATTTTACATCGTATGTCTTATGATTTTCCCGTATTCGATTTCTGAAACATTACCTTCAGTTCCTTCCACCTCTGCGTCTCCTCTGGTGAAGAGTTGGATGATGGGTTAAAGCGGAAGGGTATAGAAAAACTTGATCACACCCATGTTCCATGAATGGCAACAGCAATCTGTTGTTTTATGGCTTCCCACCATCCTTCTGCTGCCATTCGCCTTTGACACTGCTAAGTCTAAGACTTTCAGAATTTATCGTAGGAGCTACTACCACAGAAGATCTCTTTCCTTCTTTATTCCTTTACACAGGTCGTTTCTCTAACACAACTCAAGGGCCTAGCTCCTTAAAT
Source organism: Microtus oregoni (assembly GCF_018167655.1). NCBI lineage: Eukaryota > Metazoa > Chordata > Mammalia > Rodentia > Cricetidae > Microtus > Microtus oregoni. The sequence goes on from NW_024543069.1 coordinate 48,510,470, forward strand.
GGGCCCATTACTTTTTAAAGTTAAATTGTATCTGCACCTGCATTATCAGTTTGATCTGATAACTCACCAGATCACCTCACTAGGAGCCACTCAAACCGTTCAGTGTATGCATTTGCCCTTCCCCTATGTCCTTTCCTAGTCTAATTTCTATGCATGTCTTAAAACAGCATGGAAAGCAAAATCCTTCTTCCCAGCCTTCTTAAAACCCTCATTTCCTGTCACTCAGAATTATGGATATGCCTCTCATTTCTCATAACATTTAATTATTGTCTCTAAAACACACTATCCCAATTGCTTTTAGAATGCCAGAGTTCTCTGCAGTATAAACTGCAGTATTTCTGTCTCAGTATCCCCTGAGGTGGGAAACCGCATAGTCAATCTGTAGGTCTGGTCTCTTCCTGCCACCTGGTGTCAGGTGTCGACTCCATAACATGTACTAAACACCACTGGCAAAAAGAAAATATTCTATGGTTGTTTTAAAAAGTATGTTAGTTTGCTATGCTTATAGATTTTCTTTTCTAAGCCTTCCCTACCCATCCTTCCACCTCCAACCCATGTCCCAAAAACTTAATGAATTTCTGCACGTTCATCAAGAAGTGTTTCTTTCCTTGGGAAATGTTTGTTAAAAGCAAGTAGATTATTTATTCTGATATCATTCTATTCATTCAGAACATCCTGTGTTTTGTGTTGTTTTTAAGCTTTGCAGCTTTTGAGTATACCAATTAAAAAATTAAATCGCTATAACAAAATTTTGAAAACTAATCTACCATCATATCTTCGTTACTATTTCTTTACAAACAGAGCATGCTTTCTCCCTGAATTCTATTTTAAATAACCATCTTCTCTAACTTTGTAGTCCAATTTCTTTTTGTATGCCTCCACCATCTGTTGTGTGTCTCTTTCTCATGTAAACAGTTTTCCCTTGTATAGTAAGATATTTAATAAAAACGACTTACTAAAAAGAGCACTTCTTGGGTGGGAGGGACAGCTAAGTAAACAGAGCGTATACCATGCAGCCATAAGGGTCAGAATTCAACCCCTGGCACCCATGTACATGTATGATTATGCTAGCCATCTTGTCATCCCAATGCTCCAAAGGAGGAGGTATAGTATAATCTAAAGCCTGGGAATATCAGTTCAGGGTTCAACTGTGAGACCTTTCATCATTAATTAAAGAGAGGAGTTATCAAGGAACACTCCCAGGATTATACATAACAGCAGAATTTCATGTATAAAATTAAAGAATAAAAAGAACAATTTTTTTAAAAAATTGTAAGCAATGTAAAGATATGAATATATATATATATATATATATATATATATATATATATGTAGTTTGGGTAGTATGTTTCTTACCACTTTTTCACAGGCTATTAATGTGTTTAAAGCTACTTACAGTGTTGTCTCATTTAGGTCTCATGATACTTCTAATAACATTGGTATTAATACTCTTAACCTCATTTTTATACAAAAATGGAGATCCAGAAATATATGAGTAAGTGTGTCAGAATTAATTATTTGAGTGCAAGAGTTATGGATTCAAATATGTACTCTTAATTACTGCACTGTGAGCTCTTTGGTTATGATTCTCCATAAGGAAGTAGGATTGACAGCTGACCAGTTTCTGCCCTCTCAACAGTGGGGAAGGGATGATGATTTCCAGTCAAGACATCATTTGGACCTTTTTTAAGATACTGATCTCTTTTAAAAGAGTTTTGAATGAGGAAAACCCTGGCAGTCTTTTCCACCACCATTTCTATTTCATAAATTTCTCCTTTTAGATCAATGACAAGAGTGGAGCTAGGTGGCTGTTTAATGCTGAGCGAGCAATGGGTTCTGCAATGCTTTCCATACTTCTATTGAAGATGAGCTGTTCATTTTACACACTGATATTTCTTTCTTAGTGATCCGAAGAGAAGTGATTTTTGTGTGCTTCATTAACTAGACTCACGCATGAAGGAAACATCCATTTGGGAACGATGTCTGCCATCACAGGTAGCAGATTAGGGGCAAAGTAGAATTATAACTTTCCAGATTTGCTAATGTTTTCAGGCTGTTTGAGAGGTAGAATGATTGGCATCAATCATTTCCTTTTTAACATCCTATGACTTACATAGCTCCTTAAAGCCTCAGCTCATGATTAGGCAGAAGGAAAAGGAAAAGGAAGAGAAAAAGCATGTGGAAAAGCAAGGAAGACTTGTCAATCCTTTGACTGGAGATAAACAGTCAGGAATACCATTAATTTAAAAGTGTATGGTTAGCCCAATTACAGAGAGGAATTGCTATCACTGTGCTGCAAAAAGAACACATAGAATTGACGTGCAAAAGTAATACTCATCACATAGATGGGTTAAGAATTAAATTACCTGACTAAATTATATATTTATAATAAGCTATTCACATTGGCATTGGTTTTAGAAGAAATTAGGTAAATTATGATGGTTGGACCTGAGTTTACTAATGCATTCTGGGTGTCAACTCAGGTGGCCATGCAGGAGAATGCATGCCTACTTGGGGGTATTTTTCTGTTTAATTCCACCTTCTCAGCATCCCCATAGTCCACTTATTTTTCTATAGATTATCTCCTGTTTTCTCTTGTTTGGACATTTTCTCATTTATTTATTTAGTGATGGGAATTGGAGATACAGTAAGATGTGTGAAACTTATTAAATCTTCCTTTAGATTTAAGTATTGAAAATATTTGAAGATAAAAAAGTGTCATCTTTAAAGTCATGGAGAACTAAATGCACTGATAAAGAGGTAACTATTTTTTAGGTCCTTCATTTGATAAATGAAAGAAATGGGCTTGGCTTTAGAATGAAAGGAAGGTAGCCAGGCCTCCAAATATGAATGCATATAATCAATGACTTGAGTTCAGGGACCCATCATGTTCTTCTGGCTTCTTTGGAATATGGAATTTCTCTCTGTCTCTGTCTCTGTCTCTCTCTCTCTCTCTCTCTCTCTCTCTCTCTCTCACACACACACACACACACACACATTATATAGTACTGAATCCTTTTTTTTTGGCTCTCCCACTCTTCCATATGCCAGGCATCCTATCAATTACTACGTGGTCACTCACATGGACTTTTCTCTTAACTTTTGTTTGTGTGCATGTTTCACTTCTAGAGCTATACAGGAACAGCCTCTAATAAATGCTTTCTGGTCCTCTCCTTTTGGTAAAGACTACCTATCACACCTGACAACTGATAATAGCTGGTCAGCTGGTGAGTGTTGGATTAATCTGTCATGCTGTGAGTGGAACGATGGGGGCCATTCCTCATTCAATCCCATGAGAATATAGATGATTATAACAATTCTAGTTCACAAAAAAGAAAGTTTATGGTAATGCAATTTTCCTGGATTAACCCTTCTCAGATATGGAGACGGTGTCTGGGAAATAGGAAGTTCATTTCATTAAAATACAATAATGCATTAATTCAGAACGTACCATGAAAATTAATAGATTAAGAAAAATATAAACAGTTTTTCCACAATTACTTCTTAAAATAAATCATTCTTCGAGTGATAAAAACAATAAACTATCAACCTTAAGGTCACTGTTTTCATGTTTGAAATAAAGAAATGAAGCACAGAATGTGATGGCTAATGACGGCTGTCAGCTTGGTGGGATCTGAAGTCACTGAGAAGACACGCTTCTTGGCTCGTCTGTGAAGGGTTTTCTTTATGCTAACTGACATTGGGAAGTCTTTGCTGCGCTTGTGTGGAGAGCTAAACTGAATGCCAAGGCAGCCACCTGAGAAGCCACATTCATTTCTTTCTGATTCCGGGCTGAGTGCAATGTGATGATCTACTGAGCTTCCTGCCACCATTTCTTTCTCAGTGTTGCAGATCAACATTTCAAATTGTGAGCACAAATAAACCCTTCCTTCCTAAAAAAAAAACCACAAAACTATTCTAGTTCCCACCCTAGAAATCAACATTGTATCAACAATCTTCTAATGGTTTGTTTTCCACAAGGCACACATAGACTTTCATGCTTTTGAGCTTAACAACAAATTAGATAGAGAGAAAATAAATAGTATGGAAATTTTGAACACATATTAAAGCCAATGAAAGTTTAAAGATATCCAAGGAATAGCTATTGGTCATTTTTTGCTTAATGAACTCCATTTTCTCCTATAATAATTAATAAAACACAGGGTGGTGTTAGCGCATGCCTTTAATCCCACCGCTTAGGAGGTAGAGGCAGGTGTGTCTCAGTGAGTTAGAGGTCAGCCTAGAAAAACAAGTTCCAGGACAGTCATAACTGTTACACAAAGAAATCCTGTCTTGAAAAAAAAGATAATAATAATTAAACTACTGGCTGAAAAAATTTAGTATCTTAGCAGTATGTAAGTGATAGACAGCATGTAGTATAATTTTTACTTTATATTTGAAATTTTTACGAATTGCTAAAAAATTATAGAACTGTTGATGGGATTTTTTTTAATATTAAAAAGCCAAAACTTTGCTTAATTGAAGGAGGGACTTTTTCTAATTTTGTTTGGTGTCTGATTGGCTTTCTCTATTTTCAGTGTGTCTTATGAATAAGACAAACTATCAAAAGCAGAATTAAAGAAAACATGCTTATTACAAAATCAAGTTAAAATGGGAATTTTTTATTTTACTTTCTAGGACAGAATGTATACATCTACCGCATTTTCTTTTCTGAAACTATAAAAGATATTGCTGATGATAAAAATAAAACATAAACGATTTCATTTCAATGCATGTTGGAACATGTCTGTGAATGAAGCTGTGTGGGGAGAATTTTGAGAGCTTTTGAAAAAACTCAAAGTCAAAAGACAACAGTCCTGTGTCTGCTGTGCCTCCACATGATGGGTTGTTCTGGGACTGGGCTCTTGTCATTGCCCAGCTGCAATAGCAGGAGTGGGTTTACTGCAGAGTCCCCATCATCTCTGACTACTGACTGTTCTGTGCCCCTGACTCTACACAGCCTGAACTCGTGTGACCTTTGTTTATTTGAGCTCGCTTATTTCTCAAAATACCGTCAAATTATAAACTGCCTGATGCTCTGAATAAAGGCAGCTATTGCATGAGCCTTTAGTTCATTTTATTTTTAGGGTCTGCTTCCCAGGTTCATGCTGCCGATTAGAGTGGCAACAAATGAATAGTCTACAAGTAATGTTCTACTCTCAGACCGGCTCTGCCAGACGCCCAGAGAGAAGCGGGAGTTGCATGTCTCAGCCTTACTGTAGGCTTCTCCTCTCTCTTCCTTGACATCTGTACAGTATACCATTTGTTCTTGTTATTATAGTCATTAAATTGAATATGGGGACAATTCATTGTGGTTCTTCTTTGCTTTTCCGTGATGGCTAAATATATTGAGTATTTATCCTTTTTATCTTAGTTGGAATTGGATTCTGTCTATATGTCCTTTGAATTTTAGTTATCCTTCAAGGAAGTAGGCTTTATTTTGTCAATTGCATATACACATACACTTGAATTCCATTCAAAGTTTTTGTACCATGTGTGCCTCTGTTGAAACTTAAATGGCCTCATCACTTGTGATTGAGCTCCTTGTGATTGAGAGTTAACTGATGTTTGACATCTATGCTGTAGGTAATGTCCAAAGAACATGATTCTCTCTTTGCATTCATTTTGTCATGTCAGAATCAAGTTTTGGGAGCTGAATCCTACCAAATGGAGTCCATAGATGTTTTTAACGTTATCGCATATTTTGAAGAAAATTTGAACATTAAAGAAATTTTATTTGTAATAATAGTGTTGATTTAAATTTAAGTGTTGTACAATATCATAAGAAAGATATGTGTTAAAAATAATTAGAAATCAGTATACTATGTATCTAATTCAGAAGGCAAAAATCCAAGAACTAAGTATAAAGTACAATTTATAGATCAGACAAGTGGGGTGGCTCACCAGCTTGTGCATATGTCTAACAGCCTAAGTTAATCTCCAGTCCCACCATGTGGTAGTGAGGAAGGTATGTGAGTGTGCTTTGTGGAAGTCAACGCAGCTTGTGGAAGTTGCTTCTCTCTGTTCACTGTGTGAACTCTAGGCAATGAAATCAGAGTTTCAGGTTTGGTGTCAGGAGCCTTAAGTGTGGAAGCATGTCACTGGTCCTGCAGACTGGAAAAGATAAGGTGGTTCTTCATCTATAAAGATAGAGGAAAGTCATTCACTATTCAATACACAGAAAAAAAAATTCTCAAAGTTTACACCAATATTAATTAGAACAAGAATTTTTCACTAAAAATATGCATGGAAAGGCATTATTTTAGAGCAGAGAATTTAAGTCTTCAAATGTTGAAGGCACACTTAGGAAAGCCAGGTACAAGAAGACGATTCTGAATTTTAGAAATTCTTTTAATCAACTTTGCTATCCAACTGTCATTTATGTAACCACCAAATTCTATAAGCAAAAATTTTTAACTTGGACCTCACCAAAAGCATGGATTTAAATATGTTTCCTTCTGAGTAGACACTGAGACTGAAATTATAATTTACCTAATTAAACTAAAGAGAACTATTTTGCAGAAGTTGTGAGATATAGAAAGGGTTTATACAGAGGACAATCACAGACTGAGATTTTCCACATGAAAGCATCCGGCTAGATACAGTATTAGGTTACACATCTAAGACCTCATTGTTTTAGGGAATCTTGGGTAGTAAAGCACAAGCACAAGGTAGACTTGAGTTGGTTTGCCAGAACTCACAGAAAAAAGCTGGGTATGGTAGTAAGGATTTATAATTCCAGAAGAGGAAGGGCAGATAAACAGATTCATGAACCTCATTGTACAACCAGCCTATTCTAATAATTAAGCCCATTTTCCAGAGAGACAGGGAGAGACCACATCTCAAAGACAAGGTAGGAAGCACTAGAGCTATGACATTAGCAGAGTTTATGTTAAGTCCTCGTTTCACACATGTCTCACACCTCTGTCCCCTGTGCTCTCTCTCTCTATGGCTCTCTCTCTCTATGGCTCCCCCCCCCCTCTCTCTCTCTCTCTCTTGCTCGCTCGCTCGCTCCCCATTCCTGTTCTCTTCCACAGACATGGTTATACTCAAGTGCATACAAGGTTATCATTTCAGGAATACTGTAATTCTAACAGGCCATAGGATACATTAAAAAATTACATAGATGGGCTGGAGAGACAGCTCAGTTGTAAAGAACATGTACTACTCTTACATAGGACCTCTGTTTGTCCCACAACACCCTTGTAAAACAGCACACAACAAGAGTTCCAGAGGAATTAGTGCCTTCATCACAATAAACCAGTACTCATATATGTACACACACACACACACACACACACACACACAGAGAGAGAGAGAGAGAGAGAGAGAGAGAGAATAAAATAATCTTTAAAAAATATGCATTGATTTTATGAATACAATACATTATGCTAGCATCTGATGAATATAGAAGAGAAAGTAAAAATGTGAATCAGAATTTCTCATGTATTCGTGAGAAATATCTAAGAGGAAAGCCCCCACAGACTACAACCTGAACCTTATCAAAATTTTAATCTTACTGAATCAGACAGTGCACTGTCCAGAACCAAGAAAATTAGTGCCATGGTTCATGATTTCAGATGGTTGCAGAAAAAGTCACATCAAAATTCATAGAACAGGCTCTTGATAAAATGTCATAGCCAAGCTTGATAAAATTCCAAGATAAATGAGATGAGAAGGAAATGACTTGAGTACATTACTTTATTCACTAAAAAGGTAAAACCAGAAACTAATTTAAACAAAACTCTAAACCTACATAAAAACAAGAGTATTAAATTTCAGTTATTTAGAAATATAACCATTGCAAACCTTTTATTCTTTCAAGAATAAAAGCAACTGGCAGTTGGCTGATGATTATGTGTACTTAGACAACCAAGTGATTCTAGGGAATACAAAGAGCTTGATGAAGCAGCTGAATATAATGAATTAGGAACAGATTGATACAAAAGCAAATTTAATAACATTAATAACTGACAGGGTTGTGAGCTTGAGGCCAGTGTGGGATATGTACTATGGCATTTGTCTGTCCTAAAGAAAGCAAACCAATCTAAAAATGAGTATTTAAATTCAATGCAGCTTTTTAGAAATTATGAATATGAACAATCAGTACTGAGCCCAGGATTCAGATTCAGTATATTTTGCTCAATCCCTGTTTCTTTCTTAAATAAAACTGCTGCGGGCTGGTGAGAGGGCTGAGGACAGTGAAGAGCACTTTCTATTTGGGATTGGTTTCTGAAACTCACATGGCCTGTCACTACAGTTCCAGGGGAACACTACCCCCACCAGCATCAGCACTATCGTCTTCACCCAGTTTTAAAAATAAATCTTTAACTAACTTAAACTTGCAAATGTTATTTTGCACCTTAGATGCCTTAAGATTACTATATTTATAACGGCTGAGCAGGATTTGTCTATCTATCTATCTATCTATCTATCTATCTATCTATCTATCTATCTATCTTCTGTCTATCTATATATCTATCTATCATCTACCTGGCTACCTATCTATTATTTATCTAATGTTTTATATATTTTATTTATTGACATTTTCTAGAATTATCTTATCTAACTGGTGTTTTAATAGAATTAATTTTCCATGTTGTAAAGCTTTATTCACAGGAAATGAAATCTAATATTTGAAACAAAACTGCCAATTAGCTCTGAGAATTCTTAACCAGTATAGAAACTCCTTAATAGAACCAAGGGTTTAGAATTTTGAAATAGAACAATTTATTCCATTAAAGTGCTCTGGATTGTGGTGGAGGTAGTAACATACATTTTAATTTAATCTCCCAAAGCTACCTAGAAAAACACCAAATAAGCAAGAAGTTCTAGAGTCTTTCTTTATTATGTTCTAATCAGTGTTCAGAAAAGCCCTTGAGGAACAGGGAACTGAAAAAAGAAGAATCTACACTTCTCAAGGTTAGTTGAGAAAGACGTTTGACTCAGAATCTCTCTCTCTTCCTCCCTCTCATACTCTCTCCTCTTCTGCCTTCCCTCCAGCTCATGCCATATGCATATTAAGGTATACACACCATGTCTCTGCAAGTGCGAGTCCACTGTTGGTATTTACATATATATTTTCCCATATGCATATTAAAGTGTACACACCATGTCTCTGCAAGTGTGAGTCCACTCTTGGTGCTTACATCTATATTAATATATTAAATTATGTTCAGTAAGCCTCAACTTTGTTTCAAAAGGAAAAGCCCATAATCCAATAAGAATATCAACAATTCTGTTTGATCATGTGCTGATATTATTAACTGAATCTAGGATATTCTTTTTAGACATCTGCCTGTATAACCTTAAAAGCATGTTGAATATTAACTTTTAATTATTTTAAACTCCTTTATTTAGAAAATTTGGTTTCAGAGTGATGTATTAGCCACTTCTGTAGTGTCTATGCAGAAATATTTGCCAAGCGCCAGAATTCTAGATTCTCTTCTGTAATGTCTACATTTCAGTGCTGAGGGAAAGATCTGTCACTCACCAGAAGGGCATCTTCAAACACATGAACAAGCTGAAAGTGTCTTATTTTCATCAGTGTAGTTGACACCATTTAGTCTTCTTTTATATAGCTGTCACAGAGATATTTTCCTTTTCATTTTTTTAAATGAAACTTTAGAAGTATATTAAACTCCTATGAAAAGGATCTCAGATTGCATTCCCACCAGCAATGGATGAGGGTACCCCTTCCTCCACAGCCTCTCCAGCAAAGGCTATCCTTGGTGTTTTTGACTTTAGCCATTCTGATAGGTGTAAGATGATATCTCAAAGTTGCTTTGATTTGCATTTCCCTGATTGCTAAGGAAGTTGAGCACGACCTTAAGTGTCTTTTGGCCATTTGAACTTCTTCTGTTGAGAATTCTAGACTGTACATAGTAGACTCAAAAGCAGTCCTATCTGGGGGGTAAATATAAGCTTTCAATTTCAGTGGGTTTTTTTGGTGGTGGTAGTGGTTATTAGGTATTTACTATCTATCTCCTAAAGTAGTATAGAATTATTCAATAGCAGATATTGCTGCTCCATACATGAAAAGATTCCTGAAGTCTAAGTGGCAGCTGAGTAAAACATGAGTACTAGCTTGATCTGTAGAGAATATTAGACATGGAGTGTGAATTTCCAAAACTTCCCTACAATCATCAGCCTTCAGATTCCTTCATTGGGAGAAGCATATTTTAGTATTAATATTTTGCTGCAGACAGTCTATAGCTCCACTTGAAAATATACCTTATTTACTCTTTGAGGATTTTATTCATGTATAAAATGTATCTTGGCCCAACATATTTTATTATTTATACTCAGAATAATGAACTATTTTTTCACTGCTTCTCATTGCATATGTTCAGGGGAGTGTATTTATCATATTCATCAAATTATAATATGATTCAAACAATATACCATTTTGGCTTTTGTTCTCATGTCAATATGTAACAAGTTATCAGAATGTAGCTCATTCTTTCATTATCTTATGACCTGAATAATCAACTATTTTCCCTATTTTATACATACATAACTCCCTGTGACTATAAGTAAGCTGTACTTGTTTGCTTTCTTAATGGGTATGGACCCTATACAGGACTTTGGTTACCATGAGAAAACTGCAACAGATCTAGATTTATGTGTTCTGTCTCCTCAGCTTTTACTGAGATCCTTTTCTTTTTTTTTCCTGCCATAATCTTTGTGACACACGCCTTTAATCCCAGTGCCTAGAAGGCAGAGACAAACAGATCTCTGTGAGTTCAAGGTGTAGTAGTGTACACCTTTAATCCCGAATGCCTGGGAGGCAGAGACAGGCAGATCTCTGAGAGTTCAAAGACAGCCTGGTCTACAGAGTTACTTCAGGTCAAAGATACAGAGAACCTATCTCAAAAAGCAAAGAGTTAAAAGTAAAAATAAACAAAATAGAGGTTAAAACAAAGCTGCACAAAGATGGAAAATACACAGAGAATCTTGATACTGTATGCTATTATGCTCTCTTTGAATTGTTTAAATGCTGAGGAAGGAGCAACAGCTGCTAAAAGATATTTATTTATAAATGCTGCTGAACTAATCCAACATAGATGTTTTGATGCCTTGGCTTTGAAATTTGGATCTAAGGACATGATACTTTGGAAAGGAGTTTCTTATTTTGTTTTCACAGAGGATGAGACCCTGTTCATTTCTTCCATTCCGATTTGGTATGATGGACCACGCCCTCCTGAAGGGTTGGTGTGAACGCCTTCAAAAAATTGCTTCGCTCAACTGCCAACTGAGATGAAACTAGCACACAGGTTATACCATGAAAGACCAAATTAACGACGCCCCCATTCAGCAGGAAGCAGTTTGGAGAGAAATAACTGCGCCCAAATTCCCAAAAAATGTTTATAAATGTTCTTTTACATTTAAAGGGGGATATGATATAGATATGAATAATTTGCATTAGTATAGATTTTGCTTTATTGATAGAGATTTAAGGTCAATTTTGTTATATGTATAAGTGTTTCTGATTTTGATTAAGGTATTGTGATTGTGTAGTTCATTTAAATATGTACTGTATAATTAAGAAATATAGGTTGTTAATGGATAATCATCGATAATAGTAAAGCTTGTAGTTATGTTAGTTAGATTTTCTAGATATATAGAGATGTATTTCAGTTAGATAGACATTCTTCATGTCTTTCAAAGATTACAGAATAGGACATTTAATGTTTTAATAACTGAGGACTTTTCATGACAATGAGACACTCTGCTCCTGGCAGCACCAATCTACTTCAAGAGGAAGATGGGCATCGAAGAGGCTCGTTATGGAGTTTTGATAGCCATTTGGGCAAGAAACTGCTCTTGCCTGGACTATTGCATAAACTGGACACAGAGAACCCGCAGAGAGAGGACTACTGAACTTGCCTAAGGTGAGATGATCTTTTGGGGTTCCTGATTCATGAGAGAGTCTGTGAGACATTCTGCAGGACACAACAGATAGTGACTGAACTGACTTTGAATTTTCCTGCTTTATGGAAATGTCTGCTGGATACCATGGGCCTGAAGGCTGAAGATGGATGCCCCAACGGTACAGAGGAACTTTGGGTGACTATCCAGGCAGCGAGATGTCTCTGTCATTTCTAGAGTTTGAAGTTTCTTAGTTCTTGTTTACTTAGGTAATATATCTTTCTGGAGTCTTTGATGGAGTTAAGAATAGTTAGTTATAGTTATAGTTTTCCTTAGTTATGATAAAGATTATTGTAACTTTTACTTGATAACTGTTTTGTTATATGTAATTTTGCTATGTTAAAGCCTTTTTTTTTGTTTAAACCGAAAAAGGGGAAATGATGGAGGAAGGTCATTGGCTAATAAAGGCACTGCCCTGGCCCATTTTATTGGTTAGAGGATAGGTGGGAGGAGTAAACAGAACAAAATGCTGGTAGGAAGAGGAAGTGAGCTCAGAGACTCCACAGCTCTGCTCTCTCGGGAGCAGATGCCTCAGAGAGAGACGCCATGCCCCGCTCCCGGGATGAAGCTCCGACCCAGGATGGACTAGGCTAGAATCTTCCCGGTAAGACCGGTTCTCACAGATTATTAGAGATGGGTTGATCGGGATGTGAGAATTAGCCAGTAAGGGCTAGGGCTAAAGGGCCAAGCAGTAATTAAATGAATACAGTTTGTGTGTTGCTATCTCGGGGCATAAGCTAGCCGAGCGGGCAGCCGGGGTGCTGGGGACACAGCACCGCGCCCCTAGTACTACAGCGTATGACACACTGTAGTGGCACAGAGGTCAGTGTGTGACCTGGAGAACACTAGATGTGATTTAAGTGGAAATCACTGCGTCTAAACACAGCAGCTTATATGTATGCAACTCTTATCTTCATTTTTCCAGTAAAGTAAAGGTGCTCTCCAGAGTGTCAAAGACCTAAATGAATAAGAAATTTGGACATAGGTCATGATAATCTCTGCCAGTCTCCATCAGTATTCTGCATCTTTTGTATCCATGTTTAAGTGTTTGTATTTATGATATGTATGTGTTTGCATTTGAGCATGTATGCACAGGTGCGATGTGCATCTGTATAAATGTCTGAAAATGAGTGCTTATTACATTCACTCTTGAGTCTCTGCTTATGGACTGAATAGTTTTATGAAAAATGGAAATCTGAAAAGCAGAATGCCATTGTATCATGTTGTCAGAACTATATAATCATCATGAATTAGCATGCTTATTTTGTAACTCTAAATACTTTTCTGAACAGGAATCAAAACATTTTATGGAGATGGAGTTTCCCTGTCCAGAGCTTAAATGTACTACAGTCAGTTGTTTGTATCTTTATCTAATGAGTGTATTCCAATTATAACATATAAAAATTATGGAAAATTAGACACACTTAATGGGAACCAGACTTTTGTACTGTGTTGGCTTTCAGGGTAAGCTTGAAATTCTTTGAAAAGTAAGGCTTTTTGACAGTTATTTATTGTGCGCAGCCATAAACCTTCGGATTAATTGCTTGTTTTGTACAAATGTCAGTTACTGATTAAGTTTTGATCACTCTGTTTATGTCCTGTCACAGCTTTAGGTGAGTTACGATATTGTTTATCATCAGTCTTTTTTGCTGACCCCTATAATATAAAAAAGTCTGATGCCATCAGAAAACTAATTTTTTCCTTATAGATCTTCACTAGATGCAAGACATATTCTTCTCTGATAGAACTATAGAAATAGTAAAGGCAGTAAAAACAATGCTGGAACTAGTTTTGTAAAATTTTACTAACTTGACAACTCTAAAATGTTTAGATAACATAATAAAGTGTATTGATGTGAGCTTGAGGGCTGGAGAGTTGGCTCGTAAGTGTACTTGTTGCTCTTATACAGAATGAAGTTCATCCTCACAATCCATGTTGAGCAGTTCACAAATGTCCTCAACTTAATTTCCAGGGTTTCTGACTCCCTTCTGGCCTCAGTGCACACCTGTATATGTATACCCCCAAAGACACTCATACATAAAATGTAAAATAAATATTTAAACAGTATAATTACTAAGTATGTGACTATATTTGTGAACACTTCAAATTCTCACTTGAGAACTGGCTGTGCAGCACTTACAAAAATTCTGTAAATTATTTTGTATTCTTACACATAAAAATCAAGATTTTATCCCCTGTTCCCATGGCTGACTTACTCCTTGCCTGTTAACAGTATTTTAGAGCTTGCAAACTGTTTTTCTCTCCATGAGTTTATTTAGTATCTTCAACCTACCATGGATCTCTCTTACCTCAACTGAGGCTTGATTATCTTTATGTAGTAGCAGCACTCTTACTTCTAAAATCAATGACTATTTGAAGCTTTCATGATAGTCACTATTTCAACTTTGCTGAACACCAGTTTCCTCATTTCTAATGTTTTAATATAGCTACTTTTCAGGACTGTGTAAATATTTACAAATCATTTTATTATTGAATCTAGGTCATCAATAAAAGGAGAGATGTTAGCAAAACAAGCCTGATTTTTCCCTGTGTTAATAGGACATTTTTAGCATGATGTCATTACTACAGCACAAGTCTTCTGCTTCACTTGTTCCCCCAGCCACTGGAAATACACTCCTCTTTCCTATACTTGCAGCCTGTATACATGGCACAGGAATATAAACCTTGCAGGACCCTGCTGTCTATTGTCTGCATACCTGGCATTTCCCAGCTTTCCTGGAGTTTTACATATTGTTTTATCTTAAAAACAAGCAAACAAACAACAAAAACATTTTGTGTGAGAGATGGTATCTTTGTTAGTGTTTCAATTGCTGTAAGAGTCATCATGACTTCAGCAACTTTTATACAGGAAAGCATTTAACTGGGGCTAGTTCTAAGTTCCAGAGACTTAGTCTACCATCATCATTGCTGGAAATATGGTGGCATATCAGCAGCTATGGTGGCAGAGAAGTAGCTTTGGATTCTACATCTTGATCAGCAGACAACAGGAAGTGAAGTGGGCATAGTTTGAGACCCCAAAGCACATTCTCACAGTGATGCACTTCCTCCAACATTGCCACATGTATTCCAACAAGGTCACACCTCCTAATAGTGTTATTCCCTTTGGGAGCCATTTTTTTTTTCAAACCACCATAGAGGGTATGTGCCATGGCATATGTGGCTGACAGAAGAAAACTCATGGATGTCAGTTTTCTTCTTCTACCAATACATAGGTGCTGTAGGCCAAACCCAACTTGTCAGGGTTGGTGATAAGTTTCTTTACCTTCCAACCTAGACAACCCCATGATGTCTAGACTTAAGCTTCTCATCACCAGAATGTGTCTACATCTTATGTAATAGCTATGACTTAATGTTTTTGTGAGCACCCTGCTCAAGAATTCTGCAAGTCTAATCCCCTAACATCCATATCAGCAGTCACTATGGGTGACTCAATGCACTTCTGTTGTAGGCATATCACAGTCTTTCCATGTGTACTTTGTCAGTTTACTTTCGTTGTTGTTATCCTACAAGACAATGTGCATCAATTTCATTGAAAACAAGAAGAAACAATCTCTCAATTTTGAACTTGTCTGTGTTATAATTAAAATCATTGTGTATATTACTGAAAGTAGGACTCTAAGGATTAGTCCAGTCTGATAGAGGGTGGGCGCTAATGAATGTCTTCCTGGAGTGCATGCAGCACTAATTAAATTATCTCTAATTGAATGATTGCTTTTCTATTAGTTCCTATGGCATGGGGTCATTTCAATAGATACTTAATGAAGGAATAATGTGTGTGGCAATTTGTAACCATCCTTCCCAAAGATAGCTTATATACATTTTCTAGGCTGCCAATAATCTGTCACAAATGTACTGCCAAATTTTTATTTGATTTGCAAAATTATTCTTTTGACTTTTAGTATGACAAGAAATCATATAAATCTAGTCATGGAAAAAGTATGACCAATTTTAGATGTTACAGATCTTGATTCAACATTCTCTCATCTATCCAAAGTGTCTGTATTGTTAATATTAAAAGAAAATTCAATTTTTGTCTCACTGTTTTTCACATTATTGTTATTTCCATCACAGTTTAGGAAATAACTTACATTAATTTAGGTTTAATGGTGCTTTTGGTTTTATTAAATGAGCATCAATTAACAACAGTTACAGATAATTACCAAAATATGGAAATATTGATAATTTCTTCCAATTTGTACCTTTATAAAATTGGGAGTAAGGTTACTAAGGATCCTGCTAAGGGCAAGTAAGTAGGTATTTTAATGCTAAAAGTCTTTTCCAAAGGATTGATGTGTATATGAAGTTACAGATACTATGGTAGCCCACATAAGACTTACACATTCAAGCCTGACAGAATTAGAGCAAGGAAAAAGGAAGTGGGCAAAAAGTACCACACAAACCATACTAAAGAAGGTGTTTGGAATTGACACTTGCTGAGAGAGGGCAAATCGGTTGTCCTGAACAGAATGACAGTGCGTTATCAAACACACTCTCTCTAGTGTAGGCCTCATGCTCAGGAACAGTTGATGAACACAAAATGGACTCCATGTTTTGTTGTGTATACTTCTGTTATGAGTTGGTGTTATTTCTTTTTTGTTTTGTTTTATTTCTTTTTTAGTTTTGTATTTTATGAAAGAGAAAGAATGTGAAACTGGGTTGGTAGCGAGAAGAGGAGATGAGGATGATCTTGGAGGACTAGGGCAAAAGGAGTGAATATGATAAAAATATATAAAACTTTAAAAATAAAAATTTAATAAGAAGACAAGAGGTATGAGTTTTAATATTTGTGATGGAAGTCTATAGTAAAGTGCAAACATCATGCCACTACTAGCATAGCCAAATAAGCAGTATTATAGTCTAGGATTTGAAACCATATTAGAAACCTAAAGACACCAAAAGAGTATAGCTATCAGGGACTATGAGAGATACAGCAGGAAGCAACTAATGTCAGATGTCAACCAGCCAGAGGAATGATTCTCTGATGGAGGTTAATCCTGTCCAGGTCAAACCTGCAGGACAACGTGCTCTGGTAATTGTTGTTTACCTTTGCTAAAGCAGCTTGATATCTCCCTAATAGTGCAAAATCTCATGTGAACTGTATATATAATCTCATAATATCATCTCATAATTACATCTCAATCTTATGGGCACATATATCTGTGGGTAGTCAGGAAGATGACTTTTCATTTAGCTATATAATTTGGATATATAGAAAACATACTAAGACATGCTTTATAACGAGATCTATTGTCCATTGTAGACACTTAAATGCCTGCTTTATTCCTTTTGTTCAGACTAACTGCACATAATTTGTTTACTTTACCTCAGAGCACATTCTAACTAGACTAAAGGATTTTTGTAAATAGATCATAAGTTTAAAACTTTACAGCAATGCACAGGGTCAGTTTCACAGATGTTCAACCTAGGTTGCTCCACAAAGCACCCCAAAAAAAGCATGCCAATTTTTCACTTGCCAAATCTTCTGACAATAAACCTATGTGTCATTGTTTGTCACTGGGCACTGTGCCTCCTCCTGTCTGGTCACAGTCTTACTCCTGTAACCTGGGAAACTTGTGTTGCCACAGTAAATAACTTAGCTACTTATTGCTTACACGAGGGATGTGCTTTTGACCAATGAGAGGTAACTCTTGTAACTTTTTCATGGTTTGAAGACTCCTGTAAGAAAAAAAAGTTATGAGGCTAGAGGGGGAAAAAAAAAAACTAGGCAGAATTAGAATTAGGACAGGAGAATTAGAAAAGAAGCAGAAGAATAGACAATTGTTTCAAACAGCACAGTGTGAGAGAATTCATTTGCCCTCATGTAACCAAAGCGCTTTCACTTGCAGCAGTGTCTAATCTGAACCCTGAAGGGGGCCTTGGGGCTGGACTCCAAAGGTCCTCATTATACAGCATTAACATAATAATGAACACACAGACCATTGAATTCAGATAATGCAATCTATGTGATTTCAGTGGGTTTTAATCCCAGCATGATTTGTTTTCTAGTCTGGCATCAGGTAACATATAAATGTTCTATACTTGTACACTCATTGGACAAACTAGTCACTCAGTGGATAGTTGAACTATCCAAATGTAAAAATTAAGTTATTTTCATCATCTATTTCTTGTTCATCCTTGTTCTATCAATTATGGAAATAAGTTTGTCACAACATTCAACTTTGACTCTAGATTTGCATTTATTGTATCTTCAATTTGGTCTGTATATGTTTAGAGACCTGTCCCCAAGTCAGAGATCTTTCTATCTTCTTTACATCCTTAGCCATTTAAGCTATGAAATAGCTGACAGACAATAGATACACACTGGTTATATTTTGATAAAATATGGTTGAGTTTAAGATTAGAAACATGCTTCCAGTTACTAGTGCAGAGAGTATCAAGACAAAAAAATTACTCAATGCTGTAAACTGAAGAAGTTAGGACAGTCCTGGCACACTCTGCTAAACAGAAAATTTTTCATGCCCTTAAGGCCAGGAAACATCTGTTTCTTTTCAGGTTTGACATGTTATACTTCATATGTGTTTGAATCAGTGTCACTGCCTTCCCACTTACATGCATACATATTCTCAAGGACACATACAGACAAATCCAAACACTCATACACACACTTGCACATATCCAGGAAAAGTTTGAGCATACATCAAAGCTTTCAACATTTGTACTTCCATATTTATTGCTGTTTTATTCTTAATGGTTAGGGAGGGGAATCACCATAGATATCTATCAACAAATGAATGGAAAATGAATATGTAGTATGTGTGTATATGTGTGCACACATGTTTAGGTATTTGAGTAGTCTATCATTTAATCAAAAGCCCCTGTGAGTCAGTGTAATTTCTGGATTTATGCCATTGAATCACATAAGAAGGTGAAAGTGAAGGCCTGTAATGCCTGATATGAAGATTAATTTGTCCATTATTGTGATGTGCCTTTAGATTGTGATTAAATGAATTAAAATAATTTAATGAGAACAGTGACATCTGGCTTAATATGCCTTGAGAAACACCAAGTTCAGAATGCAGGCACTATTATTGTTCAGAGTACTGTTCTCAGAAAGGGTTGATATAGTCCTTCACACCTCAGCAGTCACAATGATTTTATGTCATTTCTTTACAGTTCCGTTCTAAAATATACTTTAAATGCAGAATCCTATGACATTCCATTATGTTTTCCCCTTGCAAATGATCAGCTATGAAGTTTCTGTCTGTTTAATGTGGGTAAGGGTATTAGGGTGAGAATTGGATCATTGAAGTTTTTTTCGAGAATATGGAATAATGGTTATCTTGACAGGATGTCTTATTTCAATGTGTTCTATTTTCTCAAATCCAGTTTGTTTTTTTGTCTTATAGAAGTTGTTTGACATAAATATAAAATTAAACATGTACTTGTTGAGTATCAAGCTAGTCCATCAGCATGCCTTCTAATATTTGCAAAGCAAATAGCTTTAGGCAGGGTGCTCCATCAGGAGTAGAGGATCAAGATCCCTCAAAGAGAATCCACTTCTGCACTAATTTTTCATGTAAAATATAATCAGTTTCAGTTTTTTTCTCATTTAGAGCATTCTCAATCTGTCAAAATTGATCTATTGTGCCCTTGAAGGGGTATATTAATTTTCCTGTGTCATTGTTTGACTAGGAGTGACATCTTTAAGATGTCACACCATTTATCTTATTCCCCAAGCTGATATCATGCCTAGAGCTTTGCGCGCCCTAGGGAAGCACTACTGTACTATGAAATACTAAGAATGCCTTAGCTTTGACTCTTGTTCCATAGGCACTGGTGTTGTTCACTTCACACTTTGAAGCAATATCCCTCTTTCACCAGGAACTCACCTGTCCACTCACTCCCATTGAGGTTATAGGTATGTTCTACCATAACCCACAGTTGACATGGTTTTGGAAAAAAAAAAAACTCCAGTTTGTAAAATGAACACTTTACTATTTGCATTATCTGTGTAACTCAACTTTCGGCTTTTTAATGTATACATAATATCAATTGTACAATATAAATATGAGCATTTGTTCTTTTGTATACACACAGAAGGAAATAATAGTGGATCTAGTACATATGCTACATTTCCTCTTTTGCAACGTGAATATCACTCCTGAGATATTTTCTCTGTCTGTTCACTGAGAGTACACTCTTGGCAGTCACCCCGGAACTGTGAATGCTGCATGCACCACTTCCTCCAGTTCTGACATCAGTGTTGCTCCGTGGCTCATCCAGTAGCAGGTGTTGAACATTGATATAAACAGAATTTTGTCTAACGAAGCCAAAATCCTTCCATATCAAGTCTCTGTTGGCCAACGGAACATTAACGCCAAAGCTCATTCCAAATTCAGGTCTCAGCCATGACAGTTGATTATGCTACCTGCCAGAATTACTGGCCCATAAAAACCCTTATTTTAGAAATTAAGTCAGAGTGAAACTTTCTCTCCAATAAATACCTTGTGGTTTGGAGTAACACAATTCTATTTTTCCAGGTTCCTCAGTTAGTAAATTGAGATTGCATAGCAGTTAATTCCTTAATAACATTTCTGGTTTAATATAGAAACCTGCTTAATTATAACAGAAATGCTTCCCACATCTCGCAAACCATTTACTACGTGAAAAGATTTTTAAAAAATGAGGAAAGTCACAAATAAATATATATGTTTATGTTCAAAAGAATTTTAGATCATACAACGGATTCCTCAAACAAGTCACTCATATCAATAAGACATTGACTGCTACTTATTTAAGTGAAAGCTTTATGAGTACTTATATATTTTTTTTGTTTTTTTTTTATTTATTAAGGATTTCTGCCTCCTCCCCGCAACCGCTTCCCATTTCCTTCCCCCTCCCCCCATCAAGTCCCTCTCCCTCATCAGCTCAAAAGCAATCAGGGTTCCCTGACTTGTGGGAAGCCCAAGGACCGCCCACCTCCATCCAGGTTTAGTAAGGTGAGCATCCAAACTGCCTAGGCTACCCCAAAGCCAGTATATGCAGTAGGATCAAAAACCCACTGCCATTGTTCTTGAGTTCTCAGTAGTCCTCATTGTCCGCTATGTTCAGCTAGTCCGGATTTATCCCATGCTTTTTCAGACCTAGGCCAGCTGGCCTTGGTGAGTTCCCGATAGAACATCCCCATTGTCTCAGTGTGTGGGTGCACCCCTCGTGGTCCTGAGTTCCTTGCTCGTGCTCCGTCTCCTTCTGCTCCTGATTTGGACCTTGAGATTTCTGTCCGGTGCTCCCATGTGGGTCTCTGTCTCTGTCTCCTTTCATCGCCTGATGAAGGTTAATATTCATGAGGATGCCTATGTGTTTGTCTTTGGATTCACCTTCTTATTTAGCTTCTCTAGGAACATGAATTATAAGCTCAATGTCCTATATATGTGGCTAGAAACCAAATATGAGTGAGTACATCCCATGTTCCTCTTTTTGGGTCTGGCTTACCTCACTCAGGATAGTGTTTTCTATTTCCATCCATTTGTATGCAAAATTCAAGAAGTCCTTGTTTTTTACTGCTGAGTAATACTCTAATATGTATATATTTCATATTTTCTTCATCCATTCTTCCATTGAAGGGCATCTAGGTTGTTTCCAGGTTCTGGCTATTACAAACAATGCTGCCATGAACATAGTTGAGCATATACTTTTGTTGTATGATAAGGCCTCTCTTGGGTATATTCCCAAGAGTAGTATTGCTGGGTCCAGGGGTAGGTTGATCACGAATTTCCTGAGAAACCGAAACACTGCTTTCCATAGTGGTTGCACAAGTTTGCATTCCCACCAGCAATGGGTGAGTGTACCCCTTTCTCCACAACCTCTCCAGCAAAGGCTATCATTGGTGTTTTTTATTTTAGCCATTCTGACAGGTGTAAGATGGTGTCTTAAAGTTGTCTGGATTTGCATTTCCCTGATTGCTAAGGAAGTTGAGCATGACCTTAAGTGTCTTTTGGCCATTTGAAGTTCTTCTGTTGAGAATTCTCTGTTCAGCTCAATGCCCCATTTTATAATTGGGTTGATTAGCCTTTTACGGTCTAGTTTCTTGATTTCCTTATATATTTTGGAGATCAGACCTTTGTCAGTTGCGGGGTTGGTGAAAATCTTCTCCCAGTAAGTGGGTTGCCTTTTTATCTTAGAGACAGTGTCCTTTGCTTACAGAAGCTTCTCAGCCTCAGGAGGTCCCATTTATTCAATGATGCCCTTAGTGTCTGTGCTGCTGGGGTTATACGTAGGAAGTAGTCTCCTGTGCCCATGTGCTGTAGAGTACTTCCCACTTTCTCTTCTATCAGGTTCAAGGTCTTGGAGAGAATAGGTATACAAGGGTCCTACCTAAATATAATAAAAACCATTTACAGCAAGCCAACAGCTAACATTAAATTAAATGGAGAAAAACTCAAAGCCATCCCACTAAAATCAGGAACACGACAAGGATGTCCACTCTCTCCATACCTCTTCAATATAGTGCTTGAAGTTCTAGCAATAGCTATAAGACAACATAAAGAGATCAAGGTGATTCGTATTGGAAAGGAAGATGTTAAGCTTTCATTATTTGCAGATGGTATGATAGTATACATAAGCGACCCCAAAAATTCTACCAAAGAACTCCTACAGCTGATAAACACCTTTAGTAATGTGGCAGGATACAAGATCAACTCCAAAAAATCAGTTGCCTTCCTATACACTAAGGATAAGGAAGCAGAGAGGGAAATCAGAGAAGCATCACCTTTCACGATAGCCACAAATAGCATAAAATATCTTGGGGTAACTCTGACCAAGGAAGTGAAAGATCTATTTGACAAGAACTATAAGTCTTTGAAGAAAGAAATTGAAGAAGACACCAGAAAATGGAAGGACCTCCCTTGCTCTTGGATTGGGAGGATCAACATAGTAAAAATGGCAATTCTACCAAAAGCAATCTATAGATTCAATGCAATGCCCATCAAAATCCCATCAAAATTCTTCACAGATCTGGAGAAGACAATAATCAACTTTATATGGAAAAACAAAAAACCAGGGTAGCCAAAACAATCTTATACAATAAAGGATTGTCTGGAGGCATTACCATCCCTGACTTCAAACTCTATTACAGAGCTCCAGTTTTGAAAACAGCTTGGTATTGGCATAAAAACAGAGAAGTCGACCAATGGAATCGAATAGAAGACCCTGACTTTAACCCACAAACCTATGAACACCTGATTTTCGATAAAGGAGCTAAAAGTATACAATGAAGAAACAAAACATTTTTAACAAATTGTGCTGGCAAAACTGGATGTCAATCTGTAGAAGAATGAAAATAGATCCATATCTATCACCATGCACAAAACTCAAGTCCAAATGGATTAAAGACCTCAATATCAGTCCGAGTACTTATATATTATAAAATCATTTCATTTAAGTTTACTTGATTTCACAAGGTTTATTTTTGTGAAGTTTTGCACAACACCAAGGTTTAGCAGTATAAATGTAATGTATTTTATTATTTTTTAATATTTTATTTGGAGAACCTCATACATGAACACTACATCAACATCACTCTCTCCCTCCATCTCTCTCCATATTCCACACCACCCAATTCTTGATCACTTCTTAATTATTGTTGTAAGCACATACACACAGAGATACACACGTTTGTGTGTTCAAGCAGATGCACACATGTGCACAGAAGTATATACAACCTACTGAATCAACTCAGCTTTGTTCATGTATACATGTGCCCATGTCTGACCACTTGAGTTTGGACAGCCTGTGTGGGAGCTCATCCCTGGAGAAAACTGATTCTCCCTCTCAGCAGGCATTGGCCATTAAAAATGTGGAATTTTTCCTGACCAGTTTGGTGTAACAACTAGTGTTATCTTTATGCTGGTCTTATTTAGGCATCCAATTGCTGAGTATACTTTAGTGCAGCTTTCCTGTCATATATAGAAGATGTTGTCTCCTGGTTCCTACAGTCCTTCCAACCCATCATCCAGGATTTTCCCTGAACTTTGTTTATAGTGGTTGTGATAGTGATATAGACATATCAGTTGTGTTGGGCACCCTGCACTCACTTATTTTGTGCATGTTGACCAGTTGAGCATCTCTTTAACAGGCTTTATCTGTTGCATGAAGAAGTTTTTAATAAAAGGTGAGAGCTACACTTAACTGAGAGCATAATGATAAATATTTAGAATGCAGTTACCAATTATATGGCTTAGGAAATAGCAGTAATAGGTTCTCCTCTAATGTCTATGAGTCTCCAGCCACAGGTAGTAGAAGAAGTTAAAGTTACCTGGCTTACATGTACATTAGAGATATCTAACTTACAGGTACTTGGCTAAGTCACCAGACATGTGCTTCCTTCTACAGACAGGCCAATGAGAGTGCTGCTGCCTGTCTCCAATATAAAGGTATCAATATTGCACCATTGGGGATGTCTTGATGGTCTAGTCACTGCACTAGTTCACAGGCTTTACAGCAGAGTAGGACTTGTAATATCTGTCTCTTGACAGTTGGAATAGCATCTCCCGAGATTCTGAGACCAGAAGTCACTCCACACAATGGAGGGTTCCAGGTCACTAAAGGGAGTTATACTGAGAGAGACCATCTCAGAACCACAATAACAAAGACTTCATGTTCTCTCTTAAATGAGGATCCTAACTCCAAATATTTGTGAGTATATAAGCTGTAGTAACCACAGAAACAAGAAAAGTAAAAAGGGTGCATGGTATGTAAGTAGTAGATGAGAGATTCTAGAAGGGCAGATATTATGATACAGATACTTTTTAGGGGTAATGAGGAAACTTCTGGGATACTTCATTTGGAGAGAGGATGGAAGAAAATGCAGAGGGAGAAGAGGACAGATGTGTGTGCATACGTATGCAACTAATTTAAATGAAATCGTGCCATGTGAGCTGAAAATGGATCCCAATAGCCACAGACTATTTAACAATAACTGCAATGACAAGCAAAAATCATAATGTTGTTCAAGGAAGTCTAAGAGATTCCACAAACAATATAGACTGCTGTCATTTCTCTAGATTACCTTCTAGAACTTGAAGGTAAGACCCTGTTTATGAAATGCCACACTCTTTAGACACAGGTCTTTGAGGAATGAAGCTAAACAAAAGTTTGTGTGAATTTAAAATAAAAAAAATGAGGTAGGGCAGCTTTAAAAATAAGAAAATCAAACATTAACTGTTTGAATATTAGGAATGCTATGAACTATTTATGAATAAATGATGTTAGAGTATCAATTTGTGTGTGGGGTTACACCTTGTGTGCTAGCGCATGTAAATGCCCATGGTCTCTGTTTAGTGTTTCTATCTCATTCCAGACAAATGTTTGGAACAAGGTCTCTCACTGAACCCAAACTAGCCCTTCCAGTTAGACAACCACCCATATAATTATGTGCATCCGTAAGCTTTGCCAGCATCTTAGATGATGCTTGTTGTATGTTAATGATTTTGTATTGTTTAGGTTGCTCTAAAGATGCTCTTATGTATTCAATTAAATTCATCCTGAAAGCATAGTATAGTAGATTTAAAGTATTTAATCTCTAATGTATAAAATGATGGGCCAAAGAACAGCACTTAAAAGTTCTAAGCAAACATCTGCACTACAGTTTATGAAAGGAATAACCTAAGTCATAACCTTATCACTTTACCCAGAACTTTTCTCCTTTAGATATTGTGGGAAAAGTACCAATTGTTGAAAAAGTTATAATTTAATTGCAGGTAGTCAATAGTCTGCATGTTTACTTGAAGCATTTTCTGAACATTATTATATTTATTCATGTGTGTGTGAGTGTGTATGTATGTGGCCACATGCCCCCGCCATGTTGCCCAGATTAAGGTCAGAAAACAACCTGTAAGATTTTTCTTTCCTTATGTCTCAATCTCAAGTCATTAGGCATGGTGGAAAGGGATAATTCTATTGAATGATCTCATGGGACAGTGTTTTGAAACTGGTATTCTAAAAATGCAAATATGTATTTATAAAAATGAGTATTGCAGTGGATTTATTTGAAAAGATTGTTAGGTTAATCTGAGTTGTCAGTGAGAAGAAGCAAGAAAGAAACTGAACTAAGTAAAAGGTATTGAGCCAGCATTGCGCCAAAGCTTGGAACCTGAAGATGACTAGCAGGGGGGCAGAGAGTGATGAAAGGCCTGTAGTTCAAAGAGGAAATGAAAACGCACATGACATTAAAGGTGTTGATTAATCAGGTCATAGTTCTTCCATAAAAAGACATCAATTACAGACAATTTTTAGTTTAAATATAATATTCTTCAAATATCTTAATCTTATTTGATCTCTCTCAGAGAAGGAATCAAAAGAAAATACTTCTTATCTATGAGGTTTGTATAATTTCTTGCCGAAATTAAACAGAAGATATTCCTGAAAGAAACATTGCATTGCTTCCAAAATTAGATGTGAATACCTAAAAATTCTAACGCATCTCATTAGTTAATAGAGCTTGATATTATTTGACAGAATTTATTTTGGTATGCTCTATTATTTTGGAATGGATCTCATATGAACATACCAGGATGTATGATAAAGTTCAATACTCTTTCAAAGAACATCTTAGTAATGGAGAACAGAAAAAGTTTTCCAACCTATTTATGAAAACAGCTAGCACTTCTTTTTTAAAAAATATTATATTAAACATTTTCCAAAAGTCACCCTATGAATAGTAACTCAAAAATTAAAGTAAAATTTTAAATTGGTAAGAGAAGAGGTAATAAAATATCCATTTGCTGATTTTATAACTTTTATCAAAAAGCAAAAATGAAGGGATGTTTCATAATTAATGATGTCTTAGAGGAATTGAATGGTAGAAAAATTCAATAGCATCACCCTGTGGCAAGCAGTGATTAAGGCAAATAGTTTAAGTTTATATGTCTTCGTAATTGCCAGCAGTTTCATAATTATCATAGTCCAGCCACATGGCTTTGAGAAAATACCCTAGATTGAGCAGAAATTGATTTTTTACAGTTTTAGAGCTGAGAAATCCGAGATCCCTGTGTCTACATTCTTTGGGATGGGTCTGCTTCCTCACAGAAGGTTTTTTCTAGCTGTCTTGTGTACTGTGGACAACGTCTAATTCTCCCTCTGGCTACTTAAATGAGAGTGATGATTGCACTCCCTGCCAAATTCCCACCTCAGCATTTTGGGACTTAGTATTTCACAGTACCAATTGATGGGATTGATTCAGGAATTCAAAATTGAAAATTAATATTAACACCTAATGCTATTTTATATGAGGATGATATAGCCTCCCCAAAAGACCTTTAACTTTATTCAATGCCATGTATAACCTCGATATTGGAATGAAAGGCTTGTTTCAATGCTAATGCACTGTTTATCTATCCCTTCCTGTGATTATATATGGGACAGAAGCAATTCAAAGTAGAAATTAATCAGAGTTCACAATTCCAGAGGAAACTCTTTTACGTCTCTTGATCAATAAAGAAGCAGAGAGCTATGCCATAAACGATGTGGGGTGACTTCTTCAAGGACCACCATAAGTGGCAACAATCGCCCGAGTTTCTTCTTCTCCTGCACCTCTAAGAAACAGTCAATGGAACACAATAGCCTGCCAGGGGCATTTTAGACCGAAGCTTAAACATTCAGGGTGGAAGAGGGACAGAACAGAGTTCTGTTTTAGATATCAGTAGGTAGAGATTATATCAGTATTCTTATAGGGAAACATATTAACTGTAATGACATATCTTAATAATCATTATAGCTGGTATGAGAACTGATTGTACATGGATGTTATTAATGTTGATAGAAGAATCAGAAGTCATAAAGCAGTAGTTGGCATTCATCATTCCTTGCAGTCCCACTTGAAAAATTAATTCATCATGCTTTGATTTCATTTGATCCCTCCATGCACCTCACTACCACCACTCTGCAAATCTCTTAAGGTCCGATTTTGTCACATTTCTCTTTCAACATCTCACAAAATCTATTCGTAATGGCTCACGTATGAATTTAGTCACATATATAAATTGTAAAGACTTCCTCCTCTTTTAAAATGTGCTTTTAATTTTTTTCAGAAATTTGTTACAACTCTATAAAAGTGAAGATGACATGGAAATTCCAAAGAAGATTAAGACTCACTGGGCTGCACTGGGCTTGGAAGATACACAGCTTTTGAACTACTCAGTGCTGCTGGATTTCCCTGGGCCCTCTCCAGGCACCATTACGGTGAGCAGCACTGGCCAGTGTTTTTATCCTGATGGCCAACCTTGCAGGGAAGGAGCCAGAAAAGGCCATAGCCAAGATCTGCTCTCCTCATACGCAGCCTATTCTGCCAAAGGAACTCTCCAGGTAATTTGACCATTTGTCTCTGTCATTCTCACTGAAATGGAATTAGAAAACAACAGCTTTCATCTAAATTGAACTAACTGGCAAGGTGCAGCATACAGAAGTAGCCATTAAATATTTTCCATGTAGCAATGCCAGTGATCAAGGAAGATGGGAAGAACCTGAATCTTTACTTGTCAAATATTGAAGGTGAAAACATGTTAGACAGATTTAATTCAAAAGTGTTGAAGGTGCAACTGAGTTATTCACGTTTTCCTCAGCCCATATATTTCAATAGAATCTCATTTATGGTTTTGAAGAGGCAAATTTGAATATGTTGATATGTAGAGAGAGAATAGAAATAGCGAGGATTGCATTTGCGATTGTTTATGCACATAAGAAATGAAGAGGAAAATTGATGTGATTATTCACACATTTGGGATTTGAAATGCAGCATGCCTGCATTCATGATGGCAAATGTGTGAAGGGGAGCCAGGTGTGCATTATTCCTCCAGCTTCTGTAGTTCTTATGGCATTCTGGTTAAGAGCAGGCTAGGGCCATTTGAGTGGATTAAAGCTCATGCTGTGGTTACCTGCTATTTTTCTACCCCTTATGTGATGCTTAGCTCTGTGTGAAGTTTCACTACTGTTTCACTTGTGGACCACTGTGGGAATTAAAATAACTAATCTAAATGAATCCTGTAGAACAATTCATGACACAGAGCGCACACAACATGAAAATTAGAACTATTGGCATCTTTTTGTAATATGAGGGCCTGCTTGTTGGGGTTTCTGTCCTGCCCAGTTCCCACTGCTGTTAAGCCCCAAAGAAATTCACACAGAGTTCTCCAAAAGTTCTAAACTGATTGGCCCATTAGCTCAGGTTTCTTATTAACGCTTATGACTTATATAGCCCTTTATTAGTCCATTATTATTATCTGTGTTAGCCAGATGGCTTAGTAACTTTTTCGGCAGGGTAGGTCACATCTTCCTTCTTCAGTGTCTAGGCAGGACTCTAGAAAGAGCTTCCTTCTTTCCAGAATACTCCTGTTCTCATTGACCTGCCTCTACTTCCTGTCTGGTTATCCCACCTATGCTTCCTGCATGGCTACTGACCAATCAGCATTTATTTAAAATATAATTGACAGAATACTCTTGTCCCACACCATCTTTTGCTTTAAATAGCAGCTGTTTAAACTCATATAAAATATAATTTTATCAGACATGTTTAGTCTTTTTAAAATTGTAAATTGTCTAATTGAATACTGATGGTGTTTTCCTGTATTTCTATTTTTATGCATGTATTTAAGATCTTTATAGTAAACTATAAGGAAAACATGGGACATTTAAACAATTTAACTTACCATTTACAAATACTTAAAACAATGGGATAACCAAGTTTTGTTATATTGCAACATACATTTTCTTTTCTTTTGGGGTTGCTGAGGTATATAGTAATTCATGTGAACTAGAAGGCCATACAACTTTCATTTTGTGTTGTTTTTCATCTTGGCTTTTAGCAGAATTACATATAACAAGTACAAACTATTGATTATATTTAATTTAATTTTAAATATATGCACTATTTTCAACATAGAACTAATTTGATTTAATAAACCATACTTTTCTGGTGATAATGGAAACATTTTAAGTTAATGAAAATACAAGGAAGCAGTCAACATCTTTGCCTTGGTTAAGAAGCAGTAAATTTAGGGCAATGTGTGAAAAATTAATCTATTTTGTCTTAGATTCCAAACATTGACCAGAATCACATAGTATCTCTGTCCCCTTTATTCTATTTTTCCCTAGTACATGCAAATCATCTCCCTCCCCCACAAAAGAAACCCAAACCCCAAGAACAACAACAGATAGTAATAGAAGTTTAGTAATTCTTTGGACTCATTCTTACCTGTCTGGTTTTCAGTTTCTCCTGGCAAATATTGATGATTTATTGATCCTTGAAAAGTCATATTCTCTTAACGTGGTCCTATATGATCATTGCCATTAGACCATATATTTCATATACATGACTGCAGAGGTATATATATATCTCAGATTTCTGTGTATATTTATCTTATAAGTGATAGGTGTTAGATACTTTTATTGTTTTTATAATAAACTAAGCTCTCCAGAATATTACTTGTGACCATTTCATCATTTCAAATGTATTTAAGTTTCTAATTTTAGTAAGAAAGTTTCAAAAATACTAATAAACCAATTATTAAAAAGGATAATTGAAGGTTAGATCATTGTAAAATGTACTCCTTTGACACATTTAGCTTTAGCTAAAAGGGTGGTTGAAAGACTAAATGCAGGTACACATGAAACATCTCTTTCTATTTAAGATTTTAATTTGTAAAAGTTAGTTGTGTGACTTAGGTGAAGACATTAAAAAAACTATTTTAATATTATTAACACAAAATATATTACATACAGTTCATAAATAGATGCATGAAGAAAGTATGTATCTGACATGATATGTTTTAAACTCAAATGGTATGACGAGGATGCTCAACAGTAAAACAATTCTCGCTGACTCTTGTCTGTGCACACAGGCCATGTGCACATTTCTTTTTTACATGTGCATACTTTTTATACCTATGTTGTAGGGGGTTGTTATTACATTGAAATTCACACAAACATCTCTTAGGAAAATGGTGATTTTGTGTATCTTTGACCATTCCCCAATTTGAGTCAATCTTGAGTGGCTGCTGTTACTGATTCAGAAACAATTCCTTTCTTATTTTGAGTACATTCTGTGTTCATGAATTTCTATGAGGCAGAGCCATTAACAAGTTTTTAAATTATTCTATTTTACTGCCAGAGAAGCTCCCCACAACGTTCGCTTTTGACAAGGTTATTTGCAGAGGAGTAGTCCCCTTTACTTTGGAGAGCTGTCATGGCTATTCATCATAGGACTGTTTTGTATAAGTTTCCAATTTTTGTTTTCTGGTAACTGTCTAAAGAGCATTTGTGATATCTGATATCTACTCTGCAAACCTACTTAGTGCCAGCATGATGGATTGTATGCCTTGCAAATTCTTTGTAATTCATTGTGCATTAGAAAGGTGACATTGTGTACCCCACAATAATGACAGGTAGGTCAGTAAAAGGGTCTTAAGGGGATTGCCTTGTCAGATGCAAAATACATATTAAAATGGATATATAAATAACATGTGTGTGTTTAGCACTAGGAAATATTAAAATGTTTATGTTTTACTGAAATAAGAATAGCAACAAGAATATCATCACAGGAATAGAGACACTGTTCACAAGGTTTTAACATAAATAATTAACTTTGTATACAGAAAATATGACTTTTTAGCTTATTGGTGCAAAATCATTTCTTTTGTTTAATTTGAAGCTTGATTGACTTAGATCAAAAGAACACAATTAATATTTAATAGTTTTGTCTCTACTATGTTTTGCTTTTGAGGCAGGGGATTGGTTTACAGCCCCAATATTTTAGGGATGTGGTCTGTTTTCCTTCTGTAAAGTTTCATCTTTGCTCAGGAAGCAATTCAAATAATGTAATTTTATGGGGAAGCTTATTTTCAAAACACATTGACTATGCATAAGATACATTGCTATTGACATATTTATTTGGTCTCTATTCCACAGACTAAACTGAACTAAAGAATTTATACAGTCAGTTGCACAGATGTGGAATCATTGAGCCTCCTAATCATTTAGGACCTTGTTCATGTAAGGGGGAAAATGACATTTACATAAATGGTTGTTGTTGGATAGAAATGCGAAATCTTAGTAAGGGTCTGGTACTTGGAAATATTCAATTAAAAATAACACTTATTATTATTTGGAAGAAAGTAGACATTTTAAATAAAGAAGTTATGGAAACATCAAAATGCTCTTAAGATTATGAAAATTCAGATTTATTATATTTATCTTATATGTGTGAATGCAACCTTCCATATTTCTGTTTACCATGCCAAATATTAATAATTAGGAAAATGCTTTTATGAATAAAGCATAAAACATATATTAATTTGATGTCTTAAGTAATGCAGAAATGGAATATTTGATTTGTGAGTAAAGAGTTATCCATGGTATCAAGTTGGACATGATAAGTATGGTTTGCTGTTATGTGTAGCTCCCATGGCACAGTAGTTTAGCACATGTAATCTAAACACAATATCAAATATTTGGATAGAAAGTCTTAAAGAGAAAAAAAGAACACTTCTAAAAAATAACTCATACTCTGCTTGATTTTTTTCATGGCTGGGGAATGGAAAAAGGCAGAAGTGCATATACTTGTTATTAATCGATAAAAATTGCAGAACTCTGGAGGACATGAACAGAAATTCATTATTTAAATATTGGGTGCATGACCTTGAAGATGAAGTTTTCATGCCCCAGACAACTCTGTAATGTTGACAAGGGACTAGCATTTCCCTAGCTTTGTTTATTTTTCTCTTGTTGGTTCCATATTTTGGTAACCTTTATAAGTCAAAGACAAATGAGTGAGAAAACATCTACATGAATTTTTTTCTAATTTTAAAAATTGACATTTGATGTTTTAGGCAAATATGACCTGTTTCTGCTTTCAGATGATATGTTTGCTACTCAAGTGAACTTTGCAGCAATGTAACAGATAGGTTATTTGTGATATCGTCACAACAAATGTGGGGTCTTTAGTGTTAAAACATTTAAGTACACACATTTTAATTTTACTGCATTATATCAAAGGATTTTTTTTTGAGACATGGTCTCTCTATAGAACTTTGACTGATCTCATCATCCTTCCTCTTCCTACTGAGTGTTAGAATTAAAGACATGAATCATGGTGCCCAGTCCTATTTATAATGATATTAAATATCCATTATTATCATACCATTTGATGGAAATTTTTACTATGTTTTAAAGGTTTACTTTGATTTAAAGAATATTTCTTACAAAAATATTCTGATTTTCTTGGATATTTTAACTATATCTTAATTTATAGAAATATGAATGTTCTAGCATAAAGGTTTATAGTAATATCTACCTCATACCAGTAAATTCTAAAATTTGATGCTTCCAGAATTAGAGAGTTGGGCAAAAAAATGCAGCCTTACGAGACCTGGATAGAGGTGGGCATATCTTAATTTATAGAAATATGAATGTTCTAGCATAAAGGTTTATAGTAATATCTACCTCATACCAGTAAATTCTAAAATTTGATGCTTCCAGAATTAGAGAGTTGGGCAAAAAAATGCAGCCTTACGAGACCTGGATAGAGGTGGGCAGTCCTTGGGCTTCCCACAGGTCAGGGAACCCTGATTGCTCTTCGAGCAGATGAGGGGGGGGGGACTTGATCGGGGGGAGGGGGAGGGAAATGGGAAGCGGTTGTGGGGACGAGGCAGAAATCCTTAATAAATAAATAAATTTAAAAAAAAAATGCAGCACTTTTGCTTTTCACTATTCCATGCTGTGGCAGTTGCTTTTAGAAAGGAAATCATGATTTGACCATTCAGAAAAAAAAAAAGACATTTCAGAAAAAGTCTTCTGAAAGAATTTCAAGCCCTTACCTTAATTAAGTGAACATCATTAATTCAGTAATGTGCCTTGCAGCTATTACTATGTTATTCCTTATATTCTAATATGCTACTCAAGGAGGGACTTGTCTAAAATTTAGTGACTGGATCTCACTTATATAGTGGGGCCTATTTGGCTTTCCGCAATACATCCTCAGGCCTTTCATATGGCACTCAACAAAGATCATAGTAATAATGAAGAAAACTGATAAACTGATATGTCCATGAATCTGCACAGTAGAAAAGCTGCTTTTAGAGAGAAGTGATAAACTACATGAAAGCAAAGCTTTGTAAATTATTTGCCTCTGTATCTTCAGAAACTAGACTAGTGTCTGCTAAGCATTTTTGAAAGAAATTATATAATTTAAAGGTTACTTCCTTTTTTGAACTTCCATAAAACAGTTATCTCCTATTTTTTCTCTTATATTTCATTCTGTTGAAGTCAAAATACTTGGGGTCCTGAATCAGCTGACAATATTTTATCATAAACAGGGAAAAGGGAGATATGAATAGATTCATGCTGGTGCTCAGCTCCTTTTCGTAACTTTATAGAGTCCAGAATTTCCCTCCACAGAAAATGACTCTTCCTGAATAAATTAATGTAATTAAT
Organism: Microtus oregoni; assembly: GCF_018167655.1. Lineage (NCBI taxonomy): Eukaryota > Metazoa > Chordata > Mammalia > Rodentia > Cricetidae > Microtus > Microtus oregoni. The sequence continues at coordinate 48,544,862 of NW_024543069.1, forward strand.
ATAATTTCCTAATCGGCATGACCCATCTCCCTGGTTATTCAATAGTATTCAAATAAATCATTACTGGTCGACTGTTAATAAAAACACCTCTGACTTGGTTACTTTTATTGATTGCTTCAGATATAGCTTTTAGATTCGCACCTTTGTGTGTGTGTGCGTGTGTGTGTGTGTGCGTGTGTGTGTGTGTTCAAGATGATCTTGCCATCTCTGAACAGGTGTGACTAAAACTTGGCAAAATTTTGTGACCCTGATAGGACGAAATTTGGGGAAGTCATCAAAATATTCAATGCCAATGAGGCTAAGAGAAAGAAGCAAAAACATCAAATTTCCAAGTTCTTCTTAGTTGAATCAAATACAGAGGTGGAGATTTTATCTTTGCCAAGTCTCTTGTTGTAATTAATTCTATACTTTAATTTCCTTGTGTATAAAATGAGGATAAGGCCAGGAATCTGTTCCTTTGAAATCTCACAAAGACTTGAGAAGGTAATAATGATACAATGTTTAGGAGAATGTGACTTTCCAGAATGCTACAATAGAATTTGCTTTCAGAGAAGGGTTGTGGCAGTGCTAAATTTTTTGGTAACTGAGGGAAGGTTGAGGTGATGGTTAATTTTTTTTCCCTTGGTTCCTACTCATAAAAAATCTTCTCATTTCATCCCAGATTACAAAAACAAATGTCTCTCTCTTTTCCTTATGAGTTGTGATACCTACTTTCCACTATCTGCTATGCTGTACTCTCTCTGTCTCTGTCTCTCTCTCTCTCTTTCCATTCATGTGTTAGCTTGTTTTGTTGCATTTTTGTACTGTGTTCTAAAGAGCATAGAATAATCATAGTCACTGCATAATTGATGAAATCCAAATTACTCTTATCAGCACGTATATGTATCAACATAGATGTTTCATTACATAACCAGACTATCCTGTTGTATTGTTTTTACACCAACAAGAAAGGGAGCCCATCATAAATCCAACCTTCATTTAAAAGAGCCTATATAGTTTTGTCATTTTTAATGGAGTATAATATTGCCATCTGGCATAAATAATTCCATCAAAAGAATTTTAAATTTCTATACCAATTAACTTTGGGATAATGCTAACTTTAATAGGAATCCATTTTTTTTTAACTCGTGTGATTATTGACTTTAAGAGAATAAAGGAGAATAGAAATTATAAAATTAGCTATCCTATTTGGAAATGGTGTTCCCTGTTTTCATTTATTTTGTACATATTTGAACTATTTGTTTAATATTTGACAGATAAATATTTTGACTGCTCTAATGTTCTTGTTTTTAATTAATGAAATAGTTAACTCATTTCTCTCTCACATTTTATTAATCAGCTACAGATTATTTTATAAAATTTACAATTTCTATTAATATAATCTGTGGAAATTTCATCATAAAACCCATAGGATTATCAATGTCAAAGATATTACTGTAACAGAAAGTTACTATTTTATTATGTTACTTCTGTTAAAATTTAGATCCAAAATTTTTTCTTCTATATTTTGTCATTTACTCTCTCTATATATAATAGATGATATTTTATTTTATTTCAATTAACTTATATGATACTTTACCTCGGTTTCAAGTAAAAAACCTGTCACTAATAATATATAGAGTTTTGTGCAAACTAGTGTGCTCAAAGTACAGAGCCAAACATGACATCCCAGGTTCAATCCTTACCATTCACACTAGTAGAAAAGATAAACCAATGCCTTCATTAAGTTGTTTTACGACCTCTACATATGCTTCATGACAAATGCTTGCTTATGTATAGGCGTATATACACACACACAAAACACATTATCATCTTAATCATCATCATCTTCTACATATTAAGGTAAATAAATTAAAATGTTTAAAAAATATATTGCTTTTTCAATAAATTAAAACATTCTAGAAGTTATTTTCTTTTATTTTTGTAAATTATATTTGATTGTTTCATCATTCTTAAATACTATGTGTACATCATTTTAACCCCTCCTTCTCCTTCACCCCTTCACCTCTTCCCATGCTCCCCCCAACTCTCACTCAAGATCACAACATCTCTCCTATAATTATTATTGACTTGAACACACACACACACACACACACAGACACACAGACTACTGGGTCCTGAAGTCTTACATATATGTACAAATATTTGGAATTAGATAACATCTTGGATGGAAAAAATTAATTGTTCCTTTCTCAGAAACCATTACTGCTTGTATTTCATCACTGAAGGGAAGGACCTTGTGAAATTTCCCCTATGGCATTAGGAGGTTCACTGGGGTCATTGTCTAGGTCTTGCTTAGGCGTGTTGTTTATATTTCATGAGTGCAACATCTATAAGACGCTATCCAGTGGCAGGATTCTTGGACTTTGGCTATTAAGATCTTTCTGTTCCTTTTTTTTTTTTGATGTTTATTTCACTTCTAACTTTATTCTCCTCATGGCATACATCATAAGAGAATGAACATTTCAGAGCTCATAAGAAAAATCTTCTAGAACTTGGCTATGGATTACATTGTCTGTTTTAAATAAAACATTTGCATGTCAATACCAGTCTTCAATCTTCAACACTATAGTGGCATTTCACTTGTATTTTAATAAATAAAACTTGCCTGAGAATCAGAGAGTAAAACAGCCCCAATGGTCCGCCTTACTGACCAAAGAGTTGCAGCAAACACATTTAATTCGAGTAGCCACACTTGTTGCCATGGAAACCGGGTAGTGAATCTCTTTAATTCCAGATGTAAACACCTTTAATCCCAATCCTAGAGAGGATTATAAAACGGGAGGAAAAAGCTATCAATATCAGTCTCATTCTGAGATTCCTAGAGGCTGGATTGCCATTTTGGACTGAGGTCAAGGTAAGAGCCAATGATTGGCTGCTTCACTTTTCAGATCTTCAGTAAAGTTTTATTTATTAAAATACAAGTGAAATGCCACTACATGACATGGTTTCTGAAAATATGTTAGGGTTAAGGTAATGTATAAAGGTGGGGACCTTTTTATGTAACTAATGTGTTTGTGCAAAAAACTTAAATGTTTTATGATACCAAGAATGTGTCCTCTCTCTTTTGTATGTAAAGTCAAACAAAGATTTCACTCAACAGAAACAAAATTTATAATCATTTTGACATTTCATTCTTAGCCTGCAAAACAGGCACAAAGTAAACCCCTTTAGATCAGAAGGTTGATTCTGTAGAAGTTTATGTAGCCAGTTGAACAGACCACCACAGGCTGATGGGTGGAGATTCTGTTTAGATGGTTCTGGCATAGAAGACAAAATCAGCAAATCAATTTACTGTATGACTGTGACTATGTGTGTGTGTGTGTGTGTGTGTGTGTGCATATGTGTGTGTGTGCATGTGTGTATGTATATGTACGTGTGTGTATGTGTGTGCATGTGTGCATGAATGCATATGTATGTGTGTGGGTGTGCATTTGTGTCTGTGTATGTATATGTGTGTGCATGTGCACATGAGTGTTTATGTGTGTGTGCATGCGCGTGTGTGTGCCTGTGTGTAGTGTGCATAGAAAATGTCTGTATGGGAAGGGTGTTCTTGTCCTTTCAAGCCCATGTGGAGACCACAGGCAGATGATGTAGGCTGTCTTCTGCTACTTGCCACCTTATTTTGATGCAGGGTCTCTCATGAAACCTCTATCTCACACCTACATTCGGTGACACAACACTGTAAGCATTATCTTGTGTCTATCCTCAGCACTGAGGTTATGGGCTGGTCCTCTGTGCCAAGCTTTTCAGGTGTGTACTGTGGACCTGAACTCAGGGCCTCATCTTTATATGTCAAGGACTTTCCTCTATCCCCTAGGAAAATGTAATTTTAATCAGAGCCTTTGATCCACAGACTGACTGGCCCTGTTTAAGCAGACAGCACCATGAATTTTTCTTCACTTGTGGATTCAGTTGTTAACCAACTTGATGAAATGGCCTCCAGAGAGTTTGTCCAACTCCTGACCACAGAGGATAAAGCTTAGACAGATTCCTTTCTTCTCTGAATCTCAGTTTCCTTCTCATGAGGTGGTGGCAATCCTGGGAGGCTACCTGAGATGGGTATTTTAGAGAGTGTTCTAGACCCAGAGATTTATCAAATACATTTTGGTTATTGTTATTGTTTCATAGTATGTCTGATTAACAACCCAAAAGCTTGACACTTTAAGGAAAATATTTTTTTTTCAAAATAAAGTTGTAACACTTTTAGTAAGTCATTGATATGCAATGCCTTTCTTAAAATGATTTAATTATCTTAATATTTACTATTACTCACTGCACAGGAAGACTGACTTACTAATTTCTATGACTTTCTTTTAACAACTATTTTGATTTATAGAAATTCCATTAAATACATTTAAATCCTGTTTTAATGAGTGTCATTCTATCATATTTCAGTCCCAAGCTTTGTTAATATCTCTTGTTGATTTCTTTTCAAATATTCCAGAAGCATTTATTTTTATATCGTGTTCAATTTCCACTCAAATATTTCAATGTGTACCGATTTTGTTATCCACCTAGTAAAATGGATTATTTTTGACCTGGAATAAGGTGTACTGTTGCTTTTTAGTTGTCGTTATTGTTTTAAATTCTTTGTTCTTCACTGAAAAGTACAATATGCACGATTCAACTTCATCTCTATTTCCGGGCATAAACTAAAGAGAGTGTTTCTGATGGACTAGTGAATGACTTTTCTAACAGCATATATGCATTCAGAAGATTGCTGTAGCAATGACCACCCATGTACAGGAATGTCTTGCACATTATCATAGCATTGCACATGTGTAGCAGAATAACTCAGAACTTTTATGACAGCCATGACTTTCAGCTTTCTCATAGGTAAGTGAGAAAGATTTTCAGAAAGAATATTCTGAGAGAAATCTTCAAAAGGCAATGCATGGCCAGGCGGAGTTGGTGCACGACTTTAATCCCAGCACTCGGTAGGTAGAGGCAGGCAGATCTCTGTGAGTTCGAGGCCAGCCTGGTCTAGAAGAGCTAGTTCCAGAACAGGAACCAAAAGCTACAGAGAAACCCTGACTCAAAAATCCAAAAAAAAAAAGGGGGGGGGGACTGGAGAGATGGCTCAGAGGTTAAGAGCATTGCCTGCTCTTCCAAAGGTCCTGAGTTCAATTCCCAGCAACCACATGGTGGCTCACAACCATCTGTAATGGGGTCTGGTGCCCTCTTCTGGCCTGCGGTCATACACACAGACAGAATATTGTATACATAATAAATAAATAAATAAATAAGTAAATATTTTAACATAATCCAAAAAAGAAGCAATGCATGCATTTTTTTGTCAAACCTGAAAGTCATCAGAAAACTAAGGCTACTGCAAATATTGTAATTATTACACGTAAGTTAAAGCAAATTTGTATAGTTTTGTCTGTGCTGAGGAATATTGTAGTGAGAATAAAATCTCTTCTATGCCTACATTCTTAGTCTAATTAGATGTATTTTATTTGAGGTTAATTGAAGAACTGATTGAACTTTTGATAGATTATACAAGCTATCAATACTTTAATATTTTTTCAATTATGTAATATTTTTTCATGATTGATATTTTTGTAATTTTCACACATATATGATATATATTTCAATTTATATATAATATATTCACATCTATATAATTATTGAATAAACATCTAACACTAAGTCTTATCTTTCCAATGCTGTAAAGTTTTTCCTCAACCATTTCTAAATATGACAAATATGTTCATTAATATGACCAACAGAGTAGTAGTCTGTTTCTAGGCTCTGTCACTGAATCTCAATTAATTAGTGTATTGCTCACAAATTTGAAATGAAAAATACAAATTTTCTTATTTTTGCAATACACTCATTAACGTTATATGATCATTTATTTAATCAGGTTCTTAAAATCATAGATCAACAGTTATTTATATGGTAATGGCTTTAGTAAACTCAAAAATACATTAAATGCACTTATAGTAATATTTTAATAGAAAGAAAATCATACTGAATGCTCATCTGACAGAAGTGTTTTAACAGTTAGGTTTCTTGACAAATTCACTTGGTAGTATAACATTGCTTTCCCATTACTTCATTTTGTTTAAATATAAACCTTAATAACCAACAATGCATGCTGAATAATTAATTGGGGAAACTAATATTCCATGTGCCTTCAACAAAAAGCCTTGTAGTAGTAGAAATTGAAACTATGCATGCACACATGCATACACACAAATATACTCACACTTGTGCACATATATACACATACATGCATACACACACACACACACACACACACACACACACACACCACTGAGACGGAACAAGGGAGGTAATAAGGGTTATGTTGGAGTTAAGCCCCCATTAAATCTCTCAGGATTCAGAAGGACTGATATAGCAGAGGAAATCCTGCGGGTAAACAAAATAAGTAAGCTCAAGTAAGTCTTTGTATCATGTCTCATTTATTCTTTCTTACTCTCTTTAACACTCTGTTGGTGCTCCTTCCCTTTACAATGTTCCTTCTCAATTTTCCTCTTTTGGTGTTCCTCACTGTTCTTCATATACCAGACATAGTTAGCAATTCCATAGGTGATTACAAAGGTACCAAGCATGCAGTTCTTAGGGCTAAAAGGATGGATGAAAGATTGACAAGGTAGGTGCCATATGTCTCAGAAAGGGATAATATTGGTGGATCTTGAAGCTCATAAGAATATTTCTTAAGAGGCAAAAATGTTCGCTATCTCGGGTTATTATTATTTGTGATTTGTATGTAAATCCATGTTCTGGAAGAGGCAAGAAGACTCATTTTTGAGTCATAATAGAAGTTTGGAAATGTAAAGATATTTTTTGTTAAAAGCAGAAATATCCCCTTTCTTGTTTAGAAGGCTACATGTATATAAATTAAAGAGATGTCTCCATCAAGAGCAGGAGAATTTTCAAGTTTTACATTTTAAAAAATTATCCAAAGGGAATGTAAAATACTAAGCTTGTGGCTAAACAGTAGGAGCTCTTTAATAGAGGCAGCCACAGATTATTTGGAAGTCAAATAAGTAAAAGTTTCTATTGGGTAGCAGTGAAATACAATCTATCTCATAGGTAAGGTTTAAATGAACCTTGATGTGTTAGCACAGTTTTGAAGATATTGATAAGTGTAATAGCTGAAAGTGATGGATAATATTAATAATCAACTCAATGGAATCTAAAATCCCCAGTGGCTGGCTGGACCTTTAATCATGCCCGTGGGGCACTATATTGACTATACTAAAAAAAGAGTTGCCGCCTGGGAGTTGCACCATTGCCTCACTTGGATCATAGATTTGTTGTATGAAAAGTGGAATGTAGGAGCAGAAAGTGTCCATTGAATTCTTGACTGCATATAATACTTACGAATTTTTAAAACAGAACCTTTGCTCAGAGGGATTGTCTAGTGAGGATGAAGTGCTTTAGATGGAGTGAAGAGGGCAGAATTTCCCCTCTCCATTTCTCTGTCCACTGCCACTTACTCTTTTTATCATCCCGCCTGTGAAAACTGTAACATGAAAGAATATATTTTGTGTTACATAAGCATTAGAACCCACAAGAACAATTATTTTAATAACAAAAGTTACAAAAAGCATAGCTGGAAAGAACCATATGGCCTACTAGGAATGTCTTTGATGGGTCCTGCAGTTCAGAATTTTGCATAAGGAAAATATCAACAGGAACCAGGACTACCAATAGAGGCTTCATATATTAATAAATATTTAACTTGAGAAAAGGGGGAACTATTTAAAAAGAACAATGTAGAGGTCATGAATTATGGCATAAATAATTATTTGAAAGCATAGTTTCAATACCAGAGTGTCATATTTGTGATGGGGTGACATAACAATTAATCGTCAGTGATAATCCAACAGTTGTGTACAATTATTCATAGATATTTATATTTGATAATAATAACTGATATTATTCTTATTATAAGGTTTTGTTTTTCTTTATATTTTCTCGTCTTTTCAGGCTGATGTCATTGATGTGAGTTATGGAACTGCAGATGATTTGAAAAGGATTACAAAATTGAAAAATACAACAAATCAAATTGCACTCCTGAAATTAGGAAAATTACCACTACTCTATAAGGTTAGTACAAAAGCTCTTATTTGGTTTAGAGTAAATACATTTTTTTTGTGGGTTGTTTGATGTAGGTGCTTTTGAAATTATGGAGAGAGTGAGAAAGTGTGTGTATGTGCATGAACGTGTGTGTGTGTGTGTGTGTGTGTGTGTGTGTGTGTGTGTGAATGTATGAGAGAGAATGATAAGAAGTGTCATTTCCAAATTAGAATAAATTAAGATCTTTATGGAAAAGAAGTTGATGTCTGTATTCTTTAAATGAGGAGATGCGCTAGTTGGGGATGGGTGAGTCCTTGAGCTCCTATTCAAGGAGCATTTCCATTAAAGGGCCACACCTAAAATGTTGACAAAGACAGCTTTGGTTGCTCTTCTGATGACATATTTGAAAGTTCCAATCGGTGGTCAAAACTGGCAATTTTCCAGGTGCATTCATCCTGGTAGATCAGAATCTAGCTAGTTTATACTCTTCTGTGATTAGTTTTGTAAACTCTGAAACTTTACAGTTATTGCCTGTACTCAGGAATCCAATTAAAATGCAATATTATAAGGAGATGTAGAATTTCCATTTATTTTATTTAAGTTGAAATTTATTAACATTCATTCACTAAATGAATCTATAATTAAAGCAATTCAAACTAAAGGACTTGGCACAATGTATAGCAGGGTTGGGGCCTATTATTTTGTTTTCTATTTCTGTGTAGAAATAATGGTCATTGTCACTATGTCATGGGAAACCTCTTGTTCTGAATATAAATTGAACTTTTTCTTATCCAGTTTTTAAGGGTTTTGCTAATCCCCAAGACTCCAAAGATATTTCCATAAAACTGTTGGGTGGTTTATTATAAAAGAAGAGGTCAGACATGTGGGCACATTCCTTTAATCTCAGCAATCACAAGGAAGATTCAAGTTGATATCTCTGAGTTCTAGGCTACTTGATTCATTGCATAACCCCGTGTCAGTCAAGTCTTCAAAGTAAGATCCTATTTAAAAAAAAAAAGGAAAGGAAGAAAGGATAAGAAGGAAAGAAGGAAGAAGAACTCTTTGTACTTACATTTCCTCATCTTTCAAGGATGTACTTATACTTAAATCAGAGTTAGATTATCCATAGCTGTGACATAGTTTTAAAGATAAAAAATAACAGTGAAATTATTTTGTGCTGGATAATCTTTTAAGTGTAATAAGTACTTTAAAACAATCATATAAAGTTACAGAAATAAGGCTCAATCAATGTATTCTAATTAGAGAAAAAAGATAATAAATACAGTTGTGGTCAAAAAATAATAAAATATTAGCAGTGGTACATACATAAAATCCAATACTAAAATGATTCCACATTTCTAGAGGTAAACTAAAAGGGTACTTTTTTTTAAAAAAAATGGAAGAGGGAACCAAAGTAACACAGTTGGTATGTGTGACTCTAATGTGTTCATTGTACCAACTATGAAGGGGGGACTTAGGTTAGCTTTAGTAATTGACATCTCCATCTGGACACTGACCTGAATCTACACATTATAGATGTTTGTGTATTTCATAAGATAAAATGCCTTTAAATTTCAAATTAGGAGTCTGGAGCGGTGGCTCAGCTGGTGAAGAGCACTTGCTGTTCTTGCTGAGGATCACTGATGCACCTCCCTGTCAGGTATATGGTAGTTTGTATGGTTTACCTGTGGGTAAATCCCTCTTAATTCTCAAGCCAACCAATTCTCCAGAACATAGCTGCACCTGTTTCTTTTTTTAAATCTGAAGTTTAGAGTATGAATTAACAACCTATTTGGGATGGAATAGTTTTTTTGACTAGGATTAGCTTTGATTAATCTTCAACGTGTCGGAATGCTCTCAGTGACAGTATGTGAATTTAGACCTTCATAAATTCTGAACTTGCTAAATTGCACTCCTCTATGGAACTTTTTTTAAACAAAAATACTGGAAAGCATTATATTTCTTATGGACATTTTCACTAAATATAGTAATAAATACATAAATACTGTGTTCTCTATAACTTGTAAAATTAAATAAATTACAATAGACATAGTTTACACTAGGTCCTAACACAATAACCCTCACAAGGAGGAGAAAATCCTATATGGAGTAAATTATAAGAGAACATCTAATTTAATTAAATATGTCATTTCAGGATAGTAAAACTACACTTAAAATTTACAAATCCAATTGCTGTTCTTACAAATGGAATAGTGTAGGTCATGTTTCAATCAGTGTCATAGAGTGAGGTATTAAAATGTTTTTATACATATTAGAGTATTACTCAGCAGTAAAAAACAAGGACTTCTTGAATTTTGCATACAAATGGATGGAAATAGAAAACACTATCCTGAGTGAGGTAAGCCAGACCCAAAAAGAGGAACATGGGATGTACTCACTCATATTTGGTTTCTAGCCATAAATAAAGGACATTGAGCCTATAACTCATGTTCCTAGAGAAGCTAAATAAGGTGAATCCAAAGACAAACACATAGGCATCCTCAGGAATATTAACCTTCATCAGGCGATGAAAGGAGACAGAGACAGAGACCCACACGGGAGCACCGGACAGAAATCTCAAGGTCCAAATCAGGAGCAGAAGGAGACGGAGCACGAGCAAGGAACTCAGGACCACGAGGGGTGCACCCACACACTAAGACAATGGGGATGTTCTATTGGGATCTCACCAAGGCCAGCTGGCCTAGGTCTGAAAAAGCATGGGATAAATCCAGACTAGCTGAACATAGCGGACAATGAGGAATACTGAGAACTCAAGAACAATTGCAGTGGGTTTTTGATCCTACTGCACGTACTGGCTTTGTGGGAGCCTAGGCAGTTTGAATGCTCACCTTAGGAGACCTGGATAGAGGTGGGCAGTCCTTGGGCTTCCCACAGGTCAGGGAACCCTGATTGCTCTTCGAGCAGATGAGAGGGGGGGGGACTTGATCGGGGGAGGGGGAGGGAAATGGGAAGCGGTTGTGGGGACGAGGCAGAAATTCTTAATAAATAAATAAATAAATAAAAAAAAAAAAAAAAAAAAAACCTGCAAAAAAAAAAAAAAAAAAAAAAAAATGTTTTTATTTTCATCATATCCATTTTAAGCTTAAAATGACAATTTTAAAGATTTAAGTATCCTAATAACTTTTCAGATTCCTAAAAATGAACTAATTTTATATATCTGATGAAACATGTATACAATAAGAAAAATGAAAAGCATATGACACTTAATTCTGTACCTCAAAGCCAGTACATTGCTGAATGGTTCTTGATCAGTATGTGTTGTATGAAAGACTTTCATTGGGAGATACAACACACATGTCAACTCACCCCAAAACCTTGGGAGATACAGCACACATGTAGAGTCACCCCCAAAGAAAGCTACAATCAACAGCTCAAAATCATAACTGGAGCCAAGTCTAACTTGGCAAATAAATGAAACTGTTGGAGCGGATGCATTGAGTGCTTGGCAGATCACAGATATCCTTGGTCTACAATTTTGTACTTCTCCTAACACCCCTGGGGGAAAGTGTGAGGAATCCTGCAGGTTCAGCATTCTTAGACATATGAAGAGTTTTTGTCAGTCTGAGTCTCATAAGCCTTTCGTCTCACTCCTGACAGAAAGGTTCTACTCACATGAAACTGAACGCTTTGTAGCTCTCTGAAACTTAGGCCTAGAAATAGTGTGTAAAGGGATAAGCAATATACAATTTTTATGGGCTTATTATATTTGTAGAATGTGTTCTATGCTAATGAACACATGTGTTTAAGCAAAACCTCATGTTACTTGAAATTTAAACTGACTCATGCTCAGAACAATTAAATTTAAAACAATTAACTAATGTTCTATTAAAACATAAACATAGAAGATAAATGATGAGAATTGCCTACAAATCAGCAGCAGTCTATATCAACAATTGTCAATGAAATCTATGGTTGTAACATATTCAAGACAAGTGGAAGATCACTAGGAACTGTTCTAATTAGGTATCTAAAACTCCTGACAAACGCTTCATTTTGAAAATTCATTTCTATGAAGTATGTGTATACTATTTGTTATCTTTGTATATTTTTGAGATCTTTATTGTTTCATTTATCCCAGATATCAGTTTTTCAAAAGCCTTAGTTTAAGTCATATGAGACTGTTTTCAAAAGTACAAGAAATATCAACCTTCCCCAGCCCCAAAGGTTAAGGAGCAAGCAGAAGAGGATGGAAGGAAATAGGAAGCAAAGAGAAGGAGGGAAGTTGTGAAACGCTACTTTCTCCCGTCAAATGGCCATTGCACTACAGAACTCATAACAGCACCAGACGTGAGGTAGCCACTTCATGTATTAGATGATCATCAGAAGTAGTGAAATTTTTGCCTAATTTCTCATTTTTATTTTCCCAATTCAAAATATGCTTGTGTTTACTTGTTCAGTATCAAAAATAGGTAGTACATTGAGCAAAGACTATATAGTAAATCTTATTTCATTTTCTAAGCTTATTCAAAATTTAAATACATTAAGAAAGGGTTTAATGGTCAGAGAAATTAGAGGACACCAAGAAAACAAGGCCCTCTAAGTCAATATGAACAAAGCTCATCAGAACTCACAGAAACTTAAAGCATCATGCACAGGGCCTTCACAGGTCTGGACCAGGTCCTCTGTGTATATATTATTGGTTCTCATTTAGTGGTTTATTGGTTCTTGTTTAGTATTTTATTGGAGTCCCATGTGTGTCTTCTCTTGGGCTTTTTTTTTTTCAATTGGTTTGTCTTGCCTAACTGCTATGTGATAGTTTTATTTTAGTTTATTTTGTTATAATTTAAAGAATATGAGTAAATGAATGAATGAAAACCCAGCCACTGTGGTAAAGGTTAACAATTGAACTGTCTGGATCAGAAAATCAGTTTTCTTCAATAATGTGATGCTGGATAAATAAACCACCCCAGGACAAGCCCCATGTTTAGGTGTAGTAGTTGACCAACATATAATGTATTGCACAGTTTTCACATGTTCTTTTATTAGGCTACAGTTTAAAGGTTTTGGTGGTGGGGGAGATGTATTTTGTTTTTGCATTATGTTTTTGCTTTATTTTGAGAAAAAATTTAAAATTTATACTTGGTTTGATACAAAGGGGGAACAGATATGTAAGGACTTGAAAGAGGGGAAGAAAATGACCAAAATATATTTAAATTTTAAGATTGTTTAAAAGAGTACAAAATATAATAACAAAATGAAAATTTTATGGATATATATATATATATATATCATTCTGCTCTTCTGGTTAATCTCTCTACAAAACTCTTTTTCTCTCCCTCCATCGACTCTTCCTCTTCACTTCTGATACTTTTCTTAGATTCATGATGTTTGGCTTCGTTTTCAATCATAACCATCTGTTTGGCTACTTTGTTTGGAATATTCATTGAAGCCTGGTAAGGCATCAATGCGCCCACCCCTGAAAGAAATGGCTCCTTTTCCCAAATTCAGCCAGCAGCAGTGATGAGTCAGACTCTCTGGGTCTTTCATTCACCCATTACTGACTGTGGAACCATTCTTGTACAGTGTAGTCATCTTTCGATGTGGATAATCCCTGATTCCTATGGCCATGCATTGCTGAGAAGATGGCATTTCACAGTCATTTCCTGTATTTTCTAGCTCTCTCCTCTTTCAGTCTCCTCTCTCGCATTGTCCCCTTAGCCTTAGAGGAGAATGTCTTCTAAGTACTGTCTAGGTATAAGAGCATATTTACAAGGTGACTTGATGCTATGCCAATTTAACTAAATAACGGAATTAAGTACCCTAGAGCCCTCCTCCCCAGTAGCTTTTGACTGCATTTACAGTTCTGGGCATGGAGTCCCTCCTGTGTAGTGAGACTGAAATCAATTGGCTATTTTCACAATTTTTTGCCACTATTACACAGGCATCTACAACCTTCCCAACAAATTAGTAATGTTGGTAGAATTTACAACTGGTTGAAAGCATTGATCACATTTGTCTCCCATCAACAGTCCTAGCACCTTTTGTCATTGTGAAAGATTGCAAGTAGACAAGAGGTTGCTAGATAAATTCCAGCTTGATTTTTCTTTTTTTTTTTTAACTTTTTTTTATTGAGAAAAGAAAAAAAGAAAAAAAAAACAAATTTCCTCCTCCTCCCAGCCTCCCGTTTCCCTCCCCCTACTCCCACCCTTCTCCCCCTCCCCCCACTCCTCTCCCCCTCCCTCTCCAGTCCAAAGAGCAGTCAGATTTCCCTGCCCTGTGGTAAGTCCTAGGTCCTCCCCCCTCCGTGCATTTTTAGGAGGGTGAACATCCAAACTGGCTAGGCTCCCACAAAGCCAGCACATTACGTAGGTTCAAAACCCCGTGCCATTGTCCTTGGGTTCTCATCAGCCCTCATTGTTTGCCATGCTCAGAGAGTCCAGTTTTATACCATGCTTTTTCAGTCACAGTTCAGCTGGCCTTGGTGAGCTCCCAATAGATCAGCTCCACTGTCTCAGTGGGTGGGTGCTCCCCTCGTGGTCCTGACTTCTTTGCTCATGTTCTCCCTCCTTCTGCTCCTCATCGGGACCTTGGGAGCTCAGTCCAGTGCTCCAGTGTGGGTCTCTGTCTCTGTCTCCATCCATCACCAGATGAAGGTTCTATGATGATATGCAAGATATTCGTCAGTATTGCTCTAGGATAGGAACAAGGGTCACGGAGTCTACACTTGGTGATCCCAAAGAAGCTAAGTAAAAGGGTGAACCAAAGGAAAAGCATATAGTTGTCCTCTTGGCTATGGGAAGTAGACAAAATTGCCGGGGAGAAAATTGAGATCTTGGGGGTGGGGTGGGATGGGGGTAAGGGGAGATGGGGAGAGAGGGGGGAGAGGGGGAGAATGGGGGGAGCTTGGGGAAGGGGGAGGATTGGGATGAAGGAAGGTTGGATGGGGGAGCACGGAAGCACGGTTCTTAGTTAAGGGAGCCACCTTAGGGTTGGCAAGAGACTTGAACCTAGAGTGGCTCCCAGATACCCAAGCCGAGGTCCCCAGTTAGTTCCTTGGGCAGCTGAGGATGGGGAACCTGAAATGACCCAGCTTGATTTTTCTATTTCGTGAACTCAATATGTGTGGTGCCTTCAGCAATAAGGATCTTATTTAGTTCCGGAGAATAACCAAGAATAATGGCAGCAACCCATATTGTTTTGGTCTCTCTGGTCAAACAAGTCAGTGTTTGGTTCTAAAACTTTCCTAAGTGGTGTTGAGTATGCAGCAGTGAGCACTGGTAAGCTTTGTATGCATTGTGGCAGTGAGGCTGACTTATTCTAAAAGGAAACACATTTTCCCATTGAAACTTTCCAAATATCATCTCTTTCCCTGTTACAGGGAGCCTAGATTGGTTGAATGGCAACTTGAGGATATTTTTGGATAAAACCGTATTTAAATGGTGTCACCAGTGAGTCTATGGTGAGTCTGCATTTGAAGGCACACTTGCTTCTGTTTTACTTTATAGCAATCTTTACTGGTATTTAATGAAGGAAAATAGAGGGCAAACATCATCTTGCTACATAGAAAAAAATGTGCTTTGTTGACTGCAAAGTCTGATGGGCACCTCACACCGTGTTCCCAGAAGTAATTACAAGAGACCAGTGCCTCCAAAATTGGTAATTATAAGATTTCAGAATGATTTCATTTGTTATAGAAAATGTGGCCAACAGTAAACACAAAACAAGAACACAAAAGTCTTACTCATGAAAAGAAAAGTAAGCTGCATTTTATCTGAATTTTTCCCTTATCCACTAACTTAAGCTAATTTTCTAAATTATGCAGACCAATATACTAACTATATCTACAAAATGTATTTTGACTGAAATATCACTTCAATCAAAAACTTATAAAATATGTTGAACTGTGTCATTCTACCACATAGAACTCAGCCTCTAGAAAGTGAATTTAGATGGGGAGCAAGATGGCCCTGTGGGAAAGGAGCTAGCACCCAAGAATAACTACCCGAGTCTGCTTCCCAGAGCTCACATGCTGGGAGAGGAGAATCCCCTCCCACTCGCTATCCTCTGGCCTCCCCGTGTGCACCATTTCATGCACATGCCTCAAAAATACGTACACAAACATGTGCACAAGGAAATGTAAATTAAAAACAAAGTGACATGAATGTCCATGGACTCTGCCCTGGACGTGGAAGAGGAGATGGGAAACTTCCCGGGGCCTGTGAGACGGAGCGGGAGAAGTGGTTTGTTTGTTTGTTTATTTATTTATTTATTTATTTATTTATTTATTGATGATTTCTGTCTCTTCCCTGCCACCTCCTCCTATTTCCCTCCCCCTCCCCCAATCAAGTCCCCCTCCCTCATTAGCCCAAAGAGCAATCAGGGTTCCCTGCCCTGTGGGAAGTCCAAAGACCACCCACCTCCATCCAGGTCTAGTAAGGTGAGCATCCAAACTGCCTAGGCTCCCACAAAGCCAGTATGTGCAGTGGGATCAAAAACCCATTGCCATTGATCTTGAGTTCTCAGTAGTCCTAACTCACCAAGGCCAGCTGGCCTGGGTCTGAAAAAGCCTGGGAGAAGTGGTTTATATGCTGGTCTGTTTTCTCTGCTCCAGGCCTGAAAGAGAAAACAGGCCAGGTTCCACAAGACCTCAGGTAGACAGGCTCGATTAGGGGGAGAAAATTTATAGAGGGGAAAGAGAGAAAGAGAGAGAGGGAGGGAAATACAGAGAAAGGGAGAAAAGGACAGAGGGACAAAGAGACAGAGACAAAGAATGGTTTATATCTGCCTCTGATCCAAAGGCAATGAGGAATGGACCGAGGTAAGTGGCCTTCTTGATATCTAAGCCCCCAAGGTTTGAGCTGCTACCAAGGTCTAAGCCTGCGCCCATGGTCTATGGCTCCTGTTACCACAGGAGGCCTGCACAGGTTGGACCTGCCCCTCACAATGTAAGGGAGAACTTGTTCTACCCACCACCAGCTGCAGCACTGCAGAGAGAAGACCCCCACCTTGCCTGGACATCATGATAGAGGTGACTGTTGGCGAGAGTGCTCTTGAGTTGGTCCTGAGCACATGAGAGTGGTAGAGCTGGTCCTGCCTCTCATCTGCTATACCATAGTAAAAGCAAGAGGAAAATCCCATCTTTCTGCCCCTCACCCACTTTGGCAGGTAGGAAAACTGCCAAATGGTCATGAGAACCATTGAGCTGGCCCAGCATCCCAGCAGCGGCAGCACTAGGGAAAGCAGACCTTGAAACTCACCTGGGCAGCAAAGTAGTGCTAAGACTACTGGCCCGTGAGTAAGCCCAAAGGGCATGAGCATGAGAGAGCTAGTTCTAGTACTGGTCTTCCATGCCATGTGGAAGCGTGGTCAGCAAAGAGATGCCACCCCTCACTCCTTGTTGTCTGCGGTAAATGAGAGAGCTGGCCGCTGGAGTGTGAGAGCTGGAGCTGGTTCTGCCCCACACCAGCTGCAGCACAGAAAAGAGTAGCACCTGCCACCGCACCTGAGCCGCATGACAGAGCTGATCCTGCTGGCAAAGGTGTAAGTCCCCAGAGTGGGAAATCTGGCCCTGCACCCGTCGTCTGCCATAAGTGGTGAGAGAGAGGGAAAGATGCCCTCCCGCTTGCCCATTGGCACCTGCAGCAGCTGAGGGGGCTGATCCTGTCCCTCACCAGTTCTAGCCTTTGGGAGAGTGGACCCTGAACCTTGCCAGGGTAACACAGTAGAGCTGAACCAGTACAAAGGAGTGCAGGTGAGCTGCTCCAGAGAATATAGCGTGAGAGATCGGGACTTGCCCTGCATCTTCCCTGTGGTGGTATGCAATGGAGAGAAGCCTCCCCAACTCCTCAGGGCTTGTGGCAGGAGAAAGAACTCTCCCTGAGGTCACAGGAGCAGGAGAGCTGGCCCTTCCTCTCACCAGTTGCTGCACTTTGCAGAGTTGTCCCAACACTGAGCCTGGACAGCGCAGTATAGCTGCCCTGGTCACACGTGCAAGCCTGTTCAAGGACATGTGAGGAAGAGAATCAGTCCACCTCTTGCTGCTTACTACATTGGATAAGCTAGCCATGGCAGTGCTGGGGGAGCTCACGCTGGTGGTGAGGACAAGGGAGAGCTGTATAGCTGACCATCTCAGCAACCATCCAGACCCAGAACCAGGGCTAGGCGTTTGCCTATGATCTGCTGGAGCATGGAAAGCGGCTGGTCCTGCTGATCAAAAGCTGCAGGATCTCCATGACACAGAACAACAACAGAATATTCAAGGGGAGCTCTGAGAGCCCTGTATTGAAGGTGTAGCAGAAACCAGAGGTCTCAAAGCAGACCGATGACTCATTACAAGTGATGCTTGCGAGTAATGTATTGACTAAAGGGTATACTGTGAGATTCACTGTGTCACACTACAGTTTCCAGGATAAGATTTCTTTTTCTTTTCTATTTTTTATTTTACTTTGTTTTCATCCTTGGGTATAGGTCACAAGGGTAAAGGGTGGATGGGAAGGGGCAAGGGGGATGAGCATGATCAGAACGCAGGATTTGAAATCCATAAAGAATCTATAGAAAAGTTGAATTGGAAAAATATAAAAAAACAACTAAAGTAGGTGAATTTAGAACAAATATAAATATATTTGAATATTTCAAATTACTTTCCAAATATTTAAGTATTTCTTGTGGCTTGGAACTAAAGGCGAGCATGTCTGCAAAGCTTCCCGTTTCATCTAAAATTAACTGCATAATTTAGAGGGCATGTCTATGTTATGTTTAGCTAATCACATAGGTATTAACTTACTTACATCTTTAATTTATTTTATTTTCATTAGATATTGAACTATTTGAAAACTATCAAATCATAACCAGTAACATTATGAGTTAGTATTGATTTTGTTTTGATAACTCTTATTGTGAGATCCTGGGCCCAATTATCTCCATATATTCATACTCACTTTGTGGCATGAAGGGACTGAGAATTTTATTTCTCCCAGTTAAATTTTGGTATACCCATTTTGAAAAAATGAAAAAAAAGGAAGAAGTAAAAGAATCAGAAGGAAGTGGAAGGGGGATAGAGAAGAAATGGAAGGAGAATAGAAGGAGGAAAGAGAAAGGGAGAGATAAAATGAAATAGTGAGGGAGGAGGGAAAGAAAAGAGGAAGGAGTGGAAACAGACATTCTTTCCTAGTTTAATCCCCAAACCATCACCGTTTCACAAAAATTCTAAAACATTTAAAAAATAGCCTAAATATTTGGAATCATTACCATAGAGAACACATTATGAAAATATTTTCACATTTTAGATTTTCCATTTCTTCCCATATCTGGTTGGCAAAGTTTTAAAATGCTTCAGGGCATACCAATATTTAAAATGGGGTACAGATCTAAACAGAGAAGCACAAATAACTGTGAAACACTTAAGGAAATGTTTAATATCCTTTGCAATCAAGGAAATGTAAAATAAAAACTACATGGATTGTCCATCTTACACCTGTTAGAATGTCTAAGATCATCAAAACAAGTGACAGCTTGTGCTGGTGAGAACGTTGAGTAAGGGAAACATTCATGCACTGCTGGGAGTGTGAGCTTGAACACTGCAAGCCACTGGGTAATCAGTGTGGTGGCTCCTCAGGAAGCTGGGACTCATTCTACCTCAACATCCACCTATATTATTCTTGGACGTGTAGCCAAAGAGTACTTTATCCTACCCCAGAGACACTCACTTAATCGTGGCCAATGCTGCTCTAATTATAATAACCATAAATGGGAAACAACCTAGTTGTCTCTCAGTGGAAGGACAAATAAAGAAAATGTGGTACATATGCACAGTGTAGTATTATTCAGCCATTAAAAAAATGCCCATCATGAAATTTGTGGGGAAATTGATGGAACTAGAAAAATTATTGAGTGAGGTATTCCAAATCAAGAGAGATAAATATAATATTTATTTATATATTGAATATTAACTGTTAAGTCAATGATAACCAAGCTACAGTCCATAGAACCACAGATATTAGCTATAGAGTAAGGGACTAGGAATAAGAGATCTCATTAGAAAAGGAAAGTAAAACAGATCGTTATGAATGATTTAGGATTACAATTGGAGAATCGAGGAGGTTGTGGGAATGTATATGGGAAGAGTCATCTAAAAACAGGGTGCATTGGAGAAATAGTATGGAAACATAATACAATAGAAACATCCTAAAATATACACATATGTGAAGGTGTCCTAATGAAATCGCCAAATAATGGAAGAGACAGAGTCCAAGCTGGCCAGCCCTTGTCACTAAAAGAAGCTTTCAGAAAAGATATTTGGTTACATCTAATTGGTTCTTGTCCAGAAGGGACCCCACAAGAATCCCCATACACCCTAGGCTGTTGTCAAGACTATAGCTTGCTCTCCACAAACTCACAGCAAATTCCCATTGTTGAAAACAACATCTATACGACTTGTTGAACATGTAGATGTCAAGCTGGTGTCTACATAGAGCTTTCAACCCTATGTTCCAGCATCTTTGATGCAGGAAGGAACTCTGCACGCTATCAAAAATGAAACATAAAGATACCACATTTTCTTTATCCATTCTTTGGTTGAGGGGCAATTAGGCTGTTTCCAGGTTCTGGCTATGAACAAACAAAGCTTCTGTGAACATAGTTGAGCACATGTCCTTGTGGCAATATTGAGCATCCATTGGATATATACCTAAAAGTGGTATTACTGGGTCTTGAGGAAGGTTGTTTCCTAATTTTCTGAGAAATCGCCACACTGACATCCAAAAGGGCTGTACTAACTTGCATTCCTACCAGAAATGCAGGAGTGTTCCCTTTTCCCCACAACCTCTCCAGCATAAGTTGTCATCAGTGTTTTTGATCTTGGCCATTCTTACAGATGTAAGATGGAATCTCAGAGTTGTTTTGATTTGCATTTCTCTGATGACTAAGGATGTTGAACATTTCCTTAAGTGTCTTTCAGCCATTTTATGTTCCTCTGCTGAGAGTTCTCTGTTTTGGTCTGTTCTCCATTTTTTTGTTGGATTATGTGTCCTTTACACAATGGAGTACTACACAGCAGAAAAAATAATGACATCTTGAATTTTAAAGGAAAATGGACGGAGCTAGAAAACATTATTTTGAGTGACACAGAAAAACTGTTGTCACATGTACTCACTCATAGGTGGCTTTTAAACATAAAGCAAAGAAAACCAACCTACAAACCACAATCCCAAAGAACTTAGACAACAATGAGGACACTAAGAGAGACTTACATAGATCTAATCTATATGGGAAGTAGAAAAAGACAAGATCTTTTAAGTAAATTTGGAGCATGGGGTCCTTGGGGGAGGGTTGAAGTGTGGAGGAGAGAGGCAGGGAGGAAAGCAGAGAAAAATGTAGAGCTCAATAAAAATCAATCAAAGAAAAAAAGTGAAACATAAACACCCAGCCAGCTATAAACCCTACATGTATAGTATTATACTATCTGCAAGATATGCTAGGGTATTTTTGACAATAAAAGTTATGGGAATAACCAACCAAAAACTGATTGACTTAAGGCTAACTCCACCAATGGACCCCATTCCAGGATGACCAATAATCTAAGGCTAGACAGCCTATGAACCTAAGGCAATAATAAATAACACTGATCCAAAAAAGAAAAGAAAATAGAGAAAGAAAAGAAAAAATAGTAACAAAGAACCTTTAATGATGTTCTGCTATACTATTAACAGAAGCTTCCTCCTGCAGCAAATGGGAACAAATATAGAGATCCACAGCCAGACATTACACAAAGAGGGAGAGACCTTAGAACACTTGGTACTCAATAATATGTCTCCATCAAATCCCTTGCCTCAGAAATCAGGGAACCCTGAAAAAGAGGAGGCAGAAAGAATTTAAGAGTCAGATGTGATGAAGGAAACCAAGAAAAACGACCTCTAAATCAACATGAGCAAACACGTATGAACTCACAGAGACTGAGGTAGCATGCCCAGGGCCTGCTTTGGTTTCTATCAGTGCCTCTGTGTTTATATCATGACTTCCAGGTTAGTGTGCTTACGGAAATCCTGGGTGAAAGAATGGGTGGGTCTCTGATTCTTGGGCCTTCTCTTGAGCTCTTTCTTTCTGTGGGCTTTTTTTTTTTTCCTGACTTCGATGCCACACTTTTTGCTTTATCTTATTATATTTTATTTTGTTATAGTTTTAAAAATTGACTAAACCTATGAACTCAATGAATGAATGAATGAATGGATACCTAGCTACTAGGGTAAAAGCTAACAACTGAACTGTCATAAGTTCAGAGCTAGTTTTTTCAGTGGAGTGACACTGGCTTATATCAACCACTCCAGGGCATGTCTTAGGTTGAGCAATAGCTGACTAAGAAATGAAAATGATATTTAAAATTAAAAAATTTTTTAAATGATAAAAACGTAAGAAAAGTAAAAGCTACATGGTGTATTCCATCTAAACTTTAGTGCAGTTGCGTTTTTTACAAGTTACTATTAAGTGAGTTATACAAACTATTAATACAACATAAAACAATCTCCTTGAGCTTTGAAACAATCTCTACTTAATAAAATATTGTTTTAATTAGTGATTGTTAACATACAACTGAATTTATTGAAGGCATACATTTTCATTAACTATTATATAACTAAAATATACATATACTCTGTTTATATAAAAGCTATACAGAAAGTTATATAGCCTGTGTATATTATAGCTAAGAATGCAACCTTTTTTGTTTGAATAATAAATATTTTAAAACAATTTTATTGGGGCTAAAAATTTGCATTTCATTTGCTACATTTTCATTTTTTATTGTCTACACATAAATATAATTTTAATGTATTTTCTTTTACATTGAATTTTAGATTACACCTAGTAACCTTATTGAATATGTAAATTTCTTTTTCATTTACTTAAACTAATAATTATTTTGAAATTATGATCATCTGACTAAACTTTAGAAAACAAGAACACTAATGGTTCTGATTATTATTAGAATAATTCCACATTTTAAATAATTTAGCTCTTGAAAAATCAAAGAATTAAATAGTTTCTTTAATCTACAAAACTTGGTTAGATAAATTTAGACTGACATTCATAATTAAAGAAATGATATTAGCAAACCCTTGAGAGAAGATGTCAGATTTTCCATTTCCAGTTATGATTCTCCACTAATTTGCTAGACTTCTACAGTTATTTATACTCTCGACATACCGTTCAGCCTAGAACTTAAATATGTAGGCCTATAATTCTAGAAATGAAATGTGTACTCATATGACATTTGTAATTCTCAGGGATTGATTTTGTGAAATGTAGGATAGACTTTCTCATACAAAATCTGTAATTGCATGAAGTTTAATAGAGAAATCTTCCAGACCGACATGCCACACTTAATCCAAAAAACTGTCTTGGCATATGTCTGCCCCAGTAATAACAGGTCTCTAGTGAATTAGTAACAGAGATATCTGATGGTATGGTAGTATGGATACTAAAATGTCTGTCACATAATTGAAAAAGTTGCTTCTCTTCTGTTATAAATATAACATTTTTTGTTTGTTTTTCGAAACAAGGTTTTTTTGTGTAGCCCTGGCTTTCAGAGAATTAACTCTGTAGACCATGCAGGCCTCAACCACACAGAGCTCTGCCTGCCTCTGCCTTCAAGTGCTGGGTTTAAAGACATATGCCACTATGTCACATGGCATATATAGGCCAATTAAATAGCCTGATTTGACTTATATTTTTGATGATACCAAACTTCAGACTCAGAGTTATATTTTATACAAACTCAAAATTTTCTTACATATAGAATCTGTTAAAAATTACACTGTTTTACCAACTAAAATAGAGTTAACCTTTTCAAAGTCAAACAAGAATTATTATACAACTGCAAATATTTTATTACTGGGAAGCAGCCCATCAGATATATAATGCAATCATTTATTAAACAACCCAAATATGTAACTACAAGGAAAACTGGATTTTGGCAGAATGTAATCATGCTTTCAGAACATTGAAAAAGAATCAAGTGTTTCAAGATTTCAAAGTATTTTTTATAATATTTAGCATTATTTATTATTACTCATTCTTTGGTAGAAAACCACTTTAGAGTTAAAATCAAAGAGTTTGTGAAGCATTTTAAAAAGGAAATTTTAATGGAAACAAACTGAAATTTAATATGCACGTTTTAATTTGAATGTAAATTAACTAAAAGACATTTTTATTTATGTTTAAAACATTCCTAATGTCTTACTAAATATATATGTGTATATTTATTTTGTCTGGTTTCATGCTTTCTAAGCTCTAATTGATGATAAAAACAGGATAATACAATCTATTTTTACTTTTATTTTTTAATTTTTGAGGTTTCAATTTTTTTTCTTTTAAACTTGGCAGACTTTCTCTATTTTCCTCCCTCTTCTTCTCACAGTACCTCCTCTGCCTCCCCTCCCATTTGGATTCACTTCCTTTCTGTCTCTCATTAGCAAGCAAATAAGGTTCTAAGGAAGAATGATAGCTAATAAATATATAACAAAATAATATATAATAAGAGAAAACAAACTTATTATATCCAGGTTGGCCAAGAGAAACAATTAGAAGGGAAACAACCCAACAGAAGGCCCAAGATGCAGAGAACACTTGTTTACACAAGTAGGAATTCCACAAAAGCACTAAATGGTAGCCATATGTATATGCAGAGGACTTGATGGTCCTTAAGGCACTATGAAAACTGCCTGAATCTCGAGTTCGCATGAGCTTAATAATGTTGACACAAAAGGCCTTGCTTTCTTGGTGTCCTCCATCTCCTCTGGCTCTTATACTCTTTCCACCTCCTCTTCTGTGGAGTTCCCTGAAACTTGAAGGGAGGTATTTGATAGAGACATATCAAGTGCTGAGTCTTCCAAGGTCTGTCACTGTGTATAATATCTGGGTGTGAGTCTCTGTGTTTGTTTCCATCCTCTGCAGGAGGAGATGGCTGAGCATGACACTGACCTAAGCAGGATGCCATTAGGAATCATTTGATTGCTACTTTTTAATTTTTAGAATAGCAATATATTTGCTTTATCTTTTAGTAAAAGATTGAGACTATTAATGATAATGATTGTTGTTGGTCATGGCTTTTCATGATCATGTTGAGAAATACTTGCTACTTCAGGTTTTTCTTTTATTGAAAGATATTTTTATGTATTTTTTTGTAATTATGGTTTTCCTTCTACGAACCTGCCCTCTTAGACAAATCCTCACTTTTGTTTCTTTTTCCTTAGGGGAGAAATAAACAAATGGAAAGGGAATAGATGAGTGAGGGAAGAAATATAGGGAAAAGCAGTTAAAACTAAGGGCTTTTTGAGCGGTTGTGTAGAACTCTTGTATAAGGAGAAGCTTCCTAAACTATATACCTATCTGAGCAGGAATAAATGGAATACACAGGGAGATGGAGTCCCAGCTGAACATCTCTCATCACAAAATCAAGTCTCCAGTTTTGGGAATGGGTTACATTTAAAGGAACTGTTGGCCAAAAGTATGTCATGGCAACTCCCAAACAAACGGGGCTGTTGTCAAGGCTATTGGTTGCTCTCACAAACTGAGAGTAAGGCCCCATTGCTGAAGACAACACCTACATAACTTACTGAATATACAGAAGAAGTTCAGCTGGTGCCTACCTAGAGCCTTTAACCCTACTGACTAGTTTTCATGGTACTAGAAAAATACTCTTAATATTACCAAAGGAGAAAGATAAATTGCAACCCAAATTCAGAGATATTTTTAAGGGTTAATACTTTTGAAAATTGAAAAGTTCCTGTGTATAGTTGCAGCTTTTTCTAGACACATCATTCCCTATTTTCTCAAATCCCTACATAGGGGTGGTGACTGTTGATCAAAGAAATCTCCAGAGTCTGAATGAATGATTGCACTAACACTATTCAATCTATTATGGGACAGCAAATCCTGCCTTGCAAACCCAGCACACTCAGGACTTATAGTTTTGAATTTACCTGTGTTCAAGAACATTTAGATGACTTTTCTGGGACCTTTGCAGTACTCTGATCTCAATTATCATTCTTCACAACTGAACAAATAAGTTTTCATGCTGTTTTCAAATGCTTCAGGAGGAGAAGGCTAGGAAATGAGAGAGAACTGTGAAAACTGTGGAACTGGTTGAGAGGAACAAAGAGTGTCTGGGTGCTCATCTGTGGTACCTGTACATCTGTTCAATTCTTTACAACTAAATTCCCTAGCTGCAGCAATTGAAGGGAAAATAAAAACAGGATTCTCAACAGGTGCCTGGAAATGGACCCAACTCTCAACCCCAATTGATCTGGTCCTACTTCAGTTGAGCTGGTCCTTCTTGCATGGGAGCTGATGGAGTGCTTTCAAGAAAAGCTCTCCATTTGGACACAGCTTCTGATTTGTGTGGAGAGTCTTTCAGTCATCTTTGCTCTTACTCAATCAGGCATACTAATCAAAGGATTGCACTTTCTAATTTAGCTCTTCAACTTGGCTAATGGATAAAAGAGCATCACTTGATATTCTGCCTGAAAAGTATGGTAACAAAAAAAAAAATCAACGAACTGATTGGATGTAGTCATTTCAGCTTTAATTACTTTTTATACAAACTGACTCTTTTTTTTATCAAATTAGTGGTATGCAGGCAGGGATAGCCTAGGGCCCCCAAACAAAAGATGCATGCAGTGATTTGGTTTTGAATCTGCTCTCTACTAAAGTGCCTGCATAAGCAATGGGACCTTTGAACTTCTGAGTTCTGAGTTTATTAGGCAATAGCTCTCACTAAGTTCTTCACCAAGTGTTTTTACTAAATATTAGCCTGGATAAAAATAATCTACATGAAAATACTTATGAAGCTTTCATTATAATCATGTTATGTTGTATGCTCATGTATTGGACAAGCAAAGGTGAGTTGATCGAGTGTGCGAATCATTTGACGAATGCCTATAGAATGTTGGCTGTGCTTGGTGGGTTCCTGTGAATATCTTCCAGCATTATGTTTATTTAGCTAGCCACTAAAATCATTGTATGTAGAACTACTTTCACCTTAATAATTTAAAATTTTAAAATTTAAAAATTATTTTATTGTGCTAAGTAAGTCTTAGACATGTTTGGGATTAAGAGTTGGTAATTTATTTCTTTACTTTTTATTAAGATATACTTTAAAAATAGAAGTATTAGCAAGAACTATTTTTAATGAATTGATATTCATTTCTCTCCTAGGTTTGAGATTTGGTATAAATACATTTGCTTCTGCCTTCAATATGTCACAATGCCATGAAAATTTTATCAGATTTCAATTATAGAAACATGTCAGTGTTTAGGTGGAGAGTGTACATCGTAACTGTGGCCTAATAAGACAACCTCTTTAGAAAAAACAAAAAAAAAAAAGAAAATTACTGAGTAATTCTTGAAAAATACACAGAATTAACAATTTAGTCTTTTCTATATATATTATTTATTAGATTTTCAGGTTTGGTTTGATTTTCTGAATTTTAAAATGGATTAATGAAATTGAGGAATGGATAAAAAAGTCATACGTGAATATGAAAAAAGTGAGTTAAGTTACTTGTTGCTTGTTATATGTGAATAAAAAAGGCAGAAGAGAATATTAAAAATAATCCCCAGACCCTGAAAGTGTTACAAAATTCGATCCTCTTCAAATATAAAACACAGACTTAACTATATATATATAAACATATAGTTTTAATTTTAAACAATAATTTGTTTACATATTTATTTTGTTTACATGCCAATCCTAGTGCCCTATTTTCCTTCTGCTCTCTCTACTTACCCCATCCATTCCAGAGAGGGTAAGGCCTCCCATGGGGAGCAGCAAAGTCTGTCAGTTCACTTGGGGCAGGACCAAGGACCTCCTTTCTCTCTCTCTCTATATATATATGTCTCCGTCTTTGCCCTTTCATAGCATTTAATGTCTCATCTTCCACAGTTTATTTATGTGTTTGTTTTAATTTTAACATTAGTATTTCTCTAAGTGTAGGATCATGTTCAGGAGACATTGTAAAATACCATTTACACTTCTTTTTATACCACTTAAGTCACTGCCACACATCCAAAAATATGGAAGTTCATGTTTTTATGAGTGAGGGTGTGTGATCTAAGAGACTAGGGAGTTTACCTCTTGTGTGAATAGGGTCCTTAGCACTGATTAACATATTCAGTTCATTTCAGTGTAATGTAAGAGCAAGTTCAGTTAAGCTATACTTCACTCAGTCTATTCTGAGAATTCATCCATTCAAGGAAATATAAAATAAAATTTTATGTATGTTATTCAGAAAATGAGCTTACTCTTTCACTGAGTGTTAATTTTAGTATGAAGTGAAAGTTTTATAGCTGGATGAACTGTTTTCATTAGAGTTTACATTGTCTCTGCAATAATCCTCATATAATTCCTTTTGGATTGCACTGGTAACATAGGAAGGCCTGTATTTTATCTTCACTGTTATAATTTTAATATGTGAGGAGTGTGGCGGCCCTGCCATTGAGCCTTAGGCTTCAACTGCTTTTCTCTGTTTAAAACATGCAGTTCACTTTTCAGTATAAAATTGATTGATTATATTTCATTTTATGAAGACAGTTATTGTATTAATTTTTATGATTTAGTCTGAAATAGAAACCACCTACCAATGTATTTTTATGTAGATTTTCTGAATATATTCTAAGACACAAGATACAAGAGCAGTTACTCCTGTCACCACAGGCCTGCCTCTTTCATGTTGAACACACAGGAGACATAAAACAACATGTTTGAAATGCATCTCTCCTTTCTAAAGGACACCATGCCAGGCTCAAGGATTCTTTGTGACACAGACAAAATTAATTAACCCAGATGAACTGATTACCACAGCCCCTGATTTCTGTTAATAGCCATGTTTATCATCTTAATGTGAAATTGGCTTCTAGCAATTTACACAGTTGTGTATGACGCATTCGTTCTGCAGTATTCGACATCAGATAAATATGTAGGGTTGAGCAACACATCTGCTCGCATTTGTCAGCCCTGGTTCTTCCTTCTCTTCCGCAAAATATAGCTTCCCTGTGTTTGTATGTGAACTGATGTATTGTAAATATGTGTGACTCTGGATGTTCTCATGAATAAGTAAGTGTGTGTGTGTGTGTGTGTGTGTGTGTGTGTAGAGATGCATATGCCCATCTGTTTATGTGGAGACTCAAGATTGATGATGATGTGTGTTCTTTATTTTCTCTATCTATTCAGACAGAGTATCCCTCTGAGCCTTGATATGGACAATTTGGTTAGACTAGCTAATCAGCTTGTTCTGAGTGGTCCCAATACACAGACTAATGAGTCTCACAGTGATTGATCATTACTAATGGACCTTTCAGCAAATACCTAAATTTACACATCAAATGTAGAGAATTCACATGTAGGGATTCCACAAATATATGAAGGGAATCATGCAAAATATTTACTTATTCGTGGTATATCATCTTAATAATCAGTTCTCTAGACATAAAAATGTGGTCTTCATTTGCTATATTGATCAACAAATTTGTATTTCAGATAAAATGGCTTTAAATGATTCAAAACATCACAGTGTATTTAGTCTTCATTTCAGAAAAATCAGTTCTTTACACAATATTTGTATTTCTTTGACAGACCAAGGGGTTACATAGCTACCTATAAATACCCCTGCAAAATCACAAGAAAATAGAACCCTCAACTTGGATTTATTTATATGGGACCCCATGGCAACAAAAGAGATATATTGATATAGTTATCAATATAATCATTTTAAATAAAGTAGCCTAGCCACAGCAATGGGAAGATAAGCCACCCACCTACCAATGAAGGAATCCAGAGCTCATGATAATGTTGGTGGAAGACTGACCCTGTTTAGTGTAGCTTTCACGCTTGCTTTCATTTTAAACTCTCGTGCAGAGTGCTGATGTTCCTGATTAAAAATACACTTCAATTCAAAATATCAGGAGGGTGGCTTTTTTTTTTGGTTAAGCCTCCCAATTTGGTTAAACAGATAGTAAATCTTCAGCTTGAATATATTATGACATACAACTATATATTATGTCTCACTTTAATCCCTAGTTCACGCCATCTGTGCATTTTTATGGCAGAAGATATTATATGGCATTTTATTGCTTCCTGAAATTTGGAGAGGGGAGAGTGATATAGAGTGATAATGTCAGGAAGGGTGATGTAATAAAAGATGGTTCTGCATTTTATACAGATCCTCTGCATATTAGTATATGTAAAAGTACTAATAAAGATTCATAGCAAAAGCTGCTCTTAGACTTCCAGAGCATTTGCTTATAGAATTCATCACAAAGTAGATAGGCATATTCTGGGATGTTAGAATATAAAGCCATTAAAAACTGTGGACATTTTATAAAATTGTATGGGCAGGAATTTTTTCTTTATTCTTTGTTGAAGCAAAATTGATGGATAGAGAGTTGTCTTCTTCTCCATTCGAACATAGGGCCAAGTGTTATCTGTTTAGAACAGCTTTGAGAAACAACACCCACATTTATCCATTTATTCCTTGAGAGTAATTTGACCCTCACAGAATTAGAAGAATCCTTCTATTGCCAGTCCTCTAGAAACCTGCTTTCTAGTTCTTCCAGTATTTCATGATTTTTATAACCATTTATTTGCTCCACTTAAATTGTTGATTTAAGCATATTTGTTATTTAAAATAATAAACTACAAATCTTGAGGCACAGGCAGGTCATTCTTCCACTTAGTATGAAGATAATTCATTCAAAAAAGGAGAAAAACATGATGTTGTTAGTTTGTGATTAACCTCCTCCTCTGTATATACAGTGATAGTTACCTGTGCTTGAAAAGTGCCCTAAGCAGGAGGCAGGGAAGGATCAGATCAGGCCACTAGTGCAAATCATTAAATGCTGGGGTACCCACTGCCTAAACAGTGTGTCATTTTCACTGAAATGATATTATCATTTCCCTACAGATGTTGCTAAAACTGAGAAAGAATTGAGAGAGGCAAATTTATATTTTCTTATTAATAGGTATACCACATATACCCCAAACATACACTGTATATCTTTCAGGGCTCAACAGAGTGTGTAAGATTTGTCAGAGTACATATGATTTTCCCTATGGTGCACAGTAATTCACTATGTTCCCTATGACCACTAAGCTTGTCTAGATGACCCCTGTGTGTCGTGTTGTTTCTGTGTGGGAGGCTGAGCTCTGCTGTCTCAGACTAAAGCTGTGCATGCCTCTGATCTCACCCAGAAGCAGAGCTATATGTATCTCTCAAATATTTCTAATAATTAATTTGCTAAAACAAAGGCCTTATGATGGTGGAAGAGACAACAATGCCGACTTGGAGGTTTGCTGAAAGTCAGCATTACAAGATAAGATTGGTTTGAAATGATATAAGCGGTGAAGTTTCTGGAAAATACACTGTGTGTGTCTCTAAGGGATGTCTACATGATGCTTTAGTAAGTTTGACATAATTATTCTAGTTTTTATCTAAAACAGTCTCAAGAAATCTTTAAATTTTAAGGAACAAATATATTCTATTATTTCAAGTTAAGATGTCACTTTAAGAGTGAACTGAAATAGGAATTGTTTGTAGTTATTGATTTTAAGATTTCTATACAATGACAGCAATAAGAAGTTTAAGTGTTAGATTAAAGACAAAATTATACTTTAGTAGACATCGTCTAGATATGAGTCATGGTTAGTATGGTTTTGAACAGGTACAAAAGAAGGAATCTTGACCCAGAATTAAAAGTATCCCCCTAAAGTTAATAGAAAATAAAATATAAAATATTGCTATCAAATATATTCTAACAAAAACATGAAAGATATTTTGGGTAGGGCATACATACAAACACTAAAGGGAAAATTAAATACTAAACTGCAATAGAATTAAAATTATATTTTATATCAAGGACATAATTACAGTAATGTAAAAGGCTATATTGGAGGAGCATAGTTCTGGAGCATGATGAAAGCAAGGCATGTTCTGGGACTTAAACCCAGAATTACACACACACACACACACACACACACACACACACACACACAAAAAATCTAAAACTGTAGACTGAGAGAATACCATTGGCACAGAAACATGACAAGGGGCTTGCACATAGAATATGCCACTAATAGAACAGAAATTGAAAAAAATCTATGTGAATTAATACTGCACATAACAAGGAAGCCTCTGAAATATAAAAAAACCACCATAAAGAAAGACAAACCACTGAGTAACACCGCAGCTTCATTAGCCTTAAGAACAGAAATTGCAGGCTGCTGAGAAAACAGAAAATCTTACAACTTTCTGAGAGAGATCAGCAGTTTCTGAAGGTGCCTATTTTAGTTAGGGTTCTCCTGCTGTGAAGAAACCCTGGCCATAGCAACTCTTAGGAGGGAAAACAGTTAGTGGGGGGATTACAGTGCATAGGTAAAGTCCATTGTCATCATGTGGGACATGGTAGCAAGCAAGTGGGCGTGATGCTGGAGAAGGAGCTACATTTTGATCCTGCAGGCACTGGAAGTGATCTGAAATGTTGGGCATGGCTTGAGCATATATGAGATCTCATAGACCACCATCATAGTGACACACTTCCTACACATTTCCCTACAAGGCAGTGCCTACTCCAACAAAGCCACACCTCATAATAGTGCCACTCCCCATGAGGTTATGGGGGCTAATTACATTCAAACTGCAACAGTACCCTATCAAACAATCTTGAGTTTCCAGTTCATACTTAAGAAAAAAATAAATAAAAATCAACTGAAAGAACTCATAGAGCATTCTTTGTATATTTTGGAGATCAGACCTCTGCCTGATGTGGAATTAGTGAAGATTTTTTTCCCATTCTGTAGGTTGTTGTTTTTAGTTTGTTGACCATGTCCTTTGCTTTACAGAGCTTTTCAGTTTCAGCAGGTCTCGTTTATTAATTGTTTCTCTAAGTGTCTGTGCTGCTGGGGTTCTATTTAGAAAGTGGTCTCCTATGCCAATGTGTTTAAGTGTACTTCCCACTTTCTCTTCTATAAGGTTTAATGTGGCTGGCTTTATGTTGAGGTCTTTAATCCATTTGGACTTGAGTTTTGTGCATGGTGATAAGTATGGGTCTATTTTCATTCTTCTACATGTTGATATCCAGTTATGCCAGCACAATTTGTTGAATATGCTTTTCTCCATTTGATTTTTTTTTTTGCTTCTTTGTCAAAAGTCAGTTGTTTGTAGGTATGTGGATTAATAACCTGGTCTTCGAATTGGTTCCATTGGTCCTCCTGTCTGTTCTTATGCCAATACCAGGCTGTTTTCAGTACTGTAGAGCTCTGTAGTGGAGTTTGAAGTCAGGGATTGTGATGCCTCCAGAAGTTCTTTTATTGTACAGGATTGTTTTAGCTATCCTGGGTTTTTTGCTTCTCCATATGAAGTTGAGTACTGTTCTTTTAACGTCTGTGAAGAATTTTGTTGGGATTTTGATGGCCATTGCATTGAATCTCTAGATTGCTTTTGGTAAGATTTCTATTTTTACTATGTTAATTCTACCTACCCAAGTACATGGCAGATCTTTCCACTTTCTGGTGTTTTGTCCAAAATACACAAAGAAATCCATCATCAAAAGAACAAATAATCCAATAAAAATGGAGTACAGACCTAAACAGAGAACTCTCAACAGAGGAATCTAAAATGGCTGAAAGATACTTAAGGAAATGTTCAACATCCTTAGTCATCAGAGAAATGCAAATCAAAACAACTCTGAGATTCGATCTTACACCTATGAGAATGGCCAAGATCAAAAACAATGATGACAACTTATGCTGGAGAAGTTGTGGAGTAAAGGGAACACTCCAGCATTGCTAGTGGGAATGCAAGCTGGTACAGCCCCTTTTGATGTCAGTTTGGCGATTTCTCAGAAAATTAGGAAACAATATTCCTCAAGACCCAGTAATAACACTTTTGGATATATATCCAAAGGATGCTCAATCATGACACAAGGACATGTGCTCAACTATGTTCACAGAAGCTTTGTTTGTTCATAGCCAGAACCTAGAAACAACCTAAATGCCCGTCGACCAAAGAATGGATAAGGAAAATGTGGTACATTTATACAATGGGGTACTACACAGCAGAAAAATAAACAACAACATCTTGAATTTTTAGGCAAATGGAGCTAGAAAACATCATTTTGAGTTAGGTAACCCAGACACAGAAAGAAAATTATCACATGTTCTCAATCATAATTGTTTTTTAAACATAAAGCAAAGAAAACCAGCCCACAAATCACAGACCCAGAGAAATTAGACAACAATGAGGTCCTAAGAGAGACATACATAGATCTAATCTACATGGGAAGTAGAAAAAGACAAGATCTCCTGAGTAATTTGGGAGCACTGGGAACTTTGGGGAGGGTGTAAGGGGAGGGAAGGGGTAGGTAAGGGAACAGAGAAAAATGTAGACCTCAATAAAATTCAATAAAAAAATAGACCATGAACATTTGTTAGAACTTTTACATGAAAACCCAAAACTGGTCCCAACCCACAAATCAGTGTGTAAGTGATTAAATAAATGGAATGATGTAAATAAATAATAATAGATGTGATTGATAAAATGGAATGTTATTCCTCTTGTAAAAGGACCAAGTAACCACTGTGCTTGACAACAGAAGAAATAGGATAAATCTAAAAACACCTGCAGCCCAGGCTATAGACCTAGAAAGTGCACTTGCTATGTAGTCTCTCTTAGAACGTAGTCATCAGTGCTTTCAGGGGAGACCTGCAGATGATCAGTGACTTTACTGGAACTAGGGGCTCATCAGGGAAGAGGCATACAGAAGCAGAGAGACAGAAATGATCCTCATCTTCATAGAAGCCACAATATGTTTCAACTGATTGATATGTACTCATAAAAAATGATGAATTTTACCACATAAAAATTACATCTCTATTAAACTTAAAATATGCAGGAAGGTTTTGCAGACACCACTATATTGGTAAGAAAAGATATCAATCATAGAACCACTATTGGGATTTTCATGTTACACTTTTCTCCTAATGGGGGAAAATAATTTGAATGTAAAAGTCCTTAAGCTGTTTTCATAAAGCCATAATTTATTTGGAAACAATTAAAACATAAATTTTGGACAATATTACTATTATGCTTTTGTACATGAATCAACATATAAGCAGAGATATATGTAAGTCCAGCTAGATGTCCTACCATTTCCCTGGAGATGGTTTCTTGTAGACTGATGCCCTTTATCTTAGTTCCCAGTGTGAGTATCTGTAAACCAGTAATTAAGTTGGAAATAATCACCACAAATTCATCTGCATCCAAAAGCAACAGCTAATTCAAATGTTAAGTTGCTTGGTTGACTAATTTTTAATGTATCTTTGAGTATTTCCTGTAATTTATTCCAAATGAAGTCATATTCCAGCAGTAATCAATATGATCTAAATTAGATTTTTCTATCACAATGTTTTATTGCTAATTTTATATTTCAATAAGAATGAAAATTAGCCTTATCTGACAGTATTGATTTGCTTAAAGATAAACTTTACCAACTAATTAATCACATGTTTAATTTTGTAAGTGAATATAAAATTTTTAATTGGCTGATTAATTATTCAAAGTAATATGTACCTAATTATGCCTGAGGTTACATATGTTATTAAGCTGTTAATGATTAAAACAGAACAGTGCTTAAATGTTTTACAAAGTAGCATGTCATGTACAGAATATCAGAAACAAAAATTTTATTATAACTTGCTTTAGATGAATAACATGTGGGAACTCATCGAGGGACAGAATGGTCCATGAAAACATGTTGTTGTGTACCTGGTGAACACATCCTTAATGTAAGGACGTGAGTGAAATTGTAGAGTGTGAGAAAAGCATTCCAAATCTGTGATCGTCGATGTCTGGCACAGTTCCAACAACTTTAGTCCCAGCATTCATCAGGCAGAGGCAAGAGAGTCTCTAATTTCAGGGCCAAACTTGTATACTTAATGAGTTTGGGCTAGCCAGGGGTACATAGTGAAGCAGTATCTATGAATAGACAAAAAGATGTTGAGAATAGTTATTGCTTATACATGTCTTCTAATACGTCTTAATACAGAGTCATTTACTGACAAACACAGGAAGATACAACTTTTAAATTATCTTCACTGCATTATTCAATATACTTTTTATATTATCCTTGAAAGTAATTTCTTAAAGATTATTGTTTTCCATCAGCATCAAATGTACACACTATTTTAAATTATCAACTATGAAAAACAAAACATCCAGTCACAAAAGA
The DNA here is from genome assembly GCF_018167655.1 of Microtus oregoni. Classification (NCBI taxonomy): domain Eukaryota; kingdom Metazoa; phylum Chordata; class Mammalia; order Rodentia; family Cricetidae; genus Microtus; species Microtus oregoni. Next base: position 48,581,150 of record NW_024543069.1, read on the forward strand.
TGGCTTAACAGGCTGCAGAGATGGTTCAGAAGGACAATGAGTGCTCATAACCACCAAGCCATCTCTCAACCTCTTACATGGCATTTTTAGACTTAATAAAAGAGAATGTGCCGTCTGACCAATGTCTTCAAGGACGATCCTGATTTATAGTTATAGGTCAGGAACTCTTACATTTATCTTTGTGGCAGTCTTAAAATATATATACACTTTGAAAGATAGAAACTTCCTAGGTTGTTTCTGGGGCGACTGGTGTTTTTGAACTATCATTATAAAAAATCTTGCTACAGTCCATCTATGAAATCCTTAACTCTTTGGTTCACCCTGTGGATAACATTTTCACCTATTGCTACTCTCCACCACTGACATTAAAAATTGCACCTCTTTAGATGTATGGTCAGTCATATGATTATGAGTTCAGACTGAGATAATTGTTTTTACACTCAGTGGAATATGATGTTTGCCAGATTCATTTTGGAAGATCTGATTCAGTCATTCTTTCAACAACTGTTAATTGATCAATAAAATACAAGATGAGCATAAGGGCTAGAAGGTGAAAAAATTCACTTTGTTGTAGTTGTGGCCATTTTCAAGTCAGCAAAGAAGCAGTATTTTCAAGATCCTGGCCCATTTTACATAAATAATCTCCACCCCAGAATAGGGGGATTGTCGAGGCAAATCTTAATAATGGACATTGGGTCAACATGGAATTAAATTTAGCGTTTCTTTTTTTGTTACATCTATCTATCTATCTATCTATCTATCTATCTATCTATCTAATCTACCATCTATCTTTCTATCATCTATCTGTCTGTCTGCCTGCCTGACTGCTTGCCTGCATATGTGCAAGCATGCATGTGTGCGTGTGTGTTCATGTGGGTCTGGTACTCACAGTGTCTAAGATGTCCTATGATCCACTGGAGATGGAGGTGTGCTAAGGTCAGAGGACAACTTGTGAGAATTGCCTCACTCCTTGCACTGTGTGGGTCCCAGGGATTAAACTGAGATTGTCAGGGTTATCACAAGTGTCTTTACCCATTGAGTCAACTCTCTGGGGCCAAGGTCAGGTTGAGTGCTGACTGATCAGTTGGTTTCTGCTGACCAATAGCTCCAAACTTTAGTCACAGCTTCTTAACTGTGTAACACAATTTACTGCAAAATTTAAAATATTTAAACAATATACTATACTTTAAATAACAATGCCCTGGACATAATGTAGAAAACAGTTCCTGAGTTCATATACACACAAATAATACTAAATAAACTGAGCAAATTCTCTCTCTCTCTCTCCTTCCTTCCCTCCCTCCTTTCTTCCCTTCTCCCTTTCCCCCTCTCCTGTGTGTGTGTGTGTGTGTTTAAAAATATAAAAGAAAAGAAGTCATGAATTTGAAAGGGAACAATGTGATGGTGTGGGTGGAACTGGAGTGAGAAAAGTGGCTCAGAGAAAATATAATTACATATATTTTCAGTTTTAAAAACCAAAAATTTAAAAGAAAACTTTAAAAAAATTGATTGTTCCTTACAAATTATAGTGTAACAAATTATACAGAAAAAATGTGTTTCTAAACTTTCCTTCCCTGAGCCCATATTAAATTTCCAGAAGAGAGTATGCTTTTGGTAAATACTTGTTATCGGTGGGCGTAGTAGTGCACATCTTTAATCCTAGCACTAAGGAGGCAGATGTCTCTAAATTCTAGGCCAGCCTAGTTTAGAAAATGAGTTCTAGGACAGTCAGAGACTAAAAATGAAGGGAAAAAAAGACAAAGAAAAAAGTAAAGAAATAAAGGAAGGAAAGAAGGTGAAGGAAGGAAGAAAATAAATACTGTGTACATTTGAATCACTCTCCACACATGCAAAATATGTCACATAAAACATTCTCATATGTTGAAGTTCTGACCCTCCATATGATGTTAGACCGGGATTCAAGGTGCCTCCGGTACATCAGAAACATGTCCCTCCTGAGACACTAAGTACTAGCACTTTTACCTGAACTTCCCAGATTCCAGACTGTGATAACTGCATTTCTGTGGTTTATAAACAACCCAATTGGTGGCATTTTGTTATTGTTGTACAAATCCTATGCCAAATTATCTTAATTTAAGGAAATGTATTTCCTTAAATCTGAAAGTTTAAATTGAGACTGGAAATTTGTAGATATTTGCTCTCCACATCATGAGACGAAAGAAGGTCATGAAGATATTCTACTGCAGAAACTGTTTATGACAGGCAGAGTATCTCTTACAGCTGAGTGCAAATGCACTGAGCAGGGAGTTTATAGAAGCTACTAGGCAAGAAAAAAAGAATTCATGGACATGAAAATCTATCCAGAAATTTAGGAAAGCATATGAGAATAGTGTACCGTGGAAGTTCCCTCCAGACCTAGGACATAGCCACTAAAGGAGAAAATGCTGCTTGCACCAACATATTTCAAAAAAAGGAAATATGTCAGATTGCTTGTTTACTGATGACTTTCAACTTTATTTTTTTCTGTCTTTAAGCATTTGAGACCTGTTTTAATTGTCTTAAACTTGCTTGAGACATTATGTAATATAATTTTACTTATTCAACTCTTTTTTTGTATTGAGATGTATAATAAAATATCTTTGCTCATGGTGCTTCTATGAAGGAACACATGAACATGTGGATATCTAGTACCAAGTTAACTCCATCAGTCAATGTAACTTAAGTTGTATTTTCAGAATCCAGCATTGGAATAAGAGCTTTTGGAGAAAGGAATAGATTATGTGTAGTCCATCAATGTTTAAGGCAAGCATCAAACAAGAGGCTTGTATTGACTTTATAACAGAGTCAGTCAAATGATGCTTCCCATCACAGTTCAGACCCAAGAGTTCTGGACAGCTCTGCTGAGCCATTAGAGGCAGGCTAACACAGCTCATTGTTATTCTGGCTCCCTTTCCCCTTCTGTATCCATTTGTCTCTGGGAGTAGCAGAGCAACACACCTCTTTACACCAGTTACAAATCAATAGACTACCCTTGATTCTCCCTCAATGTTCTCATTCAGAAAATTGCAAAGCTTGCAACTTTTAAAATGCCTTTAATCTTCTACGCTATTATTGCTTCTGCAGTACAACTTTCCCTACCCCTGCTTTTCCTGGATTGACACATACTCTGCGCTGCTGTCAAAGTCTTTCTGAAAACACACACTGGCAATGAGGCTTCCATGCTAAATATCTGGTACATAGCAAACAAATCTCTAGAAATGTTTTAGAACATTTGATTAATAATATTTATTCATTTTAATCCATAGATAATCATTTATTAATATGGTGTATAATTTATTGATGTCTTCATTGACCTAACGAACACCTGGTAAGAGACGGAGGTTTCATTTTGGCTTTTTGTTCTTGTGGATCTGGGTCACCCAGATGAGGAAGGCATGGGACAAAAGCAAAAGACTTTAATTCACATTGTACCTACAGTCATCAGTCAGGTAGTGACCAAACAATTTGCATATGTTGATAATATCCAGTAAACTCTCAACAATGTTTTGTGTTGCTGTATCTACACGGTAGTATACTTTTGAGGTAAAACTAATTTCCATCTCTTTACCATTACTTAATGTTTAGAAACTTTGAGCCCATTCTTTTATTTATACCTAGTGGTATATAATAGATGCTTCAGTATAGTGGTTTCTGTGCAATGAAGAACTGTTTTCAGATTCCCAACGCCCATATAACATGCTAAGTATGGGCAGAATCAGTTGAATCCCTGGAGCTCACGGGAGCCCACTCTGGTCACCTGATGAACTACAGTTTAGTAAAGAGACTACACCAAAAAATAAGGCAGAGAGTGAGAAACAATGACAGCCATCTCAACTCTAACCACATGCATAGGCACATGCATGGATACATTAACTTGCACACACTCATTCACACACATAATCAAGTACACACACACATTATAATAGACTATAATGAATTACAGTACCTCCACTTTTCAATAGAAAACTTATTATTTCTATTTAAACACATATTTTATATGATGCAGAAACACATTTGAGACAAATAATACTCCTAAAGGCATCATAAAGATGTATATATTTATACATTGGATCTATGACCTGTCTAATATTAACCTTCGTCATTCCCTACCATTTATTATCATTCAAAGTTCAACTGATAACTCTCACGCCAAATCATGCTACTTTCTCTGCTATATCCACGTAGTGTTATGTGTTCTCCTTTGAACACACTTCCTTGTGGAATAAAAGGTTTCAGAATTACTCTAGATTCAGTTACCACAGGAAAACTCCTTTGGTTTCTTTCTTTCTTTTGAGAAATTTTTTCCTTATTTGCTCATCTAAACTGTGATCAAATCTTTATGGCTGCTTTCATTATACTATGAACTATATCAGACTCATGTAAAGATAGGTCTCTAACTGCAAGTATATGACAATGTTCTGCCACCAGTACCTCATTGGAAGCATGTAGGAAATTTTCATTCCTCATATGGTTATTTTATATTTCAGATACTAAATGAAGTGTTCAGAAGGTAGGATTCCACATCCAATAGTGGATGGAACAATTCCACAAACACAAGCTCTATTGTTCTGAAGTCAGAAAAATTTCTTGGAGTACTTCTATATTAATTGTAGACACCATAAAAGAGTTTAAACACAGGCATCAGCAAAGGTGGTTCTGACTCGAGCTTCCTAAAATGGGTCTCTAAGACTGGGTTTGGATGCAGTATACCATTCAATCACTCCACATCAAGCACTCATCCTCATTCATGCATTCATGCCATTAATACAACTGCATGGTCCACCTGTCACCCTGGCTGATCAGCTGCATTTAATTTATCTGAGAAACAGTGCCCCATCTTCCTTCCAGGGTTTAATGAATGCCCCTATAGCTTTTTTGTGTGAAACATTCCCCAGAACAAGGAGTTACAACAAAGCCAGTATGCCCTCAAAGTCTAATCCATTCATATTTGAGCCTTTATAAGAAAATGCTTAATGATTGTTTTAAAGGAATGGCTTACAGAAAAAAGTCAGTAAACAAGGACGCTTTCAGCATGGAACTCCAATCTGTTTTTATCATGATCTGCTAAACAAGTAACCAGCTGAAGTCACCAGAGTAAAATACTAATAAAGAATATGAATTTCCTGGAAATAAATGCCTGTTCTAGAAACCGTTCATGAGCTACTTTAGAGCATAACATTTGTAAACCAGTTACAAAAACCTCAGAAAAGATGATTTCTCTTGCAGAACTGTCTTTATGCGTTTGTTGGGTAGGACACTTTATGAGGTTATCTCTAATTTTGCTAACTTTTGTACGTTTTACCACATAACATTACAATAATAATATTCACTATCCATTGGTCATCCATATTTCCCATCAATGCTGTGCTTTCTTGTGTTAGTTACCACACTGCAGTCTGGGGACTTCATATTGATAATTGACAGAAACATATTCATTTATAGACTTTATTTTGTTGTATTTTATCTTTGACACTTTACTAATAATGCAAATTTATGTCCATTGTTTTCAGATAAATTATGTATACATTTTTCACTTTAAAAGAGTATTAATTTATTATTTGTAAAAATCTGACATTACCACACATGATGGAATTTGAAGACTTGAATCTATTTATTATTTCTCTTTGTCACTGGCTAGAAATAATTGCATGTTAATTGATAATTTTTACTTCCCAGTTCTGAGAATATTTTTTGATCCACATAAGTGTTTATTGAACAACAGTTAAATTAGTGGTAAGTGGATTTTCATTATATCTTTTCTGTATCCATCCACCTATTTGTATGTTTGTCTGTTTTTCTGTCTATCTGCCTACCTAATTATCAAATCAATTTATCATCTATATTTTTATCACCTCTCATATACATATATTTATGTAATCTATCTATTCAAATTTATATTATTTACAATTAAGTCTTATGGAAGCAGAACAGAAATGTCTTCTTTGTTTCATTTTTATTCACCATTCACTTTAAGTGTAATTAATTACCTCTCATTTCTTACTTTTAAATCCTGTGATGTCATGCAGAACAAATTTCAATACTTTGAATATTGTAGTAGTACATACCATGGGACAGTAAACAAATTTCTAAATAATTAAGTATATTATAACTTTGAGTTCTCAACAATTATTCATATTTAAAAATAAAAATTATTCCTTTTATTTCTTATTGCTTTCTGTATATCAAAGATGAAGTTTCTGTGCTTTGTCATCTTCCAATGAATTAAACCCTGCCTCTGACTAGCTGTTGTCCTCTACCAAGACTGTATTTAAATAGCTAATAGTGTTTCAATTACAAACTAGCTGAGTCTACTGTAGATGTCGCATCTACAGTATTTAATATATATAATGGATATATATATATATATATATATATCCATATCTAACTGCTGAATTTTACAGTTACTTCATGGACTTAGGTTTTAATGTACTTCCTCTTATCAGCACCTTGAGGAGCCATGGGTAGATGAAAATAAAAGCTTGCTATACTCTGAGATGTGATATTTCTAAGCAAAGGTTTTCACCCTCCACCTTTGTTGTCAGATTGCTGGATCTTGGAAACAGCTTATTGGAGGGTGAAGATTGCTATGCACAAATATGATAACATTAAGCTGAGAATTACTGTGCATGTATATGGTAACATTTGACTGAGAAACGTAAAAGTATTTGTAATTTTCTTTAGACTTTGAAGCAACAATACAACAAAATTTTAAAGAGAACTTACCCATTTTCAACTTTGTGTTTTTATGTCAGTTCTATCTAACTTCAAACTTAAAATAATTGAGTATTTCAGTATTTAGGGTTGCTCAAATCTTTGCAGTCTCTTCTGGAACTACCTGTTTCTCACTGCAGCTTTCCTATTTCCTTTCTGAACTGCTGACTTTCGGGGAAGCTCAGACTCTATCTCTCAATTGTATATTGTGTACTTTTATTTTTGATTTATTTAAATTAGATCATGCCACATCACCTACACTTAACCACGAAAACAGTTTTAGAATGTGAATGATCAGTTTTTTTAATATGAAAAAACATGCTATAGCAAAATAACTTATGTCTTTATGACGTAAGTAATTTGTTATTTTCATCTTGGTTAATTTTCATTTTCTTTAATCTACCACCGGGTGATTTATTGGACCATTTTTAAGTTCAAGTAAAATGAAGAACAATAGTATATATTTACTCTGAGGTTGCATCAGTTCAAAGTAATGACATTACTGTGTATGCATTAGCACAGTATATAAGAAAAATATTTAATATTCTGCCACAGATTCCATGAAGCTGGCTTTTCTGTTTTGTATTCTTGAAGTGTGGTTAATTCCAATTTCCCTACTGCACGTTTCTGTTTCACTGCATATGAATGTGAATGCTAAGGTACACTCAATTAGCTATGATTTTTATCTATTGATGTGATGAGAATTGGTAAACAAATAAAGAGGGAAAGGTACTTATTAAATATAGAATTTGATGAATTCCCGCTAGAACATCCTCATTATCTCAGTGTGTGGGTGCACCCCTCGCTGTCCTGAGTTCCTTGCTCGTGCTCTCTCTCCTTCTGCTCCTGATTTGGACCTTGAGATTTCTGTCCGGTGCTTCAATGTGGGTCTCTGTCTCTGTCTCCTTTCATCGCCTGATGAAGGTTAATATTTAGGAGGATGCCTATATGTTTTTCTTTGGGTTCTGGGAACTCACCAAGGCCAGCTGGCCTGGGTCTGAAAAAGCCTGGGATAAAACCGGACTTGCTGAACATAGCGGACAATGAGGACTACTGAGAACTCAAGAACAATGGCAATGGGTTTTTGATCCTACTGCATGTACTGGCTTTGGGGGAGCCTAGGCAGTTTGGATGCTCACCTTTCTAGACCTGGATGGAGGTGGGCAGTCCTTGGACTTCCCAGAGGTCAGGGAACCCTGATTGCTCTTCGAGCTGATGAGGGAGGGGGACTTGATCGGAGGAGGGGGAGGGAAATGGGAGGCGGTGGCATGGAGGAGGCAGAAATCCTTAATAAATAAATAAATTTAAAAAAATATATAGAATTTGGGCAAGGTTGGTGACTATTAATGTAAACCCCGAGACTGTGAATAAGAAAATTCTACTGTACAAATAATCCTCCTTTTGAACAGGCAAAAGGCACCAGCAACTAACTATCAATCAACACTGAATGCTAATTATACACTGCTCTGTTATATTGATGCTCATTCAGTCTGAGTATTGGAAGCCCTTGCTAGGAATCTGAACTGAGATAAAAGCAAAGTTTAAGAAAAAAAGAGAATATTTTCCAAATCTCCAAGAATAGTTGTGAAAATGAAATGATGCAAGTCAATTATTTAAACTACAAATTCAATTTTAAAGTAAAATATTATTAAGAATAGTTCTACTTTAAAATTTTTTTCTTTTAGTTTGGAAATTATACTATAATTACATCATTTCTTCTTTCCCTGCCTTCCTTCTCTCCTATACACACTCTTGTTTCCTTGCAAATTCACGTCTTCCTTGTCTATTAAAATCTCTATTAAAATTTATAGAACGATCAGGTTTGTATGGTACATCCCAAGGTCTAATACATATAGAAATTATTAGTAATAAAAGTATCTGGGGTATCATATTTTCAATTTTGTTGAGATATTTTAATGGATTTTTTTCAGAAATTATTTTGGGATCATATTTCCTTTCCCCCAACCCCAACAATATCTTCCCCAGCTAGTCACCCATCTAACTCCACACCTTCCTTCTCTCCCTTTAGAAAATTGGCAAATTAAAATACAAATAAACCGAGTAAACAAGAATTTAAAGAAAGAAACAGAAGAATCACAAAAAACCCATAAAACACAAATTGGAAAATATATTAGCAAAAGGATCAGTAATATAAATAATGCCCAAAGACAGTAGGGACAAAATATTCTACGAAATTGGCATTAAATTAGTTTTGTGTTGGCCTTCTACCCTGTGCATGCAGCCTGTTCTTAAGTATGTCAATATTCCCATCATATTAATAGGTCCTCCTTCTGTGGCAAGAGAACCATTGTGGTTTAGTCACCAGGAAAGAACCGAATCACAAAATCAGTTTCTCTCTTCCATACGTGTCAGCATTTCTTAGCCGGTTCTCGTTGGTTCAACTTTTCTTTAGAAAATGCTATTGAGGATGTATCTATGGTATAATTTTTTTCACTTCTGTGCACCTAGGCACTAATGTGTCTGTGTTCTCTATCTAAAATTCTATTTCAACACAGATCTGGAACAGGAGAAATGGTAGGGATAACAGGCTTGTGGTAGATGTCTTAGTTTCTAGGACAATCTATCGAAATAATAATGAAGATTGTGTCCCTGAACACTTGTGATGGAAAATCAAGGTCAAATAGACTTTTTCTCCCTTAATTCCTAAAGTAACATTTACTATCTGAATGAGAAAAACATCATGGAGATGACTGATCCCTTCACTGCGAAGGGAATTGGCTTGCTCTCTCACAGTTAAAAGCCCTTTTGAGCTAGGAAAGTGGCAAAGCTAACACTAATGTTCAGGAAGCATGTCCTGCTTGCCTGCTTGCCAGTTCCAGTCAGATGGAATGGCAAAGGCAATGAGGGGTGACCTGCAAACACCAGAGACAGGGGCACATAGTCTCTGACTTTCTCAGCAACTATTGATCTTTCTAACTAGCAAAGCAGAAAGTGGAATGTGGAGACTCTTTGAGCTCTGATTCATTTCCTAACATGAATTTCACCTGGAATTTGAAACCTGTAAAAAATTACAGAATGTCCAGAAACAATAGTATCCTTTAACTGTTCACATCTTCCTCATCCTATATAACTGAATGAACTAATATTAAGAGAAGATAAAAATATTTGTGGTAAACTATGCTTTAAAAGTGGAGAAAAATGAAAAAAATTGCAATTAAAATAGTATTTGGCTGAATGGAAGGAGAAACATGAGAAATAATTATGCTAGTTTTAAAGATATTAACTGATGTTGTAAGTGGAAGAATTGTTAAATAAAAAATTATTTTTTATTTAATATGGTTTCGAAAATATTCCAAAGGTTGGAAGACCTTTGGACTAGTGGTTTTGATTTGTGATTTCACATGGACTGAGAAGAAGATATGGCCTGGTAGGTGTGGTTCCTGGTGGAAAATCAGCTCCCTGTGACCACTGACTTTCAGAAATATTACCAAATAGTTTTGTAACTTTTATCTCTAGACAACTTATCTCATAATAAGAATTTTCTTTTCCTTTACTGGCATAGACTCCTCTATGATTAATTGAAAAAAAAATGTATCTCCATTAACTGCCCATCTCTTTTCCTCTTCTTTATTTATTTATCACCACTAAGATAACTAATGAGATAGAAAAAATAAAATTCACATTTCAGGTAGAATTTTATAGAATGTAAAATTCTTCAGCCATTTGACTCCCTTTGACTTTGTTAGTTATTATGTGTGACTGGTAGGCAGATACCATGCCCTTTATCTTCGTAAGATCTATAATGCTAAAAGCAAGAAGAGGAAGACCATATGGCAACAAGGAAGTTCCTTTCAATATAAGAATATTGAGGGTTCTCTTTAGTATTTCAGTTACAGAAAAGTTTTTTTTGTAAGCAGTATGAAAGAAAATACTGAATATTTCACTCCCATATGCATCAAAGATATTCAGATGATCATTTATATCAGTAAATATATCCAGAAACTAATTTTTGTCTTACATTTAGGCTTATAGCTTCAAGTCTTCATATATGACTATGTATCCCCACATAACGGCAGAAACAAGACAAGCAAAATGGTATCATTCCCAGGATAGATGGGAACAATAAGGAGAGAAAACAGCAGGATACAGGTGATCTGATTAGGAGGTGGGGAAGGTGAATACAGAAGGGAGGTGTTCATTAGTTACAGCCCCTGAAATTCTCCCCATTCCTGCTGTCTTTAAAGTATACATTTAAGTAAGAAATGTAAATAAAGACCCCTGTAATTTTTCTCTTATTTTTTATTGAGTCAGAAAATTATATAATCTCAGGTGTACACCACCATGCCAGTCTACAAGATTAGCTCCAGTTTCCTATTTCTGGTCCCATCCTCTCTCCCACACACAAACCTAAGCACTAAAGACAGATGCTACAAAATTAAGTGATTAGCTTATGATGCAATCTCTCTATGTAAAGCAGTAATGCTCCTTTCTGTCTCTTCTGAACATGCTTTGCACTACTTACAAACCGTACATGTCTAGAAATGGAGGAAAACTGCATGCAGCTGCTAATGTGTCCTCCCTCACAGCACCGGCTCTGAGGAATGAATGAATTGTGACAGGCAAGTGCCCTTAGCTTTATTACTGCATTGAGCACTTTAATAATGATGACTGAAAGTAATGTCTGTTTTTAAATGGCAATTGTCCATGCATCAAATGCTGCAAAAGATGTCAAAACATGTTCTTATTTTTAAATAATAAAATTTAAGATCATATTATTACTTTCTCATTATCTAACAGCAATGTGGATATTGAAAGGGAAAGGCACAAAGAGTAAATTTTAGGGAAAATTACGTCAGCCTGAAATCTGCTACTAATAGCAGAGTGGTCTTGACCTGGTTATCTTTATGCCATGTTTGCTTCACTTTTGTGATAGAGTTTTCCAGGTTAAAATGAAGCTAGAATGCAAGAATTTTTTAATGAGATAATACCCTGGGATGCCTCCTTGCCCCCTTACCTTCATCCTGATCATTATTCTTTAGTTCCTTTCCTCTTTTCTTCAATTGTGATGATACAAACTGAAAAATTTTGTTTCAACCTTTGCAGTAATATTAACTTTCCAATGACTTGACGGTTTCTCCAGGAAAGAAGAGAAGTCACTTCTTGTTAATGTCACTGTGATTGTTGAAATAAGTCTTTACGTATCACGTACAGCAATTTGAAATCACAACTTAAGGTGTAGAGTGATTTCTAGGAAGAATGGTGTGATCATCCTCTGGTGCACTCTGTCTGATTGCAGGAAATTGTCTTACATAATAGTCTTTTTCTAGATAACAAAAAAGCGAGTTTATTTCAGAAACATAGCAAAGCAATTAAGGCTCTACAGACCTATTTAGTGTCATCTTTTCAATACAATACACAAGTAAAGGCCAAATGCATGGCCGCCTGCAGGAAGGACAATCACAGGAATTTCTGTAATAAAATGTGAGCCATCAGTTCTTCAGGTAAAGACAGCTATTTACAAAGTGACATGTTATTTATAACACTTTTTTAGTTTTCGTCTAATAAGCACTATTTAATTTGCATGTATAAAATAAAAATTTATTACGACATATAAGACTTATAGTATTTTATTTATATTATATACTAGTTTATTATTCAGTGTTTTCTTGTTTTGTTTCGTGTTTTGTTTTGTTTGAGACAGGAATTCACTACATAGCCCTTGCTGGCCTAGAATTCTCTGTGTAGATCATGTTGACCTCAGACTTACAGAGATCTTCCGCTTCTGGCTCCTGAGTTCTGTGGTTAAAGGCATGCACCAGCACATCCATTATGTATTCTTTGGAGACAGGATCTCATGTAATCCATGCTGAGTTTTTGCAATGTTATTGAGGGTGTCCTTCTGTCTCCACCACCAAATACTGACTGATACTACAAACATGCACCACTGTACCCAGGTCAGATTCATGTTTTAAAATACTATGGTCAGGTTACAAAATATTTTAGTATATTCTTTTAACATTTATTAATCACCACAAAGGAACATTTCTAATAAGACTATCAGTACTTTGAGAATTGCATGCTTGTTTAGATTGTTCAAATAAACTGCCCAGATTTTATAAAACAGGACACAGCAGGAATCATCAGAGTTTTATAAATGTGTCCTCTAGTTAATGTTTGTTTAAATGATGCCTATATTACTGAAACAAAAACATTGTCTTAGCTGGGGTTTCAAAGGCTGTGCTAAAAAGACCACAACCAACTTGTAGAAGAAAGGTTTTTTTATCACATTTTATAGTTGTAGGGAAGTCAAGGCAGGAACTTAAGGCTGAAACCTAGAGTCAAGATCTGATACAGAGACCCTAGAAGAGTGCTACTTACTGTCTTGTTTTTCATGACCTGCACCGTCTTCTTTCTTCTAGAACACAGGACCAAATGTCTACGTCTATAACCACCCACAGTTAGCTAGGCATTTCCATTTCAGTTATCAATCAAAAAAAATGCCCTAAAATCTTTCTCAGAGGCAAATCAAGTGCAAGTATTTTCTCAATTGAGATTCCCTCTTCCCAAATGACTCTAGCTATATCAAGATGATGTAAAACTAAAAAACAAAGATGTACTGCAGTATAAAAATGCACAGATTGAATTGGGGAAACTCCTGTTTAGTCCTGAACATTACCACATGGTAGCTTTGGTCCTTTTGCGAAGACTTCAATAGTCAGGGTTTTAGGAGCTATAATGAGAATTCACGTGATCTGATTATGTATCAGTGAAAGACTTAAAGTCAGCACCTGGCTCACAGTAGATGTGAAATAAACCCATGATGATTTATTAACCTGACTCAGAAGATAGTGATACACCTGTTTCCTGAATCTTTGTCTGCGCTTACCTGATACCTCTTTATGTGGGTCTGTTCTCCTCTCCTTGGGTTGCTATAACAACGTGCCACAGCTTGGGTTATGTAAGAGTAGAAATTAGTTTTATAAGAAATTTGCCTACTAAATTATTGACATGTTTTTTTTTATTTTTTTCTGTGCTTTTTCTCCTTAGATTTCAGTTGGCTCCCATTTCCCTGTGTTCTCAAGTGTTTCCACTGTCCCTGTCTTATGATGATTGGAATGTGTGTATGTATATGTGTATGGTATGTGCATGTATGTACAGTTGTTCTTGTGTGTGAGTCTGTGCATTCTATATGCATGTGTTCATGTGCCTTTGCATGCATTTGTCTCTGTGTGTTTGTGTATGTGTGTGGGTTGTTATCCAGGTAGGAGTGTGTACCTATTGAGTCAAGGAACAATAGCATGTTATTCCTGGGGTGTAATCTTTTAGGTATTTTGAGGGAGGTATGTACAGGGCCTAAGGCTCTCCTGGTGAACTAAGTGCTGGCCAATGAACGCACCCACATCTAACACTGGGATTATAAACATATGCTATATGCAACCACACCCAGCTTTTACAATTGGGATAAGGAAACTGGATCCTCAGAATTGTGCAACAGATACTTTTCTAACAATTTAATCTCTCCCGTTCCTTCTACTTTGTCAGGAAGCTAAGACTTTGGGACTAGTGTCCACTCATTTGACTTGTGTGAATATTAATGACATTGCTGTAGGTTCTACCTTTAAGAGTTGATGCATTATAACATGTGCTGAATGTGAGGATTTCATCGTATGAGTTTGGAGGGAACCCTCCTCAGCTCATAAGAGCTATCTGTTGAACTACAGCCTTTGTATATTATGCCCATGTTTCCCATATGAAATCCCAAAAAGCTGTGGTAGTACCAAGGCTCTAAAGGTGTTGAAGGATGAAAAACAGAACCATCATCCTTTGATGCTTTAAATGACTCTGGAATTCTGAAAATACCTTGAATTTTGTGCAAATCAAATCAAAAGTACAAGGGTAGCATGTTCCAAAATGAAAGGATAAGTTGACAATTCAGGAGGATGGCTGAACTCAGCTGCTGGATTCGAATGACACTTTCTTACTAGACATTGTAGTAGTGAGTTATATAAAAAAAAATAACAACTGGAACATAAAAGATACTCAGTTGAAAGATTGAAAAGAAGTATAAGGAATAACAGAAACCAATATAGGCTCCTTTTCTTGTAACCATTCATTTGAATTAATTGTCTGATTTTCCCTGGGTATCCAAAATTATATACTTCCTCAATGTCCAGATTCTACCTGTTCACAGCAATGATTGCAGACATATATTGACTACTATTCTCAACAGTAGAATAGTTCCTGGGAAACTTAAAGTCATGTGAGACATTTCTAACAACCCATTATCTGACTATGAACTGGTACTGTCAATTGGCATTTGATTACTTGGCAATTGATTGTATACTGAGCACAACAAGAAATGTATAAATGTGGCCTGTAATATGATGTATTGGATCAGCATCCTTGAAATGGCCAATACATTCATGTATAAAGCTGTGTCAGGGAGACAAAACTCACAATGTCAAAGCCTTCTAGGCAAATTACCTCCAGTCTGTCTCTACATTTCAAGAGCAAAATGTAAATTAAATCAGAATAAAACTATTTTTAGTTTGTATTTTAAAGAATGATAAAGAGAGAATGTAACACATTTAATAAAATGTTTTGATTCCTAAAATTTAAAAATAATTTGGTTTAATACTTATAGTCTATAAATTTCACAACAAATTATGTTATGCTAGCTTCTTAGTCCTATTGTGTAAGCAACAGAACAAAATAACATGTCTGTAGGATAATTTCAATATATACACTATGAATGTGCGTGCATGAAACATTCATTCATTCATTCAATCACTCGTTAGTTAATAAGTATTATTAATGAAATATTAATTAAATTAATCAATTAAAATTCATTAAATATTAATTAAAAATTAATTAAATTATTACTGACACAGCACATACCTTAAAATGTGCGTTTCTATAATGTGGTAGCATAAATGCACCAATGAAGAAATAACTTAGTTTTATAAAGCTTAATTCATCTTGGTAGGTGGTTACTCTCAAGTGTAAACTTGATAAGAGTTAAAATTAACTGACAGAACTCAGAGCATTCATATGAAACATTACTCAGATTCAGATAATTAAGTTGGAAAGACAAGCCCACTGTGAGTGGAACCATTCCCTGAGTTAAGATCTCTTCTGTGTAACAATGAGAAAATGAGCCAAATATGTGTATTCATCACTGTGTGCTTCTTGATTTTTTGATACCATATGAACAGCTCTCTGCTCCTCCTTATTTGTTATTTCCCACCCATGGTAGGCTATAACCTTTAAGTTGTGAATGAAAATAAGTCCTTCTTCTTAATTACCTTTCACTGGAATAATTAATCACAACAATATGAGAAGTAGCTAAGATACCTGTTATAAAAATTTGAATGTATCTCAGGACACCTGAGGAATTCCTTAGTGACTAGTCTGACTTCTGTATCAGGAACAGCAATCATAAGAAGATACTGTGAAAGTCAGGCAAGAACTTTGAAGTAGATGAACTTGTGTTGTCTCTTCAAAATGAAGGTCACAGGTCAAAATATTTAGAACTGTGTAGTAAAATGGGCTCTTTGTGTTAAACCAAAGGATATAATATGTAAAAAGAAAGTTGGTTTTATTATTTCTATTTTCATGGAAAGCATATTGTCATATAGATGGTATAGATGTATAGATGGATGGATAGATAGATAGATAGATAGATAGATAGATGTATAGGCAGAGGTCACTCACTTGCTTCCCAGTGGCTCAGAAATGAAATAACCACACAGAAACTATATTAATTGCATTACCATTTGGTCAATAACTTAATCATATTTCTGACTAACTCTTATTTCTTAAATTAACCCATTTCCAATATTTTATATTTTACCACAAGGCTTATGGGATACCAGCAAGGTTCTGGTGCATCCATCCCCTGAGGTGGCTACATAGCATCCCATTGACTCTGCCTTCTTTCTCCCAGTATTCAGTTTAGTTTTCTCGCCTGGCTCTATTCAGCTACAGTACTAGGGAAACAGATTTATTCATTAACCAATAATAACAACACATATGCAGAAGGACTTCCCACACCATTTTTCCTTTTCTATCTAAATAAAAAGGATGGTTTTAATTCTAACAGTAAAATTACGTATAACAAAACAGGTATTAAGCAAGAATTACAGTTATAAAATTTATATCTATTTTATCTTTTATCATTACTAAGGAAAACTATAAACATCTATTCTTCAGTTTCATCAAAGACTCCGGAATGATATAATGTTATACAAGTTAATAGGAAGTACATTGTAAACAACTTCCAAAACTTTAGAACTTTAGAATTGAGAGAGACATCTCCCTACCTGGACAGTCACCCAAAGTTCCTATGTAACATTAGGGCATCCATCTTCAGTCTATAGGCCTATAGTTTCTGGCAGACTTTTCCCATGAAGCAGGAAACTGAAGATCTTTTCTGCCTTGTTATGACAAAAATCTATCAGTTGCTTTCTTTTGTGTCCTCCAGAATGTCTTCTAGATTCTTTAATAAAGCAGGACCCCTGAAGAACCATTTCACTTTTAGGCAAGTTCAGCAGGCATTTTTCTGTGAGTCCTGCAGGTACAGTTCATACAGAATACCATCAAGCAGTCCAGGCAGGAACAATTTCTTGCCCAAATGACTAAAGAGCTCCATAAGGAGCCTCTTTGATACCCATCTTCTTCTTGAAGTAATTGATGTTTCCAGGAGGTGTCTGATTGTCATGAAAAGTCCTAAATTCTTAAAACATTTTAGATGCCATATTCTGTAGGTCTTTGAAAGGTTTGAAGATTACCTATCTAACTTCAATATATCTTGATATAGCTATAAAATCTAGCTAGTATGACTATAGGATTGACTATGACTATGTATTAATCTGTATTTTCTAATTATATACTACATTTTAAATGAGCTGCGCAAACATAAAACCTTAATCAAGAGCTGAAATAGACATATAGACATATAACAAAATTGACCCTAAATTTGTATCAACAGACCAAGATCCAAACCAATGCAAAGTATCCATCTCTATAGCATATTCTCCTTTAAATGTAAACAACCATTCATAAACAATATTTAAGAATTTGGGAATAGTTCTATCCAAACTGCTTCCTGCTTTTTGTTGGGTGAAGTAATTTTGGGGTTGATAGCAACCTTTCAAGTAGGTCTTGATCATTTAAACCACATTGGTATGGAAGGAATTCACATGTTCTCATCCTCTGTGAAAACAAAAGTAGAACCTCTTTTCCAGAGCAACATATCCTTAGACCCAAATTTTGAAGTCAAAATACTTTTTAAAATATACGTTGCTTTGGCTTAGCAGTCCCCAGAATCAAAAATCTCTCTGCACTTAGCTCATTCAAGGTCAAAAAATTTAAAGAAAACCCAATAGTATACATAATTCAGATGCTCTGTATAATTTTCATCTTTACATATCTTATTTTTCTTTACTTCTTTAATCTATGACTGTCTATACTGTGGTCTCTTTAAAGACTTTGTTTTTTTTTAAATGATTTACTTCTTTTTATAACTGTCTATATTATTTTTATTATCTCTCTCAAGCTTGTATACATTTATCCAACTTGTTGACCCATTTAAAGGTCTTTTTTTCTGAATCTGCCTTCATTGCATATCTGTAATAATATTCTGCCCAGGAGCACTTTTAAAATGGTAAGCAACTTGGTCACTGGGGTTGGCTCTGCTTCTCTCGGGCTTTCAATATGGTGGAGGTAGTTTACCATCAGCTCTGTGACTGTTGGGTGGGAGCCATCCTCCCCACCTCAATTCTGGTTAGCACCGTGAAGCATATAAACCCTTTTTATCTGAGTAAAAGCTAAATATGTCATGCACCGCACAGCATGGCCTGGACATATCTCTGTGTCTTACGGCAGGAATGCACCATGTTCTTGCCTGTGCATTCCTAGCAGACCCAATCCTACCACCTGCCCTACCAGGTGCAGGGGCACTGAGCTGCAGGCATAGTCTCAGCTGCTTTCCTTCAAACCTGGAGCAGGCATACAAGACTTAGGCCCAAAAACCCCATTTCAAGTGCTCAGTAGCCAGACCTGCTGAAAGAGTCAGCCATTTGTGCTGGCTAACCAGGAAGCCGCTGTCTTTGTGCTGGCGAACAAGGAAGCCTCTGTTGGACAGTTTTTTGCTGCTAATGGTGAATCAGAAAGACCTCTCTCTTTTTGTTTTGTTTTGTTTTTGAGACATGGTTTCTCTGTAGCTTTGGAGTCTGTCCTGGAACTAGCTCTTTTAGACCAGGCTGGCCTTGAACTCACAGAAATTCATCTGCCTCTGCCTCCCTGCTTACCGACAGCGAACAGAGCCCACAAAGAGAAAGAAATGTGGCTAAACTGTGATTTCTGTTTGTCTAGAATTCCTTTCCAAGCTCTCTCGCATGTAGCAGCTAAAAGTAAGGGATAACCCCTAGAGTGATGCGATGTGCATTCCGTGGCATTGGAGTTCTGCTGCTGTCCGTGACTGTGCCTGGCATGTAGATGATGCTCAGTAAATGAGTCCTACTAGCTGACTGTGGGAGGTCTCAACCTCACATAATTCTGAGCAGACTCACTGACACGGGACAGGTTTAACTTAGCCAATGAAACCTTGCTTTTTGTTATTTTCTAAACTTTCTTTTTATTGATTTTTTGTGTCTTTCACATCATGCATCTCAGTCCTATTCATCTCCCTGTCCCTTAAGAGCCACCCTCTGCCCTTGCAACCACTCACTCCCAAATAAAATAAATAAAATAAAATTAGAAAGAAATGTCTCATCATGGAAACTTCAGTGTAACATAGTAAGTCACACAATATATCATTTATTCCATATATCTTTACTTGCAAGTATTCATTGCAAAGAGTCATTGGTGTGGTTTGTGGCCTCTGGTTTCAACTATGCTGTTGATATTGGGCCTTCATTGTGGTATCTCTTGCATTTCCTGTTATTACTTTACGTTGTGAAGAACTTCCAGCTTTGGATCTTCAGGATGTGCCCCTTCACTTGTTCCAACAGATGGTAAATGGGGTAGAAGAAGGGGTAGACCACCTCATTACCCTGGTTCTGATTCTGGGTAGTTGCAGGTTTAGTCAGTAGTCTTGATTGCTTACTAGTATCCCATGATATGTATCACGAACTGTGGTATGGAGAAGAAGCTTGATCCTGCCCTCAAAGCAGGGTCCAGTCAAGATCACAGTGTCTGTCCTTAGTCCATTGCACACTTCAGTAAACAATATGAGCAGTAATCGGAAAGTAAACTATGAGTATTAAGTCAAATCTCTGGATCAGTTAAAAATATACACTCAATCTGGATGTTAATCTTTCACTGTTTATTGACTTAATGGCCTCTAATCACTTTTATCTCTGATGGAAAACAAATAGAAGCAGCAAATCATGCTTATTGTTACTCATATCACATTAATTCACACTAAGGTGCATAATGAACATAAATTGGTTAAGCAAACAAAAAAATTAGAACATTGG
This sequence comes from Microtus oregoni, assembly GCF_018167655.1. Classification (NCBI taxonomy): domain Eukaryota; kingdom Metazoa; phylum Chordata; class Mammalia; order Rodentia; family Cricetidae; genus Microtus; species Microtus oregoni. Next base: position 48,601,303 of record NW_024543069.1, read on the forward strand.
AAAATATCAAGATCGTTATCCTGTTGTAACTATACGTGTGCAAGTTTAAAAATGAATACATCTTTCCATCAGGCATCTTGAAGAAGATAACCTGGGGCTGTTGTCAAATGCTTCAATCAGGATCAGACAGCAAAGGGTTTTCACAAGCAGGTGTCTTCTGAGTTTGTTTGGAATTCTTTTACTGCCCTCTCTCCCAGATGGGACTGAGCACCCAACCTGAATAATATCAAGGAGATTTTTAGAAGGTTTACTGAGGCAGTTAATTTCCAAATAGCCTGAGAAGTGGTTTTTCATTTTAAGTTGGTAGAACAGGCTTTCCTCTGGAAGATGTAACCTCATCATACTGGGCACTTTCTGTTCTGGAGAAGGACAGAAGAATAGGCAGAATAGCATTCAACAAAAGCAGAAGTCTGTGTGGAGGGGAATCCTCTGTTAGACTAGCAAAAGTAGCAATTCTTGGACTATTAAAGAAGAGAGAGAATGAGAAAGTCTGTAGCAGAGGAAGAAATCAGATATGAACAATATAGAAACGTTGCCTAGGAGGTAGAGAGAGTTATCAAGACCTTTGGTTACTTTTTAAACAAGGGACACCTATATCACACACTTTCCCTAAGCCTCAGAAAACTTCATAGAAAGAGTATAAGAACTGACGGACAAGGAGGAATTGTGTGTAAGAATATCTTCTACACACGTTGGAACCACTGCATTGTGAACTCAGGGCAGCTGTGGTTGCTGACCTGAAACTAAGCTCAAGTATGCACAGCACTAATTTAATTCAGTAAGTGATTAAAAATTAAATCAAAACAAAACAAACAAAACTGAGGACATGAACTTAGAATGGGACTTCACAGGAAATCAAGAATGATTTGGAAGAAATGGGGGAATAATTCAAATGCATTGTATGTATGTTATTCCAAAGAATAAGCAGAGCATGTCATATTTAAAATAATAAAACAAAAACGTTATCCATGTACTACCCATGCTCTTTTATGTACTAATGGTAACAAGTATAGTAAGTGTTTTGTTGACTTGACACAAACCTAGACTTACTTGAATATCAATTTAAAAATCGCATCTGTAAGATTGGCCTATGGGCATATCATTGAGGTATTTTCTTACCTGATAATCCGTCAAGGAGGGCCAAACCCAATGTAGGCATTACCATCCTTGGGCAGGTGGGTCTGGGCTTTTTAAGAGAGGTAGCTGAGCAATCTAGGGGATGATACTCAGCAATCTGTGTCACTCCACAGCCTTTCTTCAGTTCCTCCCTCTAGGTCACTGTCTTGAGCTTCTGCTTTAAAAGATTTTGGTGATGTGTGACTATAAAACTATCTCTATTAGAGTTTCTATTTTGGGAAGAGACACCATGACTACAGCAACTTTTATAAAGGACAACATTTAATTGAGGTGACAGCTTACAGTTTCAGAAGTTTAGTCCATTATCATCATGATAAGGAGCATGGCGGCACACAGGCAGACATGGTGCTTGAGAGGGAGCTAAGAGTTAAAACATCTTGGGCCACAGGAAACAGAAAGTGAATAAAGACACTGCATATGGCTTGAGCATATATGAGACTGCAAAACCTGCCTCCACAGTGACTCACTTCCTCCAACGAGGTAATGCCAACTCCAAAATTAGCTACATTGCCTAGTAACACCACTCACTATGAGGTTTTTTGGGGGCCAATTTCTATCAAACCACCAAATGTTGCTTTAGGGTGTAATATTTAATAGAAATGACAAAAATCAAAGTAGAATAATAGCACACAGCTCAAATTTTGAAAAACAGAATTAAAATGACTTTTGACAAACATTGAAAGAATTCTGAATCATTTTATTTGCCTACAATAAGGAAGAAGTGACTTGTGAACATCCATTGTGTACAATGCTTTTAAATATTTCTCTCCTTATTTAGATTTCCTTACTGGAAAAGGCTGGGTTTGGAGGTGCTCTTCTCTACACTGATCCTTGTGATGTACCAATGTCTGAAGATCTTAGCTCTGAGACCTTTATGGTGACGCTAAATCCAGGAGGAGACCCTTCTACACCTGGGTACCCTAGTCTTGGTAAGCTTGTTCTTGTAAGCCTCATATAGGCATGATTTGTAAGTTTATGCTATTTAATTTAGTCAATAGATAGCAAAAGTACAATTCTTAGTGCTCCATAGTTTTTTTGAAGTGAATACTTTATCTATTCAGAAGTATATACTACCATTCTATTGTAATAAAGCATTTCTAGAAATCTATAGTAGGTTGCCATTCCAATAATGTATGCAATGACAGACAGCTAGCATATGCTATAAGATAAATTTGGTTGGGGAGACACTCAGTTTGGATACACAAACAAACACCACTGCACTTGGCCAGTTGTGATAACAGTGAGTCCAGTGTTTAGGGCTATACAGATTCTATTAGCAGAACTAATTTAAAACCATTTTTCAATGATTAGGAATTCTGTTATAATTTAAGGTTGATTAAGCTCCAAAGAAGGATAGAACAACAAGAATCCTTGAAATTATTTTCTGGTGGTTTTATTTATCCTGTATGCAAATTAAATTGAATAGGCCAGTGACTACTCTGTCACCTGCTTAGCTTTACCAATGGCTCCTGCTCTACTACTCCTGTTTGGTCTGCATATTCCCTAATACCTTTACCCAATTCAATTATTTTCCAAAAACTTTGAATAAAATCAAATGATGATTGAGACATTAATGTGATCCAGTAGATAGTTAGCTAAGAACATTTTCATTTTCCCAAAAATTCTGATCCAGGAAAATAACACACAGGATATAGGAGCTTGCCACAGGATTCTGTCCTCTGATTCCAGTTCCCAGAATCCCCTTGGTGGAGATGAGAGTTAATACCACAAATTGTCCTGTGACCTCCGAATGTACAGCATGCTCCACAGCCCCTACAAAATAGACCACATTCTGCTGGGATGTCAATTGCACTTTTTACATCACTTCAAGTGCGTGATTTTTAAGTCAAGACTGTGAAAGTATTCCTCCAAAAATTTCAAATGAATTGCTTTAGTGACACAGAGGGATCCATGTAAGGAATTGCTACTTCCCAGGCCTCATTGCCCAGCCAAGCTGTTCCTAAGTAGTATTGCATCAGAGCAGGAAGGAATAGTTTCTAACCTGCATGTTCCCGTGTGATTTAGCAAAGAATGTCTTGGAGTCATCACTTCAACAAAGGCAGCATGGTCATTTCGCTGAGCTTTATTTTCTTGGCAGTGAAAAGATTATGCTGCTCCAGTGTGTCTCTCACAAGGTGGTTTCAAGGAAATGGAAAACCTTGAATTCCAAGTCTGACTTAAATGGGAACTCTAAAGGAGGAGCCCTCCATCTGTATTCAATCACACTGCTGGTGATTCTGAAGCAGTTCAAGTTTGAGAAGCACTGGACTAGAAAAGCTTTATCGTGCTTCATCTGCCACATCCAAATTGGACCAGTGGGGCCGATGCTCTGAACTATGTGACCTCTCGCTACTGTTCCCTCAGCATTTGAGCCTTTCATATTTGCTCTCTCTATATCAGTAGAAATTCTGACAGGGCATCCTGGATTTGCAGCCCAATCTTGCTCTCAGCAGACTACCAGTACAAAGTCAATGCTGCTGAGTAAACAGTTTCTTCCCACAAGAGCAATGCCTTGGGTGGTGTTTGTCCCTGACTTTATCTTTAACTATAATCTAATGATTGTTGCTTTAAACAAAATATATTCCTGATGTGCTTTTCACAGAATATGCAACCTTTTCCTTTAGGTGTGTGTTGAAACTTCTCAAACATCTTATGTCACTCAAAATACATTGTGATTGACACCAACAGTTTAATTTTTTATTTACTAATGAGTACTATAGTCTATTGTGCTAATTCCTTTGAGCTGTAATGGTGGCACATGCCTATACTGCCAGGAGTTGGGTGACTGGGGCAGATGCTCAGAAATTCAGTTATCTGTAGCAATAAAGTTAGTTTGAGTCCCACCTGGGCTGCACTTTGTGATCTTGTATTAAAATGGAATAAATAAAACCAGCAACTACAAAACCAATGCCAACACCCAGAAAATAGAATTTTACCAAATTTAAAGAGTTAACAGTGCATCAAAGTTTTATTTATTATTTTTCTCATAACTTTGTAGGAATGAAATAAGCCCATGGGGCTTGTTTTCTGCTGTGTTTCGTTTCTAGTTGATATTCACAGTAACTAAACAATTTCGATATCAGTGGTTTTCATATCTGTAGTTGTGATTGGTCTACCATCACTTATTAGCTATTTAAAGTCAAGCAAACAAAAACAAAATAGAAAGCTATGGGATGCACAGATACCAGAAAAGTAAGAGGCAGAACCCATTTCTTCATTAAACCACAGTAAATAAACTTTTCCCTCTCTCAAAGTATTAAGCTGTCTGAAATTTACATCTGTCATAGTTCCTGGAGTCAGAAACATTTTCTACGCTTGCATTTATTTTACTAATTTGTCTTCTGAATTTAAATCTTTAATTTACTTTTATTGTTGCTTTCAAATAACAGTATATCAAACTTTTTGACTACTAGTTTATTGAAATTCAAGCTGTTTCCTCCATCGTGATTTAGTGTTGAATATCCATAAACTGTATTTCCAGAACTCCATCTTGCTTAAAGCTCTTACCTCTTCCCCTCTGTGCTTGTGATACCCTTTTCTCCCTTTCCCCGGTGTTTTAAATTCTCGAGGAAGGTCTTTTCAGTGGTTTGACTCAACTGAAATGTGAAACAAGATACAGGTTATTTAGTATTCCCAGAGTTCCAATTCAGCGGATCTGTGCTTTTATGCACTGTCTGCTCAGCCCCACACTTGCCAGTCAGAGCTTTGCAAAGACTAAGATGGTCACCGAGTGTGACCAGGCTTCAGCAGATGTCTTTGGTCCAGTTACTTGGACAAATGTCTGAAGAGTGACCTGAGTTGGTGCTAAATAACCCGAGAAAATGTTGAGCTATTCCTTGACTATAATACCAGAAAATATGAATACCTGCCTAGTTGTCAGAGCAAAGGGTTAGATGCTCAGAGCACGGATGCATTGTCACCTGGTTGGGGAAGCACAGAAAACATCTGCATTCTCACACTTCGCTGTCACTGCCCCGACATCTTCCTGGCTATATGAAATACTATCAAACTCCTTTCTTAGAATTACTTTAAGGAGAATGATGGTTAAGCATCATTTTTTTCTGCAAGTTTAATTCAATAAATATTAAAACTACATATTATTTAAGTTCAAACATTACTTTGCAAACAAAATTTTGATTTAAAAAATAATTTATGAGCATAAGTTTATATGGACCTACACAAGAAGCATTTTATTTGTTGCTAAAATATCTAAGTGTGCAGCTTATAAAAAATGCCTTTGAGTGGTTATTGTTCTTAAAACCTGTGTGCTGCTTGGTGTATCTGTCACTCAGAGTGCTCTTCATTGCTGTACTGGGAGTGCTTTATTTTGAACAAGTACTAGACTGATAGAGTCGTTTGTTTTGCTTAAGAGCCAACGTTTCCATAGAAATCTACTGTGAGTTCTCAGGGTGATAAAACCTCTACTGAGAGAAGGGTCAGCATTTTTGAGCAGCTGGTATTCTCCTAAAGGACTTGAGTTAGGCTTCCACCCACCTCTAGGGGCTCGAAGCCACCTGTAGCCCCATTTCTTGGGACTTCAGCATCCTTCTCTGGCCTCCTTGGACACCTGCATACACATTCACAGAGACAATCATATATACACATGAGTAAAAATAAAATAAAATAAAATATTTTAAGAGTCTATTCTTTAAAACTAGGTGTTCAAATGCATTTCTACACAATAGACAAAATAAACTATTTAAGTGGTACTTCTTAAACTTCATGCTAATTTTATTTTTATCCCCAGTGGTCTCTTTTTTAGTGCACATATGTAATATTACTTTAAATTATATGTAATGTGGGGGAGCTACATACACTCCACACAGGCACCCTCAGAAGTCAGAGCTGCGGCATCTCCTGAAGCTGGAGCTCCCATCATCTTTGAGATCCTGAAGTGTGTCTGAGAACCCAAACCCTTCTGGAAGAGGAGTAAACAGTCATAACAGCTGAAAGTTTTTCCCCCTTTAACGGTCTCATAAACCGAATAAATTTTACTAGTTCCACATTCCTAATTGGTAAACTGATCTATATTAAAAGTTACCTAATTAAGATAATAATAACTCTAAGTCACAAATTGTCCAATTTCTAACCTAGAACTACTCTTCTAACAATATTTTGTATCTATCATATAACATATATAAAAGTCTGAGTTATTAGCAAACAAAAATTTGAATTCAATGCAGAAAAATTGGGGATTTAGTTCACCACTGAGCCCGTCTGAGGGTCCCAGTGGGGCTTTTGGAAGCCTTCTAGGTCCACTCGGGGTCAGAGTGTCAACAGTGCTGTGACGAGCCAGCTGAGAATGGTAAGGAAGGACATGTTCACTCACAGGAACCACAGAGTTCAGTCTGTCATGGTAGGGAGGCATCTCTAGGGCTGCCCAATTAGTTTCGGCGGGAGCTCGTGGCAAGACTCTTCATATAACCTGTGACAGAACCTGTGAAGTCCATGTTTAGTGAGCTGCTTTTGCCAGTCAGCCTCTTCTCTAGCATTCTCACCAAACAGCACCACCAGTGTGAATGGGATTTCATATTAAACCATAAGAAATATGCCAATATGACACCCAAACTAAAAAGAATCTCCTCTCCCTCCCTCCCTACCTTCCTCCTTCTCTTCCTCTCTCTCTCTCTTTCTGTGTGTCTCTCTCTCTCTGTGTGCGTGTGTGTGTCTGACACACACATATTTCTACAAATGGCAATGGTGAACACCTTTAACGCTAGCACTTAGGAGCAGAAGCAGATGGAGACTGATCTCAATGAGTTCCAGGGCAGGCAGAACTGTTACACAGAGGAGCCTTGTCTGGAAAGACAAAAACAAAAACAAAACAAAACAACAACAACAACAACAACAACAAAAACCCACAAAAGCATTCTATTACAAGAAATAAATAGAACACTTATCAGCCAAAGAATGTAAGAAAAAACACAACAAAAAAATAAAAAACAGCAAAAAAGTGAATTTGGAAGGTTGATATATAACTCAATGTTTATAAGCACTGGCTACTCTTGCAGCAGACCCAGATTTCGGTCCCAGCATCAACACAGTAACACAGTGGCTCATGACTATCTGCTACTCAAGTTCTAGGGAGTCTGATGTTCTCTACTGTTCTCTAGGCATCGGAAATGCATATAATATACATACATAATTGCAGGGAAGTCACTCATACACCTCTAAAATTAAAATAAATTAGTTTTAAAATGTTAGTTTTATTTTTTAACCACAGACATTTGGCTACCTTTCTGTTTTGGGTTTTTGTTTTGTTTTGGCTTGGTTGTGGTTTTAGAGGAATATATTCAAAATCTGTCATTTCTCCAATTTTATGAGCTTTCTTATTCTTATATTTGAACTGTATAAAAGATCCCTCTATCTTATTTTTAAAAGTTTTCTCTTTTTTTTTTTTTTTGTTTTTCAAGACAGGGTTTCTCTGTAGCTTTGGAGCCTGTCCTGGAACTTGCTCTATAGGCCTGGCTGGCTTCGAACTCACAGAGATCCGTCTGACTCTGCCTCCAGAGTGCTGCGATTAAAGGTGTGTGCCACCACCACCGAACTGTAAAAGTTTTTTTTTTTCTTAAAGAATTACTAAAATTTCATTGGTCATTGGCTTCCTTTAAAACCAAACATCCAAAAATTCTTCTCCACTCTCCATTGTCACGCTTTTGTCAATGTTACCCTGGTCTCTGGCATGACTTGTCTTTGAAATGGTTTTCCTCTGTCAAGGAGTGACTCCTTTACCACACCAGGTCAGTCAATAATTTCTTCAGTGACCAAGGTTTTGGGTGGATTAGGCACAACCTCTTCTTTCATAATTCAAATTTACAAAAGGCATAAGTAAGATATTCTTCCAATGAGAATTCCAGTAGCAGAGAAATTACCCCAAGTAGGTAGAAGTGGACAATCCACAGCAAATGCTCCTGATGGCCCAAACTCACTTTTGAAACAAGAACTTCATAGTTTCAACTTGAATTCTTTCCTCCCTGGGATGGAAAAATCATTCAGAAAGCTCAGTTTTATTAGCAATCATCAGAAAAAGATGTCCTACACCATAGTTTTGTTTTACACTTAAAAATTCATAACAGTAGAAAACCTGTGGGTGGTGCGGGAGAATTGTCTGTAATCTGTCAATCATGTTTTAAATAAATGCTGATTGGCCAGGAAGGAAGTATAGGTGGGAAAAACAAACAGGAAGTAGAAATGATGCAAAGAGAACATGAGAATTCTGGGAAGGAGGAAGTTGATTCCTCCCACGCCTGACCAGACCACCAAAGCAGCAGGATGTGATCTGCCCCACTGAAAATGGTACCCAGCAACATGGCTAACATAGATCAGAAAAATGGGTTAATCAAGATGTGAGAGTTAGCCAGTGAGAGGCTAGAGCTAATAATGGGCCAATCAGCTTATAATTTATGGAGACCTATGTGTTATTTTCATTGGGGCTAAACAGCTGGGGGTACTGAGCAGGACAGAAACCCCAAACAAGCAGGCCCCCTTCATGTTACATGTGGGTAAGCTGTAGTGCAAAGAATTTATAATTTTCTATAACACATAAGGGTATATTTCATCTTTCTTTCCTTCCTTCTTTTTTCTTTTTTTAAAAAATACTTTCCTCTCTTATTGAAAATAGATTTTCTCATATAATATATCCTGATTATAGTCTCCCTTCCCTATTCTCCTCTAGTTCTTCCCCACCTTCCTCCTCTCCAGATCCACTTCCTTCCTGCTTCTCGTTTCAAAGAGGTAACAACTATGCTACCTACATTAAGATCAAACAAAACAAAATAAAGAAATCACATGTGAGTTGGACAAGGCAACCCAACAGAAAAAAAGAGCTCAAGAGAAGGCACAAGAGTTGGAGACCCACTTGTTCAATTACTCAGCAGTCCCTTAAAAACACTAAACTGAAAACTATAATATACATGCGGCAGATGCTACACAAAGCTGTGCTGATCCTGCACACACTGCTTCAGTCTCTGTGAGTTCTTGTGATCTTTGCTGCTTTGTTTCTTTATAGGGCCTTGTTCTCTTGGTGTCTTTTAAACACTTTTAAATGTAAGTTTTGTTCTTTAACCACAGGCACTTGGTTACTTCTTTGTATGGGTTTTGTTGGCCTGAACAATCATAAGCACATGTCTACTAATGGGCCCTGTGATTCAATGTTCATTGTTGCCCTGTATGTTTCATTGCCGTAAACCTTTATATGAAGGACTGGCATTAGTAGCAGGCTTTTGTTGTAGTTGTTGTTGTTGTTCAGGAAAACCTTGACTATTATGGGCTATTTGGTCACATGGTGAGACTGTGTTAATAAAATCAACCTTGCATCAAGGGGTGGAGCTAGCAACTAGTTGATAGGAATTAGGCACAGGGAGTATGGAGGGCTCAGGAATACGAATAGAGAGACTCATAGGAAGGAGTAGGTAGGGATTTAGAATTTCACTGCTCTTCTGATTTAGAATAGCTGGAAAGACACTCTCATACTGGGTCTTTGGGTGAAAAGGAAGCTCAGCTATTTGTTTTTTGACCTTTCTGAGCTAGCAGGTTTTCCCCTCACCATCTGACTCCTGAGTCTTTATTGGCAAATAGAATGATAGAGACTTAGTTAAAAAATACATTTGAGGGCAGTGGCAGCGTCAGTGCCTGCAGGAACTGAAGTCTCACCAGGCCTTGGCCTGAGCAGCCAGGCGCTGACTGTGAAGCTCTCCGGGGCACAGAAAATAGGTGAAATATCAGTAGATATAGGTGTATCTGCTAATCCTACAGAAAACAACACCTGACAATCTGAAGAACTGAGAGCCCACAAGGATAGTGTGGCTGCTGCTGACATTCACTACAGTAAGCCCACTAGGACAGGGTAGCTGCTGCTGACAGTCACTGCAGTAAGCCCACGAGTTCAGGGTAGCTGCTGATGACAGTCACCATTCACCGCAGTGAGCCCACGAGGACGGGGTGGCTGCGGCTGACATTCATTGCAGTTGACCAAATGCTCCCTTGAAAGGACGAGGCTGCAGAATGGTGCATCCAAACAGAACACCATTGTATGTACCACAGAAACATGACTGACCTTATCCTTGGCAATGAAAGGACAGGCCTGTGTTGTCCAATTCCTTAGACACAAGCTATGTCTGTCTCTTTATTTTACATTAAATCAATTAAAAGTAAATGAAATTTAAAATATAGTCATCCGAGCCACATTTCAAACACTTGGCAGTCAATGTAGCTATGGCAAAAGATTTACATGGGTAGGGGAGTGTTTTTACCCAGGATGTACGGAATATATGGCTATAATTACCACATTGTGTGGAAGTGTCTGTTTCAGGCTGTCCAGAGCCTGTTTCTCCACAGTGTTGATAGCCAGTGGTTGTTAATCTCTTAATTTTTTAATCACTGGCATTATTTGAAAACTGCATTTATAAAGCATACAGTATGAACCACATGTTTCGGGACGCTTCCTGAATCCTCTTATGGCTTAGTGTTAAACTGAAACATAGCTGAGTGTTTCTAAAGTAAACATTTCCCATTTCCAGAATTCTCAGAAGAGTTTTTGCATTTTAAATATGTTAAAATAAATCTTGTGATGTGGTTTTAAAGGGTGGCTGCATTTGCTACAGACTGCTAGTGCTGTAAATTTCAACTCAACACAGTTTCTTCTGAAAGTCTGTCCTGGGCGAGAAAGTGTGCTCTACTTTTGTTTTGACTATCAATTACCGCTCAGTTTAAAATTTTCATTGAAAACTGGAAGATTAAATCATCCTTGGAAATTTACAGGATTCATTTTTGAGAGACAAGCAGTTGGTGCTCAGAAACATGAACGTGAGCATTTTTTGCAATATGTCAAAAGCTACATTTTGATAGTTGTTTCTCATGTGTTACTAGTGTTGTCTGCTAGAAAGAGTCAAGGAATGGTCTTTCTATCCCTGGGAACTGATATCACCTGCATATTTGAAAAGTTAGTGATTTGCCTTCACATGCCATCTGATGATACATGCCGACCATGCACAACCCCATCTGAGAATATACAGTGACCATGAACATACAATCTGAGGATATACAATAACCATGCACAGCCCCATCTGATGATACACACCACCCACGCACACCCCCATCTGAGAATATACACCAACCATAATATGCCATTTAAGGATATACAATGACCATGCACACCCCATCAGATCATACACACTGACCATGCACACGCCCATCTGATCATGCACACTCCCATCTGATCATATACACTGACCATGCACACCCACATCTGATCATACACACCGACTATGCACTCCCCCATCTGATGATAACAGTGACCATGGACACCCCATCTGATGATATACTCTAACTATGCACACCCCCATTCTCGGGTACATTCCCATGCACATCCCCATCTGAGGATTTATACCAAGCTTGCTGCTGGCCGGGTAAGGGCCCCTGCAGACATCTCGCCTCTTCCATCTCTCCCACTCTTAGCGTTTGCTATAGTTTGTGACTTGATAAAATTGCCAAGAACATTTATTATGAGTTTTAGGAATCAGAAATCCAAATAAACCTGTACAGGGATCCTTACCCTAGACATTTTTGCCTGTTAGTATTTCTGTCACATTTTCACATCCTCAGAAACAATGTAGTCTGAAAGATCTAATTTTGAATAAGATGTTAGGTGAGCTATTATTCAATCAATTCCACCTTGGTATTGCTGGTCAACAAGCCCTGCACACAAACCTGTCATCACCCGGCTCTAACTACAGAGAAATACATAGTTTACATGGCAGGCATTTCGTGGTCTGTGGTCTAGGGTGTGATAGAAAACATAAGCAGGAAATATGAAAAGGGAGGCATGGTGAGGTCACGTGGTTACAGAAGCACATTCACCTGCATAGTGCACCTGTTTATGAGTCAGCAGGAAGCAAACACTTCACCCTGGAAAGTAATCTGCTTGATTGTTTAACAATTAAAGTTGTAATTAGATTTATAATTGAATTTTTGGTGTAGTCTAATGTCTGGAAAATCTCTGTATTTCTACTAATCCTTCACTCAGCATGATCTGTTCCAGCCCACTGCCAACCATGTTCAAAGATTTGCTTTTTCCAATACAAATTAAAACCAAATCCTTCGCCTTCTCTAACCACTCCCTTAGGTGATTCTTCCCATCTCTCAGTGACATAACAGAAAGTACAACTGGAAATGAATGGTAAGGTGACAATCTTAAAGCAATGACCATGTGCACATTTTTGAGAATTAGGTAAAACACAAAATATATCTTATAAAAATTTCATTTGTTCCACAAGCTCACTTAGGTTGTACTCATGGTCGTCTGAACTCCAAGCAGGTCAATAGTCCAAGTAAGCTTTGTAGTTTATAGTAGATCTTACCTAGGTAAGCATAGCCCAAGTTCAGACTCACAATTAGCATGGGAAGATTTTTGAAAACTACAGGGAACTAGAAGAAAACAAAGAATTGCTTTAGATGTAGTAACTAAATAATAAATCAATCAGGGATGTTATTTAGAGTAAAATATTTAATATGAATAATTGACTGACACATGCATTTACTGGGTACCATGGTGACTCTGTTCAAGTGAAGATTTCCCACTGTCTGTCTGGGGAACCTAAGGGGCACTAGGATGAGAGATGTCCTGGTCAGTGGCGTATTTCTCTAAAATTCATATTTTGAAGTAGGATACCCTAGTATATCAGAAGGCTATTAAGTTTTCCCTTTTTGAGATTAAAATCACTTATTTTTGAGGACAGAAATGAGTGGATTACAGAGAAGCCTCAGCTCATGCTCCTCTCTATCACACTCTTTCTCATAATGAATGAATATTAGCACTCTCCAGGCAGAGACAGGAGGATCAGAGGCTCAGGTCCGACCTCAGGTACATAGTGCATCCAATGCCAGCGTGTGAACACACACGAGGCGCTGCCTCAAACACAAAGATAAAATACAGACAAACTTGGAGAGAGGCTCCTGCAACAACATGGCTGCCTTTGAAGCCAGATTAAGACTTTTGAAGAAACTCATGGTGCAGACATGTTGATCCTGTACTCTGACTTGATTAACTCAGAGAACATGGACTTCTGTTCAAGGCATTCATCTGTGTTATCTGGTTATAGAGTCAGAGAAAAGTTGAAAATAATCTTCTTTGATTGTATTACTATTAGAAATGTGAGGGAAAGAGATACAGCTTTCTATTCACCTCTATTTACACTGTCTACAAGAGGAACACAAAGCAGCAAAATATTAAGTGCAGCTTTTGTGTGCACCATGCAAATCTGTCACTAATATGGTCACTTGTAAATAATCTGTCCAATAATAATTTGATATTTCCCAAAGAAACACATAGAACTAGGAAGTACCCTACCCATGCATTCAGTTCTCATGAGACAAGACTCTATAGCTCAGAATATGTGTCAGAACTCCAGAGAAGAATCTGACTTTTAAAACATCTCTAACAATATGGCATGGCAGTGGAGGGTTTAGAATAAGAAAGCTATGTAGACAATGAGGCTTCAGTGAAGGACTAAAGTGAGTGATCTTAGAGTGAAGCAGGAGGAGCCAGAGAAATCTTAAAAGAGAACAGCCAGCTATTGCTTAGATCACTCTAGAGAAGTGTGTGTCTTCAGATACTCACAGATCAGAAAATCCTAGTTACTGAAGTGTGGTGATGGTCCATAGGTTTAAAGTTTATGTGTGAGCCCAAACCTTTGCTCAGGTTAGCATATTGAAATACACATTTATAGGAGCCTGTATGTTGGAGGATGACCTTGGATGTTTCTCTTCAGGCGCCATTCATCGTATTCTTTGAGATAGTCTCTCACTGGTCCTAAGTGACCAAATAGGCTAGTCTTACAGTCCAGCAAGTTCCAGTGTTCTGACTGTCTCCACCTCCCCCAGGACATGGATTACAGCCCTTGGATTGAACTCTTTTCAATCAGCAAGGAGCTAGGAGCTGGGCCAGCTTGGGCAAGGCTTTCAGTAGCAGTGCCTGGCTCTGGGCAGGAGATGACAAGGACACAGCAGGGACAAATGCAAACATGGACAGAGGCTCACTTCCAGAACTGCTGTGAAAAGTTCCACACTAACTGCAAAAAGAGCTAAAAGACGTAAATATTATTAAAATTAGTGGAAACCCCCTTAAGGCACCCGTCAGGTATTGTGAGGTGGAGATACAATCTTGTCAAGGAAGTGAGTCATCCCCCAGAGACCCCACAAGTTAATACTGCAAAGAGCCAGTATAGGTAGCATAGTAAACACTCCGGTGTTACACAGAGCTCAGGTGAGATAATTAGAAGCAGGGCCAGCTTGAAAGAGGCTCTGAAGTGGGGCCTTCAGGAAAGCCTCTGGCTGTACAACAAAGGCCTGAAGAGTGGCAGCAGCCCTCTTGCTCCTGGAGCTGAAGGCTGGCGACAGCTCTGAAGCATTCTTCAGCAGACTCCTGAAGAAGACAGTGAAGTCTCACAGTCCTCCTAACAAATAGGAGCATTGCAAGCACATAGACTGCAATTATTGATCAAAACACAGGGAACCAGGAAGGGCAGACGTAGGGATCTATTGCCAGTGTCTTCCAGGTGTGCCAGGCTCCCTAGGTGCCCCGTAGAAAGGTGCCAGGACCTGCAGAGTTCCCGTGGTTTTCCTTTTTAAACGCCACTGCTGCACTGAAATAGCAAAGCAGCTTTGGATTCTCTGCACTGCAAGGTATATTAGTGATCACGGCTCCTTGCTTCTGCTCTAAAAGTGAAGACATGGAATAGTTGATGACTAACGCTTGAGTAGAACAATGGTTTTTCGTTCCTTACAGCATCTGTTTTGGTACTGAGATATACTAGTCCTGAGAAAAGCTGAAGCTAGTGAGCTCTGTGGATACAGCTCGGTGGGTGCAGTGTCCACCCATAGCTCTGCTGGATCCTGTGGATACAGTCTGGAATTCCCAGCAGGTGGAAGGAAGAAGCCTGAGAATCAGGAGTTCATTGTCATTCTTAACTACATAGTCAGTTTAAGGATAGCCTGGGCTACATGAGACCAAAAAAAAAAAATGAATATAATTTTAACTAATATATGAAAGAGATTTGTGGCCATTACCCAGCGTTTTGACTGCCTTGAGAAATACATCTTTTCTGGCCGGGTGGTGGTGGCGCACGCCTTTAATCCCAGCACTCGGGAGGCAGAGGCAGGCGGATCTCTGTGAGTTCGAGACCAGCCTGGTCTACAAGAGCTAGTTCCAGGACAGGCTCCAAAACCACAGAGAAACCCTGTCTCGAAAAACCAAAAAAAAAAAAAAAAAAAGAAATACATCTTTTCAAAACTATACATTAAAAAACAGATTTAAAAGCCAGCCAGTAAGATGTCAGAGAACTCTCTGATCAAAGTGTCTTTTGAAAAAACCCTTTAAGTTCTCTGGATAGATGCTATGTAATGTTGCAGGTAATTACTCTGGAGGAGAAAACAAGTTTCCGTACTCCAGATCTGTGTGAGAAAACAGGAGCACCTGGAAGTTGCTTCTGGAAAGAACCATCTCAGTTTCTGACTCATGACTTTTGAAAAGTCTATAATAAATTTGTGTTGACAATTTTAGTTTTCTGAAGGTTTCAGGTGTCTGATGTATATTTATACCCACAGACAAATTTCTGGTCACGTTAATTTCTCTTTTTAAATAAAAACAGACTATGAGCTTTTTGATAAATAATGTTCAGAAATGTACGTTACCATTTAATTTGCAGTAGAATAGTGAAGAAGAGTGTAACTGCCTGCCAGCTCCGGAATATCTCCTCTGAGGCTTAATATTAATTACAAACTGTATGATCTATTAGCTCAGGCTTATTATTAACTAGTTTTTACAACTTAAATGAACCCATTTCTAGTATTCTGTATTTAACCATGAGGCTTGTGGCTTGTTAACACATCTTGCTTCTCCAGTGGCTGCTGACCTCTTCCTCGGACTCTGCTTTCTTTTTCCCCATATCTCTGCTTGGATTTGCCACCTTACTATATTCTGCCCTGCCATATGCAAGACAACATTATTCATCAGCTGATAAAAGCAACTCATATTCACAGCATTCAGAAGGGTATCCCATGGAAGAGCTGAGATTTTTCTTTTGTCAAAGATAAATACTGCAAACTTAAAAAATATGCATGTAAGTGGTATATCATTTGGCCTGCTTTAAAACTTTTATTTAAATAAAAAGACAGTAGATGAGGTAATGACCATGCCCTCTGTCCAAGGTCTTTCCTTGCTTCCTCTTGTTTACAAATATAACTTTTAAATAGATGGTTTTTAAAAATGAAAAAAGAAATCAAAAGAAAAGAGACATGACTGCTCCTAGATATGATGGAGAAGAAGGCCTATGTAATATATATGTGGGAGAGTGTGAACAGAGGCAGGGACATCTAGGAGATGCCAGTGTGGACTTGACCCTGAGTCATGTCAGGAGAAGGGGAGAAGAAAAGAGAGGGAAGAGAGAGGAACAAGGTACATCAACCAGGAGGCCCAGAGGGCTGAGAGATAACAAAACGTTGATTATATGGGAAGGGTAGCTGAGGAACAGCAGCTCCATCCCTCGCCTGGAGAAGTTAAAGGAATGGATGAGGTATGCCAGCCCAGAGGGCCTTGTATCAGATAGAAACTGAGGGATGGATGTGGGGAGAATCTGGCACCTCAACCTCCTCAACATAACAATTTATGTGTTTGTGCTTTTATTTGCATTATTTAACTGATAATTATGCAGTGTGGCCACATCAGCTTCTTTCCTCACTTATCCGAAAATACTGGAACAGTAGGTGTGGCTAGTGTCCCAGTGTTTTGCAGAGATGGGGAACAGGAGAAAGGATATGCAAATCTCTCAGGATTACAACAATGACTTTTAGTTGTCAATGTTTAAAGAGTTCTGAAAAACAATATCTGATTTGCCATTTATTTTATACTGATTGCTTGCATAAATGTTAAAATAAATGTGTTTGTTCTTCACACAGAAACATGCAAGGTAGTTTTTTTTTAATTATGTCCATTTTATAGATATTCCAGCAACCCAACATGTCACTACAAATTGTGTGATTTCCTTTTGTCTTATTTTGTTTCTGTTAGAGCAGTATGTGCCCATTCACAGAGAGTGGTATCAACAGTTGGGAGTAGCATTTCACTATTAGCCACTCAAGCAGAGTTCACACACATTTTATAAAAAACCAAATCTGTCAAAAATGTTCAACAACTCTGAGGTACAATGACAGAAAGAAGAGTGGCAACTTTCCTTTTTCCTCACTGTGGTTGAAGTCACACAGTGGTAGGGCTCTGGAGACCCTGGGGAACCTCCTCATTTCACAGATATGGAAGCTGCAGACAAAAAGGGTAAATGACTTGCTTGGGGTTAATCAGCAAGCTCCATCTTTTAAACAGCATGTTAGAAGTACAATATGTATTTGCTCTCCTTTAAGTCCACATGCTCAACAGGCTTAACTTAACAGACTTTGGGTGTTGAACGTAAGAAAAGTTGAATGAGCAATTGAAGCTCTTTCCTTAGCAGCTATTATACACCAGGAGTGGTACTGGACTTCTGCACATGAGCCTGGTAAGCAAGCATCAAACTTAGCATCTTTAGAGAAGTTTCAAGAACATTTAAAGAAAAGGAGCTAAGCATCAGGCACCTTGTATCCTCATGCCAATTAGCTTTTGACTGGACAGCCTGAGTCTTGGCTGACACACCGGGCTGACCTCGGATGTGTCATCATAAGAACCCAGAATGTAGAGGCTCCAAGCTAGCAAAGTCATCTCAGCATGAATTTTCAGTTCTCAACAGATATTGCTGACAGCCCTCCCTTTGGTCTTGCGATGATTTAAGCAAATAGGTCACAGATGTGCAATCTCCTTCCAATTAGAGAGACCAAGATCTACAGCTGGGAAAGCAAGCTCACATTTTGTGTTTTATAAAAGACCTGATGTGGTATGAATTGACTATTGATTATTCATTTAAAGGAGATATTCAAAACTAAATGTACTGGGTGAAACCCATGTGCCTCCATATTATCCACTGAGCAGGGGGGAGGTCCTTTGTTTTTGTGAATATATACACCATAATAATGCCACTAAGCTAGACTTGGAAACAGGAGAGCTATACCTAATAGTACAATAGGAAATAGTCATCTCTTCACTGTCACACGATGGTGGATGGAGTGAAGAGGGGGACTTTGCTTGAACAGGGCTTCATGTCATAGCTTTATTAAGGATTGAAATTGGTTTAGGAAACACTCAGGAGAGGAAATAGCAAGCTTAATGGCTTCTTGGGAGACAAGCTGGGGATCTAAAATATGTTCTATGTTGTGTGTGTGTGTGTGTGTGTGTGTGTGTGTGTGTGTGTGAGCATCCGTGCACACATGCACTCACATGAACTCATACAGTGTATGCAATGGTTTATTAGAGAACAATGTCCTGGAGTTCGACTCCTACCACAAGGTGGCTTTCAGGGATTGAAATCAGGTCCTTAGATGTAGAAATGAGTAACTCTACCTGCTGAGCCATCACACTACTGCTCTATATAGAAAATACATTTCTTTACGCCATGACAATCCTTATTTAAACTGGGATATTGGTAGCAGATTACTATAAGCTTTTCTATGTGTTTCCTATCCCAAATGATCATACTTTTAATTTCTTAAAATACTAGGCGTGTATTCTTTTATATTTTGGCTAGCCATCTCCAAAGTCAAGGTGCTCATAGAGCCTTGTCACTTTAAAACTCTATAGAAGGGCCAGTGCAGGTCTGAGGCAGTGAACTCTGAAAGAGCAGCAACCTGGGCCGGAGTGAACCTGGGACAGTGAACTCCATGGAAGCAGGAGCAGATCCAGACCAGGGTCATTTGCGGAAACAGGACTGAGATGGTAGAGCAGGAGTGTATCCAGACCAGGGACATTTGTGGAGGCAGGACTGAGCCAGGTATCTGGGCCAGAGTATACCTGAGACAGGAGCAGGTACAAGGGAGCAACTGTTGAGCGAGTGGGTCAGAGCAAGTGACCACTGCTGATCAAGACATGAATCTAGGATTTTCTTTTAATTTTTTTTTCGAGACAGGGTTTCTCTGTGGTTTTTGAGCCTGTCCTTGAACTAGCTCTTGTAGACCAGGCTGGTCTCGAACTCACAGAGATCTGCCTGCCTCTGCCTCCCGAGTGCTGGGATTAAAGGCACGCACCACCACCGCCCGGCTAATCTAGGATTTTCAAGGAATAGACCTGATCCAGGACTTAATTAACAAGAGATAGAAATCACTGGTCATTAATATCCCTTAATATAAATGGACTCAACTAACCTATAAAAAGACCCAGGCTAACAGATTGGATATGAAATAAGAATCCATCCTTCTACATATAAGAAATACACTTCAACCTCAAAAACAGACATCGCCTCAGAGTAAAGGGTTGGGAAAAATATTCCAATCAAATGGACCTAAGAAACAAGCTGATATAGCTATCCTAATATCTAACAAAATATACTTCAAACTAAAATCAATCAAAAGAGACAAAGAAGGATATTTCATATTAGGCAAAAAAAAAATCCATCAAGAGGAAATCTCAATACTGAACATCTATGACCCAAATACAAGGGCACCCTCACATGTAAAGGAAACACTTCTAAAGCTTAAATCATATATTAAACCCCACACACTAATAGTGGGAGACTTCAACACTCTACTCACCATTAGACATGGCAGTCAGACAAAAAAATTATCAGAGAAATAAGAGAACTAACAGATATTATGTCTCAAATGGAATCAATAGACATCTATAGAATATTCCATCCAAACATAAAAGAATGTACCTTCTTCTCAGCAGCTCTTGGAATCTCTCAAAAATTGGCCACATACTTAGTAACAAAACAAACCTCAACAAATACAAAAATTATTGAAATAACCTCATTTATCTTACCAGATCACCTTGGCTTAAAACTAGAATTCAATAGCAATTCTAATTCCAGAAAACCCACAAATGCATGGTATTAAACAACGTTCACCTGAATTATCAGTGGGTTAAGGAAGAAACAAAGGGAGAAATTAAAGACTTCCTAAAATTCAATGAAAATGACCAAACAACATACCTAAATTCATGTTACACAATGAAAGCAATGTTAGGAGGAAAGTTCATAGCACTCAATGCCTACATAAAGAAGCTTGAAAAATCCCACACTAGTGAGTTAACAGAACACTTGATAACTTTAGAACAAAAAGAAGCAAAATCACCCAAGAGTACTAGATGGCAGGAAATAATCAAATTGAGAGCTGAAATCAACAAAACAGAAACAAAGAAAGCAATACAAATAATCAATGAGACAAAGGGTTGGTTCTTCGAGAAAATGAATAAAATAGAAAAACTTTCATCCAAACTAACCAAAAGGCAGAAAGAGAATATCCAAATTAACAAAATCAAAAATTAAAAAGGAAACATAACAACAGACATAGAGGAAATAGAGAATCATCGGGTCATTTTTTAAATACCTGCATTCGAAAAATTGGAAAACATAAAGGAAATGGACAACTTTCTGGATATATATCACTTACCAAAATTAAATAAAAAGCAGATAAGAGAATCAAGCAGACCTAAAATTGCTCAAGAAAGAGAAACAGACATCAAAAGTCTCCCAAGGGAGAAAAAAAAAGTCCAGGACTAGATGGTTTCAGCTCAGAATTCTACAAGATTTTCAAAGAACTAATACCAATACTCCTCAAATTGTTCCACAGAATAAAAAGAAGGAACATTGCCAAACTCTTTTATGAGGCTACAATTATCCTGATACCCAAGCCACAGAAAGACACTACTAAGAAAGTAATTACAGACCAATCTCACTCATGAACATTGATGCAAAAATACTTAATGAAATACTGGCAAATAGAATTTGAGAACATATCAGAACAATTGTCCACCATGTTCAAGTAGGCTTCATCATGCAGGGATGGTTCAACATATGAAAATTTGTCAACGTAATCCACCATATAAACAAACTGAAAAATAAAAACCACATGATCATCTCATTAGATGTCAAAAAAGCTTTCGACAAAACACAACATCCTTTCATGTTAAAGGTCTTGGAGAGAGCAGGGATACAAGGAATATGTCTAAACATAACAAAGGCAATATACAGCAAGCCAACAGCCCACATCAAACTATCTGGAGAAAATCTCGCAGAGATCCCACTGAAATCAGGAACAAGACAAGGTTGTCCACTCTCTCCATATCTATTCAATATAATTCTTGAGGGCCTAGCTAGAGCAATAAGACAACAAAAGGAGATCAAGGAATACATATCAGAAAAGAAGTCAAACTCTTACAATTTGCTGATGATATAATAGTTTACATGAACAACACCTAAAATTCTACCAAGGAACTTCTACAACACTTTCAGTAATGTAGTAGGATACAAGATTAACTAAAAAAAAAAAAAAATCAATAGTCCTCCTGTACACAGATGATAAATGGGCTGAGAAAACAATCTGAGAAACATCACCTTTTACAATATCCACAAATAGCATAAAATATCTCAGAGGAACTCTAACCAAACAAGTGAAGGCTTGTTTGACAAGAACTTTAAATCTTTGAAGAAAGAAATTGAAGAGGAGACCAGAAAGTGAAAAGATCTCCCATGCTCTTGGGTAGGTAGAATTAACATGGTAAAAATGACAATCTTACCAAAAGCAAATCTACAGATTCAGAACAATGCCAATTAAATCCCAGCAAAATTTTTCGCAGACCTTTAAAAATAGTCCTCAACTACATGTGGAAAAGCAAAAACCCAGAATAGCCAAAACAATCCTGTACAATAAAAGAACTTCTGGAGGCATCACAACCCCTGATTTCAAACTCTACTACAGGGCTGCAGTACTGAAATAGCCTGGTATTGGCATAAGAAGAGACAGGAGGACAAAAAGAACTGAATCAAAGACCTGAATATTAACCCACACTCCTTTGGACACCTGATTTTTGACAAAGAAGCAAAAAAATATTAAATGGAAAAAAGAAATCATATTTAACAAATGGTGCTGGCACAATTGGATATCAACTGAGACATGTCTGCTCCTGGCGGCACCAATCTACTTTGAGAGGAAGATGGGCATCGAAGAGGCACCTTACGGAGTTTGATAGCCATTTGTGCAAGAAACTGCTTTTACCTGGACTATTACATAAACTGGACACAGAGAACCCACACAGAGAGAACTGCTGAACTTGCCTAAAGGTGAGATGATCTTTCGGGGTTCCTGATTCATGAAAGAGTCTTTGATACATTCTGCAGGATACAGCAGATAGCGACTGAACTGCCTTTGAAATTTCCTGCTTCATGGAAATGTCTCTGGATACCACGGTCCCGTAGGCCTAAGTACAGAGGAACTTTGGGTGACTGTCCAGGCAGTGAGATGTCTCTGTGATTTCTAGAGTTTTGTAAGTTGCTTACTTCTCATTTACTTGGGTCTTTGATGGAGTTGAAGAATAGATAGTTATAGTTTACCTTAGTTATGATAAAGACAAAATAGATATAAATATTGTTATTCTTACTTGATAACTGTTTCGTTATATGTAATTTTGCTATGTTAAAGTTAAAGCCTTCCTTCCTTTTTGTTTAAACAGAAAAAGGGGAAATGATGGAGGAAGGTCATTGGTTAAATAAAGAAACTGCCTTGGCCCTGATGAGTTAAAATTTAGAAAGGCAGAGTAAAAAGAACAGAATGCTGGGAGGAAGAGGAAGTAAGCTCAGATGCTATGCAGCTCTCTCCAGGGCAGACACGATGCAGCCAGCCACCAGGTCAGACATGCTGAATCTTTCCTGGTAAGCGCACCTTGTGGTGCTACATAGATTATTAGATATGGGTTAAGAGGCTGAAACTAATGGGCCAGGCAGTGTTTAAAAGAATACAATTTGTGTGTTGTTATTTCGGGGTATAAGCTAGCCAAGCGGCCAGGAGCCGGGCTGTGGGAAGAGGCCCTCAGCTCCCTACAACAGAATGGAAGAATTAAAATAGATCCATATCTATCACCGTGCACAAAACTCAAATCAAAGACCTCAACATAAAGCTAGCCACACTTATCCACATAGAAGAGAAAGTGGGAAGTACACTTGAGTGCATTGGCACAGGAGACTACTTCCTAAATAAAACCCCAGTATCACAGACAATGAGAGAAACAATTAATAAATGGGAAGTCTTGAAACTGAAAAGCTTCTGTAAAGCAAAGGACATGGTCAACAAGACAAAATGACAGCCTACGGAATGGGAAAAGATCTTAACTAACCAAATATCGGACAGAGGTCTGATCTCCAAAATATACAAAGAACTCAAAAAATTGGTCATCAAAATAACAAACAACCCAATAACAAAATGGAGAGATGGCTCAGAGGTTAAGAGCACTGGCTGCTCTTCCAGAGGTGCTGAGTTCAATTCCCAGCAACCACATGGTGGCTCACAACCATCTGTAATGAGATCTGGTGCCTTCCTCTGGCGTGCAGGCATACATCGAGGCAGAATGTTGTATACATAATAAATAAATAAATCCAAAAATAAAATAAGCCTAGGCTTATTTTTGAAAAAGAAAATGGAGTAAAGACATAAACAGAGAACTTTCAACAGAGGAATCTAAAATGGCTGAAAAACACTTAAGGAAATGGTCAACATTCTTAGTCATCAGAAAAAATGTTAAGTCAAAACAATTCTGAGATTTCATCTTACACATGTAAGAATGGCCAAGGTCAAAAACACTGATGACAACTTATGCTGGAGAGGTTGTGTGGTAAAGGGAACACTCCTGCATTGCTGGTGGGAGTGCAAGCTGGTACAGCCCCTTTGAATATCAGTGTGACAATTTCTCAGAAAATTAGGAAATAACCTTTCTCAAGACTCAGCAATACCACTTTTGGGTATATATCCAGAGGATACTCAATTGTGCCACAAGGACATGTGCTCAACTATGTTCATAGCAGCATTGTTTGTCATGGCCAGGACCTGGAAACAACCTAAATGCCCCTGAAATGAAGAAGAGATATAGGTAATGTGGTACATTTACACAATGGAGTAGTATACAGCAGAAAAAATAACGACATCTTGAATTTTGCAGGCAAATGGATGGAGCTAGAAAACATTATTTTGAGAGTGGTAACCTAGACCCAGAATGACAGTTATCATGTGTACTCATTCATAAGTGTTTTTTAAACATAAAGCAAAGAAAGCCAGCCTACAAATAACAATCCCAGAGAACCTAGACAACAATGAGGACACTAAGAGAGACATACATGGATCTAATCTACATGGGAAGTAGAAAAAGACAAGATCTCCTGAGTAAATGGGGAGCATGGGAGAGTTTGAATGAGGGGGAGCAAAGAAAAATGTAGATGTTAATAAAAATCAATAAAATTGAAAAGAAAAGACGAAGATACCATGTATTTGAGAGAGAAAGAGCAGGGAGAGATATATGGGAGAGTTTGGAGAGAGGAAACAAAAGGGAGAAATATTGTGAGAAAATTATTATCCCCAAATAAATAAATATATTAAAGGACAAAACCTCTATGCAAGAGGTGTCCTTGGATCTTTCTGTCCTGTGGTGACTGTGTATATTCTGCAGTGCCCCTGGCCTCAGCTTGTCACTTCATTTTTTTGGGGGGTGGGGGCTGTCCATGGCCTTATATCCATCCTCCTTTCAGGTGTGATTGTACCTTATGTCTCTTCTTATGAGGACACTGGCATTAGACTCAGGGTCCGAGTGATGTGCATTCCTTACTTCATAATTACATCTGGAATGATTTTTCCTAAGCAAGGTCACATTCACATGGGCTTGAAATACACAATTATATTCTTCATTACATCCTTCATTTGTTTTATTGACTTCATGTGATTTATGGAATGATTGACTAATAAAGTTCTTTAAAGTACGAGTACATACCTACCACTCTGAATTTTCCCAATGAGAGTAAATATGTAGTTTTCTCTGCACACGTAAACGTTTCCACTGTACTTGATACTATTGTTTTTATCAGTCCTTTGTCTAAGTTGTGTTGTTGGTTGTATATTTATACACAGATGAATAAAAATAGCATGGTCTCTATCCTCACAGAGTAATAAGGAGAATCATCACCAGACAAACAATTTCTGATTAAAATCCACAAAAGAAGTGCATAGTATAAACTTAACTGGGTAGAGACTGGAGAAGGTTATTGAACCCAGATGTTTAGCAACAGTGTGTGAATAAGAAACATTGGGGTCTGTTAATGAGCACAAACTCTCCATGCAGAAATAGCTTCCATTATCTTCTTTTCTTTCTAAGGAAAAAGACATCACTTGCTTTAAACACCTTTTTCTTTGTGGTGTCGGTGGGTGGGGGTGTGTCTGTGTCTGCATGTGTGTAAGGATGTTAACAATTGTGATTTAAAATATGTTTATGTAGATTGAAGTCCAGTGATTTGAAGATTAGGAACCCCCAAACACACTCTTTTTGTGCCATGGTAGACATGTTCCCTTTTGTTTAAACTGCATCAGTAGCCTTGTGAGTCTGGAGTCAGGTACGAATGGCAGAAAAGTATGGACACCCCTCCCATTTTTTATGGTTCAGGAGGATCTGTTTATCAGGCCTGATGAGACATTGAAATGGATAAGCTCCTGGATCTTATTTTAGTATATGGAGAAATCCCTAATTCTATTTCACAGGCACATGAGATCAAGGAAGACCAGGGTTGTTTCTCTGTATTTTCAGTGGTTGCCAAAATGTTTGTCACATATTCAAAAGTTGAATGGAAAGATAGACATTTTTTTTTCTACTCATAGAAAGACCTAGTAAACAGTTCATGAACTTTCATTATCTATGGCTTCCCAGGAGATGCTAAAGGTATGTGTTTATTTTCTCCTACTTTCTAGATAAAATCCAAATTTTGATTGAAAAAAAAGAATAATCCTGTGAATCCTGGATAATGTCTTACAATAAAAAAGGAATAGCTCGAGAAACACTTTTCTTCCTTATTTTATTAGATCACCTTACCTTATTTTCTGTCTTTGTTTTTATTTCAATACTCTTTGGCTATTTTTTGTTATTGTACGTACCCCTTAAAATGTGGTAAAATATGAAGCAATGAAATCAATACATATCTAAAAAAGAAAACCACAAAGACAGAAATGCAAACTAAATTACGTCCTATCATAAATTTTCCCCTTTTTTGATGGAGAGGCACAGTGGGGAGCAGAATCTTTTCCTGAAATAGAAAGTTCAGAGGAGTCCCATCCAAAGCATTCATTTCATGGCCTTAGAAGCACAGCAGTGGGTCCTCTTGAAACTCACCAGCTTCTCCATTTTTCACATTTTAAATTTCCTAGCTTAATAGAATGTTGGAATTCCCCTTTAAGGACTCATTTATAGTACCTAAACAGGTGGTAGCAGCCTGGAGGACTGGGGAGAGCCCTTCAGAAGGCACTGTATTATTTGAATATTTCTTCTATAGCCAGGAATCATGAATCTAGGAATCAAGGGGTTGGTATAGGAATAATTCCAGAAATGCTTTGCTTCCAGATACTATGACCTTATGCCCTTCTGGCCTTGATGTTTAGTGCTTCTTTAATGAGGCACAACAAAATCTCTGCTGAACCAGAAACTAAGGCTTCCCCTAGCCACTTTGGGCTCCTGATACCCTTAAGATAATAGAATTAGAGCTGGGCAGTAGTGGCTCATGCCTTTATTACCAGCACTTGGGAGGCAGAGGCAGGCAGATTTTTGTGAGTTCAAGGCCAGCCTTGTTCCAGGAGAGGTTCCAAAGCTATAGGCTACAGAGCTACAAAGAAACCTTGTCTTGAAAAACCAGAAAGAAAGAAAGAAAGAAAGAAAGAAAGAAAGAAAGAAAGAAAGAAAATAATAGCATCATAAATAAATAACAGTATCAGAGGGTTGATTGATCTAGACTAAAAGAAGGAATTTGGACTGCTTCTCCACAATGAAGATAAGGAATAATGTGTCTGGACTGTATAAGGATTCTATAGGATTATTCTTTTCACTATGTCCTAAGATTAAGTATATAGGAAACCAAATAGTCTGATCTAAACCATTCGTGAATGAAATATGAGTTACGTCTAGAGGAAATAAAAAAAAACAAACCTAACAGGAACATCATGAGTTTTTGCTAAGGTAAAAGAAATACATAGGTAATATAAGAAGGTAGTTATACATAGTCAAGAGCACAAGGCCATTTAGGGAAACAAGGATTGTAATTGCCTTCAGTAGTTCTGGCCTGTTTTGCTAACAATACAATTTTGTCTGTACACTCACTCATTAATCATATATTTGTATTTTCTTTCATCTATTTCTTTATTATGAAGTATAAGACTGATAGAGATAATTCAGAAGTAAATATTATAAGTCTGTATTATTGTATTGAAGTTACTGAGTACTAAAAGACCAAGTGTTTCTCAGGAGACTGCCATTCATTGCTACAGGAAAAGTTGTCTATTTATAGTTTTGTGTGAGATAGTTATATCATGTTAGATGAAATTATGCCTTTGCTCTATTTATTTGGAAATTATGCATGACCTAAGGAGATGTACTTGGGCATCAAGTTTACAAGGACTCTACTTGTGAGAATTAGTCTTGATCTGGAACAAACTAAGAAATAAGTTGTGCCTACCTGTGAGAGATTTTTTTCTGGTTTTGGTTGTTTAAGGTAGAAAGATCCACCTCTAAATGTTGACCGCATCACCATATGGCAGCAAGGATAAGGGAAGCTGCCCCTCCCAATAGATTTCTCTTTGCATCACTTCCTTCCCACTTTACTGGTGCGTACATCTACACTGTTAGCATGTTCAAAAACTCTGCCTTTGGTGTTGCATTCATTCACTGTTATCAAAATCCACATTAGTAAATCTCCCCAGTTGCACTGAAGACAAGTGGTTCTCAAGGAATCCTCCAGAATCAGTAGTAGATTATGACACACCTGGCCATGTGGACTACATTCACAGCACCTCCAGTATGAAGGCTTTAGAGGTTGAACTACCTAAATTATATTATGCAGGCCTATCTTGTAAATTCCCCTAATAAACTCCCCTTTGATATATATTAATTCTTTCAGTTGTAACCTTCCAGACAACCCTGTTTGCTTCATGAACATGCAGAGTAATTCTTTCCTGGAAAAGCTGGTGTCTTTTAAAGAAATTCTATATGACAAAAGAAAATCAGAAAACTTAGTGTTTGCTTTGTTTTGTTTGTTGTTTTGTTTACTAGCTAGGATATAGATTTGAAAAAAAGGGCACCTTCTATGGTTTGAACTTTCACCTATAAAAGAACGTACTTCTGAACTTGTTTCTCAGTTTGCTAATACGTGGGGTCATGAAGAAGAGGAGTTGAGACATAAAACTGAATTCAGTGAATTGTCTTAAATAAAATCAAACAAAGTTACCATAATGAAAATATGCAACGACACCATCTGTTAAAAGGCACTCCCCAAATTCCAGTTGATCTCCTTTAGCCAAGAGTTAGGTAAGCTTAAGATAATGCTTCACATTTCTTGCTTTGTTAGTTGCTAACAATCAAAAAATTACGTATTTTCTTTGTAGTCAAACATAAAATATATCTCCCTGAAAGTTTCAGAGTCTTGAGAGATGAACTAAAGAAATCTCTACAAACAATATCACAGCAAAGAGCAATCTAACAAAGCAGCAAAGTTTAAATTCATATTTTGGAGTAAGATGGGGACAAAAAAATGCAGTCAACAACTTGAAACAATAACAACAAAATTCAAGAGGAAGTAATATATATTTATTTAGGTCAAATTTTTATTGAATTCTCTCTCTCTCTCTCTCTCTCTCTCTCTCTCTCTCTGTCTGTCTCTCTCTGTGTGTGTATGCACACACATGGTGCGTGCACTTGGGAATGGTTCTCTATTATTGTAAATCCTGGTACATTTTATTTCCAACTAAGTAATCTGATGCAATTCTTCTCAATTGGAGGTCAAGTAAAACTCTAGTATTGATTCAACACTTATTTAATTCATGATTTGTGTATTATCTGATGCCCAAAATATTCAAATTAACCTAAAAATTTACAGAAAAAAGGACTATTTTCCATATAGACAGAATTTAGGTTGCTATTGCTTTAAAGTATTTCGACACGAGAAGACTGAGGTTTGTTGTGCCCTGAGATTCGCTAAGGACACATGCTGATGGATGAAAGAGCTGCCTTGCTGTTTCTCCCTTTTGTAGTAATATGAGCGGCGGGCTGTGTCCTCAGCACCCCGGTTGCCTGGCTAGCTTATGCCCGAAATAACAACACACAAACTGTATTCATTTAATCACTGCTTGGCCCATTTCTATCTAGCCTCTTCTAGGCTAATTCTCACATATTAATTTAGCCCATTTCTAATCATCTGTGTAGCGCCCCTAGGTGCGCTTACCGGGAAGATTCTAGCCTATGTCTATCCTGGGTCGGAGCTTCATCGTGTGCGTCTGCCTGGGAGCTGGGATCATGGCGTCTCTCTGAGGCGTCTGCTCCCCAGAGGAGAGCTGTGGAGTCTGAGCTCACTTCCTCTTCCTCCCAGCGTTCTGTTCTGTTTACTCCTCCCACCTATCCTCTAACCAATGAGTGCCAAGCAGTTTCTTTTTATTTAACCAATGACCTTCTTCCATCACCCTTTGTTGTTCTATGATTGAGTCTCATAGATAAAGCATTTCCAAGAAAATTTAGGTTTTACTGATCTATGCGTAGGATGGATTGAAAGAGACAGGATTTGAAATCTCAGAGCCACTTATTTTGACAAATATATTTTGACAAAAATAGTTTAGTGTCTTCAAATCTAGTTTTCAAATATAGCAAACTTTCCATTCAACAGATTTATCATTTAAAAACAACTTTTGTCTTTATGAAATAGACAAGTCAAAACTAAAACTATAAAATATGTGTCTCTGTAATAACCAAGAATTATATTGAAATACTGTCATTTGGAATTGCCTAATAACTAAGAGGTTGGTGTTAAACATGAGAAATATTCTGATTGCATATTTTTAAATTATTTCTACATTAAAACTGTGGTTTTATATCATTCATAACCTTGCATATCACTGCAGTTCTTCCTATACCTATATGCCACGTTCAGAATCCAAACTTTTTCTTTAGTTTTGGTAATAGAGCGTCATTTGTTCATTTCTATTCATGTGTGTTCTATCCCTGTGTTGGAGCACAAGTGTGCTCATGTCGGTGCATACAGGCGGAGATCAGAGAACAGCACTTTTATTCCTCCTCGTTTTCTACTGCATAGGTCAGGATGTCTTAACCAGTCTTCTAGGTCTCTTACCAAGTTCCCCAGGTCTCTCTCTTACATCTCAGGTAAGAACACTAGCCTTATAGATGTGCTACAATGCCCAAATTTAAATGGATTGCAGGTATCCAAACTCAATCCCTCAACTCTACCCACTAAGTCACCTTCCAATCCTAGAATGATATTTTTTTAAATTTATTTATTTATTAAAGATTTCTGCCTCCTCTCCGCCACCACCTCCCATTTCCCTCCCCCTCCCCCAATCAAGTCCCCCTCCTTCATCAGCCTGAAGAGCAATCAGGGTTCCCTGCCCTAAAATTGACCAGATAAAAAAGCAATGTAAAATCATAGCCACACCTGGATAATGAATGACACACTGAATGAGTAAAGGACTCATGGATAGGAGAAGATAATGAAGAAAAACCACAATACAAGTGATAACTATCCTTGATTTAACAATTTGTTCATGTGCGAAATGATACTAAAAGGATTTTAATTATATTGTATTGCACATATTTGTAAATTAATATATGTATAAACATGTATATACATAGAGAGAAGGAGAGAGAGAAATATTTCAAATGACAGAATGTCTTATAATGTTAGCTATTTAGTTTGTAAGAAATGTCAGTGTCAGTTGTGACACTGAGAGGAGTATTCTGAGCCAAAAAAATTGTTTTATATGTATTAAAGAAAACAGGGAATCATTAACTGTTTCTTCACAGGTTAGGACTGGTATCATGGTAAGAACATCAGGTGAGAGTAAAGCGGAAGTTTTGAAACTGTCACAGTGAAAGTGACTTACATGTGGCATATGATGAAATTCAATACTCAGGTGTGGATTTACAGCCACTAAAATTATTCTAGTGGATCTTGATCTGTTCACCTATCAAGAAAGTCTGAAATAAATCCCTCCTGTTCCTCTTCCTCCTTTTCTGCTTCATCCTCCTCTTTCCCCTCTTCCTCCTCTGTCACCACTCCTGCTACTACTATTTTGCTGTTCTTTTCAAAGGGAAAAACATGTAGGCTATTCTCCTATCCCCCGTGTTCACTAGAGTCCTTTATCTTCAGTCATTTTAAAGTCATGTTTCTTTCCTGGTCAATCATTTCCCTTTTACTTTCAGTGAGTGATGGGAACTTCTCTTTTAAAGTGAAAAATTTCCCTTTAAACATTTTTATATCCCTTCTGGATATTTTTATTTCACTTGCCTTACTTTAATAGACATATTCTATCAACCTGGAATCCATATTCTCCTTACTCTTTGAAAAATGAGAAACGCAGCCTACACTAAGGAATAGGTCACCAAGATCAATCGAGGGAGAATGGCAATCCATGCTGCTGTATTATTTAGGCTCAAGTCACCTTAAGTCGGTTTCATTTTTCATGAAAACCCACAAGATTATCAAATAAATGTATTTCTTTACAGAAAAATCAGACACACTTTTGCCAACCATCTTACAATAGCACTTTTCTTTTTTCTGTCAAGAGAAGGATTTGATTAGTTAGGTATTTACTGAAAGGTATAATTAGAAAATACTTCTTAATTGAAAAATGTGTCCCAAGCACTTGTCTTTTGCCCTATTGGATAGTGTGTCTTTATGTGCGTTCTGAAGACAATACTCCATTGCTACCTTTCAAACATGCTGTCGTTCTTCCTAGTCTGTTGGTCACACTGTAGCACTTACCACATGCAGAATGCCGCATAATTCTGAGTCACACTTTAGATTCTGTCCATGCAAAGCAGTATAAACAAGGAGATATTTTCTATTTTTATATCAAATATGGATAATTCTATGGTTATATGAAAACTACGTATTTCATGAAGCGATTCTTAGGCAAGACCTATGCTATGTATTTTATACAAAGGTACTCAGAAACGAGCAGATTTAAAAGGGACCAACACTGAAGACAGTGGGGACATGGACAATCTTCTATCAGCAATAAACTGTCACCACCAGAAGAAGTGTTGACATAGAACAGAGTTCAGTAACCATAAAGCACTCAATCAAGGCCAGCTGTCTTGAGGCCAGCAGAAGGGCTTAGATTGGACTCATTAAGAACTGTAGGACCTGAAGAGCATTCCAAAATCCCAAGAAAACTAAATTTTTTAAAATAACTATTTTTATAAAGGTTTTATAACTAAGCAGAATAAAGAATAGTTTTTTTCTTTCTGTTATAGGATTCTGACTTCTCAGCTCACTTGTTGTCGTGAATATGCATGCAGCATTATGACTTGTATCTTTTCAGTTGTAGCAAGCAGAAATTTTCCTCTTTTATATTTTCTAGTTTATTGCATTGGTTCAGGACATGAGTTTTTGTTCTTACTATAGTATTTTAGAATTTCTTAAGTATTTATGTATATTTATATTTATTCAACTTATTGTTGGTTTCAAAAATAATTGTCACCTTGTGAATAACTGGATTAGGATGCTATTTTACTCCAACTTGCTCTATTTTTAATACAATAGCCTACTGTGTCGTGATAAACTAACAAAAGTATGTGTCGGGCCTGGGAGGATGTCTCAGTAGGAAAAGTGGTTGCTTGCTATACACTGTGACCTGAATTGCATCCCAAGACCCATGTAATAGTCATGTGTTGTGGCTTGCACCTCTAATCCCAGTGCTGGGGACTGCAAAGATAGGGAAATTCCTGAGGCTTTCCCCTTGCCATTTTAGAATAATCCAGGAAGTTTGGTTTCAAAGAAAGACTGTCTCAAAAATAATGTACAAAGCAACTGAGGAAGATACCAAGTCTGTGAACAAGCACACAGACACACAGACACACAAACACACACATGTGCATGTGAGTGCAAAGGAAGCATCTAATAGAATTCATATTTGTGCCTCTAATTGTTATCTTGTCATTTCAGTGAAATTATCAGTTCTTTCAATATGAATTAACATTCAACATTTTAAGAAGTATCATTAGTTTTTTAAGTTTTCTTTTTTCCAATAATTTTATTTAAAAACTTTTTTATTTTAGATACCAACCCCAGTTCCCCCTCTCTCCCATTCTCCCGTCTCCTACCTCCCCTGCTTCCCATCACCCATCCTCTCCTCAGAGGGAAAAAGGTCTTCCTTGGGGAGGCAACAATGTCTGGGATACCTACTTGAGGCAGACAGGGCCAACTCCTCTCCCCCATATCAAGACTGAGCAAGGCATCCCACCATAGGGAATGGGCTCTAAAAATCAACTTCATGCATAGGTCTTGGTGCAACTGCCACCCCTTCCCCAAAAGATCAAGCCACATAACTGTCACCCATACTCAGAGGGTCTAGTTCAGTCCCATACAGGTTCCCCAGAGATCAGGTCATAGACCTTGAGCCCCCTAGCTCAAGTCAGCTGTCTCTGTGGTTTTCCCCATCATGCTTTTGATCCACCCCCCCTGCCTTGTTCATATGACCACTCCTTCCTCTCTTCAACTGAACTCCATGAGCTCAACGCAGTGCTTGACTGTGGGTCACTACACCTGTTTTCATCATTTACTGAATGTAGGTTCTATGCTGACAATTAGGGTAGCCACTATTCAGATTAAAGGGGAAGGCCCTTTCAAACACCCTCTCCACTATTAAGAGTCTTAGGTGATGTCATCCTTGTGGATTCCTGACAATTTTGCTAACACCAGATTTCTCCCTAATGCCATCATGGTTCCCTCTATCAAGATATCTCTTTCATTGCTCTCCCCCTCCATCCTTCCCACAACTTGGTCTTCTTGATCACTCATCTCCCATCCCCCATTTCCTCCCTTTTCACCCTCCCAGTTTACCCAAGAGATCTTACCTGTTTTCCTTCCTTGGCCCTTCCCTTTTTGCCTAGCTTCTCTGGGATGTGGATTATAGCTTGTTATTCTTTGCTTTATATCTAATATTCACCAATGAGTGAATACATACTGTGTTTGTCTCTCTGGGCCTTGGTCACCTCACTCAGGATGCTTTTATTTCTACTTTAATCCATTTGCCTGCAAATTTTAAGATATCATTGTTTTTTTACTGCTGAGTAATACTTCACTGTAAAAATGTACCACATTTTCTTTATTCATTTATTTGGTTGATCAGCATTGAAGTTGTTTTCAGGTTCTGGCTATTATGAATAATGGTGCTGTGAACGTCGTTGAGCTAATGCCCTTGTGGTGTGATTGTGCATACTTTGCATAGATACACTAGAGTGGTATTGCCGGGTCTTGAGGTAGACTGACTCCCAGTTTTCTGTGAAACCACCATTTTGATTTGCAAAGGGGTTATAAAAGTGTGCACTCCCACCAGCAATGGAAGAGTCTTTCTCTTACTCCACATCCTCTCCAGCATAAGTTTATAAAACATCAGGATTCATTATGTACTTTTTCCTATAAAAAGGTTTAGGTTTACTCTGCTCCCCATTACTTCTAACCCATTTCCAGCTGCTCAGCTATGTTTAAAGCTACAGTGTTTGGTGGTGGTATATAAACTGTTGGCTTCCTCTCCTGCAATATACTTCATGCCAGGGCTAAATCTAGAAGCTGTCCTTTGTGTTCTGTGTCACCACCTTCCACTTACATATTTAAAAGAATAATGAATGGCATAAAACAAAACGACTTCATCCTCCAAATGTTGTAATAACTGTTGAAAGCGTTTTAGGACTGTCCTTTTTTGATAAATGCTCCAGCAAGAGAGTGATGCCCACCAACTTCAAATAGTAAACAAACTGTAAACATCAGTCAAAATGAGCACAGTGAACATGAAACAATGCCATCCAAGCTTTGAAGTGTCCTCATTTGCTTTCTTCATGCTTGGTTCTGAACTTTGACAGCATTGCTAACATCATGTCTAATCTGTTATCAATGCAGATTTGATTTCTCTGTGCTAATGCCCTTTGCAAACAGTAAGTAGACATCAACAATTCTTGTATATTCTCCTAAATAGGAACTCTAAATGCCAGTTAATCTCATTATTCTTGAATAATCAATTATTTACAATATGCAATCATCCTTTATAGTAATTAGTTAATAACTAAGCAATTTGCTGCAATGACTTCTCAGAAAACTGATGACCTCAGAGAGGCATTGCAACCTTTTATTTCCAAAGACAAAATAGCCACTTGAATTAATGATATTTTCCAAGACTATCTCTGAAAAATATACCATGACTCTCCATTTTAACATTTTAACAGCCATGACAATGATGGAGAGCCACTCCATGGTACTAAGCATGGCAGGTGTGGGATACTGAATGAGAGTAAATAGAATTTACTTTCAACCCCTCATGCATTGTCTATCTCATAAAAAGAGAGAAATAATAAACTGGAGATACAATTTGATTTATTTCATGAATTAAATATTTATTTACTTATCCTATGTGTCTTTAATATGTTAGTGAAAAATCTCAATGTTGCTTATCTTGTGGAATAATAATTCTTTCCATTTTACATAATTTCTAGGAAATGAGAAGCTACAGTTCTTACAGAAGAGAATCACACAATTGTACCACATCACTAATCATTGCAAAGTTCTTCACTGTTTAGTTTGGATTCAGTGGCCCTTCATGGCTGAGAAATTAATTAGGTCTAGAAATCTTAAGACGAGGGTGCAGGGAAAGAAGGAAGGGAGAGGGAAGCACGATGCAGTGAGGAGGAGGCAGGGCACAAATAAGCAAGTTCTTTCCTAGCTCTCTGAACTGCCTAACCTGTGTCTTAAATGGAACCATTTAAAACCATGTTTAATCCTACATCTTGTGATTTAACTGTTTTTCTAAATACTATTCTTATGCTGAAATTTTGTGATTTCATTTAAAAAGAAGAAAATTTGTCATTCACATCACTAACATTCCATGGAATCCGTCCTCTTTCTCTCATCATTTAATCTATTTCTCAAGTTTTAACACCATCAATTTCAACATTTTTTTGTTTTGTTTTCATTACTGCATAGTTATAGGCATTGGCCATAAATTTGCGGTAGTTTATAATCTAATTCCATCATTTTCTTTTATTAGTATTGTTCGATTATAAGCTCTGGCTCGGCCCTGCCCAGTCAGAAAAACCCCGTTCCTCCCATTCCCGCCCCCCTGTCTGCTTAGAGTCCCCCCCAAAAAAAAGGCACCACACAGCCCATCTCCAAATTCCTGTTGACTGTGCCATCTTCCTCCCCTGATGCCACCAACCACCCAAGCCCCCTCTCCCCAAGTGCTCAGTTTTTGCCCATACTTGGGTACACACCCAGCTTGTGGTGGACACTTCTTCACCCCTCACCTGCAATCTATCAAATCTTCCTGATTTAGTTGGGGTGGGTGACTTCTCTGGACTTGATATCTGGAACAGGTCAATCTGCCTGGGAGTTGCTTTGTTCAAAAGATCAGTTCTACTTTTCCAGTTGGGCTTGATCTGTTTTATCGCCTTGGCAAAAGACCTTATTCTGGGTGGGGGCAAAAAAAACCTATTAAGTATCGTTTTTGCCATTTTCCAACTTTTCACCCTTACTGAGAATCACCTATGTAAAGGTGAATAAAAGGTAACAGTTCTGTCCCCACTTCTGTGTTTTTGAAGATATTTCCTCTCCTCCTCTCTTTGTCTTTAAGATTTTCTTTTTTTTAAAAAAAATTATTTATTTATTAAGGATTTCTGCCTCCTCCCCGCAACCGCTTCCAATTTCCCTCCCCCTCCCCCGATCAAGTCCCCCTCCCTCATCTGCTCGAAGAGCAATCAGGGTTCCCTGACCTGTGGGAAGCCCAAGGACTGCCCACCTCTATCCAGGTCTCGTAAGGTGAGCATCCAAACTGCCTAGGCTCCCCCAAAGCCAGTACGTGCAGTAGGATCAAAAACCCACTGCGATTGTTCTTGAGTACCCAGTATTCCTCATTGTCCGCTATGTTCAGCTAGTCCGGATTTATCCCAAGCTTTTTCAGACCTAGTCCAGCTGGCCTTGGTGACTTCCAGATAGAACATCCCCATTGTCTCAGTGTGTGGGTGCACCCCTCGTGGTCCTGAGTTCCTTGCTCGTGCTCTGTCTCCTTCTGCTCCTTATTTGGACCTTGAGATTTCTGTCCGGTGCTCCCATGTGGGTCTCTGTCTCTGTCTCCTTTCATCGCCTGATGAAGGTTAATATTCATGAGGATGCCTATGTAAGAAGGAAAGCATGAAGCCCAACAAAAGCGTAAGAAGATGGGGCTTACAGGAATTGTGTACCACAAACTAACAATTCCTGTATTCCTGTAAGCCCCATCTTCTTACGCTTTTGTTGGGCTTCATGCTTTCCTTCTTACCTTTTTAATATTTAACTTTAAGTGAATAAGTTATCTATTAAATTATTATAAAGAATAGGGAGGAGATACAAATCAATGCACTGTGGTTTATAAAATATAATTTATCCATGTAATTGGATGGTGTCTATGTGTACAATGTCACTATAACTTGCATAGAGTCTCTTAATATTTTGACTCCTGGGAGCTTTCCTTCCTGTCTCTGGTGACATGCATTGCTATGGAGTTTTCATGCATTTGGTGGGTTATTTTCATCATGGATTTTCATTTCTGTTCATTTCAGAGAATTGCTAAAGTTGACAAATCCATTCACAGCAAGTAAATCCGCCAGGTCTGCCAGCTCCCTCTTCCTTGTGCTTTCACAGTTTGATCATCTGCCTGGACTCATATTCTATTTCCTACTCTCACCTCAGTTCGATTGCTTGTTCGCATAGCTCTCAATTTTGCTTTTGCATTTTAAACCATTCATTTAGTTGTTGTTTTCATTTCTTTAATTCACTGGAGTTTTGTTTGAACACTAACATATATATATATACATATACATATACATATACAAACACATATATTACAATGATATCATGTATGGTTTAAGGAAAGTGCCCCTTTTTATCTATTATTACATATATTACTTTATTTCTACATTGCTATACATATCGGTTCTTCAGGCCCTTGTGTAATTTCAAAGCAATGTGTTTTTATGTCTGGTCTGTTTTTAAATTTTGTTTGTTTGCTTGTTTGTTTTTGGACAGAGTCTCACAAAGTAGATCTGGATAGCCTGGAACACACAGAGATTGTCCTACCTCTGCCTCTTGAGTGCTGAGATTAATTGCATATACTACCATGCCAGGAAGGTTCCTTATTGCATATTTTTCTGTGTGTTTGTCCACTCTGTTTTAGCATTATGGCTTTTCTTCTAATAATGTATTTATATTTTAGGATAGAATATCATAAATGTAATTAGTTAATACTTGACTATAAGGAAATGATGCTCCTTAAGTAGTTTACTTCTTTACGACATCAAGTCTTTGCACCTGTGTCTCTGTCCTTGATTTTTCCTCTTATATCTGTTTCCCCTATTTATTAAGTTTTATTAGAGTCAACATTACTTTCCAATGCTCAGTTAACAACACATACCAAAGTATGTGTGAATCATAACATGATATTATTCCATCATAATTATCTTTGTAATTATTATTTTGATAAGATAATGTAATTCATTTTCTCATGAAATTAACAGTACTTGCCACCATTGTTTATAAAGTTACCACCATTATAAGAACATTAATTTAGAAAGATCTAACACACTTTTTATATGCTAACTAGAATAATGCTAGAATTTATCCTTGGCATTCCCTTGAGCTATATACTCTTTTACACGTATTCACCAAATAAAACTAAGTTAGCAAAACAAGACTTTTTAAGATTCTCTGTCTATCAAAATCCATAATCCAGTATTGACAATGCTGTGCTGACTGTCGACTTTTGATATCAGTCTGCTCAGTATCAACACAAACTCACTTTCTCTCTTTTGTGTATCACAACTACAGATTTCTGTTTCTAGCTGGGATTCAAGAGTAAAGTTAATGTTTGAGTTTGGTGAAGCCTTATTTCATTGTCCTGTGTAACTAGGTTTACTAATTCATAATCTCCCATTCCCTTCTCCCCTTTTCTTCCCTGTTGTGTTAGCCTTCCTAGTTTCTATGTTGTTAAGATAAGAACACATGTGTAAATTCCATGTATAAAACAAAGCAAAAGCATAATCTCATTTAGAAACTGTGGTGAAAATCAAAAGCCAAATAAAGGGAATGTTGGGGCAGGTAAAGAGACTACAGAGAATGTGTGCAAACTCTGTAGCAGATTTCGGGTTCTCAGAAATGTGTACAAAATCTTAGAACATATCTTGGATTGCAAACTTGGTGGAGACATCACCAGATCCATTGTCTTTAAATGACTGTTCAGATGACTCAAACACTGTGATACTTTCCTGAGTCAAATTTGACTACAGTGAATGCAATTATTTGTACGAAAGTTGCAACTGAGTTCCAAGCCTCGATTCTCACAAGCCACCTACTGTCCTCTTCTAAGTTAATGGTATTTTCTTCCCTATCTAAGAGAGGAAAGAGAACCTAGCATTGAACCAAGTTTAAATAACACAACGGTAGTGTACTAAGAGGCTGCTTGTTTGTTTCCTGGCCACCCAGACTCCTGATGTAATCAC
This sequence comes from Microtus oregoni, assembly GCF_018167655.1. Taxonomy (NCBI): domain Eukaryota; kingdom Metazoa; phylum Chordata; class Mammalia; order Rodentia; family Cricetidae; genus Microtus; species Microtus oregoni. The sequence continues at coordinate 48,641,108 of NW_024543069.1, forward strand.
ACAGAAACTATATCATTTAAATCACTGCTTGGCCCATTAGCTCCAGCTTCTTATTTGCTAACTATTACATATTAATTTAAGCCATTTCCATTAATATGTGCATTACCATGAGATCGTGGCCTATTAACAAAGTTTCAGAGTGTCTGTCTCTGTCCGTGGCTCTATGGCTTCTCTCAACTCCACCTCCTTTCTCTCAGCATTCAATTTAGTTTTCCCCATCTACCTATCCTATCAGACCAAACCAGTTTCTTTATTAACCAATAGTATTCACAGCATATAGAGGAGAATCCCACATCATGGTAGAAATGAAATAAGAGCAAGGGTATCCTAAAAAGTCGGATCATAAATTAGTAGAAGTAAAGTTAATATTAAAAAGGAAAATACTGTTAATTTTTAAAAGTAATTTATCAGTTATATCAATAGACTCCATCTGATATGGAGAAAAATCATTATTCCTTGAAAATCTGATACTGTGCACTGAAACATTCCCTCAACAGTTCATACAAGAACACTATGTGTCAAAAACCCTGGGACAGAATGGATTACTGGTTTGATTATATGCTATCATTTAAACTATTATAAGGAGGAAAACATACAGAAAATAATTATACAGTGACTGTGGCTTAGGTGGTCTCTGATCTAGAATAAGTACAGTAAGTGAGATTCTTGGTTATTTTAGCATATACTTGTGTGTGTAACGATAACAGTATATATATATATATTATAGTCATGAATACATAAATATTAGATACATAACTATATATGATAATACATATAATGTATACATAACACATGTGGGTATGATATAAACACATGCATACTATACGTACATCCGTTACATGTATATATTTGTGAAGAAGGATGCTTAAAAGGAATTTCACACTAGCTCAGAATCGAGAAAAATAGACAGTTATATCTTTAGGGGTAAACTCACAAATCAGAATCAGAATTTTCTGCTAAAACAGAGAACAGAAACTGAATCCTGCAGCCATAAAAAAAAGGCAGGACACATGCTTTACATTGGTATAAATAGTATAAGAGGCCATGCCCCAGTGGGCAGGTAACTACTGGCTGTAGGATTTCATACAGCATCTCCCCCTTTTATTTAAATAAGAGATTTCTAAGCCTAATACAAAATTATACACAATAAGAACAGATATATTCAATAATTATCCTATCCTAACTAGTTTAAGTCTTGTGTAATAAGTAACCTGGCCAAGTCATGAGAGGAAAATAACTACAGCTATCTAGTCTTCAACCCCTTGAAGATCCAAGAAGGGAAATAATATTACTTGAGCAAGCAGGAAGTACAATCAAGCAACTTCCAAAATGTGCAAAAAAAAAATGACAGAGACAACTGGCTACCTGGGTAATTACCCAAAGTCTCATTCGCAACTTTGAAGCAACCAACTTTGGCTAAGGCCTAAAGTAACTGACAGACCATTTTTAGAGGCAGAAATTTTTTAAAAACCCTCTTACCCTGTCTTGGAAAGATTTGACAGTCCTGCTTATCCATTTCCAGATACCATGTACTTTGTTAGTGGTACATGATAGGCATGGGCATTTTTTTGCCCAAAGGCCAGATTTGCCAAGAAGAAAACAAGCTCCAAGTGGAGTGTCTTTGGTGCTCAATATTCTCTTCGGAATAGATCAGTGCTGCCAAGAGTAATCGTGTCTCATTTCAACAGAACCCTTAGTTATTTAAATGCCATATTCTACAGCTTTTTGAAGTGATTAAAGATTACCTATCTATGCAGAGTAAACTCTGTTTGTATCTAAAGAACCTGATTAGTCTAACTATAAGTATGACAAAGATAGATGACTGTTGATCTATAATTCTTAATACCTATATAATCTAAAGTCTAACAGTTCATATTAGAATATTATACAATAAACAACTGTGCAATAAGTAAGGAAAATGACATCAAAATGTAAACAATGTACAAGTATCTTCATCAGAGGTAGAAATGTACATTGCAATATGACAAATATATCCTAAAATTGTATCAGTATACAAAAATGTTTTAAGCAGAAGTAGAAGCATGCATCCATAAATATGACAAACTAACTTTGCCTAGGTATACAAATATGGTGTACGAAAATAGGAACACATTCAGTAAGCTCTGCTGTGGCAGAGGTTCTACAAAAAAATGCGTAGGTAAAAGCAAGCCAAGCAGGCAGGGTCAGGAGAATTTCTGGGTGTGGACCGGCTAGGTCTTTAGGCTGTCTACCCAGTAGACATGGAGTCTGAATCCACATGGGTGCCAAGATATAAAAGGACGCTTTGAAGAAATCCCATAATATCTCAGAACTGAAAATAATAGACAGTTATGTATTTAGGGGTGGACTCACAAATCAGAATTCTCTGCTAAAACAGAGAACAGAAACCAAATCCCAGAGCTGGAAAAGAGGCCAGATGCATGCTTTACATTGGCATAAATACTATAAGAGGCCACACCCCAGTGGGCAGATAACTACTAGCTGTAGGATTTTCTACACCACATTTGTTACATGTATACATCTAATATATTACATACATACATATATATGTATATATATATATAATATATATATTTTAGAGGCCCATAGAAACATTCATGCAGCAGAGTATCTGCATGTATTCACAACAATCTTTGTAGTATGTTCTAGGCTAAAACTGAACTTCTGGAAATACTGGTACTGTAGACGGCATCATATTTCCTGTTGGGTGTGGTAAATGCAGCCTCGTGTTTCACAATCTTCAGACAATCTGAGAGAAGAATTCTTAGGACACTATTAGCAACGTATACCTCTTCCTCTTGAATTCTCCATCTGAGCAGGTGCTAAATTTTAATAAACATTTGCTGACTTTTCTTCTTCGGAGACACCCTACTGGGATACCAATCCCCACTTCCCTGTCTGAAGGATAGTGCAGAGTTGTCGTAAGCTCCAGGAAATAGTTGGGTCAATCCATCTATTACAGGTGTGAAATTGAAGAACGCTGTGTTAAGATTGAATTGAATATTGTCACAAGTTGGTTGAGCTCTTCTTGTCTGAACATGTCACTGAAGAAAGCTAGCATGTAAGCAAAGGATAAAAGGATGGTTATTTAGTCCAGTCCTAGATCATCACCAAACTCTGAACATAATTGAAAGAATACGTTTTTACCTTATGTATCTCATCTATGTCTCTTAAATGTGTCTCATTAACTATGAAGAGAGCAAATAATGAAAGCATATGCCATAATTCTTATCTGTCACTTTATACAAAAATTTAATAAAACAAGGTACTTTAAAAGGTCCTAATGTACACAAGGAAATAGTGGAAACTTTATTTTACACAATGAATTTTTGCACCATAAAACCCTAGCTGACTACTGGCCAAGAGTGTCACCAGCTCTGGTTCTATTATTATTACAAATTTTCACTTCCTCTCCTCCTACCATTTATCTCCCCATCCCCTCATTCTCCCTCCCCCGCCCTCTCCAGTCCAAAGATAAGTCAAGGTTCCCTGCCCTGTGGGAAGTCCAAGGTCCTCCCCCCTCCGTCCAGGTCTAGGAAGGTGAACATCCAAACTGACTAGGTTCCCACAAAGCCAGTACGTGCACTAGAATCAAAACCCAGTGCCATTGTCCTTGGCTTCTCAGTCAGTCCTCCTTGAAGGCCACGTTCAGAGAGTCCAGTTTGATCACGTGCTCCATCAGTCCCAGTCCAGCTGGCCTTGGTGAGTTTCTATTAGATCAGGCCCACCGTCACAGTGGGTAGGCACACCCCTCGCAGTCCTGACTTCCTTGTTCATGTTCTCTCTCCTTCTGCTCCTCATTTGGACCTTGAGAGCTCAGTCCAGTGCTCCATCTTACACCTGTCAGAATGGCTAAAATCAAAAGCACCAATGATAGCCTTTGCTGGAAGAATATGGAGTAAGGGGAAAACTCATCCATTGCTGGTGGGAATGAAAACTTGTGAAATCACTTTGGAAATCAGTGTGGTGGTTTCTCAGGAAATTCGGGATCAACCTACCCCAGGATTCAGCAATACCACTCCTGGGAATATACCCAAGAGATGCCCTATCATACTACAAAAGCATTTCTTCAACTATGTTCATAGCAGCATTATTTTTAATAGCCAGAACCTGTAAACAACCTAGATGCCCCTCAATGGAAGAATGGATAAAGAAAGTGTGGAATATATACACATTAGAGTACTACTCAGTGATAAAAAACAATGACATCTTGAATTTTGCATGCAAATGGATGGAAATAGAAAACACTATCCTGAGTAAGGTAACCCAGACCCTAAAAGATGAATATGGTATGTACTCACTCATTAGTGGATTCTCACCATAAATAAAGGACATTGAGTCTATAATTTATGATCCCAGAGAAGGTAAATAGGAAGGTGAACCCAAAGAAAAACATGTAGTTATCCTCCTGGATATTAGAAGTAGGCAAGATTGCCAGGCAAAAATTGAGAGCTTGTGGGTGGGGGTGGGGTGGGGGTAAGGGGAGATGGGAGAGAAAAGTGAGAAGGGGAGGATGGGGAGAGCTTGAGGGAAAGGGACGGTTGGGATGGAGGAAGAGTGGATATGGGAGCAGGGAAGTATGCATCTTAATTAAGGGAGCTATTTTATGGTTGGCAAGAGACTGGACTCTAGAGGGGTTCCCAGATGTCCAAGGAGATGTCCCCAACTTGTTCCTTGAGCAGTTGAGGAGAAGGTGCCTGAACTGGCCCTATCCTATAGCCACACTGATGAATATCTTGCATATCACCATAAAATCTTCATCTGGTGATGGATGGAGATAGAGACAGAGACCAGCTCTTGTTCTAATCACATAGTGCCTTAGAGTCTCCTCTGGCCTCTGAAGTAGATTGGGAGTACTGTACTTAAGAGAGTCTAAACTGTCTTGTATGTCCAACTGCGATCATGCTGTGACATTTCTGTCATGAAGAACTTTAGCTTATAGGTCTAAATACTGTAAGAATTTAGTATACTCACATTATATCAATAAATATATACAGTGAAGGCAAGCTGATAAGTTCAGAGGGGCTGAGAACGTAAAGCAGAAAAGCTGTTGGCTTTTGAAGACGACTTTGCTTACAATTGAAAGCAAGCTTAAACCCTTGTTCCTAAGCACCAGATGCAATAATACTGTTGTGTCCACAGTCGTCAATGTATCTGACAAAATCATCCATTGGAAATGAGAGTCCACATTTGTTGGATTAAACGTGTAGGCACAGCTTCTCTAAAATCATAATTTTTAAAAAAATATTTAAAAAATTCAAATAGTAATAGTTACAGTCATATGTAGTAGGCTACTCTTACTTTTCTGTATTTAACTCTATCTTAAGATTTTTCATAGAAAGCTGGGTCAGAATTCCAATGAAACCATAAGTTAATATTATAGATGATAGCACTTAGAAGGCAATCTGTTTTCTGCATATAAATTCTTAAAAACAGTTTGAGTACCACTTAAAATGCTTAGCATACATCTTTTAAGATATGTAATACCTGGAAGTTGTCCGTGACCTTTAGTAAAACTTTATCCACATGAACATTCCTCTAGAACACTAATAATTTTTAAAAGGAGTATTACCATAGGGTGGTAACATAGTTCTATTTCCCTAGGCCAAACCCTTGGCAACTCACAAAATAGGCAAATACAGTTAATTAAAAATGAGTTTGGCCACAGTGTCTTGGAGTATACAGGAATTCCCCTTGGGAATCAGCTCACATAATTTCTTCCCCAGCTTCGTAGGCAGATCTCATTTAACATGGCTGACATGTGGCCCTGCAGGCTTCACTCGGCTGCCATGATTTCAAAGGTTGCCATATTTTTAGCAAGCCCATTCATATTCTGAAGGCCCCGTCATAAAAGTGAGCAGAATATTTGTCAAAACCTATGTAATCCTTAGATTGCTCAAAGAGGGGGCCTTCTGAAGTCAAAATAAATATGCTTTCTCGTTCTTTATGTTTTTATAGCATCTATTTAGGTGTGTGTGTGTGTGTGTGTGTGTGTGTGTGTGTGTGTGTGTGTGATATCCTGCATATAAAGAAATCAACTAAGTTGGAATTGAGCAGGGTTTTTTTTTCCTTTCTAAAAAAAAAAAAAAAAATGAAAGTCTTGCCAACCATTGAGTGTCCCAGAAATTAGAACGAACGTTCGCTTCTTCACTGCTGTGGTGGAGACTGAAGTTACTGTTTTGATTTAGAGAGAAGAAACAGGTTCATGCCCACTCAATATGATAAATCATTTAGGCTCTTTCCTCAAATTGCTACCTAACAATTTCTATTTTATGTCTCATTTTGGCTAAAATGGAGTTTCATCAGAAAATTTTTGGACCTGGGCATGTTGCCATACTCAATATATTTTTTTTAAGATAGGGAAAATCAATGTTCAATCAAACAGATTCTGCCACCTTAACATATAAGAGTATTACAAGTTATAATAAGATCCTGGCTAAATGTTTTCTTTCCTGGGATAAGGCAATCACAGCAGCTATGAGTTTCCGAGTTTCTAAAGATGAGTATCACAAACTTTCCAAGGAAAAAGGTTTCCCTGAAGCTGTCTCATAGTGGTGAAGGCTGGGAGGAACTTCTTGTCTAGCTGAACAAGAGCAAGTCCCCCTTGCGGGGTACAGTTTCGTCATTTTTGTTTAGGTACTATGGTGATCCTGAGAACTATCTTTGATAATTTCAAGCTTCAAATTGAAGATGTAACCAGACAATACTATTGAAATATTTTCTCTTGAATCAATATTGAATACTTTGCCCCATATTTACTTTTATCAGAATTTTAGAGAGATATTGGCACAGTTAAACATACCATTTTAACACATAATGCTGTTGAAGAGACAGATGTCACCAACTGTAGAAACACCCCAGAAGCTATGAAACATGTCTGCCATTCCAAAGGTTCCATCATGCCCTGACCTCTCAGGCATTGCAACCAAATCATTTACAGAAATTACCAGAGATTTAGTCTTTAGCCCAGAAGTTTTCAGTATTTACCAAGACAAATAAAACTCTTATTTTTAAAAGGCAATTGATATGCAATTTAGATGAATTTAATTGATAATGGCAGCCCCTAATTGGGAAGACTTAAAATGTCAGTTAGTCAAAAGAACAGAGAAGACTGGAAAAGCATCACTAATAAGTAAAATGGAATACCAGCCACTACCAGAAACACATTAATACACTTGCAAAAATATAAGTGAATTTAAAATGCTGAGGACAAATCCCAGACTGAAGCAAGATGTAAGGTCCCATTCGTGACGTTCCTAAATTGTTCACATTTACCAAATTTAGAACCTTTTCATTTTAAGGAAACCTATGACCTTTGATTTTCTACCTTCCCACCTGGCCACAATGAGCCTAGCATGTATACTTCCAGGATTCCAGTGTGTTCCTGCTCAATACGTTCTTACACCAGATACCCTTAGCAGCTGCAACGATGGGCACTGTTCTGCTGCTGCACTGAATTTTTTCAGAACTAACATGCAAATAAAATATTATTTTGTTAATTTATCACTGAGGTTCCCTTTCCCCATATTGTTGCCTACATATCCCATGAGGGCCTAGGAATATGGTTCAGTAGTAAAAGTGCTTGGTGTGAAGCAATAAGACATGTTAGAATTTTCTGTACTCAAATAAAAGTTATGAGGTGGTATAGCTACTCTTTTAGGAATACCAACACCTAGGGACTTATACAGGTGAACCCAGAGCTCACTGCCCAGACAGCCTACCTGAAGGGGGGATTTTCACTCTGAATAACAGACCCTGTCTCACCAAATAAATGGAGAATGGCAAAGGAATATTTCCAGTTTAAACTTCTGGCCTGTGTGTGTGTGTGTGTGTGTGTGTGTATGTGTGTGTGTTTAAACTTCTGGACATGTGTTCATACAGCACACATGTACAGCTCACAGAAACATATATGCACACATGTGCACACACACACAAGCTAACATGTGATGTCATGTGATAAAAAGTCAAAGTTTTTACTGTAACCGTTGTCCAATAACTTGTGAGCTCTCAGCAGAATGTTTCCTTAAGAGAGAAAAGAGAAATTGAAATTCTTTTATAGTAAGCCAAAAATATGCCATGTTGTAGAGTCAATTCTTTCATTCTAGTTGCATAATCCATACAGTTATTGACTTATTTGGGTTTTAGAGCTTTGAGTGTTTTGTGATACCGCTGATGTCATATCTGTGGCTATGCATGTGTCCTGGTGCATTTTCCATTGACAGAGTACAGAAACTGTCAGGACACTGAATAGGGTTTAATCTAATCAAAGAAAAATTTAAACACTATGTATTAAACTTCTAACATATTTTTTCTATGTAAGCCATTACTTTCAAAGTATACCTCATGTCTAATATTACAGAAAGTGCTAAGAATTATAACAAACAACCTTAAAATATATTGTATAAATAGTTTGCCAGTATCTTTTACTTCAGATCAGAAAAAAACATATTTTACTATCTATTTTTATAAACATAATTATAGGAGTGGAATATTTTTTCTTTATATGTTCTTAAATTTATATTAGATTTAATGTTATTTTCATAGAGTATAATTTAAAACAATAATGGTTGTAAGTATTTTTGTGCAAAAGTGTTCAAATATGTTTTAAAGTTTAAGACACAGCAAAAATTACAGGTTTCTTTCTATGTACACAAATTTAGGTTTAGCATTTCTTGTTTTTAAAAATGTATTCTTTGCAAGTTCATGTAAATGTGTACATGTATTTTTATATATGAACACATTCAATATACTTTGATCATATCTACCATTATCCTTTCTTATTTTCTTTCCCCTCTCAATCTCCCTTCTTCCCCCAGTAAGCCCACCTTCATGACTCTGTTGTGTTCACCTGATGTAGTTAGGGTTACCTTCACCAACATGAAGTAATGGTGTCAACCTAGCAGTGACTCCCACTGAGTAATACAGCTCTTCATCCAAAAACCATGACTGCTTACATTCCTCAGGTAGTGAACCTGTCATTATTGGTCAGCATTTTGACTATTACTCCTTTCTACATAAACGATTATCCACTGCAAATGTACACTACTTTGATAAAGACTGAGAGCAGAGTTGATTTATGAGAGAAACATAAATGTTTAGCAATCATTTTGAAAACATGTTCATTTAGTAAAGAAACAGTAGTTGGCTCACCCAAATATATATTTCCTCTGATATAAATTTACTATTAAAAGTAGAAATGTCTTTTATTTTCTAAAAATTTATTTTCCATATCTAATAATTTCAGCCCTGTGAATACTCACAAATTTTTGTAAAATAAAAATTCATACTTATTTAAGATGATTAATGATCATCTAAAATGGAATTTACTGTTTTCTACTAACTCATTAAATGTGTTTAATTGCTCATAATAAAAATTCATTTCAATTCCTTTGTAGAAGCATTTGCTAAATATCAGGACAAAATTATACAGCTCTGACATGACAGTTTTTTTTTTAGCTCTTTTTGTAATAAGAGTTTCCAAGCCATGGGAGATCTGGTTTAGATGGCTGAGATTTAATAATGTCTAGCTTTTTTCCTAGGATGATATTGACTTGTAAATTTGTCTGGAATAGTATTCAGTGAACAGCAGAATGTGAGTTTCTCTGAGACAAGGGTTGTGTGCATGGTGGACTGGGAGGGCAGCTGCAGGTGGGGCAGCATGCCGCTGGTGGCCGAGCTTCACTGCCACCTGTCACTTCGATGAGCCTGCTGTCTTTTCAGGCGTGCTCTTCTGTGCCCTAGTTTTCTCATTAACCCACTTACCATCGTACTGTCCACTGGCCCTTCTGGACGAACTGCTGTGTCTTGTCCTATCTTTCATACAGAATCTTAAGCACTTCAGGGGAAGCTCTTAATTTAGGCGATCAGTACCACAGGAGGGGAGCGCCTTGGAGAACTGAGGTTCTGTTATGTTTTTTCTACCTTCCAGGATAAAAGCATGCTGTTTGGAGAAGCACTGAGCATGGTTCAAGGAAAGAATCCCAGCTAAAAATAGATAAACGAGTGAAGTCAGACATGAAGAAATCTTTTCAAATAGTTCATAAGACAGCAGGGCACTATTTCATACTTCCTTAGAAATTGAGGAGTTTGAAGGATAAAACCATGCTGTTGGTCTGAGGCCAAAATATTCATGCCAAATAAACATTTGTAAATGGAAATTATTCTGGGATATATAAAATTTTATGAAAATAGTAGAAATTCTTGAAACCTTTATTCAGTAAATTTAGAAAATAACATTTAATACCTAGCCTTGACATATGTTTTTCTCTGAATTCCCCCCAAAATAAAAGCCAGCAAAGCAAATAACTTGTATTTGTAGATTAAATGCTACAACGAGCAATTCTAGGATTGGCAGAATTTTACTTAGATTAAAAATATGAATTGAACAGTAATTGACTTGCTTTTATTCCCAATGTCATTTCTCAAGCAGATAGAAATAAGTACAATGACTAAATATTAGTTAATTTTTAATATACATATATATTCAATTATAACATATAAATTTCTTATTTAATGTTGTAATCCTGTTTTTAGTGTTTGAACAGACACTTGAAATCCTGATCCACTTTCTGCTTTTGAAATAAGATTTATTTGGTGCTGGGATGACAGACCACTCGATTAAGTCCTTGCTGTGCAATCATGAGGACCTAAGTAGAGATTGCGAGAACACAAGTAACCTTAGATATGGCAACATGTGTCTGTAATCTAGACTCCAGTGACAAGAATGGAGCCAAATACAGGCAAATCCTTAATGCTCACCAGCCAGTCTGGAAGAAACAGTGTTTTTCTTAAAGAGATGCTATATCAGCATGGTAGAAGCAAGGTCCAACACTCAAGGTTGTCTCCTGACCAGCACCTGAACTGTGGAATTCATACACCCACCTTCTCAGGTCACTTGCATGCCTGCACACATCATATGCATACACAAAGGTAAAGTGAATTATAGAGAAAATAATCTTTATTTTAATATAATTATATCATTAGATTTATATGATGGTGTATTTATAGCATGGTATATGTTTGTGTCATTTTATTTAATTTTAAGACAGGGTCTCATGTTTCCCAAACTGGCCTTAAACTTGCTATATAACTGAAGCTGCCCTTGAAGTTCTCACCTCTTTGCATCTATGTTTTAGGTTCTGGGGGGTCCTAGGCTTTATGCAGTGTTGGAATAAAATGCAGGACATTGTATAAGGCAAGCCTGTTAGCTTGAGCTGCATTCCCATCTGGCTATTATTTTTCTTATTATTCGATAGATGTGTTGAGTAGATATGATCAGAATTTTACACCCTATCACAATATTTACTGTTTGTCCCTTTAGAAAGTTTTCTGATTTATATATAAACCAAAAATATTTCACATCTACTCAATTAAATGTTTTTATATTCTGAAGGGAGAATAAGTATCATAAGATATTCAAGGTCAATTCTATTTCCTGTGCATTCTAAAGATGATAACTGCTAACTAAAGGGTATGTAAAAAGTTTTAGATATGTTAGAAATGAATTTATTAGCTACGTGGAAATTTATTTTATTTTTCTGCTTGAGATTCAATATAAGGACAAAATATACCCCAAAACGTATTCAATAAGCGAAGAACTTGTATTTTATTGAACATATTATTTCCTAAATATCTTTACCCTCCCCTTCTACCTAAAAACATTTTAATATTATAGGACAGTGATATTCTCTGAAAAGAGTATCAATACGGTTCTTCAAAGATGTATATATAACAAAACCTGAATACAAAATAGAACTCTAAACAGGGCATAGAATCAGAGGCCAATTGACTGTTCATCTAAATAAATAGACACAGGAGCTAGGCAGGCGGCTCCATCAGCACAGCACTTGCAGTGCAAACATGAAGAATAAAGTTTGAACCCTAGCACTATGTGAAAAGCTAGGCATGATAATAAACTTGTCTAATGCTGGGGACATGGCAGAAGGATCTTGCAAGCCTTGTGGCCAGCCAGTCTAGCTGATGAGAGAGCTCAAAGTTTGGATAACTTGGGAATCTTGACATTAGAAATCATGCATTTCTCAGATTACACCTTCTGACTTCATTGCAGACAGGAGGTGTCCTTATGAAATGAAAGCAGAATTTACCATGGGTTTTTATATTTCATTAATTTGTTTAGTGCTATCATTAATTTTAATAGGATATTTATGAGTTCATAACTACTTCTAGATTGTTAGAGCTAAGCACAGAGTGCACACTCCCATTACATATTTTGTTATTTTAAAGGAGGTATAAATTTAATTATGAAGATTAGTAAAGAATTTTATTTTCCCTTCAGTGGAATCACTTTCATTTTAGTGACCTAAATCCTTCCTTGTCTTTTTTAAAATTTATTAAATTTTTAATCCTTCCTGTCTTATCTTAAATTGGATTAATTAAAGTTACAAAGATGTTTTGAATATTCCATAATGAAATTAATTTAGTAAAAGTGTTAATATGCATATATTGACTAAAATATTTTTTTAATTTTATTAACTCTTGTTTGTAACTTATATAGATAGAACTTGCTATATTATATTTTACCTTAAATGTAACAGTTCTTTTGCATATTTTAGATAGTTCAAGTCATTATTCCCATTCATTCTTCCTTTAACCAAATATTTACTGAAAGTTTATCTCTAGTAGTTTGATAGAAGAGTGACTTATTTTTGTTTACTTCTCTGTCCCTATTTCCTGGCATGTAGCAGCAATTCAGAACAATTTCTTGAATGAATGAATGAATGGATCTGAACAATGACAATTCACCAGGAAAAGATTATCACTTCATTGCCCTAATCCTCAGTTGTTTAGACATGAAAGACATTTGAACCACTGCGTAAAATGTACATGGCATAAGTAATTTAAAAGGGTTGTAGGATAATTTTCAAAAGCACCTAAGACATTTAAGAAGAGGACCTGCCCGTGGTCACGGCATGTCTTTCTATATAAATTAACCAAAATCTAGACAGTCCCTTACAGAAATGGCCAGTGGTTTATTTCTAAAGCAAATCCAAATCCCATCACTTTGACAATCACCATTAACAACCATGAAAGATTACTTGTAAATTGATTTTGCAAGGCCAGCAGCAGCCTGCTCCCAAAGCTAGACAAGATGCCAGTGTTACCGGTATCTTAGTCAGAGTGCTGCCTCCAGGGTTCTTCATAGACTAGTCATGGGAGCCTGATGCCTGATGTGCAATGGGGATAAAGAGAAAGAAAGTGTGGGAAAAAGAGGGAGTGAAGGAGATGGGGTGGTAGAAAAGGAATGAAGGAGAAGAAAGAGTAAGAGAAGGGGAGGGAGAAAAGAGAGAGATAGTGAGAGGTAAAGGCAGGACACAGAGGAAGAGAAAAGAGAAGAGAAGAAGAGAGGAGAGGAGAGGAGAGGAGAGGAGAGGAGAGGAGAGGAGAGGAGAGGAGAGGAGAGGAGAGGAGGAAGGAGGAGAAGTATGAGAAGGAGGAGGAGGAGGAGGAGGAAGAAGAAGAAGAAGAAGAAGAAGAAGAAGAAGAAGAAGAAGAAGAAGAAGAAGAAGATAGAAAGGGAGGGGAAAGGTGGGAAGCACAAAGGAATTATGTTTGATTTCGAAATAACCGAAAAACATTAGGTTTAGGAGTCTACAAAGAAAATAGTTCCAGAAACACATTGGAAGAAAGATATGGGAGCCAATGCATCTATATGTGCACAGTGGTCTCCTGGCAGTCTGTAGTCTAATTGCTACTCTATGGGGTTCTGAAGAGATCCTGGTGGCACTGACCTTTGCAAAAAGAAGACTTTGTTCACCATATGAGATGAATGCCAGGAGGGTTAACCTTTCCTGGGGTTTAAGATAAGCTTGGAAATGGAAATAAGAATCAAGGGGAATGGATTAGAGGGACACTATGAAGTAGGTTAGGAAAAGTGTACACCTTCCTTCAAGGTGTACAAGAAAATTTTTGAAAGATTCTCAGGTATACTATAAGAAATACATTTTAAACAAATAGTTTTAAATGTGGCAGATAATAGATTTTGAAATTAAAATTTCCTATATTAAACTCTAAATGTTACAAATCAACATTTTTTTTTTTTTTGGTCCTTAGTAATAAAATCAGCTACACTTAAAAAAAAAGAAAGGAAATCTTAAGTCAGTATCACTCATGAACATAGGTACTACATTTTCAGCACATACTAGTAAAGTGAACTAAACAACTCACTAATGGACTCAGTCATGTGATCAAGTAGAACCTCTAGCTAGAGGCAGACTTACAGTCTGTACAAGTCAGAAAGTGTGAGTCCACACAGTGCAGACTTAAGTTACATGTTATTAAATGGTTTATCTCAGATTTGCCACGACTTTTTCAGTCTTTAGTCATTACATGAAGACTGCATTGTGTTTAAATACATGAGTCCTGTATTACAAACTGTGGAGAGTTCCAAACAGTCTGTGGGATTTCCCTGTTATCCCGATAGCAAAATTGAGCATGCTACAGTTTCATTGACTAACATGTTATACTATATCCTTCTCTGAAAGACAAAGTCATTGTTACCCACCACTATAACGACCATGATATTTTTTCCATCAGTGTGATTTTGCTGAATATATTTTTTGTGCCTTTGAGATGATACTCTTCTCCTTCTTCTATCCCTATTATTCTTGGGTTTGGTCTCTTTATGGTGTCCCAGATTTCCTGGATGTTTTATATTATGACTTTGTTTTCTTTGACTGAGGAATCTATTTCCTGTATCTTATCTCCAACACCAGAGATGTTTCTTCCATCTCTTGCATTTATGTTGGTTATGCTTGCATATGTAATTCCTGGTTGTTTATCTAGCTTTTCATTGTCAGAATTCCCTCAGTTTATGTTTTCTTTATTTCTTCTATTTCAATTATCAATTCGTGAACTATTTTCTTCACCTGTCTGATTGCTTTTTCTTGGCTTGTGTGTCTTTCCCTCCGTTTCTTTAATGGAATTTTTCATCTCCTCTTTAAGGGCCTCTATCATCGTCATAAAGTTATTTTTAAGATTATTTTCTTGCTTCTTCTGCATTGGGATGTTCAGGTCTTACTGTTGTAGAACCACTAGGTTCTGTTGGTGCTTTGTTGCTCTGTATGTTGTTGAATGTATACTTACACTGGTGTCTACCCATATCTTCTGTACATTGGTGTAGGTGGTGTCTGTACTTTTGAGGGTTACTCTTGGTGCAGGCATTGTCTGTGTTTCTGGGCACAGCTGATACCTCGGAGGGTGTTTGAGTTTGTGAGGTGTATTGGAAAGTGTAGATTACAAGGTCCAATGCGGGGAGAACTGAAGTGGTTTGCTGGCAGGAGTCTTCCTTGCTTACAGGCTAGTGGAGCTGCAATAGATTGAGGGAGGGGCTTGGGATGTGCCCTAGGCTCTAAGGCCTAGAAGAGGCTGTCCAGCTGGGAATCCAGTCACTCAGCTCTTCCTGTAATCGGTATAAGTGATGTCTGTGGTTCCTCTAATGTCATGGAGGATGGTTTGATTTGTGTGACCAGTGACTTCTTATGCCAGGTTTTCAACCACAATTTATAAATAAATCTTTGCATTATTATAATATAACTGTTATATGCTGGGAGCAGTTTTAGTGAATAAACAAAGTGCAAGGTCGTATTTCAGTCTGGCCTAAGAATCTCCACACAGATCTTTAGAGTGACAGGTACTATCATGTTGAGGGATTAGTTTCCTTCACCTGAGTTACTGCCAAGAAATGATTCTAATTGTCTATACTGAAAATTTTGTAGCTTAAATGCAGGATAATTTTAAAAATTCTTATTTTTGTATTCAGCCTGTTATATTTTATACCTTGCTGCCTTCCTTCAGTTCATATTTCATTATACTACTACTGTTGACTCCTTCCATTGGGGATCTTTTAAAAGTATGTTTGTTTAACCATCTTTGAGCATTTTCAGGTAAATGTAATCACAATATTTAGGTGAGGTATTTAGGAAAACTAAAATCATTCTCTCTGGTTCAGTTTTCACATTTTTATCACTAACTACAGGTATCATTGATACTATTAGTGGTGTAAGGGAAGCAGGGTAAGGGAAGCAGGAAACAAGAAGGGAGGGTTGGAAGGAAGGAGAAAGACTAAAAATAGGAAAGAAAGAATAAAAGATGGATGAAGAGAAGCAAAGACTGTTTGGGCATCAGGCTTTGTACTTGAAGGGAATTCGCCTCTGTGCTGTGTCTGCTCTATGTCCACATACCATTTACTGAACGACTTTTTATATATTAGTAGTAGCTTCATCAGAATTTCCTTAAGCTGTTTTTCTGATCTAAATTCAAATGTTGATTTGCAAGTTATATTCAGTATCTATTGTAACTCCTTTCTCCAGAATCATTTCCTAAGGAAGAATAAGTATTAAAATTGAAGAAATCTTTCCATCTAAAAATATTTTATATTTAATGAATAAAATATAATACAGTAAGATTTATGGAAATAAAGTCACAGTTTCGACAATGGTCTATTGAGAGTTGAAGACAGAATATGGGTGTATATTGAAAATTTCTTTATACCCTTATATTTTGAATTAATAATTAATATGATGCTCATGGATCTGCATGAGGCATCCACATGGGAACAGCATAAAGCATTTCATCTAGAACAAGAGAAGGGTGATCATTTTTAGTACTCTTGATATTGTATTGGAAACCTCCACAAGAACAATTAGACAAGATGAAGGAGCAAATGACATCTAAATTATTACATAGAAAGTTAAATTATCTCTGTTCAAAGATGAGATGATTATGTGTTTATATATACATACAAACCTTCCACATGGCCTGTAAAGTTTCACAATGAAAATTCAACATATAAAATATAATATATTATATATCAATAATGAATAATTAATACATTGAACAATAAGCCAGGAGAGTAATCCCATCTACGGTAGCTATAAGAACAAAACATTTAAGAATAGATTTTTATCAAGGAGGTAAATGAGGTATACTGTAAAACTGAAGTTATTGTGGAATGACAAAGGATTCATTCTGCTATGAATACTACCAGGCCTTTGCCACTGTGGATTAAATATGCATATTTTTCCTATTGTTTACATTTTGTTATTGTTGTTTCTTGAGACAGAGTTCAAAGAATTATCCCAAACTGGCCTCAAACTTGCTAAATAGCTCAGGCTGACTTTGAAATGTAGATCCTCCTGCTGTATCTTGAGTAGCACTAGCAGAAGGACAGATCTGCCTATCTCACCAGCCTCTTCCTATGATTTGTAAGAAACAGTTTTTGTAATATTGGAATTTTTGTTGTTTTTGTTTGCTTGCTTGTTTTGTTGCTTCCTGATTGATTTTCCTTTTCTGGAGTCAAAGACTGCTGCTTAACCTGAACCTTGGATCCAAAGTTGTTTTTGTGTTGTACACATTTTCCTAGTTCCCAGTCTTTTTAGTTTTCAACCTAAGATAACACATGGTAGAAGTTCAATGTCAAAGAAAGTAAGTGGGCTTCATTTAGCTATCTTGTGTACAAAATGCAAACAAAAATATTTTATTTTTATGTTTATTCTCACTCTGAGAATTATCCATGACCTCTGTCGCAGAAGAAAGGTCAATTCAAGTCTACAAAAGAAGTACACTTGAATTGTTTAGGAAGAAGTTTGAACTCCGATTATCCCAATTAGATAACATTTTACCTCACTGTTTAAGCTACAAAGCAGGAGAAGACAAAAGAGGGAAGAAGGAATAAGAGAAATATAGGGAGACAGAGGGAAGGAGGGGGAGGATGTGAGTCAGAGGACTTTATTTAATCCCTCCATGATTACAATACCTCTCTGCCAAGTGTTATATTTACCAGTAACTAGAGAATTTTTAAATGGAATTCTGATGAAATAAATTTACCCCAATTATAATTTCAGTTCAATGTTAAAATATTTTACGCATCCTGTTAAAATTCCAATGATACAACATTCTTTATTTCAGTAATTCATAATTTTATAGTGTCTGTGCCATGCTTAAAATGTTGCTACTCTAATTAGCTCATGGTCAATAGGGTCTTTAATTAGAACATTGGTAATCTATCCCCTGAAGCATTTCATGGAGTGTGTTTATGTTTCCAGGATGGGTATCCTAATGAACATGATGATTAAAAAGTACCATTAAGTAGAAATGAAATAGAATACCCATCAGGGCGCATTATACTTTATTTCATAAAAGAACAGTCTGTGTTTGGAGTTTACTATTAAAATGATCAGAGAATTTGAAGAGTGTACCTTTAAATTTATGCCAATAGTAAATACATTATAGGATGACTTTAGTTAAAACGTGATAGAATCAAAAGGAGATTGGCTTTTTAAAAGGCTAATCCATCGAAGTAGTTCCAATGGTAGGCATTGCATCATTAAAACTGCCAAAAGGTTATTTGAGCAGTGGAGATAGTTTATGGGTAGAAAAAATTGGCTGTGTATGCCTAGATAATGTGGAATCCCAGAGTGAGGATTTAGCTTTGGAGCAACTGAGATGCATACAACAACTCATACAACAGAATGGGTGATGGATACTTGCAATATTGTGATTTTATTTACATGGGGTGTTTTCAACATAAAGCTCTATTTTCTGAAGTATTTTACTCACTTCCTTTATAATTATCTTACACATAATATTGTGTGTTTCATCTATCTCAATCCATATCTTCTGAAAGCCAAAGGAAATGAACATGATATACAGCAATGTTTACTATTATTAATTCTGATACTGTGCCAGTAACCTTTTAAGCTAAACTAGGATATACATTTGAGATTCTATTATTTTTCATCAGTAATATTTCTCCTAATATCTTCCTTATTAATTATATTAATTTTCAACCATGCAGATTGTTTTGACTTAACAATTTGTTTTATCCTAAAAATATTCAAAAATGAAGTGTCCTCAAGTTTATCATGATACTGAAATTCAAACTCATTGCTGTATTTGTTGGTTGCTACAGACCAAATTCAACAAAGTGAACAAAGGTGTATTTGAACTTGACTTTCCAAAAAAAAAAAAAAGAACTATGAGCTTCAGAGCTTCGGGAAGTTTTTTAATAGATGAATTTTACCGATCATAGCAAGCAGGATGAATTAAACATTAAATGATTAAAATTATATATATATATATATATATATATATATATATATATATATATGGTGAAATGGTAATTTCAGGCAATGAACAGCAACAGATATTGATGGAGAAAGGAAGGAGGGGCACAAGGGAAAAACATTGTGCCTATTGATAGATGCTCCTAATAGAACTAAAATATTGTCACCATGTTGAATCTAGTCAATCAGAAGTCTGTATTTAGCTCCTGACTGACAAGGAGAGAGGCTGAGTGAAGATTTTTAATGATGCCCTGAGGAGGACAACAAAATTGCCACACAAACACAAACTCTTCAAAATGACTCATCATTTTGTTTTAAATGATTCCTAAACAATAACAAGAGGAGGATGATTGCCTAGTGAGAGACCCTCAGAGAGAGGTGTCTATAGAAGAGTCGTCGACCCAAGAACAAGAACCAATCCCCTGGATGCAAAAGCACGAGGCAGTTTATTAATTAGATACACAGGTGCCTGTGGATGCTGCAGCAACTAAGTTACAATTAAGTAACTGAGCATGCCAGGCTGATGGCACATCATGTATTTATAAGGATTTAAGAGTTACATAAGAGGCTTGTCTAGCAACAGCATTTCATTGGTTCTCAAATTGGCGGGCTTAGTTCACCCTGGGGACAGCCCTGTGTCTATTCTCGAATTTCCCTGAAAAACCATAGAACCAGATAAAACACCCTGTAGCAGGTTGACAGTTTAGATAGGATGTTTTGGAGGGGGTGGAGTAGTCCCGAAAAACCACAAAGTAGATAAGCACTCTGCAGCAAGTTTGACAGTTTAGATAGACTCCCTTGGCGGGTGGAGGATTCCCTCTTCTTAGCCTAGTCAGTGAGTCTGCAACCCATAGATACCCAGTTTTAGCATCGGCTGAGCTGAGGGGCCCAGCTAAATTTCAGCAAAGTTTAACACAGTACACGGGCATGGGGGTCTTTCAAGTATAGGGGTCTTTCACTAGTATAAGAGGCAAGTGATGGCCGGGCGGTGATGGCACACGCCTTTAATCCCAGCACTCGGGAGGCAGAGCAGGCCGATCTCTGTGAGTTCGAGACCAGCCTGGTCTACAAGAGCTAGTTCCAGGACAGGTTCCAAAACCACAGAGAAAACCTGTCTCGAAAAACAAAACAAAAAAACAAAAACAAAAAACAAAACAAAACAAAAACAAAACAAAAAAAAGAGGCAAGTGATGAAGGGTCAATCAAAAGCTGCATATCTAATACTTGAGCAAATGGGCTCTGTTAAAATTTCATAGTATAATACAAACAATCCTTATTTAAAAATACACTCTGGAATATTAAAAGCAAAATTATCTATGGCATCACTTTAAAGTCATTTGGTTATATGGGTGCTTAAAAATGAAATCCCACAATTGGTAGAGTTTTAAAACTGGGTGATCAGTACCTGAGGTTTACTGTGCTGGTCTGTGTGTTACTTCACTGTGCATTTTTCATAATAAATTTTATAGAAGTGAAATAGCACTAAATTTCATACCTATCAGAGGGTCAATACAGTTTTCTCTGGCATAATGAAATGTGTTGCATCTTTGTGTATATTTACGCAGAGAGTCCTATCTACATATGAGAATGTCTTACTTTGTATGGCTACCATAGTTGTCTTACTGACTATTGTATTTAATTCATATTACTATAGTCACCCAGTTTAGACGGAAGCTTTTTTGTGCCCTTAAAAAAATCTATAAAAAACTTTCTCTTTCTATAAAACTTTTACAGAAAATTTAAATAAGAAATTACCATCATTGCACATTATTAATACAGATTATTTTTATATTGTTATATTGTAGTTTAACATTAGAGGTGACTATAGAAATAAGCAGGCTAGTTAAAGAATAAAACAATTATATTTTTATTTATTGTAAGGAGGAAAAACTCACAAAACAGAAAATGAGAAGTCCAAGTTCTGTTGTGTCCTGTGAGAATCACCCAGAGAGAGAGAGAGCACCTGGGGAGTGCACACATTTTTCCCTTGGTCCTGGGAAACCATGCCTTAACTTAGATCCACCTCTTAAAGATAATTGGCTAACAAGGTTTTCCCATCATCTCTCCATTTTGTCTAAACAACAGCACTCCAACCCCAATACAAAACTATATACAAAAGGAAAAGTTATCAAGTATAAAATTATAAACAACATCAGCAATATTAAGCAAGGATCACATGACAAACGTTTTAATAAACATTCTCTTCTAAGGAGTCTAAATCATGCATCAGAAATAAGCTTGGCTAAATTATAAGAGGAAGGTAACTACAATTACCTAATCTTTAACCCCATCCAAGGCCTGAGAAGGGAGATAATATTACTTAAGTAGACAGGAAGTGCAATCAAGCAGCTTCCAAAGCTAGCAGAATATGATGAAGACAATTCGCTACCTGAACAATCACCCAAAATCTCATTTGCAACATTGAAACAACCAACTTTGGCTAAGGCCTAGCTAACTAACAGACCATTTTCAGAGGCAGGGAATTTTTTAAAACCATCTTACCCTGTCTTGGCAAGGTTTGATAGTCTTTTTTCTTGTGTCATGCTTATCCATTTCAGGTACCATGTACTTTGTTAGTGGTTGAGGCATGGGCAGTTCCTTGCTCAAAGGCCAGTTGTGCCAAGAAGAAAACAAACTCCAAGTGGAGTGTCTTTGGTGCTCCACATTCTCTAGGGAATAGATTGGTGCTCCCAGGAGCAATCATGTCTTATGTCAACAGAACCCTAAGTTGTTTAAATTATTTAAATACCATGTTCTGCAGATCCTTGATGTGGTTGAAAATTAGGCAAAATACAATATCTATGTATCTAAAGAACCTAATCAATCTGACTATATGTATAGCAAATATCAACAACTATTGAAATATAATATTTAGTATCTGTATAATTTAAAAACTAAGAATTCATGTCAGAATATTAAATAATCTGTAAATAAATGTGAGCAAATAAGGACAATGATCTCAGAAAATAAACAATGTACAGGTATCTTGAACAGAGGTTAGAATAATATATAGTACAATATGATAATATATTCTAGAAGTTGTATCAATATACAAAATGTCCTAAACAAAAGTAGAAACATACATATATACAATCTGACAGAATAACTTTGCATAAGTATACAAATATTGTAAACAGTAATAACAAATATAGTTTCAACTTGTATCAATATGCAAAAAACTATACCAATGCTAATTATACATAAATGTTAGCTCACAAGTATTCACTCTATTACCCACTATTATTATCCTGCTTGTTTTAAATAAACATAGTTTCTACTCCAACCCTTTCCCTGATACAAGTAATAATCAACATTCCTTCTGTTCTTGCTTTTCCTTCTGATTTGAAGTAAGGCATTGGGCCTCCATGTACATGAAGGTTGTCTATTTGTATACATCAGTGTTTTGTGTTAATGACTTTAGGTGCTTGAAGTGCATGATCCATCAAGCACTTGACTCATGGTGCTCCACTGTGAACTGTGGAAGCTCCTGGTGCTCTACAGCTAGAAACAAGATGCTGTCTTTGGCTATACTTGCTTGATACAACCTACGTATGTTCCCATAAGTATGCTAACTATGGGGTGTTATTTCCTTTCCCATGAAAAGACACTGTAATGCCTTCTGCTATATATACTCCAAATTTTGTTTGGAATATATAATTGTTATTAATAGTAAAATGTTACAGTACCAAAATTTGTTATAGACTGTCATAAAGTAAGTATTAATTATTCCTTTATGAACTGTAGTATATTCACTGAAAATTTTACTTTTGAAAAGTATAAACAAAAAGCATGTGCTATAATGCATTCAAGCTTATACAAAGGCTTGAAAATCCAGTTTATAATAATAAAATTATTATATCTTGAAAAAAATATACAATACTAACCAATTAATGATAAGAAAATGTCTTCTTAAAGTGAAGTTATGGTAAAGTTTTTCAACATGATATCCCAAGAAAATTACTCAGTAAAATACAAAATTCTGATATAGATTTAGAATAATAGTACAGAAATGATTATTTTACTTAGACTTATGAAATACTAAAATGTGTGAGTTTGATTTATCTAATCCTATTGGGATTACTGTTCTACACATACAATTCTTACTGAATTATTACAGTGTAATAAATGCAATCATCTATAAATAATGTACAGACATCAGATTTTACCCTAAATAATTAAGACTATATCATATGTATCATTTTAAACATTTTTAAACAATAATTTTTTGTTTTACATACTAATCCACATCCCCTCTCCCCTTCTCCTACTCCCTTACCTTCTCCCCATCACATCCCCCATCTACTCCTCAGAGAGTCCTCCCATGGGGAGTCAACAAAAATTTTCACAGCCATTTGAGAGAGGACCAAGTCCCCCTCCGCCACTGTCTACTTAGGCTGTGTAAGGTATCCCTGCATAGGGTATGGACTGCAAAAAGTCAGTTTGATTTAGCCGTCAAAGTCTAGGCTCATAACAAAAAATATCATATGTACCATAATAATGTCATTTTGTACATTATACATAAATGACCAAAATTGGAAGATTTAATGTTGCTAAAATTTCTGGTTTGCCTACACTCTATACTCAAGACATGACAGTTGTCCATTGTTGCAGTACATTTATCCTTCTCTCCTAATACATGTTTCCATGAAAGAGACTATCAGCTTGCACTGATAAAACTTTTGTTTTTATCAGAACCTTGATACTATAATTGCAAGTTATAATTTGTGCTTTCAATTTTTTTTGTTTTATTTTTCTTGATGGGTTCATATTACTGTTTTTGTTTATCTATTTATCTATTTTTCATGATGGGATCTTGTGTAACCCAGGCAGACCTTGAGTTTCATGCAGCTCAGGATGACCTTGATCTGATTCTTTTTCCTTCACTTCCATAATGTTAAGATTGAAGGCATGAGCTACCATACCCAATTTATGCATTGCTAGGGATTAAACTCAGCTTTTATGCGAGCTGAGAAAGTATTCTTCCAATGGAGTTATATTGTGAGCCCCAGTCTTTTTAACTTAGATTACGTTGTTTCTATCAGGAGGTCATAATTTTGTAGGAAGTCAGGTGGAAGCTCAGGTAGATGTGGTCCTACATTTCTTTTCAAAGTTCAGTCACATTTTCCTGAGTTAACCTGATTTAACAGCTTAACCTATGGCCACTCTTTATTGACTACAACCAATCCTGTTAACTTATACATAGTAGAGTGACTGTACCAATTTGTAAAATGATTTAAATTTATCTTAGAAAATTCAACCAGTTATGGTCTTGGTCTGAATGTCTGCCTTCAGTTTAAGAACCAGTAAATCATAAATTAAGTTCTTACATATATCACCTGCAGAAATATACTCCTCTGAACAAAAAGAAAAATAACATTATTACATATTAAAATTTGATAAAGGATGGCTAAAGAAATGATTACTCACTGGATAAAGTTGCTCGCCAAAAATCCAAGTCAATACCCAGGCCCCATATGGTAGAAGGAGAACCAAATACCTGTGAATTGTAGTACACACACACACACACACACACACACACACACACAAACACTAAGTTAAAATAAACATTGGTAAATGAAGCTCCATAGTATAGAGTTGTAACAGACTTTCATGTTAGAGATTAATCTTCAGAGCTCTGGGTAACCAACAATGAATATCTAAATTAAATATATTGATTTTATTTAAAATATTGGTTTGATATGCTAGTCTCTATCATGTCCTAGCTTATAGAATTATTAGAAAACTTTGAATTATATGCTGACCAATGTCTGAGTTCCTATTGGGATTTCTCTTACATATCGCCATGTTTTTGTAAAATATCAAGTTTCTTGTTAAGCAATATTTAGTTCATTGAAAACTTTCACATAAATATTCTTACACATGGTTCCTGTGTGTTTTGATGCTGTTGTTGAAGATATATCACCATCTTTTATTACCTTTTTTTCTTCTCCAGTCTGTATACAGAAAATATTGAAAAACCATCTATTTTCTATCTGGCATCATTCAAGCTTATAAATTTGCAAGTTATGGGCACTCTTGATCTTATTGTTTGAACTTTTGTGTGCCTATTCCTTTCTTTACATGTTCTTAGAATGTGCTGATAGCATATGGAAGAATGTCTTGATTTGAATTTCTGGACCCAATATGAGTTCTTTCAAGTCCCAACTCCTCGAATGGTCACTGGAAGTCATTTCTCGTGAAATATGGTATATAGCAGAGAGGAGTAGGAACATCAGCTAGTGTCTCTGGAGCTACAGAGCCTGGGATCTGGTTCTTTCCAGTTCTCCAGAAACTCACCATGTAATTCAGAATTGGGTGATTGCCACTGTTTTCCTCGGGGAATGATTCTGGCTTATGACTTAATATCTCAGTTACCGACACCCCAGATGTAGTCAAAAACCACCTAATAGCCACAGCTTTCCAAAGAAGATTAGCTGCAAAAGAATCGTAATTGCTAACAAGATAATCACATTAGGGTAACGGATCATAGAGACACAGAGAGGACATGTATCGATTGACAGCACACATCGTCTGCTAATGCTGCGTAGTTAACCGTGCATGTACTGTGACACCACCTGCTAAGGCTGCACAGCTAACCATGTACAAAGATTACATTCATTCCATGTGGTTTATAATCTTCAACACAGGAAAAATAGCAGGAGATGTTCAAGCTCAAAGAAATGTAGGCTGGAAAATGACTACTCCCGGCTTTTGCAAACTACTGAAAAAAGTCTCACACTGAACTTGCAAATGAACTTTACTTAACCTGGACCAAGTAGAACGTGGCCTCATATATTCAGGTCCACCTGCACTTTACTACTTTCCGTGTGGAAGGATAAATTGCTCTGACAACACACGTTTCTGGGAACATCATATTTACGAAGAATAACAATTTATCACTCAAATTTATATTTCGATGAAATGTTTTTCCAGGAAAACATTTTAATTTTATCTCACCTTTTATAATTTCACCTGACAAATTAAATGACTTGAAATAGAAATGGATTTCAAAAAATTATGACTCATTATTATGATCTATACAACCACATAAATCTTAGATTATCCTGAATCTCTTAATTTTACCATCAGTTATTCACATACAGATTTTGATTCATTATAGTTTATGCAACAGATACACATCTGGAGGATAAAGTCATAGTCTTTAATAGGGAAAATCCAACTATGATTACTTTATTTATTTATTAAAGATTTCTGTCTCCTCCCCGCCACCGCTGACAATGGGGATGGTCTATCAGGAACTCACCAAGGCCAGCTGGACTGGGTCTGAAAAAGCATGGGATCAAACTGGACTCGCTGAACATAGCAGACAATGAGGACTGCTGAGAAGTCAAGAACAATGGCACTGGGTTTTGATCCTACTGCATGTACTGGCTTTGTGGGAGCCTAGGCTGTTTGAATGCTCACCTTACTAGACCTGGAAGGAGGCAGGAGGTCCTTGGACTCCCCACAGGGCAGAAAAACCTGACTATGATTACTTTTTACAAATGAGGATATTTTGGGAGTTTCTCCTTTATGTGGTCATTTCCTATTACTGATTTATAATTTTATATGTATGGTAGTTTATTTTATAAGAAAATTTTACTAATCAGTATAATGAAAATTAAAAAAAAATAAGTAATGTTACTCCTGGAGATATATAATAAGATACAGAAAGGAGTTTCATGGACATGGTGATGCTTATTCCTCATAGTCATTGTGAATCAATTTGAAATATGTCTGGAAGGATTTTTCTATATAGAATTAACCAAGGATGTAAAGTCTACCCCAAATGTAGTCAGAATTATTCCACAGGTCTAGGTTCTGGGCAGAAAAAAAAAGGGTTCCCCTCTCTCTGCTCCTTGATTTGTGGAGATATGAAGAGTCTCAGCCACAAGCATCCATGAACTCTGTCCCCTTGGTGATAAAAGAAACCCTTTCAAACCATAAGCCAGAATCAAACCGTGAGTCCAAATCAAACCTTGTTGTTGCTTCTGGTCAGATGGTTTTTCAGAACAATGAGAAAACTAGCATGCATTACATTAAGGTCATTTTTTCTTGATTTTATTTATTATTTTTTAAAAAGAAAAACTGTCTTTTTCATTAAACATATCAATTCAAGTTCCCACTCACTCCCCTCCTCCCATTCATCCACCTTTCTCCCACCCCACCCCATCCACTCCTCAGAGAGGGTAAAGCACATTGCTTTGAGGAAGTTTCAAGGCCCTCCCTACAGAATTATTACAAAAGTTAAATTACTTGTACTTTTCTCTGTAATGAGAAAAAGAAGCATGTGTTTTGAATTAAGTGACAAACTGCTTCTCTACAAGTTTCTTAAAATATTGTCATTTATGAATGATTTTTATGTTTTAATTCTGTAAGTAATTAAAATCAACCTTTTGAATAAGTCTTCAGTCAAGTAGATTTTGAATAATTCTTGAATCAAATGACTTTCACATATACACTCATCATAAATATGATTTTTTTCACATAGATACATGGAGTCTAAATGTAAATTCAAATGAAATTCATAACAGACTGTTTGGCTTAGAATGCTTACATAGTAAGTACTGATACCAGTGCTACTTCCAGCATGGCTCCAGGGTCAGACCTGACTGTGCAGCAAGCAGTTGAAGAAAGGACAAACCCATGGACACACAGAAGCTGAACTCAGGTGCAAGGGTTCTCTGATGGAGAAACTTCAGTGCCATAGGATTTCAGCATATTTGCTATATAGGTTGAACATGGATGTGGGGTTATTTCATACAGCTTCTCATTATAGGCAGATCAAAAAGGAGGCAGTGTTGAAGGTTTACAGATGAGCAAAGAGGCACATTCAGATACTCTCTGTAGGGGAATCTGTGTAAGGGAGCGGTCTTCAGATCATGAATGATGAGGGGAACACAGAGGATGATATGGAGGACATTGCCTGCACTCTGTCTCAACGTCCTACCTGAACCAGAGGAAGGCTTTTCCATCCTTCTGAACCTCACCTCAGGCAGGAAGGCTTTGCCATTTTACCGTGGGTTTGTGGTTAAGGTCTTTGACATAGCTATGGCCATGTCAACAACACGTGTTCATTCGGGACTTCATCATTCAAATCCCACAGTTTTCTACTCTCTACAACAAAGATATATTATACATTCTTTAATCATGGAAAACTTTATTTCTTTGCCTAACAACCTCACCACCTAAAAAAAAAGATAAGTAGAAATTTCTTACTTATCATAATTTTAAGTTATAAAAATGTAAATATGCATGAGCTATGGGTGAATTTTAGCCAACTTAATATGAATGCAATTCTTTTTTCTTAGTTTTAAGCATAATATAATCATGTATATTGGCACAGAGTCCACTATAACATAATGAGATTATGCACTTGTTTACTTGTTCTTTATTGGATAAATGCAAAGTATAACAGCAAAACTATTAACAGAAGTTTTGAGTCAGATTCATATTTCAAAAGGAATTTTCAGAAGTATTGTTGAAAACAAATGTTCATTAGACAGAAGATGCATATATTATTTAAAATTATAAACTACTGAAGAACCAAAAACACATGTACGTGTGTATGTGTGTGTGTGTGTGTGTGTGTGTGTGTGTGTGAATGTGTATTCAACTTAGAAATAGGGAAAGGTTTTGCACATTCTCATGTCTTGTTTATCAGATAATAAATTTGAATTTCTTAAGTGAACCATAAGTCATTAAAAGCAATGCCTAAAGCATTCGCGGTGGGGGAGACATGTTTAAAATAGGAGCTTCCGGGAGGAGAATTTGACATGCAGAGGGCTGAACTCATATAGATTGCTTTTTATTCCAACTTTACTGCCCTTTCATTATATGTAATATATGCTTGTACACATACAATATCTATGAGAATGTTTCTTAAAACTTGAGTATACCTTGAAAGCCTGCCCTGGTTATATTTAAAGACCAAAGATGTTTAAGATTTTGTCCACTGGATAATAGCACAGAGAACTGTGCAGCAGCAAATGGCACAGCAGAAAGTTCACAGAATGTAGACTCTTCTGTCATACTGATTTACTTTTTATTCAAGAAATGTTTAGGGTGTATGCACACATGTGCCAGCCACTCTGTTAAAGCTGGAGAAAACATTGCAAACAAAAGTACATATTATCTTTCCTCCAAGAGCTTCCAGGCTACAAGTCAAGACTGCTAGTCAAAAAAATTCTTCAAGTAAATGAAGAATTTTACTATATGGTACACTTTGCCTATAGAGCAGGTAGTTTTGATGTAGGCACAGGCAAAAATCACAGAAGACTTTGTTGAGCAATAATTAGTAGTCTTTGAAACAAACGTTATCTTAGAGAACTTGTAGGACTACAATATGGAAATTATGAGACATGCATTACAATCTTATGAAGAAAAATGTATGCAAGAATGGAAGAAATTAAGGAAGTACTCTTGATCTACACCAGACTAAGTCAGTCAAAACTTCAGCACGAGTAGGGGAGGGGCTTACAAGTTCACAACCCTAAATGAGGAGCTATTGGTAGTTGAGAGTTGCTGGGAGAAAATAATCATGGATATGACTCCTGATTCGCTTCCCATGTAAAAGTAGTGGTCCACCCAGATTAGTATACATATGTGCAGTACTCATAGGGACCTTTTAAAAGAGGTTGTGAAATTGGGAGGGTGCAACATGTTGGAAGTCTAGGAGGGGTTGTAAAGGGAATGTATGTGATAAAAATGCATTGTACTCAGATATAAAATCCTATAATAATGTTTTTATCCTGAATAGAGAACTTGAAGGCGAACATGATGATCTTTGAAAAAAAATAATGGCACAGTAGTCATAGGTCATGTTCCGGACTCTAGTCTTAAGCGTAGTGCAGTAAGAAACTATTGAAATGTTGTAAAGATCACATACTTCAAAAACGTTATTTTGGTTACAGTTTTGAAGACAGATTAGGAGAGCAGGTAGTGAAACAAAGAAAGGTAGTTCAGGAGTAATAGCTTCCTCAAGTACAAGGAGTGGTCAAAATTTAAATAAGTAGATGGCATCAATAACGAATATCATTTTATCCAGTGAACTAGACTGATGAGGTAACCCATTTATCCATTATGCCATGTATTGGTGGGTGGCAAAAAGGGACACTCTACTAAGGAAAGACAATGATGAAGTGAGGAACTGCCTGAAATTCTACTCTTCATTTGTTTAGTGAAGAGCAGTGTAATAATTTTGTGTATGCAGTAAAAGAGATAGTGTTTTCTGTTGTACATAGTGTACTAGAGTTCAAAGGAGAAAGAAGATGGCAGGCAGTAGATTGATAGAATGTGTCAGCTCCATTTCTATTCAAAGTGAAGTCTCGTGTCCAGATGAAATGTTTATCTGGACAAAAGAGGTTAAAAATAGAATATGAGTGTAAGTGAGGGAATTGGGGACTCTCCAACCTGTAACAAAACTATTTACAGATGTTGAATAAACAAAGACAAGAGAATGACTCGCCTTGGCAGCATCATGTCATTATGAAAAATGTAAGAAATATGACTATGAAAATCCATTTATGTTTAAAAAAACTGCACAAATTCAGAAAAAGGTTTTTCCTTTGATAATGAACTATTTCCCAAACAATCATGTCATATCAGAGACTAACTTGTCATATGGCTTGATAGCAGTAATGTAGGTCTTCAGAACCACAGTGATTCACTACGTTTAGCTACAAGAAGGTATAGGCAAGAAGCCAAGGTTTGGTCCCCAGATACCATAAGTTGAAAGACTAGAGTTAAGAAATGAATTAACATATCAATGAATTAACATATTTCTCTAAATTAAAATGCTAGAATGTTCTACACAGTGATTTCAGGCAGCAAGGTTCTTCTGAGTGCTTCCCCAAAGGACAACTGTCTCAGTCAGAATCAACATGCTGTCTGAATTCATTGGACTTGAAGTCAGTCTTGTATTTAATTAGATCAGCTAATGTATTTATGTTGAATTCTGAATAAATATTTACCTAACTTTTATTGAAAACACTGTAAGACTTCTTTGTCCTCATCCATATGACCATGTGTATGTATGCGTATTACACACATATCATTTATAATTATATAATTTATAAATTAAAATAAATAATACATTTAAGTTATAGTCTACTTACAAAATCTTAATAATTTTCTTTTTCTCTGAGAGAATGTATGTAAATTTCATATTCTTCCACTGTGTTCACAAACATTTGGTACTGGAATTTGGAACAAGAATATCTTTAGTTAATGGTATGTAATATAGGACAGAAAACAGTACTACAACACATAACAATTTAGCCAAGCTGTGTGTTGGTTTTTCTTGATATAATTAGGATAAAGGTCATTCTCAGACACTAGTTTTATTTTTAAAAACCAAATTTCAGCACTTTCATTATAAAATACCAAAATATGAAAAAAGTCCCAGATGGTATTGTGAAAATTCTCATTAATGAGAATTCATCGTTACATAAGGCACAAATGAATACTGAGGTGAGTATTGAAATAGAGAGAAAATAGACAAGCTAACTCTTTACAACTGTGCACTTCCCTCTCATTAAAAATAAGCCATCTTTTTAAAGGGTTTCTCATAGATTCAAACACTAGGATATTTGTGTCAAATTCTAATTCCTGTTGTGCCTAGGAACCACATGATTTATTTTTCATTAAAATAGATGAACCATGTATTATATGGAAATTATATGGTAGGAATGTAATCAATAACTTAAATGAATTTATCATTTAGAAATTGCTCTAATGCAAACAGTTCTCAACATCTTGCTACCAGGAAGGCTATCACAGAGGTCTTAGAAAATAGATATTCAAAGAGAAAAGTTAATGCCTCAAATCACACTTCAACATGAATTCAAAGCATACCGAAAAGCTGGTGTGAAGAGAAAGGTTACCATACCAGCCCAAGACACAAAAAGGTCTTCATTGTGCCTCCTATCACCTGCCATGGGTTTATGAGTTATGGTTTTAAGTTAGGGGAACTACAGGTAAGGATAAAGAGTTGCTCAATATCATGTGTGTGCTTCATAGTAAGGAATCAAGAGTAATATGCCTCATCAGTAGCTATAGCTGACCAGCAAGTCTATGAACTTATTTGTATGTCTTGGTTAAGAACACAGGGAACAAGAATGCTTCTCAACAACTTGTAACAGATTAAGGCAATATGAATGTTGGCTGCTTATGCATTTTACCAAATAAATTCTTTTTTTTTTTTTTTTTTTTGGTTTTTTGAGACAGGGTTTCTCTGTGGTTTTGGAGCCTGTCCTGGAACTAGCTCTTGTAGACCAGGCTGATCTCGAATTCACAGAGATCCGTCTGCCTCTGCCTCCCAAGTGCTGGGATTAAAGGCATGCGCCACCACCGCCCAGCTTACCAAATAAATTCTTAGTTTGTTATGTCTTATATGTATTTTCAACCATATTTGATTAGGTATCTCCTAATTTAACACATATATATTTATTAACACATGTATCTGCTCTTCTTTAATACATATATAATTATTAATTATTACTTAATTTGAAATACCTTAATATGCTATGTTTATATTTTTGAATAATAAGATTATTTACCTTTTAAAAATAAAATTATGCCTTTAATCCCAGCACTTGGGAGGCAGGAGCAGGCAGATCTCTGTGAGTTCGAGGCCAGCCTGGCCTACAAGAACTAGTTCCAGGACAGGCTCCAAAGCTACGGAGAAACCTTGTCTCAAAAAACAAAAATAATAAAAAATAAACATTCTCAAATTAAGTTCTTTTCCAAAATTGAAAGGCAAAACTCTTCCCTTTGTTATGACATTAATAAAACAGGCTACACTTTAGTGTTGTTTTCAAAATTCAAAAATTGACTTTGGAATGCACTAAATATTCTTAAAAATGTGATAAATAAAAAATTAATAATAAATAAAGAAAAAATAATGATAAATAAGAAAATAATAAACTGTGTAAATAATGAAAAAAAACAGTCATGACCTTGGGCATAGTGTAGAATCAAGATCAAACTAGTTAAGTTTTACAAAGCTGCAAAGATAAGGAAACTGTACGGAGTCATGGGGGACAGTGCTTATAGTTCCTTTGAAACATAGGTTGGAAGAAGTGTGAGCAGGCAGAATATTAATCAGCCTTCTTTGGGGACTCAGAATAGAATCAACTTAGAATAAATGTTAACACTGCTCTGGATCACAGGAAATCATTTTGAAGGAGAAGTTTTCTGATGGGATTAGAGTTATACAATAAACCGCTTGACTTTTCCTTTGGACTTTCCTCTATGTCTTTGTGTAAATGTATGTCTACGAGTCCTTGTTTGCACACACATGCACTTTTGATGGTAATAAAAGGGAAAGAATATAGCATGGCCCACTGCGAACAAAAAGAAACATCTCCACCACCATTTTATTTGGAAAATGGAGGGTAAAAATTAACATAACCAGCAAAACAAATACCAGCAAACATCACATATAAATGCTAAACAGCATAACAGAGATCTCACTTAAAATATATCAAGCTGTAGTAAAAAGTAAAACATAATGTAATGCAATGATAAAGAGAGAATAACTTCTTCTAAAATGTGAGTGAGAGGTTCCTGAGGAGGACCACACTACCTGGCTATCCAGTACCAAAAGGTGAGGCCTGGAAACATACATGTAAGTTACAGTATATGGTTGGAGCAGGATATATTTAGCAATATATATGCACATGCATGTACATATGTGCTTGAAAAAGCAATTAGTGGAAAATAAGGCCATGACTTTGAAGAGGAGTGGGGAGAGGGATCTGGAAGGTTTGAGAGAGAGGAAATGGAAGGGAGAAGATGTCTAATTGAATCAGAATCTCCAAATGAAAATAAAATATATGTGCATGTTAAAATCATTGTCATTGATTTTATAAAGTAGCCCGCTGCCAGCAAGCCAGATGTAAGGCAGGGTGAGGCCAGAGGTATAAGGAAGTTATATAGCCATTGCAATCTTCTTAGCTGAAAAACATATCAATATGTGTAAAATCTCACTTCAAAATATTCCCCTGTGGTTTACTATCAGTCAGAAAAATGGAACAAAATCACTCCCTGCTTTAACTATTAGAGTAAGACATGAAGTATTTATCAAGATTAAAAGCAAAATATGAAATGGTGGAGATTTTATTGAAAAAGTGTAAGTGCTATTGTTCATAATTAGATAAAGAAAAAGTATTTACTATTAGCACATCCTCTGTTCTCTGAAGACTGATATTTCTAATACTTATATCAACAATTCATAACTTGAAATAGTGATGTGAAAACCCAGCTGCTTGCTATAAGCAACTTTGAGTTTTGGTTACTGTCACCAAATGACAATGTCTGTGTTAAGAGTTGTGCTAATAAGATTTCTGGCATTAAATAGAAATAAGGCATTTTCACTTTTGAAATATTTAATATAGGAAAATGCTACAAATGTAATTTGCATAATGATAAAGCTGCTTAAATACAAGAACAAATTTTTACTGACACAAATGCTAAGTACAATCTAGCAGTGAGTATTACATCACTCCATGATAATATGACCAATTATACACTTGAGAGAATAAATTAATTGAGTGTTAAAATGTGTCAAAATATGGTTGTGATTCTATGATTTATGAAGTTTGTGGATAGTAATGTATAAAAATGAACAGCGATATGAAGCTGAGCCATGGTAATCCTTATGCTAATTATTGCCAATATTACCATTGAGACATAAGAGGTTCCAAAACATAATGTCACAGGCTAACCCATTTTTCAATTGGACTTTGTGGAACACTAATTTTTTTAGTATTTCAGGATATATTTGCAAGTTTTTTTATACCTGCATTTGAAAGTTTAGGTTGAAAACTAACAGCCTAATGCAAAAGGAATATAAAATATCAAAAGTAGTCTAGCAAGCAACCACAGATAATCAGCTTATGAAATATTCAATACACGTTCAATGCTAACTCCTTATGACAAGATCAGGCAATACAAAATAAGATGTGTCTACTCTAATTCATTACTTAGAAATAGCAGAGGAAATAATCATTGAAATAATTCTGAAAGTAAACATAATTAGCATCATTAATCATCAGCTATAAATTATTTAATTCAATAATAGTCCTGGAAGAAAAATTAATATTATAGTTATTTTTCATTGAATGCTCATCATCATAATGTTGTCAACTAGAATTCTGATGCCATCAAATGATTTAGAAATATTTAAGTTCAGTTAATACTGTTAGGATGCATTAAATTGTACATTATAAGATAATGATTTTAAGGAAGCCAATTTAGTACTTATCCCTGATTCAAATTTCTGTGGTATAAACCAATTAGCCTACACACTCCACATAAGCTCAGATCATCAACACCATGTTGTAAACATTTTGAATCGAATTCGAAAATCAGTATGAGAAAAGATATAAAATGAAATGAAAACCAATTCCTTATAAAGAGATTTTATCACTCTGATACAAATAAATGAATTCTTAATATATAAGACACTTTATTTCACTCGTTATCAAGAATGATAAATGCCTATAATTACTGTGGCTAAGAAAACAATTAAAGCAAGCTCTCAGTAATTAAAGCTAACTGTGCCAAAGTATTTCCTGCCTTTGGACTGGTGAGCTTCTCTTGCAGGTCTGCATGAAGCTCGCTTAGCCTTAACATAGTCCTTGATGCATGCTGGCAGCAGGGAGAGTTGTGGTAAAGTTACAGAAGTCAACAGGGAGGAGTGGAGGAGAGGAAGAAAAGTACCAAGATCTCTGCACAGGTTGAGTTTGGAGCAAGTATTAGACCATCTGGAGAGCAAGAGTTGAAATGGAAGGGATAGGTAAAGAGAAAAGGCATCAAGCAAGTCTTTTGAAATAAAGATTAAAATCTTTTCATATTTTGAAAGCCTTTATGAAAACATTGAAGTTGTTTCTGCCGTCTTAACGTTGGATTTCAGTCACAGTGCCTCAAGGCATGAAGCCCTTTACTGGATAAATTAGCATGCATTTGTTTTCTTATTTGAAACATCTGCTGAATTACTCAGCTGAACATAAAACAGGAGTATCTTATTTTCATCACGTTATTTCCAGTCCTTGCTTATTGGATTCAATGTAACTCCTTTTAGAAGTAATATGTGTTGGGCTCAAATTTTTATTGTATATTGGATGTTTGTGTCCTTCTCTGATGTTCCATAAGCAGAAATTGTGTGAGATTCAATGGCCAGGACCATTTCCCTGCTCTGAATAGTACAACATATAAAATAGTATAAATAAAATATATAACATTGCCTAACTTGTTCAGTTCCTCAGAACCTATGGAAGATGTCTTGGCATTTTGAATTTAAAAGTGATTGGTATATAATAGCCTGTTGGGGTTGGTATATAAAAACTGTGGGGTAAATGACTGTGGTTTTCAAAGTGAAGAGCTCAGATAATTGGAAAGGAAAAGAATAGTGAAATTGGGAGGCTGATTTTCTACTGTGGTGGCTGTTACTTTGACAACGTGGAGCTCCTACAATAGATCAATTGGGACATTCAAATTTTCTCAATTTTATAGCCTATGTTGAGACATAAAAGTACTTGGTTTTTATATATATACATTTTTATTGAGCTCTACATTTTTCTCTGCTCCCCTCCCTGCCTCTCCCCTTCTCCCTTCAACCCTCCCCCAAGGTCCCCATGCTTCAAATTTATTCATGAGATCTTATCTTTTTCTACTTCCCATGTAGATTAGATCTATGTAAGTCTCTCTTAGTGTCCTCATTGTTGTCTAAGGTCTTTGGGATTATGATTTGTAGGCTGGTTTTCTTTGCTTTATGTTTAAAAATCACTTATGAATGAGTACATGTGATAATTGTCTTTCTGTGTCTGGGTTATCTCACTCAAAATAATGTTTTCTA
Organism: Microtus oregoni; assembly: GCF_018167655.1. Taxonomy (NCBI): domain Eukaryota; kingdom Metazoa; phylum Chordata; class Mammalia; order Rodentia; family Cricetidae; genus Microtus; species Microtus oregoni. Next base: position 48,678,050 of record NW_024543069.1, read on the forward strand.
GCTCCATATATTTGTCTACAAAATTCAAGATGTCATTATTTTTTTCTGCTGTGTAGTACTCCATTGTGTAAATGTACCATACTTTCCTCATGTATTCTTCGGTCTAGGGGCATTTAGGTTATTTCTAGGTTCTGGCTATGACAAACAATGCTGCTATGAACATAGTTGAGCAGATCTCCTTGTGGTACGATTGAGCAACCTTTGGCTATATACCCAAAATTGGTATTACTGGGTTTTGAGGAAGGTTGTTTCCTAATTTTCTGAGGAATTGCTACACTGACATCCAAAGGGATTGTATCAGCTTGCACTCCCACCAGCAATGCAGGAGTGTTCCCTTTACCCCACAACCTCTCCAGCATAAGTTGTCATCAGCTTTTCTATATTCACACCCAGACTGGCAGAGGTCCTGGCTCAAGCCTAGCTTCTCGAAGGTCCTAGACTCACGCCCAGACCCACAGGGGTCCTGGCTTAGGTCTACTACCTTGAAGGTCCCAGATTCACATCCGGATCCTCAGTGGTCTTTGGCTCTGGCTTACTTGCTCAGCGGTTACTCACCTGTACCTGTTCCAGTTGAGTTCGCTGTCTCCAGTCTGTTCTGGACCAGGTCACTGGCTCAATTCTGATCTGCCGGTGTCCCAGGACTAGATTGGTTCCTGGCTCCCACTCTCGTGGAACTTGCTTCCTCAGGCCCACTCCAGCCTAGGTAACTGGTTCAGTCCCACTCCTGTGGAATTTGTTGCCTCAATCTTGCTTTAGCCCAAGGTAGTACTTGAATTTTTGCACAAATTCTTTAGGAATGTCAGATAATTTAGTTGCCTGGCTACTGATGCTCACCTGTATTAAATGGACTAAACTCTTATGTCTTTAAGTGATTATACTCTTTTGTAAAAAAAAATGATATGAGAATGCAAAATATATAGAATGGCTAAATAATTCACATCTTATTAGCATCAGATATATTTATCAACTAATTATGTTATTTATAATTATAATTAACAACAAATTTACTTTTAGCTGTTGTATAACATTGTTCTCACATAGCTGATAAAGTTCACAGCTGAATCCAAGTCGGAGAAATGTAGCTTTAAGGAACTTTAAAAGACTTCCTAAATGAGGCGCCGTGCTTGCTCAACTTTCTCTGTTCTCTATGAGAACCTAGTTTTGTCAGGTAGTTCACTGCATTAGATTATTTCTGAATATGTATCAGTTTCTTAAGTTTTTCAAAAATTTAATTGTATTTCCTATATTTCTGTTTCTCAAAAGACAAAACAGAACAGAAAATTTCTAAAGTCCCTAGCCATGTTAATATAAAAGTGATCTGTGGGCTGGAGAAATGACTAAGCAGTTAAGAGCATTGCTACTGTTGAGGAGCACACCAGCTCAGCTCCTAGCACCCACATGGCTTAAAACTCTCTCTAACTCAAGTTACAAAAGATCTGATACATTCTCCTAGCCTCTGTGGGAATAAGGCACACAGGCCATGGACTTGCATATATGCAGGAACAACACTATATATAAAATAAAAATAAATAATTTTTGAATAATTGTATTAACATGTTCCTGCAGAAAGCAATTCAGTTATTCCATATTATAACACAGCTTAGGCTACTCAGCAAACACATGTCATTTGCAAAAGTTCTTTAGATCTCAGTGTCTGCTGAGGCAGACCCACAAAAAACAGAAATCAAAATGATGTAATCATAGTTTGCTTTCCTCTCTCACCCTTTATATGAATGCTTTAATTATTGCTTTATCTTTTCCATGGTGTTCTGGTTATAAGTATTTTTTAAAGAAAATGTAATCTCTTTGTGTGTGTGTAAAAGTGTGAGTCAGTGTCCTGTGGAGAAGAAATATTTGGAGATGAGGTATTTGGACAAAAGGGGAATCACACCAGGTTTCATGGTGGAACCAGTTTTCTCCTGCCCAAGAAAAAGACAAATAAGAATCAATAAAGAAGCAGTCATAATAAAACTAGTAGACTGTTGCCACAACTACCAAAATGAGTTAGGAAAGGTATATCCAAGCAATAAAATCTATATCTGAATTTCTTTTTTTTTTTATATCTGAATTTCTTAACGGAAGATCAAGGTTAGGGTAGACATTCCAGACCTCAGTTTCCTCAGGTATACAACACATACACTGACACCTTGAACTTTTCCATGAAGGCTGTCAAAATCATCTGCAGGGCCTTGTGAATATAAAAATCAGTATTAGGTATTTACAAGTCCAGAGAGCTCCATAACTTCATTACAATGGACACATGTTTGTTACTAAGGTGCTTTTGTGACTCTTGCCCTCTTTGGCTGTTTTGTGGCACAGTGATTTGAATTTAGAATTTAGTTTGTTGTTCTTGTGGCCAGAGAGGCAGTTCATTGGAGAAGGGTTATTCTGGCTCCTATATTATGTCGAGGATACCGCCTAGCGTGGTGTGGTGAGAGGGTTAATGGTGGCTAGGGTTTGAAAATGCAGCTTCTAGGCAATGTTCACGGACTTTCTCAAAGGTTAGCAATCCTCTAATAGCTCACAGACAGCTGCCACTAAACACCACACTCCTTTTGCCCTGTTGAAAGAGAATAGGTTGGCTGCTGTTCTTTAAAGACTTTTGCTAATTTCCTGTATGAACAAAAATTCAAGGATAAAGGTAGACTAGAGCATGTCGAACAATCATGATGTTTTCTGATAAAAATGTTGACTATTTCAGACATGCCCAGATTTATTATAACTAAGCATGATGTTAGATATACATTTAGAACAAAATTTATTTAAACTTTGGAAAATACAAGTAATGAATTCTAATTTTAAAACTTTTTATAGCCATTGGAATTAAGTTATGAAAAGATTACTGGAGACATTTCTTTAAAAGATAATGGTTTAAAATTGATGTCTCAGTAATTCGAGTTCTAAGACACATACTCAAGAGTGTGATAACGTTGAACATTTCCATTTTCTTGGATAACTCATTGGTGGCTGGACTGCAAGATCTTTTAAAGCTATTTTAGGTTTTAATATAGCACAATTATCTCTTTGACAAAAGAATTTGAAAACAGAGACAAAGGGTTAAATCTAATTGGTAGAAATCCTTTGTTAGAATATCAAATACGATAATTATATTCTCATATATAGCATTTGCTTTCCTATTGGCATCCATATAAAATGTCAGGGATTTTTGTTAAATTTAATAGTAGAAATATTCTGATTATATTTAAGGTTGTAATTAGTTATATGAAACATTTCTACAACAGATATGGAATAAATCTTACTGCTTCATCACTTTGTTGTTATTATAATTTTCTTTACATAAGTATTTCTATTTCAAAGTCTGACTTTTAAATTATTTCATTTACTCACGCACATTTAATTGTTTGAATGCATGCACAGCTCAGACACATGCTTCATTTCCACAAAAGGTATACCTCTTAGGTAGGTGCCTTACTTAGGGTTTCTGTTGCTGCGACAATACACCATGAAAAAAAGACAAGTTGGAGAGGATGGGATTTGTCTTACCCATCAGCACAACTGTTCATCACAGAAGGACGTCAGGACAGGAACTCAAGTAAGGTAGGAGCCTAGAGGCAGCAGCTGATGCAGAGACTGGCTTGCTTCCTGTGGCTTGTTCAGCCTGATTTTTTTTAATAGAACCCCGACCCAAACCCAACGATGATACCACCCACCATGGTCTTCCCTCATTGATCACCAATTGAGAAAATGCATTACAGCTGGGTCTCATTGAGGCATTTCCTAAACTGAGGCTCCTTTCTCGCTGATGAGACTCTGGCTTGTGTCAAGTTAACAACAAACCAGCCAGTATAGTAGATAAAGCTGTGGTAACTATGAACTAGTAAGTTGCATTGCCCTTTCCTTCATAATGGCCCTCACAGTGTGACTCAGACTGCAGAAGATGCATTCCCAAGGAAAAAGTTCACAACATGAATTGAATCCTGTAACAGATAATCTTTAGTTCCAGCTTGGTGTGATTTTAAATCACCTGCATGACACACCCCTGGGAATCTTTGAAAGGATAGTTGTATAATGTCAAAGCCCGAAAGCAAAGAATTCAATAACAAGTTCCTTCCCCGATTCTAGAAATCCATGAAATAAGACTTCAATTTTAGTATCTGCAAAATTTTCACACTAAATATTTGCTACTCAAATAGAACTCAAAACAACCAAAATTTCTAAGCAGGATTTCAGTATTAATTTTTTACCATTCTTGGACTTAAAAACAAAGCGAAGCACTGAAAATGCTTAGATGGATGGTACATTCCATAAACATAATAGATTGGGCCTAGTGTTATAACTCATTAGAGGTAAAATTACACAAGCAAAACTCCCTAAGTCAGTGTCAAATCACTTAAAATTTAATAAAATTTCCAAAGAGAGAGCATCAAGCACATCCAGATAGCTCAAGAGTATGGCAGTTTTTTAAAAATTTGGAATCAGTCTACTTGAAGTTCCAGTAATACTACTCTTGGCTATATACCCAAAAGATGTTCAATCATTCTGCAAGGACACTTGCTCTTCTATGTTTATAGCAGCATTATTCATAATAGCCAGAACCTGGAAACAACCTAGATGCCCCTCAGCCAAAGAATAGGTAAAGAAAATGTGATACATTTATACAATGGAGTATTACTCAGCAGTAAAAAACAATGACATCATGAAATTTGCAGGCAAATGGCTGGGACTAGAAAAACATCATCCTCAGTGAGGTAATCCAGACCCAGAAAGACAAACATGGTATGAACTCACTCATAAGCAGATATTAGATGTAAAACAAAGGATAATAAGGCTATAACGCACAGTCCCAGAGAATCTAAATAACAAGGAGGACCCTAAGAGGGACATGCATGGATCTCCCTAGGAAGGGGAAATAGATCAGATCTACTGGGTAAACTGAGAGTGCAGGGAAGGGTAGAGGGGAATTGGGATAAGAACTTGAGGGAATGGGATGGTCAAGTTGGGGAAGGGCCAAAAAGAGAGAATAATGAAAGAGATATCTTGATAGAGGGAACTATTATGGAGTTACAAAGAAACCTAGGGCTTGGGAAACACCTAAAAATCCACAAAGATGACCCCAACTAAGACTCCTAATAATAGTGGGGAGGATGCCTGATGTCGCCTTCTCCTGTAATCAGATTGGGGACTACCCTAAATATCATCATAGAACCTTCATCCAGTAACTGATGGAAGCATGGGCAGGGATCCACAGTCAAACACTGGGTTGAGCTCCTGAAGTCCAGTTGAAGATAGGCAGGAGGGATTGTGTGAGTAAAGTGGTCAAGTTCATGACAGAAAGACCCACAGACACAGCTGACCCAAGCTAGTGGGAGCTCATGGACTCTGGAATGACAGCTGTGCAGCCAGTATGGACTGAACTAGGCCCTATGAATGTGGGAGACAGTTTTGTGGTTTGGTCTATATGTGGGACCCCAGCAGTAGGACAAGAATTTATCCCTGCTGCTTGAACTGTTTTTTGGAGCCTGTTTCCTATGGTGGTGTACCATACTCAGCCTTGATACAGGGGGAGGAGCTTGGTCCTGCTTCAACTTGATATGCCAAGCTTTGTTTACTCCTCATGGGAGTCATTACCCACTCTGAGAAATGGATTGGAGGTATGGTGGGGAGGGGAGGGAGAAGGAACTGTCGTTGACATGTAAAATGTATAAAAAATATAAAAAAAATTAAGTGAGGGAAGAAGTCCAACCCTAAATGTGGGCAACACCATTTCACGTATGATCCCAGACTGAAGATAAAGCAGAAAAAGTAAGGAAGTCAGATGGACTCCATTCTGCTTTCTTTGCTTCTTGGTCCACTAAATTTGTGAGCAAGTTCATCCTGTCACAGCTGTGAGCCACCTCGACTGGCAAAAATCCCTTGCTATGACAGATTGTGCCTCCTGAGCCATGAATCAAAATAGCATTTCTTCCTCCTTACATTGCTTCTTGTGAGATATTAGGTTAAGACACTGTGTGCAGTAATTAATTCACAACCTCTCTCCTGATATGCCAAATGAGGACTTATGAAGGGTGAGGTGTTTGGTACACTATTTTAATTTTTCATTTAGTTACTTGTTACCCAGGCTATGAAGCAGTTTTGCCTGGATCCAAGGACCCCCAAGAAGACCACCATGGAGTCACACTTCCAAATGCAAAACCAAGATTTTGTTTATCAAGTACGGGCTAGCACGGGTCCTCTGCCTCACAGTCTGACACAGCAGATGGAGGGAGAAGGACCCCATCTAATTCTGTAAGGGGTTCATAAAGACAAAAAACACAAAGTAGCCACAAATTTACAGTCTCAAAATACAAAATTACTTATCTTCTACCACAATTGGCAAAAGTTGAGGTAAAGCTCAGCTGTTAGTTCCTGATAGGCTATTAGTATCTAAGGGGGGGATAGCAACAGTCCCCCTGGTTACACCCTCCAGACATCTGCTGACCCTGGGCTAACCACAGGGTCTGCTTGAAATATTGCCCAGATGATATCACCCAGATGACAGGGGAAGTTGGGTGGGGGAATGGGCTGCAGTCAGCAATTTTATGTAATTTAGGTTTCTTAATTAGCTAATACTTCCCCTAAAGAGGGGTCCTACAGCCTTCAGCTTATCCTGGGGGATGGTGTATAGTTCAAGATCTCAAAAGGGCCCAGCACAGAAGTGGAATCTTTTCCAGCCTTTCAGTGATCTGAGTTCATATCCCAGAATCCATGTAAGAGGCTGGGTTTGACTCTGAACACCTGTTACCCAAAACTAGGGTGTAGAGACTTCCTGGCTAACATCCCAGCTCCAGGATCAGTGAGACACTCTGTTCTAAGAGACTGAGGCTCACAGTAATAGAGCAGGATAACCAACTTCTTTCTCTGGCGTCTGGACACTGCATGACATATATATATATATATATATATATATATATATATATATATATACACACACACACACACATCCATACCATACATACATGCATTCTTTAACACACATGTATATGAACATTCTCTCTCTCTCTCTCTCTCTCTCTCTCTCTTTCATTTCCTCCCTCTCTATCTATAGGAGGACTTTTTAGAATGGCTTATTACTGTACTCCAGCTAACCCAACAATTGATATCAATGAAAGGTCCAAGAATTCATTGATTATTCAGTTCACAAGGCTGGATGTCTCACCTGGTCTTCAGAATATGCCAGAATGCTAAAGGAGTAGACTCTAATGCCAGTGAAGAATGAGGCTAATTAAGAGCCAGAGCCACCGGACAGAAATCCCAAGGTCCAAATCAGGAGCAGAAGGAGACGGAGCACGAGCAAGGAACTCAGGACCACGAGGGGTGCACCCACACACTAAGACAATGGGGATGTTCTATTGGGATCTCACCAAGGCCAGCTGGCCTAGGTCTGAAAAAGCATGGGATAAATCCGGACTAGCTGAACATAGCGGACAATGAGGAATACTGAGAATTCAAGAACAATTGCAGTGGGTTTTTGATCCTACTGCACGTACTGGCTTTGTGGGAGCCTAGGCAGTTTGAATGCTCACCTTACGAGACCTGGATAGAGGTGGGCAGTCCTTGGGCTTCCCACAGGTCAGGGAACCCTGATTGCTCTTCGAGCAGATGAGGGGGGGGGACTTGATCGGGGGAGGGGGAGGGAAATGGGAAGCGGTTGTGGGGACGAGGCAGAAATCCTTAATAAATAAATTTTAAAAAAAAAGAAAAAAAAAAGAGCCAGAGCCAGAGTCAGAGCTGGAGTTGGAGCCAGAGCCAGAGGCAGAACAAGCAGGCAAAGAGAGAGAGATTCTATTTTCCATGTCTTTGTTATAGACTACCAGAAGATGTGACCCAGATTAAATTGTATCTTCTCACCTCAAAGATACAGATTAGAAGTGGGTCTTCCCACTTCAAAATATTAATTCAAAAAATTCCTTACAGATATTCCTAGCCATTTGGGTTTTAGTTAATTTCAGATATATAGATAGTAGACAAGCAAGAATAACCACCAGACTGCATTTATTCCATCTTAAATGTTGACGCTTGAGGGCCTGGAGCTAGGAACTACAGATGACAGAGAACATTCTTCAGCTGTCTTTCCATGCCTGAGTTTCCTCATTCTCTTACAGTTTCACCCATTTTTCTGTAAATTTCATGATTTCATTTTCTTTTTAGCAGAAGGGCATGCCTTTTGCTTTGTTTTGTTTTTCAAGACAGAGTTTCTCTGTAGCTTTGGAGTCTTTCCTGGAACTAGCTCTTGTAGACCAAGATGGCCTCAATCTAGCAGAGATCCTCCTGCCTCTGCCTCCTGAGTGCTGGGATTAAAGGCGTGTGCCACCACTGTTCTACTCAGAATGGTATTCCAATGTGTATATGTACCACAGATTCATTATTCATTCATCTGCTGAAGGACATTTATGTTGTTCCGTTTATTAGCTATTGTGAATAAAGAATCAATGAACATTGATGAGCAAGTATCTTTCTGAAGAATGCAATTTTAAGTCCTTTGGATACATGGCAAGGGATGGTATAGCTGGGTCACATGGTATACTTTCCTTTGGAAGATTCTACAAGTTGATAACCATAGTGACTGCAACAGCTTGCAGCTCACCAACAGTTACTGACAGTCTCCCTTTCATTACCCCTCACCATAATTTCCTATTAGTTGTTTTGCTGATTATAGATTATAGATTATAGAACTGCCCTTTTTCCTCTCAAGATAAACTTTGTCTTTGTCATTTATTTAAGACATAAAACTCCTGGTTTTCTTCTTTACTATTTTAAACAAATGTTAATACTAATATTAAACGTTACAGAGTATTTTGCATTAGTTTAATCCCAGGAGTCATTTGATCATTGCTATGTTTAATTTGTTGTTCAATTTGCAACTGAGAAACAGTGTAGAAAATCCTCTAACTGTTCTGAAATGTCTAGGTAACTCATCGTAGGAACACCATCATCTTTCACACATGAGGTTATGTGAATGCTTGTGGTTTTAAGTACATGTTTAAGGTGATTCTCTATTTTTCCAAGCCAAACTGTAGGCATTATTACTATAAAGGTGCTTTTCATTAACAATCGTAGGATTTCGGGAAGGTTGTGGGAAGTTGGTCATTAACAGTATAAAGAATTCCAAACTCCCTTCTTGTGTGGGCAACCCAAATCAGAAAATCACTATAAAACCACCCTATGAAGTTTTTGTATAAGTCTCTCAATAGGGAGAGTTTAGAATAATAAGTCTTGGCAGCTCAAGATAAGCGCATTGTTTAACAACTTGTCATAATGCTAACTTTGAAAAATAAAATTAAGTATCAGAATCATCCGTCTGAAGATCCACAGTCCTTTAGAAGAGGAACTGCTGCTCTTTGGAGAAGCCTCATCTCAAGGTCACAGTAAAGTTCAGAACACAAGGCACATTGGCAAATCCAGTTGCAGGTGTCAGGCCCAATAGGTCTCTGCTTTCAAGGGAGTTAATCTATGCTAATGGTGGAAGGAGAAGAGAACACAGAAATACACTTTTGTTTCCTTGGAGATAAACAAAAGTAAAAAGATTCCATTAGCCTTTAGAAAGTAGGACTTGATTGTAAAGAATTCAGAAAAATCGTGAATCAAAGTGTGCATAGACATTTATGACTTGAACAATGAGAATCAGGTTGGTGCCATTTTCTAATATAGAAAGATAGAATGTATGAATTTGAAAGAGAGCAAAAACAGATATATAAGATATTTTGAGGGAGAAAAGAAAAGAGAAAGGTTGTAATATTGTAATCTCATTTTTTTAAGAGTAAACTAAACTGCAGTAGAGGTAAACAGATTCAGTGTGGGAACTACAACAGTTCAGAATGCTGACGTGATGTCCAAAAACAAACAAGTGCAAGAGCGATGATGATCTCCTGCGAGTCCAGTCTGACCACTTGGTTCCAGAATAAGATGCTATGGTGTTAACACTATACCTTTGCAACTTTTCTGCATTCCTCCCTCTACCAACAAGTAATGATATTCCCTGAAACTGTGAGGTATGGAAACAAAGGAAACAGTTCATTGATCATAGTATTATAATCATTCCTATTAAGAGAAAAGAAGGTTAATCAAATAAAAAATGCTTTGTGGGTTTTTCCTTGTAATATTGAGAAAATATATGAAAATTAATCACATTGGACATTAAGAGTTGGTAATCCCCAGAGTTGAATACTTAGCAAAATTTTGAAATTAAACAATATTCTGTTTTTTGGTACATTTATTACCAGAGCATTTGGTTGAGAATGATGATAGAGAAGGTGATGACAATGTTAACGAACATAGAATATTACAAAAAAATTCCTATAGGTAAATGCTATCAATTCAGGTGGAAAGAAATCATAAAATCATTGTTAGAAACATTCCACAGCCTGGCCAGTAAGAGCCATGTCAATGTCCATCTGAAGTCTGTTTTGCTTTAAGCATTTGGACATCATAGAGAAACTATTTTTACAAAATTCCCTCTGAATGTGAGTGACAGTTGTATGGCTGGAGAAGACTGTGGATCAGTGAGGCAATGAGAGCAGGTTTTATCCGTACTGCTTGTTCTGGCTTTTTGGAACCCATTCTTTCAGGAAGGACACCTTGCTCAGCCTAGATATGGGGGGAGGGAGGGACTTGGTCCTGCCTCAAAGCAATGTGCTAGACTATTTTGACTCTCTATGGGAAGCCTTACCCTCTCTGAGGAGTTGATTGGGGAAAGGATGGGAGTAAGGTGGAGGGAGCAGGAGGAAGGGAGGGAGTTGAAAATGGATTTGGCATGTAAAATGAAAAAATATTTTTTTAAAGAAATAAATTCTAAAAATTATAGAAAAAGTTCATAAAAAATAATTCACGACTGTCAGCTTGAATTCAACTCTAGTCCACAGATATAGCCTTCTTAACTTTGTGACATATTATGTGAAATTTAATTTGAATATTTTAACTGGTTATTTGAAACTAAGATGCCACCAGCCCCAATTATATTAATGCATCTCCATACTTCACTACTCTCAGGACTTGGAAAGAACTCATACTTCAGATCCAACCTTGCTGTTACCTATAAAGGATTTTGTCAAAGATTAAAAATGCAAATGAAGTCATGCTCCTAGATTCTCCAGACTTGTCTCTAGCCTTATACATTACTGAGACATTCTTAAATTTAGCAATTAAATACCCAGATTTCTAAAGTTACAAGCGGATAGGCACATGGGTGTTTTCCCTGTTTGGGAAGACACATCCATATCCTCAGGCCTGTGTCAACAAAGAATGGGGGCCTCTCCATTGGTTAGTGAGAGGATCCTTCCACCTAACCTTTAGGCAGAACTTTGTTGGTAGGGATCCCCAATGTTTCTGGAATCTATTTTGTTTATATGATTTTTGAAAATTTAAAATATTGATGGTTAATAATGCATACAACTTTTGCAGTTGTAGATGACGAAGACTTCTCCCCCTTTTTGTTTTATAAGGACCTCTTTGAGATATTAGGGTTGTCTTTCGACAATCACTTAATGCCGAGTGTGTATGGGATCCCAGTGGTATGCGTAATATTCCATCTCTGCAGAATAATTCTTTTAGAGTTTTACTTATAAAATAAGGGCCGTTGTCAGTTTGACCTGTTGTGGTAGTTCCAACGCAGCAAAACATTGTAAGAAGTGGCTTTTTTCCCCTGAGTAGGCGGTAGCCCAGCATGTCTTAGCGTATGTGTTTATGGTCATAAACATATATTTTAATTTGCCAAATGGAGGGTAATATGTTACATCTGTTTGCCAGAAGATATTAGGTCCTAACTCTCTTGAGTTCACCCACTGGTCCTTGTAAAGAAGTGGTGTGGAGAAATTGTTGGCAAGTCTTATATGTATGAACAATTTTCTTTAATTCTGTGGCAGGAATCTGGGGGTATAGGTATTTGAGTCCTCTCAAGTTGACATGAGTTAAATCATGCATTTGGGTAGCATTTCATATGGGCAGAGTTGAGATCTCTATGAGACAGGCCCCTGAAGCTGCAGCATACATAGCAGCATTCCCTTGGGAAATGAGGCCAGGGAGGTTTTGGTTTCCTCTGAGATGTTGAACATATATATATATATATATATATATATATATATATATATATATATATATATATAGGTTTTTCTAGCTTCTAAGAGCTTTCTGAGTTGTATCATCAAGGCAGAAATAGGATTAGCATCCAATCGGATATAGGCATAGGGAAAGTGTGGCAGTAGGTTCACCACATAAGAGATGTCTGAATAGAGATTGCAGAGTTCTGGAATATGGCCATCATTTATTTATACTGAGCAGATCCTCCACAAGGGAGAATTTTGGTAATCTTTGTCTTGGTCCCCACTGCAGGGAAAACTATAGAGGTAGCCCCATTCTTCCACCATCTGTGCAAACAGTGAGTGCCTGAGGCAGGGGCCTAGAAGAAAAGACTCGGGGGACTCTCCAGTGTAGTTCTCGATATAGCTTCACTAACTGGGACTCCCCAATGTGGGTATCCAGGCTCCCCAGAAATCCCCCCAGGGTGAGGCTCAATTGAGAACAATGTCTTGCCACCCATTCTAAATCCTTAATTTTGAATGGAATTATTAACTTAGAGCAATCTTTTCCAAATTGTTGGAGGGACGTGTCCCTGATTTTTATGATCATATCAGCTATTTGGTTGACTAGAGAGTACACTCTGGGAGTGCCACCCAGGGTGGGGTGTACCCATTCTAGTGGTTGTGACTGCTGAACAACGGCAGCCAGCATGGTCTTTTCTCCTAATAATATCCAGTCTTGGATTAGAATATTCAGATTATATCTCAGCAAAGAAGCCTGATGAATCTTGTTGGTGAATTCAGTGAATGCCTGACGACACTTGGGAGCAAAGAAATGATCTCATAAGGTTGCCTCCCTTTTAGGAGATTATATAACACATCTAGTCTCCCAGTCTCTACGGGTAATCAGGACCTTATCCAGTTCATTTCCCCCAGTATCTTTTATAATCTCAATAAAGTGAGAGGCTCAGGAAAGAGTATTTGCAGTCCGTTCACTTTGGCTTGAGTGAGTGTTAACTGGGATTCCAATATATGAAATGGTGGTATCTTTTGTTTTTTGTTTGGGGCTATATTAAAGCCATGTTGTTGGAGGATATCAAGAATAGTGGTTATCCAGGGAGGTAGCCCTGATTCCTCCAAATGCCCAAATTATTATATCATCCATATAAACATATAGGAGGGTATTATCTTTGTCAAAATAAGGAGAGAGTATACTATACAAATATTGTAGGCAAAATGCCAGACTATTGGCCATCCCTGTATGAGAACAGCCCATTAGTATCTCTCGTCAGGTCAAGAGGAGTTAACTGTAGGAATAGAGGAGTTAACTGTAGGAATGGAAAAGGCAAACTTTTCACAATCCTCCTCATGAAGAGGAATTGAGAATAAGTAGTCCTTCAGATCAATTACAGTGTGGTGAAACTGGGAGGGAATTGCTGGGACCCAAGGTAAGCCCCTTAAAGTTGCCCCTACTAGCTCCATATGGGCATTGATTGTTCATAGATCCTATAGCATTCTCCAGGTCCCATTAGGTTTACATATCACAAACACAGGGCTCATCAAGGGCCTTATCCATTCTTTAAGCAGATTTCTGATGATTTCTTTGAGCATCCTAAGGTTAAGTTCAGGTAATGGACACTGCTTTACCCATACCGGCTTTCCAGGTGCTCATCTGGGGGCAGAGGCCTCTACTTTTGGGTGTGACTCCAGGTGTCTGGGATCTGCCCAAAGACACCTTGTTTAGTTTTATCATCATAAAAGGCTAGGTGGTCAATGGTAATAACGATATCCACTTTTAATAACAAATCTTGTCTAAGAAGGTTTGCAGACAACACTGGGAGGATCAGAGGCCTGAACATTCCTTTCTTTCCTTTAGACCCCACCCAGGTGTATATTGATTTCCTCCTGGCAAGGAAGGAGCCCCCTTATTTGTCCCTTTCCTATCTCCCATTTTATCTTTTCCAGGGTGCTGGAGGCATAAGGAGGTGGCCACTCCTTGTCACAGGCAATATCTACTTTCCTTTTTGTCTTTACCCCTGCCTGCCTTATCCCTTCCCCCTGGGACTGGTCTTCAGTAAACTGCACCTATTTTTGTTCTTCCTCCTCATATGTCTCCCTTCCCCTTGTTCTTTTGGTTAATTGTTTACTTTTGGATTCTTCAGACCTCTCCCTATCTCTGACCTTTTCAGTACCAGCCATTGGGGGAGGCAGAACAGTGGGGTGAAAACATGCCTTAAGGGCCATAATAGTTGGATAGAATCCCAATGGTAGGGGTATATCAAAGTGTTTTGTCCTTCCTCTGGCCAGAGTCTCCACCCAGTTTTACATGTCTCATGAGAAAAGATTCCCAGTGGGTACCCAGGGGACTATCTATCCTCCCATGCGTGGATTGCACTGTGGTCTGACATTTCCAGGCCTCAGGAGACTAGCATATATCTCAGCGCCTTAAGTACTGGGTCATTTTGTGTGAAGTTGCATTATTCATCTTGGGTTCCCACTCACCTTGAATACCACTTTGCCCTGGGACCAGTAGCCCCACATTGGGTGCCAGTTTCCAGGCCTCCTTAGCCTTATTCCCCAGCAAAAGGTAAGCATGTTATCTACCTGTTCTGCAGCCCCATGAACAATCAGACCTATAGTCCCACAATACAGGACAATCAAATATAATAGGGAGTCAAGTCAAAGCAGGAACTTAGCTTATTACAGTGAGCATCAGCTTATATAAGTTAAGTGACATGGTGTGATGTGCGGGTACCTCCAGCTAATGAGAGACAGCCAAACCATCTCTCTGGCTAGAGGGGCATCTACCTAGATTTTGTTCTTTCATCCTCATTTGGTAGCTTTGAGACTATTCTTCAAACTCAAGCCAGGCTTTTCTTCATTCTATAGGTCTTGAGGTACAGGCTCTAAAATAATTTCGTCCCAAGAGCTTATGCTGGAGAGGATGTGGCATAAGGGGAACATCCTCAAATGCTGGTGGGAATGCAAACTTGTACAATCACTCTGGAAATCAGTATGGCAGTTTCTCAGAAAATTGGAAATCAGCCTACCTCAGGACCCAGCAATAATACTCTTGGGTATATACCCTAAAGATGCTCAATTATACTACAAGGACATTTGTTCAACTATGTTCATAGCAGCATTATTTGTAATAGCCAGAACCTGGAAACAACCTAGATGTCTCTCAACCAAAAAATGGATAAAGAAAATATGGCACATTTACACATTAAGTACTAATCAGCAGAAAAAAAACAAAACAAAACAAAACACAATGACATCTTGAAATTTGAATGCCAATGGATGGATCTAGAAAAAAATCTGAGTGTGGTAACCCAGACACAGAAAAATAAACATGATACTCTCGCATAAGTGGATACTAGCTGTAAAGCAAAGGATATTGAGCCTATAGTTCATGATTCTAGAGAAGCTAAGTAACAAGGTGAACCTTAAGAAAAACATACAGAGATCCACCAAAAGGAGAAATAGATAAGATCACCTATAAAATTGGGAACATGGGGGTCAGGGAAAATGGGAGGGTGGAAGGAAAAGAGGAGGGAAGAAGGGGAGGAGAGGAGATCTTGAAAGAACAGGATAGTCGAGATGGAGAGAGGACAGAGATGAGAGCAAGGAAAGAGACATTTTGATTGAGCGAGCCCTTATGGAGCTAGCATGAAATCTGGCACTAGAGAAATTCCTAAGAATCAGTTAAGACCATAAGTAATAGAGGAGAGGGTACCCGAACTGGCTTTGCCCTGTAGTCAGTTTGATGAATATCTTAAATGTCAATAATAGAATCTTTATACAGCAGTTGATGGAAACAGAGACAGATACCTGCAGTGAAGCACTGACCTGAGCTCCCAAAGTCCAGTTGAAGAGTGGGAGGAGTGAGACTATCAGCAAAGAGGCCAAGACCATGATGGGGTCAACCACTGAAACAGTTTACCTGAGCTAAGGGGAGCTCACTAACTCCACCAGGACAGGGAAGGAACTAGGATAGGTACAAACCTGAATGTGGGTGACAGTTGTATGGCTGGAGCAGACTGCCTGGCCTCTGGCAGTGGTACCAGGTTTTATCCTTACTGTTTGTACTGGATTTTTGTGAACCTGTTCTCTTTGGATGGATATCTTGCTTTTCCTAGTTAGAGTAGGGAGGGCCTTAGACTTTCGTCAATGCAATGTGCCTTACCTTCTCTGAGGAGGGATGAGGGGTTGGGGTGGGGAATATGTGCAGGGAATGGGAGTAGGGGAGAGAGGGAGAACTGGGATTGGTATATAAAATGGAAAAACATAGTTTGTTTTCTTTTAAAAATCAAGAAGAAATTATAAAAAATGATTTTTTTCTCTAATACTCTCTGAAATAATTATGCATTTTAAAAATAAGCCACTCCCTTTTCCATATTTTCTTGTAACTGCTGGTTTAAGATATGTACCTCATGCATATTATTAAAATAAGCTCTTATATATTGTATTATACTATATCCTATTACATAATATTACATTGCATTTATTATATGTTGACAGATTTCCAGAGTAACACAAGTAAGATTTCCCACACTGGCAATTGAGAAGATGAGAAGACATTTATGGCTTGAAACAGCTGTTACTGACTTCAAACAGCTGGTCATTTTATTGCTTCCATATTTCATGCCCTTAATAATATTAGGTTTCTGCCAGGTAGTGGTGGCACATGACTTTAAGCCCAGTACTTGGGAAACAAAGGCAGGTAGATCTCGGAAGTTTGAGACCAGTCTGGTCTACAAAGAAAGTCCTAAGACATCATATCCACAGCTTCTGTTACACAGAGAAACCCTGTCTCAACAAACAGTATATATATTATATATATATATATATATATATATACACATTGAATATATACTGAATTTCTTCGTTACCACACAAATTGACTGACATTTCCTTAGCCTTTTCCAATGTATCTTGTAATTTTGACTTTTTTTTTCAGAAAAAAAATATTAATTCAATTTCCTTTCAATCTTTTGCAAATGTACTTGGTGTTTCTTATGATACAGAATAAATGTTCCTCTAATTCATATTCATTTGTGACTTGAAAATTTGAAGTGATTAAACATGAGCAACTGTTAGACATTTTTCATCTGTAATTTCCCTTTTCTACCATGTTACTAGGAACATTGCTTTTCTGAACCAATTATTTCACATTTTGTATTATTTTTAGATACTATGTGCATAGTGAAGAATATAAAGGACACAGTTCATAAATGTACATATATATTGAGATAGAAAATGGCAGTAGTCGATTCTCCTGTCAGGTGTGAGACTTTTCCAGCAGTGGAGGCTTGGCTAGGTTTGCAAGCCAGGTATGAATTCCCAACATTTATGCAGGCCTTAAGTACAATTAAACAGCTGGTGGTCACCTTCAAGATAAAAATGCCTCTATTGCACTATTGAGCATATCTTGGTGGTCTGGGGAATATAGTGATTCATGGAACTTACAGTCTGGAGGACTACTGTTTGCTTCTCTCCCTTGGTAGCTCACACAGCATCATATACCATGAAAGTCAGTCTGTGGAAAGGAAGCTTGCAGATCAGCTCCACATTTATCCTCCAAGTCCTATTTTTGATATGTGACTGGGATTTTTGCATCATCATGGTGCATAGCATAGATCTTGGAGGAGCCATCATTTCCCCATGTGGATTATCTCTCTGTCTCTTTCTCTCATATATATGTACTGTGTTTGTGTGTGTTTGCATACATATTTAAAAATAATAAAGAAGAGACTGGATTTGGGAGCTGGAGGCACAAAGAATTTGTAGTGGAGATATAGGGATGGGAGTGAAGTAGATATATTTCTAATGAATGAAGCTCTCAGACAATTTTAGAAAATTTATTATTAATAAAGCATAAAAAAATCACTTCTCGGCCTTTTGGCTAAGATCAAGTGTAAAATCCCTGAATCATAGTTTTTTTTCTCCTCTGCAAGATAATGTAGACTTCTTGAAAGCCAACATGTTAGTTTTAGAGCCTACTCCTGTGTCTTTAGCTTGTAGTTAGGATGTGGGAGCTGTTCAATAAAAGGGTTCTCTCTTATCACAATGAAGGAAGTTTTTGCTTTCTAATGTTTCTGTTAAAGCCATTACTTGATTTTTCACAGTGTAGCTTTTTAAAGCTTTCCAAATGAGATTCTCTTCAGAAGAGCAAAAGGCCCATTCACTAGATAACCTTCTACTGCTTGTTGTTTAGCAAAACAGAAAGTGTCTTTGTCCTGGAGAGATTCTAAATTGGACTGTGTATTTGGACACTTCAGATTCAGATGCAGAAAGACCAATATGCATTTGCAGAACCAAAAGGATCAACCACTATTGAAGTAGTATAAAACAAAGATTGGGGGAGGAAGTTTGTCCTTGGAGCCAAACCTGAGGGCCTGGGTTGGAGCCCCAGTAACCGCACAGTAGATTGAGAAAACTGACTCTCACAGGTTGCTCTCTTCCTTCCATATGCACCCCTAGTGCTCACACAGACACATGCGTGAACCACACACAAAGGGAGGGAGATTCTGTGTTTATAGCATGTGGCATCTTCAGTCATAGGGTCTTACTTTCTTGTTCTGGAAGGCGCCAAGAATTGGAAAAATAATACAATGTTTTGGCATTCTCTTGGATATTGCTGACCAAGAACTCGAAGGGGACTTTTTAGTACTCAACATTTGTGTTACTGAATCATGAGTATTGGTGGTGTCAATTTTCTTGTTGCTGTAACAACATGCCTTAGAAAATAACTTAAGGGTTATTTTCTCTCAGGATTTGAGAAAATAATGTTATTATTAGGTCATTGTGGCGGCGAGAGTTGTTCCAGCTGTTGCAGAAAGAGAAGGTACCAGCTCGCTACATTGCACCCATAGCTAGGAAGCAAAAAGATGAATATTCATGTACAGCTAAGTTTTCTTCTTTTCATTCAGTCTGGGACTTCATATCAAGGGACAGTGCCACACACATTCATGTTGGACTTTTTGCTGTCCTTGGTTAAACATTTCTGGAAATATTTTCAGAGACATAGCATTCATGTTACTCCTAAGTGAATCCATATCCAGTCAAGTTGACACTGAGGAATATACATCACAGCATGGATGCACTAGCATCATAAAATGTCATATCACTGGCAGACATACATACTTTAATTGAAACTTGAGGTAATCTTAAAATCTATGAAACTAAATGAATCATGAAAATCTTCAGAAATTAAATTTTTCATGTTAAAATGCTTTTGACTCTATCCTAACACAATCTAAAAATACCATCCTTTCTATATTATTTATATTATCTTTGAAGCTATATTTCTAATGCATCTCTCTTTTAGTTAATTTTCTATCAAAACTGCTTTGATCCCATACTGTTTTATTGTTTGTTTCATTTGTGTTTCTCGGTGAGACACATGGGGAAAATGCCTATTATTTTTGTGACTGGAAGTTGAGAATGAAAAATAAATGATTACACGACATGTTCATGATCTCATGGATCTAGAAAAAATATTTCTTTCAGTTCTACTGGATAGCATACAGATAATAAATGCCATGAGAGCAGCGTTATTCATTATTTTATGAATATTTCTCTGTAATACTCAAGTGTGTTATTCATGGCTCTAAAAGGTTGCTATGAAGAGGCATGTAGCAGTTTTTCCTTTCATTTTATGTTCTTAGAAAGTACAGTTCAATGCTTATTCCTGTGAAGGCATATAAGACAACTAAAGTCACTTGTAATGTGTGGACGATGGCAAGGCAATGAACATTGAAAATATTTGAAGAAAAATCTTTTGTGTACAGGTGAAATTGCCCAATGACATTAAATACAATATGTATCTATTTCAAGTATACTGATGCCTCGTTCTTTCCATCACACCTTCTCATTCCATTCCTTTTACTGATGGATGTTTATCTAAGCAATCTACAAGATTGAGATCTCAATTGTGTATGTCATTACCTCATTACCATTCCCTGTTCAGTGTATTGTCAATTATTGTCGATCTTGCTTTATAAGGAATGTCTTATAGATCTTTCTCTGGTTTAGATGCTGAATGTCTTCTCTCATGGTAGATATGATCATAGCAAATAAGTCATTATTCTATTTGTGATTAATGGTAAAATATATTTTAGTCATATTGTTATATGAATGATAAAATCTTAGTGAATTCTTTCACATTCTTACTGTAACTCTGAAAACACACATCAATAAGGAAGTAGATGAGAGAGTTGCTTTAAAGTCAATGTAGGAAATAGTTCTGCTAATTTCATGTTAAGAGAGTCCCATGTACACATTATGAGTTTAAGACTCAGAAAAAATGTCACAAAACATTCCCCAGAATCACTTCTGGGTTAGAGTAAATGCCAGATGGCCCTTCAAAGCATTAGCTATGTTTCCTCTTAAATATTACCATGGCAAAATAGAAAGGGCTGAAGAGCCCATAACTATCTAAGAAATACTTAGTTCATTACTCTAATAGTATCTTTATCGGGGAATCATATATTAGTTTCTTTATACACTTGTTATTAAGAACCTTTACCAACATGTAAATATCAAAACAAATGGCTGCCTGACCACTCATATTATCAGGCTCATAAAATAAAATATGCTTATTGCACTTTGGAATTAAAATTGTTATTGCAAATTAATGGCTGTAAATTTCCACAACTAGAACAAATTAAATAAGCAAAACATACTTTATTTGCTGTCAGCTAAAAAATGCAAAACACACTTTTTTTTCTAAAAAAAATGAAAATTTGCAAATCATCCCAGTGTTTATACCCTTCAAGTCGGTGATAAGCAACTTCCCAGGGGAAAGTCTCTATAGAATATTGCTTTACTTTTGGTACCCAGAATGTGCAGATGGCTAATTATTCCAGCATGAATCAAGACATAGTGAGAAAACTTGATAACTTCTCTACTTGTTCATCGTTCTTTTCAAATTGTACTATTTTTGAATGCTTTAGGGAATCAAACACTCTTAGAATAAGTAAATGATGACTATAGAAAATTTAGTGTTCAATAACGTTGAGAATAGTTCGAATGTAACCTGTTTTCTCTCTGAAGTAGAAATAGGAAAACATCTGTCAGTATCACAATAGTGTCGTTGTTATTACACAACCAAAATTCCACATAAAGCAACAAATTTGTAATTTATTCAGTAAGATAAAAATGCTATACCAAAGAGAAGTTTCTTCAGGAGAAACTACTGAAAGACTTTACAGAAAATATTGCTAATGAAAATACAGGGCTTGGCTTTGTTCAGAAAGGATTAAACTAAAGAATTTCAAAGCACTGGATATGTAGGAAAATATAATCTCCTGATTCTGTAAATAATATTCAAATTATAGGACAAACCTCATATCAATTAACATTACAGTTAAAAGTATGTACTATGCTAAAAATACATAATCTCTAGCTTCATACCTTGTTTTCCTAGACATTTGTCAAACTTTTTAGTACATCAATAAAAACCATGAAAATTCCCTGGCCTCAGTAGTGACAGTTTTGCACGTATGTTGGCCTATTTGACTGAATGAAGTAGTGGTGATTTATATATTATTTTACTTAGCCCAGAAATAATTTTACTTCCCCAAAACAAATGTTGAGTTTACATATACAAACATAAAAGAAAAATCACTGGAAAAGTTATCTTGTTCTTTTTATGTCTATTTCACACATATGACAAATACTTGTACATGAGTTAGTAAGAAAGGAAGACCCTCAATGACTTTTTTTCTTCACTTTTTTATGTGTATGAGTATTTTGCCTGTGTGTGTCTGTGTGTGCACCATGTGTATTCATGCCTGTGGAGGCCAGAAGACAGAAGATGATGTCAGATACTCTGGAACTGAATGGTAATGAGCTGTTGTGTGGGGGCGGGAAGTCAAATCCAGGTTTTGTAGAAGAGCAGCCAGTGCTGTTAAGCATTGGGCCATCTCTGCAACTCCTCTGATCAACTTTGTATGAATTCTCTTTTATATATGTGCTTTCTTCTTCAACATGAGGCATCGTCTTCTGTTCCTTTTATCTTTTTTATCTTTAGTAGTTTTTGTTATCATTTTTCAATAATTTTATTTCTGAGAGCTTTATACATGAGTGCTGTGTCTGTCATCTTTTTTTACGCTCTAATGCCTTCCTGCTTATTCCCTCCCAAAATCATTCTTTTCTTTAATTATTATTGTCTGAATGTGTGTTTGTGTGTCTGTGGTATGGTGTATCCACATGCATATACACAACCTAATGAGCCAATTTAGTATTGCGTATGTGATGCATCCTAGGCTGACCACTTGGAATTGCACCACCTGTACAAGTGATCATTCCTGGAAACAACTGATTTTTCCTCTCCCAGGAGCCTTGACCACCTCTATATCTCTTCATCTAGAGTAGGCCATATGGATTCTTCCTGGACACATCTAAATGACCATTTGTAGTGTAATTATGCTAGTCTTATACAGGTAACCATGAAGTTGAGATGCCATAAATGTGTTTTTGCAGTAATGTCTAGCAGACCCTGTCTAGCAGCAGACATCCTGGACACATGACTTTTGGGAGATTTGCAGCTCCTCTTCAGTGATGTTTCCTGAACCTTAAAAGCAGGAGTTGCATCAAAGAGGGTTGGGCACTCCAAGTAAATTACTCTTGCATTTTGATTAGTTGTGGATATCTGTAATCATCTTTAACTGTTACAAAAAAAAATAATCTTCTCTGGTGAGGAGTGCTGCATGTAACTTTGTATGTAAGAATAAGTATTTAGATTATATTCGGAGATTATATTCATTAGGAAAATTGCAGGAGTAGATTCTACTTAAGGGTCTGTGACCTTCACAACCTCCCAATAGATCATCACAATAATTGGTAAATTTTAGTTAACAAATGTGTGTGTTACTTTCTACTCTTTCATGCACAACTATAGCTGATTTTACCTTTGATTAAGGATTTGCAACATGACAATATGCTTTTGCTTAAAGGATAAATGACCAAATAAAATCATGAAGCCATCTGTGTCTTGTAGAAGAGCTTTTAATTGGGCTTAATAATAAAACCTTGGAGTTAGCTCTCATGGGTGAAAACTGAAGGGTCAGAGAAACAGAGTGGCCAGCCATTAGAGAGTACTTACCCCTACCAATGCTCAGACCAATGGGGAAGTCCTATCTATACAAAACCTCTGACTGCATGCTCAGACTAAATCCTCATACTGTATCTGAGCTCCTGTCTCCTCCTGCTTGTATTCCTCTCTCTGCCTACCCATAGTTCTCCTGTCTCTGCCTTCCTAGTGCTGGGATCAAAGGCATGTGATTTGTATGAACTCTGTTTTTTTTTTTTTTTTTTTTTTTTTTTTTTAGACAGATTCAATCTTTTGTAGCCCAGGGTGGCCTTGAATTCACAAAGATCAGTGAGCCTTTGTCTCCCGAATGCTGGGATTAAAGGTCTGTGCCACCACTGCCTGTCCTCTATGGCTATCTAGTAACTTAGCTTTGTACTCTGATCTTCAGACAAGCTTTATTTCTTAGATTACAAACAAACTATCACTACAATGCCCACACTATAACTGTTCATTTGGACCACTGTACAAGCATTCCTCCAAGAATATCCAGACAGCATCCAAATTTTTCCATGTCCTGTGTTCGTTCTCATGTGTGCAGCAGTGAAGAAGCCCCAGGGATTCTATATATGGTGGGTGAGAAGAAAGTGAGTGGTTAGCATAATCAGTTCAGTATTTTGTGTAATCAAAGGTTTCTGTAAGGGACAGAGAATGAAGACAAATCTTCCTGAAATAAGTGGCATGTATTCTCATGGAACTTCCATAATCTAAATTCTGTATTGGTCTTAGAGGAACGAATATTTTGTGGAATATGAATATCAATAATAAAATCCACTCATAGTTAAAAATACATCTTTACACATACTGTGTTGTGTGAGAGAGACAGAGTCCTAGAAAAAAAAAGAGAGCAAAAGATATAAAAGAACACAAACCATGTCAATTGCTTTCATTTTTTAATAACAATCTAAACAACCCAGTGTAGACTTTGACTGGCTCCAGGACAGTTAGTGACATTTGCAATAGTGGCTAATAATTGATGGAGGAAGGTCATTGGTTAAATTAAAAGAAACTGCTTGGCGCTCATTGGTTAGAGATAGGTGGGAGGAGTAAACAGAACAGAAAGCTGGGAGGAAGAGGAAGTGAGCTCAGACTCCACAGCTCTCCTCTCGGGAGCAGATGCCTGAGAGAGACGCCATGCCCCGTTCCCAGGCAGACACACGCCATGAAGCTCCGACCCAGGATGGACATAGTCTAGAATCTTCCCGGTAAGACCGGTGCCCACAGATTATTAGAGATGGGTTGATCGGGATATCAGAATTAGCCAGTAAGGGCTAGAGCTAAAGGGCCAAGCAGTGTTTAAATGAATACAGTTTGTGTGTTGTTATTTCGGGCATAAGCCGAGCAGGCGGCTGGGGTGCTGGGGACATAGCCCCGCCGCCCCTATTACTACAATAATAAACTGAGAAAAATGAAGTGTCAGCTATATTCACAAGGACAGCAAAATGACTAGCCAATTTAATTCCCTGGTCATTTAAAGAAAACTGTAAATTTCGTGGACTGAAGTAAAAATGAAAACACAGTTAGGCTACATGGCTAATAGGTTGACATCAGTCAAGGAGGTAGTCTTCAAAAGAAAAGGCATCAGATATTCTGGGACAGCAGCTGCACAGTCTTCTATGACAGCAGCTGCATAGATTTCTGGGAGGGCAGCTGCACAGTCTTCTGGGATGGCAGCTGCATAGATAACTGGGACAGAAACTGCATAGCCTTCTGGGACAGCAACTGTGCAACTTCTGGAACAGTAGCCTCATAACCACTTCCTTTATCTGATTACTTGAGTGTTATTTTTTTCAGTACAGTGAGGAATAGAGCAAAATTATGTGTTCACCCATGTTTTACATTTTTGTTCCTGTTAAAATTATGTAAATTATATTGTGAAAAATATGAAACTGCACAGCATCTAAAGCCAGTTCTCGCCTGGTCTGGCACCTGCCACATGAGTGATTTTATCAGATAATGGATTCTCCATGGAAGAACCTGATGTTCTCCATTGTGACTAGTGCCTGGGTCACGTGTTCGTTTCTTGTTCAGGGTCTGTGAAGCAGAATGAAGAGATATAGGCTTATATTGAATGGCAAAGGAGGACCATGAGAAAGAAGAATGGAGAGGGATGAAGTCCAGAGATATAAAGGGGTGTTAGTTCAATTGAATGCAGGAGTTACCCATTCCTCTCAACTGCCAAACCTTTTAACCCACATGGGCCCTGTTTTTTATTTAACACATTTTCTACCTTAGATTCTCATGGTACCTCGTGTTGAGACTTCCAGAGTCTGATATTCTGTTTGGATAATTGACTTTTGTTTCATATGTTTGTATTTGAGTCAGACTTAAAGTCTCTCCCCATGCTTTCTCTCTCAAACACACATATACACAGACATCACAGAGAGAGAGAGAGAGAGAGAGAGAGAGAGAGAGAGAGAGAGAGAGAAAGCATTGACACTAATGTTTCCTTTGCACCCATAACCTGATGTAATTGAAGTGGAAGCTAACAGTTTGAAAGATATAATACGGTACAGAACTAGATATACACAGTTACATAGCGATTTGAACTTCATTTCTCTTTTTGTTCTGAAGTCTTCAGGTCTGACTGTTTGAAGTAATGGACCACTTTTTACTCAGTAAGTCAGTATACCCAAGACACTGGTGGTTTAGAAAAAGCAGGTCATATGGGTCGATGAGTTTTTAAAAGATTTATTTTTATTAACCAATTAAAGATGGTGTTTATATGTATGTCTGTTTGGGGTTTGTGCATCTGTGTGAGCAACTGCCACAGAGCCAAAGTGAACGTTAGCTTCTCTAAGAAGTCCTTACTGGTGGAACTGTTCCATGTGAGTCCTGCAGAGAGGGCTACTAACCACTGAACCATCTTCCTAGCTCAAGAATGATATTATCATAGTGAAATTGTTTATTTGCTGCATTCCAACTAATGAGTCAAGACAGGGTGAAACAGTCTTGTCTACGCAAAGTCTCATATTATATGCATGTGGCATCTGTCACAGGTGGAATTACTAATAAAAGGGATCCATTTCCCTTTCTCTTTAGATTACAACATATACACAAAGTAAAGGCAGTTAACCATCAGCTGTACTGAGGCTGATGACAGTGGTTATTGAGGACACAGAAGCAGATTCCACAAAGCAGTACTCAGCGCTGTGGCACATATTTTCTCACTTAATGCCCATTGTATCTGGGCATATAACACACTGAATTTTGTATCACTCATAAGGTATTCTTATAGTTCATAAATGTGCTTTAAAATACAAGTAAATGAACTGGTACACACATTTAGTTTTATTCAAAAATCTCTTAATATATAAGAAAATAAAATTCTAGGTTTTTAATAAAACAGATTTTTAAAACATAGTTTGTAGCCGGGCGGTGGTGGCGCATGCCTTTAATCCCAGCACTCAGGAGGCAGAGACAGTCGGATCTCTGGGAGTTCGAGGCCAGCCTGGTCTACAAGAGCTAGTTCCGGGACAGGCACCAAAGCTACATAGAAACCCTGTCTCAAAAAACCAAAAAAAAAAAAAAATAGTTTGTGAGTATAATTTAAAATTAGTGTCCTGCAAAATCCTGCTTTTATTATCTGAGGAATGAACTGTTTGTCATATTTCCATTAAGCTGAAAGTGAAAAATTAATGAACCAATTACTTGGATATTTCAAAACTAATTCAAATTTATTAGTCATGCAGCCCAAAAACCATCAAAGACTTAGGAATGCTCAGTTTGAGTTTAAGGTTCACTCGTATTTAACTTTTGAATCCATTGTTTCATGAGCATCTCGGAGGAAAATAGAAGTTAAGTATTGACTTTTTATTAGCTGATAAATGTGTTTAAATCTGATTTATTTATTGAAATGCTTTAATCTACCAATGATTACTTTAGAACAGGAAATATCAGGGAGTTAATGGGAGCGAATGAGCTTTGGAAATATATTTAGTGTGTCTGCTGGGGAGGTGATAGCTTATTAGTAATAAAGCAGGATCAAAGTAACAGTGGAGACATACAAGCTTTTCTTTCTTTGTGCCCCTGCTCCATTCATAGGGACTCTGAGAATTAGCAATACAGAATATTTTTAAAACAGTTGTTGATTCATTTGTGTTTCTCAAAGAGCTATTTCAAAACTTCCCAACTAGCCACCCTGGTGTTGTCTGTGTTTGGCGGCATGAATTATTTTTGCCAAGGTACAGGATGGAGCAGAAGAGGACTGGTCAGTATTGACTAAAGCAACTTCCTGAAATCTGCATATCACTGTCACATTGACTCAAGAGGCTACATAGTTTCTAACATCATGTCTGTGAACCGTGCATGTCCTGGCTTATGAGCATATGACCTATGCAGTCTCAGTATCCTTTCTGAAATGTCTCACACTTGATTTATACTATGCTATTGCCTTATCAAATCTCTCCTGCTTTTCCAACTAGCAACTCTACATTGTCTCTTTGCTCCAGGCTCTGCAAATTAGACAACTTGTCATGGTCTTTGACATGAAACAGTCAAGGAGCAATGAAGTATACTGTGGCAAAATTCACTGTTACACATGGACATAAAGGAACAGAGAACCAAGACTAGCTTTGTGCTTCTCCAGAAAATCTGATCTCAGTTTAAATCTTTATTACTATTTTCTTGAAACCACAGCTTCTATGACAGCCATTGCCTTAAACAAAATATTATTTTTCTTTGTCTTGTGGTTTTCTGAAGATGGACGCTCTAAAGTAATCCAACACTAGTTTAGAGCTGTGTATAATAACATGTTCTTTATTTAGGGGTTGACTCACAGATCATAGTCCTACATGAACAGGAAACAGAAACCGAATCTAGCAGTCCAGAGAGAACATGCAAGCTTTATGTCTGCATTTATAAGAGACCACACCAAGTGGGCTGCTGTCTTAAAGGCTATTGGCTGAAGAAGTTCACACAGCAGTTTCCACATGATAAATTTAAAGAGTGACTCACAAACATTTACTCATGTATAATCTGCCTCCTGGAACCTGGTTACCAAGATCATGGAGATCTTCACCCTTTGCAGACAGATCAAATTTGACTCCAAGTAAACCTCCAGAAATTATTTTCTTAATAAAAGTTCTGTATATAGTACCACATTCTAAAATTTAGCTGTCAGGCTTCACAGTGGATTTCCTTTTCAGTGTCAGTAACAGAGCTTTCCTAAGTGTTTGGTTTTTACTTGAGCATATTTGCTTTGTTGTCCCCTCCACTATTCTCTGAATATGGTGTGCATGGTTGTTATATTTTATCTTATCAGTTTTGTTTGACTTGCATTTTATTAAAATTATAGATAAATGTAGTTCATTACTTAACCAAATAATTCCAAGAGAATTTACTTCCTAAAATTATCTGTTCCACCCATTCTTATGTCTCCTTCTCTTGATTTCTCTCAAGTGCACAATTAATTGGCTTCAGCATGGTTTCTTGCAACCCATGTTTATAGTTTTATTCTTATTCCTCCACACGTGTTTGAGATACATAACTTATTAGTCAACGTGTGTGTGCATGTATAGGTACATGTGTATGTGAGGTGAGCTTGTACATGTGCATGTATGTATGGAAGCTCAATGACAACCTTGAATGTTGCTTCTTAGGCAATTGCCTTGTTTTTAAGAGATGGGGTCTCTCATGGGAGGCCTGGAACTTGTAAACTATACTAAGCTGCCTAGAGGAATTCTTCTGAATCTGCAGTGACTCTAACTGTATGCTACAACACCAGCATACCCCACCCCTCTTTTACATGAGGACTTTGGGGAAAACTCGGGTTCTTGAACTTGCAAGGCTAATCATCACTGAATTAACAAAGTCAAGGCTGCAGAAATGGCTGATGGAAGTTAACCAATACTTTCCAAACCATCTTCCCAGAACTATATTTCAGGTTTACTTATTATTTTGATTGACTTGTCATTCTGCATCATCAGGATTTATCTTTCTGTCTCAAGCATACCATTCCATGTTTCTTCATTATCTCCATTCTCTTGAAATACAATTTTATGATTATATTAATTATGAATATACCACTTCTAGTCATACTGTACTATTGCATCTCATTTTTACACATCCTGTTAAAGCTAATCGTTGTCTTCAGATAATACCTACTCTCCTGTATATCTGGGAAATCTTTAAATCCTAACTCTAATATTACTCTATATATTCCCTGGACTCATTAGCTCACATCAGCCATGCATCCCTATAGGAGGAGAGAGCTGCTTGTTGGTTCCCTGCCACTTAGCTCCAAAAATAATCACAAAGAAACTGTATTAATTAAATCACTGCTTGGACCATTAGCTCTAGCTTCTTATTGGATAACTCTTACATATTAATTTAACTCATCTATATTAATCTGTGTATCAACACGTGGCAGTGGCTTACCAGGTAAAGTTCTGTCTGGCTCCAGCAGGGCTACATGGCTTTTCTCTGACTCCACCCTTCTTTCTCCCTGTATATAGGTTAGTCTTCCCCGCCCAGCTCTGTTCTACACTATCACTGGCTCAAGACAGTTTCTTTATTAACCAATCATATTCACAGCATACAGAGGAGAATCCCACATCACCTCTGCATTTATTTCCACAACCTCTTGAACTCTGCCCACAGCTTTCCTCTTCTCTGAAGATGCCTTTGCCTGAGAGTTCATTCTCATGAATTGGATAAAATAAGTTGAATTTAATTTTGGATGTAGGTAATATTCAATGACCTATAACTTAGGTGTGGCAGTACTTGGACAAGTTGTTTTAATCAGTGGCCTTCTGATTTTCATTAGTTTTAGATTTTCACCAGTCTGCTCATATCTTCTACTAGCAAAAGCTCTATTTCCTGAAGGCATTGGTCAGAGTTGGCCATGTAAATTTTCAGACGTTCCAACAGTATCCTGTTTAAGAATGGCAACTTCTTCATTATCTGAATCCTCCCTCTTCTGTTTCTACTTCCCACTGGCATGATGACGGGCCAGGCATCCACATTGACTGTATGTACAAGAGGCCTTCTTCATACCATGCTTCGTAGGATCCCCCTTTTTCATCCTGTCAAAAGTAGAAGGATCTGCCAGTGCCTGGGCCTTTGGAATTCTGTTCTACGAGCCACATTCTTTCTTAGTTTCCTCATCACAACATCAGGTCCAGTCCCTGGGGTCCACTCACTGTGTTAGCTGCTAATTAACTGTCAGCTGCTACAGTCCAGCCGCCCTCTGCTGGCTTGGTTCCCATGTATTTCTGTGTCTCCATTCTTTTTTTTTTAAATTTATTTTATATGACAATTTCAGTTCCCTCTCCCTTCTGTCCTCTCACTCTCTCCATCTTCTCTCCACCCCACCCACATCCACTCCTTAGAGAAGGTGAGGTCTCCCATGAGGGGTTAACCAAGTCTTTCACATCACTTGAGCCAGCACCAAGGCTCACGCTTCCCCCACCCTGTATCAAGGCTGAACAAGGTATCCCTCCATAGGGAATAGGCTCCAAAGGGTTGTTGATTCATGCAGTAGGGATAAATATGGTTTCCACTGCTAGTGGCTTCACAAATTTTAAGTTCAATCTTTGTTGGTGCCCAAGCTTGTCAATCTGGGGTCAATGAGCTTCCACTAGCTCGAGTCAGCTCTTTCTGTGGGTATCCCCATTGTGGTCTTGGCCCCTTTGCTCATGGACTCTCTCCTCTCTCCCTCTCTATGACTGGATTCCAGAAATTCAGCCTAGTGCTTAGCTGTGAATCTCTGCATCTGTTTCTGTCAGTTATTGGATGAAGGCCATATGATGACAATTAAGGTATCATCAATCTGATTCCAATGAAAGGGCAGTTTGGGTACGCTTTCCACTATTGCTTTGTTCCATTCTTTTCTTGTTACCTTGGTGAGTCATTGCAATAGAACCGGTGGTAAGTATATGTATATGTTGTTGAAGAAGGTATATAATATTATTCAGATTACATAATTTTATAGTATTTCAAAACACTTTAACAAACAGAATATAATTGAGTAGTAAATAAAAGAACAAATATATATTTTACTATTCAAAATTTACATACTTGATTACAAAGAACTTGTCTATGATTGTTTTCAATTTCTGTTTGCTAAGGATTTGGGTTTTTTTTTTCCTCTTTTGAATACAGATGGAAGCTTTAGACAGAGCCGACCAAACCTCCCCTCCCTGTTAGTGCAGCCCATCTCAGCGTCCTTTGCTAAAACACTGATCGCTTTGCCGAAACTGAGAATGGATAATGATACCTGCAGCCCTCTGGAGCTTCCATATAACGGTAAGGTAATCTGTGCTTCTTTACATATGCTGAATACTTTAAGAACATTGATCACTTTTTATATCTCTTAAATTGTAAGGTCAATGATTTTTCATTTCAAAACTGCAGACTTTTGGTAGGAGAGGCATCTGTACCATTCTGTGCTTCAGTAGGTATGAGTTTGAAAGGTATTTATAATTAAAATCTAAGAAATTCATGAAGCTGGAATATTTTTGCAAGAAGAAAAAGGGAAGTTTGGGTTATTCCAAAGAAAAGGAGCTTTAGTAATAAAGTATTTGTGCATACATGGAAATCTGCTTAGCACATCTTCAGAGCTTCAGCTCTAGAGGGCTCACTACCTGCCAGGGTTCAGTGGATAGCAGCAGCTATCTGGGGTATGAAATCTTTAGTATAGAACATTAAAACCTAATTCCTGCAATTGACTAAAAAAATCCCTCTGTCTATACACATCATTGCCCAGGAGATGTTTTTTGTTCGTTGGCGAAATTTGTCAGATTTGTTGGACTTTGCAAGATAAAACTGAAGCAGTTATGCTACCTGTGTTGGGATGAAAGTATGGGCTGCATCTTTTTTTCTGCCATCAGCTTCAGCATTTAAGTTCTGAGGAAGAGACAGTCTTCACATGTTGTTAAAACTGCTGTGAACTAAGATTCCAGTCCTTTGGCTTTGTGTGTCCAGATCTGAGGCTCTATCCACTGCCAGTGGTTTACATCTGTTTTTCTCCTAACAACAAAAGCATTAAAATATGCTTTGAAGAAAACATTTCCAAAGTCAAGTTTGCTGGATGCTAGAGACATAGGAACTTTTCAGTGTGTATGTGTACATGCATGCATGTGTGTGTGTGTCTGCATATGGTTGCATTTGCCTCAGCATATTTGTGGATATGAGAAGACAACCTCTGAGAATCAGGTCATTCCTTCTAGAAAATGAGTCCTAGCATCAATCTCATCAGCTTGGTGTCAGGGCTTCCTCCTGCTGAGCCATCTCTGCTGCCCTGAATCTGTTAATTCAGTGAAGAGTAGAGCTTTTTCTGCATTTCAGCAACTATCCACCTTTTAGAGTACTGATATTTCCTGTGATAATGTTGTAATCACCCATCTTAGTTCTGAGTTAATGCCGCAGACTTTCGTCTACTGAAACATAGAAAAGCCACACATTTGTGAGAATCAAAGATGGATATCTACCCTAGCTCTTTTGTAAACAACAAACTGCTGTGTGTTTTAGTGAGCCTCTTATCAAATGATGATGGTGATTGCCTTCTCAGCAGTAAAGCGTCTTCACATGAAATGTTGCTCTCTAGCTAAAACCGAACATGAAGTTACAGACAGCAGGTATGGAGCTGGCAAGGAAAGTAGAAATTGAGAGTTGGAACTTCACATTTCCAGTGTCAAAGAAGCATCATGAAAGATCTGCCAAGGAACTGTGTTATATAAAAATTTTTAGAAAAATTAAAATAGACTTAAACTTAGAAAAGAAGTTGATGTTTGTGAAGTTTTCATTTTTCAGAAAACAGATTTTTTTTTTTTGAGACAAAATTTCACAGTAGCTATTGAACCAGACCTGGAAATCACTCTACAGACCAGGCTGGTTCAAAACTCACAGTGCTCCACCTGCCTCTGCCTCACGAGTACTGGGACGAAAGATGTGCACTACCACCGCCCAGCCAATAAACAGATTCTTACATTTATATTGTTTGGACAGCAAACGAGCATACTGAGAGTTTGTGTGATTTAATTTAAATGTAACTTAAAAGGGGGATAACCACATCAAAGTTCTGCAAAGAGTTATTTATAACTCACCAAAGACAATTAACTTCTGAGTATGTTATATACTCTTAAAATTGCATTAATTGCTCAAGTGATGTGTAAAGATACAACATGAAAATACCAAAAAGGTTCTTTACTTCGAACAAGAGCGATACTTCTAGTTTATAAATTAAAAATAGTGTAAAACCCATTATAGTTGAATTTGTTCTTTCATTGAGCCTTCTAAGCATAGTCTTGAAATACAGTTAGAAAACTTTATTTCATCAAGATTGAGAAATAGGTAAATGTATGTACACATCAAGTAATTATTTATTTTTTTAACTTGTTATTGCAATGGATCAGTATTCTCTAAAATCTAAGGAATGTAGCCAAATTTCTCCATTACAAGTGCTTTATGAACACTTTTACACTTTTTATTACATTTATCAACATTTTACAACAATGTAAGTAGATCTGAGCATTCTCTAAACTCTATAGGTTGGCCTGACTCTCTCAAACCTGTTGGTATATTCCATCTCATAAAGCCTATCTACGTACAGCAAAACCAAGATTCATTTTCTGAACTTTCTTTGAGCAATAACCCATTTCATCACTAGAAGAAAATTTAAAAACAGGTAGCTCTGAACTCTGCTTCATTGCTGGGACCATGGTAGTTTATAGTGGTAGCTAATTGAGCCAGTGGTGAGTAGATTTAGCTGAGTAAGGGAGAAGGGGAGAGATGGAGACAGAGATGGGGGTTAAGTGTAAATGCTAGAGGTGGCAAAGGGATTATTAACCACTTAGTGAAGCAGTCACAGGTAAAGCGAAATTCATTGAGTTGGCCAGAAAGGGAAAACAATATATTTTCTTTGGAATGTAATAAATTTGTGTTTGTTTTTCAGTTATTTATACCAAAAGCTATCTAAGTGATTCAAATAATAAAAGGTGAGGAAAGAAATGAAATGTTAGCACATGAAATAGGTTTAGGATACGTAAGGAAGAGATGAGGGCATTTTGTGGAGACTCTTTAGAGAAGCAAACTATTGGGCCAAAAGAACCACATTTGACTGAATAGAAACAGATTGTACTGATTAAATCATTGGATGCCCTGGATTTGTTGGTTTTGGTCTCTCTTTTGAGAGCCTATCTGCTAATTTAGTATGTTCTCAATCATTTTAATTGATGCTCTAGACAGGACTAGAAATGTTGGTGTCAAATATTAATTCTACTTCATGTTTAAGATTCAGGAATACATTGAAAATACTAAAGTGACAAACTATAGGTTAATATAACTTAAGTGGAAAATATACGTATATCAGGTTTAAAGGAGGAAATTTGATGAACTTGATTCATTTAATATTTAAAGGGAGAATGATTGTTTAATTTTATGCTGTATCAAACTTACCAAGGAAGACAAGTTTTGTGCAAAAGTAAACGGTGTAAAACACAAGTTTATCTGCTTAAATAGAAAGAGGAAAACTAGTAATGTAGCTCTGATTCCCTTATTCTTAATTTGACACATTCTCTGGTGAAAATTAGCTCCATTAGAATAATAAAGCAACACTTAACTCATAATATCATTTAGGCTTTTTTACAAGTTTCAAATTGTTGTAAATAGTTATCTTTTGAATTTGTTATTATCCACTTGAAAGAATTCATTTACATTTCTTTAGAAGATATTTCACTATATATTTAATGTATTAATGTTACAAATGGTGATTATGCAAAAGTTGTCATTAAATAGCTCATTTTAACTATTCAAAACATAGTTATTAACAAGAAATGTTCGTTTACTTGGATCCACAAATGTAATTTTGCTACATCAGAAGCTAATGAAACTGTCTAATAGTATTAGCCTCAAGGATGCCCCCTGAGAGGAAAATCTAGAGGAACCTTTCATTAAAATTTGTTGGCTATCATCTATCCATCCTGTGAGAAAACATGTTCTGAGATACCATATTATTAGATAGCTGATAGATTGACATGGCCTCCAAATAATACTAACAATAAAAGTTATTAAACTTTTTGACCTTACAAAGGAAAAAATATGTAGGTTATTCTTTTTAAGAAGAAAAATTGTGAATGTGTTTTGCATGAGGATTGGTGTGCTAGTCTCTTTTCCAACACTGAAACAGAAATATTTGAGATGAAGGAGTATTGTTTGATTTTGTCTAACAGTGATAGGGGTTAGTTTGTGGTCAGTTTGCCTTGTTATGTGGTCTGTAGTGACAAATCATTGAGGAATCTATCAGAGACAGTGGCTAATTAAAGCAGAATGAGGAGAAACATGGGAAGTGGCTCTTTCTCTTCCTGAGGTGCGTCTCTAGCTATCAACCTTTTTGCCACTGGGTCTACTTCCTGCAAGTTCTATTGTCTTCCTAAAGCATCACAGAGTAGAGACACTCACAGATCATAGGAAACTCTCATCCAGGTCTTAGGTTACGGACATCTAGTCATCAGTGAAAAAGAAAATAGCCCTCAAATCATGGGCATAATTTTAGTTTGTGTACACAACTCTATACAGCAAAACATATGGATAAAATCAATGTGCTTATGTATAAACTCAATATGTCATCCATATGGGTAAAATCAGTGTTCCTATGTACACAATGGTATATGTCATCCATATGGATAAAATCAATGTGCTTGTGTATTCAACTAAATATGTCATCCATATGGGTAAAATCAATGTTCCTATGTACACAATGGTATATGTCATGCATATGGGTAAAATCAATGTTCCTATGTACACAATGGTATATGTCATGCATATGAGTAAAATCAATGTGCTTGTGTACATAACTTTATACAGCATACATACAGGTAAAATCAATATTCTTGTATACACATCTCATGCATATGGGTAATATCAATGTGCTGTGTACACAGCTCTATATGGCATACATTTGAGTAAAATCAATGAGCTAGATCACATTAGTAAAGAAAAATAACCAGCACTAAAGGCTGCATGTTAGCAGTTGCTGCTGTACCCATTAGCAGTGACATCCAGGTCTCTAAATTCCAGCAGCCAATTGCACAGTGCACCTGGGGGTCTGGGCTGGAAGCTAAGGACAGAGGAAGTTGTGGAACTGAAGAGCAGCATTCATGAGTTGCCAGTCTGAAGTCCTGGCATAAAAGGAAAAGGAGTTTCAGAATTCACTTTGAAGGACTGTTCATGAAGGATCTGAAATACAGAACACAGGTGTGAGACCTATTGTCCAAAGTCCACAGACAGTAGACTCAGACCTGTTTCCTGGGGAGTGAAGGTAGGGCTTACCCAGGGTGACAGAACTGTCATTCGCCTTGAACTTCTCAAGTTTCCAGCGTTCTGTTTCATCAGTTAACTCTTAGAAATGATTCAGCATAAATTTTTGTTTGTTAAACACTGAAGGCAATCTGAGATGCACACTTTCAAGTAAAATCATTTTCACCTATACTACCCAATATCTCAGTGTTATTTTGTCATTTTTGTAGCTTTCTTACATTCTTATCTTATTGTTTTTAAACATTTAAACATTTGTCTACTCTTGATAGATTACAGAAGCTCCAACTAATCTTTGGAGTTTACACATGTAATAAAATCCAATGCAATGTATGTCATCTATTTTGATGATCTGTTTTTCACAATGGACAGATGTTGTAATTTACAAAGTTACAACCTATTGGAAATACCTTGCTCTTTCTGTTTTTACATCCTGCTATTTCACAGCATTCTCTGTTATTGTCTTTACACAGCTGTTCAAGTAAATATTGTATAAACATGCTTGCATGTCTAATTTGTGAAGCCCCAGAGCTTCTTATCTGTAAGTCTCGATGCCAACACTGACCATCCCTCACAAGTTATTGAGGCTCCTCTCAGGTTGAAGTGAGAGGAGCCTCACTTATTCCTTCTCTTAGGCTTCAGTGCTTGTATGCTGCTAGACACTAAGATATGAAATCTCTCTGACCAGGATGAATGATTTAACGTTCATTAGAAAACACTGGTTATTCCTTGTTTCTATATTTCAACTCTTTGAGGTTTCCCCTGTAGGACAGAATCTGATATATGCTCTACAGGTATCTGAAATGAATGTGAAACACAGAGTTTACAGGTAGTGTTAACATATTTAATTTGATCTAAATTTCCATTCTATGTTATTCAAATATTCTATATCTTGTTAGTCTTTTAAAAAAATCACCCAGTGTGAATGTTATTTGTCCATCTTGTTGTGTCAACTTTTTATCTTAAATGTTTTGCTTTCACTTCTTGTGTGCTTTTGTTCTGAACACTTGTTACTGATTAGTAGAGCCATTCAAAGAACAAAACAAAGTTCTTTATAGCAACACGTGCCTTCATTGTGTTTAGACTGATAATTACTTACACTAAGATGTTTTTCATTGTTTTATTTATTTTTGCTATTTTGGTAATGTTTTGCTTTTAATTTTTCTAAGTCTTAATCTCTATTTCCATATGTCTCAGTAGGACAAATAGCATGCATTTCAAATGCAGTGTTTTATACAAATTGGAGCATTTGATTCAAAACAATTATTTTAATTTCTGT
Organism: Microtus oregoni; assembly: GCF_018167655.1. Classification (NCBI taxonomy): domain Eukaryota; kingdom Metazoa; phylum Chordata; class Mammalia; order Rodentia; family Cricetidae; genus Microtus; species Microtus oregoni. The sequence continues at coordinate 48,715,689 of NW_024543069.1, forward strand.
GTCTTTGCATTTCTGAGCTTAATTTGGCATTTCTATCTATACCACATTTTTTATTTTTGTGGTTAGGTAACTTATTATTGTATTAGAACTTGAACTCATTATGTTCTTTTGGAGTTACTGTAATAATTTCTGCCTAAGAATCCTTCACTACTTTATTACTTCATGAGAACTGACTGTTTGTCATCTCCTGAGTCCAAACATGCAGCCTCTATAATGCCTGCTTCCTAGAGGAAGAGTCATTATTTTCTTTCATCAAAATGAGCCCTTTATTGAGGGAAAGGAGACCATTTCTTAACTTCATTAATCATCCTTTTGCATAACATACTTGCAGCTCACCAACAAGTAAGAGATTTCATAATCAGTGCACTCAAAACCAGCAAATTAAAATGAGGTGGAGGACACCTGATGACATTAGAATATCAGTCTTTATGATGTCCTGCCTGCAGGATTAAGAACTTGTTCATGCCCTTGTACTTCATAGGGTTGTCCAAAAACAGTGTCTCAGATTCATCAAATTCTCTGAACTTCTAGACAGATCGATTATATAATTTATGTGTGTTCACATTTTAACTTAAATTTTGACCTAATTTTGCCTTAATGTTTGACATTTCTCAATACTTTTAATGAAATTTATTATTGTAAATTATTTTTACTTGGAAAATGTAGTCTAGTATCCCAGGCTACCATATTACCTGCAAAGAAAATCTACTCTCTGTGTGTTCATGTCTTAGCAATAAAAACACAAGTTGGTGTTTATACAAAGATTGATTGACGTAAAATATAAGGTGGCATTAAAAGTAAACAAAATACTTAAAGTGTGCACTACATGACCATTGAGCCAACGGACCATATACAAGATGTAGTACAAAGCTGAACAGAATAGATACATACATCAGTGCTGCTACCACTTAACCTGGGCTAGTAACTACTACTATATCTAAATTCATGAAAAAAATGTGAGGATCGTCACAGGGAATAGCAAGACCCTGAACTGTAAGAGAGAAGCTGTTACTTTTGGTTAAGCAAGGCGTCTTTGCCAGGGAGCAACCAGGCGAGAAGGGCAATAGAAAATTAACCCTCTAATCCTTCACATCCACAGCCTACTGATCAATGTTGAAGCCTTCCATTGGATACACACTACCTGAATCCTGCAATTATGGGTGCAGAATGATGTGGTCCATAGCAGGCATTCTCCTGGAGTACTCGCATGGTCAAGGAGTCAACAGTAGATTTGATAGACAAATGGGACCTGTGTAGATGAGGCAATTTTCCAGAAGATTAGTTTTCTCATTGATCCTATGATTTGTGGCTTGTAGAGGTTTGGTAGAATGATGTGGAAAATTAATCAATTTTATCAAATTTCACTCTTACAGAAAAAGTTTTGCTTCTTTTTCTAATAGTCATATTCATCAAAATATCTCTTTACTCCTGCAAAAGGAAAAATGTATATTTTTCAAATACATACACCTCCATCTGTGTCAATGTGTATGTGAATGTGTGTATGTATACTGGAGATAGGGTGAAAAACATTCCTTTTTAAAAATATATTAGCTGCACTGCCATAGGATAGAGCAGCTTTATTTTAAGGATGTTTGTATAAATAGTTGACATTTTAAAAAGATGTTAAAGGATTACAGAACACCAATTATTGAAAATGTGAGTTTATAACAGCCTTTAGTCCCCATGGAATGGAGAAAAATTGAAAACACACACACTAAAGTGCCATTAGTAGAAGTAATTGTACTTTAAACTCACATACAAAAATTCTCAGGCATAGAGAATAGACAAGATTTCTATTAAAATTAGAAACCCTAGCAAGAACAGTGTCTAGGGAAACAAGAGAAGTTTAATTATTGTGATTGGAACACAAAGCTGGAAGTAATCTTTTTCTCTCAATTTCTGTAGATAGCTTCCAGGTATTTCTGAAATATTTACTAAGGTTGGTTTTACCATGAATAAAAACTTGTTAGTCTTATAAGACAGAGAGTGAGAATCAGTTAATCTTAACATCGGCAGGAATGCAACAGGTTGTTGTCTCTGGAACATAACCTGTAGACATACATACACCTGTAGGAATTATTTCACTCAGCCTGAAGAAATTCAGGAGTAGTGAGAGGCAGTCTTTGTCTCCTGACCCTGATGCCACTCACTGTATGTGAATGCAAAAACTGAGTGAGTCAAACTTTCTCATGTTGAAATCCTTCAAACTGCAGATGTCATATTTTAAAACTGTCCTTTAGCAACATGTAAAACAGAAACCATTTGGTAAAATGAGTTGGAAATGTAGGGACATCCACATGTGTGTATGCACTATATATTTAAATAATAAATTGCTGCTGAGTGCTCTCAAAAATTTCCTCATTTCAAATTTCAAGCTATTTTTATCATTTTCAAATAAAATTAATATTAATGAAAGTTTGAAAGTATATCAAAAATATTTTCTCTTAGTTATTTAAAAGCAAAAAACTACAGAGTAGCTATCCATATCTGAACTCTCCCAGAATAAATAATACAACCATTATAACCACTAGCATCTTTTGCTACACACTCCACTGGCACAATTCAACTGAGTCAATCATTTCAATAAAGTCCCAATTGCAGAAAGCTCAAATCAAGGTCACACATTGTTCAAAGTTGTCTTTTTTCCTGTCTCCAGTTCTTTCCAATTAGTACTTTCAGCATAGGAATTTTGACAATAGTAATGGTGTGCCTTTCCCATTGCATCTTCCAGATGATACATGGTACCATTTTGTTCTACCACTAGACACATTTTAGATAGCTTGCTTACACTGTTTTCTTCATTAAAGTCACCTTTTTCAACTTACCTTTTTCAGATCAAGTCTGAACTGATATATCCATTCTGCCTTCCTTCTTTCTGCTTCTACCAGTTAGTCTTCACTGTTGTTGTGCTCTGATTCAATTTCTGATACCATTGTTGGATTGTGTGACCCAATTATACATTTTCCTAACTAATTCAATAAGCTATAATATACTACTACCTTTTCTGTGGATGGCTTATGAAGTTTATTACAGAAGTTTGCAATCATACACAAGTTCAGAGACACAATTTAAATGAACCCATGGACCAATCACACAGCTTTAGGTAGATTTATTTTAGCTTCTGTTCTGATACATTACCTTTTCCAAAGAAAATTAAGAGATTTCAAAGAATGCTTCAGTAGATGTTCTAAAAGAGAAGACCATAAAAGCTCTATTATTGTGGTAGCAGTCATATTAACAAAATTAGTCTGCACTCTGTGGTACTATCTAGTACTTACTACAGGTTTAATGGTCTTGGTTATTTAACAATTACTGGTTTGTTAAATAAGAATTGAGTTGAAACTGACATGAATTTTCCCTTCCAATTTCACATATTTTCTTCTATAAAATCTGCTGAGTAAATACATTTTTTTTCTTGAAACTACAGTTATCAAACATTGTCCAACAATGCAACCTCAGTCTGGATTCTGTTCTCTCTCAATAATCATTTTCTTTTCTTTGAACATTTTCTTAGTTTCTAGTACTATAGGATTTTCAAAATTATCTTGTGATTCTCCAGCTTTTCTTAAAGACCTTTCTTTTTAAATAAAAGAAGAAAGAAAAAACAAAAACATAATTTCTTTGAGACCAGAGACTGTTGTCTAGAAAGTATGACCTGCAGGTTGACAATGTTTGTGGCTTTAGAAAAAGTCTTCCAAATACCATTCAGAGAATAAGGCTTAGAATAGTTATTTTTACTATATTTCAACCCAGATATATAAAATAAATCAATACACTGATGTATCTGATAATTTGATTTATGTTATCTAATTATCTACCCTATCTGCCAGTCATATATCTCTCTCTACCAGTCATCTAGTCTCCATGTCAGTAAGTCCTTTTTATGACAGATACCTGCTTCTCACGACACTACATATACTAAGCAATACAATCGTGTCATCTTTGTGTACTCAGCTGATGCTGCTCCTCCTGTTTCCAAAGATCTCCTTCTTACCCACTGTAGTCAGACAAGCATGACACTCTCTCTTAGAAATGCTTTTTCCTACATCCAATGTTTTCCTGCCCCTACCCCAAGGAAGCTATTAACATCCTCACTCTACTCAGTGTGCAATTTTAAACCACTGCATGTTATTAGCTCCTACATCCACCTGTATTCTCTATGTGCTTCTTTGACTTTGCCCATTGCATTAATCCCTTGACAATTCTTTTCCTTCTCATTCTGTTATCTCTGCCTCCCCTGCGTCTGGCTCTGTCTCTCCTGCCTGTTCCATCCATCGTCTCTGTGTGTTTCTTTTTCACTCTAGAAATTCCCAGATTTTTTTTCTCTTGTCTAATTTTACAAGAAAATAACCAGTGTTTCCCTTTATTTCTAGAATTGTTTCAATTATTTTCTCCATTTGCCTCCCCCTTATGGGAGGATTTCTTAGTGTTAACTTCAAAGCTTTTTAACCATTCTTTACTCAGAACCATCTAATGCATTACCTAGTCTGTCTTTTTTTGTGCATTCCTTATAATTATTCTACCTTATTTAGCAATTATTTAATGATTTTGATGTGTTCCTCATTGCTAACATGTTCTGATACCTTTCTGTATTTAGTTACAGTGCTTATATTGGCATCATGTATATTCCAATGTGACTACTTTGTCGGGGCCATTAGCCATTTATTGAGTCTTTATTTGGTTGTGCATGTATACCTTATTTCTGAGTACTTGTTACCTTAGATGTACAATTTTACCCCTTTGTGATTTATGGGAAGACACAGCTTATGGTCAAGACTCAGTCTACATCTTCCTGAGTGAATAGGCTAAGAGCCAGTTTCTACTACTATTAACCTACTGTAAAGCACCTTCATTTTTAACCAGTTCAGTATCAAGAGATTTGCTGTTATTAGATGCTGTTCTAGGAAGAGAAAATATCCTTGGGTTTTAATACAATCATCTCTGGGGATATGGCAGAGAAAATAAATAACTGGGAAAGAACATTTGTTGAAATCTCTTTTCAATAGGCTTCGGCCCTGAAGGCATAGGGAGGTCTGGCTAACCTGTACTCTGGACCACTTGGAAATCACTGTTTCCTAGCACCTGCGGTCAGTGTATAGCCACTATGTAGCCACTATGTACATCCGTGTGTCCTGTTTGTGAGCACATGTGCTGTGCTCCTGTTTCTAAATAATCTTTTCACACGTGAACACTCACATACGTGCCATTATCTTCTAAGCTGTTTCCCCATGTAGGCTACCTTTGTTACCTTCTCTAACTTCTACTATAGATGGTGCTGTAGAGAGCTAATCTATTCCTTGCCCAAAATACAAGATATCTATTGTTGCTGCTGTGAGCAGACACTTTGTCTTAATAGTGAATTGTTTACTTGAGTAATGGCAGCAGTGGTAAATGGAACATTAGAATATCAGTTTGTCAAAAACTTCACAGAGATTTGTTACTAAAATTTAAAACATGACCACTATCATGGTACTGTTTGAGTGAAAGAACATAGATTATATATGTGTATTTTCGAATATGGACATGGAATATTACATTAATATGCATCAAGATATACACATAATGAAAACATAAATGAGTAGAAGAAATATATCATTTTGGTATACTACTGTTTCATTATTTAGATCAGTTCTTTGTGCAGGTGTCTTCAGAGAAGTCATTTGTCAGTGGAAAGACTGTAGTAGAAATAAAACAAGGGCTCCCAGTCTTTGTCCTGACTCTAGGCTGACTGAGTGAACTGGCTGGCGTGCTGGTGGCACATCTTCTGCTCTCGCCATCAAGAAAATTAATGAACAACTGCTTCATAGCTGGAGCAATAGCTATGGGGAAGGTCACCAGAGGAAAACAAACCAAAGTCAGCATCAACATATTACCTTAATATTGAGTTGGGTGGTAAAGGAGAAGTTTTAGAAAAAAATTATACAGATTTATTTTATAGGAAATGTACAACATTTTGGAGAATGGAGAGATAATTCATCCAGTAAAGATCTGCCATAAAGGCCTTTATATTATATTACTTATAATTATTAAACAATAATAGAATATATGCAATTATCATATTATCATATCGTCAGTGAGAAAATAACTCAAATTTCAAATTTAACAATGGTAATGTATATAGAAGGCTAAAGCCATATCAATATTAATAGTGTATGCATTGATTTATACTGAATGTTTCTACAAATTTTTATTCTCTATCACCTATAATAAGCTAAAGGTCACTGAACAAATACCAAAGTATGAGTGGTATATAGATTTTATCTGACACCCATCATTATGTTAGATATGGATAACAACACAATAGTGACTATTAAAAATAATTCAAAATAATGTAAATGTATATGTCATATGTATTCAGAAAAAAGGTTTCTTTTAGTATTTTTGCATCTCAAATATCATTTTTATTTGAATGTACTATCTTTAACTGGCTTATAGAAACAACCTTCCTAAATTTCATTTGTAAAAGTGATATTTTTTTACCTCTTTAAGAAAAGGAATATTCACAAATAATCACAAAGATATTTTGAACAGTAAAAAATGTGTAATTTAAGGTTTTAATAGAATGAAATCAAGAAGTATCTTCAAAATACTTAGATTGTATATATAAACATTAACATATTACAACTATATAGAAAATCTTTACCCTTTGTTCATATATAAAGATTTAAAAAATAGTGAGCAAAGCATTTAAATAGGGGAATTATGTTAATAAAAACATTATATTCAGATAAAATTAGAGGAGTCAATCTGTATTAGATATAATAGTAAGAAAGATAAAGAAAATATTTTATATTTGAATCCTATCTTTTGTGCAAGTGATATTATGCATTTTTCATTATCTTACAGAAACTGTAAGAGAAAGAAAAGCCCCTAAAATATGTGGGAGTTTGTATAGTCCACATAACAAAAGTAATCTAGAACAGAGGAGGTATAAAGTTATGAAATATTTGTTTACAGATATATATATATATATATATATATATATATATATATATATATATGTTTTGTGTGTGGAAATATCATTAAGCATGAGGCATGTCTGGACAGTTCAGTTTATTCCAAAAATGCACATATATGTAAAAACTGTGAAGGGAAAGCTTCCAGCTGTCTCTATAGATGACTCAACATCTGCTTATGGGAAAACCTCTTAGCAAAATAAGACTAACAATGAATTTCTTAATTTGATAAAAGGAATTTCTCAGAAACATATGTCAAGAATGTTTTAAAATATAAAATGTTAAAAAATATTCTGCTTAAGTTAATAATAAAAGGTAAAGATCAAAGAAGACAGTTTTGTCTGCTTTCTATGCCTGGGCTCCAGGACAAAATGATAAGTTGCTAGCAGGAAGCAGTGTTAGGTAAATGACTCAATACGGATATCTGTGAATTCAGCCTTGGGAGGCAGCAGTAGGGAGACCACTTGGTCTTGTTTGCCAGCTTCTCTAGCTCGTTGATGAGCTGGAGGTTAGTGAAATTAAAGGGAGGATGGGAAGGTGGCTCAGCAATGAAAGGAGGACTGGAGAGATAGCTCAGTGACCAAACACTTGCCATGTAAGTGTGAGGAATGGAGTTTTTATTCTCAGAAGCCAAGTAAGAGCAGATTGGGTATATCAACCTACTAAAAATACCTGGTTTTTGCATGCATAGAGCAAACTGGCTGGTGAAACAAACCATATAATGGAGCTATACACTCCTTTGAGAAAACTTGACTAAATGAATAAGGTACACAAGGATCAAGAAAGATTCCTGATATCAACATCAGGCCTCCACATTCAGGCACACATAAGTATGTTCACATGCATAGACTGACAGAAGAAAAGATGCAAGCACATACAGACACACACACACATGCACTCATACCTCAGACTCATGCACATGAAAATAAATAAATAGGAGAACAATAGAGAATGATATCATATATCAACCTCTGCTTTGCACATGTGCACACACACAGGTGAGCACATACATGTACACAAACAAACACTCATACATACACACATAAAAGAGTGAAAAGGAGTTGTCTTTATTAAGAACCCAAGTAAATGAGAGGCCATGGGCCCAGTTTGTCATGGTGATGTGTCGACCAGGCAGAATGTCACTACAAAAAGCAAGAATGTTGATTGGAGATGTGAGAGACAGAGAAAAAGAGCAGTTTAGATACTGTGAAGAGAGGCAGAACTGGAGATGTGTCAACAGGGGAGACACAGACTGATGTGACAGACATTTACTGCCACCAGAGTCCATGGTGATGCCAAAGCCAGTGCTGCTCTCAAAGAGCATATCTGGGTCCATGGTCCTACTGCATCTGTGCTGAGGATGATGTCGGTGGCCTATGTTACCACCAAGAACCATGAGCATGCCTGTGGTCTGGACTGCTACCTGAGGCCATGTTAATGTGTAAGAGCCTTGCAGAGCTGGTGCTGCCCTCACTGGCCCTGGGAGTGCTGGTTCCAACCCTCATGGGAGAGTTGGTACCAGAGGCAAGGGCAAGGGAGAACTGGCTCTGCTTTTGGAGGGGGTGGAGGGAGGCTGTCCTAGTGGAGGTCTGGGTTTACCAGCACAGCTACTATCCAGGTCCATAACCAGGGCTTCGAGTTGGCCCATCACAACATCTAACCCATCCATGACTGCTGGAGTGCATGAAGAGACTGGTCTGGCAGAACCATAGTCACAGGATCTTGACTACTTGGGGCAGTAGCAGAATAGCCAAGAAGAGTCTCACTGAGGGTCCAGTGTAGCAGAAGCCAGAGAGAGGCCTTGAACCAGAACCAATGATCATTGCAATAAACATTTGTAAGGAAAGTTGTTTGAGCAAAATAGTATATGCATGACACACTGAATATCCCAAAGCTACTACATTAGAATATGTGATGGAGAAGAGGGAAAGATGGAGGAGTGAAGTCATTTTTTAGATTTATTTCTTTGAAGGGGGTAAATGCTATAATGGCAGAGAACAGACACAGGACTTGGAAATGAGTTAGATTAGAGTGCATATTGTGAAATTCATAAAGAACCAATTAAATTTGTGGATGAAAAGAACCCTACGGATAAATTAACTGTGACATTTTGAAGATTAGCATAAAAATTTATTATAAATCAAAAGTATAAAAGTAAATGACATTCTTGTATGCAATATAAATTATTAGAAAAATAGATATAAAATAATAATATAAATTCAATAATAATTGTATAAAACTGTTGAGGAGAAAATATAAAACTTTGTTGATAGACATAGGCAAGTGAAATCAGCTAGGAAGTGTACCATGTTTCTGTATTAAAGAGTGGGTATCATTCCCTCAGACAGGACTAGGGCTACTATGCAATCTTAATGGAAAAACAAAAATAGAAAATCTTGAAGCTTAAAACTTTAGTATTAAAGTTCATATGACACTAAAACACAACTGTAAGGCCATAAATAAATGCACATGTATTAAAAATCTGTAGAATAACAGCTGTAATAAGACAAACTATACCATAAATTAAATAATGACAATTTGTTTTCCACAGTCTCAGACCAGGATCAAAGATATCAACCTGAAAAAAAAAAATCCAATTTCATTGTTTCAAGTGTTTGAAGACTATGTGAATTACCTATAATTAGAATTACCCTTATTTTTTATTGGTAGTGGCACATAAGAGTCATGTTACATGCATGAAGGCCATAGGATAGCCTCTTGAACTCATTTCTCTCCTTAAACCATATGAGTCCCAGGTATGGAACTGAGAACATCAGTTTAGGAAGAAACTGCTTTGCCTGCTGGGCCAGTTTGCTAGCCCCAAGGAAATGCTTTCTAAGCTAAACCAAGCAAAACAACAATCCCCAAATCAGTAACTCCTGTCCCTAGGGATTTAATGTCCTCTTTTGATGACACACAAATGGAACACAGAAACACATGTAAGCAAAACATTAATGCAAATAAATTTTTTTAAAAAGTAGAGAAATTAGTAGGGCTTATTATATAACCTATGAAAATAGATGGCATCATATGAAAATAGGCTTTAGTATTAAATAGGAATAATACTCCATATTTTTATTGGATTATGTGTACATTTTGTGACAAATTTCTTTAGTTCTGTGTACATTTTGGAGATCAGACCTCTGTCTGCTGTGGGGTTAGTGAAGATCTTTTCCCCTTCTGTAGGCTATTGTTTTGTCTTGTTGACCATGTCCTTTGCTCTACAGAAGCTTTTCAGTTTCAAGAGGCCCCATTTATTAATTGTTTTTCTCAGTATTTGTCCTGCTGGGGTTATAGGGAAGTGTTCTAAATTTTGACCTTTTTTTATGAGGGAGGGTTGTGGTTTTTTGAGACTGGGTTTCCCTGTAGCTTTGGTGTATGTCCTGGAACTAGCTCTTATAGACAAAACTAGCCTCAAACTCACATAATCCAATAAAAAAAAAATGGAGTACAGACCCAAACAGAGAACTCTCAACAGAAGAATCTAAAATAGCTGAGACACTTACAGAAATCTTTAACATCCTTAGTCATCAAAGAAATGAAAATCAAAACAATTCTGAGATTCTGTCTTATACCTGTAAGAATGGCCAAGATCAAAAACAGTGATGACAACTTATGCTGGAGAGGTTGTGGGGAAAAGCGAAAACTTCTGCATTGCTGGTGAGAAATCAAGCTGGTACAACCCCTTTGGATGGCAGTGTGATGATTTCTCAGAAAATTAGGAAAAAACCTTCCTCCAGACCCAGTCATACCACTTTTGGGTATATATCCAAAGGGATGCTTAATTGTGCCACAAGGACATGTGCTCAACTATATTCATAGCAGCTTTGTTTGTCATAGCCAGAATCTGGAAACAACCTAAATGCCCCTAGACCAAAGAATGGATAAGGAAAATGTGGTACATTTACACAATGGAGTACTATATAGAAGAAAAAAAAATAATGACATCTTGAATTTTGCAGGAAAATGGATGGAGCTAGAAAACATTATTTTGAGTGAGATAACCCAGATACAGAAAGACAGTTATCACATGTACTCAATTACAGGTGGTTTTTAAACATAAAGCAAAGAAAACTAGCCTACAAACCACAATCCCAGAGAATTTAGACCACAATGAGGACACTAAGAGAGACTTACATAGATCTAATCTGCATGGGAATTAGAAATATAAAAGATCTCCTTAGTAATTTGGGAGAATGGAGACCCTGGGGGAGGGTTGAAGTGGGGACTGGAGAGGCAGAGATGGGAGCAGAGGAAAATGTAGAGCTCAATAAAAGTCAATAAAAATTGAAAAATAGAAATAATCCTTGTAAACTATTTTATGTAAATTTTTCAATGATGATATGATAGTCAATCACACAGAGAAAGGGTGTTTGTCTTAACCTCTTTTTCTAACATTAATAAATATCATTAGATTATAATAAAGAATATTAACATTCACAGAAATAATTGTATATGCCTTTTTTCCCCTTTCTTTTTTTACAAACTGTAACATTCTCAATCCCCCAGCAGCTTTCTGTGTATTCTTATGCTGGACCCAGTGCTGGAACAAATGTGAGATTTAGGGTGTCACTTCACAGCTTTCAGAGCAGGAAGCTAGCAGTTGTGTCATGGTGACCATAGCAGGACAAATCCCTAAAATAGAGTCAGCATAAAAATAATCTTATTTGGCAACTAAAGTGTAACTTTAGCTATTTGAAAAAAAGTAAATCATGTGGAGTCATATTTACTACATAAAAAATTCTAATGTTTTTAGGGAAACACAACAATATCAATAAGTTCTTTGAATTTCTTTTCTTTAAACAGAAAAAAGAACTGTCAGTTTGCAAGTGCAGACAGTCATGGAATTTAAACCAGTGACTAATGTTGTTGGGTGTCTAAGAGGCTGGACGTCACCAGGTAAGTTGGCTTAAGTAGTTATAATCTAGTTCCTAATTCATATAAAATGACCAAAGTGTTCTATTTTCAAAGATAATTTTAAAATGGAGTTCAGTATCCTATTTTATGTGTAACTGGAGGTTAAGGTGACTAAAATAAGATTGACATAAAAGTTTTCCTTTCTTTCCTACAGCATCATCAGAAACCAGCATTAGTAGGCAGGGTATAAGAGAGTGTAACATACAAGAGAGTGTAAAGGCCAGGAAAGGAGACAAGAGGGAAGTTTATATTTGTTAAACTGAAATAGAAATCGAAACACAATACTTTTCTTATTTTCTAACTATGATACTATGGAAAATTTCAGTTCAATGACAAAATACTTTAAAAAATTATCATAGCTTTTAATGATGCAGTTGTTGAAAGAAAATCAAATTTGGGTCTCAAAACAGAAGCTTCTAGTGCTATTCTCCGCTGCAACCTTAATATATCCTCCACTCATCATTCCTCTCAGTGTCTTTGTTCTTTTGCGTGTGAAAGGTCGTCCACTCATAGTTTCTCCCAATGGCTACGTGGTTTTGGGTTTGAAAGGTCTTTTTATGGAAATGATTATCTCATTAGGTATTAAATAACTTACACCTTCTTTTGAACTGTTGATGTAATGGTCAGTCTAAAAATTAAAACTAACAGTATTGGGTACAGGTCCAGTTAGCTGACTAATGCCAGCACACTCTAGTTCATCACATGGCTGGATCCCAGTTCACCGAATGACAGCAAAGCATGTGCAGTTTACTACTATTTTCATTTTGTTAAATGTTTATTTATTATACACATGTGTGAGAGAGAAGATGGGCACGGTATTGCCATCGTGGGCATCTGAGTGTCCGAGGACAGCTTTCAGCAATTCCTCCTCTCCTTCCATCACAGACTCCAGGGACTGACCTCAGATCACTGGGCATTTGGGCTAAGTTCTTTAACTCATCCAGCCAATCTGCCATCCCCAGAGCAGCAGTAAGGTTTACTGCACTCATATCACTTCTGTGGATTTGACTTGGACACCTACTGATCATTCCTTGGAGAAATATTCTTCTTTATAACACTAAACCTAATTGCTGAACCAGAGAATTTTGAAATCAAGTTTATTTTTCCCTATTCCTTGACATCCAACTCTTAAAATTTTCATGCAGTGTATTTATTTTCCATGGGTCCTTTATTGTACAACCTGTCATTACAGTATCCTTAGACAGAGCCACAAATAAATTTAGAAATCCATCTGACTGCATCTCCCCTATTTCAGTGGCTTTTATTATAACCGAGTCCAACAGAAGTATGAGAATATTTATTATTTTCCACTTGTAACTCCTCACAAGAAAACACAGTTGTGCAAAAAGTGTACCAGATCCGTGGTAATAAAATTTTAATCTACCAAAAGAAGTTTTGCATGCATAAATTTTCAAATATTTCTTATTATGAATTTATTTTTTATTTTAAAACTTATTTATTTTATACACCAACCACAGTTCCCCCTCCTTCCCTTCTTCCACTCCCCTGTACCTTGCTCCCACCCCACCCCCATCCACTTCTCAGATAGGGCAAGGCCTCCCAAGGGGAGTCAACAAAGTCTGGCATATCAAGTTGAGGAAAAACTTCCATGTGAATAGAATAAAAATATTGTTTATTCACAAGGATTTCTTATTTATGGATGCTATAATTCAGATTAATTGATTGATTGTTAATTTATTTAGGATACAGTTCATCTCAAGGAGGACTTTAAGACGTTTCTGAGAGATAAGGGAAAAATGTCCAAGAGTTTAATATTTGAATATATGCTGATGTAATGTTGCATGTAGTGTTATATCACTTTAGGTATAACTTAATACAGAGGTGAAAGCTTTAAATTCATTGCTGGTTTAAATTCAGAATTGAAAGCTAAATGATTCTATACCATTATAAATCTTTGAACAATCCTTGTCCTCGTGTAGTCCAGAGTGATCCATTTCATTCATTTAGATGTAGGACCTACTTTATGTCAGATATTGTTCAAAGTAACGCATAAATAATAAATTACTTTAAATGATAGAATGATGTATTGTTAGGTATTATTTTTTAACACAGAGAGGTTAAATTTTAAAAGGCACAGATAGTTTAAATAAACATCCAATGGTCATACAACCAGTGGTTTGGCGAATATGAACCAAAACCCAGATTTTATCAAAGATGGCCTATATTTTAGAAATCACGTTGATATCTCTTGTGTCCATAATTAGGGGATGGTACCACTAGCAAGATACTAAAGTGAGAGGAAAACTTGTAGGTATAATGTCTCTTTTTCACCATGTGGGTCCAGAATCAAACTGATGTCACAGTGCCTATACCCATTGTGCCTTCTTGCTGACACCTGCCTGTATAGTTACAAGGAAAAATCACCTAATCAAACAATAATGAGAGTGCTCTTTCATAAATACATAGGGTTACTTGATCAAATTAGGTGAACTCTCTTCATTTTGTGGATAACATACATTGACCAAAATAAAACAAAGTAAAACAAAGAACAACCAAAAAAAAAAAAGGAAAAACCAAGAGGACTCTCAGGAGCTATATTTTGATCCTCCTTTAACTATGTGTATTGTCAGTGAACCACACTAGAAGGACTATATCCATGAGCCGTGGAAAGTTTTCTACAGGAACATATAAGGAATTGTTTGTGACCACAAGAAATAAAACATGTGGAAAGTTAAATTATCAATGGTCCTGGCTTGATGGTGTTCTATTTTTTTTTCAGAGAATGGAGAAGGGTTAGATGGATAAAATAAAACTATAAGTATATCCCTATATACCTATTCTTTTTACAGTCTATACATGACTAGCAAATTTTTAATATATATGGCTCCTAAGATACTTTTTTTCAGATGTGTTAATAACTCATTATTATTCACTAAGCACACACACATTGTTGTGTACTTCCCACCATGATGCCAAAATGTTAGATAAGAGTTTCATTGTGAAAAAAAAAAGAGTTTCATTGTGGTATATTGTAAACTTAATTAACTAATATTCATGTTGCAAAGAACAGTAATATGGACCTAAACTTTGGATTCATAACCGACTTTAGCTGCTGTTTCTGCATTGATATCCCACACATAGGAATCAAGAAAAATGGTGGAAAATGTTAATGTGGTATTAATTATCAGAACAATTTGGCTCAATTGGTTCTTACTTGTACAATAGACTTATGTAAATGTCATTAAACTTATTGTTGAGGTTTACATTATGTTTTAATAATTCCTGTTTCATTCTATTTCCAGACCGGTATGTTATAGTTGGCAGTAACCACCATGCTGGATATGGTTACAATGGACAGGAATGGGCCAGCAGTACGGCAGTCATCACAGCATTTATACAAGCCTTGATGTTAAGAGTGAATAAAGGATGGAGACCAGAGCGTACCATTGTTTTCTGCTCATGGGGAGGAACGACTTGGGGCAACATTGGCTCCTATGAATGGGGAGAGGTAAAATAAATTAATTAATTATAACCTTTTATTTTATTTCCATTTCTTCTATTCTTTTATTTTCCAGATATTTCAGTCTAATATTATTGAAAACAAATAAATATCGAACTTCTCATAAAGGCTTCCTATCTGTTAATTTCTAAGAGGAAATTTGAGTTATTCCTTTGTGGATTCTGTAAGATTTAAAACTAATCTTAATCCATTGCCTTCTTCCTCTCACACCCACATACCTGTGATATCACTTGCAGTAATGTTTGCTTGATCATTCTACTTAGGGGAACACACACACATGAAATAAAAAATAGTCTTAAAGAAAGTAAAAGAAAGACCCCATGTACTTTTACAAAGGGAAATAATCTTAAAGCTAAGAAAACGTTTACTGGCATAAGTAAGCTCAGCAAGACATGCAGAACCCTCTGATGAGATTCTTTTCAAAAAGTGTATTTCTAATGAAGACACTCCAATGTTTGAACCTTTCTCAATTCCAGCAGGAAAAAACAGTAGCTTCTGAAACAAAATTTTAAAGTTTATTTCATAACTTCAAGACCAGTAAAACAATTTAAAAGTACCTTTTTGCATGTTTATAGATTTGTACTTCTTAAAATAATTATAAACAATGAAATTGTGATTCAATTTTCTAATAAATATTAAGAAAACATCTTAAAGAATGTTTTAAAGTACTCTCCATTGTGTCTACAACTTTCACAATTAATTTGTATTAATATTTATTCAACAAGTATGTACAAATCATATCCATAAAATACATTTTTTACATTACTTCCTAGATTATGTATTTTAAACCCAAATTCATAGAGAACTGTACTGCAAAAATTCCTTGGAATTATTTGAATGTCAGTCAACACAGTCTTAAAATTAAATAAATATGAATTTGCATATATTGGGCCATTTTTTCAAACTACATGAATATTTTGTGCTTCATAAAATATAAGTTTATTTTATATACATTGTGACGTCATTGTTCCTTTTGACAACTCTGTAACTTCTCAACACAGACTAAATAAAAAATCTGCTATGGCACATAAGTCCCAAAGAATACAAAACATGCTTGTATACACACAAACAACAAAAATAGACTCAGCAGGTAGTATTTACATATTTGCTCATACATATGCATGCATATGAATGCAGCAATAATAAAGAAAAATAGGTTATCAGCTTGAATGATTGATTGTTGTCATGAGGGTCTGAAGTAAGTGTACTTAGGAGAGGTACAGGGAGGAATGGATAAAGCGAAAGTGATATAATTCTATTCAATTATATATATTTAATTAAATGTACATATATATGTAGGTTGCTCTCTCATGTATGTGTGTATGTGTGTCTCAAACTGAGCAAATTTACAAATTTAGTTATCTTCTAAACTCCTAGATGAGTAGATAGACAAAGACAAAAGTAATAAATGATCAAGTATTTTCAAAGTTCACCAGTAACTAATAAAAATGTATCTATAATTTGTATATAATATGTTATACCACTGTGTCACATAAAAACATTTAAATGCCATCCATTTGAAGGGAAGTGTAGACCCTTGGTTGTTCTTTCCATTTACTCTTATGCAATGGGTTCCTTCTGAAAATGAAACACTTTTGTTTGTATTGATCATGAGTGGAAGTGAGCAAGAAAAATTTTGATCATGTCCCATCTTGCCCTCCATGATTTTGCTTGCATAGGAAACCCTGTAAACCCAGCTGAAGTTAACAGAATTAGCTGCTCAAGAACCTTTTAAATGGTAATTCTATCCACACAAGTAATAGATAACTGACTTCGGACCGACACTGATCCTTGTGAAAAATCAAGACATTTCTTAAAACAAGATCTTTTAAAATACTATTCCTTATGTGAAGAATATTTTTCACATGCTCCTCTGGAAACACTACAAATTTTAGAGTATGGAAATAAGAGTTCAGATCTCTTCTATTATAGACATGTTATTTTGACAAACTTGACATCTCTGAGATTAGATTCCTCAAGTAAGTATATGACTGTCTGTCTCCTGCAGCGCTCATGAAAATCACAGTATCTGAAAGAGGAAATGTCTTGTGCTCATGCTTTGCAAGGAAGTGTGTATGTGTTTGGTATCTGTATCTTCATGTGTTAAGAGGGGGTAACTTTATCCTCATGTGTGTGTGCTCATGTGTTGCAAGGAAGTGTCTATGTGACCATGTGTTATGAGAATTGTTTTCATAAAATCTAAGTAATAATGGACAATTTTTACAATATTGTATGTGAAATTACCGGAGTTTTAATTACTCATGTGTTGATTAAAAAGATGAATTACTTTTAAGTAATTGCTCATCTATCTCAATTTGTAGATGAATTTCCAACATTAAGTAGAGATAAATCAAGGATATAAGTCCCTCAGAGCTTTCTTTTCAGCGTGGGGTCAGAAATCTTCAGTACTGCAGGGCAGGGATAATAGATGCAAAGCCAGGCCACTGAGTCATTCATGACATATGGCACTCGTGAGGGTTTTTATAAGGTAATATTTTCAGGGTCACAATTCTTTTTTACCTACTTTTTCTTGAAATAAGAGTTTATCGGTGAAAATTAGTTTACTACTTCATAGGAAAATTCTGTCAGCCCTATCCAGTGAAGCTCAGCAACTATGTTCTCTAATTCATTGATGAGAGCATTAGACACTATCATTGAAGAAAATTCCTTATCTAACGTGCTCTGCAATTGAACTGAACATTATACTAACTGTTCAGCTCCTTTCTCTTAAAATGATTACTTTATATAAGCACTGCTTTTGCAGCAGTCTGATTATGCTTAGCAGAATAAACCAAGATTGAGGAAGAGTTTACATATAGAGGGAAAATGTTTATCCTTAACCTATAAGAAAGTATTTTACACCTTCTTTCTGGTAACAATCATATTTTAACACCAAAATATTTATTATACTAATAAGGTAGAATGTATTATTTAATTGTACCATTGGTAGAACTTTTAAATTTTTTATTTCAGGATCTTGCGAAGGTTCTACAAAAGAATGCTGTCGCTTACATTAGCCTTCATAGTCCTGTTCGCGGCAACAGCAGTCTGCATCCAGTAGCATCTCCATCTCTGCAACAACTGGTTCTAGAGGTAAGGTGGACCAAATGTCAGGGAATAATTGCTCAAGGTTGCCTTCTCCTCTCTAGGTTAGTGTTTCTTGGTTTATTTCATTTAAGTAATCATAAAATGATATGTAAAGGTTTTGAAGAATTGCCTGCCATTGCATCTGTTTGCTTATCTATTTGTCTGCCTGGTTGTTTTGGAGGAGTCTCTCCATGTAGCCCTGAGAGGAGCTAGAATTCATGTGGTAGACTAGGTTAACCTATAACTTAAGATACCCCGGCCTCTGCCACTAAGTGCTGAGTTTACAGATGTGTTTTTTTGTTGTTGTTGTTGTTGTTTTTCAATAACGAAATTTATGAAAAAGGAAAAACTTATTTTCAATGAAGTGTTGTGAACTGTAAAGTTTATGCCATCTCACTAATAATCATTTCTCACATAACTCAGAATTTAGCAAATATTTTTTCCTCATTTTTGTTCCCTACTTATATTTTTCATAACATTTTCTGAACATGAAGGTGTCTGTGCTGTTTCTTCATATGCAGAAAACCACACTATCACTGGGGTGCGGGTTCTGTCCAGCCCCAGTCTCTATTGGCAAACACTGAATATGACTTTTCCAATGGCCACAGGGCTTCCAGGAAATATCATTGGAACTGAACTCGACAGAGATGAAACATACCCCGAGTCACTATAATGCTCGACTGAAATGTATTGCAAATGAACACTTTATGACTTTCATAAAATATTTTCTAGTTTGATAATTTTCATTGACATTTTCATATGTCATACAATAAAGAGAGACATTGAAAAAGATCACATGGAAAAATATGCACATTTATTTTCAACTGTGCCCTAGTGTGCAAGCTGTGAATTATATCTGGCTTCTTTACCAGACTCACAAAAAAATCCATGGAGGAAACAAGCTGCTTATTTTTCCCTGGGGATTTCAGATACTTCTAAATAAGTGAGTGGCCAAGAGAAATAGCCCAGATACTGAGAAATGGAAAAAGAACTTCATTTGTTGGCTTGTTTTTGTTTTGTATACATAGAGAATGACACTAAGACACACAGCTCTAGAACTGAATTAGATAAATATACTTTTTTTGTTTTAAATTTTATTCATTATTATCTGAAACTTTAAATATAA
This sequence comes from Microtus oregoni, assembly GCF_018167655.1. Taxonomy (NCBI): domain Eukaryota; kingdom Metazoa; phylum Chordata; class Mammalia; order Rodentia; family Cricetidae; genus Microtus; species Microtus oregoni. Next base: position 48,735,256 of record NW_024543069.1, read on the forward strand.
TGTTATAATTATTTACAAATTTCATGCATGCATGCAATGACTATATTTACCACCAACTCATCCCTTTAGCTTCTTCCTGATACATACACCCTATCCTCTCATATCTCTTCTGTGTGCTCTATTTCCTCTTACTTATTTTATTTTTTCTTAGCCCACTGAATGCAACTTGTCTTGCCTGTAAGTGCGGAGCCCTCAACTAGAGCATGGTTAATCAATCAAGAGAAAGTTGACTTTCTCTTTTCCATAAGCTGCCTGCTATCAATAGCACCTCAGTTTCTCCAGTGTTGACCTGATGTAGATCTCATGTAGGGAATGACAAATTCTGTAGGTTCACGAGTGAGTTCAGAGGTGCTCTCATTTGCAAAACATACTTTTTCCTTTGGTCTTCCACAATTTCTTCATCTTACTGCATTTCTATCCCTTCTTCCACGATGCTCCCTGAGCTTTAGGGGTGGTGGCAAGGTGTGTTGTTGATATTCCTTCCACGACTGAATACTCCATAAACACTCTTGCATTTTGACCTGTTGCAATTTTCTGCAGTAATATTATTTCCAGGTATATAGTATGGAAAGAGAACAGACAGAATGTGATGTGCTAAATACATGTGCAAACCTTTCAAAGTGCACATTTAATTAATAAAAATATAAATTAAAATTCTGTTTGAATATTTTCATATGAGAAACTGTAAAACATTTAGTATGTGCAGCCATTTATATTGGGGGAGGAAAAGAGTGTAAATAATTAAATGTCTCATGGCAATATCCATTCTTATATATGCTTAAGAGAGAAACATTTTTTGGTTCTGTATTGAAAATACTTATATACTAACCTTATATGAAAATGACCTTGAACTGTACTGAAAGAAAACTTCAATTTATTTTGATTAATGTGTTTATTAATATTCATAAAACTATTTAATTTTGTGTGTCATAACAATGATAATGACAAATTAATTTGTTTTCCCAGAAAATCTAAGGTCTATTAATGACTTTTACCAATCAAATGTGAACCAGAGACAAGAACTAATGCTTTTGCTCAGCTATTTTTTTCTGATATTTGTGCTCCTATGTTGATTGTGCTTTTTTGCTCCATTTGTGCTTCTAATGTTTTAACAAATATAAAACTGATCATATCACTTGAAATTGTTAAAAGTTTTAAAGCTGGACAAGTCTATTTAAAAACTCAGAGTATCATTTTTGAGTCCTGAATCTTTTATTTAAGAAATTCATATACATATATGTATTCAAACCATAACTTACCTCCCCCTGTTTTGTGTATTAACTGCTTCAGTGGACCAGGTGGATCTAAAGTGAAATGTATAAGAGAATATATACTTAATACACATCAAGAGAGTGTGAAATTATACAAAAATGTTATCAAAATACACTGGAATATTAAATGTTAACGTATTAGTTAAACAAAATTTGAGGTATGGATTTGGATCATTGTCTATAATCTTCAGTTTCTAAAAGAGTTAAATAAAACTTCAGGTTTGGATTTGGATTATTGTCTATAATCTTCAGTTTCTAAAAGCACACCTCTGCTGGAGACTTCTGTGTGCTGGCAAAATACCGACAATGTTTCTGTCCACCTGTCTATGTAGAACAAGAATTGCATTACCGCAAGATAGATACACTACAAAGTAACTTTAGCTGATACAGGCAGTCAGCTACATAAGGCAGGGGTACCAATCAAAGTCCCAACATCAAGGTCTGGATGTTCAAGTAGCTGAATTTTAGAATCAATGTTTGAGATGTCAATATCATCTGCTATGTTCATGTAAGCTTTGCCAATGGTCAACACAACTAAAGGAATTTTTAATTTATGAATCTCTTTTTAAAGTGCATTATGGTTTCAGATTTTTATTATATATAATAAAATAAACTTAAATTAGCCTACTGTTGATATTAAAAATGATTTTCTATTAACAAACACTTAAATATGTACTCTGTGTACATGCATTTGTGTGTGAATGTGTTTTTGTGTATATGTGTGAATTCACTTATTTCTTCTGAATAAAGTAATGTGAAATAAATTCTTTTTAAAACCTAAATGTAAAATAGAAGATAAACAAGTCAGAGGCCTTGGTTGATGAAATACATCTCACTTCATACAAAATAACTTACATTATTACTGCTAAGATGGAGACAGAAACATTAGTACATGATGCAAACATGCACTACCTCTGTCTCTACATAGTTCTTCCCTTTCAGTCTTGCAATCATCTTCCATAGATCACAGAAAGTATTGATTTTGCCCTAAGAAAAAGGGAAAGAAAAGATCTTCAAATATTAGTCAGGGCTCTGTATATCTCAAGCAAATAATGATGAAATTTCTAAGAACTTATTTGGGGAAGACCTGAGGCACTTATACATAAGAAAGTAGTTAATCTAGCCATACTTAAATCACATATTATTTTTAATTACCTTACAGAAACTGGGCAGTCTAACAAAAAACTATGTGACCACCCAAATACTGTAAAATTACAAGGCACAGGCACTGTCACAAAAGCTTCTTAGAGTTGGTTAAGACAGTTTTGAAGTTTGTAAACTTTTTAATTTTGTTTTAGATTGCCATATATACTAAGGTATGGTGCTTTGAATGAAAATGACACATATGTTGGTGGAACTATTTGGGAATGACCTAGGAGGAGGTGTCGCTTTGTTGGAGGAGATGTGGTCTAATTGAAGAAGATGTGACTTTGTTGAGGAGGTTTGGCTGAGCAGCAGGATGTGTATTACTGAGGGTGAGCTTTGAGGTTTCTGAAACCCACGCCTTTCCATTAACTCTGTCTCTACCTCGTGCTTGTGGATCAGATAAAACTTTTCAGTTACTTCTCCAGAGTCATGCCCACATGCCTTCATCTGTGTTCCCCACCATGATGGTTATGAATTAACCCTCTGAAACTGTAATAAATCCCTCAATTACATACTTTATTTTATATGTTGCCTTGGTCATCCTGTCTCTTTGCAGCAAAAGAAAAGTCACTAAGACCTAAGACTTTCCCTAAAATATGCAGTGCACATATATCAAACCACCCATATTCCCTTCTTCAGTGCATTGGGCATAGAAGTGGGCAGGAATACTTCAGAATCCTGCCTAACAGTCTGTTGTAAACCTCCTTACTCGATGTGTCTTCACAGGGAACTCAAGTTGTGCATGACATTGCTTTAAATGTTACTGAACAAAATGAGCTAATGAAATGCCCCAATTTTCCAGGAGCTTAGGACTATGTCAGAAACATAAAGCATGCAATAACAGCTAGAGAAAAATACAAGTAGGAGATACACTGCAGTAGAACTCACAGGAACGAGACGATGGGATTGGATGAATTTTAATACTTGCGTTAAAGGACAGTACATGAAATCCAAACAGACTTCAAATCCCACTCAGAGTCCAATGAGTCTTGTAAGTCAGTGCCGATGATACCAAACAACTAATTTCTTTTAACCAGTTGTGTTAATGTTTCTTTCACTCCTTGGTTATATCTAAGGGTGCTGCTAATAGTCTTCTGTCCCTCTGTTTGCTTCTGATAGTCCCCTCCACAACTTGCTGTGGGTAGATGATGCTCTTCTTACCTGTCCATGCCGGATTTTTCAAGAAATCAAAACAAATCCATGAGCATTAGTTCAAATACTCCAGTTAGCAGAACTCTGACTTAAAGACAGTAGAGGCGTTTGTCATGGGAACAAGACTTCTAAATGAGCTATCATCTCCTAAATGGTCCTAAAGGGGAAATGATGATATGTGTCTTTCAATAACAGACACCACAATTTGGGAACCTCACTGAACCTGACATCATACTGAGGATATTTATTTTACAGCACAAATGTCACCAAATCCAGAGCCCAATAAATAGCACGCAACCATTCTCAGACTTCTGGTATCTCTTAAATGTATGTCTGTCCATATTTGTATGCATGACTATGAAATCAGGAATCTCTTAAAAAAGAAATTACTATTTTCTAAATTTTGTTCATTTTATCACTATTTGATATTTTACATGGCCACACGATGCTGTAACAGCTCAATTTTAAATGAATGTTGATTAAACATGGTGATATTGAATATGCTACCAGTTTGAAACATTATAAAAGTCATTTTTCCTAATTGTAAACCTACCAGTTCATCGAGAAATGCCCTGCATATTTTATTCCCAGAACATTTGAAATGTGTCTCATCTAAGTGAATCAAAGTCTTAACCAGAAACCCATGACCTTTGCCTGACATAAGGTTTCCATTGCTGTGATAAAACACTGTCACCAAGAGCAACTTGGAGGAGGAAAGCGTTTGTTTCACCTTTCATCTCATAAGTTATTCACTGAGGGAACCTGGGAAAAAATTCAAAGCAGGACCTTGGATAGAGCAGCTTGAAGCAGAAGCCATGGAGGAGCATTTCATCCTGACTTTGCTCCCATGGCTTACTCAGTTTGCTTTCTTAGACAACTCAGGATCACCTACCTAGAGGTGGCAGTATCTGCAGTGAGCTGGGCCCTCCTACATTATCATCAATCAGGAAAATGCCCCACAGGCTTGCTTACAGGACAGTTTGACTGGAATATATTCTCAGTTGAAGATCTCTCTTCCCAGTTGACTGCAGCTTGTGTAGCAGAGATACACCTAGCCAGCAAGGCCTTATTAAATTTTGTCCCTGTTTTATTTAACTCATTCAGTTAAACCATTCATGCTTTTCAATATGTTTGCTGTCTTGTCGTCAAACAAATGCCCTTATTTTATGAGGTTTCCATAAAATTATTTTCCATACACATTTTACAAGTGGTCACTGTCTAAGAACTGTGGACAGCAATGTGGGTTAAACATGTAAAGTTATTCAGTGTTTGGTCAAGCGCAAATCTCCATGTATCTTGATAACAAACTTAGCACACTCACTCCATTGTGACTTGATTTCATTTTATATTATTCAGACAATGCACATGATTTTCATGTCTCACAGTTTAATTTAACTTGTGTATATTTTTAATAGTAGCAGGTGATAGGAGGTGTGATGGGAAAACTACCATATAAGCTGTGCTGTTCCTCAGTCTGCTCTTGATAATTATATTTGAAACACTGAAATGAAGCTTGTTTTCTATTATTCTTGCCAAAATAGAGAAAAGTAAATTTGCTTAAAGTTTACTTCTATTTACTTGACTATCATGATAAATTATATAACTGTGTGTTTTATTTTCTATTTTGTTCAGTCAATTGATGAGAAAAATTATCTTTACTCTTTTGATAGTCATGAATTCTCATACTGTTTAGTGGATTATACTTAATTTATCTTTTTTGTGATGACTTCTACTAGTAGTCAACTGAAATGACCATATAGGCCAATATACTGATTTAAAATCCTCCTTACATTAATTTCCTACCTCAATAAAGTCTTCCATTTAAGATTGTAATTCTATCGGCAGGATTATATCTCCTAGGTTTACAAGCCTTCTCTCTGTGTTAAGAGCAGGCAGTCTCTCAAGTTTATTACTGTTTTATGAGGTTTCCTCTTCAGTGTACACTGACAATATGTAAATCACATTTTGTTTAAATCTAAATACCAAGGGAAGTCTTAGATCTAGTTCAAATCCCAAGATTCACAAAGCAGCTTATTTAGATGTTTGAGTTATTTAGCCAAAGAGAAACCCAAGCAGCTAAAGTATTAGCTAATTGAGTTTGAATTCATTCACACAATCATAATTAACATTCCATTAATAAAAAGGAATGAGATGAACAGTTCTTTGTCTGTGAGTTTCTAACACTCTCCCAGACATTTGCTTGGCAGGACTTCAAAAAACATCCAGGCGAGGTGTGAGCAAACCTCATGTTCAACTACAGAGTCATAATGCAGCTCAACATGTTTCCTTTTTTTTCCCATGAAATTCACTCTAAGGATTTATTATGGCTTATATTTTCCCATCTGCATATCAATTATCTCTAACATGTTAGATGAAAAATCATTGATATCATTTTGCTATTTATCCCACACTTATACCTGATGGTTGTCATTAATAACTTGAATATTTTATACTTTTATGAGTAATAAATAAATTAAAGTTTTTACACTACAAAAATAAATAAAGAAAAACACCCTTTCTAGATGTAAGTCCTGGAGGAGTTTGGTGATTGCTAGCACTTTTCCATGACTATTGTTGCTTCTCATGTTCAAATGCTGTTGTGATAAAGAAATTTTGATTTTGAATGGTTACTTAGGTCTTGTTCTTGATAAAATAATTTGATTTACTGAAACATGAAAAAATCAATGAAAATGTTAAATAAATGATTAAATATTTCTATATGCAAATGGCCTTGACTAAATCCATCTCCCCATTGTGTTGTGAAAAATGTTACTAAAAATTCAAAGGCTCAGGGAGTAAATGAATTGATACAGTCTGTTTCAAATCTTCCTCACTGAGAATCATTATCTTTTAGGTCTAGTGGATGAAATTCTTCCAGCAGCTTAAAAGACACTGGCATTTGACACTTTTTTGAAAGAGAGAGTAATTTTTCTTTAATGGTATAACCTATGGGAGTTCAGCAACATGTCAGGGCAGCCTCCAGTCCTAAGACTAGTTATGCAACACAAAGTGGAGATGCTGGATAGGATAAAAAGAAATATCAAATTAGAGTAGCACGTATGGGAGGATATTTATGGGAGAATTGGAGGAAGGATGAATATGTTCAAATATATTTTCTTAAATTCTCAAAGAATTAATAAAAATATTGTTTAAAAATAAGATAAGTTAAGCTGGAGAAATGGCTTGGTGGTTAAGAGAGCACTGGCTAATCTTCCAGAGGTCCTTAGCTCAATTCCCAGCAACCAAAAGATGACTCAGAAACATCTGTAATGAGATTTGGTCCCCTATTCTGGCCTGCAGGCACATGCAGGCAGAAAAATGTATGCATAATAAATAAATCTTTTAAAAAAGATAAATTAGGTCCCCCCCCAAAAAAAATGACCACAGAAAAAGCAATTTTAAGTAAACACTGTTGAGGCTGCAGGTAGATTCTGTACAAAAGCCTAAGCAAAGGTTAAATACTCTCGCTTTGCTAATAAACTCCCTTAAGTGATAAAGTCTAGAATCTGTATTTTCAAGCCAATTAACCTCTTCTGAAGCATCACTCAGAATCAGCTGCTCACACTTGGAGGTGAACTCTCATTCTTTTTCATCAGAAATATCTCACCTACCAGACCCCAATCTTGCTTTAGCTACCTTTGTTAGCTAACTCTTGAGTATGAAATTATAATTTTAAGATACAGATAATAAAATATAGTTTTCCTGTATACCATGATAGCAATATTCTATGTATCTCTAAGGCTCTAAGAAACAATTTCATTGTGGCCTAAGGAAGATACTCAAACAGGAAGAATTGCACTCAGGCACTCAAACATTGTTGACATATTGGGAAAGAGATAAAACATTTTTATATGTGACTTCTTCCACCTATATCTATTTGTATAACCAATCATTTATAATAAGTTCTTTGTTTGTATGTGGTTAGTTAACGCATAAGGGGGCTTGCCATTTTTTTCAGTTCTATTAGTTACAAAATTTTCATGTTTATCATTTGTTTATCTATACCATGACTAAAAATTTCAGTTATAACTCTATAAGCCATATATGATAACAGTTGTTGAAATATAAGATATTGTGAAAAATTTAAGCACTGTATCAATGTGTATGCTTTCTGAAGTTGGTTGAGCACATAAATCTGATGGATAGTCATTGGCATTTTTTATGATAACCTTTCAAATGGTTATCATCATGATAAAAATGACAATTAAAATGAAAAATAGATTAATATGTAGGGCTGCAGAAATGCCTCAGTGACTAAACTACTACTAACCTAGTTATCAGTACCTACTCCTCTTACAGGGGACTTGGGTTCAGTTTCCATCACTCACATAAGACAGCTCACAATCTCCACTAAGACTAGTTCTAGTACATTGGACCTCCTCTCCTGGTCTTTGTAAGTATTGCACTAACATGCTCAAATCAACAAAGAAACACAAGTAGATAAGAACAAAGTAAATGCTCTTTGGGGATGGCAACGGCTGTGACTGAAATGTGACTTTACTGAGGACTATAAGGAAAACTGTAGCTAAGAATCACAGCACCAAAGACAGAATCCTGCCCATGGCACCCTTTATCTTTTAAAAAAATTAGAATTATTTATTTGAAGATTTGCAATTAAATGAAGGGTACTGATCAATTGTTTTGAAGTGATTTTTACCAGATATGGAATAAATGGTATTTTTCTAACTATATACAGTCAGTCTTCAGCAGGTTTAATAACATTCAGTAATCAACTTAGATTTTGAAAATTCTAAGCCATGTGCAATCTCTAAGAAAGTAGTATATTGCTATAAAACCAATAAAGATGGTTGGCATTTTCACTTTATAGTACAAATAGGAATTGATACAAAATAACTATGTGTATCATAAATCAGTTCTCTTCAAACTCTCAATATTATTATATTTTAGTTTTATTTGAAAAATTTTGTTCCCTTTATGTGAAAACCACCCTCTAATTAATCGCTGATGGTTTATTACTCACAGAACTGCTGATATTGGGTCTCCCTGAATAACACACACAGCCTCACTATAGTAGGAGGTCGCTAGTTAGTTCCCGGATGTTTAGCCCTTAAATAATCACACAGAAACCATATTATCTGCAATATTGTTTGGCCAATAGCTTAAGTGTATTTCTGGCTAACTCTTATACCCTAAACTAGCCCATGTCCGTTAATCTGTGTATTGCCACATGGCTGTTGCTTACTTTATAAAATTTCACCCCAAGTGTGTGTTTCTGGCAGGGCTAAATGGCATCTCACTGACTCTGCCTTCTTTCTCCCAGCATTCAGTTTAGTTTTCCCTGCCTACCTCTATTCTGCCCTGCTACAGGTACAAAGTAGGTTTTTTATTAATCAATGGAAATCACAGCATACAGAAGGGAATCCCATATCACCTCACTGTTATAAAATGGGAAGAGTGGCATACAGCATTTCCTGGGCATTAGGGAAGAGGTCTTGTCATTCAAAACACATTGTGCTATAGTGCAGAGGCTGTAATAGATATGGAACATAGAAATGTATTTAAAAGGCTAACAACTATACTATATATAGAGATTTTAATTTTTACAAATAAAAGTGTTTCATGCATGAATATTTTTCATTATCTGATATAATGAAATTTCATATAACAAAATTATATATATATATAATCACAATTATCAACTGATTCTCTTGAAAAACAAATATTTCAAATTTTCATTGTAACATTGTTTCCACAGTGAAAAAAAAAATCTTTTTTTGTTCAACTAGAAATCTCGAGAGTTAAGAAGATACCATTCCAAATACTATGACCATATATTGCTGTGAATACAAAGCCACAGTCATAGTAACTGAGCTGGTACTCATGCTGCCTCTTTGGTGACATGCAGAAAAGTCAGAGTCCCCATATTCCACCTCTTGAAATCCTCCAAGACAAGTCACATCCTCCCATCATCAGCAAAGGCATGCATGGCAGTCCCATTAGATGACTGCCCTTCTGAAGACCCAAGTATATACATGTGGAAGATGTGGTCTCAGTAAGCTGTGAAGTTGTTATCATATTATAAAATACGGATTGATCAAAGTTTTATTTCGCACTGTACACCCTCAAAGAGATTTCTTCCCAAGACCACAATGCTTAAATAAAGGACTTAAGTGACTAAGGCAGAAAAAAGTCACAGCAAATACCTTCAGAAGACAAGGCACAGCAACCGCAAAGCAGAATAACCTCCCAATTTATTAAAGTCCAGATGATGAGGTAAATGGAAGTCAGATACTGTGGAAAGTCAAATTAGATTAGAGCTTTAAGTGGGAAGGTAAATACATTGTTCTCCGAATAGTTAGCTCCTCCATAGTGACTGAGACCCACTTGACTCTGAAAGACCATTCTTGGTGTTTGTTAGGGGTTATAACCTAAATGACTGTCACAGCCTGAAGTCTTTGCATCCGGAGAAGTGTCTGATAATGTGTTGCTGTCACTGCATGAGCAATTGACATGTTCATCAGACTCTTGATTTCGCAGGTATTCTGAAGTCCAGAATTTGGGATCAGTAACTGTAGAGGATGGTCTGATAAGGTTCAGACTGTATTTGACAGAAATCGACTTCAAGTTGTGACATATTACTGCTGAGGTAACACACTCTTTAAGAGAGGGGGAATGCATTCAAAACATCAAGCTACATAATTATTTGGAAACATGTTATCTATTATACAGAAGATTGTTATCTTTTCAGACTAGGAGGCAGTAGTTTACCTACATATAAATTTGGAATAAATCCCAAAGCATGAAATTTCTGAGTAAAATAATAGCAATTTATAATATTATAAATTTCCATTACTACTCTTTCTCCATTATTTAAATTAGTTGTAACCCATTCATTTTACTGGAAGTTTCATTTGATTACAAGAGATGTCCAGTTGGGACTCCCCCACTTCCCTCATTATTTGGAAATTTCAATTAAGGTTGCCTTTATATAGGTGTATGTTTTAGGAAGTTCTATTTAATTTAATTTCAATACTGCCACACTAATTCAACTTTTAAATTCACCTTTTAAACATCTTTTTAATTAGGGAAGGTCATAGTGTCTCACATACAATATACTATTTTAGTATCTCTTTCCCCCAAATTAATGGTAGCATCTTGAAATGAGGTTCCTTGGAGTCATTTGTTCATAGCTACCATATACTGTATGGTGGAAAAAGTCCCATTAGAAGAAAAGAGTTATCACATCCTTGGGAGAAGAACATGATTGTCAACCAGAGAGAACAGGATGCCAGGGCTTGGGGTAAAAAAAAAAAAAAATAGCTGTAAAAAAATTCCTTGGAGGCACTTAAAATTTTGTTTAGCAATGATGATAGTTTCAGGATCTGAAAGTCATATAGGTGAGCTATATCCCAGATACTGAGGTGCCAGGCAGTTGACATTAAGATTAGGGTATGACAGTGAGAGAAATATTCAGCTTAGAAAACCAGACGGGATGGGAGGGCAAAGTTATTCTAAGTGAGCAAAGTTAAAAGAAAACAATGAATTTATGCTGTAAATCAAACAGGGATTTGCTCATGGTTCAGGTAACTAAAAGTAGAACCTAAGGATAGCTCCAGAATTCCACCAGACATCAGATCTCATCAGGACACTGTAGAGAAGTCTAATTGCTTGCATCAGCAATCTGGTTGTTCATTCCTATGCCTTTAGGCATACAAAGCATTACTGCCAGAAATGAATATTCTAAGGGATGACAGTTCTTCTCCTTGAAGCATCATGCCAAGACATGCCTTTATGGGAACAGGCAGGCACTGAGTACTCCAGTCATAAGCCTTATATAGAAATATCAAAAATATTTCCCATGTTAAAAAATTGCTATGATGAACAAAAGCACATTAATGTGAATATACTGAGTACTAAATGTTTATTATAAGGAATGCATTTTGTTGAATGTGCATAGTGCTATGCCACATACATATGCACAGATATATGAGCACGCTATCATAGATGATATCCAAAAAGTTATCTGCATCCAATAGGTAACGCAACTATAGGATGAAACTTTTATGCTTCCCTCACCGTGTTCTTGTAAAGTGTCCAGTTATTTGAAAAGAATAATTTAACAGTTTATCAAGAAGAAAACCATGTGTCATATACCTTAACAAAAAACCCAGAGTTTCAGTATTCCTGCAAAAGAAGTGGAAATATGCCTGTATCAAGACCTCTAAGGTCATGCTCCTGACATGTATTTATATTAGGCCCACCATAAAGGTCAAATCTTCATCAACATGAAAATGAATAAATAATGTGTGCTCTAGTCAAAACTGGATGCAAATCAACTATAGGCAATAATAACCTATTGCCAGGCAGCATAGTGGACAATCCTCAAAATATCATTTGTGAAAGAAACTGCTCAATAGAAACTCTCTCATCTTATTTCATTTACAAATTTAGTAGAGTTAATTTGAAATAAAAGAGGCTAGTATTTACTTCTGGATTGGCTTGTGATTAGACTGAAACATAAATTTCTATATATTCAAGATAATTCCTAAAAATATTTTCAAAGAATTCCATTTCTTGTTTGGAAATATAAATGCTTTTGCTATAAAAGCATTGGGGTTAAACATAAAATACTAATGGGGAATATCTTAAAAGTTATTCATTTTCAATAAGAAAAAATTTAAAGGAACTAAAATATACTTATCTAAAAGACACATATTAGCCAACTTCAAGGAAATCTCAGCAGGAATGTTAAAGCAATCATTAGATTTTAAGTCTTCTAAAATTACTGTAATTTTATATTCAGTGAATTCTTCAGCTTGCAAAAGAGCATATTTGAATCTGAATTTTTCAAGAGGCTGCCTTTCTGCATTATGGTTCCAATCACCAAATATATTTCAAAAGAAAAAAGTCACAAAATTATTAGCTTCCAATGTAACCATGGATGCCAGACACAGAGTTTATTTAGTCAAAAGCTTTTAATGTCACTAAAGAAACATGCAATTGGTAGAGAAGGCCATGGTCTTGAATCCTTCAAGTGTCATTGAAAAGCATTTCTTAAAGCTGTTGAATCCAGTTCTCTTGGAGAAAATCTAGAGTGTTATGTGAGCTATCACTTGCACATGTTCAGAAATAGTTCAATGTATCTTTTGATCACACTTAAAAGACATGAACTTTTTTTGAAAAGGTACTTGTTCTTACAGACACACTGCCCCATTAAAAAGTAATTTATCTTTGTCTACATTTTCACTGATCCCTTTGATTATTTGAGATTAGGAGTTACTTCAATCTACAAAATATACGAAAATCAGACTCATGGTTTAATTGTTTTGTTCTGATGTGACATAGGAAATTTTATTAACCAAGAAGCAATGGAGAATTAGCATATTCTGAGACTGACATGGTGGTGTACTTGTTTTCTGGGCTTTGGGTAGTTTCCTTATTAGTAAATAAAGCTTTATTGTAAGCTTTTTATATGCTCATTTCAGTAACATCTTGCAGATAGGGACATGCAGTCAAATAAATCTACAGTCCTCAGGCACTGTTACTTAAAATTTGTAAGCAGAATTTCAAAGAGGACACAAAATTATTGTTTGATACATGTACCTACAGACTGATTAATTAGTTGAACTAATATTTATAAAAACCAATCTCTCTCTCTCTCTCTCTCTCTCTCTGTGTGTGTGTGTGTGTGTGTGTGTGTGTGTGTGTGTGTAGAGTGCCTCAACTGACCAAAACAAAAGAGGGAGCTGAGTTACAAGCATTTGGGACCCACCAGACCCAGATGCTGGGACCTGAACCCAGGTCCCGTGGAAGAGTTGAAAGCACTACCTACTAACCACTGACCCATCTCTCTTGTTCCATTTTCTTCCCTGTTTGCTTTTGACTCAATTCATCTTAACTTATTACTGGTAAATTTGTTGGATGCAGATGGAACTCCTAGCATGAAATTTTCACCATATTGAAGTCTTCTTTTGCTAAGTAATAGAAGATAAAGTTGTGTGTACATGAGCCGAGTCCTGTACTAAATGTGCCTATCTATTGCTTGATAATGTCCTATAAACATTAGAGTTCCCAGATTAAGTGCAGTGTTTCAGAAAGGCATGTTTCTCACGAGAGACAAAACATGCAGATTGTAAATTTTATTTAGTTCAGCCCACACTTGTCAGCATCGTGAAGGAGAAGTGAAATCACCATCAGCTAGATTCCGAAGGCAGACAGATGTACTCAGGAGAAGGACCTCTCCAAACCAAAGACTTGATCTAGATGAAGGCTGAAAGCAACAGGAGAATGCTAGACAGATAAAAGTCTTTTACCGTGAATGATGTGGGCATGTACACAAAGATAACATGTTTGCTGTCATTTTTGAAGTTCTTTAACCAGCGAAATCTACTTTGAAGAAAAATATAGTGACTTTTGTAAAATATGCACATTTGTGGAAACAGTTTTCACTCTGTTTCAGAAGATTTATAGCATGCTAGTACTTTCAAATCACTGAACACATGTATTTTTGAAGAATCTCTTAAATGACATAATTATTTTCAAACACTGTACAACTTACAAATTTGTTTATAAGATATATTCTAATCATGTTATCAAATTACTGCCATCACAGCCAAATGCTACTTTATTGATATTTTATGTTTCAAATTAAGGATGCTATGTAGTCAATTATTGTTAATATTTATTTTTAGAAAAGCACATAAGTCAAATCCTTTATTAGTGAAGAAAATAACAGTTTGATAATGTCAAATCATTTGCAAAATATATAACAAAATCAGATTTCACACTGAGATCAATAAAAGCAAAATGTACAGTGACACAGCCATTTTCACAGGACACAAACCATATATGCATGTATGTTCACGTGTATATGTGTGTGCGCATGTGTGTGTGTATGCAAGATTGCATAGGTGTTGATTAAGACAGAAGCTGTGAAGTCAGTTGTGGGAGAAGGTATAATAGCTATAATTGGCAAATACATTATCAGCAAGTTACATGGTTTGGAATTAGCAATATTGCCCAACAACGTGAATAGATTTGCTTTGTAAACTTGTCATATGAGGACGTGGCTGTTACTCATGTGCTCTCTGATTGTGTAGAGAAACTCCATTCAAATCTTACTTGCTATTGAATGCTTTCTCATCCAACTGCATTGGCTAAGAATGGGAAGCGAACACAGACCAGGACGGCCATATTTATGTGTCCTCACATGCTAGAGAAAGTGATGAGACAAGCTGTGCAATACTTGACCAAATGGATAATGACCTTTCAGTTTTGTCAAACTTTGAAACTGGCACGATAATTCTAATATTTTTATGGACCAACTCTGTTTCCCAAATCACGTACTCAAAGTGCTGAGGTCCAGTCAGCCAGTGAGTGGAGGTGTGGCCTGTGTGAGGGAAGCAGATCAGAGATGGAGAATCTCCTAAACCAGGATTAGAAAAAAGAGAACTAAGACTTGTCCCTCTGCCTTTTCTCATCTCCCTCCTCTAGAGTCTAAGGAGAGACGTTGAGAAGATAGCCAGCTGTTAGCAGAAAGGTCATGAAAGGCCCAGAAGTCCTGATGCACTGATCTAGGACTCTCAGCCTCCAGAATAACCAAGAAATAGTTACTGCCAGCTCCATCTACCTGCCTATGGTGTTCTGCTATAGTAACCTAAGTTGACAATGCAAATCTCTTCCCACACCAGAACTAGCTTCATGAGTAAGAAAATACTGATAGTTTTTAAAATCTGCATTTATATATGTGATCTGTTTTTTAAGACTTCATGACATAATTTTCTTATTTAACTCTTTCTCTTTTGCTTCCCCCTCATTTTTATTAATTCTTGGAAGACTTCATACATAGTATTTGATCATATTTACCATCCTCCAACTCATTCCAGACCACTCCCTTTCCATGGCCACACAATTTCATTTTCTATCATTTTTATCTAACCCATGAAGTATATTTTGTGCTTCCTATAGACTTTAGAAAATATAACTTTCACTGAAGTGTGTTGTACCCACCAGTGGCTGCATCCTTACAGAAAACTGCCTGTCCTTTTCTCAATTCCTGTCAACTCCCAGAAGCTCCATAGCTGGGGCTGGGATGTCATGCTGAAATTTTGTGTGGTCTGAGTTTATACAGATCTTGTGTATATTATGTCAAATGCTATGAATTAATTTTTGCCACTGCCCTGCTGTGTCTATAAAACAGTTCCTTATAGCCATCCATCTCCCATGGTTCTGACAATTTTCTACTCCCTAGTCTCCCTCAATTCTGAAGTCTTGTGTGGAGGGCATGCTTTAGAGATATCCCTTTTAGGTTAAACATCCTGAAGTCTCTAATTCTGTACAGCTATGGGTCTCAGTTTTAATCCTCATCTACTGCAAAAAGTAACTTGTCTGAAGAAGGCTGGATGATTCACTAATCTAAGGATAATAACCTTTGAAAATCAGGTTAGTAGAGCACCCATGTAGCAGAATACTATTTATGAGTAAGAAAAATCTGTTCTCAAAATCTGCATTTTTACATCTGTTTTAAAAGGCTTCATGCTATAATTTTCTTTTACTTAACTATTTTTTAAATATTTTTTATTGAACCTATGACCTGTCTAGATATAGGTTCTTGACCCTAGAAACAAGAGCTTCAATTGCTCTTCACTTTCTTCTGGAATATCAGCCTCGTGGGGGCACAGAGTGATAGCAGTCTATTTCCTTCACAGATGTATTTTTGAACCCAACTCAGTGACCAACACAGGAGGTTATGCAAGCTAAAGTGAGATTTTAGGGGGAAAAAACTAATTCAGCTATGCTTTTTGGCTTCAATTTCCCAATGCAAAGCACTGTCCATGGAATCAAGGGCAGATTTTGCATGTATGCCTCCAAGTTCTTCAGTTCTAGCTTCTATTACTTTCCTCAGTATATCCCCAGAACCCTGACATCTCAAGAGAGAATGAGAGGCTCCTTATTTAACATGAAAAATAGCCCTGACAGTCCTAACGATGAACCATCTTCTGCAGTTCAATCCACACATATTGAGTATTTTTTAAAACCATGTTCAATATCTCCTTATATACATGTAAACCGTGCTTAAGCAATCATTCTATGGATGCATTTTGATGAAAAATTTATTAGAGAAAGTATGTATGAAGCGTTCTTCAGGTGCATTTTAGTGAAAAGTTTATTAGTGACAATGTATTAGAAGAAAACCTGTCCATTATGATAATAAAAAATAAATCTTGACAAGGCATAGGATTTCTATCATTCCTAGGATTGTTAGAAATGTATGTTCTAAACTTACTTACTTATTTCATTTATAGTTTATTGAGTTCTATCAAATAAGTCTATATTCTGGAAATGCTGGTATCAATTTAAGTAAGAATGTTAATAGGCCAGACCAAGGCAAACACTGCTGAAATGGAAAGGCCAAGAGAGATAATATGATAGCAGTGATACTGGTAAAATAGAAAGTTGCATTGTGATGTTTAGCGGCACAAATATCTGAGATGTTCACCTGTCTACACTGAAACATTTCAACTCTTGATTCTACATCAAAAGCAAGCCTTTGCTTGTTTGACACAGTCACCGACTTCTTGTGTCGTTCTTTAGAGGGTTGAAAAGAGACTGAGGACCAAGAGTGAACTTGCCTAAGATACTAAATATAATCTTACAGTTCAGTCTTGTGTGTGTGTGTGTGTGTGTGTGTGTGTGTGTGTGTGTGTAGGGCGTGTGTGCGCACGTGTGTGTATGTGCTGCTATTTATACCACATATGGGTATCAGATCCCTTGGAGATGTAGTTATAAATGATGAGGGTCTCCCTATGTAAGGCGTAGGCACTGAACCCACGTCTTCTGCAGGAGCAGGAGTTGCTCTTCACCACTGAACATCTCTTCAGGCTTTGAGTGCGATGTTTTTGCTTGTTCACGTGTGTAAAACTAAACACTTTTTGGAAGAAGCATAGCTTCAGAGACTCATATATTCCCCTAACAAAGGAAGATGTGAAATAATCGGTGCAATTGCTTTCAGTCCATCAGTCGTGATTAACTATGCTGACAGACTCTTACGGAAAAAAAGAAAAGAAATTTGCCTCAACAATGCTTATGTAAAAAAAATAAACTTATGCAAATGAAGGTGTAAGTCACAAACAATCCCACAGCAGTTTGGAATTATGATTAATAAGGTGGTATTTATTTAAAGGGGAAAAAAACTTACAGATCACTGTCCCAGACAACAGCCCTCTGTGCAATCAGGAAGGAGTCTAGTAGCTGGAAGCAGAGCAGAAAGTAAGAGAGAGCAAGGAGGGAAGACACTGCTTTTTTAAAGACAGAGACCACACCCCAATGGCTGGTTAACATTCAGCAAGTGGACTTCACTCAGGCGGATCTGTGGGAAGACTGTAAAGACTAATCATTCTTCCTCCTTCCCTCATTGTTGTTGACTCGCCTGCTATTATCATTGCTATATTACTTCTTTTAAAACACTGCTTCCAGCTCTTTGGTGACTAATCACTCATGTTGCAAATGTGACTCATTTGAGGAACTGGTTGGTTTCATCAGTTTAGTGTTTCTTTCCTAACTAATCGTCTGTGTGTGCAAAAATGTGTCAAACATGCTATTATTATCCTTTGAAAACATCTTCTCATGAAAGACTAAGTTGTGTGAAATAATCTTAGAGAGAATTCTATATCAATTTATTTCCTCAGATATTACAGCAACAGATTTTTAAAATATTTTCCAAAATAGAGTTTGTGATCCTTATTGGTTTTTGAGATACTCATTAATCAATAATTTAACAAGTTAACCCTTGACCAATGATTTTTTACCATAATTTGACAAACTGTGTATTTTAATCTACCTAAGTATATTAAGTCTGTACTATATTAAGAATTATTTTATAACAATTATTATATACAATGCATATATTTGTAATATAAAATCTCTGTGATACATATTTGGGCATCTAGGATAATGACTGATGAATATATATATATATATATATTCTTGAGTAAAAACCAGGCAAACATTTCAGATGTGTCCTACATGTAATAGTCATACTTACTGTGGAACAGAGGTCAGAAAGCGCTATAGGAGAGGCAGACAGCTGCTAGCTCTGTGAGCCATCGTGCCTCTAGAAGGACTGCTCTCTGATAATAGAGAAGCATCCACTGACAAAAGTAAAGTTAATTAAATCTTAAAATACTTGTGTAATAGGCCTCAGGTCAGATTTGTTTCCTGGCTATAATTTGAACTCCTACATCAAATCTGATTTTTTTTTTCCCTCTTAGAGTACATATTTACTCAAGAGCAGAATAGCCCAGAAGTTAACATCAAATTCTAGGCTTTCTTTTGAAATATCTGAAACAGAAATCTATCAATCCCCAACTGTGAGAGGGCTGTCCTGACATTTCAGTTGATAAAATATAGCCTTTTTGTTTTTATTCATTCAGGACCTCAGAGGGTCTGGAGAAACTAACTGTCTCCTGCTGCTCCTAGACATTTCTGTCTGAAATTTTGCTACCAATGATGTTAGTTTATCTGATACAAAGTTAAGAGTGCTCAGGAGGAAACTTTCTACCTTTGTCACATGATGAAGAATCTCTATTCTTTACACTGAAGGAAACAACACACTGACAGAAGTCAAATGTGGCTACTGTGCATAGCAAAGCAGAAAGACTTAAACTGCAAAGGGGGTGACATTGACTCCTCCATAGTGAAGGTTCATGAAGAAAGGCGCTGAGCATGGGGCACTGAGCGTGGGTCAAAGAAATATAAAGGAATAGCAACGTTCTTTCCACATGTCTGTAAATGGCATAATTCTTACTATTTCCTCAGGCCCTAAAACCATTGTACCAAAGTACTAATATAATTTGGCAAAGTTGGAGTTGAAGAATGACTTCTACATCAAATCAGAACTGATGATATATAAAACTCAGAAATTTCTCAGATTTCATACTGAGAAAAGCAAGTCTCCTACAACTCTATACAATGAATTTATCCAGTTAGAGGTCCAATTTTGCACAATCACTACACAGCAACGTAATTATTTTGTACCCAAATTACGTCCACTGACTGGGGTCCCAGTCCCTCCATGGAGTTTGAGAAACACTTGTACAAAATAATTCTAGATGAAATTATTGACAATTTAATAATACGACTAAGTGTTGGAAGTGTTTTCATTTTTTACATAATGCTATTATAGAAAGTATTTGAAAACATTTTAATTAGTCTAAATGCTTTGAAATAATTACAATGGACATCATTAGAGCTTATCTTGCTCCTGAAAATGAGGAAAACTGAGAATAATAAAAACAATCCCAATGATGGAGAAAATGGTTTTCCATATCCTTAAGAGTGAAGTTGTAATTAGCTAGAATTTGGAAGAATGAGAAGCTGTGGTAATTTAATTTTCATAATAGTGTAAGGTAAACATAAAAATGTTTATTATATACCCATTTGTGGCAACAGTTCTAAAATGATTAAGTATTATATTGTGCCTTAGTAAGTATAATTTACTGAAAATAATTTAATTTTATGGTTATTGTAGGTCATTGCAGAGAATCATCTCTCTGTTTTCTAAGCTCACTTTATTAGAAATTCCTATACTGAGTTCATCTTAATCTGCTTTGCAGTGCATAGAACATTTGATCTGCCAATCTGAATTTTCAGTCTCAAGAAAATGGTGGGTTTTTTTTCCATTATTCTATAGTAGAAAAGACAATACCTCATATGTAAAACATGCTCAATAAATATTGAATGGGGACCTCATGAGTTTTAACTGTGTGATATTGTTGGAATCAGGAAATGTCTCTTCTGTATGACAATGGGTCAGAGAGGCCAATGGCTGATGTTAACTAATCAAATCCTTTTTGTTTTAAAATATGATTCTTTTTATCATGCCCAAGCCACAATTCCTCAGACACTTAACAAATTTATGTGTCATATCCAAGACACCTACTTTTTATATGTATCATATAAAAACACCTACATAAAGTGGCTATTTTTTTTGGGCTCAATAAAAAATTCTAAAGTCTGTGATAAATAGGGGCTGAAATCAGCTGTTTGTAAATGCTTTTTACAGCTACAGTTATACTGACAGTGGAGACAATGCAAACTTCAGAATCTGATTCTAAATTAACAGCCTATATTGTTTACATACTTACACAGATAGATACCTCTCGGAGTTTTAACTCTACACCCAGATTCTGTACTCCTCCTGTCTTCCCATCTGCCCTTTCTGAAAGATACAGGTAATTATCCTTCTGGCTCTTGACACATTTACTATTGGAGGGTTTTCTTTTTCAAATACAAATTCACAGGCCACTTAAACTTCAAGTCAACTTCCTAAATTAAAATGAAATACAACAGAAAACTAGAAGACAGTACTCTATACACTCCATCACCCTCTCTAGAGATATCTGTTATTTTTATTCTTTGCCATGCAACAACATGGGGTTAAATATTATTTATTGTCTTCTCTCATGATTTTGTGGGTTGATTGTGTTCAGTAGGAGATTTTTTACCTATGGCTTCTTAAGTTCTTGGTTTTTAAATGGTGGTTGAGCCCTAGTCATGAGAAGTGACCTGTGTACACACATATAACCCTTCATTTTTGCTCTCATGCAGGCTATTTCTATGCTTATCCATGTTTTTCTCACAGATGGCATCTCTGTGGAACTGAATGTTTTGATGGTTAATACAAACTTCAGGCTGCCAGGGTCACCTAGGAGAGAGTTCTCTGGACATGCCAGTGAGGGATCATCTAAATTGGGTTAACTAGAGTAGGAACAGCTGCCTTAAATGTTCAGGTGGCGGTACTAAATTTATGAGACTCCTAGAATTCATAAAAGGATAAAGTTGGCTGGGTAACAGCATTCACCTCACTCTGATTCCTGATTGTGGATTGAAATGCACACAGAAAGATGGGGGATGCAAAGAGAATACACACATAGAGATAAAATCATAAACATAAGAAAGTACGCAAACATGTGGGCACACCCTCTCATACACATACATACATACACATACACACACTGTTATTAGGAATTGAATGTTTCAATTTGATGTAGGAGTCCTCTCTGTGTGCTGTGATTACCATCAATGAATAAAGAAACTGCTTTGGACCTATAGCAAGGCAGAAATTAAGTAGGCAGGAAAAGCTAGGCTGTATGCTGGGAGAAAGAAGGGTGGAGTCAGAGACTCCATGAAGCTGCTGCCAGAGTCAGACATGCCAAAACTTTGCTGGTCTAAGCTAGCTGGGCTGCTGGGAATCAACAAGTGGCCCCTCCTCCATCAATTATGGAGGCTGTAAATTCCTGAGATCTGGTACCAGCAACCCGGTCATTAGGGGAACTCTTTGTCAAGCCTAGTTCAAGTTTTAATGTTTGCAAAACAAAAGAGCTGACAGAATTCTTCTGTTCTAGGAGCTGACTGCCATAAAAGCCAAGATGAGTCAATGTTTAAACTAAATTCAAAAAGGAATAGACCAACATCCTAGGTCAAAGTAGTCAGGCATGAGGTGCTGTCTCTTGTATGGGGTTGAGTCATCCTCTTGGTTGAGCTTTTTAGCTGATCCGATGACAGCCACAGACCTTACACAGAGCCACATGCTTTAGTGACTATATGATTCTTCTGGAAACACCTCCACTGACATATATATATATATATATATATATATATATATATATATATATATGTATCTGGGCATGTTTTGGCCCAGTCAAACAAAGATAGCACTGTAATTGTGGAGTAGGATATTTGGTAGCTGGGCCTGGAATCTATGGCCACCTCTCATTTGCATATTTTTAATTCCTTATTACGATTGTGTTTTACTTGTAATTATTGTTAAATTGTTATTAATTTGTATGAGTGTGTACACACATGTTTATGTGTACATATCCATATGTATGGGAGTGCAAGAGTATTCACAAGACAACATCTGTAACCAACCTTGAGCGTCATATTGTAGGAGCTATTCCCCTTGTTTCTTTCAAAAGGTCTCACTGAATAGAATAGATTGGATGGGCTGTGAGCCTGTGAGTCTGCTGTCTCTGTCTTCTCAGCGAAAGGCAAGTCCTTTTCTTAGGGGCAGGGAAGCAAACTCATGTTTTCTTGACAAGCACTTTACTAACTGAGTGATTTTCCCAGTCCTGATTTGCTGCTTGCTCCTTCTTGATTCCCACATGGCTTTTGTTCCAAGGAACCACTTACTTCTTGAAATACTTGTCCCCGAGTTTTAACGTTATAATTTGACTCTGGGTATTTTTTTATACCAAAACTGCTTTTTTCCTTAATGCCACTGAAGTCAACTATCCCAGAAACCACCTGTCTATATATCTGACTTATTTATCACTTATTTGTCTATCATCTATTTATTTATGCTTTTTGAGACCATGTCTCACTGTGTAGCTCTGCCTGTCCTGGAACTTTGTAGCGCAAGCTGCCTTTGAGCTTATAGAGATTCAATTGTCTCTGCCTTCTGAGTGCTAGGATTGAAAAGGTACACTACAAGACTAGGCTTCATTTATATATATATGGTATATATATATATACCATTCTTCTTTCAGAAAAACTCAATATTTCAAACTTGTCTCAAGTCATTTTTACCCAGATTTTCAAGTTTCATATCTTTGGATGATTAATAATTTTACTTCCAAACTTGTCATTGTTGTTTCCTGCACATGCTTACTTCATATAGACAGCATTTACTGGCCTTCGTAGGCTCCAGATATTTCTTGTCTGTCTTCTAGATTCTAATTTTAAGATTCTTCCTTACCACCAGTTCAAGAGATTGAAACAAGATTTCCCCAACATCTAGCTTTAAATTTCACCATCTGAGCCAAGCTAAACCATTGCAATTATCTACTGAATTATATAAAACATATGGAAAAGATGTCCCTTTTTATTGAGAGTTTTCAGTTCCCAAATAATGTAATTTTTGAAGTACCAGGAGACATCTTCATTGCTACATATAGAGAGCCTGTCTGAAGTTGAAACCCTTGAGAGGAAAGTGAATCTCAGAAATTGTAAGAGACAAGATTACTTTGGTACAAATATATGAACCAATACATTTTGATTTTGTTATGTGAGTATGAGTTGGCTTTCTATCACTTGTGATCTGTAGAGTTCTGGCTGATGCTTCTGCTGTTATATTTGATTGCTGTTTTCTGATCCAATCCCTTTTGATTCCACCCATATAAAATTCTCTTCTGTGTATCATTACAGCTACCACCTAACTCAAAACTCCATCATCTGTCATCTGCAGTAAAGCAAGAGCCACTCACTTACACAGCTTCATTTCCCAGTCAAAATCAATATTCACTGTTGCTACGACTATCTTTCTAAATTATAGTTTTGATTTTGTCAAACTCCTCTGCTTATCATTCAAAGCCACTCACTGTCTTTCTCTATTTCCTGTGAGGACATCTCTCAACCCACTAATGTTTATTTACCAGATGTAGTGATTAAGACCACTGACTCTGGAACCAGATTTACAAATTTAAAGTCAGAATCCATTACTGCATAGGCACATAAATAACCACATTTCTTCCTTCTATCCTAATTTTCCCAGCTGCAGAATCACCATCGTAAAAGCACTTGCCTCAAAAGATTGTTATGATAATTAAAATAAACTTCAGTAGGAGATAGTGATAAATGCTAGTTCAAATAAAACAAAGCTCAGGGACTTGCTTTAATTTGAGGTGTGTTATCCTGGTGACCGGGCTGGAAGAAGACCCCATTCGAGGTTCACTGCTTGAAGGAATGAATGAGGGATGCTTGTCTCTGATCCCCATCACTATTCCCATTTCTGTGACACTGAAAATGTTGTATTTTTGACGTACAGAACTCTTATGTCTGCCACAAATATGAAATGCTGTCCATACTTCAATGCTTTACTTAAATGATGCCTGCTTGAAGTAACTGGAATAGAGTCACCAAGCCAAAATTATATCTATTCCCACACTCTACCAAAAGAAAATTCTCTCATCTTGAGTCCTCTGGACTTCTCCACTGGTCTTACCATTTTTTTTTTTTGCACTGTTTTCAGAGTCATCATGATTTCATGAGGTGGAGAATGAATGACACTGGCACTTGCACATTCTGCATTTATTTTGTGGTTGCTGTAAATGACTGCCACACAGCTAAAATAAAACATAGTGCAAGAAGGAAACAAGAGGAATGTATCACAATGCAGGAGAATTGTTATCATACCAGAAACCTTCAAAGACTAAAGAGGACTAAACTGGCAGCGTCATAGTTGAAGCAGTCAGAGCTCACTCAGACCAGCATCTGAATATCGTAAAGGAGGAAAGGCAGCGCTGACCAGAAGTCAAAGTCAATCAAGCCAAGCATGCTTCCAAAGGAATGAACAACTTCATAAAAAATGCAATTAATGTAAGAGAGACAGTAATTTGGGCAGTAAGTGGTGATGTTGGCATCATTGATTAGTAAGTAGAGCACACCCAACTGGAAACAGGGTCAAGGAAAATTCTCCTGTCTAAAAAATACACATAAGGCATGAAAGTAGGCACTGGCTTCTTTAAAAAGAGAAAAGGGATTAATGTGAGTCCAGAGGGGCTCCTTGGGTGACTGTGATCAATCAACATGATAAATATGTATGAAAACAATGAAGATCATTATTATATAAAATAAACAGAGGCTAATAAAACAATCATTCTCAATCTCTATATACAATTTTTTTCAATATTTCTTTAGTTTTCTTTCTTTGTTTGTTTCTTTGTTTATGTTTTTTAGACAGAATTTTATTATATAGCGAGGCTGGTTTCTAATTTCCTCCTGTCTCAGCTTTTTGAGGACTAGCAGTACAGATGTAAAATATCATTCCTTACTCCCTCCCTCCACAATCCCAGGTCCCTTGTATCAGTTCCACAAGGAGATTGCAAAGATTGCTTTCTCAAGGCAAGACAAAAATTAGCAAAAAGATAAAAAAACTGAGATGTTAAAAATACGATAAAGATTGCAAACATGAAACCTCAAACCAGACCAATGATTCATTGAAACAAACACTTGCAAGTGATGATATATTAACTAAAGGATCATGTGATTCATTGTGTCACACTACGGTTTCTGTAATGAGATTCTTCTTTTCTTTCTTTTCCTTTTCGTTTAAATTTTATCCTAGGGTCAAGAGGGTACAAGGGTAGAGGGTAAATAGGGGAAATGAGTAGGATCAAAATGCATGATGTGAAATTCACAAAAAAATCATTAAAAATTTAAATTTGAAAAAAATTAAATATATGACAAAGAACAGAATTTAGAATTGAGTTTGAATTTAAGAATTTAGTAAATGAGTTTTAATAAAGTTCTGACCAGCTTTAAGGAAAATTTTCTTTGACGTTTGTGTTATCAAAACATTGATTCAGAGACTCTCTTTTTGCAAAACTGTTAAGGATTTCATTGTTCACATGTACAAGTACATCATAAACAGTTGGTGAAATTGCACTAGATATATGTACATGCTATCAATTGAATTAATAAACTGTTAATAATAAGAAATGGAAAAGCTTATTTGAGATAAGATGATATCTAGCTGTAGTAAGGATTCTTAGAATTGTGCAATGTCCCCCAGGATACCTTTGAGTTTATCGCATGCTAGAATATATGTTTTCAATGATACCTGGTTTTACATTGAAGATGGTTTCACAATAAATTACAAAGAAATATCATTATTACTACCTAGTTGTCTCTCTATTGAAATCATATAGAAAGGAGAAGGTAGCTTAAAATTTCTAAGAAGGCAAATTTTGGTGAATAATTATGGAAAATGAAATTCCTACATAGAATTAAACATGAAGAATGCCCAGAGCCTCTGCAGTGCATTTGGCCAGGACCATAATAATTTGTGAAGGTGACCATACTTCTGACTTCATTTTAGCATAATTATCTCTTTAAAAACTAAATCTTCACATACACTTACATTGTGAAGTACTATTGGCAAGGTTTCTATTATATAAATTTGAGTAGATAATTTAACCCATAATCATGATATAAAGAATTTATTGATAAGTTCCTTCCTTATAACACTACCAAGAAGCAAAGTACTGCAAAAATACAACTACATACATTATTTCAAATGGGAAAGTTCAACTCTGTTTAGTTACATATTCTCATAACAATCTCCTGGGGACAAGCAGGAATGTCAAAATCTTATACTAACTTCAGACGAGTTGAAATCAAAATGTACTTTGGCAGTTTTTTCTAATGTGAATACAAACAACTTTCAAGGTAATTGTATATATTATAAAGTGAGGCATAAAGGGATCCTAGATTGGTAGCAGTCTGGGCAATATTTTGTGTGGAATGGGGTTGAAAACCATGCAGGTTTCCAACTCCCTATCCTCTCACCATAGCCTGCTCAGTGCGGGTTATAGGTTCGCAGCATCAACCAATTGTCAATGTTTTCACTTAAGGTTCATAAAGTCTCCTTGGACAGAGGTTGAGGCCATTAGCGTTACTGTTACAATATTTTCAATTTATACTGATAGTAACGAAAAGAACAACTTTACCTACCTCATCTCATGAAATCTCCCCATATCCATCAAAATTTTGTTTACCTAGAAATCCACCTCTTGGAATTAAAAACCTACTTCTCCTTGAATGTGTTGATTCATTTATAGGGCTTTATTGATACATTGTTAGTTGGGATTAAAAAATAAAATAAATTTAAAGTCCACCAGTAAGGAACAAATTAAATATCTATATTAGATCAACATTCTGTATGACTATATATCCATGAGAAAGAAATATCAATTTGTATTAATAGACAAAATTATTCCTGTTTTATTGCTTAGTGAAAATAAAAATAAAATTGAGGAGAATTTATGTCTGATAAACACATATTCATATTTGTATTTACATTTTCTAAAACTTCTCAAAGTGAGGCACAATAGGAAGAAAATTATGGAGACACGGGAAGACCAAAGAACCCTTCAGCCTAGACTGTCAATGAAGCCTGTCACCAGTTGGAAGCAGAGTTCCAGCACAGGCCACGTGTACTGAGAAGGTTCTAAAGACTGGGAAAATTTCACCTTTATATATAAATGTTAAATTAGCAGGGGGTTAGGTAAATCCCTGAAAGTATAAGACTTTGGGTGCGGCCTCGTTTCTTTCCTAGACATTGCTGGAGAATCTCAAACAGATTATGAATTTGTTCACAGCAAGGACAGTCTACCATGTAGCATCTTTGTGTTCTTAACAATTGTTATATTTGCGTGGTGCTCTCAGAACCACCCAATAAGCCCATAAACTCCCTTAGTCCCACTTGTAATTGTGTCAAACCTACCGGAAGCGAACACACATGATTAGTGTAAAGATATGGAGACCAGTTCTGGTTGGAGATGTTACCACTGCTTTTGGGTGCGTTTCACTCCTTCCCTAGACCCTTCATTTTGATTTTATGTACCTGAATGTTTCCCTGTATACATTTCTGCACTAATAGCCTGCAGGGTCTGAAGAGACTAGAAGAGGGGACTGAATTCCTCTAAACTGGAATAGGTGATATTTAAGCTGCCATGTGGCTCGTGAGAGTTGAACTCTATCTGACAGAGCAGACCTTGCCCTTAAACACTGAGCCTTTGCTCAGCTTAATTTTCCATTTTAAGAATTTAACATACATTGCAGTTCCCTACAACACATTTCCTTGTTTCATGGTTTTATTTACATGGCCTTTGCTTTGCTGTGGAGAAGAATTATCAGCCATATGTATGATTAGCTATGAGCAAGAACCTCTAAAGCAAACCCAATAAACAGAGAAAGAGAAAAATAACCTTTCTTGTGTTCTTGTGTTCCTCACAAGGACAGGTGGTGATCCTGGGGAATCTGTTCCTTCAGTGCCCACACTATCCTCCTATTGTGGACACCTGGCTTCTGCAGTAGTGATTAATATGATTTTGATGCTGTATGGTGCAATGTGAACAGCAGTCACGATTGGAAGTTCTGATCAAGGTAGTTATCAATAAGGGCTGGGAAGATGCTCCATGGTGAACTTAACATGCACGAGGCAGTAGATTCCATCCTCAGCACCAAATAAATTAATTTTAAGCATTAATAAAGAATGTATAAAAATGGAAATGAGAAAACAAATTGTCAATGAATATTTTATAATAATCCCTAGGAATGGTGTTTTTTTATTTTTTTCTGGTGTCCAGGTTATATAGCTAACCCCCACAATATGTCAGCTAATGAAAGGTAATATTTACACCTCTAAATAAAGTTATATAGTACTCACCGAAGAACATGAAAAATTAGACTAACATAACTTGATTAATGTTGGAAGTAAAAAAGTGTTTTTAAAAGAATTTTCAAGGTAAGATTTTCTTTTGGGTTTTTAGATGAGAAAACGTTTCTTCTTGATGTAGAATAATGCTGTTTATATCTTGCAGCTGAACTTCACATCAAAAGTTTCGCCTCACACGGCTTCTTTTATTTCTGCATGATTGACCTCAATTGCCTCTCATTCTTTAGTGTATGGAGAAGTCAATCAGGCACCTGTACAAAGAGCTAAAATGAAGCCCTTGAAGTTGAATTTGTAGCTTTGAGGGTCAGGGTACTTTTCATCTGCATTCCCACTTTCTGTCTTTGTGCGACAGCATCTGACATGGAACGAACAGTAGTAAGACATTTGGAGTATAAAATGCTTGTCAGGTAAGATGCTAAATACCACTGAAAGAGAGAGCTAAAATCCACAAATTTATGATGATCATGAGTGCCTGTTACTTATGCTAGCCTGCCAATATCTGGCAAGGAAAGAATGCTCTGATCAAAGCCTGTTAAATCAATCTCAGGCGTGGCAATGATGCTTACATTAATTAAAACATATATGTGAACATGCACATATATGCCTGAACAAATGTAGATTACATAGGTCTAGTATTTATTTACTATTTGTATAGCTATAGAGCTGTGCAAAACAGTTGGAAAATGTCTCAATGGGGAAAGGGACTTGCTACCAAACCTAATAACTTAAATTCAACCCCCCAGGCAAATATGGAAAGAGAACAGACTTTCAAATTAAAAACAAAAATGAAGCCAAATCACTAGGACTACTGTGAAATGTCTTTAAAAATAGCTACTGTATCTTAAGAATACCACCAGATTACCTTTATTTTAAAAATCAAGAGCCAAATAGCAAGGGAAACAAAAGCACAAACTACATATCTCTCTCCACCAAGTGAAACTCCCGGTGCCAGGAAGAGGTAGCATCTAATTGAGTTGTTACCCAAAGGGGCTTCATGAAAAGACCCAAAAAAACTCAGGCTATTACCATGAAATGATGGTAAAGCCCTATTGCTGAAGATAACGCCTATATGTGTCCCTGAACATGGAGCAGTCCTGCTGGTGCCTACCTAAATATTCACTCTACTGACTAGTATTCATGGTACTGGCAGGAACTCTACACTCAGCCAAAGGGAAAGGAAATACCAACCCCGGCACAAAATCTTCAATGGAAAATGGTATCATGCCTGCATGATCTCTTGATGCTATAGTGGCACAAAAGTTGTAGGAGTAATCAACAACAATCTGATTAGATTTATGGCCCATTCCATGATGTGAAAGCTGTGCCAGACACTGCTGGGGGGTGACATGAAACCTAAGAATAGATAGATCATAGATCTAAGGGCAAATCAAAACTGTTGTCTACCGAAAAAAAAAAACAACAACAACAACAAAAAAAAAACATGGCAATGAAATGATTTCTAGTGACATTCTGCTGTACCCATAGATTAGTGTCTGGCTCCACTACCATCAGGGAAGCATCTTCCTGCAGCAGATGAGCGCTAGTATAGAGATTCATAAGTGGGAAAGTGGGACAATGTGCCGAAAATGAGAGACTTTGCAACACTCATTCCTAAATGAGATATCTCCATTCAACTGCTCCCCACAGGGCTCAGGAAGCTCCCAGGAAGAGGAGACAGACAGATGTAAGAAGCAGAGGGCATGATAACACCAATGAAATAGTGTTTTCCAGGTGCAGCAGTACTGACTCACATATTAACTCACAGAGATTGTGGCAGCTTGTACAAGGTCCCAGGACTGAGAAGGGAATGGACACAATTTTCTACGCTGAACCAAGGCGCTATCTCCAATTAGTGACTGCTTGCAAAGGAAATCTTAGGTTTCTCCAATAAAGTCTATGTGTACAAAGCATACTCAAGGGTGGGTGGTATGCCCAGTAGGAGAACACCAATACAAAATGAACTCAATAGTATTTTATGATGTTTAATTTTCTTTAATCTTACTGGTCCTTTGTTTGTATATTATGGATTAAGGTTTTGTGTTTTAGAGTGTGTTTGTGTGTGTCTATCTGTGTGCTTCTAGTGCTTTTTGCTTTCTTTCTCTATTGTCTGTTTGTTTTCTTAAGAAAGAATGAAAGAAAGTGTGAAGTCTGAAAGTAAAGGAGGTGTAGAGGATCTGGGAGAAGATGAGGGAAGGCAAACTGGTGCAGGAGAATTGTCTGTATTCTGTCAATCATGTTTTAAATAAACGCTGATTGGCCAGGCAGGAAGTATAAGGTGGGAAAACCAGACAGAAAGTAGAAATGATGCAATGAGAACAAGAGAATTCTGGGAAGGAGGAAGTTGATACCTCCCAGTCCTGCGCAGACTGCAGAAGAAGCAAGATGTGACCTGCCAGCTGAAAAAGGTACCAAGGCATATGGCAAAAATAGATCAGAATAATAGGTTAATATAAGCTTCAAGAGCTAATATTGGTCCATTAGCTAAGAGTACTTAGCAATCAGCTTTATAACTTATAGAGATCTCTGTGATTTTCTTTGGGGCTTGCCGGCTGTGGGTTATCGGGCAGGACAGAAACCCCAACAAGCAGGCCCTTTAGTGTTACAGCAAACTGTGATCAGAACAGAGTGTATGAAAAAAAGTAAAGTAAGTGCCGCTGTTGCTTAGGTCATAGATGAATCTGAGGCTATTATAATGAAAGAAACAAGGCAGAAACAGTTTTCATATGTGGATCATAAAAAAAATGCATGGTTAAATATAGAAGTGCGTGTGTGTAATGAACAAATTTAAGTATCTAATATATAATAACGAGGGATAGACTGACAGATAACATTGAGGGATATACTTAAAGATAACACATTGTTTCTCAGATTTTTCTCAAACAACTAGATTATAGCTAGTGTTGCCACAAAGCAAATAAATTGTTAACTTTGCAACCCAATACAAATCAAATACTATTTTTGAATACATGACTAGAATCTAGAACATATAAATTTATTTATTTTGAAAGTACAGACTTGTTTTTCTTGCCATTAAATATACCATAGCTGTATAGGTATACTAATAATATTGTCATATATATTGGGATGATAACTGTAATGTGAAAGGATTATTTGTGGTTTAATTTCATTTTCTCTTTCTTAGACATTCTGAAAAAAACTCTTGATTCAGAAAATGTAAGTTTATTTTTTATTTTAGAAAAGAAAATTGACAGCTGTTCTTCCTAGCAGCAACATACTTAGATTTATTTTTAGTTCAGCTTCTCTTGAAAGCAGAATTAACTGTGCTAGAAGTCTAATAAAACAGAAAACGTCTGCTGCTATCAAAATGTATACAATTCTTAGGGACATATAGCACATGCAAGACTGATCAATAAGATGTATTCATTATTTATGGCTCAATAGTGTCCACACTCAAGTCCACATTTCTTCAGCTCCTGGGAAGCAACACAACTGTTTATGTTTTCCTGCATATCTTGCTACTTACAAATTTTTAAAAGAAGGCCTGTAGATGCTATAGTTTTAATCAAGAGATAACATAAGTCACTTACATTTGGGGATCAGAATTCCCCTTATAAAACTCTGGGACTTTTCTTCCAAGGAACAATATATATGTTACCACTATAAAAAGGTGAAATTCTTTTTCAATCTACTAGCACAAATGTTATCTTTATGTTATTTTCTTATCTGTAGAAAATCCACAAGAACTATTATGGAAACTATTAAATTAGTAGGTGCATAAAAAAAGATAGATTCGAAGCTTTAAAATCTATTGAGTACATCACATTTCCCTAGTGTGTGATGGTTACTTTTATCTGTTAACCAGAGAGAATCCAAATAATTTAGGAGACAATTGTCCAGACAAACCTTCAGAGATTATAGAGACGAAGTTAACTGAGATGGGAAGACTTCATCTGATTGGAAGGTGGGACTGGTTCTGACACAGATTGCTATGTAACCGATCTCTTCACACTCATGTTTTCATGACTTCTCCATTACTGCAAACCCCGCTTTTCTTAAAAATTGTATTTTGGCCATACTATTTAATCACAGCCACAAGATAAGAAACTAACAGGATTTATCAAGTTCAAACACAAATTTGAGGAATAATTAGCATTAGCTTGGATTAGTGGTAAAATTTATTCATCTGACTCTAATCTTTACAAACTGCTTGAAAATTTCATCATGGTAAAGGCATTATATACTTCTATAGGGGTATGTACAAAAATTTATGTTATTGCTTAGGATAAATTTGCTCATTAAGAATAATTATATATAATTATATTTGTAAATTTTTAAATTTTGTAAAACTTTTAAAGCTAAAAATTTATCCATTTTCAAGTAACATTATATAATTACAGAAAGATAGCAATAAAAGATGAAGAGTCATGGATATCTTAATAAACAATCTAAAAAATCATGTACCAAAATTTTAATAGCACTTTAGATTATTATTTATTCATTTCCTATTGCACATTCAGAATATATGCTTTTCAGGGCAACAAGATGATGTAGCATCTGGGACTGATTGCTGGTGTTCCGTCCTTTGGACCCACATGGCGGGAGAAAAACAGCAACACCAACATCACACTTATGTACGCACATACATACACAATAACAGCAACAATAAACGAAATCAAAATCCAAGGACTTCTATTAGAATATAAGCCAAGAGTAAAAGACATTGCTTTCTTCTTAGGCAGTAAATAACAACACTTTATTAGATTTATTTTTGCTTTCTTTTAACCAAATGACAAAGAACCACTATATCAGCTTTTTAAAACCTAACCTGAACATTATACATTTAAACAATTGCGGGCTGGAGAGATGGCTCAGAGGTTAAGAGCACTGCCTGCTCTTCCAAAGGTCCTGAGTTCAATTCCCAGCAACCATATGGTGGCTCACAACCATCTGTATGGGGTCTGGTGCCCTCTTCTGGCCTACACACAGACAGAATATTGTATACATAATAAATAAATAAATAAATAAATAAAAAAACAAAAAAAAAAAACAATTGCCACAACCGATCAAGTTGCCAGCACCCAGTTATAGCTAGAAGACATTCTTAATTTATATTAAACCAGAAATGAGTTACTACCAATGCCCTCTTATCTTTCATTGCTAAATACTGAAACAGTAGTTTTTGAGAAAATTCATTTGGTGATGTGGACTTCAAGGACTGCCATTACTTGAGCACAGTTGTGCTGGATGGAAGCAGACACCCGCCTGTGGATGAGAACTGTCTTTTTCTGGCACTGCTGAAGTCACAAGACTCACTTTGTGCAAATTTCAAGTAAACTCCACTGTCAGTAAATTCCTCCTCTCCCTGCTTTCTAGTGGTTGGAATCAGCCAGGGCCACTTGGAAATGCAAAATGTTCAACAGGCCTCATCAGGCTTCGTTTGGGGCCTTTTGAACTGAATACCATTGACTGCTGTCAACACTTTCCTGTCTTATCTTGTGCCTCGGGCACTGAAGTTATGAGCTGTTGCACTTAAAGAGTCATTTAACACAGTTACCTCATTGCTTTTTGCCCAGGTGAAATGGAAAAAAATCACAGATATGATTTTGTCATTGCAGTACCTTGGCGGATCTGCCAATTTATCTTCTGCAGTGTGCACGGTGTAAACACTTCTAACTTTTATGCTCTGAACACGTATCATCCTTGAATGCTTCATTTTATTGGTATAGAAGTAATTTCTGAAGGTCACTCTATATAATACATGAAACTTGAAGGTTCACGCAATTTATGTTCATTTCAGATAATATCATACAGCATTTAGGAACTATCAACTTTCATTTTCTAAATGTTTGATCTAATAAATTTAAAGATAAATATGTTATGAGCCTTCTGGGAACACATACCCGATGTTGGCTGTGAAAAATCATATTCAAATATTGATTGAAAAAATGTAAGCTCTTTGACTTCTTTTCTTTAGAAGATTTTAATTCCTCTCAGTCACATTTTACTGGATTTAAGATTGTGACAAAAATATGTTTAGGAGTGTAAAAGGTATAGGGGGAAAAAGAGAAAATGTAAAAGACAAAATTCTCCCTTTGGCAATTGTTTTAGGTACAGTTTCTGTTGCTGTGAAGAGACACCAAGACCATGGAACTGTCGTAAAGGAAAACATTTGATGGGGTTACTTATATTTTCAGACATTTAGTCCATTATCATCATGGTGAGACATGGTGCTGGAGAAGGAGCTAAGAGTCCTATGTCCTGCAGGCAACAAGAAGTGAACTGAGACACTGGGTGTATCATGACCATATATGAGACCTCAAAGCCTGCCTTTACAGTAACACACTTCTTTCAACAAAACCGCATGTACTACAATCATGCCGTATGTCCTAATAGAGCCACTCTCTTTAGGGGGCATTTTGTTTCAAACCACCACAGCAGTTCTGATAATTTGAAGCTTGTTAGGTATAATTTCAGGCTATTTAAATGGATTTCATTATTATACACTAACTGCATAAGCATTCATGTTATTTAAATGCCCTTAATTATGTAATTTACATTTTATGTAATGGTTGAAAGATATTGCCAATCTCTTTGGACTTGACCTTCTTGATCATATCTCATGAGATCCACTTGCTTTCCTGTGGATAAGAGCTCTTCATGAATCTGTATAGTGTGCTCTTTCATGATTATAACACTGAGGGCACTATGAGTAACCACACATACTTCTCCCCCATATCATTACTCACCACATACCTTTCTAGCAGCTGTAAAAAGACATTATTTTCCCATTCACAAAGAAAAGAAAGACATTCACAAGAACACCATCAGACAAACACAGCAGTGCCTTCCTTAACAACCTGCCCTACTTTACTAAGTCTCCCACTCTGGGTTCTAGATGTCCAAGTGTTCATTTCCTTCTCTCATAGTGATTAGCACTTTGTGACTAGTGTGAAAATCTATAGACGGAGACTGCTTGTTCATCCCGGATACTCGGATACGAGTACTCATACAGAAGCTATATTAATTACAACATTGTTTGGCCAATAGCTTTTTGCATATTCCTAGCTAACAACTCTTACATCTTAAATTAACCCATTTCTATTAGTCTGTATATCACCACATAAACATGGTCTATCTGTAAAGTTCTGTCTGGCTTCTGTCTCCTTCAGTAGCTACATGGCGTCTCTCTGACTCTGCCTACTCTCTCTATATATCTCTTTCAGCCTGGCTATATTCTGTTCCACTACAGGCTGGTAGAGCTTCTTTATTAACCTATGATAGTAAAACATATTTACGTCATACAGAGGAGAATCCCACATAAGAAACCACTTCCATATCAAAAGGAAAAGGGTCAATGGGGACCTTTTAGCTTCCACAAGCGCTAACCAACACAAGACTTTTACCACCAAGTTTCTTTTTCTGCTCTTAAGCATTCAAACTGAAGGAAATCTTTTGTATCCTTTGTGATATTGCTAATTTCATTACCTGCTTAACATCAATATCTTGTCTTCTCCTATTAATGACTTAAACACTTTCCTGTTCCCTTGTATCTTCCACAAATGAGTAGATTAATGCTAAGATCTCTCCTGTGTGTTCTTCATGCTCCTATTACTTCCTACAATACTGACTACCTTCAACACCCCAGAAGGCTCATGAATCCCTTTTCAGTGTCTATCTGCTCACTTGAATATCACCAAGATCTCTGTCTTACATGAAATTAACATCTATCTTTCCTATCAGTCACCAAGATCAAGTCTATCTTCCTGTATTTGATCATCCATTCATTTAATGCAATAGCCATAATTAAAGTTAAACTTTATTGATGCTACTGTGGGAACCAAGAAATACAGATCCATGTCTTACCATTGTCTGGTGACTACTAGGCGCAATTTGCACCTTCCAACACAGGAGGTGGTCACCTGGCTCTTTTGAAGTTCAGCAAACTGGGTGCCACCCTGGCAGGTGGTCTGGATATGCCAATGTACCTCTGCTCCTTTCATTGTAACTATGAGATCACCTGGGGGGGGGAAGGTGACTAAGTGTTGAGCAACTATATGTGACTTGAGTCATCTGGCTACCTAGGCAAGAGAATGTTAATGAAGCCTTTTGATACCCGATTCCCCAGTTCATGTTTCATATAAAAGCTGTGGAAAAAATAATGAAGGTGGTTTTCAGGATCTGAATAATCCCTGAAACTCCCTCCTGATACTGTCTAGTGTTTTGTGTTTTTATTTTCCTACGCTTTGACCCTGATGAGAAGTGTTTTTCCTTGAAGCCAGTTTTCAACATGCCACCCTGCACATCGGACATATATAAATGGCAATTTTTCCATGTTTCTGCCTACTAACTTTCCTCTCTTACCCCTTCCTTTTCAAGAAAGCTACCAACTTCTGTGAACTTTACTTCAAATTTTCTTCAAATTTATACCTCTGTTTTCACCTTGGTCTTCTTTAATTTGAAAATTTCTCTGTTTGTCTACATTACCATAAAGAGTCTGTTTTTTCAAGCTAGGAGCAGAACCCTGGGATGTCTGCATGATAGACAAGCACTTTACAATGGACTTGTAGCCTCACCCTGCAGTAATGTCTTACTTGGTACTTTTGGGTCTGTTCTATTACATGTTGATAGCTTTCTGCATATGGGCATTATAATGAATCAAAGAACAGATTCACTGTGAGTTATTGGCTCACATAATGTAATATTTATTTCTTGTATCCATGTCTTAAACCTGCAAACTGTCTTGAGATCAGTATTAGGCATTCCCAGGTCTCCTACCAGCCGCCTTCTGTCCAGGCTTCCTATAATCAATCTTGCATGGTTGCAATCTCCAGAGTTGTTTGTGCCCCTGATAATGTGGGTGATGGCTCTCTTGCATATGACTCTCTCATTCTCTCCAAAACTTTTATCACTCTTTACAAGTGCCAAATGCTTCACGATGTCTTTCCTGATATATTCATTACAAATCAGCCTAATATAAAATGAATTGGTTCTTTCTTGTGGATTCTACTGTAAAAAATTAGAACTTCATCTAATTATAGGTCTATGCCCTGTTAGTTCTACTAATACTAAACAAGGACATTAAACATGGACAATGTTTTAAAATACTGAATTACCTTATTAATTAACATACAGATGAAGGTATGAGTTGTAAGTGATTCTTTCTGTGTGTCAGCTTTGTTCATTCCTATATACATGGAAGATGCCATGAATAGTATAAGGCTAGGCCTAGAGTATTCAGAATAAGTCTGCAAGTCGCTCAAGAAAAGCATCACAACCTGCTGGTGACGTTGTACAAAGCATTTGTAAGTCATTTATTTTTAAAAATCCTAGAATGCATAGTGTGTTTTGTAATTTTCAATTTGTCTCTTTGTATATTAAGTGCCTTGATTTTCAGCAACCTGTCATTGGGTACCATTACTAGAAAGTATAATGATTTGGCAGTTCCCGTGGAGTGGCAGATCCTGTGTTGGGAGCCTTGGTGCACAGTGAGTCACTGCGGGTGATTTAGGGCAGTGGTAGGTGGAAGACCATGGCAGGTCATGAGGGGCAGCCAGTCTGACCACCCAAGGCCCCTGTGGGTCCCAGGCAGGTGGGAGGCAGCAGGTGAAATACCTTGGCGGGTCAGAGGGCAGTCAAATGTGGGTGAAAGATGGATCGGCACTCCATGCAGACAGGGTGGGTATAGTTTAGTGGGTTATGGAAGGGAAGGAGAAAGGGGAGAGGAAGAGAGAAAAACAGAGAGGGGAGGAGAGGAGAAAAGGCAGCAACCACCTCTTCCGAAAAGAGATAGACACAGAGAGAGAGCACAGGCTGAAGTAGAAGGAAGATCTGCTTGCCTCAGTGGAAGAGGGGGAGTGGGCAGGATTGATCTCTTAAAGGGACAGGACAGACCATTACATTCCCATCTCTTTTTATAATTAAAAGGTGGGAAGTTAGCCACAATAGGTTAAAGGAATTGGGACAGCAGATCTCAAGACTGCTTCCTGCTTATTTGTGGACCTTGTCTTGGAGGTGAGGGGGACTGAAAAAGCTGAGTGCTCGTTACATCCTGGGTAGGTCATCTTTTTACTCCTGTCTGATGTTTGTGGTATGGAAATATATGGTGTCTCTCAGACCTGTTTAAGGTATTGGAAGAACAAAGGACAAAGTTAAGTTAGGAAGAAAGAAAAAAGTTTTAGGACCAGGGAATTTGGGAATATAGTGGTCTATCCTATCCCTTTAAGAGACAAGCACCCCTCTTCTTCTGAGGCAAGCAGATCTTTCTTCTGCTTCTACTCTGTGCTCTCTCTCTCTCTGTCCCGTCTCTCTTCAGAAGGGGTGGCTGCTGCCTCTTATCCTCTCCCCCCCCCCATCTTTCTCCCTCTCTCTCTCTGCTTGTCTCTCTCTCTTTCCCCTTTTCCCTTCCCTTCCATAATCCACTAAATAAACTATACTCATCGTCTCGGCATGGCATGCTCATCTGGCTCTCACCTGCCATGGCTCATCTTCCAACCGCTGCCCCACCAATCTGCTAAGGTCTCTCACCTGCCACCCCCCACCCACCTGGGACCCACAGAAGCCTCGGTTGGTTTGATCTGCTGCTCACCATGGACCGCTATGGTCTCCCACCCGCCGCTGCCCTAAACCACCCACAGTGGCCGGCTGTGCACCAAAGCTCCCAGTCTGGCACCTGCTGCCCCTCAGGGAACTGCACCGCTATTGTATCTAGGCCATTACAGAAAGTACAAGAAGTAAAAGAATATGTTCAGGGACACACAGGCATAGAGTGTCAGAGCTATGAAGTTGCTAAGGATTTTTTTTTTAATTTAGCAATCATATTTCCTGTTTGAATCCCAGTACCATCCTCCCCCACTGCAACATACCTCTTATTTCCATGACTCACTCTTCATCCCTACAATCAGGAAAACAGTGGCGCCTACCACAGAGAACTTTGTTGAGGGTAAATAAGCGATGCATCTCTACCTCTTAGTAGTCTAGCAGTCAGATAGGTAATATTCTACTAATATTAAGTAATTTAGGATCTCTGAAAAAGAAGTACTATACTTATATAGTTATAATTCCCAGCCCCACAATAATTTAAGATTACAAATTAAAAATATGTATCAAGTGACTTTGGACACTTTCACCGTGATGGGTGATTTTCATTGTCAATATGATTGGATTTAGAAATTAACACACATCCGTGTGTGTCTGTTGATGTTAACTGGAGAGAACAGAGCCACCTTAATTGTGCCCATGCCTACCTCCATGGGCTTCTTAGAAAGAAGAAAGCAGAGAAAGGAGGCTGAGCAGCATTTCTCGCTCTCTCTCCTCTGAGTATAGACCAGTAGGACCAGCTCTATCAACTTCCTGGTGCTATGACTTCCACCACCACAATGAACTCTATATTTTCTAATATTTCCCGTAAGGTACTTTTTCCAGGTATTTCTCACAGAAAGGAAAAAAGTAATTAATATTGTTACTGATGATAACAATGTCTCATGGCTACCTGGCTAGGTGTCCAATCACATCTGCTTGGATGATGACTAGATAAACCAATCTTAGCATGATCTAGTTTCTTAGAAACAAGAACAGTGGTTTAAGGCTAAACTGAATTTTGTAAGGAAGCATATTTAGACTTCTTATCCCACTGCTGTACTGTAAAATACATTTTGTTTGGTGATAGGACTGTTTAGAAAGTGGTTAAGTTTAATGGGTGTTTTAGGTTAGGCCTTACTTCCTCCATTCTGACTGATATTCTAAAAAAAAAGAAAGAAAAATTTTGAACTCACACAGAACTATGTGCATACAAGGGACAAAATAGGAAGGTGATCTTTTCATACTGAAGTCAAAGTGAAAGCCCTCCACTGAATTCAAACCAGAAATGAACTGACCTCAAACTTTCTGGCTCCATCACCAAATGAAAAAAAAAAAAATGAGCATTTGCTTTTAACTAATCCACAGGTCTCCATTTTGAGAACTGATAAGAATTAATGTAGAGGAGAACCCCTACTCATTATCACCACACAGTTTAATCAAAGTACAAACTGAGTCAAACAGGAATGAAGATATTTGTAACTTGCTTCTGATCAGGCAGACTGCCCTAGCTATAAACATCACAAATTCTTCTTCAAACTTTTAGCTTCTGCAAAATTAATGAAAATGCAATAGGAAAATACAAATGTCAGTAATCTAGAGTACAAAGAGTCATTGTTATAATCAAATTTTAATGTAAGTTGTTCAACTTTGTATGTTTAAGTTTCCATCAATGGTCCCCATCTAGCAGTTACTTTAAACAATTTCTTTAAGTTTTGGGAAGATTTTAATGAGCAAATTTGACCCTTTGTCAAGTGTTAATTATCCTGGGTCAAAGTTCAAGGTTTTATTTATTTTCAGTGTGATCGACAATTTAATAAAAGGAAAAAAAAAAGGACTTCAGAATAATTATGTTTTAGGTACAATTCATTCATGTAGCATTGTTAACTTTTCCAAAGGTCTCTTAATTTGTTTCTCTTAGTTTGTTTGAGAAAGAGCCCTACTAAGTATCCCTGGAAGACCAAGAATTTTCTATGTAGAATAGGCTGGCTTTGAACTCATAGAGCTCAGCTCTGTCTCTCAAGTGATACAACTAAAGATATGCGGAACTCTGTTCAGTCTCCCAATTAAAGTTTTATAGGAAAAAGACAAAACTCAAAAAACCCAAAGCAAAATCAATTTAGTACTCTTGATACAAAGATGAAAAAAAAAAAACCTCTGTTGATAAGAATTCTGCTTTATTGCAATTATTTTTATAATTGGAAAGACAGAGCAGAGAAGATCAAGCAAGAATTGATGGTGGTGTCAAAGCACTGAGAAATGTCACTGGAGATGGCTGAACTACTATATAATTTTCTTGAGAGGAACTACAGTCTTCCAAAAGAGATATTATCTGCTGTCATTTCTTTGAAAAATAGAGCACCTGATTCTAATGCTTCTTCTTTGACTAGGCTTCCCAGTAGGGACTGGATGGTGGCCAGAAAAAGCAAACATTTTGCCCGTGTTTCTTTTCTTTGTTTTCTGAGGAGCAGTCACTGTTCCTCCCTTCTTTCTAATTCAGTGTTGAAGTGCTATTGTCTAGATTGTAGATTTCATCTATTGCTCAGACTTCCCAGTTTGCATTGCAGAGTGGGAAAGATCAGGATTACACTCAGAAGCGAATCCCCAGGAAGTTACAATAACATATATGTGTGTTTTTTACTTATCAAATGCACTGTTATGAGATAGGCACAATGTTTTAGTTTTCACATGCTTATTATTTAAGTTCATTTTTATGAACATTAAAACTTTGACCAAATAGTGTGCAATTATAATACATTCCCTTATAAATTTAATAAACATTATTATTGGGATATATTCAGTGTGCCACACACAGTCCTTGAGATAAAAAAATAAGATAAAGTGGGTTGAAGAAAAAAAACACAGCAAAAACAATAGCCTGTGTCTTGTCTCTACTTTGCTTCCTACTACTGGAATCTAAACCTCTGTTTATAGTGTAAGGACATGACCTGACCGCGACAAAGTTGAGAAGG
Source organism: Microtus oregoni (assembly GCF_018167655.1). NCBI lineage: Eukaryota > Metazoa > Chordata > Mammalia > Rodentia > Cricetidae > Microtus > Microtus oregoni. Next base: position 48,777,531 of record NW_024543069.1, read on the forward strand.
TTTTTATCATCGGTATGAGAGAAAGTACAGTCAGAGACATCTGGAAGACTCAGGAGCAGGGAAAAGAATGTACTGGGCTGAATAAGGCCAGTGTGCTGAAGGAGGTAAGACAGTGCAGAGGAGGGAGAGAAAGAGATCAAAGAGGAGAGAGGGCCAAGAGAGAAGGGGCCCAAAGGGCAAACAGGGAAGGGGCCAAGAGGAATAAGAGACAACCAAGAAAACCAGAATAGTCCATGGTCGAAACGGCAGGGTTATATATGAATGTGAATCTAGGAGACATTGTATTGCTAAAAATAAGTAAATAAATAAATAAAGTCAAAGTGGGTACCTTTTGTGCCCTGCTAAAGTATGCTACTAACCAAGCATACCAAGCACCCCAGAGTTAGTGTTAGAGGTTTACTGGGGGAGGGAGGGGGGAGTAAAGCGCTGCCTTAGTGTGAAGACATGAGTGAGGCAGGCAGACTAACAGAGAGACAGACATCGGGGAAGAGACAAGAGGAAGAGGGGAAAGAGAAACAACAGAGGCAAGAGAGCGAGCTGTGCCTGGCAGACACTTTTATGGGGCGCACATGTCACGTAACTGATGGTGGACAGGCACCTGGCGACAGGAGATGACGTCACTGCTTTGTTGGCAGAGAAAGGCTACTGCTGTGGCAGGAACTAAAGGGAAACCTGTGAGCTGGAGAAGTATAGGGTAGAGGACACGGTGAGAGAAGCAGAGAGGAGCTGAGGCCAGCATGGCCTTTGTAACAGGTACTTGCAATGCTGAGAGAGCCTAGAAGCCAGCATGAGATTTAGTATGATAATAGGCACTATAGTGAGCCATTTGGCCTGAGTTTCTTTTGGTGCTGCCATGCTGACCAAAAGATCTTGAGGTAGAAGGGGGCTATTTTACTATATGTTTTATCATGGTGGCAATAGTTTGAAGGAGGTGATCATATTACATCCAATGACAGAAGAAGAAAGCTGTGGACCACTGTGCTCAGTTTCCTCTCTCCAGTGTATGTATCTTTGGCCTTTCCAGAGTGGGCAGACTCTCACTCAAGTCTCCGGATAACACCACCCCCCAGGAACTCATGAGAGACTCTTGCTGCAATCACACAAGGTTCATTGACAGGACAGGAACCAGTGCGCTGGGGCCCAAAACTCATTTCCCAAGAAGGGGAGAAGGGGTATTTAAGGGAAGAAACCACAACCCAGTAATCCAAAGGGGGTAGGGAGGGCGTCATTGGAAAATTCCGACAATACCAGTGATCACTGAAAAATTCCGAAAATACCAGTGATAATCACAAGGGGGTAAATCCGTATTTCTCAAGATTATTCTCAAGATTATAATCTAACTTTATCTTCAGCTAGTTCCTGAAACAGAGTCACTGAACCTGTTAACCTAGACTTTTGGCTCTATTTTTCCTGCTAGAGGGGTCTGGATTTAGCTGGGTCTTTCAGGCCCAGAGAATGATTCTGCCTAGAATTAGTCATATGATCATTATAAGGGTGAACTAAAATTAATGAAAATTAAATTCAGTCTAAAATTCAATTAGCCATACTATATTTTCAAGTGCTCAATAACTCTGTGTCATTAGTTACAGGGAAGATCAGGAGATAAAGGTCCTTGATCATTGTTGAGAGTGATTTTCTGGTTAAAGGTTTGTATGTGCTCATGCTTGTTTAGTATAGTAAAACACAGTTTCATTTTATGCATGATGAACAGCACTGTGGTGAAACCTGACTTGTTTTAAACATGTTCATCAAAAGCATTTGACGTAAGTTTTTTCACATATATGTAGAATGTCTATGTATGATGGAGGAAGGTCATTGGCTAATAAAGGAACTGCCCTGGCCCATTTTATTGGTTAGAGGATAGGTGGGAGGAGTAAACAGAACAAAATGCTGGGAGGAAGAGGAAGTGAGCTCAGAGACTCCACAGCTCTCTCGGGAGCAGACGCCTCAGAGAGAGACGCCATGCTCCCGGCTCCTGGGCAGACACACGCCATGAAGCAAGCCGCCAGGTTAGACATGCTGAACCTTTCCCGGTAAGACCGGTGCTCACAGATTATTAGAGATGGGTTGATCGGGATGTGAGAATTAGCCTGTAAGTGCTAGAGCTAAAGGGCCAAGCAGTGCTTAAAAGAATACAGTGTCTGTGTAATTATTTTGGGGCATAAGCTAGCCGAGCAGGCGGCCGGGGTGCTGGGAACGCAGACCCGCCGCCCCTATTACCACATATGTAAAATGAGATGTTATTAATATTACTTTCTCACCAATGGAAAATATTTACTGTTAGCGTGCACAAGCAATTATGACAGCAAACAATATCCTGAGTCCCCAGGGCTTCAGAGAGATGGACATTAACGTTCAACAATTACAGAATTTGTGTTTGAAAGGTCAAGGGGTAACACATAAGTGTTAGCAGAGAAATCTATAATATGTGATCATATAGGTGGCGGCATTTCTAAGGGGATAAGGGATCAAAAATGCTAATTAGAGAAACAAAGTTGGGCTTAAGGAGCAGCTGAGAGCAAGGATTCGAACACAATCAATATGGATTTGTTGAACAGTAGCTTACTGCATCTTTGAAGCACGCTGAGCATGAGACTTTGCAAGTGACCTCATGTCATGCTCTTACAGAAGCAAGACAAATCACTTTTGGTTGTGTGGGGTCATGGTAAGATTAATGTGGTAACAGCAGCATGATAATTCAATGCCTCTATGATGCCTGTAGTTCTATTAATTTCTTAATAAATGCTTGTAGTTATTTGCTTCTTTCACATACTTCTATTTGCATATATATCTATTCATTATGTGAAGATTTAAGTGACTTTGCCAAGTATATGAACATTAACACTAACACTGAAAAATCAGCATTCACAAGTCATTAACTATAATATCATGAAAGAGGAATGTAATATTTTCTCTAAGATGCATAAGTTTTCACATTTTCATATTTTTCTCTTCTATTTGAGAGCAAACTTTTTAAATTTTATATATTTTTATCTCAGCATTTATTAAACTCCACAGCAACACTCTGCCTGCTCTCATTTTATGCATCTTTATCTCAGCATTAAACTCTGCAGCAGCAAGTGCCAGCTCTCAGGAGGCTGCTGAGTTTGAGGTTTCTTTTTCTTGCTCATTTATATACAGCTTCTGTGCAATCCTATCTTAAGGGAGGAATACATGAAGGGTAGTGATGTGGAGTAAACGGAGAAGAGTAGAGAAGTAGATTTTGTTTCAAGACATCAAGATGTGTTGTATGTGAGGCATCAAGACTGGAAAAGGTATATATATATATATATATATATATATATATATATATATATATATATATATATATCACTAACAGCAATGTCTGTGGCAGAGAAGCAAGACCTGGGGACAAGGAAAGGAGAAAGAGTCAAGTAAGCAGGAGAGATCCAGTTAGTACCGAATGAAGTTAAAAATGGTTCAGTTTACATAGACATAATTTAATAGTATTGACTGAAAAAAGGAAAGAAGTGTGGTGGAAAACGAAGCTTATTGTAGCTAAGAGGGAGAGCACACCACAGGGAGAGGCAGGAGCATTGGGTAGAGTCCAGAGTGGACATGCCCAGACTGAACTGGGCTATGTGGGAAAGTGGAAGGGAAAAGGGACAGAAGGAACCAGGTGCAGCAACCAGGTGATCAAAGATTAAGAAAAAAGGAAAAGTTAACCAAAATATCTGGATTATATCGGGAAGAGCCTCTGGGTAGGACATGGGTTATACCAGTCATACCCTATAATATACAGGGACTGAGGGATATTGGGGAAACCTGGAGGCCAAGTCCTCTTTGATACATTAAATAGGTATCTCCAGAGTTTCAAACTTAACAATTATGATTTTTAATAAGTGATGTTTCTTCCAGTGGTTCCCTGAATTTAATCTATAAAATGGTGATTCTTAGTTGGGCAAAGTGAGTAGCACATTACTGTAATGCCAATGTTCTGGAGGATCAGGAGTTTAGGGTTGTCCTTGGAGTAAATAAAGAGTTCAAAGAAAACAAACAAAGAATAATAAGAGTGATAAAAGCCGGTTAAACTTCACTAAGGTTTAATAGTAAAAATGTTTATTATCTTAGTTTCTTTTCCTATTATTATGATATCGCTGTTTCAGACTGAGGTAGCGGTAAGAGCCCGTGGCTGACTGCTTTGCTTTTCTGATTTTCAGGTTGAACCCCAATTTCTGTCTGGGTTTTTATTAATTGTGCTACAATTCACTGTAGACAAGATGGCTGTCCTCACTTCCAGAACGGGAACTGCACATTTTCCTCATAGGTTAAAAAGCAAGACGAATGGGAAATGTGAGAAAAGCGTGCTGGTAAATAGGCCAAGAGGAACTAATTTGTGTCTTTTCAATTTACCATCGTGTCAAAAACAAAAACAAGAAAGCAAAAGCCAAACATTTCAGCGAGAATTCCCAATAGCAGAGAAATAGTAATTAAATTCTAGTATAAAATGTAATTATACCCATTGGCAGTTAGGTGATTGATTGATGGGATTTATCAAAAAAAAGTTAATACTGTTTTCCACCAGCTCTACACTATAGTGATTAATTAAGCACTTAACAAAACGAATATTCAACATAACCAATTTGATAACATTGACATCTCAAATATCTGGAAATAATCTAAGCTACATGCCTTAATATCTAGAAATGATTTCATCCAGAGATGCAGAAACTGGCTTTTTTGTTTATTGAAGAATTAAAAGACAGTGAAAATATGAAGGACAGTTTTCTTGAAAACTTTAGAAAAATATCCCAGAATAGGCCAACTGTAAATGAGGCAGCTCCCCAGAGTTGGAGAATTGCGACGGAAAAGGGCTAGCCATTTAAGTTAATCAGGCATGGAGGTCAGACACATGGTGTCCAAGCAGCTTAGTAGGGAGGAGGGCTTTAGAAGAACAGTAAGAAAAAGCCTATTGCCTATTCAGGTTCCCATCAGCATCCAAAAGAGACAAAAAAACAAAAAGAACCAAAAAAAAAAATCCAAAAAAAAGCAAGGAATATTTTCAGACTCTAAAAGATGCATGAAGCCAACAGCAGAGTGGAGTGCTTGGGGTGAATACAGAGAATAAATTCAGTTTCTCATTGAAAGGACAGTTACCTGCCTAACTTTTTAACATGTACTAAAAGAGATCTACTGCCCAGTTGATTGCCTAGTCCATCTGGATCAAAGCCTCTAGTTTGGGTTTCTTAGAATGTTAAGGCTCCACACATCCCAGAGATCTTATCCACTTGACCAGAAGGAACTGGTTCTTCTTAGTAACCTATCCTGCTTCTATGTCGGAAAGATGTATGAAAAATAGGACTGAAAATGTTTCACACAGTTTGTCTCCAAATTCCTTAGATTTCCATTTTAACTCATTTTTATTGCTGTGTGAATAAGACATATTCATAATCTAAATAAAATAAAGAATTATTTTAATGTGAATAAAATAGAAATTCCATTGTGCCTTTGAAATAATGCTTTAGTTAATACACTTTTGCACAAGTTTTACTATTTCCAAAAGAAATGTCATTTGTTTTCCAATATTTACCCCATTTAATTAGTTCTATCTTTTTTTTTCACTGAGTACCATGTTTTATTCTGAGTACCAAATGAGTGGTTTCAGCCCATAAAGTACCAGGAGGGACTATGGGTGGAGCTGTATCTTCCAGCAAAACCGCTCTGATCCTAATGTCCAAGAATGGCTCTTTATGTAGAAAGATTCTCTGCAACTAGTGTCAAAACTATATCGTTTTGGATTAGAGTGGGCTCTGACCAATTGATTCTTATTTCCCTTAAACAGAGATTTGGACACAGAGACAAATAAGGACATAATGAGAGATCGAGACTGTTGCTATTTTTGTTCAAGCTGAGGAAATCAAAGAACTGTAGTCCTCTCCAGGAGCCAGAAAAAGGAAGGAGCAGTGTTTGTGAAACTTTCAAAGAGCTGTTAATTAGTCTTCTAGCCTCTAGAACTTACTGTGATGGGCCAGTGTTGCTATAAATTACCTGGCTTCTGGAATATTCATATCAACTCTAAAAAAGATATATAGAGAAGAATATAGTTAACATTAGATTTTTTAATAAGAAAAATTGCAGGATAGTATTAGTAATAAAATAATAATTTTGACTAGTTTTATGATGGGTGTTATTTAATGTCTTTCATAAATTATTCCCTTTAAGAGTCTGATATCAAGGTTTAATTGAGCCTCCATAGGCCGTTAAATATGAAAATATTGATCAGGTCATTAAAGCTTTTAAGCTAGCATTTAGCAATTCAAAAAAATTGTATTTCTATGTCTTAGATTTATTTTCTTCTGACTATTCATTGTAATAAACAAAATGTATTAATATTTTTATTTACTATCTGAAATATTTCTTACACTGATATTAGGTTTCTCAGCTCGCACAGTAAGCCAGATAAAGCTGAATTAAAAGTAAGATTCCAGGTTTATTGGCCAAAGTACTCCTGAATTACCTCTCCAGTTCCGAAAAGGATCAGCAAAAATTACATGGCCGGTCTTGAGGAAGGCTCTTAAATATTTTGTAGGCTTGTACTTGAGCAATTAGCAACTTCGGGGGAGGAGCCTGAACTTTAGGCAGTCTTTCTGAGGGAGCAGGGTTTGGCATGCCCCCCTCCCAAAGCTGGAGATTCTATCAGAACACTATTATATAAGTTTGTTGATCGCATTCATTCTGGCTGACACTTTGTATATGCTGACAGATATTTGATGAATACTTTTGATTCAATAACATACGTACTATATTGTCATTTCCAGAATTAGGGAGAAACAGTCTCCTCAGCAGTTGTGGTTAGCTTCCTAGGGCTCACAGCATGCTAGATGTGATCTTGAAATTGGACATGGCATGTGGCAAAATGTTCCAAGCAAAGACATAAAGAGGAAGCTTGGTTGTTGGTCCATTCTCAAGGATGAAAGTAAGAGGTGGCACGTAGGTTCTCAGAACAAAACTGCCATGGTCTTACTAAGATATGACTGGCAAGTAGCAAGTCCTGTCTATACAAGCCACAGAGTGGCTTTCCTTGAATGACTTGAATGACTTCTCAGTCAGCTGTGGTAACCTGGAAATGGAAGAGGCATGTCAAGCTTTGGCTATGTAACAGTTTCTCATTAGCACTCGCTCATCTACAAACATAAGATTTTATTAGTGTACTTTTCTTCATTTTTAATTTATTCTTGGAAAGTTTCATACATATATTTTATTGATTACATCTATCCTTTTCTGCCCCCTTCAGGTATACATAGCACCTGGCTCAATCCTCCTAGCTTGTTTTGTCCAGTTAGTCCTTCTTGTATGGCCATGGGTATAGGCCAATCTCCTGCAAGATTAAGTAAATATTTTATATTATTTAGTATAACATCTGATGTCATTTCAGTATCCAATTAGATCATAACCTCATATTTTAATATTTTAAATATGCTTTAGTAAAAAACAGTTTAATAATCCACATCAGGCTGACCTTTAGCCTAGAGCCACCTTTGCTGAACTGCAGCAGAGTAGTGTTTGTTCTCATGTGGGGTATTGTTGATTATCCTCCTCAATAGCTTCCTGGTAGAAAAGTGTCGTAGGTACAAATCAGATGCCAGAAACAGAGAATCTTGAAGTTCCACTCAAAGACATGCAATCTACCAATCTACTACTGTACCTGAGACACAGAAAATCTTCATTATAGAGAGACTGTGTGAATCCTGGAAAGTATATGTGATTTGTTTTTCATTTCTGTTATTATGTATATCAGTATTCTTCTGGATGAAGAATGCTTAAATTTAAAAAGATACTTTGTGTTATTTGCTAACGTTTCTATATGTAGGTATCTATGATATGTGTTGGTGTTAATTTTGGCACCTGGTGCCACAAGGCACACCTAGAAGTTTGAGTCATTTTTAGAGTAACATTTTTGTTTTGTTTTCTTTTTAAAGTCAGGGTTTCTCTGTTTAACAGCCCTACCTGTCCTGGAACTTGCTCTGTAGACCAGGCTGGCCTTGAACTCACAGAGATCCACCTGCCTCTGCCTCCTGAGTGTTAGAATTAGAGGCGTTCACCACCACCATCTAGCAGCTCGAGGCATTTTTAATGTAGCATTTTTTTCTTCACACTGTGTGTTTGAGAGATCAAATTCAGGCTTATTCTGTAAGCACTTTTACCTGCTAAGCCACTTTACTGGCTCAGCAAAATCTTTATGTTCCCACCAAATGGTGAAAAAAAAAGTTCTATAACAGTAGGTTTGGACTTCATAAGGTGAGACTTTGCCTGTAAGTAATCTCCCTTTTTCTTTCTCTCTCTCTCTCTCCATCTCCTTCTCCCTCTTTCCTCCTCCTTCTCCTCGTCCTCCACCTCCTCCTCCTCCTCCACCTCCTCCTCCTCCTCCTCCTTCTTCTTCTTCCTCTTCTTCATCTTCTTCTTTTTCCTGCCTCCTTCCCACCCCACCCACTTCATGTGACCTGGGAACTTCCAGAACTCAGTCCTCTGCTTCCACCACTTGAGTCCTGGAAATCAAATTCAGGCTTGGCCTGACAGGCAGGCACCTTCAGTCTCTGAGCCTTTTCACTGGCCCCAGATGAGATACTTTCAATTGGCATGCTTCTTAGGGACTCCATCTATTATGCTAATGAGCAGGCCTTGAGTTGTGGGGTTATAATAAAATGTTTTTCTTGTAAACAGGATTTTAGAAAACATAATTTAATTTCTCCTTATAGTAAAGTATTTTTTAAAATTAATACCATAAATTCTAATGGTAATAAATTGATCATTAATTCTGATTAGTTTTGGAAAACAACCACACTTTAACAATAGAATGTCTTTACAGGAATGTCAAAGCCAACCCAAATCAGCTTTGTCTGGGAGCAGAGACGTTATTTTCAAGAACTTTACTAGAGTTGAATATTTATCAAATCTGTGTGGTATCGAATAAAAATGTCTGAAATAATATACAATTCACAACTCCTGCCTTGAAAGGGTATCAACTTTCTTTAAAATGACAACACCAGTCAGATGCTAATCCTGAACTAGTTAGCTGCTGCTTCTGCGGTAATAATGGTGTTTGGCACAATAGGAAACAATAGAAAAATGATCTGTGCATGTTTTAGTAAGTTTCAGTGAATGTCACCCTTACCCATTTGTAATTGCTGCTTCTGTACTTTGCAGTCCCCTTGAGGTGTAGATGATGAATGGTGACTGAAACCAACTTTTATTTTCCTGTTAAATGACTGAAAGGAGGAATTGGTAGTCATTATTCTCTCTCTTGCTGCTTAGGCACTGAAAGGGTTTTACAGAGGAAGAGTACCTTGTGATCAAGGCCAAAGAATGTGGCGAAAACTCCTACTCACAGAAGATATTCTGCTCTACTCACGGATCAGTCTTGCTTGGCCACCATTAGCAAACCTTCCTTCTGCAGCAGATGGAGACAATTACAGAAACTCACAGCCAGAGAGACATTCTGGAGGGAGAGAGAAAGGCAGTCAGACAGAGACAGAGAAGGCCAGAGGTAGACACCGAGAGAGTGACAGAAACAGAGATAGAAACAGGCCAGGGTAACAGACCATGGCAATAGTGGAAACCCGTCACATTGGGCTTTAGTGATAACTTATGGTATGTTAACATGAGGGAGGGGTGAATCTGCTTCTGGAATGTAGGCAGTTACTATCAAGCACATTATTAGTATCCCCAAAACAGTGGAAAAATCTTCACTGATTAATTTATGTGTTTTGTTGTTGTTGTTGCTGCTGCTGCTGTTTCAATGATGGCTATGGATGAGCAAAATCTGAGTGATGATAGCCAGGCAACTCATGTTCAGGTTCTCGCAAGTACCATGTTTCAATGTGATAATAATTTCATAAAAATTTTCAAAGTAACAGAATTAAAGAAAGAACAAATTAAGGCATTTTTCAAATACATTGGCTGGAACATCAGATAGGTATGCATATGCTTCAGATATTACCTAATGATATTCTTTGGGCTGGTGCAAGGCACAAGTGTTATGGTAGAAATAAAATGGTGCTTTTCCCGAAGGGGTTTGCAGGCCACAAGGAGCAGCGGGTCCCAGGCAGGGAGCCACATGGTGGGTAATAGGCATGACATGCAAAGAAAGTGGGTATTTATTTAGTGGGTTATGGAGGGGAAACGGAAATGGGATAAGGGGAAAAGGGAGAAGAGCAGAGAGGTAAAGAGAGAGAGAGAGAGAGAATGAGAAACAGAGAGGGAGGGGGAAAGGAGTCATGGCAGCAGCCACCTCTGCAAAAGAGAGATGGAAAGGAAGGAGCTCAGGCTGGAAGCAGAAGGAAGATCCAATCCACTTGCCTCAATGGATCGGGGAGAAAGTGGGCAGGGCTTGTCTCTTAAAGGGACAGGATAGACCATTACATTCCCTTCTCTATTTTATAATAAAATGGCAAGAGGTTACACACAACAGGTTAAAGTAATTGGGGCATCAGATTCTCAAGACTGCTTCCTGCTTATTTTTGGGTATCATCTTGGGGTGGGGGAACCTGAAAAAGCTGGATACTGGTCATATCTTGGGATAGCTGATCTCCTGTCTGGTGTTTGTTGTATGAAAATGTCTGGTGTTTCTTATACCTTTTTAAGGTATTGGCAGAACAGAGAACAAAATTAAGTTTAGAAAAAAATATCAGGACCAGGGAATTGAGAGGGGTGAATCTGACCTGTTCAAGGTGGATCCTTTAAATTGTCTCCCTGGAACTCACAAGAATTTTTTGGATTCATAAAAACATAAGTTTTAAAAGCAGCAGAATGACTGTGAGAGATGTTTTTGCACAATGAAAAGTATCTTTAAGATTATGAAAGGCAGCAAGAGAGATAATATCTTATTGCAATTTATTTGTTGAGACTGTCCTTTAAGATGACAAAACTTCTCAGCTGTCAAACTGCATCAGAGACCTTTGAGAAGCATAAAATTTTACTTGAGTTATTAATTTAAAATGACAGAGAACTTACTTGGTTGGCACCTAGAGTTACTCCTCATGGTCCTTCATGGTCGTTGAGGGTCATATTTGCCTTTTGTTTTTTTAGCACAGGGCCTGCCAGGCTCCAGAAAATCCTGTGGGCAAAGAAATGTGCAGAGAGCTAAGCCTAACTTGACCTGAGCAACTAAGCTGTCGATTCCAGTGATTCTGTCAACTGTCTGGTTATCTTCAGTTTAGATGAAAGGCAGTTTTTCCCAGTGGTCAGCACTTGGCAGTTGAAATGAATTGCAGATGGACATTGATTTGTGCCCAATTGCCTTCTGTCTTCTTTGGAGAAAATAGAGTGCTGCTGCTAGGAGCCAACCTGTCTCTTTTTGCTATGAAAAGTTTTTTAATAATTAAATATTTAAATACCATATTCTTCAGATCTCTGAGCAGTTGAGGAATGTTTATCAGGTATAACTTCAGTGTAGATTCTGCCTGTAAAGCTGGGTCTGACCTCGACTGTACTGGCTCTCAATTTACCAGGTAAAGCAAGATTGGATTAAGAGACTTAAAATACCAATTTAGAACATGAGACTTATTGTTTTTGTAGTCTGAAATGAGATACAATGAACATACAATTAAAAGATTTAACAGTAAACATAGGTACATTTAAGGTACATGTATGCATACACACAAATACACAGTGAACAGGAATTGGGAGAAGTGGATGCTCTTGGTGGGCCCTAACAAAGGCATGCCACTGCACAAAAATGCACATTTAACGGAGTCAGCAGAGGAATTTAGAGACAAAAACATAAGTAAACTGGGGGACCAGGCAGGGTATGCCTCAGTAAAAATGGAGGGACTTGGTCACCTGATATGGCTGTCAGTTAAGATGGTGGCAAGGTCACCTGACCTGGCCATCAGTTAAGATGGCAGTAAGGTCACCTGACCTCAGTCAAAACGACAGTGGTCACATGGTGTATGGAGAAGTCATTTTTTTTTTTTTTTTGAGCTGCGGGCGTTTAAAACATAATGACAAGAGAAACCTAGAGACATGATCTGCCCTGTTGCTGATCCACCACACCACAAATGTGTAGCAAAGGCTGTAATTGAAATCTGCTGCCTCGCAAATCTGACTAATATTGTAAGTTTCCACAGGAGCAGTGGTAGTGGTGGCAGGGATAGTTTGAGAAAAAGTGGAGCCGGCAGGACACAGGCAGAGTATTAACAGGCAGGTGGCTGATAGTTTGAGGGTTTATACCTTTGCAGAAAAGATGAAAACCAACAAAAACAGCAATACCATGGGACCTATAGGAGGATGTCTCCTCTCCACCAGAGAAGTATGGATGAAGTCTGATTGGCTCTAGGTCTGGGTGACTCAGAAGTCAGAGGCTAGAGGATGCTCTGAGCAGTCTCTCACTGCAGGGACCACTTATGCATTATTGAAAAGAATAGAAAAGAAATGAAGAGAAGAGAAGAGACAAGAAGAGAAGAGACAAGAAGAGAAGATAAGAGACAAGAAGAGAAGAGAAGAGAAGAGAAGAGAAGAGAAGAGAAGAGAAGAGAAGAGAAAAGAAAAATTCAAGGGATCCTAGGCCCAAAATTGAATGCACCACACAGTGTGTACAGAGCTAGTGCAGGTGGACTACCCTGGTTAGTCTGATCATGTTTTTAGCTATGGGAAGCAACCAGAGATGACTGTCAGCAAAGGGCTCAACAATAGCTGCGAAAGCTGTGATTGGCTAACTGGAAGGGGAAAATTCACCACTGAAGCTATTGATGTGCACAGAGGACAGTGTTCAGGCAGATAGAATGCAGAGCTGTTGCTATCATGTCCTAGCCTAGGGTTCCACATGTCCTCAACCAGCCAGCCCTTGGGCAGAAAGGAGTGTGGAAAGAGCCTGGCTGAGTCACAAGCATGGAATGCAATGATTTAAATAAAACGGCACCATTTCCTGAGTGGCAGCAGTGGGCAGCAAGCCACGAGACTATAGCAGGCCAAGAAGGCAGCAGCCAGTCTCAGACAGGGAGCTGCCTGGCAAGTGAGAAACAGAGACAGATAGACACACCATGCAAAGAAAGTGGGTGTTTCTTTAGTGGATTTTGAAGGGAACATGGGGTAAGGGAGAAGGGGGAATAGGAGAGAGAGGCAGAGAGAGAGAAAGAAAAACAGAGAGAGAGAGAATGAGAGCGAGGAAGAGGAGAGAGGAGAGGAGCCATGGCAGCAGCCACCTCTTCCAAAGAAAGACAGAAAGGAAAGAGCTCAAGTTGGAAGCAGAAGGAAGATCTGCTTGCCTTGGCAGATGAGGAAAGAAGTAGGTGGGGCTTGTCTTTTAAAATGACAGAACAGATCATTACAATAAGTCTATTTAAAAATGCAAAAAGAATGGTACCAGGCTGTCACAAGGATGTTAGGTTAAGCACAAATGTGGGCAATAAATGCTAATTTAGGGCTAAAGTAGCCCAAGGGAATTTGAGTCTGATGAATTCACATTCTACCTCCTATAAGCACTACAATTTTAGTTAATGGGGGTATGATAATTTTCTCCCTTCTGGTAACTTCAGTTCACAAGTCTAAATATTAAATAAAATATGACTTCTTCTAATATAAAGAACATTTGTTTCCTTTTCATATAATGTCTAGAATTCAAAATGTGTTTGTGGATCTAGCTGGATAGAAAGAAATTATCTGGGGTGATGGGAGCAGCATTCTGATTCAGAAACTATCTGCCATGAAAATCAGCAAGATAATTTTTCATCTTAAATTACTTTTATTTTATAATTTATGTGCATGGGTATTTTGCCTGAGTGTTTTTCTGTGTACCTTCCACTGAAATCAGAAGAGGGTATGTGATTCCCTGGAACTGTAGTTAGAGACTGTTTGGGAGCTGACATGTTGGGAATTGAACCTGTGTCCTCTGGAAAAGAAGCAAGTGCTCTTTTATCTGTGCTGGAGGAAGAATCCTAAGGGCTCCACCTAGGAAGAGAAGGAGGTTGAGGTTGAGGAAAAGTCTAACTAGAGAGTGAGAGGCCCTGGGCTTGGCTGGCTGTTGACCTTCCCAGTTACAAAGCCTTGATGACTTCAGTTTGTGTTCAGATGTGACGCATCCATACATGAGGTCCTTTATCCAATATTGTGATGGCAGAGCAGCAAGTAAATATAAACCTTAAGGTTTGGTTGGTGTATTTGCATAGGTGCTAGATGGCTTCTCCAAATGCTCTTACCATAGGAGACTATACATTGTCAGCTAGTCCATCAAACCCTACCCTCCAGGGGAGATAGAGCATAGTTTTCAGAGTTGGCATAATGGACTCCAAAAGCTGCACTTCAATTAATGACTCGGCACCTAGTGTCTAGACATTCAAATAGCTGATTAAAATATTAATTCTAGAAGTCAAAGTTCAGATCTTCATATCATGAACAGACTAGTTTAATGGAGAAATTTATTAATTTTTCTCTGTCATTTTATGTTCCTCATAGAAGTGTACCAGGAATTAGTGTTATAAGCAAGTGAGACGTTTCATAGGAGCTATCTTCCTTCCACCCTCTTCTTTAGAGAGTTCACTCTTACTGCTCTCATCTGGTGTTTTTTGAAATGTCTTAACTCCTGTTTCCAGAGAGGTGTTGGAGGAAGGGCAACTTGTTAGTTCCCAATCACTTAGACCCGAAATAATCACACAGAAACCATATTATTTAAATCACTGCTTGGCCCATTAGCTCTAGCTTCTTATTGGCTAACTCTTACATCTTAATTTAACCAACTTTCAGTATTTTATATTTTACCACGAGGCTTGTGGCCTACCAGCAAGGCTGCAGAATGTCTGTCTCTGGTGGAGGCTTCGTGGCTTTTCTCCAACTCCACCTTTCTTTCTCCCAACATTCAGTTTAGTTTTCCCCTGCCTAACTCTATTCCCTGCACAAGCCCAAGAGAGTTTCTTTTTTAACCAATGGTATTCACAGCGTATAGAGGAAATCCCACACCAGAGAGGTTTTCCCTTTCTCTGATCTAGGAAGAAGGTAGCAGTAGGGAAAATGCCCACTAAAGTGGGAGATATAGATTCTCCTCAAAGAACCATAAACTCCTTAACTCTGGGGTAGGTTCTATGAGGAACATAAATTTGAAAGAGACAAAGCAAAGGGGAGTTGTTACATGCATGGGAGGGGATGGAGGAAGAATGGGGAAAGAAGGAGAGTGATGAAATTATATTTTAATCTAAACAACATATTAATTTTTAAAATGTTCAGATGCTTTCACTCAAATTTGTTTTTCTATATACTTCATGGAATAATACAAAGCTGGCAATATTAAACTGTATACATTCAGCCCTGTGGAAATACCAAACCTGTAGTCCTTTACAAAGTCCAGAAATACATACATAGCATACTTGTCACTAAAAAAAAATAAATTCTAAACTATTTGCTTAAAATAGAGATCATAATTAAATGATTTTGAAGAGAAGGAAGTTTCACCTGCAAGTTGTTTATGTGAATTTATTTGTGGAGTATGGAAGCAGAAAATCACTGATTCCTTCTGTGTTTTTCCATAAATTTCTGTCACATATGACAAAATATAAAATGTAGAACACAAAATTCATCCAAAGATTATTTCTTGCAACATAATAGGAATTCTATGAATTCTAAATATTAATTTTATTATTTTCAGTTTCATGTATCTGTGTGTGTCTGTGTGTAGGTATGTGCATGTGTGAGTGAAGGAGCCTGTGATGTTAGAAATGGCTATGTGCTGCTCAGACTAAGTGCTGAATACAGAACCCTGGCACTTTGCAGGAGCGCTATGCGTTCTTAACTGCTGAACTGTTTCTCCACCCCCAGTTGGAGGAAATGTGACAGCTCCCACCTTTGTGCCAGTTGCCAAGAACTCATCCTTACTTATATTGTCAAGTTTTTGCATTTAAGTCCTGGTGATAGAGATAAGGACCTTTCCCATTTTTGGCAGGCATTTTGGTTTTGGTTTTCTTCATTGGTTTTGAGACATGGTTCAATTATGTATCCCAGGCTGGTCCACCTTGCTCAGAATCCAGAGTGCTGGTGTTACAGACACATACTTCCCTACCTGGTTTTTCAACTTTGCCTTGTTAGCTTTTTGCAAGTAGCAGAAGGCCCAAGTTAACCTGCTGGTTAAATGATAAAGGAGATGCATGGGTACAGAAGCGGCTACACCAGGAGACACCTGGAAGCAGTGTTTTCACTATCATGAGCTCTCTTGTCTGCTTCTGTGGCAGTTGCTTTGTTTTCAGTTATTCTCTTTTTTTACTGTATGTTTTCTTGAGAGTAGTAACACAGTAGTTGCAGTGGTTTTGAGTTGTGCATTTTTATTCACAAGCTTAGAAATGAAAATCTGCCAATATTGTAAGAACTTTGTTTACATTATAAGAGAACTTTCCAGAAAGTTCTCTTGACCAAAGGAAGTTTGTGTCCTGATCCAGGCAATCTGTTTTAGGAAACCTGAAGTATGGTAAGTTAAAAGACCAGTCAGTATCCACATCTAGAATCCACATGTGCAATCTCACCCAGTCATATGACTGCTGTGTAATACAGACAGAATAATTAAATCCTGAGAGAGAAACAAAGAATTCACAGTTTCACATTTTTCAAAATTTTTCTATGCAAAGAATTACTTGGTTATAAGAGCCAGTACCTTAAATTAGCTAAACTGATGAAAAGTGTTTAGGTCACAAACCCATTTTTGGGAAAACAAACTTTAATTCAGAAGTTTTCTGTGTCCTTCTTTTATGTGCATTTTTGTATCTTGTGTTAACTATGGTCTTCTTTTCTCTCCTGTTGCTCTACATAACAGGTTTTATTTTGAGTCTATTTAACAGAGAGCACATGGCTGACCAAAGTGTCAAACTCATGTTTATAAGCCTTACATCTACCGTACCCACACGGGACTAGCCACACACAATATTCCTCCGTCTGAAATTCCACCCCTGCCCATTCTCTCCCAGTGGTTGTAAATCTACTAATACTTAGAGAAGAGGAATGTTATGTGATAAGTTAAATTACCTCTTCAGCAATACTAAAGGGATATGAGCAAGAGGAAAATGGACTCTTTTCATATTAAAAGAGCATGAGTTTTAAAATTAGAAAGAGGAGCTCTCTGACCCTTACTTAAATGGGTCACCAGAAATCAGATTTATTCTCCTTAGTCCTAAGGCTTTACATCTTTTCATAAAATAACATTAAATGTGGTGTGTTAAATACCTATATGTATGTTTCATTTTATTCTCTAAACTTATGAGAAGTGTATTTATTTGTGGAATGCCACTTCATGGTCTGCTGGAGTTTAATGGCACCAGCAGATGGCAAACCTGGTATCCTAACTCAGATCCATTTGGTGACCAAATCCAAGCATTTCACATTCTTCACAGTCATAGGTAAACAGGGCTTTGTACAAACTGCACTTAAGTTTAAATTCTAGCTTTATGTTTTGTAAGAAAAAAAAAACAAAAAATAAAGAACAACACGATACATATAAACAATGAATAAAATAACCAAATGTAATGAGACAGAAATCTAGCAAATATTATAGCATGCTTTTCAAATTATTTCTTTTATGTTTTAAGATTATAATAGATTTATGTTATTTATCTCTTCCCCTTTCTTTCTCCAACTTTGTGACCCTCCTTGCTCTCTTTCAAATTCATGGCCCCTTTTTCATTAGTTGTTGTTACATACATACACATTCCCAAACACATAAATACAGGTTACTCAGTCTGTGTCATGTTATTTCTGTGGATATTTTCAGGATTGATGACTGCTATTGAATAACCAGTTGGTTTGTACTTTCTTGGGAATGGCTCTCAGTATTCCTTAGTTTATAATAGTTTATAATAGTTTATAATAATTCTCTGTGTAGGGCTGAGGGCTCTTGGGCTTTCCCAGTTCATGTGAATATGTCTGTTGCTATTATTCTTGTTCTACTCGTGTTTAGGTAATCATGTTGTTGAGATTTACAATTATGTTGCAGACTTTTTTTAATTAATTTACTTATTTATTAAAGATTTCTGCCTCCTCCCCGCCACCGCCTCCCATTTCCCTCCCCCTCCCCCAATCAACTCCCCCTCCCTCATCAGCCCGAAGAGCAGTCAGGATTCCCTGCTTTGTGGGAAGTCCAAGGACCTTCCACCTCTTTCCAGGTCTAGTAAGGTGAGCATCCAAACAGCCTAGGCTCCCACAAAGCCAGTACGTGCAGTAGGATCAAAACCCAATGCCATTGTTCTTGACTTCTCAGTAGTCCTCATTGTCCGCAAACAAAGGACATTGAGCCTATAATTCGTGATCCTAGAGAAGCTAAATAAGAAGGTGAACCCAAAGACAAACATATAGTTATCCTCCTGGATATTAACCTTCATCAGGTGATGAAAGGAGACAAAGACAGAGACCCACATTGGAGCACTGGACTGAAATCTCAAGGTCCAAATCAGGAGCAGAAGGAGAGAAAGCAAGAGCAAGGAACTCAGGACCGCGAGGGGTGCACTGAGACAATGGGGATGTTCTATCGGGAACTCACCAAGGCCAATGGACTGGGTCTGAAAAAACATGGGACAAAACTGGACTCACTGAACATAGCAGACAATGATGCAGACTTTTAACAATTATTTGCTTCATTCTGTTAGCTTAATCAATAGAATAATATTTGGGGAAATACACTAGAATATGTTGAAAATATGTTGAAATGGAAAGGTGGTTTAAATTTAGTAGTTGCCATTAAGAACTTTACTGACCATAATCAAGTTACCGAGTCTATAACTACCTATCTATGCAAATCCATACTCGTTTAGAGAGGCTCATGAAGACTGTTGCTGATAAATGTGCAAAGGCTAATTTCCAGCGCAATAGTAAACACATTGCCAATAGTTACTCTACAAAAACTGAACTAATAGATTTGTTTGGTAGACCCATATATGGATATGTAGAGAGACGCCCTGAATGTAGAATATTTTAAATAAAATGTCTGCTGTTAACTTACTATTTTTTTCAGAACTAAAGTGTTGTATTTATTGGGTGACTCTGAATATCTAGACACTAGTTGAAGTGATTAGCACTCTTGCTTTTACAAAACTCTCATAAATTGGGCACTCTATGGTTCTTTCAGAGAAGAGGAAACAAGCTCAAAGAGAGTACATAGCTTGTTCATGGTTACAAGCTTTAGTTGCAAACTAAGACCAGTAAGACCAAAGTGAAAAGTTTGGTACCCAATAAGATTCTCTGCCGACGCAATAATACAAATCAGACCAAATCTAACTGAATTAGAAAAAGCCCAGGTTTAATGGATGCCAGCACTCTTGGGTGCCCTTGCAGCGTCTCTGAGAGGAGAGGGGAAAGGAAGACCAGAAAACCACCTGTTTGTTCTCTGGGGTGCAGTTCAAACTCCCTGTGGGAGTGGTCCTGAGCATTCCTGGGGAGGGGTCATTGGTTGTCAGGCTTTCTTGCAGACAGAGTCTTGACTGAGTCAACTCCCAGGGAAGGGGGCTTGGGATGGAACTCCTACCCTAATATTCCTGACTCTTTGGATATATGGATGCCAGGGGCCCTGGTGTTACTTCTAACCAAACACAAAATAAGATCTGTCTGATCCCAAACCACATATTATTTTGAATATCACTGCTTCTCAAATATATATATCACATTAAAATGTATCAGTAATTTAGAAAAGACAGCTCCTAAAATTACCAATTTAATATGTCACCATAGCTATAGATATTTAGTTCGGTTTTGTTTGTTGCATGTGTATGAGAAGAATAGCAATTGATTCTAAGAAATGTGCTTTTATTTATGATCACAAAAAGTGTAGGGCAATTTAACAATGAATTCATGTTTATAGTTACTGTTACAGCTATAATTCAGTACCCGTGTTTACACAAATGACAACATTATTTAAGACTCAAAGAATGGTAACAATGTTAGAAAAACCATATATCAAAATATTAAATTAAGAATGAGTTCGGGCTAACTTAAAAGATAGAGAGTCTTGAAAAACAGACTCATTAGAAAACCCTGCACTTCACAAAGTCGAATTCAGATGCCATGAGCCTGACCTATTGGCTGATCTTGACATGTTTTTGTAAAGAAGGTGCACCATTAATAGTGAGGGTATAAAAGAGTAGTGATGGCTAATGACTTCATCTTTGTTTATTGACTTAAAGATTCAAAAGATTATGTTCACATGCAGAATTAGAAGAAAAAATTAGTGATAAAGAGTTAAAGTTTGAAATCTGGTCATTTTGGTGTGTCTATTTATTAACTTCTATATGTTTTTGATGTTTCCTGCATATGTAAATATACATATTTTAAGGAATTAAAAATAAATTGAAATAGGTAAAGGTGACTGCTCAGAAAGTTAAGCTGAATAAGTGGTTTTCGGTGACCATTTATTAGTGAAGTACTTAAAAGCTTAATCATAATGATGTCATTGGGATTAAGCTTTATTAATTTATCTTGGAAAGCAGAAGATCTAATAGATAATAGAAGCAGTACTGGTTGAAAATATCTGAAAAAAAAAAGAACTTCATCAAAATGACCTGTTTACTTACTCATGAATGATACCCACAATAGACATTAGATAATACCTGCTTAACTAACATGTGGATGATACAAGATATTAATTCCAGATTACATTTTTGACTGTGGTTGGTTTGTTAATAATGTACTCTTTGTATTGAAGTATTCTATAATTTTAACATTTACATTTCAAGTTTGCATAATAGTCCACCAGTGATTCCTTTAATTTTTTTATCTTATGTGTGTGTGTGTATAAGTGTTTAACCACATGTATGTTTCTATACTACATGTGTGGCTGGTGCCCACAGAGTCAGATGAGGGAATTGGACACTCTGGAAAGAGAGGTAGATAATTGTGAGCAGCCATGCAGCCCTATGGGGGCTGGAAATGGAACTTGAGTCCATTCTAAGAGAACACAGTGATCTGTTGAGAATGAATTGCTGAGAAGGCTTGACAGCCCCCTGTGGTTTGCTTTTATTCTCCAAGCCTAAAATGAAGCATAGAACATTAATTAACTCCTTTGTTCTTCCCCTTTCTTTTACAAACATGGCAGTGGTGTGGAATAGAGTTGTACTTCTGAGCTGGAGGATGATACTGGGGAGTGGAGTATAAAGACTTTGCAGATTACTATAATGTAAGATGTGGGTGAAGAAGCCTGGGAAGCGTTAACACTGAGCTGAGGGATAAATGATGTCACTGCCATAATGTAAATGGGGGAAACCCTTATAGGAATAACCCTCAGCTTCAGTATCAATTTTTAATTCAAAGAAAGATGGTATGTTTAGAAATGAAATTCACCCCAAAACTTACCACAGAAACAGTAATGATATCATATATCAAAACATGAGACAAAGGAAAGAATTTAATGGCAAATACTAAGAAAGAGCTGTGTTGTATGTGTATGAGTAAGTGTGTATGGTAAACCATGAGAAGGAACATGGGACTCAGAGAATGTCCAATATTGTCTGTATTATGGATTCAAAGGCATTTCAAAGAAGAGATGGTTGCTTTATTAGACTACAAGTGTAGGATTGCACCATAAAGCATAGGGTCTTCACGCTAATCTCCAAAAGTCTGTTGTGCAGAGAATGCCTAATACTAAATTAATATGATTTATTAGCCTTGATGTCTTCCTATGAATTTTTCTCATTCAATAACTTACATATATCAATATCCCTGAGATGGTGTCAGCTCAAAGTCAAGAGAATTATAAAAAAATAGATGTGTTTGGACATCTTTTCAAAGATAACCTTTTAAATAAAATCACTTCTCTCCCCTCTTTCCCCATAGGTAGATCCATTCAAACTCTGTAATTATGGCATGATGAATTATAACATCCTTTCATTTCATGTTTCTCACTAGTCTCCAACATTGAATTGAATAGACAAGGCTGGCCTTGAACTCACAGAGATCTGCCTGCCTCTGCCTCCCGAGTGCTGGGATTAAAGGGGTTCACCACCACATATTAAAAGTATTAGAATTATTTTTAACACCCTCCTATACAGTAATCTTTCTTTCATGCCCCTTCTCTCTTCACCAGGTTTTCCACATTGCTTTCTTCTTAATACCCAAAGTCCTTTTCATTTATCATATTCCACATCACTCCCTGTAAAATCAGTATTCTCCTTGTTGAATTCTTAGTACCCATCTGCTGGTTTGCATGCAGTAAGTGCTTGCCTATCCTAAGGATTCTTAACCTATGGTTGAATTATTTGAGGGGGGGTTAATGAATATTTCACAAGGCTCACATGTCAGATACCTGCATATCCAGTTTTTATATTATAATTCATAACAGTAGAAAAATTACACTTGTGGAGTAGTAACAGAATTATTTTATAGCTGGAGGTCACTACAACATGAGGAACTGTATTAAAGGGTCACATGTTAGGAAGGTTGAGAACCAGTGGATTATCACCCCCTGAAATTCATCTATTATTTACCCATTCAGCCAAGTCATCTCTGGAAATCCTATCTCTAAAGACATTAATATGGAATTAAATTTATATATCTCTATGAAGATTCTTTTGAGAATCATGGCTTTCTTTTTAAAAAATAGTTATTTTATTTTAAATGTATGAGAGTTTTGCCTGCGTGGATGTATGGCCAGGAGAAGGCATTGGATTTCCTCACACTGGAGTTAGCTCTGTCTGTAGTCATCATGTGAATGCCTGGGAAATTAACACAGGTACTCTATAAGAGCAGCAAGTGCTGTTAACTGCTAAGTCATCTCTCCAGCAATAATAGTATTGATAGCAATAATATTTTGAAGCATTTATATAGCCATTAATATTAAAAAAAATTTCAACAGCCAAGTGGGTTATTTCAGCTACATTGAAAGACAGAACAAAGCAAGTACTTTTATGTTCATTTACCAGAAAGAGAAATAGGATCAGAGAATTTATATGGCTTCTATGAACTCACCCAGCTAGAATTCAGTTAATAAGAATGTAAGCAGAAATAATCAAGCATTAAAATACAAATACAATAATCTGAACATTACTAGATTAGCTAATCATTTATGCACTGGCAGTGTTTATTAGTCAAGTTAGTTTTAAAATATGTGAGAGTATGTTAATTTATAAGCAAGTCTGCCTGTGGTAAAATTCTCAATCAGACACTTAAGACAGAAGCACTTTCAGCATCGCTAGGGATTTAATGGTTTCCACACTGTCTGTGTGGGTTTGTTCTGTTGCTTCCCTTGTTAAGTTGTTCTACAGTATGAGCAATGTCTATAGGCAAGTATAAGCTTGAATAACAACAATATTGTTATTTCTTTGGGTGTTTAATAAGATATAAGTTACTGGAAACATCGTATCTGGCATGTAAAGCTTTTTGCATTAGTATGTGTTAAATATTTTTTATCATGTCTTTTTGATGCTGACATGACTTGATTAATAAATTAAATAAAAACGCTACATTCTATGACTTGTTGGTTTAATAAAAGCTGAACCAAACTGATACAGGCTGAGTTACATGAGCAAGAATAGTATTGTTCCAGATCCATTAAAGTCTAAAAGATCTGGGCATAAAATAGTTCACTGTTTGATGTTTAAGCAAATAATTTAACAGAATTTTACTATGTATTTTTTATCAACATCACAAACAAGGGAATCACAAATAAGTAATACAGTGATCAACTCTCTTGTTGGTGATTTGGCAAAGCAGACAAAGCACAGATGGGATAAAATGTAGCAATGCACAGAAAGAATTAACTGAAGGTGACAAAGAGAATGGAGTCTGGTATACCAAATCCTAAGACTTTATCAACACAGCATACAACAGGATGAGTGAACGAGCACCTCCCAGAGACCCTGGAGTAGCTGAGTTTTTGTAATATAAAGAGCGAGATTCACTACATGTTCCTTACAAGCCTTTCAATTCTCCTCAGTATAGATGGTCAGTTGTAGGCCAGTCTGATTATCACAGAGAGATACTATTTAAAAGAAAATAAGCAAAATTTCTCCAGGACACAGTGCTGAATGTAAAGGAATATTAACATGGAGCTATATGGACTGTGGTGATCTAGTTGAAGTCCAATTATAGTTTCCTTTTTCCTTTGCTGTTAAAACCATAAAGTTTTTGTGAAAGAATTATGTATCAAGTGTTGAATATTATTTTGAAATTTTATTTATTTATGTGTGTGTGTGTGTGTGTGTATACATGCATGTGTTGGATGTATTTATGCCTAAGGATATGTATGTGAACCACATGAATTACAAGGCCTGCAGGACTCAGTTGAATGCATGGAATCACCTGACACTGGAATTCCAGGTGGATGTAAGCAGTGCTATGTTGATGCTGGAAACCCTACTTAAGTTCTGTGTAAGACTAAAAAATGATCTTAATTGATGATGCTTCTTTTTAATCCCTTGCTTTTTTAATAACTAAAATTTGGGGGACACAAAATGTTTTTGGATTTACTTTATGAACTATTTAATTTATATCCATTATAACCCTGAAATTACCACAGAGATTTTATCTGTTATTAGTTAGTATGTCTGTTATTAATGAAGTATTGTTATTAATTAATCACATTGCAGTGATTAGGAATGTCAGATATTTTACTTATTCTGTTCAGATCATAGGGCTGACAAATGATGGAGGCAGGATACTTAGTTGAAAGTGTCACTCAAGAATGCCACAAAATTAAATAAAACTAATTCTTATACCAATATTAAATATGTGGCATTTTCCCCACAGACCTTACAGTGAATATTAATAATGTATTATACTAATTAATACAGTGTATCAAGTCTTCAAACTATGTTTCAAATGGTTACAGAAAGTTTTTAAATGCTCTTTTGTAACAATTGCTTTGTTTTCCATCTTAGCATTTTCCTTTGCTAAATATTAATATTGGCCTATATTTCTATATTTGATAGAAGAGTCAAGAGTAAAAATTTTTGTCAATTAATAGCTATCATTTTATTTCTATCATAGAAAATGCTTATTTTCAAAGGTAACTCATCTTATTTGAAGAGAACTTTATGGGTGAACACAGGTGACTTGTGCCAAGTCTTCGACAAGTGATTAATATAGATACCTATGATAGCTCAACTTATCACAGTACTTCTCCCACTTCCCACTTTTATGACAATAATTATGTCTCTTTGTGGCTTCACTTTTTCCCCAATTGGTGGTTTATTAACCAAGTTAGATTAATCAATGAGAAAAGATTCACTTTATAAAACTGTTTCCCACAGACCACATCACTTTGTTCCTTGCTTATTTTCAACATCTGTAGTTTATCATTGGTAATTTTTTTTTACTGGAAAAGACATCAGTTTTAGGGGTTTAATCAAATGTATACCAAATGAATTTTCCCAGTCTTCCTGCTTTCTCCCTCTGAAAAATCTTAATATCTCCATGCTTTCCCGTGATTGCTTAGTGAGTCCTTGTTTCTATTCAGGAGACTGAACATAAATCTTAGCTGAAAGTTGTTGGTCCAGACCCAAGAAACTCTTATATGTGACTCCAGAAAATATAGTCCCTATTCCTCTAGTTGTTTCCATAGGGCAGATTTTCACACAGACAGGATTGCCCCAAAATAATTAAAGTGTCACAGGTGATATCTGTTCCCATTTTAGGTTAGATTTAGGATAGGCCTGGAAGCTTATTTCACACTGAAGCCCAGTATTTCTGACATTGAATCATCTCTGGACTTTGAGAATAAGAACCCCTTATAAGCATTTTTAAGTTCATAGAATAATCAGTGTTTTCATTATGTACTAACAATAGGTTCAGCAATAATAGAATTAGCAGAAAAAATATATATAATATGTATTTTCATAGTGAGAAAATACTTTGTTGTATAATTTTTGATATTTTCTTTAAAGTATCCTATTTAGGTGTTGTTTGCATATAATAAGGTGTAACTAGATTCATGAACTTTGGGTTTTAAAACCTTACTTGCTTTTATTTATGTGTACCTACTCATCTATCTGTAAATGCCTATTGAAAGTGGAAATGGTCATTGGAACCCCTAGAACTGGAATTACAGGTGGGTGATGGCAACCAAAATGAGCACCTCTGCAAGAACAAGTGATCATAATCACTGAGCCATGTTCTCTAGATGAAATATTATGATACTGGATTGAAATCCTAAATTTTGCTTCTGTAAATTCAAATCATAAGTTTCATATTGAAGGAAAGGTTAAAAAATAGTCATTGACATTTTTGATAATATTTTGGAAATATAAAGTAAATATTAATGTAACCATAGCCAATTACATTGACTCTTCGTTGTAGTAGGATTTTGGGTACAAGACACCAGCTCCCAAATCATGAGAGACTTGAATGCTAATCCTTAGCTTATGCTTGTCCCACTAGCTCTTATAACTTACACTAACCTGTTTCTCTTATCTAAATTTTGCCTTGGGGCTTTTTAAATTTCTTTCATTCTGTATGTCCTACTCTGTTCCTGGTTACCTGACCCCTCTCATCTTCCTCTCTTTCTCTCTTGTTTCTTCTCCCTCTTCTCCTGCACCTAGATTCCTCCTACCTGCCAGCCCTGCTTATCTCTCTACTGCCTAGCTATTTATTAGGTGTTCAGTTTTTTTAAAATAAGACTAATCAGGTGCCTTAGTTAGGCAAGATGAAAGAGCAACATATCTTTATATAATTAAACAAACAGCATAAACAAATACAATATACCTTTACAGAGTTAAAGTAATATTCCACAACACTTTGTCTACAGGATGAAAAGAATTGGGAAAACAAGATGAGAAAAAGGTTTTGCTTCAGCTATAGGATGATTAAAGTAAACTAATAAAGAAAATTAGCAGAAGGAAAATGCTGTATGTTGTTTATGGGCTGTTACAGAGGTGAGAATTCTGGCTAAGATTTTATTTAACAGCAAAATAAGAAATAGTTAAAGCTATCAGTTGCCTTTGTATTCATTATTGTATAGACGATGTTACAGGTTAGAAGGACCACTTGTGTTCTAAATCTGCTTGTGCAGAAATGCTGGAATTCAGTAATCTATTACAAACAATAAGAGAGAACGAGGAAGCATCTTTGCTCATTCTTGGCTTCTGATCTAGCGTTTCTGGTTCAGAAATTAGGGCTTCAAATAAGGCGACGAATACTGACAGTCTCTAGTGCATGCTGCTTGAGGGGATTCCATACAATTCCTAAAACTTTATATTTGTGGCACCTTGTTTGGAAGGAACTCAAGTCAGAGATTGGTTCAAAGACAACAAAGCATCAATGCAGATCAGAGAGAAGAGTATGATATTATGAGCCACCTCAGAAAGGTCTCTTCTGAGAAGTGAGACGTAGGATAATTAGGAGCTGGACATTCGAAAGACCTTCTTAATCAGAATCTACTTTGTGTAGTTGTATGTGTGTATGTGTGTACGTGTGTGTGCATGTATATAGGCACACAACAAATCACAGTGTTACCTAGGTTCCATCATGCTCCATTTTGTAAATTAATTTTAATTTAAAGATTTTTTTCTGATTGTGTTACCAGAACTAAAAAAACAGGTATATTAGTAACAAAATGTGACTGCCTATCTATATTGTCAGTTTGACTGAATTTAGAACTGAGAAGTGAACAACCCCTGAATAATTTATATGAGGAAACATGTAGATTAGGTAAATGAAAGAGAAAGACACACTTGGAGTGTGGTCAGCAGCATTTCATAGAATAGATGATGGACTGGATAAAAAGAGAAAGAGGGTGAAGTAGCAGCATTCATCCATCTGCACTGTCACTGAGGGTTCAATGTGATGAGTAATCTCCCACTACAGCTGGGCTCTCCCTGTCATGAGGCACGAAATCCCCATGAAGTCTAAGTTAAAATCAACCTTTTCTTTATTAAGTGGTTTGATCATGTATTTGTCACAGCAATAAAAAAATCAACAGCCACATGATATTCTTGGAAAACTGAACTTGCCACAGAGCCCAGCAACGTGTCTGCCACTGATGCAGGATGAGAATCAAGTGACAAGAGGATAGGCAGATACAGAAATGCAGTATCATCTGCCAATCTAGACAAGATCCCTTGCTTTCAGTCAATTATCTATAAAAAGGGACTGTTGAATGGGAAAATGACAGCTTTTTCATTTCATTTTAAATTGTATTTACTTAAGTAGCATTCAAAGTAATGGTTTTCATTATGATATTTTCACATATATTTGTTTAAAACATTGATCCTTCTCTCTCACTTCCCTCTTCCATCCCTGTTCCTTCTTATTGTTGGTCTCATTCACTCCTATTCTGCTTTGAAATTACATATTTATTATTCCATTATCTCTTCCCCTTCCTTAAAAAAGCTCTCTTATACTTTTCATGATCTACATGAATACATAAAACTTTAAATCTGTGGTTGACATCTGAATGAAATCATCGTCTTTCTCATTCTGAGTCTGGGTCATTTCTCTTAATAATTTCCAGTTATGTTCATTTTCCAGAGAATGTCATCTTTCATTTTTCTTCATAACTGAATAAAATCCCACTGTGTATAGACCATTTCCCCTGCTATCTACTGATGGATATTTAGGCTGTTTCTATTTCTTGGCTACTGTGATTTGAGCAGCAATAAACATTGATATGCAATTATCTCGACTTTGTGGGTGACTCAGAGTCCTTTCGGTATAAACTGAGGTGTAGAAAGCAGGGGCATGTGATACTACTCATTTTTAATACATTCCTAGTTTAAATCTTCCAACATAAAATGAAGAGGTAAGTCATAGAGGATTTAAAATCCTCTTCAAATGATATATTTTTCTCTTAAATATATGCTTAATTTGTATAAGACTGAATTTTTCTTATCATGATGATCCTCTTAAAATGGATATATTTGAGTTTTTGATGGAATTTCATGTATTCAAGGTTGAACTCAAGCTTGCAATGCAATTTACAGTGGATGGCCTCTAATCACCTGTGTCTACTTTCCCAGTGCCAGAATTACCAGAGTCTACCACCACTAGTGACCTATGGATATACTATTTGATAGTCATGATTTTTTGCAGTTTTGATTTATATTTACCCATTTTACCCTAAAAATTAAGTATCTGTGGGTCTTCACACTTGCATAAAATTTCATTCCATGATTTCAGTTGCCCAAAGTCTATTATGGTATGAAAATCTGAAAGAGGACATTCCAGAAATAAATGACTAGTGTGCTTTACATCTCCCACTGTTCTGCGGAACACTGCAGGATATCGTGCCATACAAGCACACTTTCATTTTCTGGAGTAAGACTCATCCTTTCTCTTCCTGGTTCTGTTAGATATCTATGTCATAGTCACCCAATCACTATCATGGCTTTCAGGGTTCCTACTGCAACATCACAAGATTTAGTTGTTTTCATTATTGTTCAAGTACCAGTTCTTAATTATGGCCCAAATGCAAGAGCAGCAATTTAATATGAAAAGTAAAGTCATGGGGGGGGGGGGCTCCTTATCAGTGAAATCAAAGCTGCAGTGAGATATAAAGAGAGAACAAAACAGTGAAAAACCAGACCCATTTGTTATAGAATTTTATAGGATATAATTCCTGTTCTGTTTAGTATTTAACATAAATATTATACTAACTCTAATTTATTTAGTAAACTTTGCTTTATATATAATTGCATAGAAAAACACACACCATATATCAGTTCCCTTATAGAAAGTTTGTCATTATCTGAGTGGCTTAGAACTTCTGCTCACTGATAATAAATGATGTAAGGCTTCAACATCATTTAAAACTATGCATATGTAGTATATAATATATACTACAAAAATAATATTTTATAATCAGCCTCTTAACCAGACATTAAAATGATTGCAAAATATTTCTTATGTTGAGATATGAAGTATAAATGAAATGTGGTGGAATACAATGATGTTATTCTTTCAAGTTCCCAAAAGTCTAATAATCCCCTAAACCACAATGTCTTCACATTTTTGCTTTACTCCCCTTGTCTGTAAAGCCCCTGGTGAAAAGAAAATAGAATATTAAATTTTACATGCAAATCTTCAGCAGTTTGCAAATGACAAGAATCAATTCTGCTTGTTAAATTATCTGTTTCTACTACTGGTATTTTAATATGTTGAACATGTATTTCATGTTATAATACACAGCTATACTTTTATATCACAGAGATTTACCGAACTGTGTGTATCTCAAACGTGAAATTTTTCTCTTTGTTAACTGTTAAAGGAAATGTTGTATTAACATGTGTGTTCTTTTCATAGGTCTTATAGTGATGTTAGCAGATAAATATTTAACAGAAGTACAGAAGGTGTGAAGTGTGTTCCACACAATACACTAATAGCTCTTCTTTGCTTTTGTTAAATTTTTATATCCTCTTATTAGTTTGGAAGCATGTACTGATGAACACATAGGTTAGAATATTTGTCATGGAAGTGAAGATCCAAGCATATACTTATGGTATTTTAAATTTTTTATAACATCAATTGCTTAATTTGGTTGAGAATAGGGAGGAACTTCAATACAGCCTCATTTAATTTCAAGTCGACATACTTTAAGTCATATTGCTGGTGGCAAAGTTGTGATCAGTATACACATTTAACATTTTAACAAATGTTTTCTTCTTTTCTGTTTCTAAACTATTTTTTTCTTGATTTTTACTGAACACTATATTTTTCTCTGCTCCCTTCCCTGCCTCTTTCCTCCCCTTCAACCCTCCCCCAAGGCCCCATGCTCCCAGTTCACCCAGGACATCTTTAACAAATGTATTCAATGTTACCATTCAGCACTAAAAGTTTCCTCTTATTTCTTGCCTTCTGATATACTCCCTGTGCCCAAAGGAATTGTGGGGACTTCACTGAATGTTAACTGTCCCTGTTTAAATTTGAGTAATAATTTTCAGTTTATGCTGTTAGCTCAGTTTGTATTTTTTGAGCATTTTAAGGACCAGGAAGTAATCAGAAATAATTCATCATTCACTCAGATCATTAGTGATTTAATATGGTAACTGTGAAATAGGAATCTCTGGAAGCTAGGGTCAGTCTAGAAACGCTGGGGGTCTACTGGCCAATTGTTGTCCACTTGGTTCTTGGGAAGTTCTGTTACTAATACATCATCATATTATGTGAGGGTCCATGACCTCACTGTTCTTACAGGTCTTTATTTTAAAAATAAGGTTTTATTGAGTCTTTGATAATTTCACATCATGCACCCCAATCTGATTCATTTCCCTGACCTTCTGTACCTAATTTCATCCTTGTAGTGTCCCCCCCAATGGAAAACTTAAAAAGAAATAATAAAAATTAAAAAGAAAAAGAATATTAAAACAAACAACACAAAACAAAAACAAATAAATAAAAAGTAAAAATGAAAGCAAACAAAAATTAAAAAAAAATCCCACTTCAATTCTCCGTCTTCCTCATCTCTCCATTACTTCTTCATTCTTCTTAGTGGCATTAGGAGTTAAAAGGATCATGCAACAGATCCTTTTGTTCAAACAACTTTACTTGCAAATGTTTTTTGTATAATGTGCTGTTGGTCAAGATCAAGATTTGGCTTCTCGTATAACATCATCACTAGATCTTCACTGAATCTGTTCTTAGATATCCTGCTGTTTCCCCAAATCATGGAGATTCTGAGACTATGGTTCTGTAGGGATAGTCCCTTTACCCATTCATAGATTGAATGCCAACTCAAAGCTCTGAATGTGTACCTGGGTGGTAGCTGACTTGGTCAATCTGGGTAGCTGGGACCAACCACCTAGGTGAGGGGTGAAACATAGGTTGTAGGCGTGAAGCCAGCTTTCTAAAGTTGTGGAGGAGGTAAGGGGGCAGCTATTTTATGAGGAGTGAGGTCAACTCTCCTGTGCTGGGGTTATGAGGTTTCACTATCCTTGGGATGGTGAGGGATGGAATCAGCTCTCTGGTGAGGGGAGGGCAACTCTCCCAAGGCCACTAAAGGTTGAGGCCAAATCAGTATGACCCTTTTACTTCAACCCATGGCTCAACACATGGTTTAAAACATGGTTCACATGGCCTCCCATGGTAACATGGACAATGGACATAAGCGCAGACCCCAGCTGCACCAGGAACACAGATCAAGAAATGGCTAGCAGCAGCTTGAACCTGGTTGTCACCATGGCCCTGTGTGGCAGTGAAGGAATCTCAGATCAAATGGGCCCACCACTAGCCTGGTCCTCTGGCTCCAACATGGCACCAGGTGGTGACTCAGAACCCAGGCATCCTTGTGGCCTTTGGAGCCAGGCAATGAAAATAAACAAAGATCTTGGCCATAGTAAGACCATAGACCCAAACATGAATCTAAGCTCAGGCCAAGATGGTCCAGGGTCATAGGATCATTATGGCCCCAGCAGCAGCATGACACTTTGATACCACCATGGCCACATGTGGCAGCCCAGACACTGTGTATCCTCAAAGACTTTGGTGGTAACAGGAGGAGTTCTAATCTCTTAAAAGACTAAGATTTTTAAAAGTTTCCCTAAAATAAAATTTCATGTTTCTTTGTAATAATGGGATAAGCTATAGCTTCTTAAATGTCTCCAAGAATTTCTACATTGATCTCTTCTTTCTATTGGGAATCTTTTAGTTACACAAAATAGCTAATAATTTATGTAGCTATTCTGAGAATTGAACACAATTTTGCTATTGCCTTGTAAATACTCTACAACTCTGTTAAATTACTGGCCTTCTGTTTCCTCTTGTACTTGCTGAACTAAATAACATATAGTCAATACATTAATTTGAATCTTTGTTAATGTTTGGTGTTGTGGGAACAGATTGTTTATTTTTATAATGTGAAGCCTTAGTCATTAAGTTATATAGGTTATTAAGAATTACAGGTTAATAATCACCAATGTTTGTCATACATATAGTTTTGTTAGGTTTTCTAGGTGTACAAAGATGTATTCCATATAGATAGATAATCTTCAAACACTTCAAAGACCTACAGATTATGACATTTAAATATTTTAATAACTTATAATTATGTCGACAAAAGAAATGACTGCTCCTGGCGGTACACATCTACTCCTGGGAAGATAATGGGCACTGAAGACACTCCATATGGAGCTTGTTTTTCTGCTGTGGGATAATGCTCTTGTACACTGTAAAGATTTGTCACTTGTATTAGTTTAATTAAACACTAGTAGCCACCCCCAAAAAATATAGGAAGGACAACCAGATTAGGAGAATTCTGGGAAGAGGAAAGGCAGAGACAGAGTCATCAGTCAGACACAGAGTAAGCAAGATGAGAAAGTCTTAGTAAGAAAAGGCAGCAAGTCATGCTGCTAAACAGAGATAAGAATTGTGGGTTAATTCAAGTTGCAAGAACTAGTTAATAATAATCCTAAATTAGTAGGCCAAACAATTTATAATCAATATAAGTCTCTGTGTGTTTCTTTGAGAATGGTACCAGACAAGACAGAAACTTCTGTCCACAAAAGGTGCCCAAATGTTTGGCAAGAATTTCCACATAAAACCTGAGAAGGCTTTAAAAAAAAAGAAAAAAGAAAGGATTCAAGACAGATAAGAAGAGAGTTAAGCACAACTTCTTGGTAATCATCTTTTCTCTGGGACGCTCTGTTTGCTGATAGTGAGCAAAAGCTCCTTTATGGTGGCATCTAGGCATCAGAGGTTCAGGTGCTGATTTCTGAGTTTGTCACTATTGGATGGGTGTTTTCCCATTGATTTCTGTTTCCACTCTGATCTTCTGTCTTGAGTGGCCTCTAGTTCTGGTGGTCAGCGTGTCTCCTTATCTAGCAGTATACCTTCACTGGAGTTCTGGGTGCCAGTGTGGCCTCTGGAATTCTGTGTACTGACATGAACTCTGACAGAGCAGAGGGTTTCCATCAGAGTTGCCAACTGGAATATCCTACGTACTTCCTTTTTGCTAACTTTGCTAGGCTGGTCTAGTTAGTGCACACTATGATACTTTTGGATCTCTGAAAACAGCTGGAGTTCACTAATGCTCATCGCAGAAATCTACATCCAGGCATACTTGTGAGGATCAGAGAACAGTCTGGTCCATCCAGCATGCACAGGGATCCCAGTCACCGCTACAACTACTCATGGCCACACATAGCAGTCCTCCTAAGACATTTGAACTAAGCAGCTCCTTTAATCTTGAGAAAGGAAAAGCTTCTGATCAGTTGTTAGTTTTGACGTGGTTTTCATAATTTTGAACTCCTGGATATTCAATTTAAAAAAAAAGTTACCATCATTTAACTATTTGAGATCAAAATTCAATCAGTTTTAGCAATAGCAAAATTACTCTTAATTTATATATTTTGAATTTCCTTTAATTTTTCCATGTTTGTTTAAATTTAGTTTTAATTTTAAATTTGTTTAAATGTATTATGTGTGCTTTGTATAGTGATCATTTTCACCTCTTTTCTAGCTGCTACCTCTCTCCCTCTTCTCTCCTGACAAATTTCTTTCCTGTTGTCATATGTATTTGTTTTCTTCTGTGATCCAGAAAGGTTAACCAATGACATCTCTTGGGGTGCAGATTTGGAGCTAGTCTTTGAAGGCAGGGTGGCTCAACAGATACCAGAGCCAGTTAGTGGTGCCTCCCTCCACCCCAGACTGTTTGCATTCCCTCACACTAACCCTGACTTGACTGACAGCTGAGAAGGCTGAAGTTCAGTGGTCCTAGCCAGGGTAACTACAGCTATGAGTTAACTATCACAGTAGGTGCACCGTGTCTAGGAAACGGTGGTTCATAGCCTTTCACCCTGTCTTCCAACTCCCCTTTAAAAGTATTTCATGAGCCATTGAAGGGGTGGGCAAAATGTCTTGTGTAAGGCTAAACCCACACTTGTTATTTATTTTCTGTGTTGTGGGCAGCTGGATTTTCCAATTTACCACTGTTGATTGTAAAGGGACTTATCATTTTAAACTGTGGTTGACCAAGGAACTTGAGTGCTATAAGTGTTGATACTGATGTCATCAGCCATAGGTAACAGCCTACATCATACTTTTCCTTGACACAAGTCCACACAAAAAAAATAAACCAACATAAGAGACATGAGGCATAAGAATTGGAGAAAAAAAGAAGGAATGTAAGAAAGCGAGAATAGGGGTCAGATTCCGCAGAAATGGCAGCCAACTGCAGTGGAATACCACTTCCTTAAAAGGACCATAAAATATAAGGTTATATCTATCAACATCTCATATAAAGTGTAACACACTTAAAGGATGGGACAATTTACAAAAAAACACTCCAATGTAAAAAAAAATAAAGCTAAAAATGAGTTTGAGTTTGGTTTCACTTAATAGAACTACACACTGGAGGGATGGTATTCTAGATATTTTCATGAAATTATTATGGATGGTACATTTAAAATTCAAATTGTTTCACTGAATGTCAAACAGAGGCCATTTTTTTAAGGTTTTGAAACTGCATGGTATTACAGGAAACAAACTGTGGGAGAGATTTGGCCTCCACAGCCTCATTCACCATGGATGATCTTTATCTCTCTTAGCAGAAACACTTTTTACACAAAGGTAATTAATTCTTCCCTAAAATGCTATTATAACAGGCTTGTATTTAAAACACCTGGCACATAGCAGATGTGGAATACATATTTGTTAAATCTCTTTTGTGGCTCCACTATTGCTGGGGGTTTGTTTTGCTTGTTTTTTAGTTTACAGGCTTTTGTTTTTCCCACTAGTTTTTCTTAGCATGTTCTTAGCTATATTTTATTAAAACATGTAATTTATATAGGCTGCTTTGTGATTATAAATTTATTACACGGTATCAGAAATTCTTATGTTTTTTAGGAAAGAAAAACTTAATTAAGGAAATATAATTTTATATATTTCACAAAATAAAAAATATGAGAGATTACACTAATTTCTCAGGTCTATATAGTTAAGTTTTATATAAGATGGTATCAAAGAAAAGTTTTAAAAAGTCTAGTCTTATTTGTTTTGTGACTTAAGAATGAAATGTATTTCACAAAGTTCAATATTTAAAAACTGTTTGTGGTGGTTTAAAAGAAAATGGCTCCCAAAGGGAATGGCATTATGAGTAGGCATGGCTTGTTTACAGAAGTGTGTCACTGTGGTTGTAAACTCTGAGGTCTCAGATGTGCTCAAGCCATGCCCAGTGAGACAGACCACTTACTGCTACCTGTGCAGTAAGAACAGAACTCTCAGCTACCTCTGCAGCACTGTGCCTACCTGCATGTTGGCATGCCCCCCCCACCCCCGATGTCAGTGGACTAAACCTATGAAACTCTAAGTTGCTACTTCAACTTAATGTTTTCCTTTGCAAGAGTTGCTGAGGTCATGGTGTCTCTTTACAACAACAGAAACCTTAACTAAGACTCTGTTCTAGAAAAGTGATAGAAATAAACATTAGGTAGAGCTTGGGGAATCCTGGGAAAGAGGCAGAGGAGAAATTGTAGGAACTAGTGGGGACAAGGGAACCACAAGAAAACCCATAGCACTAACTAACCTGGGCTCATAGAGACATAACTGACAACCAAGGAATCTTTGTGGAACTCTGTTAGGCCCTCTACATATACATTACAGTTGTGTAGCTTGGTCTTCTCATGATACTCCTAACAGTGAGAACAGGGACTGACTCTGACTCTGTTACCTGCTCATGGGACCCATTCCTCATACTGGATGGCCTCATTCTGCCTTACTAGAAGAGAAGGTACCTAGTCTCATTGCAACCTGATATATAGCTAGCTGATACTCATGGGAGGCCTGCCTGTATCTGAAGAGTAACTGAGCAGCAGGAGTGGATGGGGGGGGGGGGGGCTGAAGAAGGTGGGAGGGAATAGCTAGGAGGAGAGGAGGACTGGGAAACTTTGATTGGGATGTAAAAGCAAAAATAAATATATAAATAAACAATGACCAAAACTGCTCTATAGATGTCTTTCCTATCTTAAGAATGAGAAAACTACACTGAAAAGACTTTGCTTTATCAGGATGAACATTCTGTACCTTGCAAGTCAGGAAAAAAATAATTGTATGAAGAGATTTACTAAAAATGCTATTAATGTTGATTTTCTTCAGCAATGCTAATTTGTAATGCTTATATGAGTACTCCACAGGCTATGTATCCAGTGTCAAATGCGCGCCTCTTAACTCTCTCAGAAGAAGACATCTCCCTCTTAGCTTACAGGATTATTCCCATTTGGTAGCTCAAGGCTGTAAGACATGTGGTAAATGCCACATAAACATATTCCTTAAAAAGACACTGATGCTTTCTTTAAAATGCATATCTGAAAAGATTAAAACTAATTTAAAGTGCAAGCCACCAACCTCATGTGTATTACCCATGAGGCTCCTGGCTTGGCTAGCCTGCTCTTTACCTTTTCCCTTCAACACCCATGTCTAGCAATATACAAAGAATCAGTGAGGCAAAGAGTTGGTTCTTCCAGAAAAATCAACAAAATAGACAAACCTTTTTCGAAACTAACCAAAAAGGAAAGTGAGAATATCCAAGTTAACAAGTTCAGAAATGAAAAACGGGACATAACAACAGACGCAGAAGAAAAAAGAGAATCATCAGGTCATATTTCAAAATTGGAAAACTTAAAGGAAACAATTTTCTGGATAAATATCACTTGCCAAAACTAAATCAAGTCCAGATAAGCAAATTAAACAAACCTCTAACTGCTGATGTAATGATACCTGAAAGTCTAGAGCTGGTGTTGGGTGGCCTTAAATGAGCAAGTGGGCATTCCTGGTGTTGGGCGGGGCTGAGATTAGCGTGGGGACAGCTCCTGTCCTCAGTGCTCTTTGAGGGGCCTCTAGACACAGCAGTGGCCTGCCAGGCTCTGATGGGCACACTCCAGTGAAGCTCTTTCTTTGCTCGCCATTCTCTGTGTGTGTATTTGAAGGAAGGCAACGATGCCTCCATCTGTCAGACATAGACACATTCCTGCTGATGGTGTTCTTTCCTCTGTCTGATTTATCACGCTCAGCACTTCGCTTGCTTGAAATGGTAATGTGTGGTCCTACGCTGTCCACATCCTTTGCCCTCCTGCTTGCTAAGTGTGCATTTTTCCTGCCTTTTCTCCCCATGTTCTCTTAAAATTAAATGAATTACCTCTGTGAAACCTTAGGGTACTTATCTGATTTACAGCTGCCCTGCAACTCTGGTCACATACAGAATAGCAAACTTTTCCCTACACCCATTGGTACTTCAAAATACATGCAAAACAATTCCAGTTGTTTCATCTTTCTGGGTTAGTCTTCCAAATGTTTATTTTTTAAAGAGAAGTTACTAAATTGTTTCATCTGGAGAGGAATTTTGTTTAAATATTTCATTAAAAGTATTTGCAGCCTGAGACAGTTAGTGTTCATTTGAAAACCAGTTAGGTTTTTTAGCTTTTTTTTTTTTTTTAATGCGTGGCAGCTGGTATCTATCACAGAAGTGCTGACACCATATTATTTAAAATAGCACTGCCTGGGAGGCTAGGGAAGCTATTTAAGACAGAGCTCAAGAAGGCTGGGGAAATAATAGCCAAAGTTATGTTATGTCAGCCGGTTCTTCAGCATGGAACAGCATGCGAGGCCAGACTGGTTATCTTTCACATAGACATAAAATCTATATCCTGTTCTGATCATTAGAGATCCCATGGGGACAGTATCCAGGGGGACTGTGCCTGGATCTCATGTGTTAGCCAGAGGACAGCATGTGGGGGGTGGGGGGCTGAGGGTGCTGTGAGTTTCCAGTAAACCCTCATTTTCACTTAAACGAAATCAGAATGCAGTATTGGGGAGCTATGGGCTTTGTCTCTCTAGGTTAAGCTTGCAATTCAAGAAGAAACAGTTTATCATGAGAGTGAGGGACACCAAGCTTGATGAGGACATTTCAGAGAAGCAAAGACACTGGAGGAGTTATCATCCAGTACTTCATTTCAAATCATCATTTCCCTTAAACTGAGAGGCAGTTTGGTTCTGTGGTATTCAAATGACACTTTGCATATGACCTGAGGAACTCATTCCTTCTTTTGTGGATAAATAGAGGAACCAAATGCAATCATTAGACTGGCATAGACACTTCAAGATAGTGCATCTTGAAGAACCTAAGAAGAAAGTCCCTGCTTGCACTTTTGTATATGGAATCGCCAATGTTGGAGGGTTTGAAACAGGGCACCACCATACAGGCAGGGAATTGGACCATAAGGGCTGAGCCCTAATGGATGGAGCTGACATTCATTAAAAAAGCCATAGACATCGGTTTTTCTGTTCTCGACACTTGAAGACCCAGGAGAACTACTCTCTGTACCAATCCTCAGCCTTGTTGACTATGACAGTACTTGGATAGCTTTTTCTTAGCCCCCAGATCCACTAAAAGAGAATTTCTTTTGCTTCAGCTATCCAGTATCTGCCATGCCATTGTTGCTGCCAAGACTGAGACATACATGCACGAAATTGTGCTCAGGCAAGGGAGTTGCCCCTGCCTCCTGGGAGGACCAGCCTGCACACTACATCCAGAGCTTCATTTGGCTGGATGAGGGCTTGCTTTCCTCAGATCTTAATATCACCCAAGACCACCCTCACAGGAGGACTTAACAATGTGCTTTGTATTGAGGCTTTCAGGAGTTGAATGAGGTTGGCATACAGAGTCTGTAGTAAATGACGCAGGCATAGTGTTTGTAGTGAGAAATTATTTTCACTACTGTAAGCAACATGACGGCACTGGGGAAACCACTGTGCTACCAGTGGGATGAGGTTAGCAGATATGGCTGAAGTGAAAATAAGGATCTAACTCAATAGTGGTAATAGACTGTAATCCTTACCTTTAAATGTACTTCGCCTGCACAAGCAGTCATTAGATTTCCTTTGACTAGTGAATGAATTCCTGTTTATGCAGGGAAAGAGAATATGAGATAAATAAAACACTTGAGCTGTTAATCAGCAACACATCCTTTAAAAGCATTTAAAACCTGGTTTTGAGTTGACACTGTAGTAAGAAGGTCATAGAACTCACCATGTAATCCAGCCTGGTATCACAATGTGGATGATCCTCCTGCCTCATCATCCTATGCACTGCAGTTATAAGTGTGAGCTGTCAAAGCAGGATTAAAATGTTTTAGTTTATGATACTGAAGTAAAAATAAGGTGAAAAGGCTCAATTATTTGATACTGATTTATTGATTTATTTAGTGATTTACTGATGGCATAAGTCACAAAACAGTCTCATACCAGTATGGAATTATGATTAATAAAAGAGCTATTTATGTAAGGGGAAAACTTACAGATCACTGTCCTGAGTGAATAGGAGCAGAGTCTAGCAGCTGGAAGCAGGAGCTGTACGCAAAAAAGTGAGAGCAGGGCTACAGCTACTTTTTAAAGCAAAAGAGACCATGCCCAAGTGGGCTGGTATCTTAAAGGCTATTGGCTGAAGGGGCAGAAGGAGCTCACACAGCATTTTACTTAAAGCATTGCTCATACTGGCTATTTTCCAAGTATGACTTCACAGGCTACATGGGACAGAATGAGAGAGAGAAATTGCTGAAGCTCTGGGTCTTTGCCCTTAAAATCTGCTGACTGTCATATGCACTTCTGTAATAGCCTGCATGGTAGCCCTCCCCTCCTTGTGGTTCTAGAGCAGAAAATGAGAAAGCAAACTGCACCTGAGGTGAAAGCTCGTTAGGAACTATCTTGGCTTAGGTCCACTAGTGACATCTCCTCTCTTCTACTTTCCTTGGTGTCTGGTTGATTATTCCAAAAAGATCCCACAGCAGTACCTATGTCTATCTATATTTATGTCTAATCTATATTTATCTATATCATCTACCAGTCTTACTATCAAAAACATGATGTTGGGTGGGAGATGTGAGGGGAAGAATGGGGAACAGTAGGAGAGAAAGGATGAGGTATAATAAAATGTACACACGTATGGAGAAAGAATAATTACAAATTTAAAAGTATTTAAAAATATTTGTCAGTATGACTTAGCACCACTTCTCAATTACTATAAAAGCTAGGCTAATTTGTGTATATCTCACATATTTGCTCATTTACTGAGTTCTTGCTTTGTGACTTCCAAGAATTGGGATGGTAATGTCATTTCTGGTCCTCAGCAGACTTGCATGAAGAAATGAAACAATTGACAGACACAGTTGTTGCTTGAACTTGCTTATTTTATGAACTGGAATAAAAATGCTTGTTACCAAACATTAAATCTAGTTCATTTTGAACTCCTTAGATAAAATACTTAATAAGAATTTACTCAGCCTTGTAAATAAATTTAAAAAGTTAATTGACCTGCACAAATTTGCTTGCAACCTTCCATCTCCCACGGTATTTAACTTCTAGGAAAATAAAGCAAACAACACTTTACTCTCCTCTCAGACATTAGTGCTTCTGAGGGTTTAGTCTATTCCAGTCAATTACTTGGTATGAATCAGATGCACTCCACTAAAGTACTCTTTGGAAAACTGAACTTAGCAGCAATATTACTTAGCATTTGATAAGTGAATTTGATATAGTTGGGCTTCTTTCCTTTCCTTTCATTCTTTCTTTTTTTTCTCTCTCTCTCCCTTCCTCCTTTTCTCTCTTCCTTACTCCCTCCCTCCATCTAATGGTATCAACTAGCTACTACTCTCTACACTGGCCTATTATTTGACAGAGAAATGCTTCTAACCCAGATTGCAGATGCAATCCCATAGAAACAGGTAACTCACATTTTCCTGTTAGCTGCTACTAAATTGTAAAAGAAAACAAGCAACCAGAGCCCAGTGCTTGGAAACATGATAATGTAGCTGGAATTTTCTTTGCGCCACCAACCAGCTGCCAAATAAAGACACAAAGACATTAATTATGAATGCTCAGTCATAGCTTAGGCTTGTCCCACTAGCTCTTTCAGCTTTAATTTAGTCTGTTTCTCTCCATCTATGCTTGGCCTCGCGGCTTTTTAACCTTGGTTTCCTTCTGTTTGTCCTTTTCTGCTTTCCCCATGTGTCTGTCTTGCCCCTGACATCTCCCTGTTGTGTCTTTTTCTTTCTTCTTGATCCTAAATTCCTCTTCCTCCTTACTCTCCCTGCCTGGAAGTTTGCCTATCTCCTCCCTCACTACTGACCATTCATTCAGCTTTTTATTAGACAAATCAGGTATCTTAGGCAGGTAAGGTAAAAGAGCAACACATCTTCACATAGTTAAACAAACGCAACACATCTTTGCATAGGTAAAAAAAAAAATTCCCCATCATGGTAACTGAACACACTCAGATAAGCAGGGGTGGGAAGGAAGAGAAAGGGGAAAGCTGAGAAAAAGGGATGGTATGAAAATGAACTGATAAAGCCTGTAAAGAACTAGAGAAGCAAACATACAGGCCAGGCACACCAAGAGATATCTAGAGCACTGTCAAAGAGTCAGGGCCAAGGGTTTGATCCTCAGAGGGAGCACCTGGTAGGGCCCTAAGTTCTGGATAAAGGGCATAGTCAATAATACTCAGGAATTTGCTGTTGGCCAGAAGGGATCTCCATCGGTTTCTGCAGCACTCAAACAGTAGTTTTCTGATACTCTGAGTTGAAGCCAGAGCCTGAAGATTGGAAACACGGTACAGGATACGAGCAGGGCTATTCTGGAGCCTTACACCAGTGTCACCAGATCCAAAGGATGCCACGCAGTATTTGAGCCCGCAGGATCAGGCCTGTGGTCAGCATAACTGCATCAGTCTTTCAGCTTGCCAGCAGGCATTGTAACAAACTTTATCGCTACGTTACTATTCCCCTAGGCAGTTCATATTACTAAAGTAGTCAAGAAAAGACTACTGTAGAGAAACTAATGTGCCTAAGCAGCTCAGGAGACACAGCTCAGAAGAGTTAATCCAGATGACTCAGATGACTCATTTACAGAGTGTATGGACCAATCACAGTCATTTGGTCACTTAGTTTGGACCAACTATAAGTATTCGGCCAATTACAACAATGATAGTCTTTTGAACGAATCACTGTCTCATTTTATAACCAGTCAGAGTCATCCTTGCACCAGGAAATTGTTTCATCTCTGGTCAAGGTGGACACAATTCACTGAGGCTTGTGATTACAAGTGGGTTGTAGACAGTCTCTAACAGCACTGGCTCTTCGGAGCACCAGGACAGTCAGCTTCCATCTTTTGCATAGTTAGCTGGAGGCGTTCTTGGTGCTGGCATAAGGCTAATCCAGCTGCCTGTTTGTCTCATAGACATTTTGCTTAAAGCATTTCAGGAAAGTTCAACAGCTACTAATTAAGGAGTCAAATGGCTCAATCCACAAGACTTTTGCTTATTTACATGGAGAATAAATGTCAGGAGAGCTGACAAATACAAAGTTAAAAATTTTATTATGGGCTATTTCTCACCAGAGGCAGCCACCCTTCTGAATTCTTTCTTTCCAGTATATCTCTTGACTGAGGTTTGTTGTGTGGTGTGACCTTTTTTTGCAGGAAATGGAGCCCGGTTGTAAAAACTTTTGCTGGAGCAGACTGGAGCAGAGCAGCACTGTAACACACTTTGGCCAGGGAAACTTTCCCCTAGTGAAGCAGAGTTGTTACATTCCTAGGGACCTATGCAGAGCTGTAGTATTTCTCCTGGGGAAAATGGCCCCTGCTGGGGCAGAGTTGTTACACTTGTATTGAGGACACATTTCCTTAGATCAGGGCTGTAAGTTCCTACTTTTACAGTGTCTTTGTGGTATTCCTTGGTTCCCAGCTGCCAGGATACCTTCCCACTGGAGAACAGATTGCTGCCCCTACTTCCAATGGTCCCATTGAAGGGAAAAGCCTGGTCACCTGCATCCCAACATTAGCTCATTGATTTGCTGATATCGGGGCCACATTTTGAGTGACACTGACTTGCAAACTATCTGGGAAGCATGAGTCGATGTTGACAGTATTTAAATTGTGTTTTTCAGACAATTAAGTTCAACTATACCCGAAAATCTCAGTGCCCAGGAGCCAACGTCAGTTCTGTACAGATACAAGGTGATGCTGATTATTTCATCAACCATCTTGGAGTTCCAGCTGTGCAGTTTACTTATGAGGACATCAAAACATTAGAGGTAATTGTCTCTAAACATGGGCAGCACTCACTTGCAATGTAGCAGATATGCAAATTTTATTTTAACATAGCTTCGTATTCATCTTTCAGACAATAGGAAGGGGCTTCATTGTGAAATAATCTTTTTTTTAGAAGCTTTGAAATATCATTTGGAAACATGAGCTTTAAAGAGTGTTTGATTCCGTTTTGAAAGACTTACCCTGTTGCTCACATTTTCATAGAGAGCCTTGCGGCAAGAAACATCAGTTGTTGGATTAACATCAGAGCAATTGTAGACTTCAGTGTTGACAGAAGCTCATGGCATGAGCAGAAGACTCTCCTTCTGTGCCCGAGGGGAAATAAATTTCTTGTGCTCTGTATTAATGTGAGTCTTGTGGATTAGCTCTCAAAGTTTGTCAACAGTTTGCATTCCTGAAAACCTTTTCTCCAAAGAATAATGTGAAAGTGTGATTCATTTTCACTAACCTTGTTTATCTAGTTTTTGGGACTGAGTCCTTTACTATTTCTGAGAATCAGCAAGCTGCTTCCAAGTAAATCTAAACCTTCTTGCACACATTGTTCATGTGTTTGTGAGAGGTTCTGGAACACTCTGCTTTAGGACATTATTATCTTGACAACACATTGACTACAAAATAGAGAGAAGTGTACTATGGTCTTTAAATGTAGATATGTCTAGGAAAGACTTTTAAGTTATGTTTACATAGATCCATCTCCAGTTATGCAGTTCCTAAATTCTAGTAGACTTGGCAGGGCTTAGTGCTATATTATCCACAGCTCTCTGTTCTACACTCTTGTTTCCCTGGAGACAGTGATTATTATCCACTATCTCATGGAGGCAACAAACTCCAGGAGAATCCTATTGTGGGGAGATTAACTCTGGTAATGTAGAGTAATACTTCAGATTTACTTCTTTAAGATCTTCGTCCACCATCTTGAAACACATTTTAAAATTATTGTGGTTGTTTGTATGAACATGAAGG
Source organism: Microtus oregoni (assembly GCF_018167655.1). Lineage (NCBI taxonomy): Eukaryota > Metazoa > Chordata > Mammalia > Rodentia > Cricetidae > Microtus > Microtus oregoni. Next base: position 48,822,417 of record NW_024543069.1, read on the forward strand.
GTGTGCTTGTCACAGCAGGTATGCAGAATTTGAGGAGAAATTTCAAGGGTAGTTTCACTCCTTTCAAAGTAGACTCTGAAACTGAGCTCAGCTTGTCAGGTTTATGTGGCAGGTGCTTTCATCTGCTAGCCATTGCTCTGACTTCATTCACCGGATTGGAAAAGACTGTATACGCATGTAGACATGTTGGTTCTTTTGCACAAACTCCAATATATGCACATTAATAAGTCGATGACCTGCACTGTCACCTGAAGCCATGTTGATATCCTAGGCCTGTGAGGCCCCTGAGGGCTATGGTGGTGTCTGTGGCCCATGCAGCAGCAGAGGGCTTTGTTGATTGATGTCTGTGGTCTGTATTGCTACCTGAGACCATGCTGAAGTCTTTGGCACATTCTGCTTTCTCCCGAGATTGTGTTTAAGTCCGGGATCTGTGCTTCCTTGATTGTAAAAGATAAGAAATCTATGTTTGCCATGGTATTGATGACTGCAGACTCACAGCTGAGAAAGAGGGATGTAGAAGGTTTCTGTGTCAACCCCTACCCCTTTTGCCAAAAAAAAAAAAAAAAAAATCATAGAAAGCCACTGAAGGGAACTCTTAAAAATTGTCAGAAGAATGTTGAAGAGTAGTTATCCACAGTTGGTGGCTTCTGGAAGGGTTATGGGTGGGGAAGGATTCAATTTTGCTTAAGGGGTTTGCCACTGGGAGTTTGAATATGCCCTAATGAGTATATGGGCAACACCAATTGAACTTTCTTTTTCTTTTTTTTTTTATGTGGGAGTGGGGGATCATGAGGGTTTTGGAGACAGATTTGGGAGGACTGGCAACTGAGTGTGCTTGGGGTTCATGATGTGAAATTCCCAAATAATCAATGAAAATATGAAAAACATAAGATAAGAAATAACATCTACATTTTCCTGCACAATACCTTTGAATTTTTCTCATACTCCTCAAGTCCTAGCATACCTGACTGCCATCTTGCTCTCCAGTTGAATGGTAGCTTCTGTTTTGTGCACCTAACTGATTTTCATTGAGTTTTTAGCCACAAGTATTCTAGCATAGCTGTAGGACTTGAGTAAATACCCTACAAGACAGATTTAAAAAAAAAAAAACAAGTCTATTGGATTTATTTATTTATTTATTTATTTATTTTGTTATAAACTGATTGACCCATTAGTTCAGGCATCTTATTAACTCTTATAGCTTATATTAGCCCATTATTCTTGTCTATGTTAGCCACATGGCTCAGTACCTTATTCAGAGAGGCAGTCACATCTTGCTTCTTCTGTGGCTGGGTCAGGACTGTGGAAATGAACTTTCCTCTTCCCAGAATTCCAGATTTATTTTTTTAGATGAAGTGCTTTTGTTTACTCTGGAACACACTTTCTAGACTGTGCTATGGATTAAATGAGATTGTGAATGAGCTCTGTGCTCATGCTAAGACCCCGTCAACCATCGTGATTAGCACAATTTCTTGTCAGGGTTTAGGGTCCATAGATTAGTGGAATATTGCCAGATAATTGGGAAGCACACATCAGTGTGTGAGGTAAGAGCTCTTCATCGTTAAGGTGAACAGATGTTTTCTGGGGTTAATCCGCTGGAGAATGTGGGGAAGCAGATGAGAGGAAGCAGATGGGAAATGACGGGCTACGCTGTGCTGTTATCACTGGGAAACTCCTGGAATCCAGTGTCTCTCCTACAGAAGGGCCTTACTCTGAAAGACCCAAACAGTGTTACAAACCACACTTAGAATGCCTAACTCTTGTCTTCCAAATCAGTTTTCATTGTATTTGTTTCTACAAAAGTAATTAGTAGAGTCCCCCATGTGTTAGTGACAAAACCTTGCTTATGGTGATTCAGTGGGGAGAAGTTTTAAAAATAGACTTGTCCCTTACAAAATAGGATTGGTTATGATGATATGATTCATGTACACTCTCAGAAGAACAGATATTAACCTTTACTTTTTGTGTTAGCCTATTATAAGTATTTGTACACAGATATTAAGAGGAATTTTAAATATTGAAAAGCTTCATGTAGGATATTAAAATATTTTACTATGCCAATCAATAAAGTAGTCAAGAAAATTAGATCCTTCTCACAAATTTAATTTTCACATGTTGTGTTTAGAGAAGTGTCCCAGAGGGCTAGGAATCAACACTGTTTCTATAGATCTGTTATTTCTCAAGTCCACGTGTGTCTGTGCCTCTGATGCTTTACTGATATCTAAGAAACAAAATTGACACAAAATAGTACATTCCGCTCTTCCCCTCTGAATTTGGAATTTTCTCCACAGGCTCATGTTTTTTGCAGTTGGTCCCCAGTTTATAACACTAATGTGAAGGCTGTATAGGCCTTAGAAGGCCTGGTTTGATTAAGCAAGGGCTGGTACATGTAGCTGTTTCTACCCTCTTTTTTTTTTGCTTCCTCTCTTGCTGTTGTGTAAGGAATCTCTCCTATATATTTCCACCACCATAAACTGTTTTGTACCTTCCCTTTTTTATAATTCTAAATATGTGAGAAATAAATAAATCTAAAATAAAGATAAGTTCTTAACTAAACACAGATAAAAATCAACAATGAACAATAAACTGGAATAATTATAACAATGTACTATTTTAAAGATGTTGTCGTTGTTACTGTTGCCGTCAGGAATCATTATTAAATAAGATGTATTGTAATAATAGGACAGAGAATCTAACTCCTGATAAGTAAAGCACTACAAGAAGTTGCATGGGAAGCTGGACTCCACTGGGTAAAAAGACACTCACATTTTAAGCAGGACAGAACATCGAACTACAAAGATTGGCATGCAACTGAAAGTTTACTGCTTATTTCTGAAACTTCCCACTTAGTATTTTTGCGCCGAAGTTGACTATAGTTAACTGAACTGGTGAAAACAAAACCCTGAATACATGGGGCCCTCTTTACATTTAGCAATAGCAATTGAACCACATGAAAACTAAATTTTAGAAAAATAAGCTATTGCAAAGGGATAGTTTGCTACACACATTGGATATTATTAGTTTTGCTTTTAATGAAATCACGCAGTTAAAAATATGTATTGAAATTTTGGGCATTACTCATATTCTCAGGTGAAACTTTTCTTCCTCATTTCTGTGCATTCAAATGCATCACCTGAAATTGCATAAATCACAGTTCATCTTTGCCATTCCTCTGCATCTTTAGCTTTCCAGTAACTAAAGCTCACAAATCCACAGGAATCAACGTATTTGCCAAACGGCAGTCGATTCCTTCTTATAAGATATTGCCCTATTAATTGAAACATACCTGACTTTCAACTTCATTTAAATTGAAGTTTTTAAATTTATAAACACGGCTGCACCTGTTAGTAGAAGCATTCTTCACAGTTTAAATATAAAATAGAGATTGCCGCAGAGAAAATGAAAAGACAGATGCTTTCCAATTAAGGGTGTAGTATTTATGACAAGTGGTGGTCCAAGCACATTGCTCAGTCATTTACCAACTGTCTGACATAATTTTTGCTCTAGATTTGTGTTTTGATTCTCTGCAAGGCATGTCAGAGGCCCCATTTTTCCTAGCACATCATAAGATCTTTATGCTCACCAAGTTTTATAGCACCAGTTCAAGCTCTGGTTCCTCACTCTGCTTAATCTTGTATTTCTTGCACTTCCACTTGAGAAATTCCATTTTAAGCCCAATATACCTATAATCCAGGGCTTAATATTTTCATAATAATGAGGTTAAAGTGTATTATGGCTTTTAAATAGTAAGAGCCATGTCATAATTGTTTCAACATCATTTAGCGAGCATCAAAGGCATAGTGAAGTATATTAATTTTCTTTAAAAGCTGAATGAATTTATGAGGAATTTGACTCTTAGACCAATGTACAGAAAAGTATATATATATGTATATATATATATATATATATATATGCAGTTATAAACTTTTAACAATCAGTAATTTTGTGGGGAAAAGCTGACAATTCATTTTTACACCAAATGCAGTAGCAAAATGCATGCATATCCAAACAAGGATATGAGTTTACATTTTTTTTTGTTTTATTCTGATCAGAAGAGAAAAGTTTTTTTATATAAATTACTACTTCTATTTTCTGTTCTGAACATAGCCATGGCATTGCTAGGTTAACAAATGATTGCCATTCAAAAGTCAGTTCAAAATTCCAGACTTTAGAAACTAGAATAATTGCCATTTATTTCTACATATGCTCTACTAATATTTTGCAATATCTTATAGAAGCAATCCATAAAAATTTTTCACCATAAATGCCAGTTCCAGTTCCCCCTCCCTCCCCTTCTTTGACTTCCTTCCCCTTTATCCAGCCCACATCTGCTCTTGATGCAGGGGGTGGTGGAGGGGTGAGGTAAGGCATACCAAGTTGAGGCAGGACCAAGCCCCTTCCCACTATATCAAGACATAGCAAAATATCCCACTATTAGTAATGGCCTCAAAAAAAGCCAATTCATCCACCCAGGATAAGTCCTGGTACCACTGCTAGGTGCCCCCTTCAACAGTTCAAGCCACATAATTGCCCCCTACATTCAGAGGGCTTATTTTAGTCCCATACAGGCTCCACAGCTGTTGGTCCATAGTCCATGAGCTTCCACTAGCTCAGGTCAGACTTTCCCCATTATGATCTTACCTGTATCCCCTTATTCATATGAACCTCACTCCCTCTCTTCAAACGAACTCCAAGAGCTCAGTCCAGTGCTTGGCTGGTGGACACTGCATCTGCTTCTGTCAGTTACTAGATGTAGGTTCTATGGTGGCAATTAGGGTAATCACTAATCTGATTATAGGGAAAGGCCATTTCAGGCACTCTCTCCACACTTTCTAGGAGTCTTAGGTGGGTCATCCTTGTGAATTCCTGGGAATGTCCCTAGCACCAGGTTTCTCCCTACCTCCATAATGGCTCCCTCTGTCTCTTTCGTTGCTCTTCCTCTTTTCCTTCTGCCAACTCAGCCATGTTAGGTCCTCATGTTCCCATCTTCCATCCCCTCCCTTCTATCTCCTCTCCCAGTTTATCAAAGAAATCTTAATAAGTGGCATTTTGAAACTTTTCTATTTAAAATGCTGTCACTGGAAACAAAAAGAAAGGGTTCTTTAATATCTAGAACCATAGTCATATTTTAGAAAACCTAATCACGTTATCACCTCAAAATAGATGGTATTTTTATTTTCTCATTTGTTTCTCTACAAGTCTCCAACTGTGTCTACATCTACAGGCACTAAGGATCCTCTTCCATTATAAGTTTTGCTTTATAAATAATACAATATTAATGCTATACTTTAGTTAGCATTGCTATAATATGTATACATTTAAATATAAATATTGCATAAATATTATTAATAATTAACTTAAATATAATATGAATTAATGGAAATAGCTGGACAATTTGTAAATTAATCAATTATTGGGGAATCATTTTATAGGCCTACTGCTTGGTGGCAAGCATTAGAACCTGGGTGATATTCCATAATCAAATTAAAATCTGAGTGTGGTGGTGCATGCTTTTAATCACAGCACTGTGAAGGCTGAGACAGAAATACTCCTGAGGTTCTGTGATTAAGCCCTGCTTAATCCAATGAATCCACAAGTCCCAGTGAGAGATTCTGTTTCATAATAAGGTGAATTATTTCTGAGGGAGACACACAGTGTTGATCTTGTGGCTTCCACATGTATGTGCACACATATAAGTACATATGTATTAATACATACAGTCCTGTACACAAACCTGTATAAGAACACAAAAATAAAAATACAGATGCTGTGGGACAATGGAATTTTTTTTTCTTAAAAATTTCCGCCTCCTCCCCGCCTCACTTTTCCCTCCCCCTCCCCCCACTCCCCTCCCCCTCCCTCTCCAGTACGAAGAGAAGTCAGGGTTCCCTGCTTTGTGGGAAGTCCAAGGTCCTCCCCCCTCCATCCAGGTCTAGGAAGGTGAGCATCCAAACAGGCTAGGTTTCCACAAAGTCAGTACATGCAGTAGGATCCAAACCAAGTGCCATTGTCCTTGGCTTCTCAATGGAATTTTATCCTGCCATTTGTATTATTTTTAATAACACGCTGATTGGCCAGTAGCCCAGTAGGAAGTTTAGGCAGGGCCACCAGGCAAGAATTAGAGGCAAAGCAAAGAGAATTCTGGGAAGGGGGAAGTTTTAATCTGCAGTTGTGATCCAGATATAGAGGAAGCAAGATGTGACTGCCTTGCTAAATAAGCTACTAAGCCATATGGCTAACACAAACAAGAATTATGGGCTAATATAAGTTATAAGATTAGTGATTACCCTAATTGTAATAAGCAGCCAGAGATACTATACCAATCAGGTTATAACTACTGAAGACCTCTGTGTGATTCTTTGGGACTTAGCAACTGCAGGACTGGGTGGAAAGAAACCTCTGTCAACAAATGGAACAGAAAACCTTGATCAACATACAGATGTTTAAAAGAAAAACTCATATGATTGGGAAGGGCATTTGCCTTACATTTTTATAAATCTCATAAATATGATTTAATACAAAATTGTGTTATTTTTATTAGTTTCTGCATGTAATATTTTGTAACATGTTATCTTGATGCAGATGCATAAAAATTTCAACTAGTACTTGTTTTCATTAAAAGCATATTTTCTCCAGTACTTTCTATGCGCCTAAATATCTTAGCTCCATAAAGATTAATTTCTATGTGGAATCTGAGTTCATGTTAATGAGCTTGCCATAGTTTCTGAATAAAATACAGAAGTGAAAGTAAGAAAAGATGTTATGTTCCTGTTGGCTTGAAATAGTTCATATCTCTGAGAGATTTAAAGTCTCTGGATGGGAAGAAAGCTGGTTGATGAAGCTGACTTCCCTAAATTGGCCTACTTTGTTTTCCATAACACACGACAAGTGTTCAGCTTCACCTCATTCAAGGATATGAGCTGTGATTCGGTAAAAAACTGTGTGTGTGCTTTCTGGTCATCGCTGGGCATTTCCATCCCACTCACCTGACAAACAACATGAAGTAGAGAATATAATACCATCATATACTGAGTCTCTACAGTGGAGCCTGCTTCGTGGAGACATATCTTTAGAAAAGAAGGTTAAACCCAATCAACAAATCAACTGTCACAGAGCATACTGGGGAAGTTTTGATTGCACATTATATGAAATGGCTGTCACACAGGGAGTGATATTAAAGTTGCTCTGTGCTTCCAAGAGCCTGAGGAGTAAACATAAGAAATTGAAATATGAGACAGATGTGAAGAAAAAAAAAACAACAAAGAGTGGAGAAACACTGAAGACTCAAATCGGTAATTCAAAAGTCTGCTTCAAATTGCTTAATATTTTGAAATGGCTACAAGGAGGACAAGTTTTTCCATACTCCTTGTCCTTTTTTGGAATTCTAAATGAGAACATTTATTCTGGATGACTGTCCGCATCAGGTCAAAATATGTATCACAAGCACTATATTTTAACTCCAGTGCTGTTTTGGTTGAGCTGAACAATGACCAGCCCTGTTATGAGGGCATAAGGTACATGGTGAAGTTTTATAACAATATTAAAAGGGGCTTAAAAGTAGACTATATAATGGTTTGCCAATATTAAGCTATAGAATGCATGGCAAGTCTGATGTGATTCGTTTAGATATATGTTTGTTTAAAATTATTGATTTTTCTAGTTGGAAACTTTATACATGTTGTATAGCATTGGCAGTTTGCCAAAAGTTCAAAAATATATAAAAAGGAAAGGTTTCTTCCCTCCATGCAGCCATAGTATAGATTGGAAATTAGAAATGGAGGCAATCAAATAAATCAAGTACAATAAAAATGATTAACTGTCAGCTTTGATCCCTTTAAAGCATAATGACCAATGTGCATCTTAAAGATCCTGGACACTCGTTGTCATGGCTAGTGGTGATTCTCAGCTAGGATCACCTAGGAGATGGGTCTCTGGACATGTCCAAGGGATGTTATCTTAATTATGTTTATTGGGTTTAGGAACACCCCACTTAGCTGTGCAGGGGTATCTGAACAGAGTATATAGATCAGCAGTATGTGGTTAACGCTCTCTGTTCCTCAGTTGTGGACATGATGTGACCAACTGCTTCCAATTCCTACCACCATGGAATCCTATTATGATAGTTCTGTGAACTGTGAGCCATCTAATCTAAACAAACCCTATTTCCAGGAGCTCATTTTCATGGGTATTTTATCACAGCAACAGGAAAAGAAGTTAAGACCTGCCCCATGTGCAGTACTACCTGAGCTTTGGCACACTGAGTTCACTTGGGTGCAGTAGAGAGAATGCTTGTCTAATGTCTACACTACATATGCACTTTGGATTACTTATCCATACTACTTACACACTTCAAATTAGTTATCCATAAGGTATATTTGCTTAAATTTGCCAAGCGTGAGTATAAAAATCTTCCTTGAGAGATCTCCATTGGCATCATTATAGAAGGTGACTGAACAACAACGAAAATAATAATATGAAAAAGAAGAAGCAACTCTAAAACTGGAGGGAAATTCATCATAATTAAATGCATTTTAAGCCATTTGCCTCACAGATGTCTTTAAACATTCAAATTCTTTTTTAAAAAAATCACATCAAAATAGTGTGGGAGAATTGTCTGTATTCTGTCAATCATGTTTTAAATAAATGCTGATTGGCCAGGCAGGAAGTATAGGCGGGAAAGCCAGACAGGAAGTAAAAATGATACAATGAGAACAGGAGAATTCTGGGAAGGAGGAAGTTGATTCCTCCCACTCATGCCCAGATCACCAAAACAGCAGGATGTGATCTGCCCTGCTGAGAAAGGTACTGAGCCACATGGGTAACATAGATCAGAATAATGTTTTAATATAAGCTACAAGAGCTATTAAGTACCCTGAACTAATGGACCAATCAACTTTATAACTTATAGAGATCTCTGTGTGATTTTATTTGGGGCTTGCCAGCTGTGGGGTACCTGGTCGGACAGAAACCCCAACAAGCAGGAGCCTTTCATGTAACATCAAAATACTGGCTATAAGTATACACTCACAGTCTTTAAAATACAACATTTACATATATGTTTTTCTATTATTTGATCCAGCTTCTAATTAATTAACCCGTAAAAAGTGGGGCTAATACTATTGGCTAAGAGGAGGTCCTATGAAGAACTTGTTAAGAGAGCCAAAATAGTAACAAGGGAAATTATATTTCTAAATCACTCATTATAAAATATGTACCAGATATTGTTGTCTTCTAATCCCTTTAAATATGTTATCATATTTATTTCTTGTATTTACAGCTATCACCTATAAAAAATTGGTAATAACCCTAGTTTCTTTAAATTTGGTAAAACCTAACATAGAGTAGTTAAGTAACTTAATAGAGATCACCTATTAATTCTAAGGTCAAATCTATGAATACAACATCCAGTCACAAGATCTCCAGCCTGTGTCAATCACATATCCTTGCACTATTTCCTTTTCTTTCTTTCCTTTTATTGTCTTTTCATGACAGGGTTTTTCTTTGTAGTCCTAGCTATCCTGGAACTCCCTCCATAAAGCAGGATGGCCTCAAACTTGGAGATCTACCAGCCTTTGCCTCCCAAGTTCTGAGTCTTAAGGTGTGATTTACCACCACCTGGCCACTTGTACTCTATTAAAAGTTTCTAGCTAAACTATAAGGTAGTAGTCTCCGTTTCTCACTTTCTCTATACTCCAACATGATAATGTGATGCTTGATTCATTTTGTATACTTACATTTACAAAACATTGTAAATGACTCATTTTGACCATTTCCAAAGGTAAACATCACTGGATAATATGAAGGTATGATCTTTACTTTGGTATGAATTGTTATTAACATTTTCTTTAATGCTATGTCCCATTATAAAATGAAGTCAATGACTTAATACTAACTTCTCAAGAATACATTTCATGTGATTGGTACAAGTAGTAAAGGAAGACTTTAAATTATCCATATTTGTTGATTATATTATCCTCTACAATAGAGGCTTAAAGACAACCAGTGCTGGAAAACACTTTCAGCAAAGTAAGAGAATGCAAAATCAACAAATGAAAATCAGTAGCTTTTCTATATAACAATAACACATGATGGACGAAATGAAGAAAGCAATTCTCTTCAGAATATCTTCAAAATTACCTATGAATAAACATATAGAAGAAATGGAAGAATTCTACAATATAAAGTGTAAAACTCTGTAAAAAAAAGAAACTGAAAACAAAATGATCTGTTCTTAAGAAATGCTGCTGAAAATGTGGGGGAAAGACAATCCTTAAACACTGCCAGTGAGAATAGAAATGGCTCCAGACACCCTAAATCAATAGAAAAGTTCTGAAAATAAACAAAACTAAATGTTGAACTACATATGACTCTGCCACATCACTTCTGTGTATGAACCTGAAAGTCTCTAAGCCAACAAAATGCAAGATAACATTCACGTTATTATAGCATTTCCACCAAGAGTTGAGTTATTGATCAGTCTGGATTTCACCAGCAAATGAATGGATAAAGCAAATGTGATTATGGATGGCTATATAGATGATAGATGTATAAACAAGTTGATAGCATGTAGATAGATGATTGATATGTATTCAGGGTAGTTTTGTTCACAATAAAGATGATTATAATTATGTTGTAACAAGGATACAACTTGATATCATTATATTAAATGAAATTATTTGGGTATAGAAAGACAAATATCATGATTTGTCTCTTTTGAGCATCTAATACTTACAAATATAAAAGTTCATTTATGTATACGAATGCAATGTGAAAGCACAAGGGGTTGAGAAGGGGCCATATTAATGGGAGGGGAAAGCAGGAAAGGCTAAAGGGTAGTATGCTAATCAAACTACAGTAAAAGAAAATAGAAAACATGCTAAAATCAAACAACAATATATCTTCTATTTAAATTTTGAAAATAAAGATGTCATAATGGTTCTACTGGTCATCCCATTCCTCAGTGAGTGTGCATGCACCCGAGACTCACAGTGACTGTGCGTGCACCCGAGAATCACAGTGACTATGCTTGACCTGGGGCTCACAGTGACTGTACGTGCACTTGAGGCTCACAATGACTGTGCGTGCACCCGAGACTCACAGTGACTGTGAGGATCACAGCTTTAGATACTGTGATCATCCCTTGCATGTTTCCTAATTTCATTTCTAAGCTAATTTCTGTGAAAGTGGAAATGAACATGTTCATCTTGTCTAATTCCTGTATGAATGGCATATTTCCATGAAGTAAATATTTTTAGAACTCAAGACATTTAGAAAAACAATTAAGACAATTGTTAAACATCAAACTAAAATCTGAAAAGTTGTTTTGCTCTCCATATGTCCCAATAAACCACTTCCAAGGGGAGTCTGTATCTAGGCTCAGCAGCTCCGATGACCATGCTACAAGTTGGTTGACTTGTCCATACTGCCTCAACTTTGGCAAAGTTTTTCGTTTGCTTGCTTTTAATCTATATATTTCTCTCTTTCTTGAGACAGAGTTTCTGTGTGTAGACTTGGCTGTCCTGGAGCTCACTCTGTAGACCAGGCTGGCTTAAAATGAACTTTAAACTATTCTTTAATTGCACATTTTCCAAGTCTATTTCACAGAACTTACAGTTTTGTGTCTTTTTGCCCTGATAAGCAAGTGTTTTTGTAAAAACTACAAAGGAAGTGACATTTATGAAATCTCATAAGTGTTCAAAAACATCAGATGAAAGTCGAGGCTGCTTGGTTTATAGAGATTTCTGCAGCTCCCCTGCAGAAGTTCTCATGTCTCTGTCAGTCTCAGGAGACAGCAGTTGTATTTGGACTCCTTTCCTGGTGCGTCTGTCTCTGTGATTTTAAATGAATAGAGAGAATTCTGCTGAAAGAGAACAAAGTATTTTGAAAGCATTTTGATTTTTGCAATCTTTTGTCAGTAGTTTTAGACTTGAAATTATTCTGACCCAATTTTCTCTTATCAGTGAAGAGCACAGTAATTCTATAGAGTGGACTGTTTAGGTAGCATCAAGAAGTAGACAAAAAGAGATAAAAGTGTACTTATGAGTTGAAGATCAATCACTTTCATCTTTAAATATCTTCATAGTTGCTTTATTTATTTATTTATTTATTTATTTTGGTTTTTCAAGACAGGGTTTCTCTGTGGTTTTGGAGCCTGTCCTGGAACTAGCTCTTGTAGACCAGGCTGGTCTGGAACTCACAGGGATCTGCCTGCCTCTGCCTTTTTGCAATCCTTATCTGAGGATTATAAATTTCACAATATTTTGAGAAAAATTCTAATTATGGGAGATATATTCAAGCGCATCAAAATTGGTACCTGCATTTGAACATTCAACAGTGAATCACAAGTATATTTTAAAGATTTATCCGTGTCATTGTTTTATATGTACATATATCCTAAAGTTGTGTGTATATATATCAATATTCCTAAGTACAATGTAAAACTGTATACATTTATAATTAAGTGAGCTGGAAATCACTTAGAGTAAGGGAGAAGACATGTTTTCAATGCACTACTTTAGTCATTAGCTATAATGCACATGGACAGGCAATGCTTTAGCTATCATTATGAACACTCAGAAGCAAAACCTCCTAGGTACTGTACTGTTTTAGGACGTCTATTGCTATGATAAAAGAGAACTACATAAACAACTTGGAGACAAAGGGTTTATTCCATTTTGTAGCTCATAGTCCGTCACTGAGGGAAGGCACACCAGAAACAATGCCTGTTGGGAACCTGGAATTAGTAATTGAAGCAGAATCAATGCAGGAATGCTGCTGGCTTGCCTATTCTGCCCTTTTGAGCACCCAGGCCTACCGCCCAGAGTTGACACTGCTGACAGTGAGCACAGCCTTCCAAATGATCAATCAAAAAATTCACTACAGGCTAATCTGCTGGGGTCATTTTCTCAATAAAGGCTCCTTCAGTCTTCTCAAATGACTCTAGCTTGTGCCAAGTTATTTATTTATTTAGGTATTTTTTTTTTAAAGACAGGGTTTTTATGTTGCTCTGGAGCCCATACTGGAATTAGCTCTTCAAGACCAGGCTGACCTCAAACACACAGAGATCCGCTTGCCTCTGCCTACTGAGTACTGGGATTAAAGGCGTGTGTCAACACTGCCCAGCAAAAAATACATTGGTATTGATGTTGAGAGACATGCTCTGCCAAAATATTGGAGTTAAACTGAGGTTAGTTTGCCTCTGTGTAATAGCCACCTTCCTAGGTCAGGTGGCTGATTGGCTACCAATGACTTGAAGACTCCTACCCCTTCATGATTTTAGAGAATTCACGTGATCAAAGTAAGACAAGCTGCTCTGATGTAAACATAATACTGGGTGGTGAGTCTACTTGTTTGTGTGGCCCAGTTCCTTATGATTGATTAATAGGAAAAATGACTGATTTATTTCTTTTTAGGGAGGCACTGATTACTGAATCCTGAAATTTGGATTTATTATTCTTTGTAAACAAAAATGTGATTTGTTATAATTATTAAATTTAATAATTAGCTGAAGGAATTAATTTTTAACCCATATATTGTAGATACAGCCATGCATGTATAGGAAACACTAAGTGGACTGGATTATGTGCTTGGTCTTTTAATTTTTAAAAAATATTATTTTATGTGTATTGGTATTTTGAATAATGTATGTCTGGTTCCCTCAGAGGCAAGGAGAGGGCATTTATTCCCATAACTGGAGTTACAGACAGTTGTGAGACACCATCATCAAATCAGTGTCTACTGGAAGAGCAGCCAGTGTCTTAAACTCCAGACACATTTGCTTGTTTTGAAAATGAAAGAGCGAGTTATGTCAGTATTACGAATGGGGGATGATGACACAACAAGGAACTGGAGGGGACCTGATGATGGATGCATTCGATCAAAACTCATTATATATGTGATGAAGTTCTCAAGGAATAAACAAGAGGTTTTTTTTTTTATTTTTTTTTTAAAGTTTACCCTGGGTTGGGGAGATGGCCTAGTGGGTAAAGTGCTTGCCATGCAGGCATCTGGACCAGAATTCTTATTCTAACCCACAATGCAAAAATTTGTTTGTCAATACAAGTCTGTAATCCCAGATCTGGAAATCTGGAGAGCAGAAACAAGTAAATCACTGGAGCTAAAGGCTGAACCCTCCAAACCAGAAAATTCCAGAGTGAGAAACTTTCTCAAAAATAATGTGCAAATGAGTTTGAGGCTTATACCTGAAAATGACCTGTGCCTCCCCCAACCATGGGTACTCACAGCAGTGTATGCACATACTTTTATACACACACACACACACACACACACACACACACACCTCACTAAATAAACAAGAGTCAAGTGTAAGTCTATTCTGTTGGTGCAAAATTGTAATCCTGGTATTTAGCAGTCTGATACTTGCAAATTCTTGTCAAGACTCCACTAACTATGGAGATCCTGTCTATAAATAAGTTAACTAAGTAATAAATTAGCAACAGTCTTCTTCTCCCTACTGCCTGCCCAGTATGGATATCTGTAGCTACTCTGCTATAATCTCATGTTTTATGAGTTATATCTTTTCTTTAGTTTCCCTTCTCACTTTCCCTCTCTGACCTCATTAGTTCAATTCCATTTTGTCCCGAATATTTATTTTTAGTATGCCTCTACAATTTTTCTTTAGTTTTTACTTTGTGCTGTTCCAATTCTGTTCACCTTCCATTATGTTTAGTTGAATCTGAACTTCAAAGTTGCCATTTTCTGTTTATTTTCAGATGAAGGCTTGGTCTTGCCGCCTTCTTCATAGAAGGCACCATAGAGGACTATTTGTTATATGGTTAAGTATTCGATATTTAAATGCAGATATCAAACTGAAAAAATATGTTTTTAAAATATTTTTTTAGCCTTGGGAAATACCCACTGAACATAATTCAGGAGATGGCGCTGAAATGAGATATTTTCAAATTCCTTCTTATCCTTTATCAAGGAATGAGTAACACCAGAGGAGACTCCCTACCCTTGCATCTATTCTTAATCTCTGTCTGCTTTTTTTTTTTAACACCCTCAGGCTCTGCCTCAAATGATCCAAGGCACACTATATGTATTTCCCACTTTGTACTCTGGTCATAACATATAACCCAACTCCATGCTCCCATGGAAATAAGTGATACCCACGCCTGGGATTTGAATCATACAGTAGCAGAAAAGACTCTATGTGGAGGGTGGTTACAGAAGAGAAGGCCATATCCTTAGGAATGCTGAAGAACTAAATCACAGGAAAGCTATATTCTGGTAAATAGAAATATTTGACTCTGGAGGAACACTCTGTCTGTGCTGATTTAATATCAGAAAGTATGGAAACATTTTTTAAAGAGCATATAATTTTTCTCTGGGACCAACCAAATTAGCAATGAACTTTACAGGCACCAAGGGAATGCTGAGAGTAGGTGACATACTCTTCCCTAGAGAAGACTATCTAATAACAAATGATCATTCCCCAGAACGTGTAAACAAATAACATTATACATACCGAACAGGTATAGTTATGCATTTAGGAAAAGGCATACAACTATACAGAACTGGAAGAATAACAAGGAGTGGAATATGAGAGCTTGATGGGAGAAAAACGAAGAGGTAAATTCTGGAACTATATTATGATCTCAAATATGAAAGAAATATTGAAAGCCTAGATTCCAGAGCCTAACATATCAGCATGTGCAGAGAGATGAGTATCAGTGAATTAAACTCCTAGACGCCTCCGGTTCCCAGCCAGAGACTTGATTCTATGAAATGACTTGAGTCAATTGATGAAAAGTCATTTTTTTCCTTTTTTGGGGATTAATTTATATATTTTAAATTTTTCTTGTATTTATTCAGCTTATGTGGTAGTTTACAACATGGATTTTTTTTATTCATCTAGACAGTTTCTGTGTTCAAGTTACTCTCAGTTTTCTGACTCTCCTTTCCCATTAGTCCTTTTCATCCTAGACATTCTAACTTTTATTGTTATGTCACATGTACATACATGGTTTTATAGATTTTCATAAAAATCTTGGAACAGTAAGTGAGAATAAACATCATAAGCTATTTATCTTTCTGAGAATGGTTTAATTTTGCTTAACATAAAGTTGGATGCTCTTGATATTAGAATTTTCATGCTTGAATTTTAATGTGAAAATTAAGGTCTAAACCAAAACTAAAGAAAGAAATTAAAAAATGCTAGATAACAACTCCACTCTGTACTTTAGTCTTTTAATATTAGATCCATAGTGACAATATTTTGTTATATGTCATGAAAAAAGATAGATATGTATCACTGTATAAGCAAAATATAACAAAATTTAAGTAGTTCTATTTTTGTTCAGTGAATGGATTTGTGAAATTAGGGAATGAATCTCATTGTTATCTCTATTTTATCCAAAGTTACTGTGTATTTACATACTTTGATTTTCCCTTTCATCCCCACTTCCTCCCTCTTTCCTTCATTCCATTCTTCACTTCCCCCACATCTCTTTTCTTTCATCCAATTTTGATCACATGCATATATTACTCAAAAGTGTTTACTTTTATTTTAAAACATGGTAGTTCAATATATCTATCTATCTATATATATCCATCTTTTATCTATCCATCTATCTATCTATCCATCCATCCATCCATCTACCTACTACCTATCTGTCTGTCTGTCTATCATCTATCTATCTATCTATCTATCCATCTTTTATCTATCCATCTATCTATCCATTCATCCACCCATCTACCTATTATCTATCTGTCTGTCTGTCTGTCTGTCTATCATCTATCTATCTATCCATCCATCCATCATCTATCATCTATCTATCTATCTATCTATCTATCATCTATACCTGCTCTCTATAAAACCATACTCAGTATACCTATTCTGTTGGATACTGGGTTTGCCTGTACTGTTCTATCAAAATGTAACTCAAAGCCACCTACTTACATTTTGACAAATCTTTGCTAATCTATTTTTTTCACATGATTATATATTAGCATATTCAATCTTAACTTACTTGAATGTTTTTTAAGGATATCCTATGTTAAATCAGTTTTTCAAAATGAATTTTTTAGTATTGAATGGTAGTTTAATAATTCTTCCCAGTGCAAAAATATAAATGACATGGTGTAGATTTTTGTTTGCAAACCATAACAAACTATGAATCTACAATTAACTTAATAATGACATTGGGAAAGCATCTGTAATTAAGACATACATCTTTCTGCATACTCACATTTTGAAAGTGAACCACAAGAAGCTTTGAAACATCTGATGTGTTGAAGCAGGAAAACACAAAATGTGTGACAAGCAGCTTGACAGGTGTCAAGAGATTGCCTTATGAAAGTTCCACTCTGCTGTTTGAAACTGCTGTGAGGAATATGAGCAGAGAGCTCCTTCAACAAGGTCATCCCACTGCCCAGGAGGGTGGGAGAAGAGGGACAATGAAATAAATTGGTGCTAAAGTGTATATAAATCAGAGTTAATGATTTCAAGGGCATAATTCTAAAATTGCAGCTATTCGCTGTTAAAACTGAATAAAGGTATATGTTTGTGTATAGCGACAAGTGTGCAGGTTGTTAGGAAATAGCAGACATGATTAATGCCTCCATCTATTGGGCCTGCCACCCCTTCAAAACAGCACCTGCTTTTTCCATTCTATGATTAACCTGTAAAGCAACAGAAAAATAGACTCCCACCACAGTACACTCCATCATTCTCTGAAATTTTTCTTTTCAGGAGGAGAATACCACTTCCACTTTGGTAGGTTGATGGCTTAATGTGGCGATAGATTCCCTACCCAAATCCTTTCTGTGACATTATGGTTTCATTTGTTTATTGCTGAATTATATGTGTGTTTTCACATATAAAAGAAATTTATCTGAATAGACACTGAATTTATACTTAATGTAATAATTTATGATTGAAATTGCATTTACCCTGATGACAGAATGGAAGATAGCTTGCTTACAAAACATTTGGAATAAAGACAATGAGGCATTTGTAAGTCTTTCCATGTCGTGGAATTTTTCAGAATGCTCCTTAAGATGCAGAGAATTTCAGATGTATGTTTTCTTTTAAAAGTTGTTGCTTTTTATGTTTTAGACTTTTTTTCTTAATAGCAAATGGCTTTTTTCTCATCTAAACTGTATTTTAATTTGGTGCCATGAGATAGTGCTTTTTTAAATATTTTCCAATATTTAGCCCTTTCTTATTGAAAATAAAATTAATGCAACATACAACCAAAGTTTTACCTACCCCATCTTGTCCCAAATCCTCCACCTCCCCACCTCCCTAATTCCTCACTCACAAAGCCTACATCCTTGATTTCTCTTTAGAAGACAAACAGACCAGGAGAACTGGAGGCTCTAGGGAGGCACCAGCTCTACTTCTGTGTGGTCAATGAGATACATAAGTGTTGTCTTCAGTAGTTTCTCCAGTTCAGGAAGTTATATAAGTGTTGCCTTTAGAAGCATGGATGTACCATCAGTTTGTAGAGAGAAACTAATAACCTTGGAAATAACCTAAGTTTTTGCAATCAACACAAATTATTTAACCTAGAAGATAAGAGAAGTATCAGACTTATAGGCTCAGAGCTTTTCCAGAAACATGAGATAAGTTATATTTGTGGAAAAAGTTTCAGAGAAGGAAACAATAGAAATCAACCTATGTGTTATGGTACCACGAAAGCAGCTTACTCTTTCTTTGTTTAAAAAAATTAATAATAATTACTATTGATTAAGGTTAACTGAGTACAAACTGTGCAAAAGACTAAACTATGATTTGAGAACAGATAAATCCTTTATATAATCCACAGAGCTCAAGGAATTATACTCTCATTAAAGTACCAAAGCATCAACATAATCAAAATGCAAAGAGCAAGGCACTGTTCATTGACAAAGAATTTCTCTCCCTTACAAAAAATATATTTATGTCCATTTTATCTGTATGTTTTTCTGCATGTATGTACTTCCATGTACTATGTGCATGCAGTGCCAGTGGAAGCAAGAAAGGGGCATCACATCTCCTGAAACTGAATTTCCAGGGGGTTGAGAGTTACCAGGTGGGTACTGGGAACTAAATGTGGGTTCTTGAAAAAGTTGCTTTTTCAGCTTCAATAAGGTATTTCTATGGACATCACTAAGAGGATAATTCCAATCTTCATAAGGAATTCCTTATGCCTGCCTTAGAGTTCAAAAGATCCCATTTCTATAAAATCTTAGTCATTGTATGGAAAAACTTTTTGAAATTTCATCTTGATCATTTTAACATGATTTACTCCCATAAAATCAAATTATGATATTGGTAGTGAAATCTTCAGTTTCTTTTATGAGACATATAATATCATACGAATAGTTTGTAAGCTCTTATTTGATAATGTTGCTATTGTTCTATTATTATAAGTTCAAATGAGCAGATCAGAATCATATACAGCATTTATTGTTTTTGAAATACTTTTTCATACTCTTAGTATATATTCACAACACTTGATATCAAATTTTCAACTTGTTTATCAATAGATTTACTTTTATTTAATTTAGGAGGCTCTGATACAATATCCACGCACTGCTAGTTTGCATATTATGCAAGTTTATATTCTACTTATGCCCCAGTCATCTGGATTACTTAATCTTGGTGATTGTCTAATCACATTGTTGTATAATATTGCACTGTGCACATCAACCATAGAAAATAGAATCCCATTTTGCTGTGGTTTCAGATGCTGGTTTGCTTATCATAGTTTAGATTTCATCGTGGCCATAATAAACTAAATGAAGCTAAATTATACCATCTTGGAGAGAATTTTATGTAACTTGTAACTGTAGGCTCTTATGAAGACATTTCTTTTTACAGTATAGGGAAAGAATATTGTTTCCATGACATTATTTGTATGTTGCTATTTCTTTAAAATATGCATAATTTTAAATTAGCAAACCTTAGTTTTTAAAGATATTTATCTTTTGAACATGTCCAGAAAGAGCATTGAAAAATGTTGTAGAACATGGCCTCCAGCAACACGACAGGTACATTGAGATTATTATAAACATTAGCAATTTGTTTTAGAAAAATGTTATGGTGTACATTAGTATGAAATCTCTCTAGTTTTAAAAATTATTTATTGGCATATATAAATTTACTATGCAGTATTTTATGCTAGCTGTCCAGAACCTAGCTCTGGATGGCTTAAAGAACATTTATTTTTACCATCTAAGTCATAAAAGTTGTTTTCCATATCTTTAGTCAGATTTAACTACAGGCAGGAAGGAGTAGAGAAATTACCTGTCACATTTTTCACAGGCTGGATCAAAATACTGTAATACCATGGCCCACTAAGCTAATTTAGGAGAAAAAAATGGAAAGAGGCTTGTAAAAGATGGCATTTATATGTAATATATGTAGAGGAGTTTAGGGTTTTGACAGTTTGAGATTGTATTCTCTGTAGAGAGAATACATAATGATGTATTTCTTCTGAGGTATGCACAACTCCTCGAAGGGAACTTTCTGTTCTTATTAGCTCTCCTCAAAGTAATTCTCCATCCCTGTGAAAGAAGGGAACAGAAACTTAAATTCACACTTGTCTTTACTTATCAACAATTCAGCCCTTTGCTCTCTTTTTTGAGACTTAAATTTCCTTCGTTGGTAGGGAAAATTCTAAAATGGGCATAAATATTGAGACTTCACCACATTATCTATTGATTCGCCATACTTAATAGTGAACCTGTCTGATAAGAATTAGAGGCACAGGATCTATTGTAAACCCTTAATGAGAAGGACTGGACACAATCAGTCTGAGTCCCAACTTGTTTCTTTCTAACTTGAACACTTTGAGAAGGATTCTTTAAACTGTGTTTTCCTTATTATAGGGTGAAAGTAGCACTGATGCTGGTCAGAATATCTATTCCTTGTACTTCACTGAAGCTGCCCCACTTCAGCATGCATTCATTGATGGAGGAGGATCCCTTGAGTCTTCAGAGGATGTTTGGGAGTGTCCCTGGTCTCCACATGTTAAATGCCAGCATGATGACCCTTCTCCTCTCACTATGTAACCAAAAGTGGCTTCACAAATCACCAAATCGAAATTATCTGGATTACATGAACAACTGTGCCTACACAAATTCAGAGCCCTGTACAGTTCCTGACACATAAATTATCAGTGAAAGTTAGAATTTATTTTATAAAACGTATACTTATTTTTTTTTAAAGTTATAACCTTAAGGAACTCAAGCATTATCTTGGTGTCCTCGTTGTTGTCTAAGTTCTCGGGAATTGTGATTTGTAGGTCTGTTTTCTTTGCTTTATGTTTAAAAACCACTTATGAGTGAGTACATGTGATAATTGTCTTTCTTGGTCTGGGTTACCTGACTCAAAATAATGTTTTCTAGCTCCATCCATTTTCCTGCAAAATTCAAGATGTCATTATCTTTTTCTGCTGTGTAGTACTCCATTCTGTAAATGTACCACATTTTCCTTCCTAGGTCAAGGGGCATTTAGGTTGTTTCCAGTTTCTGTCTGTGACAAATAATGCTACTATGAACATAGTTGAGCACATGCCCTTGTGGCATAATTGAGCATCTCTTGGATATATACCCCAAAGTAATATTACTGGGTCTTTTGGAAGGTTATTTCCTAATTTCACCACACTGACATCCAAAGTGGCTGTACCAGCTTCATTCCCACTAGCAATGCCGGAGTATTTCCTTTACCCCACATCCTCTCCAGAATAAGTTGTCATGAGTGTTTTTGAGCTTGGCCATTCTTACACATTGGTGTAAGATGGAATCTCAAAGTTGTTTTGATTTGCATTTCTCTGATGACTAAGGATGTTGAACATTTCTTTAAATGTCTTTCAGCCATTTTAGATTTCTCTGTTGAGAGTTCTCTGTTTAGGTCTGTACTCCATTTTTTTTTATTGGATTATGTGTTCTTTTAATGACCAATTTCTTGAGTTCTTTGTATATTTTGGAGATCAGACTTCTGTCTGATGTGGGGTTAGTGAAAATCTTTTCCCATTCTGTAGGTTGTTGTTTTGTCTTGTGACTGGGTCCTTTGCTTTACAGAAGCTTTTCAGTTTCAGGAGGTTTCTTGGCTGGGTTGTGGGTGCACACTTTTAATCCCAGCACTCAGGAGGCAGAGACAGGTGGATCTCTGTGAGTTCGAGACTAGCCTGGTCTACAGAGCGAGTTCTGGGACAGGCTCCAAAGCTACAGAGAAACCATGTATCAAAAAAACCAAATGAAAAAAGAAAAGAAAGAAAAAGGGAAAGAGAATAAGCTTTTAACATCATTTTTTATTTAAATTTATTCTTGAAGCACATGTATTAGCATTTGATTCAGGAAAATGGTAAAAGTACCTCCAAAGAGCTAAAAAAAGAATAATTGTTGTTCCTGTGATGTACATTGAGTATATAACCTGTCTTGATGAGAATTTAGATAAAAGAAGGAGGAATGGGTGGGGGACAAAAGAGAAAAGAGAGGGAGATACAGAAGGGGAAGTTGATGTAGTGTTGGGAGGCATGTCGCCTAGTTTTGGATCAGCACATGAATTCTTGTCCAATGAGTCTCTAAGAGCCAAGACCCATGGAGATGATCTCTCACTCAGCAAGAGCCAGTGGACCTTGGGACAGCACAAAATACCTTTTGGGTTACAACACCTGCACCCTCACTTCTCTTTCATAATGCTGGTGATTGTCTCGGCAGGTTTTAGTCTCACTTTGTCAGCCATGCATGGCATAGATGTAGTCATTCCCAGAAACCCCATTTAAAAAAAAAACATATTTCTTCCTAAAATGCTTTGGGAACCTGATGCTTCTCAGGTTTCTTTTCTGGAAATACCATCTGTTACCCCAGACCCTGGAAACATTTTTGATTCAGTGCTGACAGGCTAGGAGGCAATAAAAGTTAATGGACATATATAAGGAAGCAGCACAGAGGACATTAACAGTGCCTCCCAATTCCAAGAAAGAACATCAAGAATGGTGCGGAGTGATGAAAAAAGAGTGCCATATCAAACTTCCCCATTATAGACAGGCTTTGATGTGCAGAATCCTTTTGTGGGGCATGGCAAGGGTTAGAGAAATCCAAGCTAATTGTATGGAAGCAGCTTATGCTAACTCACTCCTATTTCCATAAATATGCTTTGTTAAGTTTTGAGCAATATTGTTGTTATGAGAAAATGTGCCTATTATCACCACCTTTATAGGTTTGTATGGACAGGATGTCCCTGACTCTATATTTAGCTAAACTAGGCAGAATCACGAGGGTTGCTTTGGTTTAATATTGTTTTAACTTAAAAGTTTAAAAAAAAATGCTTGTTTTTGCCTGGGGTTAATGCTGAGCTGTGGTGGGTTGAGAAAAACATGTTTGTCTTTGAAGTATAAATAAGGATGAGTCAGTCTACTCAGGGCTGCCACATATGTGAAACTCAACTGGTGGTCAGAATTTTCTTTCCACAGATCGCTCTTCCCTATTTCAGGACCCAGACACAATTACAGCAGGATCCCAGCAATGTGTCAGTTGAAATAATAAGAAAAGTTTAGTCAAATTACTCAGCAGGAATTAGGAAACAGAAAGTGATTAACACAAGCCTCTGCTTTTTAACAGAGTACTCCTCTTGATCTGTTGTTTGCCTGTGTAATTGTCTTTTCCTGGGTTAAGGAGAGTAGGAGCTCTGAGCATCATTGTAAAACACAGGGATAAAATATGGAATTGCAGTTTCTCAAGGCTCTGATTTCCTGGTTAACAAGGTAGAGTGCAATTTCACTTCGGACCAGTTTCTGTCATAATGTAGACAATGTTAAAGCACAGTGGTGTTTTATTTGTTGGTTGGTTGGTTGGTTATTTCTTTGTTTTTCTTTTTTCTTTTCCTTTCATATAACACAGCCTTTCCTACCTCCCGTCCTCCCGGTCACCACCACTGCCTCTCTCACCAACATCTACTTTTCCCGCTTTTTCCCATCAGAAAAGAGCAGGTTTCCCAGGGATATCAACTGAACATGACATAACAAGTTTCATTGGGACAAGAAACAAACCCTCATAACAAGGCTGGACAAGAGAACTCAGTAGGTGGAAAGAGGTTCAAAAATCAGGCAAAAGAATCAGAGCCACCCACCACTACCAGACAGTGGTGTCTTTATGATGATGTTACCACCTACTGAAAAGTTTCTGCACCCTGATAAAGCTCTCCATTGATGCAATAACCCAAACCAGACCAAATCAAATCAAATTAGGAAATGCCTAGGTTTAATGGATGACAATGCTTCTGGGTTACCATACAGTCCCCTAGAGAGTAGACAGGAAAGGAACCTGGACAACCACATGTTTGTTCTCTGGGGTAAAATTTAAATTCCCTGTGTGTTGAAATAAGGAGCGCGGGCTGCGTCCCCGGCACCCGGCCGCCCCCACAGCTAGCTTTACCCGAAATAATTACACGGAAACTGTATTCTTTTAAACACCCCTTGGCCCATTTCTATCTAGCCTCTTCTAGGCTAGCTCTCGCACCTGGACTAGCCCATTTCTAATAATCTGCTGTAGCCCACGAGCTGGCTTACCAGGAATGATCTTAACCTGCGTCTGTCTGGAGTGTGAGAATCATGGCGACTCACTGACTCAGCTTCTTTCCTCCAGCCTTCTGTTCTGTTTACTCCACCCACCTAAGGGTGGGCCTATCAAATGGGCCTAGCAGTTTCTTTATTGCTTGACCAATGAAATCAACAGATTGAAATATGACACTCCCACATCACCTGTGAGACTGGTCTTGAACATCTCTGGGAAGGAGTCAATGTTTGGCAGTCTTTTTTCAGAGGTGGAGTCTGGACTGAAGCAACTCCCAGGGGACAGGGCTTGAGATGGAACTTCCGCCCAAACATTCCAGACTCTGTAGATATATGGATACCAGAGGTGGGGTGACACTTCCAACCAAACATGCCAGACTCTTAGGTTATGGGGAACTGCCTCAAGTCTGACTACTTCCTACATAATATCAAACTAACTGAATAGAAGTTGTTTTATCTTTTCAATGTAGAAATTACCAGTGACATTATTAGATGGTCTTTGGGAGAGATTTGGAAGGCCTTAACATGTTGCCTTTGCAAGCTTATAATGCACTTATTAGCCCGGAGCCTCTACATGTTAGCCTTTGCAAGCTTACGATCCACATGTTAGCCTGGAGCCTCTCTTACCAGTGTTTATTCTTCGCTAGCCTTTCATCCCACAAATAAATTTTAGATTTAGCCAAATCCGAGCCAACGAGCAGGCTTTGAGCCATTGAATAGTCTGTGACAAATAGACCTTGTTTCATTTCAAAGGATTTGAGCTTGAAATTAGTTTTAACATTTCCAAAGCAAATGTCTCCCCTCCTGTCATCCATTGCCCAATTTAAACTTCCCATCTGCATTTCTAATTATAATACAGAAAAAAAATCTGTGTTGAACAAAGGATTGTTTTTATGAATTTTCATTTCAGGAAAGACAAACTTGGTCATACAGCTAAATGAAGGACAGACTTTTCATTTCCTATGCTAAAATCCTGTCTAATTGTTTAAAATTATTTTAGATGCCTGTCATTTCCTTTAGAGCATACTATCATATTATTACAAAGTTTGTATGTGGCCATTTTCTAAAATTTTAAAAATAAATTGTTTAGGAATAGCAGCATTATCTTGAATATTAAGGTATTGTACATAATGTACATTCTAAATGCATTTTAAATACTTTGTTAGCATAATGCATTTATCCAGTACTTTCTTTCCCCACAGCTGTTTTGTTATTTTAAGCTCCGTGGTACTGGGGTTCAATAAGAGAAACTATCCTGTACTGCATCTTTGTCAGGAGCATGGGGTAGCTAGCAACTTTGGGCAAGTTTTATGTTCACAGAAATATCTAATATGAGTATCAGCTCTGGCATTTTGGATACATTTTTAAATCTTAAAATATTAGTGGATAGATTGGGATAAGTGACTAATGTTATCGCCACAGAGATATTTTCTGTTCTAGATAAAATTTGAAGTCAGTTTACTAAATGACTGGTAACCCACCTGTTGTAGGAGTCCTCTTGTTTGTTCCCAGTAACTCAGTCCCAAAATAATCACACAGAAACAGTATTAATTAAATCACTGCTTGGTCCATTAGCTCTAGCTTCTTGGTGGCTAACTCTTACATCTTAATAACCCCTTTCTATTCATCTGTGTATCACCACACGGCTGTGGCTTACCAGGGAAAATTCCATCCAGCATCTGTCTCTGGCAAGGCTGTGTTACATGACTTCTCTCTGACTCTGCCTTCTTTCTCCCAGTATTCAATTTAGTTTTCTCTGCCTACCTAAGTTCTGCCTTGCACAGGACTAATACAGTTTTTTTTTAATTAACTAATAGTATATACAGTATACAGAGGAAAATCCCACATCACCCACCCAGTAAGTGATGCACAAATAACCTTCATTCCTTAGTTCATTAATATCATCCCTTCTAAAACCATCAAACATTTAACTAAACATCAAATACTGAACTTGATAGCTTTATAGCTTTACCCACATACTATGTCTTAAGTAAATGTCCATGGCAGAGCTGGGTTCTCCAGTTGTTACCAGAGTAACTAAGGTATAGTACTTTTACTTTAACAAAATTACATATACTCTTGTTGAACTTACTTTTCAAACTGCCAGCTCCCAAATAAAGGCGTGGAGATTTATTATTAATTATTAAAATTTTGCCTTAGCTTAGGCTTGTCCCATGTTCTTATAACTTAAGTTAACCAGTTTCTACATTCTGCCACATTTTTTAACCTCTCCTCAATTCTTTATTCCTGATTTTCTCTTCACCTCACTGCCTTTTCCATGTGCCTAGATTCATAACCCTGAGTTATCCTCTCTCCCTGGAAGTCCTGTCTACCATCTCCTACCTAGCCGTTGGCCACTCAGCTCTCTATTAAACCAACCATGGGTTTTAGGCAGGCAAGGTAAAACAGTGGCATATCTTTACACAGTTTTCTTAAACACCCCAAAACATTGTACTCCCTCAAATTTTTCCAAATATATCTTAATTTCTATAAAAAAATGATGATAAAAAGTTTTACTTATTTATTTATTATCTTGAGCCTTGAGATAGTTGTGTGTTTTTCTCAGGTAGACCTTCCATTTACTGAAGGTGTAAGAGAAATTTTTATTTCAACTGTTTTTTTTTTTTTTGCTCTTAATGTTATTAGCATTTTCCCAGAAAATACAAATGGAAAAGTCTTATTGTCTGTGCCTAGTAAAATCTCAAAAAAGGAAAATAAAAAGAGACACATGTATGAAATACTATGCTTAATTTTCTTTGACGTGTCTTTACTACCTTACCAAATGGTGACACAAGGAAGACCGGGAAGGTATCTAGCTATCACATTTTTAATAATTATACAGAGGGGTGAGATATATTATAATGCTTGTCTTTAAAAAATAGTAAAATTCTTAGTCCAATGCTTTTCAGATGAGAATTTCACTAAACTTAGAATATATATTTTTACTTTAGGTATTTTTATTAGTGAATATAGTCTATAAACCTTGTCATAAAAAGTAGTAATTTCTTATTCAACAAAATATTTCATAATTTTCTCACCAGTATTTTACTTTCATACTCTACATTCAATATACAACACATTCTTTTCACATATTCTATCTTCAAATGTTCTTGCTGCCCCTGAAAACTTCTTTTCTTTCATCATGTAAGAGTTTTCTAATTTTTTTCTTTATGTAATTAGTTTTCTAATTTCTCATTTTTCATTATACTTTTCTCTATGGATAAAAGATATTTTTCAATTATTTATATTTATATTCATATTTATATTATCAGCATGTTCATATATCACAACAATAAAAGTGACCTCTATTATGCTGGTAAATGTTAGAGCATACACAGAGTGAAGCAGTGTCAGGGAGAACACATTGTTTATTATCGTAGCATCCATCATACCTGTATTTCCAAGGTCAAGAAATCACTGTGTGAAATATAAAACCAAGTAACAATTACCATACAGGGCCTTTGGTAATAAACTGGAGTAGCTTAAAAAGTCTATTAGCAATGGTTGTCTTTTAATCAAACCTTGATTAGAGAGAAATTGACTCCATAGTCCAATAGGTTTTTTTTTAAAAACAAAACAAAACAAAACAAAACAAAACAAAACAAAAAAGGCCTTCTGTAGTCAGTCTTAAGTCTCTAACTTTTACATTAGAGATAAGGCATGGGTATGGTCATTTTTCTAGTTCTCAGTGATTTTAATGTGTGCTTAGTTGGAAATGCATGGTTAGAAGATCCTGTGATATATGGAAAAATAAAACACAAAAGACTGCCCAATCTAAAATCTGACAAGTTCAGAATTATCACACATCAACTGAAGCTGCAGTTGAATATGTGAAGGATGCTCTTGAGGTCACAGCGAAAGTAAAACAGCCAGCATCCAGATTCTTCCTACTGCTTCCTTTGGCTATCAGAATGTGGTGTCTTTCAGGGTAAGTCCTGCATGTGTGCTGTTTATTCATTTAATAGAAGATACATTCTCCAATTTAAGATTGTGAGATATGAACTAAATATACAACACTTGCACACCAAAGGCTCAGCAAACATTGTAGACAAGGAGGTCGGAATAGTATTCGGGTCAGAAGATTGGAGTGTTTGGTGTGGTGTGAGATTGTGTTTCTCAGTAATATCAAAACCTACACCATTTACTGTCACCAACATTACTGCCCAATTGTAAGTTGAACACAGACAAAACCAGTGAACATGCCAAAGTGGATCGGGGAGAGCCCATGAGGATCCAATCCTATACAAAGAGCTATAGACAACTGAGGAAAGCTAGGACTGGGCAAGCTGGTTCTCCCCATGGAAGTGTATCCCAAAGTTGTCCAGTGCAAAACAGTCAGCTCTGATAACATCTATACAAATAACAATTTATATACTAAAATAGTTATAATATACATATATGAAGGGGTGGTTATATTGCAGTGTTTAGAAAAAAGAAAGGGAAGGGAAGGAATTAAAATTATTATCTCGACAATAAAGTGTAAAAAATAATAAAACATCCTGTAGGATAAGACAGGTATATTAGTAGGTACAGTGAAGACGAATTTCAGATCCTTAGAACCAAAGTAAAGAGCCAGGCTCAGTGGCAGTGCCTGTAAACCCAGCATGGGGTTAGAAGTTTCCATAAGGCAGATTAGCCAGCTACCTCAGTCAATCAATAAGCTCTATGTTCAGTGGGAGTACCTGCCTCAAAAAATAGGATGGGGTATGATAGAAGAAAGCACACAACTTTAACATCTGATCTTCACAGGCATGCATTTATATACACCTGCACACACACAGGTACATATATGAAAGTTTCATACAGTCATGGTATATGAGATCATTTGTGTTAAAATATTTTCTTCCCTTTCATCTTTTAAATAAGATACATTATTAGTTATTTCTAAGTCTATGTTTTTCTATAATAAAAAATTTTAAAAGTATATTAATTCTTACAAGCAGTTCCTGAGCAAGCTGAGTCTCATGCTGAAAGCATTATATATTGGAAGGAAATGCTCTCCTTCAGATCAAGTGTCTGCAGATCAGGCATAAGTCAGATTTTCCTTCTCCATTTCTTTTTATCTTCTCTCCCACTGTTTCTTTCTCCTTTGCGCTTCCAGAGCCTTTGGCATATAACTTGAATTCAAAACTAGACACCCATTATATATTTTTATAAAAATTGTGTAGAGATGTTAGACTTAGTAAAGAATCCTTTAAACATGAGTTAAATTCACAATATTATAGGTTTTAGAACAGCTAAAGATGAAGGAAAACAAAAATGATCTTCACTTTCTCATTATATTTACTGAATAACTGTGCTATGCAAAATACAAATTACTTTTCTAGTGGGCATCCTAATAAAGATAGCCCATAATAGCCTTTGCACTATTTATCTTAGTTTGTGTTTGCGACATTGACTATTTTATTTCAAAAATATTTACAAAACAAAATTCAGGCTGATAGGAGCCATTTCTTGCTACCACTACATTAACATGCACAGCCATGAGGAGACCGCAGCTAACGCAGGACACCACTTCTTTGCTTTGTAGTATTAGTGATAGCACTAAGTCAGGTTTGTGTGTGGACCTATATTCTCTTTTGGACAACTAGAACAAAACCACACAACAAGGTAAGGAATATTTTCTGAGAAGGGCTCAATAGCTTGAATGAGGACAGGCCCCTACCTTGAGAAAGATTGCCACAATTGAGCTGACCTACCCAGAGTAAATGATCAAACAAATGGTAAATGATAGGTAGTAAATCTTGGATACAGTGAAAATATGAAGCAAGTAGACTTATAAAAGATTTATAAGCATAATGATCTCTATTAAAATTTTAAAATGAGTCCATTACAGGCAGCATAAGAAAGATTTTGAATGAAGAAACTGTATCCATATCTTTGTACAATCAGCATATAAATATACTGCATATTTAATGTTATCTGCCTATGGCATTAACTCTGCTGGATATAGAACTCCATGCCTATTCATCCTTTTCATCTCCACGCTTACATATGTATGAATGTGATTATTTGTGACTGTGTGCATGCTTTTTTCAATTGGAGGATGTAGTTAAAGTACATTCTTAAATCTCATATTTGTATTATCCTCAGCTTTTCTGTGCTCTGATTAAACTACATAAACTAGGTGATGGACAAAAATAAATCTCAGTTCTGCAGAGAGAGCTGAGTAGAAGTTGATGGGCAAAATCTTTTATTCCCCAATCCCTTCCCATCCTGCTAAAATCAGTAGTCATTTTCACGATGTGAATAGCTGCAATTTTGATGAGTTGTTTTGGAAGACAGAAATATGTAAAGATAGTATTGTAATGAGAGGCAGCACTTGTCTCCTAACAAGGCTTTAAAAATCTTTCACTGGTTATTCTGTTAACTAGGATCCTGAGTGGGTAAATTAGTTCTCTTGTTTTTCAACATTTGACTTGTAAAAATAAAGTGTTCCATATTTCCAATACTGTTTTCATCCCTGAGATACTCTTAAGTAAGACAGGGAGCTGAAAAGAGAATATATGCATTAATATGGTATGGGAGGTCCTTCTGTCTATGTCTTGCTTTTATTGGCTAATGAATAAAGAACGGGCTTGGCCTATTGCATGGGAGGAGAAGGGCAGAGTCAGAGAGACACCATGGAGCGCTTTGTCGGTAAGGTACAGCCACGTGGTGATACATATGGCAAATAATAAAAATGGGTTAAAATTTATATGTAAGAGTTAGCCAATAAGAAGCTAGAGCTAATGGGACAAGCAGTGATTTAATTAATACAGTTTCTGTGTGATTGTTTTGGGGCTGAGCAGTCAGGAATCAACAAGCAGCCTCTCTCCAACATTAATATGCATTAACAAAATTTATTTTATATATGTTAAAATATGTTCATAAGATTGTATTTCCTGGGATTTTACCAACATCCATTTACTATATAAGATGCTTAAATATAAAATACTGTATTTAATTTAAATATTGAAAAACATAGAGCTATAAACCATGTAAGCATAATTTTGGCAGTTCTTTTGATCAATTAAGAAATGAGAACTGTTTTGTGAACAATACACAGTCTGATAGCACATCATTACAGAAGAGGGCTAATTATATGGATAAAGGCTAAAGTAATCATTGTTCAGCTGGATTATATGTTTTGGACATTACCAAATACAACTGTGTAAACAAAATTTTGTTACTGCGGTCTGACTAAAAGAACTTTATTTTCTGGAATCTTCATGTGTAATGACTATGGTTACAAACAGATTTCATTTGCAAATTCTGCTGTTGATGGTTTGCATGGCTGAGCTGTAATGGTAATTTAATTATTTTTAAACCATGTATAACTTGTAAATGGTTGAAACAGCTTTGTTGTACAAGTATCTTTTTCCAGCAAATAGAAGTATAAATTAATATTTTATCCTGATCTTGTAAAATACAACTATGCTATAAAAGTGATAAATATATATGGCTAAGAAATTTGTTATTTTAGTGTAAGTTTATATGCATCTTTCAATACAGTGTTCTAACCTGTAAATATAGAGTTGAGTGCCATTGAAACAACCTAATGTGTCTTCTTAGCTCCTCGTTCAAAATCTTAACAGTCTCTCTTAATTATATTGCAGGATAGTCCAAATCCCATGGTATTTCATTTAAAGTCTTTGTGACCTCAATTGCTGCATGCCCTTGCTATTGCTCAACTTAAGTATTTTAGTCAATTAACATCAAAAAAGGAGAATCTAGCTTCAAAGAAAGACATTCATCTGCCTGCATTTATGCCTCTTTCCCTTTTGCTGTAATTATAAATCTTCCTAGATTAAGCCTCAAAGTACATCTTTTTAAAATATTTTTACTTTTTGAGATCACAATATAATTATATGATATCTTCCATTCTATTTCCTTCCTCTCGTCCATAATATACCCTTATGTTGTTTTTCAAAACTGTGACCCTTTTTTTCTTTAATTGTTGCAAAGTACTTACCAATTCCTTTCACTGAAACTACAGCTTGCTATCTGGCTGTTTACTTATGTGTTTCTTTTTACAGAAGATTTATATCTTCACACCTGGACAAACACATGGATACATTCACAGAATTCACATTTTTAGTGTTATAAATGCAAATACAAACTTTTGTTAGTAGAAACAAGTCCATTGTATGCACACATGAGCAGAGACATATATGCTAAAGGTAATGTGTCCTTAATTAATAACAACATCCCTTCTCTCATTTATACATAATTATATATGTTCATATTTTATGTTTCTCTTATTATTTATATGCTTTACAAAACTAATGACTGGGTTATATTTCTTTTTTTTTTTATTGCGAAAAGAAGAAAAAAAAACATAAACAAAAAACTAGTTTCCACCTCCTCCCAGCCTCCCATTTCCCTTCCCCTCCTCCTACCCTTCTCCCCCTCCCCCCACTCCTCTCCCCCTCCCTCTCCAGTCCACAGAGCAGTCCGGGTTCCCTGCCCTGTGTTAAGTCCTAGGTCCTCCCCCCTCCGTCCATATCTAGGAAGGTGAACATCCAAACTGGCTAGGCTCCCACAAAGCCAGCACATTAAGTAGGATCAAAACCCCCTGCCATTGTCCTTGATGTCTCATCAGCCCTCATTGTTCGCCATGTTCAGAGAGTCCAGTTTTATCCCATGCTTTTTCGGTCACAGTCCAGCTGGCCTTGGTGAGCTCCCTGTAGATCAGCTCCACTGTCTCAGTGGGTGGATGCACGCCTCGTGGTCCCGACTTCTTTGCTCATGTTCTCCCTCCTTCTGCTCCTCCTTGGGACCTTGGGAGCTCAGTCCAGTGCTCCTGTGTGGGTCTCTGTCTCTATCTCTATCCATCACCAGATGAAGATTCTATGATGATATGCAAGATATTCTTTTGAACATGTACAAGTACTGATCTGTAGCTCAATAGGCACTTTTTAAGAAACTATTTGGAGGTTCTCACAGAGGGGCACAAATACTCATACTCCCTTGAGAAAAGTCAGTACTCCTCTACCAAGGAAGGTTGCCCATTTTGACCAAGAATATAGAGTTTAAAAGATTTATAAGGAATAGCGAGGGAGGGAGAAGATACTCACCTAACTAGTCTAGCAGCCATGAGTAGAGTGAGAGATGTTGAGGCCAGATCATGCTTACACCATAGTAAATACAGAATGATATAATAGGCTAGTAACAGAACACAAGAGGCTATTGACTACTGGTCTATTGCTGAATTACTATTGTTTACTATTTAAACAGTTTTAGATCTTAAAATTATAAAGTTTATATCCATAATTTTAATAGTATTTTTGAGTAAGGAAAAGCCACTCTTCTCATGTAGGATTTTTGGTTGTGTAAAATTTTGATAAAAACTTAATCTACTCAAATAATAGCATAAATATGGATGCGGTTAATGTCATTAATGGTTAATGCATTGGGTTGACAGACTCATAAATATCATAATAATGAGTATAAGCATTTGTTTAACAGTTACCATTACAATTGTTTTACTTATTCCATTTCTTCACTCAATATAATTTAATAATGTTGCTGATATTATTTTACTACTTAATTATAACATGATATTGATATATAAATATAACACATACCATGATTCTAAAATCTTTGGGTCACAAAACAATATACATAAGAAACTATGTAAATAACCTGTCTGGTGGCTCTTTCATTGCAAGAAATAGAGTCAGAATTCAAACTGAGGCCAAATTATTATTAACACTACAGTACCATGCTAACTATATTGAGATTGGTGAGAAAGATAGTCTTTTAGGTTTGGCCATTTTATCAAACAATAATAAGACTAATCAGGAACTGTATAATGTGTTAAAGAACTTCAATTAAGACCCTTCTCAAATGCAAATGATATGTAATCTCAGATGTAATTAAATTTGAATACTCCTAAAAATAACTGCTGGGTGTGAAATATATTAACACACACACACCCACATACACACAAGCACACACTATTAAAGAGTTGAGTCAGTTGTAAAATGTTGGTCACAAATCAAAAAGAAAAGTTTCCTCCCACCTTTTTTTCTCCATTTTCCCCAAATTTTGATCTTCCATTCATTGATTCATAAATCAATTAATTACCATTGAAAGACCTTTGGGCTGAGGGAAATTGGATACAAATTAAAAAGAAAAAGGGACTAATTTGTTTTAAGCCCGGAAGTTTCATGTTCGATGGGGAGTTTAATTAGAAGTGACCCATTGTTTGAAGAGTAGAGTATTGATGTCCTTTTGACTTCACTGCCCCATGGACTGGAGGGAATCGAGAGAAATGATTCTTCTTAAGTGGAAACTAAGGAATCAGTGATATCAGAAAACATTCTACATTTGGATACTCTATAAATCTTGCAAATAGAGCTAAGTATAGTCTTTAAAGGCAAATGTAACAACTCTGCTGGTACTTGTATTTAATACCTCATTATAACTCCTAATTATT
Organism: Microtus oregoni; assembly: GCF_018167655.1. NCBI lineage: Eukaryota > Metazoa > Chordata > Mammalia > Rodentia > Cricetidae > Microtus > Microtus oregoni. The sequence goes on from NW_024543069.1 coordinate 48,857,364, forward strand.
CAATTAGATGTGACTTTTTTGTTTTGCTTTAAACTATTTCAAAAATAATTTTGTGTTTTTATTGATTCTCAAGTAAATAATGAAAAGAATGATATGAATACATTTAGCTAAAGAAACCATTTAGCTCAAGGAAACCATTTCTCCAGTTATAAGACTTTCCAGAAATCATTCTTAGACCTTGAAATTGAATCTATCTTCAGTCCCTAGCCTACATGAAAAAAACAGAGAATTTTATCTAGTCTTTAGTAAGTGAGAGGTGAAACAGACAAAATTAATATTTTTAGGGATTCTCCATGCTAGCAACGTGAAGTTATTCATATGCTAAATGAAATACCAGTGGGCTATACATTAAGGCAGATATAGGGATTTGAAGGGGTCCTTTCCACAGTTTTCTTTTTGAGTTTTGCCACAGCTAATAGCCACATTGTATTAGTATTTAATAACAAATTATATGAATTATAAAAAAATCAAAATTACATGCTAAATGGAAACACTCAGATAGGCTATTGTTGCAAGCTTAATTTCACAGCATATTTTTACCTACATTATAGAGCAGGAATCAATCCTATCAAGGTAATACCTTCCTATTTCTTGATAAAAGTCTCTGAAAGTTGAAAGATGCCTTCCTGGGTTTGAATAACACATTTGTTTCTTTTCAGACTCATGTTGAGATTCTTTTGCCCTTAACTTTAAGACCTTCAAATCCCTTAATTTTTGTACATTTGATTAAGCAAATCCTTGAGGAAAGTACAGAGTGACTATTGAACAAAAGCTTTTTAGGAGGCTAACAGGCTCTGACCTCTGAAAATGTTAAATTAACTTGAGGCCTTTCCAGAGAGCATTATTTTACAAAAAACATGTCAAAGTTTGGTATCCTCATTATCTAGAAAATATCTTTCCCCTTTGAGATGTGAGCCTACTGGCCTTTCTTGCAATTGTATCGCAACTAATTTATGTAAGTGTAACATCTCAGTGGCAAAAGAAATTCTGTTGCCATGCCATGTGTCAGCCCTGCTACTGTGGGTCTTTCTGCTCACCAAAGATCTTGAGCCAGTTTTGATTAAATATGCCTCTGGAGTTGACAATCAACTGCAGATCTAAGCTCTTTATGCCCTTGTCTTTGATGAGGCACTGGTTATTACATCATTTTATAGTCATCTTTTGCTTTTTCTTATATTTATGAGAGCATTTTTATCCCAGAAGAGAGACGGTGATTAGAAAGCAAAAACAGAATGCATTTACCACATCAATAACTAAGGTTATGGAACAGAGATGTAGCTATGGAGTCTAAGTCAGCAGTTTCAGAAAGGAACCAATATAGTTCTAAGTTCATCCATTCTCTTTTGAAAACTTTTGATAGAGTATTTTTGACATGAGTTAACAGAGCTCAGATGAAGAGGTAAGTTTCTATCATAAGAAAATTCTTATGCTATAAAAAGTTTTGCATGTTTGCATACTCATGAAGTAAAGTGTTTAATTTTTCTTATTTGCAAGGATTTTCAAAAGTGTTCATGTTAATAATGTATTAGAAATTGTATTCTATATATTATAGACAATGTAATATTTTGCTTTTAAAGTAGGTTTTTAATTGAAAATATTTTTTCCACAAAATATATTCCAATCATGGATTCCACTCTTTTACCTCCTAAATCTTTCCAATTCCTTTTCACCTCCCCACTCACTCAACCCAATGTCTTCTTTCTCTATTTATAAATTAAATAGACAAACAAGCAAATAAAAAACAAGACAAAGAAAAAGACAACACACAAAAAAACTCATGAAAACAAAACAAAATTGAAAATCATAATATATTAAGAATAAACAAGTAAATAACAAGTAAGACCAGAAACTACCTAAACATAGCAATGTGGGACACAAAGTCTACACAAATACAGTGAATTAATTTTGTGTGGATCAGCTACAATTACACATGGGGTCCTACCATTAAGTGCGATTTATATACTCAGTAGAATTCCATTGGAGAAAGCTGGCTCTTCTTTCTGCCCTCCCTCCCTCCCTCCCTCCCCCTTCCTTCTTTTCTTCCTTCCTTCCTTTCCTCTTTCTTTCTTTCTTTCTTTCTTTCTTTCTTTTCTTTTTGTACTATTAAAGACATGTAGAAGTATTTATTTCATAAATTGACACAAGTTTTCTATTGATCAGTTTGACAACAGGTAGCCTTAAAAATCAGCATTTTTATTCCCAAACTAAAATTTTATTCAGAAAACATTTCTTAAAAAAGAACCATTTATTTTCATGCACATATGTGTTTGCCTTCATTTGTATATGCTTATCTTCTGGCCCTGTAGTTTTGAATAGTTCTGAGCTAGCATGTTGCTACTAGTAATCAGTCCCAGGTAAACTGGAAAAGCAGCCTTCCTCTCAACCCCCTTGAAGTTTTTGTAGCAACATGAGAAATGGGTTCAATTAAATGACTGAAAAAGAGACAGCTCTTTTAAAAAATATGATAATGTTAAAAATTTAGATTTAGAGTTGGTATTGTAGGGCAACGCCTACTCTATGTGCTACATGCTATGTTAGGTACAGTTGGTGACTTGGGCAAGGGCTTAGAGATTGAAACACATAAACACAGACACACAGAGACATGGGTGCCAAGAATGCCTCAAGAATGTCCCGAGAATGCTTTCTTTATTATGTTCCAGGGCATCTTGTATAGATAAGGTCTCCTTGACTAATGTCCATGCCCTAACTCTCAGCTGCAACCCCAAGAGAAACCACTGTTCTGCCATCAGGAACTCCTGACGGTCTTGTGCTCAGAGCAGCTGCAAAATAAGTTATTTGCTCAGAGCAGCTGCAAGCACAGGAAAACAAGTTTACTTTGGCAGGCAGAAGGTCACCGGAAATTCAGGGTCAGGGGGGGCCACAGTCCCCAACAGGGTATGGTGAGGTGGCTCAGCTTTAAAGCCTAGGATTACAACCAAAAACATAAGAGAAAACTATTTTTCCTTACAAGCAGGTGTCACCTGGAGATAGCTTCTTGGATAGGATTGGAGTTGTTGTCCACTTTCCCTCTAAGGGGCAAGGTTGAAATATATTTTACAATATTTAAGAATACAGAGTTTTTAGGTTCAGTCTCTAGTTTATTGTTTATATTTAAATTTGTTTTGTCACATTTACCTTTAAATGGAAATAATATTGACTTCCTGGGGATTTATTGAAATTAATTGAACTAACACTTGTGTGTTTTGCAGCATTGAGTGTTACTCATAATACAAAAATTTGGTTTTCCCTCTATGTTTTGTGTAGTGATATTTCATTTGTATTTTAATAAATAAGCTTGCCTGAAAACTAGAATGCAAAACAGTCATGCTAGTCAGCCATACAAGTGAGGCTGTGGTGACACACAGCTTTACTCCCAGCAGCCACAATGATTAGCTCCAGGGGCTGGGCAGTGGAGGTGCACTCCTTTAATCCCAGCACTAGAGAGGAATACAAGGCAAGATAAGACAGGAACTTTCTCTCTTTCAATTTGAAGATTTCATAGAGGTAAGCGGTCTCTAGAGGCTTGGCTGCTTTGCTTTTCTGATTTTCAGGTTGAACCCCAATATCTGTCTCTGTGTTTTTATTATTGTGTTACATACAATCATACATACAGCCTGACATAATCTCATATATATGTAGGAACACATAAGTAAAGATACTTTACCTTTTCAAATACCTGTGATGTAGAGACACCTTTTTTTTTCTCCAGCGCTTATCATGAGTTGTGCAGTGCACTACATTCTCCCTTAATATTTTATTCAGAGGAAACAATCATGTTAAGATCTCTAAAATTAAGTATGTTTAATATTTATTTTGTAAATTAAATTTATTTATTATTTAATGTTTGTGTGAATGGGATGTTAATGCATAAATGCCACCTGTGGGAATTGATTCTCTCATTTTGCCACATAGGTTCCAGTGATTAAATTCAGGTCACCAGGATTGGTGAAAAGCCACTTACTCACTATGTTATCAGTTTATTTTTAGATGAGACAATACTTTAAATGTTAAGCACCATGGCTTAAGTAAGAAGACATCTTTGTGCAGTTGCATTATATTTAAGTGTTGGGGTGAACTGACCTTCTAAATAGTAATTAGCATATATATATATATTAAATTATATTGAGTTGCTTACTAAACATCCAATCTATATTACCTAAAGATATGACCATGCAGTTATTGCTTCAGTAGAAAAGGCTGTGTAAAGTTGTTTGCTTATTTTTATAGTTTTGAAATCATGAAATTGCCTATGAACTTTCTAAGGATATACTACTCATTCAGTATAGTTACACATTGACTTGGGGTTATTTAAAACTGTATATATGACTCAGATGACCAAGAAAGAAACTTTAGCTTTGATATAAGTGTAAGGAATCATGAAGATCTTTAAGAAAGTCATCAGAGTTATTATTTTCATCTCTAGACATTCCATACATGGTCCTGGAGAACTTAATCAGAACTTTTCATATTTCAAGTTTAGAGACAATTAAATGAATTTAAGAAAAGAAAGCACCAGTACTGACATACAGTAGTAGATCCAAACATATTCAGTTAGAATGCATGACAAAACAAAGAACAAAAACTCTAATATATTCTCAAAGTTTGTTAAAATAAAAAATGCTGAAATATCAAAAAAAAAAACAGGTGGAACACTGCAGGTAAAAGAACAGTTCTTTGGTTATAATGCACCTTGATTTATGAAAACTCAGGGTGAGCTGGTGTTTTCTTTTTTCCATACATATTGTGATGGATCAGATTTCTCCATCAATTGACACTGAGCACAGCAACCCCATCACTAAGAGAGTGAGGAAGGAATGATGAATGTTTTAGGCTGGTCAGGCTATAGGCTGAGATTCTGTCTGAGAAAATGTGAAGCAGGAACAAAATAGACATAGAATCCTTATTACTAGTGCATGGTGTGTACAATGGTTAAGGTAAATATAGAGTTCAGGACTAGAAGCAGGGAGAATCAGAGACATATAACCAACATGGGCTGAAGCAGGAGTTTACCTAGATGCTGTAATAAAATACAAAGTAAAGAAGGAACTGGGGGTATAGTAGGAAGTTCCTGAAATGAGGAAGGCTGGGGAGGTAGTGGGAGGTCCTATAGATAAGAGGGCAGGGGAAGGTAGTGGAGATATTCTACAGATAAGAGACTGGGAAAGTAGTTGGTAGGTCCTGGAGATAAGATGCCTCGGGAGCTGGTGGGGAGATATTGTAGATAAAATGGCTGGGGAATTTGTGGGGACGTTCTAGAGATAAGAAGGCTGGAGAGGTAGTGGGGATTCCTGTGCACAGTAGGGCTGTGGTGGTTGTAAGGAGGTCCTGTGGATAAGAGAACCAGGAAGGTAGTGGGGAAGTCATATAGATAAAAGGGCTGAGGAGGTGAGGTAGTGGGGAAGTCATATAGATTAGAGGGTTGGGAAGGTAGCAAGGAGAGATCCTACAGATAAGAAGACTGGAGAGATAGTGGATAAGTCATATAGATAAGAGGGTTGGGAGGTGTTGAGAAAGTCATATAGATAAGAGGGCTGAGAAAGTGGGGAAGTCATATAGATAAGAGGGTTGTGTAGGTGGTGGGGAAATCATATAGATAAAAGGTTGGGAGGTGTTGAGAAAGTCATATAGATAAGAAAGTTAGGGAGTTAATGGGGAGGTCCTATAGATAAATGGGCTGTGTAGGTAGTAGCATTTAAATTGTATTTTATTTTTTTTATTTAAATTTATTTATTTATTAAGGATTTCTGCCTCGTCCCCGCAACCGCTTCCCATTTCCCTCCCCCTCCCCCCATCAAGTCCCCCTCCCTCATCTGCTCGAAGAGCAATCAGGGTTCCCTGACCTGTGGGAAGCCCAAGGACTGCCCACCTCTATCCAGGTCTCGTAAGGTGAGCATCCAAACTGCTTAGGCTCCCACAAAACCAGTACGTGCATTAGGATCAAAAACCCAGCCTGGTCTACAAGAGCTAGTTCCAGGACAGGCTCCAAAGCTACAGAGAAACCCTGTCTCGAAAAAAAACCAAAAAAAAAAAAAAAAAAAAAAAAAAAAAAAAAAAAAAAAAAAAAAAAAAAACCAAAACCCACTGCAATTGTTCTTGAATTCTCAGTATTCCTCATTGTCCGCTATGTTCAGCTAGTCCGGATTTATCCCATGCTTTTTCAGACCTAGGCCAGCTGGCCTTGGTGAGATCCCAATAGAACATCCCCATTGTCTTAGTGTGTGGGTGCACCCCTCGTGGTCCTGAGTTCCTTGCTCGTGCTCCGTCTCCTTCTGCTCCTGATTACATGCAACCTGCCTGAAGATCTGAGAGTGAAACAGCTCCATTTCTCAGTGTTAAAAGTCATTACAGATCATTAAAGGTCATTACAGATCTTTACAGACAATTGCAAAACATACTTTAATCCCAGAAGCTACAATAACACACACACCCTTAATCCCTGTGGCCACACTAGCTGCCACAGAAACTGAGTGGTACATGCCTTTAATCCAAGTACAGAGAGGATTAATAAAACAGGAGGAGACAGCTCTCTGACATTCTCACTGAGATTCCTGGAGGCAGGATTGCCATTTAGTACTGAGGTCAAGGTAAGAGCCAGTGCTGGTTGTTTTGCTCTTTGGATCTTCAGATTGAACCCTAATCTCTGATTCTGAGATTTTACTATTTGTGCTTCAATTGGGCCCCAACTTTTGGAACATGAATTTATAAAAAAAAAAAAAACAAAACAGTTTGCCTGAGGAATTTTAGCCACTGGCACAGGCCAGAGCCGGATCCAAACCTAGTTGTTTGTGAGCAGTGGAAGGCATGTTTCTTGGTGGTGACAGGGACCTTGAAACTTCACAGAGTTGTGGTAGTAAGTGTGGCTCCTGCCTGTACCTCCACCATGAACCCAGTGTCAGGAAGCTAAGGAATAGGCACAGCCATCCGCCAAAGTCACAGCTTTAATCCTAGGCATATTGTTTAGCAAATTAAAGACTCATGTGGTGAGAAAAAAAAAGATATACAGTAAAGACAGTTTCAGAACAAAAAAAAAAAAAAAAGAAACCTCAAAATGGTTTACAGTGTATTTAAAAATAGACATAGGCTTGGGAGAGAAAAGAAAAAGGATAGAGAATGTTCTTTAAAAAGAAGAAATAGAATAGTCAGGTGTTGGGGCGCACGTGTTTAATCCTAGCACTTGGGAGGCAGAGGTTGGCAGATCTCTGTGAGTTCAGTGGCAGCCTGGTCTACAGAATGAGTTCCAGGACAGACAAAGATACACAGAGAAACTGAGTCTCAAAAGCCAAAAATAAAAAAAATAAATAAAAATAAAAGAAATAGAGTTTAAAAAGTTAAAGCCACGTAATGATGAAAAATACACCAAGAATCTAGATACTGTATTGTTGTGTTGTTTTTGAACTGTTTGACTGTTGAAAAAGGAGCAACAACTGCTAAAAGACATTTGATTATAAACGCTGCTGGATTAATCTAACCTATATATTTTGAAAATGCCTTAACTTCAAATTTAAGTCAAAAAATACGTTACTTTGGAGAAGAAACTTTGCTTCTATTTCTACAGAAAATGAGAGTATGTGGATTCATTTTGGGTTAAAAAAATAAGTTTTAATTGAGGAAGACCCCATGAAAAATCTCCAATATGAGCAGTAGGCCAGGAAGATCCAACATTTTAGAGCACTTCTGTTGCAGTTTCCCCTGAGTTCTTCATCCAGAACAGCTTCAAGCCTGCTGAATGAGATGGTTCAGCCTCACAGAATACTCCAGTATGGAATTAACCATAATCCTAAATTTTCTTTTGATACCCAAAAGATTATCAGTGTCCCTGATAAGCCGGAAGTAGCCTAGAAAGCTATATCCATATTCCTAAAAAGTAGATAATGGCTGTTTGTTTTGTTTAGAGTGTTGGTTACAAGTTGTTATTGGTAATGGTTAGGGAAAAAAAAGCTAAACAAAGGAAATTAGATTCAAGGTTATTGTTTTGAAAAGAATAAAAAGGGGATATACATAGGCTCTTGTTTTGAAAAGAAAAAAGGGGGATATAGAAATGATAGGATAAAAGGGTAGATTATTGAATTTACTGTGAAAAGAAAAAGGGAGGTTATATATATATATGATAAGATAAAAATGTAGATTATTAAACCTTTTAAAAAGCAACTACCAGTTTTGAATGTTTTACATTTGATTAGATTTTGTATATTGTATACAGATTTTGTATATTGATAAAAATTTGAAATTAATTTTGTTAGAACATACTGTATATATATTTCTACTGTTCAAAGTATTGTACCTATATAACTCATTTAACAATGTAATGCAAATTTCGAGTCCTTGAAAATTATTATTACCAACTTCTTAGGCTAATAAGGAAATATAGGTTAGTAATTAAACACCTAGTATAATCAAACTTATAGTCACATTTGGTATGTTTTCAAGGTCAAACAAAGGTATATTTAAGAAAGGTCTTCTTCAAGCAGTTCAGAGATCTACAGAAAATGGCATTTAAGATGTTTTAATAACACAGGTTTTCTTTTTTATGACAATGAGACATGTCTGTTTCTGGAGGCACCAATCTACTTCAGAAAATATCATGGGCGTCAGAGAAACTCCACATGGAGTTTACTTTCTTTGTGGCAAAAGTAGGCCACTGGGCCAGAAAATGCACCTGCCATGGTTGACAGTATGTTGTCCTAATTAGAGAAGCAGGACACAAAATATCCTGCTTCACAGAAAAGTCTATCGGATATGCTAGGCTTACAGGTCAAAGATGAATGACCCAACACTGCAGAGGAATTTTGGGTGATTGTTCAGACAACCAGCTGTTTCTGCATTACTCACAGTTTTTAGAAGTCGTTTGCTTGCACTTTCTGCTTATTCAGTTATTTTTTATTTCTTTCTTGGGTCTCTGAAGGAGTTGAAGATTAGATAGCTATAGTTATAGTTTACCAGACACAGAAAGCAAGTAAATTATGTATAAGACTTTGGACTCACTACGACAGAACAGAATATTTTCTCTGAATTTGTCAAATGCAAATGGACTAGACATTGTTGATATATTTATTGCTGGCATATATTGTATGTAGTCATTATACTTATTGTATATAGTTTTCTTACATTAGTAATAGCCTTCCTTTTTTTATTAGAGAAAAAGGGAAATGTAGTAGTATTTCAATTGTACTTTAATAAATAAAGCCTGTCTGAAGATATGAGAGTAAAACAGCCCCACTGGTTAGCCTTAGAGATCAGGTAATGGTAACAAACACCTTCAATACCAGTTACCACAATGACATGTGTCAGAGCCCGTAGGCCCCAACATAGATATCTACTTTCCCTAACTTGACCAGTATGGAGACGTGAGAAAATAACGAGACACAGTTCACACAGTCATCACCGAAGGGCATCTCAGGCTTCCTTCATCCTGAAGATCTACCCGCATTTATTATATAAAACACCTTTTATCCCCCAGGTAAACCAAGGTGGGTCTTCATTAATTTTCTCTTTACAGGGAACACGGGGCTAGGGAAACACCTGCAACTTAGTCACCAGCTTTAGAAAACACCTCTCCCCAGGCGATCTACATTTTTTTCATTATTATTATTATTTTTTTATTGAAAAAAAAATTCTGCCTCCTCCCAGCCTCCCATTTCCCTCCCCCTACCCCCACTCATCTCGCCCTCCCTCTCCAGTCCAAAGAGCAGATCTACATTTTTAACGAAGGAGCAATTCATCCTGGCCTTTGTTAGTTGGCTAACTTGCTGGTTTGGCAGGATTGCAGCTGCCTAGTGGCCAGAAAGCCTGCCTGTAAATTATTTTATATGAAATATGGGCCCACAATCCACTCTCTCTTATTAAATTTTAATAACCCCTGTCCTACTGCAACAGGACAGATCGATCGTGCCTGGCTTGGGCAAATTCTTTTTCCTTTTACCAAAATTTTCAAGTCTTTGGAAAGAGGAATTTGTTGTATACTAGTTCCTGTCTTAGGCATCTGGGGAGAGGAAGCTTCAAACCAGTCATTGACTGTTGACCTCTGTAAAGAAAAGAGATTAAGGAGAGAAATATACTTTCAGGCCCTGTGTCTCAATAGCCACACCTTTTTTCAGGATAAATTATAATGCTTTATGAATAATTATGCTCCCAAAGGCTATAGTCTCCTATTTTAAAGGAGAGAAGAATTGCCCGAGTTGAAAGTGTTTCTTCCGCTGGTTCAGAGCATCACTTAGATCTAACATTCTCAGCACATGCATCAACTCTTTAACACTAGTAGCCACACTATCTACCTTAGAGACCAGGCAGTGCATGCTTTTAATCCCATTATTGCATGCCTTTAATTTCAGTCCTACAGAGGATTATAAAATGAGAAGAGACAGCTTTTAGACACATTCTCATTCTGATTTCTGGAGGCAGGATTGCAATTTAGTACCGAGGTCAAGATAAGAGCCAGTAGCTGGCTATTTTGCTTTTCAAATCTTCAGATTGAACCCCAATTTCCGACTCTGAGTTTTTATTATTCATGCTTCAGAGGCCCTATAGACAAGAGGGCTGAGGAGGTTGTGGGGAGGTTCATAGACAAGAGACTGGAGAGGCAGTGCTTTGGTAGTGTGCTTGCAGTTCGTGTGACAATTCCTAGATGTAATCAATAACACTTCCATAAAAAGTAACATGTCCATGATTAGAGATGAGGAAAGGCAGTCAGATATAAGAGAGATAATCTTGAAAGAGTCTAAATATAAAGTAGATTTTTCTATGGAAGTATTTTATCAACCCAGTACACGATGCAAAACTCAATCGGTTGAATTGGATTTATTCAGGTTTTAAGACATGTAAAAGTTATTCCTTTTAGGGAAGAAGGGCTAGGCCTGTGACTCTTCTTTGAAACACAATGTTATTTAAGCTGTGTGATATTGGTAATGTGCTGTTATGTCAGCTTTCAGGACTCTGGAACTAATGCCCCTTTGGAATATAATTACAAATTCTTAGGAATAAAAAAAAATCTTTAGTTTCTTTCACTTCTATTCATTCTTCAAAAAATTTCTAAGATTATCCTTTAGTCAAAGTTGCCGTATGATTTTCCCAGAGAATCCTAACCACGTGGAAATACAGAAGTCGTCACCTTCTGGCAGCATAGTCATAGTAGGGGCAGCACGGAGCAGATTCAGAGTCACTGTTTATGATTCTCAGTTCACTAACAGCAGCATCTTCACCCCACTCTGATTTTCCATTGAGATTTTATATATAATTTCATTTGATCTCAAAAAAATTCAAAAACTTCAAAATGTTTATCAAGTATGCACAGAGCCATGTGACACACACCAGCTCTCTAGGACTGTGTTGTATGACTTTGTGAGAAAATGTAGTTATTTGAATAGCCTATTCTTTATTTCACATATTTAAGTTGAATTAAAATTCTAATGTCATTCCTAGAATTAAATTAGAATACTAAATCTATAGGACTTAACCTATAAAAGTAGGCTGAGTGTTTTCAATTATTCCAGTATTATGTATAGAATTTTCTAGAACCTGGAAATATAATTAAAATGAAAAAAAAACTGAGAGTATTCAGGAAATAATGTGCCAATATTGTTCAGCTTTTGACCTTTAAATGGTTACTCATTTATTTAAACTCAGCATTATCTCACATCTTCTGTATATTGAGGAACAATGAGAACATTATGTTTCAAAAATTATGGCTATAATTACCCTTCCCTCTATCCAAAAGATAATGAATGTCGGTGTCATTCAAAGGCTATAATGTTATAATTCCACATATTAAATTTATGTATTGATGTGTATCTTCTTGATTACAGAGAGAATATTGCAATGAAGGAAATGAGTGCAGGATTTTTGGATTCAATTTTATTTTTCTGAGGAAGGAGTCTTTGATTATAGCCATAAAATTATTTGTAGTGCTTTTTATGGAAGCAGACTAAGGCTGATGAAAGGAGAAATGGGACAGAATCTTGGACAGCCATCCTTGTTCAGTGCACAGAACCTTAGTTTCTGAGAATCTGTACAGTGGGGAGGCAGCATGGTGTTGGAATAGAAGTGCAGCTGTGGACCCAGATACACCATAGTTTATAAACCGTCTGCCAATTATTTATAGTATGATGTCAGGTTAGTTTCAGAAACTCATTGACTCTCATCCGTAAAAACTGGTAGAGACAGCTCTTACCTGATACACACAAGTGCATAATAAACTTGGTGATCATGGACGGGTAATTAGAAGCCTGGGGCAGTGGTGCTGGGATGTGAGGACTGTGGAGGTTTTCTAAGCACTGGATAATAGAGGGGCACATATGAAAGGCTTCTGGTGAGTTCATCTTCAACGAACCTGTGCCCAAAACAATCACAAATAATCCCTTCAGAAAAAGAATCAGGCAAAATATTTTAGTCTAGAGGTGATTTCAAATCCTGTAAACTGAGTGTTGACTAGAACCTAAGACAAGATCTTGGACTCTTGCCTTCCTCAGTGTAGACATTAACACTGTCTTTCACTTTACTTAAATCATGGACTCTTTTGACACTTCATCTCAATCCTGCATTCTTGGGAAATGCTAACTTTGATTTCTTTTATTTTAAGCCTAAGATGTGTTAATTTTATTTTTCTTTTAAGCAAATCTCTTTGTATTTCTTGGTGGATGTAGGAACATGTACTACTTTCGTGAGTTTTAATGTCAGAAACAACCTCAGGTGTTGGTTAGCTGACCTGTGAACAACTGGGGCTTCTCCTGTCTGTCCCCTGTCTCACCATGAGGATTCTGAAATCATAGATATCCACTTCACCATTATAGTATGTTACCCATGAGTTCTATTTCTGCTCACTGCTAAAGTGTTCTTTTTGTTTTATGTCTTAGTAAATGACCCTTTCACCCCCTCATAAACACATCAGTATATTCCTTCTTCAAAGAACACCAGGAAATATGACTTGTTCCCTCAAATATAATGCTACCTATGAAACTGTTTTCAAACTTTAAGAGTAATGTATTTTGTAAAGCAAAATTATATACATAATTTGTTGTACAAAGGCATGTGTCTGGTAATTTAAAGTTCAGAATTAGCTTTTGGTTACAAATAAAAGTGAGGTTTTAATCAGAGATAATGGTTAATACATCCTTTATCTGAATACCCATTTCTTCCTTACAGGATGTTTTTATATGCTTTTTGTTTGTTAGATGCTAATATCAATTTTCTGATGGGAAAAGATGGTCATTTTTCATCGAAAGCTATGAACATTCACACTTAGACTGAGATGTTCAATGAATTGCATAAAGATTGCTGGCAAGTTTTAGCTACTTTAATGATATAGTTATACATATCATTATATATATATGTTATAGAGGTATTAAATATTATAGATCAGTTGTCATCCATGTTTGTCATACTTATAGTTAGACTAATCAGCTTCTTTAGATAAATAGAGATTTCATTCTGCATAAATGGGTAATCTGCAACCACTTTAAAAAACTGTAAAATATGACATTTAAATAACTTAGGGTTTTGATGACATGAGACAGGATTGCTCCTCGCAACACTGATCTATTCCTGCCAAAAAGATGTTGAGTACCAAAAACACTCCACGTAAAGCTTGTTTTCTTTTTCATAAAATTGGTCTTTGGACAAAAATCTGCCCAAGCCTTGACCACTGAGAAAAATGTACAATGTCTGGACTGGAAAAACAAAATACAAACCCAACCAACCAACCAAACAAACAAACAACCCTGCCAAACCTTGCCAAGACAGGGTAAGATGGTTTGAAAATTTGTTCTGTCTCTAAAATGGTCTGCCTTAACCAATGTTAATGTAAGGTCAGGCGTTAACCAATGTTGCTTGCTGAACATTGCAAATGAGATTTTGTATGATTGCCCAGGTATCCAATTGTCTCTGTCATCTACTGCACATTTTGAAAGTTGCTTGATAGTATTTCCTGCCTACTCAAGTAATATGATTTCCCTTCTAAGGTCCTCAATAGGGCTGATTAGATAAACATAATGTTTTCCTCTCATGACTTAACCAAGCCATTTCTAATATAAGACTTAAACTACTTAGGATAAAATAGTTATTAAAACATTTAACATATGTTTTTTTTTGGTTTGGGATAAAATAATTATTAAAACATTTAACATATTTTCTTGCTTAATATTTTTATACTGATTATAATTCTAATTTTCATACTTGATATCTGTTCTTATTGTACATAGTTTTATAGTGGGTTAAAACTATCTAATTTAGACAAAAGAGAGAGGTAATGGGCAACCTCCTTTAGTCAATGACCTTTGAGAGGCTGGACCAGGTTGGACGTGGCTTTGGGTATCAAAAGGTGTGTGCCTGCCACTCTCTCTCTGCTCTCATATCTGGATGCTGGATTCTGTTCCTGTTCCCCGTTGTGATCTGTTCCAAAACAAAAGAAAACAAAACAACAGCAAAAAAAAAAAAAACTTATTATTCCCTATTCAGACCTAGTGTGAGATTACTGTATTCGCATTTCCTTTCATCTGGCACATTCCCCTTCACTTTTCTACTCATAATGGCCAGTATATGGAATTAGTCTACATGCTTATCAAGAATGTTTAAAGAAATGGTCATATATACACAATAGAGCTGTATTTGCCCATAAATAATAAAATGAAATAATTTGCTGTATAATTAAAGGAACTAGAAATCATCACACTGAGTAAAATAAGCCAGGTTCACTCACTCAAAAAGGTAAATATTGCATTTACTGTTACCTATGAAGGTATACATGTTATATGTGTATATGTTTGTGTATGAAGTAGAGAGTGGAGAAGAGAGAGAGAGGGCGGGAGGAGAGATATGGGAGGGAGGGAGTATGGCACAGAAAGATAAAGGGAAAAAATAGAGAAAAAGTATCTTAGTCTTTAATTTTGGAAAGAAAGAGAGACATGACAGCACAAAGGGGATTATTTGTAGGAGGGAGACAAGTAAGATGGAGAAGGAATGAGAAATGGAAAGAGGAAGAAAAATGAATTGTTAAATTGCAATAAATACAACAAATGAATCATTGTGCTTGCACTAATTTAGTTTCAGATTTATCTCTATGCTAGTTGCAATGACCATGCTGGGTTTCCAGCTTCTATTAGTGGCTCTCTATTAGAGTATATATCCCACCTTTCCCCAGCTTTTCTCTGTATGTCCGTCATTTCTTCACCGCCTGTTGCCCCAGCATAGTCAACTCCAAGCCGTAGAGGCCAAGGCATAGCATTCCACCTTACATAGAGTTCCTGAATCTCACTACCGATGTGCGATTCCCTTCTACATGATGTGAAAATGGTTTATTACCATTAATTAATAAAGAAGCTGATTTGGCCAATACCCTGGCAGAATAGAGCCAGATGGGCAATCCAAGCACCGCTAAAGGAAAAAAGTAGGCAGAGTCAGAAGACACAAGCAAACTCCAGAGAAGCAAGATATGAGGTAACAAGCCATGAGTCTCATGAAAAAATAGACTATTAGAAATTTAAGTTTTAAGAGTTAGTCAATAATAAGCCTGAGATAGTAGGCCAAATAGTCTGTAATTAATAAATATGGTTGTGGAACCAGGCAGGATAAGAAATATTCAGCTACACATTACTTTTTCTCCTACTTTCAAGACAGACTGCTTCAATTAAGAACAGAAATAGCTACAGAAATTTGGATCATCACTTTTCTACAATCATTATAGATAAACATTTTAAAAATCTCTTTTTAGGGTAATAATTAGTCTATTTCTATATTATGTCTTTAACTCTCATCTATTTATCTATCTATCTGTCTGTCAGTCTGTCTGTCTGTCTGTCTACATGTCTATCTACCTACCCATCTATCTACCTGCATACTTACATAGACCTTGCCCCAATTTTTCTGTTTTCTATAAAATGAATATCCTACTTAGGGTTATTTTGATGTAATAAAAAACCATGAACAAAAGGAACTTCGGAGGAAAAGGGATTATTTGCTCATGGTTCATATAACAAAGAAGTAAGGGCAGCAACTCAAGGTAGGAACCTTGAGGCAGGAACTGAAGATGAGGCCATGGGGGAGTGCTGATTTCTGGCTTGCTCCACATAGCTTGCTCAGCCTAGTTTCTCATAGAACCCATGACCATCAACTCAGGAATGGCACTACCCACATTGAGCTGGGCCATCTCCTTAAATCACTCATTAAGGAGGTACCGACAGGCTTGCTTGCAGCCTGACCTTATGAAGTCATTTTTTAAAAAATGGGGTTTCCTCCTCTCAGATTTTAGCTTGTTTCAATTTAACATAAAACTATACAGCATCATTTACTCCATGTCAACTTGACACATAGCACGTCACTGTTAAGCCACATTTTTCCTTTGTCATTCATTCTCAAGCTATCATGTAGAGGCAGAGGGATCTCTGTGAATTTTCAGGTCAGTTTGGTCTACAGAGCAAGATGCAGGACAGCCAGGACTAACTACACAGAAAAACCCTGTTTAAAAATACCAAAAGATAAAAAAACCCACACATTAAAAACATTAATAACTTTAACAGTCCCACAGTCTTTATTTATTTAAACACATTGAAATTTTAGTCCCTTTAAATTTGCAATATTTTTAAAAATTCAAAATATTTTTTAAAAGTTTAAAATCTCTCAATGTGTCTTCTTGCAAAAATAAAAATTAGGTTAAATACTTTTTTACTTAAAGAGGGAAAATGTGTGTATAATCTCAATCAGGTCAAGGCAAAACCAATGTAAATTACACAGTGTCCAAATTCTGGAATCAACTCAGTTTTCTGTGCTCCTCCCAAGTGTTTGGATCACCTCTCTAGTTCTGTCCTCTGAAGCACACATATCTTGTCTTCTAAGCTCAGGCAGGTGCTACTTCATTGCTGCTACTGTCCTTGATGGTCATCCCATGTTGCTGGCATCTATAGAATGCTGGGTTCTTCTGCTGCAACTGGCCAGCACTTTCACCGATAACCTCTCTTACATGTTCTTATGGTGCCTTGCCTCAACTTCTCTTTATGATCCCTGTAATCTTCTACTGAAGCTGCACCTTTGCCAATGACCTCTTCTGGCCATTCACAGTGCCAAGCCTCAACTGCTCTCCATGACCCTTACTTCATGCCTTCAGTACTAGTGTTACCTGGGTGACCCTTACACTACCAAGTTCAGATGCCAGGATAAAGTGCAACCTTGGCTGACCCTGAAATACAACTTCTTTACTAGTTCTGTTATCTTGTTAATCTCAGCTTGTTCTTCAGCCCCAAATAACCTTAATTCAAAAATAACAAATGACCCCAATAAAAACTTTAAACATCTCTCTGAAACTTCAGAAGCCAGGCCTCCATCATCAACATTGTTCTCAACATACTTATATTCCAAGTTCCAATAGAACAATTCACTTTGTTCTAAACACTCAACGCCCAAATTTCTAGAATTCTTCCACAATAATGCCCCCTGCTAAAAGGAAAAAAAAAAAAAACCATGGTCAGGTCTGTCATAACAATGCCCCACTATCCTAGTAACAAGTTGTCTTAAGGTTTTCATTGCTGTGATGAAATACCATGACCAAAAGCAACTTGGGAAGTAAAACGATTATTTTCCTCACAGTTCCATATAACAAAGCAGTAACGGCAGGGACCTGGAGGCAGGAACTGATACAGAGGCTGGGGTGGGTGTTGTTTACAATTGCTCTTCATAGCTGGCTCAGTTAGAATGCAGGACCACAAGCTCAGGGAGGGCACCATGCATGATAGTTTGGGTCATAACCCATCAATCATTAATTAAGAAAATGTCCTACAGGCTTGTCTACTTCCTGATTATATATATATTTTAGGCTCCCTCCTCTCAGAGGACATTACCTTATGACAAATTGACATAAAGTTTTTTAGCATGATTTAACCTCCAGGTTCCTAAATCAGGATTTTATTGACACAGTAAGAAAACCTTACAGTGATTTTAAGCTTTGTGCATCTTTAAAGGAAATTCAATAAAAGTCTCAAAAAACAAAATCATGAAGAGTTCTTTTTGTTTTTACAGGGTCCAAGTTTTCTCTCTGAAGCCATTTTTCCTAAACACGCAACCAAAATTGAAGAAGTTGATCCATCTTTCAGACTCCATGAAG
The DNA here is from genome assembly GCF_018167655.1 of Microtus oregoni. NCBI lineage: Eukaryota > Metazoa > Chordata > Mammalia > Rodentia > Cricetidae > Microtus > Microtus oregoni. The sequence goes on from NW_024543069.1 coordinate 48,875,443, forward strand.
CCATTACTAAGGTGAGAATGTCTCTGCATCTTACAAGTGAGGAAATGTTCTTTTATGTTGTTCTTTGTGTATGATAATGTTTGTTTGGGGGAGGTGAAGAAAGGAGAATGTCAAGAAAAGGCAAGAGAATGCTCTTAAAGTAGTAAAGATGATACCAGATAAAATCTTTCAAGATATAGCTTGTGACTAAAGGTTTATAAAAATATAAATCCTCTGTAAAACAATTAGCATTTGCTCTTAATATGAAACTGTTTGTCTTTTATTTTAAATACATGTCTATTTCAGATGACCATAAAAATAGGTTGTCTAGCTTTTCCATCCAAAGTTTTATTTTAATATGTTTACTTATTGAACTTCTGATTATTTAAATTGTGTGCATGTGTATGTGAAATATGGAAATGCACAGGTGTCATTGTGTACTTGTGGAGAGGAAATAATGGTAACTTTTAGTTGTTTCTTGCCATCCACCATGTTGTCCTGGATATCAAACTTGGGTTGTCAGGCTTCGCAATGGATGCCTTTGCCCTGAGCCACCTTACTCTCCTGTCTGTTACACATTCTACTTTCAGTAAAGAAGGGTTTGCTCTCTCAGGTGAAGGACTGCATTTACAAGGAATATTTCTACTGTGTATTTTTAGTCATAATTTCATTATTTAAAGAAAACTAAGTTTTCCAGTGTGGAGAAAATAAATTTATGATTCCTGATGTCAAATAGCATTCTATGAATTTTTACGTTTACAATTATTTATCTAACCTGTCAAAGCCTGCATCTTCAGGATAGACTTTGCAGGATATACTGATATTTCAGTGCCATTAAAATAATCCATATTTATATATGCTTACTAGAATAATTTAATCATCTTTAAATCTAAGCAAAATGTGACAAACTGTTTTTATTCTTCACAAAGGGAACAGTGGTAAACTGACCCAACCCCAGCATCTGATCATAAAAAAAAAACAACTTAAAATTCAGAGAGTGGGGGGTCTAGATCTGTCTCCTGAGGTCTAAGAACTCTGTAAATTTATTTTTGAATCTCTAAAAATAAGTGAATCTTGAATTACAATCTGAATAAATTTTTTCTAGGCTCATAATACTTATCATGTTTTCTTTAACAAACAACTCTAGTTAGCTGAATTCAGTTTTACTACTTTCATCTTTTTATTCCAAATTATTATTTATATATACTAGGGGAAAGTTATCACCAAGTACTTTCTCAGCATTTAAAATACTAGCTGTATTTCTAACACTTAGAAATTATATATCTATCTTACACAAAATATTATATACATATGTACAAATGAAGATATAGGAATCTAAATGGATAAAATAGATTTTCCTCTGTATATAGAAATGTATGCATGATAGTCACTTAAAAGTCTGGGTACTTAGTCTGCATTTGTTTGTTATTTTTAAGATAAGAATTAGAGGACTGTAAAATGATGAAATATTTTTCTGTATTTCTTGCTCTCTGCTGATTATAGAAATCAAGGACATTTGTGAAAGGGCAGCTTGAATCTGCATCAATATCAGATACACAATAAGATGGCATACCTGATGAAACCTCCAGAGACAAAAAGTGCTTGACTTTACCTTAGAGCATAAATGCATGCTTGCTGTAGGTGACAGTTTGTTTGTTCCTGACTGCTCAGCCCTGAAAAATAATCAAACAAAAATTATATTATTTAAATCACTGCTTGATCTATTAGCTCTAGCTTCTTATTGGCTAGCTCTTGCATCTAAATTTAACCTATTTCTATTAATCTGTACATCACCACGTAGCTGTGGCTTAACAGCAAGTTTCTGGCTTATCTGTTCCTGGTGGTGGCTACCTGGTGTCTTCTTGAATCCACCTTCTTTCTCCCAGCATTCAATTTAGTTTTCCCTGCCTAACTCTACTCTCTCCCATCATAGGTCAAGGCAAATTCTTTATTCCTTAATGGTAATCACAGCATAAAGAGGAGAATCACACATCACATGCTGATTCTGAGTAGCTCAGGGCTTCACTGCACAAAAGAAATAGAACTGCTGAGCCACTTTAGAAAGAGATGGGTGAGTAAACAGGGGCCATAAACACAGCCTGAATACCTACATATGTTTAGTAGTCCATGGGATACTGACTTAAGAGACCTTTAGAGAATGAGACACATTTCTTCCTTTGTGTTCTACATGTGTTTTCTAATACATTTGCTGCTAATCAGGTATTTCATTACACCATTAGGGAATATTGGGAAGAATTCCTTGTCTGAACATAAAACTAAGCAAAGGAAGTACTGAAGTCAGAGTTCTATGAAAGTTTTTAACAGCTTAATATTCTTACCCAATGTAAATTATTCCACTAAAGTCTTCAGAGTTCCTGCATTCGCATTGCAAACATAGACCAATGGAAGAAATCATATTTCTGGAGTTCATTCTTAAATAACAAATAGCAGTAATGGGGAGCTGTTAATAGTTAATATTATGTGCCTTGATGCTAAGATCCAGTTTCTTCATCATCGACAGCAACAAAAACACTTGGCAAATGTAGATTCATTGCCATAATATATAGCTTGGAAACACAGAGCAAAGGTTGTTGTTTTATTAAGCCTAGCAAATCTTAAAATTTTAAAATTTAATTTTGTTTTATTATTAACACAAAATGGAAGAAACTCAGCTATCTATTTTCACTAGCAATATAAGACCAAAAGGATTGATGTTAACATTTTCTCAATAAATTTGATATGCTTGTGATCAAGCACATATTAACATTCAAATTTAAAGATCTAACTTCTTTAAAGAAGATTATTTATCTGTGTTTTCTGAAATGTGATTTTATGCAAGGGCAAAAACATAGTCCTCTATTGTCTTTCTATGAATCTAGTTATCATTTGTAGCTTATAAATATGGAAAAAATATGGACATTGAGTATAAGTTGTGGTTTTTGGAGAAAGAAGGTTGTCAGAATATTGTATCAGTAAGTGGTTTGATTACTGTGTGTCATCAATGAAAATTTTACATAGCAGTGTGATGATTAAAACGTAACACTCATCTGAATTAAGAAAAAGATATATGATTTTTTACTAATTATCACAAAATGATACTGAGATAAAAAGGATAGTAGATAAATTACAAGGCATGATTGGTATTGGTTTTAAATACTGTTATTTAACATGAGTAGTGAAAGAGGGAAATTAGCCAATATTGAAGTATTTTCAAGATATTAAATGCAATAGCAGTTTTGAAGGTTCATATCTTAAGTTATTTTAGTCAGAGTTTATTTTCACACAGTACTGACAAAAGAGTTAATGGTGTGTTAGTACCTGTAAAGCAATCACCATCTCCCAGCAAGCAACTATTTATATTTTAGATCTTTGCTAAAGAACACAACTGTACTTTTATATCAACATAAATTGTCTATGTACTAAAAGGTAAACTGTTTGTGATTAGTGTTTTTCTGCCTCTACCTTATACTTTAAAATAAACCAGCTATCTCCATACACGTGGCATAAATGGAAACTTGAAAGCGGGTCTTCATTGTTGTCCTCTAAGGCTTTATTTTATTCACTGTCTTTGAAACTTTCTTGGCGTTTTTCATTTTGATATAAACCACGGAACCCTAGAAAGTAATGAAGGAGACCTCATACTGATGCCAAAAGGAGCAATTATGCCTTCAGCTGTCAAGTGCTAGGTGAAGTGGGTGAAGAGAAACACATACTGCAGTGGGTGGTGAAGGGCCTGTAGGGAGACACACGCTGCTGTAGGTGGTGAGGGGCTGTAGGGAGACATGTGCAGTGAGTGGTGAAGAAGCTCTTCCTACTCTCCAGTGCCTTCATCTTACACATCACATTTTAGTTTTTTAGTTATAACAAAAGCCAAACTAATTTCTTCAAAGACTAAAACATGAATAAATACAAGGAAAAATCCTACCTACTTAACCCTTTAATAAGCACATAAAAATCACCATGTACCTAACATTTTAAATAATTTTCTTTCTCCTTCTACAATTTTTCTAAATTTTTAACAATTGTAATGGTTGATCCTGTCTCTTTAAGAGACAAGCTTCCTCCATCCGTCACTTTCCCCAGCCCCATCTACTGCTGAGGCAGGCAGATCTTCCTTCTGCTTCCAATCTCAGCCCTTCTTTTTCTATCTCTCTCCCAAAGAGGTAGCTGCTGCTGTGGCTCCTGTTTCTTTCCTCATTCTCTGTCTCCCTATCTCTCCCCTTCTCTTCCATAACCCACTAAATAGATATCCAACCTCACTCTGCATGGCATGCCATACCTATGCATCTTAGTATCTCACCTACAATGTGGCTCCTTGCCTGGAACTGGATGACTTCATGGACCACCATGGTCTCAGGGCCCACTGCCCACTGCCGCACTTGGGGACCTGCAGTGTTTTTATTTTTACCATTACAACAATTATCTCACAAATTGTTATTAACTACCAGGACATTCCTGATCATTGACAATAGTTCCTCCAAGGGAATACATCTATAGATCGTTTTAATGTTACATACCAAAGGAAAGAGTTAATGACAAGGGTAAAATGTGGTAGAATCAAAAGCAGAGGAAGAAAATCCCAGTTTGAGATGGTTGCACATTCTCAACACAGGAAAAGATCAGACCAGAATATATGGAGACTCCTTCACCAAAGAAGGGGCATTCAATATTCTGAATTCTCTAATATTCTGAAATTCACTGAAGGTGATTCAAATTAGAAGTTGGTAACAATCTGTGTAAAGCACTGATACATACTTTTAAAAAATTAGGCAAATTTGAGAAACTATCTTAAAAATGACCATCAGCAAGGACAGTCTGTTCTACAAATAAAGTTCCAGGATAGCAAGGGAACTGGCTATTGTTAGACAGAAAAACTGTCTCAAAACAAAAATGACCATCAAGCCGTGAGACATAAACGGAGCCCAGCTAGGGTATTCTACTTGTTTTGCCTTAGCAAGGTGAGACTAGCGATCAGCCATTAGGAAAACTCTCTTGTATGGTGCCACAAAACAGTCAGAAGAACTATCTCAAGTTCTGAGCTTACCTGGGAATATGGAATAATTTGTTCAATTAAGAAAACTGTCTTTTTTTTTTTTAAAGAAAAAAATACATATAACTCCAAGGCAGGGACCTCTGCAGGAATAGATCCAGGCTGGTATTTATAGAAATGGGTCAAAGTCTTAGGCTAATGCAGGCCTGAGACAGCAAACTCCAAGGGAGTAGAACAAAGCCTGGGAGCACTGAGCAACCTCCAGGAACATGGAGAGACCAAAGGGGTAACTAGAACCATGGCACTAACTGTGCCATGAGGAACAACCATTTGAGCCTTGGATTCACTGACACCTAGAAGATTAATCAATAAAATGACCGACAGCCCCAAACACACCTATGGGAGGAAAAGAATATTAATGATAAGAACACATGCAACACCACAAAGAGCAATATAACACCAGTAAAACCTAAAGACCCTAAAAAAGAAAGACTTGAGCAACCAAATATAGATGAAGCAAAAGAAAATGACTATAAAAATAACTTCAGGAGAATGTTTAAAACTCTTAAAGAGGAAATGAGAAATTCCCTCAAATAAATGAAGGAAAAGACAAACAAAACACTGGGTGACATCAGCAAATCCCTTAAATAAAACCAAGAAAAAGAAATAAAGCATATGAAAGAAACTATTCAAAACTTGCAAACTGAAATAGAGACAATAGAGAAAACAAAAGCCAAGGGAATTATAGAAACAGAAATCATGGGGGAAATGATCAGGAACCACAAACACAAGAGATGGAAGAGATAATCTCAAGTGCTGAAGATACAATAGAGGAAATAGACTCATCAGTCAAAGAAAACATTAAATCTAACAAAAGCTTAACCCAAAATATCCAGGAAATAAGGGACACCATGAAAAGGCAAAACTTAAGAATAATAGGTATAGAAGAAGGAGAAGTTCAACTCAAAAGAACAGAAAGTAGATTTAACAAAAATCATTGAAGAATTTGTTCCCAACCTAAAGAAAGATATGCCTATGAAGATACAAGAAGCTTACAGTACACCAAATAGGCTGGATCCAAAAAAAAAGGCCCCTCATCACATAATAATCCAAACACTAAACATACAGAGAAAAGAAAGAATATTAATATTTTCAAAGGAAAATGACAAAGTAACATATAAAGGCAGACCTATCTGAATTACATCTAACTTTGCATTGGAGACAATGAAAGCCAGAAGGTCATGGTCAAGTGTTATGCGGACATTAAGAGAACATGGATGCCAGCACAGACTACTATACCCAGCAAAACTTTCAATCACCGTAAAAGGACAAAACAAAATATTCCATGACAAAACCATATTTAACGAATACCTAGCCACAAACCCAGCCCTACACAAAATACTAGAAGAAAAACTCCAACCCAAGAAAGCTGGATACATCAACAAAATCACAGACAATTGATGGTCTCATAGCAACAAATACCAAAGAAGGAAAAAACACACAAATTAACATCACCAACAACAAAAACTAAATTAACAGGCGATAGCAATCACTGGTCATTAATATTCCTCAGTATAAATGGACTCAACTCACTTATAAAAAGACACAGGCTAACAGATTGGATATGAAAACAGAATCCATCCTTCTTCTGCATACAAAAATCACACCTCAACCTCAAAGACAGACATCGTCTCAAAGTAAACGTTGGGAAAAAAATATTCAAATCAAAAGGACCTAAGAAACATGCTGGTGGCATATCTAACAAAATAGACTTCAAACTAAAATCAATCAAAAGTGACAAAAAGAAGGACATTTCATATTAGTCACAGGAAAAATCAATTAAGAGGAAAATTCATCTATGCCACAAACACAAGTGCATACTCATATGTAAAAGAAACACTTATAAAGCTTAAATCACACATTGAACTCCACACTCTAATTGTGGAGACTTAATCACTCCTCTCTCACCACTGGATAGAACAGTCAGACAAAAAATGAACAGAGAAATAAAGGAACTAACAGATGTTATTACTCAAATGGGCTTAACAGACATCTATAGAATATTCCTTCCAAACAAGAAAGGATATACCTTCTTCTCAGCAGCTCATGGAACTTTCTCAAAAATTGACCACATACTCGGTAACAAAACAAACCTCAACAAATACAAAAAAATTGAAATAACAACATGTATCTTATCAGATCACCATGGTTTAAAACTAGAAGTCAACAGCAATACTAATCCCAGAAAACCCACAAACACATGGAAATTAAACAATGATCATCAATTAGTCAAGGGAGAAATTAAGGGAGAAATTTTAGGAAGAAAGACTACCATTCAAAAGGGGATTTGCCTTGCACAGCAGTGGAGGTTCTGTTAGTTTATGGTTTTTGTGGGGAACATTGTCAATCCAAGTGGCTGAATTATTATAGAATATGTAATATTATTATTGGATATCTAATATTGTTATAAGATGTCTAATATTATTTTTGTATAGCTAATATTAATACATGATATTTAGTATTATTACAGAATATCTAATATTATTTCATAGTATCTAATATAGAATATCTAATATTAATTTATGATATCTAATATTGTTACAGGATATCTAATATGATATGAAGAGTGTCCTCAGAAATATTGTTCTTGAAATTAGTTTACTTTTTTCTATACCAATATTAATGCCAAAATATGATCCTTTGTCAAGAATTTTGACTGATACAATGTCACACAAAAAGGTAGATGGAACACTGTACATGCAGAAAATGTATCTCAGTGAGGTTAAATTTTAGAGGAAGGAGTTGTTTGGATAAAACTTTCAATTGGAGATTAATAGTTTTTATATCATTTGCATTCAGAAAATACAGTAATATTTCATCTTTTCATAGAGAAAACTTTTATTTCAATTTTTAGTAGTGTTTAAAAAAATTAGTGGCAGTTTCACTAAGGATAAAATACATCGGATCAACTTTGATTTTTCAACCATTTCAGGTTGATGTAAATTTTGTATGGTTATTGGTTACCTTTTGAAATAAAATAGTTACTGATTTATTTACTAATATCTTAATATATTATTCTAGATACATGATATTGAAATGTAAATCTGTTTTAAAAGATCAAATATTACTTTTTCTCTTCTTTTGGAGAAGGTCTAGCTGAATAGCTCAGTCTGGCCTGGAATTAACAATTCCTCAGCCTCTGAATTCTGGGGTTACAGCCTTATGCTCTCATGGGTGATTAAATTATTTGTTTAATTTCTGTTTTTTATTTCATGTTTCAAAGGCATGCTTTTCTCTTGAAGCTAGTAAAGTTTTAGGGGATGTCTTAAAACCAGCACAAAACCTGACCGTCATTCCTAACCTGGATGAGCAAACATCAGCATTTTTAGAGTGCTCTTAAGTGGGTGATGGATTGTTTGGATAAAATGTAAGAAGTATTACTTGTAGGAAATAAAGTGTGAGGCTATTTATGGTCCCGTATATACTTTTACCGCATTTGTACTTCCATGTATACATCTGAAGTCATTATATATCTATAGATTAAAAGGTTTTATATGAAAATCAATTTTCCATGTTGTATGAACTTCGTGATATTAGATGTAAAATGTCTCTGTTGAGAGCTTCACTCCATGCTTTCATGACATGCACTAAACCAGACACTAGCCCAGGGAAGTATTTTCAATGCAGAAATTGCATGTTGTAAAGAAAACTGTGCGTTGGAGCTACTCAAGGGAGATGGTAGTATATTAAAAATAACCCTTCATGCTTTCAGAACAAAATATTATAGGTATGTTTTCTTCACAAATATATAATTAAACTCAACATCTTCTTTTAATAAAATTGGAGCTTGCATTGTGGCTATGACTTTTATGTGGAGAGCTTTAGTTTATTGTTTTTCATTATACTATAAAACGTTACAGCTTCGAAAGGAATGCCTTAGATGATCAGTTTTTCTCGTTTTGGTTTTATTACCTAAAAGGTGACTACTATATGAAATGTATTAACATTTAATCTACTTTATTAAAAAATTAATTATCAACATAGATATTGTAATCAATGCTACAGTTTTAAAAGTTATTAGTGCATTATAAGATATGAAATTAGAAAGACTGTTACTGTTTGAGTGTATATTTTACTAAGTTTAAAATACAATGACTGGTGTTTCAGAACATTTACTGCTTTTCTGTAAGCAGAATTTGAGATTGGTTTCTACCACTCATATTACACATCTCATAACCACCTATAACTTCATTTCTGGGGGATCCAACATCTTCTGGCTCCATAAATCCTCTTACATGCATGTATGAATGTATACACACAAATGCATGAAAGAAAAAACAGAAGCTTTAAATGAATATAAAATAAAAATACTGACTTCAACCTTTGTTTAAATAGAAAAATACTGACATATGTGCAAGATACCCACAGAAGGGAGCAATTTGGTGACAAAGTAGAGAGAGTGACTATAAATAATGTGAAAACTTTGACACACAATAAATGTATTTCAGGAAGTTTTCACATCTAACTCAGGAAGCAGTAGCTCATTAAGTACACTGATACATTTGGCGATAACTTCACTTTGTGTTTTATATATATCTGTGTGTGTGTGTGTGTGTTGCCTATTTTGACAATCTGCCAAGAAAATGAAAGTAAATTTCTATTTTGTGTTCCACATTTCTCATTTACTCTAAAGTGGATTTTATGTCTTTTCACACCAGTCTTGGACAATGTCATTCTCAAAGTCAGCTAGAAGTATGCTGACCGAAAGCATTGTAACCAGAGCATAAAAGGTGGACCCAAGAGAATAAGGTCAAATGCCTTTTCAAAAAGTGCTGTTGAAGCAAACTTATATAATAAAGAGATTTAATAGCTCTAGGCACTATCTACTTATTAAGAAAAGAATCTAATATAATGCAACTCATGAGGATGACCTGTGCAGCCTCTTGGAATCTGCAATAATAGACTTTAGTCTTAGCAGTTCAGAAGGCCCCATTGTCCCATATGTGAGTGAAGTACCAGCTGGCCATCTGTGCAAATGTGCACACACAGAAGCTCCTGTAGTAAGAACTAATCAATGGCACAGACGCTCATTGTCACCTCCTCTAGATTTACTCCCTGCACTCCCCCTCTATCTGCCGCTAGGGTCTCTAAATTCCATACAGATGTTTTTGGGGTTTTGTTTTGTGAACTGAACTTTATTTTTTGTATATTTGTACCTAATCTTGGAATTCTGTGGAAACTGATCCAAACTGTAGATTATTGTTAGCTTGGGATGTGATCATCATGTAAACACTGTATGCATGAGTTAAAGCCATCAGTATTTTAGTATAGAATGAACTATATTTTATGATAGTACAGGCCGTTTTTAAAACTGACAAATGTATAATTTGAATAAATCAACCAAAACTGTGCTTACTTGTGTATTACCATTGAGAAACAATACTCACTTTGGCCCAGTTGGGATTTATTTACTAATATACCTATTTCCTTTTGGAAAATAAAGGTGTACAACTTTACTGATTGAAAATATATTGGTCTTCTATCACTTAATAGAAATTCATATTAAATTTTATACCTTTGAAAATATTGATGAGTAATCATAACTATATACCTAAGTCATTCATAAAAATTACAACCCTTGTAATTAATAACTTTTAACAAATAAGGAATATGATAACTTATTTTAAAGCTGTTTGTTCAATGATTAAAATCTTACATATCAGAATGTTTTTTTCTGCTGTTATCTTATTCAGTACATACACACCATCTTATTCAATGGAATATAGAAATTCTGTTAAAATATAAGTGATAAAACTACAATAGACATATTTCATTAAAGTTTCGAAGACAGAATTGTATTTGTTATCTGTTAGAATTTTGTGTCTGTCTTTCTCTACATTGACTGCTGACAAATTTAATTTCTCTATAAGAAAAGGCGTTTAGTATACATTAAATCCGTATCTGTGATGCTATGCCATGCTATTCTCTATCAGTGATACAATTACAACCTTATCAAAGTTGGAAAGGGACTTTTTTCAGGTATCTTTCCCAAAGATCAAGGATCTGATTTCTTTGAAGAAAGAAATGATTCAATAGTTAAATACTTGTGTTATGAATATGAGGACACAATTACTTCTGGATGAGAGTGGAATGCAATCCTAATTCCCACTTGAGGAGGTAGGGAAGGAATACACAGAAAGACCAGAAAGTGAGACTAGTTGTTTAGGTGAGATCTGTATTTGGTTGAGAGACGCTGCCTAAAAACCATAAAGGTGGAGAACAATGAGAAAACTAGGCTTGCACAGGCAGGGTCATCCACATGTACTGCCTTGTTAGTACACACACACACACACATACACATACACACACATACACAGAGAGAGAGAGACATGTGTATATATCCTCTATCATATATACATATGAATATGAATGCTGATTTCTAGAAAGCCATAGCAAAAATGACATCTATAGTAGTCAGTTGAATTGACTTTATACTCTATTTTGTGATAGACAAAGAAATGAACATATTAGTTCTTAAAGGGTTGTACATATATTGTTACTGTAGGATGAGATTTAGGTCACATTAAGTAATCTTGATTAGAAATGGGTGGGTTTGAAGTTATCTAATGCCAAACATCTGGCTACTGAAAAGTCGCATGAGTTACAGGGCAGCTGTAGTGTTTCAGAAAGCTGTTATTATTATAAATAAATATGGGGTAAGAACCATTGCTTTAGAAAATGCTGAACCAGTGCTGGACAATGAAGAAAATTCTGATATGAGGTTGGTGTACACTTTGTATTGTCCTTGGAATGGATTAGGGGGTGAATTTTTAAAAGAAGAAAATCATTCATAAATTGAGCTAGAAAAGCTGAGTTTGATACAGAGCTTCGTTGTTCATTATGAAGACTTGTGTAGATTTCAGAAGAATTAGAAAACACTTCTGTTTATTTTCAAGAAACTACCTTTACCTCCCCCTTGGTGGATGCCAAGCATATTTACCTCAAACTCTGAAACGTCATCAATACATTATTTTTCGTGGCTACCTTAAATTGACTGGATTTGACAGATGAAAAGACCTGACTGCTATATGGGTCTAAAATGCTCATCAGTGAGCCGTGCTGCTTGCAGCTTTGACTAATGATTAATTTAAGAAACCTCAATAATGTCATGAGTTCCTCAGGCACATGTATTAGCCAAAGGAATTAATAACCATTATTTGATGGTAACTTTTATTCAAAATACTAGACACTGATAAAAATGCAGTGTGTTTTAAAACACAATATCTTGTTATAAAAATATTAATATACTCAAGGCCAGCCTGATCTACAGAGCTAGTTGTAGGATGGCCAGGGCTACACAGAAACAACATATCTCAAAAGATCAAAAACAAAACAGTAGTGCATTTATTAGTGTTTCAAATGTGAGAGCATGTTGCCGTGTACAACATGTTTTGTGGTATTTTTTTGGATTTGCTCTTCCTTAGCACTGATAGTAACCCCTTCTTCCTTGATCTCACATGTATCCCAGGGCATTCTCCTGTTTCCCTCCACATTACAGTTTTACGGTTCTTTCAACCACTCTCCAAGAAACCTTTATATTTCATTCCCTACATACCTGCATGCACACACACACAAATGAATACTCATACTCCTTCATAAGCATAAATTTAGATTTTACATAGAAGAAAAATGGGATATTTTCATTCTATCTCTTCTAATTTTGATAATTATAATGTTTTCCAGATACATCCATTTTCTTGCAATTTTTATAACTTATTCTTCTTTATACCTGAATAAAATTCCATTGTATATATGGACTTCATTTTCCTTATCTGTTTATCTGTCGACACATACTGAGACTGGTCTTATGTCTTATCTACTGTAACTAGTACAGCAATAGACAAGGTTAAGCAAATTTCTCTCTGTTATACAATAGCATACTTAATTATTTAATTCCATAGCTTTCCCAGAGACTTTTAGTTGAAAATACTGTCTCATAGTTAAAATATTAAGTCACTTAAATTTACAAAATTTTATCAATACTGACCTACATTTTAACCAATAGCCCATGCTTGTCAATGAAATAAAATCAGCACAGAGATGTTTAAACACAATGTACCAGAAATACTCTCTCATTTTGTGTCAGTCTTTATTCATACTCTAATCTGCTTTCTCATGTCCCAGTCTCAGAGATGTTTACATGTGATATATGGCATTACGCTCAGTGATGAGGCTACTTCATAAAAGCTTCAAATTCTTTATTTGAACTTTATTATATTATTATAGTATATATTAATATAATATTGTTATAATATTTCTTTATAAAAACTTTTGTGTGTTAACCAGTTTTCTGTGACTTTGACAAAATGTCTTGGGTCATTATGTAAACATGAAATGTTTGTGTTGGCTCAGACTTTTGAAGGTTTCTGTCTACAGTGTGTTGACATCATTGTTTGTTTGTTTCTTTTCTTTCTTTCTTTTATTTTTTTTTTTTTTTGGTTTTTTTGAGACAGAGTCTCTCTGTGACTTTGGAGCCTGTCCTGGAACTAGCTCTTGTAGACTAGGCTGGTCTTCAACTCACAGAGATCTGCTTGCCTCTGCCTCCTGAGTGCTGGGAATAAAGGCGTGCGCCACCACTGCCCAGCTGATATCATTGCCTTTAAGCTGCAATGCAGCAAAAACTAGTTATCTCATAGTCAAAGGAGAGAGAGAGAGAGAGAGAGAGAGAGAGAGAGAGAGAGAGAAGAGGAGAGGAGAAGAGAAGAGAAGAGAAGAGAAGAGAAGAGGAGAGGAAAGGAGAGAGGGAGAGAGATACTTGTCATCTCATGGCCAAAGATGAGAGAAAGAGAAAAAGAGTGGTGAAGAGCGAAGGAGAGGAGAGGAGAAGAGAGGAAAGGAGAGACAGACAGACAGAGAGAGGGAGGGAGGAAGGGAGGGAGAGATACTAGTTATCTCATGGTCAAAAATGAGAGAAAGAGAGAGAGGGAGAGAGAGAGAGAAAGGGAGGGAGAGATACTAGTTATCTCATGGTCAAAGATGAGAGAAAGAGAGAGAGAGAGAGAGAGAGAGGGGGGGGGGCTAGGGTCTTTCAACAAACCTGAGAGCACATCAGTGCCCCAAAGACCTGCCATGAGGTTCCACCATCTATCAAAACTTCCATGACCTATTAGCAACGTGGGCCAAGACCAAGCCTAATACATGGTCTCTTTAAGTCAGATACAAACAATGACTTTGCATGAAGCCAAACACTTCTTCATAGCTGGAATCAATGATAATGTCATTCTGTTAAGCAGTTGAATATTTTACATTTGGTAAAATATCTGAGATTTATGGATTAAAATGTAAAATGAATATTTTAAATTGGGGAAATATTTCATCTATTCTAAGTGCTTACTGTACTAGTGTGGGTATTGGGATTCTGATCCCTAGAACTCACATAAATGCCAAGTGAGATTGTCAACCAGCCTATAATTCCTTGCTTGGAAGGCAGACATGAGTTTCTAAGAAAAAGCAGACTTATCAATACTAACTACATCAATGAGCTCTCAGTTCAATTGCAAGTTCTTGCATTAATACATCAGATAAATAGTGACTGAGGATAGTTCCTAACTGATTCCCAGCACTAACCTGGCATTTCCTCATGTACCCACATATATATTTGTGCCCACACATGTAAATATGTGTACATATACATGTCTACCACATGCAGAAAAAGAGAAGTTGTGAACTTACCAAAATGCTAATCCATACTTGGATATGAACAACTAACTTAATAAATAAATGATAAAAGGAAGGATAGGAGACATGTATACCATTTGAAATGATGAAGAGCAACATAGAAATACATGGTGGACTTCAATAGCTAGTAAGATCCATGAAGGAATAAAAGATTTTACACTAAAGGTGTGGTTATTCCATGGAATCATAAGCTGGTTTTTGTTTTTGTTTGTTTGTTTGTTTTGTTTTTTTAATCAAATTACAGTAGGTTAAACTTTAGTCACAACTGGTCATCAGCCAATGCATTTGCTTTACAGATGTCTTCTGATTGAAGTAACTGATAAATTTTCAGGACAGTGGGGGAAAAATGATGGATTCTATGATTTCTTCCCACTTGGCCTTTCCAACCTGTTGTCTCAGCAAAGAATACTCTTGTTGACAGTCATTAAGTCCCAAAGAAAATCACACAGAGGTCTACATAAGTTATAAACTGATTGGCCCATTAACTCATGCTTCTTATTAACTCTTACACCTTATATTAGCCCATTATTCTAGTATATACTAGCCACATGGTTTGGTACCTTTTTCAACAGGGGAGGTCACGTCTTCCTTCTTAGGTGCTTCGGCAGGACTACAGAGGAATGTGCTTCCTCTTTCCCAGAATTCTCCTGTTCTCATTGCCCCACTTCTACTTCCTGTCTGGTTGTCCCGCCTATACTTCCTGTCTGGCTACTGGCCAATCAGCATTACTTAAAAATATAATTGATAGAATATGGAATTGTCCCACACCAGTCATCTAAGTCCTTTCAGGGAACCAGGGGAAAATCAAGTGGCAACATTTAAAAGAAACCCTTGATGTGGTTGTATACTTTATAATGGGAAAGGCCTTCCATTTGGTCCCCAGGACCAAGTAACAAATAATACAAACAAATTCCACTTTTGACAATGTGCAGGAGCTTTGTAACAAATTGCCACTGTTCTAATATGCCTATATATTTGAGCTAAAAGCTCACAGTTTCTGGAATGAGATTTTCTATCTGTCTTATTAATAACCAGTCTTTCTCAGTGGATTTCATCAGCAAACATTCTGTCCCTCATTCTCCTGCATTACAAGGTGTTGTGTTTTCTTAGTATCTTGTAGGTGTAAGTCATATTAAGCAGTACATGTCATGACCTGTGTAAGCCTCCCTAGCAAAGGGATAGACCTGTTGACTCTCTGTTTCACCTGCACAAACTGGCTTCAGCTTGCAACAATTTTTCTAAAAGTACTGTTATTTACTGTGATATTTTAAATTTTTGATTTCTTAAGATTATAATACAATGACACCATTTCTCCTTCTTTTCCTTCTTTTTAATATTTCCACACTGCTCTACTTTTTAATATGCACAAAGGGAACATTTTTTGTGTTTGATGTGCTGAAGTATTTATACACACCATTACTTTTTTTCTGTGTCTACTTTGTAATATTTAATTTATGGGCTAGTTTAATGTTTTCTATGAAGGCTGTGAAAATACACCACAGTGCCTGACAACCCTTTGAGACAATAGAATGAACTACAGAAGATCAAACATTCACAGTATCTGTATGCAGTAACTGAATATTCCTGCTAACTCAGATTAGATGTTAGTCGGCAGGAGGACACAGTGCAGTCTGATACAGCAGACAGGACCCACTAGTGAGATAGAACTGTGGAAGCCAGTGCAAATGTAGCACAGAGTGTTGCTGAGAGTCTAGGGTGAACAGTTATTTCAGGATAGAAAACAAAGTGATTTTATATTAGATAGTTTTAAGAAGTAATAATCATTGTAAAACAAAAGAAGAAAGCTTTTACTGTTTTTGTTGTTTTGTTTAGCTTTTTAGCAAGACACTGAACCCTTTAGGTCACATTTAATCAATCATTTAATGGTAAGAATAAGTCTTCATGAGGGTTACATGCTGACGACAATAATGAACAACTATATTCATATGTTATTAAGGCAGTGAAGAGTCATAGATGATGTGGAAATGTGATACAAGCACAAATGACTACAATTTACAAAGTTTACTCATACGTAATAAAGAGGAAACAAATTCATAATAATCTTCTCTACCTCATTAAAAATAAAATGGGAAAAGAATTAATATGTATTGCTTATACATGCATTCCCATTTTCTTTTCATATATGCCTATAAAGAAAATGGCATCAAAAGTACAAAGTAAAAAAAACAAAAATAAAGACATTCCTTGGGTAAAATTTGACAAGGGACCATGCAAAACCTGATAGGAATTTGGGGTATGAGGGTAAAAGAGTTGATGCTTATTTACAGATAAATTAATAAGAAGACAAATAGAACTTATAATCCAAGGAAAAATGGATATATTTGAAGTGGGTGTATATTGTAGTTTATGACATAATTTTTAAAGAATTATGTAATTTTCAACACATAGTGTTTCATATCGTTTATATTTTATACTTTTTAACTTTTTATATGTATATATATTTTAATTCAATCTAATTTACATTCCAATACTGGTTCCCTCTCCTTACTTCCCTCCTCTTCCCCAGCTTCTCTCCTCAGAGAATGTGAGATCTCCCATGGGGAGTCAGCAAAGTGTCACTTAAGGCAGGGCCAAGGCCCTCTTCCCTGTACCTAGGCTGATCAAGGTATCCCTTCACAACAAAGCGACTTCCAAAAGCCAGTTCATGCACTAGGGATAAATACTGGTTCCACTGCTAGTTACCCTACACACAACTATCACTTACATTCAGATGGCTTGGTTTGGCCTTCTGCAGGTTTCCCAGCTGTCAGTTCAGAGTCAGTGAGCTCCCACTAGCTCAAGTCAGCAGTTCCTGTGGGTTTCCCCACCGTGCCCTTGGCTCATTTACTCTTAATATTACTCCTCCCTCTCTATGTTTGGACTCATGAGCTCAGCCCAGTGCTTTCCTGTGGAACTTTGCATCTGCTTCCATCAGTTACTAAATGAAGGTTATATGATGACAATTAAAGTAATCATCAATCTGATTACAGGGCAAAGGCATTTTAGATACCCCCTCTGCTATTGTCTAGATTCTTAGTTGGAGCCATGTTTGTAGATTCCTGGGAATTTCCCTAGTTCCTGGTTTTTTGCTGACCATATGATGTCTCCCTCTTTCAAGGTATCTTTTTCCTTGCTCTCTGTCTCAGTTCTTCACCCAACTTGACCTTCCAGTTCATTCATGTTCCCCTTTCTACCCTCCTTCTTCCCCGTCCCACTCCCCTACCACCTTTCCCCATTGCCTTATTTTGCCACTTTACTGAAGAAATATTGTCTGTTTCTTCCTGGGATGGGGGAGTATAGCCAAGCATGTCTGTCTTAGGTTTCTTCTTGTTTCCTGTCTTCTCTGGGATTGTGGAGTGTAAAATGGTTATCCTTTGCTTTATGTCTAATAACTACTTAAGAGTGAGTACATACCATGTTTGTCTAAGTCTGGGTTATCTCACTCAGGATGTTTTTTTCTTGTTCCATCCATATGCCTACAAATTTCAAGACATCATTGTTTTTTACTGCTGAGTATTACTCTGTTGTGTAAATGTACCACATTTTTGTTATTCATTCTTTAGTTGTGGGGCATCTAGGTTGTTTCCACTTTCTGGCTATTGCAAATAATGTTGCTAAGAACATAGTTGAGCAAATATCCTTGTGTCATGGGTCTGCATCCTCTGAATATATGCCTAAGAGTGGTATTTCTGGGTCCTGAGGTAGGTTGAGTCCCAAATTTCTTAGAAACTGCCATAGTGATTTCCAAAGTAGCTGTACAAGTTTGCACTCCCACCAGCAATGGAGGAATGTTCGTCTTACTCTACATCCTCTCCAGCATAAGCTATTATCTGTGCTTTTGACCTTAGTCATTCTGACTGGTATTATCTCAGAGTTGTTTTGATTTGCATTTCCCTGGCTAAGGATGTTGAGCAGTTCTTTAAGTACATTTTGGTCATTTGAGATTCCTCTGTTAAGAATTCTCTGTTTAGGTCTATACCACATTTTTAATTGGTTTATTTGATATTTTGATATCTAATTTCTTGAGTTCTTTGTATATTCTTTGTATGCTTTGTAGATCATCCCTCTGATATGGGGTTGGTTAAGATTTTTTTTCCAATTTTGTAGCTTGCCCTTTATAAATGAAGGAAGGTTCCTGAGGCAGTATGAAAAGATTTCAAAGGAATTAAGAGACTGAGTCTGCAAGTTAATATTCACATTCTTTAGAACAGATAATAATTTCTAGTTGTATTGATTTCCGTTAGGGAATAAATAACACTGGACAGTAGAACTGTCAATACTGAGAAGTAACTGGCCCAATGGTTTGACGAAGATTGAAATTTTAAAAATTAGAAGGATATAGAGAAGGAAAATCCCAATCAAACTGACACTTAATTTTTAAAATCTTAAATTGAGTCTTGACTTAAAATTATTATATATGTAATGATAAACAAATTGGAAAAATTCCTATTTTCTCCTGCCTTTTTCTACATTGTTATAGTTTATCTCACACATTTTTTTTTAGTTTTGTAAACTATGATGTTAGAAATAATTTCTAACGTGACTTCTCTTCCAATGCAAAAATCCCATTCAAGCCAAATCAGACAAGCAGAATTAAAGGACATCCAGGTTTGTTAGGATTCCTGCACTCTTGGGTGGCCCTGAGGGGAACCAGGAAGCTGCCAACGCGACCATGGGAGGGAGGGGGAGAAGACCATGAAGGAACTTTCTGGGAGCAGTTTATATAGACTGGGGGAATGGTCCTGACCTTCTCAGGGGAGGGTCCAAGGTTTGATGGGTTGGGCCTCTAAAGATGGAGGCCAGAGATGAGAATTTACATTCCAGACTGTTTGTATAAGGGGTGACAGGAAGTTGAGGTGATATTTTGACCAACATTTAGGCTCTCTTTGGAAAAAGAGGCATTGACTCAAGTCTGGCTACTTAATGTAGGCGTGGGACGGCATGGGTAAGGGTAGAGCTGGGTGTTGGTGGGTCCATGCTCAGTGAGAGATGTGGCTGGAAAGGCATCCTGTTTACTGTCATTGTGCAGATGCCAAGCATCTGTTTCTTGCAGGAGGTAAGAAGGCAGGTATCTAGGAAAAAAATTATTATTACCTATCTTATTTGTATCACCAAAGATGAGTGTGCTAGGATGAAGAGCAGGTAGGCACTTACTTGTGGCATCTTGGAAAACTGGAATGTGGAAGGTCATGTCTGCTGAAAAGGCCAAGTGTCCGGAGTCTCTGCTTCAGCCTTGAGAGATGGTACCAGCATGGGTGTTTCAGGAGCCTGGAGCCTGGAGGGGATGGTGAGGATTACCGTGTGAGGTCCTATCCATTGAAATTTGAAAGACCTAGGAGTTAGCTAAGGATATCTCAACTCAGTAAAGGTGATGGGCAAGCAGTTATCATTAAGGAAGAATGAGAGAAAAATTGTCCTGCAAGAATGCAGGGCAGTGGCAAAGTCTTAAGTGGGGAGAAATGGGTCCTGTCTACCCTAGAGCTGAAATTGGTGAGGAAAACGTAAGACCCAAGTAAGATGTTAGAACAGAATAGCTAGCTCCCATGTCCAAAAGAAAAGTAATGGACTTACCCACTACTTGCAGCTCTACCCTAGGATCAGATAGGGTTACAGGATATACCAAGTCTGGGCAGCGTCAGTCCTCTGCAAAGCTGAGTACAAAGGCTGACAAAGTTTCATTTGTCGATGTTGGTGAGGCCAGACTTCTGTGGCATGGCATAGAGGACCAGCAGCATAGGGGCATTGTGTTTTCCAGTGTCTAAGTTTCTGGCAGATAGGACATGGCCTTGTAGGAAGTTTAGTGAAATACCGTGTCATGTGGCCATTTAGGCCACACTTTTAACAGCTTGCCTTTGAAGTTGACTTAGGCTGGGTTCCATTAAGGTAGAGCCTTGTGGTTGGCTTTCCTTGTCCCCCTTCCCATGGCCTTAGGAGAGTTACTAAGGCCTGAGCCATTTTCACCAATTCCTGCATAGGGGTTTGGGATCCCTCCTCAGCCTTTCTTAACTTTTTTCTAATATCTGTTGCTGACTGAGAAATAAAATGGGTAGCCAAGTTCATGACTCTTGCTGGCGAGGTAGGATCTAGCCTGGTATATTTGGATCATGGTCTCTTGTAACCAATTTAAGAAAATGGCTGAAATTTTAAAATTAACTACTTTTTTTATGAGACCATTTCCATACCCTGAAGGAGGCAACGAACCATGTTTCGCCTCTGTAACGAAACTCTTTACTATAAGCAGAAGGATTAGTAGAAAAGAAACCCATCTGCTTTTCTATCTGAGAGAGATCTGGAAGAGAAAAGGGAACATGAACTTTCATAATGCCATCCACTCTCACCACTTCCCAGAGAGGGCAGAGAAGGGCTGAGCTATGGTGGAATCTGGTATGGGAGGAGACTGAGGAGGATTGGTTGGGGCTATCCCAGTGTGCAAAGGGCGTCCGAGGGTGAGAATATGAGGTAGGGGGGAAGAGGAGAGGAAGGTGGGTAAGGTGGAAGTTGACCTTGAACTTCCAGATTGGCGAGGGAGGGGGTAGGAGAGGACAGGAAAAGAGAGGAATGTAGAGAATGGAGGGGACTGGGTAGTGTGGATTTGAGGGAGTGGGGGAGGGGCCAGCACTTCTGACTGCATGATCCAGCTGGAATCTTTGGGGTCACAATTCCTAGATGATGGGAAATTTGGAGGCATTGCGGCCTTAGCAACCAAGACCAGTGTCTCCCAGACTCACCCTTCTTTACCTGTATCTTTGCTTTGATTTCCCCACTCGGTTTTATCCTGCCTTGTCATGGGCCAAAGCAGCTTTATTTATCAGTCAATGAGAACAACATACACAAGATCCCACAGCACTAGTGTAAAATGAAGCTTCCTTTATGGCTCAGTGTATGTTTTGTATTAACATTTACAGCATCCATTATTATGGATCCTTTTTATCATTGTAATAAATATAGTAAAACAATGCATTCCATATAATTACTTTTCAGAAACTTTCAATTCCAGAAGAAAAAAGTAAACAAGGAAATTAAAATTCTATTAGGTTTTATGAATTGGTTAAAAAAACTTTTTAAACTCTGAAGCAAGATGCTAAAAAGAGCAGATGTACTATATCTTGTATCTTTAAACAGACTTTCTACAAGATACCCCAAATCAAGTAATTTGCATGTCTAGAGCAAAGTCAGACAGTGTAATAAGCCTCTGATTTTTGGCCATATGTTTATAGTATATGAAATAATTTGGTTTTCTTTATTTCCTTTTATGCATGATTCTGGTATCTTATGAAAGTAATATTTTCTAAAGGAGATAAACTATTTGAAAACAGATAGACATATCCATATGACATGAATATTGATTATTCCATTTATAATTTATATGAAGTATGAAATAGTAACCTTAGTTTTGTCACATCTTTCACATCAATACATTACGTGGTAACTTGCAAATGCTGTGTGTTTAGTTTTAAAAAGTGCTCATTAAAATCTTTAAAATTGTTATGCAAAACTTTTCATTATTCAAGACAAAAATGGTACTTGTAGTCATTACTTTTACAACTTCTGTTACAAAATATCTGAGAATAGCAACTTCAGAAAAGAAGAGATTATTGTGACTTACAGTTTGAGCACAAATGTTCTACCTAAATTGGAACGGCACAATGAGGGAGCAAGAAGCTGGCTGGTCACAATATATTCCCTGTCAGGAAGCAGGGACCAATGAATGCATCTTGCTCACTCTGGAATTGTACCCCATGGAATATGTCACCCACACTTAAGGTGACTCATCCCACCTTACTAATCGTTAGATGACCCTTTATTGATAAGCTGAAAGGCTAACTTCATCTGCTTACTGACTGCACAGGCATGATGGAAGCATGTGTCCTCCATGGTTCTAGATCCTGTCAAGTTGAGCATGAATACTAACTATTGCAATATTTACATTTACCTTAACCCCAGAGGTTAACTTTCCCTAAGACCCTTTAAGGGTAAAACATACAACTCAGTCCATATGTTGCAAAGGAGCCTAGCCTCCCATCTTTACAGAATTACCTCAACTGAAAAGCATACCTCCTGTGACATGACACAAGTGTATATCAACGTGGAATGTTCAGAGTTCTGCTATATCAAATACAACAAATATAAATATGTATTTCTTTCCCATCCATCACTAAACTTAGATTATTCATTCTCTGTCACTTCACCATTTCTATTAGTTTATTTTGTTGCACAGAGGAAAGGTATTTGTTATGACATGACTGTACGTGCCTAGATTGTACTAGGATCACAGTCATCCCTGTATTACTTCCTTCATATCCTCCTCTTTCATCCCCTTTGCCTTCCCAAATCTCCAGCATGATTGAATCCACGTTAAATATGTGATTACAATTATTTTAATACTACAAGTTTGAAGAATATTGCTAGAAGTTTTAAGAGTGTAACCTGAGTGGTATATGGATATATTTTCACCTTGAGACATAGCAGACAGCACAGTCTTTGGGAGTAAGTGAATGAGATGATGTTTGTGAAGCTCTTTGCAAGTGGAGTCCTGTGTAACTGTGAGAGCAGAGTGAGAGAGGTCTTTACAGCACGTAGATTAGTGCCCATGGAGCAACTCTTGACAGTTACTGTGGCATCATAGCAAAGCAGAACTCTCTAGCCATCAGCTCTCATTTCTTGTGCTTGTTAGCACTTTGTGTTTATTATCTATGGATTTCCCTTCAAGCTGTCAGAGGCAAAGCAATTACTTTACAAACGCTGATTTTGTCTAGATCCGGTGTGCCCTCAGTAGAGCTTTGTAATAACATTCAACACAAAGCAGCCAGCACTTCCATTCTGCCTCATGATAACATGTCATATCCCAGTTCACTTAACCAAATGGTGAGTATTTCCACTTTAAATGCTTTTCAGAGGAATAGCACAGAAGAATCCTGGCGCAGCTTCGGAGGTCACTTGAGGGTACTAGCAGTAGGTTCTACTCTTTTGTCACATTTGCTGGGCTGTATGTAGGCACAGACTGGGCGTCGCTCTCTCTCTTTTTAATTCTGCCCACTTTTCTCATGTTAAAGAATACTATAGTCATAAAATATGGAAAAACAGTATTCTTGAGGGGATATAGGTTTATTAATTAAATGAAATAACATGATATAGTCTGTATAAAGGTCTGTGGCAAGATTGTGCCCACTGTATAAAATACCGTTAAAATCTGAATACAATTCATATTGAAAATATAGAAAGAAAATAATAGTTTCAATTCAAATTATTCCTGTTGGAAATTACTCAAGTGAAGCATTCTAAAACTTAGAGCATTTTCTTTGCTTGCTTCCATATTCAAATTCTTATGGAACTATGAAGGAACCGCTTCCAAATGCACGTGTGTTCACCCCCACACACTCTTATTCTTTGCCATAAAATGTTTCTGAACAGAAAACATATTTCCACTAGCTTTTAATGAAACTCTCCAATATCAAGCCCAATTCATGTATTCTCCAGAAAACTTTTCTTAGTTTCTAGATGTCTATTGCAGAAACATCATCAGTAAGCCTTGTTGCAACTGATGAAGGCAACACAAATTGAAAAAAAGGAAAAATATTTCATTCCTCTTTATAAACTCAACTCCAAAATAATAACTGTAAGCCTTTCTGTTTTCTGATAAGAAGAATCAAACGCTTTGCCTCAGGTCACTTTTTCTTCTAATTCTTTTCAAATCTTTAGCTGTCCCTATCACAAACTAGGCCCACAAATTTAATTCAGCAATAAAAACTAAGTGTTTTTCGATGCTGGTGAACAGAATCTCCCTGCCAAAAGCAGTTGCTATTGGCTACAGAGCTCACTCTTTTGGCAGCAGCTTGATTCTTATTGTTTGCATATAATTACTTAGTTGGATGCCTGTGAGAACAAGATAATTTATAAAAAAAAATATACAGATGGACCACAACTACAGATCTGGCATCAAAAATTTGTTTTTTGTCTTTTAACTCCTCACTGTATTCTTGCAGGAAGTCTTTACCCCATACTGATTCTTTTCCTTCACACTAATAACAGTTTAATGGAAAAAAAAAACAGTCTGACAAAAACCAAAAAAAGTTATAATTTAGAGGACGTTTAAGATTCCAGTCTCCACTTGCCCATCAGAACGTTGGTGAAAAAATGTTCTGTCATTTTAGCATGCTGAAAACTTACTATCTTCTTGGTATATGTGCTACTCTACTTGGATCGCTTCTACAAAGGATCACAGGGTGGATGACTTCAATGCTAGACATTCATTTTATCACAACTCTGCATCCTGCTGGTCAATATCAGGTGGCAAGGGGATGTAGTAGCTGGTTCATAGCCTCTGAAGAGTGTGTGCATAGAACGGCAGGCTGAAGGGGAGACAGCAGGAGGCTCAGGTGTCCATGTTCATAAAACTCTAATCCTATCAAATTAGGAACCAACTTATGACCTCATTTAATCTTAATCACTTCCCTAAAAGTCCCATCTGCTAATGTAGACACACTGGCAGTAAAAGTATCAACATATGAATTTTGGATGAAAGAAAAGCCTTAGTTCATCATAGTGCTTGTGACCTAAAGTTTAGAGATGTATACTATATTTACAATGCATCAATTTTATATATTTACCTTCAAACTAAATTGCAAATCTCTTTCAGTGGAATTTGGCACAGTTACTTTAGGTTCCCATTTGCCAGCTTCTGTGAAAGCTGGGTTTCCTGTAACTCGATAAAACAACTCATAAGAATTAATGTAAGAAAAATGAGAATTGTGTTCATAGAAGCACATGAAACCAAATAGTCAAAGCAGCATTATCCAAAATTGGCCTCTATTTCAACCAAACAAGCTTTCTGTCCAAGAAAGCATAGCGTATCCATACAGCTTAGTACTGGAGAGTAATTGAAAACTATGAAATGCTGATGTATGCCTGAGTATGGATGAACTTCAGAAACGAAGTATAGAAAACCAGACCCAGCAGGTTATTCTTGATTGTATTGATCTGGACAGAAAAGACAGATTTGTAGATACAGAAAGCAGAGTTACCCTGAGCTGGACTTTGAAGCCTGTGAGACATGAATGGAAAATCTCACAAGTGCAGCTAATGAGATTGAAGAAATGGCAGAAATATTCTAGAAGTGAACAGTGGAGATGAGGGTGTTGCTTTATGAATTTATTTAAGGTCATCAAGTTAGCATGGTGGATCATACATGCAGTTTCAGCTATTGTAAAACTGTGGCAGGAGGATAATGATGAGGATAACGATTTCTGGGTTTTAGGTTAGTTTAGACTGAAGAGTGAGGCATATCTTAAGCATATAGATAGACACAAACACAGAGACACACACAGACAGGCAGAGAGATGCACACACACACAGACACACATACATAGATACACACAGACACACACACACAAACAAAGAGACGCACACACACAGACAGACACACACAGACACACACACATAGACACACACAGACAGACAAAGAGATGCACATACACACAGACACACGTACATAGACACACACAGAAACAAACACACAGACAGACACACATACACACAAACCTACCAATAACCAGCAAATCAGCAAAAGCAATGAAAAGGCATAAGCACAGCATAGTATATTGGTGATGGAGGAAGTTCATGTTGCCTAAACATCTCAAAGATTTGTTAAAATAAAAGCATTCTTCTGGTCCCATGAGATGTCTCAGCAGGGACATGGCTTTCAAAATTTCAGCTATAAGAAATTAGGTAAAATTCTAGAGCTTTATAAATGGTCACTGTTAGCACTGCAAATTATTATCATTATTTTTTGCTTATTCGAGACAGTTTATAAGATCTATCGGCAGCAGACATGACCTTCATTCCAGCACATATTACACGGAGGAGGATAGTTGTGTTTCATTGATGAGCTGTTAAAATAAGCCATAGTTACAATATATAATTTTATCTCTCATTTTGATAAAAGATTAATTTTAAATCAAGACTGTGTGTATGCTTGTGAAGATATGACATATTTGGCACACATGTGTTGTTTTTCATGGTATCACATACCTAAAATGTCAGTGCTCATTACATTATTGGAATATCTGTTAGAAAATATTTATAAAAATATTTTGTTTCAAATGTTTGGAGTCGTAGTATTAGCTCAAAGTCACAGATGATTGCAGTTTTCTAAAAAAATACTGTAATCATTAATAAAATGCCCACACTGGGGAGGATGCTCATGTTCAAGCATACATAGTTTTTAACATTAGGAAATAGAATATCTGAGTGAAACTAAAAAAAAAAACCATCTTTCTATACTCCAGTATATATATATATATATATATATATATATATATATATATTCATGTTATATGTATGAACAAAATATCTATGTTACCTGGGGCTTACCAAACAATTAAAAAATCATAGCTGTTGTAATGCTTCTGTTTGTTTCCTCATAATCAATGAAGTGTACACATGTGTTTAAAGTCTTGCATTACATGGTCTGTGTTCAGTCTTAGCCACAGTGCTTCTGTAAATCACTAGATATTCATTTTTGGAAATACTGTAAACCATTCACACTAAGATTTATCCCTCCCTCAGTGATCTGTAGTACTCATCGTTAGATATTAGAAAGCAATGGCTGCTCACTCTCACTTTTTACAAAGTTTCCATGGAATAATTCACAGTGTCGGATGGGCTCTTTGTGTGTAGTGATAATTCATTTGTATTTTAATAAATAAAGTGGGGCTGAAGCTCAGAGAGTAAAACAGCTGCATTAATCACCTTTACAGACCAGGCAGTGGTGACACACACCTTTAAGCCACGCTAGTTTGCCATAGAAACCAGGCAATAATTTTAATCTCAGCGTGCCTTTAATTCCAGAACTAGAGAGGAATATAAGATGCCAGGAAATAGCCCTCATATACAGTCTCATTCTAAGATTCCTGGAGGCAGGGTCACCATATCAAACTGAGGTAGAGGTAAGAGACAATGGCTGGCTATTTCACTTTCTGACCTTCTGGTTGAATCCCAATTCTGTTTCTGGGTGCTTATTAATCATGCTACATTTGTGTTACTTTATTTCCATTAAGATTTTTATTTTTAATTATCTATGTGTGTGTATTTATATGCAGTTCTGTGTGCTTACCACAGAGCCCAATGTGTTCAAAAGAGCTCAACAGATGCCCTAGAGCTGGAACTACAAGCAGTTATGAGAGACTGAATGTGGGTGCTGGTAACCAAATACAGATCCTTTGCAAAAACAGTACAAATTCTTATCCAATGAGTCTTCTCTGTGTTCCCCATCTTAATAAGACTGCCATGATGTTCTCATTTGTTTTTAGGGATTTGTTGACATCACTTGTTGTGGTTTGATTTCTTCTCTACTGGCTCATCTATTTTAAAGTTTGTTTCCCAGTTGATAGAACTGTTTGTGAAGGTTAGGAGGAGTGGCTTGTTAGAGGTGGGATTTGAGGTTCAAAAGACAATGCTAAGACCTGCTGTCTACCTCAGGCTTGCAGATCAAATATAATACTCCTCCAAAACCATGCCTATCTTCCTGTTGGTATGCTTCCCTCCATGATAGTCTTGGATTCACCGTCTAAAAGTGTAAGGAAACCACCAATTAAATACTTTTGTTTACAAGTTTTTTTCATTGTGGCATCTACTCAAGTAAGATAACAATAACTAAATCACCTCTATAGGAGGTATTAGATGATGAACCCATAACATAGAAAAGCAAACAGTCCTTTGTGTCTTAGTCACTCAACTGCTGGCATCTGTGTGCAAAGCAAAGGGTCTGAGGAATTGTGTATGCCATCCCTGGTTTTATGGATAGAGGGACCAAAAGTTCAGACTTTTAAATGTCTTATCTGAAGACATCTGTGTTATATAACAGTTTCCTGGGAGACTAAAACATGCCATTGTGCAAGGAAGATCCTTGAGCAAGAAGGTAAACAACTCAAGATAGCATCAGGAAGTCCTTGAAACTGACCAGATTCACTAGGCTCCTGCTGACAGATTAAGCAATAAAAGTCTAGAGTCCCTCTCCAACTGAAGAAAGCAGGGCAACAAAGAAGACTTTTAAAACCAGACCAGCTGCCTGAATGAAGCATAATACAGCCAAGCTGCCTGGAAGAAGTTTAGATCAGTTGAGGCACTGTGAAATAACACTCTTCTACCTAATGAACTGCCCATAAAATGTGCAGTGTGCTCCACGTTCTCAGCTTTGATAGTTGTCTCCCCTATTGGGGTGGACTTTTGTGATACAGGTGTCTGAATCATTTATGCTCCTGTAAGTAACTCCAATAAAACTCATGGTTCACCAACTAGGACTTTGGTGGTCCATACTTTGGTCTATCATTTTCTCCCTGTCTGGGATGAATAGATGAATGCAATGGACAAAGCCTCAAAATATGTTACTACTAAAGCAGAGTCAGCTCCCAGAATGATGACTAGTGTACATTAAATATTCATTATGCTTGCTATGTCTTTCCCAGGCTAAACAGAACATGAGAATTTTCTTTTGTTGTGGGATAATGCTTTTGTACACAGTAAAGATATGTCACTCATATTGGTTTAATAAAATGCTGATTGGCTAGTAGCAAGGCAGGAAGTATAAGCAGGGTGACCAGACTAAGAGAATTCTGGGAAGAGGAAAGGCAGAGATACAGTCACCAGTCAAGATAGAGAGGAAGCAAGATAAGAATGTCTCACTGATAAAAGCTGTGGGACTGAGTAGGAAAGACACTTCCATCTACAGACACTGGCTATGGATGTTTTGCAGCCAGACATTGTCACACTGTTCTAGAGTATGAGTAAAATTCAGACATCTGTGTTAGGATCACTTTATATTCACTTATAAAAAAATGTATAGCTTTTTAAAAAAATTTCTAACTCCATATTAATCCATTTCTCAATTGAATTGAATGAACCATTTTTGCCAAGTTGAAATTTCCATTTAATTAAGGTATCGTTGATTTTTATTTTAAACTTCTGAGAATAAATAGCCCTAAAGATGTGTATGTATGTAGACTTCACTGTGAAGGATATTATCTAATCTTTCAAATATTTAGATGAAACACCATAAGTAGTTACATTTAATCTGATGATTTAATTTTAATTTTGTTGAGATACAACATAACATAAAATATTTTTTAAAATATAAATGTATTTTTGGATAATTACTAAATACATACAAAGACTTTTTTTTATAACTTTTTTTTATAACTTTTTTTTATTGAGAAAAGAGAGAAAAAAAAACAAATTTCCTCCTCCTCCCAGCCTCCCATTTCCCTCCCCCTCCTCCCACCCTTCTCCCCCTCCCCCCACTCCTCTCCCCCTCCCTGTCCAGCCCAAAGAGCAGTCAGATTTCCCTGCCCTGTGGTAAGTCCTAGGTCCTCCCCCCTCCGTGCATTTCTAGGAAGGTGAACATCCAAACTGGCTAGGCTCCCACAAAGCCAATATGTTTTTCCAGAAGAATACCGAAGTTCAGGAGTTTAGGAGAAATAGTAGCATATCTACTACCAATCACTGTAAAATTAATCAGTTTACTCTCAAATTAGCAAATGTTTTTTTTTTTTTGTGTCATGATTGCCATGTCACATTGCCCCTTCTATACGATAAAAGAGTTAAAATTTTAAACAAATATACTCTTGCCAACATCCTGGAAGTGATGCCTACTGAAACCAGCACCAGCATTATGCAGTACAGTATGCCATGCAGTACCCTAGGAGCCGTCTTGTTTCATTTCCATGTACCTTCCCCCAGTGCTACTATAGCACAAATAGTGATTTTTTTTTTTTTTTTTTTTTTTTTTTTTAGGAAGAGGGGCTGCTTGTTTTTCACAGCCACTCGGATAGTTTAGCCCCATAATAGTCACACAGAAACTGTATTAATTAAAACACTGCTTGGTCCATTAGTTCTAGCTTCTTATTGGCTAACTCTTACATCTCAGTTTAAACCATTTCTGTTAATCTGTGTATTGCCATGTGACAGTGGCTTACCGGCAAAGATTCAGCATGTCTGACTCTGTTGGCTCCATGGTGTCTCTCCCTGACTCTGCCTTTTTCTCCCAGCATTCAGTTCTATCTTTCCCACTTATTTAAATTTTGTCCTATCAACAAGCCATAGCAGTTTTGTTATTCATTAATGCTAATAACAGCATACAGAGGGGAATCCCACATCAGATTTTCCATCCTACATATCGAAAATAAAAGTGCACATGATCGAATAATTGAGTCAATGTCATCTGAATTACTATTTTACTTTGACTTCTCAGAATTAGTTTAAGTGTGCCAGTATTTAATAGTCTGGGAGCCTAACCTTCTTTTAGCTATGTTGAATTTCACTATAATTATCAAATTATAAATACTTGTTTACAACACTGTATATTTGAATGGACAATTTATTGTTTAGAGGATTAAATGATAGTATGTGTCCAAGAAGCTATGTAATTTGAAGGTTAACTCATTAAGTTGTAAATCGAAACACACAATAGATCTTCAAATATAAATATGAGAGAGAAGAAATCAAAATAGCATGCAAATTTGTAAATTCATAGAACTTTTATCTGTTCATTGTTTATCATATTAATCTAGTTTGTGGAATGAAGATACTAAACAGAATGACAACACTTTATTGCAACACAGTAAAGGTTCTATTTGATTGATAATGAAGTGATGGAGAGACACTGGTCAGGAGTCAGGAAAGAATATCACTTTCTAGGAACAAAACTGCTACAATTACTTTGCTTATCACCTTTGCCAGGTTACAATCTCAACCAAGGACTTCAATCTAATGTGTGTGTTTGAAGGAAATGACACTCATTCTCTGAAGAGAAAAGTTTGGATTCCTTAGAAGAAAGTGGTAGATCATAAGTATTTCAGCATCATAGATTATAAAACTATTCTCTGTAGTTGGACTGCTAAATGAATGAAATTAACATATTATCCTGTCACTATAATCTTAAAGATATGTTTTTTTGTATTCATTCCATTACTGTCTCAGCTACGGATTATATAATCTAAGATCAGTTTTTGCTATGGGTGAGACAGCCTGAATGAAAAGGTCCCTTTTGGGGGGAATGCATCTCTTATTCTCCCTTAACTAATATTTTTTTCATGAGATTGAGGTGAGCTGGTATTATGAACAATAGAAAAAATTATTAGATAAATATATAAGAAGTTAAAACAGAATAGAAATTGACTAGCATTTCTTCCTTGCAAAATGTGGAGCAACATATAGTTAGAAGTTAACAGAATTCAGAAATGCTTTTTGTTGATTTGTATTTGTTAAAAACTATACATTTTTCAGTATATAAATATTTAAAAGATATATAACACCAGAAATTGATTTTATACTTCCAATTAATGTTAATGTTAAAAATTTATTGTTATTTATTTATTTATTTATTTATTTAGGATTTCTGTCTCCTCCAAGCACCCGCTTCCCATTTCCCTCCCCCTCTCCCGATTAAGTCCCCCTCCCTCATCTGCTCAAAGAGCAATCAGGGTTCCCTGACCTGTGGGAAGCCCAAGGACTGCCCACCTCTATCCAGGTCTCCTAAGGTGAGCATCCAAACTGCCTAGACTCCCACAAAGCCAGTACGTGCAGTAGGACCAAGAACCCCACTGCGATTGTTCTTGAGCTCTCATTATTCCTCATTGTCCGCTATGTTCAGCTAGTCCGGATTTATCCCATGCTTTTTTAGACCTAGGCCAGCTGGCCTTGGTGAGTTCCCGATAGAACATCCCCATTGTCTCAGTGTATGGGTGCACCCCTCGTGGTCCTGAGTTCCTTGCTGGTGCTCCGTCTCCTGCTCCTGATTTGGACCATGAGATTTCTGTCCGGTGCTCCCTTGGAGGTCTCTGTCTCTGTCTCCTTACATCGCCTGATGAAGGTTATTATTCATGAGGATGCCTATGTGTTTGTCTTTGGATTCACCTTCTTATTTAGCTTCTCTAGGAATATGAATTATAAGCTCAATGTCCTTTATTTATGGCTAGAAACCAAATATGAGTGAGTACATCCCATGTTCCTCTTTTTGGGTCTGGCTTACCTC
Organism: Microtus oregoni; assembly: GCF_018167655.1. Taxonomy (NCBI): domain Eukaryota; kingdom Metazoa; phylum Chordata; class Mammalia; order Rodentia; family Cricetidae; genus Microtus; species Microtus oregoni. The sequence goes on from NW_024543069.1 coordinate 48,908,175, forward strand.
ACTCGGGATAGTGTTTTCTATTTCCATCCATTTGTACGCAAAATATTATTATTTAAAGTTGCACATTGTCTTCATTTGATATCAAAATTGTCAGAGTAATGATTTTAAACATGACCCATATAATGTTTTTTAAAAAGTCTCATAAAATTATATTATTGTGACAAATTGTACTAGGTGAGCTTTTGCAGATGTTCATACATGTACAAATACATGCATGCACATAATCATACAGGATGCCCCAACTCATTACACACATGTTTACTAAATTCTAAATTTACAATGAGAAAGAGGAAATCTGGATGTTAAACTTCTAAACAAAGATGTTCCTGAATCTAAGTTTTCCATGAACATGTCATGTATAGAAATTTAACATCAAATTGATTCTTGTTTTTATATAAATATATAAACAATATTAACTACAATTTGTGTTCTTCTGAAGATCTTATGTCTCATATATAATAAAAGTTTAATCAATATTTATGTTTTATGTTTATTATTGTCAAAACAATGATGTCTTCCACTGAGTCTGATTATAAATACAAAGAGTTAAATTCAAATTTCAATAACTGTACATGTAATCATGAAAACTCATGATTACAGCATGTTTTTTTAATTGATAGTAGATACAACATAACAATATAAGAGAAATTTAATTTTCTATTGTCTTCTCTTCAATAGTTTCGTACATACATTTGCATTATTCCCTTCCCTACTCTCTGCTATGTCCCCCACATCCTTACCTTTTGTTCAGAATTTTGAGTGTAGATGATCTCATCCACAGGTTTACCCAGTGCACTCTGTAAGGGCCTCATTAGCAGCCCCACTGCAGTCCTTTTGGTGCTTCTTCAAGAGCCTGTGACTCTCCTTGCTTACTCTTTAGTTATCAAAATGTCAAGTCACTAAAAAGCAAACAGAATGAATATCAGCCGTCCTCACTAATAAAATATTTTGCAATATATAAACACAAACATTCTACTTTGTACAATTGACTTGTTTAAATTCAGTATTTTACTATTAAGGTCTTTCTTGGAAGACTCAGTCTTATTCTTAGAAATAAATCAGATAAATTCATCATTTTGTAAAGTTTAATGTTATCGTAGATTACTACATTACATGCAACTAGTAAGACAGACACGCAGGAGATGTCCTGGTTTGCTGGATAGGTCCTTTGCATTTGCACTGCTAGGCTTGATGAAATTGTTCCAGAAATTGAATTCAGATATTAGCTTGGTACTACACCGCATGAGAAAACGAAATGTCTCAGAAGTCAATTGCTTATTGTTCTTGAACCTTGGAAACCAGGATCCAGGCCCAGCAGTTTTGGTACTTTCTGTTTTGACACTGGTACCTGGTTTCCCCTTTTAATATTTGCTTGTTTGTTTGCTTTTCTGGTAGAAGAGGTAAGCAAGCAGTTTTTGACTTCTTGCACGAAAAGACTAGATTCAATTTTGTCGGCTCCATCCTCATGGAGACCTGCTAAATGCTGCACCTATTTACATTATTTTATTTAAAAAGTAGATTTAACAAGAATTTTGGAGTGTAATTGTTCAGAGACAAATTTAAAGTATGTCTAATGTCTTTATGGATCAACACAGCATACAATATTAATCTTTAATGAAAAATGTTACAATGATATGAGAATATAATTTTCTAAAATTTGTCAAAAACATATCTTAATTTCAGTATGCAACATATGAGGAAAAGATTACATGATTCAGAATAACCTGCAATGCAAAAATAGAGTAAAATATAATAGAACAGTAAAAAGTGTATGAAAAGGAATATCTTCTTCTGCTTTTACATCTGTGATCCATCTATCTATCCCTGAGAGAAGAGCAGACTGGACTTCAAACACCATACACAATTGTGGTTCACTTTGGTTTAGGCTCAGATGAACTATCTTTGTAAACATAAACTCTTGTTCATCTTTACTGAACCATTCTCATATCCTCACTTGAGCTCATCCTTTCATGGTTGTGAAAGTCTTTTGTATAAAACTTCATCAATAATCATGTACAGTTATTATTCATTTGTTATGAAAAATATCATAGGATTAAAGTAAAACTCATTAAAATATGTGAAATTTGTGAAACGTTCAGTAAAGGAGAAATTTCTTATAAATGCAATAAGTAAATAATAAATAAATAGTCTACTTCTTTTTAAAATTACAATTGTCATGTAGTTTGAAACTTTTGATTTATATATACTGAGAGAGCTCTGTATTTGTTTATTTATTCATTATTTAAGAGCTCTATTGAAAGATCCTGCGGGTTTGTTGACTGTTTTGAAAAGATTGTTTTAAACTCTTCAATTTGAAATGAAGTTTGCATAATCTCAACTTGATTGGACATGAAATAGTTTAAAAACCTTTAAAAGTATATTGAGGAAAATGAATAACAAACTTGAAAAACTAACAAGAGCCTATTGGGGTCTAGCCCCAAAGCCATTCAAGGTTCAGAAGGGATGCACCAGTCAGCAAAGGATTTAGGATTTCTGAGTATGAATGAATCTCTCACTCATGATTTTTCCAAATCTGTCTCTTTATTCTTCTGCCTTTATTCTAATTCTCCTTTGCTACTTCTTACTTCCCCCAGCTTCTTCTCCTCTAGTCTAAAAAATCTTATTCCTATAGGAGCCTTGAAAGGATTTTAAAAAAAAAATTAAGAGTTACTTACTAAGCTTTCATTGGTCAAAAGCACATTCTTATAGTAAACAATTAGGAGTTGAGACATTGCCATGACAACACAAGGGTCCAAGATCACAAGAGTAAGACTGTGACCAGAGTGCATGGGTGCAGTGCCCAGTGAGATAAGTATTGAGACATAGGTCTATTGTTAACAGACTTGGCAAGCAAATAACGGGCTCTTTTTCCCAAGAGTGTTTGTTTAGCAACCTGGTTAGACACCTGCAACTCTGACCCTGTGCATAGCTGCAAAGTTCCAAACATATGATTGATTTACAAAAAGCCTTTAGTCTAGCTTGAACTTGTTTCGAGGTGAAAGTGAGTCAGCTATGTCAGAATGAACAAAAAGGAACAAAGCAGGCTTTTAAGTGTTTACAGTCGCAGTGGGACAAATAGATCTAGTTATGAAGCATGTCCTAGTATATTTTCTATATATCAAAACTACATAGCTAAATGAAAAGTCATCTTTCTGACCATTCACAGATATATGTACCCATAAGATTGAGATGCATGGGATTACATATATACATCATATGAAATTACACACTACAATGCAAGTATTGGGGATACAAAGCTGCCTTAGCAAAAGTAAGCAACAGTTTCTAGAGTCCTGAAGTCCTTTGCTGGACAGGATTAATCTCCATCAGAATCACTCCTCTGGTGAGTTAACATCTAAATTATCAATTGTCATATACTGTATATATATCCATGGCTTCTGCCAAAGCAAGCAAACAAAACCACATTATGTCATTACCCAAAATAGACATCTTTAGGTAAAATAAAACCATATGCTGTATAGACTTGTAGTCTTCAGCTCCAGTCTTTGCTCATTTCATTTCTTCTTGCTGGATGAGTAAATAGATGATAGTAAAAACAGTAAGCCAGCATTTGCTCAGCCCTGCCCTGTTCAGCCTTGGGGGCACATGAATTCTCAGCCTCTGATCTACCACTTTGTCTCTTTGTCCTTTTGTGGGTTAAGGTTCTTTAGGCATCAAATTCAGTAATAAAAGTCCCAACACCATCGGCACTAAGGTGGTGGCTGATCCTGGGTGTCTTCTCCTTGATTTTCTTTGTCCTCTGCATTGTGCTCTCCTGGGGACTTTGGAGAGAAAAGACGGTGTAGAATTCAGGTCTGTAACACTGATGCATACCGTGTCTCACTGATATGCCTTGCTCCCCTATACCCTGGTTGTCAGCACTGTCCATCACTTCTCCCTGAACAGGAGGGTTGGAATACTGTGGTCAATGCCTGCAGGGTCTTGCACACAGTAGAGTGGGGAAGCTTACATGCTTCAGGACCTGTGTTGTGGAGCTTGTCTTTTCCAATCATCATTTTCTTCCCTATGCTGGTGACTTTGCAGAGGGCCTTGAGTAGCATCTCTAAAGGTTAAGGCTGGCTGCATATTGGATGCCTTGAATTGGGGATTCTACCAGGGCCTACCTATAACCTTTACTGCCTCTGCAGAAGTTTAACCCCATTGTGTGTCCATCTGCAGTGCAAAGGTACTTCCCGATGTTATTGTTATGGTGGTCTAGTGTACAAACACATTGTTCCTTGTGTCATTCCATTGATGGAATTATATCCATTCCTTACACTAAACCATTTTATTGTTCACATGATTTTCATTGCAATGACCTTGTCCCCAAATGTAGGCAGCACAGTGGGACTGCCTGGGCTGCTGCTACTGGCTTGGTGTCAGTGTCAGGCGACTACAGGGTGTTGACCTCTCTGTACGGCTCATGGTTATGAAGGTGATAATAGCCTCAGCTGCAGCTGTGCTTCTCCCTTGCTGGTGACTAGGGCAGCCAGAGGAGGCTTTCAGGACTCTCTAGGGTCCACGTTTCCTTCCTGTTGCCTATTAAAACATAAAGTTTGTTCATTTGGGTAAGTGATATTTATAATAAAAAAAACTATACATTTTCCAAAGTATATATGAAAACAGGATTTTGTTTTGTGTCTGAATATTGGACCTTTTGAAAACATATACATAGTAAAGTAATACTTATGGGATCTGTTTTCTTTACATTGATTTATTTCAGTTATTACCCATCCATTAATGCACCATGAAATTAGACTGTATTCCAGGGAGGGCACATACACACATATAGAGTACAACTGGTGGTGTCAGATAGTTCTTTTTTTTCCCATGTGGGCTATAAAGGTTCAGGTTGTCAGACCACCTATTGAGCCATCTCTCTGGCCCACCAAATGTATTTTTGAGAGACCATGGCTTCCTCTTAAGGCAAGTTTGATCATCAATATTTATGAATAATGTTTAACTGAGAAAGAAAACTTACTAGAGATAGGGAATTTTCTGAGCAAGAACACATCACAAAAGAAAGAGCCATTCTTACGTAATTCAGAGTATTGTCCGACTCTTCAGTCTGTTACCATATTTTATGAGCATTCCAAATTTCTTTTTAAAACCTACATGCTTGTCAGTAGTTTATCTTTGTGACTCTGATGTAACTCTCTAGTCCTAACTAGCTTAAGCTAATGAATGGTGGTTCATTTTGTTTTAGACTTTCGATAGTACAGCATTGGCTGGAGTTAGTTTGGTAATATGTAGAATTGTTGGGAGCTACCAGATATCTTCTTAATTTTTATGCTCTGATGAATAGATATGTGTGTGTACATACTTGGCCTTGATTTATGTTTTCATTAATAAACAGACATTTTATAAAAATAATAAAGCATCCTTAAGAAAGTCATTTTGAGTCTTAATTTTATCTTTTATATATGTAAGGCATAGAGTATTTCTTATTCCTATATACAAAGGTTTAATCTCCTGTACATTTAAAACATGGAGTATATTTACTCCTGTGAATACAAGTTAGGCATCTGCTAACAAGATACTTTGTAAAATATTCATGAATGTATACACTCTTTTCACACAGCAATATTTTGTATTAAAAAATCAATATGAAAAGACTCTTCATTTGAATGACTAGTCAAAATTTATTGATATTAAGTTATAAGCCTTTCTCCTGATTGTTCCACATAAAGCTCTAAAATTATCTTGTTCACTTTCATTTGTATTAAGTAAAACTAATCTAGGATGAAGAAGAGACATATAATTATGTATATTTGACTAAGTGACTTCAACATTTTTCTCTATAAAAATCTATGAAAGGTTTTACCCTATATTTCCAGCTTAGGGTGATGGCTTTCGCACTAATTTCCTATGACACAATGAATTTCTTTCTCTTCATTTGGATGGTCCCTTAACTTGTATTTTCATCACCTGGGTAATGCAATTGACAAGTGTGTATATGAGCCCTGACACATCTCATCGATATATATTGTAGTCAAGGAGAGTAATTTGCCCAAAGATCATAGCCTGCCCAGTAATTTATCTCACACCTGCCCAAGCAGACACAACAGTCTAGCTCATCCATCAAGTTCATGATGTAAGCCCAATGGAATTGGAAGCCTACAGGACAAAAATGAGATTGGTGTGATCACAATTGCATGCGAGGTGACAGGGCAACTCTTACAAGGCCACAATTTAAAATGATTGCTTACCAATATCTAAACATTCAAATTAGTATGACAGCATCCAAATAAAGAGAGGGATAAACAGTTAATTCAGAAATAAATATTTTTTTTCCATTTTTTTTATTGAGAAAAGGAGAAAAAAAAACAAGTTTCCACCTCCTCCCAGCCTCCCATTTCCCTCCCCCTCCTCCCACCCTTCTCCCTCTCCTCCCACCCTTCTCCCCCTCCCCCCACTCCTCTCCCCCTCCCTCTCCAGTCCAAAGAGCAGTCAGGGTTCCCTGCCCTGTGGTATGTCCTAGGTCCTCCCTCTCCGTCCATTCCTAGGAAGGTGAACATCCAAACTGGCTAAGCTCCCACAAAGCCAGCACATTACATAGGTTCAAAACCCCGTGCCATTGTCCTTGGCTTCTCATCAGCCCTCATTGTTCGCCATGCTCAGAGAGTCCAGTTTTATCCCATGCTTTTTCAGTCACAGTCCAGTTGGCCTTGGTGAGCTCCCAATAGATCAGCTCCACTGTCTCAGTGGGTGGGTGCACCCGTCGTGGTCCCGACTTCTTTGCTCATGTTCTCCCTCCTTCTGCTCCTCATTGGGACCTTGGGAGCTCAGTCCAGTGCTCCAGTGTGGGTCTCTGTCTCTGTCTCCATCCATCACCAGATGAAGGTTCTATGATGATGTGCAAGATATTCGTCAGTATTGCTATAGGATAGGGTCATTTCCGGTTCCCTATCCTCAGCTGCCCAAGGAACTAACTGGGGACCTCGGCTTGGGCATCTGGGAGCCACTCAAGGTTCAAGTCTCGAGATGGCTCGGTGGTTAAGAGCACTGCTTGCTCTTCCAGAGGATCCAGGGTTCTGCTCCAGCACCCACAAAGATGGAATCAGGGCCAAATGGAGTAAGCTTTCAGAATGGTGGCGCACGCCTTTAATCCCAGCACTCGGGAGGCAGAGGCAGGCGGATCTCTGTGAGTTCGAGACCAGCCTGGTCTACAGAGCTAGTTCCAGGACAGGCTCCACAGCCACAGAGAAACTCTGTCTCGAAAAACCAAAAAAAAAAAAAAAAAAAAATTTTAAAAGTCAATGGCTTGATAGAATAATATCCTTAGAGGATTTAGGTTAAACAGATAAGAATATATATTGCAAGCTGAAATTTATGTATTTTTCTATTTCTATCACAATTAAATAATAATATAAATTCTAATTTGTTATTATGAAAGCTTTTTACTATTTATAAAGTATCACATTGGAGCCTGTTTTCAGTCTTCCATGATGGAAAAAAATAGCTCTTAGTATATAATTTTCAAACATTTGCCACCCCTCTTTTAAAAGTTGAGATGGGCAGCTGATAATACCCGAGTTTATAGATGAGAAAACAGAAATTTGGAAAATAAAAAATAATTTTTCACAGAGGTAACACTGGCCACTGAAGTGCCAAGGATATAATACAGGTCTCTGCCATATGGGACTTTCTGTGACAATGGAAGATTACCTGGTGTGGGGCTCACATGTTCTGCATGTCACTGCTCCAAAAGATAAACACAGCAGGTAAAATGCAGAACTGAAAAAAGATTTGACAGAGCATCTTGCATTCTCCTGTTTTTTCATGAAAGAAAATGAAATTCAAAAAAGGGAAGAGACTAAAATTAGAACTCAGTTTCTGAGAATTATCAATTGGTTATTTTAAGAGAGCCAATTAATGAAGCTCATTATAACTACCTTATCATTGTTTTAATATTTTCCAAATAAGCTTCTCCTAGTTCCTATAAATATTTTTTCTTGAAGACTTCACAATCTGGTTCTGGAGATGTGATTTAGTAGTTAAGAGTGTTTGCTTCTCTTTGAAGACATGAGTTCAGTTCCCAGCACACATTTCTGGTGTCTGTAACTCCCACTCTGGTATATCAGCTGCCCCTCCCTGACTTCCACAGGTGTTTGCACTCACATGCACACATCCACATGGGCACATTTGGACCCATGACTAAAACAAAAATAAAACTTTAAAATTCCACATTCTTAAACTGAAAAGGTTTTAGTGTAAACTTTAAATGGAACATGTCATTATAAACCTGTTGAAAGAGACAATTTTCTTTTCTTCTTGGTCTTAGCTTTTCAGAAAACAGAATTAATCATTGTAATACAGATATATACATTACTGGTGAATGTGATATCTTCTTTTAAATATTTATTTATTTATTATGTATACAATATTCTGTCTGTGTGTATGCCTTCAGGCCAGAAGAGGGGACCAGACCCCATTACAGATGGTTGTGAGCCACCATGGGGTTGCTGGGAATTGAACTCAGGCCCTTTGGAAGATCAGGCAATGCTCTTAACCTCTGAGCCATCTCTCCAGCCCCTGAATGTGATATCTTTAAGTATTAGTTTGATCATACATTTGAAACTTCTAACACTTAACATATGGATTAGTTTTTATAATAACATAGCTAAATGGATGGTTATAAGAACAAGGAAGGCATCAACAAACCTATCAAACTGCTTGAGGGAAAATCCACAGGGCTCAGACTTACACAAAGAACTATAGGCAACTGAGTAAAGCTGAGATGGGAAGTGTTCCTGCCCAAGGGAGGGTACGCCAATTGGTTGTTCAGTGACAAACCATCATTCCTGAAAACACATAAAAGCCACATTAAATGGACTGAACAGGTTATATTTAGGAACATATAGAAAGTAGAGGTAGACATGTTGTAATTATATAATAGTCTTCCTTGTTTCTATGTGGGCTTAGAAAATTGAAATCTCTTGAGGATGGGACTCGACAAAATCACTAGGGTAGGGGAGTGTGAATTTAAGAAATATGAGTAAAGAATATGAAGACACATAAAGATAATAAGACAGAAACCATAGAATAGTAGTGAGAGGGTATTTTAGTGATGAGTGAAATCACTGTGTTTATTTTCCCACGGCTTTTATAACCAAAGTAAATTGGGAAGGTGAGAAGGTAACTAAAAGTTTATTAACATGATACAAAGTATAACTCAGGCAGTCAATAGCTTTTCACTCTGAGACATCAAATCATTAGCATTCTGTTGTTTAGGTAGTGAAGCTGCTCTTGATCCAGTCTGCTGAAGGCCGCCCCTTTGGCAGGTGACCTCACAGATATAAAAGAAAGTGCAGAAATACATTTCCATATTCTGACCACCTGTCAGGATGGCATGGACCTACTTGAAGGAGCTATTTCAATGCTGAAAAAAATCAAACATATCAGATCCTGAGTTGGGACATGCAACTATGTTTGTTGATAATTTGAGTAATGTCTAAACTCTCTGACTGACAGACAAGATGGGAATGAGACCACATTGCTCAGCCCCCATAGAAGTCTGTCTAGAGATAAGTGAAGTAAAACTTTAATGCTCTTTGTGTACATCACTACAAATACTATTTTAACACATTAATATAGCTATTTTCCCTACAACTGTCTTTGGATTTCAGTCTTATCTAATTAATATTGGCTATATTTTTGAAAACATCATAGCAAATATGATGGTAAATTACTAATTTTCGGTTGTTCATGTTCCTTCTGTATGGAAGAAGATAGTGGACCAACAGTCTATTAACCAGGTAGAGCCAAGGAAAAGAACCAAAAGGGACATATTTCTTACCTGAGATCCAAGTGTTTCACACCTCAAATATTTTATAACATAAATATTCAAAGAAATATGAACACTGAGAAATTTTCCAATTTCTGTGAATGAAGAATGCCTTAAGTCTGCAGATGAGGAGTCGGGGAAGGGGGCTGGGTACTGTGATCACAATGAGCATTGTACTCTCCAATATGCAGGCAGCAGAGGCCACTGAATGGAAAGTGAGGAACTAACATGGATTTTCCTGAGTTCTTTGGTAGCTTTAGATGCACAAAGCCAAATATCTTTTTGAACTAGATTTGCAAGGCTTAAGTTAGATGGAGAATGTGCTTTTCCTCTACCTGTGACCTGTCAGGAAAGGCACATGAAATATCTTTCCAAATCTTGCTATATTTTCTTGTTGTTTGCTTTTAATGCCCTTGAAATTTACCATGATTTCTATCTAGGCATAATTTTTAATAATGAAACTTATTTATCCTTAAACTGATTCATCAGACATCAACTACATGCTGGACCCTTGAGCACACCGTATAGAAACTATACTTCTTATTACACAAGCCTGAGACAATAACATTACTTTAATGCCACATTCTCCTTTGATGGGCAATGTTGTTGTTCCTCTAAAAGAATTATTTTCTTGCATAATAGGTGACCTTTTGTTGGAATCTATTATTCTAATAGTCACCAGAGGGATGGAGAAAACAGATTAGTTCCATCATTGCTTCACCCATATTTTTTACAAAAAAACTTTCATAGCTGCCCAAGGTACTAGAATGTCCTAATAATCTTGAAATTTGGCCTATGGAGCTTTCAGAAGGAAAGCCATTGGGTGTTTGATAAGTTTCTTGCCGTGCCCACACATCTTTTTTATGAGATATTGTTCGCTATATTATCATGGCTTTACAAATAGCATTGTAATATAACTTCATATTACATTTGGCTTTTACTGTATTTTCAGAGATTTTTCATTTTCAATAACAAAACTGAGACTGCTTAATAATTGCAACCCTACCACATGTGAGTGAGCTGGGTCTTGTCTAAGTGAGTTCAGAATAAATAGCCCCTATCATACAGCACAAGGAGACATTAAGGAAAGAAAAGCAGTATATTTCAAGACGTTCTTTTTAGTTTGCATTGTTTCCGTGGCCAAACCCTAATAAGATTTCTATGACTGCTTTCCTCTTTGCAAAGATAATTTTTCCTTATCTTTGTGCATTGCTTTAGCAGCAGGATTAACTGTATTTACACACACACACACTCACACAGACATACATACACACAAATATATTTACCTTTGACAAAACAACAAGGTTGCCTCAATTTTCCATTTGATAAAGTGACTATAAGAGGCTTCAGTTTGATAAGAACACAGTGAAATACATTTGTGATTTGATTTTTTTTCTCAGATATACATTTTATGGCTTTGGGCAATCAATATTTATTAACAATATTTATTACTGACACATTTGCTATGTGTCAGACATTGCACCATGTGTTTATTAGTTACTTATCCCGTGACAAAATAAACTGGCAAAAGCAGCTTAAGTTAAAAATGGCTAATTCTGGCTCACAGTTCCAGGGGGAACAGTCCCCAGGGATAATTCTGTTTCACAGTTCCAGGGGACAGTCTGCAGAGATGATTATGGCTCACAGTTCCTGGGTACAACCCCTTATGGCAGTAGGAACTTGTGGGAGCAGCTGGTCACACTGTTATACGGTTAGGAAGCCAACAGAGATGAATGCTGGTGCTCAGATTGTGCTGAATCAGTCCAGCAGCTAGGGTGTGTTTTCCCACTGAGACTGAGCAAATCCAGAATATCACAATAATGCCCAGAGACTTGTCTCTGGATTCTAGATCCTGTTCAGATGACAATTCATACAATAAACATAACATATTTTACAGTCTTTGGTTTTCGTTTGGTATTGTCCTTGTTTAGGCAATAAGGGACAGAAACCAAGCATCTGTAGTTTAAACAATCTGTGGTTTAAACAAGATTTTAGAGCATAGCATGGGCCGCTGTCCATTAGTCATCATTAAACCAAAGCCAATCTATTGTTCTATGTGCCTTTCAGTCATGAGAATGACTTAGAAAACAAAAAAGTGTGCAGCATATTCAAACTAGGAGTTATTTCAGTTTTCAATAATTTTTAGGCTTAATTTGTAAATATAGGTCCCAATGGTTACTGACTGCAGGTTCACGTAGCAGTTTAAGTATGACATTGTTTACACAGTCTCCATAGCTGCGTTCTTCACTGGCCATACCCGTCATATGTGTACAGGTGATACTACCCACCATGTCATACTGTGACATGGGACATGCAATGGACACATTTATTGTCTCTTCTTGCAAAATCCCCTTTTAAGCTTCATTTTTTTCTTTAGAGGAACCGCTTGATGTGCATTCACTTTTATTTAAATTATGAATCAGATAAGATTCTAGCCAGAAAATAGTTAAAGTGACACATAATTTAGAATATAGTTGGTAGGTTTAATTTAGTTATTATTTTTCTTAACAGTGATATGACAATGATAAATCTGATAATTATTACCTAAATTTGAAAAGAATGTGAGGTACCAGCAATAATGAGATGGATTTTTTTTCTTTATGTCTTTTTGGTTTTTCAAGAAAGGGTTTCTCTTTTAGGTTGTCCTGGAACTCACTCTGTAGACCAGGCTGCCCTTAAATTCACAGAAGTCCACCTGCTTCTGCCTCCAGAGTACTGGATTTAATGGCACAAACCACCACTGCCTGGCCAGATTTTCTTATTTATCTTTGGGATGATGCTAAATACTGCTCAACAGAAAAAAAATTTAAACTGCCCTTCAGGAAGGCAGTATTATATAAATGATTTCTTTCCAAAGTAATTCCACCAAAGGCATGATTCATTGCAGTGATTCAGCTCAGTCTGTTATTTGAAACACCCTGTTCACTGTTTGAAATGGTTTCAGTCAATAGTATGACATCTTGTAACAACAGCAATCACACAGAGTTTGCAGTTATGTGGGCTCTGTTCATTTGACATCAGCATTTTAGTGCTTAAAAATATATGAGGCAAATAATTTCATTATCACCATTGTTTTGGAGCTGTTTCCACTGCCTTCATGCAGATTGTGGAACAAAGCTTAGGAATAATAAAATTAACCTTGAAATTGTTTTTCTCTTCACGCAACAATTAATAACATTTAAATAGATGTTCAGTATATACATTTTTCCCTACTAACAAATTTTCAGTCCTGTAAGATACACAGATCTTGTCCAAATAACATGGTGAATGAATTGGCTTGTTTTTTCACTATTGTTAGTTGGAAATAGTTATAGAAATGGACCTGAAAATTGGAAATAGTGTTAGTTTTGTTTTAATTTACTTAATTTTTATGTGAACATTGTTATTGATGTATGATACATCTAAAAATATTAGATAAAAAATTAAGAGATTTCTTGTTTTCCAAAAATTAACTCAAAAGAAAATAAAACAATTTTTATAACATTAGATAAATCTAATTCAATTGTAGAACAATTTTAATATTAAGTGCTTATGTAAATTAAAGTATTTTGATTTTCTCAGGAATTCATGGCAAACAGTTGAAAAATATCCAAAGCATTTCTTTTTATTTTATTTTATTTATTTCTCATCTATTTATTTTGTGGTGCTTAGAGAGTCTTATATTTGGAGAAAATTAAAATATCTTCTTACAAGTTTTGCTTGATATGTCTGAAATTTGAATCCATAAATAAACCTGCACTGCTGAAAAAAATGTATGGTTATACCAACAATGGTATTCATTTGTATGTATTTAACATAGTCATCTTTCTTTAAGATCCTAATAACTGCTCTTTTTCCTCAATTTGGGGTTTGTTGATTAGTCAATGTGACCAAAAGGTATCTATTGTTATTTACAGAGATAATGAAAGACTAATGAGTTCAGAGTGCATATTCAGCTGTTTGACTTGGATTCTTGTTCCTCTAAAGAACTAATGACTGGGCATCCAAAACAAGCCTGAACCCAGAAATCAGTGCCCTGGTTTTACAACCGGTTTAAGAAAAAATAATTAAAAGGTTATCAAATTTTTAGGAATATATAAAGAAGAACTTTAGTCTAATTATATATACTTTATTACTATAATATAACAATATTTAAAAACAAAATTTGAATTGAAATCCTCATTTACATAGGAAGCAATTTGTGAGCATGTTTTACTATGTGCATGTTCATATATGTGAATGTTTGTCTGTGTGGCAAGTACATGAGTAAACATGCATGCAGGCCAAAGGTCAACCTCAGCTATCTTGGATATCATTCAGAGTCATCAGGTATGTCCAGCCTAGTATATACATATAGCATATATAGAAAGACTATATATATATATATATATATATATATATATATATATAATCTCTGCAGTATATATAGTCTCTATCTCTATCTATATATTAGATATGATATATATACTTTCTATATATATTATGTATACAGTCTATATATAATATATATGAGAGAGAGAGAGAGAGAGGAGAGAGAGAGAGAGAGTGAGAGTGAGAGAGAGAGAGAGAGAGAGAGAGAGAGAGACTTAACTCACTAAATGAGCCAGGCTGGCTGACTGGTGAGCCCTGAAGATTGTCATGTTTTTGCCTCTTCATCACTGAGATTACAAATGTACTCATCCATATTTATTTTTGGCGAGTCTGGGAAGAATGTATATATTTTTTTGGTTTGGATGGTATGTTCTCTTGATGTCTGTTAGGTCCATTTGGTTTCTAAAGTCTGTTAACTCCACTATTTTCTGTTTAGTTTATATCTGGTGACCTAAACTTTGGTGAAATTGGGGTATTGAAGTCTGTCTCCCAATATCAATGTATGATTTAAGCTTTAGTAACGTTTCTTTTACACCCATGGTTGCTCTTGCATTTGGATCATAGATGCTGAGAACTGAAAGGTCATCTTGTTAGATTTTTCCTTTGATGAATATGCAGTTTCCTTCCCCATCTCTTTTGTCTAAATTTTGTTTGAAGTCTATTTTATTAGATATTAGAATAGCTACACCATTTTGATTTTGGGGAATATTTGCTTGAAAATTTTTTTCCAATCTTTTAGTCTGAGGTAATGTCTACCTTCAATGTTGAGGTGTGCTTTTGTATGCAGCAGAAGGGTAGGTCTTGTTTTAATATCCATTCTATTAGTCTGTGTTTTTTAATTGGGGAATTGAATCAACTGATATTGAGAGATATCAATAGCCAATGATTGTTAATTCTTGAAGTTCTTTGTTGTTGCTGGTGGTGGTGGTAGTGTGTGTATGTCTGTTTTCCATCTTTGGGTTATATTGGTTCGAGATTATTTATTTTCTATGTTTTCATGGGTATAGTTTGACCACTTTAGATTGGAATTTTCCTTCTAAGACCTTCTGTACAGCTGGATTTGTGGGTAGATATTGTTTAAATTTGACTATATCACAAGATATCTCATTTTCTCCATCTATGGTGATAAAAGTTTTGCTGGGCATAGTATTCTAGACTGGCATCTGTGATCTCTTAGAATCTACAGCATATCTCTCCAGGCACTTTTGATTTTTAGGGTCTCCATTTAGAATTAGGGTATAAGTCTGACTTTATGTGTTGTTTGTCTTTTTCCTTTGCAGCTTTTAATATTATTTCTTTGTTCTGTTTAGTGCTTGGTTATTATGTGGCAAGGGGGCTTTCCTTGCTGTCCGATCTTTTTGGTTGTTCTGTAAGCATCTTCTACCTTTATAGGCATAGCCTTCTCTAGGCTAAAAAAAAATTCTTCTATAATTTTGCTAAGAATAGTTTTTGGGCCTTTGAACTGGGAATCTTCTTCTTCTATTCCTAGTATTCTTTTATTTTCTTTTTTTTAATTTATTTATTTATTAAAGATTTCTGTCTCTTCCCAGCCACCACCTCCCATTTCCCTCCCCCTCCCCTAATTAAGTCCCCCCCCCCTCAGCCCGAAAAGCAATCAGGGTTCCCTGTCCTATGGGAAGTCCAGGGAACCCCCCACCTCCATCCAGGTCTAGTAAGTTGAGCATCCAAACTGCCTAGGCTCCCACAAAGCCAGTACGTGCAGTAGGATCAGAAACCCATTGCCATTGTTCTTGAGTTCTCAGTAGTCCTCATTGTCCGTAAGGAAAGAATATTCCTAGTATTCTTAATTTTGGTTTCTCCAAAGCATCCCAGATTCTCTGGATGTTTTGTGTCATGAATTTTTTTATGTTTTCTTTGACCTATTTATTTTGCCTTCAATACCTGAGATTCTCCCTTCCATCTCTTAGACTCTGTTGATGGTATATGCATCCTCAGTTCCTGTTCACTTACCTAGATTTTCCATTTTACAGTTGCCTCAGTTGGTTTTCTTTATTGCTCTTATCTCCATTTTCAGGTGCTTCATGCTTATATTTGTTTCTTTGGATAGTTTTTTTGGGGGGAGTTGTTTGTTTGTTTTGATTTTTGGCTTTTCTGACATTCTTCAAAGGGATGTATTGGTTCTTGGCTAATGTTTTACTGTCTTCTCAATGATTTCTTTAAGGGTTTTATTTATTTCTTCTTTAAGAACCTCTGTCATCTTTATAAAATGTAGTTTTAATGTAGTTTTCTTGTTCTTCAGCTGTTTGTAATACTTAGGACTTGATGTAGTGGGATGGCTGGGCTCTGTTGGATGCATCTTACCTTTCCTCCTGTTGTGTTCTTACACAGATAGGCATCTGGACTTGGAGTGATTATAGATCTAGATGTTAATTTCTGAGTTTGTCTTTATTGAATGGATATTTTGTTCCTTGGTTTCTGTTTTCTATCTGGTCTTCTGGCTGGAGTACCCTGTAGTTGAGGATAGGGTTTCTACTTGAGTTGAGGGGCGGATTTGTGATGTTCTGGATGGTCTGATATGGTCAGGGGTCTTCTGGGGTTCAGGATGCTGGCCTTGCTTCTGGTAGGGTAGGAGGATTCTGCCTTGTTTTTAGGGAGCTAACATGATCCCTTGGGTCCAGGATAATGTTCTAACCTTTTTGGAGTAGGAGGCTTCTGCCAGGGATGCAGGCCAGTTTGGTGGCAATGAGAGTGAAAGAGATTGGAGTTATGCTGAGAAGGCTCGGCAGGGTAAGGGTCGGTAGGTGTCTTATCTGGTTTTCAGGGAGATGGCCTGGCAACTCATGGGTAAGACTCTTCCACCAGAGGTGTGGACTGGGGTATCAATAATTTTTATTCTTATTTTTATGTATTTATTTGTATGTACTTATATGAGCAGTTATATATGTTTGTATGAACACTCGTGGCAGTGCACATACATGTGGAAGTCAGATTTAATTTAGTACCCTCCTCAGCTGCTTAATTTTTAAGACAAGGCACCTCATTGAACCTGAAGCGCACTGATTTTCTGGTCTAGTTGGCCAGAAAGTCCCAGGGGTCCTGTCTCTACTTTCTTTCTGCTGAAATTACAGGAACACAGCCCCCGAGTCATCTTCCCTGTGATGAGTTTTAATTATTTTTAAATGCATCCTTTCATTTTTCTGGAGTTAATAATTGAAAAAGAAGAAATGGTAGAAAAACTTAAGTTTCATTACATAGAAATGTTGCTTTTTCTTAATTTCCTCATTATGCAGTATGTATTTCCCCTTATGTTTTAAAACAAGGGAATAAGTCACAGCAGGAAACTTTTAATCCTTGATTTCTTTTATTGAATTGCTATCAAAAGACATCATTTCCCCACCTTTGTAACAGTAGAGTTCAGTATTTAAACACAGCTTTAATTACAAAAGTCTGTAGAGCAAGTCACTGTGGGAAGAAAATGCTGCCTAACTGAAACTTGAACTGGAGTTAAGAGTTAATCATTTCTAGAAATAGTGCTGTGTTTTTATCGCTTAGTTGAAATAGCACATTTCCACCTTAACCCCCTCAGGGAACAAATAAATCACGAAAGCCTGATAATGAACGGCGCACATAAATACTCATTTGGGCTTAGTCTGCTGGGTTTTTGTAGCAGTTGTTGGCCAGTAGGTGAAAGCTGACCCTCTCATCCTGTGGGTTGTACTGAGGGAACTAAGAAACTTGATAGTGTTGGTGAATAAAAACCCCACTGATTAAGACTGCGTAGAATTGGCAGCTGTAGAAAGGGGAAAGGTGCTGGGTTTGGCTTGTCTTTCAGTTTTAGAAGAAGATAGACAAAGTAAATTGTTTAACCTTTCGTGGAACTCATTACAAAATCTGAACTTCAGAAGACCCAGCAAATAATAGAAAAAACAGAGGCAGTTAAGGTTTATAAAGAAATTTGAAGTAGAACAAGAGAGGAGGAAATATAATCCCAATCAAAATGACATGGATCCCCAAACATCTCTTTGTAATACTGTTATTTGTATCCTTTAGTAGAACAGAAAAGATTTATTAAGCGAAACATGAATAAATTAGGATATACAACAAAATTGTGACAGCTAGATTTTATAAAATGTAATGGGAATCTTATGAGACTAGCATGACGGTTTGGAACCATCCTTTCTCAGCTATGCAAACTATGTTGTTTACACATTTTCTAAAAATTTTAGTTTTACTTGTAAGCCCCTACCTTCGTTGGGATCCCAGTCATTTCTAAGCAATGTTGAGTTTTAGAGGATTGGATGCATACTTTCACGTGAAGTTTATATCCGATCCTGCTGGGCCTTCTCCTTTATAACACCTCTTCCCTATCTACTTCATGTCCCATTAAGTTCATTGTATCAGTATCATCTCACTTCATTCAACCCACTGAATCCTTTGAGCAGGCAGATTTGTGTACAGTTGCTTCTTCTAAGATTAAGATTCACTGTTCTCACAAGACAGAAGTATCTTATTTTGAACATAACAGAATTTCCTGTTAAACAAGGGCAAGTCAGATCATTTAAAATGAAACAGATGGATAAATATATTATTCATTAAAACCATCTTTCCACTCTATTATTAAACATAAGAATGTGTTCTTTAATTGGTTCAAGGTTTTTGCATGGATAGAGCCATGTCTAAATGGAGTGATAGACTTTGGAGGGCTAAAATTTTAGTTTAAATTTCAGCTGGATTTAAATTATTAGCGACTTTTAATGTTGAATGAATTAGGCACAATTACTAAGATAATTAATTAACTTATCTTTTAAACAAAATACAAGATCCCCAGTTTTAATGGTACCAGTGGGAGAGGCATTAGCAGATTCCACATACAAGTTCTCTCATCAAATGGTATCTCCCCTTTGAGACCTGTCTTCCTTAGTTGTCTGTATCTTCCCCTCATGGTTTCCATCAGCACAAAGGTCAAACCTTCAGTGTAATTAAGTCACACTGCAAGCACTTACTTTCACATTATGATATCCAGTTACAAGGAAATGATAATGTTTCAACAAAAATTCTGACAAATTTTGAGTGCTTTCATCATTGTGGTGCTACCTGTTTAAATTTTAGGTTTAACTCTCCAAGTTCTTGTTTTGTAAGATGATTAAAATAGTTTCAGGGCAGTGGTGGTGCAGGCATTTGAGTGGGAGAGGCAGCACTGTGAGCTAAAGGTCAGACTGCTCTACAAAACTAGTTCCAAGATAGCTAAGGATCTTGCTTCACTTTTGAGAGTTTTATATTGAATGATTTAGTTAACTGGATTTAAAATTTTTTATTTTGTAATTTTTTGAGGTTACAGCATAATTATATCATTTCCCCCACCCTTCCTCCTTCCAGTCCCTCTGATATAATCCCCTTTCTTTCTTTCTAATCCATGGACATGTTTTCTTTAATTTTCCATATATATGTGTGTTTATATATGTGTATATTATGTATATATGTATACCTGCATACATAAATACATAAATAGTATGTGCATATATATTTGTGTTAGGATGTGTGTGTGTATATATATATATATATATATATATATATATATATATATATTTATTTATATAATCTGCTTACTCCAAGTAATGTAACTTCTACGTTGTTTTCAAACCTGACCAACATGGTAGGAGTAGTGAACCAACTTCTAGAAGTAGTTCTTACATCCTTGTGTGCACTACAGCATGCATGTATCCATATATACACACAGACACACAAGAAATAGAAACAAGGAAATGAGAAAAATCATTGTGATTAAAAATACTAAGTATATACTCTTTTGAAATTAAGTTATGCAACAGAGTATGAAGCAAAGCCATAATATTGTAGATATAAATGCACCTCTTGTATGTATGTGATAATAATAAGATTTTGGCCTCTCCTGGGACAGCTTGAACCTCAATATTTGACAGCTGAAGCTGTATGAGATTTGTTGCTTGCTTGGCTCAATGAAACAAATAAGTTGACTTCATCACTACATATTACTATGTGCACATGCCTTGTCTAAGTTAGGAACGAGAGCATGTCTTCTAACTAGAGGGACACGATTCTCTGAGGATTAAGAATTCAATATATGCATTTTATTTCTTCTACTTCTAGCTTTCTGGAATCAATATCTGTAATAATTAGAAAAAGAATATTTCCATGTCTGAAATAATTTAAAAAACAGACATATGATCGATGGCTCTTGTCACTATGAATACCCATGGCAGGCCATCTGTCTCCTCTAATTTTTATGATAAGGTCATTATATCCTTTAGTTTTGACAATTTAAAAAAGCATTATTTCCCTTCTCAAATAAAATTTCCTCTATTAAAAAATAAGTTATTCTTTTTTTCCTATACTAATCTCTACACTGGTACAATGAAGAATGTTAAGGTTTTTACTCATTCTAGCATGCATCATATATTAGACTATTGCTGGATATGAGGTCTTTAGCAAGGGTCTTTATATCTTTTAGCCTAGTTTTGCTCTACCTAAGGGTTTGTCTGTCAAGCCCTACGTGATATATGATTTTATGTAGGGTAAAATCACAAGTCCTGTATTTTATATTTCATCCGAGATAATGCAGCTTGTGTTCTCTGGTTGATTTTCTTAAATCCTAGCTGTCGATCAATCTTTAGAGTGTGGTAATGCATTTGTGCACATCGTTCTTGACCTGCATAATCGATCCCCTAGAGGCATCACCAGAGATGCACGTGGCTCTAAAGGGTGAACTTCATGATATTCAGCATTCCCTTGTTCATCAGATACTGGCTTGGCAGCAGCACATGCATTAAAGTTCATCTGTTCTTCTAGGAACAGCTGGTTGATATGAAAGAGGTAGAGAGAGGATAAATAAATGTTCTAAGAACAACCTGGGCTACTATAATAGTATCTATTCCATATGGAACAGTGGCTATTCCTGAACTTAAATCACCTTAGTTTCAATATTAATCTATTTTGCAATTATGCCCATGCCATTTATAGAGTGCCTAGGTATATAGAAATTCTCAGAAATGACTGCAGATATTTATATCCTCCACCTGGAATTTTATTGCTTCTGTGTGTTCTCAGCTATTGGGCTGAGTCTAATTTAATACACACATTCTTGATAATAAAAAGAAAATAGATAGTCAGTACTGGCACATGCCTTTAATCCCCTGAAGCAGAGGAAGTTGGGACCTTGAGTTCAAGGCCAGCCTAGTCCACAGAGCAAGTTCCCAGACTGTTACACAGAGAAAACCTGTCTTGAAAAACAAAACAAAAACAAACACACAAAAAAGAAAAGAAATAGAAGACAATTTTTAATTTCTTTCAAGATTCTCTTTTTTTAAGGTAACTCACATAATCGGAGTTTACAAATTGTTTCCAGAGAGGATGCTTCTCAATTTTTCCCTTATCAAGAACTATCATATGTACGGATAGATAGATGGCTTGACTGTTATCAATATGTACTATTCTTGCAGGGCATCTGAGTTTGATTCCAAACTCCACATCTGAGAGCTCATAATTACATGTAGTTCCATCTCTGAGGACATTCTATTCTTCTGTCCAACATGAGCATTACATTCACTTACACATACCACACATACATACACATTGTGGTAGTTTGAATAAAAATGAACAACATAGGCCCATAGGGAAAGGCACTATTAGGAGGTGTAGCCTTGTTGGAGTAGATATGGCCTTGTGCAGCAAGCATGTCTCTTGGGGGCTTGATTGAGACCTCAAATGGTCAATCCAGGTCTAGTGTGAGATTCACTTCTTGCTGCATACTCATCAGAATGTAGAACTCTCAGCTGTTCTCCAGTGTCATGTCTGCCTGCATATTGCCATTCCTCTGGCCATGATGATAATGGATTAAACCTCTGAAACTGTAAGTCAGCCTTAATTAAATGCTTTCATTTAGATGAGTTGTGTGGTCATGATGTCTCTTCACAGACATAAAACCTTAAGATATACATATATAATTAAAAATTAAAAATAACTCTTTAGAAGAAACATCAAAAGTAATATCATGATGAAAATCAGTCACTTAACAAAATAACTTTGGTGTTAAAGGCTTGTGGTGAAGAAGAGGCTAAAGAGAATGGAATGTAGAAGGTCTATGGCATCAGTTTCCGTTAGTAATACTCCGCAAAGTAGTAATTGTAGGCAGAGTTTTCCGTCCTGCCAGCCAGCTTCCAAATAACCACACAGAGACTTAATATTAATTATAAACACTTGGCCTGATAGCTTAGGCTTACTGTTTAGCTAGCTTTTATACTTAACCAATTTCTATTATTCTATATGCTGCACCAAGGTTCATTTACCTTGTCTACACATTTCCCATCATGCTTGCTCTGTGTTTCATGGTATGTGCTCAAGACTCCTTGTACTTCACTCTTCCTCCCAGGGTTCTTTCTGCCCTAAAAATCTTGCATAGCCATCGGCCAGTCAGCCTTTTATTAGCCAATTAGAGTACCACATATTCATAGTAATACACAAAGGATTATTTCATGATAAGCAAATTTAGATAAACCCTGAAACATATAAAAACTAAATGGTTATTATACATGAAAAAAATCAAGATATAAAAATGAGGATATTCCAGCAGCCTTCTGTAGGCCAACCTTATGCATGAATGCATACATATAGACAGACACATACACATACACACAATATTATTTAACAGCCACATATTATATTCAATAATTATGAAAAAAGTGATCAGTCCTATAAAATGTGAGTAATGATCTCCTTCACAGATTTAAAAACAAATATATCTAAATATGATTTTTGTAAGAAAATCACATGGAAGAATAAGTTTGAGGAAAGCAAAATAACTTTGTGATGTGCTGAGTATTTTCCTATCTTCACTACTTCCTCAAGGGACGTGGGTCTAGTTCCTTAGTTTTTTAAGTGTGTAAATTTATTTTAAATAATTGTAATGATTTTAGCCACAACAACGCTGATAGTTTCAGGTTCTAGGGGCCATACATGTGCAGACAAGCCCTCAGGCAGAAGTGCCTATTGGCCCCCGGGGATGTTAAAGGGTCCTGTGTGATGCACATGCAGCGTGAATTACATCATGACTCAGCTAAGCCCTTTCGTGCATGTGTGGTTGCATTATCCATGTATGACTCGGCTAAGCCCTTGTGCACATACGTGAGCCCCATCATTTGCGAATGAGGTAACAACATCAAACCCCACACACATGCACTAGGCAGCTTTTAAAAGCTGGATGCACCTCCTTCCTTTCTCTCTCTGCACAGGGACTTCCCCAAGCCTGTACATGCCCACTCTAATAAACTTCTAAGTGGGTTTGTTGCGTGTTCCATGTTTCCTTCTTTCTTGTGCCAGGTAATTTCAGTAATCAGAGTATTTTGTAAATTGACAAATATTTTAGATGAATTGTGATTGCATTTTTAATAGAAACCAGTTTGTTTCTTCACAGGGAAAGTAGAGTGAAGAACAAGTTAATGGATTTAATTATTATAGATGGCCAACCTGAATAGTTCAAGCAAATATTATCTCATCCACAGTAGGAAATGTTTTTGTTTGTGTCTCTCTAATAATTGCCTCAGGACACAACGTTCCCTGAGGAGGCAGTCTTCAGCTATCTGTACATCTTCCTACTTAAATTCCACTTGACTAGAAGACTGAGCCTGTCAGGGCTCTTATGGGGATCTTCTAAGATGTGCTAAAGAGAAACTTTAACTAGCCACTAAAGAATTAATTGGCAGCATTGTTTCATTTTTTTCAAGATATATGACTCCATCTATAGTCTATAGTCTTTGTGTGTGAGAATGTGTATGCTTGTGTTTGTGTATGAACATATGTGTATCTCCAACAAATATATATTTCAAAATATGGAAATATTAAATAGGGCATCTTAAAGCAAGAAACACTATTTTGCTTCCAGTTGATATTTAACTTATTAAAAATGGATTAAAGTGTAAAAAGGTGTTTTGTTACCTTTCCTGCTTTTCTGAATGCAAAGAAGGGCAGTTCCTTGCCTAGGACCCCATGATAACATTTAGCAGTAGAAAACACAGGAGGAGGCATAAGCAGAGGCATTCAGAGTCAGCCGGGAAAGAGCATTGAGTTGCCTTACTACTCCCTTCGTTTGTCTTGTTTTAAAAGACATGCCCTTGACAGAACACTATTGCCTTTAGAAAGCTAGGAGGTAAGGTGGGGCCCTGATGATTCTCAAATCAGTGATCCTAAAAGAAAGTCACTACAGTAGTTTTACATGATTTTTAAGATCTGAAGTGTATTTCGTTATCTAGGCTCAGTGAGCCTGAACTTGAAATGGTGTGCCTGATGCAGTATTGTTTATTAAAGAGTACACTATTGCTTTCGGCTTATTGCAATTGAAGTTAAGTCTAAGGCTCTTCTCTGGAATCTTAATTGAAACACCATATTCCTGAATGAAACCAATCTACCTGAAATATAATTTAACCCTCAGGAGCTGCTGTCACTGAGAAGTGAGAGAAGGCTTTGTGTATTCACTAGTGTGTTTCCTTCCAAGAAATGGTCCAAAGTAATGCCATGAGTTTAGGAGACTTACTTTGAGCAGCATCTTCTCAGTGAAAAGTATAACACATTAAGCAGAAATAGAAACTTTTTTGAACTTGAGAACAGACAAATCAGAAGATAGAAATTAAAAGGATGACTTCGCACCCAGTTTGTCATGACTGAAATTTTCTTATACAAAATTAACATTACTGGTCCAATCTCTTTAGATCTTTGCAGATTGCAGAAGTGAGCCAGGTCTACAGCAATTGCTTAGAGTCAGAGGTATTTTAACTCCAACATGAAATTTCATAAAAGCTCTGCTCTTTTTATAGTTTTGTGTCTCCAAATTGCCTGTCATTGTTCCTCAAAAAAATGTTCAATTGTGATTTTGACCACATAAGCAATGTCTTCTGTGTCTATGATAAGATTCGTTCCTTGTTGAAAAGTCTGAAGGCGTAAGTCATAAACAATGCCACACCAGTTTGGAATTATGATTAATAGGGTGGTATTTATTTAAAGGGGAAAAAACTTACAGATCACCATCAGCCCTCTGCGCAACCAGGAAGGGAGTCTAGTTGCCGGTGGAGCAGGAAGTGAAGAGAGAGAGGAGAGGGAAGTGGCCGCTTTTTTAAAGGGAGAGAGACCACGCCCCAATGGACTGGTATCTCAGCAGCTATAGGCTGGAGGAGTGGGAGGACCTCCCTTAACAGAAGTCTAAGGGAATGTTCATGCCCTTGACTTATTCTGTGCTCTACAAACTGCTGGCTATTGAAGATTCAAATCTTTTTGCTGGAGAAGCTCATGGTCTAAGGCAGTACTGGTTCTCAAACTTCCTAATTCTGCGACCCTTTAACACAAGTCCCTCATGCTGTGTTGACCCCAAATCAGAAAATTATTTTATTGCTACTTCATAACTGTAATTTGCTAGTGTTACTCATCATAATCTGATATGCAGGGCATGTGATATGTAACCCCCAAAGGGGTTGCAACCCACAGGTTGAGAGTCACTGGTCTAGCGCAATAGAAAGTCATATAGATATTAAATTTTTAGAGAAAAGAGAAATAAAAATATATACTATTTTAAAGGAAAGCAAACTCTTTGTTAATTTGATGTATAAGTATTATTTAAGTGTTGGTCCAGTTCCAGGAACATATAAGTCACAACTCATTACTGTGACAAAGCCTTCTTAATGAAGGTCGGTTTGCTTTAAGTACAGTTCAAGATACAACCCTTCATAGTGACAAAAGCATGAGCCACCTGGTCACACTGCATCTGAAGTTAGGAAGCCAAGAAATGACTGCTGGACGTCAATGTGCTTTCTTTTCATTTAGTCCAGGACTACAGTGCAATGAACAGTGCTGCTGACAGTGAAGGCGAGGTTTGCAAGTGTTGGTCGATTACCCAACCACCTTTGTGCACACCCAAAGACTGAACTGACCTAGATAACACTTGGAGCTACCCTGAAGGCTTCTTTACATTTGTGTTGCTAGCCGTGGCCAGTTGAAAGCAATTTTAACCTTGACAAGTGTTTTACAAACTTGATGTCAGTACTCCTATTGTGAGTGCCTGCCATGTTCATCTTCCTGTTAACTGAAAGTAAAAGTTAGTCTACTGTTGAACCTTGTGTATCACCAGTGAGAGAGAAAGCCTGGGCCTGTTTCCCCAGGCCCATTGCAAACCATGCTTTACATTTTTCCTGTTATAAGAGTTCTGCTTTATTACATCAGAAATGTCCAAACAATGCATTTTTATGTAAATACATTTATGATTTAAATTTTATATTTTCAATATGTTACAATTCGAGGATAGCATATGTATAAGATTCTTAGACAGATACCGAATATTTGCAAAATGAGTGCAGAGTTGTCATCCTGAGTAGGAAAATTCAGATTCTAAAAATCTAAATGCTTTCATATATCCACTGTGCCTCATGGTTTCCACGTCTTTAGAGTATTTCTAAGTATAACTAAATATCTGGTGCAGCTCAGCCCACTACCACCCTTTGCAGTTATTATAATTTACTTAGGATACTTAACATAATAATAAGTGAATAAGTAAACCACTGTAATGAATTTTATTGTCTTAAACACATGGATTTTCATTGCAAAGCTCTTAATACTTGTACACATATTTATGTATAACTGTGTTTTACCATTAACTTAATCCTGAAGAGGTTATTAGCTGAACTAAGTTTCCTTAGTGTTGAATTTTTCCAGGACAGGGATGTAATGTCAAAAAGTCATAATTCTCCATCTTGGGTGTGGCACCCAGGATATTTTGGTTATTGAATCCAGAAAGGAATTACTACAAGCAGCATTTAGTCAAGAGAACATTAAAGAAAAAAAAATCTCTAAATGTGAAGAAATTAATGAGTGACTAAAAACATAAAATAATTTAGAATAGTAGTTGTTTTTAAGAAAACTTGTTATGGAATTTAATAATATGCATTTTTATTCAGGTAAATAGATTAAACATGCAGATAGGAAAAGAAAGTGCCCATGTGATAAGATTAAAAATAGTAATCTTTGGCTAGAAACAGCTGCAGAAAGAATTTAATGACTTGGATATTAGCACTGAACAACTTAACATACAGCATTGAGAAGTAAAGATTTACTATAAAAACCTTTTTGTGTTTTAAACTAGGCTGATGAAATGGCTAGGTGAGTAGATGCTTCCTTATCACCGTGCAAGCAAGAGGATCTGCATCAGATCCACACACTCATCCAGGAGTTGTGCAGCAATAATGACGCACATCTGCAATGGCAATACTAGGGAAATGGGAAGGGATGAGCCCTGGAGCTCCCTGGCGATGTCAGCCAGTCTATGTGGTTCACGAGTATTACTGAGGATAGATAAAGCATACTTTCATCAGAGTCATGCTGTAGTAAATAAATAGCAGTTGTAGAAATAGAAGAAGCATAGCCATGACAGAGTAAAATTAAACCAATTTAGTTATTATGTTTGTATGTGTTCTTCAATATCAAAGTGTATTATCTATTATCTTAGTAATAAACTTTTCCTTAATTTAAACTTTTAAATAAAAACAATTTTTTAAATTGTAATAAAGACATGGATGAAATGTGCTTGCAGAACAATAAATTTTCCATTGGCCATTAAAATATTCAAATATTTAAAAGGAGAAAATTACTTGAACTTAATAATATGTGAGTAAAGAAAAATTTTAATTATATGTTTTAATGAAACTTCCCTGCTGTGAATGTTAGGGTATGTATATTAAAAGCTATTTAAAGCAAAATATTAAAATCTAACTTTAACTATGTAATGCATTTAAAGGTTTATATTGTTTCTATCATGAAGATTTATGCAGTTAGTTTAAGAGGCTATCTTTGTAATATTCACTTCTTTAAATTTTAAAAAAAATATGCTTTCCCATGACCATTTGCAAAATACCATGTTCATTTATGTATTTAGTTGTAGGGAGGTTGATATCAGAAGGAGGTCAAAATAAATAGAAGCAGCAAAAACAGTATAATACAATTATAAATTGCTATGATTCAATTGAATCCACAATGAATAAGTTCCCTTCTGCATTTTCTACAGGTATTATCTGATGTTTGACCCCACTTATGGCTGTGATTGCAGTATTTTAGGGGTTTTTGTCACTTGTAATTTCTGGAAGAGCCTTTTGCCCTCTTTATAATAAAATCCTGTAGTTGAGAGTCCCCATAACTGTCAGTCAGGACCTTCACTGCTTCAGTAACCTCCTTCGATAATCCTGTTTAGCTTAGAATAAAAATTAATAAATACCTTTGTGTTGGTGCTTTAAAGTGACACCAATAACAATTTTCTCCATGCTTATTTTCTTGATATTTTTATATTTCCTAATGTGTTAGAAATCAGTTTGATAAATTATCTGTATATTTTATCTTTAAAAACGAACTAGGTATGTATTTAGCATTACTATAGAGTATCCTGAGCACATATCCTCAGTATCTCAGAGCAGTTGAGATATAAAGAGCCAGTCTGTGAGTGTTTGAAAAGCCAGGAAAAGAAAACAGCCAACCCTCAGGGAGTGCCTCACCCTTCACAAACTTATTTGCAAGGTCATAAAACTGAAAAAAAATGTTTCCTCATCTATTCTCATTTCTCATAGAATGATTCCAGGTGAGGGTCACACAGATCAGTATAGATATGGGGTCATCTGACTGCATAGGAAGCCAGCACCAAAGGCTTAGGCAGCTTTATAGGTGCTGGAATGGAGTGGTGGGTAAAGGATTCTGAGTTTGAAAGAACCTGTATTTACTTCAAGACAGAAATATCTTCAAAATAGTATTGTCATCCCTACTTTCTGAGAAGGATCTCTGGACAGAATCTTAAGAAATATGAATCTATCAAAAGTACTTGGCTAAGAAGACAATTAGACAAAGTGTCACCAACCATGGTTCTGAGTCTTTTTCTATAAGCCCCATGGGGTTCTGCAGTGTGCAAACTGGGCAGTGAACCTGATGAAAGGTGAAGAGCATCCTCAATCATTTGTCATTTGGTGAGACTTTCGTGATTGTGCCTGGTACAACCCACCCAAGTCTGTCTGCCTCTCAGTTGAAGTTTGATCTCACTATGTAGCCCCGGTTAGCTGGAATTCTCCAAGTTGGCCTGAATGACTGAAAATAAGACTCTCCTTCCTGTCTTCCTCTCCTAGGTGCTTGGATATGTACATGTGCATATTCCCACACATATACCCACAGGCACATGGATACACACACATCCACATGCACCCATTCACACTGCATGCAAACACATATACCTCTACAAGCACTTGCACACATGTATACACACACACACACACTTATGTTTGTAGTGTGTGGTATTGAGGAGCAAGTATTGAATGCATGGACTAACATATGTGAGGCAAGAGCTATAGTTTAGCTACAATCCCAACCTTAATTACATTTTACATAAACATTTTGAAGTTCTCATAGGACAGTGGGCAAGTATAAGATAATACTTCAATATTCTGAGACTTTTCTTGGGATGAAGTTTAATGTTTGTACAAAATATATGAAGATACATTGATAACATTAATATGCATAAAATATTAGAATCTGGAGTCTCTCATGGTACCTGAGGGAATTTTTATTTTGAAATTCTTATTGTGACTCCTAAGTCCCTGCATAGGATTTGTGAATGAGGATATAGAATATGTGCCATCAGCGGGCTAAATATCCTTTGAACACAGCCTCATCATTCTTTGTACTTCAAGAAGGCCAGACACATTGTCGAAGCATTGGAATGCAAATAGATCAGCCTCTGAAATCGACCACAGGGCAACTTTAAGAAAAAGGTATTGATCATTTAAACATCTTAATGAAAGGCCATCCCATATAGTTCCTGACTTTTGATTTTTGTGTTATCTCCCGTTCTCCAATGATTTTCTTCATGCATGTGACAGAGTCTATAAAGAGGAATAAAGAATGCTGAATAATAAATCCAGAAGATGTTGAGCCCACAATAATGCAAAAAATTGAACCTGTAATGTGGGGAGTGGGCTGACTAGAGGCTGCATCTTGATGTGAGTCTCTAGAACTTTAGACTATAGATGTCTGAGTACCTCTTTAGAGATTCAGCAAGGGAGGATTATAAGTGGAATTAGCTACATTAATAATTTGGAGTGTATAAAATGTCATCTATGGCATTCTATTGAATAAGCTTTTTATTGTTTGGGTTTCATTAAAAAAATAGTACAAAACCATTTCGTATGCTTTTCTCATTACCCTGGCGCTCAAATTCTGTTTTTTTCTATGAGACCTCAAATGCCTTTAAGTCAGTTCTCTTATGTTTGCAATTTTTCAAGCTCCTTACTCCCATGTTTTTGAAAGTCATTTATTGATTTACAAAGTGCCTTTAAAATTTACCTTTATGCTTGTACTTGGATCACGTGGCAAGAATTACATTTATTGAGTCACTGCTATGCATTAGGTCCACTGCATTCATCACTCTATTGAATCTTTAGGACAATTCTGTAGAGAGCATTAATATCTGCATTTAACATAGGAGAAAATGGGTGGTCACAGGAGTTTCTGTGCCTGATAACATTTTCATACGTACCATGTTATAATATTATAAGATTCAAGCCAAACTGAGTCATACCTTGCAGATACCACCTCTCACTGCAATTCTAAAGAGCTAGAAAAGGCATATGCAAAAATAGAATGTTTATTTTGATTGAAATTATTTTGTCTTAAACCTCTACAACATGAAAACCTTTCAGTGAGCAAATCCAAAGAATTACTGACTTTCACTGTGTTCTCCACAGCATGAGGGCATCAGTGCCCTTTCCTTGTGCCTGTTGTTGGAAATACAATGGGTGAACTTGGTAGGAAATAATCTGAACAACAAATGGAGGGACTGAATATTTAACTTGCTGAAATATAAAAATCCCTAACCCAATTGGTCAATGATACAGAACTCAGAAAATAATCATCGTTTTAATCTGGGTTACTGAGTGCCGTTTTACTATTATTCTGTTCTATACAGAACAATAAAAGGCTCCATTTCCCACCTTCCTGAAAAATAAAATTCTTATGGATAATACTCTTATCATGTTCCACTCTCTTTTTTTAATTTTCTGATTAATCTAAGATGATATCAAATTGAAAAAATAAATAACTGTCTAGAAAGAAGAATACTTACTAATAGAGAATATTATTTTGAAGATAATATATTTGCTATTGATGTTATCAGATTCAATCTCATAATAAAAGGCTAGCTCATTATTTATTAATCTATTTTTCTGTTGGGGTCCAACCTTGATGGTTCCTGTATTCCAGGATATGGTTGTGTGGATTAGAAATGTTAGGTAAAAAATAGAGATACAAAATAAAAAGACAGAGATACACAATAGGGTCAGGAGGGCAACCCAGTGAATACTGAATTTGCCTATATTTATTTTCCATATGCTTTATATACTCCAATCCAAAGGTGGGTTGAATGTAAAAGACCTCTTTACCATGATACAAAGAACAAACAGTGCAATTACCTCTTCAATACCTGAAACATCAAGTAGCTATATCCTGAATTAAGTATTCTATTGCATAGGCAGGACATGCAGTGTCCACACATTAGGCTAAGCATCCAATAGATGGACACATCCTGGTCAAGTGGCCTGTTATAACCTTAAAGGAGCAGGAATAGGCCTTAATTCTCTGAACTTTGGTCAATGTAGAATCTACATTCATGGGTTCTGATTTTTTTTATCTTTCTAAAATATTGTCTATTTTCCTGGTCATTTTAAATTATTTATTTATTTATTGTTTTTCATGATAGGATTTATCTGTGTTGCTTTGGCTGTCTGGAACTTGTTTTGTAGACCAGGCTGGCCTAGAACTCACAGAGCTACACCTACCTCTGCCTGTTGGGTGCTGGGATTAAAACTGTGGGCTGATTACTTTTAACAAGCTTAAATCTAGCAATATGGATATTAAAACAAAGAGAGTCAGTCTTCTGTCAGTTTTGTTGGTGGAATGAAATTTTGTTGGTAAAATTCTGTTGTTAATCTTACTTTCTGAAAGATGTTGAATCATCATACCTAAGCTTTCAGTTTTATCTTGAAGGTTTTCAAACATTTAGATATTGCACACTTCTTAGTGAATCTTTCTGCGTATGGACTTTCATTACATTTGTGTCTACAAATGTAGCTATGGTCATAGCTCTTATATGTCTTAGTTACCATTTTCTAATTATGCATATATATTTAAGTTAATTAAAACATATAACATATTCTCTCTGGATATATGGATATAAACACACATGCACAAACACCCCTACATAGACAAATGCAGACACATGCAAACACACAAACATGCTTTGTCCTGATTGAGTTTTATGACCTTTGAAAATACTAATTTCATGCATAAAAATAGTACCAAAAATTGTCCTGTTTGTACCTTTTTCAAAATAATAGATTTATTATCAGTTTTATTCATTTTTATCAGTTTAGTATTACAAATTAATATTTCTTTTCTAATTATGTAGATTTGTTCAAAATGAAAATTAAAAGCACTGCTAGCATCTTTTTGACTTTTTTTACCCTTCATTCCAACATCTCTCTGTTATACTAGGCATTGTTTTTTAAAGAAATATCTTCATTGTCACTCATGAATTAGAGAGAATTCCTTCAAGTTGGAAGCTAAGTCAGTAACATGAAAAGATATTTTCTTTTCTTGTTTATGTTATGCAACAGTGTTTCAATATAAAATTTCATGTTGTTTAAAGAAACAAAGAGAGATGAAGAAAAGAAGTTTGGCCCTAATGGTTACACATGAGAGCATTGCCCAGTATTCAGATTTAATTTGTCAGTGCCTCCTGACTCACCTTAAATTCAAATTATACCAGCTACAATAATCCCAATAGGTTGTTCATATTTTAATGAGGAAAGGAACAATCATTGACTATAATGTAATATTGGCTTGGGAAATAGTTATTCATCAAGAAGTTGTTTGCATTGAATGTTCAGCAATATGTAAAGGATTGTGAAATAGAGTCAATCCCATAGGAAGTGTCCAATTATCCACAGCAGTGTCTACAGCATCACCCTCCCTGAATTGTTCTAGATTTAATATCCCAAAGCAAACAAAAACCAGCAATTCCAACTTCCCCCAAACAAAAAGGCCTAAAGATACCCTTTAAAATACCTTTCCACATATGACTTCAAGACAAAAGTTATGGATTTCAAATTTAACTGTTCCCACATAAAATTATACACAAGTAATTAAATTAGAAATGCATGGACTAAAGGCTCAGCAGAATGGCAGGGTATTGGTAAATTTTTACAGTGTGGATTAAGAATACATTTTGACGTCAAGTTAATGCACTACATGTTTGCAGCAGGTTTAGCCATACAGCCACTCTGATTCTTGCTTCAGTAATCACTGTCTTAAAAACAAAATTGGGAATGAATACAAAGTACCAGCTCTCCTTCTGTTTGTACTGTCTTCCTCTTTCAGAAATGGCATGAGATATGTTGTTTCAATATCTATACACAAAATGATAAAAATTTGCAGAAGTAATATACCTTCAAAATTAAACCAAAAGGAAAGAAACATGTTACACAGAACTCAGGTATTATGTTATTTTATGGTGTCTGTTGTCATTCCCAAACACTTAGAACCTTGAACTCAAAGATAACTAGGAAAAACTTGTGTTAAAAAATTTACATGGCTATGAACAAGTAATGTTTGAAATCTATTTTTTTGCAAATGTTTTGTTTCTTGTGCTTAACAGAAATAAAAACGTGATTTAAAGTTCATAAATTTACATTATTTTCCAACTAAATTATATATGTGTGTGTGTGTATATCCCACACATACATACACACACACACACACACACACACACACACACATATATATATATATATATATATATATATATATATATATCTGGAAAAGTAATTTTCAGATTGACTTGTGCATAAAATCATGTATATACAATGTTTGAAAATCCCTCTGCTAAGCAACTAAGCTTAATATAAAAGCTTGTGTAGAACACAAATGTTTCCTAAGCTTTTCCTATTCCTTTCCCTCTGCAGTCCACATATATTTAGAATACTGCTTATGTAATTAAAAGTCTAAAATAGCAGTAAAATTAAGCTCATTGTCAAGAAAATGTACACTGAGTGTAGTAACCACAGTAATTTTGTAAACATACTAAATTATGCATATTCATAAAGAAAATGGTATGTATTATTTACTACATTACAATATTGCATATATTGTCTTTTATTTCTAAAGACATTCACAAAACTGAATGTTTTGCACATGATGTAAACATTGTGGGGAGCTGTACTTGCACCGACTGCTTAATAATTACATTTAATAAACAACCTTCTGTCATAGTCTCCTAGCTTAGAGAAAGTGCTTGATGCCATAAGAACAAATGAATGCAGCACTAGGAACATGTATGAATAATAAAAATATCCCAGAAATATCTATCTTGAGATTCTTTTATTGATTTAAAGAAAAGAATTCAAACCATATCTGTCATGAATAATCAATAATTTTCTTAATCCAAAAATTTCCAAATGTTAATTCAAACAAACACAAAAATGTGATGCAGTATCTACTTGTCCTTATGCTGGCTGTGTGATTTGCTTAGATCTTAAAAACAATCAGTAACTTGTAAAATAATGAACTGATTTTCCTTCTTTCATGGAAAGCATGCCTAAAATGTTTTAGTCACACAGTACACATGAAGATGTAACAGTGAATTAGAGTTCGTACTTAGCATAAAGAATTCACAGAGCGATATAAGAATATGGTATATAGTTTGGAGTCATTTATTTTAGTCAATCTCTTGAAAACTAATTTTAGGGCAACAGTTACTGCCAAAAAAAAAAAAAAAAAAAAAAAAAGCAGGTGTTCCCGGCCCATACTCTTCTCTATGTTTTCTATTTACAGTGCAAAAATGGTTTTGTGGAGCTAAGGGAGGAATCAGTGCTGAGATGAGGAGGAAGAGTCCCCAGGATCCATTATGCTTTCTGTATTAAAATCAGAAAGTAGGAATTCTGGCTTAGGCAGGCTCTTTTGGTGTCATCTTTGAGTTCGTCATCCTTACTACTTTCTTTTTTCAATATTCCACATCACTGATCCTATCTCTAAAAAGATGAAACCAGAAATGGGGTTATGGAGATGGCTCAGTGAACTCCTCAGCCAGACAAGCATGAGAACCTCAGTTACACGCTTTAATGTCAGGCTGGTGCTTGCAATCCTAGCCTCATGCAGTAAGACTGAGGAAACAGGAAGGATGCTTCCAGGGAGTTTGGAATCTAGTCTGCTTTGTGCAGGGCTGACCAACAAAAGGTTGACTTAAGGTAGAAGGTGGGGACTGACACCCAATTTTGTCTGTCCTCTGCCCTTCACGCACACACTGTAGTACATCTACTCAAACCCACAAACACACAAGTAATACAAAACACAAGCACACATGGATTAAAACCCAAAACAAAACAAACAAGAACTCCAGGTATGGTAAGTCATTTAATCTACCAATAGGCCATCCCTGTGCTATGGTGATGAAGTTTTGGGGGTCTTCAACAATGTAATTGACAAACATAAAGTTAGATTTCATGCTCAATCAACCCTTAATGAGCAGTCTCCGTGTTGCTGCTGCTTGACTTTCTTCTGTATCTTGCTGTGCTTGCATTACCTAATTTGATGTGCTCGTGGTGACATACAGAGATGTCTGAAAAACTCCCTTGGATAACTGGGCATTTTATACAATACACACTTGCAATCTTATGTAGAGTGATTTTTTTAATTATATATAAACCATGATTTCCAACAAGATCCTTTTAGACTTTCAATAGGGACTTCGATGTTTCCCAGTTCTTCCATCAAAACACTCTCAAATTGTAGACTCCATGATGCAATTTTTGGTTGGAGTCACTTTTCAGTATTTGTTGTAGTGATTTTCTCAGGAATACTTAACCGAATACTGGTTGATGTGAATGAAGCACATGTGCTGACCTGTGTAGAAGAGCTGTCAACCTCTTTGTCTGCATGGGGGCAATCAGTATTGTTTCTTAGATTCTTTTTTTAGAATCAAAGCTGCTAAGATGAATAAAACCTACATCTTAAGTTAGGCAACCTTACTGAACAAATGGTTTAAATAATTTTTAAATATTCCATTAGAATGGCATAATGCTTGTAAAAATAATCTTAAGTGTCCAGAAGATATTTTTGGATCTATTCTTTGAGGAATAAACAATTATGATCTTATATTTGTAATCATTAAGCTTAATAATGTTAGTACCCATGACTCCATAGGTGGTATTATACTTATTAGTAGCAATTATCCTGGCTGTTTCTACTGAAATTAAAATGGCAATACAATGCCTAACCTAAAAAATATAAAATAAGAAGAGGAAGAGCAAATAATTGGTCATCTTACTGGGGATGACTTGGTGCCAGGCTGACATTTTTGATATTCACTTTGCATGCCTGACTGTGAAGAAAGGGTGTAGAAAAGTAACACAGTTTACAGAAACCTGGTGAATATCCAGAGCATCCCCAACATGCTTGTAAAAATTGCTTGTTTCCTCATCTTTTCAGTAAACAGATATTATCACAAACACTCCAAAACATGTACTAATGGGCACCTACCATATTGAAAGCCTTCTGTCTGGTGCCATGAGTAGGAAAGGAGTCATAGGGACAGAAACCCTTGTTAAGCATCTTTGTGTCCATGAAGAGTGGTGAGAATGCAGAATGCCTTCTAATAATGTAACAAGTGATGTGAGTGTTATTTTCAAATTTGGGAAGAAATTATCCAGAAGAGAAAATACAAAAAAAAAAAAACATTGAAAAGTTTCTGAGCCCTAATAAGCCTCTCCACCAATGCAATAATTCAAATCAGACCAAATAAAACCAAATTAGAAAAAGCCCAGGTTTAATGGATATCAATGCTCATGAATGGCTTTCCAGCCCACCCAGAGAGGAGACAGGGAAGAAAGACCAGAAAACCACATTTACTCTGTGGGGGCAGTTTAAATACAATAGGATTTGTAACTATTATATTTGATGTGGAATATTTAAGAAGGTCGTACTTGAAAAAAGAAAGTAGTAAGGATGACGAACTCAAAGATGACACCAAAAGAGACTGCCTAAGCCAGAATTCCTACTTTCTAATTTTAATACAGATAGCATAATGGGTCCTGGGGACTCTTCCTCCTCATCT
Source organism: Microtus oregoni (assembly GCF_018167655.1). Taxonomy (NCBI): domain Eukaryota; kingdom Metazoa; phylum Chordata; class Mammalia; order Rodentia; family Cricetidae; genus Microtus; species Microtus oregoni. Next base: position 48,945,476 of record NW_024543069.1, read on the forward strand.
CAGCACTGATTCCTCCCTGAGCTCCACAAAACCATTTTTGCACTGTAAATAAAAAACGTAGAGAAGAGTATGGGCCGGGAGCACCTACTTTTTTTTTTTTTTTGGCAGTAACTGTTGCCCTAAAATTAGTTTTTAAGAGATTGACTAAAATAAATACTCAAGACTTTGCGAGTGGTCTTGAGTATTTCTGGGGAGGAGTCATCATTTGGCAGGTTTTGTCAGGGATGGAGTTTGGACTGAGGCAACTCCCAGGAGAGGGAGCTTGAGATAGAACTTCCAACCAAACATTCCAGACTCTTTGGCTATATCGATGCCAGGGACTGGGATGAAGCCTTGACCCAAACATTCCAGACTCTTTGGGTATATGGATACCAGGAGCTAGGGTATGGCCTAACACAGACATTCCAGACTCTTTGTGTATATGGGCGCCAGTTTAAGTCTGGCTACTTCCTGTGGGCATGGGACAGTGTCGGGGAGGGGAGAGTTGGGAGTTGGTGTGCTCAAGCTCAGCAGGAGGTGTGGCTGGAGAGGCATCCAGTTATCTGCCATCCTGGAGACCTCATGCATCTTTTCCTTAAAGGAGATAAGGCAGATTGCTAGAAACAAAAATAGATTGCTATTTTCAGCCCTATGAATAGGGCTAGGCAAGGGAAGGGTGATTAACTGCCAGAAAGAATGGGACTGAGAAGAACCCTGTTTGTACAGGAGAAGCAACAGGGAATGAGCAAGACATGAGAGCAGATATGCCCTTTAAAACCAGATTTCAGTTGCTGGGTAAGTGCCCACTTGAGCCTGGAGAGGTTCTACCAATGGTGAAGTCCCAGGAGGAGCTGGTGCAGGTATTATCTAGAGGGCCCTCTATAAATTGGTCTTGGCTCAGACAACAGAAGTGACCTGTAAAGTAAGTGTAAAAATGGATGGGGTCAAAATAGGCTCTGGAGACAGTTGGATTTTTACCAGACCAGATTTTTTTTGATACAACAGCAGAACTTTACCCAGGAACCTGCATGTATAGATAAGACAGCTGGAACAGATTTACATCTTGGTGTCATAGCAAAAGGACATGGTTTTAGGTTAGAAGCCATGAACATTTTAGATGACAATTATCTGAAACCTGTTAACCCTGGACTGAAGCCTGTGAAAGAGGCACACCTTTCTGTACTTTTAGCAGGACACTTAACTAATATAGTAATAAGTTACCAGAGCAGTGGGAGAAACAGTGCCCTCAGTGGGATCTCCAGATGAAAACTTTCTGCACCCTAATAAGCCTCTCCGCCAACGCAATAATCCAAATCAGACCAAATCAAACCGAATTAGTAAAAGCCCAGGTTTAACAGATACCAATGTTCCTGGATGGGTTTCCAGCTCCCCAGAGAAGAGCCAGGGAAGGAAGACCAGAACACCATGTATTTGTTCTCTGGGGTGTGGAATCTTGAGCATTCTGGGGAGCAGTTATTGTTTGGTCGGATTTCTCGGGGTGGAGTCTGGACTGAGGCCAATGCCAGGGAAAAGGACTTGGGAAGGAACTGTCCACCCAAAGAAGCATTACATATATTCTGTCACAGTTCTTACGTGATTACCACTGTTATTCTTTCATAAAAGGGTAGTTAGCAAGGGATCAAGAATGAGGAAAGTATACATTACTGTTCTTCTTGCTGTGACAAAATGCTAGATGAAAGTAAGTGTAGGAGCTAAGTTTGTTCTGGCTCACAGTAAAGAACACAGTGTAGCTGGGCATGGTGGTACATCCTTTAATTCCAAAATTTTGTAAGAAGGGGCAGGCAGATTTCTCTGAGGTCAAGACCAGCCTTGTCTGCAAAATGAGTTCCAGAGCAGCCAAGAAAACACAGAGAATTCTTGTCTCAAAAAAAAAAAAGAAAGAAAGAAAAAAAAGGAAAAGAAAGAAAGAAAGAACACAGTACATGAAACAGGTAATTTTTTAGGCATGGAACTTAGGCAGCTGGTCTAATTGCATCCACAGTTTGGAAGTACAGTGTTCAATCCCCTTTCTCCTTTTTATTCTGTCCTGGACCCCAGCCAATGGAATGGTGCCTCTTACAGTTTAAATGGGGCTTGGTAGCTCAGTTAACCCAATCTAGAAAGTTTCTCAAGGACACAAACTGACGTTTGTGACCTCTATGATTCTAGATTCTACTAGGCTGACAAGTGACTATCATAAAAACATCAGTTGTTTCCTGGTACATTCCTTTGTCTTGTGTATGATAACATATATCATAAACACTCAGTTGCTCTTAGCCTGTTGGCCTTTCTCCTAGAAAGAGGTAGAATGCCATCTGTTCATTGAAGAATGTGTCGAAGCTTCCTGCTGAGACTATACTCAGTGCCTTGGTAGCTGTATCTCTCTAGCCCTCTACCCTTCATTTCTTGAAAAGCCAGGAATCCACTGCACTTGAAATTACCTGCCATGAGACTAATTCTCCTCAACACTAGTATATGATAGTAAGTTTTATTCTAGTACTTATGATCCTGTCAAGAGTTAAATACAGGGTTAGGCTATAAGATACACATCTTGTGTGTGTGTGTGTGTGTGTGTGTGTGTGTACATGCACATATACACAGAGATTATAATACACATAAACACACACACACACACACACACATATATATATATATATGCTACTGACTGACTACTAAAAATACATTTTCATATACTTTAACATGAATCATCCGATTTTATTCTCAGCTTAGTCAGTATTATAATAGGGACTTGTAAATTATTTATAAATGTCAAATCCTTTTAAACCTACCTTCAAGATATTTTAAGCAGTGGTATACTTGTAATGTTCAACGATAAGCCACCAAAAGAGTTAACGGAGTGCCTAAGGCACTTCTCACAGTCCACATAAAACACTAGAGCAGTGACATTTTGTGATTTCTAGGTTATTTTTTGAGGTCTTGATTTTTTTTTTTTGTTGTTGTTGTTTTTTGTTTTTTTCGAGACAGGGTTTTTCTGTAGCTTTGGTGCCTATCCCGGAACTAGTTCTTGTAGACCAGGCAGGCCTCGAACTCCCAGAGATCCGCCTGCCTCTGCCTCCCGAGTGCTGGGATTAAAGGCGTGTGCCACCACCGCCTGGCTGAGGTCTTGTTTTTAAACATAAAATTTGTCATAGTAATTGTACCCAAAGAATTTACGTCTTCTGAATTTGCAATCCCTCTACTGTTGTAGGAAAGGCATGTGTAGAGAATTTGGCTATAAATATCACAAGTTGGGATGGCATCTACCCAAATTTAGGTTAGTTAAAAAATTTGAAAAAATGCCAAGTGATAAGCTTTTACCTGACTAAATGGAGGCATCTGACTAGAAAAAATTGAAAAGGGTCAATATTGTCATGAGGATGATGAAAGGAGCAGAAGTATCTCCAGTATCTTCTAGGATGAGATAGAGGATCACAAAGCCTTACATAATCAGATGAAAAGACAGCTGCAGAAACTGTACAAGTAGAAGTCAGCTGTTCTTTAGAATGAAAAATTCAAAGCTGAGCCACAAAGGTTACAATCTGTTCTGAAACTGCTCCTGGAAGATGCTCATATTAAAGGTCTTTTGAGTCCTTGCAATAAATATGAGATTTTCCATATACATGACATTTGAAAAGTCAGAACTTGTTTGATACAAAATATTTACAGAAGGCTATATAAAGTCTGTTGAGAGAAAGTACAGATCATCAGGTTTTAGGGCTACTATGAAGAATAGCTTCTTCTCCCGACTTTCCAAATGAAGACAGGATTGAAGTGTTGAAAAATAGACCCCAATCTTTCAGCATGCCTTCTGAACTTAATCCTATTTAGAATTACATATTTAATTTAATTTCAGCTTAATATTATTAAATTCATATAATACAATATAATTTATTATAATACACATAATTTCATTGACAGAATTAAGGTGATAAAAATGTGTATATGTGTGTACAAATGTGTGTATGTGTCTCTGTGTGTGTATACAAATGTGTATGTATCTGCATATGTGCCTTGAGTCTGAGGGCTTCAACAAGCAGAGTAGTTCCAGAATAGTTATCTCACTGGAAAGTGATGATGGTTTAGTCCCCAAGGCTGGCTGTTGTAGTAGTCTTAATCAAGTAATAGAAGCCACCTCCTTGGTGCCTATTCCAGGAAGAAAGCTTAGAAATGCTGATTCTGCCCTCAAAGAATGAATCAGCATCAGCAATAATAGCAGGGCAAATCAACTCAGTGGCAAGAGGGATTTTTACCTGAGGAAATGGCCAGATCATCTTCCTCTAGATATGCTTTTTATCTGGGCCGCTACCTGAAGGTGCTACCATCAGTAATGTAGATCTTCCCTCATTGTTACTCTACCTTAGAAAGTAGACATTAAAACCAACCATAATACACGACAAGTACATGTATCTTGGAAAAGCATATGGGGAAGATGGAGTGTTCATTGGTGTTAGGTCCTGATACACATCTGTCAGTCTACCCATTAGTTAAATACACAAACGAAAGGCACAGTAAAGTCTTATGATAGTATAATTTGATGCAATATTGGTAAAGAACATAGTAAAACAAAGACCAATCTGATGAGAAATAAAGGCTGCCGGACTGGAGAGATGGCTCAGCTGTTAAGAGCACTGATTGCTCTTCCAGAGGACCTGGGTTCAATTCCCAGCACCCACGTGGCAGCTCACAACTGTCTGAAAATGCAGTTCCACAAGATCTGACACCTTCACATCAATGCTCATAAAATAAAGTTAAATAAATCATTTTTTTAAAAAAAGAAATAAAGACTGCCTTTTCAGAGCTTGAACTGGGGAACTGGTCACGATAGTTTACCTTGGTAGAGATTCAAAGACAGACAAAATATTTTAAAAGCTTTTTAGGAAAAAGAAAATATATGTACTCATTGGGCCCTAAAGATTTCAGAAAATTATGGGCAAGCTAAGTAGAAGTAGAGTATCTTAAGTAGATCAGAGAATTTATTTCTTCAGACTCGAACAAGGGCATGGAGATTCAACAAGCTATCAGCTAGTGTTTGAGTCTGTCCACTTTTTCTTGATAGCTGCATAAGTTTAGGGTTTGCATTGTTGTTATTGTTTATAAACCAGAGTTCTATGTTTTATTTTTTAAAGTTCTAATTATCTGTACGTATCTGTGTGGGGGTATGTGGATATGGAGCCCAGAGGTGTTGGATGCGCTTGGAGATGGGCATACAGGCAGTTGTGAGCCTCCTGACTTGGGTATTGGGAACCCAACTGAGTCCTCTACAAGAGCAACATACATGTGAAACTGCTGAGTCATGTCTCCGGCCCCCAGAGTTCTACTTTAAAATAGGTTTGGTAATTCTCTCTATTTGTATATTCTGTCTCTCACTACAGATGCACACCCCTTGCCTGCCCATATGTGCATGCAAACCAGAAGCTGACTTCATACACATTTACCCAGAAATGTCACAGCTTCCCTTAAAAGAATGCACTCATGGACACAGGATAAAAATGGCAGCAAATGGCTAATTGGCTATGATTCCACCATGTTAATTGAGTCAAAGAAAATTAAAACCCATTAGCAGCACACAATTCATTCTACAGGCAGTTGTAGTATGGCCATCATGACTGTACTTGCTGCTAAAAGATAATAAAGTAATTCTTAAGTACAACTTTTCTTGAAACATTTCTATTTGTCTTACATTTTTTTCAAATGTATGATTAATGGTATTGTATCAGTTACCTTTTCTATTTAGGTAACAGTAGCTACTCATTTTCCTGTCGTTTTCTGTAAAACTGAATGAGTTTCACTTTGATTCTGTTTCCACTTTTAGAAACTAGATGAGGACAAGACTAATTTATCCAAATTTTAGCATCCTGAATAATGGACTTAGTCTGCCATGAGAACTAATGGATTCAGCTAAATAGTTCAGAATCTCTAAACCCCAATGTTTATTTACGGTTTCCTCGGCAGTTCTTTTCCCTGAGAAAATAAATTATGAACAAGTCAAACATGCTGGTTCTAACATTTAGCCAGATAACAAATGATCTCATGAAACAACACTAATGAAAAGAAATACAAGGCTAATCTTGCAATCTGTGCTAACAGTCATTTATAGAAGTCTGGAGCTAAAGTTTTGCTGTTTCCTCTGTGCAGATCGTAAACCTCTCAGAGGACAGTGTGAGTCAAACATGAGAATCTGCCCATGTATCCTTAAAAGGAATTCTGACCCAGGAGTCTGCAGAGCTCACCTTAGGGTCTCTTTCAAAGTACATTCTCTTAAAAGTGTTGCTTTTACTTGTGTTGCCAAGTCACTTAATCAAAGCATCTTTGAGCTGGCTATGGTAGAGTCACTGTGTTTTGTGATGAACATGAAAGAAACTAAAACAGAATTGCTTCCCACAAAGTTAGAGCACAGCAACGCATACTTGAATAAAAATAAAAAGATTGTGGTATAGTAAAAATACCCAATGAATGTGACCTTTGCATCGCAGTCATAGCCCATTGTAAGACATATAATAGAACTTATTTCCAGCCGCTGGGAGGTTCTTATACATGCTATCAAAATGTTCCTAATTTTAGAACCAAACCCGTTAAGAATCCAGATATTCTTGGTTGTCAGAGAATGAGAAGCAGCAACCTTTCTGTCTATTTCAGGTGATTACAATCCCCCTTGCAATATACCAACTATATATGTGTTAGTGAGTCTAATATCAGAATAATTCCTCTGGGAGAGGATAGATTGAGTCGGAGTAGTAAAGCCTCATAACATGTTTTTAGCTCTGAGAAGAAATTCACCTAAGAAAGAAAGCTGAATGGAAAGTGATTGATCAGATAGTTGATCTATCTCATCACTGAATTGAGGCAGGAAATTCTCTCACTTACTATTAAATGCCTTCTGTTATGTAATTAATTTATCTTACCTGCTACTGAATAAATTATTCGAGTTACACTCAATTCCATCACCAAATAGTCTTTGAAAACATACGAAAGCTTTCTTCTATTTGAGAGCTCACAAGAGTTTAGAACCCCTGTCAGTGTGTACCAGCATTTTTGTCATTTCTTTTGTAAATAGCTTTACATAGAAAGCCCTCTTGAACTTTTCAAGCACCTAATCATGTAAGTGCTTTTTAAATAGAGGGAAATATATTTTGGAGGTGACTCATTAAGCCTTAAGTACTAGCACTATGATTCTAGAATACTTCAGGAGGTCCATCACACTCTGAAGATGTCCCTGATTTGTAGTAGATCTGACAGGTGTCATTTTTCTATTAGCCTGAGGAGGAATTGAATAGTCCCTTATAGATGGGGACTATGGCTCATTTTTAAAGGACTGTGCCTTTTCTTACTTGTTAAACTAAAATTTAAACTGTGACTTATGTAAATCAACCTACATATATGCCCGTCTTTACTCAGCATTGTAGACAAGGTAAGTTTTTTTTTTAATTATTGTTAAGTGAGAACCCTTAAAACATACAGAGTTCATCATAAATTTACATACAGTGACCAGTGTGTTAGTTAGCTGATTTTTATCCATAGAGAATGTAAGTAAGTTGATCTGTTTATCACAAGAAGTATTTTTGCAAGGAAGACCAGGCTCCTTGGAAGTTATATTCTTCACTGTGAGAGGGAAAGATAAGAGAGAGCCTATCTTTTTACAACATTGTATTTACAAGAAAATACTTCGGTCACAGAGAAACCATTCTCCTTAAAGATGGCAATAGGCTTAATTAGCTCTTTAAAAGATAATTACAAACTATTAGTTCTTTATCTTTTTAAAGCTTTGTTGAATTTAACATTTTATTCCCATCTACACTAGCCTAGATCCTTGAAGAGACAGTATGGTATGCCCATTTCTTAGGCTATACTTAAAATTAGATATTTTGATAATTTCAAGGATTCCCAAACTTGCACGCATTTCCTTTGTTTATTTAGACAGATATTTGTAAGTTAGTACAGTTATAAAATCTGAATGCATTCTACAATCTTTCCTTCAGGTTGGGCCCTGTGGGGAAAGGCTAGTTTCTGTATGATGAAACATGTGGAAGTTCCTATCTCTGGTAACATGAGAACAAGAAAACAAGAACAGCCCCATCTCAGAAAGTTAAAGAGGATTCGTCATCATTTCTGAGGAGGAATGCTGCATCTTTTCTGTTGATAGATATTTACATTTTTATTAGTAGTATGCTTACAGTTGTTATGAGTTATATATTCATTCATTTTTAAACTATATCAGAAATTAGGATAAAAATAAAACTGTCTAAACTTGTCCTAAGTCAGGTGACTAGTGGGAAGTTCAGCCTGTAATCTAAACTGTGTTCCTGAACCAGAATCACATCAGCTCATCCAACTTATCTTCTCATGAAGGAATGCAGTAGGAAGCTGTAAACAAGACCAAACCCTGAACTGAAATATCAGCAAAGGGCATAATTGTGAATGTATTACAGAAAGTACAGTGACTAGGTACTTTCAGCTTAAATATAAATATTCATATATATGCATACATACACATATGTCTATTCTCACATATACATTGTCAAAAAGCTTTTGAACTCTAAATTTAGAGAATGAAAAAGCCTAGGGTAATAAATCACATTCTGTCCAACATGCAGGATCCAGAGAATGACTAGGAATATATGAATTATTCTAAAAGACAAATATAGTCTACTTGGTCCTAAAGTTTTTACTTGCTTGCTTAAATTATTTTGAGTTACAAGCATATCAAGGTGCAATATTTACCAAAATATTAGTGTTTTCTATTGTCAACTTAGGTCCCAGAATTCCAAGAAGCTATGCATTTTAAAATTTAAATGTTGACTAAAGGAAGTTCTAGAATACATTCATATTTTAATACAGGTGTGGTGGTTTGAATAAATGTGGCCCCTATTTGGTTCATAGATTTGAATGCTTGTGCACCAGGGAGTGGCATTATTAGAAGGTGTGACCTTGTTGGGAGACATGAATCACTGAAGGTGGCTTTGAGGTTTCAAATGTAAAAACTAGGTTTAGTGACTCTGATGTTTAACAAACTGGATGTTGAACACTCAGCTACCTTGTCAGTACCATGTCTGCCTATGTGCCACCATGCTTCCTACCGTGATGATAATGGAATAAACCTCTGAATGTAAGCAAACCCCAATTAAATTTGTTTTTGTATAAGACACCATGATCTCCTCAGAGAAAGAGGACATTGATAAAGAAAATATATTATATATTTAATTGCAATTCCTAGGTTGGAAAACAGCAGTATTTGAAGGATTGCTCACCAAGAAGAGAAAATGATTCAGTATCTTGCTGAAATTATTCTACTCATATTGGTAAATCTGGAGAAATCAAGTCATAAATATTTATTCACCTCTAATAAGCATGGGATATTGGAAGATAATTTGTGAGTGAGAGAAAATCAAGACTTGTCTGCAAGCCTTATATTCAAAATCATGTTCAAATTATCAGTTACATTACAGATTGTTCTTGTTGCTGAAATAAGCAGCATTTTTTTACTTGACTTTATATAACACTCTGTAGTGACTGTATAATACTATGTAGTGACTATATATAACACTCTATAGTGAGTACATATAACACACTGTAGTGACTACATATAACACTAGGTAGTGACTTTGTAAAACACTGTGTAGTGACTTGTAACACTATGTAGTGACCACGTATAACACCATGTAGTGACCACGTATAACACTCTGCAGTGACCACGTATAACACTCTGTAGTGACCATGTATAACACCATGTAGTGACCACGTATAACACTCTGTAGTGACCATGTATAACACTCTGTAGTGACTATGTATAACACTATGTAGTGACCACGTATAACACCATGTAGTGACCACGTATAACACCATGTAGTGACTATTTGCAACATTATGTAGTGATTAAGCATTGCACTATGCAGAACAAAAAATCTCATTGTTATATTTATATTGAGCAGTAGTGTTGAGATAAGATTTTATAATGTGAGGGAAATAAATTTTTTATAGTTTTTGATCATTGAAATAATACTAAACACTCTAATTTATTCAAAGACTATGAGGCATTGATCTAGACCAGGCCCAGGTTTTTACTTTTTGCCTTTGTAGGCCATATTTCCTACAATAATCTAACATCATTAGTAACAAAAAAGTTAATAGACAATATATCAGAGAATAGATATGACTGTGTTTCAGCAAAAGCTAGCAGGTGGTGGTCTCATGAATGACACCACAGTTGACAGTAAACTTGGTACATGTTCATTAAAGCTGACTAAAGTACTTAAATCAGTATCCTTAAAACCCTCTCTTCCATAGCCATAGGGAGTCAGGGCCAAAATATGCAGTTAGCTTTGAGTACCCTAAAACATGTCTGTTACTCTTTCAACCTCTTCAAATCCATGTGATGACTGAATAAAACAGTAAGATGGGAGAAGCAGTGTAAGATTGGAGCTGTAGAGCATGTACAGAAACTGCTGACCTCAACAGATGGCTTAAGACTCTCTCAGCCTCCCCCATGGTAGATGAGTGCATATTTTTCAACTTTAAAACTCTTTGCCTAAAGGTCTTATAGTATAATCAAGTGTAACATTGACACTGAGAAACTTGAGTTCTTCGAATATCTTTAATCCAAGAAAAACCCCATGAGATAGCCAGTCCTCCATAGGGGCTCCAGTCTCACAGGGTCAATTGATATTCTTTAGCCATGCATAGGACCACTTTGAAGACAGAAAATACTACATACACAGAGTGTTCCTTTGGATCATAGTTAACACAATATTATAGTCCCAATATTTTAATATATATTATAGTCAAAATATTTTTAGGTAATTGTTATCCTACTTTCAATTTAATTGGTTTCTAGAAGTAAACATATGGCATAGTGTGTGCCAATACTAATATAGGAATGTATAACTAAGATATTGCTTCACTATATATGCCCCTTACATACAAAATTGGGAAAAAAATCCACTGATTTCTAGAACTTGGGATGAGGTAATTGTAAGTATGACAGTTAGGTGAACAGGGATAATTAGCAACAGATTGAATTGTAGGCAGAGATGGATCATTCATTTCCCAGGCACCCAGACCTGAAACAATCACACAGAAACTATATTAAGTACGGCACTGTTTGACCAACAACTCAGGCTTATTTCTAGCTAGCTCTTATATATTCAATTAACCCATTTCTATTATTTTGTATTGCTACAAGGCTGGGGTCTACCGTTAAGGTTCTATCCATCGTCTTTCTCCTTTGTCAGCTACATGTCTTCTCCCTGACTCTGCCTACTCTCTTGTTATTTCCTGCCTGGCTTTACTCTGCTAAGCCATTGACCAAAGCAGCTTTACTCAACAAATAATAAATCAAAACATACAGAAGGATGTCCTGTGTCACAATGTGCCTTAAATGTGCACAGACTGAAATCAGACATTTAATTCTTGATGTAGTTTTCTGAATGTATCAAGCTTTCAGTGCCCAGTGGACATTTCTTTCAGGTAGTTATATAATCATTTGAACATGAAAACATGGAATTTGGTTTGGAGCAATGGACCTGATAATTTTTTTTTATTTTTATATATTATTTGAAATGACAGTACTAAAAAGAATTATTTAGGAATTTATTCAGAGAAGTGTTACCACCTCAAACTAAATTATTTACAAATGAAACTGTAAAACAGTTAAAAAGTAGCAGTTATAGTAGCTTAACACATCTTACTAATGGGGATATATTTACCCAAGGCCTCCCAAGGGATTGTTGGTTTTAGAAAAACACAGGCAATCCTATTCTTGACAAAGCTGGTAACAGCATATGATATTGTACTCTTTTGAGGCAAGTCAGTGATATGATGTGAACTATGCCTATGAGTATATTTTCTAGATGTTGCAGCCTACTTAGGGTATGAATTAGAGGAAGGAATTAATTCTGCTCACTATTTTACATAAATATATTGTTTTATTATCCATCATTTGTTTTTGAAATAGGAAGAGGCCTAAATGTGGCCTAGTGGTGATAAGACAGAGAAAGTAGGAAGGCATGTTCAAATTAAGTGTAAGACAGATAACTGAGAGATCTCACTCGCAGATCTGGAGAAAGGAGTCTAGACGGAAAAGACGAGACCTGTTTTCAAGGCATATCATATTTATATCCAGAGGAGAAGGGAGAAGGAGAATAAGAAGGAATAATAGATATTCTTTTAAACTCAATAGCACAACAATTATTCCTTGTGGTTGATTTTATTATAAAACAGTTAAAAGTAGATGCAAAGAAGTAAGGTATTCAAAAGCAACACTGTAAAATAGTCAGATTGAAGATGGTAATCATGGATTTATACCAGAATGAAACATGTTTTACCTAAGACGAGGAGATATTAGCACAAGTATGTGACAAGTATTATTTTATTTTAAATATGTTTTAGCTTATATGACTAGATTTTAATCTATTACATATCCATATGATATAAAATATACTAAATATGCATATGTGATCAGATATGTATAGGTACTAGAAGATTAGTAAGAAGAAAGATACTTATATTCAGGTATGCACATGATACATGTGTATTGCCTCTGTGTGTAATTTCAGTAATTTTTCAGCATATACACATATATTTAAAAGTTCGTATGTGTACATGTATGTATGAGTGTTCAAATTCAAGTTTTTCAGTTATATACATATATATATATATCTCAGATACATTTTTAAAACTTATTTTTATAGTTGCACTTGCTAAAAAGGCTTTACATATATGTACTTGATTAGGTAAAATTCTTATTCAGTTACTTTTTTATGTTCAATAATAAATGCAAAACAAAATTATTTTCAATGTTTATGTGAATTGCTTTATAAATTCTACCCTGATGTTGAATTTTAAAGTTTATGTCTAATATTTAAAGTCAATAGTCACCATAATATGGATAAAGACATTAATGTTTTTAAATTTGTATTTGCTTACCCCTAAAACAGAAATGTTCTCTCTGCTTGAAACATGATAGAAAGATGAAAATCATTTTACAATATTCAGCAGCAATAATTACATTCAATATTATATGAATTATTTTAATTAGGCATGCTTGAAAATATATATGACTTTCTTGGAATAATAAGCAGCTAAAGATGAGACTTGATTAGAAAATGCAATCTCTTCTACAGGTTCAACTAAATCAACTGAATTTTGATAATGGTGACTGATTAGAGAAATATTCATTGGTATCCTACTTTAAGTCATAATTCAAAGAAACTATTTTATCTTTTAAGAGTTTTAGGTGTAGTTTGCATAGTAATGGTTCAAATTTTAAATCTGTGTGGGAATTTTAGGAGTGATTAAATTGTGTATTAATCAGTTTGTGATTTAAGGTGGCTGGTGGATTTAAAGAATTTCTGTTTATACTCAATTAAAAAAACATCTATGGTAGCAAGACTTGTAATTACAGACAAGCTTTAAAAGTCACACTGTATGTAGAGATGAACTACCTCCTGTCATTCGTTGACTTTGACAAACTAAGTATATGCTATTTATCTGGGTTCTCTAATTTGTGTTTCTCTTGTTTATATTGTATCCTGGAAAAAAAAAAGTAGGGCAATTTGTTATAAGGAGAAATCAAGGATTATGGGGTAAAATGTTATCTACTTAGCTGTTGTCAAGGACACAAAGCTTTCACACTGTGAAAACAGAGGATGGTATTTACTTTTAAATCTATCCCCAGAGCAATTCCAGTGTGCATTTATTTCTGCTAGCGATGACATATAGTATAGAACATTACCCAAATGCCTTTCATTCTAGAGAAATATACATGCACAAAGGTATACCTCTTTAAAAGTTGCACTATTTATTTCCACCCAGAGAAGCTTATGATAAAATCTATTTGTCATGACAATAAAGACTAGAGCATATATTATGTAGACATGATCTGAATTTATAGAGACATGATAGGCTTTTTGTAGAATAAATATAAAAATGCATTATGCCTACATCAGAGGGTGCATGTAAATAAAAGGAGTTGTTATTTACTATTATCAAATTATAAATATGTAAAAGCTTGGCTGTAGCTATGACTCAGTGATAGTACGCATGCCTAGCATGCTTAAAGCACAGGCATCAACCTCAGAACGCCAACAAAACACCAAAAAATATACAAACTATTGAAAGGTTTGTCTTAAAAAGCTTATTTCTTCCATGCCAATTCAGTTAAATTGACAAATTTCTATTTGTGTCATTAATTCAGATGGAAGTGTAATGCATACTCTTGTCTTTTCTGTAATATCTCCCAAGGGGACTGATTAAAGATTAAGCTGTAGACTACATCTTCCTACTGAGGGAAAATCAGAATTTTGACGCAGGAACCTTAAAACAATGAAGGCAGGCAGATTTACAAAGAACTGTTAGGAAAGTAACCCTTTGGGGTTCCCAGAGAATCAGAATCAACTGAATTTTGAAGCATACAAAAGTCCAATGACAAAAATAAAGAAAAAACTCTAATGGTCTTGAATTCAGAAAAAAAAAAGAAGTCAATGATGCTACTTAGTTTACTAGCAGTCTCATAAGTAGACACATTTGCTCTTACTATGCTTCCTTACATACCTAAGTCAATGTTTGCCTGTCTTGTACAAAGCTTAGCTCTATAACACTATGTTCAAAGTCACTATGCCAAGTGCTATGTGAACTTGTGAGGAAACCATGAAAAAGTCATGGGTCCATCCAGAGTCTCAAACATGAAATAACAATGTCATCTTCTGAGCTCATGCTTCAGACATGTAAATTAAGTTACAAAAGGAAAAATGATAAAAAATTACCTACTCAAATTATTTTAAGTAAATTTGGAGTTCTCTGTTAGACCGCATTCATAGCTATCCTTGGCTATAAGAAGCCCTTGAATTGCCTATTAGACATACTTGGAACAAGAAACATTTCTTCAACATGACTTAATCAGTTTTCTGCTATTGAAATGGTCAAATTATAAACAATTGAGGTCATTTGGCTCATGGATTGGAAGGGTAGGAAATCTAAGAGCTTGGCACTGGCATCTAGTACCAGTCTTTATGCTGTGTGGGAGAAGAGCAATAGAGCATACAAGACAAAAGGGAGAAAATCTCATTGAACTCGCATTTCTGAAGAAACTGTTACTAGAACAAACCTCTGTTCTTCATAAGCCATTTTTTTCAGAGGCCAGGGAAATGAGATTGCTCTTTCTTTCTTTCTTTCTTTCTTTCTTTCTCTTTCCCCCTCCTCTCTCTCTCTCTCTCTCTCTCTCTCTCTCCCTTTCTTTGTGTTATTCTTCTCTTATATATGACATCCTGAGATGGCTCAACCATGAAAGGCCAGGATCGCATCCAAAAATATAAGAGACTACTTTTATTTATTTATTTATTTTTATTAAAAATTTCCATCTCCTTCCCTCCTCCCATTTCCCTCCCACTCCCCCCTCCCACTTCCTCTCCAGTCCAAAGAGCAGTCGTAGTTCCCTGCCCTGTGGAAGTCCAAGGTCCTCCACCCTCCATCCAGGTCTAAGAAGGTGAGCATCCAAACAGACTAGGCTCCCACAAAGTCAGTACATGCAGCAGGCAGTAGAATAAAAACCCAGTGCCATTGTCCTTGGCTTCTCAGTCAGCCCTCATTGTCAGCCACGTTCAGAGAGTCTGGTTTGATCACATGATCTATCAGTCCCAGTCCAGCTCAGTGCTCCCATTAGATCAGCCCCACCGTCCTGGTGGATCCCTTGCTGTCCTGACGTCCTTGCTCATGTTTTCCCTCCTTCTGCTCCTCATTTGGACCTTGGGAACTCAGTCCAGTGCTCCAATGTGGGTCTCTGTCTCTATCTCCATTCATCACCAGATGAAGGTTCTATGGTGATATGTAAGATATTCATCAGTTTGGATATAGGATAGGGTCAGTTCAGGCTTCCTATCCTCAGCTGCCCAAGAAACAAGCTGGGGACATCTCCTTGGACACCTGGGAACTCCTCTAGAGTCAAGTCTCTTGCCAACCCTAAAATGGCTCCCTTAATTAAGATATCTACTTCCCTGCTCCCATATCCACCCTTCCTCCATCCCAACCACCCCATTTCCCCAAGCTCTCCCCATCTTCACCTTCTCCATTCTCTTTCCCCCTCTTCCCTTACCCCCACCCCACCCCCACCCCCAAGCTCCCAATTTTTGCCTGGAAATCTTTTCTACTTCCAATATCCAGGAGGATAACTATGTTTTTCTTTGGGTTCACCTTCTTTTTATCTTCTCTAGGATTACGAATTATAGGCTCGTTGTCCTTTATTTATGGCTAGAATCCACTTATGAGTGAGTACAAACCATATTCATCCTTTTGGGTCTGGGTTACCCCACTCAGGAGGAGCTAAAAGTATACAATGGAAGAAAGAAAACATCTTCAACAAATGGTGCTGCCATAACTGGATGTCAACCTGTAGAAGAGTGAAAATAGATCCACATCTATCACCATGCACAAAACTCAAGTCCAAATGGATTAAAGACCTCAATATTAATCTGAACATGTAGTCTACAACACATGGGCACAGGAGACCACTTCCCATGTATAACCCCAATAGCACAGACAATAAGAGCAACATTGAATAAATGGGATCTCCTAAAACCGAGAAGCTTCTGTAAAGCAAAGGACACTGTCATTAAGACAAAAGGACAACCTACTGATTGGGAGAAGATCTTCACCAACCTCGCATCAGACAAAGATCTGATCTCCAAAATATATAGAGAACTCAAGAAACTAGACTTTAAAATTCTAATTAACTCAATTAAAAAATGGGGCACTGAACTGAACAGAGACTTCTCAACAGAAGAAGTTCAAATGGCCAAAAGACACTTAAGGTCATGCTAAACCTACTTAGCGATCAGTGAAATGCAAATCAAAACAACTTTGAGATACAGTCTTACACCTGTCAGAATGGCTAAAATAAAAAAAAAAACACCAATGATAGCCTCTGCTGGTGGGAATGCAAACTTGTGCAACCACTCTGGAAAGCAGTGTGGTGGTTTCTCGGGAAGTTTGGGATTAACCTACCCCTGGAGCCAGCAATACCACTCTTGGGAATATACCCAAGAGAGGCAGTTTTCTTTATTAATTAACCAATGAAAGCAACAGATAGATAGAAGACTCTCCTACATCAGTATGTGCCAGGTGAGTCGGTATTTATATTCATGATGGGAGTTTCTTGTATTAACATCATAAGGAAACTTAGAGTGTGTGTAGAAAAAACAGAGGCAAGTTCCTTTACAGTACTTTTAATGAATGTTTCTGAGATGATTTTTTTTGTTCTTTGCATTTATTGAAACAGATGAATTCATTTTTCATCTGCTTTAAACTTTGACTCACCCTTGTATTTGATAACCAGCCAGCATTCCCAAGCCTCAGAACACCTACTATGTAGTGTCATATTGAACCTCACTTCCATAGTCATCCATGTAGGCTATTATAATTTCATAAATTTCACTCCTATAGTCATAATGTAGGCTATTATAATTTTATAGGCTGGCTAAGATTAAAAACAAAAAACAAAATAAGCTAGAAATTTGTGTTTCAGTCCTGGAGACTAAGGAACCAAGATTAGCCTCTGATGAGAGATGATCTGTGATTCAAACATTCTTCGTTGTTTGGTTGGACTGATGGATAGAGGACTTGCCTAGCATGCACAAGGCACTGGCATTCCTAGTATCGCATGTATCTTAAGGTTTCCATTGGTATGAGGAAACAACATGACCACAGAACTTTTATAAAATAAAGTATTTAATTGGCAGTGTCTTACATTTCAGAGTCTTAATTCATTATTGTCATAGAATTAATTATAGTGGTACTCAGGAGACATGGTGTTGGAGAGAAAACTGAGAGCTCTATATTCTAATTGGCAGTCAGTGGGAAGAAAGAATGACACTGGACCTAACATGAGCTTCTGAAACCTCAAAGCTTGCCCCAGTAACATACTTTCTCCAGCAAGACCACATCTACTCTAAAAAGACCATGTATCCTAATGTTATCACTTTCTTTCAGTGTATGGGGGTCATTTTCATTCAAACCATTACAACATATATGCATGCACACATACACACACAAGCACAACCCTTAATGCAGGGTCTTACTATATCTCCTCACATGGTTTTTGTAATTATCTATTTTGTCTTTTTGTAGGGATACTAATTTCAATTATGAAGGTTCTGATCTCACATTCTAATACAACCAAAGATTTTACATTCTTGTATTTTAATATTATTTCCTTGAGGGGTATAGTTTCAGTATATGAATTTTAGAAGGTCATGATATAGATAATGCCATTCTATGTCCCTTACCTTTTAAATTTTTATTTGTTTATTTAATATATGTCAAAATAGGTCCTCTGTGGCACAAATAATAAAAACCAAGAGATAGATACTTGGATTGAACCTGATGATTAAAGAAAACAAGCAGTTAACCACCAGGGAGACCTTTTACCTCTATAAAATCTTCAGACTCAAAGAGTGATCCTGCAATGCTCTCCACCAACCTCAGACTCCAGACTCCACCGAGTTCCTGTCTCTTCCCCCTTATAATCCTCTCTCTGCTCAGCCATATTGCTCCTGTCTCCACCTCCCTAGTCCTGGAATAAAAGGTGTGTAATCCCAAGGTGTGGTATCACCTTAGTGTGACTTCTGTTACTCTTTAAGACAGATTCAGTCTTGTGTTGGCCACAACACAGAGATCAGTTTTCCTCTGTTTTCCTGTCTGCTGAGTCCTGGGATAAAACATGTGCCACCACTCCATGTCCTGCATGGATGACTGTACAGCTGCTTTGCCCTCTAATCTTCAGGCAAGCTTTACTTATTTAAACACAAATAGAACACCACTATAGTCCACAGCATGCAATTCAAGATTTAAAGCCAACGTACAGGAGTCTCCTAACTCTTCCAGTGTTGTGGGCCCTGTATGTTAAACTCAGGTTCTTAACTTGGTGGTAAGCACCTTTACCCATGAAGCTATCTTAGTGGCCCATCTTCAGTCTTTTTTCTTAAAACCATCCTCATGTAGTTATAGAAGCACACAAACACATACAATACCTACGATGAATAGTTGAAATAGATCTACCCATATAAACATGAATAACATTTGATATGTACCTCAAAATAAACTGTAAGAATTTTTAGTAATCATTATAGGGAAAGGTAAATATTGGAGACAACAATGAAATAATAAATCATAATGAGAAAATATTCTAAAATAATCATGTGTCTCTGAAAACAATATAAACAATGAAAATAAAAATAATTAAAAATTATATACGTGTCTATATATAATATATAAGTATTTCAAAAACATTTTATTATAATTATATTTTATATATGATACAATATAGTATTACCTGTAGATATTATATATAAGTGTATAATATAAATTTATGTATGTGTATTCATGCATACATACATTTATTAAAATATTAAATCTGAAGAAATAATTCAGAAAAAAATTTGTAGCATTTATAAAAATAAAAGCATTAATAAGTAAGAACTGTATTACTTGGGCCATTTCACTTCAATTACCTTAAAAGGGTGATGATAGGTTCCTACCAGTATCTGAAAATATAAGTGTGTGTGTGTGTGTGTGTGTGTGTGTGTGTGTGTGTGTGTTAGGGACCGCAGAGGCCAGAAAGCAGCATTGGATGTCCTGGAACTAGAGTTACAGGGAGTGGTGAACAGCAAGATTTGGGTGCTAGATATCAAAATCAGGTTCTCTGTAAGAGCAACAAGGGTTCTTAAGTACTGAGCTATTACTCCAGCTTTCTCAAATTTTGTTTTTGATATCAACTAACTCATCCGAGGATCTGAAAATTGCTAAGATGTCAAAGACTACTAAGAAAATGGAAGTCTACTCAAAATGTGTGAGTCAGGGTTCATCCTCTTATCCTTGGCTGTGAGAGACAAGTTTCACATGAACCCTGAATAACTTTCTTACAGACAGGAGACTTTCAGTGAGTGTTCAGGTTGTCTCCAATAAGAGCTGCATAAGGAATTGGATTTATCAGAGTTCTGTTAGCTCACTAACTTTCCTTCAGTTTCTAGAAAGTGGCCATATTCATGAGCTCTTTCAATGACTCAGCGTTAAGCCTCTCAATCATTTCATTCCTCCTTGATAACCAACCATGAGCTGAAGCCTTCTAAGAGCATTATGACAACTGGAGATAGTGAAGTCTTAACAAGGCATAGCGGCTGGAGCATTAAATCCACACACTGTAGATCAAAGGCTGTTGGATTTTCAACAGGTTTTAGTTGCATATCTTAAATGTTGCTGATGGTGGTAATGTAGGTTTGAGATATAGATTTTCAGAAAAGAAAAGCAGGGGCAAAGTATGCCTTTTCTTTACAAGTGAAGCTTTTCTTTGGAGGCTTGGATAGAATGGTGAAAACTAGCTTCCTGGTAAGTTGTTACTGACCCTGTAGTGTCCCATTACAATCTTCCTGAGTTGTCAAGCCATGCAGTGTAGCTGATATGCACTTCTCCTCCTTTGAGATGACTGAAAGGACAGTCTTCATCTTCTGCTGAGCTGCCTTTTCTTCTGTAAAGGACTTCTCTGTCTACCAAAGGGAACTTCTTCAGCGCCTGAATCAGCCTTTGTAGTGGTCCAATTCATTTACTAGAATGTTCTCAATCCTCCAGCCTCTCCGAGTGTTACCCTTTCGGTAAAGGCCAAAAGACATGGAATTTCAAGCCAGTTTTGGGATGATTGCTCTCTGTAATAACGTATGTGTCCTTTTAGGTGGCAGTCATTTTTCCATTAGAGCTATTTCACAGTAATAACTGCTCTACCATTTTACTTCTAACCCAGATCTCTTGTGTGTAGATGTGTGTGTGTGTGTGTGTGTGTGTATGTGAGTGTGTGTACATCTGTATTTACATGCACCTGTGTATGTGGTATGGCAGGGGCATAGGTAGAGTTTTAAGGGCAACCTTGGGAGTTCATACTTGCTTTCTACTTTTTATAAGGCCAGGTCTCATTGTTCTTTCCAGTGTGCTACAAAATCTTTTCTAGCTAATGCAGGGGTTTTAAGGGGTGTGTCTACCTCTAGTTTTGCTAAAAGAGCACTAAGATTTCTGATGTGAACTATTATTGGAGTTTTAACTTTAGTTCTAAATATTTTAGTTCAGGTGTTCATGTTTATGTGGCTTATTTTTTTATTCTTGTCTCTAGCACTAACCAGAACTCTTGAATACTAGGACTGTTAGAATTGTTTTCTAAGATAAGTCTTGCATATGTATCTGTAAGATAAAGTATTTAAACAGATTGCAGGATTGCCCTGCAATAAATAAATTGTTGAAATTATTGCCCTATCTCACGGGTTAATTGGTGAACAATACTAAGACCTCAAATTCTGTAACTGTTCTGTGAATAATAAAGATATATTTAAAAAAAGCACAGTGCTGGATCAGACTGTCTTTCTAAGCAACATATGAAACATAAAGGAGATCTCCCCATAATGCCTGAACATGGCAGTGCACTCAGTGTGTGTGGCTCCTTATTTACATGCATATACTTTAGATTCAACTGAACAATAGCATCTGCTTCCCAGAAAGTTGCTAGAGGAAACTTGTCATGAATATAATCACACATCAAAGATATAAAGCCTGTGTTTCTCTTTCACTATTTTTAAAATGTCAAGTCTCCCTCTGTGGGAAGCAGTCTACAACAACATGTATTGCATTCAATGTCAGAAAGAAAAAAAATGCATTAGCAATGTAATAGCATAACTTCCAGGTCACATATATTTTGACCATTATTTAAATCGGATGTCTTTGTAAGTAAAAGGAGTTTAGTTCAAAAGAAGAATATTTTTTCTTTACCACTCACCTATCATCCTTCCGCTCTAATGCTTCTACTGCATCTGTGATGAAAACATAATTATTTAATTATTATAACATTATTTCTAGAACAAAATTTTACCTCATATTCAAATGACCTTAAAACATTAGTGGCTTAATTTTTGGTGGCTCTCATTGAAAATATACAGAAGGAAACAATTTTGTGAGCAACTTACATAAAAAAACAGCATTTATCAATAAATTCAATGTGATAGTATAGACTGCTAATTTGACAGGCTATAGCATCATCAGAGAGACAGGCCTCTGTATATGTCAGTGAGTTTCTAGAGGAGATTAGTGCTAGGAATGTCGGGAGGGATTATCTTGGTGAGGTGAATTGAAGTGGGAAGGCCATTCTGACTGGGTGGCCTGGACTGAATCAGATGAGAGTATGAGAGGAGCGACAGCATCCATCTCTCTCTATGCCTCTTTACTGTGGATGTAATTTGTCCAGCCGCCTTTCAAGGTCCTGAAACCTGGGCTCCCCCAACAATATGCACTGTACCCTCAATATGTGAAGAGAAATACATTCTTTCTTTCTTAAGTTACTTTTACCAGGCTTCTGTCTCAGCAGCATTTAAAATAATTAATAGAATAAAGGATTGCCTTTGAAAATGATTAAATTCATTATTGTCAAAACGACATTTGTTTGGAGTCACAAACCAATACAGTCTTTATTCTTGATTAAAGAACCACACTATTTTGCATGCATTGATACTAGCATTGGTAAGCTATATACCAAAGCTTTGCATAGGAAGTCATTGTCACTTGCATTTCTGCATCTTGAATACTTGGCCCATGTTGAGTTAGCATTTAAGAAGCTGATAAGTTGGTCCTCTTTTGCTTCTGACATGGATAATTGATAGAGTGCTTGATGTAATAAAGACACAACAGCAATACCTCACCCCCTTCTGTTTGCCAAATCACATCTCCGCTGACTTGTGCAACTGCTGAGAACTTGGCTTATTTTAGTGGTAGTGGTGGGCATGGACAGCTATTTCTCCCAAACCATGACTTTTCTTTCACATTTTCAAGATATGTATGCTAAAGAAAAATAATTTAAAAATTAAATATTATAATCCTGTTAAGAAAGTCTGTATGGTGCCAAATATGTTTCAGCAAGTTTACTGTTTTCCCCCCCTTTATCCCATGCCTAGGGTGGTGCTTTCCTCACAGAGGTCTTCCACGAGGAAGCCTATCCTGATTCATGTACGGAGCAAGAACCCCTGTAAACCTTTGCACGGTGCCTTGTGAAATGCTTTATTCTAAAATTATAGTCAATATTTACCTCCTTCCATGAGCAACATTTTAGTAACCCAATGAATTTAACATAGTCCATCATATATCACTGATGCAGAATAAATGTTGACTTAATAATAGAAATATCCTCTAGTAGCGTGAATGAAGATTTATGGCTGATTACTTACAGTCATCTGCATGGTAGTTATATTATTAAAACATTCCCCAGGGCCCTTTTCAAACGTGCTAAAGTTGGAGTCCTAACTTTTACTTCTCAGGCACTGTCTTCCTTCTCTTTTCTCATTGTTCTCCCAGATTATCTGATTATCTAACAGCTTTGTAATCAACATTATTCCCTTTAATGATATTGAAGTAAAAACAATCTTTATTTTTCAGCCTCAAGGAGAACTACTTTACTTCATACAATTCTGCATAGTTTTTGGAGCTAGGAAACCAGAATCTGCATACATGAAAATTAGTTCTGGCAGTATAAAAATTATACTTCTAATAGAGTGGCTTGCACAGGTTTTTATGTTAAACATTTTTGATGAGTGTACTAAGTTCTTGGCTGTTCCTTAGAGTTATATCTTTTGATTCAGTGGATACTGTGTCAGTAGCTACTTGTATTCTTGATTTGTTAATATTCAAAGAATGAGAAATAATCTGCTCATTGGTGTGATAATTGGAGTTTAGCATCTGTAGCCAAAATTCTTTCAGTCAAACCTCAAAATGACTGTGGACTAGCTAAGTGGCCTTCAGATAGTTAATTAATTAAGTAATGTCTTAATTTTCTCATCTGCAAAATATAATAATACTATTGTACGGTTTAAATGAATTAACTCATGTAAAGAATTTAGAATATTGCCTGACACAATAGAAGAGCTTTAAAATGTTACTTGTTAATATTATTGTTAATATCATGTTGAAGCTAGTTATTAGTGAAACATAATGAAGATATTTAATCATTCATTGGCCAGGCAAAATAGTGGTTGACATTGAAAATAGAAAAGCTTGTGTGTTGGTGCTTCATTTTCTAGTGCACCAGAACATATTAACACACTGGGCTCTTCTCCAAGCTGCATAGTTAGCGATGTCAAAGCCAGTTCTGAGCCTGAATACATATTCCAAGCACCATACTTACATGGTACAGTAAAAAGTAAAATGTGGTACTTTATTGGAAACTGAAGATTATTCTTACTAAAATGTTGCTGGTAAATTGTTTCCTCTTAAATTTAAAAGTATCCTGACTTTTTTCATTGATAGATTTTAGCTTTCTTCTACACCCAGTAGAATAGTAAAGATCACACTGGAAAATCAATAGATCTTAGTTCATGGTTTATTTACTTGACCACATGTCACAGCAAGCTCACGTGTCTCAGTGTCCCTGAATGTCTATGTATTACTTTCGATATATATCTCACTGACCAAAAAGAGCAAGTGTTGTGATTATCTCGCAATGACAGCTGTTACTCTAAAGTTCTACCATATTGTAAATTTGACCAAGGACATAAAATCAACTCCATAAGTGTCTAATTGTATATTATATATGTGATATGAACTGTGTTCACTTAAATATGGATGTATAAAATTGAACAAACCTAGCAATGTTTATTAAATTTCTTTGCCTGAAAACAAAGAAAATTACCATCATTGGTCATGAATTTGCTTTATAGAAACTGTGTGTGCCTTGTATAGTTATGTGTTATCATTAACTACTGAGTCAGATCAAAGCTTGTTTTATAAATATGGTACCGATTGACCAATAGTTACAATGATTAGATCAAGAGGAGAAAAAGAGCTCTGTTTTTTAGATATTAAAAACTTGTGGAGGGAATGCTGTTTTTCTTTCTTCTCTTCTTTTTTTTTTTCTATACTTGTCTGAAAAGCAAAAGAAAGATTTTGGAGAAAGTCAGAAAATATAAATACAACCTTATAGAGTAATATTGGGATAGATATATTATTTAGTAGCTTTAAGAAAAGCAAATCAAGACAACTTTAAAATACCATCTTACACCTGTCAGAATGGCTAAAATAAAAAACACAAATGATAGCCTTTGCTGGAGAGGTTGTGAAGTAAGGGGTACACTCATCCATTGCTGTTTGGAATGCACACTTGTGCAACCACTTTGGAAAGCAGTGTGGTGGTTTCTCAGGAAATTCGGGATCAACCTACCCCTGGACCCAGCAATACCACTCTTGGGAATATACCCAAGAGATGCCCTATCATACAACAAAAGTATATGCTCAACTATGTTCATAGTAGCATTGTTTGTAATAGCCAGAACCTGGAAACAACCTAGATACCCTTCAATGTAGAATGGATGAAGAAAGTATGGAATATATACATATTAGAGTACTACTCAGCAGTAAAAAACAATGACTTCTTGAATTTTGCATGCAAATGGACGGAAATAGAAAACACTATCCTGAGTGAGGTAAGGCACACCCAAAAAGGGGAACATGGGATGTACTCACTCATAGTTGGTTTCTAGTCATAAATAAAAGACATCGAGCCTATAATTTGTGTTCCTAGAGAAGCTAAATAAGAAGGTGAACCCAAAGAAAAACATATAGTCACCCTCCTGGATATTAGTCTTCATCAGGCGATGAATGGAGACAGAGTCCCACATTGGAGCACCAGACTGAAGCCCCAAGGTCCAAATCAGGAGCAGAAGGAGAGAGAGCACGAGCAAGGAACTCAGGACTGCGAGGGGTGCACCCACACACTGAGACAATGGGGGTGTTCTATCGGGAACTCACCAAGGCCAGCTGGACTGGGTCTGAAAAAGCCTGGGATAAAACCGGACTCGCTGAACATAGCAGACAATGAGGACTGCTGAGAAGTCAAGAACAATGATACTGGGTTTTGATCCTACTGCACGTACTAGCTGTGTGGGAGCCTAGGCAGTTTGGATATTCACCTTACTAGAACTAGAAGGAGGTGGGAGGTCCTTGGACTCCCCACAACCCAAGGAACCCTGACTGCTCTTTGGGCTGATGAGAGAGGGGGAGTTGATTGGGGGAGTGGGAGGGAAATGGGAGGCGGTGATGGGGAGGAGACAGAAATCTTTAATAAATAAATAATAAAAAAAACAAAAAAAACTGTTAAAAAAAGAAAACAAGTGTATGAGATTGTATATATATATGAATATGGAATGTGAACTCATGAAATCAGTTATAAATTATAACATTTTTACAATGATTATTTATAATTATAGAATCTATATGTATAGTCCCTATATTTACTTTACTGAAAGTACTCTTATGAACCTTTAAATATGACAAAAACAATTTCATGATGAAGACAAACATACTTGTTGTATATGAAATAAATGTGATTTGCTTCTATTTTCCTTACAAGTTGGAAGAGGTTGCTTCGTAGTTTCATCTTTAGATGTTGAATATTGACTAAAGTCAACAATTCCAGGATATTAATCACAAACATCAGCATTTTAGTAAAGGAGGAAATGTTTTGTTCTATAGTGTTCAATAACTCATTTTATCTCTTTAAAACACTCTTAATTCTATATTTAAGTTTTTTTTCTTTTCTTTTATTCTTTTTCTTTAATCAGGGTTAAGATAGCCTTAAAGAAGGAGAGGGGAGGGTCCTGGGATCATGTGTGGACTTGCCTGTGGGTGCATGTGTTCTATGTGTGGGTCTATGTGTGCTATGATACGTATGTGGAGGGCAGAACACAGCTCTCAGAGTTCATTTTTCTGATTCCATCATAGGATCTGGGAATTAAGCTCAGGTTGGATCATCAGTTTTGCATAAGTGATTTTACCCCTGAACCATCTTGTGGGTTTGAAGCCAGATTAGATCCCGTTCTTCATCCTGTTTTCATTTTAATTACAGGAATATGTGTGTGCAGGGCTGCATGTGATGAGGAAAAGCGCACATGAGTGCCGTGGCCAAGGAGGCAAACAATGGCCTTAGATCTCTTGGGCTGGAGTTGCAGGTGGTTATAAATCACCTTGTGGGGGCTGAGAAGTTAGCCCCAGCCTTGGTGACAGCAGTTCATCTCTTAACCACTGAGTGCCACTACAACATCCCTGTGCCTAGTTAGTTGTTCTGTGGAATCTCAAATTTGCCCTCTACTAATGCTGTGTGTGCACTGTCTAAATATATTTTATGTTGCTAATAGATATTCACAGTGTGGGAATTTATAAACAGTAGAAGTTTCTCAGCTCATAGCTTTGAAGGCTGAAAATTCCAATAGCCAGGATTCACTGTCAGGTGAAGGACTCCATCCTGGATGATAACTGAGTGGGCAGGAAGCTTGTGATGAGAGGACACAGAACACATATGCTTCAACACCCTCTTTTCAGTTAAGTATTCCTTTTTTGCCCCCCCCCTCCCGTAGCACCAAACATAACCCTAATTTCCTCCCAGTAGCCTTTTTGCATCTATATAAGAGCTACAGATCCACACATGGACGATATGTCTAGACAATACCACATGGGGATCTAGGTGTCACCCCTGTCTAAGAGTTGAGAATCTGGCAAGTACCTGCCAATATTACAAGAAACTGATATATTTAAGTCAAAAAGAATATATATGTATTACAAGTAGGAACATAAGCAGAGAGGTTTGGAGCCTACTTTTAACTCATTACAAATAATGAAAAAGCCTTTGCAAGACTATTCCATAGACTTAAAGATACAATAAGATGGCATTGACATCAAAACATGCTTTGTGCTCTTGAAGGTGGCCACTTGTTGGTTCCTGGCAACTAGGTAGCTCAGACCCAAAATAATTACACAGAAACCATATTATTTAAATCACTGCTTGGCCCATTAGCTCTAGCTTCTTATTTGCTACCTCTTACATCTTAATTTAACCCATTACTTTAATTTAGGCATCACCACGAGGTCGTGGCCTACCAGCAAAGTTTCAACACATCTGTCTCCAGCAGCGGCTCCATGGCTTCTCTCTGACTCTGCCTCCTTTCTCCCAGCAATCAGTTTAGTTTTCCCCACCTAGCTCTGTTTCCCTATATCTCTGCTATAGGCCCAAAGCTGTTCCTTTATTAACCAATGGTATCACAGCATTCCGAGGGGAATCCCCATCACTGTGCAGTGATGTGAGAAGATTGCATGACCTTTGTGAGATTTGGTTTCGTTATCTAGTATACAAACATAGAGACACCTATGCTGAGCCATGGTGAGTAGGAAGTGGTGCAAGCACTTCTGAGCAGCATCTGGCTCCAGAAGTTTCTTGATAAATTTTGATCGTCGGTGTTAGCTCTTACCATTACTTTTAATGCTTTCTCAGTGTGTGTCCTGACAGTCATCGGAATATCTATTAACATCTCTACTGTCAGCTGCTAAAGGTTTCCTTATAATGAAGTATAGTATGCAGGATTAAAACCTGAGCCTCACATAAGCATCAGGGATATTTGCACTCTTCTGTTTGAGGAAGGCTGTTCTGCAGCACAGCTCACCTCCCCTTACAGGGCACTTAGCATACAACTCTCCCTCTTGCCTAGGAAGCCACAAAAGAAAGTGGTTTAGCATCTACCATGGCCCATGTGCCTTCAACGTCCAACTTTTGGTGCCAAATTCTTTTCTCAAGAAGTAGTAGGATGGCTGGCATATATTCCAGCTGTTGGTGCTGCCAAATGAATTCTTTTAAAAGCAGAACAAAACAGTGTTTTCTAACAGCACAGTCACCCGTCTCCTCCCCTCCCCTTTCATTGGAAAATCTTTTGTAAAGTCTAGCTTCCTGACAGCAAAAGCGTCAATGAAGCCTGTCTGTTCTGTATTTCCTATTATTCAGTGCAGATTGGAGAAATAAACCTTCCCATTTCCTAATAATTCTTACATTTTTATTTAACAAATAATTTATTTCCAAATATCGGTGTTCAGAGCATGATTTGGACAGGGAGGTGGAGTGAAAGGGTGACTCCTAGAAACCTGTTGCAGGCAATGTTTTTCTTCCTAAAGCACAATGTGATCAGGCAGCTCCCCAGGGAATTTACAGCAGATATGCTGGCGATCAAACTCCACAAAGACATTTTGGCCATTGGGGAAAAATCCATTGCTACATTGGGAGTAAAATACCTCAGAGAAATAACAGCATCTCTACTCTTCATTTCTCAGAAACATGTTTTTTGTTTGTTTGTTTCTAAGGCTGGACAGACAAGATTAAATTGCACTCTTATCATGAAATGAATTGTGTGAACAATAGGGAAATACATGTTTAAGTTATATAGAATTTGGTGCTTCTTGAATATACAGATCTGGATCTCTAAACTCCTGTCTACCTGGTATGTTGTGTCTGAGACGGTTTCTGCCCTGACACAAGTTACCGCTCTGCTCTTCATGTGTAGGGTTTCCACACTGTTCACAACACCTAGAACAGTTATAGCACCAACACAGTCCTGTTTCCCTAGGAGCTTGGATTCAGGTTCATAAGAGGGACATACATGCATGGCATTTGCTGGTACTCTTTAGGTTCTGAGACAGCTGTGTCAGTGCAGATGACTAGCAGAATGTGACCAGCATGTGCCACTTTTGTGTGGCACATGGATCAGTTTTCAAATACAACTTTAGGGTGGAGTGAGGGGTATGTGCATAAAAAAGTCTCAGCATGCCCTTGGGGATGCCATTTAGATTTATTTTGAATTCAAATTAAGGTATGTTCTGGAAATACACACACACACACACACACACACACACACACACACATATCATTGCTGATAAATTTCAGAAGCATCAATAAGAATGACATTAAGCATTAAGAAAGGCATACCCAAGGGACTAAAGAAATATATCAGATTGATTATATATTGAATGAAATACAGAAATGGGTAACTGTGTCTGGAGTTTTTCTTAGTTCAGTAACCAGATGCTGTTTTAAGTTATTTTTCTATTATATTTGATCCTTTTTGAATATAAAGAATTGTCTTAAATGCTAACTTCTTGATATTGTAGCTCATGAAGGAATGAGTCATTTTATCCTTTAACCATCCTATGACATGAGAAAGGTATCTAGAGCTTTTTGTCTGTAAAGAAATATAAACTCAAAAAAATGTGAGGAAAGGATTTTTCAAAATTAAATTTGTGTCTTCTTCTTATTACTCTGGGCATGGAATAAAATGTGAAATAACCAATAAATTAAAAGTGACAGTCTTAACTATTGAATACTACAAATTCTTCTTCTTTTTTTTTTCATTTCAGCTCTCAGGAGAAGTAATTTTACAAATTGCAAGTGAACCTGTTCTGCCCTTCAGTGCCCTTGATATAGCCCTAGGAGTTCAAAACAGCCTTAGAGGTAAGTGTTCTTTAAATGCTTATAATTTTGATGAGTGAAAAAGTTTTCAAATACTTTGAACAAGGACTAAATAAAGTATCCAGTGTCTTAAAAATTATAACAATGATTTGGCTGTGTTCCTCTGAGGGGAAAATGAGAACAGTTGAAAAATGTTTAAGCCACCCTGCAGTCAGAAACGAGAGAAACCTTTGTGTGACAGAAGGCAGTGTGTCGCAGACTGGAGGAGTTTGACTGCTCTCGTTCGTTACACAGATTTGAATCTCAAGTCAGAGGTTCTGTAACTATCCACAGATTCACTGTGACTAGCAGTTCAGGAATCCGACCTTTTCCATCATTGGACACAAGATGAAATCCGAAGTTCCTCCTTTGGGACTGGTTCCTGTGGGATGTGGTTCATGTTCTTGGCTCATGTCAAAGGCAGCAGTGAGGCAACTGGAGAATCAATTCCATCGTTTCCATCTCAGTCCCTCGCATATAAACATCTGCAGCACTCAGAACCTCACCTTCCAATTAAGCTGTTTCTTGGCTTCATTAACTAAAAATAAAGGGGGAGACTGTGATTAAGGTTGTCATTAATCTGAGTAACATATTCTGTTAGCATATCTTTAAGGAGTCGGGGATAGAAAACTACTCAATTGGAAAGAAAACCAGTGTTTTAGCTGCAGTGTTTAAAGTGTCCCTTGACAACAGAGCAACATCCAAAGATTTATAGTAACTTGGAATTGAAAACATTTTTTTTAAGTTGAAGCCATTCTTCCTTAAACAATTATCCAAGTTTATCTATTTATTATATGCTGACTATTACACTGGATGACAATGGCTTTGCCAGCTCTTTTACCTACTCTTGTTGATCTCTGTAGCTCTCCTCTTCTGTGCTTCCACAGGCTCCCCTCACTCCGAGGTTGCCATGGCTACTTGTGCCACTCTGTCACCACTTTACATTTGCTATTTCGAGAATATCTGGAGCTCAGAATCAGGGTAGCGAATCACGTGGCACTTTGCAAAATAACCATAGAGCAGGTACAGAAAATAAATAGTTCTGTGAATAATAACCTTTTCATAAATATTTTATATTTTAAAAAAATCTTTTCCATTTGTTCTAGAGGTTGTTTTTCTTTCTTTTTTAGCATCTGAAATTTATCCTCTATAAAATTCTGTTGGCCTGGAAGATCGTACTTTAAACTTCCAGAGAACAAAAGAAGAGGCTTTTTACATTATGACATCCTTGAGAAACTTGAAAATATCAACATTGTCTAATAGGATTATAAAAATTCTGCAAAATTGCCTATGATCAATGCCTATGCAAGAAAGAAAAGTAGAATTAAATTTAAAAAGGTTAAAGAAATTAAGGAAGTAAGAACATAAGTATTAACAAAATGATTTTAAATCAGGGACATTTGCTACTTGATTTTTTAAATAATTGAGTTTATTTTTAAATACCATCAAGTAAGCATACTAGTTAATTATTATAACAACTACTAACATTTTTATAATGCAGAGCACTTCTAGGGCTCAAAAAGATCTATTATTCATGGTGAGAGTTATATTATTATTCCAGTTTTGATAGGCAGTTAAAGACCCCTTTCAATTTAAGCCCCATCTTTCTCTCAAGAGAAATAACATGTTACAAATCATTTTTCATGAAACTCTGTTGGACTTCACAGGATCTCCTAAAATGATTCAATAACTATGTTAAAAATTCACTGAATATATATGGCATGCTTACCTCAAATAAAAAAAAAAATAGAGGGGGCATGAGGGGACGACATACCAGTTTTGTTACATGCTGCTCAAACCTCAAAAGAACCCTGAGGGCCAGGCATTAAGTACAAGTTGAAAAATTTATATGTCATTGTGATCTCCACAAAAACAGCTTAGAACAATGGTATATGTGCAAACAGCTTAGCACAATGATGTGTGCTAAAACATCTTAGAACAAAGCTGTGCGAGAGCAGCTTAGAACAATGCTGTGTGGGAGCAGCTTAGGACAATGCTGTGTGGGAGCAGCTTAGAACAATGCTGTGTGGGAGCAGCTTAGGACAATGCTGTGTGTGAGAGCAGTTTAGAAGAATGGTGTGTGGTAGCAGCTTAGAACAATGCTGTGTGAGAGCAGCTTAGGACAATAGATAGTGTGTGCAAGAGCAGCTTAGGACAATGGTGTGTGCAAAAGCATCGTTAGAAAGACTTAAAAGAGAATGGACAGATAGAAACCAACCAAGTATATCTGATGGTAGTCAGGTGAAGAAGTTTGGCATATTTTTGTTTTGATGATGATGGTGTTGTGAGGAGGCAAAATTTGATCACAAAGGAAAGAATGAATAACTGGCTTGATTTTTCTTGAGAAGGAGATACCTTTAGTTTCAGGTCTTTGCTATGATAAAGACAGGTGTTGGCTTATTTGGGACACATTAACAAAAGTTGCAGACTAGATAAACAGCGAGGATTTATAGCTCATAGTGTTTAGGGCCGAGAACCTCAAGATTCAAGCCCAGCATATTCAGTCTCTGCATCCTGGTGCCCAGATGCTGATGGTTTTCTCTAACCTCACAAAACAGGGAAGGATGAGAGGTATTTGGGTCTCTTACATGAGAGTGTTTGTCTTATACCCTAGCCATTTCACAATGTCCAGACTGACTAATGCAATTCATCTGGGGGTTAGGATGACAGGATATTAACATCAAGAGAGGAAAGCATCTAGAACAAAGTGGGAGTAGAAAAATTAGTCCCTAAAGTATGAAGAAAGAAAGATATAGAACGTGGTAGATGGTAAGTGTGCATGCATGAACAGCTTGTATATAATGGTTCTGTTGGACTTCTCCATATTCGGTCCATGGTTCACATCGATGAGGACGACTAACTAGGTTTAAGTGTGGGCATGTAAGGTCTTCTCAAGTCTCTCTATTAATAAAGAATAAAGTAATTGTGTAGGGACAATGAGAGAGGAAAGTGTGACAATTTCTTAGAGACCCTAGAATGTGTAATTTAATAACTATACATTGGAAATGTGATAACTCAGCATAATTATACAATTTTATACCTTCAGATGGAGACATAGTACTGAATGAGAACAATTATTCCCTAGCATGCTGGTTAAGCTCTTACAGCAAAACTGAGGCAATTACCTTTATTTCATCTAAATAATCTGTATACAAGAGCCTTCTGTAATGGTGATTCAGGAAAATGCAGAATAATACTTACTTTTTTATATAAAGAATATATATTCTTGACAAAGTTTGAAGGTTGGAAAGGTATGACTTAATGCTAACAACTTTATGATCTTAGTCAATCCTGATGCTTCAGTTTGTGCTTTGGGAATCTGCATCCCTAAAGCCTAGGGTGCTTCTTTGCTCCCAGCATGTAGGAGATAACACTGAAAAGATATCCTCACTGCTCTGAGAGTTACCTCAGACGATTCTTAGTTTCCTTTTTAAGACAAAGTATCAAGAAGATCACAGAAACTATCATTTTCTTCCATTTCATTAACTGAGAACTAAGTTGTCAAAAATAAGCAAGAATTAATTCAGATTTATGATTGTTCAGATTGGGAAGTGATTTAGAAATCTCTTTTTCTCTCCCGGGCCTAGTCACAGACAAGACATGGCAGACAACATAATCCAGACGTTAGCAGGTAGAGAAGCAATTAAATTAGAGCAGCGCCAGGCTTAGGTTATAGCAAGAAGACGAATCACTCATCAGGTCAGTGAGATGTCTCAGGAGAAAGATGCTGAGAGCCTGAGCGCTGCCCTTCATGCAGATCCTGTGGGGTGCATTATTCTGAAAGCATCCCTTCTCCATAAAGAAACTAGAACTTTTCCAGGACCTTACATGTAGCAAAAGCTAGTAATACACTTTGAGGTCACTTAAGACGTAAGACTGCTATCCTCCTGTATACTCAGCTGTTTAACCTACCTTCAAGAAAACAACTAAGCTTCTTGCTTTAAATTTTCTATGTAATCAACTTTTACAGGCTAATAATGCACAACTTAAATTATATGCTTTTCCATGCCCCTGGAAAGCAATAAATGAGTATATGTATTAATGTGTACTGAAAACTATTTGTAAGAAAAAAATGTGTTTAATAAATGTTGGACACAATGTATGCATCTTGTTTGATAAACAATCTTTGTGGTACTCTGTTTTCAGGATAATTTGCAGTCAGTGACTTCATCGCTTGTAACTCTGTTAAAGATTGCTGTACAGTACTCTACTCAAGTTGATTCTTGTGTTGTTCAGAAAATGAGAGCCAAGCTCTTTGTTATAGACACACAGACAGAGCCAGGGAAAAATGTATTGACAAGATAGCATTCACATAGGCATAGCTTCATTCTATGACAGAAAACACCAGAATAGAAACAAGCAACAGAATTGAAATCTGCCCTTGCTCTTGGTTAAATGGTATCAAGGAGAAATATTTTATTATTTTTTTTCTAACTCCAGTGCTGACACATTCTTGGCAAAACCAACACAATATTCACATGTAGAAGAAAGCTGACTCCCACACATTGTCTTGTGACTTCCATACATGCACCATGGCACATGAGCACACACACAAAATAAATGTGTAAAAATGAAAACACTCTACATGTGGCCCAAGTTATTAACAACCCTCTAATTAGGAACATGCCACGATAGCAAGAAAAATCATGATTAAGAGATGAAACCTTGGTTATTCCGTGGGGATTTATTTCCTTTTGAGATCAAATACTGCTGTCTAAATGCAGCCGTTTTCATGTGATCCTAAGCTTTATGAGGGCTCAGGCAGGAATGCCTGCCTTCTTACTGTTTTCTTAGGCTGCCTTTTCTACGGGTGAAGAACTTTGCCTTTCACGCTTAGTGATTTTCATTGTTTTATGTCTCATGGTAAACTCCTTGGGTACTGCCATGTTCCTTTAATTCAGACGTTAGATTTTAGAGTTATCCATATTAAAATCTCAGTGACAGGAAAATAAAATGTAGCAAACATAAGTTTAAAATTCTTTTAATACCTTGTGTCTAAATATTTGTTCAAAGAGCTGCAGTTTGTAGTCTTCAACATAGGCTTTTTCCCCATTTTGATATTTTAGTCATCCCAACTTAAAATGATGAAATATTCTCTGCTTTCTAACCTGCATGAACCTATTCAGTGACTATCATATTGGCTATAACTGTGTTTCCAATACATATTATTTCAAGGTGCTAATGTATAAATATGACAATGATGTCAATATTTAAGTGATTGATTTTGTCAACAATGCTAAACACTCCACTGTACTAAACAGTTTATGTAGTCTGTTAAAAGAAACACACATTTTTGTGGCTTAATACAAGCTTAAATTGCTGATTTATTTCTTACTTTGTTATGACAGTCAGCAGTGATTAGTCTCAAGTTCTAAATTATAGTAAAGGAAAAGAAAGGTGACCTTCAAGGCTGAGCGATAAAATACTGTTTCTCCTGACTGCCAGCAGCGCGAGGACTAAGGTCTCTGAAACCCAATTGCATTTTCAGTACTGTAATTTTTACCTCTTGACAATTGGCCATCTTGTTTATTTATGATACTAGTTTATGGTCACAGCCAACCATTCTCCACTGTTCCCACAAGCACTAGAAAGAGGGATCATTTACTAGTGAATAATTTGATTGAGTTGATTTACTGCATCTTTCTTGAAAGCATGTTTTGACTGAGTGACCTTGGCTCTTAATATTTGGTCAATAACAAAAAAGGAAAAATGAATATATTTATCCATTGCTTGGGGAGATGGAATGGAAATAGTGGCTTATAAGGTAAATGATACACTTCAGATACACTTCAGTGTTTTAATGCATGTGTGTGCATGCAGGTGCACATGTGCATACATTAAAAGACCAAAAGACAAGACTTGCTGCTCTTCCTTTGTCCTCAAGTGCTACATGTCTTTTAAGGCAGGGTCTTTCAGTATCCTGGACTGAGTAACTAGTTTAAGATGGGTGCCAGTTAGCCCAGGATCTGCCCTCCTCTGACTCCACAAAGGTGGAATTCTAAGCCTGTGCCAACACCTTTAGCTTTTCATGTGGATGCTAGGGATTGCTCTCAATTGGTCATGATTCTAAGGCAAGCCCTTTAACGACTTATATATTTTCCTCAGACTCCTTAGATGGACTTTTGATAAAAGAAACGTCAAGCCTGAAAGATTCTCTTAGAAAGTGATAAAACTAGATTGTTGGAGTAGAGTAGGCATTAAGGAAACAGAAAGTAAAGCAATCTTATAGTTTGGGAACCTGCAAACACACTAGAGAATGGGAAACTAATAATCTCACTCAGTTAGATTCTCATCTTTGCTATATTTTAGCAATAAAATACTACTTTACAATAATCAATGACTATAGAGTTGTTACATTTATTTTTTTTTACTTTCCAGAAGTCTGAATATTAATTATTAAAAGTCATTGGAAAAAATTGCATGAACCCAAATAAGGAGAAGTAATTCCCATTTGATCTGGCTATGTGTAGTAATAAGAGTGGCGGGGTTGCGTCCCCAGCACTCCGGCTGCTCACATGGCTAGCTTATGCTCCGAAATAACAACACACAAACTGTATTCATTTAAACACTGCTTGGCCCTTTAGCTCTAACCCTTACTGGCTAATTCTGATATCCCGATCAACCCATCTCTAATAATCTGTGAGCACCGGTCTTACTGGGAAAGGTTCAGCATGTCTAACCTGGCGGCTTGCTTCATGGTGTGCGTCTGCCCAGGAGAGTGGAGCATGGCATCTCTCTGAGGCGTCTGCTCCAGAGAGGAGAGCTGTGGAGTCTGAGCTCACTTCCTCTTTCTCCCAGTGTTCTGTTCTGTTTACTCCTCCCACCTATCTTCTAACCAATGAGGGCCAAGCAGTTTCTTTTTATTTAACCAATGACCTTCCTCCATCAGCTATGTACATATTTATTTAGTGTAAGCCAGAATTAGTAGGAAATATAATTTTGAACACGGTGGCTAGTTGCCACCTTTGGATTGTCTCAATAAATTTAAATACTGTTGGAAGCTTTCCCCTGTTCTTTGAATAACTGGCAATGCTAATTTGATGGGACCATTTTTGTTCTTATTAGCTTTGACAGTTTATTGATGTCATTTGCTACATTTGGAAGGAGGGCAGAATTTTCAAGGTGATGGTGCAGAGGCCAGGATTTAGAGTACTGTTATATTTGTAGCTTAAATTTTTAAATGTCACAAGCAATTGAAACCCATATAATGTGTTAATTTTCTTCTTGAGTAATATAAAATGAATTTCCCAGTTGGCAAAATAAAATTATATTCTGAAAAAATTGCATGATTCTTGTTCTAAGCCCATCTGTCTCCATCTTGCTTTTAATTACCACCAGTGTCAACTCTGCACTAGCTGCCACATGGGGAGCCCTCTCCCTGCTCACCTCGTTCTGTGTACTCCCCTTGAAGTTCAAGGCCATCTAAATTTCAATGATTCCAAAAACAAATTTTACTTTCCTTCCATGCATTTTGACAGTGCTAGATCTCCAGTTCTGATCATAATAAGAATGTCTGAAAACACCTTCTTCATGTGCTAAGTATTTCACAGAACATTTCTCCAGTCTCTCTCAGGAAACCAAAAGGGTTGAAAAATATTTCTAAAAATAGATTTTGCCTTGATCCTCACCTTATTTACATATTAATTCTAACTAGATGACACATTATTGATCATCATTCAAACCATTGAAATATTTGAGAAAGCATGGGTGCAAAAACAAACTCTAACCTATTTTTATGATGTTGCTGTTGGTCTGTCAAGGTAGAGTTTTCTTCCCCACGGTATTTATTTGAAACGACTGATTCTGCTTGTTTTTCAAATAATGCTCCTTATTTGATATTCTATATTCATGCTTCTCTTCCTATTTTTTGGAATCATGTGTTTACTTTTGTTCATCTCTTGTTGCACAATTTACTGTTAGTCACTCATCTCCCTTTGAGAGGACCCCTTTCTTCCCCAAGGTCCCATTGGATGTGTTTCCTCTGCTTTTGACTGCAGTTCAGAATGAACAGTGCAGTGACAGCAGTCTGATGCCCACCTCTTATTCTCCTTACACTTCTACTATAATAACTTATAATGTTATGAAATTTTCAGAATGTATCATTAACATAAAATCCCATGCTTATGAAGTAACAAAATCTCAATCTATTACTCTATACATTTTGAATCAATGGTTAGATTCAATAGTGTTTTGATCATTTTGTTGGTTTAGTTGCTTTGCGTAGCCTATCTGTTCAAGGCTCTGGGTTTGTTTTCCAGCAACAAACTCGTAAATAAATCTTAACTTCACTTGTAATAGAATCTAAGGATATGCCCTCATGTTCAGCAATTTTACTTAAAACTTGTTTTTTTTTCATTTTTTGAATTAGCCAATGTAAAATTAAACTCACATATACCCTTAAATATACAGCTTCAAATTTCTGCCTGAGGTCAATAATGATAAGAATGTGTAGTACATGAATATATGCAATTCACTTCAGAAAGCTTTGGGGGCTGAATAGGCACCTCAGTGGCTAAGAGTACTACAGCTCCTGCAAAGGACCCAGGTTCAATTTTCAGAATCCACATGATAGCTCAAAATTGTCTGTATTTCAAGTTTTAGGGAATCTATTATCCTATTCTAGGCTCCATTGGCTCCTGGGAATTCCATGTTACACATACTTATATGCGAGCAAAATGTTCATATTCATAAAAATAAATGTATCCTTTAAAAAGAACTGAAAGCTTTAGCTCTCTTTCCCAAAGCTGTCAATAGTCAGATCTATACCTCCCTGCACAGTGGCAGCATCTGTGAGTTACATAATGAGTTCATGGTTCATTTTATATACTAGGCAGGCAGGGATGGGAGCAGAACTCATTTCATGTAGTGTTGGGAGATTAGTTACTTTCCTTCTGTGATAAAATATTATCACTAAAGGAAGTTGTAGAAGAAAGAGTAATTTTGGCTTTAGGGTCTAGAAGAAGAGAGAAGTCCTGATTTGTGGGGAGGCATGGCAACAGGAAGTCAGAGGACAAATCTGAGAGACACTTCTTCAACAACAAAAACAAGGCAGAGAGAATGAACTAGATGTGGGCAGACTGAATTCTCAATGCCCATTCCCAGAGGGGTGCTACCTACAGTAAGACTCCATCTCCTTAAGACTTCACCACCTCAAACAGCACGGCTAATTGGGACCAATCTTTTAAATATGTGAACCTATTGGGGAAATTTCTCATTTAGATCTATGCAAAGAAAAACTCCATGCATACTCCATGTACTGTTGGGGAAAGAGCATTCCTGTAGCTTTGGGGACATAGACCATTCCATTTACTTGTGGACTCAGAGCTCCTTGTATACAGTGGTGTGGGGAGTCATTACCCAACAAACACTCTATTCAGGAGTCCTAAAGTACTCTTGAATGAAGTTTGCCCTGGTTACCTGGACTATTAGATAACTTGTGCATTCAAGAATAAAATGTTAGGTGATGGTGGCACATGCCTTTAATTCCAGCACTTGAGAGGCAGAGACAGGCAGATATCTGTGAGTTCAAGGCTGGCCTGGTCTACAGAGTGAGTTCCATGGCTGTCTTCAAAGATACAGAGAATCTCTGTCTTGAAAAACAAACAAGAATATAATACTAAAGTATTTTTTAAAAAGTGGCCAGTGTCTAATCCTTCTCAAAATATCCTTTTATCATCTTTCCTAAGAGGATCCTGCATGCATTCATTTGTTCATAGTTACTCGTGATCTTCTTTATCAATTTTCTTTAAATATATATACTTTGATATCCACTGTAAAATCAAGTCTGACTTCTCTGAGCATTATTCTTGATTTAGCTCCCACACATCTTTCTTTACCTGAGTGCTATTTAAGGAACCAGCTGAGATGATACATTGTGGTTTCTTCCAAAGAAGACAGCATGAAGAATAGAAAATGTAGTATAATAAAGAACTGTTGCTCCATTGGCTGACATCATATTGGCAATATATTTTCTTTTCTTTAATGGTGATATGATATTTTTAAGGCTGACATTAAGTAGCTTATGTCTTCTTCCAAATAATCTCAATTATGCTTTCAACCAGTGTATTATACCAATCACGTCATCCTTTTTGTATTGTTTTACATCAGAGAGGTCTAAGCAGTAATTGTGTATCTGTTAGTGCCTTTAAAACTGTGATAAGCTCATGGATACAGTAGTGGTTTCTGAGAAATGTTAGCAAATAAAAAAGGCTGTGATTGTATTATGGAAAAATGCAATATTTGAGTACAACTGATATATTTCCTACATAATTTAAAAGGAAATGGAGTGGAATTTTTAAAACTACAGTTGCAAAACAGAACCAAATCATACATAAGTGCAAATAAGTTAATATCTAAAACTTTTTGGACTATTAAATGAAGAAGAATGCTGAAAAGAAATCCCACACTAGCAGCTCATAACTGAATATAATAGAGGGTTATTTATTTAGGGGTAGACTCACAGATCACAATCCTCTGCATGAATAAGGAACAGGAACTGAATCATGCCACTGGAAGAGAAGCCAGAAACATGGTTTACATTGATATGTATATTATAAGAGGCCATGCCCAAGTGGCCAGGTAACTTAATTTCTACTAGAGGTAGCAATTCCTACAGCACCTCCCCTTTTGTTTAAATAAGGAGTTTTAAGCCAAATACAAAATTTTCTAAGGTATCCCGTGAAGGTAAAATAATGGCTAAGTTCCAACAATATTGTTTGGTATAATTGCAAATTGTCTCTGAGTATTCTGTCGGGTTTTTCTGAGGTTCCTATTTGGAGTTCTGGCCAGAACACTGTAAAAAAGTGCACCATTTCAGCTAACCAAGTTGAAACCATCTTGAGTAGCTGGTACCCAAAACAGATCACTATCAGCATCATGACATCATATCAACCAGGTGGAGTTGTTGTGGAGCCCCATCTTCTTCCAGGAAACTTCAAAGATTACTGCAGGAAAATTCATTGTTCATTGTGGAAAACTTAACTATTATTTATACAGACATATATTCAATGAATGGCACAATAGAGACAAGATAGGTGTGTAAAGAGTAAATTGCTTTTCTAAATTCTTTCTTTCTCTTATCCCACACCATGGCTCCTGACATGAGACAGAAACTCTGAACTTTTAGTTTAACATCATGCTTTAATGTAGAGAAGGAAGGAGTCATTGTCCAACTCCAAAACCAGCTCTCTCTCTCTCTCTCTCTCTCTCTCTCTCTCTCTCTCTCTCTCTCTCTCTCTGTGTGTGTGTGTGTAAATGTTTATGTTTTGATCACCTGTCCTTATAAGTTATATTCCTTTTTTGATGATCTTTATTGGATAGTTACTTTTCCTCTGTCAGCATCCAAACATCCAGGGTCTCTTGAATTTTTGAAGATGTGTATTTTCCTGTAAAGACAAGACCATAACCATGCCCCAACCCTATATGTTTTCCTTACCACCTGTATGGTTGTCACCCCTGTGGATGAGCCATAATTTCTCTTTCTCAAGGAATTTCTTTTTAAAACTGAATCCTTATTAATTTTGATGGTATTCATAATTTTTCTTCCCCTGTTGAAACAAGAGCAAAACCACTCCCCCAATGTAACACATCTCCTGGCTTCCATTGTGAGGTCAACACATCTTTGGAATACATTGGCTGATTGAATTCAGAAGACTTTTCTATTATAAAATGTCTCTCTGCTGCTGTTGTCCCATCTCAATAGTGTTAAGAAAATTCAAGATCAATAAATCATTATATAATCTTCTATGGGGGATATTTTCCATACCTTTTGTTTATTTAACATATCCTTTATAGTTCAATTTGATCTTTCTATAACTACCTGACCTGTAGGATTTGGGGTATACCTACAATATGTTTTTTTTATTATAATAAGCAAAAAACCATTTAATTTTCTTAGAGACATATGCTGGAGCATTATCTGATTTTTTTGTGCAGTTATACTCATGATGGCCATAAATTCTAATAAATGTGTAATTACTGAATCAGCTTTTTCTAAGCTCAAAGCAGTTGCCCATTGAAAGCCTAAATAAATATCAATGCTGTGATGTACATATTTTAATTTCTGTAAAGTGGAACACATCTATCTGCCAGATTTCATTCCTTTGAGTACTTTTTGGGTTATTCTCTGAAGGTAGTGGTGTTTGGTTATAGAAAGAGCAAGTAGGACATTTTTCTTACAATCTCCTTAGCTTGTTGTCATGTAATGAAAACTCTTTCTTTAATCATTTGCTAATAACATGATGTTTCTTATGAAATTCAGAGGCCTTCAACACATTTTCAATCAGTAATTGATAAATTTCTGCATTACCTTGTGCTAGAGGACTTAGCAGACTCATATAGGATCGGATGTGTGATATGTATAAGGGACTGAGCTGATTCCTGATTATATATTAAGCCTGATTAATTCCATTGGCAGAGAACATTTCTAAACAACTTTTTATTTTTTCTGGATTATCTGTTATAAATTCAGTGGTTTCAATATGCAAGACAACTCTTTCGGCATATTATGAATCAGTAACTTTTTAAAGAGCTTCTTCAAAATTCCTTAGTACCATGAGAATAATATATAATTCTGCCTTTTGGACAGAATTATAAGGGCTTTTTTCCACCTTACTTAAATCTTCTGATTTGTATCCTGCCTTTCCTGATTTATTTGTATCAGAAAAAAATGAATAGGCTCCAATTATTTGTGTGTCCCGTACAATGCAGGTAAGGATCCAAGTAGTTCTCTTTATAAGGTTAATTCTTTCACTTTTGGGATAATTCCTATTAATCTCTCTGGAAAACTTAGCGCAAGCTCTTTGCTGAAGTCCATTTTCTTCACATGATTTTTTAATTTTATCAGAAGTAAAGGGCACTATAAACTCTGCTGGGTCTATGCCTACTATTTGAGGAAGTCTCAATTTTTCTTTTATAATTAATTCAGAGACTTTTTCCATATAAGTTTTAAATTTTTTACTTTGCTAATTTGGCAAAAATATCCGTTCTAAGATAATATCTTCCCTTTGCATTAAAATTTCT
This sequence comes from Microtus oregoni, assembly GCF_018167655.1. NCBI lineage: Eukaryota > Metazoa > Chordata > Mammalia > Rodentia > Cricetidae > Microtus > Microtus oregoni. The sequence goes on from NW_024543069.1 coordinate 48,988,794, forward strand.
ATAGGCGAAATTTTAAAAGTCAATATGAATAAATGCAATTAAGATTTGGATTCACCCTATCCACATGTGCCTCCTGCAATTTCTCTTCAACAACATTCAATTCCTTTTCTGCTTCAGCTGTTAATTCTCTGGGACTATTTAAATCTTTGTCACCATCTTAGGTTTTGTTTAAATGAACTGTTAGATCAGATGTTATCCCAAGAGCAGGTTGTAGACTGTCTCCTAAAAATCTCTGAAAGTCATTAAGAGTCTACAATCAGTCTCTCCTAATTCATGCTTTTTGTGTTCTAATTTTCTGTAAATTTATTTTATAACCTATGCAATTGACAGAATCTTCTCTTTGTATTTTTTCAGAAGCAATTTGTAATCCCCATTTTGGCAAAACTTTCTTTACTTCTTCAAACATTCTTTCCAAAGTATCTGCATTTGGATCATATATCAAAATGTCATTCATTTAAAGGTAAATTACAGATTTAGAAATTTTTTTTTACTTATTATTTTCTATGACTGACTTACAAAGTATTGGCATAGGGTTGGCTATTGAGCATTTCCTGTGAAAGGATAGTCAGTTGGTATCTCCTAGTAGGTTGAGAATTATTCTAAGTAGGCACTATGAAGGCAATTTTTTCTCTGTCCTTTTCTTGTACAGGTATGATGAATAAACAATCCTTTAAATGAATAACTATAAGAGGCCATCTCTTCGGTAGTCAAAAAGGCAGAGGAATTCCAGAATGTAGAGGGCCCATAGATTGAATTACCTTGTTGACAGCTCTTAGATCTGTCACCATTCTTCATTTCCCACATTTGTTTTTAAAAACAAATACAGGAGAATTTCAAGGGCTTGTTGACTCTTCAATACAGTGAGCATCTAGTTGATCCTGTACCATTTGTTCTAAAGCCTGAAGTTTATCTTCTGTTAACTGCCACTGTTTAACCTATATTGGTTTCTCAGTTAACCATTTTAAAGATAGGACCGTTGGTACCTCTAAAGGTTTGCTAGTTGCTTTGTGTTCTTGTACAGTCTGAATGGCTGGTGACATTCATGTATAGTGCCTTATAATATCCTTCCCAGAATTATGAGTTTCTGGGACTGCAGGAATGTTAATCTGGGTATTCCATTGCTGTAGCAGGTTACAACCCCATAAATTCATTCACTGTAATATTAGCCACCTACAGCCATGGGATTCCTTTCTGTGCTTCTGGCCCTATGCTTTCAACCCATCTCTTGCATTATTTTACTTGAGATTGGGTTCCAATTTTTAGTAACTGAACAGCTGTCTCATGAAGAGGCTGATTTCAATGCCAAGATTCTGGAGTAATGATACTTATGTCCACATCTGTGTCTATCAAACCCACAATTACAATGCCAGTTATATGCACTCTTAGCTTTGGTCTTTGATCATTTGTAGAAGTCAACCAAAATATTTGTTTCCTATTTCCTATTGGAATATTTGATTTATCCTCCATGCTTATTCCATCATCCAGAACAGTATGGTCTTTTACAGAAGGCTCTGGATTTTTAAATTCTTCTGGTGAGACATATCCTCCACAGTGACTGAAAATGACAGGACCACTTTTTGCTTTGGGTGCTGAGAGAGGCCCTCCAAGAAATTTCCTGATGGTATCTGGTTGCCTTGTCTGTCTTTTATTGATCTGCATTCATTGGTCCAATGTTGGCCTTTGCCACACCTTCTACATATACCTGAAGGGTGAGAGTCCTCCTGTTCCTGCCATTCCCAGAGGAAACATTACTCCTAGGAATTCCTTGTGTACAATCCATCCTCATATGTCCTATTTTACCACAGTTAAACTTTTGGCATTTTGATGTCTTCTCAACCTTTTGGAAATTGCTTCTCCTACCCAAGATTTAGTATTATAGTCAAATACCTCAATGTTCATTGTATGCAGGATCCATTCATCTATAGGTGTTTATCTAACCTTTAAAGGCCCAAGTTATCTTTTGACATTCTACGTTGGCATTTTCAAAAGTGAGAGATTCAATAAATACTCATCTAGTATCTGGATCTGTTACTCCTATTTGCCAAAGTAAATTACAGGGCAGGAAGCTAAATCCCAGGGTAAGTCATCTTTGACAGCTATTATTGATGTTAAGTCCTGTGCTTGTACCTTCCTTTGTTGCTCATCTGCTCAAATATTTTCCTCAATAGTCCCAAATCTTTTTACTATTGTCTTTGTAAAGCCTGTATATATTTCTAGTGATTTCATTGAGTTACCTAGTTCTCATTCTACACATGTGATTCCTAGATCTGAAGTTTTTCCTTTAAAGATAACATCTCATTTTTTGGACATTATTTGGACAGTGTGCAGATTGCCTTCCTGGAAAAATACTCTATCTGCTAACCTATCATAACTTTTTTAACAATTTTGATTCTCAAATTAAATAGTATGAATTCTTTCAGATAATTTCTCTGTATCCTTAGATGTGGATTCAATTTTGTGTGACAAATTAATGTTACCATTTTCAATAGTATTAATTTTTTCAGGTAACTCTTGATTTTCAGTGGTATTAATCCTGTCAGCTACCTGTTCATTATTAGTCTGTAAAGACTGTATCATTTCTAAAGCTAAATAAGAAGGTGAACCCAAAGAAAAACATATAGTCACCCTCCTGGATATTAGTCATCATCAGGCGATGAATGGAGACAGAGTCCCACATTGGAGCACCAGACTGAAGCCCCAAGGTCCAATTCAGGAGCAGAAGGAGAAGAGAGCACGAGCAAGGAACTCAGGACAATGAGGGGTGCACCCACACACTTAGACAATGGGGATGTTCTACTGGGAACTCACCAAGACCAGCTGGCCTGGGTCTGGAAAAGCCTGGGATAAAACCGGACTCTCTGAACATAACGGACAATGAGGACTACTGAGAACTCAAGAACAATGGCAATGGGTTTCTGATCCTACTGCACGTACTGGCTTTGTGGGAGCCTAGGCAGTTTGGATGCTCAACTTACTAGACCTGGATGGAGGTGGGGGTTTCCTTGGACTTCCCACAGGACAGGGAACCCTGATTGCTTTTCGGGCTGAGGGGGGGGGGCTTAATTGGGGGAGGGGGAGGGAAATGGGAGGCGGTGGCTGGGAAGAGACAGAAATCTTTAATAAATAAATAAATTAAAAAAAAATAAAGGTAATGACAAGCTCTAATTGATTGACAGGGAGATGACTGCTAAGGTTCCTTGAAGCATAACTTATACACTGAAAAGATTGGGTGAGCCTTACGTGTAGAGCTGCTTCTCATTCCCTGAACTCTGGAAGTAATGCCTGCTGTGTGTCAGGCAGATTGCCACTCTCTTTTTCTGGAACTAAGCAGTTCAGAAAGCTGTCAGTACTCTGCAGTACCATAAAAGATAAATTCATTTAAAGTTAAATAAGAGAGAATGGTACAGTTTGTCTCACTTGATTTTGTAGTAATGCCTTCAATTCTGTATTGGATGGTAGATCAGAAGAGATTTTTTTCTTTCTTAAGAGGAAGAATCTCAAAGATGTCAGACTTGTTATTTTCTTTGCTCACTCTTTCAATTTCAGTGAATTCTAATGTGCTTATCCATCTCACTTTTCTTTGTGCAAAGATAGTCTGAGTTTTTATGCACTAGCTTTGGCGAATCATCACAATTTAAGAAGAGACATGCCATCCTAAATTTCCCCTAAGTTATTTGGTACTTGATTTTCAAAATGAACAAAACTCTATCCTCATGAAATTCTGTGAAAGCAAATACAAAAATTAATCATTATGGAATGCACAGTAAAACAGAATGTGTTCAAACACAGTGACTTCTGCAGTTGAATGAACCATATCATTATTTGTGAGCAATGATTTAAAATTTATCTTCAGCTCTCATGTATTTTCTATAAAAGCTTAACATATGTAAATATATGATACTTCAGAGATTTTATACTTTGTGAGGGTACTTCTTTTAAACCAATTTGTAAAAGCTTTTGTACATTGTATACAATTAATTATTGCTGTTTTATATTTTTTTAATTTAGGCCAATGTGGTGGCTCAGCAAGTTAGGGCACTTGTTGCTAAGCCTGATGAATTGAGTTGTTGTATCCCCAAGGTGTACAAGAAAAAGGAGAGAATTGTTTTCTAGAATTTGTCCTCTGGCCTACTCACTCATCCCTAAACATCAAGTGGAACAAAAATATATCATTTGACCATTCTATACATGCTTATAACTTGGTTCTCTTCATTCCCATTCCCTCTCTTAATCTCTCTCCTCTCTGAGGTAAAAAGACATGAAAATGGGAGAATTTGTTGAATTTTCTTTCACATGATTCTAGTTTGTTTTGAACTTTTTATAACCCCCCTAATTGAATCTACTTTGTTCATTTAACAATTATGTAGTTTGTTTCTTCAACTAGATTCTAAAAGTTATGATAGTAGTAGATAATTTTGTGAAGATCTATTTAATGAATTATTTCTGTCACTAACATGGATGTTCATTACTACAGTATCTTTATAGTATTTCTTAAATTATCAAGGGGCAGAATGAGTGCAGTAGCATATGAAGGAGATGTCTGAATTCCACAATGAGATAAAACATACAGAGCAAAAAGACTGAGGTTATACAAATACCAGCTGTTCAAGGATCTTGTCCAAGCTGAAGATCTTGGACTTCCTCCACAGTAGAATGTTCTTTTGTGATCATGATCATTCTGTGCTAACCCAAACCTCTCCACAATGAAAACCTTAAAAGGATGCCCATATCTTCCTGCTCCCTTGCCATACTACTAATACAGCAACTTAGACTCTATATATCTATACTTCTGCATCAATTTGACTTGAAGTAACTGCACTGACGTGTTGATTTTGTTGTATTGATTTGTCTCAAATTGCCTAAGAATGACAGTAGCTATTGCCCTACAGAAAGATGATCATAGACACTTCTATCATAAAAGTCTAACATACATGTTTTCAAATAACATTTGCTTACCTGGAGGGAAGTACTTGGCATGTATTATTCACTTGAACATCATAAAAAAGCTATGCAGTAATAATGTTAATATATTTATTTGACAGTTAAAGATTCAGAGGGTCAACAGTGCTACAAATATAACTTAGATACGAGGGGGTAAGAACATGGCACCAGACTCAGCTAGGCTTGGCCAAAGGTCCAAGTCTACTGACACATTATGGCTTTTCTCTTGTGCAAAAGACCCGGGACTGCTTTGCTACCACCATTAATAAGCTGCTCAACAAGTGGAAAGAAAACAAAGAATGCTTTCTGAGAAACAAATGAAACAAACATAGCAGTACATATGATGATTTCTGGGATATTTTGAAAGTCAAAAATATATTTCAAATATGCATTATCAAAAACTATTACTGAAGAAATTAAAGCCCAAAGTTATATCTTATATCACATTATAAGAATAGACAGTCTTTTCTTCTCTTAATTATTTATTTATTAAAGATTTCTGCCTCCTCCCCTCCACTGCCTCCCATATCCCTCCCCATCCCCTAATCAAGTCTCCCTCCCTCATCAGTCCAAAGAACAGTCTGGGTTCCCTGCCTTGTGGGAGGTCCAAGGAACACCCACCTCCTTCCAGGTCTAGTAAAGTGAGCATCCAAACAGCCTAGGCTCCTACAAACCAGTACGTGCACTAGGATCAAAACCCAGTGTCATTGATCTTGACTACTCAGCAGTCCTCATTGTCCGTTATGTTCAGCGAGTCCGGTTTTATCCCATGCTTTTTCAGACCCAGGCCCCCTGGCCTTGGTGAGTTCCCGATAGAACACCCCCATTGTCTCAGTGTGTGGGTGCACCCCTCGGGGTCCTGAGTTCCTTGCTCGTGCTCTCTCTCCTTCTGTTCCTGATTTGGACCTTGGGGTTTCAGTCTGGTGCTCCAGTGTGGGACTCTGTCTTTGTCTCCTTTCATCGCCTGATGAAGACGAATATCCAGGAGGGTGACTATATGTTTTTCTTTGGGTTCACCTTCTTCTTCTTTTTTTTTTTTTTTTTTTCGAGACAGGGTTTCTCTTCTTATTTAGCTTCTTTAGGAACACAAATTATAGGCTCAATGTCCTTTGTTTATGGCTAGAAACCCACTATGAGTGAGTACATCCCATGTTCCTCTTTTTGGGTCTGGCTTACCTCACTCAGGATAGTGTTTTCTGTTTCCACCCATTTGCATGCAAAATTCAAGAAGTCATTGTTTTTTACTGCTGAGTACTACACTAATATGTATATATTCCACACTTTCTTCATCCATTCTTCTGTTGAAGGGCATCTAGGTTCATTCATTCATTCTTTCATTTATTTTTTTATTTCTTTCTTTCCTTTTTATTTATTGAAAAAAAAATTTCCTCCTCCTCCTAGCCTCCCGTATCCCTACTACTCCTCCCACTCCTCTCCTCCTCCCCCCACTCCTCTCCCACTCCCTCTCCAGTCCCAAGAGCAGTCAGGGTTCCATGCCCTGTGGAAAGTCCAAGGTCCTTCCCCATCCATCCAGGTCTAGGAAGGTGAGCCTCCAAACTGGCTAGGCTCCCATAAAGCCAGAACATGAAGTAGGATCAAATCCCAGTGCCATTGTCCTTGGCTTCTTATCAGCCCTCATTGTCCACCATGTTCAGAGAGTCCGTTTTTTTTTTTTTTTTTTTTTTTTTTTTTTTTTTTTTGGTTTTTCGAGACAGGGTTTCTCTGTGGTTTTGGAGCCTATCCTGGAACTAGCTCTTGTAGACCAGGCTGGTCTCGAACTCACAGAGAGCCGCCTGCCTCTGCCTCCCGAGTGCTGGGATTAAAGGCGTGCGCCACCACCGCCTGGCTAGAGAGTCCGGTTTTATCCCATGCTTTTTTAGTCACAGTCCAGCTGGCCTTGGTGAGCTCCCAATAGATCAGCCCCACAGTCTCATTGGGTGGGTGCACCCCTCACGGTCCTGACTTCCTTGCTCATGTTCTCCCTCCTTCTGCTCCTCATTGGGACCTTGGGAGCTCGTTCCAGTGCTCCACTGTGGGTCTCTGCCTCTATTTCCATCCATCGCCAGATGAAGGTTCAATGGTGATATGCAAGATATTCATCAGTATGGCTATAGTATGGCTATATGGCTATTTCAGGTTCCCTATTTTCAGCTGCCCAAGGAACTAACTGGGGTCATCGCCTTGAGCACCTGTGAGCCCCTCTAGGTTCAAGTCTCTTGCCAACCCTAAGATGGCTCCCTTAATTAAGATATATGCTTCCCTGCTCCCCTATCCACCCTTCCTTTATCCCAATCATCCCATTTCCCCAAGTTCTTCCCATCCTCCCCTTCTCACTTTTCTCTCCCCATCTCCCCTTACCCCCATCCCACTCCACCCCCAAGATCCCAATTTTTTTGCCCGGTAATCTTGTCTACTTCCCCTATCCAGGAGGATGACTATATGTTTTTCTTTGGGTTCACCTTCTTATTTAGCTTCTTTAGGATCACAATTATAGACTCGGTGACCTTTATTTATGGATAGAAACCAATTATGAGTGAGTACATCCCATGTTCCTCTTTTTGGGTCTGACTTACCTCACTCAGGATAGTGTTTTCTATTTCCATCCATTTGCATGCAAAATTCGAGAAGTCACTGTTTTTTTACTGCTGAGTAGTACTCTAATATGTATATATTCCACATTTTCTTCATCCATTCTTCCATTGAAGGACATCTAAGTTGTTTACAGGTTCTGGCTATTACAAATAATGCTGCTATGAACATAGTTGAACAAATACTTTTGTAATATGATAGGGCATCTCTTGGGTATATTCCCAAGAGTGGTATTGATGGGTCCTGGGGTAGGTTGATCCCAAACTTCCTGAGAAACCGCCACACTGATTTCCAAAGTGGCTGCACAAATTTGCATTCCCACCAGCAATAGATGAGTGTACCCCTTCCTCCACAACCTCTCCAGCAAAGGCTATCATTGGTGTTTTTAATTTTAGCCATTCTGACAGGTGTAAGATGATATCTCAAGGATGTTTTGATTTGCATTTCTCTGATCACTAAGGAGGTTGAGCATGACCTTAAGTGTCTCTTGTTCATTTGAACTTCTTCTGTTGAGAATTCTCTGTTCAGTTCAGTGCCCCATTTTTTAATTGTGTTAATTAGCATTTTAAAGTCTAGTTTCTTGAGTTCATTATATATTTTGGAGATCAAACCTTTGTCTGTTGTGGGGTTGGTGAAGATCTTCTCCCAGTAAGTGGGTTGGCATTTTGTCTTAGTGACAATGTACTTTGCTTTACAGAAGGTTCTCAGTTTCAGGAGGTCCCATTTATTCAATGTTGTCCTTAATGTCTGTGCTGCTGGGGTTATACATAGGAAGTGATCTCCTGTGCCCATGTGTTGTAGTGTACTTCCCACTTTCTCTTCTATCACGTTCAGTGTGTTCAGATTGATATTGAGGTCTTTGATCCATTTGGACTTGAGTTTTGTGCATGGTGATAGATGTGGATCTATTTTCATTCTTCTACAGGTGGACATCCAGTTGTGCCAGCACCATTTGTTGAAGATGCTTTCTTTATTCCATTGTATACTTTTAGCTCATTTGTGGGTTAAAATCAGGGTCTTCTATACGGTTGGTTGACTTCTCTGTTTTTATGCCAATACCAAGCTCTTTTCTTTTTTTTATTAATTTATTTATTTATTAAAGATATCTGTCTCTTCCCCACCACCGCCTCCCATTTCCCTCCCCTTCCCCCAATAAAGCCCCCCTCCCTCATCATCCCAAAGAGCAATCAGGGTTCCCTGCCCTGTGGGAAGTCCAAGGACCACCCACCTCCATCCAGGTCTAGTAAGGTGAGTATCTAAACTGCCTAGGCTCCCACAAAGCCAGTACGTGCAGTAGGATCAAAAACCCATTGCCATTGTTCTTGAGTTCTCGGTAGTCCTCATTGTCCACTGTGTTCAGCGAGTCCTGTTTTATCCCAGGCTTTTTCAGATCCAGGCCAGCTGGCCTTGGTGAGTTCCCGATAGAACATCCCCATTGTCCCAGTATGTGGGTCCACCCCTCGTGATCCTGAGTTCCTTGCTCATGCACTATCTCCTGCTCCTGATTTGGACCTTGAGATTTCTGTCCAGTCCTCCAATGTGGGTCTCTGTCTCTGTCTCCTTTCATCGCCTAATTAAGGTTAATATTCAGGAGGATGCCTATATGCTTTTCTTTGGGTTCTCCTTATTTAGCTTCTCTAGGATGACTAATTATAGGCTCAATGTCCTTTGTTTATGGCTAGAAACCAACTATGAGTGAGTACATTCCATGTTCTTTTTTTGGGTCTGGCTTACCTCACTCAAGATAAGGTTTTTTTATTTCCATCCATTTGCATGCAAAATTCAAGAAGTCATTGTCTTTTACTGCTGAGTAGTACACTAATATGTTTATATTCCATACTTTCTTCATCCATTCTTCCTTGAAGGGCATCTAGGTTGTTTCCAGGTTCTAGCTATTAAAAATAATGCTGCTATGAACATCGTAGAGCATATACTTTTGTTGTATGATAAGGCCTCTCTTGGGTATACTCCCAAGAGTGGTATTGCTGAGTCCAGGGGTAAGTTGATCCCAAATTTCCTAAGAAACCACCTCACTGATTTCCAAAGTGGTTGCACAAGTTTGCATTCCCACCAGCAATGGATGAGTGTACCCCTTCCTCCACAACCTCTCCAGCAAAGGCTATCATTGTTATTTTGATTTTCGCCATTCTGACAGGTGAAAGATGTTATCTTAAAGTTGTCTTGATTTGCTTTTCCCTGATTGCTAAGGAAGTTGAACATGACCTTAAGTGTCTTTTGGCCTTTTGAACTTCTCCTGTTGAGAATTCTCTGTTCAGCTCAGTGCCCCATTTTATAATTGGATTGATTAGCCTTTTACAGTGAAGTTTCTTGAGTTCTTTATATATTTTGGAGATCAGACCTTTGTCAGTTGCAGGGATGGTGAAGATCTTCTCCCAGTCAGTGGGTTGCTTTTGTGTCTTAGCGACAATGTTTTTGCTTCACAGAGGCTTCTCAGTGTCAGGACATCCCATTTATTCAATGAGGCGCTTAATGTCTGTGCTGCTGGGGTTATACATAGGAAATGGTCTCCTGTGCCCATGTGTTGAATAGTACTTCCCACTTTGTATTCTATCAGGTTCAGTGTGTTCTGACTGATATTGAGGTCTTTAATCCATTTGGACTTAAGTTTTGTGCATGGTGATTATATGGATCTATTTTCATTCTTCTACAGGTTGACAATCAGTATTGCCAGCACAATTTGTTGAAGATGCTCTCTTTTTTCCATTGTATACATTGCCTACTCTTCCACAGGTCCTGAGTTCAATTCCCAGCAACCACATGGTGGCTCACCACTATCTGTAATGAAGTCTGGTGCCCTCTTCTGGCCTGCAGACATACACACAGACAGAATATTAAATAATAAATAAATATTTTAATAAATGGGCTGGAAAGATGGCTCAGCAGTTAAGAGCATTGCTTGCTATTCCAAAGGTCCTGAGTTTAATTCCCAGCAACCGCATGGTGGTTCACAACCATCTATAATGAGGTCGGGTCCCCTCTTCTGGCCTGAAGGCATATATTGTATACTAAATAAATAAATAAATATTTTTTTAAAAAAGCTGACAAACTCATGGAAACTGAACAGTCAACTACTGAACCAAGCTGTTTTCATTACTGTAGGTCTGTAATAGACTTTGAAGTCAAGGATGGTAATGCCTCCAGAAGTTCCTTTATTGTATAAGATTGTTTTGTCTATCCTGGGTTTTTTGTTTTTCCATATAAAGTTGATTATTGTCCTCTCAATATCTGTGAAGAATATTGATGGGACCTTCATGGGGATTGCATTGAATCTATAAATTGCCTTTGGTAGAGTTGCCAGTTTTACTATGTTGATCCTCCCAATCCAAGAGCAAGGGAGGTCCTTCCATTTTCTGGTATTCCCTTCAATTTCTTTCTTCAATGCCTTAAAGTTCTTGTCAAATAGATCTTTCACTTCCTTGGTTAGAGTTACCCCCAAGATATTTTATGCTGTTTGTGGCGATCGTGAAATGTGATGCTTCTCTGATTTCCCTCTATGCTTCCATATCCTTTGTGTATAAAAGGGCAACTGATTTTTTGGAGTTGATCTTGTATCCTGCCACATTACTAAAGGTGTTTATCAGCTGTCGGAGTTCTTTGGTGGAGTTTTTGGGGTCGTTTATGTACACTATCATATCATCTGCAAATAATGAAAGTTTCATTTCTTCCTTTCCAATTCGAATCCCCTTGATCCCCATATGTTGTCTTATTGCTATTGCTAAAACTTCAAGCATGATATTGAAGAGGTATGGAGAGAGTGGACAGCCCTGTCATGCTCCTGATTGTAGCGGGATGGCTTTGAGTTTCTCTTCGTTTAATTTATGTTAGCTGGCGGCTTGCTGTAAATAGCTTTTATTATATTTAGTTATGACCCTTGTATCCCTAATCTCTCCAAGACTTTTATCATAAAGGGATGTTAAATTTTGTCAAATGCTTTTTCTGCATCTAATGAAATGATCATATGGTTTTTTTCTTTCAGTTTATTTATATGATCCATTACATTGATAGATTTTCGTATGTTGAACCAGCCCTGCATCATTGGGATGAATCCTACTTGATCATAATGAATAATTTTTCTAATGTGTTCTTGGATTCAGTTTGCCAGTATTTTGTTGAGGATATTTGCGTTGATGTTCATGAGTGAGATTGGCCTGTAATGCTCTTTTTTGGTTGAGTCTTTGTGTGGTTTTGGTATCAGAGTAACTGTAGCTTCATAAAAGGAATTTGGCAATGACTCTTTTGTTTCTATATTGTGAAATACATTAAGGAGTATAGGTATTAGCTCTTCGTGGAAGTTCTGGTAGAATTCTGCATTGAAACCATCTGGTCCTGGGCTTTTATTGGTAGGAAGGTTTTTTGATAACAGTTTCTCATTCTTCTTGACTAACAGGTCTATTTAGATTGTTCATCTTTTCCTGGTTTAAATTTAGTATATGATATTTAGGTAAAAAGGTGTCCATTTTTTTTTTACATTTTCCAGTTTTGTGGCATACAGGCCTTTGTAGTAAGATGTAATTATTCTGTGAATTTCCTCTGTGTCTGTGGTTATGTCCCCCTTTTCATTTCTGATCTTATTAATTTGCATATTCTCTCTCTGCCTTTTGATTAGTTTGGATAGGGGCTTATCAATCTTGTTGATTTTCTCCAGGAATCAGCTTTTTGTTTCATTGATTCTTTGGATTGTTTTCTGTTTCTATTTTGTTGATTTCAGCCCTCAGTTTGATTATTTCCATTCTTCTACTCCTCCTAGGTGAGTCTGCTTCTTTTTTTTCTAGAGCTTTCAGGTGGGCTGTTAAGTCTCCAACGTGTGCTTTCTCTGTTTTCTTTAAGTGGGCACTTAGTGCTATGAACTTTCCACTTAGGACTGCTTTCATAGTGTCCCATAAGTTTGAGTATGTTGTTTCTTTATATTCATTGAATTCAAGGAAGACTTTAATTTCTTTCTTTATTTCTTCCTTGACCCAGGCGTGGTTCAGTAGTTGACTGTTCAGTTTCCATGAGTTTTTATGCTTTCTGGGTGTAGCATTGTTGTTGAATTCTAACTTTAATCCATGGTGATCTGATAAGACACAGGTGGTTACTAATATTTTTTTGTAACTGTGGAAGTTTGCTTTGTTACCGAGTATGTGGTCAATTTTAGAAAAGGTTCCATGAGCTGCAGAGAAGAAGGTATATTCTTTTCTATTTGGGTGGAATGTTCTATAGATGCCTGCTAAGTCCAATTGATTCATTACCTCCATTAATTATCTTATTTCTCTATTAGGTTTCTGTCTGATTGACATGTCCATTGGTGAGAGAGGACTGTTGAAGTCTTCTACTATTAGTGTGTGCTGTTTGATGGCTGCCTTAATTTTTAGTAATGTTTCTTTTACGTACATGGGTGCTTTTATATTTGGGGCATAGATATCCTGAATTGAGATTTCATCCTGATGAATAGTTCCTGTTATGAGTATATAATGTCCCTCTCCATCTCTTCTGATTTATTTAAGTTTGAAGTCCACTTTTTAAGAAATTTGTATGGCCACACCTGCTTGTTTCTTAGGTCCATGAGAAGCCTTTTCCCAGCCCTTTACTCTGAGTAGGTTATTTATTTCTTTTCATGGTGTCTGACTGTGGCCTTGATTGATTCATATTCTCTATGTAACCAAGAATGATCTTAAGTTCAAAATTGTTCTGCCCCCCAAATGCTGGCAAAACAGGCATGAATCTCCATGATTTTACCATTTACTTTTCTTTTCTTCAAATGCATTTGTACTGTGGTGAGCATGGACTGCTGAGCCTGCAAGATCAAGGTTCCATTTCAACTATGTTACTTGCTTGATAATTTGTGACCTTACCTATTTTTCAAACCTTAATTAATCTCATCTTCTGTATTATAAACAATGTTTGGTAAATTTTAAATGATTTACCTAATAAAGTACAATAATTGTGTATGAAACTCAAAATAGTGTTTGTAATATAGTAATATATCTGTCATGAGGGAGTAGCCATTCACTTAATGTAATAGAATATACACCTAAGTATGGACAGTATGTTTGTTAGAAAAGATATGTTATCAGTGTTTAATTGAAGCATATAAACCTTTCTTTGGGAAGCAAATGACAGAACTATTCTCTCATCAGGGTTCTCTCTGATTTATAAAGGAGAGACACGATAGTATGTTTGCTTGGCTCCTTTGGTAAAATGACTCATAACATGGGCTCATTTATCTTCACCAGGTGATGAGCCCAGTGTCCCTCACCTACTTTCCATGGCATCACACCTGAGGGAGAGTGCTGAAATCTTCCAGTCAGATGAGATGCGGCCTGCTAATGACCCAAAGGAAAGAGCTCCCAGCCGTGTCCGAATGCTCAATGACATCCTTCAAGACCTGGAGAAGAACTTTCTTATAACGCAGGTGCCACCAGGTTTTTATAGGTAGGAAATAAACTTCCATGTGTATGTCTTTCCTTCAAAACCATAACTTCACTTCGTGAATGTGTTAAGGATTATAATATTTCAAAGAGATTCCACTTTAAGATATTTAAGAAAAGCACACCGACGTGAGAACAAACATGACATGAATAAAAAAGTGGGGAGAAGCCGGGCGGTGGTGGCACACGCCTTTAATCCCAGCACTCGGGAGGCAGAGGCAGGCGGATCTCTGTGAGTTCGAGGCCAGCCTGGTCTACAAGAGCTAGTTCCAGGACAGGAACCAAAAGCTAAGGAGAAACCCTGTCTCGAAAAATCAAAAAAAAAAAAAAGTGGGGAGAAGATAAGAGTGGTATGAGAGAGAAAGAATAGGGGATAGATTTGATTAAAAAATTTTAAGCCTGTATACGTAATCCACTTTAAAAACAAAACAATAAAATAGTTATAGGTAGAATAGGTAGAATAGGAAAATAAATGAATTAAGATTCACCATTCAAAGAAAAGTTCAAATTAATAAATATGGAATGATGGACACATGACAAAATATCTTTTATTGATATCAGTATGATATCATTATTGGAAAATAAAGTGTAGTCTAAACTTCCATGGGGGTGAAACATACCAAGAGATAGGCCAAGCAGCTGTTTTACTAATAAGAACATGTCTAGAATGTCGAGCTTATTATTTCTTGCTATAAATTATGACAATATTAAACACATTTAATATTCTGGTGCCATGGATCTTGAAACCACCAAGAGAGTAGGGGCAATTTAGTTGGAGGGCAACAGGAATGCTCCTGAGATTATGTAGACAATGGTTTTTTAGAGACAGTAGTATAGCTCAGGCACAGTGCCTAAACCCAGTGGAATATCTTTGTTTAGGATGTAAACAAAGTAGAAAGTAAACAAAGGGGAGATAAATGTTAAACAATTTCGAATATTTTAAATACTTTGTATAATTGATTCATTCTTCTATTAAGAATAAAATATGTACTTTCTGTAAGGTAGGCAATAAACACTATATAAAACAGGGTAAGTATTGGTGTAAGAATGTAAAAGAAAATTCAACGTTACTGGATTGTTTAGATAAAAATATACTCCAACCCAGTTTTTTTGTCAGTATCTTTCATCGTAAAAATTTTCTATGCCCCTTCCCCAAAGGAAAACCAGAAGGCAACAGTCTGTGCTTATATAATGTATATGGGCATGATAATTTAATATGTACTTTTATATGTATGTGTATCTTACATATGCATGTTATGTATTTTTGCATTTATAAATGATACTTATTAAGTGTTAAATTTATGACTCTTTATGAAAAGTTCAGTGCTGATTAACCTATTGTCTCACTTCCTCATGGCTTTCACTTGTCTACCATCTTGTTCATAATTAGAATTGCTAAATATGACATGTACAGCCATACGCTAAAGGAAAGAATCAATAATTGATACAAAGTATAGCTATCTTAGTTACATATGAGAGTTTCTAAAATTGCTCTTCCCCAAAGACTATGACAGTCTTTATAACAGTAGACGTCTATTTCTGTACATGTTTAAATATGGTTATGAGTGTCGATTCTGTAACTGTTAAGTGAACATGAAATTTGAGTGGTATTTGGTAGCAAACTTAGTAACATGGAAAGAACCTTACTGATCCACATCTTAATTTCTGCATCTATTAAATGAGATAGCACATGGGAATCTCTTATAATAAAAGCATTATCATGAAATTTTGGAAAAAGCTGTATAATATTTATATTTTTTTCATAATATATGAAGGCATTATGTATGCTCCCTGAAACTTTTTCTCAGCCCCTGAAACTTAGCAGGCACTTCAAGTAAATGTCGTTTCCCCTGATAGCATTCTAGCGCAGGGTTAGAAAGAAGACAGAAGATGATTTAGTAAAATATAATGATAGTACAGGTAAATATATGCTTAAAAATCCAACCACATTATTGACAGAATTATTTAAAATGTCTTTATGAGAGTAGGTAAATCATGCTGGCGACCCATTTAATAAGGCTTGTATCTATATGAAGAATACATCCCCTTCTTAACATTTTTGCAATGTGTATATGGCTTACCTACATGGCATGCTTTTTCTTACCCTTTCAGTAGTATTTATTGACTCAACTTACTTCATCTTGTGTTTTGAGAAGAAAAGCAAGCATTTGTCTGTTATTGACTAATACCCATAAAAGTGACTTTATACTCTTATTATCACAACAAACCTTATCTAACTAATGCAACTCTAAACATTATCACATATTCTAGTTCACATAATAGAATTTAGAAATGAACAGCTAAGATTCAATATTTTAGCAGTTACCAAATGTTGACTATAGTTGTTAATGAAATTCATGTGTAACATGCCTTTATTTGGGATAAATGCTGGGCCCATGGCAAAGTCTATTTATAGCTTTGTAAGGAACTGTGTTCCAAAGTAGGTGTATAATCCTGCACTTACAACAGTGAGTAGCATGGCACTTCTGTCATCCCTCACCTGACCTACATTTGCTCTTGGTGGCCTGGGAATAAACTCTGCTGAAAGGTGTACATTGATGTTTATTTTTTGAATTTGCAATTCAGTGATGCCATTTATTGCTCACTGTCCTTTGCTATGATGAATTCTCACCTGTGTTTTCTAAAGTGAGATTTTGGTTCAGGTCTTTTGCTCAATTTCAAAACTGAGTTAGAGAAAAATGTAGAGCTCAATAAAAATCAAAAAAAAAAAAAACAAAAAAAACTGAGTTATTTTACTTCTGGTTAGAGATTGCATGAGTCTCAAAAGAGACTTTGAACGTTAGATTTTAAAACATTGTTGAGACTGTGATAGACAATGGGACTTTTGAAAATGGACTAAATGCACTCTGCAGTATGGTATTGTTACAAGCTTTGTGGCAAGGGAGTAGAATGTGGTAGTTGGAATGACACTACTGGGAAGTGTGGCTTTGTTATAGCATGTATGGCCTTATTGGACAAAGTGTGGCACTGTATAAGTGGGCTTTGAGGATTCATATATGCTGAAGCTATGCCCAGTACCTCAAACCATTTCCTGTTGCCTGCAAGATCAGGATGTAGTGCCTTCTCCAATCTCAGCTCTTTCTCCAGCACCATGTCTGTCTGCTTGCTGCCATGTCCACAATAATGAAAATGACTAAACCCCTGAACTGGAAGTCATCCAATTAAATGTTTTTCCTTTATAAGGGTTGCTATGATCATAGATCTTTACAGCAAAGAAACCATAACTTAGACAACTGGTATGCAAAATATAAAAAAAAATTATAAAATTTAGCAGTGTTAAATCAAAATCAAAATCAAAAAGAAGGTCACATACTCCCACATGATACCTTTCTAAAACATAGGTGAGAGAGAATAGTGAGGAAATACTGGACAAAAACAAGACTGAAAACCAGCTGGGCAAATTACAAATTCTGCATCTCCATGTCTGATATCAAACACTCCAGATCTCCATCTTCTTTCAGCTTTGTTGTCTGCAAAACATTTCTTTTTCTTGGGCTGGTTCTACTCATGGTTAGCAGCTCTCCTTGGCAGGTATCTCATGGCTCTGATATTTCCAATACCTTGGGATTTCCAAGGCTATCCAGGCTTCCCTTTCACAGCTTCACACAATGGCTGCTCTAGGCCTCTATTCAGGGTCACCCCTGACATATGCCAAGTCACAGTGGCTTTTCTTAGTCACTCCTTGACTTTAAAGCCAGAAACATTTGGCCAAATTTACCAAGTTCTTCTGCTTGCAGGGGCCAGAACATGTCCACCTTAATTATAGTTTTATCAAATTTCTACTTTCCATGGTTTTCTTCACTACCTAAGCTTGGCTGTCCTGGCATTTCTTCTATAGAATCAGACTAACGTCAAATTCAGAAATATTCCTGCCTCTGTCTTCTCAGTGCTGGACTTAAAGACATGTACCATGAATCCCAGTTTCAATCTTTTCTCTTATTGCTTTTCATGTGTTATAAACTTAGCTGGATGGGATCTTGCTCTGAGTCACTATTCCCTTTGTTTCATCTCTTAATCTGTTTATCTCCTTGGACACAGGATTTAGCTACATTCCACTTCTCCATTCTCCTTTTCTCTTTAAACTGTACATTGTATATTCTTTCCTTTCTCACCTTGCTCCTTTTCATTATAAATCTTCATTAGAGTTAATACTAACAACCACAAAACAGAATAAGTACGAAGTTGTTTTGAAATTTCCTCTGCCAATGAAATTAATCCAAAAACTCTTCATTTAACTTCAAGCAGACTTTTAGGATAAAGGCAAAAAACAGTCACATTCTTCACCAAAATATCACAAGACTAATCTCTAGGACAGATACTAACATTCTTCTCTACTGAATTCTTTCGATGGAGGATCCCACAATTCAGTTCACACAAAATACCATTGTCATTCACATTCCTAGTAGAATAGCCTATTAAGCAGCACTTAAAGTGTCAAAATGCTTTTCCTTATAATCCACAGGCCCAAGGTTAATATTCCATCAAACAAAAGCATGGTCAGGTCACAGCAATATCTCAGGTCCTGGTACCTTTATCTGCCTTAGTTAGGGTTTCTGTTGCTGTGAAGAGACAACATGACTAAGGCAGCTCTTGTTAGGAAAGCATTTAATTGAAGTGGCTTGCAGTTCCAGGGGTTTAGTCTATTATCACCATGGTATTGTGGCATGCAAGCAGACATGGTAATGGAGAAGGAGCAGAGAATAGAAAGGGGCTACATCCCGCTGGTAACAGGAGTGACCTGAGATAATGAGTGTGACTTGAACAGACATGAGACCTCAAAGACAACCTCAAAGTAACACACTTCCTCCAACAATGCCATGCCTACACTAACAAAGCCGTACCTCCCAATGGTGCTATTCCTGCTGAGTTTATGGGGGCCATTTACATTTAAACTACTACACCAGTCTTCTGTCAGTTAATTCTTTGGGAAATATTTTCTCCTAGTGTGTTTTATCTTCTTTTCATAACAATATCTTTTGGTGAGCATAAGTTTTAATATTAATAAAATGAGGCTAATAAATTTATCCACACAGTAGCACTCTGTGGTTTCCAAAATCTGGTTATAAAAGCCACTGTTATATAGATTTCTTGATCTCCTTGTATGAAGCATTCTCAGAATTTTACAGTTTTATTTTAAGCTTAGGTATGCTAGCTACTTTAAGTTCATCTTTGTGAAATGTAAAATGTTTGGCATAATAGTTTTAATTCCTTTATATTTGCATGAAATATCATTTCTAACCCTGTTTGCTTGAAGTCTATATTTCCTCTGTTCAATTGCCTTGGCTACTTTGCTATACAATAAGCATTTAATATAGTATTGTGCTGGTAGAGTCTAACTTGTTCAGATAGAATGGCTTTCACAATGTGTTAAGAACATTAATGTAGGAGGGACTGAGCTAGGATTGTCAGAAGCAGGAAGGGGTTTGTATAGGGAGGTTTTCTGTTCTCAGCTTGAATGTACTGCAGGAAGCTAAACAGTATTTCTGAGTATTAGTTTAGCTTCCATAACTAGAAACTCTTCAAGAGATGTTAAAAATAGAAAGAAGTTTTCGGAAATGAGGTCATAGTATGATAAATATATGAACTTTATACTTCTATATAATTTTAAAATGAAAGTAATATTATACAATTACTCTGTGTCTATTTGTCACTCGAATAGTATTTGCATCTCCACAGCTTTTTTTCCCCCTATCTACCTAGGAAGAATTATATTTTTATTAAGTGACACAAAAAAATTATTCCCCCTGCTCCAGGATCACTGCATTGATATCTATCTTTAAATTCTAGTTTAAGTAATTTTTTCTCTTAATAAATATTTAATTTATTGTCATATAGCTAAAAAAAATACCAATCAATTGTCTGAATAGTACCGCCTTCCAAGTATCCACCAGTCACTGCAGTGACAAAGATGCCCAATACCCACAAGTCACTGCATTGATAATGATGCCAGATACACTCTAGTCAATGCAGGGACAAAGATGCCCAATACTCACAATTCACGGCAGTGATGAAGATACCCAATGAGAATGCTGCTAGCAATTTTTTGTGATTGAAATTTACTATCTTGTGAATTTATACTTTCTATATTGTTTTAGCAGACATCAGAAGATTCCCTACTTGTCCCTAGTTACTGTGTTTGTTTTATTAGGTGTATGTTTTTGTTGCTATGGTGTCTCTATTATTTCTCTTTTTTTCTCAGCCAACTCCAGCCTACATAACCTTAAGAATGGAAGACTACTAAGCCTTACCTTCATTGGATATTAAATGAATGAACTACACTTCATAGACACAGAAATATCTTCAACCTACAAATTTCACATGTTAAAAATATGGAGTTTTAAAATGTTCTCCATCAATGCCAATAGCAAAGGCTTTCTGTCAAAGAACAACCCAAGGCATTAGAATGAGTTACAGCAGCATGTTCTCAGTTGTACATTTAGACAGAATATCAGCATAAAGACTGATTGGAGCTTCTCTAAACATTTAAAGGAATGATAAACTGAAAAATCTCAGAAAAGTTACATTTAATTTCAACTAGACACAGCCTAGACTTATCTGAGAGGAAAGCCTAGATTGAAGAATGCCTACATAAGATTAGTGTTTGGGCATGTCTCTCATTTTTGATCACTAATTGATGTAGAATGGTCCATTCCACAATGGATGGTACCTAGTCTAGTGTTCTGGGACTATATAAGAAAGATAGCCAAGCATGAGCCACAGCAGGCCAGCCGATAAATAGTATCCTCCAGTTTCTGCTGTGCTTCTTTGCTATGAGTTCCCTGGTCAAGGGTAGTGCTTCATGGAATAGCAAGCAGTCTTCCCTTAATGTTCCAGTTCTGATTTCACCTAGGTATAGTAGACTGTACCCTGGTTGTTTTACTCAGAGTACCACTGTAACATAAAGAAATCTGAAGCAAGATGTTCCTGTTATGCTATGATAACATGCAAACAGAGACACACAGACACACACACTCACACACACACACACAGACACACACACACACACACACAGAGAGAGAGAGAGAGAGAGAGAGAGAGAGAGAGAGAGAGAGAGAGAGAGACTGTTCTTCCAAGTGTGTTTAAATGAAATTTCATCAAAGGAAAGTAGACTTACTATGACTTTGTGAAGGAAAGCTAGAGGGTCAACAACTGTAATTGCATTACTCTTATTTAATATCAAGAGTATGGATAATTGAGAAGAACACAAGTATGAGCTGGTATTTAATGTTACCTTCCAGGTAAAAATTCTCAAGGAAAATAAACATCTTCTAACTGTACTAGAGGTAATAAATTATTAGATAACCATCAGATTTCTCTAAAAGAAATCTAGGTTTGACGAGGTAGTTAAATGTACTAACAGCCAAGTCTAATGATCTGAGTCCAATCTGTGGGACCCATGTGTTGAAAAAAAGAGAGCTGATTTCTGCAAAATATTGCCTGATCTCCACCCATATACTGTGTGGTACATGGGCACCCACATAACATACATGAACATAAACACACATAAATATAACTTAAAATATTAAAATAAATCTCGTTTTTAAATTATCCTATTATTTTTACAAAATATATGGTATATTCAACTGCATTTGCTTATATAAACTGAAGGGCTATATAGGAAACTACTATAACACACACTAGAAAGATAAAATTGAGTATCAAATAATGGCCATATTCAATAGTTTAAAGAATGCCATGCATTTGTAGATTAAGGGACAGTATATGTTTGTGCATGTGTATATTATGAGCTTTATGCTCACATGAAAAATGTTGTCAGAACTTCTTTTGGAGATAGCCAGAATGGATTTGTGCAAATTCAGAAAACCATTTTCAAGCTAAGCCAAGGCAAGACAATTTTCATGTGCATCCTTGAAAGCAGGAAAATAGCAGTGTAAATGTCAAGATGCTTCTGCCTTGAACCAAAGTAAACAGAGCAAGCAATCCGTTAAAAGTGCTTTTCAAACACAAAGTTCCCAACTTTTCTGTGGAAAATGTTAGCTCTCATTTCTATCTAGGCAAGGACGGAAGGGTATTGTCCAGAATGATGTAAAAGCTAATTCCCAGACACCCACACTCATGCCTGTGCTGCACACTCATGGCAAATACTTGATTTTGAAAATTTCAAGAACTTTATAGTGTATAGAATACAACTTCCCCGCAACATTTATGAATTGCTACAAACTCAAGGCATGGTGTTTTAATTAGAGTCAGTATTGTAAGTAATAATAGAACCTATTGTTTGCTGTTTGATTAGGGTAATGACTACCTTGATTTATACTTTTCTTTTAGTGAGGTGTGCGTGGTCTGAATGGGAATAAAATCCCATCATTGTTTCCCTGGTCATTAATTCTATCTACCCTTGGTTTCTTTAGATTATGAAAAATAACTGTGTATTAAGGATTACAATAATTCTTTTAAAGTATTTTGAATAGTGGCTGCTAGAACTAAAAGATTAATGCATGAATAGAGAGTAAAACAATGGGCCCAATGTAAAACTTCCAAAAGTTGGTGAGCTGACTCATGTACAAAAACTTTTGCATTGTGTATCATTGTATATATTCTTTTTTTATTTTGAATATACATATTTATATGCTTTATGATGATGTATCTTTTGCATATTTTTATTTTATCTAAGATAAAAAATCTCTTGTATTTTAGGAGAAACAGAATTAATATACCAAATTCCAAGCTCATTTTTAATTGTTGTTTTTTGTTTCTACTAAAACAATGTATCACAACAGGATACAAAACATTCACATGCCTTAGACAAACTTCTGTAATCTTTTAAAAAAATCAGTTTTCAGTGATTACTTTCTACAGGCTTTCAGTCTGGTTTTTTCTCTTTTTTTGCTGCAGTTCTCAGTATATTTTAATTCCATTCCTACTACAATTACTCCCCTGTGCTGCTTACTGAAAAACAGCTGTATAAAGGAAACCGAGGCAGAAATAGATAGATGTCATGAGAAAATCAGTTTTATTCCCACCTCAAAACAGTCTTTCATAATACTTTATCAAAAATTTGAAAACATCTCAACTAACAAATGAAATGCTATGTTTTATTCTAGACCAGAACCTATTGTAAACCTATCAAAAATATTTCCCTTATACCATCATCTATGCTGGCTTATTATTATTATTGTGTAACATTCAGGTCTTCAGCCCCATTTCCTAAGTCTAACTCATCTATTGTCTATATGTTCAAGTCACCTGGATTAGGGTCTGTTGAGATGCTATAAGACAAAAAAAAAGGGGGGGGGGTTGCCATAAAAGACACCATCAATGTGATTCTATGATGAATGAAAATTCTTTCATGTGTACATATGATTTCTCTGAATTTTAATCATAAGTTCAGACACTATTGATGCATAGACTTGTCACATGAACATGTTCTCAGTGACTGGTGTTAAACAGTTTATAGGTTCACTGATGTAGAAAGTTGCTAGACAGAAAGATGCAAACCCTCATGTCTTCGGTTTCATAGTGTATGAAGCCACCTTGCACTTCGCACCACCCCTCTCAACACACTTTGATATTTTTCACATGAGGTTCTATCTAATCTCACTCACCTTTGGAAGTAGAATAAATTAGTGGTTAATACAATGGATTCTGGGGTTGGAATAGCTAGGTAAAATTTTGTTTCTTTCATCAGCTCAAGTTTAGCAAAGATAGTTTATTTCCATATATTTTTAAAAGATTTTAAATTTAATTAATCAATTTATTTTACATCTTGACTGAAGCCTCCACACCCTCCTCTCTACACATACCTCCCTTTCTTGTGCACCCCAGCTCAATGTACTCCTCTTCTGTTTCTGTTCAGAAAGGGGCAGGCCTCTCACGGTTATCACCAGAACATTTCAAGTTGTAGTAACAATAAACACCTCCCCCTGTATTAAGGATGGGCAATGGCAATTGAATATGAGGAATAGGTTCCCAAAAGTCAGCCAAGACATTAATAATAAACCCTGTCTCTATTGTTAGGAGCCCCACAAATACACTAAGGTCATCAGATTTCACAGAATCTGAACCAACAACAATGCATTGGGACTGCATGGGACTAACCTAGGCTCTCTCTATATATGTGACAGCTGTGAGTTTTAACCTCTCTGAGGAACAATTTTGTAAGCTAGCAATTAGTTATCTCTGAGAAATTTCTTTGAGACTTAAAAACAAAATTTATGAGAACAATTTGTGCTTTGGAGTCATCACTATCACACTGTTTTGTACATTCAATGCACATCTACTAACTGGAGCGCAACGGGGCTCAGAACCAGTTTTGTCTGAACCTTTTTGTGCTACTTTTAAATTACACAGCAAAAACACTATATAGAAATAATTTATAGCCAGGTGGTTGGAGATCAGCGCTATATGTATGAAGTCTTGGAGAGGATGGTTTCCCCAGTGCTTAAAAATAAAGTGTGTGTGTGTGTGTGGTTGCACACTCATGTGTGTGTGTGACACAGAGAGATCACACACATAGATGCAATTACGCATTCCTTCTTCTGTATGTTGGAAGAAATAAGCACAGTGCTGTTCTGTGAAAGGCCTTTGAGGGGAGACAAGATTAGAAGTAGTACAAACGAATCCATGTCTATCATTGCCAGGAGCTTAATGAGTTAAGAGACTAAATATTTATATATACTTAGTTCCAGCTTTGGGATGAATATTCATTCTCTATCTGAACCCAGATACATTTGTGTGTGCCCTGCTATCTCAGTCTCTATATCTATAAAACATGCCCAATGTCTTCTCTAGATGAAGAACAAGCAGGGCAACCCTCACTCACTTTTATAATAGGAACTCTTCTGTTTCAGTGGCAGGAAAACTGAAGTACAGATATGGGGATGATGTGGGACTCCCCTCTTTATGTTGTGAATACCATTAGTTAGTAAAGAAACTGTCTTAGGCCCATGCAGAGCAGAATACAGGTAGGCAGGGAAATCTAAACTGAATGCTGGAAGAAAAGAGCATGCAGATTCTGGAGAAGCCATGGGTCTGCCAGAGACAGATGCAAGCCACCAGCTAGAACCTTGCTGATAGGCTACGAGCATCATGGTAAAATATAAAATAATAGAAATGGGTTAATTTAATATGTAAGGACTTGCTAGGAATATTCTATAGTGTTTGGCCAAGCAATGATTTCATTAATACAGTTTCTGTGTGCTTATTTTGGGGGTCTGGGCAGCTGGGAAATGAGCAAGCAGCCTCCTACAACAGATTGATGTACCAACATGGCTGAATAAATCCATGTAAAACCTGACAAAGATTATAAAGTGATTCTAGACACAAAAGAACAGACTAAAGCATATCTTCTTAGTAGCCAGAATTTTGCTGACAGTTTGCCACAGGTCCTTTAAGAGAGGTCTTACTGATTCAGCAGTAGCAGAAAAAAAGCCTCATGGTTTTGAAACAGTATCTTCCTGGGCCATCCTGCCAGCATGAACTCTGGCTCTTTATGGAGGTCCAGCCAACGAGCAGTTAAATGGGTTTTTAAGTAGCATTCTACAACTTGCTTAATGGTAACATAAACCCAATGTATGCCTGAAAACCCGAGGTTTGAGCATGGCTCATGCTAAAGCGACCACTGCCTCACCTTGTTGGATTGGGCAGAGCCAAAAGGCAGCCTTGGCCCTAATCATGCCACTGCTTAGCATTTTAAGAAAAATTTTAAGTGCTCCTGGACAGAAAATAATTACAAATACATAATAAAGACAGATTCAGACAGACATAGATGTCTAAATGGGTTACATTGTTGGATCAATGTAGGTAGGAATGGGAGAGAGAAGAAAAAGAGTATAGGGAGGTATAAAAAGAAATTGTCTAAAAAATCAAACAATGTCTTTAAAGAAACCAAATACAGACAGTCATAGATTAAAAGGAATAAAAAAAAAAGCCACGTTAAGGTGGAAAATACTCAGAGAATCTGGATTATGTATATTATTGTATTTTCTTTGAATGTTTTGACTGCAGAGAAATATTTGATTCTGAAAGTTGTTAAGATAAACCAACACAAAGGTTTCTTGATTTCAAAATTTGGGTTTAAGGATATGTTGCTTTGGAAAAGAGGTTCTTCTTTTCTTTCTATAGAAGATGAGAACCTATGGATTTCTTACAGACTAATGTGCTTTGATGGACCAAGACCCTCAAAGGTTGCCATGAACACCCCAAAAATTACTTTGTCCAACAAAGAAAAGGAAGCAGTTTGGAGAGAACTATGCCCAAATTCCCTAAATTATTATTTTTAAAGTTTGTTTACATTTAAAGTGGGATATGCTATAGAGATTTGTAGTGGTATGGCTCTTGGTTTGTTGATACAAATTATTTAAGATCAATTTTGTTATATACTTATATTTCTGCTCTTTATTAAGGTACTGTGTTTATGCAGCTCATTTAAAAATGTAATGTATAATTAAGAAACAAAGATCATTTAATAATAGTCTAGCTTGTAGTCATGTTAGTATGTTTTCCAGATATATAGAGATACATTTCAGTTAGGTAGGTATTCTTCAAATCTTTCAGAGATTTTCAGAATATGGCCTTTAAAATGTTTTAATAACTTAGGACTTTTCATGACAATGAGACACATCTTCTCCTGGCAGCACCAATCTACTTGAGGAGGAGAATGGTCATTGAAGAGGCTCCATATAGAGTTTGGTAGGCATTTGGGCAAGAAACTGCTCTTGCCTGGACTGCTTGATGAACTGGAAATGCAGAACCTACAGAAAAATGACTGCTGAACTGGCCTAAAGGTGAGACAGTCCTTTGGGCTTTCTGCTTCACTAAATAGTCTGCCAGACACTCTGCAGGACACAGAAGAAAGTGACTGACAAGTTTCTAATACAGGTAGAACTGTTATTAAAATTTCCTGCTTCCTGGAAAAGTCTGACAAGAACTATGGGCCATTAGGCTGAAGATTAGTACCCACAACAAAGAAGAACTTTGGGTAATCGTCCACACAATGAGATATCTCTGTCAATTCTAGAATTTTGGAAGTTGCTTCCAATGAACCTTTTGTTTGCTTAAGTAATATTATAGCCTTCTGGAGTCTTTGATGGAGCTGAAGAATAGTTGTAGTTTTCCTTGTTATGATAAAATATAAAGTAGATACAAATATTGTAACTATAATTCATGCTTTATAGCTGTTTTGTTATATGCAATTTTACCATGTTAAAGTTAAAGGGGAGGTGATTTGGGATTCCCTTATGTATGCTGTGAGTACCATTGGTTAAAAAAAAAAAAAAAAAAAAAAAAAAAAACTCTTGTAGTCCTGTTCTTGGCAGAATATAGCTAGGCAGGGAAATCTAAACTAAAAGCTGGGAGCAAGAAGACAGAGTCAGGAGGAGCCCTGGAGCTGCCGCCAGAGACAGACACAAGCCAGCAGGTAGAACCTTGCTGGTAGACCATGAGCCTCATGGTAAAATATAAAATTAAAGATTGTTTAATTTAATATGTAAGAACTTGCTAGCAATATGCTATAGTGATTGCCCAAACAGTGATTTAATTAATGTATTTCTGTGTACTTACTTTGGAAGTCTGGGTGGCAGGGAAATGATCAAGTGGCCTCCTACAACATGATGACTTCATCAAGGTCAGTTCATGGCATAACCAAGTTCAAATTCATGTTCTAATGTCCTTTGCTGTTGGTTTACTGTAACATGAACGGGGGCCCTGCTTGATGTTGTTTCTGTCCCGCCCGGTACTCCACAACTGTTTATTCCCAAAGAAAATCACACATAGGTCTCCATAAATTATAAGCTGATTGGCCCATTAGCTCTAGCCTCTCTCTGGGTAGCTCTCACATCTTAATTAACCAAGTTTTCTTATCTATGTTAGCCATGTGGCTCAGTACCTTTTTTTAGTGAGGCAGATCACATCCTGCTGCTTCGGTGATCTGGGCAGGAGTGGGAGGAATCAACTTCCTCCTTCCCAGAATTCTCCTGTTCTCATCACATCATTTCTACTTCCTGTCTGGTTTTCCCGCCTATACTTCCTGCCTGGACAATCAGCATTTATTTAAAACATGATTGACAGAATACACACAATGGTCCCATTCCAGTTTACCTATTGCACAATGCTGCCGTTATATTAATAAACACTTTTGATGAAGTGAACTTTTGGCTTTCAATAGCACTAAATCTTGGCATGGACTCTAGTTGATTAACAATTTCATAACATATACTCTAGTTCTTTTTAGTAAGAACTGTTTATTGTGTGTCTGTCTGCCTGTCTTCCTGTCTATCTATGTGTCTTCATATCTTTTTGTAGAAGAATGTTGTGCCAGGTTTGGGAAGCTATTCTAGTATTATTGAAAACTTAGGCCATGTACTGTTGCACATACACTCATTTATTTGTCAAAATTGATTTAGTATGTATTGATTAACTACATGCAGGCATTGTACTAGCTTTGAGACCACAATAGTGATAATATTCCTAATAACAGACTTGAGGTATCATTTACAAGTAAAGCATCTTCTTTCATTTTTTTTAACCTATTTGCAAGAAACTTTACTAAGTTATTGTGTTTAGAATTCAGCACAAAAAAATGAAATATTTTTTTTTCCTTAGCAGTCAGTACTACACAATTTAATTTTGTTCTGGTAGTACCAGACTAAGGATTCTGTTTGCACTTTTATAACTGCAAATATGCCATTCCACTGGTCCCCCTGAACCATTTTCCTTACACTTGCCTACTCCTAAAACCTCTTTGAAAATAGCTACTCTGAGACTTAATATTAATTACTTACTATTTGGCCTATTGGCTCAGGATTCTTATTAACTAACTCTTGCCGGGTCTCCTTAGCCTTATTCCCCAGGGAAAGGTGAGTGTGCTATCCACCCATTCTGCAGCCTTACAACTCAGGACAATCAGATCCACAGCCCCACTATGGAGGACAATCAGACGCAATAGAAAGTCAAGTCAAAGCATGGCCTTAGTTTATTACTGTATCAGCTTTTACAGGTTAAGTGACATTGTATATGTGGGGCTACCTGCAGACAATGAGAGACAACCAAGCCCTCCCTCTGGCTGCAGGAGCATCTAACCAGATTTTTCTGCCTCATCTTCTTTCAGTAGCTTTGAGAGTATCCTTCTTACTCGAGCCAGACTTTTCTCTGTCCTGCAGGCCTCGAGGTATAGGCCCTGAGATAGGTTAGGCCCAACAAACTCTTACATCTTAAATTAACCTATTTCTATTATTTTATACTTTACCATGAGGCTCATGGTTTGTTACCTCTTGCTGCTTGTGCGGCTACATGGTGTCAGCCTGACTCTGCCTTTTTCCTCCTTGCATTCAGTTTAGTTTTCTGGCCTACCTATATTCTTCCCTGCCAAACAAATTCTTTATTAACCAATGGTAATAAAATATATTCATAGCATGCAGAGAGGAATCCCACATTTCACTCTGTTTGAATTTATTAAAAAACGTCTCTTTTTAGATTTATTGTTTCTTTATATTTCAAATAAGAAAAACAATATTATTGTCAGATTTGCAAATGGAGATACAGTCATTCTGAGGATAAAACCACTATAATCTCTCTTCTATAGCACATTTTATTTCTCTAAAAATGTATTAAATTTTAATACATCTTTATATATTAAATATATTAAGATTAATAATAACATTTGTGTCAAAGCAAGTGTAACTTGTAGAAGTTACTGTACTAGCCATTTTCCATGTATCATCTGTAAACCTTTTAGTAATCCAATCTATTAACTTATATTATTTTCTTTATGCTAAACAACTCATGTGAAATAGAGATGGGCTTGGAACCAGGCTTTTTAAAACTAAAATCCACTGTGCATTCTAAAAGACAGTGCTGCATATATTTGACTCAATTTACCCCTAGTTTGGTTAGAAGTCAATGATAATTTTAGCTAGATATTGGTGTTCATATTGTCTAACATTCCTTGAAATTACTTAGATACTTGTGTCCTCAAACAGTAAATATCACAGATAAACATCTGCAAGGCTCTAACTCTGTTTCTAGTATTGGGAAATATATATTCTCTATTGTTCTAAATCATACAAATCATTTTACCCAAAGCATGGTCTTATTTCCTCACACTTCCATAAATTTTTAAATCAAATTATAAGGGAGTAGCATTTATTTCCTAGAGAAATATGATATAGTATGATACTTTTTTTTTTTTACAAAAATACCATGCCATGTAAAGATGGTCACAAAAGCAAGGCAAAAAATTGAACTATAAGTCATGAAGCCTGCACACCATCTACCAAGTCATTCAATGAGCAGTCATTCGCCTTTTCTGGCATTTTTTTTATTTTTTATTTTTTTTTTTACCAATTAGTTAAGATAGATTTGGAGTATCAAAGTTTCAGTAAGTACTTATAAAAGCATTAACTAATTTTCTATATTTTAAACATGCATGAAAGATAAATAATTACTTTGATGACAGTAAAAAGTTTGCTATGTCTCTGTCTTATTTATTTTATCTCATTTTTCTGTCTCCATTCTAACACATTTTACATTTTTCATGCTATCTTACTGTCATATGAAGAGAATTAAGAAAAGTGACCACACTTGGTACTTTCTTTATATCCTCTTAGGTACATAATCTCTCCTTTCTCTCTCTCTCTCTCTCTCTCTCTCTCTCTCTCTCTCTCTCTCTCTCTCTGAGTGAAAAATTTGTATATTGAATAATTCTTATGATCATTAAGTGCTCATAATCACTTAGCTCAAGAAGGAAACATATTTGCTGATAACCCAGACATTGTAAAGAAGTAAGTTAATTAATCCTCACACCACATACAAAAAATAGGTAGCAAGTATAACATACTGATAAAATAGACAAGGAAAAAAATTAGCCAGTAGGCTTGACTCTGAAAAGCATATATTTGTTTCTAAACCCATACTCAGTGTACTTCTTAGTTCAGTTGAAAGCTTACATGAGCTACTAGCTGAGTAAAGGAAACAGGTGAGCTTTCCCTGGCTTCCTGAAATACCTGTTGAGTCTATCTACTAGTCATGGATATGTTGAATATTTAGTCTGTTTCTAAGAGTCAACATTCCATGGTTATACTAATAAAAAAGTGTAACTTCAGGGCCGGCTTGTTGGGGTTTCTGTTATGCCCAGTTCCCCACAGCCATCAACCCCCCCCCCCAATCACCCAGAGATCTCTATAAGTTATAAAGCTAATTGGCCCATTATCTCAGAATACTTATTAGCCCTTGTAGATTATATTAACCCATTGTTCTTATCTATGTTAGCCATATGGTTTGGTACCTTTTTCAGCAGGGCAGCTCACATCTTGCTTCTTTGGAGTCTTGGCAGGAGTTGGAGGAATCAGGTTCCTCCTTTCTAGAATTCTCCTGTTCTCATATATCATTTCTACTTCCTGTCTGGTTTTCCTGCCTATACTTCCTGCCTGGCCAATCAGCATTTCTTTAAAACATGATTGACAGGCAATTCTCCTGCACCAAAAATGTAGTCTCTTAAATTGTAATCCCGTTGAGAGGACACCAGCCTGGGACTTTAGATAAAGACAGGAAAGGATGATTAGGAAATATCTATATTACACTGTATAATGATATATACATATAATATACAGCTTGACATATAATTAATACAATACTAAAGATCAAATTGTGTGTGGAAGGATGCTAGGATTTCTTCAGTCTAGCACATGAAAAGTCACCATATATTTCCACCAGTACAAAGACTGGAAGGCAACCTGTGCTAAATCTTTTATGGATAAGTTTAAACTAAGTAAATACAAAAAACTCACCTTATTATAAGTTTCTCAAATAAAAACATCACACAGATAATTTAGAGAAGTCACTCAAACACTTTTTTTATAAGTGGATTAAAAACGACGGTGCAAGTGTAAATACTAGGAGAAGCTTCAGAGGCCAATTTAATAGTGTAGATGGTAAGATGTACAGAACTAAATGCTTTCTCAGTAGAGTTTGTTTGTGTATGTATTGCATGTTCTGGATCTATATGGCAATTTCATGGAGTCAAAGACTATGAGAACTGGAAGGATTCCCCTACACAAACATGCTGTATTCTAGGTGTTCTTTGAAATTTTCCATGAATTTTCTTCTGATCCCTGCCCACTACCTGACTAAATGCTGCTGAATAACATGGTCCTGTTTCTTCTTGATAGTTCCAAATTATACTATGTATTCTTTGATGTGCTTAGATGAAATCTATGAACTCCATCTTTTTTTTTTATGGTGTTTTCTTCTGTCTGCAATGAACTAGAATTTGTCTCATGCTGCATACATACAAAGCAGTTTTTATTCAGAATTCTACTGATAATTTTTGTTGATATGTCATTTAGTTCAGTATTATGCCCATTATTAAAACGAGGTCTCTGGGTCAGAAAAATTAAAAATGTCAACAGTGATATTAAGGATAATATATGACAAAGTTCTATAATAATAAACCTTAATTTTATATCAAATCTATGATCTATTTGTAGGTAGCATATATATTTTTAAATAGTCATGTAAGAGAATTAACATATATTTAATATAATATACATATAACAGATATTTATACTTTGTACTGTGACATCAATACCTATGCCTTGGGTGATTTTTTTTCTTAAATTATCTTCCAGTTGGCATTTTAACTATATTTCCTATCTATGAAGTGAAAATCCCTGCTTCTGCTTTACAACACTTATGTGTGTTTGCTACAGATCCCTATTGCAACTGAATGTATTGAATGTCTGCCATTATCAGACCTGTTCTGCACAGAGAAGAATTAGACACACAGAGCTCAAAGCTATCTTGTGTACTTTGTCCTATTGAAATAAAGAATGAATAGACAGGGATCAAAAGACTATGTCATTACAAGTTTTTAAAATTGTTTTAATTGAAAAAAGCAATTTTTTTCTTTGAAGGTAGTCAAATGGATTTGGTACAGGAATGTAGCATGAAATTAGGAATTAGAAAGTCAATGAGAGGTCCGTAAGAAGGAATTAGATGTTATTAGCAATGGTTTAAAAATTTGATTATATTAGCATATTTAATCAACTACCATTGTATCTGTCTATATGTCTAAGACTACTCTGTGATGGAATGATTATACAGGTAATGTAAGAAAGAAAGAGGTTAAAATTTTTATTTTAAACCTAGGGATATCAAGAAAACAAAGGTGCAGCATGGAACAGAGAAAAATCTAGGAGAGTCAGGGCTACAAAGATGAACCCCAATTAATAAAAAAAAGCAAAGTCCCTAGGAGAGAGCTCCACAGAGAGACAGACAGAAACAGAGATCTATAAAGTAAATACCTGAAACTTACAATATTGAGGTCAAAATTCATACTGCAACTTTGGAAATTTAAGATATTCTCTCTCTCTCCCCCCTCCCTTCCTCCTTCCCTTCTGTCTCCCTCCCTCCCTCCCTCTCCCTCTCTCTCTCTCTCTCTCTCTCTCTAGTTCTCTTCCATTTTTTTCTTTCATGATGTCTCTGTATTTGCACTTAGGGCCCTCAACTGATTATATGACACCCTAAATGGCTACCAAGGGAAATTTCCTTCATTTAAGTCAACTGATTATAGATATAGTTTATCTATATCATGCCTTCATAGCAACAAAAAAATGAATGTTTGATCACATGACTAGATTAACTCACTTAACACATAAAATTAAACACTATAGAGATCATTTTCAGGAAAGGGAAAAATAATTTTTAATTAGTTGGAAACAAAATCAACAAAATTAGTGATGGTTTGGATCACTGGGTGAAATTATGGGCTAAATGAACAGTGACCAGAACTCTTGAAAAACAGTATATTTTAATAGTCATACTGTAGACAGCAAGAATCTGTTTAATAGGCATACTGTAGACAGCAAGAATCTGTTTAATAGGCATACTGTAGACAGCAAGAATCTGTTTGTAAAAGGGGATCTCATTTGAGATCATATTTTCAGGTTGCCTGGGGAAGACCTCTATTGTTAAGGATCGTAAATAGTGTTGGGAAGAAATTTTGTTTCCATTTGTTGGATTGATTTGGGCTAATTCCAATTTAGACAAAAATTACCATGCCACCCAGAGATAGTTAAATGCGAATGGTAATTGATTCCTTGTTCTATCATGTGAAATTGGAGGAAGTATGGCCAAAGACTTTTGGAAGGAATAGCCTTCAGATAGTCTGGATAAACAGAATTCTTTGTTATAGCTAATCATAGCAGGCCCCATTTTCTGAACAAAGCTTACAGATGTTTCACCAGGGAGTCTGGAAGAAATGGTAATTCGGTGTAATTTTATACAAAATTATTCAAAATTATTCAAAATAAAATGTAATCTAGTTCAATATATTTCCTGTATGATTCCTTGTTTCCCAGTCTTCTCTCCTTTTCTATACTATGCTATTAAATAAAAAAAAATTGACAAAAAGAATAAGTGTTTTTTGTTTTTGTTTCTTTTTTATTTATTTTTATAAAAGAAAACAAACTATCATTTTTTTTCATTATTCCTACCAATCCAAGTTCCTACTCCTTCCCTTCTTCCCATTCCCTCCACATACCCTCCCACCCCAACCCCATCCAATCCTCATTGTTTTGCAAAATAGTCCACAGCCATCCCTACTGTATCTAGGATGAGCAAGGTATCCATCTAAAGAGAATAGGTTCTCAAAAAGTCAGTACATGGAATAGGGAAATATCCTGGTGCCATTGCCAGTGGCCCCTCAGCCTGTCCCAGCTGTGCAACAGTCGACCACAGAGAGACTAGTTTGTTCCTATGCTTGTTCCCAGTTCTGCTGAAGTTTGTGAGCCCCCATTAGCTCACATTGACTGTTTCAGTGGGTGTACCTATCATGGTTTTGACTGTTTTGTTCTTATTCTCATTTCTTTCACTCTTCAACTGGACTTTAGGAGCTCAGTCCAGTGCTCCGATGTGGGTCTCTGACTGTTTCCAACAGTTGCTGGATATTCATCAGTCTGACTACAGGGCAAGGTCAGTTCATATACACTCTTTTCTATTGCTTAGGGTCTTAGCTCGGGTCATCCTTGTGGATTCCTGGGAATTTCTCTAGAGCCAGGTTTCTTGCTAATCCTATAATGGCTCCCTCAATTATGATATCTCTTTTCTTGCTCTCATCTTTGTTCTTCCTCCTTCTCAAGTATCCCATTCCTTCAAGTTCTTCTCACCTTTCCCTTTTCCTTCTACCATCCCTTCTTCCTCAAACTCCATGCTCCCAGTTTTGTCAGGCAATCTTGTCTATTTTGACTTTCCAGGTGGATCTGTATATATTTTTCTTAGGGTTCACCTTATTACTTAGCTTCTTTAGGATCATGAACTATAAGCTCAATATCCTTTGTTTATAGCTAGTATCCACTTATGAATGAGTACATACCATATTCATCCTTTTGGGTCTGGGTTACTTCACTCAGGATAGTGTTTTCTAATTCCATCCATTTGCATAGAAAATTCAAGATGTCATTGTATTTTAAAGCTGAGTAGTACTCTAATGTGTAAATGTGCCACATTTTCTTTATCCATTCTTTGGTTTGTGTTTTCTTAGAGCTAAATTTATAATGTCTGCCTTTCTTTCTAAATGAAAATTTCAGATAAATAGAAAATAATTTCGGATTTTGAATATTATAAATTAAAAGCAGACACAATGTGTTTCTGGGATCACATCTAGGGAATATAGAAAATTGCTGTTTCATTTCTTTTTATAAAATGTTGGCGTATTTTGTACATGCAATTCTATATATCACATCTTAATGACTCTGATTAGAGTCTCCAAGCTTAAATCAGTGTAAATTATATATGTTAGATTAGTTGTGACTAAATTTTATTTATCTCAGCTCATTAAACATACCTTTGTCCAAAGGTTGGCTTTTCAGGACTCATAAATTGTATAAACCCTATCCTGAAAATATTAAATAATTTCAAAACTAAAGAACTCTCAAGGTTTAAATTGCACACCCATTACAGTATCATGCTGAAATTTTAAGGTATCATATACTGTCCAGCAGGATGTAAATTTCTCCTTTGTCTAGTGTTTCCACAAATGTAAACAGCTCTTCTTAAATTACATGGTAGGCTTCTCAGACATCATGAAACTGTCAGAGCATCAGATGGTACCAATATTGTGATCACATGCTCTTAGGATAATAGTGCTGCCTCATAGCCAGAAAATGTGTTTTGGCAATTTTATTCAACAATATTATTGTAATTGTTTAGTTATTAGATATGATCATTATTATTTTTTTACTCTGACTATAATTATGCCTAGAAAAACAAACAATACTGTCTTGGTCTTAGGATCTCCAAGGGGTGATAAATGTCTTGCCCTGGGCAAAGTTGGGATATTACAATATTAAGCTATTTTTACAAATGTCTACATAAATTTATTTTCTCTGAATAAGCAAATGAAAAGTTTCACAGAAATTATTGGACTTATGCTATAAAATCTGTTATAAAATATAGTGTCATCAAAATTTTATGGATATATATATATATGTGTGTGTGTGTGTGTGTGTATGTGTGTGTGTGTGTGTGGATGGCATAAACTAAATCTATCCATTTATTATGGCTGTCATAACAAATACAAATAAATCCAGCTGCTTTAAAACTAGAGAGATGTATTTTCTCATAGTTCTGGAGGGAGAAAGTTTGCCATCAGGTGCCAGTAAGTTGATATCTCTAAAGGCTTTAAAGGAAAATCCATGCCTGTCAATGCCAGCACACTTTGGTGTTTCTCTGCCACACTTGTCTCTACCCACCCCTCCCATTTGTGTCAGGGAGCAATGGTTCCTTGCAAAGTCCTTGAGGACTTTAGTTTCTATTGCTCCTCTCCTAATTGATGTCATTGTTCTGAGTGTGTGTTAACTGCTGGTGCTTGTCTCCATTCTTCCATGTTACTTCACCCTCTTCAGAGACAGTCTGTTGAATTTTGTGAGCATTGCTTGCATTTCTAGCTACTTGTTTTAGTTTAGGCAGGGATGCTACAATTCATAAATGAACTTATCCCTATATCAATTAATCATTGTTGATACAGGAGAGTGAAATTTTAAACTTTCTTCTCCTGAAAGTATATTCTTCACTGGGTAATAACCTACACAAATGTTTGTCAAAGGACTTTTGAGACCTTAGTGTAGAAGACTTGCATGCTCAGAACTGGAGTTTTTCTAAATATACACATATTTTGAGAGCATAAATGAGGAAAGTGGGAATAAGTATCATCTGATTACAACTGAGTAAGAAGTCATGTTTTAATACTCAGGTTTTTTGTAGATGAAGGAAGTTGATATTGTGAGGCCAATCACATAACCATTTCCCTTCCGTATAGCATATGTGACTTAATGAGTCCAAACTATGTCTTTTCAAAGATAGTAAATTATTTTACTTATGTATTCTTCATGATCCAAACACACTTGAGCTTGAAGGTCAGAAACCAAATGCTAATTCCTGCCTGTGGATGATAAGTGAGGGATGTAGCAGTACACTTAGTGCTGCTGCAGTTAAAGATCTCTAAACATTCCTAACACACACTACTATTTCAGGGAATAAAAGCATGGCCACTTGTCTTTGCCCTCTCTTAAGTTAGGAGATTTTTACATTCATCTACTTATTGTGCCTTTTAAATTATGAAGCATGTTTCCTTCCAAAGTCAGCATCCCATTGATTTAATTTATACTCCGATTTTGTATAAGATATGTTCTTCAAAATATCTTCTAAAATATTTAATATAGCTAGAATATCACCCTCAAAGTTCATAGTGAAATATCTTTTCACCTATGATTGTGCTTGGATATGGCAACTTGTTGACCAGAAAGTATCAACATAATCAGGACACTGTCACTCAGAATACACTTGCTTAGCTTGGAATGGGTGTATTTTTATTGGTTTTCATTACTATTTGACATTGTACTTTACTGTATAACAGTCAGCTTTTAGTTATCTATTGGATTTAGAAAAGGAGACATGAAATTTAGAATTTTCCTCATTTTTCCTATTCAAGTATGTCCTAAATATAACAAAATTCTGTTTCTTAAATATTGCACATGTAACTTGACCATTGTCATATGTTTAATGGGACTGTAAAATCATCCTGCAGACTCCCTCCCACTGTTCTAAGGCTGTGGACATATTCTTCTTCAGGAGGATTTGATTTTTGCATACCCCACAGTTCACTGAATGGTATAAGTTTGAGGATATTGGATTAATGTGTCTGACAGAATATTCACTGAGTGTAGAACAAATGTCAAGGTGATGTGTACCAGCATG
The DNA here is from genome assembly GCF_018167655.1 of Microtus oregoni. NCBI lineage: Eukaryota > Metazoa > Chordata > Mammalia > Rodentia > Cricetidae > Microtus > Microtus oregoni. The sequence continues at coordinate 49,026,986 of NW_024543069.1, forward strand.
CCTATTTCAAAGAACCCATTAACATCTTTCCTCTCAACTTAGATCTACAGTTCCAAAGGATCTGATTCAGAGGCATATGCATTATTATTATTTTTGGAAAAATTAGACATGAGGATTCTAGAAAAAAAGACTTCAGACCTGTAGAACTGGTTTAATTAAAAAGTCAATAACAATAAAACCTTAAGATGGTGACACATAAATCTTGCAAAATAATTTTTCCCAAATCCCTACAATATAGTTATTAAGTAAAATACACATACATTAAGATTATTTTTTACTTTAACTTATTTAAGAACAGATTGGGTCATTTCTTAAAAAACCACAGAGTCTAGTATGATTAGTAAATGAAAAATGTAACAGTTACTCAATTAATTCAGATTTTATTAGCAGAGTAAACAAAGGACTTAGTATACAAAATTTAAAAGGGGTTACTTGGATAGTTATACCTTAATTATGAAAACAAAATAATTACAAATTTCCCCTTCATTTTGATAATTTGCATAATATGGCTAATTATTGAGAAATCCATGCCTGGTTATGAAGAAGATGGACTGAACAGTCTTGGTGAAACAGATTGCTGGAGTCTAGTAAATACTGACCTCTTTTCCTCTGGGTAACCAAACAGTGCCTGATTCAAGTTGCACATGGAATTTTAGTTCTTGACCTTATACCCTGGAACTCAAGGTGAAGTTTCATTAAGTTGATAAGGGTAAACACCGTTCGTAAATCCAATACAAACTTAATCAGTAGATGTTCAGATTTTTGAAAGAGCAGTTTAATCTAAACATTTGCCAAAGATAATTTTCTCTCACATGAAGGACCTTTCTCTGGGTATCATTTGGGGAAATCGGAGCTCTAGATCTACTAAGTTGTGCAGCTAAAATGGTGCTTTCTAGTTTCTATTTCCCCACTCTGACACAAGAAATGGACACTTACAGAGCAATCTAAAATCAGCTTTCTTCTTTGCCTTTTCTACTAGCCTCCTCCCTTCTCCAGTAATCTTCCCATTTGTCTCTCCAAATATAATTCAGTGATACCCCATGCATGAATCACTCTTTATGAGTCTTTCAAAGCATTTAGGGTCATTTTGTTGGGAATCATTTTTTCCTGCATTTTTCCTGTGCTACTTTTTGTTGTTGTTGTTTTTCAAGACAGGGTTTCTCTGTGTAGTTCTGCCCAGGAACTAGCTCTTGTAGACATGGCTAGCCTTGAACTCACAGAGATCAGCCTACTGCTGCGTCCTGAGTACTAGGGAGTATGTGTAAAGTATAAAGGTATGTTCCACTACTGCCCAGCATGCTACTATTTTTAACTGTTGATTAAATCATGTACTTTTATATAATTAACCTTTTCTCTAGGAAAAACTGGCTTGAGAACAAAACAAGATCTTTTGTGAAATGCAAAACTCACTGTAGGGTCTGGGGAGTATATAAATGTCATGATATAGTTAAGGTACAGAGCTTAAAAAAAGCTGTACACATGTAAGGCATCAAGAATTCACTGTGTCTAGATCATTTCACCAGACTACTTTACCCTTTTATGTGTGTGCTGTGCATGTGTGTGTGTGTGTGTGTGTGTGTGTGTGTGTGTATGTGAATACATATGTGTATGGGCACATGTGCTCATGAAGGCCCAAGATTGATGTCCAGAATCTTTCTTAATGGCTATTCACTATATAAAATTAAGTATGGTCTCAGTAAAACCCAGAATGTGCAGATATTGCTAATCTAGCAAGGTAGCATTTTCTGGAAATGCCCTGTTGCAGGCATTTGAAGCTAGAATCACATTGAAGCTAGAATGACATCTGTGCAGATTTACTGAGATTCAAAGAAGCAATAGTCTCATATAGCATGCATTCATCTTATGTGAAGCAAATGTTAAACTCATGGTCAAATTGTAATAGAATTGTACCTAAAAACTAGACAGAATTTGTTAAAGATGTTTATTCTACAATTGCAATGGAGTACTTGTTTCAGAGAAGAGCCTAAGAGTAAAGCTATTGGTATGGAAATCTTCCAAGATGAAAGTCTTAAGAAGGAAATTATGCTACTGTAGAAAGGGAAGATGTACATGATGACCACACCTTGTCCTGTCACATAGCAGCTTTGAGTTCTTGAAACAGAACTGAAGAAATAGGAAAGAAAATTAAATCATTTACTAAAGACATAGAAGTCCCAAAAGAAACTTTCATGGATTTCTTACAAAGATTAACATCAGAAATAAATAGACTAATACCAAATTCAGAAACTAAGCAATAATAATTGAACCTCTGGATTTTGAAAATGCTAATTCTCAATGCAAAAGGATAATTAGGTCATTAATGGCAAGGTCAGCACCTTTGGATGAATAGATACAAGATACAATTGATATTGAATGTCATGATCATGGTGATACTTGGATAGGAGAGGTGATTTCCAGCGACTTGAAGAAAAATCAAAGTGTAAAGTGTTTCAATTGAGGCAACCAAGTTTAAAGGCATTGTAAACAGGAAATTCCTAGGAACAGTGTTTTTTTTTTGTTGTTTTTGTTTTTTTTTTTCTTGAGTTTAATCCATTTAGAATGGCCCTCTCTTCAGGACGATGCAGGAGATGTGGCAAAGGCAGGCATTTGACCAATAACTGTAGGTCAGCAAGGGATATTCAAGGTTCCTTTGCCATCAGGAAACTCCATGTGAGGCCTCTTGCAGGCTTCTATGCCAAATCTGGTTCAGTTTTTCCTACCATCAGAGAGGAAATTCTGAATGCCTACCTATTGTTAAAAAAAAAAAAAAAAAACATACTGCTCTGGATAATAAAACAATTACAGCAGAGAGAACAAAAATTCAAAAGAAACAATGAAGCTAGTATTTTGGTGAAGTTCTATAAGTGAACAAAGACCAAATTTTAAAATAATAAAAAAATGATGTTATCATTGAAGGCCTGATAGACACAGGTGAGGATGTAACAAAAATTTCATTAGAAACTTGTCATCATAATTGGCCTCTCCAGGATGTTCAGTTTTCAGGGATCAGAACTTTATCTAAGGAAATGCAGAGTGCAATGTGGCTTGAACGTGTTGGACCAGAGAGGAATATTAAAACTGTATGTGGTTAACATAGCAGTGCATTTATGGGGACATGATTTGTTACAGAATGAAAAACTTATATTAACATTCCCCCAATGTTAGAAACAAACCATTTAATGTACATTTCCAGAAAAAATATTACAAGATTTTATAAAGAATAGTCACTGATCTTTCAAGTGTATACAGCTGTTGATCTTATGAAGGCACCAATGGTCCTACCTTTAAAATGGTTGACAGGCAAACCTGTATGTTTGGACAATGACCTTTAATAACAATTGTTTACTAAGTGATTCAATCATTGGGCTTTCTACAGTCTGGCATTTCTTTGCCTCAGAGAAAACACAATAATATATATTTAATATCTATTATTAATATATAATGTATATAATATATACAATAATATATTTAATATATCATCAATTAATTATTTATTGATGATATCTTATTAATATATTATTGTATATAATATATAATATATGTCAGACTTTCTGTGAATTTTCTATTTTAACATGGCTTATTTTTCTTTACTCCTTCTGATCTATGACTGTGTATACTGTCTCTTTAAAGACTACCATTTTAAAATGCCATTTACTTCTTTTAATAACCGTTTATATTCTTTTTCTTCTTTTTCCCAAGCTTTTGTACATTTGTCCAACACTGTGACACATTTTGAGGTCTTTTATGTCTGAAATTGTCCTCGTGTGTATCTTCAGGAGTGCTTCGTAAAATGCTAAGTGCTCCTTAAAAACTTACGCTGCACCATTAGTAGAGTATATACAGTACTTTCTGCTTGCTTCACGTGCTCCAACATGGCGGAGTTGCTTGAGAGCCATGTACACTGTACCATTTCCAGGCACACAGCCAGTCCATGTTGATATCAAGCAAGGCACAGTAAGCTTCTCACAAACCCTATCCAAATGTTCAGACTTCCATAAGAGCCAGAGGTCACATCGGCAGTGTCACTCAGAAAGCCTGTGTTGCAAAATGATGTTATTTTTTTTTTCTTGCTACTGCCGTGTCAGGAAAACCTCTCTTAAATGAGCTGCTACACACTGACAACAACAGCAAGAAGCTGTGCTAAACTCTGTATTTTTGTGTCTAGAATTTCTTTCCAAACCCTCTCAGGTTTTTAAGTGGATTTTAGTTGGCCATGTGGGCGCCAATTTGTAGAAAGGAGGCCACCTGGTTCATTCCAAACTGCTTTGCCCTGTAATAATTACACAGAAACTGTATTAATTAAATCACTGCTTGGCCAATTACTTAAGTGTATTGCTAGCTAGCTCTTACATCTAGAATTAATCCATCTCCATTATTTTATATTTTATTAAAAGGCTCGTGGTCTACCAGTAAGGTTTAGAATGTCTGTCACTGGCAGTGGCTGCATAGCTTCTCCCTGACACCTCCTTCTTTCTCCCAGCATTCAGCTTAGTTGTCCCCACTTAGCTCTGTTCCCCTATAGGCCCAAAGCAGTTTCTTTATTCATTAACTAATAAAAGCAACACATAGACAGAAAGACATCCCACATCATCTGAGAACTACTTGCTAAGCTCCAGCCATCACCAGTAAACAAAAAATAAGACCTGATCCCTGGCACGGGCTATTAGAATCCTGTCTTGACTCTGGTGTTGCTCCCTCGTGCTCTCTATGATCACAGGGTAATGTAATCTATAAACTACTTTATGGGCTTTTCAAAGAGTCTTGTCACCTAAAGGTTCTAGATCCTGCTAAGGTTTGCAGTCATGAGAGTAAAAACGCATGACTAATGACAGGAGAACAAGAAGAGTGTTAAAAAGCTTCATCTTCTGGTCCAAGTATGGATTCTGAAGAAATGACTAAATGTTTTGTCTAACTTCTGTCTCCCATTTGGATTCATAGAAGATTCTTTGTGCGCAGACACATGTTTATCTCTGTTGACAACACAAAAGTTCTTTTATGGAGGGACTCTTCCTTGATCACATGTAGGACACTCTTTGAGTAAACCACATTAAAAATGAGGCAGTCAGCGGTATTGAAACATCTTGACTATCACTACATAGACCACAATTGTTTCTCTAGCATATTTTGTATTTAATCACAATAGAAACAGGATACTTTTAATCTATCTCCTGGGCTATAACGTAGCAAGATAATCTATTTTTGTACACTTTGATGATTTTCTTAGGTGAGACTGTGTAAGACAAACTACCATGCTATGGATGGATTGGCAACAGGTACTTCTTTTCCCAATTCTAGATATGTTTAGAAGTCCCAGATCAGGTTACCAGCACAGCAGGTTTCTAATGGTGATCCATTTATTTTGTACAAGTGACTGCCTTCTTTCCAAAATCCTGGCACAGTAGAGAAAAGCTGCAGTGGTCTTTCTTTCTATTGTACAAATCCTCCTCCCACCATGGGGCTCCACTCATGCAAATTCATTTTAAAACAAAACACTCCCTCTTGCTAACACATCAGAGAGATTAGGATTTTGGATAAAATCTAAGCACTCAGTCCATCATGGTATTATATTTGCTTTCTTGTTTAAAGTAAAACCCTACTTGTCATCATATGAACAGACTTTTAGGAATCAACAGAAGGAATAGAGCTTTGTAAAATAGACTTCAAAATAAGGGTCTTGATTTTCTGACAATCTAAGTTAAATTGGTCATTTAAAACATTACTAATAAATCTCATCATATTCTGTTGCTTTATTAAGAAAAAATAGGAAATGGATTTCTATGTCAACTAAACCCTGCCAAGTCTCACAGGGAAAACAATCCCTAAAAATCTTCCCAAACAACCTCTTGAAAATCATCCCCAAGATTTAGTGTCTTAAAACAATAGTTATTTGTTTCACTTATAATTCACTAGTGCAGCTATCCAGGCAAGACTCAGGTGTGCAGTGCTTACAAAACCACACTGGGCTATGAATGTCTTGGTTTATGAATGTACCCAGTGTTCCTGCTGCCCAGCTGTCTGAAGCTCACTTCTTATAGAACTCAGATGATCATATCTTCTGTGACCCAGTGTTTGTCTCTTAAGTGACCTAATCTAATACTGAGTACATGACAGTATGGGAGAAAAACAACCTGCTGGAAATGGTGAAATATGGGCATGTTATATGTGCATATTTCATTTGAAAAAGCAAATACTAAAGTTAGACTAGATTTGTGAGTTCAAATGGTGAAATGGATCTTACATCTTATGTTATAAGTCAGAAATAAATTTTTAAAGGGGGTTACATGCATGGAAGAAATTAATTATAACATTTTGTTTTGCTAAATTTTATAATTGTTTTGCTTTGGTCTTGCTACTGGGGATTGACCCCAGAGCCAGCGATACGCTCAGCACCTACAGTGTCACTAATCTGGACCCCAGTGCAGAATGTATATGTTTCTTTACACACATTTCTTTGATTGTCTAATGAATGATCTCTGGCTGGATAGTATTAATAATTGATTTAATTATTACCCTGATAGAGCTAGAAGTTTCTTTTCCACATGCCAGTTTCCAATTAACCACTCAGAGGCTAATATTAATTACAAACTTTTTGAACTTTGAGCTCAACTTATTATTAACTAGCTCTTACCACTTAAATTAACCCATTTGTATTATTTTATATCTTACCTCGAGGCTCATGGCTTGTTACCTGACATCTTGCTTCTCTGGTGGTAGACAACATCTCTCAGACTCCCCCTTCTTTTTTTTTTTTTTTTTTTTTTTTTTTTTACTGTATCTTTGCTTGAATTTCCCACCTGGCTCAATTCTGTTTGGCTATTGGTCAAATCAGTTTCTTTATTAAGCAGTGGTAATATAACATATTCATAACATACAGAAGGACATACTACATCACCATTGGAACTTTAGATAATAGCAACTTCAATATATCTTAAAAGCTATTTTTGTAGTATAGCTACATATTTTGTGAATTCTTGTAGACATAGTATCCATATACAATCATTATTTTGAATGCCAATATAAATACAGTGACCTGGTCTTGATGATGGAGAACAGTTAGTGTAGTCAAAGAGAGAATTAGAAACCACTGCACACAGTTGAAATACACATCCTTTCTGGCTGTAGCATGCACAGCCAGTCAGTTCTCAAAACATATTGTTTAGTTTGATTTAATTTAGAAGTTTGCCAGCACATAGTACAATGAATGTTAAGTCAGGTTTATAGTGGGTGTCATTCCATGCTCGTAAATATAAACTTAAAAAAGAGTCGTTATTTTTTTATCTTTCCTTCACTAATTTCCTAACTCACACAAGTGGAAATGGTTCTTGAAGATTTTATATGTATTTTGTTTCAAAATTTATTTTGCCCAATGTTTTCATTTCCATAAGTTGAATGGGATATATTTATCTGTTGAAATATTCATCTCCTCCACTGATACTGCCAGGAGTTATTAGTTATGTTTTAGATTTGGTACAACTCTCTTCTGGTCACCATGACATGACATTGAAGAGGACCCATTAACGTGAGTGATGCATGTTGTAATTTCATTAGTGCCATCAATAATGCATTACATGTTTCTTTTAGAAGTCTTTGTGTGTGTGTGTGTGTGTAGGGAGCATTTCAGCAGAATTATATAAATTGCATTTATTTTACTTGATTTTAATTTTGTTTTTATTTATTTATTGTGTCTTTCACATCATGCTTCCTGATCCCAACCTTCCCCCAGAATAAAACAAAATAACATTTAATAGAAAAAAGAAAAAATTAGAAAGGGAAAATCTCACCATGGAAGCTGAAGTGTGACACAGTGAGTCATGCAATAAATGCCTTTAACCATATAGTTTTACATGCAAGCATGCATTGCAAAGAATCGTTAGTCTGGTTCAAGGCTCCTGACCTCTGCTAAAACTTCAACTCTGAATCTTCACTGGGTCTCTACTTGAACATCCTGCATCTCTGGGTCCACAAGAATTGTTGTACCCCTCCCCAGTCCAGCAGATAACTGATGGAGTAGATACTGGGGTGGGATAACACATAACTCTGTTTCTGGGCCTGAGTATTTGCAGGACTCATTTATAAGATCTACATTTTTAGAGATGAGGGAAGATAGGCTTGGGTGTAGAATTAATGTTATCTCAATAACCGCACAAATGATTCCAGTTAAATAATACTTTATTTATATGTGATGTCTGTAATGCCACGCTGAGATTCATGTTTTTATTTATGCAAATGGGAAGGTGATTGAATTAAAATAGTATTCACAACTATTGTTTTTGCAGGGAAACATTTTTAAATTGGACTAGAGCAAGCATGTCTGTGGTCAGTGTCCATTGAAGAATATAAATCTTTGTGATTATAATCCAGATTCCTCAATGGATACTTTCTGCACAAACATTTTCCATTTTCTTCTACTCTTATTGTCCTCATCATCTATGTGTGACTTTTTTAAATAGGCTATTAGTTGATTTTCAGTCTTACTTAATCTGAAGTGTATAGGTTTATGATGGGAAGGAAGTACATTTGAGGCTTCTGACAGGCTTTTCAAGCCTTTAAACTACAAAGGAAAATGATAATCTGCTAACTTTTCAGAAAACAATGCAGATACATAAATTTGTTATGCAAACAGGAATCTGAGTAGTGTCTATACACAAAAACTGGAAACTATTAGCTACTTTTGAAAGTCACTAAGAGAAGTAATCTTTAGAATGAAAATATAAGATTGTTTATTCCCAGTTTGTTCTTCAAGTTAGATAATAAACAAAGTGAAGATATATTCTATTATTATAGTAGAGATAAACTTCAGCTTACATTAGTACCTACCCAAGTTGAAGGTTTTCCTTCAAATTAAGATGAAAGAGTCCTTGTCACTTATATTCAGCTGGAATCTCAGTTTCTGAAGTTTTGTTCTTATTTGTATCCAGTTTAAGTAGAAATGGATGTGAGTATTTATCTTATGTAATAGCTTGCTACAAGTTTTCTACTTGAATCACATAATGTATGGAAAATGTGGAATTTCATAAACCAAAACAATGACATCTGTTCACATGGCATGTTTAGAGTCACTAAGAAGGCAGGTGTGCATTCTCACTAGTTAGAAATGGCGATCTTCAGACTCCATTGCATTGGCCTTGGAAAAATTCATGTACTGTTTTCTAATGTTAAGAACTGATGAAAGAAAGTACTTGTATTTATGGTGATTTAGAAATGAACATTCTTTGTAGAGTGTATGTTTATTGTTTTATATTATGTTGTATTACAGCATGTTTCTTAAGATAAATCACACAATCTGTAAGAACGGAAAATATTTGTTAATAGCTTCTGGAAAATGTCTTCTGCACTTTTAGATTCTGTATATTTGAATGAAATCATTCATGATTAAAGTTGAAGCTAAAAGGAGAGAATTGACAGTGGTAAATATCATGCATATGATTTTTTTATTCTACTAAATCTAAATTTGTTTTTGAAAAGTAGCACAAGTTTCATACAAAGGAGTATTGATCATTATGTTTGAAGCAAATCCGTTTAACTTTGTGTTTTAAATGAATGGATTATTAAACAGTTTTTCTTTTTTTTTCTTTTTTTATTGAGAAAAAAAATTCCGCCTCCTCCCAGCCTCCCACTCCTCCCCCCTCCCCCCACTCCTCTCCCTGTCCCCCCACTCCTCTCCCCCTCCCTCTCAAGTCTGAAGAGCAGTCAGGGTTCCCTGCCCTGTGGAAAGTCCAAAGTCCTCCCCCCTCCGTCCTGGTCTAGGAAGGTGAACATCCAAACTGGCTAGGCTCCCACAAAGCCAGAACATGTAGTAGGATCAAAACCCAGTGCCATTGTCCTTGGCTTCTCAGCAGCCCTCATTGTCCGCCATAAAACATAAATATGCATGTTTTGTCTGCTGCATTATTGGTTTCATTATGATTTGTGAGTATACCGAAGAAAAGATCTCACTACTTCTTTAATTGTCCTTCAAAAATAACTATGCTATGGTGGAACTGTCAAGTTTTTTATAGACTCTATCATGCAAGAGATAATACATGAGACTGTCCTAGGAAACTTCATTTCTGTGCTAAATATTTATTAATTTGTCTTGATTTCTGCATTATTTGTGTTTTTCCCCCACAAGTGTCAGTTTGACCTAACAAAATTATTCTTTAAGGTGTCTCAATTAAGCTGCTTCACTAATTCTTGTGTTTTTGTTTTAATTTTACAAACTTTTAAATCACTCGGTATTGGCCTTGACTGACAGCCCAGTGGAAGCCCAGTGACCTAAGATTAATGTGTAGAACACAGAAAGTGGAAGAACAGCATTGACTCCCACAAGTTGTCATCTCATTTACTGTTTGTATTGCGGCATAAGCAATTGCCTCCCACAATGTGCCCAAAATTACACACACACACACACACACACACACACACACACACACACACACACAGGGCAGTATAATTATTTGCTATGTGTATAGTATATTAGTCATTCAGCACATATTTAAAACCTCAAACATTTATTTTTTTTCTTTTTTTATTTATTTATTAAAGATTTCTGTCTCATCCCCGCCACCTCCTCCCATTTCCCTCCCCCTCTCCCAATAAAGTCCCCTCCCTCGTCAGCCCAAAGAGCAATCAGGGTTTCCTGCCCTGTGGGAAGTCCAAGGACCATCCACCTCCATCCAGGTCTAGTAAGGTGAGCATCCAAACTGCCTAGGCTCCCACAAAGCCAGTACGTGCAGTAGGATCAAAAACCCATTGCCATTGTTCTTGAGTTCTCAGTAGTCCTCATTGTCCGCTATGTTCAGCAAGTCTGGTTTTATTCCATGCTTTTTCAGACCCAGGCCAACTGGCCTTGGTGAGTTCCCGATAGAACATCCCCATTGTCTCAGTGTGGGTGTACCCCACGCGGTCCCGAGTTCCTTGCTCGTGCTCTCTCTCCTTCTGCTCCTGATTTGGATCTTGAGATTTCTGTCTGGTGCTCCAGTGTGGGTCTCTGTCTCTGTCTCCTTTCATCACCTGATGAAGGTTAATATTCAGGAGGATGCTCAAACATTTATTAACCTATAATGGTAGACAGGTTCACAATCTTAATGGCCCCCATAGGGGTTACACAATTATTAGCTGTGGTTTTGTCAGAGTAGCTATGGCCTTGCTGTAGAAAATATGTTATTACAGGAGTGGGTTGTGAGATCTCATAGGTTCAATTTACTCAGCATGGCACACAGTTGCTTTTGCTGCTACCCATCAAGATGTAGAACTCTCAGCTCCCTTGCACCATTTCTGCCAGCACGCCAACATGAAGATGATCAGCTAAATCTCTGAATCTGCAAGCCAGCCCCAATTAAATATAATAATTGCATAGTCATGATGTCGCTTGACAGCAATAGAAACCCTAACTAAGACAGAAATTGTTACCAGGGACTGGGGTACTTTTGTGATATACCTGATCATGTTTTTGCTCATATGAATTTGGACTTGTGGTACTTTGTGTTAGGAAAGCATTGGAATGCTTTAAATATTGCTTAATGAGCCATACCAATAGGAATATTGAAGAGTGTTGCTGACAGTGATTTGAGTTTGTGGCCTGGCTTGAAAGCTTTCAGAGGAAAAGAATTTTTGTATGTGACCTACAGATAATTCTTGTGATATTGTGATGAAGAATGTGGCTGCTTTTGCCCTTGTTTGAAAGGTCTGTTTGAGGCTAAAGTGAAGAGCTTTGTTTTAATTCCCTTGACAAAGGAAATTTCAAAACAGCCTAGTATAGATTCTTCCATGTGGTTATTTCTCTAATGAAGATTTATAATGAAATGAACCAAGATGAGTAAGTAAAAATACAAAATGCGAAATTTGAGGAGAAAAGGAGCACCAGGAAATGGAATGGAGCTAAGTCCAGTGTTCAAGGTGATAAACAGATAAAGAAATGAAATAACGGAATTGCTGACCTCAGGGAAAGATCCCATCAAACTAAGCTTCCTACTTGTGAAAATGAATTCAAGAAAGGCTTATGTCCAGGCCTGGTGGTACATGTCTTTAGTACCAGCACTTAGGAGACAGAAAAGGCAAATTGCTAAGTTTAAGATCAGGTGATTTTACATTGTGGCATGTAAACTCAAAAAAACTAACCATTACCAGATGGAAATTACAGATATCTAGTCCAAGATGCCAATGGTACATGGGGCAGCTACTGCAGCAAAAGATTGTCTAGCCCAATGTGTTGCTAGGCTAAGATCCAGAAAGTCTCTGCTGTGGGTTAAGGCTTTACAAATTCTCCTTTTTGTTGTATAATGCACTGACTCATTTTTTCCATAGCCAATAATGCGCTAAGATACAATGTGGTATTATTTAATACCTCTGCCTCATGTATTTTCTGGTAATTAGCTCTAGATGCTTTGCAAATGTCTCACTTAAAATTTTGGAAAACCCCTTTATGATATGAGATAGCATTGTCTGCTTCAATCAGGAAGCATACACTGCCTGATGACTTTTGATTCTACAAATGAACTTTATCTCTGTGCATTCAATCATTATAGATTGAAAAATAGCAATGCTGCATTTTAAAAAATTTCTTCGTTATTTTGTAGACATTATTCCTGACAAGGTTTTGATATGGAAATATAATTGTGCATAAAACATTTACGTATTCCATCTTTCTTTTAGAAACATCCTGTACCATCTTGATGGGAAGACAAGCCAGTTTTCCATCATCAAGGAGGCTTGGGAGCAGTGCAGTTCGCTGGCCTCAAATGAGACCATTCAAGAGGCCCTGTCCGATGTGCTGAATAGCATCCATTCAGCTCAAGTTTTCCTCAAAGCAGGATTGAATGTGTTTGAAAGTGTCTTGGTTGAAAAGAACTGAGAAAATACACAGCATTTTAAAAGTTTGTTTACAAGTATAAAAACAAAATCTCTAAATTGACCAGGTATTGTGTGTGTGTGATCAAAAACTTTACCCTAATTTTAAAGCTATTAGATGGCATATTTTTAAATGTACATAAGAAAGAACATTTTGCACATTTTAAATATTTTTATATTCCCATTTTAGTATATAACAGCAATTATTGAAATAATACCCAAGATTTATCTATTACAGAGAAATATGCTGTATTTTTGTAAATAAAATGCTTGTGAGGGGGTTAAGATATTCTTGGCATTACCATTGCTGTGGACAGAATGTGGAGGAATGCCAGAATTCTCTCTAATAAAATTTCCAGTGACTGAGTTTCTATGTTAGACATGGAGACCTGAAAAGTTTTCAGATAAATGTTCAAGTAACTGTTCAATATGAAGAAGTAATGCATTTTGAATGAGGAATTGATGTTCAGAACCACTTTAAATGTTTCTATTTTATAAAATGAAGTTCCTTTTCTTGACACAACTAGATGTAGTAATGCACTGGTTATGAAGTTGAATTTTGTAAGTACTAATGAAAAAAGAGCCATAAACATTCCATGGGGGAAACTCTCAAGAAACTGGAGAGAGCAATTTAAATGCAAATTCTTCCTAAAGCTACACGTTTTGAAAATCTTAAATTGCCTCAATTGATGCTATGTGAGCTTCAGCAGTGATATACATTGACAAGGGACAGCACATTCCTTCCTTTCCCTTCTGTGGTTTCTAATGGAATGACGAAAGCAGGGAATAGGCTACAGGAGGGCATCTCACATGGCTGTCCCTCCTTACATCTTTTCCACAATCCCTTGCTATAAAGTGATTTTAACAGAATACTGTATAACAATATTGGAAAATTCTCACAGTTTTTCTTTGAAAATCCAAAATATCATCAAATACATGTGTTATTTTTGCCAGTAGTAAATTACTGGCCCCCCCAAAAAGCCCTACTATGAAAGAGATGTCTGTTTTTGTCAACAAATATTCTAAATACAAGAAGAAAATTTATCATTCCCCCTTTATTTTCCTTCATAGTGGCTAAGATAAAAACAGAAAATAGGCATGCCACTATGATATCAAAAATTTAAGTGCTTTAGAGCCTTTGTCTCTTACGTAAGAGAGGGACTTTGTATTTGGGTATTGTTAGTCAGAAGCTCCACAGTCCATATCCCTTCAAACAAAAACATTCTTCCTGGTGATGGAAAAGCAAAACATTTACCCTACCTTGTCAACACATTTGTTTTAAAATATTCTTCTCCCTAAAAACAGAAAAAAAAATATTCTTCTCATACCGAGTAATGCAGTTTTCCTTTGAGAGTAGACCATGAAAATATTTCTTATGACATTCTCTACACATTTCAATCCTGATACAATTGGCATTACACATGGCCAGGAAAATGTTGTAACTATCTTTGTTTGTCTAGGACTTTACTTCTTTTGGATAAAGTAAGGTTAGTTTAAAAGAAATCTGGAATTGATAGAAGAGAATTAAGCATCATTGACTAAATGATTTATAAGGGGCAGTTCTTCCCACCATTAATAATGATTGTATGCTCAGAGCATATAACTGGGACAATATGCTAGATAATTCAGGCAGAAACACATATTCATCTGAAGTGCCTATGTATGAACATTTTTATATGAAAAATTAAACTACCTTTTAGTATATTTAATGTACTTACTTAATGTAATTATGTTGAACATACTTGTTTGAGAATGTTTGCCACAATGCTGAATGTGTATAGGAAGGCATCACAAGGGTCTAGGTACTGCTCGCCTGGCCCTATTTCTTTTCCATAGTCTGCAGAGATGAGCAGAAAAGGGGTAACAGAATGCTTAGACTGCCAGAGAATCAATCCTATGTCAAGGGTGTTCAACACTGAATCATACTTATTTGTATGAAGTTGAATTTAAAACAAAGAATGACAAAATACTTTTGATTTCATAGATTATAATCTTAGATCAAACCCTAAATTGTTTTAGCACAATAATTCAAAAAAGTATGAAGAACAGAAAATCACCGTTTTCTAGATATTTATTTAAAGACTTTGTACATAGAAATAACTAATCACATATAAATCCTGTATTACTTCCTGATAAATTTATTGTATTAGTTCTTTGAAAACCGCAGTTAACCCATTGCTAGCATATTTTATTAGATCATTTAAAAGATCAAACGAAAAGATAAAATTACATTTAAAATAGATGTCAATGAATTCTAAAGATTCTGTTCCACATTTTGGTTTTAAGGGAGCCCTGAGCCTTGTGACATAGTATAACAGCTGTGACATGCTTACGTCAAGACTCTTTCAGATGCATAGCATGTTAACTTTCTCCTGAACTGCCAAGTGAATGAAGTACCGAACAAGGTAATGATGAGTGGGATGTGAAACGGTAGTGTTTTCTAATGGATATTGAGACTTCTTAGTATCAAGTACTTCTCAAAGTACTTCATATATATTTGGTCCCAGGAGACAACAAATCATAGATGTTCCGTTTGCCAGGAAAATGTGGAGAATATGTGCTGTGAACCTACCCAAACAGGAAATCCAGGGATATTGTCTTAGTAATAGAGACAAAAGAGAGCCTTAGCAACAGTCAAGACTAAGGTTGAGCATTCTGCCACAATCATAAAATCACCACTATCCCTATAAGATGTAGTACCTGAGACCGATGATGGAGAAGCACACAAGTCAGCATCCATTCAGAGAGGGGCTGAAGCCACTAAGATTTTCATCTTCTTGTCTAGTGTGTACTGTCCTGTCTCCCAGAAGAGTTATGGATGGCCTATTCAGTGAATGCTTTGTAACTAGTCACCATGTCAGATGCTGTGGGCCGGGAACATGATTTTAATGCTAAGCAAGCTCACATTTTGACCATACTTGACAAAGTATTTCCAGGCAATCTGGCCCCATCATATGAAGTCTCAGGAGTGATACCAGAAGTCAGGAGGAGGCTGAGTGAAATGTTATTACAGAGACCTCTTAGCTGGGAACATCAACAGTCTAAATTAGTATTTTTTGAAATGTGAAATTAGGGGAAGAGTTTTCAGCATATCTATTCTCAGACTCAAAATTGTCCGTTTTAATAATTTCTAAACTGTATCAATCCTATATCCCAACAAAATATCTTAAAAGCCTATGAAAATATAAAAAAAAATCACACTGATGAAGGATCCCAAAGATTCGAAAATTCCATCATTAAAGCCCCATTAAGCAGCTGGAGAGTCGATTCAGTGGTAGGAGCACTTGAAACCTGACTATATATAGCAATTCATTTAAGAAGAAAAAAACAAGTTTAATAAGACATATTCAGACTTCTGAGGTTAATAAAAATGTTCTGTTGACTTTTTACCCTCAGAAGGACCCTGTAATGTCAATGTGCATGCCTTAGAACAGGCAAAAATAAAAATATGATCAGCCTCAGGTAGTTCATCGATATCCTTGGTAGGATCCACTTCACCATAATTGTAAAATATCTAAAAAGCAGCATACATAATCCCCAATGGCTATAGCCCAACAATGCTGTGCCTGTGTAAGTTGAGAAACCATGAAATCTAAGCACATAATTATATCATACCAGAAAAACTAAGCTTCAAGTTATAATTTTAAACCAGAATGCACTAGTCTTGTAATACCTCCTCCAAATGTCTATACAATTCACCAAGAAAAAAAACAAAATAAAACAACAAAAACAAGTGCTTTCATATATGTCTATGGCTATATATCAGACCTCAAAACTCCAACAAACTTCTTAAATAACTACATAGCATGTAGAAGTCATGTTGGCTAGAAAGATAAGTGTCACACAAATAAGATATGTTACTCTCTTATTCGTGGTGAGTCAGCATCCTGACTCGTTTTTTTTTATGAGTATTTTCAGGATAAATTGTTAGACTTACCCAATAATGTTCTTCTGAGACACTTCATACTGTGTGTAATTAATTCCTGCAAGAATTAAGCGTTCTCTGATGATTATATTTTGTCATATTAGTGGTTTAGTATGTTACTGACATGCACATTTGCTTAAGAGAAAGGAATTATTTTAAACTGCCAATACATGGGCTCTCCAAACAAATTACTCTCCAACCTGTTTCCATGGAGGACTGAGAATTCAGCCTAGGAATAGGAAAACAAGGGCATGATATTTGCCTCACTACTCAAGCAATTTCAGAACAATTCCATGAGTTTAAATGGCAATCTTAAAAACTGCTCATTAGAGTTTGCTGTTCTTAAATCTGAAAAAGCATTGCAGAGTTCAAATACTCTATTAAGTGTGACTACCATACAGTTGACTGGATTTGTTTTATTGAATTTTGAATGTGAAGTGACATAAATTTGAAAAATTTCAAACTATATTGTAGAATGTTGCTGGTCATCACCATGTTCACTCAGAAATACACTGTATTTTCTTTCTAGATAAACTCTAGAAATTTATTAGACATGGCCTTGCTAGAATGGTGGTGTTAGGGTTAATCTATTTAACACAAGTCTTTCTGCTAACCACCAATCATTTTCATTCTATAATACCATTCCAGTACCCTTCAAATATGTACACTAACAGTGCCTTTAGCATAGAGAGGTTTTTAAGAATCCTGAAGTGCAGCTTACTGTGAGGTGACTTTTTTCTTAAAGGCATTTATAATCCCATCTTCAAACTGGTTCAGGATTTTAAGAGCAAAGGATTAAACTAAGGCATATTTAGGACCTGCTGTTGTAGTATTTCTGATCATATTATATTTTTGGATATACAGTTACAAAGCTTGCAATAAAAAAAAATGGTGACACTGAGCTTTTCAGCCAAAATCCACTCTGCAAAGCCAAAGAAACACATGGTTGCTCTGCTTTCTTATTTCTAGGAGTCAGTCAAAAGTTAAAGCACAAGACACCTATAGACAGCCTAATCCCAGGGAAATCTTTAATGACTACACAAAAAACCTAACAGTATTCGTTCTTCCTCCTTTGATAGGTTAAGGCAATAAGCCCAGAAGTAGCTTTCCTCAGCAGAAAACAAATTTTATTTCCTCAGGTGTAATTAATATGTACCATGTCAGTCACAAAAGGCCACTAGTGTCTGCCTCATGCCATATGTCATTGCTATAGTTCTGCAAACTCAAAAGATTAATATGTAATTATTATTATGAATGATTATGCTGCATTAACGTTGATAGTGGTCTTTTGTTCTAATTAAAGTGCAGACTTGGCATCTGTATAGAACTTCACTGAAGAAGTTGAGCCAGAGTCCCTATTTTAATGGACTACAAATATTTTTCAATTAAAATGTACAATTTTAATTACCTATGCTCTTCAATAATTATAATTTTATAGTTCCTTCAAGGAATTGTATTTAATATGGGGCCATGCAGGGGTTAATGCCTGAGTTTCACCTTTGAGATTTCTTAGCCATTTAAAAATATATTTTCTGTACCTATAGTATAATTTTATGAAAATTAATAATAATGATATTATTTAGTTTTATATGCTATGAATGGACCTCACTCTGAAATTTAGAACAAAACATGACTAATTTATAAAGATTATTTTCTTTCTTTGTATAGAGAAAGACAAATATACAAACAAACAAAATATTTCACTATACCAATGCAGCTTGTCCACAAAAAGGGAAATACCCAGATGGTTAAGTGTGGCTCATATAATTATATTCCAAAGATGTTATAAATAATTCCATTTAGTGGCTAAGCCAGACTCTATTAGGTGATTGAGTGTGTACAATGGTAACAGAAGGGTTTAGTGGCAAATATATCCCACACATTTTAACTTGGTATTTGAAAAAGAATTATGTCTAGATTAGAAAAGCTTCCGAGGGCATTCTAGCATTCTAATTTGTTTTTATAGACACCCAGAAAATTGCATGGCATTTTGATAATATTTTTTATGTGGGCTTCCAATGTTCATATATACAAGTGTTTAGTATTTTTTAGCTTTTTTAGTTCTGTTTCTAATGAAACAACCTTTAAATGGACAATTTTTTTATAAATTTTACATATTTTTGAAGTGCTATAGTATCACAAAATACAATCGTAGAATTGCAAATGAAAATAAGCAGATAAAAATTTATAGTTTCATGGGACAAAATGCAAAGGCTGATTTTACCAAATAAATGTAACTTAATCTAAAACAATCACCTCTCTGAGTATGCCATTAATAAATTTTATTGAACTGTATTATTGTTAGCTTTTGTTCAAGATAATCTTATTATCATCTGTGATTGTTAAACTTCATTGCATAGAGATTGCTAAAGTAACCTTGATTTTTAATGACATTAGTTTATGGGTGCATTTTAATGACATTAATTTATAGCTGTATGTCTATATTTTCCAATTACTACATATGGTCGAATATCTACTTTCTCTGTGTGAATGTCCATACAAAACTGAATGTTTTTTGCATCTTCTGAAGTGTGATCTCAGTTCAGTATATAACCACTTTGTGTTACTTCAAATGACTCAATATGCAGATTTTGATGTGATTAGAGTGATAAGAATGCATTGACTTTCCAAATCCATTAAGAATGAGTAAGCATTTTATATTTCACTGGCTTAAATATTTGCTCATAATGAAAAACTTAGTACTATTAAATAAAAGTCTCTTTAAAATAGCATGTTCTGTTTCATAAATGCAATGGATATAAATATATAAAGTATCATTTTTAAAGCATCAATTTAAATATATAAATTGCAAGTGAAAATGAATATGTGTGCTTTTGTTACAAATACGCAGTATTTTAAATATGTTATTGATGAGATATCTTTTCATAATGATTTCCACATCAAAACTGGTATTCCATTGCCCCTTATTTAGGAAAGCCTGCTTATAGTTTTATCATTCTTTGCTTGAACTTTCTGTTTTCATATCACACCATTTCAGGTTTCCAGTGTGTGTTGTATTCTAACCTTGCATAACCACAGCTTTACCCATTTAAACAGAGATTCATTTTGTTTCCATAAAAACAACCATTTTGTGAAATGCTGATAGTTATTCATCACCTAGAAAATGATATTTTTGTGCATTCTCTAGAAAGTTTCATTCACTTATTAATTTATTTAGTAAACATGAACTAAGGGCCTGTTCTAGCCCAAGTGTGTAAAAAGTATCCCACACAGTGTGCCTTCTAGCTCTTCAGTCCAAAAATCATGTAACAATTTAGTTTCACATTAATAAGAGTTTTAGAGTTAGTCATGGTAGAGTAGATTACTGAAAACTGAACAGAGCAGATATAGATGGAAGGTCACATGGTGGCCTCACTGACCTTCCATGTGGATCTTTAGAAAAATATTGTTCTTTATCCAGTGTTCTGCTGTGTGGTGGTTGTTGTTCTCTATGATCTTACCAATGTGTAACTCTATGCTTACATAGGATGTTATTAATTGTACCTTTTAATGTTTAGAGACTAATACAATAGATGCTATTTGAAGAAGGAGCTGCGGGCTGCATTCCTGCCACCCAGCTCCTGGCTGCCTGGCTAGCTTATGCCCCAAAATAACAACACACAAACTGTATTCTTTTAAACACTGCCTGGCCTATTATATCTAGCCCCTTTTTGGCTAACTCTCACATCTGGACTAACCCATTTATAATAATATGTGTAGCACCACGAGGCAGTAACTTACCGGGAAGATTCTAGCTTACGTCCATCTTGGGCTGGAGCTTCATTGCGTCTACCCCAGAGAGGAGAGGCATGGCATCTGGCTCACTTCCCTTCTTCCCTGCATTCTGTTCTGTTTACTCTACCAACCTATGTTCTAACCTATCAGGCCAAGCAATTTCTTTATTAATTAACCAATGAAATCAACAGATTTATATATGGCACTTCCACATTATTTCCCCCTTTTCTGTTTAAACAAAAAAAGAAGGCTTTAACTTTAACTTAGCAAAATTACATATAACAAATCAGTTATCAAGTAAGAATTACAGTTACAATATTTATATCTATTTTATCTTTTACCATAACAAATGAAAACTATAACTATAACTAACCATTCTTCAACTCCATTAAAGACTCCAGAAGGATATAATATTACCTAAGTAAACAAGAAGTAAGAAACTTCCAAAACTCTAGAAGTGACAGAGACATCTCGCTGCCTGGACAGTCACCCAAAGTTCTTTTGTACTGCTGAGGCATCCATCTTTGGCTGTCAGGCCCATAGTTTCCAACAGACATTTCCATGAAATAGGAAATGTTAAAGGCATTTCAGTCACTATCTGCTGTGTCATGCAGAATGTTTTGTAGACTCTTTCATGAATCAGGAACCCCGAAAGATAATCTCACCTTTAGGTAAGTTCAGCAGTTCTCTCTCTGAGGGTTCTCTATGTCCAGTTTATGCAACAGTCCAGGCAAGACCAGTTTCTTGCCCAAATGGTTATCAAACTGCGTAAGGAGTCTCTTCGATGCCCATCTTCCTTTTGAAGTAGATTGGTGCTGCCAGGAGCAGACGTGTCTCTTTGTCATGAAAAACCCTAAGTTATTAAAACATTAAATTTCATATTCTGTAGTCTTTGAAAGATATAAAGAATGTCTATCTAACTGAAATAATATCTCTCTCTATATAGAAAATCTAACATGACTACAAGCTTGACTAATATTGATGATTATCCATTAACATCCTATATTTTTTAATTTGCATTACATTTTATTATTTTATTTATTTATTTTTTATTTTTTTTGGTTTTTTCGAGACAGGGTTTCTCTGTGGCTTTGGAGCCTGTCCTGGAATTAGCTCTTGTAGACCAGGCTGGTCTCGAACTCACAGAGATCCGCCTGCCTCTGCCTCCCGAGTGCTGGGATTAAAGGCGTGCGCCACCATCGCCCGGCTTGCATTACATTTTAAATGAACTACACAACCACAATACTTTAATCAAGAGCAGAAATACATATACATATAACAAGATTGACTTTACAATCCATACCAATGCAAATTATTCATATCTATATCATATCCCTCTTTAACTTTAAAATAACATTTATAAACAATATTTGGGAGTATGGGCACAGTTTTTTTCTCTCCAAACTGTTTTGTGCTGAATGGGGGTTGCTGTTAATTAGATATTTCATGGTGTAACCTGTGTGCCAGGTTCATCACAGTCGGCAGTTGAGTGAAGAAATTTTTTGAGGGTATTCACAGCAACCTCTCAGGAGGGTGTGGTCTATCATACCATATTGGGATAGAAGCAATCCACAGGATCTCATCCTCTGTGAAAACAAAAGAAGACCCTCTCCAAAGCATCATATCCTTAGACCCAAATTCTGAAGTAAAGATACCTTTAGAACATATATGTTGGATGAGCATAGCAGCCCACACAATGAAATGTCTCTCTGTACTTAGCTCCTTCACAGTTAAAATATTTAAAGAAAACACAATGTATATAATCCAGACTCTCTATGAATTTTCCATTTTTACGTGGCTTATTTTTCTTTATTTCTTTTAATCTATAACTATCTGTACTCTGTCTCTTTAAAGACTTTACTCCTTTTTAAGGCATTAACTTTAGTCTCCATATTCCTTTTCTTCTCTCTCCCAAGCCTACATACACTCATCCAACACAGTAACCCATTTAGAGGTCTTTTATGTTTGAGTCTGTCATATTGTGAATCTGTAATTTTTTACTATCCAGGAGCATTTTTGCTTTGCAGTTTTAAATCACTAAGCATTTAAGAATTTAAGCTGTGACATTCCTAGGTCAAAAACAGGTACTGCCTGCTTGCCCTGCCCAGTCTAACAAGGTGGAGCTGCTTGTGACTCTGAACCATTTGCTTGAGGCTCTGGAACAGTGGGCTGCTCTGGATGTTGGCTCCACTTCTCTCCAATTTCACAATGGAGCAGGTACCACTTTTACTAGCTCTAGAGCTGTCAAGTAGGAGCCACACTCAGCATTTAACTCTGAGACTGAGCGTGCAGCACCGAAACTCTTTTCATCCAAGTTAGAGCCAAATCTGACAGGCAGAGCACTGTGCAGCCTGGAAACATCTCTCTGTATGGCTGCAGGAATCTGACATGCTCTCTCGCCTGCCTAAGGCTGATCCCACAGTCTGCCCAGGTGGAGAGCACATGCATGGTCGTAGAGTACTTTCTTTCCAATCCTGAGCAGGCACACAAACATCCAGTCCCATAAAAGCCATTGAAATGCTTTAAGGCCAGAGTTCGCACTGGTGGCACAGCCCCAGGAAGCCATGTTTTAAAATGACTGCATTTTTTTTCTGCCTCTATTGCTGAAACAGGAAATCTCTCTATGGAATGTCCTAGCAAACAACAAAAATCTGTGTTAAACTCTCTCTCCCTTTTTTTTAAAGCCCTCTTAGGTTTTTAAGTGGATTTAGTTACCACGTTGAGAAAATGCTCCTGGATAGTAAAAAAAATTACAGATTCACAATAGGACAGATTCAAACATAAAAGACCTCTAAATGGGTCACAGTGTTGGATGAGTGTACATAGGCTTGGGAAAAAGAAGAAAATGAATATAGAGAATAAAGTTAAAGCCTTTCTTTTTTTGTTTAAACAGAAAAATGGGAAATGATAGAGGAGAGTTATCTGTCTATGTTTTACTTTCATAGGTTAATAAAGATACTGTCTTGGCCCTTTGATAGGACAGAAAATTTGGTAGGTGGAGTAAACAGAACAGGATGCTGGGTAGAAGGCATGAGGCAGATGCCTCAGGCATTTGCCATGATTCTCAGACCCCAGACGGATGCAGGCTAGGATCCTTCTCAGTAAGCCATCACCTTGTGGTGCTACACAGATTACTAGAAATGGATTAATCAAGATGTGAGAGTTAGCCAATAAGAGGCTACAGATAACGTGCCAGGCAGTATTTAAAAGAATACAGTTTCCATGTAATTATTTTGGGTAAAGCTAGCCAGTGGCCGGGAGCTGGGAGGCAGGAAGCAGTCTGCACCTCCTTCTACAATATTTTATATAAATAAATGACCCAAAATCTTCACAGTGAAATTTCTACAGTGTTGATGGAAGCCACTTAGCCCTGAAATAATCACATATTATTTAGATCTCTGGCCCATTAGCTTTAGCTTCTTATTGGCTAACTCTTACATCTTAATTTAACCCATCTCCGTTAAGCTGTGTATCACCACCAGGTCATAACCTACTGGCAAAGCTTCAGTACATCTGTCTCCTGCAGCAGCTCCCTGGATTTTCTTTGATTCTGCCCTTCTCTTTCCCAGCATTCACTCTAACTTTTCCAGCCTAGTTCTGTTCTGCCCATGCCAGAGGCTCAAAGCAGTTTTTTTATTCATTAACCAATAAAAGCAACACATAGACAGAAGGACTTCCCACACCAATATAGTTCACAGATTCATTCATCAAAGTAGCAAGATGCAAAAGTAGAATGCAAAAATCATTAGCTTTATGCTTCTTGCTCCACTTTCAGCAGTCCCTTTTCAGGAAGATACTAGACTAGCTTCTTGCCATCAATTCTATCAACCCCAGAGACCCAAGTACTGTCCCTCATCAGGGAGACATTAGACATACTCTAGCCCACTTCCATGCTATGACTAAGGACCATGAGTCCTGAAACTGACTTTGACCCACCCAATCTTCCATGCTGTAAGAGATCTCAGATATACATTGGTAATTCTTTCAGCACCCATCCATTGTTTGAGGAAAAATTCAGGACCATGAGTCCTGAAACTGTCTTTGACCCACCCAATCTTCCATGCTGTAAGAGATCTCAGATATACATTGGTAATTCTTTCAGCACCCATCCATTGTTTGAGGAAAAATTCTGGGCACTTCTTTCAGACCCTTTAAGATTGACTATGAGAATTTTAGAACTTTACAAAAGGTCTGCTCCTGGAATTAAAAACACCACTTAGATTTAACTAAGCAAGGATCACTTCTGATACTCCATTCAAACATACACACTAAGTTACCCAAAGACTGAACCCTACATTACATACAAATGGTCAATATTGGAGCAACAGGAAACAAATTTTTAAATACCCACTCAATAAAAGAGAGATTATTTCCATGTCAAGAAACACTATCAAAAATGTAATTCCAGATACATAGGTCCTGTCTTAGATTTTTATTGCTATGACAAACCAGCATGATAACAACTCTTTATTCTTTAATCTCAGTTTATTGACAATACATAAACTAAACACTGTTGAATTTACAGCTTTTTTTATTTTTTTTACTTTTTTTAAAAAAGGAATCAAATTATCCTTTTTTATCTTACATATCAACACCAGTTCCCACTCCTTCTCTTCCTCCCACACTTCCACCTACTATCCCACCTCACCCCCATCCACTTCTCAGACAGGGTAAGGAACATCATTGATTTAGACAATGTCCAAGGTCTCCCCATCTATATCTAGGCTGAGCAAGGTATCCATAAAAAAGAATAGGTTCCAAAAGAGCTAGTACACACAGTAGGAATGAATTCTTGTGCCACTTCCAGTAGCCCCACAGTATGCCACAGTCATAAAACTGTCACCTATATTCAGATGAACTAGATTGGACCTATATTGTTTTCTTCCATGTATGGCTAGAGTTGGCAAGGTCCCATTTGCTCAGGTATACTGTTTTAGTTGGTATACCCATCATGGTCTTGACCTCCTCACTCATATTCTCACTTCTTCCACTCTTCAACTGGACTTTAGGAGCTCAGTCTTGTGCTCTGATGCAAGTCTCTACTTCTCTTTCCATCACTTGCTGGATGAAGGTCTTATGGTGATATTTAAGATATTCATCAGTCTATATACAAAGCAAGGCCAGTTCAGGCATCCTATCCTCTATTGCTTAGGGTCTTAGCTGGGGTAATCATTGTAGATTTCTGGGAATTTCTCTCGAGCCAGGTTTCTTGCTGAACCCTCAATGGCTCCTTCAATTAAAATATTTCTTTCCATGTTCTCATCTCTGTCTTTCCTTCATCTTGACTATCCTGTTCCCTCAAGTTCTTCTTACACCTCCCCTATTTCGCTTTTCTTCCTCTTCTGCCCTCTGTACTCTCCCTACCCATATGATTCTAATTTTGTTAGGCAATCTTATCTATTTCCCCTTTCCAGATGGATCTATGCATGCTTTTCTTACGGTTCACCTTGTTCCTTAACTTCTTTAGGATCATGAACTATAGGCTCAGTACCCTTTGCTTTATAGGTATTATCCACTTAGAAGTGACTATATTCTATATGTATATATCAGGGTTTGGGTTACCTCACTCAAGATGTTTTTTCTAGTTCCATTCATTTTCATGTAAATTTCAAAATGTCATTTTTTTAACCACTTCATAGTACTCTAATGTGTAAATATACCACATTTTCTTTATCAATTTTTTTACTTCAGGGGCATCTAGATTATTTTCAGGTTCTGGCTATTACAAATAATGCTGCTATGAACATAGTTGTAGTATGATTGTAGTATGATTGATGTAGTATGATTTGTAGTATGATTGAGCATCTTTTGGGTATGTGTCCAAAAGCAGTATTGCTGGGTCCAGAGGTAGGTTGATTCCCAATTTTCTGAGAAACTGCCATACTGATTTCCAAAGTGGTTGTACAAGTTTGTACTCCCATCAAAAATCATGGAGTGTTCACCTTACTCCATATTCTCTCCAGCATAAGTTATCATTGGTGTTTTTTTATCTTAGCCATTCTGACTGGTGTAAGATGGTATCTTAGAGTAATTTTGATTTGCATTTCCCTGATGGCTAAGGATATTGAACATTTCCTTAAGTGTCTAATACCTATACTCCTCAAAGTATTCCACATAATAGAAACAGAAGGAACATTGTCAAACTTTTTTTATGAGGCTACAGTAACCCTGTTATGAAAACCATACAAAGATTCAACCAGGAAAGAGAATTACAGACCAGTTTCACTCATGAACATAGATGCAAAAATACTCAATAAAATACTGGCAAACAGAATCCAAGAACACATCAAAAAATCATCCACCAGCCCTCTTTTGGCGCGTGGCATCGCCCAGCGCAGCCTATCTGGGCACTGGGTCCGAGTACCCGGGGCTCCCGGGCGGGCAGCAGTTCCTTTGTTTCTGTGGCCTGCCTGCACCAAGCGGGGTAGGCGCTTTGTCTGCGAGCTGCCCAACCAGCACGGAGGCCTGATCTTTCGGCGCCAGGAGACCCAGCATTGGGGTGAGTTTCTGGCCCACGGCGCCAGCCTGGGACGGGGAGCTCGGGGGTTTCTTGGCCGCCTGTCCTGCTTGGGCTCTCTGCAGGGCCTCTACTCCCCGGGTGCTGCCTCTTTCTTCCTGGCCCACCCAGCTTCCATCCAGAGCCCTCCCCACTTCGCCCCCACTGCCCTCTTTTGGCGCGTGGCATCGCCCAGCGCAGCCTATCTGGGCGCTGGGTCCGAGTACCCGGGGCTCCCGGGCGGGCAGCAGTTCCTTTGTTTCTGTGGCCTGCCTGCACCAAGCGGGGTAGGCGCTTTGTCTGCGAGCTGCCCAACCAGCACGGAGGCCTGATCTTTCGGCGCCAGGAGACCCAGCATTGGGGTGAGTTTCTGGCCCACGGCGCCAGCCTGGGACGGGGAGCTCGGGGGTTTCTTGGCCCCCTGTCCTGCTTGGGCTCTCTGCTGCCTCTTTCTTCCTGGCCCACCCAGCTTCCATCCAGAGCCCTCCCCACTTCGCCCCCACTGCCCTCTTTTGGCGCGTGGCATCGCCCAGCGCAGCCTATCTGGGCGCTGGGTCCGAGTACCCGGGGCTCCCGGGCGGGCAGCAGTTCCTTTGTTTCTGTGGCCTGCCTGCACCAAGCGGGGTAGGCGCTTTGTCTGCGAGCTGCCCAACCAGCACGGAGGCCTGATCTTTCGGCGCCAGGAGACCCAGCATTGGGGTGAGTTTCTGGCCCACGGCGCCAGCCTGGGACGGGGAGCTCGGGGGTTTCTTGGCCCCCTGTCCTGCTTGGGCTCTCTGCTGCCTCTTTCTTCCTGGCCCACCCAGCTTCCATCCAGAGCCCTCCCCACTTCGCCCCCACTGCCCTCTTTTGGCGCGTGGCATCGCCCAGCGCAGCCTATCTGGGCGCTGGGTCCGAGTACCCGGGGCTCCCGGGCGGGCAGCAGTTCCTTTGTTTCTGTGGCCTGCCTGCACCAAGCGGGGTAGGCGCTTTGTCTGCGAGCTGCCCAACCAGCACGGAGGCCTGATCTTTCGGCGCCAGGAGACCCAGCATTGGGGTGAGTTTCTGGCCCACGGCGCCAGCCTGGGACGGGGAGCTCGGGGGTTTCTTGGCCCCCTGTCCTGCTTGGGCTCTCTGCTGCCTCTTTCTTCCTGGCCCACCCAGCTTCCATCCAGAGCCCTCCCCACTTCGCCCCCACTGCCCTCTTTTGGCGCGTGGCATCGCCCAGCGCAGCCTATCTGGGCGCTGGGTCCGAGTACCCGGGGCTCCCGGGCGGGCAGCAGTTCCTTTGTTTCTGTGGCCTGCCTGCACCAAGCGGGGTAGGCGCTTTGTCTGCGAGCTGCCCAACCAGCACGGAGGCCTGATCTTTCGGCGCCAGGAGACCCAGCATTGGGGTGAGTTTCTGGCCCACGGCGCCAGCCTGGGACGGGGAGCTCGGGGGTTTCTTGGCCCCCTGTCCTGCTTGGGCTCTCTGCTGCCTCTTTCTTCCTGGCCCACCCAGCTTCCATCCAGAGCCCTCCCCACTTCGCCCCCACTGCCCTCTTTTGGCGCGTGGCATCGCCCAGCGCAGCCTATCTGGGCGCTGGGTCCGAGTACCCGGGGCTCCCGGGCGGGCAGCAGTTCCTTTGTTTCTGTGGCCTGCCTGCACCAAGCGGGGTAGGCGCTTTGTCTGCGAGCTGCCCAACCAGCACGGAGGCCTGATCTTTCGGCGCCAGGAGACCCAGCATTGGGGTGAGTTTCTGGCCCACGGCGCCAGCCTGGGACGGGGAGCTCGGGGGTTTCTTGGCCCCCTGTCCTGCTTGGGCTCTCTGCTGCCTCTTTCTTCCTGGCCCACCCAGCTTCCATCCAGAGCCCTCCCCACTTCGCCCCCACTGCCCTCTTTTGGCGCGTGGCATCGCCCAGCGCAGCCTATCTGGGCGCTGGGTCCGAGTACCCGGGGCTCCCGGGCGGGCAGCAGTTCCTTTGTTTCTGTGGCCTGCCTGCACCAAGCGGGGTAGGCGCTTTGTCTGCGAGCTGCCCAACCAGCACGGAGGCCTGATCTTTCGGCGCCAGGAGACCCAGCATTGGGGTGAGTTTCTGGCCCACGGCGCCAGCCTGGGACGGGGAGCTCGGGGGTTTCTTGGCCCCCTGTCCTGCTTGGGCTCTCTGCAGGGCCTCTACTCCCCGGGTGCTGCCTCTTTCTTCCTGGCCCACCCAGCTTCCGTCCAGAGCCCTCCCCACTTCGCCCCCACTGCCCTCTTTTGGCGCGTGGCATCGCCCAGCCCAGCCTATCTGGGCGCTGAGTCCGAGTACCCGGGGCTCCCGGGGGGCAGCAGTTCCTTTGTTTCTGTGGCCTGCCTGCACCAAGCGGGGTAGGCGCTTTGTCTGCGAGCTGCCCAACCAGCACGGAGGCCTGATCTTTCGGCGCCAGGAGACCCAGCATTGGGAGAGCCAACATTGGGGAGAGACAGCGTTTGGTAGGCAAGGAGACCTAATCCGGTAAAAGAAGATCCATAGGGAGCATTTGGAAGAAGAGATGGGCCGACGTCAAGGCAAGAATTCGCCCAACAAGCTGAAAAGCAACATGAAGCTACCAGAAACAAGCGACCTCACGACGGGAGGACAAGAACCCCTTAATCAAGAGGAAGGAGAAAAGATTGACTTCATGAAAGTGATTGACACCCTTAAACAGCATGTAAAAAACGCCCTTATAGAAATGGATGAGAAATATAACAGAAAGTTTGAAGAATTGAATAAATCAGTGAATGATACCCTAGAAAACCAAGGAAAAACAATCAAACAGATAATGGAAACAGTTCAAGACCTGAAAACTGAAATAGAGGCAAAGAAGAAAACACAAACAGAGGGCCGTCTGGACATGGAAAATCTAGGTAAACGAATAGAGACTACAGAAACAAGCATAACCAGCAGAATACAAGAGATAGAAGAAAGACTCTCTGATTCTGAAGATACCATAGAGAAAATAAACACACTGATCAAAGAAAACAGCAAGTCCAACAAACTCTCATCACAAAACATTCAGGAAATATGGGACACAATAAAAAGACCAAACCTAAGAATAATAGGAATAGAAGAAGGAGAAGAAGGGCAGCTCAATGGTCCAGAAAATCTATTTAATAAAATTATAGAAGAAAACTTTCCCAACCTAAGGAAAGATTTTCCTATGAAGGTGCAAGAAGCATACAGAACACCGAATAGGCTGGATCAAAAAAAAACATCCTCTCGCCATATAATTATCAAAACACAAAGCATACAGAATAAGGAAAGAATATTAAGAGCTGCAAAGGAAAAAGGCCAAATTACTTATAAAGGTAAACCTATCAGACTTACACCTGACTTCTCCATGGAAACCATGAAAGCCAGAAGGTCCTGGATAGATGTACTGCAGAAACTGAGAGACCATGGGTGCAAGCCCAGATTACTATACCCAGCCAAGCTTTCATTCACTATAAATGGAGAAAATAAAATTTTCCAGGATAAAAACAAATTTAAACAATACGCAGCCACAAATCCAGCCTTACAGAAAGTAATTGAAGGAAAATCACTAACCAAGGAGTCCAACAATGACCACAATAACTCAGACATCTAGAGACCCTTCACCAACACAAAACAAAGAAGGGAAACACACAAACTCTACGACTAAAAAAAATGACCGGAGTTAACAACCACTGGTCATTAATATCACTTAATGTCAATGGACTCAAGTCACCTATAAAAAGGCACAGGCTAAGAGATTGGATAAGAAAACAGGATCCAACATTCTGCTGTTTACAAGAAACACACCTCAACCACAAAGACAGGCACCTACTCAGAGTAAAGGGCTGGGAAAAGGCCTATCAAGCAAATGGACCTAAGAAACAGGCAGGTGTGGCCATACTAATCTCTAACAAAGTTGACTTTAAACTTAAATCAATCAGAAGAGATGGAGAGGGGCATTTTATACTCATAACAGGAACAGTTCATCAGGATGAAGTCTCAATCCTGAACATCTATGCCCCTAATATAAAAGCACCCACGTACATAAAAGAAACATTGCTAAAATTCAAGGCAGCCATCAAACCGCACACACTAATAGTAGGAGACTTCAACACTCCTCTCTCACCAATGGACAGGTCAATCAGACAGGAACCTAACAGAGAAATAAGAGAATTAGTGGAGGTAATGAATCAAATGGACTTAACAGACATCTATAGAACATTCCATCCAAATAGGAAAGAATATACCTTCTTCTCTGCAGCTCATGGAACCTTCTCGAAAATCGACCACATAGTCGGTAACAAAGCAAACATCCACAGTTACAAAAAAATATTAGTAACCACCTGTGTCTTATCAGATCGCCATGGATTAAAGTTAGAATTCAACAATAATGCTACCCCCAGAAAGCATACAAAGTCATGGAAACTGAACAGTCAACTATTGAACCATAGCTGGATTAAGGAAGAAATAAAGAAAGAAATTAAAATCTTCCTGG
The DNA here is from genome assembly GCF_018167655.1 of Microtus oregoni. Classification (NCBI taxonomy): domain Eukaryota; kingdom Metazoa; phylum Chordata; class Mammalia; order Rodentia; family Cricetidae; genus Microtus; species Microtus oregoni. Next base: position 49,058,420 of record NW_024543069.1, read on the forward strand.
AATTCAATGAAAATAAAGAAACAACATACTCAAACTTATGGGACACTATGAAAGCAGTCCTAAGAGGAAAGTTCATAGCACTAAGTGCCCACTTAAAGAAAACAGAGAAAGCTCCCATTGGAGACTTAACAGCCCACCTGAAAGCTCTAGAAAAAAAAGAAGCAGACTCACCTAGGAGGAGTAGAAGACTGGAAATAATCAAAATGAGGGCTGAAATCAACAAAATAGAAACACAGAAAACAATACAAAAAATCAATGAAACAAAAAGCTGGTTCCTGGAGAAAATCAACAAGATTGACAAACCACTATCCAAGCTAATCAAACGGCAGAGAGAGAATTTGCAAATTAATAAGATCAGAAATGAAAAGGGGGACATAACCACAGACACAGAGGAAATTCAGAGAATCATTAGATCTTACTACAAAAGCCTATATGCCACAAAATTGGAAAATGTAAAGGAAATGGATACTTTTTTAGATAAATATCATATACCAAAGTTAAATCAGGACCTGGTGAACAATCTAAATAGACCTGTTAGTCGCGAAGAATTAGAAGAGGTTATCAAAAACCTCCCTACCAAAAAAAGCCCAGGACCAGATGGTTTCAATGCGGAATTCTACCAGACCTTCCAAGAAGATCTAATACCTATACTCCTTAATGTATTCCACAAGATAGAAACAGAAGGGTCATTACCAAACTCCTTTTATGAAGCCACAATTACTCTGATACCAAAACCACTCAAAGACTCAACCAGGAAAGAGAACTACAGGCCAATCTCACTCATGAATATCGACGCAAAAATCCTCAACAAAATACTGGCAAATCGAATCCAAGAACACATCCGAAAAATTATCCATTATGATCAAGTAGGCTTCATTCCTGAGATGCAGGGCTGGTTCAACATACGAAAATCTATCAATGTAATCCAGCATATAAATAAACTGAAAGAAAAAAACCATATGATCATTTCATTAGATGCTGAAAAAGCATTTGACAAAATTCAACATCCATTTATGTTAAAAGTCTTGGAGAGATTAGGGATACAAGGGTCATACCTAAATATAATAAAAGCTATATACAGCAAGCCGACAGCTAACATCAAATTAAACGGAGAGAAACTCAAAGCCATCCCACTTAACTCAGGAACACGACAAGGCTGTCCACTCTCCCCATACCTCTTCAATATAGTGCTTGAAGTTCTAGCAATAGCAATAAGACAACATAATGGAATCAAGGGGATTCGAATTGGAAAGGAAGAAGTTAAACTTTCGTTATTTGCAGATGATATGATAGTGTACATAAGCGACCCCAAAAACTCCACCCAAGAACTCCTACAGCTGATAAACAGCTTTAGTAATGTGGCAGGATACAAGATCAACTCCAAAAAATCAGTCGCCCTCTTATACACAAAGGATATGGAAGCAGAGAGGGAAATCAGAGAAGCTTCACCATTCACAATAGCCAAAAACAGCATAAAATATCTTGGGGTACATCTAACCAAGGAAGTGAAAGATCTATTTGACAAGAACTTTAAGGCATTGAAGAAAGAAATTGAAGAGGATACCAAAAAATGGATGGACCTCCCTTGCTCTTGGATTGGGAGGATCAACATAGTAAAAATGGCAATTCTACCAAAGGCTATTTATAGATTCAATGCAATCCCCATCAAGATCCCATCAAAATTCTTCACAGATCTGGAGAGGACAATAATCAACTTTATATGGAAAAACAAAAAACCCAGGATAGCCAAAACAATCCTATACAATAAAGGATCTTCTGGAGGCATTACCATCCCTGACTTCAAACTCTATTACAGAGCTACAGTAATGAAAACAGTGTGGTACTGGCATAAAAACAGAGAAGTCGACCAATGGAATCGTATAGAAGACCCGGATTTTATCCCACAAACCTATGAACACCTGATTTTCGATAAAGGAGCTAAAAGTATAAAATGGAAGAAAGAAAGCATCTTCAACAAATGGTGCTGGCACAACAGGATGTCATCTTGTAGAAGAATGAAAATAGACCCTTATCTATCACCGTGCACAAAACTCAAGTCCAAATGGATTAAAGACCTCAATATCAGCCCGAACACACTGAACCTGATAGAAGAGAAAGTGGGAAGTACCCTACAGGAGCTGGGCACAGGAGATCGCTTCCTATGTATAACCCCAGAAGCACAGACATTAAGGGCAACATTGAATAAATGGGACCTACTTAAACTGAGAAGCTTCTGTAAAGCAAAGGACATAGTCAATAAGACACAAAGGCAACCTACTGATTGGGAGAAGATCTTCACCAACCCCACAACAGACAAAGGTCTGATCTCCAAAATATATAAAGAACTCAAGAAACTAGACTTTAAAATGCTAATTAACCCAATTAAAAAATGGGGCACTGAACTGAACAGAGAATTCTCAGCAGAGGAAGTTCAAATGGCCAAAAGACACTTAAAGTCGTGCTCAACTTCCTTAGCAATCAGGGAAATGCAAATCAAAACAACTTTGAGATATCATCTTACACCTGTCAGAATGGCTAAAGTCAAAAACACCAAGGATAACCTTTGCTGGAGAGGCTGTGGAGGAACGGGTACCCTCATCCATTGCTGGTGGGAATGCCATCTTGTGCAACCACTGTGGAAGTCAGTGTTTCGGTTTCTCAGGAAATTCGGGATCAACTTACCCCTGGACCCAGCAATACCACTCCTGGGAATATACCCAAGAGATGCTCTATCAAATGACAAAAGCATTTGTTCAACTATGTTCATAGCAGTATTATTTGTAATAGCCAGAACCTGGAAACAACCTAGATTCCCTTCAATGGAAGAATGGATGAAGAAAGTATGGAATATATACACGCTAGAGTACTACGCTGCGGTAAAAAACAATGACTTCTCGAATTTTGCAGGCAAATGGATGGAAATAGAAAACACTATCCTGAGTGAGGTGTCCCAGACCCAAAAAGATGAACATGGGATGTACTCGCTCATAATTGGTTTCTAGCCATAAATTAGGGCCACGGAGTCTACAATAGGTGAACCTAAAGAAGCTAAGTAAGAAGGTGAACCCAAGGAAAAACATATAGTTATCCTCTTGGCTAAGGGAAGTAGACCCAATTGCCGGGGAGAAAATTAGGATCTTGGGGGTGGGGTGGGATGGGGGTAAGGGGAGATGGGGAGAGAAAAGGTAGAAGGGAAGGAGGGGGGATTTGGGGAATCAGGAGAATTGGGATAAAGGAAAGGTGGATAGGGGAGCACGGAACCACAATTCTTAGTTAAGGGAACCACTTTAGGGTGAGCAAGAGATTTGACCCTAGAGGGGCTCCCAAGTGCCCAACATGAGGTTCCCAGTTAGTTCCTTGGGTAGCTGAGGATTGGGAACCTGAAATGACCCTATCCGAGAGCAATACTGACGAATATCTTGCATATCATCATAGAACCTTCATCTGGTGATGGATGGAGACAGAGACAGAGACCCACACTGGAGCACTGGACTGAGCTCCCAAGGTCCCAATGAGGAGCAGAAGGAGGGAGAACATGAGCAAAGAAGTCGGGACCACGAGGCGTGCACCCACCCACTGAGACAGTGGAGCTGATCTACTGGGAGCTCACCAAGGCCAGCTGGACTGTGACCGAAAAAGCATGGGATAAAACCGGACTCTCTGAACATGGCGAACAATGAGGGCTGATGAGACGCCAAGGACAATGGCACGGGGTTTTGATCCTACTTAATGTGCTGGCTTTGTGGAAGACTAGCCAGTTTGGATGTTCACCTTCCTAGATATGGACGGAGGGGGGAGGACCTAGGACTTACCACAGGGCAGGGAACCTGGACTGCTCTGTGGACTGGAGAGGGAGGGGGAGAGGAGTGGGGGGAGGGGTAGAAGGGTGGGAGGAGGGGGAGGGAAATGGGAGGCTGGGAGGAGGTGGAAACTTGTTTTTTGTTTATGTTTTTTTTTTCTTCTTTTCTTAATAAAAAATATTATTAACAAAAAAAAAAAATCATCCACCATGATCAAGTTGGCTTTATCTCAGAGATGTGGGGTTGGTTCAACATATGGAAATCTATGAATGTAATCTACCATATAAATAAAATGAAAGAAAAAGCATATGATGGTCTCAATTTATGTCAAAAATCATTTAAGAAAGTCCAATACTCTTTTATGATAAAGGTGTTGGAGAGATCAGGAATACAGGAAACATATATAAAAATAATAAAATAAATATACAGGAAGACAACAGTGAACATCAAATTAAATGGAGAGAAACTCAAAGTGATCCCCTAAAATCAGGAACAAGACAAGGCTGTCCATTCTCTACATATCTATTCAACATAGTTCTTGAAGTTCTGGCTAGAACAATAAGGAAACAAAAGGAGGCCAAAGGGATCCAAATTGGAAAGAGAAAAGTCAATCTTTTGTTTTTTGTAGATGATATGATAGTATACATAAGTGACCCCAAACAATCTACTAGGGAACTTCTACAGCTGATAAAAAAATCTTCATTGATGTGGCAGAATACAATATTAACTCAAAAAAAAAATCAACAACCTTCCTATATACAAATGATGTAGAAACTGAGAAAGAAATCATAGAAACATCACTCTTCAAAATACCCAGAAACTAAAACTAACCAAAGAAGAGGAAGATTTTTTTGACAAGAACTTTAAGTCTTTGCAAAATAAATTGAAGAAGATACCAGAAAATGAAAAGATCTCCTATGCTATTGGATATGTAGGATCAACATAATAAAAATGGCTGTCCTACCAAAAGCAGTCTATAGATTCATTCCAATCACCATTCAAATCCCAACACAATTCATCAAAGACCTTGAAAGAATAATAATCAACTTCATTTGGAAAAACAAACAAACAAACAAAAAACCCAGAATAGTCAAAATTCTGTAAAATAATGGAATTTCCAGAGGCATCACCATCCCTGATATCAGGTTCTATTATATAGCTACAGTAATGAAAACAGCTTGATATTGGCATAAAAACAGAGAGGTTGACCAATGGAATCAAGACAAAGACCCAGATATTAATTCGCACACTTATGAACACCTGATTTTTGAAGCTAAAATTATACAGTTGGAAAAAAGAAAGTATTTTCAACAATGATGTTGGCATAATTTAATGTCAACATGTAAAAGAATAAAAATAGACCCATATCTATCCCTATGCACAAAAGACAAGTCCAAATAGATTAAAGACCTCAATATAAATCTGAGCACACTGTACCTTATTGAAGAGAAAGTAGGGTGTTGCCTTCAATGCATGGGCACAGGAGACTACTAAGTATAACACCAGTAGCAGAGACACTGAGAGCAACAATAAGTAAATGGGACTTCTTGAAACTGAGAAACTTCTTAAGCAAAGGACACAATAACATACTAGCTCTTATAAAGGAAAACATTTAATTGGTGATGGCTCACAGTTCAGAGATTTAGTCCATCTGTTGGGAAGCATGGAAGCATGCAGGTAAACATGGTGCTGGAGTGGTAGCTGAGAGTGCTACTTCTGCATCAGCAGGCAGTAGAGAGAGTGACATTGGTTCTGACTTGAGCTTCTGAAACCTCAAAGCCTGCCCTCCCAGTGAAAACTTCTAATCGGGCCGCACATACTCCAACAATGCCACACCTACTCATAGTGACTATGGGGGCCATTTTCATTAAAACCATCACAGGTCCTATCTCAAATATACAAAGAGGAATAACCAATAAAAAAGTCTCTGGCGAAAATTGGTACTTTGATACTAATTTCCCCCCCAAAAAGTGACTTGAATGAAACAGATAATGAATTAAAAATAGCAATAATAAACATGGTCAAATAACTCAAAAAAGGATATGAATGAAGACTATGAAAATTCTAATCATTGGATAAATTAATGCAAATCATCTAATAAATAAAAACAGAAGAAAAATTAAATAAAACTTGAAATGAATTTTAAAAAAAATCATAGAAAAGTATCACAAATATATTGGGTCATAAGAGAGTATCAGGTATTGAAACCAAGGTAGAGAAATTGGGTCACTCAGTCAACAAAAACTTCAAATAACCATCCCCCGCCAAAAAACCTAAGAAGAAAACATTCTGGTAACTCTGGAACACTATAAAATTTGAAACCAATGAATAATATAATTTCATAACTTTTGTATTGAAGAGACACAAATTTGTATTGAAGAGCTACATGCATCTAAAAACAGTAAAGAGCAAGAAAATTAAGATGCTAAGAACCAGCACCCTAAATATATATTTATAATTATATACAAAACAATAAAAACAAGAGAATATGAATTTGAAAAGTTGAAGGAGCTTGGAAGCTCAGTCCAGTGCTCCAGTGCGGGTCTCTGTCTCTATCTCCATCCATCACCATATGAAGGTTCTATGATGATATGCAAGATATTCGTCAGTATTGCTTCTATAGGATAGGGTCATTTGAGGTTCCCTATCCTCAGCTGCCCAAGGAACTAACTGGGGACCTCGGCTTGGGCACCTGGGAGCCACTCTAGGTTCAAGTCTCTTGCCGACCCTAAGGTGGCTCCCTTAACTAAGAATTGTGTTTCCGTGCTCCCCTGTCCAACCTTCCTTTATCCCAATCCTCCTTTTCCCCCAAGTTCCCCCCATCCTCCCCTTCTCCCTTTTCTCTCCCCATCTCCCCTTACCCCCATCCCACCCCACCCCCAAGATCCCAATTTTCTCCCAGGCAATTTTGTCTCTACTTCCCATAGCCAAGAGGACAACTATATGTTTTTCCTTTGCTTCACGTTCTTACTTAGCTTCTTTGGGATCACCAATTGAGGAGCAGAAAAAGGGAGAACATGAGCAAAGAAGTCGGGACCACGAGGGATGCACCCACCCACTGAGACAGTGGGGCTGATCTATTGGGAGCTCACCAAGGCCAGCTGGACTGTGACTGAAAAAGCATGGGATAAAACTGGACTCTCTGAACATGGCAAACAATGAGGGCCGAAGAGAAACCAAGGACAATGGCATGGGGTTTTGATCCTACTTAATGTGCTGGCTTTGTGGGAGCCTAGCCAGTTTGGATGTTCACCTTCCTAGATATGGACGGAGGGGGGAGGACCTAGGACTTACCACAGGGCAGGGAATCCTGACTGCTCTTTGGACTGGAGAGGGAGGGGGAGAGGAGTGGGGAGAGGGGAAGAAGGGTGGGAGGAGGGGGAGGGAAATGGGAGGCTGGGAGGAGGTGGAAACTTATTTTTTTTTCTCCTTTTCTCAATAAAAAAAAAGCTAAAAAAAAGTTGAAGGAGAAAATTGAGAAATCTCAAATTAATAATTTTGTAATGCATCCAACAGCCTTAGAAAATAAGAACAGTCAATATCAAAGATAGTAGACAGGAAGAAAGTACTAAAATGAGGACTGAAATTAATGCAATAATGCCAATTTTTTAAGATTTATTCATTATTTATACAATATTCTGTCTGCATGTATCCCTATGGGCCAAAAGAGGGCACCAGATCTCATTATAGATGGTTGTGAGCCACCATGTGGTTGCTGGGAATTGAACTCAGGACCTCTAGAAGACCAGTCATTGCTCTTATCCTCTGAGCCATCCCTCCTGCCCCCAAAATTAAAAAAAAAAATACAAGAAATAATTGGTTCTTTGAAAAGAACAAGATTGATATTCCTGCCTTTCCCCAACTTAACCAAAAGAAAGACAGAGAATTTATAAAAGTGGAGAACAAATGATAGACAATACAGAGGACACAGAAAAAAAATCCGAGAACAAGAAAACACCTTAAAAATTTATTTAAACCAAACTGAAAATTCTAAAAGAAAGGGACAGATTTATATATATATATATATATATATATATATATATATATATATATATATCATATCAAAGTAAAATCTCCTGAGTAAATTGAGAGCATGGGGACCTTGAGAGAGGGTTGAAGGGGAGGGGAGAGACAAGAAAAGGATCAGAGAAAATGTAGCGCTCAATAAAAATCAATAAATAAGTTAAGTCAATATACAGTAGATAATTTAAACAGACCCAAAGTACCCAGTGAAATACAAGCAATAATTACAATTCTCCCAACTAGAATTCTCCCAACTCAGTGGGGGAGGCAGATTTAATGCAAAACTCCACTAGACTTTCAAAGAGGAACTAACACCAATCCTCCTCAAACTATTCTATAAAATACAAATGAAAAAGCCATTCCAGATTCTTTTTACAAAGTAAATATCTCCTTGATACCAAAACCATACCAAGATCCAACAAAGCAAGATGACAAGACAAATATTTCCAAAGAGTATAGACTCATCAAAAACCAAAAAAAAAAAAAATACCACAACCAAAACTGCTTCATGCTAGACTTGCAGGAATTATTCAACATATTTAAATTCATAAATGTAATCCACCACACAAATAGACTAAAGGGCATCTGATTACAATTAGTTAAAGTCCTTTGACTAAATATAACATACATTATTGGTAACAGTGCTGAAGAGAATAGGGATAAAGGGCACATATCTGAATATAATAAAACAACACATGCTCCAAAAATAAGCATATATCCATTAACATTTTAGGCATTGCAAATTTATTTTTAATAATTATTAAAAACAGGGCACGAAGTTAAGTAGATAGGTAAGGGGAACTTGATCTGGAAAGTTTTAGGATTGAAGATGATCAAACACATTGTATAAAAACTTTGACATTCTCAAAGAAATAATTTAAAAATAAAATAAAGTACTTTAAAAAGCAATACAAAGGAAGCCTACAACCAAATTATCATGAGTGAGCAAAAACCTGAAGCATTTTTACTAAAATCAGAAATAAGAAAATAATAGTCACTATCTACAGTCTTCAGAATATTTCCATCTTGAAGTTGTGGCTAGGGCAAAATGTATTAATTGAAGGTAACAAAGGGAGTGCACACAGAAAAGAAAGCAGTTAAAGTATCTTTGCTGTGTGTGACGTGATTCAGTCCTTAAAAGGACTTAAGGAAATCAACAAAAATTCCTACATATGATAAATATATTCATCAAAGTAGAGGATGCAATGTAAAAACAATAAAAAAAACAGAAATATTTATACACATGGATAACATAGATACTGTGGAGAAAATCAAGTGAATGATACCACTTAAACAATCTGAAAATTCATGAAATAAAATCTAACCATGTAGGTGAAAGATGCATAACAATGAAAACTTAAAAAAATGAAACAAAAAAACCAAAGAAGATACCACATCCTCCTTCCCTTTTCTTGGTATTGCCATTCATCCTCCATTAAGTCCTGCCCCAATACTTGTCCCATTTCTCACTTCTTAGAACCTGTATCTTCTTTTCAAGAGCTGTAAAATACATAACAAACTACACAGTACCAGTTATAAGAAAATATTGTATTTGTTGATCAGGACTATCCAAGTGGCTTCCAAGGTAAGATACTTCTGACAAACTGGCCAGAAATTGAAGATAAGTCACCATTGCTGAACACAATATACATTTCAGACAGAGCTTGGCGATTTCAAGATGGAGGTTTCCTGTAAGTTTCTTCCCTGAGGATGAGCTTTCATAATACTGGAAGGTACTTTAAAGTTGCCAAGGCATAAAATAATCAATAGACATTTCAAGCTCTAATGCTTATGAATTTCTATAATGTCAAGCATGGAAGATATCCTTAGAGATACAGTAGAGGCTGTTTTGATAAACGCAGCAGGGCTGTGTTCCCTCCCAGCTCCTGCAAGGCTAGATTTAAACCCGAAATAATTATATGGAAACTGTATTCTTTTAAACATTGTTTGGCACATTAGTTTCAGCCTCTTATTGGCTAGCTTTTATATATTGATCTAACCCATTTTTAATAATCTGTGTAGCCCATGAGGTGGCTTACCAGGGAAGATCTTAACTTGTGTCTGTGTGGAGTGGGAAAATCATAGCGACTCTGACTCGGCTTTTTTTCTCCCAGGATTCTGTTCTGTTTACTCTGCCTATCTAAATTCTACCCTATCAGAAGGCCAAGCAGTTTCTTTATTTAACCAATAAAATCAACACAAAAGACTCCCACATCAAGAGGCATTTGTATCTTAGTGGTAAAAAGCAGCTGTAAAATTAGACTTAAGGCCTATTCAGTAAGGGGAAATTCATGTTTGGCACTATAAATCTAGCCAAGTCTCTATGGCTGGTGAGCCAGGTAGCCTAGAGAAGACCCTACTAGTGCCTCTCTCATAAATCAAAAATTTTCTGACTATATTTACATACATATCCTTATAACAACAGACAAGTTTAGCTCTTACCTCTCATAAAGAAAGCAGATGGAGATCATCACAGAAACCCACAACTAGTCAAAATGCCTAAATCAACTGCTTGTAGGGTGTCCAACCCCAATCTATAAATTTCAATGCTACCGCTATACTTAGGACTTAGAAGGAATTTGTGGAAGTGATCACAGAAAGATTGCAATAGCTAGAATACCAGTACCAATGCTGTGAGACTGTCTTCCACACATTACAGAGAAGCTTGGCCAATGGAATCTCAACAGTACAATTGCATGAGCAAGACCTAAACAATGACATCATCTGACATTCCATAGTGGATGAAAAAAATCACATACAGCCTCATCACCAGATGAAGAACAGCATAACATTAATGACTGCAGGAAGGGAAAATTAGTTTTCCCAAGGAATGAGCCACTAAATAGTTGTTAAGTGGTCAGTCTAAAAGATTTTTTAATTAATTAATTACTTTATTTATTTATTAAAGATTTCTGCCTCCTCCCCGCCACCAACTCCCATTTCCCACCCCATCCGCCAATCAAGTCCCCCTCCCTCATCAGCCCTAAGAGCAGTCAGGGTTCCCTGCTCTGTGGGAAGTCGAAGGACCATCCACCTCCTTCCAGGTCTAGTTAGGTAAGCATCCAAACTGCCTAGGACCCAACAAAGCCAGTAGGTGCAGTAGGATCAAGACCCAGTGGCATCGTTCTTGAGTTCTCAGTAGTCCTCATTGTCCACTACATTCGGCGAGTCCGGTTTTATCCCATGCTTTTTCAGACCCAGGCCAGCTGGCCTTGGTGAGTTCCCGATAGAACATCCCCATTGTCTCAGTGTGTGGGTAGAATGCCCATGGCCCTGAGTTCCCAGCTCATGCTCTCATTCCTTCTGCTCCTGATTTGGACCTTGAGATTTCTGTCCGGTGCTCCAATGTGGGTCTCTGTCTCTGTCTCCTTTCATTGCCTGGTGAAGGTTATTATCTAGGATAATGACTATATGTTTTTCTTTGGGTTCACCTTCTTATTTAGCTTCCCTAGGATCATGAATTATAGGCTCAATGTCCTTTATTTATGGCTAGAAACCAATTATGAGTGAGTACATCCCATGTTCCTCTTTTTGGGTCTGGCTTACCTGACTCAGTGTTATATATTTCCGTCCATTTGCATGCAAATTCAAGAAGTCATTGTTTTTTACAGCTGAGTAGTACTCTAATATGTTTATATTCCATACTTTCTTCATCCATTCTTCCATAAGGGCATCTAGGTTGTTTCCAGGTTCTGGCTATTACAAACAATGCTTCTATGAACATAGTTGAACATATATTTTGTTGTATGATAGGGCATCTCTTCGGTATATTCCCAAGAGTGGTATTGCTGGGTCCAGGGGTAGGTTGATCCCAAATTTCCTGAGAAACCGCCATACTGCTTTCCAAAGTGGTTGCACAAGTTTGCATTCCCACCAGCAATAGATCAGTGTACCCCTTACTCCAAAACCTCTCCAGCAAAGGCTATCAATAATGTTTTTGATATTAGCCATTCTGACAGGTGTAAGATGGTATCTTAAAGTTGTCTTGATTTGCATTTCCCTGATTGCTAAGGAAGTTGAGCATAACCTAAACTGTCTTTTGGCCATTTGAACTTCTTCTGTTGAGAATTCTCTGTTCAGCTCAATGCCCCATTTTATAATTGGGTTGATTAGCATTATACAGTCTAGTTTCTTGAGTTCTTTATATATTTTGGAGATCAGACCTTTGTCAGTTGCAGCGCTGGTGAAGATCTTCTCCCAGTCAATGGGTTGCCTTTTTGTCTTAGTGACAGTGTCCTTTGCTTTACAGAAGCTTCTCAGTTTCAGGAGGTCCCATTTATTCAATGTTGTCCTTAATGTCTGTGCTCCTGGTGTTATACGCAGGAAGTGGTCTCCTGTGCCCATGTGTTGTAGAGTACTTCCCACTTACTTTTCTATCAGGTTCAGTGTGTTCTGACTGATATTGAGGTCTTTAATCCATTTGGACTAGAGTTTTGTGCATGGTGATAGATATGGATCTATTTTCATTCTTCTACAGATTGACATCCAGTTATGCCAGCACAATTTGTTGAAGATGCTCTCTTTTTTCCATTGTATACTTTTAGCTCCTTATTGAAAATCAGGTGTTCATAGGTTGGTAGGTTAAAGTCCGGCTCTTCTATTCAATTCCATGGTCAACTTCTCTGTTTTTATGCCAATACCAAGCTGTTTTCAATACTGTAGCTCTGTAATAGAGTTTGAAGTCAGGGATGGTAATGCCTCCAGATGATCCTTTATTGTATAAGATTGTTTTGGCTATCCTGGGTTTTTTGTTTTTCCATATAAAGTTGATTATTGTCTTCTCCAGGTCTGTGAAGAATTTTGATGGGACCTTGATGGCTATTGCATTGAATCTATAGATTGCTTTTGGTAGAATTGCCATTTTCACTATGTTGATCTTCCCAATCCTTGAGCAAGGGAGATCCTTCCATTTTCTGGTGTCCTCTTCAATTTCTTTCTTCAAATACTTAAAGTTCTTGTCAAATAGATCTTTCACTTCCTTGGTCAGAGTTACCCCAAAATATTTTATGCTATTTGTGGCTATCGTGAAAGGTGATGCTTCTCTGATTTCCCTCTCTGCTTCCTTATCCTTAGTGTATAGGAAGGCAACTGATTTATTTTTTTGAGTTGATCTTGTATCCTGCCACATTACTAAAGGTGTTTATCAGCTGTAAGAGTTCTTTTGTAGAGATTTTAGGGTCGCTTATGTATACTATCATATCATCTGCAAAAAACAAAAGCTTAACTTATTCCTTTCTAATACGAATCTCCTTGATCCCCTTATGTTGTCTTATTGCTATTGCTAGAACTTCAAGCACTATTTTGAAGAGATATGGAGAGAGTAGACAGCCTTGTCATGTTCCTGATTTTAGTGGGATGTCTTTGTGTTTCTCTCTCTTTAGTTTGATGTTTGCTGTCAGTTTGCTGTAGATAGCTTTTATTATATTTAGGTATGACCTTTGTATCCCTAATCTCTCCAAGACCTTTATCATAAAGGGATGTTGAATTTTGTCAAATGCTTTTTCAGCATCTAATGAAATGATCATATGTTTTTTTTCTTTCAGTTTTTTTATATTGGATTACATTGATAGATTTGTGTATGTTGAACCAGCCCTGCATCTGTGGAATGAAACCTACTTGATCATAATGAATAATTTTTCTAATGTGTTCTTGGATTCGGTTTGCCAGTATTTTATTGAGAATTTTTGCGTCGATGTTCATGAGTGAGATAGGCCTGTAATTCTCTTTCTTGGTTGTGTCTTTGTGTGGTTTTGGTATCAGGGTAAATGTAACTTCATAAAAGGAATTTGGCAATGACTCTTCTGTTTCTATATTGTGAAATACATTAAGGAGTATAGGTATTAGCTCTTCTTGGAAGTTCTGGTAGAATTCTGCATTGAAACCATCTGGTCCTGGGCTTTTTTTGGAAGGGAGATTTTTGATAACAGTTTCTAATTCTTCGTGACTAACAAATTTATTTAGATCATTCACCTGGTCTTTGCTTAACTTTGGTATATGGTACTTATCTAAAATAATGTCCATTTTTTTTTTTGCATTTTCCAGTTTTGTGGCATACAGGCTTTTGTAGTAAGATCTAATGATTCTTTGAATTTCCTCTGTGTCTGTGGTTATGTCCCCCTTTTCATTTCTAATCTTATTTATTTGCGTGTTCTCTCTTTGTCGTTTAATTAGTTTGGATAGGTGTTTGTCAATCTTGTTGATTTTTTCCGAGAACCAACTTTTTTTTCATTGATTCTTTGGACTGTTTTCTGTGTTGCTATTTTATTGATTTCAGCCCTCTGTTTGATTATTTCCAGTCTTCTACTCCTCCTGGGCATGTCTGCTTCTTTTTTTCTAGAGCTTTCAGGTGTGCTGTTAAGTCCCCAATGTATGCTTTCTCCATTTCTTTAAGTGGGCATTTAGTGCTATGAACTTTCCTCTTAGCACTGCTTTCATTGTGTCCCATATTTTTGAGTATGTTGGCTCTTTATTTTCATTAAATTCAAGGAAGATTTTAATTTCTTTCTTAATTTCTTCCTTGACCCAGGTGTGGTTCCTTAGTTGACTGTTCAGTTTCCATGAGTTTGTCGGCTTTCTGGGGGTAGCATTATTGTTGCCTTCTAGCTTCAATCCGTGGTGATCTGATAAGACAAAGGTGGGTACTGATATTTTTTCGTATCTGTGGAGGTTTCCTTTGTTACCAAGTATATGGTCAATTTTTGAGAAGGTTCCATGAGGTGCAGAGAAGAAGGTATATTCTTTCCTATTTGGGTTAAATGTTCTATAGATGTTTGTTAAGTCCATTTGCTTCATTACCTCCAATAATTCTCTTAATTCTCTATTAGGTTTCTGTCTGATTGACCTGTCCATTGGTGAGAGAGGAGTGTTGAAGTCTCCTACTACTAGTGTGTGTGGTTTGATGTCTGCCTTGAGTTCTAGTAATATTTCTTTTACATATGTGGGTGCTTTTATATTAGGGGCATAGATATTCAGGATTGAGACTTCATCCTCATAAATTGTTCTTGTTATGAGTATGAAGTGTCCATCTCGATCTCTTTTGATTTATTGTAGTTTGAATTCAGTTTCTTTAGAAATTTTGTATGGCCACACCTGCTTGTTTCTTAGGACCATTTGCTTGAAAAACCTTTTCCCAACCCTATACTCTGAGTAGATGCCTGTCTTTGTGGTTGAGATGTGTTTCTTGTAAACAGTAGATTGTTCGATCCTATTTTCATATCCAATCTCTTAGCCTGTGCCTTTTTATAGGTGAATTGAGCCCATTAATATTAAGTGATATTAATGACCAGTGGTTGTTTACTCTGGTTATTCTCATTGCTTTTGGTAGTAGAGTTTGTGTGTCTGCCTTCTTTGAGTTGTGCTGGTGAAGGGTTGCTAGATGCCTGAGTTACTCTAGGCAGTATTGGCAATGTTGGATTCCTTTGGTTGTGATTTTCCTTCTATTACTTTCTGTAAAGCTGTATTTGTGGCTACGTATTGTTTAAATTTGTTCTTTTCCTGGAATGTTTTGTTTTCTCCATTGATAGTGAAGAATAGCTTGGCTGGGTATAGTAGTTCGGGCTTGCATCCATGTCTCTTAGTTTCTGCAGTACCTCTATCCAGGACCTTCTGGCTTTCATGGTTTCCATAGAGAAGTCAGGTGTAAATCTGATCGCTTTATCTTTATAAGTTACTTGGCCTTTGTCCTTTGCAGCTCTTAATATTCTTTCTTTAATCTGTATATTTTGTATTTTGATTATTATATGGCGAGGGGATTTTTTTTTCGATCCAGTCTATTTGGTGTTCTGTATGCTTCTTGAATATTCAAAGGAATATCTTTCTTTATGTTGGGAAAATTTTTCTTCCATAATTTTGTTAAAAATATTTTCTGGGTCTTTGAGCTGTGACTCTTCTCCTTCTTCTATCCCTATTATTCTTTTGTTTGGTCTTTTAATTGTGTAACATATTTCCTGAATGTTTTGTGATGAGATTTTGTTGGCTTTGCTGTTTTCTTTATCCGTGTGTTGATTTTCTCTATGGTGTCCTCAGATTCTGAGATTCTTTCTTGTATCTCTTGCATTTTATTGATTATGGTTGTTTCTGTAGTCTCTGCTCATTGACCTAGATTTTCCATATCCAGCTGGTCCTCAGTTTGTGTTTTCTTCCTTGCTTCCATTTCAGTTTTCAGTTCTTGAACTGTTTTCATTACCTGTTTGATCACTTTTCCTTGGTTTTCCAGGGTATCATTTACTTATTTACTCATTTCTTCAAACTTTTTGTTATACTTTTCAACCATTTTTATAAGGGCATTTTTTACATGTTGTTTAAGGGACTCTATTGCTATCATAAAGTCAATTTTTTCCACTTCTTCTGTGTTAGGGTGTTCAAGTCCTCCTGTTGTAAGATCATTGTGTTCTGGTGTTTTCATGTTGTTTCTCAGATTGTTGGGTGAATTCTTGCCTTGGCGTCTGCCCATCTCCTCCTATTGATGCTATCTAATGGGTCTTCTAAAACAGGATCAGGTTTCCCTGCTGGCCAGGGGCACCGCTTTCCAAATGCCCTCACTCCGTTTCCTGGCTCCCGTCAAGATCCCTCTCACCACTCAGAAGGGTCTTCAGGAAAAGTACCAGGCTCCCCATTCGCTGTGGATCTCGCCAACAAAAGGCCTACCACTCTGCAAGCCAGCCAGCAAAACAAAGAAATTCCCGCTGCCCTCTGCCCTGAGCACCTGACCCTGTTCCCAAACAGGCTGAACTGGTTGAACCCGCAGCCCTGTGAAAGGTATGGCGAAGGAAGGAAGCCCCTGGGCGCAAGCTGTGATGGGCCAGGGATAGAGAGGTCACAGCAGAGAAGGAGCAGCCCCAGCAGAGGGGAGCAGCCCTCGCAGACTGACCCAGGAGTCAAGGGGGTTGTGGAATGCTCCCGCTCTGCTTCCTGGCACCTTTCGCGGGCCAAGAACACTCTCACCACTCAGGAGGGTCTTCAGGGACAGGACCAGGCTTCCCGTTCTCCAGGGACCTTGCTGATAAAAGGCCTACTACTCTGCAGGCCAGCCCCCCAAAGCCTACTTGGTTTAATTGTAGTGGGACGATCTGTTCTCAGTGTGGGCTTTACTGTTTCATGCTTGGACCATTCCAAGTCCACCGCATCTGTGCTGCATCTGACGTGTCTGCACACTGGTCTCTCCACCACATCTGAGCACAGATCTCTCCGCCATGTCTGAGCGCCTGTCTCTCTGCTGCTTCTGCGTGCCCAGCTTAGAAGATTTAAACATGTGAAAAATACTAAATAGTCTCAGCAGGGAAAAATAGCCATAGAAGAGAGGGTGAGAGGGGGTGGCAAGAAGGATATAGAAGAGGGTGGAGGGAGGAGAGATAATGTAAATACATTGTACATATGTGAAAAAGAAATTAATTAGTTAAAATAAAATATTTGAAACAAAAAAATGAAAAGGAAGTAGGCAGAAAGTAATTCAGAAAATCTAAAGAATTAAAATTATCTCATTTAGCTTAAATTTGAAATAGAATACCTGAAATGAAAATTAATTTCTTTGAATAATAGGATGTCTACTAGGGCTTGGTGGTACACAACTGTAATCCAGATTCTAGAGGTAGAGGTAGAAGGATTTGTAGTAATAGGAGCAGCAGGGCTGCATCTCCAGCACCCCGGCAGCCTGCTAGCATATGCCTTGAAATAATTACACAGACACTGTATTCTTTTAAACACTGCTTGGCCCATTATATCTAGCCTCTTCTTGGCTAACTCTCGCACCTGGACTAGCCCATTTCTAATGTGTGTAGCATCCCAATTGTGCTTACCGGGAAGATTCTAGCCTACGTCCATCCTGGGTAGGAGCTTCATCGTGTGTGCCCGGGAGAGGGGAGCATGGCCTCTGCTCCAGAGAGCAGAGCTGTCAAGTCTGAGCTCACTTCCTCTTCCTCCCAGAATTCTGTTCTATTTATTCCACCCACCTATGTTCTAACCAATAAAATGGGCCAAGGCAGTTTCTTTATTAGCCAATGACCTTCCTCCATCAAGGATTGAAAGATGAAGGTCACACTCAGCTGCAAAACAAGGCTGACGACAGCTGGGATCATGAGACTGCCAAGAAATACTACAGAGTGTTCAAAAGCAGTTTAAAGACTAAACCTGGTTTCTCCGAGAGTCTGTGATATGAAAGCATGTTCCTTTATTTTCTCCATGGACAGAAGCCCCAGATTTCACATTTCCTCCCAGACTCACAGATAAAGGCCAACTGTATTTACCATAGGCCAAGGGGTCCTTGGTTAACCAAAGTATGTTATATCTATCTGTGTGGTATATGTTATCCCTTAGGCTGCATGGCAGAGGTGTAAGAGTGTTGGGTACATAACGAGATATCTATATATCATCTATCTATCTATCTATCTATCTATCTATCTATCTATCTATCATCTATCTCTTTATCATCTATCTCTCTCTCTCTATCTCTCTATCTATCTATCTATCTATTTATCATCTATCATCCATCTATATATCTATCTATCTATCATCTATCTATCTATCTATCTATCTATCTATTTATCATCTATCATCCATCTATCTATCTATCTATCATCTATCTATCTATCTATCTATCTATCTATCTATCTATCTATCTGATGTGGGAAGTTCTTCTGTACATGTGTTCCTTTCCTTGGTTAATGAACAAATCTGTTTCGGTAAGTGGCTTAGCAGAATATAGCAAGGTGTGAATTCTAATCAGATAGAGAAGAAAAGAAGACAGAGTCAAGGAGATGCCATGTAGCCATCATAGGAGACAAACATACTGGAATCTTGCCAGTAAGCCACAGTCATATGGGATATACAGATTAATAAAAATAGGTTAATTTAAGATATAAAAGCTAGCTAAAAAGATGCTTAAGCAACTGGCTAAACAGTATTTCAAATAATATAATTTTTATGTGATTATTTGGGTTGTAAGTGACCAGAGAACAAATGAGCAGCCTCTGACAACTATCTATGTGTCTGTCTGTCTGTCTGTCTGTCTCTCTCTATCTATCTATTTATCTATCTATCTATCTACCTACATACCTACCTACCTATCTACCTTTCAATCCTTTCTCTCTCTCTTGTTTTTTCAGACATCAACTCTTTAGGCACTGATCATTACTTCTCAGACTAGAACTTACACAGATTACACGAAATTTGCTCTATACATTTTATGTGATTATTATCTTTTGTACAAGATAAAACTTTGGTTGTGACTTTTGGGAGTCACAGTAACTTCTAAGTATGATTGTAGATTTCTTAGAGAGATATTTACTCTCTGCATCAGTGTGGAATAAACATTTCTTTACAGAAGCAAAGACTAGCACTTGATTACTGATGTCAATGTTACTCTCAACATTGTTAAATACTGAAAAATTTCAATGCAGTTCATCACATGAACATAGTAGAAATGAAAAAGAATATTGCTAGCCATATGTAGAAATCTAGTGTTGGGAGATAATCCTTCATGCTGTTTCTCTAGATTTTGCTGAGGACTGTCTCACAGATGTTTGTTTCTCCCAACAATTTGAAGGGCTGAGCTGCTCCTCGCCTGAGAACGGAGTTGTTTATTGCTCAGTATGACAAAGACATTTTCAATCAGTAAAGCAAAAGCTCATAGGTGTGCTGACAGCCCACTTTAAAGACTGAAGCTTCCCTAAGCTCCAAGTCTCCCACCTGATGCACCCTCATCTGTAGGCTTCCTTCCCTCATGGAGATTTGGGGGCACAAGGAAAATAACATATGCTATAATTAGTAAATACTGATAAGAACATTTTTGAGGAACAAAACTTTTACTGCTTATAGTATTGTGAATAATGAACATTAAGTATGTAATTGTAGTATTTCTATTTACTGGAACAATTTCATGTGGAAAGCTAATGGGTATCCTTTGTCATTGTATAACAGCTGCTCTGGGTTTTTGCACTGTTAGATAATTGTATCATGGGTCTGCATTAATGAGAAATACTAAAAAAGAAATTGTTATGGTAACAACTTTATCATACTGTGTACATGCTGCATAAATCCTAGTTAAGAGTTCAATCTCAAAATGAGCAAGAGATGGCAGTTGATTTAATTCACATGGACTTATTCCAAGGCTGTTGGTGTGGCTCAATGAGTGTTTAAGTTTGTCAAATGACATCAAACTGTATTTAAAACTGATGTCTTATAAGTAAAATATCAATAGTGTGAAGGCAGAGAAGTAGAAAGAAAATGACAGCTGAAGATGAGCAAGTGGGGGATATCAAATCTAGGGTGACTCTGAATCACATTCAGACCTCACTCATCTGCAAAACTGAGGGAACAGTTTCTTTGCATAGACAAGCTGCAGCACTTTAAAAATCAACCTGGACAAATAATCCTAGAACTGAAAAAGGTAAAACAAAATGCAGTTGAATATCAAAAATAAACTCACAGTATATTTCCTACAAAGGTAGTAATTGCATAGAAGACCCAGTTTGCTTTTTTTTAAGTCAATGTAATCCCTCAAGTTTCAAATAAAACTGATCTTTTCCCATAATTCTATGACTCAATATCTCATTGTATGCCTTGTGCTACCCGCTGGATTTTCAGCCTCATTTCATTTCTGGTTTGCTATGCTGTCTCAATGGTATTTTCTTCTTGGCTAAGCATCCCCATCCCCCCGCTATTTTAGTCACTTTTCTCTTGCTGTAATAAAAAATACCATGACCAAAGCAACATATATAAGAAAACTTTTAATTGGCATATAGTATTAGACTCTATGATAGCAGAGTAAAGTAACAGCCAATAGCTGACATCTTGCTTAATAAGCAAGAGGTACAGAGAAGAGACACACTGGAAATTGTGTCAAATTTTTTTAAACCTCAAAGCCCAATCCTGGTAACATACTCTTTCTAACAAGGCTACACATCCTTATCTTTACCAAGCTATTTTTCCAGTTGGAGTCCAAGTATTCAAACATAAGGACCTAGGGGGCCATTCTTATCCAACCTACCCTGCCTATAATATGAAGTTTTCCAGCGACCTTCCTCACACACTGTTTTGTACAGGTGTTCTCAGAGTCACAAGTGCTGTCTTCCCTGTTTCTTCGTTAGTGTCTGCATATTGCTAGATTGCAGTTAAACTACTTGAATTTTACTAAGACATGACAGACATCTTTTTATTTATTTATTTATTTATTTATTTATCTATTTATTTATGCCAGTTTTCATAGTAACTTGAACTTTTCTATTCAAAAGTATTACAGTTGTAATTATAGTTTTAGCTTTTATGTGTGGTTTTGTTCTGATTTAGAACATAAGTCTTTCATCTAATCATCGCTTTTTCCCAAATACCTCATGAATCTAGGTCTAAGTTGGATGGATAGATGGAGAGATTCAATTAGTAATCTTAGGACAGGTAAAAGCAGCTGCAGGAAACAGTCCAGGCGACAGCACAATCTCTTCCTGAAGAAGGAAGAAAAAAATAGAGTCCCCAGGATACTTGTGTGCCTAAGGCAAGTTCAACCAAGCATGGATACTAAGCATTTATAGTGTTCCTCTTCCAGGATGAGGTGTTGAAAGTTACAGAGGTAGAAGGGAGTCTTTATGCTACGTTCTTTCTTTCACCAATGTAATTTTTATCCTCGGCTACACCTATATCTTGGAAACCACTGCAATCTAATGTAAGAAATACAAACATGATACACGGTGGTATGGGCAGCACAGTGAGACCATGTCTTGTTAGAAATGAAGAAAATATTCAAGATTCACTATTCCATCACCATGAATTTCTATGAAATTTCCTTCTTTTTTGTCATTTTAATGGACTCAATTAAACAATAAATTTATGGTATACTTAATCTCATCTTTAAAAATATTCCTATGAATAAAATATTCAAATATCAATGTTCCAATTCCTTTGCAAAAATAATAATTTCTTCTGAAACTGAGAGCAAATCAAATGCTTATGTTTCCAAACACTTAACACTGTGAAAAAAGTCATGGATAGCAAGTGATTTTGCAAAACTGCTGATGTGCAGACAAAGTATAAGATCATAATACAATATCATAAATAATGGACTAGATAGAAAAAAAGACTATTTTTGCATAATCTTAGGAAGTAATACCTAAAGCAACACGATGAACTCCATTATTATTCAAGAAGATAATCACATCGAAGCCACTTGCCTATCATATAGAAACATTATTTTATTTTAAATTGAGGTTCCTTCTTCCCACATAAATATAGTTTGGGTTAGCTTGAAAAAGCAAAAATGACAACAACAAAAAACTAAATGGCATAGTGTTCAACGAATAGATACTGAATGAATAAATGACTTGGAATAATTAGTTTTTATATTTTCTAGAGAATTACCTGAAATAATGAAATATAATTATCTGTGTCCATTTCTCTAATAGAAAACACTGTTTGAATACACAACAACAACAAAAATCAGAAGTCATTAGAAACATTATTTTAAATTTGGGAAATACTATCCATGACTAGTATAGTAACAAGCATTGATCGATAATAAATTGAATAATAAATGAAATTCAAAAGATTGGTATAGTTAAGTGGATTAAAGTTTCAACTGAACAAGTAAAAAATATAAAATCCCAAGCTTAGCATATCTGCAAAAAAATCTAGTATGGTTAATTAATTTAATTTCCTTTAGAATAAATATGTTAAGCTTGTTAAATTGTTCAATGTGTTGATACACTCATACTGCATTAACAGGCCTGTAGTGAGGGTAAGAGAGGTGATGGCCTAAATATTTTTCTTGAAAGATAAAATAGAATGTTTTGTTCAATATTTAGCCCCAACTTCAAAAAATAACCCCAATAAACCTAACTTTGTCCAAAGTACCATAATATGAAAGCTAAAATCCAAGAAATTATGTAGCTTTCCACCCTAAAGAACAGATCTAAAGATATAATTTAGTATTACATTTCCAGTATTAGCCAAATTTAGTATTGCATTTTCAGTATTAGCAAAAAGAAAGTAATTAAGGAAAAACAAACAAATAAAAGAAATTGAAAGATCTTGGGTGAAGCAGGGAAAGTCATTAGAAACTACAGGAATCTAAGAGTTCACAAATTTGAGCAAAATGGAGACATTATGGGAAAAAAACATGATGAACAGACAGATAAGAGGAAAGAAGTAAATGTAAAGTCAACAGCAGCAAGTTGTGCCGGTTAGCTTCTGTCTCTAAACTTGCATATCTGCCTCCTTAGTTAACAAGTGACTAAACACACTTATGTTAGGGAGAATTTTTGTGGACATATGGTCTACTAGTTATGATGGAGGAAGGTCATTGGCTAAAAAATAAAGAAACTGCCTTGGCCCATTTTATTGATTAGAACATAGGTGGGTGGAGTAAACAGAACAGAATGCTGGGAGGAAGAGGAAGTGAGCTCAGAGACGCCATGCTCCCCTCTCCCGGGCACACGCGATCAAGCTCTGGCCCAGGATGGACATAGGCTAGAATCTTCCCGGTAAGCGCACCTTGGTGGTACACACTTTATTAGAAATGGGCTAGTCCAGGTGCGAGAGTTAGCCAAGAAGAGGCTAGATATAATGGGCCAAGCAGTGTTTAAAAGAATACAATTTGTGTGTTGTTATTTCAGGTAATGCTAGACAGGTGACCAGGAGCTGGGGTGGCAGGAACGCAGCCCGCAGCTCCCTTCAACATAGTTATTTTGTTGCCTCTGTGTTAAAATTTCTCTTGAAAAGCAAGTTAAATAAAGAAATTGTTTATTTTGGCTCACAAGGTTTTGGTGTATCATAAAAGGAAGGCACTGTGTCAGGACTGAGCACCAAATAATCACATTAAAGCCATTGTCAGGAAGCAGACATTGATGAATGCTATTGCTTATTTGCTTACCTCCTTTTTATTCAGTCCAGAGCTCCAGTTCAGGATACAGTTTTGCTTGCACATAAGGTCCATCTTTCTACATCACTCCCTTAAGGCATGCCCAGAAACTTACCTAATTTAGACACTCCCTCACAGGTATGCTGAGGCTGACCTACTCTAGAAACTCCCTCAAGGCATTTCCAGAATCTGACCTAATCTAGACACCCCCTCACAGGCATACTCAGAGACTGACCTAATCTAGAAACTCCCTAACTGGCATGTTCAGATGCTTGTATTTTGAGTGATTTTAGATTCTGTGAGTCAATCAACATTAACTATCACACTTTGGAAGTGCCCATGATCCCAAGACCAAAGTCATCTACACTGTGTTAACAAGACCAAGTATTGACATTTTCACAAGCTCAATCTCTTGACTACAGTTTCCACCAGTTTAAACATGTTAGAGATCACAGTATCTAGAAAAAAACTTGACTACCAAAAATCACTTTGAGCTATGATATCAAATGCATTACAATAATGAGAGATATCGGAAGATCTTTCTCATCATCAAAAATTCAAAGACATGTGGAAATTAGTAAATATCCAATGGAGTTGCATTCCTATGTCAGTCAGTAACTGGTTAAAGTAAATAGTCCTCATTGTGGGTGAAATCATTCAACCATAACAAGCCACAGCAGAACACAGAAATATGACTGTAATTTTTCTCTGCCTAACCATCTTTTAGATAGAACATTGATTTCAGTGCCTGAGCTGTCACAGTGAAACTGTGGCTCTGAGCTGCTTTTGGTTTCATGTTGTTGCCTGTAGATTTGGAGGCTTTCCAACTGTCATTACCATGTGAACCAATTCACCAAAATAACACACCTCTTACTACTGGTTACTTTATATATGCATATGTGTACATGTGTGTCTTTCTCAGAGCACAGATTCATGAGAAGACGAGACACTAACTGTTAATAAAAGAATTGGAGTTCTTATCAATAGGATTTTGATGTAATTAAGAAAACCTGAATGAAAGAGGGGTTGAAATAAAAAGAGAAAAAGACAGAGACAGAGGTAGAGAGAGACAATGAAAGTAATAAAAAAAGTTGATGATGACACTGGTGATGGCAATGGTGATGGAAGAAACAGGGAAAGAAGTGATGAGGAGTACGAAAATGAATGCATTCATTATCTGAAAAGATCACATTGAATTGATGCTATTCCAACATCATTTGCTCCAGGACAAACCCACTAGTAATAGCATTTAAAATGTGACACTAGATTCTATCCTTGGAGAAAACATTCAATTCCTTCATCAATCCACAGTCATTTGTATATTATATAAATCTTTATATGCAGTAATAGGCATCCAAACAATCTATCATATTTGATCAATCCATACATAAATCACTTATTCATGATTTACCATTTCTAGCTTGACTTGTTGATTTATCTCCAGACAAGACAAGGTCAGTACCAAAAAAAAAATGATTAAGTCTTTTGCCCTTAAGAGAGAACAGCTTAACCAACAAATTCATCTTCACATCTGACCTCATGAATCTTGACACTGGGATTACTGTATGAATAGAAATATCCCTTAAATGAAAATGTCTTTGAAAGAATACAGAAGGTATACAGAATAAGTATGAGAGTATTACAGGTGTTTTACAGCTACTGTATGTCTCATGAAAAAAAAAACAACAATCAAATCCACTACTAGGTCATTACCTATCCCTGTTGTTGGAGGCCATTTATCTGTACTAGGAGGCTGTTTGTTTGTTCCCTGCAACCCAGGCCACAAAATAATCACTCAAAAACTAGATTTTTTAAATCACTTCTTGGTCAATAATTTAAGCAAATTGCTAGCTAGCTCTCACATCTTTGGTTAACCCATTTTTATTATTTTATATTTTAACAAAAGACTCATGGCCTACTGGCAAGGTTCCAGCTGGCATCTTACATCTTTCCCTCTGGCAGCTACAAGACATCTCACTGACTCTCTCTACTCTTTCTATATACCTCTTCCACCCTGGCTATATTCTGTTAACCATTGCCCCAAACAGCTTATTTATTAACCAATAAAAGAAACCACATATACGGAAGAACTTTCCACACCATTTCCACTTTTCTGTTTAAATAAAAATGAAGATTTTAACTGTAACATTGTAAAATTATGTGTAACAAACAGGTATCAAGCAAGAACTATAGTTACAATATTTATATCTACTTTATCTTTTATTATAAGTAAGGAAAACTATAATTACCTATTTTTCAACTCCATCAAAAACTCAAGAAGGATAAAATTGCCTAAGTAAAGAGAAAGTGCATTGTAAGCAACTTCCATAACTCTAGAATTGACAGAGACATCTTGCTACCCTGATAGTCACCCAACGTTCTTCTGTAATGTTGTGGGCACTCATCTGCAGCCTGCTGGCCCACAGTTTCCTGCAGGATAAATTATAAAGCAGGAAATTTGGAAGATAGTTCTGTCTATATTGGCAATTTGTCAATCACTTTCTTCTGTGTCCAGCAGAATGTCTAGCAGACACTTTCATGAAGCAAGAACACTGAAGGACTACCTCACCTTCTTTAGGCAATTTCAACAGCCATTTTTCTGTGGGTCCTGCAAGTTCAGTCAAGAAGTGCGGCCAGAGCATTTCTTGCCCAAATGCCTAACAAACTTTTTGAGAACCATCTTTGATGCCTATCATCCTCTTGAAATAGATCGTTGTTGCCAGGAGCAGATTTGTCTCACTGTCATAAAAAGTCTTAAGTACTTAAAATATTTTACTTAAAATATTTTAAATGCCATATTCCGTAGGTCTTTGAAAGGTTTGAATATTATCTCTCTAATGGAAATGTGTCTCTATATATCTAGAAAACCTAACTAACATGACTACAAGCTTAGCTATTAGAGGTGACTATCTATTGACCTGTATTTCTTAAATATACATAACATTTTAAATGAATTGCACAATCACAATACCATAATCAAGAGCAGATATATATATTTACATATATATGTATATATACCAAAATTTATCTTAAATTTGTTTCAATAGACCAAGATCCATATCAATGCAAAGTATTGATCTCTATACCATATCCCCATTTAAATGTAAACAAATAATTATATATAATTATTTAGGAAATTTGGGTGTACTTCTCTCCAAACAGCTTCCTACTTTTTGTTGGACAAAGTAATTAGGGGGGAGAGTGTTTATGGTGACTTTTTGGGGGTTCTTGGCCCATCAAACCACATTGGTCAGGAAGGAATCCACAGGTTCTCATCCTTTGTGGCAACAAAAGCAGAACCTCATTTACAAAGCAACAAATCCTTTGACCCAAATTTTGGAATCAATATACCTTTACAATATATTTATATTGGTTTAGCTTAAGACCATACAATGAAATGTCTCTTTGTACTTAGCTCCTTCACAGTCAAAAAATTCAAAGAAAACACAATATTATATATAATTAAGACTCTGTGTATATTTCATATTTATGTGGCTTATTTTTCTTACTCTGTTCCTTTTCCTACAAGTTTAGTATTTATTTTATTATCTTACTCCTTTAATCTATGACTATCTGTATTCTTTTATATTATATTTACTGTCTATTTACTCCTTTTCTTCTTTCTCCCAAGCCTATGTACATTTTTTAAACACACTGAGTCTCATTTAAAGGTCTTTTATGTATGACCCTGTCCTATTATATATCTGCAATCCTTTTCTGTCCATTTGTGCTTCTTAAAAAGCTAAGAGGCGTGCTATGACAAAGATCAACATTGCTTTGCCTTTTCACTTTACCCAGTCAAACCTGGTGGAGACATGTTCACTTTCTCTGCAAGCCATGCATGTTGTCCTAGATCCAAGGATGTAGCAGATATATGTCGAGCCATTAAGCAGTTTGTAACATGCTGCTTATGCTCTTTAGCTAAACCTGAAAAAGTTTGTGTGGGTGGAACCATAAAGCTACCATGTTAAACCATGCATTTCTTCTTCTTTTGCTACTGCTGAATCAGGAAGACCTGTCTTAAAGGATCTGCAGCATGCTACGAGCAATAAATACCCATTCGGAAAAAAAAATTAATTAAATTTTGTTTTAATGTCTAGAATTCCTTTTCAAGCCCTCACAGGTTTTATGTAAATTGAGTTAGTACATGTTGGATCATCAATTTGTTTATGAAGGCTGCTGTCTATAGTAGAAGGCTGCTTGTTTGTTCCCAACTACCCTGACCAAGAAATAATGACCCAGAAACTATATTATTTAAATCACTGCTTGGCCAATTACTTAGGTGTATTGCTGGCTAGCCTTTATATCTTTGGTTAAACCATTTCTATTATTTTACCATGAGGCTTGCAGCCTCCTGGCAAGGTTCTAGCTGGCAGCTTTCCTCTCTGGAAGCTATATGGCTTCCCACTGACTCTTCTTACTCTCTCTCTCTCCATATATGTATATATATATATATACATATACATATGTATATGTATATATATACACATATAATTTTTTGTAGCTTAATGAGTTTTCATGGAACCTGGGATAATCTCTCTCTCTCTCTCTCTCTCTCTATATATATATATATATATATATATATATATATATATATATGTGTGTGTGTGTGTGTATACATATATATTTACACACATATATATATTCCAGCCTCGCTATACTTTGTTAAGCCATTTGTCAAAAACAGCTTCTTTATTAACCAATAAGAGAAACACACATACAGAAGGACCTCCCACATCATATATCTAATTGTATTAATTTTCACTCTTTTTCCATATTAATTTCTGGGTATGGCTCCTTCACTGTTTTGCACTTACCTGCCCTCTGATGCACTAATATTTTTACATCCATATATATATAATTCATGTAATATACTTAGCCATGAATCAAATTGAGAGGTAGGAAGATAGCCATCTCTTTCAAATCTTCCTATATGATGTCATAGATAACTATAATAGACTTGATCAACTCTGACATTCTTGGCCAGGGAATTCTTATTTTCATATTTATTACTCTTGTTCCTTGTCTTGATTTTATGATTACTTGAAACACCGAATGAGATATAAGAAAAAGAAATTTTTCTGCTATTAGATATTTCTATAAGAAATTACCATAGATTGGGTGAATTAAACAGCAAATACTTTGGTGTTTTATCTTTGTTTTTTTGATTGTTTCAAATTCAAGAGGATGGGAAGTTTATGACAATGATGTTAGCTAATATGGAACTTCTCACTGGTTTTCTTATGGTAATTCCTGTCTATGTTCTTCTAAAGCAGAGGAAAAGGATCTGTGTTATCGCTCCATTTAGAGAGTTCAATCTTACCATTATGTTCTGAAAGAAAGAATTCCACCAAACATAATTATTTCCCCAAAGAATAGTTCTACAATTGTATCTGGTAGTTCATTTTTTTACCAAAAATTATTTTATATAGCTTAATGAGTTTTCATGGAATCTGGGATAATCTCCAGACTTTTCAGCCTAGGAATAGAAGCTATTTCACAATTTCAATTCGGTTTGTTTGTTTTCTATATTTCTGCTCTCTGCTGTCTGCTCTGAACTAGTTTTAACCATACACTCCACAAGTCCATCTCTTCTTGTGCTTTTGTACATATGGTTCCCTCCACCTGAAATGCCTTCCATCTTTTTGTACTGAGAGAAATACTTACTTATCCTTCAAAACCCAGTCCCATTGATGTCGTTCCTGACCTCATCTTACAGAAAAGCTGACAATCCTTCCTCTAATTCCATCCCACACTGATTACTTTCTGATGTAGCACTCGGCCCCAGAGAGCAGCGATGTCGTGTTATGAAAGTATATCTTTTATTCTAAAAGACTGGAACTTATGCTGGACACCACAGCCAGAATTAATAAAACATCCAGAGGTCACTTAAGGCTTAAGGGGACTAGCCTACTTAATCTGTTTGCTTAACTTGTCTCTATTTAAGAAAACAATGTAACAACCAAACTTACTTACCTTGAATTTTCAAGGTAGTCAACTTTTACATCCTAAGAGAATGCCTGGCTGCAATCTTGAATTATGTATTCTTACATGCCTGTGACCCAGAAAAATATTTAGGTGTATCATGGTTCCCTGACCTGTGGGAAGCCCAAGGACTGCCCACCTCTATCCAGGTCTCGTAAGGTGAGCATCCAAACTGCCTAGGCTCCCACAAAGCCAGTACGTGCAGTAGGATCAAAAACCTACTGCGATTGTTCTTGAGTTCTCAGTATTCCTCATTGTCTGCTATGTTCAGCTAGTCCAGATTTAGTACAGCATGGATGCACTATTTGTGATGCAGTGTATTCACTAATGAATATAACTTGTACATCAAGACTGGGATGTGAGTATGCTATGAGTTCATGGTGTGAAATTTCCTAAAACATTATAAAAATATTATGGGTAAAATTACCAGGAAAGAAACTTCTGAGCAGACATCATGGACCCAGGGAGTGCAAGCTACAGTGACAACAGTCAGGAGCAACCTCATCTCTTTGGTAGTGCGATTCACTTTTGGTATCAGCCTAGGGAAGATAATAACTCAACTCGACGGAATGCTGGAGGCAGTAAAGCATTTTCTTTTCTTCTCTAAAACAGACAGTGGGTTTAGATTTACTTCTCTGTCTATCATGTTTCTGCCATACTTATAATTTATAGATTCACTAAATGTCTTTATATGTCATCCAATGTATAGGTAAATATTTCTTAGAAGGAGTAAATTTTAGCCATCAAAAAAGGCTGTTTTTTTCCTCCTTCAAGGAAATTTTGTCTTTTCTTACTGCTTCAAGATCTCTCCTATTTTACTTTTTCTGGACTTCTAGAATTATTGAAAACCACATTGAAGTTCTATGTCTGTATAAATTACTGTTACAACAGACATGGTAATTCTCCGTTGGAGAAAAATACATGTTCTTTTCTTTTAAAGTCATGCCTGTGTCTGGAACAAGTGGAAGTGTTTCTTTTCATGATTAAAATGCATGTCCTAAATGACAAAATCTTGTTTTACATAGCCCAAACTGACTCTCATTGATTATAAATACAAGGATTGGTAGTAGTCATCTTTGAAGCAGGTCCCCAGTTACCCATATCCACATATTCCCCTCTTTTGTATAATTCCTTTCCCCTGAATATGGACCGGATATAAGGATTTTTTTTAGTAAATAGAATATAGCAAATTTATAGGACAATATCAGTTACTAAGTTAAGTGTAGAACATGGCTTTAGTTTTTCTAATGTGTTTTTCCATCAAATACTTCAGATAGAGAGCTAGTAATATTGTGAATATCTCTATTGTGAGGCACAAATGGAAATTAAATAAAATTGTCATTCCTGCACCATATGAAGAACTGAATTCTGCTACCATAGGAGCTATTGTAAAAGTGTTTTTCTCTGCTAGAGACCCCGAATGAGATTATAGCCTATAAACACCTCATTTAAAGCCTTAGGGAATTCCCGAGAAGGAAGACTCAGCTAAAATCTGTCTAAAATCCTGTGACACTTAGGACAATAAATGTTGTTGCTAAGTTCTAGAGTTTTAAATGTCTATTCATAGACAACTAACAAATTACTCTAAAGATATGGTATCATTATATACACAGCAATGATTATTAATTCAGTGTAAAGAGAACAGAAAAAATGGTAGTATTGGTTCAGGTTATATGAAAGACAAATGGTCACAAATACTGTGGTAGTTTGAAGGAAATTGTTTCACAAAATCATAGCATTATTAGGAGGTATAACCTTGTTGGAGTAGGTTTTGTCTTATTGGAGGAAGTGTGTCACTGGGGAGGCAGGCTTTGAAGTCTCTTATATGTTCAAACCAAACCCAGTGAAACAGATGACTTCTTGTTTTCTGAAAAAGATGTAGAACTCTCCAGTACCATTTCACCACCATGTCTGCCTGCAGACCACCAACCATGTCCTACCATAATGATAATGGACTAAGCCTTTGAACTTTAAGCCATCAATTAAATGTTTTTCTTTATTAAAGTTGCCATGGTCATTGTGTCTCTTCATATCTATAGAAACTCTAGAAAATACAAATACCAACATTATACATCACATGATATATGATAAAGTGTCTTAAATGTGATTTGCAGAACATTTGAAATGAAACATTACCACCCAAATCATACGTTCCATCCTAAATCAGCTGCATTCCATGTTTGCATAGATGACACCGCCATTATTTCCTCCAGCCTGCTGCCCTAGATTGGTGCTATATTATATTATCTCTATCTATCTATCTATCTATCTATCTATCTATCTTCTATCTATCTATCATCTAACTCTCTGTATGTGTGTGTGTGTCTGAGGGAGAGAGAGGGAGAGAGGGAGAGACGGAGAGAGGGAGAGAGAGAGAGAGAGAGAGAGAGAGAGAGAGAGAGAGAGAATAAATGCATGTGTGCACATTCATGCATACGAAGGCATGCAGGGGCCAGAAGAGGGCCTAGATCCCCTGGAATGGGAGTTACACACAGTTTTGAACCATTTTACCTGGATGATAGGAAAACAATTCTGGTTTCCTATAAAGATAGAAAGTGATCTTAATTGTTAAGGTCCTAGTAGTATTATTTTTTGTTTTGATTTTTTTTAACAGAACCTACCCCTACAACCTGGGTATAAACATGTTGAGATGGAACCAGAAAAAAAGATTCAAGGAAGAAATGAAACAGAAACAGAAACAAGTATGAGATCTATTTCTTTTGTAAGAGTATAAGTATGTATAACACTGATGTCTTGTACTGTGGTACAGAATTCCATTCTGAAAAAATAGTGTGAGAAAATATGTGTTATGGATCATGAGGAAGTAAATGAATGGACTACAGTGCATTTTTTGATTTTTAACATCCAAATGGATTACTAATTTAATTAAGGGTGCTCTGATTTTGACAATAAAAACTTAAAATAAAGTAGATGGTCTCTCTTCCAACTCTATAACAGTTGTGCTAGTCTGTGCGGGCTAGGTTCCTTCTGTCAGATATCCTATTGTGATCTTAAGTTTTCAAGGTATAGTGTGGGCTCAGAGAGGGGCTAAAAATTTCAGTGTCCAAAGAAATGCCTCCGGATGTTATTTTAAAGGGAAAATTTTGCCTCCTTTCCATTTATCTACTTATTTGGTTCACCAGTAATTTTGTCAATTCAGGGATTTCTGTAATATGTTAAATGTTAAATTGACAAGTGATAGTACATTTCTTGTTAATGGGTCCCATTGAGACAGAGGGAAAGATGCTTATTCAACAGTTAAAATCAAGATTTATTGGAGACTAATATTCCAGAAGCAGAGATATTGGATAACATTATCAAATAAATGTAAAAGAATCAAGGCTACTATAAAAAAAACTATGATAAAGGTGACATAAAGAGAAAACTAAAAAATAAGACTAATAAGTGTTATTAAGACAAAAAGGAAACAATTTGTTTTTGTAGACTGTTTCTGTTGTTCTTTTGAGACAAGACCTCATATAACTCAGGCTGGTCTCAAGTTGGTGAGAAAACCTAAGATAACTGTGACTCCTTATATCCTCCCTTCTTCACTCCTCAAGTGCTGAGATTAGAGGAGGGCTCCCCTATAGACACACACACAGACACATACACACGTATGTGTATATACATCATGTGCCTGTGTGTGCATGCGTGTGTGTGCCTGTGTGTGCATAATGTTACTAATACATAATGTTACTGTAATATTCTGAAGTCATCTTAGTAATCATATAAACTTCATACTCCTGATACTTTAAGATAATGATTGAATATTTTTGTGGTTTTCTTGTAGCAATCTGGGTGACCTAAATGGGATAGCCATAATGTTTGACCTTACTTTAGAATCTAATCTTTTTTTCTCTATAAGAATCCAGAAACACTTCACAAAAAGGATGTTTTCCACAATGACTGATGTGGCAAGCTGCAGTGACAGTTTCAAACAGCAAGCTTACTGTGTCCTTTGCATTATAAATGTTCAGGAACTGTGTCAAGAAGATAATGTGTATTTGTTAATCTACAGTATGGTTGGACTCGTTTTGCTGTGGAAAATAGCATTTTTTTTTCACTTCTAAGCATGTGTCAGGACCCCTTATACACGTCCTGCCTCTGTTTGAGCTCTACCACTATCATTCAGGTATTATTAGCCATCTCAGCCAAGAATGGTAGAATATCTAAACTATTCCCCAGCAATAATCAACCTCAACAAATTTATATGTGACTTCAGTCTAACCCAGTCAACTTAAGTAAAATAAAATCACCAGTCTAATGAGGGATCTCCATCTGTGTGCTGTGATTACCATTGATAAACAAAGAAACTGCTTTGGGCCCATAGCAGACCTATAGGGGAACAGATCTAGGTGGGAAAAACTAAGCTGAATGCTGGAAGAAAGGAGGGAGAGTCAAGAGAAGCCATGGAACCTCCACAGGAGACAGACAAACCCAACTTTACTTGGTTAACCACAGGCATATGGGGATACACAGATTAATAGAAATGGATTAAATTAAGATGTAATACTTAGCCAATAAGAAGCTAAAGCTAATGGACCAAGCAGTAATTTAATTAATGCAGTTTCTCTGTGATAACTTTGGGGATAAATGACAGGGAACTAACTAGTGGCCTCCTTCAACACCAGTCAACTAAGATTTGTGAGGAATAATAAAAGATAGGTATTTGAAGTTATTCAACCTTGAAAAGGTTTTGCATAAAATAACAGCTATTATAAACAATGATGTTGAACATGCAAAAACTACTCTTAAAGTACTAATATTTTCATTCAATCATCAAGCAAGTGTATGGGCCCTTAATTTTAAGGTTACAAGTGAAGAATTCGAATTTTGACATTCTGTATAAAAATCTGACATTCCAAATATTTAAACAAAATTTAAGTAGCCACCAGGCAGTGATGGCACATGTCTTTAATCCCATCACTTGTGAGGCAGAGGCAGGTGGATCTCTATGAGTTCAAGGCCAGCCTGGTCTACAAGAGCTAGTTCCCGGACAGGCTCTAAAGCTGCAGAGAAACCCTGCCTCAAAAAAATTAAGTAACCTAACAGTTTTATATAAGTAAAGTATTTTCATATTTCAAAATCAGAGCCAAATTTTTCATAATATAAATCTCCTTTTGTTGGGATAAAAGAATCAATAAAGATATAGTCCATCAAATGTATAAATGTCATTGATTGGCAAATTTTATTGAGCACTTGTTCTTTGTCAGGTTCTATGAGATCTGCTTAGTGTTCCTTTCAAATTTAACCTTTGGTGACACACAATCTGTGCTTCTTACATGAAATTTATACATACTCAGGGTATAGTTTAATTAAGCATAAAGCCACAGAGTTTAGGCTTGTCACACTTTTTCTCGGTCAGTTTGTAGACTGCCAATGCCCAGAGCCTGTCTAGGATTTAACAGTAGCAACTTCTGCAGCACCTGCAAAACAGAACAAGAAGATTCTCTTGTCAGAATCAGCAGGCAGACTCTTCAACAGGGATGAGTGCCAGGGAACATCAGTGCTGGCTGGCCTGGGTCCTTTGGAAGGATTCTACTTTGCTAAATGATGAGGAGTCAGCTACAAAAAGACACTCAAGGAAACTCATCTTTCTCATTGTGAAGCAGCTTAACTACTACTTAATAAGGTGCCAAAGAGGAATGGTGCTGAGGGAAGCAGCTATCTCTTACCAGATAGGGATAGCCCTCCACGTATGTGTGTGTGTGTGTGTGTGTGTGTGTGTGTGTGTGTGTGTTTATGAATGTTTGCCTATAGATAAGCTTGTGTATCATGTACATGCTGTGCTTGGAGCAACCAAAAGATGCTAGGTTTCTTGATCTGGACTTACAGAAGGTTGGGAGCTATCCTGTGGGCACTGTGGAAGAGCAATCAGTGTATTAAACTCTGAGCCATCTCTCCAATCCCTTAATGTTATTCTCACTAAACTTCAGTATCATTTAGGTACCATATTTAAACATAAATAATTCTGAGTTTAATTCTTGAAGGTTAAGAATAAACAGGCCTGTGGTTAACCTCAGAAATTTGTATTTTTAGGAAACATTGTTCAGCTTCATGGGCAGACATGTTTTATCCACACTGTTTTAAGTGCTTAGGTAGAAGAGAATCCCAAGTTCTTTTATAGCATGCAGCAAGGAAACATGTAACATAGTTACAACATAGCAATACTGACTCAACCTAGCCTCAGGTAAATGCTAGTAACCAGGGAAGTAGGGCCTATATGACATAAGGGAAGTAGCAAAGGCCAGTGGGTACTGAGAAGCAACTGATCTCTTATTTCTTAATGTGGTTCAAATTAATGGTTCATTTGGTCATTAGTTTTTTTTTTTTTATGTACTGAATGTATCAGGTCCAGGCATAAGTTTACAAGACTAAAAGAGTTTATTGGAAATTATCTTTGCCCTCACATTAATATGGCCCCTGGAGGCAGCATGACCCACAGACATCAATATGGATTCAGTAGGCAGCCCAGATAGAGTACATTCATGGACTTCAGTGGTAACACAGGCCACAGACATCAACACAGACCCCCGCTGTAGTAGGACCATGGACCCAGACAAGGCCTTTGGTGGCAGCATAAGCCTGGATATCACTATGGCCTCAGTTGACAACAGCAGGCCACTCACATCAATAAGGCCTCCAGGGCCATGAATATCAGCCTGATTTCAAGTTGCTGTAGGGCCACAAACATCCACATGATCCTCTGCTTCAACACTGACTGGGAAAGTAGACCACGGATACCAAAGTGGTCTCCAGGAACAGCACAGACCATAGAGCTCCTCTGAGGAAGTCAAATCCAGAAAATGAACTCTTTTTTATCGTGGATATCCTGTCATTGCTTAGAATCAGGGTGATCATGCAACTGGGCAGCATTTTGTGGGGTGTAGTGTTGGAGGGCAATCTCCTGGCTGGTGCACACTACCTGGTCAGCCCTACTCAGCAAGTTCATGTCCAGTGTGCCCACCCCTCCACCACAGTCCTCTCTCACACCTATTACCACTGTCACATCTCCACTCTCACATCTCCACTTCTACCACTCACTCATTTCTCATCCATCTTTCCCACATCTCAATCTCATATGTGTTTGCCATAGTGACATTGGAAACTGCAATGTGTCACACAGTATTATTTTATCTAAACAGTTTTACACGCAAATATTTATTGCAATGAGTTGTTTGATGAGTTCAAGGTTCTGGTTTCAGACATGCCATAAATACTGGTCTATTGTTGAGATACATCTTGTATATCCTGCTGTTGCCCAGAATCAATGTGATCTTGAGGCTAGGTAAGGCACATAGGGGCAGTTTCCATGCAAGCTCCAGGCTGCTGCATACCTCCCTGACCTCTCTGTCTGCTGCTCTGAGAGTCCCTAGGCTCAATTTTTTAGGCTGCAGGCACTACCACTGTCCTGTGTTCTCTGTCTCCTAGCAGGGCAAGCCAGGTAGAGCTGCAGCCACAAAGACTCCATGTGAGGGCTGATCAGTGAGCCTATTCAATAATGACACCTGGTTCTGTAGGACCAGCTCCTTCATTCACTCCAGCAGCCCATACATGGAGTAGATGTAGTATACTGACTCAGTGATATGCATCTGGGCCTGAATGGCAACAGAATTGTTGAGCTTGACCATGCAGACCTTTCCATGGTTTCTCTGGCCACTCATTCATGAGTCCAGTAAATGATGCCAATTTGGAGACTCAGGGAAAAGACTCTTTGACCTCCTAAACAATTTTCTATTTGCTATTATGAACAAAGTTTCTTGAAGCTTTGGAGATCGAATATTTACATCTGATCCTAATGTTCTTGTCCTGGAAGCCTATGCTAGCAGTGAAAGCCAATCAACTAGGCTCAGACTGTTTATTTTATTTATAAGGAGAGGGGTAAATGGGGAATTATGGAGGTGAATTTGATCAAAGCCTGTTATGAAATTGTCAAAGAACTAATAAAGTACTTAACAATTTTAACCTTTTAATTATAAGTACAAATGCTTGTCTGCTTAGGAGCATGTGCACATGAGTACATTTGCCTGTGCAGGCCAAAAGAAGGTATCAGATTCTCACAACCTTGAGTGGGAGGTGGTTGTGAAATCTTGGACATGGTTGCTGTGAACTCTCCAAAATCAGCAAGTACTCTTAACCATTAAACTGTGTCTCAAGACTCTTGATTTTTATATCGTAAATGCATTTAGGTTCTAGATAATTTAGTATTGGAGGACTAATAAGTCATTACTGATATGGGAATCCCCTCTGAATGCTGTGAATAACATTGGTTAATAAAGGAACTGCTTTGGGCCTATAGAAGAGCTATAGGGGAACAGAGCTAGGCAGGGAAAACAAAACTGAATGCAGGGAGAAAGGATGTGTAGTCAAAAAGAAGCCATGGAGCCTCCACCAGAGACAGAGGCACTGAAACTTTGCTGGCAGGCCACAACCTAGTGGTGACGCATAGATTAATAGAAATGGGTTAATTTAAGATGTAAAAGTTAGCAAATAAGTAGCTAAAGCTAATGAGTCAAGCAGTGTTTTAAATAATATAGTTTCTGTGTGATTATTTTGGGGCTGAATGGCTGGAACAACCAAGTGGCTCCTCCAACAAAATGGAGCCAACATAGTAGACTAAATCCACATAAAACCCGAGAAGTCTTGAAAAGGAATTCTAGATACTTAAAAACAAATTTCACCCATATCCACCTCCCCCCAACAATGGGCTATGCTTGCTGGAGGCATGCTGCAGCTTTCTTAAGAGAGGTTTTTTGATCCCATAATATTCAGCGAGACACATCTGATCCTGGCAGCACCAATAACTTTAAGAGGAACATGGGCTTCAAAGAGGCTCCTTATGGAGTTGGTTAGCCATTTGGGCAAGAAACGGCTATGCTTTCTGTAGGAAAATATGGGCAAAAATAAAAACCCAAATCGAAGGTTTTAAAAATAAATGACTGTAAGGACTGACATTATTCCTTCTCTTTCAGAAGGAGACAAATGTGTTTGTGCAATATTTCCAGAAAGAGGTATAATTAAGAAAGGAAAGAAGAATTGTCTGCATTAGAGATTTTTTGTAAGATAACCCCACATCAGTTAGGCATATGTTACCAGCACACACTCAGAGTGTGGCTTTATAACTAAAATACAATGATGTCATTCTTTCTAAATTTAAACTAGAAGCAGAAATAAAAATAGCATACACTTTTCTCTGAGTACGTAAAATGGCTTTTCAAAAACTCTTATTGTAACTTATTTCATTTTTCTTTAGCAGCCTTACATTTTGACAGAATTTGATCTCTCCTTGAAGGCCACATTGAGCCATACACAACATAATATGACATGAATTTCTTTACTTTCCCGAAAATAATCAAAATAATGAAGGTACTTAATGCAGGAAACTGTGCTAATTAGGGTTTTGTGTTTTTCTTGTTGTTTTGTTTTTGTATTTGTTTTGCAACTAGATACTAGCTAATGTCATGAGTGAGGAAAGATTCTCAGTTTAAGAAATGCCTCAATAAGATTGGCCCACAGGTAAGCCTATGGGGCTTTATTCTTTTAAATGGTTGATGTGCTAAGGCTCCAACCACTGTGCGTTACACAATCCCTTGGTTGGAGGTCTTCAGTTGTTTAAGAAAGCAAACTGAGGGTACTCCTTCCTCCACAGCCTCTCCAGCAAAGGCTATCATTGGAGTTTTTTATTTTAGCCATCCTGACAGGTGTAAGATGATATTTCAAAGTTGTTTTGATTTGCATTTCCCTGATTGCTAAGGAGGTTGAGCATGACCTTAAGTGTCTTTTGGCCATTTGAACTTCCTCTGCTGAGAATTCTCTGTTCAGTTCAGTGCCCCATTTTTTAATTGGGTTAATTAGCATTTTAAAGTCTAGTTTCCTGAGTTCTCTATATAGTTTGGAGATCAGACCATTGTCTGTTGCGGGGTTGGTGAAGATCTTCTCCCAGTCAGTAAGTTGCCTTTTTGTCTTGGTGACAGTGTCCTTTGCTTTACAGAAGATTCTCAGTTTTAGTAGGTCCCATTTATTCAGTGTTGCCCTTAATGTCTGTGCTGTTGGGGTTACACATAGGAAGTGATCTCCTGTGCCCATCTGTTGTAGGGTACTTCCCACTTTCTCTTCTATCTGGTGGGAATGCAATCTTGTAGAACCACTTTGGAAATCTGTGTTTCAGTTTCTCAGGAAATTCGGGATCAACCTACCCCTGGACCCAGCAAAACCACTCCTGGGAATATACCCAAGAGATGCCCTATCATATGACAAGAGCATTTGTTCAACTATGTTCATAGCAGTATTATTTGTAACAGCCAGAACCTGGAAACAACCTAGATGCCCTTCAATGGAAGAATGGATGAAGAAAGTGTGGAATATCTACACATTAGAGTACTATGCTGCGGTAAAAAACAATGACTTCTCGAATTTTGCATGCAAATGGATGGAAATAGAAAACACTATCCTGAGTGAGGTAACCCAGACCCAAAAAGATGGATATGGGATGTACTCACTCATAATTGGTTTCTAGCCATAAATAAGGGTCACGGAGTCTACAATTGGTGATACTAAAGAAGCTAAGTAAGAAGGTGAAGCAAAGGAAAAGCATATAGTTGTCCTCTTGGCTATGGGAAGTAGACAAAATTGCCGGGGAGAAAATTGGGATCTTGGGGGTGGGGTGGGATGGGGATAAGGGGAGATGGGGAGAGAAAAGGGAGAAGGGGAGGATGGGGGGAACTTGGGGAAAAAGGAGGATTGGGATAAAGGAAGGTTGGACAGGGGAGCACGGAAGCACAATTCTTAGTTAAGGGAGCCACCTTAGGGTTGGCAAGAGACTTGAACCTAGAGTGGCTCCCAGGTGCCCAAGCCGAGGTCCCCAGTTAGTTCCTTGGGCAGCTGAGGATAGGGAACCGGAAATGACCCTATGCTATAGCAGCAATACTGACGAATATCTTGCATATCATCATAGAACCTTCATCTGGTGATGGATGGAGATAGAGACAGAGACCCACTCTGGAGCACTGGACTGAGCTCCCAAGGTCCCAATGAGGAGCAGAAGGAGGGAGAACATGAGCAAAGAAGTCAGGACCACGAGGGGTGCACCCACCCACTGAGACAGTGGGGCTGATCTATTGGGAGCTCACCAAGGCCAGCTGGATTGTGACTGAAAAAGCATGGGATAAAACTGGACTCTCTGAACATGGCGAAAAATGAGGGCCGATGAGAAACCAAGGACAATGGCACGGGGTTTTGATCATACTTAATGCGCTGGCTTTGTGGGAGCCTAGCCAGTTTGGATGTTCACCTTCCTAGACATGGACGGAGGGGGGAGGACCTAGGACTTACCACAGGGCAGGGAACCCTGACTGCTCTTTGGACTGGAGAGGGAGGGGGAGAGGAGTGGGGGGAGGGGGAGAAGGGTGGGAGGAGGGGGAGAAGGGGTGGGAGGAGGGGGAGAAGGGGTGGGAGGAGGGGGAGAAGGAGTGGGAGGAGAGGGAGGGAAATGGGAGGCTGGGAGGAGGTGGAAACTTTTTTTTCTCCTTTTCTCAATACAAAAGAAAAAGAAAAAAGAAAAAAGAAAACAAACTGAGTAAGCCATGGGAACAAACCCATAAGCAGCACTCCTCATTAGTCTCTCCTTCAGGTCCTACCAGCATAATGTTGAATTGAGTTCCTCCTTGACGTCTTTCATCATGAACTGTGATGTGGAATTGGACGTGAAATAAACCCTTTTCTCCCCATCTTGCTTTTGGGGAGGTCTTTATCATAGAAATAGAAAGAAAACCAAGAAAGAAATTCTCTATTACAGTATAAAATTTTCCTATGTAATTAATTATTTCCAGATCTGATCTGAATGTCTGGCACAGCGTTGAGACAATATAAAATGTGCACTTCTGGAAATACATGACTCCTGGCAAATTATTTATCTTCTCTGCATCAGAATCTGTAAAATATTTATTTGGAGTTATACTGAAGTGGAAACAAATCCTAGCGTGGCAGTTCCCCAATCAGATTCACTTTTGATTACTGCAATTATGCTAATGCCGTGTCACTTTTCATAGCAACCTAACTTTTGTACTCAGTCCAATGACTGAGCAAGTAAAATATGTAATAAGATTCTTAACTTTTTAAAATAAATAATCATGACATTACTTTTGATAGGGAAGAGGGATCTACTTGATATTTTATATAAAATATTTCAAATAAACTAACCCGCCCTTAAATCATATTCAGAGAACCAATGTGGGTTCCTCTAAATCCTATGAATGTATTGCCTAAACCTATCTATTTAACCTGATACTCTTGCAAGATATTGATATTAAAGAGAAATGTTCAGATACCCAGTGAAACAAATTTCATTATCATTTAACCGTTCTGCAGAGGAATCACACTGAAATTCTACATCTCATGACTTATTGATTTAGTTATTTAACAATTTCATAATCTTTTACAATGGGTTCAAGTTTCCATGAGTTTAAGAAATTTTATTTAAAACTTCATCCAGACATGGGGCTTAGTGTGAGCATCAGTAATCCTGAAGGGTGGTGATCAAGTCAGATTTTTCATAAATTTCTTTGTATCCCTCCTTCTCTGCGATTATTTTGGGCTATACATCTTAATTTTAGTTAACTAAATGGTGTCTTAAGTGATATTGCCA
This sequence comes from Microtus oregoni, assembly GCF_018167655.1. Taxonomy (NCBI): domain Eukaryota; kingdom Metazoa; phylum Chordata; class Mammalia; order Rodentia; family Cricetidae; genus Microtus; species Microtus oregoni. The sequence goes on from NW_024543069.1 coordinate 49,100,712, forward strand.
TTTCCGGTTCTGGCTACTGAATTTCATTTCACCTCCCTTCAAGTGTCTTTTTATGACAGTAACATATTGGATTTGGCAGAAGTAACATCAGCCTGATACACTAAATACATTTTTAATTCTCTCTTCTCCTGTCTGTAACCTCTAGCCTGGATGATTTTGGAGTTGTGCCATTATTAGATATATATTTGGCATATACACTTGCAATTTGTAAATCTTCCGATATCTTGTCTTTCCTGAATAATACAAACTTCAGAGTATTTTCAATGTGTTGCTATTTTAAGAAATACTGTAATCAATTAACCACCAAATTATCTCAGAGCAATAAATTATAATTACCATCTTCATCTCATGATAACCACTGCTTTACATTTTATAAGGGAGTCAACTTCAACTGAGTTTTTCAATCAGCTTATAACACTTAAAGCACATGCATACTACCACCAACAAAAAAGCAACAACATCAATAAATATTTAAAACTTTAAAATAATTCTGGTCTGTAGTTCATTGCCTCTGACCTTTCTGCATCATTGTTCGGAAGATATAAAAGAGAAAATCACCAATAAAATGTACTGTATCATTTATACAAACTAAATATCTATATTTCATAAGAACAAAAATTGCCTTTATTTTAAATAAAATCATCCTATACATTTAAGACATTTTCAGGTATCTAAATGAACACAATTATCTAAAGCATTCTGAATGTTTTCATGTCTGTAAATTAAACTGTTTAGGAGTTTGTAATGAAGATAATTGAGTGGATAAAAGGTAGAAAATTAAGATAGTTATATTTCTTTTAAAAATTAAAAAATTACTGGAAGAAAGAAATATTTACATCAAGAAAATAAAGAAAAACTATGTCAAATGGGAGAAATGGGTGATGAGGTTGTGGATACACAATGTCTTATTATGCTTTCCATTTATGTCTGATATAGTTCTTGAATTTAATTCCTATTCTGATCAAAGCTCCCAACTTTCCCATAAGAGACTTAGTAATTATCTGAGTTCAGTGCATATTGAAATTGTCAGACTATGTGAGCTCAGTTTTTGCATTTGATTCTTGGCTCTTGCAGACCCACAAATGTAGCTGTAGCATGATCACACACACACACACACACACACACACACACAAAATTGAGATTTCAGGTTGAGCACTGGGAATTCAGTGTTTTTTTAACTAGCCAGTTTCATCTTTGTAGTTGTTAAAAATAGTCAACTCACTCCATTGTTCTGTAATTCCTCTTTTCCCCCATTGTTCCCAAATAGATGCAAGTCAGTTTTATAGAGTCTTATATCTGAAAAACACTTTATTCCAAGAAAGTGCAGTTGATAATGCAATCAGAAAATTCTTCAATATAAGTCATTCCATAACAAAGTTATTTTCCTCATGTTTTGCAGAATTTCATTCAGTATCAGACCTAGTAGCCATTTCATGCCTGTGATTTATTTATTGGTGATATTAGTTATAAATAATATAAAATGGCTCTTATAAATAAAACATACACATTAAAGACTGCAAGATAATGAAAGACCACCCAGTAGCACAGATACTTGCTTCCAGGATGGATAAGGACACAGGTTCAGACAAGATAAAAACTGACTCATTAACAAGGACCTTGCCTGGTTCTGGCTTCTCTGTAACTAGCCACCTCCCCAGTTCATGAACCTCTAGACAGTTGCTTGTCTCTACCTGACTGCACTGGGCTATTCTAAGTAGTAGTCACTCCCATTACATCACACTGTTATCTTTTCCCCCAGTGTCCCATACTAACCAAAGCCTATTGGAACTAGAGACCCTTCATGTTCACTGGAAAGAAGGTGAAAGCCTTGTAATTCCATAAAAATCATAGACTTGCTGTGTTCTGTCTTTGCTCTCTGTCAGGGGCCCATGAACAGATGGGTATGCACATCTTGGTCTATGGCTCACTTAAAGTGCTATAGTTCAAAAGTCTGACTTCAGCATAGGAGGCAAAGAGTCTCATTTGGATCTTATTACTCAACAAAATTATCATTCCTGAATCTTGATTGGGAAATATCAGAAAAATTCATTGAAGGTAACCTGATAACATAATTCTTCATTGATCTACATCAGTAGAGTTTTCAAAGAACTGTAAGAGGAGGAGGGGTGACTGTTTAAGCACACACATGAGTCGACTAGTCAAATAACAGAAAAGACCACCAAAATACCATTCATAAAGCTTTGAAAACATGGTGTGCCAGGTTTACTTCACTCTGAAATCCTGGGTATGGAATTTTGCACACTTTCCCAAGTTATTTCCTGGTCCTGCTAATGTTGGTCAGGAGCTGAAAAAGCCAGGCATTTTTACATTAAGTAAAATGAGAGTTTGAGAATTATAGGGTCACAGTTGGAAATGCAAAATAGTATAGGAACATTTCTATATACTCATCACCTAGGTTTTTCCAGATAGTCAGTGTTTCTAAACTCAGGGAAGATAGGAACCAGAAGGTTGACATTGAGCTGCTTTTTTGCAGCAGATATGGTAGCTGAAGAGCTGTAGACATGTGATTGCTTCAGGGAGAGGGAAAGTGCATTGTCTTCAACAGTGTGATATAAGGATTTATAAGGATATAAGGATGATATGAGGAGTACATTACAAGGCAGTCCTCAAGCCTGAGAATAGTCAGTCAACACAAGTCAGAACGGAAGGGAGAAAAAGGAAAGGAGTGATGAGGGGGAAAGGGGTCAGTTTAGTTTTTTCTACCTACCTATGCTCTGCCCTATCAACAGGCCAAGACAGTTCCTTTATTAAGCAATGGTTTTCACAGCATACAGAGGGGGAACCTATATCACCTCCCCTTCTCTGTTTAAATAAAAAGGACGGTTTTAACTTTAATACTGTAAAATTACATATAACAAGACAGGGATCAAGCAAGAATCATAGTTATATTATTTATATCTACTTTATCTTTTATCATAACTAAGAAAAACTATATTACTACTATCTATTCTTCAACTCCATCAAAGACTCCAGAAGGATATAATATTATCTAAGTAAACAGAAAGTGCATTTTAAGCAACTTCCAAAAATAAAAAAGGGGGGAATCAGTTTATAATTAATATAGACCTCTGTGTATTTCTTTGGGACTAAATCACTACAGGACTGGATGGAACAAAAAACTGGGTGAACAAATGGCGCCCACATGGACAACTACACCCAAATAAAGCCTGAGACACAAAACAATAGAGTTAAATATGGCTTATCCATAGCAGCATTTTCTCAGGTGGACTTTGTTTGATAGAGGCAAATGGTTCTCATTTAAGAGAAGTTTCCTTACTCAGCTTTAGCTGCAAAACTTCACAGCCGTTTTAAGAGGCTCTGCCACAAAACACTTACATGGTATCTTTGAATAGCCTACAGCATGCTTCTTGGTTGTGTCACAGATTTTGAAATACCATACAGTTGTGACAATAAACATGGTTTTGGCCAGAACATCTGCCATGAGGCTAGACTCTCAGCAAAAAGTCAAGGAATGGGCTGGATCAAGCAGTCAAAGCCATGACTTTAATCCTAGCCATATTTCTTAGCAAATTAAAGACTCTTGTGGTCAGAAAAAAAGAGAGATATACAGTGAACATAGATCCAAAGATAAAGAAAACCTCTAAAAGTTTACTGTGTGTTTAAAAATGTATGTAGGCTTGAAATAAAAGGATAAAGTCCTTAAAAAAGAGAGTAGTTGTGTGTGGCAGCACGCACCTTTAATCCCAAAACTTGGGAGGCAGAAGCATGTGGATCTTTGTGAGTTACAGGACAACCTGGTCTACAGAGTGAATTTCAGGACAACTAAAGATACACAAAGAAACCCTGTCTCAAGAAGCCAAAAATTAAATATAAAAATGAAAGAAATAGAGGTTAAAATAAAGCCATATAAAGATAAAAATACACAGAGAGTCTGGATACTCTATGTATCCAGAAGGAAATGAGGGACGGTAGATTCCTTCTGCATTAAGAAAAATCAGGTTTTATCAAGGAAGATACCCCCCTGAGAAATCTCTGATAGAAGAAGATGGCCCAGATGTCTGAGATCTACATCTAGAACAGCTTCGTGAATGCTGGTTGAGATGATCAAGCCTCACAGAATATTTCCGCCAGGACTTGACAATAATTGTAAATTTTCTTTAGATCACCATAAGATTATCAGTGGCCTCAATCAGCATGAATTAGCCTAAAAAACTACATCCACCTTCCCAAAAATTGAATTATAGATGTTTTATTTTCTTTAGAGTGCTGGTTACAAGTTGTTATGGATAAAGGCCAGAGAAAAGCTAACCAAAGGAGATTCAATTAAGAGTTCTTGTTTAAAAAAAAGAACTTGTATTTTCAATAAACTATGATTGACCAGTAGTCATGAAGGATATATAGGTGGGGTGACCAGGCAGGAAATAGAGGCAGGGCAATGAGAATTCTGGGAAGAGGGAAGTTTCAGTCTGCAGTTGCCTCCAGATGCAAAGGAAGATGTTGCTCTGTCTTGCCAAAAAAGGTACCAAGTCATGTGGCAAACACAGACAAGAATTATGGGCTAATGTAAGTTATAAGAATTAATTAATAAGAAGCCCGAGCTACTGGGCCAGTCAATTTATAATTAATATAGACCTCTGTGTGTTTCTTTGGGACTGAATGACTACAGGACTGGGTAGGACAGAAAACTCAGTCAACATTATTATACGCTGTCTCCTCTTGCATGTGTCTCTGTGTTAGTTAGTGAAAAGATAGGATTTGGTCATTTTCTCACTTATCATCTATTTTATTTCATTTGTATTTTTCTCAAAGTTAACAAATTTTAAATTAAATATTATGTAGATGGTAAATCTACATTATTTTTCTTTTGTTTTCTATACTTTTCTTTTTCTTTTTTTCTTTGTGAGACAGGTTTCTCAGTGTAGTCCTGGCTGTCCTGAAGTTCACTCTGTAGACTGGGCTGGACTCAAATCAGAAATCTGCCTGCTCTGCCTCCTGAATGCCGGAATAAAGGCGTGTGCCACCACCGTACTACCATCCTACATACTACCTTCAAACAATATACTCCCTACATAATTCTTAATGTTTTGTTTTGTTTTTCTTTTGAGACAGGTTGTCATGCAGTCCAAGCTGGTTTTCAGGTCTTTACGTGCTCAAGAATAACCATGATTTTCTGATCCTCCTATATTTCCCTTTTTGTGTATGGTTATAGGTATTAAGAACCATGTTTAGGTTTATGTGGTGCTGGGGATTGAGTCCAGGGCTTCATGAAAACACCCTATAAACAAGGCTTTTTTTTCTCTTTTTAATATGGCATTTTGCTCTTACTTTTATATTTTTATTTATTTGTTTTGAGTATGTCGTGAGCACTGGAAAGGCACAGTGTATGTCACAAGGTCAGAAAACAGCTTGCAGAGTTAGGTGTTTCCTTCTACCATATGTGTCCCACATACTGAACTCAGCTCATTAGTATTGATAGCGAATGACTTCTTTGCCCACTGAGCCATCTTGCCATCCCATTTTTAAAGTTTTAATATGTATTTTATACTGCTTGATTTGTGATACAATTGTTATACGCTACATAAATTTAACTCTCACATCCTCTTGCTATTTCCAATAGTAAAAATATAAAAATGCTATTCCTCTTAATATTTACCCTTTTAAATTTAATATAAGAATATTGAATAGATCAACATTATATTATGATTTAACTTCATCAAAAGGGTTTTGGAATTTGGGAAAGTGAAATTTACTTATTAAACAAACTGATACTTTACTGGTTTTATTATATATTTATCATCCCTGATTTCCAAGACTCATTTTTATGTTATTTAAGTTTAGTAACCATTTTTAGACCGTCATTGAGGTGCATTTTTTTTGTTCTACATTGTCTGAATTCCTTTATCTGAGCATGTGTGGATTTTCCCTTCCTTCTGATGCTACTCTCAGCAGCAGTGAGGTTGAGTTGAACGTCATTGTTCACGACACTCAAAAATTTGATGTTTTTTTTTTTTTTCTAAACTACATAGTTTCTGAGGGAAAACTGGCTCTCGTTAACTTTTTTTCCCAGGCTGAGAAGATATCTCAGGCAGTAAAGTGCTTGCTCGGAAAGCATGAACACCTAATTTCAGGTCCCAGATACCATTTAGAAAAAATTGTGTACAGTTATGCACTTATAGTTTCAGCTTCAGGGAAGCAACACTCAAGATTTCTGGAGACCATTGGCTGGCTGAATTGATGGACATGATGAGTTTAAAAGTGCAAGACCCTAACTCAAGTATCAAGGTAGAGGATAACCTAAAAGAATGACTTCTGTAGGATATTTGTATACTGTGTGAAGACATATTTCTCTGACTGATGCACAAGAGACTGAGTGGCCAGTAGCTAGGCATGAGGTATAGGCAAATTTCTGAGGAGAGAGAGAGAGAACTTGGAGGAGTTACCTAAATGAGTAATTTCACCAGCAGACTTGGAACAAGTTAGATGTGCTATATGAAGAAGAGTCACATGGCAGAATAAAGATTCAAAAATATGGGTTAATTATGTTAAATGATCTAGGTGGAAGAAGCCTAAGCAAAGGCCATGCTTTTATAATTAACAGTAAGTCTCCAGGTCATTATTTGCAGGCTGGTATCCAAAGATAGTTCTACAAGGAATCTTGCTGTGTTTGTTGCCTGATGTGTGCCTTGTAAAGCCTCATAGGACTTGAGAAAGCTGGAAGAAGAACATTTCCAGTAGGCTTGCTACTTGCAACGCACAGAAGCAGGGCCCTTTTAAGAGTCCCTGAAACTGAGCACTTGAGTGGCAAGCAGTAAGCTACTCAGTGGTCAGAGACTAGATAGAAACAACTTCAAAGCATAAACCAGGAAATTTCCCATAGCTGGGAAAGATAGACTGACTCCAGCCAGGGTCTGCAGGCATGAGGTTCCACTCACACTGACCTGACAGTGCAAAGCCAGATGCCAGACCCTGTGAGGGTGGTGGAGGCCCTTCACTGCCAATTAGCAATTTACAGTTTGTTCACATGGTCAGTGAAGGCTGAAAATATATATAAAAAGTCAGGTCTAAACCAAGAAAACCTTTAAATAGTCAGAATGCTTAAAAATGTATTTTGATGCTAAAGGAAGAGAAGAAAATTGGTACAGACAGTCATAGAAAAATAAGTAAATGAAAAATAGTAAATTCTTTAGAAAGAGAGAGAGAGAGAGAGAGAGAGAGAGAGAGAGAGAGAACGGAGTAAAGTAATAGCAAAAAAGGTATGCAAAGAGGGGAAATACACAGGGTTTCTCAATTTTGTATGTTATTTTGTTGACTTTGAGTTTTCTAAATGTTAATGCACAAAAAAGAATTGTTGCTGAGAGACTGCATTATGTAAATGGCTTATATTTTAAGAATATCTTAACTTCAAAATGGAAGTCAGAAAATATGTTGCATTGGGTAGAGTTTATACTTTTGTATTCACAGAAAACATAAAGTTATGGTTCTCTTCAAAATTAATGATGATCAGAATTGATTGGAGGATACCTCCTGAAAACCGTGTCTACATACATGAAAAAAGAAATCAAGAAAGACTACAGACAGGTGACATGCATGCTGATTCCTTCTCTATGAGAACAGTTCTGAGACTGGATGAAACATGATAAATCTTGCTGGCTACAGAGTCCTCATCAGTTATTATTACATGACACCCTTTCATATGGTATAAATAGAAGTTTGGTTATACAGTACAAGCAAACTTCCTAAGTTAACAGGTGCCTTTTACCTGTTCAAACATAAAACAAGAAATCATCTTTAACTGACTTGTACACACCGCGTATTCCATATACAAACCTATATGTACCCATGTATGTATACACACGTACACACACACACACATCACCTTTTAAAGTTTGTGTGTTTTCAGAACAAAAGAATCAGATACCAATAAAGACAACCCAGGTGATCCAGCTTTTCAACATGCCTTTGTTGTAGTATTCTCAAAATTCTGCATCCAGAACAACTTCAAAGCTGCTACCTGAGATGGTACAGCCTCACAGACTTCTCTAGTAAAGATTTCATATAAATTCTATGCTTTCTCATCACATAGAGACTAACCAAAAGTAATGGAGCTACCTCTTCCAGGACTTGACCACTATCCTAATTTTCTCAGGTTCTCCTAAAGACACCATCACTTCCAGAGAACAGAAGCAGTCTAAAAAACATGATGGTAACATTCTCCAAACATGGGGTGGATGATTTTTGGTCACTCAGTGAATTATAGATGTCTGTCATCGTGTAGGGTGCTTGATAACAAGTTCTTATTGGTCATAGTCAGGAAAAAAAATTAAGCAATGGAGATAAGATTCAGGGATTCAGGGTTCTAATCATATAAAAAAAACGATGATATAGGAATGATAGAAGAAAAAGGTAGATTATTTAATCTACTTTTAAACTAAAATGCAATTACTAGCCTTAAATATTTTACATAGTTATGATTTTTGTAAATGTTGATACAAACAATGTTATTTTTGTTATATTGTATATATGTTTCTACTCTTGTTTGTTGTGGGATTCCCCTCTGTATGCTGTGAATACCATTGGTTAATAAAGAAACTGTCTTAGGCCTGAGCATGGAATATAGGTAGGTGGGGAAAACTAAATAAATGCTGGGCGAAAGGTGGTGGAGTCAGGTAGAAGCCAATAATCCGTGCCAGAAACAGACATGCTGAAACTTTTTCCAGTAAGCCACTGCCACATGGAGATACACAGATTAAAGGATATAGGTTAAATTAATATGTAAGTGTTAGCCAATAAGAAGCAGGAGCTAATGGACCAAGCAGTGATTTAATTAAAACAGTTTCTGTTTGATTATTTCAGGGCTGAGTGGCCAGGAACCAACAAGCAGCTCCCTTGCAACACTTGTTTAAGGTATTGTACCTATGCTGCTCATTTAACAATGGGATATAAATTTCTAGTCATTGAATGTTTTAATACAAACTATTTAATAAATAAGAAATGCAAGTTAATCAGTCAACTTTGTGGTCATGATTAGTATGTTTTTAGGTCAAACTAAGAAATATTAAATAGATAGATGGTATTCAAACACCACAGAGCTACACAATATGGAATTTAAAAATTTTAATAACATAATGCTTTTCCTGATAGCAAGACACATTTGCTTCTGGAAGCACCACTCTACTTCAAAACTGATGATGTGCATTGAAGAACCTCCGTGTGGAGTTTGCTTTCCTTGTGGCAAAGCTTGTCATTTGGGCAAGAAATTGCCCTTGCCTCTACTGCCTACAGTTATGCTGTGAAAAATGGACAAGAAGGATACAAAGCAAGGTGACTGCTGAACTTTGCCAAGACAAAATAGAACTATAATTTAAAATTTCCTGCTTCACAAAAAACTTTGTTTGATAGTCTAGGCCTGTATGCCAAGATAGATGCCCCAACACTGTAGAAGAAATTTGGGAGATTTTCCAGACACCCAGATTTCTCTGTCATTTCTGTAGTTTGAAAGTTGCTTGTTCTGCACTTCCTGTTTACTCGGGTAACAGTATATTCTTCTTAACTCTTTAATGGGGTTAAAGACTAGATTGCTATAGTTGTAGTTTTCCTTGCTTCTAAATTTAGAAAAGAAACTCATGAAAAAGGTGTAAATTATATAAGGCTGAGAGACATAAAAGCTAAAATTATTTATTTAAGAATATGTTTTGATGTCTAAAAAGATCATTTTAGGTTGGAATACAAATTATTATAGAAAGTGGTTTAGGTATAAAACTTTAGATTCATCAAGATAGAATGCATAATGGAGGATTTCCTCCAAATATTTCAATTACAAGTGGACTGGACATGCATAATTAACTTCTTACCTGATAATTGTTCTTATTATATATAGTTTTACTATGTCACAGTTAAAACATTTCCTTTTTAATTAGACATAAAGGGGAAAATATTGTAGGGTATTTGTACATTGTATGAAGATATATTGCTGAGATTTGTGTAATAAAAAGCTGAAGGGCCAATAGCTAGATAGCTAGGCAGGAGGTATAGGTGAGACTTCTGGGTAGAAAGAGAGAAACTCGGAAAAATCTGTATGTGCAATTTCATCAACAGACTGAAAGCAAGTTGAATATGCTGTAATAAGAGGTAACTGACCCATGTGGCAGAATGTAGATTTAAACATATGGGTTAATTAAGCTATGAGAGCTAGTTGGTAGAAAGCCTAAGGAAACGCCAAGCTTTCATAATTAATAATACATCTCCAGGTCATTATTTGTGGACTGGAGTTCCAAAGGTAATCCTACATTTATAGCTTGCTATAAATGACTGCCACGGTTCTTCTTACTTGTACAGCCACACCTGCACCAACATACACACATGCATACACACACATGCATGAACACACACACTAACACATGCACCTGAACATACATGTACACACACACACATGCATGCACAAATGCATGTAGGCACACAAGAACTCACCAAGTTTTTCTTTCACAGGTAACCTATCATCTCTGTTGTTTTCATGCTTTTTCTCCAGTTTCTTCCTTTACCTCATTTTGAACTTACTGTGCTTCTTAATCTAAAGGTTGATAGGGTTATTTGTCAGTTTTGTAAAGTTAAAACACTATGTTTTCAAAAGTTCCGCTCCTCTCCTTGTAGATGCTGATAAAATAAGGTTTGTGCAGTTCTGTTAAAGAGTCCTGTACTGCAACTCTACTGGGATCTGTTTTGTTTTGCTTTCCTTCCTGGTTTATATTGGCTTTATTGTTCTGACTGAGTAACTGTTATTCAGCCTATAAGTTTATTATTTTTCTATCATTTTTTTCTGTTACTGAGCTAGTGCATTGAGTTTTAATCTCACTTATTGTATTCTGTAGTTTTAAAATTTCCCTTAGGCTCTTCATATCTTTTATTTATTGGCTGAGATTTTCTGTACTCCCACTTGTTTGTATTGTGTTCATAATGGTTCATGAGGCATTTTTATGATAGTTGCTTTAAGATCATTATAATCCTAAAATTTTTGCCACCTCATTGGTCATGTCAAATAATTGGTATTCTCAATTGGGGTGGAAGTCTTCCTTATTCTTACTATGTTGAGTTCTTTTTTACTGAAATGTAGGCATTTCCTAAACTATATGAGACTGAACATTATCTGAGGTATTCCATTAGTGCTGTCTTCTTTGTTACTGCTGGTGAATACTAAAATCCACATTCTACAGCAGGCTTCCATATGGGACACCACTGCAGCTGAGGGGTAGATGGAATCTGTCTTTTCACTAATCTACTTCTGCTACTGATACCTCCCTTGATTCAGGGATAGAGTTGTCATGTTACAACATGCTGTAGGAATCCTTCAGAAACCAGGTGACATGGTATCCTAGTGGCTGGTAGAAGGTGGTAAACACTGATTTTCTACAAGGTCTCTTATTCCAAAGATGTCTTGAATCAAGTGACCCTTGAATATCTGTATATAAGATTCAGAAGGAAAGAAATTGTCCTCCACCAAAATTTCTACTCTAGTTTCATGAGTGATTGTTCAACTGCTTATTGGAAAAAAATGAAATATTGACTTAGTAAAGGTTCAAGGCAGTGTTCCCAGATATTTATATATTTCTCCTGTATCAACTTTCTAGTTTTTCTATATGAAGCCGAGTGGCTAACTATAGACTTTTATTCTTTCATAGAGGTTAGAAGTCTGGGAGAAAGTTGTCAACATGGCTTATTTATTTTGAGAATCCCTGTTTGGCTTTAGACAGCCTCATCTTTCTTCCATTTAAAAGGTGTGCATGCATGTGTATTCTAATGCTTTGCTTTTCAGATGAAATCATCAAGACACTTCAATAGAATGCAGATGACTACCGAAAAAAACATACAACACATACTAGATGTTTAAAATATAACCAAAGCTTACTAATATGATTCTTAGCATTTTAAATGACTTACATTACATAAAAATACATTTAAAAACAGACATAAGGACCGATGGAACTGAATCAAAGACCCAGGTATCATACAATCCACATACCTAGGAACACTTGAGTTTTGACAAAGAAGCAAAAAGTATAAAATATAAAAAGAAAGCATATTCAACAAATGCTTCTGGCATAACTGTATATCAACATGTATAAGAATAAAATTAGATCCATATCTATAGCCATGCTCAAAACTCAAGTCCAAATGGGTCAAAGACCTCAAAATATAATCAACCACACTGAGCCTCACAGAAGTGAAAGGAAGTACAATTGAATGAGTTGGCACAGGAAAACACTTTCCAAATATAATACGAGTAGCACAGATGTAGAAGTTAGCTTGAATTGGGAAATAACCAGGTTGGCTTAAAGATAAACAATTATATTTTTACATATTATAAGGGGAAACTTATGCCACAAGAATGGAAAGGCTAAGTTCCTCTGTGTCCCTGGGAATAACCCAGAGAGAATGATCCCAGTTTTTTCCTGGGCTCCAGGAAGCCATGCCTTAACTGGGTTCCATTTCTTAAAGATAATTGGTTAACAAAGCTTCCCCCATCACCTTCCCCTTTTTCTAAACAAGATCAATCCAAACCCAAAAGGACTATATACAATAGGAATAGATACTAAGTATAAAATTACAAACAACATAAGCAATATTAAGCAAGGAACACATGACAAAAGTTTTAATAAACATTCTACTTCAAGGAGTCTAAATCCTTCTTGTTTAATTTCTTTTAGATCAGTCATATGTCTGGGTTCCCATGTATATTCCTTGACAACCTTAGGGTACTTTGAGCCAGATACTTTTTCTGATGTTATTACTAGAAAGACAGGTAGACCTCTAGAGAAACTATTCCAAATATTTTTACATACCAATGAGGTTAAATTTTGCCCTTTTATCTTTTGTTTCCGGTCATCAAATTCGATATTTTTTAAAATCTTTTCAAATCTGTTTACCACTGCCTTTTGTAATGTTTGGGCCTCCTGTCCAGTGTTCTGCTCTAATGCGCTCTTTGAGAATTCCAAAGTAAAGATAATGCAGTAAAGATAATGTCTCATCTTTGGACATAATCTTCATGGCATGCATATTACCTTCTTAGAAAGATATTTTATCAGTCAATCTGTCATACCCCTTTGACAGAGTCCAATTAATACATTGAGTAGTGCAAATTTTCTCAAATAATGTTTCAACACCCACTTTCATTGATTGGGTTTTTTTTTTTTTTAAAGTTTATTAATCACATTTTGATAGTACATCATGCATACATTATTACATATCTGTATTTGCAAGGTCTCGTGTGCTGTTGCAGCCTATGCATACAGTCCTGGCCCGACTGAATATTCCCTTCTCTTTATGTACCCAATTGGCTGTTTCCTTCTCCAGAGTGCTGAATCTCCCTTTAAATAAACTACTATCAGTCTGTACCATTTTCAAAAGTATCTCAGTTGACCGAGTCTTGTTAGTTAAATTTTTAGTATTCTCCTTCTGATGTACAATTTATTTTTTGAGAAGTTTGTTATCTGATGGTATCATTTCTAAAAGTACCTCATTTGACTGAATTTTCTTAGTCAAAGTGTTTGTATTCTCCTTCAGATGTACAACCTCCTTTCAAGAGGTTTTCTACTAGTCTGTACCATGTCTAAAAGTACCTCATTTGCCTGAGTATTGCTAGTTAAGGTGGTCCTGTCCTTCTGATTTCCAACTTCTTTTCTAGAGAGCCTGGATTTAGTCTGGAAAGACTGCACCATATTTAAAAATGCCCCATTCTTAGCCCTGTTGTCAAACCATATTTTTTAAGAAAAAAATATTGAGGACAAGACTAAGTCTCAGAAATAAAAATGGTTGTGGAGACGGTACATCATATAAGTCTTGTAAAACCTCACACTTGGTGTAAGTGGAGAGGCTATTGAAACCTTGGACGGTTAGGCTGTCTGACATATTGCCCTTTTAAATTAGCAACTTATGAATTATAAATCTCACCTGTGGTTTAATTAGCTGGAGTAGGTGCAATAGCTGTTACCTGCCAGTAGGTCATGGTGCACTTGGAGCCATGTGTTTGGTTTAATCCTGATTTTAGAGTTAAACACAGAAAGGTATGCTTCGATTAAAAAGTTATTTTGTATAAATCACAGACTTTGTGCTCTGTTAAGGTGCCTAGACGTTCAAAAGCTGCATGAGACAGTCGGCAGAGGGAGGAAGGTGCAGGACAGAAGGCGTGTTGCCCACAGCAGCAGTGGTAGGCCTGGGCTGGGTGCGAGCCCCTCAGCTGTTGCCCTCAACAAAGGTGGCAGTCACTGGGCATGGGCTGCTCAACCTTTCCTCCTCGGCCTCCTGTGTCTCTACCCACACTGCTAGTACTGCTTGAGCTTCCAAAAGTGCAGAAAAAACTGGACCCAGAAGTCAAATAGTAGCATCTAATCAGGGATCTAATCAGGGCTGCTGTGCGGAAATTCTACACCCAAATGCATGTAGCTGGCCAGAGCCGCCAGAGACTCTAGTGGCCCTATATTGGGACCCAAATAGGGCCCCAACTGTAGAAGTTAGCTTGATTAGGGAAATAACCATGCTAGGCTAAAGATAAACAATTATATTTTTACTTATTATAAGAGGAAACTCACACCACAAGAATGAAAAGTCCAAGTTTCTCTGTGTCCTGAGGAAATCACCCAGAGAGCATAAGCACCTGGTCTGTTCCAGTTTCCCCCCCCCCCCATGGGCTCCAGGAAGCCACGCCTTAACTAGGTTCCACTTCTTAAAGATGATTGGTTAAGGAAGCTTCCCTCATCACACAGACACTGAGAACAATTAATAAATGGGACCTCCTAAAGCTGAGAATCTTACTAAAGCAAAGGACATGATCAAAAAGACAAAATGACAGCCTACAGAATGTGAAAAGATCTTCAACAACCCCACATCAGAAAGAGGTCTGATATCCAAAATATACAAAGAACTCAAGAAATTGGTCATCAAAAGAACAAATAATCCAATCAAAAAATGGGATACAGACCTAAATAGAGAAATCTCAACAGATGAATCTAAAATGGCTGAAGAACACTTAAAGAAATTCTCATCATCCTTAGCTATCAGAGAAATGCAAATCAAAACAACTCTGAGATTCCTTCTTATACCTGTTAGAATGACCAAGATCATAAACACTAATGACAGCTTATGCTAGAGAGGATGTAGGGTAAAGGAAACACTCCTCCATAGTGGGAGTATAATCTTGTACAGCTGCTTTGGAAATCAATATGGTGATTTCTCAAAAAATTAGAAAACAACCTACCTCAAGACCCAACATGACTTTTGGGAACATACCCAAAGGATGCTCAATTACATCACAAGTACATGTGTTTATTTATGTTCATAGCAGCATTATTTGTCATAGACAGAAGCTGGAAACAACCTCAATGCCCCTCTACTAAAGAATGGTACTCTTATACAATGGGGTACTGCACAACAGACAAAAATAATGACATCTTGAAACTTGCAGGCTAATGGTTTGATCTAGAAAGCATC
The DNA here is from genome assembly GCF_018167655.1 of Microtus oregoni. Lineage (NCBI taxonomy): Eukaryota > Metazoa > Chordata > Mammalia > Rodentia > Cricetidae > Microtus > Microtus oregoni. The sequence continues at coordinate 49,116,171 of NW_024543069.1, forward strand.
ATATTGAGTGAGGTCAGACACAGAAAGACATACATAATATGCACTTACTCATAAGTGGCCTTTAGACATAAAGCAAAAAAAAAAAAACAGCCTACAATTTATATTCCCAGAAAACCTAGATAACAAAGAAGACCCTAAGAGAGACATACATGGATCTAATCTACATGGAAGTAGAAAAAGACAATATCTTTTGAGTAAACTGGGAGCATGGGGATCATGGAATAAGGCAGAAAAAGGGAGGGAGGGAGGGGAGTAGAGAAAAATATATAGCTCAATAAACAATTAAAAAAATAAATACGTAAGTTTCTTTATTAACTTAAAGATAGAGCCGTCAACTCAGTGTGTAGAGTACTACTTTAGGTTGACATCTAAGCTCCGGGGTACTCAACTCTAAATGGAAACATCAATCATTTCTAGTATATTTTCTATCAATTAGATTTATGACTATATGTACAAAAATACATAATTTGTACCAAGTTGAGATTTTTTTTCTTAATTTATGGCTTGGAGCTAAAACAATGCCTCACTGGAGAAGAAATTAAAAGAAGGACAAAAAGTTGAGGACTGCAATGTCAGAGTGAGAATTTAGGAAAGATATGATGTAAATAAAGTTATGGATCAAAAGATTCTAATAAACTTTTGATGTGAATGTATGTACCCACACATGCTTCTGCTGATTTATGGTGTGGTCATATGTGAAAAATTATTTATTTAATACCAAAGTCATTGAATGTTAAAGATGTCAAGTTGCAGGGAAATCACTGTTCCTCAGCTAAAGGAAGCTCATTGTCAACCTGTTTAACAGGGCCTTAAGTTGGAAAGTTTAGAATAAGGTAGTCATCTATTAGAGATGCTTTATTTCAAAGGAAATACTCATAAATTTTGAAAACAGATATCATTAGAAACTAGTTATATGACCTTGAACTCCTTTACCTTCTACAGCATAGCTTAAAAGAGAAAAGCAAAAGGAGATTTATTTGGAAAGAGCCATCATTATTTCAACCTTCCTCCCAGGTCAGGTTCACACTTGACATAGATAAGCTTTTGTGTCTCCAGATCACAGAACTAGATCTTAATACATAATGCTATTCTCCCAGCAGGTCAAAAGTATTAAATGCAGAGGAAGCTACACAGAACCTGTGACAGAATTTTCAATTTGTAGCAGTTGCTTGAGTCAGAGTCTTATGTATCTGAGACTGGCCCATAACCTGCTTTGTAACTGAGGTTAACTTTGAATGCTGACCTTGAACTTATAACCTATCTCCATGGCCTCAATGTTGAAATTACAGAGGTGAACTGTTACACCTCCCCTGTTATGCACCACAAGGTAGAAAAGAGACAACACTTAAGGGTTCAAAAGATTTTTTAAAAATCAACACTTAAGCAGGTCACAGATTGACAAGGACTTTAGAACCTTGTTTCTCCTGACAGCCTTTAGTAGAGTCAGAAGTGGAGTTTATAAGCATAAAATTCAAATAATTATGTTTATAGAGAACCAAAGATGCATTACAGCTTTGTCTGTGGTTTACAGAGGAGGTTGATCAGCCATTGAAAAGTTCCCATCCACCCTAGGGCTTGAGAACCCAAACATTATTTCACCCTACAATTAAATGAAATCTGAGATGAAAATGACAGTATCCAGACTAAGGTGCATTTGCATGCTCCCTTTATGAGCCATCATTTCCAGTTTATGCAGTGCTGGGGATTAAGGTCAGAGTTTGTGCAGCTAAGCAGTGTCCTTCCCAGGAAGTCCACCACCCGTCACTGTAGTCACTTTGGAGAATCAGCATGGCTGTCACACTGATGCTGTTTCTTCTCCTACAGGCCAGCGGACTACAGCAGAACCCCAGCATGGAAAATTCATTCCAAAGATTAGGTGAAGACCTGTTTGGGGAAGTTTCTCATGAGAGGCATGCAAGGGAGCTCAAGAAATGAATTAGTCATAAAAGCCTTGCACAGGAGCAGAGGGACCTGAGATTTATCAGAAGAATACACATTATAAGCCAAGAAGGTGATAAGAATTTGTAATCTGAACTCTGGACAAGCAAGAGACAGCCCAAATCACAGAGCTGTCTGTCCATCTAGTCAAGATTGTTTGCTGAGTTGCAGGCCAATGAGAGACTATGTCATAAAAAACAATGTGGATTCCTCAAGAAGATAAATCAGGGTCATAATATTTTCCAAATTTATTGTAAATGACATATTTTAAAATTACATATTAATGTACAAAAGAAAAATGAAGAGCACATGGATCAGTGGGAAAAGGGGTCTGTTGCTTAGCCCAATGGCCTTTGTTCAATTATGGTGAGCCAAATGGTGCAAAGAGAAAACTGCCTATGGAGAATTGTCCTTTCCTTCTTAGGCACAGACATGGTTTCTTAGTCCCCGGCTAACAGATCCTAGCAGTCAGAATCTCCCACCAGGGAGGCAAGTTTATATGAAATTAGGAATTGATAACCACAAAATGTGCATCCCACACCCTTCCCTGCCTCCAGACTGGGTTTCAGATTGTATGACTGCCTGTATGTGCTGTGAACCATCCCTCTCGTTGGACAGATTGAAGAAGAAAACTCTCACTTCTGCCTTGTGGATTCTGATTTCATCTCTTCAGAACCCAGGTCATCCTATCTCTCTCTGGTCCTGAGGTCACAACTTTGCTATTTTCTGTCTGTCAATGGAGCTAATAACACTTTTTAATAAATGTCTGACTCACAACAACAACAACAAAGGAATCACAGTGGGATATAAGATAGACCCTTAGGATCATTGGTTTAAAAGATACTTTGTAGCAATTTAAGGCCATGCTCTTTCCATTTAATGAGAGTTATCATAAGAGACTAAACCAGAAAATCTCCAGTCCTACAATTGGTGTTGCATGCAATATTGCTTAAGATGTTTTTGTGCTGTGGATATTTTAATATTGTTTCTCTGCTACATCACAGGAGGGATCATGAACATTTAAAAATTAGGTGAGAAGAGGCAATGACAGCTAGGCAAAGGAAAAAGATTATAAGCCATCTCCAACCAATGCTAATTCTAGGCACTTCTCCAAGTGAGAAACAGACTAATGTTAGATTGCATTTGAATTCTGGTTACTGTAGGTAATAGTGCTTTTTTTTTCTTCACTCAATTCAGTGAGAGATGTTAGTTAATTTGAGCATATATTTATGTATGTATGTGTGTGTGTGAGAGAGAGAGAGAGAGAAAGAGAGAGAGAGAGATAACATATATGTAACATATGTATGTAACTTAACAAATAGTTACAAATTTTTATTTGTATGAATAAAATCAGAAGGGTGTCTGTGTGCAGGTGTGTGTGTGTGTGTGTGTGTGTGTGTGTATGTGTATGTGTACCTTAAGAGTAACAAAAAAAAAAAAAAAAACCAAAGGACTCTGATTGTATTCAAGGCCTGGTGAATAGTTCTGCTCACTAAGTACAAATTAAATGAAGTAGTATATACAAGGAAACCCTTTGAGTCCTGAATTGTGACTGTGTTTTGGACATATAAAAAACTGGGATTAGGCCAGGGATGATCCCAGTGGTTGCATAGGCATGTTAATTCAAAGCTAGTTTCCACAAGAGAATGCAACAACACTTTGTGTCTCAGGAATCACAGTTGACCTTCATTCCCTTCATATCAAAGGATGGCTTTTAACTAAGTCTCCTGTTTCTGACTTTCAAACATTATGAGAGCAGGCATGCCCCATTATATCTAGTGTGTGAAGTATTAGAGATGCATTTCATACATGCTATTGGGTGTTCTACCAACACAGCTATATCTAATACCTATAGCATCTCATGTTCAATGTCTTCAGCAGCCATTGTTCTTAAAAGAGAAACCATCCCCGATCAATCAGGGTTCCCTGACCTGATCGGGGGAGGGGGAGAGAAATGGGAAGCGGTTGTGGGGACGAGGCAGAAATCCTTAATAAATAAATAAATTAAAAAAAAAAGAGAAACCATCCTTACTGTCATAATGACCTATTCTATTCTGCTTCTGCTTTTAGCCACCACTCTCTCTGACATATTTCCTTTTTCATTATCCATTAGCTTGTTTATTGCGCCTTTGTGGCCAGCAGGAAGTTGTGTCCTTCTTTCCAGTGTGGACAATGGTGTCAGATGCTTCATATGATTTATGAAACTCTTAAGCTCATCTAAAGCAAGGATTTGATAGGTACCTTGGTCGCTATTTTGGGGACCTTTGTGAAAAAAAAAACTTATACACTATTACATAATGAAAATATTCTCAAATTTTTGGTTTGAAAATATTTTACAGTCTTAAAATTACTAGTTTTGGAGAATAGATTTCAAATTTCAAAATTTGCCTAAGTGAAAGCAGTGATCCAAAGTTGATCCCTAGCCCCTACATGGCAGCTAATTGTAACTCCAGTTCTAGGGGTTCCGATGACTTTTTCCAGTCTCTACAGGCATCAGACATAAAAATGGGCAGAAAAAAAATATCCATATACATAAAATTAAAATAAATTATTAAATGATCAAGATTGCCCAAGATCTTTTTTCTATTACTGTTACCATATTGATAATTATTATATGAAATGTAAAAATTGAGAAGGGAAGTACAGATATTAAAAGTAATATTAACATCAATTTTATTCAAACATACTTAGTATAGCTACAGAACAATTGCCAGGAAAAAATGATTTAAATTGAAAGAGTGACCTTACATTTTCATATCCCCTTAGTTATATTTCATTCTCAGACCTTTTCTATATTTAGAAAATTGTTAAAATTGATAAATAGTTCCATGGATATAAATTAAGGAGAAGCTGACCTCAAAGATGTGATTCTAGAAATAGAAGGACATAACTAGCACATTCAAACTTCCTTGGAGACATTAGTCTCCTGGACCAGCATCTATCCATTTGTGATTACAGAGGATTTGGGACTGCATTTCAAAGCATGGAAAAATTATGCTGAAAGAAATTTGGATGATTCCCGCTTTCATTACAAGTTCTAGAATTTTATGAATTCTAAAGACATAACACAAATGTATACTGATAATTCAATCATAACGATCTCCAAACACCCAATTGTAATGTATAGAATATGGATGTAGTTGTATAAGCCCACATACATTTTATACAAATTTTAAGCATACATAGGTATAAACATGTTCCTAATAGCTATCCTAACATAGTAAATCTATATAGTAATTATAGAGATATAATTTCACATGTTTATAATATGTTTATACATTCATATATAGTTATACAACTTTAACTATAACTCAGTATTATACAGTTGTATAAGCTATCGACCATGGTCCACTCTACAATTGCCTATGAGGGAAAGCAGAACAACAGTTTTGGAAATTGGAAATTCAAATTTTTGCTTAAAATATGGAAGTGGCATTGAACATGATGCTTATGATAAAATATTGTCTTTTGTCTTGTCACTTCAAGTCTAGTTCTCAATTTCTCCATTCAAAATCTTCTTAATGTGATATAACTGGAGTATATATTTCCCCAGTTCCCCATCTGTTCCAACCCATAGTCATCCTCGTAGGTCAAAGAAATGAAGCCTGAGCTTAGCAAACTGATTACTGCTTCTAGGTTAAATTAAGAGCTGAATTCTCCTTCAGATTTTGAATCCAGTGATAACATTCAATAATGGATTAACTCAATGTGAGTCTTTTGTTATGACTTACATACACAAAGAGTAACACACTTCACAATTAAGGAATCATCTGACTCCTAATGCTTGTATGTCTCTTCCCGATTTTTTTTCCTCCAATTTTCTGACTCAAGATGAGACAGCCCTGGATGTCTTGTTAACTCCTGTTTGGAGGTGTCACCAGCCCAGAGCTCTGAGTTTTATTTTCAGGCAGGGATTTCTGGCTAGAAACTCTTTTGTATTCTGTCTTTATTTGATGGCTTTGCTTCCTTGTGCAAGGCCAGTAGGGTGCTTTTTTCTTTTCTGTCTTTAGCAGGTGACTGAAGCAAAAGAGTTGTCAATCTATACCGAAAGTTTAAGACATTGGATCTGATCCTGTCTGACCTCAGGGATTTTCAGGTAACTGCTGTATTAAGTGCCCTTCCCAAATTGCTTTCAGAAGCTGTCAGCCAATAAGAAAAAGCTTGAGGCAAAATGCTGACATTTTTGAAAGAAGCAATTGAAGAGTTGCAAAAGAGAGAACTTGAAAACAGTTCTGAGTGTGACTTTCTGGGAGAGACAACTTTGAAGACACTAGGAGAGAAGACTAGTCTCTTCCACTCTCTTAAGACCACCCGGCATTCAAACAGATGTGATTGCAGGTCAGCACATGGAAAATAACCCTGGAGTGTGCTGCTAGGTGTAGCTCTGCAGAGAATTTGACAACCAACTGCACACTAAGTCCAAATCGACATGCCAAATGATGGGGTCAAGAGGTCAAGGGCATCTTTGCATCTTTCTTACCTGAATTTCTTTGTTCTGTGATTAGACTGCATGATTACTTTTTACTGCCTAAATTTGCAAAACTGCACTTGACACTGCCTCCATTGTTCTCTCTTTCTGACACTGGAGAAAGAGTTACTGACAGGATTTAGCAGTAAAAGTTTTATCCATTGCCCAGGCAGATTTCTGTGCTTCATTCTGAGCCTGTGTTGTATATAAAACTTTTGACAGAATCTTTGAAGAATCCAGGCTGCTTCATACTCTGTAGGCCAGTATGACTTACAGACCACAGAAAATGCACATCCGGCAATGTGATCCTTCTAGGTACATAGGAAATAAATCTAAAGACCTGGAGGTTTTTGTTTGGCAAACAATTGAACAAGAAATCTCTTGGGCTTCTTCTCAGGGTTTGCCTAAAAAAAATCTTCAAGTGTGTGTGTGTGGGTGTGTGTGTATGCAGGCTCATGCATGCACATGTACGTATGTGTGTTTGTGCATGTTTGCACACATGCGTGTGCATCATGAGTGTGAATGTATAAATAGATTAATAAATATAAATCAAATAACTTTGCCTTCCATGTCCTTTGCACACCCTTTATGGCTCTTGGTTTTGAGTTTTTATAGGATTCCTCTTCATGACAATGTGTATATCTCTGTGCCTACATATATTCCTTGTGTTTGGCCCTTTTATTTGTTCATTGTTTTGATATACTCCAATTTCTTTGTTTTTTATTTATCTTATTTTAATTTATTACTATTCTTTGGATTATTTTGTCTTCTAACAAAATAAAGAAAATGAGGAGATGTGAACAGGAACTGGGAAGGGGACGGGGAGATGAAACTGCACTTTCAATATATGAAAAAATTCATTTGACATATTTTCAATAAAATTAATAGCTATCACTTATTGAATTTTCACTATATTTCCACCTCCCTTTTATCACGATCAAAAGTCAACTCTAATTTTACAGTTCTGAACCTGAAAGATTAAGTATCAACAACAACAACAAACTACTCTTAATTATTTTTTTCCGTTTATTTATTTATTAAAGATTTCTGTGATGAAAGGAGACAGAGACCCAATTTGGAGCACCGGACAGAAATCTCAAGGTCCAAATCAGGAGCAGAAGGAGAGAGAACACGAGCAAGGAACTCAGGACCTCGAGGGGTGCACCCACACACTGAGACAATCAGGATGTTCTATCGGGAACTCACCAAGGCCAGCTGGTCTGGGTCTGAAAAAACCTGGGATAAAACCAGACTCGCTGAACTACTCTTAATTATGATATCAGATTGACTAACAGAAAAACCACATTCATTAAACTTTCCTAGACTTATTTTTACAGTTCTTATCTGTATAAATTTACGGAAAAATGCATTATTTTTGTTTTACTAATGGAAAGTGAGCATCTGTAATATTTGTTTATTTGTTGTTTCATCACTACAGTAACTTTTCAAATCATCTTTACTTGTATGTATGGGTTTTTGTGTGCATATGTGTCCAGGCACAACATGCATACCTATGGCTCAGAAGCCAAAAGAAGGTGTTGGATCCCTTGGACCAGGAGGCTGTGAGGGTCCATTTGTGCTCCCTGAATCAAACTTAGGCTTTCTGGAAGAAGAGCCAATGCTCTCAACCTGCTAGCCATCTCACCAGCCCCACACTAATTTCTTTGAGATTTAATTTACATATATATATATATATATATAGTTTGTATCTAGAAATTGTTCATACACTGACCCAAAAGTATCATATGTAACTCTGTGAACTTGGTCCCATTTGACCCATGATTGAAACCTACTCTTCAACTTGGAAAATACATGGAAAAGAAAAGTAAGCTGAGACAGACTTCTTACTCTTAGATATTTCTGCAGATATTTTTATGTGTTATCAAATGGCAGAATTTTAAACATTTAGAATTTTATGTATGCAGAAGTAAAGGCCTTTAAAATACTGACCTTATTTCCATTAAACCATTTTTTTCTGAAACTCATTTTATTCTTTCAACACAGTTCCACATGCTAGTAGATAAGCTAGTAGAGCACTGTCTCAGGTGACAGAAGAACAAAGCACAGCAAACGTGCAGTGTGACATTTTCCCAGGGGATCTTGCTTTCCAGGGAATGCAGAATGAGACTGTGGAAAGAATGTGGTATCTGATTTCCGTTTGAATCCTGTATGCTCTGTGAGTTGTTCAGGTACCACTGGACAGTTTACTTCCTGAAGCTTTGTGTCCTTTGTGGTGAAATAAGGAGATGACAGATGTCTGGAGTTGATGTTGGAGGAGGAACCTGAGTACTCTGCTTCCACCTTTCAGAGCCATCCCATTGGCACTGGATATAGGACACTCCACCTAAGTGGAATTCTGTTAGGGACTATTACTTCAACTACATAAATATGTGTTACATTTGTTTATTCTGCATTTGTTTAATTATGTAAACATGTGTTTTTGTTTCACCTTGCCTGCCTGAGGTACCTCATTGGTCTAATAAAACATGAGTGGCCAATAGCTAGGCAGGAGTAGGATAGGCAGAGTTGAAGGGCAGAGAGAAAATAACTAGGAGGAGAAATCCAGGACTGAGAGAGAAGAAGGACAGGAGAACCAGGAAGAAAGAGAGGCAATACATAGTGCAGAAGCCAGGCAGCATCCAGAAGACAGACACAAGAAGCAGTGGAAGTAAGACATACAGAAGGAAAGAAAGGGAAAGAGCCTTGAAGCAAGATGTAGATGAAGAGAAACGGGTTAAGTTATAAGACATGATGGGACAAGCATAATATAAAGTTGAACATTCAAAAGTAATAAGAAGTCCCCATGACATAATTTGGGAGTTAATTTTTGGCCCAAAAAAGGCCTGGTTAAGAGATGTGCCTGCAAGTTTGTCCCCTATCTCAAATGCACTTTTCTGTGTACTTCTTTCTCATACACACTAATTTGAATGTATACATAATGAATTCAAAGAATATGATGGTGAAAAACTTACTGTTTCCTATTTTTATTTTGTTTTCCATCATTTAAATATATTTTCCTTTTTTTTTTTGGATTTTTGAGACAGATTTTCTCCGTAGCTTTTGGTTCCAGTCCTGGAACTAGCTCTTGTAGACCAGGCTGGCCTCAAACTCACAGAGATCCACCTGCCTCTGCCTAATGAGTGCTGGGATTAAAGGGATATTTTCCTTTGTTTTTGAGAAAGTCCTCTTAGACTTTTCAAATTTTTAAATATCATAATTTATAGTCATACACATTTATAATCTCTTTGGATCAAATCTACCCACTTTTTAGTTCCATCCATATGAACTCCACCACTTTCCCCTCCCAATTTTATGCATTTTCCATCTTGCTCTCTCTTTTTAATAGCCACTGAGTACACTTATTGCTGCTTGTTTGTGCATGAATGTGGGGTTAACGTTGACTGAAGCACGTGTAGTCTCTGCAAACCTTCATTCCTGAAGAAAACTGATTCTTACTCACTCATCAGATAGAATGAGACTGGTGAATTTCTCCCCATCCATGATGTCATTGTGCTGGTTTGATTTTGTGATTGTCTTTTTGACACAATTGTGAATAATTTTCTTAATTGTATTAATTGGAAACTTATATGGGAAGAATTACCCTGAATTTGGGTTGGAGCATATCCTGGGATGTACCCCAAAATGAATAAAAAGATATTGAATCTAAACATAGGCAGGTAAGCATTTCTTGCTCTCTACTCCTGATGTTGGATGCAATCTGTCCACCTCTCTCACACTTCTACTACCTTTTCTTCTCTGCCATGACTTCTCCCTTTAGCTTGTAATTGTGAAGCAGAATAAATCCTTCCTTCCCTAATGTGCCTTTGTAATGGTATTTTCTCATTGACAATGGTAAGGTAACTAAGACAGTATTCAAGTGGACCCATCTTTTGTGTTGTAGGTTCACACAGCCTGTGTTTGAAGACATTTGTGTAATTAGTGTACCTCAAATTATAACCAAGTTCACAACTGTATTTCTTAGTCTACCTTTCTTGGAGAAACTTTTCTTTGGTGAATTCAACACTAAAACCAACAGCAATTTTGAATTGCAAAATTAAGCTTTTGTAAAATCTTAGGATTATAAAGACAAGGAAGTCACATTCATTGCTATGTCCTTACTTTTCTGCACACCTATGCTACATTTCATGTACCAAATTAATATTCATAAACACAGGTGTTAGAAGCAAAGATAACAGAATACAGACAAGTGTCATACATTCATATATGCACTACTAGTGCATTCATGGATAACTGCCTTTTAAAATGTCAAGCAATTAACAAAGAGAGAAAGATTAAGTACTAGCATGTGCTAAACAGGCAATGCCCTTGAGGGTTCACATGCCCTTTTGTACCATTCAACACATATACATCAATAATGGGAAACATTGTATAAGATATGCCTCATTGAAAAGTTCAGTATAGAGATTGGGAAGCCAAAGTTAACAAGGGTTCAAATAATAGACCTAGAAAGCAGTTTACTTAGAATAAATGAATTAAATATGCGTTCCTTTAATAGTAAGGAAATTTTCTGTTTAGAGAAGCTACTCAGACATTGTGAAAAGTTTGATATCATTCGTCTTCAATGATTGAAAATGACTTTCAGTACTTAAGCTATAAGAAACAAGGAATAAATAGAAGTATATGGAGTGAAAGGGTGTTTACGAAAGGCTCAACATGTTTTCCACACCCACATACCATCTATAACTAGCACAGTAGGGAGGTTAATGAAATATTTGAAATTGCATATTGAAATCCCAGCACAATGAAAGACACCCCCACTTCTACATAGAGGTCACAGTGTCTTTTTCCTGCATCTGGGGAGACTGTAAAGTGGTCTGGTGTGCAGCTTCCATGAGAAAGCACTCCAGGAGGACCTCTGAACTTAATGAAGTTCTGGGAAAGATTCTACAATAAAACTCTAACAGAAACCTTCAAAGTAAAGGATCTGCCAGAGAGTATTCTCTAAAGAGTACTAGAACTTTCCCAGAAGAATAAACAGAGCAACCACAAAATAGATGGCTGGTTTCTAGCACTGTATAGTATCAAAACTCTTTCTCTGAAAGGAATGACAAATAAGTGTAGAATAATTTTTAAAGCAGGATAAAGGAACTGACATTTCAGTCTGCAAATACCATGTGCAAATATCTGTAACCCTAGCTTATAAATATGCACTGGTATATCTTATCTACATAAACATCTCTTTGATGTATATGTGTCTATGATCTGTTTCTCTATGTAGTTACACATTTTCTCTATATAATTATCTACCTGTCTGTTAATCTTTTTAATATGTATATAGATAAAAAAGGTACCATAGAAACAAACACAGAAAACACACCCCTTTGAGAAATTGATTGAGTTATAAAATTGTGGAAATAGTTCTTAATATAGATAAGAAAATCAGGGCTGGTATCCATAGTGTGGGCTGCAGGGTTACACTATAAAATAAACACTCAGAAGATATAGGGCTTAAAACCAATGCAGAGAAAACCACACTAACACAGAATCTAAAGTGACTTAGACGAAGTCGTAATAAACAAAAACTAACAGGTATTAGAGTACCGATACTGATTCATCCCTTGCATTTTTTATTTTTACCATAAATTATGAAGAACCAAGAGGAAGTGGCATATGAATGGGGAAAATAAAATGCCATGTCTGTAATAGAGCAGGAGCAAAGTGGAGAATTTGTAAACCTGGATGGGAGAGTGCCATCAACCTACTTTTTTTTTTCTCCTCTGGCAAATACAAGGACCTGGACTTGAAATATCAGATTGTGATGTGAAATAACGTTACTCAGTTCTAAACACAGCCAGGCAACCAGTCAACATTGGGGCCAAAACCCCCAAATTGTTAAGAAGCAGTATTTTGAGTTCAGGTAGAGACCACACCCATACTTTCAAGGGTGCAATCCATATTGTATCTACCCAAAATCCTTCATAGTCCTTTTAGAAACAACTGCATGTCTCCTGTCTAGGACTTAGAAGAACACCATGTCTAAGTGCTTAAATATAGAAAAGTTTAAGCCAATAACAACAGATATTTGGGTAAGTATTGTTTGGGTTTGATTATTTACCTGCCTGTTTATCTGTTTAATGTGTACATATTAAATTATATAAGTACAGAAAAGAAAAACAAATTATAAGGTCAGTTTTTTCAAATATCTGATTGTAACTAAGCAGTGTCATGACATGGATTGCCAAAGTATTATTATTATTGCCTTTCCTGTGTTAAAATTTGTGTTTCTTGAGGCACATAGTGTATATACATATATGTGTGTACATGCGTAGTTAACAAATATAATGTGTATATGTGTATATGTTTAAATATATATAATATATACATATGGGAATGTGGAATTTTTATCTGAAATTTTATGTTATATAATTCAAATTACAATAATATTTGTGCATTTGTCTTTTTAAAACTAGGTTTAGTGTAAATAAAGGCCAGTACCAATTATTTAAATGGGCAACATGCTTATTTTGAAAACTGCAAATATGAGTAATATTGTATTTACAAGTTAATATTTATCATATTTCAACAAAAATAGAACTTTTGAGACAATTAATTAATTAATTTTTACATTTATTAATAACTTGATTTTATACTCATTTTAAGAAGTAAATATTTTGGACATAAAATGGTATATATAATTTTAATTTTCAATGTTTCTATCTATTTAAATTTAAATTTTGCTAAACAGAAATTTACTTTTTATAGTTAATATACAACCATTTGTTTTAAATTTTTAAAACAATCTTATTTTACATACCAATATCAGTTCTCTCTCCCTCCTGTCTTCCTGTTTCCCCTACGCACCCCCCATCTACTCCTCTGAGAGAGTAAGGCCTCTCACACAGAGCCAACAAAGTCTGTCACATCACTTGATAGATACTTATCCCTTGTATCTAGGCTGAGCAAGTATCTTTCCATAGGGAATGGATTCCAAAAAGCCAGTTCATGCCCAGAGATAACTACTAGATCCACAGAATTTATCAAAGATAAATTACCCAAGACAGACAACTGTCACCCACATTCAGAGGGTCAAGTTCAGTTTTTTGCAGGATCCCCAGCTATCAGTCTAGACTAAGTGAGCTCCCACTTGCTCTAGTCAGCTGTTTCTGTGGGTTTCCCCATTCTAGTCTTGGTCCCTTTCCTCATATCACTCTTCCCTCTCTGTGATTGGACTCCAGGAGTTTGACCTAGTGCTTAGTTGTGGATCTCTGTATCCGCTTCCATCAGCTAATGGATGAGGGTTCTAATAGTGACTTTGGAAATTCAATATGATACTTTCTTAGATAATTGAGAATCAATCTACCTCAAGACCCAACAATACCATCCTTGGGCATGTACCTGAAGGATGCATACTCATACTACAAGGACATTTGTTCGACTATGTTCATAGCAGCATTATTCATTGTAACCAGAACCTGAAAACAACCTAGATGCCCCTCAACTAAAGAATAATTAATAATATGTGGTATATTTGCACACTGAAGTACTACTAAGTGGTAAAAAACAAAAACAAAACAAAACAACAACAAAAAAAACCAATGACATATTGAAATCTGCAAGCAAACAGATGGAACATGAAAAAACCATTCTGAGTGAAGTAACCCATCACAGAGAGACAAATACAGTATGTACTCACTTATAAGTAGATCTTAGACATAAAACAAAGGATAACCGGACTATAGTCCACAAACCCAGAGAAGATAGGAAACAAAGAGAACCTTAAGAAGGACATATATGGATCCTCCAGGAAAAGGAAGTAGACAAGGTCTCCATAGTAAATTGGCAGTGTTGAGGGAAGGGGAGGATGGTACAGGAGTGGACAGGAGAGTAAGGAAGTAGGGAGAACATGAGGAACTGGGAAGATCGAGTTGGATGAAGAACAGAGAAGAAGAGAGAAGAAAAAGAGAAATGTTGAAAGAGGGAGACATTATGGCGTTAGAGAGAAACCAGGCACTAGAGAAATTCCCAGGAATATACAAAGATCACTCCAGCTAAGAATCTAAGCAATAGATTAGAACCTTAACTGTCCTTACACTGTAATTAGATTGATGACTACCTTAATGGTTATCATAGAACCAATCAAATGTTTTAATTACTAATCACCTACTTCAGGCTGTCTTCTTGGTAAGTGATTATATATTAAATATTTGATAGCTTTGGAAGCTACATATTATATTGATTTTATAATCTTTTTAATTTGAGTTTTATACTTCTTCAGAAAATATTACAAACCATTTTTATCATGTCTGAAGAAATCCAGTCATGTCCAGCTAGCTATTGCTCTGCCAGGTTCACACACATCTTGATTTGAAAAAAAAAATCAATAGTCTTACTGTAGAAAAGACTGATTTAATGACCCTCCCTCTAAGAGGGTTTTGTTGCTGCTGTTGTTGCTGTGATATAAGAGAAAGCAACATCAATGAGAACCTATTTATTTTCAGTAACAGTTTCAGATATTTCACTCCATAGTCTTTAGCTCCATAAACTCAGGTATCTGGGAAGGCAGAGCATAACAGCAAAGGATGTTCAAGAAGACTGTCCACTTTATAGGGGACAAGAAACAGAGAAAAGAAATACGGAAAATGGACATGGCAAGATATTGTCCAGTGACTGTTTTCCTGTAACAGGAACCAACTGCTTGCTTTTCGTCCCTTTCCAAATTGTTATACTATTCTGAATCTATTATGTAATTCATCTCCCTTTGTGATCAGAGTCCATGATCTAATTATTTATAGAAATGCCATCAGACAAACCAAGAAGAAGGCTTTACTAAATCCAGTCAAGCTGATAATGAAGAATAACTGTCACATTAGCTCCTACTTGAACCCCAGACATGGATATACATAATGAATTTGCAGTATTTTTAAAAAATTGCCTAAATTAAAACAGTTCATATTTACTTCATACTTTATTTCTATGTTTTGTTTAATGAAATCAGAATATGGAACACATTCTACAAGTTTTCTACATCAATGCATAATTATTAAATATTTAGAGATATCATAAGTGGGTCAATCTTTTCATACATGTCTTTGACATGATAAATGCTACAGAGAAACTTGATGCTAGGGAGTTCAATAAATAGGACTGACATTGTAGAAGAGAAATTTCATAGGACAAACAAACAAGCATGAAAAACAAAGGAACATAATCCATACTCTCAGGAAAATGTGATAGGATATTTTATCCAAACAATGAAGAGAACTTGTTATGAGGAAATTGCTCAGAAAAAAATTCCAAAAATTCACAAGAATTATTAAAATTTGGAAGACAATTCTAAATGAGATATTAGATGTCTTTGTCAAATCCCACCCCTCAGAGGTCAGGAATCCTATGGAAGAGTAGGCAGGAAGAGTATTGAAGTCAGAGGTGATAAAGGACACCAGGAGAACAAGAGCGTCTAAATCAACATGAAAAAAATCTCATAAGAACTCACAGAGACTGAAGTAGCATTCCTGGGGCATGCATAGTACTATACTAACTTCTCTGCATATATATTATAGCTTTAATTTTAGTATTGTTATGAGACTCCTGCGTGTGAATGAGTGGGCCTCTGATTGGGTCTTTTGGGCTCTTTTCCTTCTGTTGATTTGCCTTGTTCAACTTTGGTGTGATGATTGTTGTTTAAATAAAATATTCAACAAAATATTTTATTTTGTTATGTTTTAAAAACATTACTTGTATCAGAATATTGCTAAATAAAGTCTTTCTGATTACTCATTCAAAAAAATAAGAAAAGATAAAACAGCTAACATTCTCAAAAGGAAAAATTTCTTCTAAACCTGATTTCACTGAAGCAACAGAATGTTTTGCTCTTTGATTGTTTAAAATTATTTAGTTAAATAGGTTATGTTATTATTCAGTACTCTCTGAGAGTATTGATACTAAGTGACCTTTGACTTCAACTGTCAATGAAGGTTTTTATTTAACCTCCAAACTCTAACCCCCAAATAGAAACAAAGCATACATTTCAATCTGTATTAGTAAATGTTACAATTTAGCAAAGATTAAATTCAGAATATTAAATTTAGGCTTAAAGTAGCCCATATATGACATTTGTCTCACATTTACTCTAAATGATATTCTTGCTTGTTCTTTGAGAAAAACTTTTAACAACTTTCAGCTTGTATCTTAGCCCCAAAATAATCATACAGAAACTGTATTTATTAAATCACTGCTTGGCCCATTAGCTCCAGTATCTTCTTGGTTAATTCTTACATCCTAGTTTAACCCATTTCTGTTAATCTGTGTATTGCCACATGGCAGTGGCTTACTGGCTAAGTTTTGGCAGCATGTCTTACTCTGGTGGCAGATCCATGGCATCTTTCTGACTCTGCTTTCTACCTCCCAGAATTCTTCTGTCTTCTCTGCCTACCTAAGTTCTGCCCTATCAGGTCAAGGCAGTTTCTTTATTCATTAACCAATATAAGCAAAACACAGAGGGGACTCCCATATCATATATTTTTAAGATTCAATTTTTAATTTATCTCTACATTTATTTTTGTGCATGGATATGTGTACATGAGTATATATCCCAAGCAGTGGAGGTGCTGAAATTATAGGCAACAGTGAGCCCCCAGATAGCTGTGACCTGAAAAGAACTCAGTTCTACTTCAGCCACTCTTGGCCAATGAGACACAGCTAGCCCTCAGACTATTATATTACCTGCTCAATCACTGCCTTCTTGCCTCTCCAAGATAAACACAAATTGTTAAGACTATATGTGCCATATCAAAGTGAGAGACAGTTGGGGTGCTAAATCTCCCATATGTTCCATCAGTCTCTCAAAACTTTCCCACCATTCATCAGTGTACCCTTCAGATGCCCAGAAAGTGGACCTTATCTTTGGTGTTTTGCCAAAGAGCTCTGAGTAAGATCCGTATATTTCAAACTCAGCAGACTGAAGCCAATACAGTTCCCTGAAATACTCTTTCAGCTATCACTTTTCTCCATTTCTGTTTTAACTAAAAACAACTTGAATCAGGCAGACCAAAAATATTTCTTGTTTTCTGATTGCCTTAACAGACATACTGTCTGAAAGTGTGATAAACTTAGTAATATTCAGGCCCCAGAAAAATGAACATATAAATTTATAGAAATCTAGGACATGGCATTTTCCATATTGGTTTAAGTAGCACAATATTACTACTGGTGATTAAAGTATTCCAGTATATATCCAGTTACTACAATTTTACTCAATACTCCTAAAAATTGTTTAGCTTTTCTAGCAGTATAGCAAATGAGATAAAGAATCATAGATGTCAAAGTCACCAGTTCTAATGAGCTTAGGGAATGCACACTATGCTGTGATTGGAGTAATTTGCCTTTTTTGTTTCTGTAGTCTCAAGGGTATTATAAGTGCTTAAGATCAAATATATAAAATATTCTTATACTCAATAACATTCTGTGTAATGATGCCAAATGGAAGGGAACTGTTATGCACATACTGTCATACAGGCACAGAACATTTAGAAATAAGTCTTTAGCTATTTCCTCTACTTATGTTCACATGTAATTACATATCATGCATTACTTTTAAATTTTTAAGCACAGCAGTTTATTGCAACATACAAAAAGTGAATTTGAAATTGACTTCTTGTCTTAGAAATAATGATTGTAAGAAAAATTATCATCAAAACTAATTTGGAGTAATGTGATTCTTTGATGCCATAGATATACAAAATAAATTACACAGACAGAGTCAATTGAAATTTTAAGGACTTCTCAGAATACTTAGATTAGATATTTCTCATATTGAACACACAAGGAATGAACATCTGAGCTAGAAAATAATTGGATTGAAGCATAGTAATTTAGATTTCAAAGATTTAAAGGGTGTGATTTTTTTTCAAGAGCAAAAATAATTTTGAAAACAAGTACCCAACAAGAATACCCACAAATCCTTTCTGAGTGCTAGAAAGTTCGAAAGACATTTGGACATCTAAGAAAAGAAAGAACAAGTAAATAGATGCTGTAGGTGAATTTCTGCAGCCTGAGTACTGGCCCATGGTCTGTACTTGTGATATTCTGTTACATGTTTCTTTAAATGATGTCTCACTGTGTAGATCTGACTGGACTCAAACTCACAGAGATTTGCCCATGCCTGCTTTCTAAGTATCAGGATTAAAGGCATGCACCACCATGCCTGACTCTGTTATCTTTTTAAACTACTTTAACTAAACGTCTTTTCCTTTTATTTTGAATTATGTAAAGTCTAATATTATGAATGTCTCTCCCACTGAAAAGAGACAGCACAACTAGATTAAACTACAACAGTTACTGGCATAGCAAGTGTCTTGATAGCTTTTCTATTGCTCTGATAAGGTGCCATGACCAAGGCAACTCAGAAAAAAAAGAATATATTTCAGCTTTACAGTTATATTTGGATCTATAAGCATGAGACTAGTGCTAACTGGATTGACATGGCCTTGCAAAACCAAACATAGCTGCCAATGACACATTGCCTCCAGTGAGGCCACACCCCTAATCCTTCCAAAAAACTTCCACCAAATGTTGCCCAAATATTCCAACCCATGAGACTATGAGAGTCATTCTCACTCAAACCATAACAGCAAGATATCCCCAAAAGGTTCATTAGTGATACTAATGTATTGGCACTAACCGATAGCTATCTAATTGGACTTAAGCCTTACTCAACATGTGGGAAACAACATTTGGTGCCAAAAACCTAGTAATCTACTCAGTGCTAGTGAAGTTATGGATCTTAGAGGAGAACCCACTACTATCATTTTCCTAGATCCTACTAACTCATAGTTGCTTTTCAAATACCTGTCCTTATACTCATAGATAAAGGTGGCACACCCAACATCAAAGAAGCTTCTTTTCACAAAACACATAAATCAATATAGAAAGTCACAACTGCCCAAAATGCAGAGAACAATTGTGGGTGCCTAGTCCGAATGTATACATCTATAAAATAACTCCTGTACCCTAAGGCTTGGAGAACACAGCAGAGGAAATGGCAGACAGATGATAATAACCAGAGGACCAGCAAGTCTACTTGAATATTGTGTCTCCTATAAATTAGAAAAGCCACATTCATGATACCTCAACAATACAGCTGCTTAAATGAGACCAGAACAACAATACCAATAGACATGCTAACTTGGAAAGAAGACATTTGATAGGACTCCACTTTTAGATCAAGAGCTACAGACAATTAGCAACTGCTGAGAAATGAGAAACTTATCTTCCTTAGACACAAGTCCCCTAGTGGTTTATCCAGTATTAAATATCAGTTCTAAAAACACACATTAAAACAACACTTAAAAAATCAGCATGCCATATCTACACATTTTTACATTTACATACATATGTAGCAAAATAATTAAAGATAAAGATACCATTAATTTGAGAAACAAGGAGGTGGAACAGGGGTGGGATTGGAGATAGTAGAAGTAAAGGTAAAACATTTAATTAAATTTTAAAAATTATAAATAAATAAATTGACAACCTCTTCTAAACTGAGTTTTTTTATTCTTACTTCTAATAAGCATATAGTATAGGACTGTAGGTCAGTAGTAGATGAAGGACAGAAGGAACCACTCTAAAGAAAGAGAAAAAAATATGGACAGAAGTGAATACTTATTATTTAATTTCAAAACAAAGAAAACAAGTAATGCTTTAACACATCACAAACAGAAAATTAAAAAAAAAACAATGAGACTCTCAAATTTGGAAATGGGGAAATAAATATTCCTATGGGAAATCCCAATAAATTTTAAAGGATGAAGATTTCAGGGAATGTGGAGGGGAGAAGCAAAGCGGGGAGGAAAACATGAGGGATCCAGAAGATTGAATTGGTTAAAGGACAGAAAGAGAGAGCAAGGAAAGGGATACCTTGAAAGAAGGAGCCATTGTTGAGTTAGTGAAAAAATCAGGCACTAGGGAAACTCCCAGCAAACCACAAGGATGATCCCAAGCAAGAATATAAGCAATAGTGGAGAGGGTACCTAAACTGCCCTTCCCCTGTAATCAGATTGATGACTTCCTCAATTGTCCTCAAGAACCTTCTCCAGTAAATGATGGAAGCAGATGCAGAAAACCACAGCTAAGCACTGGCTCGAACTCCTAGAGTTCAGTAATAGAGAGGGAGGAGTGGTATTATGAGCAAAGGGGCCTTGCAAGACCATGGTGGAAATACCCACAGAAACAGCTGACTTGAGCTAGGGGGAGTTCAATGACCCCGGACTGACAACTGGGGAACCAGCATAAGAGCAATAAAGGCCTTCTGGATGTGTGTAACAGTTGTGTGGTTTGGGCAGTTTTTTGAGGGGGCACTAGCAGTAGAAACTCCCTAATGCATAAATTGGCTCTTTGGAGCCCATTCCCTGTGTAGGAATAACTTGTTCAGCCTGGATACAGGATAAAGACATTGGTCCTGTCTCAAAGGATGTGACTCCCATGGGAGGCCTCACCTTCTTTCAGGTCTCTTAGGAATGGATGGGTGAGGAGTGCGGAGAAGGCAAAGTGGAGTGGCAGAAGAGGAGGGGTAGGGAACTGGGATTAGTATGTAAAATAAATTTGTTTTAAAAAGGAAAAAAAGAAAGAATTATTTTAAAAAGAAAAAAGTACTGGAGAGAGAGCTTAGTTTTCAAGGCTAGGCTCACAACTAAAAATATATATATAAAAAAGGAAAAAAAAGATTTCTTATGGGAATGAATGTTGTCAGAAAGAATTTAAAAGCCTGATGCACACTATTCACAAGAATTTTAGATAAGATTTAAAGAAAACTGAGTGACAGGAATGAATGGAAAAATACGCAAACAAAACCTACCATCTGATATAACTACATTAATACGAAGCACTGTAGAATCAATGGATGGACTATTAACAGAATGCAGAGAATGATTTCCAAGAGACAACTCTTTGGATTATTGTGGATGTGGAAATACCTAATCCTTTTTTATGCAAAACATTTTTTCATGTAATACAACTTCTGCCAGATCCTCCCTACTTCTGTTTTCACCCAAACAGATCTCTGTATGGTAATTTAACAAAACTAAAAAGATAAAAGTGAAGAAATCAACCATTAAGTAAGATATTTATATCATTATTAAAATTATATGGTATTAAATACACTGATATACACATATATATATATATATTTATATATATGTATACAATATATGTGTTGTTGTCAGAGGAAAACTTTTGAGAATCAGTTTTCTCCTTCCCCCTGTAGATCTGAATTCAAGGTATCTGACTTGGCAACAAATGTCTTTGCCCACTGAGCCATCTCACTGGCCCATGTGGATGGTTTAAAGTAAGACAATTCATTTAAAAAATGCTATTCTTAAGAAATCTTGGTCAAAATATAATGAAGTTAGAATTGAATACCAAAAGAGAAGAACTAGAAAACATTCACTCTGGAAGTAAAACAGATTTTTGTGAACATCAGGTGAGTCCAAGCATTTTGACAATGAATAATCAAAAGTATAAAATAATTTAGAACTGGACTACTAAAAACAATTACGGTAAAAAAATTTTTTGAAGACTCCAAACTTAATTCTTTCAGTAACAGCTTGGAGACTCAGGAGTCATTTTTTCCAGGTACAAGGACATTAGCATCTCGCCTATTTCCTTACACACTCTGCTTTTCCAGCATCTTGTCAAATACAAATTTGAATTCACAAAACCACATCCACCTTGCAAAGTGATGAAGCAAATTTATCACATCTTACCTTTTCTACATAACATTATTTTTATTAAAATTATATACAATATCATTATTATTGTTATTATGATATATAATGGTATGGTATGAACTTGACATTACATATGACACATAAGGTGTTATATATGTAAAACTGTCACATATTGAATGATCCATGAGCTTTGAGTAATATGTTATGTCTTCTCTATAGAGCTTTAAGTAGTAGTGTTTAAATAGTAAAAGTAACCTTGTGACTATATGGTGCTCATGATTTTTGAGCACTCTTTGCTTATCTCATTTGTTAAAATCACAACTGTACAGAGGTAGGCACTCATACTAACACAAAGTTCTTACTTTATAATCTCATATTTCTCTCCTTAGACAGCGTTTGATTTTACTTTACAAATTATTGTTCTTAATAGCACAATGTTTGATTAATTTGAAAACTGATATAATCAAAGTATAAATCATAGTACTTCATTTTGTACTTTATCTGGAAGGTCCATTATCAAAGTCATTATTGGCGTGAAATTTATGTGCTGAGCAGGTTAGAACTGTCATCTGCCTTCAGCATTTCTTGACTGCAGAAATAAAACAAAAAACATTTATCTGGTGGCACATTCACCCAGCCATATTACACATGTGCATATCTGGAGATAATTTAATAACTATATTTCTAGATTCCAGATTAAATCTAAAACTAGAAACTAAATTTAAGTGGAAAATGCGAGCTAATTAGATTACTAAAAATTTGGACAAATTGCTTAGAGAAGAAAGGATAAGTTTGATATAAAAGTTTTCACCTTGATATCAAGTCAATAATTATGACAGAAGCAAATATTTCTTGCTAAAACATCAATTCCCATCTATATAAAATATTTACATTTATATAGCACCATATAGTATATATGCATATCTTATTCAGCTAATATTTTTTAATAACCCCACCTGTATATCTATAAACTAGTCTTTTAAAAAATAAATTGGCTTGGTTAACAAATCTATAAACTGAATTATATTTTATTTTTACATTTTGTCTTGATGTACTCTAGGGGAATCTCATGGTTCCTTTGAAACATTAATTTTTTTTTCTACTAAAAGTTACACTAAAAATGAAACAGCATGCAGAAATTACGGTAGAAAATGGTAACACCTAACTCTAATCCAGCCTATGGGGGCAGTAGAGGCAGAAGTCCCTGCTATGCAATAAACCCAAGCTACAAGGTGCCTTGAATACTGCCCAGGCTACAAGAACAAGACTTATCTACAAAACCAAAAACTTATAAAGTGTTTTCCTGAATTTTCTATTAAAATTGAGTTACCAATAGAAAATATTTAATAATGAACAGTCCCAGTTCAAGGCTGCAGGCTGCTCACCACTCTTTCAGAGTCACGTTTTTACTATTCCCTTAGAGAAAGAGCCGTCCTTAAACTACACCTCCCGGGAGTCCAGCACTCACTTCCGATCCACAGAGGCACCTGCACACAGAGACATGCATAAGCACAGGAGGCATACACACACACACACACACACACACACACACACACACACACCAAATGAAAGTAAATCTTAATGAAGGTCCTTTGACTGAAATGTGCATGTGTGTCACTGTGCTGGATAACTCTCTAGGTTTACCTTCTTTGGCTTTACAAAGTCAAAATTGTATTCTTTTTTTCTTTTTTGACTTTGTAGTCCATTTTCCACATATGTTATATAAATATATGTTCTGGTGTTATACGCAAGGAATTTTAAAAAATACATTTCCTACATTGGCACTGTCGTGATTTCATGAAGCAGTGCTGTAGTTAAAAGCAGAAGCAGCCCATGAAGCTAATTGTGACTTTATTATCATGGCTCCTCCAGAGCATCAGCGGTACCTTTTAGGTAATTGTCAGTCCATCAGCCTCTACCGAAGGGGAAGATATAACTGGTATGGACTTGTCTAGTTGATCTGTTTCCAAGCTGATATTCCAGTCATACATGAACATCCAGATCCTTTTCTACTCCTTCTTCATTCTTTTATTCCTTGCTGCCCTTATGGCTACAGAAAGTACATCACCACAGAAACCTCTTATATGTGCTATAAACTCTGACAGCATGGCATATGGGTGAATATTAGATAAATTTCATATCCCTAGAATGATTTTTGATCTCATTTAAATAGGGATAAACCCAATAAAGATGTCATCTATTCCATTTGAGCAGCTCTTATGATTTAATTCTATTTACACTTCAGTTAATTTGGCTGTGGCTTTTCTTTACTGCACAAATTAACTATTAGAAATGTCAAAATCCCTTAGGACATGTACCAAGTAATTAAAATAATAAAAATAACTGACAAATAAGAACTGAACGTGTCACTAATGAAAGCAATCAAGGTAGATTAGTGAGATGACTCTCTTATGGAAAGAGGGAGTTTTCATCTGTGGTAAGTGAAGACAATGCCTACTAAGAACATAAATGAACAAATCATCTATTGAAGCTGAATATGAGGAACATTTGCTTTTATCAGATAATAAACTAGCCGAGTGATGCATATAATAATGATTATGTTGCTGGCACAAGGAAAATGTAATTAGATTTCAAAATTGGCCCATCAAACAGCTTTCTTCTAGAAGAAAGTATCCATAAATTCTGAAGCAAGATAGTAAAACCTAAGAACAGAAAAATAAGTAGAACAACTCACAGTGCCTTCAAAAGAGACTGATATCTTGAAGTACTGTTATTGCGATCAGATGTGGAGCTGGCATGACTAAGGAATTCCTTCACAATTCTAGATCAGATCTCAAATCAAGACATAAATCAAAAGGCATTTTTTGGGAAAGGTTGCTAAATGAATCAACTGCTAATATTTTATTATTCAATGCATCTACTAATCATTTGGGGGGAAAATTGTTGGATATGTATCTAATTTCCTTAACTGAGAATTCTTAAATCTTAGATAACATTCTAAGTTGGCATACAATTAAATGTGCCAATGTGTTAAATATAAATCACAAATTCAAACAATAGCGTGTATCCTTAAACATGACTATAAATAAAAGTCAAATATGTGCAGGCATCAGCTAAGGGAATAATTTCCTCCCCTTTTTGAAGAATGTAACCCAAAATATTTCTACTTCATTTGCAAAAAAAAAATTGTGGGCTTGTGGGTGGGCTTATTTGAATTTTCTCATTGTTTGTTATTGGATAACAACTAGCATGAGTAAAATATGAATATTTTCCTACATTTTAAGATGAGCATTAAAGCATTCAGGCAAAAAAAACAATATTTTGAAGTTGATATTATGTGGGGAGTGGACTGGTTTGAAGAGACTGGGAGACACTGGAGCAGCTGCCAGTGTCTAAAAAGGAATTATGCTCCATGGGTTAAGAGAGAGTGGGAACTTGGGCTGTATATGAATTCTCCCCTCTCAACTCAGAGTTCAGACTTAATGGTAAATCCTCTCCTGGACATTGGCAGACCTTTCATTCAAGGAAGAGAGTGTTCATAAGGTATCTTTAGCTACCAATAGGAAGGAAAGAAAATACAGGATAGCTACCCACCTACATGTTTCTTCTTGAAAGAGACATGGGTACAGGCTTCTAGTCTAAAGAACACGCAAAAACTGTAAAGTCCAAAGTAAAAAACTAGAGGAGCAATGGAGATACACAGACAGCAAGGTCTGAATTGGATCCCTACTTGCACACTCACACCTCACACACACACACACACACACACACACACACAACTGCATATCTAACTGGCAAGCTGATGGGGAGTTTAGAGCTTTCTGGCCAGCTAGCATAGGCAATTGGCAAGTTCACGAAGAGACAAAGTCTCAAAACCTCAAGTAGATGATAGAAGACTTGAGTGTCAACCTCCAAGCTAAACACATGCATACATGCACACGCATATACACAGAAATGCTTATACATACACAAACACAGACATGCACAAATACATTAAAGTATACATCTATACAAAGTAATAAAGATGACAATGACAGTGAAGGAAAAGGCAAAAGCACTGAATTAATGCTTAAATGAAAATATCAAAATTAAAATTTCAATCAAGTTAATGTTCCTATAAACCAAGTCATTGATGAACTGACAAGTCAGTACTGTGGTTAACAAGATGAAACTGAGGAATTCAATCACAGAAAGGACAAATATCTAAAATGTGAGAAGTTAGATTTCGGAGAATTAGGAAACTGAACCTCAGCCACTCAGTGACCATAGGAAATGGAAATTAGCAGCAAACAAAGCTTTGTTGGAAAAGTCTTGGGATCCAAGCAAAATGACTGGCAACCAAATTTCTTGGGACCTGCAAAGTCAAGGCAGGACTGAGCTGGGCGTTTAGCTAACAAAATTCACAGGCTTACAGCAGTCCATGCTTTTCTAAGAGCAGGATTGATTTCTGTAAGTGAAGAGAAACCAACATTTATAAAAGGTCAGAAATATTTGGTTGTCTTATACATTATAATATAAATTATTTATTATTATAATTTTACTCAAAAATCCATTTAGTAAGTAACATTGTTGGCTAAACATTATGAACAAACATGATTTACATTTTAAGCAAATGGAAAGCAATAGAATTGCTACAAAAATCTTTATTCGTGTTATGACTTAACAGTGGTGAGTTTATTAATTTTGGCCTCAAAATGAAGATAACCTTCTGAATAAAAGGAATTAGAAAATTTAAATTAAAATTGTTATCCATTGTTCCTGATATTTAAAGCATGCTGGTCAGCAGAACTGGATTTATTATTCAACTGCAGGTCAAGATTTGAAAATAAAGGAAAATAATAAATAGAACGTTACTAAGAAACTATTTGCCTTTTTAAGTAAATCACAAGTGCCAGTATATCTCCGCAAGACTGATGCAATGTTTACTTTAATTAAGAAATGATTACATTTTCAATGAGAAAATAGATCGCCTATAGTAAATCTAATCATGTTGGATCCTTGGTTCTTCAGGCACTGATAGATAAGTGTCTCAAAATCCCTCTGCAGACTCTCTCCCAGGGAGAGGTCTCTCACAGCTCTCAGAAAGAGCCACACATTTTCCACTTCCTACTCTCCAAGAGTTGAGATAGATTGGAGACATTAATTAATCTGCTACATTTACCCAGAATCATTGTGACTCTAATTACATAGTCTAAGTCATATACAGAGAATATAGTAACTAAGCCTGTTTTCTTACAAATGCAAGAATATCTCCCTTTATTTGAAATTTTTATGAGGGGCGACCTCTTCATCCTGAAGTTCTCTGTTTTTTGTTGTTGTTGTTGTTGTTGTTTTTCTTTGTTTGTTTTTTTAAATTTATTATATTGAAAAAAATACCAAGCCAAGTTTGCTCCCCTCCTCTCATTCCCTCCACACACCCTCCCACCCAACCCCCATCTAATCCTCAGAGTGAGTCAGGCACATTACTTTGTAGAAGGTCCAAGGCCCTCATTACTATATCTAGGATGAGCAAGGTATACATCCAAAGAGAATGGGATCCCCCAAAGCTAGTACATGCAGTAGGGATAAATCCTGGTGACACTGACAGTGGCCCCTCAGTCTGCCTCAGCCATGCAACTGTCAACCACTTTCAGAGGGACTAGTTTGGGCCTATGTTTGTTTTTTCCCAGTCCAGCTGGAGGTGGAGCGCTCCTATTAACTCACGTAAACTGTTTCAGTGGTAAACCAATCATCGTCTTGACCTCTTTGCTCATACTCTCATTTATTCCACTCTTCAACTGGACTTTGGGAGCTTAGTTCAGTGCTCAGATGTGGGTCTCTTCCTCTCTTTCCATCAGTTGCTAGATGAAGATTCTATGGTGATATTTAAGATATCATCAGTCTGGCTACAGGGAAAGGCCAGTTAGGGCACCCTCTTCTCTATTTCTGAGGATCTTAGATAAGTTCATCCTTGTGGATTCCTGGAAATTTCTCTAGAGCCAGGTTTCTGCTAACCTTATAATGGCTCCCTCAATCAAGATATCTCTTTCCTTGCACTCATCTCTGCCCTTCCTCCATCACGACTATCCCATTTCCTCAATTTTTCTTCAACCCTCCTCTTTTCCCTGTCTACCCTTCCTTCTCCCCTGGCCTCCATGCTCCCAATTTTGTCATGTGCTCTTTTCTGTTTTCAATTTCTATGTGGGACTATATTTGATTTTTGGAGGGGTGTTGACTCTATTACTTAGCTTCTCTAGGATCATAAACTATAGGCTCAATGTCCTTTGTTTATTACTAGTATCCACTTATGAGTGAATACATACCATATTCATTTTTTTGGGGTCTGAGTTACCTCAGGATAGTGTTTTCTAATTCCATCCATTTGCAAGTAAAATTCAAGATGTTATTGTATTTATCACTGAGTAGTACTCTAATATGTAAATGTGCCACATTTTCTTTATCCATTCTTCTGTTGAGGGGCATCTAGGTTGTGTCCAGGTTCTGGCTATTATAGAAGATGCTGCTATGAACATATGCAGCATGTTTAACAAATGCTTTGAAGTATGTGGAACACTTTTAGGAGTATAGGTATTAGCTCTTCTTAGAAGTTCTTGTAGAATTTTGCACTAAAATCATCTGGTCCTAGGCTTCTTATGGTTGTGATAGAGAGGAGTGTTGAAATCTCCTACTATTAGTGTGTGGGATTTGATGTCCGATTTAAGCTTTAGTAATGTTTCTTTTACATATGTGGGTGCTCTTGTATTAGAGGCAAAGATGTTCAGGATTGAGACTGCATCCTGATGAATTGTTCCTGTTGTGAGTATAAAGTATCCTTCTCCATCTCTTCTGACTGATTTTAGTTTGAAGTCAATTTTGTTAAATATTAGGATAGTTACACCTGCTTGTTTCTTAGGTCCATTTGATTGGAAAACTTTTTCCCAACCCTTTACTATGAGATGGTGTCTGTCTTTAAGGTTGAGGTATGTTTCTTGTATATAGCAAAAGGCTGGATTCTATTTTCATATCCATTCTCTTAGCTTGTATCTTTTAAAAAGTGAACTGAGTCCATTAATATTAAACATTATTAATAAGCAGTAGTTGTTAATTACAGTTATTTTTTTGGTAGTAATGTTTGTGTGTTTCTATTCTTCGATATAATCTGGTGGGTAATTATAAGATGTCTGTGTTTTTGAGGGTTCAGTTAGCTTCCTTGGGTTGGGTTTTCCTTCTAGAACTTTCTATATGACTAGGTTTGTGAATACGTATAGTTTAAATTCATTTTTATTATCGAATATCTTGTTTTCTCCATTGATGGTGAATGTAAGCTTTGCTAGTTATAGTAATCTTGGCTGCATCTGTGGTCTATTAGTGTCTGCAACACATCTGCCCAGGACCTTCAGGCTTTCATGTTTTCCATTGAGAAGTAGGATGTAATTCTGATAGGTTTTCCTTTATAGGTTATTTGACCTTTTTTCTTTACATCTCTTAACATTCTATCTTTATTCTGTAGGTTTTTATTTTTATATGAAGAGGGGATGGGCTTTTTTGTTGTTGTTGATCCACTCTATTTGGGGCTCTGAAATCTTCTTGTACCTTTATAGGGATATCCTTCTTTAGGTCAGGAAAATTTTCTTCTATGATTTTGTTGAATATAGTTTCTGTGCTTTTGAGTTGGAGATCTTCTCCCTCTTCTACCCCTATTATTCTTAGGTTTGGTCTTTTTATGGTGTCCCAGATTTCCTAGATGTTTTATGTTAAGAATTTGTTGTCTTTGACATATGAGTTTATTTTCTCTACAGTATCGTCAGCACCTGAGATTCTTCTATTAGTTATACTTGTCTCTATAGTCCCTGTTTATTTACCCAGATTTTCCATATCCAGAATTACCTTGATTTGTGTTTTCTTATTACCTGTTTCAGTCTTCAAGTCTTGAACTGTTTTCTTCGCCTGTTTGATTATTTTTTTCCTGGTTTTCTTGGCTTTCTTTGAGGGATTTATTAATTTCTTTCAATTTTTAACTTGCCTTCTCCTCCATTTCTTTTAGAAGTTTTTCATTTCCTCTTTAAAGGTCTCCATTATTTTCATAAATTTATGTTTAAAGTCAATTTCTTTTACTTCTTCTGGGTTAGGATGATCAATTCTTCCTGTTGTGTAACCACTGGGTTTTGGTGTTACCATGTTGCTTTTTAGGTTGTTGGAGGAATTCTTGCATTGGTGCCTAGTCATCTCTTCCTTCAAATGAGCCTGGCAGTATCTTTGTGTCTTGGTCCAATCCTTGTAGTGGCTGTCCGAGTGTTTGGGAGTTTTTCTTGTTCTGTTATGTACTGCCAATACCTGTCTCAGAAAGTCTCTGAGGTTTCTATATGCTTGCTTTCTTGATCTTCTCTCCTGGTTTGCTCTCTTGGTACTCTCTCTTAATCACCTCAGTGTTGTAGCAAGCTCTTGGTTATCTCAGTACTATAGCAAGCTCCAGGTTCTTAGGTGGGGTATGGCTAGTAGCTTGGGGGATCCAGTGGATGGGTTTGGGTTTGGGGGTAGCCTAGCCACAGGAAACTTCCTGAATCCTGGCTAGAAAAGGCAGGGAGTATGGGGAGTAGCCTGGGGTTTTGTCCCACTGTGGAGGTGCTTGTCAGTAGGGAATACCACCATGTAGCTGTTCTTAAATCCCCTCAGTATTGGAGCAAGCTCTGTTTCAGAGTTCCACCAAAGTTGCAGAAGGAGAGGTGGATTTGGGGCCAGGGTCGCAGTTCTCTGTTTTCAGATGCCCACTTTATGGTTGTTATTAGAGACTGTGGTGGTTTGAATGAAAACGGCCCTCATAGGCTCAAATATCTGAATGCTTGATCCAGAAACCAATAATAGGATTTGGATAATGGACACTGCATATAGCCATCTGCTGTGTAAACATGAGGAGCTGAAAACAAATTGCCAACACCCATTTAAAAACTAACCATGGCCTGAAACTCCAGCATAGCATGTGTGGTTGTGGAAAGCAACAAGATAGTTCAGGATCTCTGTGGCAAATATTCTGGATGAAATACTGATGTCTAATTTCAATCAGAAATGTTTCCTGTATTGCTTCAGTGAGAATGAATCAAGGAAAAGACCTGATGTCCTCCTCTGATCCCTGCATATGAGTCCATATGTGCACACAGCCAGATACAGAGGCTGAAATAGAAATAGAAAATAAAAAAATTTATAACAAAATTCAATGGACAATACTGCATATTTTTCTAGGTCATGTGATATATAAATGACAAGGTGATGTTAATATAATAAATCTGTGTCTTTTTAAGTAAGAAATAAAACAACAATAGCATGAGATAAAAAGGGTATTTTAAAAGTGCAATTGACATTTTTTTTCCATGCTAATCATGTGGATTCTGTTACTTATATTCTAGGTAGGGAACAAATTTAACATCTGTTTTATTCTTTCTATGTACTTAAAGGCCTGCATGAGGCCTGCCATGAACTAAAAGATGAGAGTCAATTTTAATTTAAGACTCACATATAAGGGAGAATGGAGAAATTATAATTAAGAAAATGACTTCAAGTCACCATGGAGCCTGTTCTTGATGATAATGTAACCTATGTATCCATTGAATTACCTACTTATAAGTCCACATTACTGCAGGATGCCAGGGACATTAGGCAAATCTGCACCTGAATGAAAGTGCTGAGTCAGCTGACTTGTAACAGCATATCTAGTAAATGGAGCAGCTGCCAAAATGCTTCAGTTCCTTAGGAAGGGTATAAATATTAATTTTCCTGCATCTTTGTGCTTGATCTAAGTTGCAGAATTTAGGTATTGGTATTTAATTCCAGAATGAAAATAAAAATAGAATTTTCACAGAGGATATTCAGATAATATAGTTACCATAGAAGGTTTTTCTTTTGAGTTTTCCTGGTATTTATTTATGTTATATGTTTTGAGGTAAGGTCAATTTCCCAAGTGTCTGTCTACTGAACAAAGTATTTAATGTGAGAATGTGGGCAAAGTGAGATCCACAGGCTCAGGGAAAACCAGAGAATTTCTGTGACTGGCCTGATTCACATTTATGTTAAGTATCTAGGGTAGGACTCATGTTGAAATCACTCTTTCTGCAGAAGTAGCAACAGTCCATCATATGTATTAGATATTTTATGTCCTTCAATGGTACACATATCAATTGTTTCTTTTCCATAACTGCATTGATCAGGACGTCATGAGAGTTTTGCCAAGTGCTGTGGAATAATAGACTGTACATTGTTAATGTAGTTCTTACCTGTATATATTTGTATATAGTTAATGTGCTTAATGTATATAGTTTTATTATGATGTTAAAGCCTTCATTTATATTGATTAGAAAAGGGAAAAAAAGATGTGGACCGTTTCTCTACACTGTGTGAATATACATCACTGTGATTGATTTGATAAACAAATTGACTGGCCAGTAGCTGAAGAGAGTAAAGTTAGGTGGGAAATTCTAGCTGAGAATGCCAGGAATTATAAGTATAGAATCTGGAGCATCCATCCATAGATAAAGGTATCAGGAGATGAATGTGTCATGATAATATAAGTACTGCCATGTGTCAGAGCTTAAACAAGGAATATGTGTTAACTTAGAATGTAATAGCTAGTTAGTAGTAGGCTCGAGCTATTAGCTGAGCATTTGTAATTCTTATAAGCCTCAGTGTGTTTATTTGGGAGCCATTAGTGGGAAAAAAATTTCTGCCTAAAATGGTGACAAGAATAAACACCAAGAAATTTTTTTAAAAAGTTCTAAAATGGAACCAAATGTGCCTTTCTAGACCTAAATGGGTCAGTGGATAGAGAAGCATCTCCCAGCCACTGCCTATAGGCTTGAGTCACCAGCATGAGCTGAGCCAACATGCTACATGTGGGTATGGGGTTTTGCTCACACATAGAGAAAAGGCTATAGATATGCAATAAAGAGAGTTCTGGGCAGAAAAATAAAACCTCTAAATGGGTCACCATGTGTTTAAAAATATGCACAGATTTGGAAGAGAGAAGAAAAACAGTATATAAAAAATAGTTGAAGAATGATAAAGTCCTTTAAAAGGGAGTAAAGTAGGATGAAAGAAAACAGCAATGAAAAGATGAAAAAGGCACAGAGAGTTTGGATCCAGTATGTTTTTGTATCGCCTTTAAGTTTTTTGGCTGCTAAGAGACACTATAGTATAAAACTCTTAGATTTAACCTATATATATATATATATATATATATATATATATATATATATATATGTCTTGACTTCAAACTAAAAGTCAAAAGATATGTTGCTTTGGGGAAAATGTTATGCTTTGTTTCCTAAGGAAAGAGGAGACTTTGGATTTGTTTAAAGTTAAATGGTGCAAATGTTCCTTCTGTTTGTGTGTTACTTTCATGGTTAATGAATAAAGAAACTGCCTTGGCCTAGTTGATAGGGCAGAAATTAGGTAGGTGGAGAAAACAGAACTGAATGCTGGGAGAACAAAGGGCAGAGTCAGAGATGCCATGGATCTTCTGCCTGACATGGATGCTGGTTAGAATATCCAGCAAGCCACAACCACATGGTGATTAATGGAGATGAGTTAAACTAATATGTATGAGTAAGCCAATAAAAAGTTATAGCTAATGGCCAAAGGTGTTTTAATTAATAGTTTCTATGTGGTTGTTTAGGGTGTAAGCTAGCAGAACAGCTGAGATGAACAAGCAGCCTCTCCTTGCAACAGTTGAAGATGACCAGGTTTGTTCAAGGAAGATCCCCTGAAGTCTTGCTTACAGACATAAAGAAATAAATTGAAAAAGACTACAAAGGACATAATGTGTATTTTAAAACAAAGGTATCATTTTTTTGGCTGACTTGTGTACAATGTATAGTCTACATTTGTATTAATACAGATATGTATGTTACCTTTAAAAGTTTATTTATTTTTTGTAGTATGATTAATAAAATCCTAGAGAAAGAAGTTGGGTTTTATCCTCAAGGTCACAAAAGCAAAACAGCCAGGCAATGACTCTTACCTAAACCTCAGTCCAAAATTGTGATCCGGCCTTCAGGAATCTCTGAATGTGACTACATGTAAAAGCTGTCTCCTTCCATCTTGTATTCCTTTCAGAGCTTGGAATAAAGGCAAATACCATGATTGCCCAGTCTCTATGAGAAACTAGTATGACTATTGGGATTAAAGGTGTGTGTGTGTGTGTGTGTGTGTGTGTGTGTGACCTCTGCCTGGTCTGTTATGATGATCAGTGTGACAGTTTCAGCCTCTGAACTTCAGGCAAACTTTATTTATTAAAATACAAATGAAATAGCAAAACAATTTTTAGAGTAAGGGGACCGGACAATAATGAAAATGGGTGGCCCAGGTGTTCCAGCTTCCAAAACAACTTTCAGGATCACAGAATACTAAAGACTTATCAATTATCCTAAATTTTCTCTGGTCACCCAAAGATTACCAGCAGCCCAAAATAACAGTAAATAGTCAAGAGAACTACATCTACACTTCCCCTCAAAAATGGGTTATGAATGCTAATTATCTTCTAAGGGGGGGGGGTTGGTTACAGGTTGTTATTAATCATAGTCAAGGAAAAAACTGAAAAAGTAGTTAAACTCAAAGATTTCTTTGTAAAGGAAAAAAAAGGATACGATATAGAAATAATATGTAAAAGGAGATATTGATGATTTTACTTTAATTCAAAAAACAGCTATTAATTTATGTGGGAGTCCCCTCTGTATGCTGATATTACCATCAATGAATAAAGAAACTGCCTTGGCCTGTTGATAGGGCAGAATTTAGGTAGACAGGGAAAACTAAATGGCATGCTGGGAGAAAGAAGGACAGAGTCAGAGAGAAGTCATGGAGCCACCAGAGATAGATGCTGGGAACTTTAGCCAGTAAGCCATAGCCATGTGGCAATACACATATTAAAAAATATAGGTTAAATTCATATGTAAGACTTACCTAAGAAGAATCTGGAGCTAATGGGCTAAGCAGTTATTTAATTAATATGGTTTCTGTATGATTATTTTTGGGTCTAAGCTAGCCAGGCAGCTGGGAACCAACAAGCAGGCCTTTTTGCAACAAATCGACGCATCAATATGGTGAACTAAATCCATGCAAAATCTGAGAGGACTTGAAAAGAAATTCTAGACACTAAAAAACAGAGTTTAGCCACATTTTTTTTTTCCAGAATGGGCTTTGCTGGAGACAGCATGCTGTGGCTCCTTTAAGAGAGGTCTTACTGATTCAGTCCTAGCAGTCATATGGCTTCAAAATGGCAGCTTCCTAGCTCTGGGCCATACTGCTAGCATGAACTCTGACCCTTTCAAGTAACAGGGCATTTGGATGGGGTTAGTGAGCAGCATGCCATGGCTTGCTTGGTGGCAACGTGGAATGGCTATGTGCCTAATAGTGGGGTGGTGTGCATGGATCAAAGGCATGAGCAGTTCTGCCATGCTGGACTGGACAGGGCAAGCAGGAATTACCATATAGGCACATTAGGCACAGATTAAGTTTTAAGAAGTGTTTAGTATTTTAAAAAGCATTCCTAGACAGTGAAGAATTACAGATATGCATTAAAGACAAATCCAGATGGAAAAGAACTGTAAATAACTTACAGTGTTCGATAAATATACATTGGCTTGGGATAGAGAAAAAAAGAGTATAGTCAGAAAAGGAAGTTAATGGTTTAAAAAAATAAGTAAAGTCTTTAAAAAGACAGACTACAGACAGTCATAGATTAAAGTAGTAAAGAAAAATAAGCCACATAAACATGGAAAATTCACAGAGAATGTGGATTATGTATATTATTTATTGTTTTCATTGAATTTTTAGACTGCAGAGAGACATTTGATTCTGGGGACTGCTAAACTAAACTGACATATATACTTTAAAGATATCATGATTCAAAAATATTGATCTAAGGATATGTTTCTTTTGAAAAGAGGTTCTTCTTTTGTTTCTACAGAGGATAAGAACCTGTGGAATCCTTGCAGACTAGTGTAGTTTGATAAACTACAACCCCCTGAAAGGTTACAGTGAACACTCTCAAAAACTTACTTCTCCCAACTGCTGACTGAGATGAACCTAGCACATATGAGACACCATAAACGACCTGATTAACAGTGCCCCAAATCAGCACGAAGCAGTATGGAAAAAACTAAGCCCATATTTTTAAATATTGTATATAAATATTTGTTTATATCTAAAGGGGGATATGATATAGATATAAATAATTTGCATTGGTATGGATCTTGGTTTATTTATACAAAAGGCCAATTTTGTTCTATATATGTTTCTGCTCTTGATTAAGGTATCGTGTTTGTATAGTTCATTTAAAAATGTAATATATAATTAAAAATATAAGTAAATAGATAATCACTTATAATAGTCAAGCTTGTAGTCATGTTAGGTAGATTTTCTAGATGTATAGAGGTATATTTCAGTTAGATAAGTATTCTTCAAACATTTCCAAGACTATAGAATATGGCAATTAGAACTTTTTATTAACTTAGGACTTCTGACAGTGAGCTACATCTACTTCTGGCAGCACCAATTACTTCAAGAGGAAAATGGGCATTAAAGAGGCTTCTTATGGCATTGGTTAGTCATTTGGGCAAAAAACTGCTCTTCCCTGGACTGCTTAATGAACTGGACATGCAGGACCTGCAGAGAAATGACCCCTGAATTTGCCTAAAGGTAAGAGGATTCCCTCAGGGTTCCTGCTTCAAGAAAGAGTCTGTAAGACATTTTTCAGGATATGGAATAAAGTGAGTGAAAACTGCCAATATAGGAGAAATTGTCTTTGAGATTTCCTATTTCATGAAAAAGTCTGCTGAATGCTATGGGCCTGTACTCTGAAGATGGATGTCTCGATGGTACAGAAAAACTTTGGGTGACTGTCCAGGCAGTAAGATGTCTCTGTCAATTCTAGAATTTTGAAAGGTGCTTATGATGCACTTTCTGTTTACTTGGGTAATATTAAATCTGTCTGGAGTCTTTGATGAAGTTGAAGAAAAAATAGTAATAATATAGCTTTCATTAGTTATGATAATGATGGAATTGAAGAATAGATAGTTATAATTGTAGTTTTCATTTGTTATGATGAAAGATAAATTAGATATAAATGTTGTAACTATAATTCTTGCTTGATAACTATTTTGCTATGTGTAATCTTGCTATGCTATAGTTAAAACCTTCCTTTTTATTTAGACAGAAAAGGGGAGGTGATGTGGGAGTCCCCTCTGTATGCTTTAATTACCATTAATGAATAAAGAAACTGCCTTGTTCTGTTGATAGAGCAAAACTGAGGTAGGCAGGAAAAACTAAATGGCATGGTGGGAGAAAGAAAGGCAGAGTTAGATAGAAGCCATGGAGAAGCCAGAGATAGAGGCTGGGAGCTTTACCTGGTTAGACACAGTCATGTGGTAATACACAAATTAAATGAATTGTGTTAAATTCATATGTAAGAGTTAGCCAATAAGAAGTTAGAGCTAATGGGCCAAACAGTAATTTAACTAATATGGTTTCTTTATGATTATTTCAGATTTAAGCTAGCTGGGTGGCTGGGAACCAACAAGCAGACCTCTTCCACTAATTAATGTCAAAATATCTTACATTGAGATGAAATTTCATTTATTGATGTAAATTTAAAGTTATTTCTGTTATGATGTATGTATGTTTATACTCTTGTTTGGGGCTGTAGGAGAGACCCAGCCAATCACTTTACTTGGGGGCGAGGTCCCCCAAGGATATTTCTTACTTATAAAGATTGTGGGCATGCTCCCAGCCACCCCTTCTTCTGCTTTTCTGTTCACCGCGGGAACCTCTGGTTCTGTAAGTCTATTTCCCCATTAAAGCTGTATGTATTTTTACAATCTGTCTACATTCATTTTAAGCCAATACTTGGCGCCCAACGTGGGGCACGAATCCATGACCCTGAGATTAAGAGTCTCATGCTCTACTGACTGAGTTAACTGGTTTGATGGGATGATTGGTATTTGTAAATTACTGTTTTTAGAAAATTGTATTGGTACTGTTTCTTGTATATTGATATATTAAATATTAAGTGTGAGTGTTCCTACCTCTATTTTTGTATAAGAGTATGCTTATAACTTTGTCTATATTGTATTGATACATCTACCATATTACAATGTTCATTTCTAACTCTGATACTATTTATATAATGACATTGTTTACAGTTGAAGATCATTGTCTTCATATATTGCACAGTTGTATATTCTTTTAGTCTTCAAGTTAGATAGGTATTGAGAATTATGTTTGGCTTATTTATTTTTAGGTTAATCAGGTCTTTTAGATACATAGAGATTATATTTAGTATAGATAGTATAATCTTCAGCCTCTTCGAAGAGCTGTAGAAAATGGCCTTTAATCTAACCTAAAATTCTGTGCCAACGAGACACAATTACTCCTGGCAACGCCACTCTACTCCAGAGAGAATGTTGAGCACCAAAGACACTCCACTGGGAGCTTGTCTTCTTGGCAGAACTGGCCTTTGGGTTAAGAAAAGCCCATACCTCAACTTCTGACAAAGATACAGAATATCCATAAGTGGATAAAACAGGATTGTCTTATCCTGCCAAGACAGGGTAGGATAGTTCTAAAAAAGTTCCTTGCCTTTAATAATGGTATGTCAGTTATGTTAGGCTTTAGCCAAAGTTGGTTGACTCAATATTGCAAACGAGACTTTGGGTGATTGCCCAGGTAGTCAGTTGTCTTTGACAATTGTTGCACATTTTGGATATCTCTTGTTTGTTAAATAATGTTTATTCCCTTCTCAGATCTTTGACAGAGTTGAAGATTATATAATTGTAGTTACTCTTTACATTATTTAGACTCCTTGAGATAGAATGTTTAGCAAAACTTTTGTTCTCAATATTTGTTTGTTATATTTATTATTTGTTACTATTGTATATAGTTGTATTTGGTCCTGGCTCTATCTTATTTAGACTAAAAAGGGAGATGTAGGAGAGACCCAGCCAATCACTTCACTTGGGGGCGGATTCCCCCGAGGATACTTTTTACTTATAAAGATTGTGGGCATGCTCCCACCCGCCCCTTCTGCTTTCCTGTTCACCGCGGGAACCTCTGGTTCCGTAAGTCTATTTCCCCACTAAAGCTGTATATATTTTTACAATCTGTCTACATTCATTTTACGCCGATATGGGACATTGTGCTTATGCAGCTCATTTAAAATATAGTATATAGTTAAGAAATAGAAATTAATTATTATTCATCTATAATAGCATGTTTATGATCATTTCAGGTATTTTTTCATGGTAATGTACAGATATATTTTGATAAATAGATGGTCTACAAACACTGCAAATACCTAAGGTATATGACAGTTAATAAGTTTAATAGCATAATGATTTTCATGTCAATGAGGCACCTCTGCTTCTGGTAGCACTGATCTACTTCAAAGAAGATAATGGGCATAAAAACAAGTTTGCATGGAATTTATTTTCTCTATGACAAAACTAGACATGTGGGTAAAGAAACAGCCTTTGCCTCAATTTCTGACAGATACTGTCCAAATGAACCTATAAGATACAAAATAAGTATAAAGTGACTGCCAATTTTGTCAAGACAAGGTAAGACAGTCCTTCATAATTCCCTGCCTCTTAGAAAGGTCTGTCAGATATCAGGAATGTAGGCCATAGTTGGATGCCTCAAAATCACAGAAGAACCTAGGTGACTGTCCAGGTATTTGGATATCCCTATCACTGGAAACCATTTACCCTTCTGGAATCTTTGATGGAGGTAAAAACTAAGTAGTTATAATTATAATTTTCTTAGTTATGATAAAAGGTTAATCAGGTATAAAACTTTAGAGGCACAACCATAAGATAAATAATAGAGTATTTTCTCTAAATTTGCCAAATATGAATGGACTAGATACTGTAACTGTAATTATTATTTAATAACTTTTTATCTTATATAATTTCAGTATATTAAAATTAAAACCTTTTTTAAATTAGACAAAAAGGGGTAATCTGTGGAATAATCCCTTTGCACACCATGAAGATTTGTTACTGTAAATGGTTTAATAAACCAGTTGACTGTCCAATAGCTAAACAGAATAAGTTTAAGTGGAATAGCCAATCTATGAATGCTGGGAAGAAGGGCAGTGTCTGGAATCACCAGTCAGATACAGAAGGAGCAGTAAATGAATATGTCAGCCTAATAAAGGTACTGCCACATAGCATAGTGTAAATAAGGGATATGGTTTAACTTAAAATGCAAGAGCTAGTAAGTAATAAACTTGAGCTATTGGCTAAGAATTTTTCTTTTTTTTTAAATAAAGAAAATATCTTATCATTTTACATTCAATGCCAGTTCCCACCTCTCCCCTCCTCCCATTCCCACCACTCAACTCTTCCATCCCAATCCCATCTACTCCTCAGAGAGAGTAAGGCACTTTGTTGTGGGGAAGGTCCGAGGATGTCCCTACTATATCTAGGCTGAGCAAGAAATCCTCCAAAGAGAATGAGTTCCCAAAAAGCCAGTGCAAGCAGTAGGGATAAATCCTGGTGCCACTGCCAGTGGCTCTGCATTCTGCCCCAGTCATACAGCTGTCACGCATATTCAGAGGTACTAGTTTTGTCTTATGCTGGTTCTTTCTCTGTCCAACTGGAGTTGGTGAGCTCTTATTTGCTCAGGTAAACTGTTTCAGTTTGTGTCCCCATCATGGTCTTGACATCTTTGCTCATATTCTCACTATCTTCAAGAGGACTCTGAGAGCTCTTGACTGCGCATTTATAATTAACATAAATCTTGGTGTGTTTATCTGGGAGCTGTTGACAGATCAGAAGTTTCTGTCTACAGCCAAGTGGCCCCTTTCGGGTATCTTAGGTTCTGCAGTCATGCATGCTGGAAACCTGTTCTCTGCCTTGTCTTCTTTTCTTATCACTTGATGAGATGAGCATTTGTTTCTGCCATATCTGATACTCCATCACAGGTTCAAAGAAATGGGTTTGCTGAGTTTAGACAGAAACATTAAAAATTTTGAAACAAAATAAACTACTACTTTTTCTTTGTACATAAATTTTCTCAGACAACTCATTACAGTGATTAAAAGCTGATTAACAGTAGTTAATATCTATCAGTGGAAAAGTCAACTGTATGTGGATACAATTTCACTAGGTATGTAACCAGTTAGAACTTATACTCCTGGTCCTCCTAAACTGTAATATTTTTGATGCATGTAAAAACACATTCATTTTATGAAAGCATTGTTGTTATCATTTGTACGGAATATGAC
Organism: Microtus oregoni; assembly: GCF_018167655.1. Lineage (NCBI taxonomy): Eukaryota > Metazoa > Chordata > Mammalia > Rodentia > Cricetidae > Microtus > Microtus oregoni. The sequence goes on from NW_024543069.1 coordinate 49,157,473, forward strand.
TTATGGAAACCATTTTAATCTTAGCCTTTTATATAACTGATTGATTATAGTATATATTCCCTGTATTCCTTTTTTACTTAACCATCAGAATAAATCCAATCCATATTTCCTAGGTAAGTAAATTTCAAGAATCTGAGAGATTAAATCATGAGCCAAAGTCATCTCTGGAGACTTCTTCTGAATCACATATAAAAATGTTCTACCTAATAAAAAATCTGCATAAACCTTTCAGAGAGCTCACTTCAAATTAATATGAACTAACCATTGGAAAATTAAGACCAAAACAATGAACTGCATGCACAATGATCAATAAAGAACATATTAGTGGCTTCAGAAAAATATAGATTCAGTCAGAAGTATTATGACCTCTGCTGTGGAGTGATACAGATAAACTGACCCTGATACTTGCTGATAATAATTATATGGCATTGCTCAAATTGCTCCGACATCCCAAATACGTTACTAATCTCATCAGTAAAGTGAATGAAAACACAAAACCACATCAATGCTCTTATAATCATGAAAAAAAAAACAATGCGGGCAGAGCAATAACATTAAAGCAGGTATTAAGGTATTAGCTGCATTTGGATGGCAGTAAATATTACTAGTTGTAATGGTAAGAACATTAAGATAAAAGATACTCTGTTCCCAAATGTATAAAGCAAAGCTCAAGTAAAGAACATAACACGTTTATCCTTAAAAAGGTTATAACCAACTTGATCAAATAGAACTTGAAAATAAACATTAATGTAATGGTATAGAAGATCCGATGCTGTCCTATAGATGTTTCCTGAAGGTTTCAGAATGATAGAGAGCCAGGTGACCTATACTGCGTTCTATAGAAAAAGTAGTATTGAAAGTCAGTGATAGAAAGAGTGAAGGCTTCTTATGTGTTGAGTCATTTTAAATGCTGCCTGGCATTGGGCTCACAGTAAGAATACATTTCATTGCACAAATTGAGGGAAAGTTACATACATTGCCTGTGGTTAGAGATAGGATGGGAAGGAGCTGCAGGTGGACTGACAAGTGAAATCACTGAAATATGAAGTTAGGCCAAGTTCTCAGAAAGAAAGAATCCATGAAGAAAATTTTCAGAGCCCAATTATAAAATCTCTATATTTACATAAAGAAAATTACATTATAATAAAATACAAAGAGACAATATTTTCAGAAACCTAGTCAGTATAATTAACATCAGTGTTACCTATTTATTTCTAAGCCTACATTATTGGGACTCTAATTATGAAGAATGCAGTTCTTTAAGGACTCTGGGTCTTTGAGAATCAAATTACTAAAATCAGTTTTCTACTCGTTAACAATATGGCAGTAAAATGTTTCTGTCTTACTTAAATGAAGCTTTCTATTTGGATGACAAAAAAATGGAATTTTATCTGAAGAAACTGGAAAGTTAAAGAATATTACACAAGTTTGATATTGAATAACAACTGTTATAATGAAATTTTGGCCAAAAAGGAGGCTTTATATTCAATTGAAGCTCAACTTATAAATCAAACACACTTTTAAAGTCAAAGGAAATGACACCCAGTGCCATTCCTTAGCAATAGTTATATCTCAGAATGTTTAAACAGAACACCTTGGTATCTACAATGGAATTCAGACTTCAAAAATATCTTTAAAAAGCTGACTAGATGCCATTGTGTCTTGCAAATCCGTAGACTTTTTATTTAAAAAAAAAATTGAACTGAGAGACACATGTGTCTTCTACATTTTCCATTAATAATATATTATATTTTCTCTAAAATCATTCTCAAATAATATTTTTACTTAACAGAAGAAACTTAAATTGTTATTTGGGAATACAAGAAGCATAATCTTTGTATGGTAATTCTGATTATATAATTATTATTTTATTTATTTAACCAGAATCTTTATTTTTATTTTTTGCATTTACTTTTAGAAAAATAAATCAGGTTAATTGAATTCACTGCAGGGTTTTGCAGGCTAGGCAGAAACAAGAATACCGTTGTTAGAGTCTAAGTTACTACTTATCAGCACACTTTGTTAGGTAAAAATAAACAAGTCCACGGTACAACCAAGTGCTCAAGCTCAGATCTGTCATGTACTACCTTCGGGTGTGATTCCAGCACTGTCAAATAAAATAAAGAAAGAAAGAAAGATAGTTAGAGTTGTCAAAAAAATAACAGTCCTTACTCACTTATGTGGACAGTTTGATGAATGTCAAGATAGGACAGCCTTTCTGGTCTTTCAAGAGACATCTCCAGACAGCTCATTTCTTGTTCCTTTCACGGGTGTGCTAATGTTTCACACAGTCGCCTGCTACTCACATCTAAACCTTTATTTTGGAGAGAAAGGTATTGATTTCCTCAGGCATTGTGTTAAACTTTTGTCTACAGTACTGAATCAGAGGACTGTAGTTTCTGGTCAAGTGAGACTTATAATCTACTGTCATACTGTGTAGAAACCAATCTTAACAACCAATTGCTAAAAAATTGAAATGCTATAATAGTATATTTTCCATGTTTTTAAAAACAGTTTCCTTACCCATTTTAGACCTATATTTTCAAAAGTTTAAAAGGGAACTATTATGGTGATTTTTATTTCTATTTCTCTGTATTATTTACATATTTAATTTTGCTGCAGAAAATTAGGAATTTTTATTTTTTCCTACTCTGAACTCATTTGAAATGAAGTGCCTGAAACACAAGATTTCCCAAGATGTAGAGGTACTTACAAGGAGTGCTACTTGAATTCAATCCAGAATTCTTTAGACTTGTTGCACTTTATGAGATGCACAAATACATGGTACATTTTCACAACCAAGAGCAAGAGCTCACAAATGTTCTCAAGACTTACTGAAGATGTCAATCATGGGCTTCACTGCTTATGTATATATTCACGCTTGTCCTAACAACATAGGCTCTCAGAAAATCTGAACTTTGGCTTCTGGAATGTACAATACGTTTAGGTTGTTCTGTTCTAAGCTCTATTATCCTTTATCTCTTTAAGTAAATATATATTTGGTAAGAACTTGAATTTAGCCCAGGTGTTCAGTATTTCAAAAAAGAACATCTATTTTTTTTCCAGATATGCTGTTTAAAAGAATATTTCAAAATTATTATTAGTTATGGTATTAGTTATTATGTATGGATTCAGATGCCAAGTCATAAATGTGGAGGCCAGAGCCATCTCCTTGACCCTTGCTTTAGTACACAGAAGAAATAGACTGGTTTACTGATGATTGCAATAACACAGAAACTGTAAGAGCATGGATTCAGGGGTAAGATGGCAGTATATGATCAGTCGTAGAATCACTTGGGTTCTATGTTATGACACAGGAAATTATGGAGCTGGCCTGGCCTAGCTGCCCTGAGAGGCATGTGCCATAGGTATTTCAGGTTAGAATCTGTGGTTCCTTGAAAATGTGTGCCTTTCCGATGCAGAGAAATGGCAATCCCTCTGTCAGCGAAACACTCATGACACCCACGTTTCTCTGTGCTCCCTAAAAGACAGTGAAGCATATAGAAGTTTAATAGGACAATTAGGCTTGTAATTAGTCTACACAATTAATCTCATGTGCCCTGGACAGCTTGCAAATAACACTGTATCCTGGCAACTGCCACTGAATTGATCCTGGCAACCATCATTATATTGTTTCTGATAAGAGTCTGACTACTTGGAATAAACTTGTCTTAGCTTCAGTTTTACGGAGACCTCTTCAACCCAGCTTGGTTTAACTCCTCAAGGGCTATATCTGGTGACCTTTGCTCAGTAAGTACTGCTACTTACACAAGTGTAACAACCTCTGTGGAGGTTCGAATAAGAATGGTCCCTTAGAGGTTTATATATTTGAAAGAACTAGGAGGTGTGGCCTTATAAGAGAAAGTGTGTCAGTGGAGTAGGCTTTGATTTTCCAAAGCCTAAAACAGACTCAGGGTCTCTTTTTTTCTGATGACTGTGGATTCAGATGTAGAAATCTCAGCTACATCCCCAGTAAAATGCATGTCACCATGCCCCATGCCATGATGACAATGTACTAGACTTATAAAAGTGTAAGCAAGCCCCAACTAAATGCTTTCCTTTAAAAGAGTTGCCATGGCCATAGTGTCTCTTCACAGCAATAGAACAATGATCAAGCAGAGAGAAATTGATACCAGGGAGTTGGGTATTGTTGTGATAATCTTAACTATGTTGCTTGTTGACAAAAGCTGGATCCAGGGATTTTGGATTAGAAAAACGGTTGAATGTTTTAAGCAGAACTTGCACAGCCATACTATCAGGAGTGCGGAATACAGTGGTACTGAGAGGCATGTAGATTATGACAGTCCAGTTCAAGACATTTCAGAGAAGAACATTAGTACGTGGCCTAGAGACCATTCAGTTTTAGATTAATGGTGTCAGAAGAAGAGTTTTTAAGACAGCCTACTCTTTATTGTGTTGTATGATTATTAATGGTTAAATTTAGCAAATATATTATGAAAAGGAGCAGACTGAGCAAGAAAAAAAATTCAAAAAGTTTTAGGAAAGGAAGAAAACCAGAAGTATATTGGAGTTAAGTCCAGGGCTCAAGGACATAAAAAGTTTAAAGAAAAGCCTGATTTTAAATGGAATAAAGGGAGTGAATATCTTAAGGCAAGACTTAAGCCAGGTAAGATTTCAACTCTTGAAAAGGAATTCAAGAAATATTAAGAAGTGAAAGAAACCATTGACAATAGAAAGTTGATGCAAATGTTATTGAATAAAGTAGGCATGTTCCTGCATTGGCAAACTGCAGAACATGGCAGCTTTAGTCACGTGATTCAGGTTTTAAACACAAGATAAAAAGAACGCATTTATCCCTCAATGACTAAAAAAGCCAATAATGCCAGGTGTATTAGGAGTGTCCCTCCAAGAAGGTCCAGGTGTTTGGAATCTCCAGCTTTGAGCCCCATTCCAGACCCTGGCCTCAGCACTCCCTACAGCATCTCCCCTGGAGCTGCCCACTCTGAACCCCACCCTCAGTATGCCAATTGGTGGCGCCTCCCTAGGAGATGCCCTCTTCACAGTCAGCTCTTGACAAAGTCTGCCAAAAGACAGCCCATTCGTGGGGCGGTTCAAGACCATACCTATAGCTACTTAGGACCTGATAACCAAATTTGCCATGTGATATCTCTCTCACCCTCCTGAGGGTCACCCAGGAGTGTTTTGCTCACATTATACTTGGCTTTATTAACTTGGCTTGATCGGTGGTAATGGACTTCCATTAATCAGGGATTTAAAACTTATCACCAGGGAAGTTACTAAGTGAAGCTGATATGGTGAATATAGATTGCCTTGGAGACCCCAAGATGTTGGAAAGTCCAAGCCATTCCCAGTGTCTTGCTGCCTGTAGATCCAATGCAAACTCTCAGCTACTTCAAAATTGTGTTTGCCGGCACAGTGCCAGTTCTTTACCATGACAGCAATCGACTAAACCTCTGAAACTGTAAGCAAGCCAAAATTAAATACTTTCGTTTAGAAAAGTTGCTATAGTTATGTTGTCTCTTCATAACAACAGAACAGTGACCAAGACAACCTACAGACAGGATTCATCAGCTTTGGAAAAAAAAAATGTCCCAGGGTGGTGACTATCCCATGTCTGGTTGCCTTCCTTGTCTTTCTGCCACTCTGTTAGTCATATGCAGTCCTGAAATTTAATGACCTTTATCTTTTTCCAATGAAATTATGTGAGGTGAGACTCTAACTCAATTAGCATACATAAATCAGAGAGCACTTTGTGTGTTTCTGATGTTAAGAACACACTCCCTTTGCACACTGATTCACAGCTGAGCAATCACTGTATCTTTATGAGAATCCTCCTGAGACCTATTTATCGTTGTGTTGTACAACAGTGCTAAAATTTCTTACTCATCCAATTAAAATTTAAAACTGTTTGCTACTAAAGATTGTTTTTCTATAAAAATAGATTTAAACAGTTAATATACATATTCGTGAACCTTTTTTCTATTATTGTGAACATAGGAATCTTAAAAATAAATAGAATGACGTCTCATCAGCCCTCATTGTTCATTCTATTTATTTTTAAACCCGGACTGCTCTGTGGACTGGAGAGGGAGGGGGAGAGGAGTGGGGGGAGGGGTAGAAGGGTGGGAGGAGGGGGAGAAGGGTGGGAGGAGGGGGAGGGAAATGGGAGGCTGGGAGGAGGTGGAAACTTGTTTTTTGTTTATGTTTTTTTTCTTCTTTTCTTAATAAAAAAAATTAAAAAAAAATAAATAGAATGAGGAAGAACGTTCCATACAAGAAAATGGATGGTTTTTAAATACCCTCAAGTATAAAGTATTATAATTCCATAGGTGATTCAATAAGGGTAAAATAGTTAGCATATACTTAACATAGAGCTAGAAACATAGAAATGAAAAAAGCTAAATTCTGTATAGATTGGATCCCTCAATTATCAAGTGATTTTGAATTGTGCCTGCAGTCACTCATTACAAGTCAAGTAAGACAGATACAGTCTTCAAATCAGTTCATAATTCATATATAACTCTTGGGGCTCATTATGATTTTTGTTATGATTTTTGCTCCTATTTATATCTCTTACCACACCTTCAGCAGACAGAAGTCATGTGTGTGTGTGTGTGTGTGTGTGTGTGTGTGTATACTCAAATGAAAAGTCCTAATGCTAAAAATATATGGTTATTTCCATTTTTTGTGTATGAACTTCAATGCAGGCTCTCAGCATTAAAAACTTACAAATACTTTAAATATATGAGGAAAAAATATATATTCCACTGTATTGGAATAAAAACTCATGAATATATAAATGATTTAAACTACTGCATATCCAAACATACTTTGTAATAAAAATAGTAAAAATATAAAGAAACTATCAATATTGTGATGATCAACTCTCCCAAAGCTGATGTAGCGTGGTATTGAAAATTCTCACAAAATAAGTTTATGTCTTTAAATCCCTAGAATGTGTTCTCCAGTTTGTAGGATGCCACTGCATTTTCATGATCACTTTCTGTGCTATGTAGACATTTCAAAATGTGATGTGTTACCATGTGTTTGTTTTTAATTGTAGCCTAAGCTTTTTTTTTTTCCAAAACAAAAACTCATTGCAAAGGCCAATGTCAAGGAGCTTCTTGTGATGTTTTATCATAGGAGTTTTATTGTTTCAGATCTCAATTTTAAGTCTTTTATTCACTTTGAGCTGGTATTTTTGCTTTGTAAAAAAAAAAAAGGCTCCAATTTTATTATTTCGATTACAGAAAGACAGTTTTCCCTAGTACTGCTTCTTAAAGAGATCATCTTTCCCAGCTGTGTGTGGGTCCTCCATCAGCAATTAGTACTCTTTATATGTTTGGCATATAATAATCTAAGAAAAGTTTAATTTTCAAACATTTTAAACTCATAAAATTCACAAACAGTCACAAGGTAATGTCAATCAAAGTCATAATGTCAAGAGATGCCAAAGTGTACTATGAGTTAGTGGAAAGGGGACTTAGTTGGTAGAGATGCAGATTAATGCTACTGTAAGGGCAATCAGTGTGGAAGTTCCTTATAATTTAAGAATAAAAATTGCCTACAACCAGCAAGGTGTTCTTGAGGTATGCCTGAAAGATATGACATTACCACTTCATGAAGGTTTCTACCTGCATGCATAGATTCTACCTGCATGCAAGATGTAATACAACCTATATGTGAATACTACTTAACTGTATAAAAAACAATACAGTCAATAGCAATAATTAAATTTCTAGTTTTTATAATGGTGGCATAGTCCCTGGTGAAAGCATTAACCATTTTACTTAACAATGCTGCGATAGTTTTATTGTCCATTTTACATATCATTTTCATGGAAAGTAAAATCAGTAAGTAACTTAATTTTCAAGAAGGCAAAAAGTACATGGTAGCAATATACTTTTACACCCACTTTAAAATGATAATATGTAAGCAGAGAAATGAGACAGGGGAACACAAGTGCAGATGCAGGAGTGTTGGAAACAAAATTGGGAGTATGGCTTAATGCTAGAATGTTTGCCAAACATTCAGACAATAGATGGTTCCTGCCCATTACCTTGGTAGTTCAGAAGTGGAGACAGGAGGATCAGGAGCCTAAGCTAAGTTTTTAGTTACATAGAGACTTTGAGACCATTCTGGGATACTAGATACCATGTCTTAGAAGTGAATAAACAGCAAAAACATCAAAAACTATGGAAATACAATGGTTACTTAAGGAGGAGAAGTTGGTGTTCTAGCATATTAGATTTAATTACCATGAATTTTAACTTTAACAAGCGAAATATATCTCTGAATGTATTTACTGTGACACCTAGACAATGAAAGAAATACAATTTCTAATTTAATTAATTTATTACATCCCATCAGCAGTTCATTCTACCTCCTTCTCTCTGCACAATCCCTTACTCATATCCCCTCTGTCCCCACCTCAATCTACTCATCCATTTCTGTTCAGGAACGAGCAAGAATCCCACACATAGTCAACAAAACATCGCATATCAAGTTGTAGTAAGACTAAGCATCTCTTCTTATATTTAGGCTGGGAAAAGCAACCTAGTATGAGAAATAGGGACTCAAAAGCCAGCCAAAGCATTAGGGATAGCCCCTTTTCTCACTGTTACAAGTCCCACAAATAGACCAAGCTATTCAACAGTGACATATAAAAAGGAGTCCTATATAGGTCCCGTACAGGCTCCCAGGATGTTGGTTCAGACTAAGAATTTCTATCAATCAGGTTACCATTTTCTGTGGGTTTTCTTGTGATGCCCTTGACCCCTCTGGCTCCTACAATCCTTTCTCCTTCCCTTCTCTCCAGTAGCATCCCCTGAGCTCTGCCTAGTGTTTGGCTATAGGTGGTCTCTGCATCTGTTTCCATCAGTTACTAGATATAGGGATACAATTTTTTTTAAATATTTATTTATTTATTATGCATACAATATTCTGTCCAGACCTCATTACAGATGGTTGTCAGCCACCATGTGGTTGCTAGGAATTGAACTCAGGACCTTTGGAAGAGCAGGCAATGCTCTTAACCGCTGAGCCATCTCTCCAGCCCCCATAGGGATACAATTTTAAGACACAAATAAATAACCTTTTCAAGTGAATCAATGGTTCTGAAATTGGAACACAGACAAAGCAAAAAAAAAAAAAACCTTGTAACAATTGTACCACTAGTCAATTGCTCACCTGGCAAAAGGACAAGGTTGCTTGTAAACTAATTTGCTTTGCTTAAAAACCATACACCCCTGCTACCTTATCAGATTAATAATTTGAAAATTTTAAGACTTATTTTGTTGAAAAATTGTAATTAGCACTAAAGAATTTAATGTCAACTCTCTAAGAATTGGCAACATTTGGGTGTGAACTGGGATTGCATTTATCTTCTCACTATTTGATATTGGTATGTGTTACTAAAATTACTTCCCTAGGGGAGACATAAGAAAATATCTTCTCCTAAGGTCCCAAAGACAAACCAGCAAAACTCCCAACCCAAGTTCACCTGGGAAACCAATGGGTCTATGAGATTACTTACAGAATGATGTGTGGGGTAATATGGGCAGGAGCACAGATGAGTGGCCTTAAAGTAGCCACAGTGGAAAGTCCGCACCAAGCCGTTGTGATGGCTTCCTCATGACTGGACTGGATAGTTGGGTCCCACTCCCTTTGTCTCCCCATCTATATTCTCTAACCCTTCCCCAATACTATTTGCAACTGGGGTAGAATTTCATTCAACTGGATGTTCATGTGAGTATCCCATGACTCTCCCTGTACCTTCAATCTAAGAAGGAAGGTAAATGGTCAACAGACCAAGCTGCGGTAATCTTTTGTGTGATCCCAGAAGAATTCCTGAAGATAATGGGAGTTTGGTAGAGAGGATGGTTCTGTACAATAGGATGTATAATATAGCAAGTTCAGAGTGTTAAGATAGAACATTGAAAATTATATTTACCCACTTATTTGAATATAGAAACTTCCACCATAGCTCTAAATAACAGCTTCTCTATCCACAGTCCAAGTCTGTCCATGCATATGAACAGAGTCTGAGAGTCAAATCAAGAGATGATATGTTCCTCTCAAGATACTAAATGTATCTGTTTATAAAATATAATGAGCCCTATTTCCCAATAATATCTGTCATTGAACCTCTTTGTGGTAAATACATGTACTTCTTGATTTAAATAACTCCTCTATAAAAGGTTTTCTTGTAGATACAATTTAAACGTCAGGCACTTTAAAGGCAAATAAGAAACATTCCTTGTTTTAGGCACAAGTTGTTTGCTATCAATAAAGTTATTTTTAAACATAATACAAAAGTAGCTATACAAAGGACAATGGGAAATGTCCCTGATGGATAAGAATGAGAGTAGAGTAATCCAAAGAGCTGATAAGTTTAATGTTCTGGGAAGAAAACACATGACAGAAGTTGTCTCCTAGTCCCAGCAGAATCAATAAATCTCCATGTCAAAGAATTATGAGATGACACTTGGGGATGTCTATCACAGCAGATATATTACTTAACTAAGATATCTTAAGAGTTTCAATATTGAGAACATTTACGAAAGTATATTGAGAGTATATTGGTTATTGTAGTGAGTTTATATACTTCCATACAGTTAAATTCCTTTTCCAGATAAATTCTTTGCCATGATATGTTGAAAATAACCATTTTAGATCGCATTTTTCTATGTAGAATGCTAGAAAACTCAAGCAGAGCTGATTTATCAGGAGAATTATTCATTTAATTTCCAACATTTAGTATTTACGTTCCTTTCCATTTGTTTATTCATTTTATCATTATTCATTTATCAAATATTTATTTAAATGAGTTTTACTATGACTGAAGAAGTGGTAGAATGAGGTTTGCAGTGAACTTATTACTTACACAAGATTATTCTTGAAAAATCCTCTGGTCAGACAAAAGCTGCAAGACTGAAATTCACATTTCATTACTTTTTAACAATTTGTCCAATTTATTCTTGATTTGGATGATTACCTTGGGCTGCATGAATTATTTAAAGTAAATTTCAATAAATTAATTAGTATCTGGTTTATAGAATAATACTTTGTACAGTAAACATGCTATATGTTAAATTAGAGACACTATATAGCTGTCACAATCAAATTTTTGAGCATGGTAAGCTCGGAATTTCTTTGACTCATGGAGTTATTCTTGTGTCACTAAATATAAGTTTGCCACATATTTATAAAATGTAAGTGAACTATATTAACATGGCAAGCAGAGCTGGTTTTATTTGTTTAAGTATAATTTAATATCCAGTTTTGCTAGTCTAATGGAGCTTGAAGTTTTGTTTCCTCTGAGCTTTAGGTTGGCCATAAGGCTCTTCTGTATTTGAAAATGAACACTTTCCTAAATGCATAAGGTGTGTGTGTATGTGTGTATGTGTGTGTGTGTGTGTGTGAGAGAGAGAGAGAGAGAGAGAGAGAGAGAGAGAGAGAGAGAAAGAGAAGAGATAGAGGCACACATATAACAATTTTGCCTCTTTATATTTTGAAGTTGAAATTTGTTAACCCACACTTACTTACATAAATACATTCTTACCTTTCATTCTTTTTATCTGTCCTTGCCTTATCAGCAGGCTTTGAATTTACTAAGCAGTCAAGCAAACCCTTGACATGAGTTCACTGCTTGTGCTTTGAGTTTAGAATTAGTGAAGTAGGCCACCACAACCATCTATACTTTCCACATTCATGTTTCGGTTATGACCTCATGATAAATTTAATAAAATAAATTTGTTAAGTATGTTGAACTATCTTCTTAGTAGGACCTTTCTTACTTGAAATAACAACAAGCAAGCAAGCAAACAGACAAACATTTTTATCTGTTTCCTCATAGCTTCATTCCCAACTTCTCATTCTCTTTATATATCTACCATTTTTGTTTGCCTTATTCATTGTGGCTTAGAAAATTTGAATTCTAACTCACTTTTGGTATTTTAGCACTCCTTTGAAAATACAGCAGGGTACATCACTGAAAAAAACTCTGGTCCTATATTCCCTTAAGCTCATATGAGTCTCTCTCTTGATCTTCCTACTATAGCTTTAAATAATATAATAAATTATGCTCAATCTCTGTGTTTAGCTGTGTATGTGTGTATGTGTATATTTACTGTGGTGTTTCTTTCTGTATGCTGTGATTATCATTAATGAATAAAGAAACTACTTTGGGCCCATGGCAGGGCAAAACTTAGCTAGGAGGAGAAAACTAAATTGAATGCTGTAAGAAAGAAGGTCAGAGTCAGAGAAAAGCCATGGAGCTACCAGAGACAGATGCTGGGAACTTTACCTGCTAAGCCACAGCCACATGGTGATATACAGATTAATAGAAATGGGTTAAATTAATATATGCGTTATCCAGAAAGAAGCTAGAGCTAATGAGCCAAGCAGTGATTTAATTAATACAGTTTCTGTGTGATTATATCAGGGCTAACCAGACGGGAACAAACTAGAAGTCTCCCACTACAAAGTGGCACACAACATGGTCAACTACATCCATGTAATGCTGGGTGGTGGTGGCACATGCCTGTAATCCCAGAATTCAGGAGACAGAGTCAGGTGGATCTCTGTGAGTTCAAGAAAAACCTGGTCTATAAGAGCTAGTTCCAGGACCGGCTCCAAAGCTACATAGAAACCCTGTCTCGAAAAACCAACCAACCAACCAACCAAATAAATAAATAAACAAATAAACAAATAAATAAATAAATATAAAACCTGAGAGGGTTTGAAAAAAAAATTCTAAACATTAAAAAATGGAGTTTAGCAGCATTTTTTTTTCAAATGGGCTTTCCTTGAGGTGGCACACTGCTGCTCCTTTAAGAGAGGTCTTACTGATTCAGCAGTAGCAGCTGAGTGGTTTCAAAACCAGCAGCTTCCTGGACATGAGCCATGCTGCTAGCACAACTCTGACTCTTTTGAGAAACCAAGCATTTGAATGGGGTTTGTGAGCATCGTGCTGCAGCTTGCTTGGTGGAAAAATGGATTGGCTGTGTCACTGGAATTGGGGCGGTGTGCACAGCTCAGAGTTGCAATTGGCTCTACCATACTGAACTGGGTGGGGCATGCAGAAAGTACCTCATATACCCTAGTAATGGTGCAGCTTAAGTTTTAAGAATCGCGTAGCATTTTAAAAAGTGCTCCTGGACAGTAAAGAATTACAAATATACAATGAAGACAAAGCCAGATGAAAAAGAACTCTAAATGAGTCACACAGTTAGATAAATGTATATAGGCTTGGGAAAAAAAAGAAATATGAAGAGTTATAAAAAAAGAAGTAAATGGTTTAAAAATATAAAGTTTTTAAAGAGACAGAATACAGAAAGAAAAATAAACCACATAAAGATGGAAAATTCATAGAGAGTCTGGATTATGCATATTATTGTGTTTTCTTTGAATTTTTGACTGTGAATCAACCGGTGAGAGGAGTTCTAAAAAGTGATGTGATGTCTACAAACTGCAACAACAGTCAGCACAGCAAGACTCCCAAGAGTTTTAATAGTGCCACTTACCTCTTCATGGTGACCAGCTGTCTAACCAGGCTGAAAAATCATTCAGTAGGAAGGAATTCATGCCAGGTACTGTAAACTTAGCCAACTATTCATAGCTGGTGAGCCCATGGAATTTAGAGAAGAACCAACTACTGTCAATATCTCAAAACTATGTAATCTCTAACTTCATTTGAAGCATGTATCCTTATTACCATGGATGAGTGTAGCCCTCATACCTTACCAAAGAAGCTTCTGCTTTGCAGCAGAGACAATGAAAGAAAGACATAACTATTCAAAATGTAAAAGAATACAGACTTTGGCCATGCCTCTACAACTCAAACCATACACATAGACTCAGAGAACATCTTTGAACATGGGTCAGAAAGAATCCAAGAGTCAGAGAACCAAGATATTATCCAGAGACTGTTTTTCTATAATGATATGGAAGCTGCACGCAGAAATTTTCAACAGCATAGTTGTCTAAATGAGACAAGAGCAATGCCACCACAAATTGGCATGCAGTATAGAAAGGGAGAATTTCACCAGTTTCCATCAGCAATGAAAAAGTGCAGGCAATTTACAACTACTGAAAAAGGGAGAATTAGTCTTTCCTGGGGGTGATTCCTCCAATTTGTTCTTCAGTGTTGAGTTGATAGTCATAAAAACAAACATTTTGGCAACATTAAATTGTCCTAGCAGGCTGTATTTACATCCATGTGTGTGGGTGTATGGGTGTGTGGGTGGGTGGGTGACTATAATTATTAGAGAAAAAGAGGCCATAAATTTGAGATAGAGCTGGGAGAAGTTCAGCACAGGGCATGAAATGAGAAATGCATGATTTTGTGACTACAATGAATGTACATCAAATTTTAAAAGTGACTTTTAATAAATTTTGAGAGTTCAGGTGCAAATAAGACATCAGTAGTTACATCAGGGGTTGGGGTGGGTAAAACACTGTTGGTTTTTCCTACTAGAACTTCACCAGGTTGTCACAGAGAATATTAGAGGCAGTCCTTGAGAGCTCAGGCAGCATTTTAAATACATTGCTCATATTCACCATATTTTGATTTTTTCCCCATTAACTCCATTGTTTCTTTTCCTCTCTCCAGTTTCCTTTTACATTCATGTTCTTTTGTTTTGATGTACATTTTATATTTGCCTTTGTGAATCTGCTTAAATTTTTCTAGGATGATCATGACCAGTTGAATTCTTTTCCCTATAAATGACATAATTTTATATCTAGTTATGGTTGAGTTAAATTACTCTGTGAATATAAATTATGTTTTCATTGTCCACTCATTCATCTGTTTGCCTCCAGGGTGATTCCATAAGTTATTTTTGTTTTGAGAGCCAAGAATCCTACTTTTTTGAGTTGAGTGTTACAGAAAGGCACAACAAAATGGTTATATAGATCCATACAATGAATTAAAACAAGGATTCCTCACTATCAATTCATGTTTCATTTGATATTTAACAAATATGCACAAATATGAAAACTTATAGCAATTAGTCCTGAATGTAGAATGTTCCAATTGGCCCATGTGTCTGAACACCGGGTCTTAGGCTAGTGATGCTGTTTTGGGAAGAGTTTAGAGATGAAGACAAGGTGGGTGAAGATTCTAACCTAGCTCTGCACCTACCTTTCCAATGTACTTCTTCCATGTCTGTTGAAATGTATGATATCCCAGTCCTTAGAATCTGATGTAACAGAAAAAGATCCTTTTGCCAAACAATCCCCCAAACCATAGAGTTTATTCTTTGTACACCCTGAGTCACCTTTGTCAGTCATTTCTGGTACTGATTCCAGTTAATGGGAAAAGTAACTAAATTACAAATTGATACTAGAAGTAAAGTATAGCTGTGATAAACTTGACCAAATTCTGGAACATGTTTGTGAGAAGATTGTAAAAGAATTTGGAGATGCTGATTTTGAAATCCTCATCATGCTATTATCATTCTAAATGCCCCTCAGCTGAAGATTGGATAAGAAAAATGTGGTACATTTACATAACGGAGTATTACACAGCAGAAAAAAAATAATGACATCTTAAAATTTGCAGGCAAATGGATGGGGTTAGAAAACATCATTTTGAGTGAGGTAACTCAGACTCAGAAAGACAATTATCATATTACTCAATCATAAGTGTTTTTTAAACATAAAGCAAAGAAAAACCAGCCTACAAATCCCAATCCCAGAGAACTTAGACAACAATAAGGGCTCTAAGAGAGCCATTCTTGCATCTAATCTGCATGGGAAGTAAAAAAAAAGACAAGATCTTTTGAGTAAATTTGGAGCTTGGGACCTTAGGAGAGGGTCTAAGGGGAGGGGAGAGGTAGAGAGGGAAGCAGAGAAAAATGTAGAGCTCAATAAAAATCAATTCAAAAAAGAATGTGTTATGTTTTTTGTCTCTTTAAGAGACAATCCACACCCACTCCCAGTGACCCGTGCCCTCCTCCCACCATCTTAGATTCTCACTGTTCCTCTGGCATGCAAGCTACCCTTCTCTGCTTCCTTCTCTGTCTCTCTCCTTTCTCTTCTCTCTTCCCTTTCTCTCTCTCTCCTTTCTTTCTCCCTCCTTTAAGTAATAAATATCCAATTCTATTCCATACAATATGTCTGCCCACTTGTCTCCCACCCATGCACCCACACACCACTCGCTGCTGGGAATCTGCATCTGCCAGGGACTTACTGTTACCTGCCCTGCCACTCACCGCATGGCAGGACCAGTCCACCCAGCCGCAAGCTGCTCAAGTGGCTCTCCCGGGACCGGCTGCGAGCAGCTTGGGACCCACTGGGCTCGCTGCTGCTCTGTGGGGGATCTTGCAGAATTTTTAAAAGAATGCCATAGAAAAGAATCTGTTTGATAAGTGTGGAAGGTTTCTGGTATAAATGGAGAGTGATTATTGGGCTCTTGAGAATGGGGACTGTATTGGGGATTAAATCTATTCTTGTTATATCCTGGAAAAAAGGATGGTCATGTTCTAACTTTGTTCAATGTATCTGAACAAGGCATTACTGAAAACAATGGACTGATTTGTCTAACAGAGGATATTTGAAGACATAAATAACATCTCTGCTCTGACATGAATGCTGCTTGTTGCTTTTAGAAGAAAGTCACACACATTGGCTAAAAACGAAACTGTACAGATTGTAAAGGAAAAGATGTTGAACATGATTAAAGTTGGACCACATTTCTAAAATTGTTCAACATAAGAGGACTATCATAGAGAAACTTCTGATAGACTTTCACAAGGACAATGGCAAAAATGTCTTCAAGCAAAATTCCAAACATCCAAGGCACCAGCAGAAAAAAAAAACATGAAAATAGGAAGACTGTAAGGAAGATGAGTGTCTGAGAAGATAGTGCCTCCATGTGATCCCAGCTCTAACAGAACTGCACTGAGAAATATTTTCCCAGATTTAGCTACACAAATGATCAACAGCTGCTTCAGCCATATTCAAAAAAGACATGTTGAATGGGAAAGAGAACTTGGAATCATCTTAGTGTGTCTGTTTCTCAGGCATGAAAATCTAAGTGACATAGGCTTGTGCCAGGCAATGTGTACAAGGACGTGTTACTTGAATGAGGTCTCAAATCAGCTGTGAAGGTGACACCTATGATACAGTGGTTATCTCTATATATTGTAGATGACAGGAGCATGGACCATCTCTCATGAAAAGTGTCAGACACAAGTGATGATGGCTCATGAAAGCAACCATATATGCTGCAGTCATCAACTGTAGAGGAGTTACATTTCCTAAATGGAGTGGAAACCCTATGATGTCATTGAAATTCTTGGTTATTAGACCCAGATCTGTAAGATATACCATTTGTCCTATTGATTTTCAGTTATGCTTTGCTCTCATTATTCTTTCCTTTTTTCTATGCCTGACTTTTGGAACAGAAATGCTTCAGGTGTACTATTGTATTTGGATTTGGATATATGTTACTTGATTTTGATTTCATAAGGGTTCATTCACAGTGAAGAGACTGCCTAGAATCTCAATAGATATGCTAGACATTGGACTTATGATTGCTACTGACACAAAGATTATAGGGACTCTACAGTTGGGATGAATTTATTTTATGTATGAAATGGGCATAAGCCTATGGCAGTTGAGGAAGGAATACTATGTTGGGGATGTGACGTGTCCTCCATGGGCTAATATGATAAATACTTGATCCCCATGGAGAAACTGTTTTGGAATGCTTGGGACCTTTTGGACCTTGGACCTGTTTGACATATTTAAGGTCTTAGGGGATGAGACCTTAGAGTTCTTGGTTAGATCTGTTCTGGCCAACTTTTTCTGAGAAGTGAGGAATCCAGTCACCAGTTCCACTACTATAGACAGAAGTTCCTGCTTTTTTGCTTTCCCCACTATGATTAACTTTGTCACTTTAAATCATGAGATGAAACTAACTTCTCCTACCTTACATTTGCTTTTTTCAGATATTCGGACCCATTTTATATCCATATGCAGAGGTGAGTGTTTTAAATTCTAGACTTGACATGGGAATGTAAAATGAGGTTCATTTATCTTGTAATATTACAAATATCCAAAGTGTAAGGGATTTGGCAAAAGAAAGAGGAACCAACATAAAGAGTTAAAAATATTCAAAGTTGGAAACAATTTATTCAATAGGATATGTAAATTTTGTTCTATAAATTATATACATTATAAAACAAATACTCTTCAGTTTGAATCAGTAAATTAAGTTAACCAGATGATGTTTCCTATCCCACAGCACTGTATATTGGTGGCATATAAACATTTGGACACTCGAATAGATCTTAGTCAAAATTAAGTGAAAACATGTAGGTCTTGGGGTTTTCAAAATGGAACACTGATCATGCCCTACGGTTGGACTATAGGATATCTGGGATATGTCTTGAACTACCACAAGGCTTTCTTGAGTCTTTAGCTACCAGAATATAAACCCTGGTACTTTTTAGCTTTGCTGACAACATGAGCAAATTCTTCATAATTTCTCCCCTTCTTTCTCTCTTCTTCTTCTTCCTTCACTGTAACATGAGGGACAGGCTGCTTGTTGGGGTTTCTGACTTACTCAGTACCCCACAGCTGGCAAGCCCCAAAGAAAATCACAGAGATCTCCATAAGTTATAAAACTGATTGGCCCATTATCTCAGTCTTTTTATTAGTTCTTGTAGTTTATATTAACCCATTATTCTTATCTATGTTAGCCACATGGCTCAGTACCTTTCACAGCGGGGTAGGTCACATGTTGCTTCTTAGGTGGTCTGGGCTGGAATGGGAGGAATGGGCTTCCTCCTTCCTAGAATTCTCCTGTTCTCATCACCCTGCCTCTACTTCCTGTCTGGTTGACCTGCCTCTACTTCCTGTCTGGCCAATCAGCATTTATTCAAAACATGATTGACAGAATACAGACAATTCTTCCGCACTACCCCCCCCCTTTTTAAAACAAAGGAAAATAAAAACATGATTGACAGAATACAGACAATTCTTCCGCACTACCCCCCCCCTTTTTTTAAAACAAAGGAAAATATCCATAATCCATTTTTTGAGACTGTGGGTGATTCCAGGCTGATTGGGGGTGCTTGCTTGATAACTGTTTTGTTTTATGTAATTTTACTATGTTAAAGTGAAAGCCTTTCTTTTTTCTTTAAGCAGAAAAAGGGGAAATGGTGTAGGAGGGTCCTTCTTTCTATGTGTTACTTTCATTGGTTGAATAAAGAAAACCACCTTGGCCTTTGATACAGCAGCCCTGAGATGGGTAGAGAATACAGAACTCAATGCTGGGAGGATGAAAGCAGGGTCAGAGAGCCACCCACCATGAAGCTGCCAGGTCAGACATGCTGGATCTTTCCCGGTAAGCCACGAACTCGTGGTGACATTATTAGATTATTAGAAATTGGTTAATTAAGATGTGAGAGTTAGCCAATAAAAGGCTAGAACTAATGGGCTAGGCAGTATTTAAATGAATATAGCTTCTGTGTAATTATTTTGGGTAAAGCTAGGCTAGAGCTGGGTGGCAAGAAGCGGCCCACCTTTCCTTCTCACTACACTTCACCCTTCCCTTTCTTTCTCCCTGTCTATTTCCCCTGTTTTATGCATATACTAATTATGTGAATGTTGTCGGTTATCTACAATTTTTAATAAATCTAAAATGTTTATTTCTATAATCATATTAATAGTAGGTCTAATTCTTCCAAATATTGGGATGTAGTTTTAATGAATGTAATATTATGACATTTCTGGATCAGTGCTAAGCTCAAAGTTAATATCAGTAAATTTGGTCATTATATCTGGAATGCCTACTTTACCAATTTTCACTAGCAACAATCCCTGTTAGTAAAATTGAGAAAAGCCTATTGTATATAAACTAGTAGGATCAAACTTTCTACTGTTCAGATGATTTCCAGATTTTGCATCATGTCTGCTTCAGATACAAAACGTAATTCAGGATATATATGCACATTCCTTTTCGGAACTTCAGAGATGTTTCATTTCTCCAGGGTGTGTTACTCAGTTTTGTGTTTTCTTGACATCTTCGCTGTTCTAAACTTCCTGTCACCTGTTTCTTTGGTATCTAAGTATATATTGGACTGTCATTTTCCATTGCCAATTTAGTCATTGTATACTTCATATCTTTTCAGGTTTCCCGCAAAATACTTCTTTTAGTGTTTCATTTTCAAAAATTGTGTATTGTCTCTCAAAAGGAAACTCTTCAGCATATGCATGATTTTCTGGCTTTTATTTGTCTCATTCCTGACATGATAGCTTAGCAAACCCAGTCTTTTTAGCCTTCTTGTTCCACTGGTTTCTTTCTTATTCTAACCATTGATTCTTTTTAAAAGTCTTCCTTTTAAAATCAGAGTTTGTTCTGAGCTTGTATAAGCTTTTCTCTATAACTATTAATTGTTTTGGAAAATATTTGACTAAAACATGTTCAGTAATAGTGCAGAATAATTTTAAAGGAAAATGATGAGAAGTTGTGAAATTCTGGCATCAAGTAAGAGAGTACTGGCAGTAAGATTTGGGTTCTTCTGTTTTATTGCCTGGATCAGCTACCTGAATTTTCATTTCCCCAGAGCTCCATTTCTGCTTTGAAGATGTTCATCCATCAGATAAAATATAATGAATTAAAACCTTCAGAGCCTTTAGCATCTTTGAATTATGAGAAGGAATGATTATTTTCACTGACACGTGGAATGAAGATTAAAATGCTAAGACTTTGCCCATCCCACTCTGCTAAGCAGCAGATCAAAAGACTCTTGCTGGAGACTCTCCAGTAACACAGGTGGAAAGGCAGAACTCAAAAAAAAAAAAATCCCTGGAGCTCCGTTCTCATAGGAGGGTGCATAGGAGGCTGGGAAGGCATTTAGCGTGTTGAAAGAACCAATTTAGCACTGAAAATTGCTAATGGGGGCTTAAAATGAGTCACAATCACAATGTGTAAGCAAACCTGGCAAGAGGTTGAAGGTTTTATAGCTTGCAGAACTGAGGACCATAAGTCTGTGTCTTAATTTAAGCAGAAATAGCAAAGATGTAAATATCATACCTCCTGTCAAAAAGCTGTGACATATTTTTCCTTGTGTGTGTGTGTGTTTGTGTGTGTGTGTGTGTGTGTGTGTGTGTGTCTTTCTCAGCTATATGACAGAAACGTTCCAGAGGTCTCATGAATATCCTAGATGTGGGTGCTTGCTGGTTTGACTTTCTCAGGGATATAAGCCCTCACAGAGTTACTGGAGCCAACTACGGCTGATCCAATGTGGCTATTCAAACTTCCAAGAAAATAAACTTATACTTTAGTGAGAAAAGCTGAAAACCATATGGAATACTAAAATGAGTCATTTTCTTTTGATCTCCTTTTATTTAGGGCATTACAGGAATACTAAATTAGTGTCTTTTATTATGGCATGAAGTAAAGAATGCTATAAAACATAGTATCAATTGAGCACTGATTGATTAGGAATCTCTAAAATACTGCATTTACATCGGTCCAGTTATGTCAAGAAGAAAGAATACTGTGTCGATTTTGAGTTGCTGTCAGGCAAGTGTTTCTGAATTCACACCCTATCCATTCTGGAGATCACTCAACATACAAGCACCAAAGGCAAGATTTGAACATGGATTACTGCTCCTGTCTTTTATAGTGTTTAGTTAGTCAAGCTCTAAACTCAGAACAGCCAGTCCTGCTGATGAACTGTGTGGCTCTTAGACCTTGAGTATTATGTCTTACTATTTTCTCTACAGGAGTTAATCTACCAAATAAGGAGGGAAAGACCTCTTCCTTCTCTGACTTCCTTGTCCCAGTTGAAACATCCGCCTTAACCATAGATACAGCTGCTGCATTTTGCAATGCGGTTCTGAGAACTAAGAACTTCAGGTGCAGGTATATATGATGCCTTAGGGACATGGCAATATCCTATCAAAAATGCTGCTATGAAAACGTGAGACATATTTGGAGGGAGGGAATTCATGTTTGTTTGCCTTCTTGGCTCTGGACACTTTCTGTGTCAATGCAGCGAAGAATCTGGGAAAGTTAAATATAGTAGTTCCTCTCAAAACCTGAACTTAGCATCATCTCATTCACCCTCCCAAACTCAGTGTGTTTGAGATTCAATGGGATGACCTCATACAGAAACTAAAAGCAAAGGACAGAGTCACTACATTTCTTTCCCTGCCCTCTGAATCCTCTGCTTGTCTCTACCCTTACTGCCTGAAACACCCTCCTTTCCTCTTCATCATCTCTCAGTTAAATCTCCTTGGTTTCCTGTCAGCTATTATAGTAATAAAGAGAGCTTTACTGTCCACTCCAGCAGAAGTCCTGGAGAGTAGGAACCTCTACTACTGAAGGCTGTTTGGAAAGTTCATCTGCACAAAAATAAAAAGGGACACAGCTTTTGGGGGAACAAAGAAATATAGCATAAAGGTGGAGATGAAAAGTCAATATGCGTGGCATGCTTCAGAACAATTCTAACATGGCCAGAAGGAGTCTTGGTAGGGGGGAGTGAGTGAAATAAGTAACATAGGATCAGAGCCAGAGTTACAGTTTCAGAAATGTGCCGTAAGGCATTATTTAAATTCTGTAGCACTCATTTTCTCATTAAGTTGCTATGGATTCAAACCTAGAAGAAAAAGACCACAGACTTTGTTCAAATTATAATTAAATGAATTTATCATTAACTACTAGTCAGGTGACAGCCAAACTGTAGGCATGTCAAGCAGAAGAGGCTAGAGGAAATATGCTTAAAGGTCAGCACCACAATTACTTCATTTGTGTGGAATGTGTAGCTGAGTGAGAAACTGCTTTTGCTTGCCTTAGCTGTGAAGAGCTATCTCTCTCCCTGAATATAGCCATGAAGGACTGTCTCACTCCTTAGTACACATAGATATGTGGGTTTACAAAAGCCAGAGCAAGCAGATAATGCCTTGCAACAGTTTTGTGATTTTAGCGAGGGCAAGGAGTCAGAGATGCCAGAAACTATATTTTAGGAATTACGAATGGGTACCTATTACAAAA
Source organism: Microtus oregoni (assembly GCF_018167655.1). Taxonomy (NCBI): domain Eukaryota; kingdom Metazoa; phylum Chordata; class Mammalia; order Rodentia; family Cricetidae; genus Microtus; species Microtus oregoni. The sequence continues at coordinate 49,180,469 of NW_024543069.1, forward strand.
TGGAGTTCTTCTTAGCCACCGTAGAGTTGGGATTATAACAATATCCACGTGTGCAACTTGTGAAAAATAAATTAATCAATTATAAACTTATAAACATGGTATGAGAGCTAAATAAGAAAGAGCTAGTGAAGAGTTCTTGTAAGAGCAGATGCACTAGCTCTGTCTTATTCTTTTTTTATTTTTTATTTTATTTACTTTTTTTGTCTTATGCTTATGAATGACACAGAACAAACATAGAATAGATATCAGTGAGTATGAATTTCATGAGGAAATTGTGTATCTGGGCTGGTGATGTAACACGGCAGGTAGAGAGCTTGCCTTATAATCATGAGAAACTAAGTTGAATTCCCAGAATCCACTTCTTAACAGTTATGTATTTTGTATTCTTTCATAATCACTGCATGAAGAAGTCATCAGACAATTCTTGGACTAGATTGCCAGTCAGCCTAGCCTAAGATGTGAATCATCCTGTCAAAGAAAGAGAGAGAGAGAGAGAGAGAGAGAGAGAGAGAGAGAGAGAAGGAAAGATTGGCAGTGCCTAAGAAACAACCATCAAGCACACCCTATGGCCTATACATGCATGCATACATGTGCACACTTTCTCCTGCATACACAGACACAGGTGCACAGACTCTCTCTCTCTCTCACACACACACACACCCATATACATTTAACAGTTAAATTATATGTCACACACAGTGGATTAAAGGATAGGACACAGAAGTGAAGTGATGAAGAATATCTGTGTATTTCAAATGATTTCAGCATCTTCACACCCTCATTGAGATATGATGTTCTGGCCTTGTTGAATAGAAGCTTGTAACTGGATGAGACCGCTTTTGCATAGAGAGATCACAGGTCACTACTCTCAGTCTCCCCGCTCCCCTGCCTCTCTCCTCTCTACTCCCTGTCCAGTTAAATTCTCTTTCCCCCTGTGACACAAAAATTCCAGAGAATGCATTCTCTAAGCTAGATGGAGGAACCTGACTTTACACCCACACTGCAATGTAAATGTTGCTTAAACCACTCCCTTTGTGCTATTTTGGTGACACAGCTCAAAATGATCAATGAAAGAAATCGTAAATCATCTCAGGCTCAAGTAAATGTTTAAAGAAAACCACCCATATATTTATTGGGATAAGACAAACTATTCCCAGCCATCGAATTGTTAATAGATGGCCCACTCCAGAGAGTTCATGCATCTTCTCTGGGATTCTTTCCTGCATTCCTCGGGTGTCACAGAGAACTTCTTTCATCCCTAGGATGCCACAGTGAACTTCACATCAAAAATAACAGATTTTAGAGGAATTCAGAGTCATACTTAGGATATGTTCTAAAGTATTATACTCTGTATAAATATATATGGAGGTAGGGGAATTGGACAAGATCTTAATGGACTTAGGCTGTCCTTGAACTCCATGTAGGCAAGGTTGATTTTGAATGCTGCATCCTGTCATCTCTACCTCTCAACACTGCAAATAAAGTCCTGTGGTGTCATGGCTAATAGAATTTGGGAAAAAAAATATTATGCCTAAGTTTAAGCTATATCATTGGGCACTTACATTATTCCCATTGGCGAATGTAGAGAACTTACTAATTTCCACGTTTAGCTCAGATGCTAAGAAAAAAAATTACTTTTTTACAAAACCAAATGTGTTCTTCCACACAGCTTTCCTCTCATTCAGTATTGCCTTTAAGGAAAGATAGGGAGATGGTCTAGTCACTTCTCTTCACAAAATTACTGAATATTAGGATTCATTTAAGGATTACATTGATCCAACCGGTAACTCTAGCTTTTACTGTAGGATATTCACATGTAATTTCAAGTATGGATTACAGCTCTATAATTATGACTCTAATTATCCTTTTATACTCTTGGTCAGTTCATTAAAAGAGCTACCCAGCGAGCAGTCTTTCATCTTCAAGCATCCATTGTCACAGCCGTTTTTGCTGAATGCTCTTCACATACTAAATTGACACTTGCTTCCAGTTTGCAAAGGGCTCCTTTCTACATTTAGACATGTTCTCAGCCTAAGTGCATTTGTCACACTTTGAGAAAGCTTTAAAGACCTTAAGAAAATAATTGAAATGATTACCAGCAATACTAAAGTGCATTACAACATTAAATGTAAATCTTTACTTCCTGGCTTAAAAGCTTTCTTTTCTGCCTAACAAGAAAACTATGTGGTTTGGATTATTTGTCTGTCCTCAAGTAATTTTAAAGGCAAGAAATAGCATGGTAGGAAAATGTGTGTAGTCTTGACATATACATAAAAGCTGGGCCAAGGCAAGGAAGAAATAATAGGATAACAGTAAAATGGTGCTGGGAAATGAACTTCTAATTTTATCCACACTGGTTATACTTGACTCATACTGTGGCCGGCTTACACCTGAACCCAGTGACCGTGGATTTAACTGGTTAAGGTCCTTCACAGATAGAATTAAGTGAAGCACTTTGAGGTGCAATCTTCATTTACCATTTCAATAAGCTTTAAGGATAAATGATTGCCAGGGATAAAAGAGACCGAAGAGAAAATCATGTGGATGGAAAAAGACTGTGGTGACAGAATCAAAAGACCAGGAACTTCAAAGGTAAAGAGAACAAGGATCTCCTCCAATAATGGGAGAAATCAGCCCTGCTAACACCGTTATTTCACAATACAGCCTTCTAAACTACAAGAAAGTTGCTTGTTCCCAGTTGCTTAAAATGTCTAAGTTTATGCTGCAGTGATGATTCAGCTCTTAAAAAAAGCACACTACTCAGGGATAGTACCTGAATTTGATTGCCATCACCCACATCAATATATTCTTAGGTGTGCCATCTGAATTCTATAAGCATCTACACACACAAAGCATACACCCATATACATTCACATGAATAAAAACAAAATTCTAAATCTCTAATTTTGATTAGTGCAGAAAGCAAGAGTACTAATTAAAAAGGGTTTAAACTGTTTTATTGTGTTCAACAAGGTTGAAAAGCAAGTACTGTGCTATAATTTTTACAGCTTTAAACCTGATGGTCCCTTAACCAGCAAGTACTTGAAAAAGATAGGGAGGGTGTCTTACTGTTCTATTGATGTGAAGAGACATCATGACCATGGCAGCTCTTATAAAATAAAGCACTTAATTGCAGCTCGCACACAGTTTAGAAGTTTGTTCCATTTTGCATCATGGCAAGAAACATGGAAGCACATAGGCAGGTATCATGCAGCAGAAGTAAATGAGAGTTCTATATCCAGACCCTCAAGCAGCAGGAAGAGACAAACCCTTACCTGGCTTGAGCTCTTGAAACCACAGAACCCATACCCATGACACACTACTCCCAACAAGGTCATACCTCCTAATCCCTTTCAAGTAGTTCCACTCCCTACTGACCAAGAAATAAAATATGAGCCTATAGGTACCATTCTCATTAAAACTACAACAGAGGTTCTTGAAGATATATGGGAAATATTTTCCAACATGGAAGACAGCTTTAAGGTCTATGCTCATTTACTCATATGATCCACGAGACCAAATAAGAAGCTTGAGAAAGCTGAAGAATTAAAGTTTTAAAACCTTTAAGAAATTTATATCATTTGAGAATTTTTGCTTTTATTCTGCAAGTGTGAGATAATTAGACCTAATAATTAAAGGGAAATTTTCACTCTGATGTGCAAAAGAAGATGACAGATGTGAAAAAGTAGATTCAGGGCAAGCAGGAGGCTACAAGCATTGTCTAGATTCAGATTCTTATAATAATATGGAATCATATCATTGGCAAGAGAGTAAGTTTGGTCACATGCTAGATTGGATTTAGGTAAATAGCATAAAGAAATTCAGCTTTATATTTCCTGAAACAATCCCAAAATAGACTGTGAACTTCTGCCTGTGACCATACATGTTAGTGTAGTTGGGCTGTTTTGTGGAACACATCCCCATTTTGGTTTTCATTTTACAGGATCTTAGTGATGTTAAAGTACAAAAGCAAAGTCTTTTCTTTCACATTTGATGCTTTTCATTTTCATCTTATACTGCTAAAGGCATCTACTCAGGTTATTATATTCGCTCTTAAATCACTAAAGGCTCAGTTGGGACTGCTTCTTTGATGCTCCTGTATTTATCATACTTCCTCTCTCCCATATTATAATAAAAATAAATAATAAAGCATAATAAATTCAACAAGTATATGAAATAGGTTTGTCGCAATGACCTTGAAATGTTCTATAAATGAAATTTCTCTTCCCCATTTACCACACAGTATGAGGAGAAAGAAAGGAAGAAGGGGTGGTCCCCCAGCTTTTACTACCGGCACCCAGAGAGCAAGATGAAACAAGTTTGGATGATGGACAGTCTGACTTTCAGATAGCTACTAGACATCAATAATGTCATGCAGGTAGTTGGGAAGTATAGGCTAAAATTCAAGGGGACGGTTCAAAGTAGAGATACATATTTACTGATTAAGTTGCAGGTGAAATCTAAAAATATGAAGCTGAATGAGAGCTGAGTGAGGCTGCCAATGAGATGAGACAGAGAAGTGCAGTGTATCAGTAGTGGAACACCCAAGGATGACTACAGTGCCATAATAAGAATGAATTTAAGAAAAGGGAGAACACCCGATGAAGGTTCTATGGTAATATGCAAGATATTTATCAGTGTGACTATAGGATAGGGCCAGTTCTGGCACCCTCTCCTCAGCTGGCCAAGGAACAGCTGGGGAATTCTCCTTGAACATCTGGGAACCCCTCTAGAGTCAAGTCTCTTGCCAACCCTAAAATGTCTCCATTAACTAAGATATCTACTTTCCTGCTCCCATAACCACCCTTCCTCCATCCCAACCATCCCATTCCCCTAAGCTCTCCCGATCCTCCCCTTCTCCCTTCTCTCTCCCCCTCTCCCCTTACCCCCACCCACCCCCACCCCAAAGTTCCCAATTTTTGCCTGGCAATCTTGTCTACTTCCAATATCCAGGAGGATAACTATATGTTTTTCTTTGGGTTCACCTTCTTATTTAGCTTCTCTAGGATCCCAAATTATAGGCTCAAAGTCCTTTATGAATGGCTAGAATCCACTAATGAGTGAGTACATACTATATTCATCTTTTTGGGTCTGGGTTACCTCACTCAGGACAGTGTTTTCTATTTCTATCCATTTGCATGCAAAATTCAAAATGTAATTGTTTTTTTACCGCTGAGTAGTACTCTAATGCGAATATATTCCACACTTTCTTTATCCATTCTTCCATTGAGGGGCATCTAGGTTGTTTCCAGGTTCTGGCATAGAACCTTCATATGGTGATGGATGGAGAAAGAGACAGAGACCCACACTGGAACACTGGACTGAGCTCCCAAGGTCCAAATGAGGAGCAGAAGGAGGAAGAACATGATCAAGGAAGTCAGGGCCATGAGGGGTGCACCCACCCACTGAGACAGTGGGGCTGATCTAATGGGAGCTCACCAAGGCCAGCTGGACAAGGACTGATGGAGCATGTGATCAAACCGGACTCTCTGAATGTGGCTGACAATGAGGACTGGCTGAAAAGCCAAGGACAATGGCACTGGATTTCGATTGTACTGCATGTACTGGCCTTGTGGGAGCCTAGTCTGTTTGGATGCTCACCTTCCTAGACCTTGATGGAGGGGGGAGGGTCTTCCCACAGGGCAGGGAACCCTGACTGCTCTTTGGAATGGAGAGGGAGGAGGAAGGGGGGAGTTGGGGGAGGGGGAGGGAAATGGGAGGAGGTGGGAATTTTTAATAAAAATAAAAATAAAAGAAAATGGAGAACACCTTGGTTTCTGTTTGGTCAAGCATTATATCTCTGAATTGAGTGCTGGAGTTGGCAAGATAAAATTTATGCTGACTTGGGAAGAGCAAGTCTGATGAGGTGGAAGAGAAAAATTGTAACTGAAGTAGGTTTATAATGAAACGTGCACAGAGAGTTAAAGAATAAAATTCTGACTACTTTTCTAAGAGTAAAACAGAGAAATTGAATGGTGATTCAAGAAGTGTGTATGCAAAAATAATTATTAAAAATGCGAATTAGCAAGATAAATCCATTTAGAAATGATCTGAAAGGCAAACATTTGACAATATAAGAATGAAACCAGGTTGATGTCTTGAATTAGGCAAGAAGGAGTTAACATTGGAAGATAAGTGAATTGTTTATCATAGGATTGAATGGCTATCACTTCAAACTCCATGTAAGTCATTTATCACTTATTTAACCACAATCACTTCACTCCCCACAGTAGAATTGACAACCTTGGGCCATAGGACAACAGCTACCAAAATGTGCTAAGAAATTCTTTTCAGTTAATTTAATTTTCCTAGTGAAATTAGAAGTAAGATCGCCGATTGAGAATAAGGGTGCAAGGTGCTGTAGAGGATTAAGAAAGTTAAGAGAAGTGAGACACATATAAAGAAATAAATGAAGAAACATTCGTGATAACTTAAAAGTATTAGATGATCTCTGGGAGCACCTGGCCAAGACCTTGTTCAGCTCTCAGCAGCAAGGAGCAGTAAGTTCAGAGATGCTGGCCCCCTTCCCCTATGACTTGCATTTGTCATGTCTCCTCTATAACTTGCAATCAGATTCTTTTCCTCAGTTCTTTGTTTTGCTTTGTTTAGTAACCTTGGCACTGCTGGATTTTTATGTTGTAGATCGTCCCTCAATTGCAGTCTGTCTGATGTTTTCTGCAGATAGGATTGAAGATATGCATCTTTGTCAAGAATGTCACAGATGCAATGTTTTGCTTTCCTAAGTTCATTTTATCAAGGGCATACAATGGGAGTAAGATTTTTAGCACAATGTTGATTTTGATTTTCTGTTTCAGATAATGTCTTCCAGGTGTCTTTGCTAAAAAGTCATTATTTTCATCTTTATAACTTGTCATACACTGACAGACTTCACCAAGACTCCATTTTTCATGTTAATGTTTTAACTAGTTTCAGTATATGTCACTGGTTTTTACTTCTGTTAGTGTGATAAAGGGAGGATGATTTTTTCCAGAGTCATTAAAGGAAATCCTAACATAAAGAAAATGTGTTCCTCAATGTTTAATTGTTAAATCAAGCAATCCTACTTCATCATGAACTCGCTTATATTATTCTAAAAAATACTGCTATTACATTGCCATCTATATTTCAGGATCTTTGACCATTCTGAAGTTCTTCAGGCTGACCATCTTGTCCTTCTCCCAGAATGGCTTTCTAACACTTACTTTCTAAAAGCATGAGAAAGGCTGACATCCTATGGTTTGTTCCCTCTAATCCTACTATCAGCCATTTCTTTAGGAATCCCATGATCTTTTTGATACATTATATTTAGTACCAGACCGTGCTTAGTTTTGAAGGCTCTTTTGCTGGGCATGCCTAGGACTTTTACCCGCATTTGTCTCTTCACATATATTTGAAGCTCAGCATCTAAACGGTTAACTTTGATTTTCATCTAATGCTTCAGGGTTACTCTTGTCTTTGAATATTTTTGAATTTTATCTGCCAAATATAAGTAATTATTTGCTTAATCCCATTAGATTTTCAGATATTGATCCATACCTTTGTAAAGAAGAAATGCTGGCTATAACACAATGTTGTGTAGAGCTGTGTGAGTTAATACTGGGAGCCCATAATGAAATGTTTTGGCCAAAGTTGATAGGCTAATTCTTTTCTAACTATTTCTCACCTTTTCTTTGCTACTTTTATCAACAACTTTACAATTCTACCATTTGTTTGTCATTTAAGTTTTATCCTTTAAAATAGTGATTTTTAGGTCTCCAAAGTATTTTAATGCCCTTAAATCATAATCATAGTGATAAAATAATTTGCATTCACTGGAGTTTGGGCCCTTGTTTATCAATTTTATAATTCTTATCTCTTAGTTCTCCTACTCCAACTCTATTTCCAGATAATTAATGTATTAGACATGTGTGATTTGTTCTACTTTTTTCTGTTCCCACAAATGAGTAGGTGAGTGTATATCTTCTTGTATTCCTTTTAATACACAAGTAACATACAAGTTACTTTTGGGAAATAAGAATTTTTATTTTTCATCAAATATTTTTCTATCATCATATCACTTTGTAATTATTACCTTCATTCCTTTATAGTGTTATAATATTCCTACATGAATTTAATGATCTATTGTATGTGAACATCTGTAGGAAGGTGGGTTTGAATTCAGCCGGTACTATTCTTGTCCTTATTGAGACCTTTTTGTTTTTTCTGCTTCTTTGGCAGGATAGTTGCAGTTTGGCTCCATTCCCCAGTGCAATGATTATCCCCCAACCCCACCCAACCTCTTGATATGATCTCTGTATCATATTCCCCTTTAAATGTAAACAAACATTTATAAACAATCATTTAGGAATTTGGGCATTGTTCTTTAGATTATTTCCTGCTGATTGGGGGCACTGTTAATCAGGTCTTTCATGGGGCATCCTGTGTGGTAGATCCATCTCTGCCAGTAGTCCTGAAGCTGTCATGGATGTTGGACCATCTTAGTCATTGCTTCAGTGGTCTTGATTGATCAAACTGTATTAGCCAGCAAGTAACCTGCAGCTTTCTGTCCTCTTTGGAAACAAAAGCAGAACCTCTTTTTCAAACCAACATATCTTTAGATCCAAATTTTGAAGTCAAGGTACATTTAAACTATGTATGTTGATCTAACTTAGCAGCTCATACAATGAAATGTCTCTCTGTATATAGCTCATTCACAATTAAAAAAGAAAGCACAATAATGTACATAATCCAGACTCTGTATTTTCTATCTTTACATGCCATTTTTATTACTTTTACTCCTTTAATCTATGTTTGTATATAACCCTTTATATTACTTTTATTGTTTCTTTAAAGACATTCTTTGATGTTTATAACTGTCTATAATCTTTTTTCTTCTCTCTCCCAAACCTATGAACATTTTTGAACACACTGTCTTGTTTAGAAGTGTGTTATGTCTGAATCTGTCCTATTGCATATCTAAAATCCTTTTCTGACAAAGAACATTTAAAAATGGTAAGCAGTGTGGTCACAGCAGCCCTGGATGCGGGATCTACCTGTTGCAGCCTTTCAATATGGCAGAGGTACATTTACTTCCAGTTCTGAGACTACCAGGTAGGAGCGGCATTCACCACCTCAACGTTGGGAAGGAGCATGTACCACATAAACACTTTTCATCTGAGTAAAAGCTAAATCTTCCATGCAGCACAGGGCCTGGAAATATCTCTATGTATGACAGCAGGCATCTGCCATGCTCTCCTGATTGAACTCCTAGCAGACTCGATCTGGAAGTTGCCCAGGAAGCTTCTGTTGCACTCTCGGCTAATTTCCTTCTTTCCTCCTAACTGTGAGTAGGTGTACAAGGACCCTGACGTGGAGTAAGAGGCAGGCCATGTTAGACCCATGTTGGGTGCCATTTTGTAAATGGAGACAGTTCCTTTATTTCCCAGCTGCTCAGACCTGAATAATCACACAGAAGCTATATTAATTACAATAGAGTTTGGCCAATAGCTTGTGCATATTTCCAGCTAACTCTTACATTTTAAATTAACCCATTTCTAATAATCTGCAAATTACCATGAGGCTGTGGCCTACTGGTAAGTTTTTGGCTGGCAGCTGGTGTCTTTCTTCTTTGGCAGCTACATGGTGTCTCTCTGACTCTGCCTACTTTCTCTTTATATCTCTGTTCTGATTTCACATCTGGCTTTACTCTACTAAGTCATTGGCTGAAACACCTTCTTTAATTACCAATTGTAATAAAACATTTCATAGTCTACAGAGGGGAATCTCACATCATCCCAGCTGTGACATGATATATCTTTTGATATGAAGAGTGTTCCTATGGCTTACTATGCTAGTGACTTGTATGGAGAAATAGAGTAGGTAATTTCTAAATTGCAGAAGCTTAAAGAAACATCTTGATTCTTATAATTTTCATCCATCTATCACAAGCTCTACAAAACTTATGATGTTTTTTTTTCTATGCTAGAATTCTGGAATCAAGTTGTGCGTCACTGTTATAGCTATACTCAGTAGTTGTGAAATGTGATTGAAACAGAACAATGACATTAATGAGATTTGAGGATTTTATGGTAATGAAAAAAATTTGCTTAACTTTTTGGAATTGCCTATGATTTAAGACATGGAAGAGAACCTGCATCTTCCATGTCTGTCTTTTCAGCCTTCCATATGTACCACAAAGTGCATGCCAAAGACAACACATCTTTATTTCCCATGGCTTTAGATGCTTAACACTGAGGATCAAGGTGCACAAAGGGATCACTTTAGACAGACTTCTTACTGGTTTATTATTTGACCACTTTCAATACCTGTGTTTTCATGTGGCTTTTGTTCTCCTGGGTAAAAAAAGAAAAAAATCAAGGGAGAGAGCTGGGGAGAGTCAGAAAACTGAAGCTAAAATAAAAGAGGAGGAGGGGAGGATAGGGGAGAGGAGGGGAAAGTCATAGAAGTAAGGGAAGGGGAGGATAGGGGAGAGGAGGAGGGGAAAGTCATAGAAGTAAGGGAAGGGGAGGATAGGGGAGAGGAGGAGGGGAAAGTCATAGAAGTAAGGGAAGGGGAGGATAGGGGAGAGGAGGAGGGGAAAGTCATAGAAGTAAGGGAAGGGGAGGATAGGGGAGAGGAGAGGAAAAAGGGAAAAGAGTTCAAGAGACAAAAGTGAAAGGGAAGAAGAGTGAAGATGAGGAGAGGAGACAGAAACCAGGTAGAATAATTGAATAAAAGGAGAAAAAAGGGATAAACAGGGAGGGAAGTGAAGGGAAAAGAAAAGAAAGGCAGGGAAGGAAAGAGAAAGGAAGGGCAGGAAAAGAGGTAAACCTGAGGTTTCATTTATCTCTTATCCATCAGTCCTGTAATATTAAGACCACAGTTATATGGCTTTCTTTAGCTTTGTCTATATACAGACCCTTTCAAATACAATGACATTGGAAATTAGGGCTGAACCATGACTTTGGAAATTTTGAAAATTTGCATTCTATAGCATCTTGGTAGGAATAAATTCACATAAGAATTTTAAAATGCACTTTAATGTATGATAAGCATGTTCAGTTTAAAATAGTATATGTGTACCTACTATGCAAATGTTAATCTTAATGCAAAATGATGCCTATTTGGTCAGAAATTAAATCCTTGATATTCACATCGATGTTTCTCTGGGAACTTGTCCTTGAATTCTTTAGGTTAGGAAATTACATTTTATGTGCATAACTTAAATAATTCAATAATACAAATACTTAAAGTCAAAATCAATGCTTATAAAATCAATTATAAAATTGCATTCATAATAAGTATTTACTCTCTTCTGAATGTGATGTAAAAATTGGTGTTGGCTTATTCTTTAACGGTGATTCAAATTAATAGTAGTTCAGGCAAGTGAGCAGTTGGAACATCTTGATCATTGTTCCTAGATGAAAGATGGTGGTGCTATAATTAACATTATAGCCCGTTGTCCAGATACAGTGACCTGAAGCTTTATCAACTCTGTAGTCGTGTATATGTGGTCTATGCAATGAAGATATACATTGTTCCAGTCACAGAACTAATATACCCAGCACTCAGTTTCCTATATAAATTGACTTACCAATTTAGAGTGATTATTGATAATTAAATTGCTTGGATATGGGAAACAGCAGGCATACTTAGAGAAAAAAGTGTGACTTCAAGGCAACATTATGAACCTTTCTTTAACCCTGCAAAACTTTTGAGGTAAGAGGAGAATAGATACATTCAGGGTGACATGGCTCATACATCATGGTTTCTATGATAAATAGTGACAAATAGACCACATGGATGTGAGCAAGAATAACAGAGAGAAGAAAGAACCAAGGACAAGATATAGTTTCTAGATGCTCGTGGTCAAAGATCCACCCCCTTCAACTAGGATTGACCTTATAAAGTTCTATCACTGCTCATGGAATTATGAACCCATCAGGTAATTAATTCATTGATGAGAACAAAGTCCATGTGTTCCATTTTCTCCCTGCACTCATCACCTATAAACACTGCTGCATCTTGCATATTATGCTCAATAGAGGAGCCTTTTAGAGGACTTTTCTTATTCAAATCACAAGGTAAGAACAGTATAATTGTTAAGATATGCATTTATCCTTCCCTTCCAGAATTCATGTCAATATCAAGGCTGCATTTATAAAGATCTTTTTGTGCTTTGAAACAAGGTTCCAGAGAGCCAGCCTACCATTTTGAGAATATTTTTGTTATGGTGTTGCTAAAACATCTTTACCATAAGTTATACTATGTTCCTGAAATATTCTAAGACAAGGATTCATTCTATAAGTTCTCATCTAAATTTCAATGACAGAATAATATTGCCTTCTAATACTGGGCAAGAAGAATCCACCCAAAGTTCTTTCCTTTTAATTTATGTCTTCTGGGACTGCCCTCATCCATACTCAAAAATTCATTTTGAGTTCCTGGTAACATTGACACTTTTATGTGTTTCTGATAACTATAGATTGCTTTATCAACAATGTTACTATTGACAGTGTTTTTAATTTGTGAAATCATCTCATCTTTAATTGTTTATGTAGTATATGCAGCTTGAATTAAACAAATGAATATATAAATCAAGATCCACATTTTAGTCTGTCACTGAGATTCTGCATGTCATTCTGACAGAAGTCACAAATCAAAACAACTGGGGAGGTTTGACAAGAAAGAATCTAATAATTGGCTACAAAAAAAAAGTATATAAATGTAGACAGAGTGGAACAGCTATGTATTTTCAAGGGTCAAAAGTGTACCTTAAACTGATGAAATGACTTATCAGATTAAGAGGCCATCCTCCCAAATCTAATGAACTGAGCTTGCTTTCCTGGAACTCACATAGTATAAGGAATGAACTGTGTCCTAAAAATTGTCTTCTGACTTCCACACACATGCCATACCGTGCACATGTCCCCTTCACATGCAATAAGGAAGTCTAATAAATGAAAATTTTAGTATGGCCCATGCGGTAAAGCTAGCTTTCTCTCCTCTCTCACATGCAGTGGAGGTCTTGTGACATATTTTACTTCATAAATTAGTGTGTGATGTTATCTGTGTATGCACATAATCCTTTGAGGCATCAACAGTGCAAACTGCACTGGTTGTTGGAAACTTAAAGGCAATTTTAACTCATATGTGGAGATACAGAGCTATGATAATGAAATTCTTAGAGAAAATTTCCATTGTGAAATGTAATTTAAAATGAATATGTTTGTTTCTTCTTGTTGGTGTTTTGAGACTGGAGAAAGAGGGTGTCTCTTGCATCTCAGGCTAGCTTTAAACTCAGGATGTAGCCAAGAAAAACCTTGAACTTTTGGTATTTCCGTCTTCACTTTTGCAGTTCCAGGATTATAGGTTTCTTTGTTTTTTGTTTTTTAATCACCATGCTTGGCTGTGTATTTGTTTCTTAATGTCAAAATTGACCTGTTTCAACTTTTTTATTTCTAGATTTAAAATTTTTTTTTAATTCATTGGACTTATTTTATTTATTTTTTATTGTTTATTTATTTATTAAAGATTTCTGCCTCCTCCCTGCCACTGCCTCCCATTTCCCTCCCCCTCTCTCAATCAAGACCCCCTGCCTCATCAGCCCAAAGAGCAATCAGGGTTCCCTGCCCCGTGGGAAGTCCAAGGACCACCCACCTCCATCCAGCTCTAGTAAGGTGAGCATCCAAACTGCCTAGGCTCCCACAAAGCCAGTAAGTTAAGTAGGATCAAAAACCCATTGCCATTGTTCTTAGTTCTCAGTAGTCCTCATTGTCTGCTATGTTCAACAAGTCCGGTTTTATCCCATGCTTTTTCAGACCCAGGCCCGCTGGCCTTGGTGAGTTCCCAAAATGGACATTGAGCCTATAATTCGTGATCCTAGAGAAGCTAAATAAGAAGGTGAACTCAAAGAAAAACATATAGGCATCCTCCTGAATAATAACCTTCATCAGGCAATGAAAGGAGACAGAGACCCACATTGGAGCACCGGACAGAAATCTCAAGGTCCAAATCAGAAGAGAGAAGAAGGAGAGAGAACACTAGCAAGGAACTCAGGACCTCGAGGGGTGTACCTACACACTGAGACATTGGACTTATTTTAACTCTAGGGTTTTTTTGTTTTGTTATGTTTTAGTACCCAATATCTTCTGCCACACTATTGCAATATTTAGTATTAGTGGAAAATTCTATAATCAGTATATAACTAATCTATAATTAAAAATGTAATTACTGGTAGTCTTGACTCACATTTTGAAATATTTGAGTAAAGCATATAGTGTCTGAATCATAAATTAAATCATTATTTTATCCCTGGCTAAGCATTATATTAATACCATCATTTCAGAACCAGTCTTTGTTGACAAAATAGAAAATTAAATTTTTTCAAATTTAAGTTTTATTCTGTAATAGACTTGAAGCTTTCTCTTTCTCTGGCAGTTATTGACCTTTTCCACAAGAGATTATTAGAGATAGGTCATAGCCTTTTTATTTTGTTACCTTAAAGCTAAAGAATTTATTATCTCATCCTTAATACTATGGCAGCTCATTTCCTCCATGGGCTGTGTAGCACATAAATAATGTAAGATTGAAAGCCTGAGAATTCCTTTATCAGCAGATAGCAGAGCACTTCAAAAATCCTTTTCTGGCTTGAGGTAACAGTCTGCGTTTATGCTGAACCTACTCACAAGGCTTTGTGAGCTGCAGTCAGGTGGGAGATAAGTGGGAGAGTGTGGGCAAATCTGAGGACAGATGTACCATAGACTGAGTCCATCCTGCATAAAATACACTAGCAAGGGACTTGGGGAAGGCAGCTTCAGTGCTAAGGATGCAGTCTGCATGCATTCATTACCTTTCATCTTCACTCTTGTTTTCCTGGCATGGATATCTCGGCAGGAAAAAACTATTAGAAAAGCTTAACTAGAGCAATGTGGGAAATGGGAGAAGACGTAGATATTTTGCAATTGCAAACAGGATGACCATGTTTACTTTCCTTAGTAGAGTTCAAATAACAAAAGTGACAGGAATGCTCCGACTGACAGAAATATAATGCATTTCTCAACTGCTGCAAATTCTATTACCACTCAGAAGAGTTGAAAGAAAAGTCAATATTCTAGCTTTTTTTAATGCATGCACTGGAATACAGCCAAATAATTATGTGGCCAATTTTTTGAGTTACATTAAGATGGCTATCAACAGAAGGTTCAAAAGATCAGCGGTTTTGCCACTAGACATTTAAAGGTCTAATTAAACATATTTATGCATTCAAAAATCACTTTTATTTTTAAAGTGCTGTTAAGCACTGGCTTATGAATTTGATTCTCAAGCCTCAGTGATCATGACAATGTTGAATGAATCTAAGCCAGGAGAAAAGTGAACATCTTTCAATGACCTGAATCACATTCTGCATTGAATGTTAAAACAACAAATATCATTAGATACTATTAAATGGTGTTAAAAAATGATATACATTTTCATTGTGGAGTAAATGTAAGCTAAATATCTCAGATATATCTTGAAGCAATATAAATACTCAGATACAAATAAGTTTCTGAATATAGTTTTAAGTTCAGTCCTGTTTTCAGGGCATATTAGTATAAATCCAAATAACACCATGATACAGATAATGTCTGACATATTTTTCTGAAACTTTCAGCAAATACAAAAGTTATTGAAAATTATCTTCCAACCAAAACTATATTTTATATCAGAGCTTCACTTTTTGGTCCTTTTCTGAGGTTTTTTTTTTTTGTATCATAAAAAAGATAGTTTCCACAAAGTTGTAATTTAAGGGATGTGTAGTTTCAGTATTTCATCTGCTTAAAATAATTCAGCATGCTAGTTTAAAATTAAATAAAACAAATAAATGTTACCTTTTAGCACCTGCAATAAAAAATTTAAGTAGCTTTATATTCTATTCAACAAAGTGTCAGATGGGTATTTAATAATTTAATATGAGAAAATTAAATTGGTATTATACAGACAAAATGCCACAAAGGCAATGTAATTAATTTATTTGGAGTATTTTTTTAATAAATAATTATGTTATATTGGTCATCTTGTTGATTTTTGTGTTTTTATTTTCTTTTTTTATCTTTTTTTTATTGAGAAAAGAAGAAAAAAAAACATAAACAAAAATCAAGTTTCCACCTCCTCCCAGCCTCCCATTTCCCTCCCCCTCCTCCCACCCTTCTCCCCCTCCTCCCACCTTTCTCACCCTCCCCCCACTGGTGATGGATGGAGATAGAGACAGAGACCCACACAGGAGCACTGGACTGAACTCCCAAGGTCCCAATGAGGAGCAGAAGGAGGGAGAACATGAACAAAGAAGTCGGGACCATGAGGCGTGCACCCACCCACTGAGACAGTGGAGCTGATCTACTGGGAGCTCACCAAGGCCAGCTGGACTGTGACCGAAAAAGCATGGGATAAAACCGGACTCTCTGAACATGGCGAACAATGAGGGCTGATGAGACGCCAAGGACAATGGCACGGGGTTTTGATCCTACTTAATGTGTTGGCTTTGTGGGAGCCCTAGCCAGTTTGGATGTTCACCTTCCTAGATATGGACGGAGCGGGGAGGACCTAGGACTTACCACAGGGCAGGGAACCCGGACTGCTCTGTGGACTGGAGAGGGAGGGGGAATGGAGTATTTTTAATACCATAAAAGACATAAAATATTTATCTGGCAAGTAAATACAGGAAGATGAGACCTAGATGATAAGTAAAACAGGTGCTAATATAGAGATTCACTAAGACAGAGCAGTAAACATTGATAGAAGAAGTTATAAATAAGAGATGAAGGTCTTGCTTCATGGCATTATAGCATCTAAGGACAGATACTACCTGGTGGAGACAGACCAGATACGATCCAAGTTTTAAACAGTTTTGTGAATGTGATGAGCTGAGCGCTTTAAAGTGTAGGTACACAATAACATATTATAGTGAAACACACAATGGGAGTTAAACAGACAGACATAAAGTTTGTCTACTTGAATGGTCTCAAGCAAGGATTCTATCTGATGGTGTGTGTCTTTAATCCAATCAGAGAATGGTTGTTAGCTCCCATGACATTTGTGACACTACTGCACCAGGGTTTTATGCAGCAAACCACTGTTGTAGAATGAAGGGCTTATAGCTAGGTTGGTCTTCCCATTTCTCGTCTGACGATGTGTGGAGTGCCTTCCAGTGGCATAGAGATAAAGACTCTTTTTAAGGATCAACTCAGTTTGTCCATATTCAATAAAATATGCAAATGTTCTCTTCAGCAACAGAGGCTAATGAATAATTTGTAGAGATAGCCTGAGTTGTTTAGTGATGTCCATGGGGCTCCTTTGGCCAATGACTCAACTAGATTTAAGTATTCATGGTTTTGAAGTTTTCTCTTGATGGTGAAATATGTCTAGTTGGGCCACTTTCTTCCTGTTATTTGATGACTCCATTTAGATTTCCTCCATGTTTAAAATCCTTCTACATTAGTAGGTTTTCATATGATCCCTCAAATGGACCTTAGTATTTGTTGTTTTTCTTTTAGTTTTTCCCTCGTCCTCCTCCTCAGTCCCAATTTAATCTTCCCTCTCCAGCTCTCCTGCCCCATTACTCTCCATAGGTCAGTATTTTATTTTCCTTCCTTGGAAACATCCAAGTCCCTTACTCTATACCTAACCTCTATAGTAGTATGGATTGTAGCATGTCTATTGAAGGCTTAAAAGCTAACATCCACATATAAATAAATACATACAATATTTGTCTTTGGAAGACTGCATTACTTAACTCTGGAAAACTTTTTGTAGCTCTGTTTACCAGCATAGTTTTAATTTTAGCAGGTGAATAATATTCCATGTATAAATGTGCCATATTTTATTATCCATATTCAAATCCAGCATTTGTGGTAACACAGAGCTGGGATTATTAGATTAAGTGGCAGAAGCCCTGAATACTAAGATAGCTAGTGTGTCAGAACAGAACAGGAATCAATAGGTGTTAAAGAGATGGGCTAAAATAAACTGTGGGAGTTTTGATAAATGTCATCAATGCTGAGTGACTGATAGATTATTAGATGTTATATACAGATTGAAAATAGATGAATTCAAAGATTCTTAGCATAAAGGAATAATTCCTGTTTTAGGAAACAAGAATTGCCCCTTTTTTCTGTTATGATGATCATCCTACATTGTATAAATATATTAAATCATTTCACTGCAGTCCATAAATAAATGAAATAATACGACTCAAAGTATACAAAAAATTTGACACTTAAAAATGTAACTAATAATCTTTTACATCTCAAAATAAAGGAAAGTTCTGAGTTGTTCTGTGAGATAATAAAGTCCCCCATTTTATATGAAACAGGTTTTTATGTAGCTCAGTCTGGCATTAAACCCTGTGGCAAGGCTGCCATTGAACTCATTGTCCTTCTTTCTGTCTCTCCTGTCCTCTCCATAAACCTTAGTGCTTGGATTACAGGCACAAGAAATCGTCACTACCAGTTCATTTGGTTCATTCTAGGTAAGTACCGTGGCAGCTGATGTACAGACCCAATGCTCTATTCTGTGAGTTTTGTAATAAAAAGTACTATTGTATTTTCTTCTGTATCCTTGCTTGGGCATATTATAATTTAAATTTGGAAACAATGTTAAGTGCAATGCTTAAAGCTAAAGCAAGGCCTAAAATGAAAAATATGTACTAGGTCAACATGTAAGTCACTGTCTTTTTCCTCTCTTTTTACCCTTATTAACCATTAAAAACTTTCTGGCTTATTTGCTCTTTCTGGTGATTTTGCTATTTTCACTACAGTATTAATTTCAAACAAGTTTATATTTTTAAAAGTAATCTTAAACTAATAATATTCACTATTACTGCAGAATTCTCTTTTCTCTGAAAATGCTCTCTCACTTAGAGTTCACTTTACTTAATATGACTAGAGCTTTACACTTAAATTTTTATGATTATTAACCAGTATTAATATTTTTATTTAAACTTAAACTTGTTTTCAGAATTTTTAATACTTTTTTTCCTATGTGAAGTATAAAGTTAGCTTTGTTAATATTTTCTTCCAAATAACCTTTGAATTTTAAATTGAGGTACTTAGATTATTTACATTTAAGATAATTGATAATTTTTTCAAGTTTAACATTATTTTCTCTTTGTACCAAATACATATTATTGCTTTTAGATTCTTCCCCTCTTTATTTTTTTATTTTTTAAATTTATTTATTTATTAAAGATTTCTGTCTCTTCCCCGCCACCACCTCCCATTTCCCTCCCTCTCCCCCAATGAAGTCCCCCTCCCTCGTCAGCCCCCTTGTTATTTTTGATTAGGATTTTGTATTGGCTACTGTTCTCTTACTATGAAGAGACACCATAACCATTACAACTCTTACAAATAAAAATATTTTATTGAGGCTTGCTTACAGTTTCACAGGTTAAGTTCATTATTATCATGGAAGGAGTATAGGAGCATGAAGACAGACATGGTTCTGTAGAAGTAGCTGAGAGTTATACAACCAGATCCACAGAGAGGAGCACTAGAGAGAGCCACTGATCCTGACTTGGGCTTTTGAGACATCAAAGCCTACACTCAGTGACATACTTCCTTCAACAAGGTCGCTCCCATTCCACCAACGCCTATTGATTAGGGAGTAGTGTCACTCGCTAATGCCTAAACCTTCAAATATATGAGCCTATGAGGCTCATTCTTATTCAAACAACCACAGATTTGTTCTATTATTTTGCTGTTGCGAATAAAAAACAGTCTGTCTTATACTGTTACTATTGCTTCAGTGAAATACCATGATATAAACCAAAGTGGAGAAGAAAGGATTTGTTTGGCTCATACTTCTACATCACCACTGTTTATAATTGAAGGAATTTGGGATGAGAATTCAAACAGAGCAAAAACTGAGTTGAAGGAGTTCATTCTGAGGCCATGATAGGGTACTTCTTACTGCCTTGTTTCTCATGGATTACTCAGTGTGGCTTCTTAAGTAGCTCAGGAGGGACCCCACCCACAGTGGGCTGGGCTCTCCAACATCACTGCTGGATGCACCCTTTCTATCCAATGACTCGAGCTTATGTCAAATTGACATGAAACTATTCAGCACAAACTGGCCAAACAACTTAATGGAAGAAAGGTTTTATAAGGTTTAGGATTTCAGTTTATGGAGTGAATCCAGGACAAAAACTTAAGAAGAATCAGAGGCAGGAACCATTGAGAAATGCTACTTACTGGCTTGCTTCCTTGCTTAGCAAGCTTTCTTACATAACCTGGAACTACTTACCTAGGAGTGGCATCATTCATAGTGAGGTATAATAATCACCACCTATATTAATCAGTCATCAAGAAAATGCTCCATAGGGTTGTCCGAAGACCATAATTGTCAAGAAAATCCCCAGTTGAGGTTCCCTCTCATAACTCTGAACTATATTATCAAATGAAACTAACAGAATGTTTTTGTGTTGTTTTCTTTCCCTTTTCTTAACTTTTTTGAAATAATATTTTACTTTTTAAATGTAGATATTATATAATACAATGGAGATTCATTAAACATTAGTTTTATTGTACATTTCTTTGTCTATATAGAGACCTTAGAATACATTATTTTCAATTTTTGTATCCACTTTTATGAAGGCAATGTATCCTAAGGTCTCTGTATCATCTCTCTATTATCTGTCTATCTGTCTATCTATCTATCTATCTATCTATCTATCATCTATCTATTTATCTATTTCTGTCTATCACCTACCAATCATCTCTCTATCTACCTATCATATATTTCAAAAGAACAACAGATTCTATCATCTAATATATGTATATACAAACCTCACAAAACCCAAAACCAAAAATTATAAACTAAACAGTTACCAAATCAAAGCACACACCAAAATATGGAGTCCATTATAAGTTGGTCATCTACTCAAGAATATAAGGCTCATCCTGAAGTGGTGAATTATTTTCATTGGGGAAAACTGATTTTCCTTCTCCCAGAAGGAATAATGACTGCTGTATTGTTAGCCTCCACCATACTGACTAGGCCTTCCTCCCTCCCTCCCTCTTTCCCTCCCTTCCTCCCTCTCTCCCTCTCTCCCTTTCTCCTTCACTTCCTTCTTCCCTCCCTCTCTCCTTGTCTTCTTTCCTTCCTTCCAATTTCTCAAATGTAGCAAAATAAAATATAATAAAATAAAACAAAAACTGTCATATCCAAGTTGAACAAGACAAACCAACAGAAGGAATAGAGTAGAAAAAAAAGACACAAGTATCAGAGATCCACTAGTTCACACACTTAGGAGTTCAATAAAAACACTAATTTGGAGGCCATTCTATAAGTGCAGAGACCCTGGTGCAGAGCCCAGCAGGACCTGTGCATACTGCCATAGCTCATGTTGCTATGGAGGGCCTTTTGTCTTGTTGTGTTATATGCCCTCTGGCTCTTATACTCTCTACTCCTCCTCTTCCATAGGTTTTCTGAGTTCTGAGGGAAGGTATTTGATGGAGATATGCCATTTAGGGATGTGTAATCCAACTTCTTCCTGTCTCTTTTACCATAATGTCTGGATAGGGGTCTCTATATGTGTTTCCATTTGCGGCAGGAGGAAACTTATTTAATGATGACTGAACAAGGAACTTGTCAATAAGTATAGCAGAATATTATCAAAAGTATTTTTTCCTTTCTTTAAAACCTGTTTTATTTGGTTTAACCCTAGGTCCTTGGGCTACCAGTCTCAGGTTCTTGGTAACCCTAGCAATGTTAGGTATGAGTTCTATCTTATAGAGTCGACCTTAAGCCAAATCAATAATTGTTTGGTAACTCCCATGAGATTTGTGCCACCACTGTTGATTTCTTATAACAAGTTGGAGCTGATTTTTGTGCAGGGTGATAAGTATAGATCATTATACATTCTTCTATGTGTAGGCATCCAGTTTGACCAGCATCTTTTGTTGAAGGTGCTTTGATTTATCCAGTATTTATTTCTGTACTCTTCATCATAAATCAGATATCCATAGATATGTGGATTTATGTCTGGGTTTTCAATTTGATTCTATTGATTGATATATCTATTTGTGTCAATGTGTTGTTGCTTTTATTATTATAGCTTTGTAATGTAGCTTGAAATAGAAGATGATGATACCTCTAGGAATTCTTCAATCATGATTGTTTTAGCTATCCTCTTTTTTGTTTATTTGTTTTGTTGTGTGTGTGTGTGTGTGTGTGTGTGTGTGTATGTGTGTATTCATGTGAAACAGGATTGTCCTTTCAATATCTATGAAGAATTGTTTTGGAATTATCATGGGGATTGCTTTAAATATGTAGATAACTTTTGGTAGGATAGCCCTGTTTACTGCATTTATTTTTCCTATCTTTGAGCATGAGAAGTATTTCTGACTTCAGATACCTTCTTCAATTTTTTAATGAGTTGTTTTTATTACACAAATCTTTTATTTACATGCTTAGAAAACCCCAAAATATTTTGTGTTATTTGAGACTTATATGGAAGTTGTTTCCCTGATTTCTTTCTGAGATAATTTGCCATTTGTATCTAGCACGCCTACTGATTTTTTGAGTTACTTTTATATCCAACTACTTTACTGAAGGTGTTTATCAGCTGTAGGATTTTTCTGGTGTACTTTTTGGGGTATTTATTTATACTATCATGTTATCTGCAAATAAATATACTTTGACTTTTTTCCTTTCCAATTTGTATCCTGTGATTTCCTTTAGATACCTTATTTTTCCAGCTAAGTACTATATTGAATATGAATGGAGGAAGTGGACTATCTTTTCTTGTTACTGATTTTACCAAAACTGCGTTGAGTTTCTCTCCATTTAAGTTGATGTTGCCAATAGGCTTCGTTTATTATATTGAGTTAGGTCCCTCGTACCCCTAATCTCTCATGGATTTTTATCATCAAAGGGTATTGGATTTTGTCAAAGCCCTTTCAGTATGACCATGTGAGTTTTGTCACTTTGTTAATATTGGATTACATTTATCAAGGTATTATGATGAATCATCCCTGATTCTTTGAGTGATTACTTGATTGTGGTGGATGATCTTTTGCATGTTTTCTTGGACATAATGTTATATTCTTTTGTGTTTCAATGAAATGTACAGTAAATATCTGTTAATGTTCATTTGGGTAATAACTTTAATTAGTTCCAGAATTTCTTTGTTTAGTATTTTTTCTAAATGACCTGTTTATTCATAAGAGTGAGGTATTAAAGTCTTCCACTATCCGTCTGTGAGGGTCAATTTAAGATTTAAACTATAGCAGTATTTCTTTCACTAATCTTTGTGCCCCTATGTTTGGGGCACAGATGCAAAACACTAAAATGTCCTCTTGCTTGATTTTTTTTTTTGATGAGTATGTAGCATCCTTCCAATCTTATCTGAATAGTTTTGGTTTGAAGTTTATTTTGTGAGAGATTAAATGGCTGCATCATTTTGTCTGTGTGGAATATTCCTTTATAGTGTATGAATATATGTTGCTATAATTAGTTTAATAAGGAAGCTGACTTGTCAATAGATGAACAGTATAAGGTTAGATGACTAAGCCAAACTGAGGAGATTGGGAAGAAGAAGGAGGAGTCTGAGGAGCTGCTAGCCAGATGGAGAAGATGCAAGACATGTAAAAATTGAGTTAATATGCAATGAGTCATGTAATAGAACTTAGATAAGAAATATGGGTTAATTTATGTTATAAAAGCTAGTAACAAACCTAAGCTATTTGCCAGTGATTTATAATTAATATTAAGCTGATTTGACAATTTGCCTTGAATATCTTTTCCAACCCTTTGGCCTAAGCTAATATTTACTCTTGAGGTTAAGATATGTTTCCTGGGGGGCTGGAGAGATGGCTCAGTGGTTAAGAGCATTGCCTGCTCTTCCAAAGGTCCTGAGTTCAATTCCCAGTAACCACATGGTGGCTCACAACCATCTGTAATGAGGTCTGGTGCCCTCTTCTGGCCTGTAGGCATACAGACAAAGCATTGTCTACTAAATAAATAAATAAATATTTTTTTTAAAAGATATGTTTCCTGGGTCCTGTTTTTATATGAGTTCTGTTACTCTGTGTCTTTTTTTTTTTATTGGAGATTGAGACTGTTGATGTAGAGATATCAATGACCAATGAGATTTCTATTCTTGGTGTGTGTGTGTGTGTGTGTGTGTGTGTGTGTGTGTGTGTGTGCTTCATTTTGGTGACTTAGGATTACTTATTCCCTGTATTTCCTTGGATGTAGTTAACATTTTTTAATGTGGAGTTTAACTTCCAGCACCTTCTGTGAGGTTGGATTTGTAGATAGTGCTTAAATTGGGTTTTCTCAGGGAATGTCTTACTTTCTCCATCTATAGCAATTGAAATTTTACTAAGTATAGTAGTCTGGGCTTGCATTTGAGGTGTCTTATAGTGTGTACAACATTTATTGTAGGCCTTCTGGCTTTTAGATTTTCCTTAGAGGAATCAGATATGATTCTAATCTGTCTAATTTATATGTTATTTGCTTTCTTTTCCCTTACAGTTTTGATATCTTTATTTTGTTAGTTTACTGTTTTGATTATATGTAAAGGAGACTTCATTTTCTGGTCTATTCTACTTGGTTTCCTGTATGCTTTACGTCCTTTAATAACCATTTCCTTCTTTAAGTTGATCAAATTTTCTTCTATGATTTAGTAAAAAAAATTTTCTGTGCCTTTGATCTGTGTTTTTCATTTCTTCTTTCCTCTACTCTTATCATTCTTAGATTTGATTTTTTCCTAGGGAACAAGGTTTACTGAATTTTATTTTGCAAGGAGTTTCTAGGCTTAACATTTTCTCTTACCAATGTATCCATTTTTTCTATTATTACTTCAATGCTGGAGATTCTCTGAGGCATTCTGTTGGTGACGATTTCATCAGTGGTTCCTGTTTGATTTTCTAATTTTTTTTTCTTTTCAGATATCCTTCAATTCAGTTTTCTTTATTAATTATATTTCCTCTTTCAATTTTGTATCTGTTCTGTTCATTTCATTCCACTGTTTGTGTTTTCATAGATTTTCTTGAGGAATTGATCTCTTTTCTCCTTAAATATCTCTATCATATTCATAAAGTCTTTTCAAGGTCTTTAATTCATGTTTTGACTATATTGAAATATTTAGAGACTTCTGTGTTAGGGTTGTTAGGCTCCTATGGAGACACATTGTTGTGACTGTTATTGATTTTGTTTTCATAATGATTCTAGGTATCTAAGATTGGGGAAATTATAGTTCTATATGCTGACATCTGGTTTTGTTTTTCTTGGGTGGGTGTTTTGTTTCTTAGTGTCTGTTTTCTCTTTGATTCTGTTTAAGTTAGGGTTTTTATTGGTGTGAAGAGACACCATAACCATGGCAACTATTATAAATGAAAACATTTATTTAAGGAGCCTGTTTACAGCTTCCGTGATTCAGTCCAGTATCATGTAGGGAGCATGGCAGCATGCAGGCATGTTGTGGGAGGTCCTTCCACTCCTCCAGCCAATAGCCGCTGAGATACCAGCCCAATGGGGCGTGGTCTCTCTCCCTTTAAAAAAGCAGCCACTTCCCTTCTCCTCTCTCTTACCTCCTGCTCTGTTTCTGGCAACTAGACTCCCTTCCTGATTGCGCAGAGGGCTGTTGTCTGGGACGGTGATCTGTAAGTTTTTCCTCCTTTAAATAAATAACCATTCTATTAATCATAATTCTAAACTGGTGTGGGATTGTTTTTGACTTATGCCTTTGCCTTCATTTGGCACCCAACGTGGGGCTCGAACCCATGATTAAGAGTCTCATGCTCTACCAACTGAGCTAGCCAGGCGGCTAGGAGCTGGGGCAGCAGGAACACAGTCCGTAGCTCCCACAACACAGGGAGATATGGTCCTGGAGCTTAGAATCCTTACATCTTCATAGGTAAGCAACCAGAAGGCAATTGACACACTGGATGGTATCTTGAACATAAGAAACCTCAAACCTGCTCCCACAGTGACACACTTGCCCCAACAAGGCAATATCCAGTCCAACAATCACAACTCCCTATGAGTTCTACTCCCTATGAGAATACGGTGGTCAATTATATTCAAACTACCATAGGTTCTTAAACTTAGTATTGCATGTTAAAAAAATATTCTTGATTCCTGATAGGTTTGGACATTTGGCATATTACAGATAAAATACGATTCTGGGTATTGACAACTGAGACTTAGGAATGGGGATGAGATGGTAGCAGTGAAGAGGTTTCTCAAGATGTGGAAAGTGTGGTGTTTCACCAGGATGTGTTTAGTTAGTCATCTGGGAATGGAGTACAGATACAGGATGCAAAGCACTGAAGGTTATTTAAGAGCTGAGGATGAGACTAGGTGAAGATCTGCCCTTAGCCTACTTGCTTCTCTTGGTTCACAGGGAGTGCCTGCTAAAATTTGGAAATAGAACAAAGCAATGAATGGGGTAACAGATAGGTAGTAGGGAAAGATCTTTAGGGTTCACTGGAAATTGGAATAAGAGGAGGCTACAGGAGATGTCCTGTTTCAGAACTAGGGATGAGACTAGAGATTAAATTTGGAGGAGCAGAAGGTCTGCAGTTAGTTACCTGCTTCCTTGACTGGAGTGGCATATGGGTTCCCTGGGAGTGCATGCTGGAGTTAGGGTATGGGATAAAGCAATGATTAATGACGAGGATATTAGGAGGTAGGTTCTGTGTAGCCTACTGGAGATGGGGGTGATGGTAAAATGGAGGTCTGATGAGAGCTAAAGATGAGAGTAGGTGATTTGGAGGAATTCAAGAAGTGAAGATGTGGTATTAGCATTCCTCTTGCCCTGTAGAGTGGCCTGTGGATTCCTAGTAGAGTTGCTGGAATTGAGACTGGACAAAGGCATGATTTGTGGAGGAACATTAGACCTGTGGAAACTGCTAAAGATGAGTTATAGGGAGACTGTTACAGGAATTCTCCAGAAGAGATGGGGATTGGACAGTGGGATTATACTTTGAGGAATGGAGGGAGAGGTGAAGATGGATAGTTAGCTTGTCTCTTTTCCTGGCCAGAGTGGCTTCTTGGTTCCCAGGGAGTTTCTGTTGCTTTTCTAGTATTTCAGAGCACAAATTCCCTCCAGTCAATCATGTCTCTTGAGTCAATCATGTCTCTTGAGCACATATACTGTTACCTTAGAATTAATTAGTTCAATTAGTAGTTTTTGAGTTATCAAAAAGTATCAATGAATATGTTACATAATACTCAAACTAAGGCTTGAAAATTATTTTAGAAATGGTCATATTTCATGAAGCAGTAACAGGACCACATTTCATTTGTTTATGCACTCTGACTCATGGTCTTTTTAATAATTCAGAACCTTTAGTGTATAGCTGGATCATCCAGAGGATTGTTAAAACACAGATTGCTAGATTCTGTTGTTGTTGTTGTTGTTTTTTCTGGTTGTACCTGCCAGGGATAAATAGAAAAACTGTCATTCTAACAAGTTCCCAGGGGACATTTAGGTTACTGGTGCAGATGCCACAGTGCAAGTATTTCTGCCCTAAGTTATACATAGAACACACTTTTGTGAATTCTCTGCAACTGGTCCCAGGATATTTTCTAATATCTAAGATACCTAGTCTTCCTCAATCACTGTTACCATCTTGTACTCACCAGATTTACCCATGATATCCGTGGTACTAGAACCTCTCAATGGCACTTTGATAATTCATTAACGTTTGAAGTTGTGAGTGGAGCATTACCTGTGGTCCATCACAATTCTAATAATAGTTATTAAACTATAAATTTAGCTTGAAGGCTCTGACTTCTTCATGGCATGATGAACAAGCAGCTATTCTAGTACATTATGACATTGACATTGATATGATCTACAAATACTAGAATATTTCCTAATTGGAAGCTCTAAATAGATCATAAATACTTAGCTTTAGGTTTAGAGGTATTCAAAGACATCTTAATTCCCACAAACATAGAGAAAGAACATAAATGTGTAAGCTAGGTATCAACTGAGGCAAAATAGTGTTGTTTCTTACTTTTCTTACAATCTAGACAATTATTCATTTTAGAGCATAGGCTGTTAATAAAAAATTATAAACATAAATTAAAAAGGCTCAGTTATCCAGTCAAATGGAATAAGACATGCAAAAGTTTATGACTGGCATTTCAGGTGAATTTATCACACACAAAGGGACTTTCATCAACCTTCAGAGGAAGGGTGCCATTTATTGAAGTAATAAACCGTGGAGAATTAATACAAACAACCATCAGTTTCATATCCCATTAATCATAAAATCTATGTATTAACAAAAGAGGAGACAAACATCCTAGAGATTTTTTTTCTTGTATTTTAATCTTTATTTTTATCTCATTAGACATTTATTTGAATCAGTTTTATCAAAGGTAACATAGTTGTTGACAAATATAACAGCTAACATTTTCATTATTTTTCATATATAACACTTCTTTCCTCTTTCTGATTGGTGAGCATAAAAAAAAGGGGGTATTGTTAGTACATGCTTGAGAACACTTCTATGCTGTGTCCCATATTAAGTAAATGTGGCTCAGTTTATTACATTTCACTATGGTCAATGGTTTTATCCTGCTTGGGTTCAAATATGATATGTCTCAGATAAGCTCAAGTTTTGAGGGTTTAATTGGCAACTGATGAGTTTTTGAAAAGTGACTGATTCTTGGGTATTTCAGTATAAGTAACAGCTTCATCAGGATGGCATTTTGATGAAGTGATGGAGATTAGAAAATGAGGTCTAGAAGGAAAAAACATTTTACTGAAAGCATTTGCTGGAATTGCATCATGTCCTGGCTGCTTCCTGCACCTTCCTCTTTCTATGCTGAGGTGAGCTGTCTCTCTGTGCTTTATGGCCACCATATTACCAATGGCTGTGTTCCTTCATGCTTTCCCCACTATGACAGACTAAAACATCTGACACCATGAGCCAATACACTATTTCTTCCTGGCTGCTCTTTCTGTCATGTTTATCACAGCAACCGTGAAGTTAAAGCGCATGAGAATGTTGAAGTATTGACTCCTAGAATTCTGGCTGGGTCACTCATAAATACAGTTGCTTCTCATGAGAAGTCTGGAAATTGAAATGAATAGAATATAATTATTCTAAATGAGTCTTTCAGAAGAATAGTTATTCCTTGATTTTTTTCCTTTATCTTAGGGTTGTTGCTATTATCTTTGGCAGCAGAAAATATGACACAGAATCCAGTAATTCATTAAAAAATGGTGAATCTTGCTTTCTTATCTAGCATATAATTTCAAGGTTCCTTCTAACCTTCAATTTTATCCAATAACCTGAAACCTTGACTCTACTTTGTGTCTTCATTGCCCACTGTTCTCTTTGATCATTCAAAATAAAGTCAAAATCTTTTGATCTTTTTCTCCCTTTAGAATAAATTTTGTTCAGTCAGTAATAGAACTGAGGTATCATTTGAAGATGCTAGAAAATTTTGCAAAAATATCACTTTGTTGAGTGTTTAGAAGGAAGTAAAAAAAAATCTCTTCAATTGACATTGCTGGGCACAGAATTACTATATGAGAAGAATCCAGGTCAAGCCATGCACTCTTTTCATATATATATATATATATATATATATATATATATATATATATATATATAATTTCAGTGTAGTATGTGGCCCTTTTCTATTACAAATTCTCTATTTGAAGCTATAGCCACTTATGGCTGTAATACTGAGTACTGAACAAAGTTAACATTCTTAACTTTTGTTTAATAAAAAGTCAAATGTGGCTTTGTTTCTAATATTATGTCCCTAAGATTTCTTTCTCTCATTGTGAGCTGCTTAATTGCAATTATCTGGAATTATTAATTAGAATTTTAACTTGAATTTTTCTGTACTTAACATAATTAGATTGGTGACAGAGGAGCCTTTTACTGTAAATAGTTGGGTTGGATAAAATTCTAGTTTTTTTTTTTTCCTTGCTGCTCCTGTTATGAGGCAAGGTCACAACAGGCCCACCATCATCAAGGAAGCTCATAGTTACTGGTTCTGTGCTGACCTTGAGGAACACCGCACAGCAATAAGCTAGCTTTCCTCATAAAAAATTAATTATAAGAACCTTGACATTCTCCAGACCTTTCTGCCAAGGACTAGTTCTGAGTCAATGGTCTTCCCACACCTGTGGAATGTATTTGAAGTCTGTAGCCCAAGTTGCCACCAGGGGCAACAGAGAGGCCTAGAGTCTGGGCAGTTTTCTGTGGCCTTGTTGATGTCTGAGGTCCATGCTACAATTGGCGACATACAGATCTTAGTGGCTGGTGCTACCATCTGGGACCATGTGACATCTAAACCAGAGCTGTAGCTGATGGCCATGTCTGGGCCTGTGGTCCCACTGCAGTCTGGGTCTGTATTGCCACAGAAGGTTACACACAAACCAGGGGGCAGAGTCACAACCTGTGACTTTGTTGGTATCCAGGATCTATGCCACAACCAGACTCACCTGTTGGAGGGAGCTGCTTGTTTGTTTCTGGCCCCTGGCTAGCTTAGACCAAAAATAATTACACAGAAACTATATTAATTAAATCACTGCTAGGCCCATTAGCTCTCACTTCTTATTGGCTAACTCTTATATATTAATTTATCCCATCTTCATTAATCTGTGCATTACCACAAGGTCATGGCCTACCAGCAAGGTTTCAGCATGTCTATCTCTGGTGGGAGATCCATGGCATCTCTCTATCAGCCTTCCTTCTCCCAGCATTCAGTCCTGTTTTCTCCACCTACCTAAGTTCTGCCCTATCAACAGGCCAAGGCAGTTTCTTTACTCATGAACCAATAAAAGCAACACATAGACAAAAGGACCTCCCACAGCAGTCATCCTGATTTGTGTGCCAATGCTTCCACCTGTAGCCAAGTCATCTGGGCCCAAGCTGCTGCTGAGGGCCCCCTCTGGATAGCATGAGCATAAGGAAACTGGTCCTGCTCCTTAACTGAGGGCCCTGGGCTTGTTTTCTTATATCTCTTAGGGGTTGTTACTGAAAGCAGTTCTATAGAGAAGTTTCAAAAATAAAAAGCTTTAGCAGAGAAAAATATAGATCCTTGGCAGTAATAATTATTTCATATAAGGGTATCCTACTTCTCAATCACTCTGCCTCTGACCACTGAGTCATTTGAGAAAAAAGTGGCTCTCATTGAACCTGAAGGCGGGAAAAGAAAGGTTTATTTATCAATACACATGCAGTGATTTTGAACTCCTATAACCCATATGTGTGACTTTCTTTTGTTTTATTTGATTTTTATTTTGAACAGTAAGTATATAATCTAAGATAGTCCACGATAATTTCCATGCAAATCTACAAGACCCAATAAATCTTTTTATATTTAAAATTTTAGTCTTGAAAAAACTAATGAAATTTATTCAAACTCTAGTAGTAGCTAGCCATTCTAGAAATAATTTTCCCTGTTTCTGTAGTCTTTTTGTGATTATGTATGTATCAAGGTAGGTAAAGTTCATAGAACAGTTGGAATTGATTATCTCCCTTAACTTTATGAGTAAATCATGGTGATTTATTTCAGTTTAACAGGATCAAAGTGGCTTGCAAATGTTCTTATTTGCTGAACTATCTCATTGGTCCTGAAAGGCTTTTGCAAATGATTAAGATATTTACCTATTCCTAGGAATACGTGTTATATACTTACCAAACTTATCTGTAGGTATTGTGAATTTTATTTTTTTAAACATATAAAATATTTCTCAAGAATCGTACAAGTACAACAAACAAGAGTTTTTGCCATTTTTTTAATGCCACTTTAGCAATTTGGGGATTCCATTGTGTCATATTTGCTGTTAGCTAACAAACAGAGCCAATGAGCCATGATAAAGACAGATCTAGTTCATTTATTTCAAAGGTGATATTCACAAGCCTCCAGGGAGAAGCTACTTTTCTGCCTCAGACTTGGTGTTTTATCCTCCCCATCATGTTCAGGACTATGTGACTTTACTGAAATGTGTTGAATCCTGACTTCTCTCTGGGAAATGTTCTTGTACACGAGACCCATGAGGAAAGGGGCATTACCAATGTTCCCATCAGAAGACGAGCTCAGAGCAGCAATGAAAACCTTAAGAAATTCTATAAACATATGAGAAATGAAGAGATGAATAAATGAATGCAAGAAAAAACATCTTAAAGGAACTATAGAAAACTGCATAGATGGAGCTGAGGAGCAGCTCACATTTATGTGTGATAGCTTGTTCCTCCCTATTTGAAAAGCAAACACTGTACTTGTAAGTTAATGAATGATACAAACAAGGAACAAAGGTATATCATTAAATAATTACTGAGATCAGATTATTTAGAAGAGAAGAGGAAATAACCTGAGATGTCTTTGAGACAATGCTACTACTCAGTGGGTAAAAAGAATTAAAGTGAAGTGAAAATATTTTCTAAGTTAAGCCACTACCCATGGATCCCCTACGAGGGTTTACAGTTAATGAAAATACTTTTTTTCCAAAAATAAATTAGAATTTTATGAAATCAAAATAATTCACTTACAAAGAATAATAAAAAATTAAATAATTTGGACTGAGCTCCCAAGGTCCCAATGAGGTTCAGAAGGAAGGAGAACATGAGCAAGGAAGTCAGGACCACGAGGGGTGCACCCACCCACTGAGACAGTGGGGCTGATCTATTGGGAGCTCACCAAGGCCAGCTGGACTGTGACTGAAAAAGCATGGGATAAAACCGAACTCTCTGAACATGGCGAAAAATGAGGGCTGATGAGAAGCCAAGGACAATGGCACGGGGTTTTGATCCTACTTCATGTTCTGGCTTTGTGGGAGCCTAGCAAGTTTGGATGTTCACCTTCCTAGACATGGATGGAGCGGGGAGGACCTTGGACTTTCCACAGGGCAGGGAATCCTGACTGCTCTTTGGACTGGAGAGGGAGGGGGAGAGGAGTGAGGGGAGGGGGAGAAGGGTGGGAGGAGGTAGAAACTTTTTTTTCCTTTTCTCAATAAAAAAAAAGAAAAAAGAAAAAAAGAAAGACTGATATCCAGAGCATAGGTATGCACAGAGAAATTTTGGTGTCCAAGTATGTAACAGGAAGGGCCCACTTGTTCATCCTTTCTGCCCGGCTAGCTCAGCCCCAAAATAACCACACAGAAATTGTATATATTAAATCACTGCTTGGCCCATTAAAAAAAATTAACTAATTGCCTTCATTTAAAGAAGGTTTGAAAAAAAAGAGAGCAATGTTAAATTTGGTGATTTCTCTTCAAGGGTTAACAGTGTAATTGTTTTTACGCTGGACAGACAGATGACTTCCATCTTCAAAAGTGTAACTAGGAAATGACAGAGATTACACTCAAGATAGGGAATGAAATGCTTATTAAAACATATTTTTCCTAATTGCACTGAAACACATAATAGTTAAAAAAAAAACCTAGGACCAGAAAAGCCTAGGCTTATCACTTCTGGATTTCAAATAGTAGGTAGAAACAAAAAGGCTTGGAGTCCAGATTGTGGTTTCTAGTCATAACTTGAAAAAAGGAAAGGGTGTGAAGAAAGAACAGCTGGTTTCTTGCTTCAAGGACACCAAAGATTAATATTATTTTTTTTAACATTATACTAAAAAAAATCACTAAAATCTGCAGAGACAATGTATCTCATAGGTCCAAACATGTTGTACATTTCAGGTTTCTAATGATAGAATCAAAAGTATTCTTAAACATAAAAAGAAAAATGAATGTAATGATAAAAATGCCAAAGAAAGGAATAGGTGTGTATCAAATAAAAATGCAGAAAGGAAAACCAATGGTGCTGGTACTCACTAATTAAGAACTTATATGAAGACTTTAAAAGAATGGAAAATAAAACACCTGATATAAAAAATAAAGGGTTTAATGAAATGGGAAGGACTAAATTGGAGTGTAAGAGGTAATGGAAGAGATATGTGAATGAATATATGGCACTAAACATCTTTGAACACTTGAACATGTCATATGAATGACAATTAATATAGGATCCTCCAGATAGATAGATAGATAGATAGATAGATAGATAGATAGATAGAGGCAGTTTAAATGGAGTTACCTTATATTGGGAAGACAAAAAAGGCTAATAAGCAACAGTGATGAATGATCTCTTTCAGAATTATTGACCAGTGAGGTTCCATAGATCTCCAAAAATTGAAAATGATACCTGATGCTCTTGGTTGCCTTCCAGAACTTGAAAGTAATACCCTATTGTTAGAGATATGATGGAGGAAGGTCATTGGTTAAAACTAAAGAAACTTCCTTGGCCCATTTTATTGGTTAGAACATAGGTGGGTGGAGTAAACAGAACAGAATGCTGGGAGGAAGAGGAAGTGAACTCAGAGACGCCATGCTCCCCTCTCGCGGGCAGACACTATAGCTCTGCTCTCTGAGGCAGACGCGATCAAGCTCCGGCCCAGGGTGGACGTAGGCTAGATTCTTCCCGGTAAGCGCACCTCAGAGCTACACACTTTATTAGAATTGGGCTAGTACAGGTGCGAGAGTTAGCCGAGAAGAGGCTAGATATAATGGGCTAAGCAGTGTTTAAAAGAATTCAGTGTCCGTGTAATTATTTCGGGGCACAAGCTAGCAGGCAGCCAGGGTGCTGGGGATGCAGCCCCACTGCTCATATTACTACAGAGATACCACATAACTGAGTTATTCAATATGATGAGACAAGATTGGGCCCT
Organism: Microtus oregoni; assembly: GCF_018167655.1. Lineage (NCBI taxonomy): Eukaryota > Metazoa > Chordata > Mammalia > Rodentia > Cricetidae > Microtus > Microtus oregoni. The sequence goes on from NW_024543069.1 coordinate 49,215,134, forward strand.
TTCAAGGTAGTGTATTTATAGATAGCAGAATGTGATGAAGTCAAGGTGGTACAGACTTGGAAGCTACATCCTTCCTGGCTAGCTTTCCTAATGTTTAGTGCTGGAAAGATCTATGCATGTTACCAGATAGCAAAGGAATAATCAGTCTAACTGCAGATACAATAACAACTGGCCTACCACTATATGCCCATTGTTACAATAATAACATTAGCATTATAGACGTTGTCAACTACATTATGATTGGATTTAAGCCCCATTTCACAGATCAATGTCATACATGGCATCATTATCAGGCCCCAAAACTCTAGATAGACTGGTTCTGAGTTCTAGGAGAGAATCTATTACTATTATTCTGCTAAATGGACTGAGTTTCAAGCTGACTCCTAATAATTTTACCCATATATAATAACCTACTAGCTTTATACCCATAGATTATGGGTCTCCCAACCCTCATAAGAGAAGATTTTATTTGCAATAGATGGTGATTAACACAGAAATTCATAATTAGCCATGATTCAGAGGCTGAAATAATTATACCTAAATGTTACATATATGCTGTACCTTCTTTCCCACTTCTCAGGAATCAGTGTAAAAGACGGGATGGAAAAAGACTGTAAACATCAGAGGTGGTCGATGACTACACAGCCAGGCAACTACACAGATAGATTTGCAACAGTATGACCACATGCATAAGATCTGGCCAGTTACTATCTCGACTAACTCTCAGTGCTAAGAAAGGAGTTGGGTGCCAAGTCTAGCCCTACCCAATGAGCTATTGGCAACTCATAATCTTTGGGAGTGGAGAATCAGTTTTCCCCAAGACTGCCTGAATGAGCACTACACTCCAGTGAAGACACACACTAGAATATCTTGGAAATAGAAGTTTGTTTTAATGGGTTAAAAAAAAAATACACAAAGTTGAGTGAGTAGGTAGATGATGAATCTGGGAAGGGTTTTTCAGGGAATGAGACTGAATATGATCAAAATCAAAACCCGTAGAATAAAATTCTAAAATAAGCAATACAAATAGTTTTTTCTTTATCACATTTTTTGTGAGTATGCACGCATATACTCACAAACTATTGCCACAGTAAACAAGTAGTAGTCACAGGATAACTTGCAGCAGTCAGTTCTCTTTCCACCCTGTAAGGGCCCGCAGATGGATTTCAGGGCACTGGATTTAGCAACAAGTGTCTTTATCTCTAAGAAACCCTAGCTGGCCCAGAAACCCACATTTCTCGAGGAAAAGAGCATGTGTATTTAGAAAGCAACTTTCTATCTTTATATTTCTATTTGAAAATTTGAGGTTAAGAAGAGTAAGACTAACATAAAGAGGCATATGTAAGATATGCCATATGTCTAAATTGTTGCAGTGAACCCTAAACCACACTTAGGAATATTCATCCTGATAAAAAAAGAGAGGAGTAATGTAGACAGAGACAGAAGTTTCTATACCACCCAGTCCCAAAGCCATTTAATCCCAAAAAAAACCACACAGAGGCCTATATTAATTATCAATTCTTTGGCCTGTTATCTCAGGGTTATTATTAACTAGCTCTTACTACTTAAATTAACCCATAATTTTTGTCTTTGTCTAGCCACTTGACTTGGTACCTTTTCTCAGTAAGATCATTTTCATCTTCATCTGGCTGGTGACTGCATCTCTGTCATTCCTTTTCCCCAAATTCTCCTAGTCTGCTCACCCCACCTAAGCTTCTTGTCTGGCTACTGGCCAAGTTGTGTTTTATTAAAACAATATGAGTGACAAACCTTTATAGTGTACAAGCACATAATCCCACAGCAGAGTAGATTATCCATAAAGAACGCATGTAACAATTTGTCTATTCCTTTAAAACACCTTGTCTGAGAAAACAGATAAAGGCCATGTTATTAAAAATACACTCATCTAACTGATCATCCAAAATGATTTCCTAAGAAGGGATTCAGTTATGATATTGACAAATTGGTCAGGTATGCCTGCTAGTTCAGCTTGTATAGGAATTTAGCTGGGAAGCTCAGTGTAAGATAATGCTTTTGATTTTTTCCAATAATAATACTAATAATAGAGTATTTTAGAAACTAGAACTTAACACAAATATTTAACACTATCTTCTATGGGGACAAATTAGAGGAGGGATAGTGAAAGGGAATGGTGTTTCTCAAGCACTTTATGCCTTCACAATGTTCAATTTCCACAAAATCAAATGCGCTCTCCAGTTAAACTGTGACTTCAGGGAAAAAGAGACGAAGTATGATTTCGTGGCCTCTATCTCTCCAGCTGTGTTTCTCATCAGCATTCAGATTTATTCCCAGAGGATGATTAGTAATGTCTGAATAAACTTCTAATTGTCATGACTTCGAGATGTACTGCAGCTAGCAGAAAGAGGCCAGAGATGCTGATAACATCTTGTAATGCATGAAACTAAACCTACAGCAAATAGTTACACAGCATAAAATCTCAGTGAAGGCATATAGATAAAACTGCTCTAGCTAATAACAGATGTCTTCAGATGTGAAATTTTCAAATTAAACTACACATTATTATAATTTGGTAAAAGAAAAATGGCTAAAGATGTAGTTATCAGTCATTTTTCATTTCCTTGATAAATTTGGGAAGCAATGTTTAGAGTTGCTAGACTGAAAGATACAGAAGATTTGGTGTCCAGTTCTGTGTCTGCCATACCCTTTTATAATGCTGAGATGGAAGTCAGTGTGGTTTGTAACAGAGAGTTAGAGAATACTGACTAGCAGTTGATCCTAGATCCCGCTGCTACTACTCATTGACCATGTAAGCTTATCTTAGGAACTTTTTCAGTATTTATGTTTGCAGGCTAGGAATTAAAGTAGTATATGCATCATCATATTCTGTATGCATATAATGTCATACTCAAATTTACTATAGTTTTTTTTTTGTAATAGTAAATATCAGACAAATCACTGGTTTTGGTCATTGGGCTGCTTGCCTTTTTCTTCTATAAAATAAAGATACTTGATATGACAATTTCTAAACTAACACATAAAATGTGAAAATTTGTTTCTTAAATCCTATGACAAGAAAACCTAAAATTTAAGAGTAGTGGTTTGAGAGATGGCTTCGTGCTTAATATCATTTATCTTTGTTGTAGTAAACCCAAGTTTGATTCTCAGTATGCACGCTGGACAGCTCACAACAACTGTGACTCCAGATCTATGGGATCTGACATCCTGTAATTGTGTGCAGGCATTTAAAGTCACATGTACTTTTATACATAGAAATATACATATGCATATAGTTGAAACTTTTGTAAAACTTAAATTACATAAAAATATGTAATATTGTATTAAGATAATATTTTAATATTACAATAATATAATAAGCACTTAGTATGTAATAAAAACCTTAACTTTGCTGAATTGTAAAATATGATGTCTCAAATATAATACTTAAATAAACCAAGAAATACTTCTCAATTTACCAATCCTAAACTGTGAACAAAAACAATTATTTGTAATTTTAGAAAACGGAAAGAGGGAAGAAAAAAAGCAATTTCAATTCTTGTTGTTTTTGAAAAAACATAATTATAATTGAGTTTATTTAATTGGAGCAAAATTATCAATATTTGCTCATCTAAGTCTGAGAGGGCAGGTCACTGGAAGTTAAGAAGGGGAAAAGAATACCATAATCCCTTATCTGTTTGTAGTCCTACATGATGAAAAACTTCCAAATTCAATAATTAATATTTCAGAAATATCCAGAAGAAAATTTTCAAAAACCCAAATAAACAACAGCAGAAAAACACTATTTTTATATCTCTAGAAAAAAAAAGAAAATGGATTAATTCTAGAAATCATGACAATTTACTAACTTTTAATTCATTATACTGCTACAAAAATTTTCTACAAATTTTGGGAATATTTAAAGAATTATTTGATTTCTTCTATGCATGGTAACCGAGCAAAGATTAACCCTGGTAGAAATACTGTGATGCTGAAGATTGTGATAAATAAAGACAACACTTCAACATTTTTAAAGGCTCATGAGTCCCAATATTCTCAAGACATCATTTTATTATTAATTTCTAGTATATTTTCATTCATATTTAACTTAGTCTATATAGTGTTGGATTAGTGTGTTAGTACACACATGCTATGCTTTACTCTTATGCTGTCCTCTTCCAACCTATTCTCTCCCATTTCCCCTGAACACTTTTGCTTGTGCTCTACCAACTGCCAAAAAGTCTCCTTTATGCTTCATGAGTTCAATGTCACATGGATTCCACTTGGCTCCTCCCTTTCCCCCACAAAGCTTGTCCTTACCTCAGAGGCTCTTTTGTCCTGCATTGATCAGTGTGTGATTTCACACAGACACACATATATATGCATACACCTCAAACATTTTAAGATTATTTATTTAGTACAGACTATTCCTGAAATTGTCATGGGGGTTCCATTCAATCTACAAATTATTTCTAACAGCATAATCATTTTTACAAAAATTCTGGAATCCAAGAACATGGAATGTCTTTTCATATTCTAAAGTTTTTTAAAATTTCATTTTTCGGTCTCTTAAAATTTTCATTATAGATATATTTAATCCCCTTAAAATGATTATTTCTAGCAAGTTTTTAATGTATAATTAATGGAATTTTTTTACACATTTGACCATTTGCAAGTACATTATTTATAAATAGAAAGGAAAATTATCTTAGTACTTTTTAAATATCTTGCTATGTATCAGAATATATATCATATGTAACTGGTTTCCCATAGGACATTTTGGATACTTTATGCATAGGATATTGTCTCTTAAAATATTTTTCTAATAATATTCTGTTTATTTATGTCTCTTGTATTATTGCTCAGGCTAAGACTTGGAACACTGTACTAAATCAGAGTAGTGGATACTTGCTCATTAATGACTTTGGTAGAAATGTCTTGCTTTTCCTCATTTCCTAAATTGTTAGTTATAAATTTGACAAACCTTTCTGTGATTAGATATGTTTCTTCTATTACTAATTTTCTTAGTGATTGATCATAGAGCCATGTTGTCAAGGTTTATGAGAAGCTTTGTTGTGCATTAAGAAGATAGTGAGATTTCTCTCTATAAGTCTATTTATGTATTGTCTTGCCTATAGTGTTTTGTGTGTGTGTGTGTGTGTTGAGCCAACTTTGCATACTTGGGATGAATGCATACAATATGGTCATAGTAAATATCTAAAATGTCCTCCCAAGTTTGACTTACAAACATGTTACTGATAAATTGTTTGTGTATGCTCCCTAGTTTCATTTACTTATTGTCAGTGGATTTTTATCTATTTTTAGAATCAAGGGAGTACTGATTTCATAAATGGAGTTATATAGTAAAATTTCCTTTCCATTTTCTACATTGTAGAAATATTATAGTTGTCTCTTCTTTGTTTCGTAGAGTTTGATAATTAATCTTTCTAGACCTTGGATTTTTGTTATTGGAAGATGTTCTATTTCTATCTGTTAGTTATCTATACCTTCTTGGTTTAACTTTAGTAAATCATATGTATCTAGGAATTTCTCTTCTTCTTGATCTTCCAGGATACTAGAATATAAGTATTCAATGTATTCCTATCAGTCTTTTAAATTTTGCTGATATCTATTGTAACCCTCTCTTTTTATTCTCTAATTTTATTTTCTTCTCTTTTTTTCTTTTGTTTACTTTGTTTCATGATAAATCAATATTTTCTTTTTCTCCAAATAATTCTCTGATTCATTCTGCATACTATATTTTCAATCACTATTTCATTATTTCTATTCCAATTTTGCTATTTCTTTCTGACTTTTAAATTTTGATCTGGTTTATTATTGATATTTTAAGAATTTAAGATGTATCATTAGGATTTATAGTAGAATATTGTGATTTTAATAAGGCATGTACATGTTTCAGCATTTTTTATTGTGATTTTAATTTAGAATGTTTTAAATTTTCTCCATAATTTTGGTCAACTGATCATTCAGGACTGTATTTTCATTCTCTAAGTTTATATGTACTTCTATCACTTCTCTTAGTATTGAATTCTAGTTTATGAATTGCATTATTCATAAAATAGAAGATACTATTTTAATTATCTTATAGGTCATAGTGTGATAGATCTTATGGAAGATTCCATGGACTCCTTAGAAGACTATCTAATTACTGGTAGATGAAATACACTGCTTACATCTGGTAAGCCTATTTGATCTCTGATATTTATTTATTGATTACAGTTTGTAAGATATATCTAGAGACGAAAGTGGTGCATTAAAGCCGTCCATACCTGGATCTATCTGAACTTTTAGCTCACTGTTAATGAAATTGAGGACCCCAAAATTTTGTGTGTACATGTTTACCATTAAGTGTTCTTGTTGAATTGTTCCACTTATTAGTATAATCAAGCTTTTATTTATTTACTGTTAATATTTTATGACTAAGTTTGGTTTGAAGTCTATCTAGCCAGCAGTAGAGAAGGTTGGGCATGGGCAGTGTGGGGATTAGTTGATATCATTTCACATTAGATTTCTTATTGGTCTAACACTTGTTTAACTCCAAGATCATAGCGGAAAAGAAGATTATTGAGTTACATAACATCAGAAATGAAATTGCAACTATGTCATTCTAATCCTTTTTAAGCATGGTCATTGGGATTTTTTTTTGAGAAATATTAATAAATGCCAATTTATGTATTTATCACTACCTGTGATTTATTAAAAAGCTACAAATAGTTTGAATTAGTAAATTAATTTGCTTGTTTATTATAACATTGATTGAGTTTTAAATCAAGTCTTAATGTTAACCAGAACATTATTCAAGAATTCTACATGTGTTCATGTAAGATATTAAAGTTCATTTCACAACATACATGTCTGTTTTGTGATAGCTAAAGAAATATTGTCTATTGCTAGGATAGATTAGCTGGTCTGAAAAGCTCTTTAGAAAGAATGGAGCAAATTCGTACTTTGCATAGTACAGAATGGTTGAAAATAACATCATGCTTTCTATTTGTTGGTGAAGTTTGTTCACATGGTCTAAATGAGAAATAAATTTTGGCATTCTCTTTCAAAATTTATCTAAATTATAGATAACATTATATAAAGATTATTCTGTTAAATTAAGCAAGAGATAAATGTTCCTTTCATGCCTCAAAACCTCCCGACCATAATCAAGCTGATAGAGTGAAAGATCTATATCCCACATCAGAAATGAAGCCATCCAGCTCTTATAAAATACCCAGATGTGCTTATAAAATGAATTAACCATAATCTTTACAGAGGTATCAATGACACACATTAAAATTTCCATGTCTTTAAAGGTTAATAAATCAGGTAAACAGAAATGCATGCCAGAAGCTGTAAAACGTTACACACTCACGCAGTTAAATGAGTTGTCCTTTCTGTTACTTTAATAAAGACATATTAGCAAAAGTTTCTTTTAGTGGGGTGTTATAGTTCTGCCAGTAACGTAAGTGTTTATTTTGAGTTATTGCACCTATTGCTGAGGATGTCTATGTAAATGATTAAAAATGAATACTATATTGATCGAGGATAGGGTCATTTCAGGTTCCTATCCTCAACTGCCCATGGAACTAACTGGGGACCTCGGCTTGGGCACCTGGGAGCCCCTCTAGGGTCAGGTCTCTTGCCAACCCTAAAGTGGCTCCCTTAACTAAGAATTGTGGTTCCAGTGCTCCCCTGTCCAACCTTCCTTTATCCCAATCCTCCTGATTTCCCAAAGCCCAACCTCCTTCCCTTCTAACTTTTCTCTCCCCATCTCCCCTTACCCCCATCCCACCACACCCCCAAGATCCCAATTTTCTCCCCGGCAATTTTGTCTACTTCCCTTAGCCAAGAGGATAACTATATGTTTTTCCTTGGGTTCCCCTTCTTACTTAGCTTCTTTAGATTCACCTATTGTAGACTCCGTGACCCTTATTTATGGCTAGAAACCAAGATCAATACTGACGAATATCTTGCATATCATCATAGAACCTTCATCTGGTGATGGATGGAGATAGAGACAGAGACCCACACTGGAGCACTGGACTAAACTACCAAGGTCCCAATGAGGAGCAGAAGGAGGGAGAACCTGAGCAAAGAAGTCGGGATCACGAGGGATGCACCCACCCACTGAGACAGTGGAGCTGATCTATTGGGAGCTCACCAAGACCAGCTGGACTGTGACTGAAAAAGCATGGGATAAAACTGGACTCTCTGAACATGGCGAACAATGAGGGCTGATGAGACACCAAGGACAATGGCACGGGGTTTTGATCCTACGTAATGTGCTGGCTTTGTGGGAGCCTAGCCAGTTTGGATGTTCACCTTCCTAGATATGGACGGATGGGGGAGGTCCTAGGTCTTACCACAGGGCAGAAAACCCTGACTGCTCTTTGGACTGGAGAGGGAGGGGGAAAGGAGTGGGGGGAGGGGGGAAGGGTGGGAGGAGGGGGCGTAGGGTGGGAGGAGGGGGAGGAAAATGGGAGGCTGGGAGGAGGTGGAAACTTGTTTTTTTTTTTTCTCCTTTTCTCAATAAAAAAAAGCTTGGAAAGGAACTCTAGACACAGAAAAAAAATGAATACTATATCATAAATATAAAAACAAGACAATATTTAACTATTTTATTTTGATTTCTGTGTATGTGTGGGGGTGCGTGAGTGTGAGTTCAGATGACTACAGAAACCTCAGTCTTTGGATCCCCTAGGCCTGGTTTGATAGGTGTTTGTGAGTTGCCTGACATAGGCTCTGAGTACCAAACTCGGGTACAATGCAACAGGAGTTTTTGTGCCTAACTGTTGACTATATCATCAGCCCAGGGAACAAGGCATTCCTCTCTGTTTCTAATCTAAACTCCATGTGTAGCTGTTTTTTTCTATGTGTGCTTAGGTATGCTATTTTTTGGTCATATTTCCTCATTAGTAAAATTAGAATTTTAGAAATAGTATACACTGTCTTGGGTTGTTATCTTGGGTTGTTACAGTAACAAGGTATACTAATGAATGTGAAGTGCTTGGGATAGTCCTGTGACTAAGAAAAGATTCAAGAATATATACTTTGCTACTGCTGCTGCCAGTGGCATCCTTAGCTCTTCCGTTTCTGTGTGTGTGTGTGTGGGGGGGGGGGTGTTAAACTCTCTTTAGTTTTAAAGACAAGAGGATGAACCTTCAGACAGAAGCCAGGTGATAGATGGCTTGTCTTGTTTATGTGAAGCACAGGCTTCCATCCCCAATATTCACACATGAAGTCATAATATTACATATGTGTTAAATGTATATATCTATTGAAAGGACTTATCGATTGAAATTTCTCTGTTCTTATTTCTTGAACTCATAAAATACTATATATTCCTTTATACTCTTCTACCACCTATTGCTCACAAATATTAACTATCCAAAAAGCTTAACATACGTAGTTTTGTAAAACCAGCATCAATTTGTGTAGGTTTTTTGTCTGATGAAGTAGACTTTCCACTCTGCTGTACTTCATTATTCTAGTGGATTCTGCGATCTGCTATGTATATTTGATGTATACTTCAACTATAGCCCTCTGAGGCGGAGGATCCATGGCTTCTCTCTGACTCTGCTTTCTTCCTCCCAAAATTCCGTTCTGTCTTCTCCGACTACCTAACTTCCACCCTATCAACTAGGCCAAGGCAGTTTCTTTATTCATTAACCAATGAAAGCAACACACAAACTGAAGGAACTCCTATACCATTTCCCCTTTTCTGTTTAAACAAAAAGGAAGAATTTAACATAGTAAAATTACATAAAGCAAAGCAGTTATTAAGCAAAAGGGACCTGTCCTGAAATTCAATCTGTAGACTAAAGTGACCTCAAACTCACAGAGAGCCATCTGCTTCTACCTCCCAAGTGCTGGTGTTAAAGGTGTGTCCTACCACTACCCAATCAATGTTTATTAATTTTATATTTCTATCAACTTTGATTTTTTAATATAAGCTCTTAAAAGCTATGTTTTACCTATTAATTTGCATGTTTATTTTACCAAAATCTCTTCCTTTCTGCTTTACACTATTGTTTCCCAAACATTTATAATCTCAAGATTTAAGCAATGTTGTCAGACGTGATACCTGCCACCACAAACCATATATTAAGTCTGGAGAGGTAAGTCTATTCTCCCAGCGCCCATATCTGTTCTTTCCTCTGCTAACTTTATAAGACATCCACATTGAATCTAAGAGATTGTATCACATTCCTCCCATATTGTAAAATCCAGAGATGCATGAGAAAACTCACTTTCAATGATATCACTTGAACTTTGCAACAGGAATATTAAAAAAAAGTGCCACATTTCATTAAGATAAAAGTAAGATCAAATACTTACCATGGTTACTGAATATTTCTTCTGGCTTCAATTTTTATTGGCTGAGGCAATTAATCAATAAGTAAGGACAGGGGTGAAAACATATGGTCTTTGATATTTAATAAATGAATCAGTGGAGTCCCTTGCTTAAGCTTATAAATTAATAAGCATTAGATCCTTTACTTAATGAAGAACTTCCGAATAAATTATCCAAAACACCATGGCACAAATTCAAAGGCATTTTCTGACCTTCTTATATTCTGGCCAGACTGAATTTTTAACGAGATGCTATATCTGGGAGGTCGGCTAGAATGTGCTGATATGAAAACTGAGCTTCAGAAAGGCAAACTACAAATGTAACTAAGAGAGCAAGATAATGTTTAAAGGAGACTAAATTTGAAGAAAATGTTTATGGCCTCCATGTTTTTATAAAATTTTAGTAAAAGATGATATGGATTTATAGTTCTATTAATAAGTTTATTTTATATTCTATTTCAAAATGCTGAAGCACAGTAAACAATGGCAATAAATCTGCTAGTATGTTTTAAGGTTACAACAATCATAAATAAAAACAGAGTTTTATATAATTTAATATTATTTATATTTATATTATATTTTATATTACTGCTTTAAAAACAAGATATGAGAAAAAATAAGAGAATATGGAAAAAAGTTCACAGCACTAAGTTTTTATAGTAAAAACTGTCTTTATGTCTTTGACTATTTTATTATTATATAAAATAGTATAAAATGTGTAATAGTGAAACACTCAAAAGGAAAAATTGGAATTTATAGTATATTTCCTAAGCTAAATAAAAATCCAGATAAGTCAAAACTAGAGTTAGCATATTTTTCTCATAAAATTCTGCAAATACACAATTTTGTAATTTTAATTAAAATATAGCTAAATTTATTTTGATATCTTTTAAATAATAAATTAAATATTAAACTTTTGTTTCTTATTCTATACAAAAGTGAACTTAAATGATTTCAAGTAAGTCTGTTAATACAAAATCTCTCTAGTAATGTTCTCCTAATGACCTACTTTCTTAATTTTCAACCATTATATTTTTTTCTGTTTTTCAGTCTTGCTACTACATTGAATTCTAAAAATGGTGTTTAAGAACGTTTTTTCATATTTTTTTCTAAAAAGAAAAAGAAAACATATATGAGAGGCTTCCCTCACAGTCTCACATTTAAAATTTTCATGTGCTTATGGTATAAACTGGAAGTTTTAGTTTTAGATTTTATTAAACAAGAAGGTTTTTGCAAAAGTGAATCACTTCCTCATCTACTCTACTTCTATACCTGTTTTATATTAAGGGTTATTTAGAGTCAGGTATCTTTGTACTGAAATTATGTGGTAAGCCTGAAGAAAAATGCAGAACCATGACATCAAAATAACATAAGGACTTTGCCTAGGGATTTCAGGTCCCACTCAAGACAAGTCTTTAAAAACAGGAGGTTGTAATTAATAATATTAGAAATCTTTAAATATTTTTTTATGAAATCTCCAGTTCCAATTGTAAAATAAAATTATGTGTATATACATGCATAAAATTTATATAGATATCTATTTTATATGTATGTATTTAATTATTCAAGCCTTTTTTTGCCAAAGGTGAGTAGAACAAGAGCATAAAATAAAATGCGGGTGAGAATTTAATTTTAGTTAAGAAAAAGTGACTGAGAGCAAAAGAGACAGTGTACCTATGTTGCTAGGTTTGAGGGACTAGGTTATATGTTAATGATTTTTTATTGACTATATTGAGCTATACATTTTTTTCTGCTCCTGTCTTCATCTTTATTGATATTCCATGTAGCAAAGCATTGGATTATTTTTAACTTACCTGAAATATATTTGCAAAAAGCAGGACATTTTATTTTCTTGACTTTTTAAAATTGCAGACCATGCTGTAGGTTGATACCAGACAGTGTAACAACCAGGCCTGTAAATTTTGAAAGTATTGAGTCTTTCTTTCTGGCTCCTTACAATTGAATACATAATTTTAAAATGAAATTATCTGTGCATCCTCCTTAAAAGGAATAGCATTACACTTTTTTTTTGTATTTTATTAGTTCTGTCTTGATTTTCAATCTTTAATTTTTTTTTGTGTGTTTGTTGCACAAGTGGGTATTAAATTCATGAGATCTAAGGATCATCCTGCATCTTCCTAATTAGTGACAGCGGTATTTGTACTGCCCCATGCCAGGTTTTTCTCCTCCATTTTTAATGCTATAAAAAATGGGTGAAGATGTTTGCATACCACACTTTCCTTACACTGAAACTCCTCTGCCTCTTCCACCTATAGTGCACATCCCAACTATAGTACTTCCACCTGGAGTGCCCAGGGTACTTAAAGAACCAACGTGTATTCATCTTAGACTTAGCCACATTACAGTGAAGACAAACTAGGTTCATTCCTCTTTATAATTAAACTCTGATTCTTAAGGATGGATCTACAATCCTTAACTACAAATGTCTTTTTACTGCCTATACAGAAATGACAATCATGTCTTTGTTTCAAAAAGTTGTTTATCATCATCTTGAGATGTTGCCTTTGTTTCAAAAGTTAAATAATCACCTAAGTCTGCCTTGTTGTAACTTCTTATGTTATAACTACCTTGTTATGACCATCTTGCAAATATGCCTTTGTTTCAAGTGCCTGTTATGACTAACTTGTTATGCTTATGTTCTGCTCCTGTAACCCCACCTATTTTTCCCATCAAACCCACCATTTGGAAATCCCCTACCCTTGGACTATAATAGCTTTGAATTCCTCTCATTAATTTTTAATTTCTTGAACCACACTTTATGGGAAACAATTAATGTCCATGAATAAAAGAGTTTGCTCTAATTGTTTGCTTTAGTTAATTTGATTATGATGATTTGAGTCTGTCAGAGGAAAGCCACTTGTTCATTCCCAGCTGCCTAGAACCAAAATAATCACAAAGAAACTGTATTATATTAAATCACTGCATGGCCTATTAACTCTAGCTTCGTATTGGCTAGATCTTGCATCTTAAATTAACCTATTTCTACTAGTCTGTGTATCACCACATGGCAGTGGCTTACCAGGAAAGGTTCTGATGAGTCTGTCTCTGGTGGAGGCTATGTGGCTTCTCACTGACTCTGCCTGCTTTCTATATCTATTTCTTTCAGCCTCACTTTAGTCTGTTAAGCCATTGGCCAAAAGAAGCTTCTTTATTAAAATATGAAAATAAAACATATTCACAGCAAACATTACCACCCCTTTTATTTCAAAATAAAAATGAAGGTTTTAACTTTAGCAAGATTACACATAGAAAAATAGTTATCAAGCAAGAATTATAGTTACAATATATATTTTTCTTCTTTATCTTTCATCATAACTAAGGAAAACTACAATTATAACTATCTATTCTTCAACCCCTTCAAAGACCCCAGAAGGATATAATATAACCTAAGTAAGGAGGAAGTGCATTGTAAACAACTTCTAAAACTCTAGAATTGATAGAGACATCTCACTTCCTGGACAGTCATCCAAAGTTCTTCTGTAATGTTGCGGGCACCCATGTTCAGCCTATCAGCCAATAGTATCCAGCAGACTTTTCCAGGAAGCAGGAAATTTCAAAGACAGGCTCACCTATGTTGGCAGTTTGTCAGTCACTTTCTTCTGTGTCCTTCAGCATGTCTGGTAGAATCTTTCATGAAGGAGAAACCCTGAAGGACTATCTCACCTTCATTAGGCAGATTCAGCAGTCATTTTTCTGTGGGTCCTGGCAAGTCCAGTCAAGCAATTCAGGCATGAGCAGTTTCTTGTCCAAATGTCTAACAAACTCAATAAGGAACCTCTTTGATGTCCATCTTCCTCTTGAAGTAATTGGTGTTGCTTGGAGCAGATGTGTTCCATGTCCTAAAAAGTACTACGTTATTTAAACATTTTATATGCCATATTCTGTTAGCCTTTGAAAGGTTTGAAGAATAACTATCCATCTGAAATATATCTCTGTACATCTAGAAAACCTAAGTAACATGACTATAAGCTTGACTATTATAGATAACTATATATTAACCTATATTTCTTAATTATAATTTACCTTTTTAATTGAGCTGCACAAACACAATACCTTAAACAAGAAAAGAAATATACATATGACAAAATATATCTTAAATTTGTATCAATAGACCAAGATTTATACTAATACAAAGTGCCCATCTCCATAACATATGCCCCTTTAAAAGTAGACAGACATCATTTATAAACAATATTTTTGAATTTGGGCTTAGTTCTCTCCAAACTGCTTCCTACTTTTTGTGGGATGAAGTATTGGCAGGGGTGTTCATAGAGACCATTCAAAGGGTTTTGGTCCTTCAAGCCACATCAGTCTGAAGAAATCCACAGGTTCTCATCTTCGGTGGAAACAAAAGAATAACCTCTTTTCCAAAGCAACATATCCTTAGAGTCAAATTTTGAAGTCAAGATACCTTTAAAAATACATGTTGGTTTAGCTTTTTAGCCTGTACAATGAAATATATCTCTGTACTTAGCTCAATCACAGTCAAAAAATTAAAAAGCACAATAATATACATAATTCAGACTCTCTGTATATATTCCATCTTTATGTGGCTGATTTTTCTTTATTATTTTTAATGTATGACTATCTGTACTCTGTTTCCTTAAAAACTTTGTTTTATTTTTAAAAATGATTTACTTCTTTTTAATACTTTCTATACTCTTTTTCTTCTCTCTCCCAAGCTTACATACATTTATCCACACTATAACCCCTTTAGAAGTCTTTTTTTAAAAAAAAAATCTGAATCTGTTTTATTGTGTATCTGTAATTATTTTCTGACCAGACACACCTTTTTTATGCTATGCAGGTGTGGTAGGGCCAACATGGCCCTGCCTGCTTGTTCTGCCCAGTCCAACATGGTGAAGGCATGTTCACTGCCTCTGAGAGCTATGTACATTGCTCCATATAAGCACATAGCAGGTCTACCTTGCCACTAAGCATGTTGTAGCACTCTCTCCTCAGACCCCATTTAAATGCTTTGTAACCTCCCAAAAAGGTCAGAGCAATTCCTGCTGGCAAACCATGAAACCTTCTTTTTTTTATTACTTTATACATAATACCAATCAAAACTTCCATTTACTCCCCTCCTCCCAATTCCCTCCCACTTACCCCCCCAGCCCCCTCCATTCCTAAAAGAGGGCAAGGCACTCTGCCCTGTGGGAAGTCCAAGGCCCTCTGCCCTACTTCCAGGCTTAGAAAGGTGTGCATCCAAAGAGAATAGGATTCCCAAAAAACAGTACATGCAGTACAGACAAATCTCAGTGACACTATCATTGGCCCCTCAGTCTGCCCCAATTGCCAGCCACATTCAGAGGGTCCAGTTTGATCCCATGCACATTCATTCACAGTCCAGCTGGAGTTGGAGAGCTCCATGAAGCCTTTTTAAGAGAGCTGTGCAGTCTTTGCTGCTACTGCTGAGTCAGGAAACCCTCTCACCATCAAGAACAAGAAGCTGCATTAAATTCTGATTTATGTGTGTGTGTGTGTGTGTGTGTGTGTGTTTATGTGTGTCTAAAATTTGTGTTCAAGCTCTCTCAGGATTTTTATTTTATGTGAATTTAGCTAGCACACGTTGGAACGTTAATCTGTTAGAGGAGGCTGCTTCTTTTTGCCTGGCTGCCCAGAACTGAAATAATCACACAGAAACTGCATTAATTAAATTTCTGCTTGGCCTATTAGCTCTAGCTTCTTATTTCTAGCTCTTACATCTTAAATTAACCTATTTCTATAAATCTGTGTATCTCCATGTGACTGTGGTTTACTGGGTTAAGTTTTGATAAGTCTGTCTCTGGTGGTGGCTACCTGACTTCATATCTTTACTTTTTTAAGCCATAAGCCAAAAGCAGCTTCTTTATTAACCAATGGCAATAAAACATATTTAAAGCATACATTGCCTCCTACATCATGAGTAAGTGTTCTTTTTCTTCCCATCTTTTTAACTGACATATTCTCCAGGTATATCCCTATACCTCTTCCACATATATGCTATCTAAGGTCAACTACCTGAGTCTTCAGCATACTTAACTCCAGTGTAACCATTACCCTACTCTTCCACATGTAAGGAGTAATGTGCAAAAGTCTAGAGACTTCAGGGTCCTTCCCAGTACAAAGGACAACCAAATAGAAACATCCAGTCTCTCCTATATTTTATTACCATTTTATTATGCATATTTCAGGTTTTAGGGTCCCATTTTAGGAAGACATGATTTTTTTACCACAAATGTTAGTCTTTTTTTTTAAAACAGTCCTGCCTATATATTGTTATCCCCATGAAATTGTAGTTACAAGTGAAGCATCCCACAGTCCCTACATAAATATTCTAGCTTTGATATTCTGTCCTGTTGTTTTACTTTCTTTCCTGACTACTAATTCTTGCTTTTATTACACACAATATAGTTTGTTATTTTAAAAGGAATTAATGAATATCTTTGGATATTAATAGCATCTTAAAGGGGGAAGGAGACAGTATAGATGGCATGATTGCTGCTGCTTTTCCATTTGTTCATTCATGCATTCAGCACTTTTCTGTACATCTTAAAGTGAACTTCTATAAGATCATTATTTTAAGATCTAAGCAAATGATACCATGTGGTTTATGACTCTTTGTGTCTGGCTTGATACTTAGCAGCCTTCAGGTTATTCAGAATTTTGATTCAACATGTAAGCTTGTGAGCTTTCTGCTATGGAGCCTTACAATATTAAATTACTGTAATGACAATAGAAGGATCTCATCATATTTTATGAGTATCATGTACAGAGAGCTAAAATATTTGCTTAAAATTAAAGTTTTTCGTACCAGTAAATTATTGTCATAAAGAAAAGCTCTTCATGCAAGGTTTATTGTCCAGCTACTCAAGGAAAATTTTGAAGATTTAATATTCTTCATGTGTTCAGAAAGTAGAAGATCAGCATGAATGAGGAGGTGAAAAACAGGAACATTTGTACATCACTGATAAAAGTATAAATGAATAACATTATCATGTAAAATATAAAATAGTTATTTTAATAATTAAACATAGAACTTTCATCAATCTCTCCTTGCAGGAACTGAAACCATTGTTATAAGCAGATCTGTACTACTATGCTGATGTCAGTGATACTCATAATAGCCAAAAATAGAATGGGTTGTTACATGTATCCATCAATAAATAAGTGGGCAAGGAAATGTGATAGGCACACATATAAAGACATACTTACAATAAAAATATTGTTCATCCTTCAAAGGTTTTGTTTTCTGTAGTAGTATGTCTGATCATTGGCTTCTTTTTACTATACTCCAATTCCTCAGATCCTCAGATATTAATATTAGATCCTGATGATTTTTGTAAAACAAAATTAAATTAGTTCCTTTCAATATCATATGTAATAGCAAAAGTACTATGTTTGATTATAGTTGTTTGCCTTATTTGTAACTCAATTAACGGATTAGAATAGTTATTTAATTTACTAGTAGATATTTAATCATAATTTTTATTATTGAGAATTGGCACTGCAGTCTCAAATGGAATGTCTTAACTCTTTTTCTTATGCCTTTTAATTTTCAAAGATTTGTTTACTTTTTATGTATATATTTATTTTGGCTGCATAAATGATGTATAACGTGTGTGTGTGTGTGTGTGTGTGTGTGTGTGGTGTTCATGAAAATTGATAGAGGGAAGCAGATTCCTAAGACTGGAGTTCTGGATATTTGTGAGTCAAAATATAGTTCATGGGAATCAAGCCTGGATCCTCTGTAGAAGCAACAACTGTTATTAACCTCTGAAATGTCTCACTAGACCCTTCTTGGAATTATTAATTTTATTATAGTTATTAAGATAAGTTTAATATTATACATACATGCAGTAGAAGAAAAGAAAGTGTGGAGTAGCCTTGAATGAACTAAAATAGGAAACTAACCTTTGAATATAACATCGGTATCATAGTCACTGATATCAACAATTGATAAATGGGACCTCCTGAAACTGAAAAGCTTCTGTACGGTAAAAGACACTGTCAATTAGATAAAATGGCAGCCTATAGAATGGGAAAAAAAAAACCTTCACCAATCCCACATCTGACAGAGGACTGATATCCAATATATATATACAGAACACAAAAAACTAGGCATCAAAATTCCAAATAATCCAATTAAAACATGGGGGTACAGATCTAAACAGAGAATTCTAAACAGTCAAATGATTGAAAGGCATTTAAGAAATTGCTCAACATCCTCAGCCATCAGGGAAATACAGATCAAAATGACTTTGAGATACCATCTTTAACCTATTAGAATGGATAAGATCAAAAACACCTATTATAGCATATTCTGAAGATGATGTGGAATAAGAGAAACACTCCTCCATTTGTTGGTGGGAGCTCAAACTTATACCGTCACTTTGGAAATCAGTATAGTATGGTAGTTTCTCAGAAAATTGAGAATCAATCTACCTCAAGACCAAGCAATACTACACTTGGGCATGTACCCAAAGGATGCAAAATCATGCCCGTATGAACATGTGTTCAACTATGTTTATAGCAACATTATTTTTAATAATCAAAACCTGGAAAGAACCTAGATGCCCTTAACTGAAGAATGGATACAGAAAATATGGTACACATATACAATGGAATATTACTCAGTTTGTAAAAATATTGAAATTTTGAAATTTGCAGCAAATGGATAGAACTAGAAATAAACCAACCTGAGTGAGGTAAACAGACCCAGAAAGACAAACACGGTGTATACTCACTCATAAATGGATATAGACATAAAGCAAAGGATAACCAGGCTACAATTCACAACACCAGAGAAATTAGGTAAAAAGAAGGATCATAAGAGGGAGTGGCATAGAGGACTCAGAAAGGGAAAATTTATAAGATCTCCTGGCTAAATCACAAGGGGATTGAAGGGAGGGGATAGAGGATGGAAATATGAGGGATTGAGATGTCAAAGTTGGAATAGAGATGGAGAGCAATGAAAGAAATATCTTGATAGAGGAAGCCATTATGGGGTTAGGAAGGAATCTGACACTACAGAATCTCACATAAATCCACAAGGATGACCCCCAGCAAAGACTCCTAACAACGGCAGAGCTGGTGCCTAAACTGACCTTCCCCTTAGTGACTAATTGTCATCAGAGAACCTACATTCAGTAACTGTTGGAAACACATGCAGTGAGCCACAACAATGAACTGCGCTGAGCCCTAGGACTTCAGTTGAAGAGAGGTTGGAGTGATAATAGGAGAGAGGGGGGTGGTGTCCATGATCACGATGGGGAAAACCATCCAGACAGCTGTTCCTAGCTCTAGTGGGAGTTCAAGGACATTGGACTGACAGCTGGGGAAACTGCATGGCCCTCTGAATGTCGGTGGCAGTTATGTGGTTTGATCTGCTAAGGGGTTTCCCTGGCAATGGAACCAGGACTTATCCTGGTTGCAGGAATGGGTTGGAGCCCATTTCCTATGGTGAGATAAGTTGCTCAGCCTGATACAGGGGGAGGGACTTGGTCCTGCCTCAACTTCGTGTGTCAGACTCTTGAGTCTGGAATGGAGACCTTACCCACTCTGAGAAGTAGATGGAGGGAGGTGGTAGGTAGAGAGGTGGGGGATGCAGGAGAGGGGAGGCAGGAAGAACTGGGGTTGTTCTATAAAATGGAAAAATAAATAAAAAATCTAATTTTTCCATTTGGATATTGATAAATCTAACTTAATCTATATATTTTCCCTTATTTCAAAAAGTGTATTTGTGAACAACTTCTGACTACACTAAATAAATATAAAAATAAACCTGTTGTATAAAGAACACACAAATGAATACAAGAAAATAACTGTAATCATTGTCAATATTGACTTAAAAATTCATTTTAAAATATTTTAAGTATAAAATGGCTTCACATAATAGAAGTCTATAATTTAACAAGGGTTTTTTGTTTTTGTTTTTCATTTTTGCTCTTTTCGGGTTTGCAATACCTTAGATTAAGATCAAAATCAAGGCTTTCAGTTTATTATACAAGCTCTGTGACACTGAGCTACAGCCCTGACCCATAATCTGATAAGTTCTGACAAATACAGATGCCTGTGAAATTGTCTGTGATCAAAAGAATAGGTGCGTAACATGTGCCTTATCAGTGTGCCAGCTGGTATTTATGTCAAACTAACACAAGCTAGTCATCCTCGAGGATAAAAATCTCAACTGAGAAATTACTTCCATAAAATCAGGCTGTAGCCAAGTTTGTACCATAGTTTTTAACTAGTCATTGATATGCAAGGGTCAAGCCTTTTGTGGATGGTGCCATCCCATATCCCAGAGTTCTTCATTCTATAAAAAGCAGGCTGAGCACCATGAGGGGCAAGACAGTGTAATTGGAGATAGTACATTCATTTCCTGGCCTTCCATATCCAAATAATCACACAGAAACTGCATTAATTACAATTTGCTTAGCCTATTATTTCAGGCTTCTTATTAATTAACTCTTACTTCTTAAATTAACCCATTTCTATTTCTGCATATCAGCATGAGGCTGTGCTTATTGCTAAGGGTATGGCATCTATATGTCTTCTTTGACAGCTACATGGCATCTCCCTGACTTTGTCTACTCTCTCTACATATCTCTGTTCAGATTTCCCACCTCTGGATTTATTCTCTAAGTCATTGGCAAAGCAGCTTCTTTATTAACCAATGGTAATATTGGTTAATACTCACAACATGCAGAGGGGGAATCACTCTTTATCTCCCCTTTTCTGTCTAAATAAAAAAAGAAGGTTTTAACTTTAACATAGTAAAATTACATATATAAAACAGTTATCAAGCAAGTATTATAGTTACAATATTTAGTTAATTTACATTTGACAAATTAAGTTAAAAATAATCTATCATCCATCCTATATTTGTAAGTATAAATTTTATATCTAATTTATCTTTTATCATAACTATGGAAGACTTTAACTATAACAATCTGTCTTGAACCCATCAAATACCCCAGAAGGATATATTATTTCCTAAGTAAACAGAAGTTCTTTGTAAGCAACGTCCAAAACTTTAACTTCCAAGGTCCAAACATCTCACTTCCTGGGCTGTCAACCAAAGTTCTTCTGTAATATTTGGGCATCCATCTACCCTTCAGGTCCATAGTATCTGGCATACTTTTCCATGAAGCAGGATATTTGAATGATTGCTTATTCTATATTGGTAGTTTGTCTGTCACATTCTTCTTTCTTCTGCAGAATGTCTGACATTCTCTTTCATGAAGCATGGATCCTGAAAACTATCTCACCTTCCTCTAGCAAGTTCAGACATGATTTTTCTGTGAGTCATGCATGTCCAGTTCACCCAGCATACTATCAAGCAGTCCAGGCAAGAGCAGTTTCTATCCTTGTCACATTGATGGCAAATTCCATAATGAGTTTCTTCAAAGCCCATAAAACACACTTATATACATATTTCAAATCTCTGTGTATATTATCTTTATGTGGCTTATTTTTTACTCTATTACTTTTTCTGCAAGTTTAATATTTATTTTATTATATTTACTCTTTAATCTATGACTATCTGTATTCTTTCATATCATAACTGTCTAAACTCCTTTTCTTATCTCTCCCAAGCCTACATACATTTTTTAAACACACTGCGTGTCGTTTAAAGGTCTTTTATGCCCAAATCTGTCCTATTGTGTATCTGAAATCCTTTTCTGACAAGGAACATTCTAAAATAGTAAATAATGTGGTTGCAGCAACCCTGGATGCTGGCTCCCTGTCTCTTGACTTTTCAATAGGACAGAGGTATGTTTATTACCAGCTCTGGGACTGCTGGGTAGGAGCCGTGCTCACCCCCTAAACTCTGGGAAGCGCTCTACAGTACACAACCCTTTTTGTGTGAGTACAAGCTAAATCTGCCATGCAGCCTATGGCATATTCTGGAAATGTTTCCATGAATGGGAGTGGGAATCGGACATGCTTTCCTGCCTGTGCCTGCCTAGCAGACCTGATCCAGTATCTGGCCCAGGCAGGGTTGTTGAGTGGCAGGCATGCTCTCAGCTACTCTCCTCCTAACCCCCAGTGGGCATAGGAGCACACAGACCTGAAGTGTGTGGCTGGCCATGTGGGTTAGCTCCAAATGTATGGGCATTATTTATAGATGGCATCTGCACCTTCATTTCCCAGCTGTACAGCGTCTGATAATCAGACAGAAACTGTATTAATTACAACACTGTTTGGCCTATTAGCTTAGGATTCTTATTAACTAACTCTTACATCTTAAATTAACCTTTTTTTTTATTATTCTGTATATTGACATGGGGCTGTGGCTTACTGAGAAGCATCTGGTATTTGTTCTTTTTTAGCAGCTACATGGCATCTCCCTGACTCTGTCTACTCTTTTTACATATCTTTGTTTGAATTTCCCACCTGAATTTATTTTTCTAAACCATTGGCCAAAGTAGCATCTTTATTAACCAATAGTAACAAAACATTTAACAGAATACAGGGGAATCCCACATCAAGACACTAAGCAGCAACCCTCTGTGGCCTTTGCATGAGATCTTCCCTCTAGATTCTTGCTCATTTTGAGTTCCTACCTTGGCTTCCCTCAAAGGCCTGTGACTCAGGATATCTAAGTAAAATAAACCTTATCTCCCTAAGTTGCCTTTGGTTATCGTGACGGTGTTTCATCACAGCAAAAGTAACCCTAAGGCAATCCATAATTCTTTCTCCATCTAGCTTAAATTCTTTTACCTGTACTTCCACCAACCAATAACCAGCTATTTTCATAGATTTTTATATATTTTCTAGAATTTTATAGATAATGCAAGAATAGAATTTATGAGTTTTCTTTCCTTATTCTCTCAGTGGAATAAATTTGAGGTTTTGCCCTATTATAGTTCAGGAATTAGAAAGTATGTTTTGGGGGCACCACAAAATAAATCATCTGGACTTGGTGGAATACGATGGGTATTATATTATATATTTATAACCCTTATATTATATTCTAAGCATTAATAACTTGTGTATTATACAAAACAGTCCATGGTACAGGTTTATCTTAGATCTGTAGTCAGACTACTCTTCTTAAAGTCCATTCCCTTCACAAATGAATAGAATTCTGTTTCATGGGGAAAAGAATTTATCTTTCACCTATTGTTGGATATTGGGATTGCTTCGTGGTTTTGCCTGTTAAAAATAGATGGGGTATGAATATCATGTAATGATGTTTATACTTATTTAAAATCACAGCAATAAATAGTAAACAAACTAACATGCTTATATTTTTAAAATAATCATTAGTTTATGAGGTTCAGAGAGAGGTCTTTGTGCTCATAGATAAGCACTAGGGAAAAGGTAAATGTTAAACACTCAGGATTGTCTTTTTAACAAAGAAGACATGTAACTGTTTTCTAGAAGGTTGGGAATGACAATGGGTAATAGTCTGGTGACCTTGTGTTCTCTGTACAACTGAGGACACTTGGCTCCCTAAGTAGTATGTTTATATTAGTCACCCTTATCATGAGCACTGTTTCTCAGAACCCATCTTAATGGAAAATCTCACTTTACAAAGAGATTCAAAGTAATTATGTCTTAAGCTTTGTTTTGCACACACAGGATTGAGTTAACTATCACCAGGAAACATATTTTTTTTAATTGTGCTGTGTTTAAGTATTCGAAACATAAACTACCCAGGGTCAGATTCTCAACCTTTGAACCAACACTGGCTACTGAATCACGATGACCTGTAGTTCATTTTTGCCTCTTGGGGACTGACATTTTCCGGTTTGTGAGGTTTACCCCACAATCAGCAACGAGAAATTATTCTGAAGGAGGAAGTAACATATTATCTCAAAGAACAGGAAAACAATAAACTCTAAAATGGTCAAAATAAGTGAGAAAAAAACAAAACGATGATTAAGTTAAAAACATTTTATTTATCTAGAATCATCATACTTATTATGAATTAGACAAAATTCTTTACACATTTGCAAATCTTAAACAAAGGAGAACTATGGACTAATGTTGTCTCCACAAATAGATCTAAGCTACATAAGAAAAAATCTTGCATGTTAATTGTGACCTTGCCACAAAATGCTGCTTAGCTCCATGTATCAGACCACAAAGTAACTTATGTAAGAAGTATTCATAGGAAAAATGTGTACTAATACTTTTCATATGCATCATGTTTGCTAATAACAGATAAGTGGAAAAGTTACTGTCAGGAACCATGTGCACATTTATTAGTGTTGAAAAGAATGTGGTTTAAGTAAACTCTTCTTTCATTACTAATTCCAGAACAATTCCAGAATGATTAGTAGTTACCCTGAACGTTAGCCAATGAAAAAATGCCGGAGACATTCATTGCTTAGGACTAGTTAAGAAGTGTGGCTGGGCGGTGGTGGCGCATGACTTTAATCCCAGCACTTGGGAGGCAGAGACAGGCGGAACTCTGTGAGTACGAGACCAGCCTTGCAGTTCGAGACCAAGACAGGCTCCAAAACCACAGAGAAACCCTGTCTCGAAAAACCAAAAAGAAAAAAAAAAAGAAATGTGGAGATGTGCTCACTCTCAGGGAAATAACTTTCATAATATTAACACACATGAATGATTTAAGAAATTATTTAAGGATAATTAATCCACTTCTGTCTCCTATGGGCATCAAGGATAAATATATTAATTGTATTATCATATTTTCTTGATTACATGACTACTTGGTTAGAAATGTATGTTTTTCCCCCAAGGAATACACATGCCCTAGCTTACTTTTACAATGTGAAATATTCCTCTCACCTAAGCACAATGAACCTTGACAAATGAAGATGTGTTTCGGCCAATGTCTGTCAAATTGCAAAAATTACAACTGAACCACCAAGCAATACAAATATCTATCACCAAATCATACTTAGCAAACAAACAAGCAAACAAAAGCCAGACTCAACTGACAAGTGGAGGCTCAGTCTCTGCGACATGCAGCAAGGCAGGTCCTATGTTTGCTATCTGAACTTAAAAAACATTCTGGAACTCCACCAAGCTGTTCTCATCAAATTCATTTCTACTGCCAAGACATCCCATAAGTGTGGAAGAGATAAAACTGCAACATAGAAACATATGGGCAGAAGATAAAAGGGGATCAGTGAGCAGGAAAATGCGTTTCTTAAAATCTCCCGCAGTCATTTTTCTTCTCAGTTTTGTTGTTTATTTTGCATTGGATGCCCACAGCCAACACTGAAAATATTTCCAGAAAACAGCAAAGAATAAATCAACTCAGATCAAGAAAAGACACTTCAGTTAATAAAACAACAACCAGCAAGAAGCAGTCTCAAAGAATGAAAGTCAAGTAGTTTGGTGTATTATAACAAAATGGTTATTTTGTTTAGAGGTAATATAGGCATGATTTGATTAAGTGTCAAAAAGATAAGTTACTTATTTAATATTTACTTTACTTATAAACATATGAGTTTTAGGTTTGTCTGGCAGATGCTTGTAGGTCATGTCAAGTTGACAAATAATATTTACCACTGCTCTAGTAATCTAAAACCCCTAGGAAAGAAGAGATACCACTTTGCATTCTAATTAAATATCTGAAATCCTTCTTTACAAAAACTAAAAAGCAAACACCATTCATTTTTAGGGCAAGGAAAGTTGTTAACACAGAAATAATGAGATAGAGTTCATTTTTAGTAAAATTATTTGAATGCACAGATTCGTGTATCCAAATTAATGCATGATAGGTACAAGATACATTACTGTACATAGTTTCTAAGTTACATGAAAGCTATGTTGTTGTGGAATATTATTTTAACTACCTAAACGTGTGTTGTATTTTTTTATGCTTCATTTGTTTTGCCTTGCCTGCCTAAGACACCTGATCGCTCTAAAAACAAAAACAAAAAAAAAATTGGCCAACAGTTTGGCAGTAAGGAGATAGTCACGATTGGCAGGTGGAAAGAGTAAGTAGAAAGAGGAATTTAGGCTCAAGAGAGGAGAGTATGAGGGAGAACGAAAAGGACACATCTGGGGTCAGGTAGCCAGGCAACCACCCGCCGTCTAGACATGGAGTAGGAGATACAGAATGAAAGAAAGTTGAAAAACTCCAGTACAAAATGTAGATGAAGAGAAACGAGTTAATTTAAGTTATAAAAGTGGAAAGCATAAGGCTTCAATAAATACCCATTGCATGAGTAAATTAATTAATGTTTTCAGTGCTAAGTGCAATAAGCAAAATTTAAACAAAATAACAAAGATATACAGTCTATCTCAGTTTATTTAGAACATTATAAAACATCAAAGTTAATGGACCATAAATAAATTTCACAATTTGAGTTCAGGAGGACCAACGCCATGCTGTCAACACACTTACAGAGTCTGCTGATGTCTCTCTCTGGTTCACAGATGTCCTCCTCTTGCCATCTTTGAATGTAAGAAGAGACATGGTTGATATCTTATTTAACAACAGACACATAGAAAATACACTGATTTCTTTATTTTAGCAATCCAGAGTTTACAGGGCTAAAAAAGTGTCACTATATTACCATGGTGTTAAATGTGCTGAGTTCTGACCTTATTCTCTGCAAATCAAGAGCAGAATTCCATACACAAGTATAGGCTGAAAATCAGGCCTGCTAAAGTTTGACTTATGGTTTTTCAGCATTACAATAATGAGAAAATAATATGACTTCAACAAAAACTATACTTTAAACATTTAATCCTGACATTTTGGGGGCTAGACACAAAGCATATTAAAGTTATTTTGAAGATGCTGGGTGGGGAGGGTAGCATGAAACCTTAGCTACCAGTCAAGTGTTTGATCATTGTAGCAAGAGACTGGAAATCCCTGTTCTGCTTAGCTATGCTACTCATAGGTTAAATGGTTTCAGTTCATTGCAAACAAAGGACACTTGTAACTTTCCTTAGGTATGCTAAGCCATAACACCATTATAAGTTGAGAAGCAGCTGTATTTAAAATGTATTTGTATTTCTATACTTTCATCTTAGTGACTGAAAAGTTCCACAATCTCGAACCTAAACATTGAAATAAAGTTTAGTGTTACAAACAAGCATTTCTTCCAACTTTTTCCTCCAGAACACTCTGCTATTATTTCTCTGGCACTTATATCTTGCAAATTTGAAATCATACTGACTTTTTTTTCAATGAGGAAGCTGTTCTTTCTGATTTATTGCTATATCAGTAAAGACTAGATGAACTTTCATGTGGAACAGATTAGTCTTTATTCTTAATTTTATATTTTCTAGAATTTGAACATATTTTCAGGTTCCTGAGGGTTTATGCCATCATATGTCAATATCCATAAAAGCAGAGGGTCATGCTGTGCTGCATAAAAGGTTTTATTTACTCATTTAGCATTCAGAGAACATGTGCTATTGTGCGCTAGGAAAAAAAAGCTATAAATTTTTTTAGCAGAAAATTTAGTATTTCCTCCTACTGACTGCATAACTGATGTGATATAGATAGCAGGCCTGACAACATAGGCACTTGCATAGAGTTCTTCAGTAGAATCACACTGAATGAGATCAGAGCCCAGCACATTTATTGCCATGGTAGTGGTGATATGATCCCCAAACATTTTAGGTTGCCAAAATGCAAAAGGCAGTGATGTGGGATTTACCTCTGTATGCTGTGATTACTGTTAATGAATAAATACACTGTTTTTGGACCTATAGCAGGACAAAACTTAGGTGGAGGAAACTAAACTGAATGCTGGGGGAAAGAAGGGGAGAGTCAGGAAGAAGACATGGAGCCACCGCCAGAGACAAATACACTGAAACTTTGCTGGTAGACTACAGCCTCATGACATATACAGATTAATGGAGATGGGTTAAATTAACATGTAAAAGTTACCCAATAAGAAGTTAGAGATAATAGGACAAGCAGTGATTTAAATACTATAGTTTCTGTGTGATTATTTCAGGGCTTAGTGGCCTGGAATTTCAGTGAATTGTTATAAGTGGAATAATCTTTATTGACCAGTAGTTGTCAGGGTTGTAGGCATATGGTGAAGGGCCACAACTGGTGATGGCTTGAATAGTCCCTGTTGGTTCTGTGTTGGTGTCTGCTTAAATACTGACATATTTACTTGACAAATCGAGAGAAATTAAATTGATTCTGTACATGGAGAGAATTATTGTGTATGTGACTGGAATATCTTGGAACCCAGAGGATGCATGCTGGGAACAAAAACCAGGAGCTGGGAACACAAACTGGAAGTTGCACAAGTTGCCACATGGTAGGTGTATTAGCGGGGGGGGGGGGGGGGGGGGGGGGAGGTGCAGACCCAAGAAACTACCAAGTCACTACGAGGTGAGCCCACCAATGGGGTAGCTTCACTGCAGTAGGGTTTTGAGGGGAAAAAAAAAAAACACTTAATAGGTGAAATCAAGCAAGGTGCACCGGGGTGGGAAACCTTTGTCTGAGGTCTTTTGAGAACTTTTGAGCCCATCCTGGTAGCTGGGAGTTGGGTCCATGCTAGGAATCAAATGAAGCATGATTAATAAAAGCTCAGTGTCAGAAATTGGGGTTCAACTTGAAGGTCTGCAAAGAAAAATAGCAAGCCACTTGTTCTTACCTTGAATTCAGTCTGATATGGCAACCCGGCCTCCAGGAATCTCAGAAAAAGACTATGTCGAAGAATTATGTCCCCTAGTCTTATGTTTCTCTCTAGGTCTGGGATTAAAGGCACATAGCACTGGTATTAAAGGTATGCACCACCTGATTTCTATGGTAAACAGTGTAGCTACTGTGATTAAAGATGTGTCTCATTGTGGCTACTGGTATTAAAGGTGTGTGTCTGTAAGACTGACCAGTTGGACTCTTTCACTCTCAGATCTTCAGAATGTCTTTATTTATTAAAATATAATTGAAATGCTACTACAATCAGGTAAATAACTGACACCATATATGTGACTGCCTACCTCCCATGTACTTAACTATTTTGAAAAACCAAGTATTTATAAGCATTTTGGGTCAAAATAGGAAATAGCATCCATGTAGTCCTTTCAATAAATCATGGATTTGGTGTTTAGAAGAGTCATAAAAATGCATGTGTGTGTGTGTGTGTGTGTGTGTATCTGTGTGTGTCTCTGTGTGTGCATCTGTGTTCATCTGTATTGTGCATCTATGTGAATCTGTGTGTTTTTATGTATACATCTGTGTGTATCTGTGTGAGTCTGTGTGCGTGTTTGTGTGTATACATCTCTGTGTGTATCTATATGTCTGTGTGTGTATCTGTGTATTTCTGTATGTTGGTGTGTGAGCATCTTGTGTGTTTGTGTGTGTTTTTCTACATGAGTCTAGAGATTAGAACACAATCTCAGGTCTTGGTCTTTGACTTCTATTATGTTTGAGGCAGGATTTTATTTGCTTTTGTTGTTACTTTCCTCTATATTTACTAGGCTAGTGCCCTGCAACCTTCTGGGGATTTTCCTGTTTTGTCTTTGACCCTGTAGTATGATCACTTATATTTCAGATACTGCACTTGCTACTTGTCTCTTCCTGTGATAAAAATACCATGGCTATAAGAAATATAAAGAAGAAAGGCTTCGTTAATTTCATTTTTGAAGTTTTGTTTTTTCCTGGTGTTATGAACATCTGAATGTTAGAGTCTTCCAAGGAAAAGAATTATCATCATAGAGATCAAAAGCAAATTCAGTCCTGAAGTTTTCTTTTTCCTGTTTTCTTCTGAACGCTTTACTGAAATATATATGTTTTAATATCTTGCATGTGTGGTTCTCGTCTATTCTGAGTTTGTTTAAATATAATATAAGGCAAAGATCAAATTTCATCTCTTTTTCAAAGAGTTTTTCGCATTCTTAAAATAAGAGTTAACATTTCCTTCGATGTTTTCATAAAAAGTTTTATTTCTCTTGTCAAGACTCCATCTCCTAGAATTTACATGCTAAACTTTCAGAAAAAAAGTTTCCTTCAGTCTTTATTTCAGAGGAAAGAATAAAGAAAAAAATTGTCTTTTTTAGAATTGAATCCTGTTGTAAACAGGCAACTTGTTAGTTCCCTGGCTGCTTATCCCCAAAATAATCAGGCAGAACCTATATTAATTAAATCGCTGTTTGGCTCATTAGTGCTAGCTTCTTATTGGCTAACATATATTAATTTAACCCATTTCTATTAATCTGTGTATCATCACGTGGCTGTGGCCACCAGCTAAAGTAATGGCATCTGTCTTCAGTGGGGCTACATGACTTTTCCTTGGCTCTGACTCTGCTGTTATTTCTCCCAGCATTCAGATTTTCCCACCTATCTCTGTTCTCCTATAGCTCTGCTATAGGCCCAAAGCAGTTCCTTTATTAATCAGTGATATTAACAGCATACAGAGGGGAATCCCACATCAGAATCATATCTTTATTTAGCAAATTATTCCATTCTTCTTCTGTTTTTTTTTTATTATTGTATGTAGAGTAAGCTATTGAGGCCAGAGCGGACCCTGCTTCATTAATTTTGTGGTTTATCATGTACTCCATGCTTCATAATGTAATTGCTGTCATTGCAGTGTCCTTGCTTTATATCATTGAAATAACAAAAGCAAGTCTAAGTCTAGCTCTTTGGAAGGGGACTAAAGTCACTCTTCATTTCATCAAAGAAAACATTTAGGTACAAATCAGTTCACACATTATAGATGTTTAAGTTTTTAACAGACTTCAGTAGAATTACCTCAGAAAAATTACCAAGTGTCGTGCTTCTAAAATTAACATAATTGTTATTGGAAGAGTGTGATTTTCCTCCTTTTTAGCATTAAGATTTTAATTAATTTTATTGATGAGTAAAAATTATACTAATGATACATAATCATTGAAATTATTGTATTTAGAGAATTTTACTGCATTTTGATGCCTTGAAATCATTGAAATATGGCTTTTACTTTCTAAGTAATCATTTTCTGGATTATGACTATTTTTCCCAAAAAAAATCTCATTACTAATAGATTTTGAAAATTATGGTACTTGGAATGCTATCGTCACCTCATTCACAGGAATTCTGTAGAGTACTCGCTTGACAATATTTGGCTGATTGCTTAAATATTAGATGAGGTAAATGTAAAATAAAATCAGTTCTCTAAATGCAGCATTACTAGTGATATCATGTAAAGCTCAGCTCAGCATAAGAAATCGTTACCTAAAAATGTAAAACTGATCACAAGCTGTAGGAATCTTTCAGCATTTATTTGAAGAAGTGAAAGTGGGGGAAGCCAGCACAGAAGTCTAAGACAGATGTAGTAAGCTTAGGGGTTGGATCAGTGTAAGAGTCCTGACTGCACAAGCATGAGGACCTGCACTTAGATCCCAGCACTGATGTATCACATCGTCCATGAACCAACGTGTGACTCCAGAGAGCTGCAAGTCTTACAGTAGGAATGCTAAAGTTATTCTCCTTATCATCTCTAATACCTAGGAGCAAAGGCAGATCTTTAAGCTTTATTTAATAAGAAAGACAGTGATCTGAGAAGATAGGATTAATAGTTCAAAAATTAACCCATCTCCATCTTTATCTCCAGATGGCCAACTTTATAGGGGATGGGAACAAAGTTTATCCCCTTTCCTCTGCTAAGGTTGTCGACCCCATCTCTGTGTTTCATGGTGCTAATGATTTTTTACTAATTATCTTCTGTACTTTAATTTATTATCATCCCTCACCGTGCAGCTGGATTTTCATATCCATAGGCTTACTTAGCCTTGCATTTCTTCCAAAGAGCAATGGTGTTAAAAGATTAACTCAGAATAAGTAAATATTTAACAATTGTTATGTGTTGAGTTATACATCTTGTGTCAGTGAAGAGACACTTCTATTATATCAAGTACCAATGTTCCCTGTCCTCCAAAAGGCACATATGCCCTTTCTGTCCCTTCTATTTTCTTCTCACTATCCTGGTGGTGTAATGACTTGGAGTGATCCTGGTGTAAGTACAGGAATAGAATGCCTGGGTGATATAGTAGTCCTATTTTTAGAATATTATGTAATTTCCATAGTGATTTCCACAGACATAGCATATTTTTAAAGATTATCAACAATGAGTGATAAGCTTTTCTTGTCATTGATTTATTAAGGCCAGTCATTCTGACTGGAGTTAGATAGAATCACTTTTTTTTTTCTGGCTATATGTGTTGAACTCTTTCTAGACTATTTATGAAACTATCAGCAACAATGAATTCACCTTAATAATTTTAGCCAAAAACTGTTCACATGAGTGCCCTGTTGAACTGAAATGGAAAACTGAACTTAGTTTAAAGGAGAGGGAAGCAATGGAAATGAGAAGACATAACTAGTAGTGGAGCTAGCTGATTTAACCATTATTAATCCAAAATCAGATTGATTCTGACTGGAACTGTGCAAATGATATTTTGTCTGTTCCTGAATTCTCTAATTGTTGAAGTTTTAATATTATGAGCACTAAAGATCAGAGGATTTTATTCTCCAAATTATTTTATGCCAAAACTCCATATATCCAACTTACTCTTTTTTTTTTTTTTTTTTTTTTGCTTTTCTTCACATGATCTTTCATGGCCAGACCTCCTTAGCCTTATTCCCCAGGGAAAAGTAGGAGTGTTATCTGCCCATTTCACAGCTCCTCAATGCAGTAAAATCAGATCCGTAGCCCCACGATGCAGGACAATCAGTCACTAGTCAAAGCGGGAACTCAGTTTATTACTGTGAGTTTCAGCTTATATAGGTTAAGTGATATCATGTGATATGGGGGTACCTCCAGCCAATGAGAGACAACCAAGCCCTCCCTCTGGCTGGAGGGGTGTCTACCTAGATTTTGTTGTCTCATCCCTACTCAGTAGCTTTGAGACTATCCTTCAAACTTGAGCCGGGTTTTTCTATGTCCTACAGGTCTCTAGATAAAGGCACTGAAATAATTATGGCCCAACATCTTCCCCCTTTTTTATTGTATAACCTCTAACCCAGTCAACAAGCCAGAGTAGCACACTGGGGAGAGAATATGGGTCAGGGCCACCCCTATGAAGGGTTTTGTCCTGGATACCCTCAAATTGAGAGTTCATCCAAGGGATGAGATGTATTGAGCCTATCAGAATGTACTCAAAGGGCCATGAGTAATACCTGTTGTATCTGTTTTTGGAATGCTTGTTTCAGCTTTTGGAGAACATATGGTCCAAAAAGACAGATCAATAAACAAATAGCCATCTGCCCAATTAGGGGAGAGATGAGTGTGGTAAGCCATGGGGACCAATTGAACCAGGTCTTGTAGGAGCTCCTTGACTTGCCCAAATCAATATCTTTTCTTAACTCATATAGGGTTCTTATAACTATCCCAGAATGGTCCACATAGAAGCAACATTCTTCCCCAAGTGGTCTAGAAATTCGTCCCTGTTCCATAAACAACAAGTCCATGCCTCTCCTATTTTGTAAGATTACCCTTGCTAAGGAATCCAAAGATTTTTGTAAATAATGTAATGCAGCTCTGTCTTTTCTAAAGTCACTGTCAATTGTGAGCAAATTATTCTGATTTCTTGTAAAATCACCAGAAATGAGGTGCCCAGGGCACTCCTAGCCACACCTAGCCCCATCAATGTGGTGACATCCAGGTCCATTAAGGGCTCTCTCATGCCTTCGGGCCAGGAATTATTCTTGTGATTTATGCAACCACTATGTACTGGTGAGTAAAAACTGTTGTGTCTAGCTTCAACATGCTAAGCCTATGAGAGGAATTACTCACCAGACTTTGCTACCTGGATACCTGCAAGTCAGTCAGAATGTTCTGCCAATAGCCTGTTCCTTTCCTGGAGTCCTTATGTTAATTACTGCCAAAGGTTCTGTTGCTAAGGTCGATGTCTCCTGTGATTTTCTTAGTTGATTTTATCTCTTTATTTACTTAACTCCCATACTCTACCCATTAACAAATCTAGTTGTGTTGTGTCCTGCATGAGACTATTCCTGTGTTTCTACTGCTTAGGTGGTAAGATTGCTCAGTAGGTGAAAGCTCTTGTCTTCATTTGCTGTAGCACAATGGTCTTTACTTATATTTTAAACAAATGCTGATTGGCCAGTAGCCAGGCAAAAAGAATAGGTGCGACAACCAGGCAGGAAGTAGAGACAGGGGAACAAGAGTTCTGGGAAGAGGGAAGTTTCAGTCTGCATTCAAGACCCAGCTGCAGAAGAAACAGGATGTGACTGCCTTGCCACAATAAAAGTACCAACCCACCAGGAATAATGGGCTAATATAAATTATAAGAGTTAATAAGAAGTCTGAGCTGCTAGGCCAATCAGTTTATAACTAATGAAGACCTCTGTGTGTTTTATTTGGGACTTAACAACTGAGAGAACTTGGCAGGACCGAAACCTCTGTCAACATTCACTGTTCTTTTTGACTGAATTAGCTATCACTGAGATTATTGTTGTGGTTTCCTAGTCCATGTTATTCTTGCTTCTCTTGCTACATCTATATACTGATGTTGATCTTTATTACAATATAGATGTGGTCACTGGATGCCATGATCAACAACTGATCATAGGTACATTGTCTCTGGAACATTCCACAAATAATAATATTTTGCCCTGCCTCTCCCCCTTAAAGCCTGCAATTGGCACTAAACCTAGTGAATCACAGCTTTTTAAATGTACCATGCTGCTTTATACCTGTATATATTTGGCAATGGACTAAGAATGTTCACACTTTTACCTACTTATGTCCCTGACATTTTCAAACATATTTTCAAAGGATTTATTGAGAAAAAGGAATATAATTGCTTCGTGTGTTCCTAATATCCTAAGATTACCTCCAACATTCTAAATCCCCAAACAAGCAAAGATCATCATCCAAGTTCATCAGTTTGTATTTTCTAGAATGTGCTTCCCAGGCAGCTGGACTCTTAACAAGGCAAATGGCATTTTTGCTATGAGGCTGACCATCTTTGCTCATTTATCTGCTAATTCAAATGGAAACTAATATGATGTAACAATGGTGATTATTCTGGAACACTGTGTTCCTAGTATTACTTTTTAAACAGATAGCTTAATATTATAATTCAGGGAGCAGCAGTAAAACTTGATGTCTTCTGTTGTGTAAATCTGTTAATGATATCCTTAAGGAGCTGGGGTCAGACATTGGCTTCTCAGTTGAAGAGACAATCAAGTTTTAAAATCTGTTTTGGGTCATTGCTCTTTTTAGTTATACTCATAAATGCTAAAAAAAAGTGAAGTGACTATGTATAACAGTAAAAGCAAAAATAATAAGCAATGTCATTCAATATGTAATTCAGTCTTTTCATATAAACCATTGCAGTCAGTCATAAGTGAAAGAATCACCTATTACAAGTCTCTCTGAGAGTGATCATTTAAAGAATGCTTTTAAAAAATTCATATCAAAAACATTCATGAGCTAATTTTTAATTCAGTTATATTTTGTTTATTTGATTCGCTTCACTATGCAGATAGTGATTTTTATTATATGATATAGTTAGCACAAGTGTCTTAGTAAGAGTTTATATATCTGTGATAAAACACCACAATCAAAAGCAACATGGGGAAGGAGAGGATTGATTCCTCTTACACTTTCATATCACAGTTAATCATTGAAGACAGTTGAGGCAGACACTCTAACCTAACAGGTTAGAAACCAGGAAGCAGGAACTAATGCAGAGGTCATGGAGTAGTGCTGTTTATTGGATTTCTCCTCATGGCTTGCTTGACCTGTTTTCTTAGAGAACCCAGGACTACCAAGTTAGGAATGGCACTAGCGAAGATTGGCTGAATCCTTCCATATCAATCGCTAATTAGGAACATACCCATAGGCTTGCCTATATATAGCCAGTTATTATGGAGTCCTTTTCTCAACTGAGGTTCCTGCCTTTAGATGACTCTAGGTTGCAGCAAGTTTACATATAACATAGCTGGTACAAGCTACACATTAAATATTCCACATTCCTGGAAATGACTGTTGCTTCTGTGTTGATGAGTGATGTTACTCCCTTATTTTTAACTTAGTTTTCACTTTATAGTGTAATTTTATACAAACAAATACATCTATTATTTCAGAATTTTTTTTTTACTTTTGTGTTTATCAAAATTTCAGCATGCTTAAATTAGCAGGATTCCAAATGCAAGGATTTCTTGTTTCTGGATAAGTATTCAAATATCTGAAAGGAATTGAAAACTAAACTTTTTTGAAGAGTCAAAAATCAATGATCAGAACATAACATGCAGCACTCTCAACACTTAACACCGTGCTATGCTGCTCTATGATGAAACCATTCAGTCATCCCATTTGAGGCTCCATCATATGCTACCTCATTCTACAATCCTCTGCCTCTGACATGTAAACTATTAAAGGAGATTGAATATTTTACATTTCTTGAAAGAGCTAAAAGCAACTAGCAACAAAGTATACAAACATTAGACACAGTCCAAATGTTTAATAACTTATTGTGTGAGATACAAAAATAAGTAGAAGAATATGACTGCTTTGTAAGAACTATGCTATTAGGTAATTAAGGAGATGTTTAAAATCACGGAGGTTTAAGAAGATAAAAATATAAGATATAGAATAAAGTGTACAGGGTAAATTATAAGACAGGTTGGAGAAAATAAAATAAAACCGAGGCTTATAATTCATAAAACTAAGTCACAGGATATAACCTGTAATTAACTCTTAGGCTTCTTTTGAAAGTTTATACAGTGATTTTAAGAAATATCACAAAATTAGAGGTTGGAATAAGAATGGCACCCAGAGGTTTATATATTTATGTGCTTAGGGAGTGGCGCTATTTGAAAAGATTAGGGTGTGTGGCCTTGCTATGGTACCTGTGGCCTTATTGGAGAACAGTGTCACCAGGGGTGTTCTTTGAGTTTTCTAAAACCCAAGCCAGGCCTAGTGTGTCTCTCTTCCTGCTGTCAATAGATTTGGATGTGGAATTCTTAGATAAATCACCATGTTTGCCTGCATGCCTTCATGCTTCCTGCCATGCTGATAATGAAAACCTTGGAAACTGTAAACAAGTCGCAGTAAAAGCTTTCCTTTATAAGAGTTGCCACCATCATGTTGTCTCTTCACAGGAATAGAATACTAATATAGTGTTGCATGTCTCCAGAAATGGAACAAAGATAAAATGACTCAAATAGAGGCTACAAAACTAAAATTCTGGGCACATAAGGTACTGGACACATAAGAGTGTCCAATCCCAGTATTCATCATGGTCTTTCTTTTTTTTGATTTTTTTATTGCCTTATAAATAATACCATTGAAAATTTCCACCTCCTCTCCTCCTCCCATTTCCCTCCCACTCCTCCACTCCCCCTCCACCCTTCACCCCTCCAGTCCTAAGAGAGGGCAGGGTACCCTGCCCTGTGTGAGGTCCAAGGGCCTCCCCGCTCCATCCAGGTCTAGGAAGGTGTGCATCCAAACTGACTAGAATCCCAAAAAGCCAGTTCACACAATGGAGACAAATCCCAGTGCCATTATCATTGGCTTCTCAGTCAGCCCCCATTGTCAGCCACATTCAGAGAGTCCGGTTTGATCACATGCTCACTCAGTCCCAGTTTAGCTGGCCTTGGTGAGCTCCCATTAGCTCAGTCACACTATCTCAGTGGGTGGATGGGCCCCTCACAGTCCTGACCTCCTTGTTCATCTTTTCCCTCCTTCTGCTCATCTCATCATGGGCTTTCTGTCTGAGATATTGAGAAGTAAAATATATCCCACTGACATTAGAAGGATCAAATGCTCCTTCCATATTTGCAAATTCCAACATATAAATCATCTAGTCACATATTGGTCAGTAAAGATCCTCAGGACTGTAACACAGGGAGCATTTCTTCTGACATTTGTGGATCATCAGTGGCTCAGTGTCGTATTGCAGACCTGTTTCTCAGTTCCTTGAGTTTACTTAGGACTATGAGTAGGTTTGTGGTGATGATGGTGATGTAGGTCTTGCTCTGTGTCTCAGAACTGTCTCCTCTTTCAAATACGCAGAGGAATAGGCAAGCAAGCTTAACCATACTAGAGCAATTCTAACTTCCTAATAATATCCCACTGGCTCAATCAAGTCACACAGGGAAGCCCAGTGTCTGGTGAGGAAAGTACAGACTTCTCACTGTGAAGCTGTACAGAAGAGTTTATGGTGGAGATATGAGAGGTGGCACAATAATATTGTTTATTTCTAAAACACTCAAGTATAGTGGCTCATTGGGAGGTATCAAAGTATTAAGTCTCTTTCAATCAAGTTCAAGCAGGCCTCTATGTCTAAACTTTCCCAAGAAATGCATTATTTATAAAATATTCTATAACTTAATTGTAAAATGGTACCATTAAAGCAAAAATTTAGGAGGTAAATCTTATTTTTAAAGTGACTATTTTTGCACAAATATAAATTTGCCTTATGTATGATGACCCATGTCTTAGTGTGTATCCAATGTATTAACATATTTGCTAATGATGTCAGAAGTCAAGAAAGCTCATAAATATTTAGTGTAAGACCAAGGATTCCTGGAGGACAAGAATGGCAATTTTATGATCATATAATGTATTTCTTTACTCACTGGCTCAATGTAAAGAATGACCAAACATTCAGTTTTATTAAAAGAAGTTAAGGAACAAAAGCAGTTTAGTTTTGGAAAATGCAATTTGGTCAAGGAGAGATTAAATTGTTAATGTTTATTATTGGCCTGCATGTCACTAAGGCCAGGTGGCCTTTCTGTTTCTGTCAGTCTGTAATTAGGTTCTTTCGTGGTGTTTGGGAGTATGTAAAAGAGGATAATACAAGTATTAAAACTTTAAACTACACTTTATTCACTTATTAAGTATGGAAGTCAGAGGACAACTTACAGTAGTCATATTTCTCCTACTACCATGAGCCAGAGCAATCAAGTTTACTAGTCAGTCTTGGCAGTAAGACCAACACCCACTGATCCATCAATTCATTAATCTTTTCTTATGATGTAATCTATGTGTTATATGGCCTTTCCAAATAATTAATTTATTCACTAACTATTTTCAGTTTATTATCTAGATAAGAAATAATTAAAGCATTTGGATACCATTGAGAAGAAAATGTCAGAAAAGATTTTTCCTGTATTAGTCTCACATTTTGGAAGAGGTGAAAGACTCAATTTTTTAAACATTTTTATGGCTTATTTAACTTTATTTTGTGTGCATTGGTGTGAAGGTGTCAGATCCCCTGCAACTAGATCTTCAGACAGTTGTGAGCTGCCATGTGGGTGCTGGGAATTGAACCCAGGTCCTTTGGAAGAGCAGTCAGTGCTCTTAACTAGTGAGCCGTCTCTCCAGCCCCTGAAAGACTCAATTTAAATTTAAAAGGGTAAAAGAATAAAGAAGTAATTATTTTAAGGTATAAATACTATAGTGGAATTTAATTACATTGAAGTACTGTAGTATGCCTATACTTACTTCTGATTGCAGAGACATCTTAGGAAACTGAAATTTAACCTGGGAAAAGCATTGCAGACAAGGAAGAATTTATTGTAGAAGTCCTTGATATGCAAATGACCTTAGCATCACCAAAGACAAGAGTCCAGTGGGTTCAAGAAAATCTCATTCCAGAGGTGGCAGCAACACTTTGCTGTGTGGATGAATTTTTTTTTTTCTGTTATCTCTGAGAAGACACTGAAAATGAGTAACTTTGCTTTTAGTAATCCAGAAAATCCATTTTAAAACAAGAGAAGCAGTTTAGAGGAAAGCAATCATCATTTCAATTGTTAGGGAGGGTAAGTAGAGTAAAATAGGTTGATTAGGATATAGGTCACAGGATTTGCTCTTAAATGTGCTAAAGGATGCCTGGGGTTACAGTTCAATTTCTGTGTGCTTACTAAGCATGTGTGAGGTACTAGGCACAGTACCCAGCACTATGGATAAGTAAGTAATTATGACAGGAGAGGTAAGTGGAAAAATTTAGATAGACTCAAAGGCATTTGGAACCAGCAATGGGGCTGTTGACAAAAATATTTAATGAAAGAAAGGCAGTTAGGAAACAGCAAGATAAAGAAAAGATGCTTTGTTTGTTTGGACAAGCATAGAATTCTCTATGAAGAAATTACATTGTAGATAATTTCATACTGAAGATATAAACTTAATAAATCTAGAAACAAAGTTCTATTAACATATGCAGATTTTATTGTTAAGTGACAGTGTTGGAGCAAGTCACAAAGAAAGATGTTTTACTACAGAGATGTAGGAAAGAAGAGTCACATTTCAGTCTACCAAGTAGGGTCTGGGAGGACTGTGGCATGCCACTCATCCTGGGAAGTCATTTAACTTATTAGAAATTTCTTCTGTTTACAGCTTAGTTAATTCTACTGACATGTTCATGACTGTCAAAAGGATGAGTCATACCACTACAAAGAAACATAGAAAACATAGTACAGCAATGTGTTGAAAAATTACTCTTGTTCAATAAGAATGCCTGGATTTCTATTTATTTCAATTCTAAGTGAAACTTTCTCATATTCCTTGAATGTTATGGAAGAGTAGTACAATCCAAATTATCTACTTATTGGTTGATTTCCAGTTATTGCTCCATGAGATTTACATATTTTAGGTTTTAACTGACCTTTTCATATTATCTAGAATCTTTGCTCACAATAAATTGCTATTTAGTAATCAAGAAAATCAAATTTAGTTGAGCCAAATACTTAGTAATAAAATTGTCTCATAAACTACACTGGCCTCTGAAGAGACTCTTCATGAAAAGAACTGTATCAGTTGAGACATTATTCCCATGGAAATCAATGAAACTTAGGGAGATAAATATTTTATTGGGGTATTTTTGCTTTTGTTTGTTTGTTTGTTTGCAAATACTCTTCCAGTCACTTCACTGAGCCCTTTAATGTTAAGCCTTAGCTCTCATCACAACCAGAAGGAAGATGTTGTTATCCACCCAGCATCAAAAGATAGCAGCAATGCTCTGGGATCAATTTGTTAGGCACGTCTTACATATTTCTGTGTAAGGGATAGGAATGCTGAAAATCAATGATGCTGCTTTTTAAATATTACAGATTTTCTACGAACAAACAAATTATCTATTTGTGAACCACTTTATGAACTCCCTCTATCCAGGAACAAATATATAATGATGTCAACATTTAGTAAAGGAACATTAAATTGTCCTTTAGTTTTTGAGAAAAATATATAGCTTCTAGACATACTTTCATATGATAAAACATTCTAAGCATGGAAGGCTATCATGGTTTCAATGAAGATAAGCTGCAAGCTGCATAAATAGTAGGTATTGATTTTAAATAGCTGTCTACCTTGAAGTTTATACACATAAATTGCCTTGCCCAACTTTTGTTTATTCTCCCATGCTTAGCCGCATGTATAAGTGCCAGTATGGGTCATTAATAACTGACCAAAGCAAGCAGACGTTTTCAATATATAATATCGGCAGACAATTTAACTAATATGTGTGTAGTGAATCTGGTTTAGAAGATTTAACTCAGTGTGTACAATCAATATCAAGAAGATATAGAACAAAATAAGGGTCCTGGGGATTGTAGATGCAAGCTGCCACTAGGGCTCTCATATATGAATGGATGTTGGTGTAGTATATGTAGGTAAATAGTAATAAATAAAATATGAATCAACTTATGAAAATTGAATTTAAATATTAAATTAATTTTAGATGTTTCTGTACAGCTTTCTATTTAATTTACTAACCATTCATGGCCATCTATAAGTCTCTCGATCTCTTTAACATCTGATACAGTCTTCTAATGATCATATTCTGCAATTCTCATTATTATCTAAAATATCCAGTGAGGTGTAGTAAGGAATAGTAGAGCAGGAAATCTAGCAAGGTAGCAGAGGATCTGGCATTTCTGCTTTCTACACTAGGTTGGCTTTCAGAAACTCGAGGACAAAAACTCAAGCCTGAGTGTATAAAGAGGGAAAGTAGGAAGGATACTGGGATTCTTGAGCAGGAAGTAATTCTTACAAAGATAATTTGCATCTATCATCTCTCTCCACCAGAATACACTACTCTTGCTTGTTCATCCTTTAGAACTTTCATTATTATAGGTTTCCAGGACTCCACAAGCTAAATTAGGTCTCTCCTATATGCTCCAACAGCTCTTGATGCATAGCAAAATACCCCAAACCAAGTATTCTCAACAAATATTACTCACTGCACTCATTATTCTCTGAGTTCCTGTTTTGTGTGAAGGAGTTCCCCTCTCAATAATTGCAATCAAAATAATCCCCGACAGGCTTACTCAGAGGCTGTTCTCCACTCTCTACCCCCTTCCAACCCCTTCCCAATTCTAGATTTGCAAGGTTGCAAATTATCACTATTCATTACAACTGGAGGTGAGGCTGAATCTGAGTTTGAAATGAAAGAAGAAGAGGAAAAACAATATTCCCAATATGGTTGACAGAAATAGGATTAAAAATTCTAGTTCAGATAAAAGAATTTGGATAACTCACTACTGCTGCTCAGCTAGTCAAGAGAGGGATAGCCCTATTGCATACAAGAGTTAAAAATATAAAGAAAGGCTCTCTTTATTCATCAAGAGTGCGCAAAACAAACCTGACAATTGTGTTCCCATGGGTGTGTTAAATGATTAAGACCTAGAGCAAGAACAAGAGGTCAGATAGAGTTTAGAGACAAAAAGGGGCATGTAATTTTGAAGAACTTCTCAGTGTGCTAAGAGTTAGGGTTGTAAAAAGCCATTAAAGAATTTCCCCTAGGTAAAATTTGTGCTGTAAAGAAAAAGTCACTTCTGCTGTGAAAATAGATTTCTTAGAGATAAAATTATAGGAACATGATTCAATACAAAACAAGATTTGATATATACCAGAATTATTCTACCTCAGTAATCATTTTAATGTTTAGGACAAAGTTTGATTTAATATAGTTAACAAGTCCTTTTTATTCCTACTGCTATGAAGGATACCACATCTCTGCAAAGAGAAAGCGGCCTAAAGGAAAAAAAAAAAAAGAAACCATCTATGTCACATAAAAAGAGATATCAAAAATCCAAATGAGTATCATATGGCAATAAAATACCTATTGTTTGTTATTATGCTGATTCCAATCAGATTATATCTTCTTTGCTTCCACCTCAGAGGGTGCATAAATTATTTACATTCAGTTTTATGTCTTTTTGACTTCATAACCACAGCCTAAGAATTTTTATACATACCCATTTTCCTAGTTCAAAATAAAGATAAATATGTTAGTAATCTTTTCAATCTTGTAATAGAGGCCTATGAAATAAAATATTTTATGTCTTCGATGGTGGTGCACGCCTTTAATCCCAGCACTCGGGAGGCAGAGGCAGGTGGATCTCTGTGAGTTCGAG
Organism: Microtus oregoni; assembly: GCF_018167655.1. Taxonomy (NCBI): domain Eukaryota; kingdom Metazoa; phylum Chordata; class Mammalia; order Rodentia; family Cricetidae; genus Microtus; species Microtus oregoni. The sequence goes on from NW_024543069.1 coordinate 49,258,746, forward strand.
ACCAGCCTGGTGTATTATTTTTCTGGGTCTGAATTACCTTACTTTGGATGTTTTGTTTTCTAATATAATTAATTTACCAACAAATTTTATGATGCTATTTCATTAAATAGCTGAGAAATACTCTATTCCTTAAATGTGCCACATTTTCTTTATCCATTTTTCTATTGAGGGACATCTAAGTTGTTTCCAATTTCTAGCTATTATGAACAGAACAGCAAAGAACATGATTTATCAAGTTTCCTTGTTATATTATGAAGTATCCTTTGAGAATTTACCCCAGAGCTAGACCTTGAGGTAAATCCATTTTTATCTTTCTGAGGAATCACTACATTGATTTCCATAGTGACTGATCAAGTTCACACTCACACTAGGATGAGTGTTCCCCTTATTCTACATGCTCAGCAACATGAGCTATCACTTTTATTATTGATCTTAACCATTCTGACAGGTGTAATGAAATCTAAAAATAATTTGTTCCCGATGAACAAAAATTTTGAACTTTTCTTTAAGTATTTCTCAGCCATTTGTGTTTTCTTTATTGGGATTTCTCTAAATAGATCAGTATCCTATTTTAAAATTTGATTATTTTTATATCTAGTTTCATGATTACATTATATATTTTGTATAGTAGTCCTCTATAGAATGTAGAGTTGGTAAAAACTTTTTTTTCCAATTCTCTAAGCTGCCACATTGTCTGAATATCAGTGTCCTTCCTCTTACAGAAATGTGTCAGTTTCATGGGATATTGTTGTGGAATAATCCTTCTGTACACTGAGTAATTTATGCTGTGATTAGTTTAATAAAGAAGTTAATTGGCCAATACCTGGATAGGTTAATGTTAGGTGACAAAACTAGACTAAGAACACTGGGAAGAAGAAGGCTTGAGTCAGAGGAGTGACCATAGAGCCATGGAAAGGGAATAGGAACTGCAGGATAATAGACTAAGAACACTGGGAAGAAGAAGGCTTGAGTCAGAGGAGTGACCAGAGAGACATGGAAAGGGAGTAGGAACTGCAGGATAATAGACTAAGAACACTGGGAAGAAGAAGGCTTGAGTCAGAGGAGTGACCAGAGAGCCATGGAAAGGGAGTAGCAACTGCAGGATAATAGAGAGTTAAGGCTAAGTGGCAGAATGTAGATTATTAGAAATAGGTTCATTTAAGTTGTACAAGCTAGGTAGTAAAATGCTTGAGCTAATGGCTGAGCATTTATATAATTAATATTGATTATATATTTAATATTATATATTTTATATATATTATATTATAAATATATATTTATATAATTAATATTAATCTGTGTTGGTTATTCTGGAACTGGTAGGTGGAAAGAAAAGTCCACCTACAAGATAGCATTTATTACAGGTTAATTTTAATGCCTGTACTAGTGGTGTTCTATTCAGAACAGTATATATAATTTTATGTTAATGTTTTTGATCCATTTCGAGTTTAGTTTTGTGCAGGATGATAAGTAGATGATAAGTATGTTCTACTTGCCTTCTTCTAAATGCAGATATCCAGTTTGACCAGCACTATTTGTTAAAGATGCTTTGTTTTTAGCATATATTTTTGACTTCTCTATCAAAAAATCAGGTATCTATATGTATATAGATTTATGTCTTAGTCTTCAGTCCAATTTCTATTATTCAGCCTGTCTGTGTGTATGCTAATACCTTGCTATTTCTTATTACTGTAGTTTTTATTAAAATGTGAAATTGGCAACAGTGATCACTGGAAGAGTTCTTTTATTTTTCAGAATTCTTTTTAATTATCATGGGATTTTGTATTTCCATGTGAAGAGGAGACTTATTCTTTCAGTATCTATAAAGAAGTTTCTTGTTGTTTTGATGGGGATTGTATTGAATCTGCAGATAGTTTTTGGTAAGACAGCCATTGTATTATGTTAATCCTACCCATCCATGAGAATCAAAGGGTTTTTTTAATCATCTGATATCTTCTTAAATTTCTTTCTTCAAAGACTTGAAATTTTAATTATACAAGTCTATCACTTATATATGTCATTTTTTTACATTGTTAGCAGTTATTGTGAAAGTTGTCTTCTTGATATTTTTCTCATTTTTGTGTAATGTGTATATAAATTAGGGCCACTAAATTTTTAATTCAGCTACTTTGCTGAAATATTTATAAGCTCTACAATTTTGCCAGTACAATTTCTTGGGTCACTTATGCATAATATCATATTGTCAGCAAATAAAGATACTCTGACTCTTTCCACTCCAATTTGTATTTACTTATTCTCCTTTAGGTGTCTGATTGACCTAGCTAAGACTTCAAGTACTCTATTGAATGAGTATGGAGAGAGTGGACAACCTTGTTTTTTCTTGATTTCTGTGCAACTTCTTTGAGTTTCTCTCCTTTCAGTTAATTTTGGCCATGAACTTGTTCTTACCTGCCTTTATCATGGAGAGATATGTCCTTTCTATCTCTAACTTCTTCAGAATTTTTATCATGAATAGGTGTTGGATTTTGTCAAAGACCTTTTCTGCACCTACTGAGATGATCAATGGTCTTTTTACTTTCAATTTGTTTATGTGATCAATTTAATTTATTGACTTTTGTATATTGCATCATTCTTGTGCCTCTGGAATAAAGTATATTTATTTATGGTGGATGATATTTAGATATGTTTTTGTGTTGAGTTTGCAAGAATTCTATGAAGTATTTTTTGAAGCTCTGCTTACAAATAAAAATGGTCTTGTAATCTCTTTGGTCACTAGATCTTTATGTAGTTTTGGTATCAGGACCTCATAAAATAAATTGTGCAGTGTTTCTTCTGTTTTTATTTTTTGAAATAATTTGAGGAGTACTAAAGTTAATGTTTCTTTGAAAATCTGGTAGAATTCTGAACTGAAACCGGAACCTGGGCTTTTTGTTGTTTGGGAGTCTTTATTTCACTAGTGGTTATACGTCAATTGAAATTACTTATCTCATATTGATTTAACTTTGGTATTTGGTAGATATCACAGATATTACACCTTTCTTTCATGTCTTTTAATTTGGTGGAGTACAGGTTTTTAAAATATGGCCTTATCATTTTCTGAATTTCCTCAGTGTCTGTTGTAATGTTGTCTGTTACAAATCTGATTTTATTAGTTTGAATATTGTCTCTATGTTCATTAGTTAATTTGGTTAACTTTTATTGGTTTTTGTATTGTTCTCTTTGTTTCTATTTTATTCATTCCAGTCCTGAATATGATAAATTATTACTTTCTATACCTTTTGTGTGTTATTTATTCTTTTTGCTCTAGGGCTTTCATGTTTTCTTAACTTACTAGTATAAGATATTTCCAATTTTTTTTTAAACAGAAGTCTAAGTGCCATAAGCTTACCTCTCAGAACAGCCTTTATTGTATCTCATATGGCCATGTATGTTATGTATTCCTTATCATTCTATTATAGAAACTATTAAATTTCTTTCTTTATATTTCTTGACTCATTTTTCATTCAGAACAGAGTTGTTTAGTTTCCATGAATTTGTAAGCTTTCTGTTGTTTCTCCAATGTGTATCCAACTTTAATCCATGGTAGTCCTAAAGGCTGCACAGAGGTTATTTTCATTTTATTGCATCTGTTGTATTAAAGTATCATAAATTTTGTAGAAAGTTTCATGAACTGAAAAGAGGAAGGTTTATTCTATTGTATTTGAGTGATTTTTTTAAAAAAAATATTTATTAGGTTCATTTGATTCAGTCAGATCCAGTGTTTCTCTCTTTAGTTTCTATTAAGATGAATTATCTGTTGGTGAGAGTAGGGTAGTGAAGTCCTCCACTATCATTGTGTGAAGGTCAATGTGAGATTTAACCCTTAGCAGGTGTCTCTTTTTCAAACTCGAGTGTCCTTGTTTGTGAGGCACAGATGTTAAGACTTGAAATGTCATCTTAATGGATCTTTCCTTTGATGAGTATATAGTATCCTTCCAATCCTATCTCTTCTGATGAGTTCTGTTTGAAGTCTATTTATTAGATATTAAAATGGCTAGACCAGCTCACGTTTAGGTCCACTTGTCAGAATGCTGTTCTCTTTCTAACCCCTTGCATGAGATAATGTCTAGCCTTGATATTGAGGGGTGCTTATGTATCACAGAAGAGGTATGTAACTGATACTCCACATAAAGATTGTACACATGATTAACAAGAGCCAAAAAAAAAAAAAGTGTAGAGCTGGGTTTCTTTCACTGAAGTCTGGCTCTTTGAATTTCCATCCCAGGCAGAGAAAATCTGACCCAAAGGATTGAATTGCAATGCAAATGGTAACCTCATTTTGAATGTTGATGAAAATTAGGGGACATAGAAACATTTTTCTGGATGCCAGTTTACTGTCATGTCTGGTGATTTTCCTATGTTATTTATACCATGAGGAAATTAGATGCTTTGTAGCAGTCATCATGTTCACCCTAATAACAGAATAGTAAATAGTTACCCTAGTGTGAATACTTCTTAGAATATAACATTTAAACTCAGGTTTTAGAGTCTGAAGCATGCACAATACCAGTGTGTTGCAAAAGAGACAGAATCAGTTTCATTTTCTGTGTTCTAGGAAGGAAAATGTCAGAATGAGAGTATTGAGGCAGTTCACTCAATAATATTCCATACAATAATGTCTGTAAATCATTTCCACAGAAATAAATATTGTTGTCTGAGTTTTCTGTCCTGCCTGCTTTCCACAGTCATTAAGTCCCAAAGAAATCAGACAGAGGTTTATATTATTTATAAACTGATTGGCCCATTAGCTCAGGCTTCTTATTAACTAATTCTTATAACTTAATATTAGCACATTATTCCTGTCTAAGTTAGCCACATAGCTCAGTACCTTATTCAGCTAGGCTATCACATCTTGCTTCGTCTGTGACTGGGTAACGACTGCAGAATGGGACTTTCTTTTTTTCCAGAATTCTGCTGTTCTCATTGTCTCGAGTTTATTTCCTGCCTGGTTGTCCTGCCTATCCTTCCTGTCTGGCTTCTGACCAATCAGTGTTTTATTAAAATACAATCGACAGGGTACAAACCATTGTCCCGCAAAATATAATATAATTCTTGTAAATTAGGAGAGCTATTTTGTTACCAAGCACTGACTCAGAACCAAGGCCGCTATTCTCTGCCTTGAGTCAATTCTCTATTGTATTGAGTCAGTTAAAACAAAGTACATGATGCATTAAATTTTGTTTTCCTAACTTCAAGAGTTGAAGGAAGACCCTTATCACAAACAGTACATCAGTTGTAGATGATGGCATGCCCGGTTACAGATGTTTTCAGGGAAAATCAAACCACCAAGAAGGTCAGTATTGCACAGGAACTTGTATGAGAAGATTTTCTTGCTCTAGAAACTGGTATCAATAGTCAAAAAAAAACCTAAACAAACAAAATTATTTGGGAGAAAATAACTGCTAAGAAAAACTGACATTTCTGTTTGCCAAGAAATGTGTTTACAAAGTTACTGAGCAAAATGCAAACTAATCATAGTTCTAAGGTTTTTGCAAAAATCACTTCTGTTTATAAACCACATTTATGAAATTGGAGTTAATTGAGAGTATGGGAACTCTGTATCACAGAATGAATTCAGTATGCTTATTGTGTGTTTTGGCATCCTTCAGAAGTGCTTTCATTAGAATCTTTTTTATGTTAAGGAGACTTAATAGGAAATAGGCTAGCAACTCTACTTAATAGTTTTATTGAAGTAGAACTGAGATCAAACTGCATTTTTCTGAGATGTGCAATGTAATATCACTGTGTACACACCTGTGAAACCAACACTCCCAGCACACTGAGTATGACCATCAAGACCAGTGTCTCTTCCTACCTCTCTTGTGAACACCTGCCTCTCTGTGCCCTACCTATTGGACAGCTATTTATCTAATACTTATATATTTTAATTATTTTATATCTTCTCTATTTATTACTAATTGTAACTCTAGATCATGTTTTTTTTTCTCTTTGGCACAAGGTTAAATCCACCATGGCTGCACTGTCTTTGTTCTAGGCATATGCTTAGAATAAGTATTAGAATAACAGAGTCATTTTTATGCTTAAATCTTAAAATGCTACCAAATTATATTTGTAAACAGTAATTTAATTTTAAATTTTCACCAGTTTGAATGTGAACTATGAATATTATCTTATCATAGTATTTTATATATGTAATATGCACTTTGGGATAGAATTTTTTCTCTGATGATTGTTTTTAACTTTTGTGTACATGCATGTTTATGCTTGTATGTGTATGTGCACAAAAACACAGTGTCCCTGTTGGACACAAGTGGTGTTAACTCTCTTCAAGCTGGAGCTAACAAGCAATTGTGAGATTTCTAATATGGATACTGGAAATTGAATACAAGTCCTATGTAAGAACAGCAAGCACACGTAGCTGCTTAATCATTTCTCCAGGTCCCAAGGAAAGATTTTTAATATAAATTTGATGTTATGTCATCATTACTTTTTTTGCATTTCTCTGATGGATAATAAGGTTGGGCATCTTTTCTTTGTTTACATTTTTTCTTCCACCCTTTGTCTTCATATAATGCCTTTCTAGGATTTTGTTCATTTTTATTGGGCCATGTATTTCTTATATTAACACTTACAGCACTATTTATAACCTGAATAAAAAAGTTATATAAAAATATTTCTCCAAATGTGGGACTTTTCAACTTCTTAAAGAATCCTTTGTCATGCCACTCTGAGGTCACTTGCCTTGGGCAGATAGGAGAAACAACAGGCATACCTAGGTGTCATAATGAACAAATATATGGTGACATAGGAGAGAACATGGCCAAATGGTTCATGTCCTGTGGAGAGGCAGATGTGACGAAGCAATGGAGGTAAGGAAAGAGCTGATGGAGGTGCCCTGCTTGCCCGTGAAAGGGCCACGGTATCCTCCTGAAAGACAAATCTGAGTCTGTGACCATCCCTGCCGCAGCCGCAGTGTGGGATGATGTCCATGTCTCCTGTTACCTCGGAAGGCCGTGAGGATGCTCAGGATCTGGGTTGCTACATATGGCCATGTTGATGCTCAAGGGCTATGCCGTTGCTGGAGCCATTCAGATCTGAGTGACCTGTGCTGCCACCCAGGACCATGGAAATATCTTGTCCTGAGCTATGGGCCAGGGGCCTTTTCTGGGTTCATGGTACTGCCACAGCCAGGGTCTGTGTTGATGTCTATGGCACCTGTGACATTCAAAGGCTGTACCGCGACTGCCCTGGGGTCTCAACTGACACCTGGGCTCCCAGTGGAGTCCAAGGGCCACCCTACAGCTGGCTTGATGCTGATCTTAATGACTTGAGCTGCCAACTGGAGCTGGGCTGCTGCTGCATACCATATCTGGTTCCATAGTTCTACTGCAGCTGAGGTATATGTTGGTGTCCAAGACTCATGTTGTCACCAAAGGCCAGGAGGATGACCAGGTTCTGAGCTACCATTTTTGGCCATGTTGGGGTCCAAAGAATTGAAATTCTGCTGGGATGTCGATATGAGTGTGCTGTAGGAATTTCTACGGCCAGTAGCCTTTAAGTTGGTCATGGCCTCCTATCCTATAAATGACAATGTAAAATGAAGGTCCAGCCTCTCTTCTGGCTGTGGGATTCAGTTGCTGTTTCTCGTTCAAGAAGAGAACTGTGATCTGTGTAAGTCTACCCCTAAATAAATAGCCCTCTATTATAAACAATTCTGAGCTAGTGTGGGATTTCTTTTTTAAGGATCAGGCATCCTCTGGCGCACACATGGGGCCAAACTCCACACTTTTAGAAGACATTTTGAGTCTAGGATCAGCTGTTGGGATAACATCTGATCTAACAGTTCATAAAAAAAAAAAAACTTAGATGGCGATAAAGACTTAAAGAAAGCATCTTCAACAAATGGTGCTGGCACAACTGGATGTCATCTTGTAGAAGAATGAAAATAGACCCTTATCTATCACCGTGCACAAAACTCAAGTCCAAATGGATTAAAGACCTCAATATCAGCCCGAACACACTGAACCTGATAGAAGAGAAAGTGGGAAGTACCCTACAGGAGCTGGGCACAGGAGATCGCTTCCTATGTATAACCCCAGAAGCACAGACATTAAGGGCAACATTGAATAAATGGGACCTACTTAAACTGAGAAGCTTCTGTAAAGCAAAGGACATAGTCAATAAGACACAAAGGCAACCTACTGATTGGGAGAAGATCTTCACCAACCCCACAACAGACAAAGGTCTGATCTCCAAAATATATAAAGAACTCAAGAAACTAGACTTTAAAATGCTAATTAACCCAATTAAAAAATGGGGCACTGAACTGAACAGAGAATTCTCAGCAGAGGAAGTTCAAATGGCCAAAAGACACTTAAAGTCGTGCTCAACTTCCTTAGCAATCAGGGAAATGCAAATCAAAACAACTTTGAGATATCATCTTACACCTGTCAGAATGGCTAAAGTCAAAAACACCAAGGATAACCTTTGCTGGAGAGGCTGTGGAGGAACGGGTACCCTCATCCATTGCTGGTGGGAATGCCATCTTGTGCAACTACTGTGGAAGTCAGTGTTTCGGTTTCTCAGGAAATTCGGGATCAACTTACCCCTGGACCCAGCAATACCACTCCTGGGAATATACCCAAGAGATGCTCTATCATATGACAAAAGCATTTGTTCAACTATGTTCATAGCAGTATTATTTGTAATAGCCAGAACCTGGAAACAACCTAGATGCCCTTCAATGGAAGAATGGATGAAGAAAGTATGGAATATATACACGCTAGAGTACTACGCTGCGGTAAAAAACAATGACTTCTCGAATTTTGCAGGCAAATGGATGGAAATAGAAAACACTATCCTGAGTGAGGTGTCCCAGACCCAAAAAGATGAACATGGGATGTACTCGCTCATAATTGGTTTCTAGCCATAAATTAGGGCCACGGAGTCTACAATAGGTGAACCTAAAGAAGCTAAGTAAGAAGGTGAACCCAAGGAAAAACATATAGTTATCCTCTTGGCTAAGGGAAGTAGACCCAATTGCCGGGGAGAAAATTAGGATCTTGGGGGTGGGGTGGGATGGGGGTAAGGGGAGATGGGGAGAGAAAAGGTAGAAGGGAAAGAGGGGGGACTTAGGGAATCAGGAGAATTGGGATAAAGGAAAGGTGGATAGGGGAGCACGGAACCACAATTCTTAGTTAAGGGAACCACTTTAGGGTGAGCAAGAGATTTGACCCTAGAGGGGCTCCCAAGTGCCCAACATGAGGTTCCCAGTTAGTTCCTTGGGCAGCTGAGGATTGGGAACCTGAAATGACCCTATCCGAGAGCAATACTGACGAATATCTTGCATATCATCATAGAACCTTCATCTGGTGATGGATGGAGACAGAGACAGAGACCCACACTGGAGCACTGGACTGAGCTCCCAAGGTCCCAATGAGGAGCAGAAGGAGGGAGAACATGAGCAAAGAAGTCGGGTCCACGAGGCGTGCACCCACCCACTGAGACAGTGGAGCTGATCTACTGGGAGCTCACCAAGGCCAGCTGGACTGTGACCGAAAAAGCATGGGATAAAACCGGACTCTCTGAACATGGCGAACAATGAGGGCTGATGAGACGCCAAGGACAATGGCAAGGGGTTTTGATCCTACTTAATGTGCTGGCTTTGTGGAAGCCTAGCCAGTTTGGATGTTCACCTTCCTAGATATGGACGGAGGGGGGAGGACCTAGGACTTACCACAGGGCAGGGAACCTGGACTGCTCTGTGGACTGGAGAGGGAGGGGGAGAGGAGTGGGGGGAGGGGTAGAAGGGTGGGAGGAGGGGGAGAAGGGTGGGAGGAGGGGGAGGGAAATGGGAGGCTGGGAGGAGGTGGAAACTTGTTTTTTGTTTATGTTTTTTTCTTCTTTTCTTAATAAAAAAAATTATAAAAATAAAAAAAAAGACTTAAATAGTTCTAGAAAATTAACAATGGAAGAGGAAAATGAATATTTTTTGTTAAAGAAAAATTACAGGAGGCACATATGGATATGGTGAAATCAAATCTTAATTGCAAAGTGAATATATTATCTTAGAATGGATGTTTTTAACCACATAAACCAAGAAAAAATTAAAAATTTATGTGGAAAAAGTCTCTGAATTAATTATAAAATGAAAATTGAGACTTTGTCAACTAGCAGTTATAGATCCAGCAGAAATCATAGTGTCTTTTACTGCAAATGAAACTTTAAAAAAATATGGGAAGACAATGAACCTTGGCAAAGAGTTTGTGCCAAGTTTTTAGGAGAGATTAACAGCAATTATCCCAAAAGTGAAAGAATCAACCTTTTAAAGAGAACTACTTGTATCCTTCTCCACAATGTACGGCACGCATTAACTGAAGCTTGTACCTTCTATACTAATGCAAATAAAACAGGAACAGCTTGCTAAATATCAGAAGATTTAAGTAAGGTAGAAAAAAAGCCCTTATAATTCTGTACAAAAGAAAGAATTATATGCATTTTCTTGGTACTAACGTTTTTTTAAAAATCTCTTAATATAGTTACTGATTCACAATTTGAAGAAAGAGTTGTTTTGCATGTTGAAACCACTGAATTTATACCAGATGGTACAGAATTGACTTCACTCACTTCATTATTCATACACATCCAAGATATAATCAGGAATAGACTTTGTCCCATATACATAAGACACACTTGATCCTATACAGGTCTGCCAGGTCCTCTAGCACAAGGTAATGCAAAATTTGATTTATTATTGTTTGGAAATGTGTTGAAGGCCTCAGAATTTCAAAAGAAACATCTTGTCAATAGGAAAGACTTAAAGAAAGAGTTTTCCAGTAAATGGTAACAAGCTAAGGAGTTTATAAAAAGAAATTCTATTGTTCTTTCTATAACCAAACACTGCTACCTGCAAGGAGTAATCCAAAGGCTACTAGAGGAATGCAATCTAGCAGATGTATGTGTTCAACGTTGCAGAATTTAGAAAATTAAATAAGTACACAATACCATTGACACTCAGGTTTTCAATAAATCATTGCTTTGATCTCAGAAGAGGCTGATTCAGTAATCACACATTTATTATAAGTTATGACCATCATTGGTATACCTACACAAATAAAGAGAGATATGGTCCAGCATATGTCCCTCTGAAAATGAAACAGGTTTTTGTTTATTATTACATAAAGCATATTACATGCATACCAAATAATCCTGCAGGTCAGGCAGTTATATAAAGATCAAATTGAATTATAAAGGATATGCTAAACTAACAGAAAGGGATGGAAAATACCCCAAGAAATATATTACATAATGCTTAATAAGTTTGAGTTTTCTCAACACTAGTGAGAAAGGGATGACAGTAGCAGAGAGACATTTGATAATAAAAACGTCTTCTGAATTAAATCAGTTGATGTATTTCAAAGATGTATTGAGCTAACAGTGAAATCCAGGAGATATGCTATGTTGGGGAAGAAGTTTTGCTCTTGTTTCAACAGGAGAATATGATCAAAATGAATAAAGATTTGGTTTTAAAAAGAGAAATCTCTTGAGAAAGAGAAATGATGGCTCATACATAGCAGTGACAACCAATCAGGTGGTAAAGAACCTCATAAGGTTTGGGGCAGGGTTCTGTTCTTCTCTTTGCAGTAAAATACTTCAAAAAGTTAAGATATGCTACTAGATGCCTAAAAAGATAAAATCACCAAGCAAAGAGTATTATCACTTATGACCACAAGTCATCTGAGGGTAAGAATCTCTAAAATAATAATCGTGACTTTCTTAAAAATAAAACCTGGCTTTGGAGTTGGACACTGGCTCTGTCCTTCTCTAAATTCAAGCAAGCCATTAAAATAAAAATTAAGAGTTTCTGTCTCATGTCAGGAGCCAATGTATGGGACAGAAAGAAAAAAGAATTTAGAAAAAACTTTTTTTCTTCCTAAATATTTTTGTCTTTGTCATATCTTTTGTTAAATATATTTGTCTGTATAAATAATGTTTAAGTTTTTTGTAATGAACAATGTATTTTCCCGCAGTAAACTTTGAAGTTTCTAAGAAGATAGGTTCCCACAACCAATTCACCTGATTGATATGATGACATCATGATGCTAAGAGTGCTTCTACAAGACCTGATTTGGGTAGCAGTTGCTCAAAATGCCTCCAACTTGGTTAATGAAATTGTGTACTGTTTACAATGTCCTGGCCAGAACTCCAAATAAGAACCTCAGAAAAACCCTACTGAATACTCAGAGACTATTTGCAATTATACCAGAGTAATCTTGGAACTTAGCAATCGTTTTACTTTCACAAGATCCCATAGAAAGAACATCACCCCCATGACATCTGGAAGTAATTCTAGAGGATGATGTCTACTCTCCAAACAAAGTTTGTCCTCAGGATTAGGGATAATTAGTATAGGTTTGGGGGCTGGGAGGGAAATTATGTAGGCTCAGGGATCTCTTTGTAAAAAAAGAGGGGAGGAATTGGATGGGATAAAAGATTAGTGTGAGCTAAATCACACTAATAATAAAAGTGACTAATAGAGTGAATACTTGTGAGCTATTATTTATAGGCAATTTACATTGGTATAAATTCTAGTATATTGATATAAACTTAAATTATATATTGAATATGTTTCTATTTTCATCCACAATATTTTATACCTATCCAAATTTATTTTGTCATATTGTATGCATACATGCATGCATGCTTCTTCCTTTGCTTAAGACATTTTGTATATTGATATAATTTTAAAATATATTTATGATATTGCAATATACATTTCTACCTCTGATCAAGATGCTTATACATTGTTTACATTTTGAGGTCATTTTCCTCATTTGTTAAACCATTGTTTAATGATTGTTTAATATTCTAATATAAAGCCTTGGTCTTTAAGTTATATAGGTATTAAGATTTGTAGATAAATAGTCATCCATCTTTGTTATACTTATAGTTAGACGAATTATGTTCTTTAGATACATAGAGATTGTATTCTACATAAAGAGGCAATCTTCAACTACTTCAAAGAGCTGTAGAATATGGCATTTAAATAACATAGGGTTCTGTTTGACGTGAGACAGGATTGCTCTTGGGAGCATCAATCTATTCCTGAGAGAATGTTGATCACCAAATACACTTCCCTTGGAATTTGTTTTCTTCTTAGCAAAACTGGCCTTTGGGTAAAGAACTGGCCATAAATCAACCACAAAATGCATGATGTCCAGACATGACAAGCAAAAGACTGTCAAATATTGTCAAGACAGGGTAAGATGGTTTTAAAAATGTCCTGCCTCTGAAAATGGTCTATCAGTTACTCTATGCCTTAGCCAATGTTGGTTGCTCCAATGTTGCAAATGAGACTTTGGGTTATTGCCCAGGTAGCTAGTTGTCATTGGCATTTGATGCACATTTTGGTAGTTGCTTGATTGCTCTTCCTGCTTATTCAAGTAATATTACTTCCCTTCTCGGGTCTTCAATGGGATGAAGACTAGATGGTTTTAGTTACTTTCCTTTCATGACTTGGCCATATTATAAGATTTAAACACCTTAGACTAGGATAATTATTGAAACATTTATCACTTATTTCTTGCTTGATATTGTTTATGCTGGTTGTAATTCTAATTTTTATACCTAATATTTGTTCTTATTATATATAATTTCGTATTAGGCTTCAAACTTTCTTATTTAAAGGGGGAAATGCTGTAGGAATTCCTATAGCCAGTATCCTTTAAGTTACCCACCCATTTGGGTATGGGCTCTTATACTATAAATGACAATATATAGCAGAGGCCCAGCCTCTCTTCTGACTGCAGAATTCAGTTGTTGTTCCCCATTCGAACAGAAGACTGTGATCTGTGAGAACCGCTAGCAACTCACCTTAATAAACTGGATGATGCCATCGGGAACTCCAGTCTTACTGAGCTTTCTGAGGTACTCAGTGATGTCGCTGGTCTGCAGCCCGACACTGACAGCTGCGTAGAGGGAGTAGGCAGTTAGCTTGTATTCATGGACATGAGTAGGCCGGCACACTGGCTCTGCAATTGCCACCAGGAAGTCTTGGGCATACTTGTAAACTGGAGAGAAGGCTTCCAGAAAAATGTGGCCATCAGGAGCCTAAAAACATCAAGTAAACACAACAGGCAAGGACATTAATGGGCTGCAGAGACCACTAGGCTCTCATGTCATTATCAAAAAGGGTAGGCTGTCCACTGCTAAGATATCCTTGAAACCAGTCCTTCTGGCAACCGCAAGGGTCCTAGTACTTTAATTAGACATAGAAGAGTAGAGAGAAAAGGTTCCCAATGTTCCATACACAGAAATCTTCCCTAACTTCATAGTTTCAAATTGCCTTTTGGCTAGAATAAAAATGTGTGTAGAACATTATGTATCTTAAGTCAAGCAAACTTAGCTACCAAATGCATGCCTTCCATTAACTTGCAAAGGGGCTAAAGAGATGGCTCAGGGGTTTAGAGCATTGCTGCTCTCGCAAAGACCCAGCTCATAACAGTCTGTTAGTCCAGCTTTAGGGGATCTGACACATTCTTCTGGCCTCCTCGGGAACCAGACACACATGTGTCACACATACATGCAGGAACTCAGACATACATAAAAGTTAAAAGATCTTTTTTAAAATGAGGAAGTAAACTATTACCTAACACAAACTATTCAGTGGTTGGGGAGATGGCTCGGTGGGTAAAGAGCTTGCTATGCAAGCATGAGGACCTGAGTTCATGCTTAGGTCATGCATGTGTCTGATCTACCAGGAACAGTAGTGCATGTGTATAACCGGAGCTGGTGGTTAGAGGTGGGGATAGGTGGGTGGGCACACAGGCAGAAGAAGTAGGGGAGAAGTCACAGGTCAAACAGTCTAGCCAGCAGGGAGCTGGGCAAATAGGTGATGAGTGATTGAGGAAAACGGCCTGACATCAATCTCGGCTCTAGAAGCACCCCCATGAGCATACCCACACAATGTGTGCACATATCCCCCACACAAAAGAAAGAATGCTGGAGAGGTTGTAGGGAAAAGGGAACACTCCTCCATCACTTGTGGAAGTGCCAGCTGGTACAGCCCCTTTGGATGTCAGTGTGGCGACTGCTAAGAAAATTAGGAAACAACCTTCCTCAAGACCCAGCAATACCACATTTGGGTATATATCCAAAGGATGCTCAATCATACCACAAGGACATGTGCTCAACTATGTTCATAGCAGCTTTGATTGTCATAGCCAGAACCTGGAAACAACCTAAATGCCCCTTGATTGAAGAACGAATCAGGAAAATGTGGTAATTTACACACTGGAGTACTACACAGCAGAAAAAAAAATAACGACATCTTGAATTTCACAGGCAAATGGGTGGAACTAAAAAACATTTTGAGTGAGGTAACCCAGACACAGAAAGACAATTATCACATGTACTCACTCATAAGTGGTTTTTAAACACAAAGCAAAGAAAGCCAGCCCACAAATCACAATCCCTTAAAAAATAACCCTATATTTATTATACTCAATTCTGAGGTAGTGTGGAGTTTCTTTTAAATGTCCGTCACCATGGGTTGCCTGCACCTGGGGGTCATACTATCATCCACTGATCTGCTGCTGAGGGCCATATTTGGGTCCATGACCCTACTGCAACCAGGGTCTGCATAGCTGTCCATGGATTCTGTTACCACCCAAGGCTTTGCAGATGTCTGGAGTATGTGCCAACTCCTGATGCCATGTTGATGCCCTAAGGTCATGCGGCTCCCATGCCATATAATCAAGGTTGATGTCTGGATAGATCTGTGTCCCAGAGCAGTGTCTGGGTACATAACATTACCCCAGCCAGGGCCTATGCTGATGTCCTTGATTCCTGTTACCATAAAGACCATGTGACTTCTCCAAAATCTCACCTGTCACCTTAGGCCATATTAGAG
The DNA here is from genome assembly GCF_018167655.1 of Microtus oregoni. Lineage (NCBI taxonomy): Eukaryota > Metazoa > Chordata > Mammalia > Rodentia > Cricetidae > Microtus > Microtus oregoni. The sequence goes on from NW_024543069.1 coordinate 49,274,617, forward strand.
GTGGAGGACCAAGATAAGTGCTTAGACCATACCAACCTGAGAAGCCTATGTCATGGTGACATTTAGGGCCAAACTGTTGATGGCAATGTCTAAGTCCATGGTCCTGTTTCAGCTACTGTCTGTGTTGATGTGCATTGTCTGCATTACCACAGGGCACCTTTGGAACTATATGTTGAATCATGTGTTGAAGTATGTGGGCCATGCTGAGCTGGATCTGCTGCTCATTAGTATGGGAAGACCTGCCCTCTCACCAGAGAGCTGACCATACCCTTCAACAACCTTGGGATAGCAAGATAGGAATGGCTCCAGCACTGGATAATTGGCCACACACTTGGGAAAGATGTCTCCAGCCCTCATGAAGGACATGGGAAAGCTGGGTCCACCCATAGTCTGACGGGTGTGGTTTCAGTGGCTGAGACTGACCAACTCAGCAACTATCCAGTCACACATCCAGGGCTTTGAGTGGGCAGTCCCTCATCTCTACGCCATCTATTACCTGCTAGAGTGTGTGAAGGGACTGGTTCAGAATGATTAAACTACTTAGACATAGGGTATATTGCATCTCCCAATGCCACTAAGATGAATGAAGGGGTTGTGAAGAGGCAGGAAGGACAGAGGAACAAAGTGATTCTTTTTGTTTGCTTATTTATTTTTTTGTTATTTTTCTTTCTTTTCTTTCTTTTTTTTTGCTTATGACATTGGTTATTTAATGAATATTCTTATTTTTACTTATTTTTTATTTTACATTAATTATTTCTTTTAAAGTTTTCCTTTTGATGGAGAACACTACAAGGGTGAAGGGTGAATCTGGAGGCACTGGGAAATAGGTGGAATTATGCCAAATGATATGAAATTTCCAAAAAATCAATAAAAAATTATGTCTAAACAAAAGAATCTTTCAAATAACAGAAATTCATTCCATTACTATTTATGCCAACTTGTGACAATGTTGTTTTCCCTCTACCTGTCTTTCCTCACACCCATTCTTTCATTCTTCTTTCCTTCTTTTCTTATTTCTTCTTCTTATTTCCTTTCTCTTTCCCCCCCCTTTTTTCTTTGTGACACTAGAGAGTAAAAACAGGTTCTTTCAAATGCTAATTTATCATTTTAACATCATCCCCTATTTCCAATCATCCCTTCAAAAAAAAAAGCTTTTTAAATTTTGAGATTAAGACCTTGAATTGTGATCCTGTTGCCTCAGCCTCCTCAGCAGCTGGCAGCACTGTCTTGCTCCATGAGGCCCAGTTGCTGACTGCTCTTGAGATTATCTGTCTATCCTGGCTTCGTGCAATGAGAGGAAAGATTGCCTTGGTGAGTTTTATTGAGCTATTGGATTCATACCATAGTATAAAACTTGGCAATTTTAAATACTTTTTTAAAAAGTGTATGTACATTATCCCAAATTCAGGTTTCTGGGATTTTCCCAACAGTTAAATGTTCTTTTTTTCATATATATATATATATATATATATATATATATATATATATCACATTTTGTATATTTCTGTAACTAAATTTTCAAGTTTGTTACTTTTCCTTCTATAATTTCTACTTTTCAACCTATAGTTTTAAATAAAATACTTTAATTTCTAGGACTTCAGATTGGCCATTTGCATTATGTTTCCATTACTTACCTTTGAGACATATGAAATTCTTTTCCAAGAGTTGTCATAATTGTGTTGTCTCATGAGTCCTATATCTTTCTGTGTATTCCACTGACTAAAGTACAAAAACTTCAGCCTCTCACTAGTGCTTTAATGATTTTCCCCTCTCCATTAATTTAAAATGGATTTTTTTTTCTCACATAACATATATATCCCAATTACATCTTCACCTCCCTTTACTTCTCCCAGTTCCTGGCCACCTCCACTCCCATCTGGATTCCCTCCCCGCCATCTCCCTTTCATTGTTTAAACAAGCAGGCTTCTAAGGCATAAAAAAATAGAATAAGAAAAGCCAAATATTTAACACATCATAATGGGCCAAAAATATAAAAAAAAAAAAAATCCAAATCAAAACGGAAAAGACCCTGTTGAAGCCCAGGCCTGAACAATTGATACATTCCAGGGTAGGGGAATGCGGATTAGAAATGTTAGGCAGAAAAAAAAAATTACCAGAGACAGGTGCCTTTAAGGGATCCAACACAACGGATTTTATAGCAAGGTTACTGTTGTTTGAAAGCTTATGGTATATATTGGGCAGAAAATACTGACTTTTAAGGTCAAAACAGATGAGAAATAGCCCAGAAAATCAGAACAGTAGCAATAGTAATTTTATTATTCTCAATGGCTCTAAAAGTAGAAGATACTTTGAAAGGACAATAAACATATGACATATGTCTTGAGAGATTCAGATTAGAAGTTAAGTCACAGAATTAAAAAAAAAAAGGACTTTGAGATTGAAATTAATTAAAAATTATCAAGATTCTATAGCTTGATTTTTTGTTATAAATGCATTTAAATGAATGCTTTATTATTAACATTTATGCCAGAGCTTCATTGACTACAACTGATGACACTCTGCTCAGTCCTTGAACAAAAAACTGTAGCAAAAAGTAAATTAAGCACAAGCCATGATTTCCTTATTAAATATTCTAATTCTGATTATTTAATTTAGAAAAACCAAGAAAATATTTGTTGTAAGAAGAGCAGTTTGTTGGTTCCTGGCTGCTCATCCCTAATAAAATCACACAGAAACTGTATTAATTCAGTCATTGATTGGCTCATTAGTTCTACCTCCTTATTGGCTAACTCTTCCATATTAATTTAACCCATCTCCATTAACTTGTGAAACACCACATGGTAGTGGTTTACTGGCAAAGTTTCAGCATCTGTCTCCAGCAGGGCTACATGGCTTCTCTCTGACTCTGCCTCCTTTCTCTCAGCATTCTGTTTAGTTTTCCCCACCTAGCTCTGTTCCCCTATAGCTCTACTATAGGCCCAAAGCAGTTCCTCTATTAACCAATGATATTCACAGCATACAGAGGGGAATTCCACATCACCTCCTCTTTTCTGTTTAAATAAAAAAGAAAGTTTTAACTTTAACATAATAAATTACATATAACAAAGCAGCTTTCAAGCAAGAATTATAGTTACAATATTTATAAATACTTTATCTTTTTATCATAACTTAGAAAAACAATACCTATAAATTCTTCAACTCCATCAAAGACTTGAAAAGGATATCATATTACCTATGTAAATATAAAATCATTGTAAGCAACTACCAAAACTCTAGAATTGACAGAGACATCACTACCTGGACAGTCACCCAAAGTTCTTCTGTACTGTTGGGGCATCCATGTAGTACTATGGGTACTACAGGCCCATAGTACCCAGCAGACTTTTCTATGAAGCAGGAAATTTCAAAGACAGTTATCCCTATATTGTCAGTTTTTCTGTCACTTTATTTTGTGTCCTACAGAATGTCTAGCAGACTCTTTCTATTATTCCATAAAGCAAAAACCGCAAAGGATTGTTTCACCTTTAGGCAAATTCAGCAATCATTTTTTTTTGGGGGGGGGGGGGTCATGCATGCCCAGTTCACAGAGCATACCAACAAACAGTGCAGGCAAGAGCAGTTTTTTTTTCCCCAAATGGCTAGCAAACTCTATAAGGAGCCTCTTTAATGCCCATCTTCCTCTTGAAGTTATTGGTGTTGTCAGGAGCAGATGTGACTCATTGTCATACAAATTCCTAACTTCTTAAAACATTTTAAATGACATATTCTGAAGATCTAAAAGACTTGAAGAATACTGAACTATCTAAAATACATCTCTGCATATCTAGAAAATCTAACTAACATGATTACAAGCTTGACTATTATAAATGAATATTAATTATTTTTCATAATTATACATTATATTTTTACATAAGCTGGACAAACATAATTCATTAATGAAGAGCAGAAATATACATGTAACTAAATTGCCCTTAAATTTGTATCAATAACCCAGATCTATACCAATGCAAAGTATCCATATCTATAGCATATGCCCCTTAAAATATAAACAAACACTTATAAGCAATATTTGGGAATATGAACTTAGTTTTCTCCAAACTGCTTCCTGCTCCTTAATGGGCAAAGTAATTTTTTGAGGGATGTTCAAGGCAACTTTTCAGGAAGTCTTAGTCCATCATATTAGTCTGGAAGAAATCCACAGTTTCTCATCCTCTGTGGAAACAAAAGAAGATCATATTTTTCCAAAGCTACATATCCTTAGACCCAAATACTGAAGTCAAGATACTTTTAAAATATATGTGCTGGTTTAGCTTAGCAGGCCAAACAATAAAATGTCTCTCTGTACTTAGCTCTTTCATAGTCAAAAAATTCAAAGAAAACACAATAATCTACATAATCCAGACTGTGTGCATTTTCTATCTTTACGTGGCTCATTTATTTTTACCCTATTACTTTTCTGTACTCTATCTCTTTAAAGATTTTGGTATTTTTTTTACCATTTACGTTTTGTCAACTTTCTATGCTCTTTTTCTTCTCTCTCCCAAGCCTACATACATTCATTCAACACTGTGACCCATTTAGAGGTCTTTTTTTGTTTTTAAATCTGGATTTGTCTTTATTATATATGTATAAGTTTTTTATGTCCCATAAAGCTTCTTAAAATTCTAAGTGCTTTTGAAAAACTTAAACTGTGGCAGTACTAGGGTATATATGGTATTTCCTGCTTGCTCTGCACACTTTAGGATGGAGGAGCTGTTTGTTGCCTCTGAAAGCCATGTTCACAGCCCCATTTTTAGGCACACAACCAGTCTATGTTGCCATTAAGAAAGTTGTAGCACTCTGTTCACAAACCCCAATTTAAATTATCCAGAGCTGGACTTTCAGAAAGTCATAGTTTGAACTGGCAGCACAGCCCAGAAAGCCAGCATTTCAAGCCAGCATTTCAAAATGGTGCAGCTTTTTCTCTATGATCACTGACTCAAGAAGACCTCCCTTACGGGAGCTGCGGCAAGCCTCCAGCAAGCAAAGCCCATCTGGTTAAAAAAAAAAAATTGCTAAACTTTGTTTCTTTAGTGTCTGGAATTTCTTTGCAAGCCCTCTCAGGTTTTAAGTGAGTTTTAGTTGATCACATAGATGCCATTCTGTTTGAGGAAGGGCCATTTGCTTGTTCCTGGCTGTTCAGCCCTGAAATAATCACATTGAAACTGTATTAATTAAATCATTGTTTGGCCCATTAGTTCTACCTCCTTATTGGCTAACTCTTCCATATTAATTTAACTCATCTCCATTAATCTGTATATCATCACATGATAGTGGCTTACTGGCAAAGTTTCAGCATCAATCTCCAGCAGGGCTACATGGCTTCTCTCTGACTATGCCTTCTTTCTCCCAGCATTCTGTTTAGTTTTCTCTACCTAACTCTGTTCCCCAGTAGCTATGCTCTAGGCTCAAAGCAGTTCCTCTATTAACCAATGCTATACATAGCATACAGAAGGGAATCCCAGTCAAATGCTATTGCTAATTATCTGAGTTTAGATAACAGTCTTTTCCAGAGTGTGTCAGTTTGTTTATTTGTTAAATAAACCAATTTTGTAATTAAAATATTCTTGACTTTGTCCATTCTGGAAATGGATTTAAATCGACAAATCCTGCTTATCAATATTTTTTCTGAGTAGATAACTGACTCCTCTTGACACATTTTTTTTTGTTGAGAGTGGACACGTTCCTTTGTGGCACTGGCTTCTGGAAATCTAAATGTATTATATACACTGTGATGTAAGCATCACCAATGCCAGTACTTGATTGGTATAAAAACCTTTGCATAAACAGTTATCACTCAAGTAAACAATTGGTTTATCAATATTAGAAAAATCAAGGAACCCTCAAAGTACATATTTTTATAGTTATATATAACTCTCATTCCTTACTGGTGAGTGAGGATATGAAAGAAGATTCATGACATATTTTTTAAAAAAAAAAACAGAGCTCCATACAAGCTCTCACCTTGTTTAGGACAGCTAAACCTAAGGAAGAATATTAAACAGAGTTTTATTTAAGACCCAGAGAAATATAGATAAAACTATTATCCAATAAATATGACATAAAGTAGCATTGCTTAGAGTTACACATGTAGCTCAGAGATAAAGTATTTATCTAGCATGTGTATTTCATCTCTAAAACCACAAAGACCAAAAGTTAACCAACCAAACAAGGAGCCCATCACTGATGCAATGTAAAATAAAGAAATGTATGTAAGTTCCTGTGCTATCTAAGTAAGTCTGATCAATCAATTTGGTTAATAAAAGTTTTGTGCATTGTTTAATATCCGTAGAGATATTACCAATTCCCTCAACATATACCTTAGCCATTCTCTGAGCCTTATATCACCCAATGACTATTGATATTACAATTTTAGCAAGAGTGGTATCATATACATTTTCTTTATCATGATTGATATTCATATTTATCTTATTGTATTAGAATCTAGACTATCATGTCACATTCTGCAGCAACCTGAAATATGACACTTTGTAGGAAAAAAAGGTAGAAAAAGAAAAATAAGTGACAGATAAGTAGTTGCAGATAAATAAAGATGGAATCAAATCTAAACTATTAACATATTACAAATATATTTTTTGCAATTAGATTTTTAATCAATAGTATGACCCATCAGTAAAAGCAAATAAAATGTTATTCAGGGAAGAAATGACAATCTTGATCATTTGTGGTTTTGTGGGAATATTAATAATACATAATAAAAAGGATAGCTAGTATTCTTTTTTCAAGACATCTCCATAAATTTCACTCAATTATTTATGCAATTGGAAAATCACACTGCTCCATTTTTAGACAATTACGTGTTAAAAATTAACTGCATTTCTTATGTTCTTTCTAGGGAAAGAAGACAAAAAAAAAAAAAAACCCAGCTTCCAGACAGAGGTGTCACCAGCTTCCATCAACTGAAATTTTGTATCAAATCCTTCATTAAACTATTCAGCATTATTCCCACTCTTCTAGTCAGTTAGAATTTAGCAATAACAAAACACGCAGTCCCTGTTTTTGTGGGACTTACATTTGCCCTTAGAGACAGATATTAGAAAAATGAATAAGGAAAAACTACAAAAGAATTCTAATAATTGTAAATGCCAAGGAGCAAAATAAAGTGGGGAAGAAAACCTGAAGTTTTCAATATAGATATTAAAGTGGATATTTGAATAAGTTCTACTAGAAGATGAATATGTATATAATATATAGGTATATTTGTACGTTGTAGGAAGATATATTGTTATGTCTGTGTAATAAAAAGCTGAGTGGCCAATAGGTAGGCAGGAGGTATAGGTGTGATTTCTTGGATAACAAAAGTAAAGGAGGAAGATTCGAGAGAGGTACACAAGATGCCAGAAGACATGGAAAGAAAACAGAAGATGCAAAATGGAAGAGAGATAATGCCATGTGATAGAACATAGATTAATATAAGTGAGTTAATTTAAGCTATAAGAGCTAAGTTACAAATAAGCCTAAGCTGTAGGCTGAACCTTTATAATTATTAGTCTCCATGTCATTATTTGAGATTTGGGTGAATGGGACAGAAAGAGAACAACTAAATATAGTGGATATATATATATAGTGAAATGCTGACATAAAGGAAGAATAGTCTAGAAATAATAAAGAAAAAACTACCAGAACTTATAAGTTAGTGTTACCTGATAAGATTTTGGAGCAGAAATGAGATCACTGAGAAGAAATCAGAATAAAGAGGAGAGAAAGCTGTCAATTGCACAAGACATGCTATGGTAAGTGCTAAGGTATCTACTATAGTCTTAAAAGTCACTGTGCACTTACTCCCTCATTGTAAAGCACAGAGGAGGCAGAGGTAGATTTTAAGGATAAGAATAATATGTACTGATTCATTTTTGAGCAAGCAAAATCTGTTTAATTGAAAATAACTTGTAACATTGAAAGATGGCAATTAAGAAACCACACTCAAACTTTAAACAAGGAGATAAAAACAGTCCAGCTCATCAAATAGAGGAATGATATGACAGTGACTGGATCTTATATGAACTTCAAATATAGAGAGAACATATTGACTGGTGAATTTAGCATGGAATGTGTGGAAAATAAATCAATCATGAATGCCATAACATAACTGAGTTGTGAATATTTTGTTCATAGATTAATGTTGCTCTTGGTACTCATTAGCTTCTCAGTGTCGTGGGTGGAAGAACACCTGTATATCCCTGTAAGATTCACCAAATATCACAAAGGAAGCAGAAAGGATATCAGAGCCAGAAGACGGAAAGATATTCTTTAAAAAGTTGTCTTCTTGATGTGACATGATAACTGTATCTGTGAAGGTCCTGAAGCTTGTTTACCTAATCAAGATCTACACAATATTAGAGCAGTCAGTATTTTATCATGGATGAGGAAGGGACTTGTAATGAGGAGGTGAGCAGGCCTGCTTTTCGTCCTGTCCAGCTCCCACACTGCTAGATTTACACCCAAAATAACAACACACAAAGTGTATTCATTTAAACACTCCCTGGCCCATTATATCTATCCTATTCTTGACTAATTCTCAAATCTTGATTAACCCATTTCTATTAATTAAGCCACGAGGTGGTGGCTTACTGGGAAGATTCTAACCTTCGTCCATCTCAGAGAGGAGAGCTATGGCGTCTGCCTCACTTCCCTTCTTCCCAGCATTCTGTTCTGTCTTCCCTGCCTACCTATGTTTTGACCTATCAGGCCAAGCAGTTTTCTTTATTAATTAACCAAAGAATCAACAGATAGATAGAAGACACTCCTACATCAGGGACTCATGAAACCATAACTATCCATGAAGGATTACTAACAGTTAATGGTTTCTGGGGAAGGAATACTGAAATGGGAAGTCCATATGTATATGTTGTTTTTATTAGTTAATGAATAAAGAAGCTGCTTTAGCCTGTGATAGGACAGAAAAGAACTAGGAGGGAAAATTAAACTAAATGTTGAGAAAATGCAGGAGGAAACAGTGAGAAGCCATGTAACTGCCACAGGAAATAGACACCAGACTCTGAATTGAACCTTGCTGGAAGGCCACAACAACATGGTGGCACACAGATTATTAGAAATGGGTTAATTTAAGATAAGCTGGTAAGCCACAATAACATGGCAATACACACTTGAATAGAAATGGGTTAATTTAAGATAAAAGACCTAGTTAGAAATATGCATAAGCTAATAGGCCAAGCAGTGTTTTTAATAATGTAGTTTCTGTGTAATTATTTCAGGTCTGGGCATCCAAGAAATGAATGAATAGCCTCTGCCTACAGATTGGTACACAAACATGGCCAACTAGATCCATGTAAAACCTAAGAGAACATGGAAAGGAATTCTAGACACACACATACACACACACACACACACAAAAAAAAAAAACAGAGTTAAGCATGTCTTCTTGGTAGCCAGCAATTTTGGGGGGATGGGCTCTGTTAGCTGATGGTGAGCAGGGGCACTGAAGCAACTTTAAGAGAGGTCTTCCTGATTTAACAGTAGCAGAAAAGCAACAACAACAACAAATAACTTTTATGACAGTAGCTTACTGCATTGCCAGCACAAATGTTTCTGACTCTTTTGGGAGGTCCAGCTATGGAGCTCTTTAATAAAGATTGTAGGCCAAGGTACTTGTATGCCCACTCTGGGAAAGTAGTTGAGGCCATGCTTGCAGCTTGGCATTCACCCCCACACCAGGGCAGGTGGCAAGATTTGGGTCTGCTAGGAGTATATATTCACGACATAAAAGAAAGTGACTGACAAATTGCCAATATAGGTGGAACTGACCTTCAATTTTTCTGCTTCACAGAAAAGTCTACAGGGTACTAAGGACTTGTAGCCTGAAGAAGGGAGCCCCAAAGTTACAGAAGAACTTTGAGTGACTGTCCGGGCAACAAAATGTCTCTGACAATTCTAGAGTTTTGGAAGTTGCTTATAATGCATTTACTGTTTGTTTAGGTAATATTACATCCTGCTGAAGTCTTTGATAGAGTTGAAGAATAAATAATTATAATTGTAGTTTTCCTTAGTTATGATAAAAGATAAAATAGATGTAAATAATTGTGATAGTAATTCATGCTTAATACTGTTTTGTTATTGTAATTTTGCTATGTTAAAGTTAAAACCTTCTTTTTTATTTAGACAGAAAGGGGGAAATGATGTGGGAAGCCCTTCTGTATATTGTTGCTTTTATTGGTTAATATATAAAGAAGTTGTTTGACCTGTGATAGGGCAGAGTAGAGCTAGCAAAAAAAAAAAAAATAAGCTTAATGCTAGGAACAAACAGCTGGGTCAGTGAGTAACCATGTAGCTGTCATAGGATACAGATACCAGACATTTGATGGAAACTTGCCAGTAAACCACAACCACATGGCGATACACACATTAATAGAAATTGGATAATTTAAGATGTAAGAACACCGGTTGTCGTGGCACATGCCAGTACGATTTGCTGAAGGAGGAAGAGGAAGGAGGATTATGAGTTTGAGGCCAACCTGTGCTACAAATAATCCAAGAGGTAGTGGTGTATACCTTTAATATCAGCATTCAGGAAGCAGATACACGTATATCTTTTTGAGCTCAAGGCCAACCTTGTCTACAGAGTGAGTACCAAGACAGACTCCAAAGCTACATAGAGACTCTGCCCCCCCCCAAAAAAAACAAAAAAAAAGAAAAAAAGAAAAGAAAAGATTTAAGAGTTATCTAGAAAGATGCATAAGCTAATAGGCCAAACAGTATTTTAAATAATATATTTTCTGTGTAACTATTTTGGGTCTGAGTATCTGGAAAATGAATGAACAGCCTCCGTCTACAGAATACCAGTTTCTTTATTTGTGTAGTCATTGATAAATCACACATGCTCCAGTAAACGATTTCCCACCCAAGTTCATATGCATGTCACAAGATATACTGGAAGACCTTGTTGAGAATAAAAATATCAGGTGCAAAGGAAGTGGAGATGGTAATTGTGAAAATGACCAAAACATTGAATATTTGTGTATGAAAATATCAATGAAAAATAAATGGTGTTGGAGAGATGGCTCAGTAATTAATACTGCTTGCTGTTTATTCAGAAAACACAAGCTCAATTTCTAGACCCCACAAGAAGCACTTCACATCCTCCTATAAAGCTAGCTGCAGGGGATCCACCACCCTCTTTTGATTTCCATCAACACCAGCATGTATGTCTGTGTACATTCACAAACCCACTTAAATAAAATTTATGTAAATATTTGAATAATAATAAAAAGGACATTCAATAGTGTAACCTCCATGTCAGGGAACAATGGAACTGTTAACAACTGAGAGTGAACGGCTAAGGATGCTGAGTATTTCTTTAATTGTCTTTCAGTCATTTGAGATTCATCTGCTGAGAGTTTTCTGCTTAGATCTGTACCCATTTTTATTGAATCATTTGTTCTTTTGATGTCTAGTTTTTTTTAGTTCTTTGTATATTCTGAAATCAATCCTCCATTGATGTTGAGTTGGAGAAGAATTTTTTTTTCCATTCTTTAGGCTGCTATTTGTCATGTTGACTCCCTTTGCTTGAGAGAAGTTTCTCAGTTTCAGGAGGTCCCATTTATTAATTGTTTCTCTTAGTGTCTGTGCTACTGAGGTTATATTTAGGGAGTAGTCTCGAGTATCAATGTGTTTAAGTGTACTTTCCACTTTCTTTTTTTTTAAATTTATTTATTTATTAAGGATTTCTGCCTCGTCCCCACAACCACTTCCCATTTCCCTCCCCCTCCCCCGATCAAGTCCCCCTCCCTCATCTGCTCGAAGAGCAATCAGGGTTCCCTGACCTGTGGGAAGCCCAAGGACTGCCCACCTCTATCCAGGTCTCCTAAGGTGAGAATCCAAACTGCCTAGGCTCCCACAAAGCAAGGACTTCTTGAATTTTGCATACAAATGGATGGAAATAGAAAACACTATCTTGAGTGAGGTAAGCCAGACCCAAAAAGAGGAACATGGGATGTACTCACTCATATTTGGTTTCTAGCCATAAATAAAGGACACTGAACTTATAATTCATGTTCCTAGAGAAGCTAAATAAGAAGGTGAATCCAAAGACAAACACATAGGCATCCTCATGAATATTATCCACTTTCTTATCTATGAAATTCAGTGTGGTTTGTTTTACGTTGAGGCCTTTGATCCCTTCAAACTAAAGTTTTGTGCATGGCAGTAAGTATGAATCTTTTTTTATTCTTCTACATGTTGATATCCAGTTATGCCAGCAACATTTGTGGAAATGCTTTCTTTATTCCATTTTATATTTTTGGGTTCTTTGTCAAAATCAGGTGTTTATAGGTGTATGGATTGAGATCTGGTTCTTCCATTTTATACCATTGGCTCAATATCTTTATTCATCAGAGAAATACAAATGAAAACAACTCTGAGATTTCATTTTTCATACACCAGAATGATCAAGATTAAAAACACTGATGATTTATCCCATGCTTTTTCAGACCTAGGCCAGCTGGCCTTGGTGAGATCCCAATAGAACATCCCCATTGTCTAGGTCTGAAAAAGCATGGGATAAATCCGGACTAGCTGAACATAGCGGACAATGAGGAATACTGAGAATTCAAGAACAATTGCAGTGGGTTTTTGATCCTACTGCATGTACTGGCTTTGTGGGAGCCTAGGCAGTTTGAATGCTCACCTTACGAGACCTGGATAGAGATGGGCAGTCCTTGGGCTTCCCACAGGTCAGGGAACCCTGATTGCTCTTCGAGCAGATGAGGGGGGGGGGACTTGATCGGGGGAGGGGGAGGGAAATGGGAAGCGGTTGTGGGGACAAGGCAGAAATCCTTAATAAATAAATAAATTTAAAAAATAAAAAAAATAAAAACACTGATGACAATTTTTGTTGGAGATTATATGTGATAAGGAATACTTCTCCATTGCTGGTGGTAGTGCAAACTGTTCCACTCACTTTGGAAGTCAGTATGGTGATTTATTAACAAATTAGGACACAATCTACCTCAAGACCCAGCAATACCTTTTTTGGGTATATATTTAAAGGATGCTCAATCATACCACAAGGACATGTTCTCAACTATGTTCATTGCAGCATTATTCATAATAGCCAGAAGTTGGAAACAACATATATGCCCCTCAAATGAATAATAGATACAGAAAACATTGTACCTTTACAGAACAGAGTATTCTTCAGCAGTAAAAAACAATGACACCTTGAAATTTGCATCAAATGGGTGAATTTTGGAAAAAAACATATTAGGTGAAGGTAACCCAGACCCAGAAAGACAAATATAAAATATACTCACTTATAAGTGGCTTTTAGACATAAAGCAAAGAAAATCCAACCTACACTCTACAACCCCAGAGTACCTAGACAACAAAGAAGATCCTAAGAAAGACAGACATAGGTCTACATAAGAAGGAGAAAAAGACAAGATTCCTTGTGTAAATTGGGAGTGTGGGTGTCATATAAGAGGGTAAAAGGGCAGAATGGAGGATGTGAAGGGAGTGGAGAGGAATGTATAGCTCAATAAAAACAACGAAAAAGAAAAATATAATTACTTAGTCACTCTAATGACATATGCAGAGTGAGGTAGTTGTTTACTATTTACTGCTGTGTTCTAGAAACAACTTCATATTAAATACTTGTGAGGAGGTCTTTTTCATGTGTCTACCTGATAGTAGAAAAGCTGAGAAGAGACAGAATTAACAAAAATGACCTTGCAGTTTAAAGGAAAAATGGGAAATTAGAAGACTTCTCCATAAAGAGAATAAAGAGGATGGAACTGCAGTTACATGTAGAAAGACAGGAGTTTTTGTTGTGCTAGAGGATATGAGATAATACTGGATTGCAGACATCCAAAGGCAACAACCAGTAAAGAGTTACCTGAGATGCAGGTCATGAATGATAAAGCTCTGGAATATCTTGTCTGTAAGAATAAAATTTCCATGATGTCAATTCAATATAATACTAAAACATGTAATATTTTCTAATTTTATAGCATATTATGTTTTAGTGCTTATTATAAGTATATTCTGTCTAAATTTCAACAAAATATGAGTAATATTAACACTCATTCAGTAACTAAGTAAAAAAGCAAAATTAACAATGAATATAAACAATAAAAATTTTCATGCAATATGGGTCTCCTTCAAGCTTTGGGAAATAAATTTCAAATTAAATAACTGAACTACAAAACAAACCAAAATGAAGCAAAATTTTAGATAAAGAGCTTCCACACTTGGATTCTCGGGACTTAAAAATGTTACATGTAAGTTTGTGAAGTCAAGCATCATCAAACTGCAGTAAAAATATAAATATCAGTATTTTATTCTAAGTCTGTTTATATTTAACCCTTGCATGTATCCATTGTAAGTTCACACCACCACTCACTGTAGTCCCTCAAATAGAGTGAGCATTGGAGTCTAAGTCTGTAATGTGTCTCCACAGACACTTGAGGAAATGGAAATAATGTTTCATATTTGCATCAAAGAACCCTTTTCCAACATTCCCTAAGGACTAGTTGGTTACATTGGAAGTAACAGTTCTGTCATAAGTCCCAGCAGGAGAAAAATATGAAGTACATAACAGACTTAGATGATTTAAATAATTGGTACATCCCCCTGACAAGTATGACAATTTTGGTTTTATAACATTTAAGAATGAAAAGGTAATATAATGTGCTGCAATGCCCATATTTTCTCAAATAAAAGACTATACATATATACTGGGGAGATGAAACTGTCCATAAATTGTTCACTGGAAAGTGTGAGGTGCAGCGTTAAATGCCCAGCACACACAGAAAGCAGAAAAAGTAGCATCTGTGTCTACAATCCAAGCATTTTTACAGTGACTCATTTGACTTGAAGGCAGGAAGAAGCTATAATAGTTTATGGTGGGAGTTTTATATAATGTATATATAATGTTTGATATATGGTGTAAGTGTGATATCATGTAATTTTGGTCAAAGGATATAATGCAACTTTGAAGCTCAGGAGAATTTAATCTATTTCCACTTATTATCTGGCATCCACATGATACATGTAGGATTGAGTTGGTTATTCATTGTTGTATAAAGTGTATTGCAAAATTTAACAATTTTAAGGAACAATACTTAATATTTCATAGTTTATGTGGGTCAAGAGTCTGGCATGGTCTTCCCAAGATGAGTTAGGATTCACATAAGGTTGCAAGTCAAGGTGTTGATTGAAGCTATACACTTCAGTGAAGGCATCACTATTATGCTCAAACACATAGCTTTTGGATCAATTCAGTTCCACAAGATTAGTGGAATAGAAGTCTCAGTCTCTATTTAAAGATGGGCCAAAGACCCCTTCAATTCTTTAACAAAAGATCAAATTATGTTAAAAATGAGCTATCATCTTTCAATTATGCTATTGAAAATAGACCTTTGTATCTAACCCTAGCTACAGTCTCAAATATTTTTTACTGTGTCTTCCTTTGATGAGAATTCTCTGTTCAGCTCAGTGCCCCATTTTTTAATTGGGTAAATTAGCATTTTAAGTTCTAGTTTCTTGAGTTCTTTATATATTTTGGAGACCAGACCTTTCTCTGTTGCGGGGTTGGTGAAGATCTTCTCCAAGTCAGTAGGTTGCCTTTTTGTCTTAGTGACAGTGTCCTTTGCTTTACAGAAGCTTCTCAGTTTCAGTAGGTCCCATTTATTTTATGTTGCCCTTAATGTCTGTGCTTCTGGGGTTATACATAGGAAGCGATCTCCTGTGCCCAGCTCCTGTAGGGGACTTCCCACTTTCTCTTCTGTCAGGTTCAGTGTGTTCAGATTGATATTGAGGTCTTTGATCCATTTGGACTTGAGTTTTGTGCATGGTGGTAGATATGGGTCTATTTTCATTCTTCCACAGATTGACATCCAATTATGCCAGCATCATTTGTTGAAGATGCTTTCTTTCTTCCATTGTATACTTTTAGCTCCTTTATCAAAAATGAGGTGTTCATAGGTTTTTGGGTTAAATTTGGGGTCTTCTATACGATTCCATTGGTCAACTTCTCTGTTTTTATGCCAGTACCACACTGTTTTCAATACTGTAGTTCTGTAATAGAGTTTGAAGTCAGGGATGGTAATGCCTCCAGGAGATCCTTTATTGTATAAGATTGTTTTGGCTATCCTGGGTTTTTTGTTTTTCCATATAAAGTTGATTACTGTCCTCTCAAGATCTATGAAGAATTTTGATGGGACCTTGATGGGGATTGCATTGAATCTATAAACTGCCTTTGGTAGAATTGCCATTTTTACTATGTTGATCCTCCCAATCCAAGAACAAGGGAGATTCTTTCATTTTCTACTATCCTCTTCTGTTTCTTTCTTCAATTCCTTAAAGTTCTTGTCAAATTGATCTTTTGCTTCCTTGGTTAGAGTTAACCCAAGTTATTTTATGCTGTTTGTGGCTATCGTGAAAGGTGAAGCTTCTCTGATTTCCCTCTCTGCTTCCATATTCTTTGTGAATAAGAGGGTGACTGATTTTTTGGAGTTGATCTTGTATCTTGCCACATTACTAACGCGTTTTTTTCAGCTGTAAAAGTTCTTTGGTGGGGTTTTTGGGGTCACTTATGTACACTATCATATCATCTGCAAATAACGAAAGTTTAACTTCTTCCTTTCCAATTCGAATCCCCTTGATCCCCTTATGTTGTCTTATTGCTATTGCTAGAACTTCAAGCACTATATGGAAGAGGTATGGAGAGAGTGGACATCCTTGTCATGTTCCTGATTTTAGTGGGATGGCTTTGAGTTTCTCTCCATTTAATTTGATGTTAGCTGTCAGCTTGCTGTAAATAGCTTTTACTATATTTAGGTATGACCCTTATATCCCTAGTCTCTCCAAGACTTTTATCATAAAGGGGTGTTGAATTTTGTCAAATGCTTTTTCAGCATCTAATGAAACGATAATATGTTTTTTTTTTCTTTCAGTTTATTAATATGATGGATTACGTTGATAGATTTTCGTATATTGAACCAGCCCTGCATCACTGGGATGAAGCCTACTTGATCATAATGGATAATTTTTCTAATGTGTTCGTGGATTCGGTTTGCCAGTATTTTGTTGAGGATTTTTGCGTTGATATTCATGAGTGAGATTGGCCTGTAATTCTCTTTCTTGGTTGTGTCTTTGTGTGGTTTTGGTATCAGAGTAACTGTAGCTTCATAAAGGAATTTGGCAATGACTCTTCTGTTTCTATATTGTGAAATACATTAAGGAGTATAGGTATTAGGTCTTCTTGGAAGTTCTGGTAGAATTCTGCATTGAAACCATCTGGTCCTGGGCTTTTTTTGGTAGGGAGGTTTTTGATAACATCTTCTAATTCTTTGCGACTAACAGGTCTATTTAAATTGTTCACCTGGTCCTGGTTTAACTTTGTTATTTGGTATTTATCTAAAAAAATGTCCATTTCTTTTACATTTTCCAGTTTTGTGGCATACAGGCTTTTGTAGTAAGATCTAATGATTCTCTGAATTTCCTCTGGGTCTGTGGTTATGGCCCCTTTTCATTTCTGATCTTATTAATTTGCATATTCTCTCTGCCGTTTTATTAGTTTGGATAGGGGTTTATCAATCTTGTTGATTTTCTTCAAGAACCAGCTTTTTGTTTCATTGATTCTTTGGATTGTTTTCTGTTTTTCTATTTAGTTGATTTCAGCCCTCAGTTTGATTATTTCCAGTCTTCTACTCCTCCTAAGTGAGTCTGCTTCTTCTTTGTTCTAGAGCTTTCAGGTGGGCTGTTAAGTCTCCAATGTGTGCTTTCTCTGTTTTCTTTAAGTGGGCACTTAGTGCTATGAACTTTCCTCTTAGGACTGCTTTCATAGTGTCCCATAAGTTTGAGTAGGTTGTTTCTTTATTTTCATTGAATTCAAGGAAGACTTTAATTTCTTTCTTTATTTCTTCCTTAATGCAGCTATGGTTCAGTAGTTGACTGTTCAGTTTCCATGCGTTTGTACGCTTTCTGGGGGTAGCATTGTTGTTGAATTCTAACTTTAATCCATGGTGATCTGATAAGACACAGGTAGTTACTAATATTTTTTTGTAACTGTAGAAGTTTGTTTTGTTACCAAGTATGTGGTCAATTTTCGAGAAGGTTCCATGAGCTGCAGAGAAGAAGGTATATTCTTTCCTATTTGGGTGGAATATTCTATAGATGTCTGTTAAGTCCATTTGATTCATTACCTCCAATAATTCTCTTATTTCTCTGTTAGGTTTCTGTCTGATTGACCTATCCATTGGTGAGAGAGGTGTGAAGTCTCCTACTATTAGTGTGTGCAGTTTGATGGCTGCCTTGAGTTTTAGTAATGTTTCTTTTATGTACGTAGGTGCTTTTATATTAGGGGCATAGATATTCAGGATTGAGACTTCATCCTGATGAATTGTTCCTGTTATGAGTATAAAATGTCCCTCTCCATCTCTTCTGATTGATTTAAGTTTGAAGTCAACTTTGCTAGAAATTAGTATGGCCACACCTGCTTGTTTCTTAGGTCCATTTGCTTGATAAGCCTTTTCCCAGCCCTTTACTCTGAGTAGGTGCCTGTCTTAGTGGTTGAGGTGTGTTTCTTGTAGACAGCAGAATGTTGGATCCTGTTTTCGTATCCAATCTCTTAGCCTGTGCCTTTTTATAGGTGAGTTGAGTCCCTTGACATTAAGTGATATTAATGACCAGTGGTTGTTAATTCCGGTCACTTTTTTAGTAGTAGAGTTTGTGTGTTTCCCTTCTTTGAGTTGCACTGGTGAAGGGTCTCTAGATGTCTGAGTTATTGTGGTCATTGTTGGACTCCTTGGTTAGTGATTTTCCTTCTATTACTTTCTGTAAGGCTGGATTTGTGGCTACGCATTTTTTAAATTTGTTTTTATCCTGGAAAATTTTGTTTTCTCCATTTATAGTGAACGAAAGCTTCCAACATATACAAAAGACTATCTCAGACACCCAGTCTCTGGGACTGAACAACTACTACATTCTGGACCATTCCATTCAGGCATTCAAAGATAGACATCTTTTCACTGCAGTCTGTAAGTAAGCCATATATATATATATATATATATATATATATATATATATATGGAGAGAGAAGAGAGCATAAGCTGTCATAAATTTATTAATTTTTAATTACTTCCTTTGGCAGAGAAAATCTCAATACAGCGTAGTATAACTCTTATATGTGTTAACACTAATGAAGATTTAAAATGAAAAGGAAAAAGCAAATTTAGTAATAGTACAAAATGTACAATTTGAGAAGAAGCACCAGGAAGTAGAATGTAGCTAAGT
Organism: Microtus oregoni; assembly: GCF_018167655.1. Classification (NCBI taxonomy): domain Eukaryota; kingdom Metazoa; phylum Chordata; class Mammalia; order Rodentia; family Cricetidae; genus Microtus; species Microtus oregoni. The sequence goes on from NW_024543069.1 coordinate 49,293,889, forward strand.
CTTACATTCAAAGAGACAAACAGATTAATAAATGGAATAAAGAGAGTGAGGACATCAGGGTAAGAAACAGCCCAGCTATATTTCCGACTTGTGAAAAGGAACTGAAGAAAAGTTTAAAGCTGAGTATGGTGGTGCATGCCCTTAATCCCAGAACCCAGAAGATCTCTGAGTTTGAGGTCAGCTGGACCTAGAGAGCAAGCTCTAGGACAGCCAAACTTATAAGCAGTGACAGAAACCATGGAAAATAGAAAGCCTGTGAAGATGTAATTGAACGAGCAGGTCATGTTTCAGCCCCAGTAAGCATCAGAACTTAGTAGCTTCTGTCATTTGGCTCTGACTTTAGAGTAAAGAAATGACTAAGGAAAGCTGCTGAGGCCAGTTATGTGTTAGAGGTTTCCCAAAAAGAAGGACTAGAGAGTCTATTGAGTGAAGCTCTGAAGGTGAAGCCTTGATTACCTTGGAGACCCCAAGATGTTGGAGATACCAAGCCTTGGGATACCTGTTGAGGAAACCTGCCAACATGGAGTAGAAACAATCCAGGGGAAAGATATGTATCATGGTCAATAGAGCTGAAAGAAGATGGTAATCTGAAAAGCATTTTGACCTCAGACATGAAGACACAGAGTTTGGAGTTAGTCCAACTGTTTTCCAGTCTTTTTGGGGCCAGTATTTCCTAACTGTGCCCCCTTCCCTACATTTTGGAATATCTTATGCCATTATATTTTGGAAGTATGTGATCTGTTTGTTGATTTTGATTTTATAGGAGATTACAGTTAAAGGGTTGCATGAATCTTAGAAGAAACTTTGAACATTTAACATTGTTGAGACAGTGAAAGACTATGGAGACTTTTGAAGTTAGAATTAATGCATTTTGCATTATGATATTGCCAGGAAGTGGAATGTAGAATGTGGTGAGCTCATATGGAATGGTATGAAGCTTGAAATTTTGATTTAGGTGTGAATTTATCAGAGGAAGTGTGTCACTGTGGAGGCAGGCTTTGAAGTGTCCTATGTTCAAGCTATTTTTTGTCCAGTTCACTTCCTCTTGCCTTTTGATCAAGATATAGAATTCTCAGCTTCTTCTCCAAGACCAAATCTGCCTGCACACTTTAATGTCCCATCATGATGATAATGGCCTATACCTCTTAATGGTAAGCCACTCAAATTTAATGTTTTTCTTTATAGGAGTTGTCTTGGATATGATGTCTCTTCCAAAGCAATAAAAGCCCTAACAAAGACACATGGTGCATCTTTTTAACAATATATTATTTAGCCTCTTCCTGTGTATTCTAGTGTCAGTCTTAAAAATCATTGTTTTTTTTTTAATTTTTATTTTTTTTTCTTCTTTCTTTTTTTATTGAGAAAAGAAAAAAAAAACAAATTTCCTCCTCCTCCCAGCCTCCCATTTCCCTCCCCCTCCTCCCACCCTTCTCCCCCTCCTCTCACCCTTCTCCCCCTCCCCCATCTCCTCTCCCCCTCCCTCTCCAGCCCAAAGAGCAGTCAGATTTCCCTGCCCTGTGGTAAGTCCTAGGTCCTCCCCCCTCCGTCCATTTCTAGCTGAGGATGGGGAACCTGAAATGACCCTATCCTATAGCAATACTGACGAATATCTTGCATATCATCATAGAACCTTCATCTGGTGATGGATGGAGACAGAGACAGAGACCCACACTGGAGCACTGGACTGAGCTCCCAAGGTCCCAATGAGGAGCAGAAGGAGGGAGAACATGAGCAAAGAAGTCGTGACCACGAGGGGAGCACCCACCCACTGAGACAGTGGAGCTGATCTATTGGGAGCTCACCAAGGCCAGCTGAACTGTGACTGAAAAAGCATGGGATAAAACTGGATTCTCTGAGCATGGCGAACAATGAGGGCTGATGAGAACCCAAGGACAATGGCATGGGGTTTTGAACCTACGTAATGTGCTGGCGTTGTGGGAGCCTAGCCAGTTTGGATGTTCACCTTCTTAAAATCATTGTTGAATTTGTTTTTAAGAAAACTATTATTTTTATGCTATTGCAAACAAAATTGCTTCAGTTTCCTTCTTACATCATACAATGTCAGTCTACAGAAATATACCTGTTTCTGAAATACATACTCTTCTGGTCATTTTTTTTTTTTGTCAACTTGACACACACTTGAGTCATATTGGAAGAGGGAGTTTAATTAAGAAAATGCTTCCATCAGATTATTCTCTTCGTAGGCCGACCAGCTTTATCCTGATTTCTAATTGATGTGGAATGTGCCAGGCTATTGTAGGCAATGACACACATGGAAAATTGGTCCTGGACCATATAAAATAGCAAGCCAGAAAGAGCAAGCCATTGAACAGAATTCATCTGTGGTTTGTGCTTCAGTTTCTGCCTCTAGATTGTGCTTTGAGTTCCTGCCCTGAATTCCCACTAATGACTGTGATTGAGATGCATAAGCCAAATAAACACTTTCTTTTTCAAGTTACTTTTTGTCATGGTATTTTATAACAGCAATTGAAATCTAACTAAGATATATTTTACAATGATTTAGAACAATTTTTAGTGAGTTGCTTGAGATTTCTAAATGTCATATCATTCCATCTGGTAAAAGGTTATCTTATCTTTTTATTAATTGGTTGGATCTGTTAACATTCCTTGTATGATTAATGAAGCTGAAACACAAAATCAGTGTTGACTAGAGTTTGAAGAGATAAAAATGTGGCCACAACACAGCCTTAAGTAAAAACATCCAATCATTCACTGCTGAACACTCATTGTCTTTCCTTGTTCTGCACATGAACAGTATCAAGTGCGAAATGTTTTCGGCTGTTATTCGTTATTGAGCAGCTCTTACATTTGCCTTTTAATCTTAAGAAATGTAGACATCTGTAGTACACTATTCATGCAGTGTTTTTCTGTCACATATGCTATGATTATATAAATTCTATAATGATTAATGTATGATTTCTTTTCTAGGAGACAAAGCACTTTTATTAAAAATAATTAAGAACATATAATCTAAAACATGCCACTTTAGCTGACTTATTTTGAGTGACAAGTAGCTTGAAAAATCATAAAAACAAGAATATTCGAGTTCCTTATAAGGGAAAGATGGTGCATGTAAGAGCGGTCCTACTGGAAGGAGACTGGCAATCTGACCACCAAGGGCACAAAGTTGTGATATATATAAAATTGTGAAGTAACCATATTAAAAGGAACACATCTTTCAGCCTAAATACAAAATTTAATTATTGTCTTTAGAACATGTAAATCTTTGTCCAATTTATTGTGTGGCATTAACTCGGTGTTAGGACTTCACAAATTATGAAAGGTGATTATTGCTTTAAATACATTTTTCATTGATCTTATTGTCAGGTTGAGTCAAGAAACTCCTGAAAGAATGGAGGTATAATTCTTGCTCCTTTATTTCTATTTCTGTGCCATGTTATTGCAAATGTACCCCTGAAACCAGGAGCTTGTAACACAAATAAAATGATCAAGGAAATGTAAGAAAAAAGGGCATCAGGTCCAAACATAAGGCAAAAGTGGGGAGTTAGCATCAAACTCAGCACATTGATAGGAGAAAACAGATAGGATTAGTTTAGTTAGCCATACAATTTGATATTCCTAACATTTCTTTCTATATGATCAACAAAACTATCAACTTCATCTAATTTAACCTATATATTCTTGTCGCATTTTTTTAAAAGACCAAATGTTTTTACAGATGATAAGTGGACGAAGTCAATTGATCTTTGGAGTGTCACTATTTATACATTTTGATAAGTCCTTTATTTAAATCTGAGACTACAATTGTGAGCAAAAGATTGAGTTAAAAGTACAATCATTAGGTTTTAAGGAAGGCTCAGTAGTTAAGCGTACCTGCTGATTCTGGAGAGAGCCTGCATTCAGTGACCAGCGCACACTGAGTATGTTCACTCAGTTTGTAATTGGAGCTTCATGGATTGCACATTATTTTCCTAGACTCGGTGGGCACTGAACTCAAGTGCACAAACTCACACAAATACACAGATACTAATTTAAAAATGCTAAAGGCACAGATTATTTGTTTCAAATGTCATTTTAATGCCTTTTGTAAATAAGGTTTTTGTAGTTTTCATTTTTCTTATATTGGACACAGATTCCTTTTTCATAGACTATATCATAATTACTATCTCCCCTCCCTCTACTTCTCTTATATCCTTCCTACCCCTCCCCTCCAGATCCATTTCATTTCTGTCTCTCATTTGAAAAGAACAGGCTCCTAAGAAATAACAACCAAACATGACAAAAGATGAAGCAAAAACTTATATGTATTATTGGACATTTCAGCCCAACAGGATAAAAAGAGTCCCAATTTAATCTCCTTCTTCCTTATCCAATAGTGATGACCTTTCCTTCTGATGGCTTTTGCTAACCGGTCATTGTTATTATTATCAGCAATGCCAGGCTTAGTCACTGGGTCTTCATCCTCCTAACAGTATTTTCACTATTACCAGAGAAGGCATGAGGCAGACAGGGTGCAAGTCTCATCTTGACCTGATTGTTAAGTCAATAGCTTCATTTTGCACTCTTCCTTAACTTTCCTTTTGCTCAGTTTCCTTAACTGAGAAGTGAATTGTGTCATGATTGCAAGATTACAAGAAACATTAATGCTTCCAATTTTAAAAGCTACTTTTGTAAATGGCTCATGGAAAGGAGTAGTATTGTTAATCATTTAATACCTTAGTCATAGAGCTAATTACCAGTTTAGAATCAAATTAAAACATATAATTTTCCCCTTTAACTGTCAATTATTCTCTCATTGAATAAATAAATTTGAATATTGCAGTTATCATCTACTTTAAAATTCCATAAAATTTAGCCTCTTTTCACTGACTATTCCAATTTTATTTGTTTAAAAAATGCATCTTTAGTGTATCTGGACTGCAAAATACTGAATAAAATTACCATAAAAGAAAGTACTGTCAGCATTAGATTGATGAAGCAATTGGATGATTACTGTGAGCTTAAAATATCTTCTGATGAGCACAGAATTATGTTCATCAGGGAAACAAATGCTGAGAAACAACATCAAGCTGAACCTCAAATTTAATTAGAAAAGAAAGAGTTTGTAGCAAACTCCTCTAGCCTGCGCCAGAGTGGGAATGACTCTTTGTTCCCCCTGGTGGACCTGCAGAGAATGTTTAACTGATGCTATCATCTTGTACAGCATGTTCTCTTTTGACAACTGCTTCTTTAAAGATTTCTCGAGAGTTTGAGGAAGCAGTTGTGAACAGCCTTAGGTTTGAGCCAAAGTATAAGGTTGTAGGGTTCATTTTATTGTTCATTCTAGAAGTATACAGGTCTGCAGAAGTTTACAGGAGTTACAGCCTAGTCATATGATTAACAAATGCAAGTTTGGAAATCTTCCACAACATCACCATAAATTACACATTGCAAGCTGCTTATAAGTACTTAATGATCAACACAGAGGCAGGGCCAGGGCAGGCGAGTATCTGAGAGCCATTGAGAGATGCTGTGCCTTGTTGAGGAACAGAATAGAAGGAAGCCACTAAACAGGAACACAGAGATGTCAAATGTACTTGTTGTGCAAATGAGCTGTGACAAGCACCAGAAGCTTCCAGATGCTTCAGCCAACTTCTCAGAGTTGTCTGCTCAGAGACAGGGCTACAATACAGAAAAAATATGAAATGTGGTAAAGGCATACCAGATTCATCATGAAAGAAAAATGAAAACCTAGATTCCCAAAAAGGGAAAAGAAAAAAAAAATAAAGCTCAGGGATAGAAATGCTTCCAAGAGGATCTCTCTCTTCTGCTTTGTTATTCTGCTCTGAGCATTACCCTAAATCAAGAAACACATCCCAGTTTATTCAGTGGTGATTAGAAACAGGGAGAGATGTAGGACATTACTGTAGATAACAAGCAGGCTTAAAAAAAAAAAGAAAAAAAATGAGGTCTGCTAAACTAAATGAAAAATCTGAAAGGACATTGCTGCCTTTAGAGAAAAGGAAACCCTAGAGCAGCAAAAGGCTGGAGAGAAAGATGATGATATGAGGATTATGATAATGCAGAGTAAGATGGTCAAAGAGTATTTCCCTCATTTATAAGTACTTGAGGAATAAGACTTTACAGACAGTGTATGAAATGAATGAATAGTGGTTCCATGTAATAACAGACTTCAAAAGTTGTTGTTGTGCTGCTTGGTGCTCTTGTTGTATGCTTCAGAAAGGAAAACCAAAGATTTATATAAATTGTTTTGTTTCTTTTGTGTGTTTGTTTGCTTCTTATTCTGTTCCTCTTTAACAGGTTCATATATGCATACCTAAGTTTGGCACATTTTCACCCCATCACCCTCAAGTAGGTCTTCCAAGGAACCCACCTCATACTTTGATTTTATTATGTAATTATTTTCTAGAATTTTAGACTTTAACCATGGCCTGCATAAGAGGAAATGCACAGTAATTAGCTGAAATATGGGAAATATATCAGTGGTTACACCACTTAAACAAATGGAAAATAATTTCCCTTTAGTGGATTGTTGTTGGCTATGCCACTAGAACTCCAAATCAGACATCCTGTCCCGAAGAAGTTGGTAAATAGAAAACAAACTTCATGCTTGTTTATTTGTGTGTTGTTTATGTATTATTTGGGTTATTGGGGGTTTTTGTTTGTTTGTTTTGATGTTTTGAGAAAGAGAAAAAAGAAAATTAAGTTTGGTAAGTAGGGAGGTAGAGCGGTAGAAAGGATCCAGAACGAGTTGAGAAGGGAAAAACAGAATATAATGTTTGAAAACCATAAACAAACAAGCAAATAGAATGTAGAACATTCTTCCCAGAATCTATTAATTTTCCATAGTCTCTCATTAAAGGTGGAGCCTCATAAGCCCCTGATGGCTATTGTTAAAATAGCAGTGTTCTTAAAAAAAAATTACTGTGGAAGTGTACTGTATGCATGCTGAAGTCTCGGGACTATAGTGGAGTTACAGATATAGAGAGCACATACATAAATTTCTATGCTACATGCATTAACCATTAGCTATATTTCTAAATGATGTTGTAAGTGGAGATAATTTGTCTTACAAAGGATTTTCTGACTGTGTTTGTTTATGCTGTGAGTTCCACACTTGGGAGGCTTAGGCAGAAGTAATCCAGTGTTATCATGAACTATATAATAAGACTGTCAAAAACTAATTAAGAAAACCAAGAAGACCAGGAATGGAAGTTATTAGTAAAAATACTTGAGTTAATATATGTGATGGCTTGAGTACAATATTCAGAATCAAATCATCATTACCATTATTGAATTTTCATCATGTAATCCAGGATGAAACAAAAGATATTCACTATGATCTGGCAGGGTAAACATATGCTTACAATACTCACTGCCATATGTATACCACCATCATGAATATTGGGGAAGGAGATAAAAGATAAAGGTGCCAAAGTTTCCAATGACCAATGAGTGAAAAAAGCACATTAATTTTAAACAAGAGCACAAGACAGATATTAACATTATGGCTGTGTTAGCATAGCAGTAAGATGATTCCAGAGATCAGTTACATTTTTGAAGCACAAATGATGGTGATGAAGATTAAAAGTTCTTTGGACAGAAAATCATCATGTTCAAATATACATATGTATATATACATATTTATATTCTTGTGTATGTGTATATATGCACACACAAATACACACACATACACACACACACTATATATATATATATATATATATATATATATATATATATGGAACTGGAAGAGTGGTTTAGAAAAGATAAAGTTTTGAAAACTTTTGCTTCCTAAAATACATTTTACTCACATTTCATACTCATATTTTAATAGACACTTTGCTAATTTGACAAGTATTAACACAGCTGTCTTCAGAAATAAAGAACTCTTGTTTTAATTTTTATGTCCATTTCAGAATGTAGTTCTTACTTTAATCACTCACCATTTTTACTACTAAAATAATCATAATTCTGGAAATTTCTAAAATTCTATTCATGCTTAAGATTATCTTGATGACAAAACAAAATGGTTAAGCAAATTACTGAAGATATATTTTTCTAACAGAACACTAAGCTTTTGACCTATAAGAAAAAATGACATTTCTATTCACATATACCTAAAAATATATTAGGAATAATGATGGCTTGTGTTCCTTTTCATATTCTATTCACTGGTCAAATATAACAGGGCTTGACTGACTGGAAAGAAAAAGGATGATAAGAATTTGAAACACAAGGATGCTTATGATCACCACTGCAGTAATAGTGAATAGGGGTGTCAAGTTACTTTGAGGTTTAACTCCCAAAGGACTGAGAAATGAGGTTCTGCCAACCTGAAAAAGCTGTGCATGATGATAGGCACCTCACAGAGATATAGGCACTGATGATGTAGAAGATGCAGGGTTTATACGCATGTAATTACATGAAGAATAATTATCCTGTATACCTTCTAAATTGGATTACAGTGTACTCCAAATAATGTAGAGTACTTGTTAAGGCAGAGAGAAACAAAAATGCCTTGTCTCAGTTTTAACTTCAGTGTTTTTCATGTTTTTCTCATTTAGGCAAGCTGCTGGGACTGGAGTGATTATAATTAAATTAATGTATTGTGATAAACTGAAAACAAAGTAAATCTAATTAAAAAGGAAACAATTACCTGCCTTAATTTAACATAGAAGTCTGCATGTAAGATACTGTTTTGAAATGCAGAAATAACGGGGATCTTTTCCTTTCCTCTGCATAGTACAGAACTCTCTGTATAAGAAATTCTTAACAATGGACCACCCTAGTTTTCTTTCCCGATGTCTTGTCTCATTTTGTTTACTGACAAGTCTCTTGACTTATAAGGCTTTTCCAATCATCAAAATCTTTGTTAAGAGGGATGAGGGCCAACATGTTCAAGTATTTCATAATTGAAAAAGAATGATGGACACAGAAGAAAAACAGCAAAATAATAGATCATCATTATTCCTATACTTTATAAAGTACATGACACTATCTGGAAATGATTAACAAAGTAAGAAGGGAAAGGAAGGGAGGATAATAGTACAGGAGCAAGTAAATGAAGAAGAAACAGAAGGTGAAAAAAGAAGGGGACAGGGAAGAAGAGGAGAAATTATAATCTACTTAGAAGAGACAATACCCTAAAATAAAGGATTAAATAAAGGATTATGGTCAACATATAATATTTTAAACCAGAAGCAAATATAAGGGTTTTCAAGAATAAGACCACTCACACAAGAAAATCTGGGAATAGCAATAATTGCTCTTTAACTATAGTTTAGCAAAGGATGTTTTCACAGTGGAAATATTTTCTTAGTAAAACATGCAGAGTTTCTCATGTAATAGTGAATTTTCTGTTTGATATGTGTATCAGTTATTCTTAGAGTAACAATGGAAAGAAGCCTACTGTTTTTTTTAATTTATTTGAATTTTTAAAAAAATACCAATCCAAGTTCCCACTATCTCCCCTCCTCCCATTTCCTTCACACACCCTCCCACCCCACCCCCATCTAATCCACAGAGAGGGTAAGGCACATTACCTTCTGAAGGTCCAAGGCCCTTCCCTACTATATCTAGGCAGAGCAAGTATACATCCAAAGAGAATAGGATCCCAAAAGGCCCGTACATGCAGTAGAGATAAATCCTGGTGCCACTGTCAGTGGCCCCTCAGTCTGCCCCAGCCATGCAACTATCAACAACATTAGGAGGAACTAGTTTGTTCCTATGCTTGTACCAACTCTAGCCTAATGGGCAAACTGTTTCAGTGGGTGCACCCATCATTCTTTTGACCTCCTTGCTCATATTCGCATTCCTTCCACTTTTCAACTGGCCATTGGGAGCTCAGTCCAGTGCTCCTATATGGGTCTCTGCCTCTGCCTCCATCAGTTGCCTACATCCAGCAACTGAAGCAATTGTTAAACCTGAGATTTGTGAGGTGAAAAGGCCATATACACAATTTTCCAATTAAAGAAAACACCTGGGACTGGATATCTGGTTGTCTCATCTTAGAAATTTTAGAGAGAAATCCCTGCCATCCTCTTGAGGTCCTTGAGCAGCTTTCTCAGGAGACCAAGGATCACTTATTTTTTCAGGTGCTTGGGAAGCTTAGGTCATTTTACAACTAGCTGTTTTATTTACAAGGACAGAGCTTCTCCCTGCAAATTGAGAGTAGTGTCCTGGCCATCCTTGATAAACGACAGATGTGAATTGAGTTAAGCTTTAGGAGACAGAGATACTGACCTCTGGGTTAGGCAAGGTCTCTGTTATGAAAAACTGACACCATTGAGAGGCATGGGGCTTCATTATATATTGCCTGGAGGTACCAGGAGACAGTGGACAAATACAATGGTTTGATTAATGAGCTCTGATAATGAAGGTTGTCATTGTCAGTATCTGAGTTTTACCTTAAGAAAGTGTGAAAAGCTTTCTGCTATCTTCTAGATTCTCAGCCTAAGACCAGTTAATCCTAATTTTTAACCTTCTAGTATTACTAGCAGTCCCTTTTCTGACTAATTGCTAAAGACATCTGTTTTCTTGCAATTAGTGACTTTTGCTGTAATCACTTATCAAACATATTTTATGATGGCTGCCTAGTTACCCATTGACATTAAATCTCACTCCCGTCTCTAGGGTCTCCGCTGACTAACCCAAGGGTCAGGGCAAGGCTGTAAAAATTCCTTTGTTCAGAGCTAATGATTGGTGCCCCTACTATGAAAAGTGGGTTCAAAAACCAGCCTTTTGGGCCACAGCCTAACAAACACCATTTCTGGTTGTGGTCTCAGCTAGCTGATAACCTTCTGTGCCCTGTGGTGTTTTTATTTTTTTTATTTTTGTTTGCTTCTGGTTTTCCTAGAATCTGGTTTCTGGAATAAAGTTTGCTTCTGGTTTATTAGTCTTGGTGGTGTTCTCATCTTTGTGCGACCCCCAGACCCAACAATCTAAGGATATACATCATGTAAGTGGGTCACAAGTTTAATGTAGGTTGAAAAACATATTTTGAGATTTGTGTCATATTTAAGAAACAGGAACTTATTTTTTCTTTACAAATAGAAACATTAACTTTGAAGGACTTAAACAGGACACCCAGGAACTTATTTTTAACTGTCTTAACAGAACATAGAACTCTTAACTTGTAAGGTTCTCTTTGTTTTCCATTCCCCACTTGAGTGGTATTCCAAGGCAAATCCTTGATTCTATAGTGGGGATCTGGTTATATTGGGATCTAATAGTCATGAACTTAATGACACCACGATAATAATTTTTATGCTAAGTCCAGGAAGGAGAAATCCCATCCTCAATAAGAGGCAGGTGGGGAAACAGGCTTTGCTTATCTGTAGCTCATATACAAATCTTAGGTCTCCTGCAAATTCTCTGAAGCTTACATGAAAGTTTTGGTTTACAAAGAAAGATAAGGATTAGATATTCTAACATTACCACTGTTTATAATTCATACTAAAATCCACATTGTAGAAAAAGCAACTAACAGGTGTCTGTAAGAATTCACAGAATAACAATAGTATAAAAGAAAGGAATCCTAAACATTGTCTGTTTTTTATATACCTCAAACCATTTTCTTATGAGCTTAGAACTTAAGTTTACAAACCCTCAGACCGTCTGTGCCATAAAAATGTTTCATAGACTTTTCTCTCTCCATCTCCCCTTACCCACATCCCACCCCACCCCCAAGATTCCAATTTTCTCCCCGGTAATTTTGCCTACTTCCCTTAGAAGGGAAGGAGGGGGGGGGGGGCTTGGGGAAACAGGAGGATTGGGATAAAGGAAGGTTGGACAGGGGAGCACGGAACCACAATTCTTAGTTAAGGGAGCCACTGTAGGGTTGGCAAGAGACTTGAACCTAGAGTGGCTCCCAGGAGCCCAAGGCAATGTCCCCAGTTAGTTCCTTGGGCAGCTGAGGATAGGGAACCTGAAATGACCCTATCCTATATTAATACTGACGAATATCTTGCATATCACCATAGAACCTTCATCTGGTGATGGATGGAGACAGAGACAGAGACCCACACTGGAGCACTGGACTGAGCTCCCAAGGTCCCAATGAGGAGCAGAAGGAGGGAGAACATGAGCAAAGAAGTCGGGACCACGAGGGGTGCACCCACCCACTGAGACAGTGGAGCTGATCTATTGGGAGCTCACCAAGGCCAGCTGGACTGTGACCGAAAAAGCATGGGATAAAACTGGACTCTCTGAACATGGCGAACAATGAGGGCTGATGAGACGCAAAGGACAATGGCAAGGGGTTTTGAACCTACGTAATGTTCTGGCTTTGTGGGAGCCTAACCAGTTTGGATGTTCACCTTCCTAGATATGGACGGAGTGGGGAGGACCTAGGACTTACCACAGGGCAGGGAACCCTGACTGCTCTTTGACTGGAGAGGGAGGGGGAGAAGGGTGGGAGGAGGGGAAAAAGGGTGGGAGGAGGGGGAGGGAAATGGGAGGCTGGGAGAAGGTGGAAACTTGTTTTTTTTTTTTCTCCTTTTCTCAATAAAATAAAAAAAATTAAAAAAAAGAAAGTGCCAAAAAAGAAAAATGTTTCATAGACCCGCAGAACTTGTAGAGACTTTAAACCTTTTTCTTTTTATCTAATCATTTATAAGAGACAGGAGTATTTATCACTGAGAGCAGCATTGCAAAACAAATTCTTATAAATAAAGGAACAGTAAAGTGATAGATTTGAAATTTGTTTATCCTTTAATATAAAGGCTGTTAGCAAGACAAATTTATCTGTCTTTCTCAGCAGGAGAACTAGGTTGTTTAGAAAAAGCAAGCTCTGATTTTTACATATAAAATGAGCTAACAAGGTGGCTGTAGCCTTGGGGGAAAAAGCTAATTTCCTACTACTATTAAACTGACCAAGTTACAGTTAGCATAGTTGTCAGTGCCATCAGAGATCTGACAGGGTACATAATAGCAGGAAGCATAAGTCAAATGGCATATTTTTCAATTAAGATGACAGAGACTAACCCATTATCTTGATACTCAACCCAGGCTCCTGTATTCTCAATAACATTTTTGGGTTCATATGCCTCATGGCAACAGCAATCTTCTGCAGCAGGATCCAGTTCTGAGAGGTGATCCTGTACCGGAGGAACGTGGGGGAACGTACTTTGTTAGGTAAACTGGAGAATCAACTTTCCAGTGTCCTGCTCCTCCTCAGTTTGGTCAGGGTCCAAAAGTTTTTGTCAGGGCCTCACCTGGCAACAGGTGAAACACCAGAGCAGCTATGCCCTGTGGATAACATTGCCAATACCCAGGCAGAGTCACTGTGCCCATCATCTTATTTGGAGACACAGTCTCACGGTTAAAGCTAGTGTCTGTGACATATCATATGAAGCTTTTCCATTATATATTTTAAATGTCATTTCAAGCAGATCTCTGAAAATTTTGAAGAGCATTATTTATTATGTTTGTCCAACTGAACTAAACAAACTTTATTTGTTTTAGTTATTTGTTTTAGATTTAACTCTGAAAACATACAGGAGAATGAATCAGATTTGTTTCTGCAATTAATTACATTAGTACTTAGCATGACCAAAAATATAGTTTTGAGCACAATAAAGAATTTGATCTTTTAGGAGGAGGCAGAGCATTAGTTTACATGTCTTAATTATCTTTAACAGTTTACACTGTTAGGACTTTTATAAGATAGGATTTTACAGCTTTAGCTCTGTTAAGTTTGAGCCTTAAAAGGTGACATTATTTGAATTAAAACTCCTTTTAATATTTTTACAGTGTCTTTTACTTTGAAAAGACATGATAAACACAGCAGCTCTTATAAATTAAAAACATTTAATGAGGTGGCAGTTTACAATTTAGAAGTGCAGTCTATGATAATGGCAGGCAGCATTGTGTCATGCAGCTAGACATGGTTCTGGAGAAGTAGTTGAGATTCCTACAAGCTAATCTCTGCTTCTGTCTAGAGATACATTGGAAGCCACCTCCTTGCAAGTCTCTTCCATTTGGCAGGGTATGCAGGGAGGAAAGGAGTCTTTCATGTAGATCACATTGGGACCTTCAAAGATGAAGGGGCGTCCACGCTTGGAGAATTGCCTTTGTTTGGCTTGTGTATATAAACTGAAAACTTTACAGAACAGTAAAGAAACCAGTTCTGGAAAGCGCGTAGTGGAGAGTTCATTCCTCCCTCGGATCTAAGTCCCGCCTTTGCTGTTAGCCTTCTTTTGGACCCTGAGGGGACACTGAGGCTGGAACTCAGAGGTCCCCGATAATTACTCATTGACAGAATTCTCTAAATATAAAATTATACTTTTAAGCACAAATCTATTATTTCCAATTATTTATTTTTCTATCAAAAGCATGAGTGTAACACAATTAAAAACTACATTTCGAATACTATTTAATTGCAGACATTTATCTTTTGTATCTGTGTGTGCATGTACGTGTGCCACAGAACATGTAGAGCAGAGGACAGCTTGTCTGGTTGTTTCTTTTCATACATCACATGTATCTTTGGGAAAAAACCCAGGTTGCCCAGCTTGATGTCAAGAACCCTTTATCCACTGAGCCTCCTCATCTCCTGTAACTAAATTTATTACAGGAGAACATGAGCTCTCAACATTTTTTTTTTTTTTTTTTTTTTTACAAAAAACCTCTGAGTCAGCATTTGCAGAACTTAGCAACTGAAATGCTTTTCTTGATTGGCCATTTCTTTGAAGAGAATAAACACATATCAAGTTGCCCTAAAGTTCTCTGAATATAAAACTCAAACCACTTATTCTGAACACAAAGTATTCCCCTCCCCCATTTAAATAAACTCCCCATATTCAATTTTTCTTCCATGAAAATACCATGGTGTGCTAACAATCTCTTTCATAACATCCTGTTTCAATTTAGTGTTTTGACTCCTGTGATTACTCTGTTTCTACACTTAACAAATGACTGCACTGTAGTATTAGCAACAATGTCCCATTTGTACTCACACTGTGAGCTACAATTATGCGTTACTAACACCTCCCTTTTCACTTGTGCTCTCTTGTTAAACAGCAGATAATGGAACAGCTCACTTCTTCTTTACACTCAGAATATGTGTAATATTTTGAGAGATTTCTATAGAATCTATAGAATCTATCTACCAAATAAGTAATATTAATTGATCACCAATACTAGCATTAGATTATATAAAGCAAGCCACAGAAAATGAGGAAGGCACATATCAAGTTTCATGCCTGGGAAACTCACAAACTCACAGTAACAAAAAATTGAGAAATGAAAGGAAGGAAAGAATATGGAAAGAAGACATTGGAAATTTGTGTATAATAAAAATACTAAAACTTATGTTTTAACAGTTTAGAGACCCATTTCAGGCCAGTATTTATATAGATGCATACATGGTGCTTGTGAGTTCTTCATGCACCCCCATTAATATCTTTATCAGCATTGCAGGATTTCTCACATGCATTTGGATTTTTTATTCTTCTGGAAGTGTGACTTCAGTTTCAAATCTAAACATACTCTTACTATTTCAGGAGAGGACATGGTGTCCTTTGAATTTTCTTACAAATGGGACAAATTTAGGTTAGATTATATAAAACCTTCATATTATCTGTAGAGAAAATAATACTTCCTTCAAAAATAGATTATTTTTACACTTACCTGCTGAAAGCACTTCTTTCTTGTTACATGTCAAGATGTAAAACATGAGCTAAATAAGACGCTAAAATGAAGTCCTTACCTTATTCCTGATCCTACTATAAGGAAATCAGTCCCTAACCCCTAAATTTCGTATTAGCTGTAGAATTTGTGTTTATTAAAATTGCCAGGTTAGATAGTTTATTGTGTTTGTGTAGTGGTTTTCTTCTTTTCAGTTATTGTACTGAAGCTCACTGATTGCTCTTTGGAAATTGACCCAGCCTTGCCATCTCAGTAGGAACCATTCCTGATGGTAATATTTTGCACTTTCTAATGGCTTGGTTTGCTAATGCTTTATAATGGATTGTGTTTCTTGCTCTCTGTTTATTAGAAATTATTATCTTATATTTTCTTTTCACACACAATTTCATCTGAATTTTTAAAGTAATGTTTCCTTTATATAAGTATTAAAATTATGCGTGCCCCATTTTCTGCAATGCAAGTGTATGTGGAAATGTCACCTTTTTTTCCCCTCTGGAATCATTGGCAGAAATCATAATAGAAATAAAATGGATATGGAGGTTTTATTGGAGAAAAACAATTCTTGCTTTGAGCAAGATTTTGTAATAAATACAACTTTCTAAGCCATCTGTTATGAAGATGCTTTGTGAGTTTCTACATCTCATAGAATTATTGCATTTGTCTAACTTGTGGGATTGGGGCACAGCAATTTTCATAGTCCTTGTGTCAATCTTTTTTAATATCTATGGCATTTTAATGCCTGTTTTGATGTTGATAAGTTATATGCTGCATCTTCATGTTCAGTGCAGTGAAAGATTTCATCAACATATTTCTCTCTCTCTCTGAAAACTAGGTTTTGATTGAATTCTATCTCTTATTTTCATTTCACTTTGGTTTGTACTCCCATTTTACACAACTTTTGCCTGTTTATTGTGCTTATATTTGGTTTGTACTTGTTACTTAAAATGAAAGTTAAATTTTTACTTTAATTCTTCTCTATTTTCTAATATGGGTTTTTTTCTCAGTTTACTTTTAAGTCAATAATAGTATGCATCTTTCATTTAGATAAATTTGGAATCATGTAAATTATCATTTCAAACATAATTGTCCTTCCATTTTTCCTCTTGGATCAATTATTCATTTCAAGATTTTTGTATGATAGCTATGTGTCTATAAGACTTATAAGCAACTTTCCATTAGGAGAAATCTTCTGTTAGTATTGTGGTTTTTGTGCCTCCATTGAGTTCTCTTTTACATAGTGTATTTTCAAGCTCTGTTAGCATTTCAATGCCAACATTTTCACTTCCAGATAATCAGTGTCCCTATTATGATATGACCCTCTTTTTCTGAGTGTTTTGTATTTCTTTGAGGCTTTTTGACTGACTAACATAACTTATCCAGCTCTTTTTTGGCTAGTTTTAGTGCACTTTATTTCAAGTACTTTGATAATCATAATTAGTTATCACTTTTAATATGAACTTTCTTTGGTTATTTTGAAACTTTTCAGAGAATTCAAATAAATGTGTATAGAATTTATTTCTATATTGTTTTTTAACTTTTTATTGATATTTATTGAGATCTACATTCTTCTCTGCTCCCCTCCCTGCCTCTCCCCTCTCCCCTTCAACACTCCCCAAAAGTCCCCATTCTTTGATTGAGGGGCATTTAGGTTGTTTTCACGTTCTGGCTATGACAAACAAAGCTGATATGAACATAGTTGAGCACATGTCCTTGTGGCATGATTGAGCATCATTTGGATATATACCAAAAGTGGTATTATTTGGTCTTGAGGGAGGTATTTCCCAGTTTTCTAAAGGGGTTGTACCAGCTTGCATTCCTACCAGCAATGCAGAAGTGTTCCCTTTTCCCCACAACCTCTCTAGTATAAGTTGTCATCAGTGTTTTTGATCTTGGCCATTCTTACAGGTGTAAGATGGAATCTCGGATTTGTGTTGATTTGCATTTCTTTGATGACTAAGGATGTTGAACATTTTCTTAAGTATCTTTCAGCCACTTTAGATTCTTCTGTTGAGAATTCTCTGTTTAGGTCTGTACTCCATTTTTTTTATTGGATTATGTGATCTTTTGGTGTCCAATTTCTTGAGTTCTTCAAAAAGGGTGAATGCATACCATATGAAAGGACTGCTTCCTTCAAACTTCTTAAATCTATTACTTTTACAGGATTCCAACTAACTTCTATATAACCTTAGGGATGCCTATCATTCTGGAAAAGAACATTTATAAACTTCATATTTATAAATGTATGTATATATGCGTGTATATGAATTTTATTGGAAAAACCTTGGTTTACTAAGTAAGGAGTCCAGGACCTAGTATGTGATACTGACCCTCAAGTTAATTGTTGGGCACAAATTTTTCTGCATTATCATTTTCTGTTTTCCCATCTAAGAAATTAAATAATATAGTTAAATATTAACACAGTCTTGATTACTAAAGTCAGGGAAGTTATAGTACTTGAAATTCTCAGTCCATTTATTTCAGGTCACAACATGGAGCCAGCAGCAGGGCTTTGGTACATTCTGTGATAGACTATCTCATTCAAATACACACAGCATACACAACCAGTCTGGAATGGGTTCTGCTTTCCCTCTTCATGTGAATTTTGCTTTGGCTGGTCTTATTTTCAGGGTCTGCTGTAGAAGACAGTCTCTTATTGTTTGTTTTCCTTCAGTCAGCTCATATCTAAGACAATTACAGCACAGCTGAGCAAAAAAGGTGGCATAAAGTTCCTTTCCATTTCAAAGCTCCCATTGTTCAGAAGACCAGAGAATCAACTGAAAAAATTATTTACTACTGAAGAGTGTAAGCAACATCATATTCACACACTATTTGCAAACCTTGACAAAAGACATTGATAGTTAATTATTCATCATTGTTACTGTTATTTTGGACATTTTATTTTTTTTTTGCTATAAAAACAACCCTGTCCCTTCTGTCCATTTCTTCAACTTTAGGATTAGACTATGGGATTAAGAAAATTTGAAGGCCAATCAAACCAGAGCAAAATGCTTTGGTTCTATGTGTCTTTAATTCTAGACATGCTCTGTAATTCTGAATAGTTCAGAAGAAACTGAGAAATGTGGTAAATATTTTCCCAATACATGTAAAGAAATAGCATTCATTAGACCAAGAAAAAACTATCTACTAGTAGTTCTCAAGTTACTTGCATTCAGGCTTCTTCTGTTCATGAAACTAAGACCAAAGCCTTCCCACTTAAGTGCTTCTTAAGGGTGTCTTCCAAAGCATCCCCTGACAAGGACAGGTGCTCAGGATGTCAGAATCAACAGTGTAGTGAAGTGAGTGGACAGTGAGTGAGTAGAGGGAGAGTAGTTAGCAAGGAAAAAAAAAGCAAACAATTTTATGACATATTCACCAAGTCTATCCTTATGCTACTGGAATACTGCACAGCACTAAATACACTTGTGTTTTGTGTGGGTTTTTGTCACACTACTGAATGCAGTTGTTTCTCCATGAAATAAAAATATTAAATATTAATTTAACATTAAATATTAAAAATAATTTAAATATTAAACATTTAAATTGATTTAATTTAAATATTAATTTAATATTGAAATATTAAATAATAATATTAAATAACATGTTAAATCATGTTAGATTTCTGAGTTGTGAATGTGTAAGACTTTGAACATAGTAGCCAAGTGTTGTGTCTATATTTGAAACATTAATGTGTCAATAGAAAACTGTTAAATGCAAAGCCAGAAAATTGAAATCAACATTATAAGACACATATTCATTTGTTTATTTAAAAACATCACAAAAGATATTAACCTAAATCTATTAATATATATTAAAATATTCCAGGAAATTTAGATTCAGAATGGAGACTTCTTGAAGAACAAGTGATTTTAAAAACTCCATAAACAGAAAGAACCACACAGTTATAATTTTATGGTATTTAATTTTATGTGGCATGGTGTAACATCACAGGTACAAGGAAGGCCTACACACCTACAATAGACAGCTTCTACCTCCCCAGGTAAAGAATTCAGATTTCCTTATCAATGAAAGGGGAGAGGTTTCATCAGCAAAGGAAGTAGAAAAAACAATGGTAAAAAAATGAGGTCCTTTGAAAAATGAACAAACCCCCAGCATTTAAGTGTATTAAAGAGAATATTAAGTGACTAAAAGAGAAAATATGCTAACATTTAAGGTATAGAAACATGATAGGAAGGATATACAATGTGTCTGAATCTGTCCTATCGTGTAGTTCCTTTAAAAATGTAATGAATAATCAGGAAATACAGGCTGTTAATGGATAATCATTTATAATAGTCAAGTTTGTAGTCATGTTAGTTAGATTTTCTAGATATGTAGAGATAAATTTCAATTATATGGCATTCTTCATATCTTTCAAAGACTACAGAATATGGCATTTAATGTTTTAATAACTTAGGGCTTTTCATGGCAGACACATCTGCTCCTGGCAGCACCAATCTACTTCAAGAGAAAGATGGGCATCGAAGAGGATCCTTATGAAGTTGGTTAGCCATTTGAGCAAGAAACTGTTCTTGCCTGGACTGTTGCATAAACTGGACACAAAGAACCCACAGAGAGAGGACTGCAAAACTTGCCAAAAGGTGAGATGATCTTTAAGGGTTCCTGATTCATGAAAGAGTCTGCAAGACATTCTGTAGGATACATAAGAAAGTGACTGAACTGTCTTTGAAATTTTCTGTTTCACTGAAAAGTCTGCTGGATACTATGGGCCTGAAGGCCGAAGATGGATGCCCCAATGATACAGAATAACGTTGGGTGACTGTCCAGGCAGCGAGATGTCTCTATCATTTCTAGAGTTTTAGAAGTTGCTTACTTCTTGTTTGCTTAGGTAATACTATATCCTTCTTGAGTCTTTGATGGAGTTGAAGAATGTTTAGTTATAGTTTTCCTTTGTTATGATTAAAGACTATATATATATATATATATATATATATATATATATATATAGTAATTCTAGCTTGAAAACTGTTTTGTTATATACAATTTTACTATGCTAAAGTTAAAATCTTTTTTGTTTAAACAGCAAAAAGTGAAATGGTGTAAGAGGGTCTTCTGTCTATGTGTTACTTTCATTGGTTAACTAAAGAGACTGCTTTGGCCTAGTTGATAGGGTGAACTCAGATATGCAGGGAAGACAAAACCGAATTCTGGGAGGAAGAAAGTGGAGTCAGAGAGAGCTGCCATGGAGCCAGCCACCAGGTTAGACGTGCTGAATCTTTCCTGGTAAGCCACAGTCAAGTGGTGATATATATTAATGGAGATGGGTTAATCAAGATGTGAGAGTTAGCCAATAACAAGGTAGAGCTAATGGGCCAGGCAGCAATTTAATTAATACAGATCTCCATGTGATTATTTTGAGCATAAGCTAGCCAGGTGGCCAGGACAACAAGCCAGCCCGGATGTAAGCCAGTTGGGGAGCGGGATGGGGCCCACCGCTCCTTTTACAGCACAGCTTTGTGAGATCAGACTCTTCTAACCTCTCTTGGGTTAAAGGAAATTAAAGTCAAGTCATGAGGGTTGCTGATATGGGGGTCCACTGGTTGGTTCCCAGCTACTCAGTAGCTCAGACCATAAATAATCACACAGAAACTGTATTATTTAAATCACTGCTTGTCCCATTAGCTCTAGCTTCTTATTGGATTACTCTTACATCTTAATGAAAACAACTCCATTAATCTGTGCATCATCACGATATCGTGGCCTACAAGAAAAGTTCCAGCATCCGTCACTGGCAGGGCTACATGGCTTCTCTCTACTCTGCCCTTCTTTCTCCCAGCATTCAGTTTAGTTTTCCCCACCTACCTCTGTTCTGCCCTGCTCTGCTATAGGCTCAAAGCAGTACTTTATTAACCAATGGTATTCACAGCATACAGAGGGGAATCCCAAATCAGGTTGCCAAATAAACCTTTACCTGCTGAACCATTTTTTCATGTTATTCCTTTTTAAGTCATCCTTAAATTAAGTATATAAATAAAGACCCTTTAGGACAGCAGGAAAATACTGCCTGGTAGATATAAATCCCTAGAGTATATAAGATAACTTGTAAAAGCCATATTACAGTTTCATTACTTGTTAATTCAAGGTGATATTTATATTCTGGACTTGTTTTATAGAGTAGCTTGTTACTGGTTTAGCTCATCAAACAAACAAATTTTCTATTTGACAATAACTATAATAATTGATTTCCAGTGGTGATAATGCAGGTGCAGTAATTGCCTGTAATTGATGTAATTACCTCATGAAAAGCAGCACATCATTTACTCACACATTCTTCATATGTGATCATATTTATATTAATAAAATTATTTAGTGAGTTTCTTTTCACACTGAATTTAATGATAATTTATTAATATTCTCCTATGACTCTGGAGGAAAATCAAAGGAGATGTGTTGTTTGCATTTCTTAATGTTTCTGGAAAGCCATATTTTAATGTGTTGCAGCTCAAAAGATGGGAATAAATAAAATTTTAAGCATGCAGTTATCATGAATTTACTCTATTTCAACTTCTAAGGGCTCTGTAAAAATAAAGCAGGTTCATACTTTATTTTTGAAGATTTTTTTTTTCAAGCAAGATTCATGATTTATTCTGAGTCTCAGAAAGTAAATGTTAGGACTTCGGGTGAACCTGTGCTACGGAGGGAAAACTTGCCTCAAAAGACACCCAAATAAACAGATAATATTAAAAAAAAAAAAGATGTGAAATCTCAACTTGCAGCTTCAGCTGCTTGTGGAAAATGATTTTAATTATTCAAAGTTTAATGCCTAATACTATGAATTGAGCAATATTGCCTATGTCTTAGGTACTCTTTTTATGTTTGGTGCATTGACTTTTTTCCTAAATCAAAAGCATACAAGTAGGTCTTGAATAATATTTTTTCAGGTAAAATCTGCTGCTTTCTCCTCATTTCTTGTATGATGCAGAACCATTTCATTATAGAATTATTTCCTGAAAACTGTATGTGACTTTTAAATGTATTTTAAATTTGATAGAGCTATTGAGTTGCTATTATAATTTTTTTTATGAGAACAGTTTTAGATGAGATTAACATTTATTTTTGAAGAATTTAACACCAACGTTATTTTTAAGTGGAGACCAAATTTTTCAAAGGAAGTTGACTTTTGCAAAACCTAAAATTATAATTTTATATACTCTTTATATAATTTCAATGTATATTTTTTCTTTATATATCTTCTATACATATATCCACATGACTTTATATTTTCTGAGACAAGCATGGATAATTTTCTGCTATTTTTATAGTTTCTGACCTACTTTAAACTTCCTTTGGAACATTGTAATCTACAGTTAAATTAGTGTAATTTGATAGCTGTATAAAAGTCAAATTAAAAACAAGAATTTGAGGGTAGCTACGGAAGCCAGCTGTAGTCCTAGAGTCCAGGAGTTTGAATCATCTAGTTGTTCAATCAGCTAATGCTATGTTTCACATATGGTGTTTGTAATTTGTTCTTCTCTTTTCTGATGTGTCTACTGTTAATTCGTTGCTTTCTGCATTACATGCCTTTAAATACATTGATTTTTGTTTATTGTTCAACCATAACTGTCTCTGACTGTCCAACCCTTTAAAGCTCATAGCTCTACTCCATGGTAGAAACAATGCATCTTTTTTTTCTTTTTTGCTTTACATTGTTATAAAAAGTGCTTTTATTATCTCTTTATAATGTATAAAATAGATCATTTGAAATTAAGAAATCATTTACTTATTAATGTTTTGTTGGTGGCTTAGATCAGAGGGGAAAACTCTGTAGTTGGCTCTCTCTTGCCTGCCCCCTTGTTGGATGTGGGAAATGAAATCAGGTCTTAGTCAATAGCCTCTGCTATCTGAACCATCTCACAGCCACCCCTTTCCCATTTTTATTTTGAAAATATAAACAGAAGCATGTAAATTCTCAAGTATTTATGAAAGGCCATTTTCTGAGTGATCAAAATGTGCCATTTTCAATCCATCTGCTTGAGTTATTCATGATTCTGCAAAGTGGATTACAGATAAACTAGGCCATCAAAACAAATGGCTGAGCAGGAAGTCTTAACTACTAAGCCATAACTCCAGCTTCTCAATCTCTTTTCTGAAAGAAAACTATCCCTTTTCCTTCAGTTACCTTTGATTTTTAGATACAGTGAAACCATTGTTATTGGTAGCCTTTAGTCCTTCAAATATACAAAACAGCATCTCTAGACATGTTAATACACACTCAACAAAGAAAAGAATTAAGCCATATTTAGTACATGTTCTAAATCTGATGGAGGAAGGTCATTGGTTAAAAAATAAAGAAACTGCTTGGCCCTCATAGATTAAAACATAGGTGGGAGGAGTAAACAGAACAGAATGCTGGGAGGAAGAGGAAGTGAGCTCAGAGGCCATGCTCCCCTCTCCTGGGCAGACGCAATGAAGCAAGCCACCAGGTCAGACATGCTGAATCTTTCCCGGTAAGACTGGTGCTACGCAGACTACTAAAAATGGGTTAGGCAAAATATGAGAATTGGCCTGTAAGAGGCTAGAGCTAGTGGGCCAAGCAGTGTTTAAATGAATACAGTTTGTATGTTGTTATTTCTGGTGTAAAGCTAGCCTTGCGGGAGCTGGGCGGGATGAAAGCAAGCCTGCAGCTCCTTACAACATAAATCTTCCACCAGCATTGCTGCCTGCCCTTGTTTCCCTGGCATCTGTTTCTCACTACTCTATTCTTCACTTTTATGAAGTGAACAATTTAGATTCCATCTCTGTCTGAGATCTTACAGCCCTTCATTTCCTTGCTTGATATCTTTCACTTTTACAATGATTTCCAGTTCCATCCATATTGTTACAAATGACAGGATTTCATTCACTTAATGACTGAATAATATTTCATTGTGCACCTACACATGCCAAATTTTTCTTATCCACTCTTGAGCCAATGGACACTTGGGTTAATTCCATTTTGTGAATATTGAGGGTAGTTCTGCAGTGAACATGGGAGTGTGGGTCTTTTTTCAACATTCTCATGGCATGAACTTTGTATATATATAACGCAAATGAGAAGATTTCTGGATCTCATGACAATTATATTTTGATCTTTGGAATTGTCACAATGCTACACAATGGCTGTACTAATTTGTATTCCTACCCACTCGTGGTCTCTGCTTCTTCTCTATGTTCATACCAACCCTTGTTAGGATTTGTCAGTTTTGAGAAAAACCATTGACACTGGGGAGAGATAATGTCTCCTTCTGATTTTCTAAGAATAAGTAGGGCAGAAAACCACTTGATACAACTGCTGACCATTTTTGTGTCTTATTGCTAGAAATATCTGCTATGAATATTGCCAATTTTATCTGGGCTGTAATTTTAACTATTAATTTTGATATAATCAGTCACTTTGAAACCAGCAGAAAATACCTTTGTAAAGGAGAAAAATGATTATCTGCAAAACTTGACAGCTTTCTAGTCATGCTGATACTTCTCTAGTTTTGAGGTTTTTCTAGTTCCACAGTTTATGTGAATTAATTAAGTTACATAATGACAATGGTAATTTTGCATAGCCTTTCAGACAAGTTTGTAACACAGATATGAAGTTAAAAGAAACAAATCATTTCATTGCTAATAAAGATCTTGAGTTATTCAGAGGCATGTAAACAACTCTTGATTAAAGCACCTTTTGTTTTGATATAGTAATGTATCTCCTTTGGTTCATAACTCATTTCTAAGAATAGCATTTGAAATTTCCTGTCTCAACATTCTCCTAATCAACACACTGGACTCATTCAAATAGAGCTCCCCGAGCACCTTGATTATGAAGGTGAAACAAGGAACAGAATCCTTATTTTGATTAATAATTATATTGGTACCTTCTGAAAAGGATATCAGCAATGTGATACAATCAGACTTACTAACCAGTACCTAATAAAGGAAGGAAGCCTGGCAGTTAGTATTTGGATTACACAAACAAAGTGAAGCTAAAGACATCTACTGTTCTCTTCAATTAAATGAACAAACAAATAAGAGGACTGTATTAAATCCACACATTCAAATAACTAGATATATATTCAGGAAGAGAAGCTAAAAAAGAAATATGTACACTCACTGCAGAACAATAACTTCAAGTCATGTCTCCCATAGCTTTTTAGAGAAGTGAGCTTCTCCAAAAGATTTACCTAAGTGAACCCTATAGCCAGATCTTCTCCAGGTCATTCTAATCATTCACGCTATTTCTAATATCTTGGGGCAAACTCATTATTACATCTACAGCAGAGTTCAAATATTTAAATGGAGTTTTCTCAATATCTAAGACTTCTTACAAAAATACAAAACAGAACTTTAGATGTGGTTTGTAAGTCTTTTTCTGTATTGCTCAGCTAGAGCGGCAGTGTCTGGCCAGGCAGGGTCCATGTGGTAATTGCCTATGAGATTTCATGCTGCTGCCATTGTTTCTTTCTTATTAACATGACCTTCCCTTTCCTCCTTTCTTGAAGCTCTTCACATTTCCACTCATGGTGTTGCACTCATACATGATTTTTTTTAAAGAATCTGAAACAGCATTAGAATCATAGGTCTAGTATTGCACAGGAGACCTAACTTAGCATGGAAAAAGATTAAATGGAAATAAAAACTACTGGATGTAAAATACTAAGTTCAATAAAGAAGTCGGCTGGGTCTTTGACACAGAAAATGAATGCAATTCACATGAACCAGAAAAAAGAAAGCTCTTATACATCAAAAAAATAAATATTCCTTTGAAAAAAAATCTACAAAAATATTTGCCTGCTTCTTTTATCTAGTGTTCTTCAGCAATCCTAAAATATTTCCTCAAGAGTGATAAAAAATAGCAAGTTTTATTCCATATTGGAAATTAAATTGAGACTTGTAATTCTTTATGTGCCCCCAACTGTGAGGTACCTGAGAGTTATATTCATAGTGAACCACAGGAATAACCGAGCATGATTGTACATGCTTTAATATTTGTAAGCATATTTTCAGTTTGTTTTAAATCTTTCTTTTGATTTATTTTTCATTGGTGATTTGGGAATTTTACATAATGTACTCTGATTACACTCACTTCACAGTCCTTCGCAGGCCCACCTCCATCCTCGTGAGCCTCACCAAAAAATAATTTAAAAAAGAAAAAATATATATTCTGAGTCCAATTTGTGTTACCCATATACTCACTGAAGCAACGTCAAGTGCCCAGTGTCCAGCTCCTTAAAGAAAACAGTCCTTCCATATAGCCACCCCATCAGAAGCCATCCACTGTGCAGAGCTACACTTTTGCTTCCCTACCACATTTTTAACAAATCCCTTCAATGTCTTCCTGTATAGGATGTTTCTTTTGGGGTGGAGTAGAAGAGGTTGTCACAGGAGTCCTCTGTATTCCTCATTCTCGACTGTGAATCAGCAGTCAATGCTACCACTGCCAAAGGCAATTCCTCATCCTTACAGTTTGTCCTTACAGCACAAATCATTGTCTTACACATGGTATATGGTGACAACACAGAACACAGGCATCCACATGGTATCAGGTGGCAGCACAGACTGTGGGCATCAATATGTCCCTTAGTTGAGGTATCAACCATGGACATCATCCCTCATGGTCTTCTCCAGCAACACAGACCAGGGACATCAACATGGCTTCAGGTTGCATCATAGACCACAAACATCCACACAGTCCTTAGCTGTAGCATAGATCAGGACATCATAATGGCCTGGGACAGCACAGTACAGACTATGAGCATCCACATGGCCTTTGGTGGTAAAATGGGTCATGGACATCAACATGGCCAGTGGATGAAACATGACCACAGACATCAACATCACATAGGCCATATGCATCAACATGGTGTCTAGCTGTAACATGGACCATGGACATTAACATTGCCTTGGGGACAGCATGGATAACAGGCATCAACATGGCCTCAGGTGGAAGACCAGGCCACAGACATCAGTTTGTCCCCCAGGTATAAAATGACCACAAATATCATTACGATCTCAAGTAGCAGTACAGACCATAGGCACTAATATGGTCTCTGGTGGCAACAGGGACCGCAGACATCAACAGGCCTCCAGTGGTAGCTTGGACCATAGACATCAACATTGCCTCCTGGGCCACAGACATAAAGCTGTCCTTTGGTAACAGATACCAGCATGGCCTGGCAACATACAGGAGACAGGAGGCCTACTTAAGAAATTATTAAGATAATGCATTTTTCTCGAGTAAAGACTGCAAGCTATGAATGCTCAGTAATTTACATGTAGAAGTAATTTATGAGTAAAAATCAAAATGTTTACTCAAAAAAGAAATACTACTAGTTGATATTTTAGTAACCCCATGGAAAAGGCTGTTCCTGTTTTCTGTTTTTGTCCTTTCTGTGTTCGAGTGTGTGTGCACCTGAGAAGGGGCAGTGTTTGGGTGTGACTGGGTAGCACATGTGGAAGAGCTTGAGGTCTAGTATTCTCTCTTGAGACTATCTCTTACTGAACCTGTGGCTCACCATTTTTTAGCTAGGTTGCATGGAGAGCAAGCCTCTGCACTCTCCTCTCTCTAGCCCTATATGCTGGAGTAATAGGTACATGTATCCACAAACAAATTTTTATATAGGTGTTGCAACTTCACATTCAGGTCATCTGGGTTGAGAGAAAATTTGCTTGCACAACAGTCCATTTCCTCATCTTTACTATTTTTTTCCTCTTTCCAACACAACTTTCTGTTCAATGTGGGACATATGGACTTATGGTATGGAGGTGATGACTTAGTATGTTCCATTTCAATTGTTCACACATTATTAAGTTATACCTATGTGATGTTCTGTGATGGTCGGTTTTTTTTTCTCTAGTTTTATTACAGACTGGAGTCTCCTGGTAGGAAAGAACATCAGTTGGAGAGAATTCAAGGCAGGAACTCAGGCGGAGACCACAGAGCTATGCTGCTTACTGGCTTGCTCTCCTGCCTTGGTCATTTTGATTTCTTATACATTCCTGGACTACCTGTTCAAGTGTGGCACATTCACAGCGGATTGGGTCCTCACACATCAATCATCAGTCAAGGAAATACTTCACAAAGTTGGTCTCAGGCCAGTCTAATAAAGAGTAAATTATCAGAAATTTTTAAGCCCCTGGGGTGACCATGACTCTTTTTCATTTCTTTTCAAAAGTAAAATTTCCAATTTGTAGAAAGCAATACTTTTCTGAAATACTAAATAAACAAAATGGCATATAACAAACTACACTATTCCAAATAGGAACTGCTAAAACTGGTAAAGATCAGATTGAAGTGTAATATAAATTGAAATATCAACTTATCATCAGAACCTTGAACATAGTGTGCCAGGTACACAGAGTGGACTTTGAAATGTATGCAATTAAGCAGGCTGGACAATTAATAGCTACATCTTTTTTAAATAATATAAAGTACAGATCTCTGAAAATGACAGCAACAATTTATATTAGAAAATATAATAATATATTATTGATGAAAAATTTTAATATAATTCAAATTTATTGAATGAGAATGATCTCAATATATGTTGCCATTAAAATGATTTTATTTTTTATACACTGTTACTTCTTCATAATAACTACCAAGTCTAATCACTCAGACTTCCATTGAGAACAGAACAGCAGTTGTCATTCACAATTGATAAGCTTGTCGTTCTTACACTGGTGTGCAGTGCAATTGCCCCAATAATGTTTAATGTAGCTGAGTCATCTTGGTGATTAATACTGTAAATTGCATTTCACGCTGTATACCATATTGTACACATAATATACTATGGCTAAGAATCTAGGTAATTCTGAAATAATAGTGTCACATCTTTTCCTTATTTTTATGCATACTTTTCAAACTGTAACAATTTCCACACACAGTTAATTAATTTGAAAAGAACACAGTATAGTTAGCATTCCTAGTGCAGCTCCTAGACGGATAAGGTCAACCTGAATCCTGAGCTCACATGAGAGGGTACCCAGAAGTACTGAAGAAGAAATTTGTTTATCTGTACCTTTACTTGAACACATATGAGTACCTCCCATAAGCAGTTGGTATGAAAGGAATTCATTGACAGATGATGAGCAGAGAAGACCTGCCTTTTGCATGTCCTTATTGACTAGTGACATGAAACAGCAGGTTTCTGGGAAAACCCTAACTATGTCACTTCCAAACATAGTAAAACCACTTGTATTTTAGTGTCAACAAGTAGACAAGTCCACTCTAACAACACATAGCTTTAAGAACGTAACTATTCCATTGGTTCACTGGAATTGAATTGAAGGCCAGATATCAATCCACACATGTATGAACACCCAAATGTTGACAAAGAAGCTAAAAATATAAAATGGAAAAAAGAAAGCATGTTAAACAAATGGTGCTGCCTTAACATGTAGAAGAATGAAAACAGATTTGTACCTAATGCCATGCACAAAACTCAAGTCTAAATAGGTCAAAACCCTCAGTATAAAACCAACCACACTGAAACACACAGAAGATAATTTGGAAGTATACTTTAATGATTTGCACAGGAGACCACTTCCCAGATGTAACCCAAGTAGCACAGACACTGAGAGCAACAATTAATAAATGGGATCTCCTGAAACCGAAAAGCTTCTGTAAAACAAAGGACATGATCAAAAAGACAAAATGATAATCTACAGATTGGGAAAATATTCCCACATCTGACAGAGGACTGATCTCCAAAATATACAAAGAACTCAAGAAAGAACATCAGAAGTACAAATAATCCAATAAAAAATGAGGTACAGGTCTAAACAGAGAACTCTCAACAGAAGAATCTAAAATGGCTGAAACACACTTAAGGGAATGTTCAATGTCCTTAAACAATAAAGACATGCAAATCAAAACAACTCTGAGATTCTATCTTACACCTATCAGAATGACCAACCTCCAAAACATTGATGACAGCTTATGCTGGAGAGGATGTGGGGTAAAAGAATACTTTTTCCATTGATGTTGGAGTTCAAACTTGCACATCTGCTTTGGAAATCAGTATGGTGATTTCTCAGAAAATAAGTAAACAATCAACCTCAAAATCCAGCCATATCACTGTTGTGTATATACCTAAAGAATGCTTAATCATACCACAAGGACATATGTTCAACTATGTTCATAGGGGCATTCATTTTTCATAATAGCTAGAACTTAGAAACAACCTAGAATTCCCTCAACTGATGAATAGGTAAAAAAAAAATATGGTACATTTACACAATAAAGTGCTGTACAGTGGTAAAACTATAATGACATCTTGAAATTTGCAGGAAATGGGTGGATCTGGTGAAAGCCCTATTGCATAATGTAACCCAGAACCTGAAAGACAAATATGATATGTATCCACTGATAAGTGCCTTTTTAAAAGGAAAACAGTAACAACAACAAAAAGCCTACAGTTCATAACCCCTAGCAAACAAAGAGGACCCTAAGAGAGAAATACATGGATCTACATAGGAAGGAAAAAAGACATGATCTCCTGAGTATATTTGGAGCATGGGGGTCAAAAGGAGAGGGTAGAAAAGGAGAGGGAAGGGAGGTTAGTGGAGAAAAATGTACAGCTCAATAAAAACAATTTAAAAAAGAATAGAAATTTTGGTTGCAACAACAGTATTAAAGAGCATGTGTGGCCATGTGTTTGGGTTCATAAAATCAAACGTGAAAAGATATCCACAGTCGTCACACATTCTTTCTTCACTCTGGTCACCACAGGAGAGAATGGGAAGCACAGCAGGCACAATACAGAT
Organism: Microtus oregoni; assembly: GCF_018167655.1. NCBI lineage: Eukaryota > Metazoa > Chordata > Mammalia > Rodentia > Cricetidae > Microtus > Microtus oregoni. The sequence goes on from NW_024543069.1 coordinate 49,325,272, forward strand.
GAGTGCACTGACCAGTGCAGAAATCTCTGAGACTGACAACATAAATTGTGATGTGACACGATCTCCTTAAAAAGCAGACTCTTCTACTTATTTAAAAGTTTGCAATTCTAGGATGAGTTGACTGTAAAGAAAAGAATAAGCCACTTAAGAAAAAAAAAACCCATGTGAGTCTGGGACCTCCATGGCAGTAGGCCTGAGCCAGGACCTCTGATGGTCTGTGCATGAGTCTGGGACCTCTGAGAGCAGGCAGGAACCAGAGATCCCTGTATTCCCAGGCATGAATCCGGAACCTCCAAAGGAGTAGGCTGGAGCCAGGACATCTGCCTGAGCAGTCCCAAGGCAGCAACTTCAGCAGAAAGAGCTCCAAGCATGCAATCTAAGTGGGAGCAAGCCTAAAGAATCCCCTGGTATGGCAGAGCAAACACCGGAAGTGCCAAGTAACCTCCAGGAACACAGTGCGACCAACAGGGTGACTAGAACCATGGCCCTGACTGCACCACTGCACTATAGAACATCCCATCTAAACATAAAAGAATATATCTTCTTCTCAGCACCACATAGAACCTTCTCAAAAATGGACCACCTCAACAGATACAAAAAAAAAAATGAAATAACATCATGTATCTTATTGGATCACCATGGCTTAAAATTAGAATTAAACAGCAACACTAATTTCAGAAAGACCACAAACACATGAAAATTATACAATACTTATCTGAAACATCAATGGGTCAAGAAAGAAAGGGAGAAATTAAAGACTTCTAAAATTCAATGAAAATGATCACATAACATATCATTTATGGGACACAATGAAAGCAATTCTTGTTTACTTAGGTAATATTATATCCTTCTGGAGTCTTTGATGGAGTTGAAGAATGAATAGTTATAGTTTCCCTTAGTTACAATAACAAATAAAATAGATATAAATATTGTGACTGTAATTCTTGCTTGATAACTGTTTTGTTATATGTAATTTTACTATGTTAAAGTTAAAGCCTTCCTTTTTTTTTTAAACAGAAAAAGTGGAATTGGTGTAGGAGGATCTTTTTTCTATGTGTTACTTTCATTGGTTGAATAAAGAAAACTGCCTTGGCCTTTTCATAGGGTAGCCCTTAGGGGGGTGGAATAGATAGAACAGAATGCTGGGAAGAAGGGAAGTGTGGCAGATGCCATGGCGGTCCTGCCTGAGACGGACACTGGTTAGACTCATGCCGGTAAGCAACAGTCAAGTGGTAATACACATTAATGGAGATAGGTTAAACTAATACATGAGAGTTTGCCAATAAGGGGCTGGAGATAATGGGCTAGGCAGTATTTTAATGAATACAGTTTCTGTGTAATTATTTCGGGGGTTAAGCTAGCCAGGCAGTGGAAGCATCCTGCTGCTCTCCTCATACAACACCTCAGTTCAAATCTAGGCCTCTCATCTGATGCATTGTAAAAGAACTTTACTGCTGTCAATATACCTGCCTTTACATAAATAATTAAAATATCTTCATCTATTATGGATGAAGTATTGTCAGGAAAGGCTATATATCTTTATTCTACTCCGATAAGAAACTGCATAGTTTTATGACATTTTCAGAAACAAGTAAGCCCTAATTTGACAATTCAGATATCACATGATTTTTTCAATCAATCTGTATGTTTTTAGTTTCAGTAATATTACAATTTTGTTAGAGATCACCCACACCAAATCTAGCAAAATTTCTCTTATTGAAATTCACCATGCATGGTGGATTAGTTAAATACTTAAATGTTATGAATTTGAATCCATTATATAGTCCAGACTGACTATGAGCTTCTGGGTATCTTCTCAAGTGTTGGGACTATAGGTCTCAGGTACCAACCCTATCTGACTAACTAGTATCGTTGTTAGGGATACTGCTTACCTATGTGATATATTTCTTAAAATAATATAATTATTATTTATTTTATGTGAATGGGTTTGTCACCTGTATATATACCTGTGAGCCACAAGTGTTCAATGCCTTCAGAAGACAGAAGAGTCCACCAGATAGCCTGAAACAGGTGTTAGATCTTTGAGAACTGCTGATGGGTGTGAGGAATCAAATCTAGGTGCTCTGCAAGAATAGCTTAACATCTGAGCGATATCTCCAGGCATACTGTCCCATGTAGTTTCTATGTAGCATTTTTAATTCATGAAAAATTCTTTATTATGTGAGAATATCTCTCATTTCTCTTGAAGATTAACTTTTTGTTTAAATATATGCTTTTAGGAAAATTCAGCTTACTTATACAGTGTTCTCACTTTTTGCTTTTAATTTTGCTACAAGTACCAAGATCAATGATAAAACAAAAAAAGAAAACATTGAAGTAAAATGTTATAAAGCAATGCATTTTTGAGGGAACTTACAGGAACAGGGGTTTGGGTTTACCCTCAGACCCATGAGCAAATTATCTCCAAGCAATTGGTAGATGATTATATCTCTTCCAGGAGAGTAATGGCCTCCTGAAGCTTTCTTGTGCTTCCAATTAATCCCCTAAGGTTCTCTGTTGACCAGTTCTGTTCTAATTAATTCATTATTAACCACTCAAACTTGGGAAAAATAACCACATAACAAATAAAGTGCTATTATTTAATGACACGTCTAAAGACCTTTTTTTATGTAACTAGTCTCCTAAAACAGTTTTCAAGCAATAAAATGTTTTTACATTTGCACATAAAAGAAACATGAAAGAGAAACAGAAAAAGAAAGCTAAATTACTAATTGCTTTTGTCATTTCTAAACACATTGTATGATTTTCTGTTCTACTATAGCTATACTCTAGCTAGAACTATAATGCAAATGTCTACTTTCATGTGCCTAACAAGAAAGCTATGCAACATTTTATATCTGGATTACTTATTTTGGTATTTAGGCATCACTACCTTGAGTGGAAGTGTTTAAATGTATTTTTTTGTTTTAAATCAGCTAAACTATATTATTCAATTAGAAGGTACACTATATTTCCATAAAAAATTAAAAATTGTTAGGTTCTCACTCATTTTAATGGGACAATGGACAACAAATTAATACACTTGACTTGGATAGAAGGAAGGTTATAGACTTAAAATAGCCTATAATAGACCTTTTATAATACAAAGGATAATTCCAATCAAGTTACTAATAATTCAAGAACTTATATATGCAAAAGTATCAAGTGATTATTTGAGAGTCTGCCATACTATCAGGCTTAAAATTGACTAGAATATTGCTATATCTCAGAAACAAGTAGCTGCCTATATTTCACTAATACTTCTAAACCTCAACATTATCATATAGAGAGCCTGCAGACATTCATTAAGTTCAAGTATGCCCATGATGTATCAATCTATTATAGAAATGTGTATATTGGTTAATGTGGGACATATGCTATACAGCAGTCTCCTCTTTCTCTGAGCAAGCTATGTGAAACAAGCCACTAAGCAGCATGCATTTATGGTCTCTAGGCATTAGCTCCTGCTCCCAGGTTGCTGCCCTGTTTGAGTTCATGTCCTGACATTCTTCAAAGAACAGTCATATGGATGTGTAAGTGAAATAAACCTTTTCCTTATGGTTGTAGTGATTTTGCTACAGCAATAGAAACCCTTAGACTTAAGCCTTGCTGGAAGTATTGTTTGGCTGCTAAGGCTAAGCCATGGGGTGGATTTCCAAGTCTCAGGATGTCTGGGTAATGCCAAAGGCAGAGTAGTTTCCCCTTAGCCCTGGTCTCAAGAATGGGATCAAGTCAGGGGCAGCATGTTCTTACTTTGTCCCTTTTCCCTACAGTCTTTGTGGGAAGCCTGGAGGCATGCAGTCAGATATGGCTAGGTAGTCCAGAGTACCACATCTGAATATGCAGGCATTAGAAAGAGAGAGAGAGACACAGGGCCTGGCTTGATGATTTGATTCATCCTCATCCCTCAGTGGCATACTTCCTTCCTCCCCCAAGGTCATACCTACTACAAGGCCACATGTCCTAATTCTTTTAAATAATGCTACTCCTTATGATGCTATGGGAGCAATTTTCATTCAAGCTACCACATTTCACTTCCTGTCTTCCAAAGTCTCGTAGTGATATCATAATGCAAAATGAATTTAGTATAACGTCAAAATTACTGATAGTCTATTCACAGTCTCAATACTTTTTATTTTTTTTATTTTTTATTTTTTATTTTTTTTGTTTTGTTTTTCGAGAGAGGGTTTCTCTGTAGCTTTGGTGCCCGTCCCGGAACTAGCTCTTGTAGACCAGGCTGGCCTCGAACTCCCAGAGATCCGCCTGCCTCTGCCTCCCGAGTGCTGGGATTAAAGGCGTGCGCCACCACCGCCCGGCTTCAATACTTTTTAAAACTGTTCAAAGTCTATGATGTACATTGCAATTTCTTAACTATAACTGTAACCTCGTGGATTATTAAAATGAAAAAGCAGGTCATATACTTCCAAAATACAATAGCACAGGATATATATTACTAGTCCAAAATGGAAGAAAGGGAGCATAGTGAGAAAATATTGGACCAAAGCAAGACAGAAAACGAAGAGACAAACTCCAATCTCTGTACCTCCATATTTAATGTATGTTTGGCCTTAGCCTGGCCTGTCTCTTGACAGCCTTTTAAAACTTTAATTATCTCATCTATTTTTGGACTCAGGCCTCTTTTTCTGTTTCTGTATACCTTTTCTTTCCTTCTTAATCCATGTCTGACTCTGTAGCTGGGTGGTTGGGAGGCTGGCCCCCAAAGTCTCCCTCCTCTTTTCAGATATTTTTTCTCCCAGATTTCTCCTCATATTTTTCCTTTCTGCCTGCTAGTCCTGCCTGTTTCTCTCTCTTACATTGCTATTGGTCATTCAGCTCTTTATTAGGCCATCAGGTGTTTTAGACAGGCAGTGTAGCACAGTTTCAGAGTTAAACAAATAGATCATAAGCAAAAGTAATGCACTTTAAAATGACATTTTGCAACATCCTTCAATGCCTAAGCCTCATTGTCCTGGAAATCTCTCTGTAGAGAAGAGCAGGCCTTGAATTCAGAGATCTTCCTGCTTCTGTCTCTTGAGTTCTAGAATTGAAGGTGTGTACAACTACACTCAGTTATAATCTTTGATTTAATTACTTTTCACTACTTTTTAAATTCCTTTTCACAAGTTGAAATCTTACCTTGGTGGGGTCTTACTCTGTGGTCACAACTACTTTTATTATACTTAGTGTTATACTTTGGTTTAATCTGTTTACACTTCTTGATACATAGAAGAGGGTTGTCCTAAATTCAAGATAATATGGTGAGTTCCGGTCAAGACTGGGCTAAAGTACAAGAGATTGTCTTAAAAGAAACAAATATGGGAAAAAGTTATCTGAATATAATGGCATCATTTAATTAATAAAGATTTGACAAATAATTTTGCATTTCAACTACAATAGTGCACCAATGGGCAACATTAATGTCTTACACATTTTGAGGAGGGGAATGCTAATTATTTTTCTAGTTAAAAATAATTATATGGACAAATAATACAACCTAGAGTCTGTGCTAGTTTTTGAAATAAGAACCTGACTTAAACTGATGATTGTTCTCCATATCTCCTTTTCTTTGAAGAATGAAAAAAAGCAGAAGAATCCACACCTCTGGTGTTATTTTGTTGTGTTTGATGTTAACCAAAGGCTTCATGGCTTTCACAGAATTGCCGTGGCTTGGTCGCTAGTTCAAATGAGAATTGTACTCTACTGTCAAACTGTGCTGCATTCAGAGGTCCTTTGTTGTTCCTTGTGTTGTATGTGGGAAGAAACAGACCTAAGAAGGAAAGTACCTGAGACATTCACTCTTTTTACAGTCACCTGCTAAAGCCATGAAATTGATAGCAGTAAAATTTAGCTTAGATTTTTACAAGCACCTTCAGTCAGGGGAAAATGCCATATAAGAGCATTTTTCAAACTCTCTTCAATAGCTCTCAGACAAAAAAACAAGTAGAGGGAGGCAAAGATTGCTCAGCCACTAAGATTAATGGGAATTCAATGGACAGGATCAACAGGCCATTGGTGTCAGTTCGGTTTTCCTCAAAAATGGAATATGAGAGAGAGAGAGAGAGAGAGAGAGAGAGAGAGAGAGAATATAACTTTGAAGTACATCCTGCACACCAGAATGTTAGATTATTTTATATTGAAAGTAATTAGTGGATGGTTATTAAAAGTTAGAAATCAAATTATCCTTCCCTTCTTTTTCTCATCCTTCTTTATTTCTATTTGTTTGAAATAGGGTTTCTTGCAACAAAGGTAGTCTCGAAGTCATTGTGCATCACAGTATAACCTTGAACTTCTGATCCTCCTGGATCTACATTCCTTCTACTGTGTTTACAGGCATGTGCCTCCAAAACTTTTCTAAGTGAGATACAATTTACAACTTCATTGTGACTATATCATCCTGGGAAATTGTAAGACTTTCCTAACTTCACAATCCTCGTCTGAACTTTTTTATGTAATTTCTGCTCACTTTGATATTTATATACAACTACTTTAATTTTATCATTGTATAAAAAGTTGTATGTGTATGAATCTATATTATTGTTATTTTGGAGAGAGAGAGAGAGAGAGAGAGAGAGAGAGAGAGAGAGAGAGAGAGTGTTATAGTGGAAAAACTGGACTTTCAAAAAATTCAAGAGAAAGGCATGACTAAAACTTTAGAGAAGGAACAATATCAGTGTTTGGGGGAGATTTCCTACTCTACCTCAATGTTTTAAAAATATTTTCAATCTTTGATTTAAGAGTACTTTAAATACTCAAGACAAATATTGATGACACCATTCTTTTATTCTACTGTCAATAAAAGACTTCATAAACTTGGAGAAGTTAAGCACCTATGGTTCAAGTCCATTGACTTTTGTTCTTTCCATGATATTAAATATTGTATCTAGCATTTCAATACACTGTTATGATTGCAGTCATGTCCTGTAATTTCATTTGCACGTTCTTTGCTGTACCACACTTTTATATTGTAAGTCATTGTAAGGCTTCTTTATTATTAACCCAAATGTACTTAGTAAATCTCTTGAGACCTAAGTTGTGTGACTAATTGGAAGTGAACTTTTTATTTCTTTAGTTTAATTTTTGAAACACATACTTTTAAGGAATATAATTATGCAAATCCCTCTACAGAGTTTTAGTCAGCTTGTTACCTTATATTCTAATGTTATGATTACAAGTACTTACTCAACTTTTCTACAAGCATCATGTGATTATAAAGTGGAAATGTTAGTCTTTAATGTTATAAAAACCCCATTAGATAATTTTCTGTAGCCTGAATTGCCCCTATCTCACTGAAGTCACCCCCTTTTATGGTGATTCCGTGCCAACCTAGGTACTGTTGTTAGGAATGTGAAGGATCAAGCGCAGAATATTCATTTAAAAATTATTGTGTCTATCATATGACAAACATTAAAACACCTTACATTGGTTAAAATAAAGCATTTTGATTTGATGTAAAAAATATTTATGGAATGAGAGATATATTTCAAACCACAATTCCAGATTCTACAGATTTTAAGACCAGTAGTGTCTAGTGTCCATTCTAACACAGGAGGAGGAAAGAAACACACTAAAATGAACTCTAATTAGCATGGTCATCACTTTAAGGATTCTATACAGAAAAAATTGTTTTGAGAACACAAAGGAAGAAAGTTATTTCATTAACCTAGAAATAGCACTACAGAGTATGTACTTTCAGGGATAGAATGGGGTGGTCTACATATGTGGCTTTAAAGTGCACATGGTTTCTTACCAGAAAAAGGAAAAAGGTAGGCATGTCAAGTAGAACATGTGCCAGCAATATGGAAACTGAAGTATGGATATACACAGAGCTTTCTGTATATCAGTTCATCAGGTCAGTTCATCACCAGGAGAAGACAACAGAAACAGTGAAACCAGACTCACGGGCTTCTGGTTACATTATTGTATTTCAGGAAAGTCATTTTTTTTAAGTTGAATTGTTGATCTTCTATGCTGTATAACAATTCAGTCTTTTAGTTGAAGGGTAACATCTATTCATTATCTCACAAGTCAGAATTCTAGGAATGGCTCAGACAAATTGTTAAAAATATTGAAATCTATAAGCAAGCTAAAGTTGACTCTTTAACCAGAATCTACAGTCATGAAACATCACTTACCTAATTAGGTATCTTTTGTGGACAATACTTTCTTTCTTCATGCTTCAAGGAGAGATACTAAAGGAAGCCTGTTAGCAACAGTTCATATGCAATGCTATAGTACTAGGAATTATAGCTGGTCATTTTTTGTCATATTATATTAGAAAACAGGTTCACGTCCCACTCAGAGAAATGGGATTATAAAAAGTTGTACACATGAATGTGGGAATAATGAGGGTGACTTCAAATCAGTTGAAAAAGGAAGATGATTGTGTTTAAGTGGTGACATATTGCAATGGTGAATACAAAAGCAGTGTGGTGGGGTGATATGTATTTGAAGTTGAAAAGAAACAGAAAAACATGTGTTTGTCTCTTATATGTATCTCCAGTCTCACAAAGTCACTTTGCTTATGGAGAGTAGTATGTGGTATTGTCCTTCCAAAGGGGAAACAACAACCAGAGGTTTCTGGGACTCATTGAAACATTTTCCTTTTAGAGAAGAAAAGAAAAAAAGAAAAGAGAAGAAAAAGAAGAAAAAAGAAAAGAAAAGAAAAGAAAAGGTGAATCATTGGAAAGGCTCAAGATAGATTTCCTGAGAAAGGATAGGCACCGGCTAGGGAACTATTGTCCTGAGGAATGAGAAAAAAAATAGGTTTTCTTCTTAATGTTTGAAGGTTTTAAAATAGATTCTCTGGGGGGAAAAGTAAAGAAAGAGGACAGTAATATGTTTTGATAAAACAGGCACCAAAACCAATTCTGACCTGGTTGCCCTTCCTCAGTCTACAACCTTGGGAGGTGACAGCGGTACACATGGAACAAAGAAGTGATGTACAGGGGTTTATTTCCAGCTAAAGGAGAAGGTGATAGGACAACAAGAGGAAAATCTGGTTTTGCCACTGTTGTTTAAACATGACCTCTGGGTCAGTGCCTGAGCCACCTGCTGGCTATAAGACTCAAAATATCCTAGCAAACTGAAGGACACCTAAAAGAAATCTCATACTAGCTCGGAATTGAGAATAATAGACGGTTATTTATTTAGGGATAGACTTACAGATCAAAATCTTCTGCTGGAACAGGAAACAGCAACCAAATCCTGCAGCGGGAAAAGAAGTTGGATGTGTGCTTTACATCGGCATAAATAGTAAGTTACCATGTCCAAGTGGGCAGGTAACGTAAAGGCTGCTAGTAGTAGGAACTACAGCACCCCTTTTTTTGTTTAAATAAGAGAGTTCTAAGCCTAATACAAATTATATACAATAAGAACAAATGTATCAAGCAATAAACATGTGATAAATGTTTCAATAATTATCCTATTCTAATGAGTTTATGTCTTGTATAATAAATAACTTGGCCAAGTTATTAGAGGAAAGTAACTACAAATATCTAATCTTCAACCCCATTGAAGATCTGAGAAGGGAAATAATATTACTTGAGTAAGCAGAAAATGTAATCAAACACCTTCCAAAGTGTGCAACAATGACAGAGACAACTGGCTACCTGGGTAATCACCCAAAGTCTCAACTCCAATGTTGGAGAAACCAACTTGGCTAAGGCTTAGAGTAACTGACAGACCATTTTCAGCGGCAAGAAATTTTTCAAAACCATCTTACCGTGTCTTGGCAAGATTTGAGTCTTTTTTCTTGTATCCTACTTGTCCTATCCAGACATCATGCATTTTGTCAGTGGTCAATGCATGGGCAGTTCCTTGCCCAAAGGCCTGTTGTGCCAAGAAGAAAACAAGCTCCAAGTAGAGTATTTTTGGTGCTCAGCATTCCTTTGGGAATAGATCAGTGCTGCCAGGAGCAATCATGTCTCACTTCAATAGAGCCCTGTTATTTAAATGCTATATTCTACAGTTCTTTGAACTGGTTGAAGATTACCTATCTATGCAGAATACAATCTGTATGTTTCTAAAGAACCTGGTAAGTCTAACTATAAGTATGATAAACATGGATGACTGTTGATGTATAATTCTTAATAGCCATATAACTTAAAGACTAAGGCTTTAGAGTATTATACAATAAACAACTGTGCAACAAATGAGGGCAGTGACCTCAAAATGTAAACAATGTTGACAAAATGTACAAATATCTTAATCAGAGGTATAAATGTACATTGCAATATGATAAATATATCCTAGAATTGTATCAATATACAAAAATGTTTTAAGCAGAGTTAGAAGCATGCATGCATACAATATGACAAAATAAATTTGCCTAGATATACAAATATTGTGGATGAAAATAGGAACATTTTCAAAATAATTTAAGTTTGTATCATATACAAGAATCTATAACAATGTAAATTGTCTATAAATAATAGCTCAAAAGTATTTACTCTATTACTCACTATTATTATTAATGTGAGTGAGCTCACATTAATCTATTATCCCATACAATTCACCTTCCCTTTTTTTATTCAAAGAGAGCCCTGAGATACATAATTTCCTCCCTTCCAAGGCCCATCCCTATACCAATTAACCCTGACCCTGAAGACAAATCTTGCTGGAAGAGGAGACTTCATCTTCTAGAATTACTTCCAGTAGGCATGAGGGCGATGTTCTTTCTATGGGATCCTGTGAAAGTAAAATGATGGTTAAGTTCCAAGATTACTGTCTGGATTAATTGCAAATAGTCTCTGAGTATTCAGTAATATTTTTATAAGGTTCCTATTTGGAGTTCTGTAAAAAGTGTACCATTTCAGCTAACCAAGTGGGAACCTTCCTGAGCAACTGCTACCCAAAACAGGTCTTATAGTAGCACTATCAGCATCTTGACATCATATCAACCAGGTGGACTTATTGTTGTGGGGACGCATCTTCTTCTTGGAAATGTCAAAGTTTATTGCAAGAAAATTTATTGTTCATTGTGGAAATATTGAATGTATATATCCAATAAAAGGAATGATAAAGTAAAAAATTGTTATGAAAAAAGTAATTTTTAAAATCTGTTTTCTTTTCATTCCATACCATGGATTCTAACATGAGAAAGAAACTATGAATTTATATTTTAGCAAAATGTTTGGATTTAAAGAAGGACAGAGTCAGTGTCCAACTCCAAAGCCAGCTTTGATTTTTAAGAGAGTCATTGTTATTATTTTAATTAGTATTCAGAGATTCTTACCCTCAGATGACTTATCCTCAAAAATGATAATTCTCTTTGCTAGGTGATACTATCTGGATAGTTATATTTTCCTCTTTCAGCATCTAGATGTCCAGGATCTCTTAACATTTTGAAGATGAGTTTTCCTGCAAAGAGAAGAACAGAACCATGCCCTAATCCTTATGAGGTTTCCTTACCACCTGATTGATTGGTTGCCACCTCTATGAATGAACCATCATTTCTCTTTCTCAAGAGATTTCTCTTTTGAAAAACAAATCTTTATTAATTCAGAAAGTATCCATCACTTTTCAACTCCTGTTGAAACAGAAGCAAAACTCCTTCCTCAATGCAGCACATCTCCTGGCTTCCATGTGAGGACAACACATGCTTGAAATACAGAAAACTATTCTAATATCCAATGTCTCTCTGATCTTGTTTCCCTTTATCATTAGTGTTAAGAAAATTCAAAGTTAGTAAAGCATTGTGTAATCTATTTCTGGATGTATTTTCCATCTTTTTCTGTTTGATTAACATAGCCTTTATAGTTTGATTTGATCTTTCTGTAACTGCCTGGCCTGTAGGATTGTTTGAATACTTGTAATATGCATTATATTATAATACACAAAAAAATGTTTTATTTTCTTAGATGGACCATTTTCTGTCTTTATTTGTGCAGGTATACCCATGATGGCCATAACTCCTAATAAATGTGTGATTACTGAATTAGCTTTTTCTGAGCTTAAAGCAGTTACCCACTGAAAGCCTGAATAAGTGTCAACCATGCTGTGTATTTGTTTTAATTTTCCAAATTCTGCAAAGTGCAACACATCCACCTCCTAGATTTCATTCCTTTGAGTAGCCTTTGGGTTACTCCCTGCAGGTAGCGGTGCTTGGTTATAGAAAGAACAAGTAGGACTTCTCTTTATAAACTCTTTCTTTTCTATTGACATGTTTTTTTTATGAAATTCTGAGGTCTTCAACATATTTCCAATCAATAATTGATCAATTTCTGCATTACCTTGTCCTAGAAGACTTGATACACCTGTATGGGATTGGATATGTGTTATGTATATGGGACAACGCCTATTCTAGATTATATCTTGAACATGTATGAATAATGATTCTTATCATCTGGTGTAAATTCATCAGTTTTAATATTCAAAACAACTCTTTCTATATATTGTGAATCAGTAACTGTATTAGAGGTTATTTAAAATCCTTTAGCACCATGAGAAGAGTATATAATTCTGCCTTCTGGACAGAATTATAAGTGCTTTGTTCTACGTTACTTAATTCTTCTGATTTGTAACTTGCCTTCCCTGATTTATTTGCATCACTATAGAATGTACTGGCTGCTCCTGTTATTGAAGCATTATTTACAGTTCGGGGAAGAATCCAAAAAGTTTTCTTTATAAGGTAAAGTCTATCAATTTGGGGATAGTTGCTATTAATTTTACCCCCCCCCAAAATAGCACAAACTCTTTGCCATGGATCATGGTCTTTCCATAACTTTTTCATTTCATGAGAAGTAAAAGGCACAATAATCTCTGGTAGGTCTATAATTACTAACTGACAATGTCTCAATTAATATTTTAAAATTAATTCAGAGGCATTTTCCACATAAGTTTTTAATTTTTCACTTGGTTTATGTGGTAAAAAGATTCACTCTAAGATTGTCCCTCTGCATTAAAATTCCTGTAGAATAAATTCTGGAAGGTAATATGACTAGAATACAGTTAAGATTTGGATTCACACTATCCACATGTGCCTCCTGTAATACCTCTTTGTTTAAATCAGTTATTAGATTAAGAGTTAACCCAAAGGTGGCCATAAACTGAAACTGTCTCCTATAAATCTTTGAAAGTAATTAAGAGTCTATAACTGGTCTCTCCTAATTAGAGTCTTTTGTGTTCTAATTCTCTGTAACCATTTTATAACGTAGGTAAATGACAGAATCTCCACTCTGTATTTTTTCAGGAGCAATTTGTTATTCACATTTTGTCAAATGTTCTTATTTTTTACTTCTTAAAATGTTCTTCTAAAATATCCTTGTTGGGCTTCCCACAGGTCAGGGAACCCTGATTGCTCTTCGAGCAGATGAGGGAGGGGGACTTGATCGGGGGAGGGGGAGGGAAATGGGAAGTGGTTGCAGGGAGGAGGCAGAAATCCTTAATAAATAAATAAATTAAAAAAAATAAAAAAAAATAAAATATCCTTGTTTGCATCAGAAAGCAAAATATGATTCATGTAATGGTAAATTATAGATTTAGAGAATTTTTTACATACCATTTCCAATGACTGATTGGCAAAGTATTGGTACTTGGACTATTGAGAATTACCTGTAGTAGAACAGTCCATTGATATCTCCTAGTAGGATAAGAATTATTGTAAGTAGGCACATGAGGTGAGCAGGCCTGCTTTTTGTCCCACCCGGTTCTGGCACGGCTAGCTTTACACCCGAAATAACAACATACAAACTGTATTCATATAAACACTGCCTGGCCCATTATATTTAGCCTCATCTTGGCTAACTCTCATATCTTGCTTAACCCATTTCTAATAATCTGTGTAGCACCACGAGGTGGTAGCTTATGGGGAAAGGTTCAACATGTCTGACCTGGTGGCTGGAACCATGGTGTCTGACCAGAGAGGAGAGGCATGGTGTCTGGCTCACTTCCCTCCTTCCCAGCATTCTGTTCTGTCTACTCCACCTACCTAATTTTCTGACCTATCAGACCAAGCAGTTTTCTTTATTGATTAACCAGGGAGAAGGGCAAATGACCTTCCCACATCAGCACTGTTAAGTTGAATTTTCTCTATCCTTTCTTGTAAATGTATAGTGAAGAAACAATCTCTCAAATCAATAACTATAAGAGGCCATCCTTTTGGTAATAGAGAAAGCAGAGGAATTCCAGATTGTAGAGGGTCCATAGGTTGAAGTACCTCATTGAGAGCTCTTAGATCTGTCACCATTCTCCATTTACCAGATTTATTTTTAACAACAAATACAGGATAATTTCAAGGGCTGGTTAATTCTTCAATATGGAGACCATGTAATTGTTATTGTACCAGCTGTACTAAAGACTGAAGCTTTTCCTCTGTCAGAGGCCATTATTTAACCCATATTGGTTTCTCAGCTAACTATTTTAAAGGTAGGACTGTTGGTACCTCTAAAGGTTTGCTATTTGCTTTGTGTTTTCATACAGCCTGAATGGCTGGTGGCCTTTCTGTATAGTAACTTATAATATCCTTCCCAGAATTATGAGTTTCTGTGACTGTAGGAATAGCATTCTGGGTATTCCATTGCTACAGCACGTCACAACCCCACAAATTTACTGCAATATTATCCACATATGGCCTCAGCTTCTCTCTCTGACCTTCTAGCCCTATGCAGTTAACCCATCTCATGTTTTGTTTAACTTGAGATATGGTTCCAATTCCTAGTAATTGAACATCTGCCTCTTGAAGAGGCCAATTTGGATGTCAAAATTCTGGAGTACTGATACTCATATCCGCACCTGTGACTATCAATGAACAATTACAATATTATTTGTAGTAATAATGGGCGGTGGGGCTGCGTCCCCGGCACCCCAGCTGTCTGGATAGCTTATGCCCGAAATAACAACACACAAACTGTATTCATTTAATCACTGCTTGGCCCATTTCTATCTAGGCTCTTCTAGGCTAATTCTCACATATTAATTAATCCCATTTCTAATCATCCAGGACTGCTGAAACTAACTGAAGCCAATTATGTGTTTTCCTTAATGCTAGAAATCCATGTCTATATAATCTCCCTAACACATGCAGAATGCAAGCCATAAGTTATGACAGTTTGTTTAATTTCTTTTAGATCATTCATTCCTATATCTATCTATCCACCTTCTTTGGATCCTTTGGGCCTTTAGAACTTGATGCTTTTTCAGAGTAGATTACAGTGTGGGAAGCTTAAAGCCCTGGGTAAGTCATCTCTGACAGCTACTGGTGATGTTGAATCCTGTCCTTGTACCTTCTTTCCCTGTTCATCAGCTCCAAAAATTTCCCCAATCATTTCAAATCTTTTTACTACTGTCTTTTGAAAAGCCTGAATCTCCTAGTCTGTATATATTTCTAATAATTTCATTGAGGCACCTAGCCTCTGGTCCTCATTTTGCTCATGAGATTCCAAAGTCTGAAATTTCTCTTTTAAAGATAACACCTCATCTTTGGACATTATTTGGATAGTGTACAGATTGAAACCCTGGAGAGATACTCTATCTGCTAACCTATCATAACTTTTTAACAATTTCTGATTGTCAAATTCAAAGGTATGAATTCTTTCAGATAATTTCTTAGTACCCTTAGACATAGATTCAATTCTGTCTGTCAAATTAATGTTACTCGTTTCAATAGTATAATTTTTTCAGGTAACTTTTGATTTTCAATGTTATTAATCCTGTCAACTAGATGTTCATTAATAGTCTATAAAGACTGTATCATTTCTAAAAGTACCTCATTCTTTCTTAAGGACATAATATGAAGAAAAAACTGAGTCCCAATATCCAGTAAATATATGTATCACCATAACTAGATAAGCCTTGCAGAATACAATCCATAGTATTAGCAAAAAAATTACTAAAAGTTTCAGTGTTAATGTAATCTGCCATACTGATTTATTAATTACCTGTTAGGAGATCCAGTAAATTGTTTTAGGTGTAATAATCTTTATTGTCCAGCAGGTGTCACAGTTGCAAAATTGCATCTAGCAACGATGCAACCAGTGGTGACAGGAACGATCCTGAGCCACTCTAGTTTCCTGCCTTGGTACTGGCTAAATACTGAGAAATTTGCTTTGTTTGACAAATTAAAAGCAGTAAAATCAATTTCATACATGAAGCAAGAAGCTCAGAATTCACAGGCAGGGAACACAAAACAGAAGCTGCACAAGAAATGCCACCCAGCAGTGGGGGAGGAAATGCTTGAGAGCTTGGGAAATTTTCAAGTTGCTGCACACATTTAGCTCTGCTGTGGAGAGGGTTTTACAAAAATCTACTTAGGTAAAAGCAACCCAAATGGGCAGGGTTGGGAGACTTTCTGTGCTGTGGACTGCTTATGCCCTCAGACTGTCCATCCATTAGGTGTGTAGTCTTAATCCACTTGGGGTACCAGATGAAGAAGGACGCTTAAAAAAAAAATCTCACGCTAGCTCAAAATTGAGTATAATAGAGGGTTATTTATTTAAAGGTAGACACACAGATTAGTGTCCTCTGTTTGAGCAGGGAAACAGCAACTGAATCCCCCATTTCTATCATTTTATATTTTACCATGAGGCTTGTGGTTTACCAGTAAGGGTACAGTGGGTTGTTGTCTCCTTCAGCAGCTACATGGTGTCTCCTTGACTCCAACTACTTTCTTCTCTATCTCTGCTTAGAATTCTTGCCTTGCTCTGTTCTACCCTGCTGTAAGTCAAAGTAGCTTTATTTCTTAACCAATGTTAACAAAACACATTCACATTATACGGAGGGGAATCCCACATCAGAAATATATGTGGTATTAAAATTATGAAAGACCATTTCTAATTGGCAGATAATCTAATTCAAATTTTTAGCTATGAACTGTCATTAGTGACACCAAACATAACTCACATCTAGAAGATGAGCAGAAAAGTAACAGCAATGCTTTTCAGAGGTGAGGGGTCTTAAAGATAGACCTAAAACGAATCACAGATGAACATACACAAATAGGCAGATGGATAAGAGAAGACCCATAACCCAGAATGCAGTGTGCATTAGAAGTTTCAAATAATAATAGCAATAAGCACCACTAAAAATGGTTTGGATTACAAAGCCTTAAAGAGGGCAATTTTGAGAAATAAATCTGAAATGATAATGAGTCTAAAGTGGTCTCACATTTGCCTTTTATCATCTGCATTATTTATTCTTGTAGCACCTATTTATATATAGTCCAAAGTTCATTTGAAGAATTTCTTGATACAGCACTTATTCTCCATTATTAATATTTTATTTTCAAATATTTGTTCTAATTGGGGAAGGATTTTAAGATCTCATATCATATTTCCTAACCTGTCATAAACATTACTTTCTTCATTCCACCGGATCATTGTTATTCTGTGTGTTAGATTTTCACTGAATGTATATGTGACTGTGTTTCTTCATTTGCTTTGATCAAAGTAATATATAAATTTTGAATTCCACATTAATAGAAAAGAATGATATAAAATCAATAAAAAAGTTAATGTTCTTTAACTAATTGCAGTGCACTGACAAGACTGTGAAAGATCATGCCAGAAACTATGAAATTAATAGTTTCTTGTTTTTCTTTTTTGTTGCTAGAATAAATACCATAACAAATACAACTGTAAGGAATTAAAGGCTTATGGGGTTTATAATTCCAGGGAATAATCAATCCACCATTGTGGGGACTTCAAGCATATACATGAAACAGGATAGTCACATATATGGCCAAGATTATAGAAAGAAGGAATGTAAACATGCATATTATTAGCACATCTTGTCCTTGTTTATATAGTCCAGGAACCCAAACTTGGGAATGGTGACACATTTTAAGCTATGGCTTCCCATATAAATTAATGTAATTAAGTTAGTTCCTACAAATATACCTATAGGCTACCTATAGCTATACAATTGAGCATGGAACTGCTTTTTCCTGGATATTTTACATTGTTTCAAGTTGACAATTAAATCTCATCATCACATGTGTTGAGGTTATATGGAGGGCAGATTTCCTCTAAGTTATAGATGTTGTTATCAGAGGCTTAGACAGGGATATAGGATTTATAATTTATGAGATTGGATTGATGTTATTCATTTATTGGGGCTGGGAGAAGAACATCATGGCACACTGTGCTTTGCTAATTTATGAATGATCTTCTAAAGCACTAATACCCAGAACTTCATGAATAAATCCTTAATGGGCAGAATTTTTATTTTATATACTTCTATTCCATCTGTGGTCAGTTTCACAGGGTTGGCTAGAGAGATAGCCTAGTGGTTAAGAACATTTGCTACTCTTACAAAGAATGAACACAGCTTAAAAACACCCGTAAGTCTAACTCCAGGGGTTATAATGTCCTTTTATGGCCTCCATGTAAACCTGCTCACATGCTCACACAAAAGTATGAATGAAATAAATATTTTAAACATGATATCAAATTGAAATTACTGAATATGAAATTGGCAGATGTGTAGTTAGTAGTACCTCATTTTATATAATATTTGCATAGAACAAGCACAGTCCTAATAATTCAAGAGCAGAGATAATGGCAAAATAAGAAAATAATAAACTTACATTGTTATTTTCTTCATTTGTTGCCTTGTTTTCTTTTAGAAACTATAGCAGATGCTGACCACAAAAACCTATTATTCTCGATCCTCTCTGCCAATTACTAAGGTATAGGCATCTTATACTAAATTTGATTTACTTATTTTGTTTATTTTATGATATAATTTTAATTATATGTATCCCCTTTTTAAATATGAGTATTCTTTATTAATAAAAATTTATTTTTATAGCCCTTGTAACAGTTTTGAATAAAGAAGGTGTAATAAAGTCCTTATTATTCTTAAATGTCATGCTCATCCTGGTGCTCACATTTCAAATGCCACAAAGCTTACCTTTGTGACAGGCATTTCCTCAGTGCCATTAAATGTGGAACTGGTCTATCAAACCTGATTTGTTTTGTGTAGTCTCTTTTTATGTTTATTTAATTTTATTTTTAAATATTTTAACAGAAATAGAATTAAATTATTTCCTCCCTCCTTTTATTTCCTCCTGCCCTTCTGGCTACCCTTAAGTAGAGTCCTCCCATGCACCCCCTCAACTTGATAACCTCTTTATCTTTGATTGTATTTGTTGCCTATGTATAAATGAATGTGCATTTGAATGTCCATTGATATTTTCACTATTCCGATTTTGTTTATTGAATCATTTCTTGGCAAGACTGTTTTACAACAGACTTCCTGGTATTCTGGCTCATACAATCTTTCTGTTCCCTCTTCCTCAATGTTTCCTGAGCCATAAATGCAGGATATTCAATATGGGCTTATGTTTTTGGCCTGAGTTCCCATAATTTGTTGATAACTGCATAGTTTTATTTATGGTTTTCTGTGATGATATTTATTCACAAAGGGAGATTTTTCTCTTCTTTGAATAAAGATGGTAACTTCACTTATCTGTGATCATATGAATAAGACTTAGAATGTAGTAAAGAATTATAGTAGACAATCAAAGTGATGGTAATAGATTTTTTCCTAAGGCCTTCATGACATCACTAGCTCCCACTAGTGCCATGCTAACTATCATGTGGTTCATATGTATTATGATTGAGTAGGACCGTTGATTGCATTCCTCCTGGAAATTGTTATTGTATCTTCTGGTACCTTAATAATTAGTCCTAAGGAAAGAGACTTCAATATCAGGCACCACTGAACCTTTTATCTGAAGTGAAAGGTGGCTTCAGCAACAAAGACTCACCTTTCACCTCTAGGAGACAATGAAGGGCAATAGCAATAGCATATACATGTCTTGGGAGTGAAGTGACAACACTGACCAAAACTCAAAAGGGGATTTCTCATGCCTGGTGTTAAGGTTTTGTCTGGTGGTCTTTAGGTCTTGGGGAGAACATTGCCAATCCAGATGACAAAACACAAAATGTAAGGAGGAAAGAGACATACATATAGATAAAGGAAAGAGAAGGATAAATAACAGTAAGAGTGATAGAAAAAAGTCATGAGGTATTAGTATCTATCTAAAGATACCTATAATACATAAATTCAGTGTATAACTAAATATATAACATTCCAGAGGTTTTATTATGTTGTGTTTTCATTTTCATTTAGTTCCAAAATTCTTGATTTATTTCTCATTTATTATTTTATCTAATCATCATTTATTAATCAATCCTTAATTTCCATGTGTTTACATATTTCCTAGTGTTTTGTTTGCTATGAATTTTAGGTTTGATTGCATAATGGTCAGAATACACAGAATAATTTTATTTTTTCCATATTTTAAGAGTTTGTTTTATCCAGATGTGGCCTATTTTATAGAAAGTTTCATGTGCTGCTAAGTAGAATGTATATGCTTAGATGTTTTGGTGCAGTATTTTGTAGATATCAGTTGGATCTATTTGATATGAGGTGTCATCTACTCATTGATGGAGAGAGCCATTTGGGGGTTAGGGAGAAGCCAGGTGCTAAGAAAATTCCCACGAATCCACAAGGATGACCCAAGCTAAGACTCCTAGCAACACTGGAGAGGGAGGGTGCCTTAATTGGTCTTCTCCTATAAACAGATTAGTGACTATCCTAATTGTCATCAAAGAATATACATCTAGTAGCAGAAACAGTGAGCTGAGATTCAGAGGCTTACTTGAAGAGAGAAAGTAGGGATCTTATGAGTATGATAGGGGGGGTCAAGATTATCAAAGGAAAGAACACAAAGACAGCTGATCTGAGCTAATGGAAGCTCATGGAAACTGGATTAACAGCTGGGAATCTTGTAGGGGATGGAGCTAAGCCTTCTGCATGTAGGTGACAGTTATATGGCTTGATCTGTTGGAGGTGCCTAAAAGTAGGACCCTGACTTATCCTGGTTGCATGATTTGCCTTTTTGGAGCCTTTTTCCTGTGGTGGGATACCTTGTTCAGCATTGATCGAGGGAGAAGGGGCCTGGTCTTACCTCAACTTGGTATACTAGACTTTGTTGACTCCCCAAAGGAGGCCTTACCTCCTCTGAGGAGTAAATATGTGTGGTAAGAAGGAGGTAATGGGAAGTGGGAAAATCTGATGTGGGATGCCCCTCTGTATGTTGTGATTATGTTTTATTACCATTGGTTAATACAGAAGCTGATTGGTTAATTGCCAGGGAAAATAGAACCAGGTGGGAAATTCAAGCAAAGATAAGGTGGGGGGAGGTGGAGTCTGAGAGACACCAGCAACCACTAGAGAAGCAAAATGTAAGCCAAGTGAAAATATACAGATTATTAGAAATGGATTAATTTATATGTAGAGTTAGCCAGTAAGAAACCTCAGTCAGCAGCCAAACAGCTTGTAATTAATATTCAGCTTTTGAGTGTTTTTTTTTAGAAAGTGGATGGTGGGAAAGAAACTTCCAGTTACAAATGGCACCCAATGTTTGGCAGCTACATCCATATAGTATCAAAAAAAAAAAAAAGCTTGGGAAAGGTTTCTAGACAAGAAGAACAGAGTCATGCACAACTTCTTGGTAGCAGCATTCTCTCTAGGGTTGGGACTCTGTTTGCTAAAGGCAAGCAGAGGCACGAATCTGGTAAGAGAGGCTTCCTGATTCAGCATTAGTGCCAAAAACTGCAAAGTTATTTTAAGAAGCCCTGCTACCAACGACTTAAATGGTGTTTATGAGCAGTCAGTGGCATGCTTCTTGATGGTGGCA
Source organism: Microtus oregoni (assembly GCF_018167655.1). Lineage (NCBI taxonomy): Eukaryota > Metazoa > Chordata > Mammalia > Rodentia > Cricetidae > Microtus > Microtus oregoni. The sequence goes on from NW_024543069.1 coordinate 49,346,915, forward strand.
TGGATTTAGAAACTCCTCAGAGTTGCAGCAATAAATGTGGCTCTACTGGGACCTCAACTATGAAGTTAGACTCCCAGGAAGCTAAGAATGGGGCAAGTCAGATGCCAAAGCCTCCACTTTAATCCTAGATATATTGCTGAGCAGATTAAGACTCATATACTCATAAAAAATAGAGATATACCATAAAGACAGACAGATGAAAAAAATCTACATAGTTTACAGTGTGTTTAAAATATATGTAGGCTTGGGAAAGAAAAGAAAAGTGATAAAGTCCTTCAAAAAAGAAATAGAATAATAGAAAAGTTACATAAAAATAAAAAAGACACAGGAAGTTTGGATACTATATTTTATTTTTTTCTTTGAATTATTTGATTGCTGTGGAAGGAGCAACAGCTGCTAAAAGACATTAAAGCATTCACAGCTTTTTAAAATCTAATTCAAAGGTATTAAAATTATTTATCTCATAAATGAAGATAAAAAATGATACAATATTAAGAGAGATGCATTATCTAAAATGAACACATAGTGAATGTTATCTGTTATTATTCTAACAGTAAATACTGGCCAAATAAATGAAAAATAAAATACATAGTAACATACCCACAAAAGCTACTTCATTAATACTCTATTTCTTCCAATATCTTATCTAATAATTCCTAACAGAAATAAATAAGTTGAAATGTATATTTACTGTTTGAATATTATATAATAACAGAAGCTAGTATCCAATTTTATTAAAAGTATTAATTCTACAAATAAATTTTTGCTTCCTGTGTAAAACTTAGATGCATGAACCACCTGTTTACATTATTAGTATCTATTCTATCTTTTTACATTATTAGCATGCTCTAAAAAAATTCTTTAAACTTCATGCTGAAGATGTTCCTTTTACTCCTGAAATGTGCTTGCTTTGTGAAATGGGCCTCATCACACCTGAGGAGGGAGTCATTAATTTTGATACAGTTAAAAACTAAAGGTGTCTAGATAAGATTTCTATTGTTGTGGTGTGATGGGCAACCTCCTTCACTGAATGACCTTTGCAGGGCTGAACCATATTGGGCATAGCCTTGGGTCCATCTTTTCACTCTCTCTCCCCACTCGCCCTACCTGGATGTGGGATACTGTTCCTGTTCCTCATTGTGATCCGTGAGTTTCCCTTTAATAAAGAACACCTGATTATATTCTATTCAGAGCATCCCTCCAGAGTCAGAGAGGCCAAGGCAGAGCCTCAAATCTTTCAGGAAGGGACTCCTGAGGAAGAACTTTTTACCACTCCTTACTCACTCCAACCAGCATCTTCAGCACAAGCAGAGCCAGAATCCCCATCACAGCCTCCAGAATCCCCATCACAGCCCGAGGAACAGTAGCATGGGGACCTGTGCTCCTCAGACTTAAGGCATAGTGGGCAGCCCACTCCACCCAGAGTCAGATGTGGGGGCTGCCTGATACTGCCATAGTCTTTCCCCTCCAACCACATGCCCCTCAGACATCCAAGGGAATCAACCGTTCTACTACAGGCCCTTTGCCACTAGTGATCTCTATAACTGGAAGGCCTAAAGCCCTCCTTTCTCTCAGGACCCTCGAGACTTAAATAACCTATTAGAAACTGTTCATTCATCATGCATCAGCCCACCTGAGATGATTACTAACAACTGTTGGGGGTCCTCTTCACCAAGGAGGAAAGAAACAGAATCCTAGAAAATGCCAGAAAGTCAGTTCCTGGCCCAATGGGATTCGTATGGCGGATCCAGTCCTAGTTGTGGCCTCCTTTCCAGCAACACACCCAGACTGGGACTCCAGCATGGCAGAGGTAAGGAGAGGTCCTGATCTACCACCTGGCTCTGTTGGCAGATCTCAAGGCTGCGGCCAGCAAGCCCACAAATATGGCCAAAATTTATGTTAGACACAGAGTAGATGAAAGCCCTGCTGCCTACTTGGATCTGCTCATGATGGCTTTTAGACAATTCTCTCTGTAGGACCCAGAGTCTGAAGAAGCACAGCAGGCTATCATCCTAGCCTATGCAAATCAGGCAACAATGGATATCAAGAAAAAGTTACAGTTCCTATAATGTTTAGGGGAAAGGAGACTGAGGAACTTAGCTGCAGTGGCAGAAAAGGTATATAATAAAAGGGAAACAAAAGAGGAGAGATGGGAGAGAAAGGAAAAAGAAAGGCAGGAAAGAGAGGACAAAGAGAGAGAAAAGGCAAGACAAAATTTAACCAAAATCCTAGAAAGACAAGAGGCACAGATGGAACAAGTTCTAGCTGCAGGAATAGAAAATAAAAGGGCTAATGAACAGGAGAGAAGACCCTTACTTAAGCTGGGGAAAAACCAATGTGTGTACATTCGGACCTTGCATCATAAATAGGTTAGTACAATTCATAAAGCAAAGATTGGGCATGATACAGTTGATGGTCCAATGAGATTATGACCCCCTCAATATCAGAGAAGAAAGGTACATCACCCTGCCTTGCCCTAGGGGACCCAAAATTGGTTCCCGAAGGTACTTGAGAAGGGGGAAATATAAGGATATGGAGAATTTTTAAAACTTTGCAATGTCAAGAGCTAGTTGGAAAACAGGATATCTAACTAGGACATTGGGTTCAAGCACATACCACAGAATGTTCCTGGCAGCTGGCCACCTGCCAACACCCAGCTCTATAGTCTACCAGGGAACAGCAGAAGCAACTGCTTTGGGGAGGGCTTCATGCTAGAGGTAATTCATACCTGCTGTTATGCAAGACCAATTCCCTTGACCCAAAATAAACCCGGCTTGTGGTTTTTGCCTATATATGTCAGCTCCAATTGAGAAAGGGAGCTTTACTCTACTGTGCTATGCCATAGTTAGTGGTTGAGCTCCCAGCCTGGCTTGGACTTTGTGCTCTGAATAAGCCTTGCTTTTGCATTCTGGACATGACTGGATTCTGGTGGTCTCTCTGGGGAGGGATTGAGACTTGGGCACAGCAAAACAAGTTGGGGAAGAAAGGGTTTACTTTGCTTATACTTCCAGAGCATGTTCATCAATGAAGAATGAAGGAAATCAGCACAGGAACTCAAACAATGCATGATCCTGGAGACTGGAGCTGATACAGAACCTTGGAGGTATGCTGCCTACTGATCTGCTCCCCATGGTTTGTTCATTTTGTTTTCTTATAGAACCTGAGGCCACTAATACAAAGGTGGTTCTACTCCTGGTAGACTGAACTGTCTCCCATTGATCAATAATTAAGAAAATGACTTAGAGTTGAATCTTTTTAATTTTTAGTTTATATTTTTTATTATTTTTTAAAAATTTATTTTACATAGCAACCACAGTTTCTCCTCTCTCTTCTCCTTTCATTCTCTCCCCTCCTGTTCTTTCTACCCCCATTCACTCCTCAGAAAGGGTAAGATCTCCCATGTGTGTTAACAAAGCATGGAATATCAAGTTGAGGCAGGATCAAGATCTTAACCCCTGCATCAAGGTTAAGCAAGGCATCCTATCACAGGGAATAGGTTTCAAAAAACCAGCTCATGTGCCAGGTATATATCCTTGTCCCACTACTAGCGGATCTACAAGCAGACCGAACTACACAACTGTCACACACATGCAGAGGGACTAAGTCAGTCCCATGCAGGCTCCCTAGTTGTCAGTCTAGAGTCCTTGATCTCCTAAAAGCTCTGATCTCCTTTTTCTGTGGGTTTTTCTGTATGTTCTTAACTCGCTTGCTTATGTAATCCCTTCCTTCTCTCTTCAAATGGAACACCTTTGTCATATCTCATTCCTCAGAACTCAGGAAACTCCACAGCAGAAAAGGAGACAGAAGGAGTGCAAGCATCAGAGGAGACAGAGAACACCAAAAACAAGGCCCTCTGAATCACCTGAGCAAATCTCATATGGTTCCATGGAGAATGAAACAGCAGCTCAAGGCTGACATGTGTCTGCACCAGGTCCCCTACATCTATTACAGAATTCACTTAGTATTTTTATGTCACTCTTTAGTGTGTGACCCAGTAGGTCTCTCATTCCTGTTCTATTGTGGCTCTTTTCCTTCTGTTAGTTTGCCTTGTCCACTTAGATGTGATGGCTTTTGTTTAATCTTATTATATTTTATTTTGATATGTTTTGATTGTATCTCTTAGAAGTCTATTCTTTTCTAGTAGTGTAAGAAAGGAGTAAATTTGGAAAGGCAGGGAGATGGTGAGCAACTGAGAGGAAGAAAGGTAAGGGAAACTGTAATTGGGATAAATATATGAGAATATAATATATTTTTCCAAAATAAATCAATAATTCAGAAATATACTTTCCTTTTGCAACTATATTAGCATAACTATAGAGATAGTAATAATAAAAAGAGTTAGGCCCCAAGGTAGACTGAGTGAGTTAGCCCAGTCCCTGCAGGTGAACCAGACCCAAACACTTTTTCATTCTATTCTTGAATGTTATTATTGTCGTTACTATTATTATTATTAACATCACCATTACTAGTGTATTTGTGTGTGCGCATGTGAACAGGAGTTGCACATAGGCCAAAGCTCATGTGTGGAGGTCAGAGAACAATATTTAGGAATCAGTTCTTTATTTGTTCTTATGTATGTTGCGAGGTTGAACTCATGTTTTTGGTTTATATAGCTAGTTCCGTGTTTCCTCACTGAGTTCAGGTTGCTTTTAAGACAGCATCTCAGATAACGTAAGCCATTCTTCCAAGCCTTGTAAAGCAAAGGATGACCTTGACTTTCTAATTCTTCCTCAGGGTGGGATGACTGGAGTGTATCTCCACAATTAGCTGAAAGGTGGTGAGACAGCTTCAGATTTGTACAGTATTGATATTACTTAATACAAATATTACTTATAGGTATATTGCCTTTTTTATACAGGCTCAATGAGAAGAGATACAGGAAGCCTTTCAGATAATAGAAAAATAAGTTAGAAACAAACTTGCCTTTGAAGTATGCATCATCAAAGTCATGTTACAATTGAGGTATTTTTTTGTTTTATTGATATTAGCAATATGATAATTCCTTTATAAATAATGGAATTAGAACATGAAGTTAAAACCAACTTTCATATGAACTTTAAATGATTTTCTTGTTTTGCTTAGTTTTATTCTCCAATTTACCAAGATTCTCTCAAAATATCTCTGCATTTTTATAACTTATATTATTGGTATGGCCTTTAATATTAAAAATAGAGCTATAAATATTTTGATTTATTTATTTTTGCAACATTATTTTCATATAGTCTATCCTAAGAGTTTCACTTTTGTCTTCTTACAGAAAGTTATTCCAAATTACATAAAAATCTTTACACTGTAAAATATTTAAGGTTTGTTCCTAAATCACAGCACCCCTGAGTAGTCCTTAGTAAATTTGGAGAGATTTTTTTAAAGTCTTGCAGATAAAACATAGGAAATATTAGAGTTGTGGCAAAAATTTTCAGTAGCACAGCAGTTTCATACACACTGCATCATTAATAAGTGAACATACTTGTATGAATGCCAAAATGCAGGGAAGCTTGTTAAAAAAAACATGCACTTCTTCAAGTAAGTCAGGAATACTCATTTCCTAGAGGGACACCTGTAATTTAATTGTCTGTCTCTCGACAGATTAATGACACACAGGTCAGAGCATTGACATGCATGGCACAGTCACCAAGGCAAAGAACTTTGTGTTGGCTAAAGCAGTGCCTCCTACACAGATCTTTTAATTGCCAAAATATTAGGAGCAAGCTGTTACTCTGTTGATGAAAACTGTTATGTGGTTTTGGGTACATGGCATTCCTCTCTCTTTTGAACTTAAATTAAACGTTAAAAATTATGAGAAAAAACCCTAGCTTTAGCTACAGATCAAAGTCTTCATGTGTAAAACATGAAGTCTAACCAATTTTTCTTCTTCCTTAGGCAGCCTCTAATTTATTTTCCTTTTTTACTCATTTTGATAATTCCTCCCTTTCTCTATCTTTCCTTTGTCTATGGACAGAAATACATAAGAAAAGTAAATATCATTACATTATGTTATCAATAACTTTAAGAAAACGTAATCATGGTATTTTTTATCAGCCTACTCTGAACCCTAAGTTGTAGTCCATTTTTAATTATCCATGATAAAAAGAGAACAAAAGCTCAGAACCCTGTTCCTTGTGAATTTCTTTTTGGCTTGAGTGAGTTGAAAGGTATCAGAAGCATAAATAACTAACCCACACTCTCTTTCCTGATGTGACACACCATGGTCTTGAAAAGTACAAAGGAGAAACTTCCATTTATGTTCAGAAAAGAAAGAACACCAACATAGAACAGTAGTTAGGGTAAGGCTCAAGTAAGTAATATAGGCAAATAGGTCATTTTAAATATTCTCTTCTCCCTCACTAGAAGAGAATTCATGACAGATTACAAACTTTTTATGGAATTCCTTAAGAATGTAGTTGTTACTGAATAATCAGGCCAAATGAAAGCTATTTTTATTTATTAGCCTATTTCTCATTCTGTTTTCTTCTGGTATTTCAATGTTTTTCTTGAAAGGAGTGAAGTGATTCAATCTAAAAAATTAATAATCAAAGCTAATCTTATATTCTGTTCTTCTACATGAATCATGATAGTGTTCTCCCAATTGCTCCCTGCATAAAATAAATACCACATACAAGTTAGTTATGTTACACATGCGTATCATGGATGAGGCCAAGGTATTAGAGGGTTAAGTCCACCATGAACTACATAGACAAAAACCTATATTGTCTAAAAAATTCATTTCTTTATATATGATTGCTGAAGAAGAGTCTTGGGAATATAATAATGAATACATAAAATAGTTTATAGATAGTTATTCATGATTCTGTATAATATGCCTTTATCTATTCATTAGATAACAACAACAAACTCTGAGCACTAGTCTTTCAAGTACTCTTCCAGACTGTTGGCAATGTGGCAGACAAATATCTTTGCTATTTAAAGTGTCCTTAATGTTATGAGTGCCATAGTATTTATAGTCCAATTATACATTCATGTGAATGATTTAATAATCCTGTGGCATGAAATAAAATAGACAAAAGTGAGACCAGCACTGTGAGACAAAACTGTCAATGGGAGCTAGATAGATCTGCCACAGGCTCTACTGTCTACAGAGAGAATCAGGTGTCAAATTAGGGAGGCAAAAAGATGTTTGGCTGAAGAAATTCATTCTCAAATCATGTAGCTACAAACAAAGCAGAACAAATGATGCCAAAAGAAATCATGAGGGAGAGATAGACCAGTACAGAACACTGGGATCTGGGTTGTTCTTCCTGCAAAGGGAAACCACCACCATGAAGTAAGGCAATTTTCATCTATGAAAGCCTTTTCACAGGGGATAAGTATGCCATGAGAAAGAACGGATAAATGAGGAGATATTCATGACTACACTAGTCAGAGATAAAAATCCAAAGGGGACAGCAATGCATTCAGGTAAGACTGTGGGCAGTAACAAGCAAAGCACCACTGGGTAAAATGTGTAGGGTTGCTTGTGCAGGGAAGGTGTTATCATAGTTCCCAGGAGTGTTTTCATAAATAGACTATTGAACAGAACTTACTGGTATTGTCAAACACTAGAATGAGATTAGATTCTAGACAGATACACAAAGCTTGCATTGGATGTAAAATTTTGGCATATATGTTAAGTACAATGGCAATAGTATATAATCTATATATATATATATATATATATATAAAATAGGTAGTATACTGCATGGAGTCTGAGATAGATTGTAACTAGAGTCCTTTTTAAGGTTCTAAGGAGATTAGTGCCAAAACAATATAGGGACTTTATAATTTCTTATCAATTTTGTTATTTGTTCCTGCTCCTATCACAGGGATGATATATTGTCAAGATGAGTTATGACTGTACATGTAAGTGGTTGCTCCTGTACATGTCACCAGTCTAATCCTCAGCACAGGGTCGTCAGTGGGGCTGTCAGAACAAAGCCCAGTGGAACTCTGGATCTCTACTTTTCTGGATGTTTAATAATCTTTTTAAAAAAGCTTTAAGTATCCCTCCTGTTACATTCCCTGCATCTTTAACTTCACAGAAATGACTACTTACTGTGTGCCATTAATATATGCTGAACAAAGAATCATAGTAAAAAAAAGATGGCTGTTCTGGTATCGTTTTCTCAATTCTTACATAGAATTGAGAGAAGCTCTCGATTTTACATTTCATTATTGCCTTAAGTTTCATTCTAACTACCATACTTCAGTTATTTTAATATTCATTAACTTCAAATGTCCCTAAGAAACAAATTTTGAATTAAATATTGAAATAATTAAATTTGTTATGACTATTAAAATCACATATAATTATTAAAATTAATATTTAATGGGACTAACATTAAATAAAATTAATAATTTATCTTTGTATTAAATTCTGAAATATTGCATATAGCCAATGAATATATATGATATATATTACATAAAGATACAAAATTAACCACATTATTTGTGACTATTAAATGGAAGTAACATAGATTAAATGTCTGCATGCATTTTAAAATTTATTTATTATTTAATTAGCTTTTGTGTTAATTTGTTTCATAATAACTAATTAATTCCTGGTATCATTTTTTACTAGTTTAATTTTTTAAGTTCTCAAATTTAGCTTTGTTTACAACTTATTTTTCTTAAAATCCTGTACGAGACACCATATATTTCCATACCAGAAACACCAGACAGGAGCAAAGAGACCAGCTCTGCCAGGATGTGACCAGCACCCAGCCTTCTCAGATTTTCCCCCAAAGACAATGTCCACAAATAAGTAAGAAACAGTCTTGAGAATCTGCTACCTCAATTCCTTTAACTGATGGAGGAGGGTCATCTGTCTATGTGTTACTTTCATTGGTTAATAAAGAAACTGCCTTGGCCCTTTGATAGGACAGAAAATTATGTAGGTGGAGTAAACAGAACAGGATGCTGGGAAGAAGGTAATGAGGCAGATGCCTCAGGAAGACACAATGAAGCCCTGGCCCAAGATGGACATAGGTTAGCATCTTCCTGGTAATCCAGCACCTCATGGTGCTACACACACGAGTAGAAATGGGTTAATCAAGATGTGAGAATTAGCCAGTAAGAGGCTAGAGCTAATGGGCCAGGCAGTGTTTAAAAGAATACAGTTTCCGTGTTATTATTTCCAGGGCTAAGCTAGCTGTGTGGAAGCCAGGCTGGATGAAAAGCAGGCCTGCTTGCCACCTCACTACATTTAACCTGTGGTACCTAACCTCCCACATTTTTATTATAAAAAAGAGATCGTAATGTAATGGTCTGATCTGTCCCTTTAAGAGACAAGCCACACTCACTCCCTCCCCCATCCACAAATGCAAGCTGATCTTCAGCTTCCAGCCTGAGTCCCTTCCTTCCCCCCCCCAGAGGCAGCTTCTGTCTCTCCCTTCTCCCCACTTCTCCCCTTACCAGCTTTGTTTCCCTCTCTCTGTGCTAATATCTCTTGGCATGGCATGTCTATCCATGTCTCTGTCTCTTGCCTGCCACTTGGCTCCCTGCCTGAGACCAGCCACCTATGGAGACCTGACACATGGTCTTCTGGGGTACCCATTTGTCTGTCTCTCCTTGTGTAACTGGCTGCCCCAATGAGGTCTCTCACCCACCACTCGGCTCCCTACATGGGATTGATAGCCTGCTGCAGCCACTCAGGGAACTGAGTCATTTTTGCCTGGGACTGACTGCTTTTGGAACCTGCTGCCCACTGCCTGCCACCACTTTGGAGACCTGTGGCAGGTTCTCATGGCCTGCTACCAACTGCAGCCACTAGGGAACATGCAGCATTTTATTTAAACCATAACACAAGGCATTATCTGTACATTGAGAATAAATTCAAATTACTTAAAGTTTTTTTCAAATGTTAAGACCTTTACAAATTTTAATAAATATTTTATTGGTTTGGGGATACTCTGAGTAGCCTCCTCAATGCAAAGATAGATGTTTGGGGCAGCTTCTTCCCCTGCTTTCTCCATATTCTATCCCAAGTTCAACACAGATAAATTATGTCCAATACAGATCCATATAAGTGAGGAAGGATGGTCACCTGCAACAAGTTGTCAGGATGTCCTGAACATGGGGATATTCCAGTTAGAGGTGTTACTGACCAATGTGAGTCACTGCACTAACATACTAACATTAAGGGGCCCACGTACTGTGGGGTGGTGTCCGATGGATTCCAGATTAGGTACAGAAAGCACCCATACACTAATTTCCAAACACAAGCCAAACCCAAAGAGATCCTTTATTACACAAGTTAAAAAGATATGGCTGCTGAATCTGAACCAGGCAGAAACAGCAGAAAATAGCTTTGTAAGTGTTAATGTTAAGAGGGAAAAGGGGGAGACTGTGTGAGAACGAGCTATGGTGTGTTTACAAGTTCTAATTTAGGATTTTAACTCGAGTCAAATAATGATTCTGATTTCTACTCTTTGAAGTTTTGAGAGTTGGACTTCAGTGATCAGTCTCAGAGATGAGTCAGGGGTCAAATTGAGAAATGATCTTGGTGGCTAGCTTTAGAAATATAGACTAATGGTTCATCAAGGAAAAGAAGGGTACAGGGAAAAACCTGTTGGTGCCATATTTACCATGCTTGGACATGCTAGAGCCCTTATTTGAAGATGAGACTGAGGAAATGGACTTGGAGAAAAGGAGGAAGGGGTGAAGGTTTACAGTTAGCCTACCTCTTTCCCAATCCAAGTACATTTTGTTATTCTAAATGAGATCAGACCTGCAATTGGTGATTTCTCAATACCATAACAAGACACTTAGCTGGTCTTGGAGCCCCACACCACAGCTGGGAAGACAGAATGGACATTCAATTTTAGAACATAACCATTCATTCATCTATTTCCCATGACCATGGCTGTGTTATGCGAGAGTAAGGGATTTGTAGACAAATGCCTTCAAGTCATAAAATCTGATCCTCGGGCAGGGGGTGTGTGTGTCCAATTGCTTTAGTAACAAGTAGCATGTGGGCTAGAAAGTTTTGTCTTTTAAAAACTAGCATTATCTCACAACCTTTGTCCTCCTTCTTGGTAGTTACTTGAAAGCATGTCATGAATAGTGTCAGATATAGGAAGAGACTCTGCTACTCTTAAGAGCTTTCTGTGCATATCTTACTTCAATGAAGTACTGTAATCAAAATAAATTCTCCTATTTTGAACCATGGTACTATTATTTCTATCTCTTCAGTAGCATGTGTTTAATTTTCCTCACTCAACATTGTGAAATGAGAGTCAGTTATATTCCTTCTACTATGGAAGTCTAAAGGTGGAAATCAGGTCTGTGGTCTCAGCAGCAAGCATGCTGAACTGCTGATCCATTTTGATGGCCAAATTTATAGATCCTAATGTTTAATTTACCTGAGATAATTTTTTAAATATAAATCTTAGTAAGTTGAATGATATTGATATAATTATGTCTAAACTTTTCCTAGTGCTTTACATTCTAGTGATTTGTATTTTTCTTTAAGCTACCAAAAATACCTGAAATATTAAATAAAATGAAACTGTCAGGGGGATATATTATTAGTTTTATAGTGTAAATTTTGTAGCTTACCATAATGTTCTCTTTGCGTGGTTACAACTTCCTGAACCTCTAAGAATCGGTCCACAAACAAAGCTGTATTCTAGTTCATTCATCACAACAATTCTGATGATAAAACTAGCATTTCTTTGAATGGTTTAGTAAATAGCAAATCTCTGTTTCATTTCTTTTTAATAAAATATATATGACACATTCCAATAGTTTGCTTTGTTGTCCCTGACTATTTAATATCAGAACTTTTATGAAAATATTTTAGCATGTTTTATGGATTGAATTGTAAATAAAAAAGAAAATCTTTCATTTCTTAATGAATTTTGCAATTAAGATTCCTAATTGTTATATTCCTAGTCTGTATGGTATATGCTACTGTAAGTGGATGTGAGATTGCTGTAAGTTGCTGTGAATACTACTGATTAATAAAGAAACTGGCTTGGCCTGATAGGATAGAGTAGAATTAGGTAGGGAAAACTAAAGTGAATTCTGGGAGAAAAAGGGCCAAGTCTAGAGAAGCCACATAACCCTGCCAGAGACAGATGCCTAAACTTTAACCAGTAAGCCTCAGACTCATGGCGATAGACAGTATAATAGAGATGGCTTAAATTAAGATATAATAATTAGCCAATAATAGCCGGGCCGTGGTGGCGCACACCTTTAATCCCAGCACTCGGGAGGCAGAGGCAGGCAGATCTCTGTGAGTTTGTGGCCAGCCTGGTCTACAAGAGCTAGTTCCAGGACAGGTACCAAAAAGCTATGGAGAAACCCTGTCTCGAAAAATCCAAAAAAAAAAAAAAGAAGAATAATTAGTCAATAAGAAGCTAGAAAAAATGGGTCAAGTAGTACTTTAAATAACATCATTTCTGTGTGATTGTTTTATGTCTAAACAGCCGGGAACAAACAAGCAGCCTCCCACAACACTAAGTAACACATATTTTAGCCATTAGCCCTAAATATTTTGCCCTAGGAGGCTTGATGGAGATTAATCTTTGGTTTCACCTTGGATTTCTTGAATTTCTGACCGAATTCTTGAAAGTTCATTAGGCAAGTTATCTCTTTTTAGAGACTTTGATACATGGTGGTGTAAAATAGTTCTCATAGCCAACATGTCTGTAGCTATGTCTCAGACTTATGTGCATGACCCTGCAAATGCACAGCCTAAAATGGTAAATCAGATTATGTTTGTTTCTCCATGTGTAAACTCCTACAAATGGCTCATTCAGTGACTAGGGCAAACTGCTACCTGACAGTCTCTAGAGAGGATTTTGTCCAAGTTGACAGATGGGCCTGATTCCACTGTCTGCCCCAAGTCAGTTGCTGGGAGAATCCAAGACCAAGTGCATTTACCAAAATGAGCACTTTGTTAACTCATCAGTGATAATATTTTAATTTTTTAAAAAAAATAGCTTCTAAAAGTTACCAAAAAGAAATGGAAACATCACATAACATGATTTGGTAATGAAAAAAATGCATGGTAATGTGTTTACAAAAAGTTATTACAAGAATATAATGTCTAATATTTTTAAAGCACAAGGATTCTAAATATCTAGGCAGACTACTCTGTATTCTAAAAAAATGCCATCCAGCATAAAGGTATTTATCTTTTGCTATTCTTACCCTACCTTTGCTTAACAGCAACCTTGTATTTCAGACAATCAGCGATATAAAAACAGCTCACAAGGGAGACAGATAAGATGTGGAATACAAGAAGATTAGAAAAACTAAGGAATCATTCAAGGAGTGTAATTGTTGTGGGCAAATAATTTTAGCTACAAGACATATATTTTTTGAGATAATCAGCTTTTAATTGGAGTTTCCATATAGGAAAAGTATAATGTGAAAATCTTCTACCATGATAAGAGGGCTTGCTATAGAAAGCAAGGAATATGGTGCTTTAGGAAGAAAAAAATCAGTGAGTATACAGAAATGGAAGACTATGCTAAAAATGGAATATCCCTGAGAAAACTGGCTTGGTGGGGGCAGACTGTATAGAAAACAATGAATACAATCAGCTTGAAAAACCTGCTGATGTTTAGAGTATTTTCAAAGCAGAGTTTTAATATTTCAATATAAATACACCCACACAGTCATGCACACAAAATATATTCATGCAAAATTTGGAAAGTATGGAATATTCAATGGCAATAATCATAAATAAAATAGCTAAATGTGTATCATGAGTTCAACTTTATTTTAAAAATAAAAACCCAGAGTCAGATATTAGAGGGATAAAGCTGAAAGGTCAGAGAAGCAAAAGAGTTAACCACTAGTTCTTACCTCTATAAAACCCTCATACTGAATGGGATATCCTGCCTCTACAAGTCCTCAGAATAAAATACTGTCTCTATAAAACCTCAGACTGCATGCCTTAAGCTCCTTTCTCCTCCTGCCTTATATTACTGTCTCAACATAACCATATCACTCCCGTCTCCACCTCCCTACTCTTGGGTTTAAAGGCATGTGACTCCAACGTACTGGCATTTAAGGTGTCCATCACCACTGCCTGGTTCTGATTCTTTTATAAACTTGATTTATATTGACACAAAGTGGCCTTGAACTCACAGAGATCCATCTACCTCTGCCTCCAGAGTGCTGGGATCTAATGTGTGTACCACCAATACCTGGCCTCTGTAGCTAACTAGTATCTAGCTGTGCACTCTGATTTTCAGGCAAGCTTTATTTGTTAGATCACAAACCAAATATCACCACATAAGTATGAGCATTACTGGTTAGATGATTAGATTCATGAGCAATCAGTGGACATCCCTCCATTTCTACCACTACGAACCTTAGTATACAACTTGGAAGACACATGGCCTGTAAAATTTTCACAAAGATCCTAGTCATCATCACAATAAGGTAAAAAGGAGACTTGATCAGCATAACATTTTTTCTTGTTCATAGCTGTATTTTGAAGTTATGGATGATCCTATGAATATCTTCATTTTATAAGCTAGAAGTAAAAAAAATGAAAAGAGTCTAAATTTATCACATAAACTGTATATCCTTTAATTTATATCTCTATTTATTTAAAGACAATTAAAGCCTATACTCTCACTACTTCTCAACAGGTCAAACTGAAAATGAAATTGGATTGAGAGGCTGAGCTTTTCTACCATATCTCTGATGTTTTCTAGGTTCCCATTCTTTGGGTCTGTGTTTAATGTAGTTTGTATTCATTTAATGGATAGCACAGTTTTATTTTTGTGTGTGTGTGTGTGTGTGTGTGTGTGTGTGTGTGCTTTTATTTGTTTACAGTTCATTTGTTTTGTTGTTATTTATTCACTTTGTTTTTCTTTTGGGGTGCTGTTTTATTTTATTGGTTTTGGGCATTTGTTTGGGGATTTTGTTTTTGTTTTTAGAAAGAACTTAAAGTTGGGTGGGCACATAGGACTTGGGGTCAGGAGAAAAATAATAAAACATATTCAATTTAATATTGTTTCACATAATAGAAACATTTGAAGAAAATATGAAAATTAGACTTAAAAGTTAAAGGTCTACAGTCAGATCTGGAAAAGAATTATATAAAATTAACTACATCCCAAAGCAAAATTAAAAAATATTTACTTGAATACATTGTAACACATCTAAAAGGAAACATTTTAATTCATTTATTAGAACAATATTTGCCATATATGAGGGATGAGGATGAAGCTCAGGCAAGCACAGCCTGCACAAACATACTCACCACACATGTAAAACCTGGGCATTCATCTATAACCTGAGTTCTGACCATAGGAGATAAACATTCCATGAGCTCAGTGGAAGGCCAGTGAAGCCAAACTTGCAAAATCCCTTTCCAGTGAGTGACCCTATATAAGGAGTTGTGGGAAGGACACCTGCTTTCCTGACCCAGCCTCTGAATGTAAACACACATGCATTACGTACGTGTGCACTCACAGACATTAACAGCATATGCACCCAAAAAGCACAGGAAAAAATATCTAATCAGATTCAGTGTGTCAGGTCTCAAAATGAGGTTCTTGGTTCATTTGGAGTTGAATTTATGCAAAATGAGAAATAAGGATTTGGTTTTGTTCTACTCTATATAGGTACTCAGGTTGATCAACACCATTTCTTAAGAAAATTATATATATGATGACTTAATGAATGTTCTGAAAATTATTTACATCATAATGGAAAACATAAGTTACAAAATAATTAACTTAAATTTTCAATATGCTGAACTTCAAGACCATAAACTTACAACAGTATGAAATAATGATATTGGTATAATTAGTGAATATTCAATCTCAAAAAACAGTGAATTCCAACACTTCTATGTGGTCAACTGAATTTAAGTAACAAGCATTATAAATATGAATGGAGAGGTTATAATGAACAAATTAATACATTCAACAGTGTTTCTCAGGTAAGTAAGAATTCTGTTGCTCTTGTAATTATATGAACAATGTTTATTGAAAGTGTTTATTTGTTGTATGTTCCACGGAACTTTAATGATCTGCTCAGGGGTCAAGAAAAGAGTCTGTTTTTGTTATTGTTGTTGGTATTGTTTTAACCCGCTAAAATGAAACAATATTAAAAGTTAGCATTGCATACTGCTGTCTCTAAAATAAATGGCACAATGTAGTCCCAGAATGAACAAAACAGATGCAAAGTGCATGGCTTGTGGTAAACATTAAAAAATTAAGGATTTTTATTAGAATAAGTTACTTGACAGACATACAAGCATAATAGCACCATTTTATGTCTTGGTCAAAGAAACAGAGAACAGAGTCACAACATATTAGCAAAATAAATGAACATTAAATAAATTCACTTGCTTTAAAACTGTATATCACTTTGACAGAATTAATAACCTTAACAAGGAAACCTTTCTGAACTTTGACACATTAACAAAATCCTGAATTTAAAATGAATACCAAATACATAATGTCCTTTCGATTACTTTTATCTTTTCTCTAACATGTAGGTAGAATAAATGTGCTAATTAAAGTATATGTCCCTTTTTGCTCTTGCAACTAACCTACTCAGAGTTCATCTGTAATCTAGAGTAATTGAGACAGATATTTACATAAATGAAATTGTGCTTCTCAACTTTACAAGCTACCAATTAATTAATGCTAGAGGCAAGATTACTACTCATGCTGATCTGAGAAATTGAACATTACTTATTCCTGTTTAAAAAATCATATGGTGTAGAAAAGGTGAAGTAGGCATATGGTAAGATATTAGTTCTCATATGAAAGACATACACATTTTTATTAAACTTATTTTCACTTAGTACAAAGCTAAGAGACGTACTGTACTATTCAGAATAATGCTGATGGTCCTACATCAGACAATTATACTCATTTCACATATATGCCAATGTATGCACTTTCTTCTTTATACTATATTAACATATGAAAATCTTTTTGTTTACTGTTCTCTTCCTGGTGTAATTTTTTCTTTCTTGGCCCTGTCTTTCCTGGTCCTTTCTTTTCTTGGTGTAATTTTGACAATGCATTTTTCCATTTCTTGAGTCCTTCCTTCATGATATTGTGCTGTGGTTTACGATTTTATGAGTTGAAAGACAGACACAGATTCATACCTGGACTTCTGGCTCCCTACTACTCGAACTGTATTTTGTTTGTTCATAAAAAAAGACCTTGGAACCAATAAATATGAAATAAACCCCACCTAATTCCATCATCACAAATCATTTAAAAATATTCACTGCTTGTTTACTCTGTTAGGAAACTCCTGTGCTTATGGAGGGTGTGTGAATAGCCAGGGATAATGCAACAGAATTCTCTCTCATGACATTTTCCTAATTGGGATTGTATATTATAGTTTCATAAATTTAATTATAAAGAAGTGTTGGGAATATATATATATATAGATAGATATATATCCATTGTTGAACATTTGCATAGCATGGATTTGACAGAGGTAGTTCATTTCTAGGACCACAAAAAAGTAAAATAAATAAATTATATTAAAAATAAATTTGAAAAGTAAATACTATTGTATGTTAGTCAGCAAGATAAAAGCTCACAGAAGCAGGATATAAATATTGAGAGAGTACAGCACAATTAATAAAAACACAGAGACTGATATTTGTATTCAACATGAAGGTGTGAAAAACAAAACAGCCAGCTGTGGTCTCTTACCTTTATCTCAGTCCAAAATGGTGATTATGCCTCTAGGAATCCTCAGAACTTTGCTATGAACAATACCAATCTTATATTCCTCTCTAGGGATGAGATTAAATGCGTGCACCACTACCACCTGGTTTCTATGGCAAAGTAGTGTGGCTTCTGGGATTAAAGGTGTGTGTCACCATTATATGATCTGTAGTGATGACCAGTGGGGATGTTTTACTTTCTGATCTTCAAGTAAGCTTTATTCATTCAAATAAAAGTGAAATATCACTACAAGAGTCATTACAATAAATTTTTCAATTAACAGTATCCATATAAATACCTCAGATCCTTAATTATCTCTAATCCAAAACAAGCCTAAAATAAACAGGGTATTAAAACTTTCAAAACAGAATCCTTATTATTACTTGGACCCCTATATATGGTGGATATATTAAAACTGAAGTTATTATTGCCTGCATGATGATCTAAAATTTATTCCATTTTTAATGTGATTAACTGTTGCAGCTTGGAATGCCAGCTCCCAGGGCTGCACTCAGGGTAGCATAAAGAATGTCTTCACAGGGCAGCAAGGAACTTAGGAAAATTTCTTCTCTGTCTTAGGGCTAGACTTTCTTATCTGAGGCATGAATAAAGAAACACAAACTGTTTGATGGTAACTTAAGGAAAAAGGAAGAAGCACACATTTCTCTTTTACTTTATCTTAAATAATCTTCCTTGACAATCTTTCTACACAGTTACATATCGTTACATAGATGTTCACATCTCTCTTTACACACACGCACACACACACACACACACACACACACACACACACACACACACCCTGCACATTGTACATGTCTTCGCACAGTTACATTTTCCACAGAGCTACATACCTTCACACTTCTTCGTTACCCAATTACATCTCTGTCTACACAGTGCCGTTCTCAGCCCAGCCACATACCTCTTCCTTCACATAATGTCTCCTACATACATATTTCTCCTCAACACAGCCGCATACTCTACATTTCCCTACCCAATCAGCTCCATCTCTTCACACTTCTCTTCTATGCGCATTCAGCTATCTTTCCCTAAGCACACACAAAAACACACACATCCCTTATATTACATTGTTTTTTATTCTCCTCACAGCCAAAACCTCTGGACAAATATGAATCACATCTTTCAGGGGCACATAGCCCTTCTTGAATAAACAATAAGAAATGAGTCAAATTGATCACACAGTCTCCTACAGGGTGGGAGATCACAGTGACTGACCAGTGAGTAAAGTAAGCATACATCACTCTATCATCTGTCAATCATTTAACCATCTGTTTATATATGTATTTTATATCATTTATCATCTATCCTTTTATCTTTCATTCTTATTCTACCATCAATCAATCTCTTTTCTACTTATTATCTAAAGAGCCATTTATTTTCTCTCTGTGTCACCTTTTTATATTTCAACTCTTTATAATCTACTTACATTTCTCTTGTCTACGTGTCATGGAGCTGTCTTTCTATTCTTTGTTATTCCTACTATGATCCACCACTATGCTCTGAATTTCATCAGTGTTTTATGAATACAAATATGTTTTGTTACTCTTTGAAACATATGAATTGATATAGTAAGTGAGTTCTTTTAACTTACATATCTTGTCTTATCTGTAAACTTTTAACTTTTCTCATGTAACTATGTATTGTTACCAGGCATGTTTCTATGTACAGCTCTGTGATATTTATTGTTAAGCACTACACACAAAAGATGATTTCTTTTATATTTTTACCCCTCCTCATCTCTGTCTACTTTCTGCTATTAATAATTTGTACATTTAAAGCAAAAACTATAAATGTCCTATTAAAATATCTGACGCATCATTATGTAAAACACCATTTTAGAAAGTTTCAGATAATGTTTTTATTGTAAGTTCATTCTCTGGATGAATATATTTCATGATCATTTTGAGTCCATTCAAAATTGAACTTTTTAAGTAAGAAAGGTTTGTAATTATTTTCTATAGGAGAAGGGAAAGTTCACACACACACATCTGACTATATACACACATATGTGCCAATATCTTTTCAAAAGGACAAAGGGACACAGAGAGACTTCCTCCTGCTGTGAAGGACAAAAACTCAAGAAAGTGTATTCTGACATAAAGTGCATTGCTTTGCCAATCTTTGAAATGTCACTCTGTGGGCAGCCTGCTGCTCTCGGCTCAGAGCCATGGTGTCAAGACTGCTAATAAAAAAGAATAAAGGTTAATGAAGGCATTGGGTTATTTATTATCTTGAATAAAATAGCTGAGGTCTTGTCTGGCAATTTGTTCAAGGCATATGGTCTTGCCTTATTTTAAAAATTGTTTCACTCTTTATGCAGATTTTTAATTTCAATGAAATGGTCTTCTCATATTTATTACATATGCAATTATATTAAAGTAAGTAAAAATACATAGAACTAGATATATAATGCCTGATGGACATGGCAAATAAATCAACATATCCTTCAAAAAAAACTTCCAGCACCAACTGAGGGAGTTGTGCCCATTAAACCTATCTATTGTCTCACAAGAACAAAGTACTGTAAGAAAGTTCCAGCATTGAACTTTCTCATAGAGACCTACAGGAAAAACAACCTTATATAAAGATATATTTATTTCTGGACTTAGATTTGGTTTTAAGAAGTGTGATTTTATTTAAAGAAAACAAAGTGTGCAATAAAACTAGTAAATCTGTCAAATGACAAAGTATAAAATACCCCAACGTCAATCATATCTCTGAGCCAGAATCTCATTTTAAAATTATTGTGTCCATTGAGCTTCATAGACGTGCGGCTCTTGGATGGTAACAGCAGGAGAAACACATAGAATGTACAACAAATGGGTTAGTTTTTTATTCAAGTTTAGCACAAGACATCTTTGAATTTGAAGCCCAATATCTGAAGAGTGACTTTTACTGTGTATGGTTATACCAGACACCTTAGGTGTATTCTTGTCAGTATTCATTGGAGGTCTCATTTCACTTGATATCTGGTCATTCCTATGTTCCACATCCTATGCTGTCCTATTGAAATTAATACAATCCTACAAAACAAAAAACTGTTACCTGAATTCTGTTTTTTATTAAAGAATCAGTGTTTAAGAAGCTGAGTGTGTGTAACTGCCTAATTTCTGTGTTTGAGTTTCTCTTCTGCTTTCCTTCCTATTATATAATGTAATTTAAATCAAATTATTGGTATCATCATTTCTTGAATGAAGTAAGGTTGTTAACTATCTTTTGAAAAGTTTTCCACTACTAGATATGTTCAGGTAACTCTTCAGCAAATATTCTTTGGTGGTAAATAAGAGTCAGTAATCGTCCAGTATTGAAGGAGTAGCCATAAAAATCTTTCTGACAGAATGGCTAAAGTCAAAAACACCAACGATAACCTTTGCTGGAGAGGCTGTGGAGGAAGGGGTACCCTCATCCATTGCTGGTGGGAATGCAATCTTGTGCAACCACTATGGAAGTTAGTGTTTCGGTTTCTCAGGAAATTCGGGATCAACCTACCCCTGGACCCAGCAATACCACTCTTGGGAATATACCCAAGAGATGCCCTATCATATGACAAAAGCATTTGTTCAACTATGTTCATAGCAGTATTATTTGTAATAGCCAGAACCTGGAAACAACCTAGATGCCCTTCAATGGAAGAATGGATGAAGAAAGTATGGAATATCTACACATTAGAGTACTACTCAGCGGTAAAAAACAATGACTTCTCGAATTTTGCATGCAAATGGATGGAAATAGAAAACACTATCCTGAGTGAGGTATCCCAGACCCAAAAAGATGAACATAGGATGTACTCACTCATAATTGGTTTCTAGCCATAAATAAGGGTCACGGAGTCTACAATAGGTGAATCTAAAGAAGCTAAGTAAGAAGGGGAACCCAAGGAAAAACATATAGTTATCCTCTTGGCTAAGGGAAGTAGACAAAATTGCCAGGGAGAAAATTGGGATCTTGGGGGTGGGGTGGGATAGGGGTTAGGGGAGATGGGGAGAGAAAAGTTAGAAGGGAAGGAGGTCGGGCCTTGGGAAAACAGGAGGATTGGGATAAAGGAAGGTTGGACAGGGGAGCACGGAACCACAATTCTTAGTTAAGGGAGCCACTTTAGGGTTGGCAAGAGACCTGACCCTAGAGGGGCTCCCAGGTGCCCAAGCTGAGGTCCCCAGTTAGTTCCTTGGGCAGTTGAGGATAGGGAACCTGAAATGACCCTATCCTAGAGCAATACTGACGAATACCTTGCATATCATCATAGAACCTTCATCTGGTGATGGATGGAGATAGAGACAGAGATCCACACAGGAGCACTGGATTGAGCTCCCAAGGTCCCAATGAGGAGCAGAAGGAGGGAGAACATGAGCAAAGAATTCGGGACCACGAGGGATGCACCCACCCACTGAGACAGTGGAGCTGATCTATTGAGAGCTCACCAAGACCAGCTGGACTGTGACTGAAAAAGCATGGGATAAAACTGGACTCTCCGAACATGGCGAACAATGAGGGCTGATGAGACGCTAAGGACAATGGCACGGGGGTTTGATCCTACATAATGTGCTGGCTTTGTGGGAGCCTAGCCAGTTTGGATGTTCACCTTCCTAGATATGGACGGAGGTGGGAGGTCCTAGGTCTTACCACAGGGCAGAAAACCCTGACTGCTCTTTGGACTGGAGAGGGAGGGGGAAAGGAGTTGGGGGAGGGGGAGAAGGGTGGGAGCAGGGGGCGTAGGGTGGGAGGAGGGGGAGGGAAATGGGAGGCTGGGAGGAGGTGGAAACTTTTTTTTTCTCCTTTTCTCAATAAAAAAAGAAAAAAAATCTTTCTGACATCTCTGGTATATATTATATCAGAAATATGAATAATCATGCAAAAATTAATTTCTCTAAAACTTTGTAGGCAATTTACAAAAATGATATAGTTACACATAATGTACTATGATTAAATCTGTTTTCAGGTTAAATAAACATTATTGGTAGAGAAGTAGAATTCTTACTGTTTTCCAAGGCAGATGAAAGAATAATGTAGTTATGAGAAATGTGTTGTGTCCGTTCTTGCTGTCCTGAGAATGGTATAGCTTTCCAATCACCTGGGATTTTCTGAGTAACATGTATGGTTCATGGACACTCTACCCTCAGAAGTCAGATGTTTTCTGGTGTCCTAGTTCTTAGGATTTGATATTCTCTCTATGTCCAGTAAAATGTACAGACAAAGTAAGTGTATTATTTGCAGGAAAAACTTCTACATATTTAACTGTTTTTTCTCTGAATATATAAACTGGCTTTCCATCCACTTCTCATAACAAGGATTACCCCATGGGACAGCTAAGATGAGAAATAACTATATTATGCACCATATGTCAGGCTGTTGTCCTTTTGTGATATACAGTAGCTTTTTTCTTTCTAGATGCCCATTTGAATGAGCTCAAATGTTATAGTGACAACCAAGACATCCCTGCTACTATAACCACTGAAGCAACAATAACAAACATGCACAATATAGTAATCAGGATTTTTATTTAAATGGCAGAATTTTCCTTTTATGTAATCACTATCCACAAAAGTCAGAAGAGAACCTCTTCTTTGTCACTTGGAGAGAGCATTTCTGAAGTGGGTTTGTTAACTCTACTTCAAAAACCTCACATATTTACAGTTGCCTTACAGTTTAAAAACTGTTTTTTACATATGTAATCACATATCACAGAACAAAAGCACAGGAAACCATATAAATCAAATAATTCTCTTTCATTATTAGTACATCTGTGTTGGATAATAAGAACATATGATAGTTGAGCACATGTGCTTGTGGTACGATTGATCATCATTTGGATATGTACCCAAAAGTGGTATTACTGGGTCTTGAGGAAGGCTGTTTCCTAATTTTCTGAGAAATTGCCACCCTGACATCCAAAGTGGTTATACCAGTTTGCATTCCGACCAGAACTGCAGAAATGTTCCATTTTCCCCACAACCTCTCCAGCATAAGTTGTTATCAGGGTTTTTGATCTTGGCCATTCTTACAGGTGCAAGATGGAATCTCAGAGTTGTTTTGATTTGCATTTCTCTGATGACTAAGGATGTCAAACATTTCCTTAAGTGTCTTACAGTCATTTTATATTCCTCTGTTGAGAGTTCTCTGTTTAGGTCTGTACTCCATTTTTTATTGAAACAATCTAAATGCCCCTTGATTGAAGAATGGATAAGAAAATTTTGGTACATTTACACAATGAAGTACTACACAGCAGAAAATTATAATGACAGCTTGAATTTTATAGGAAATTGGATGGAGCTAGAAAACATTATTTTGAGTGAGGTAACCCAGACACAGAAAGACAATTATCACATGTACTCACTCATAGGTGGTTTTTAAACATAAAGCAAAGAAAGCCAGCCTGCAAACCAAAATCCCAGAAAATTTAAACAACAATGTGGACACTAAGAGAGACTTACATAGATATAATCTACATGGGAAGTAGAAAGTAGAAAAAGGCAAGATCTCCTGAGTAAATAGGGAGCATGGGGACCTTAGGGGAGGATTGAAGTGGGGAGGGGGGAAAAGGAGGTAGGGGAGAGAGAAAAATGTAGAGGTTAATAAATATCAATAAAAAGAACATATACTATTAAAGTGTTCTAAGTTGTTTTTTTTTTCTATGTGGGAAGAGTAAGAAAACTGTAAAGCTCAGCTTAGTTATACAGAAAAGTACTATGTAGAATGCTATGTGTCAGCCTCTTTAAATGACTATCTGAAAAGACGAGGTACTTACTTTTAAAGTGTAGAGAATGGCAATACATTTCAAATATATGTACAGACGCAATCTGTGAATGTCCAGGGAAAGAAGTTTTTAATCTCACATTATCCAGGTTTATCTGCAACTAGTCATGTGCTCTTGGTCTACAAAGTTAATTCTTCAAAGATTTATCTGGCTCTTCTGCAAAAATACTATTTATAAAATAATAATAGAAATTACAATAGTAATAATAGTGATGATAGTATAGATAGTAACATCCATCTTGTAGAGTTATTATAGTCAGAAAATTTTCCCAAAAAATGCAATAATTTTGCACATTGTGAATGCTGAATAAGAATTATTTATCAGTCTTTAATTCTAAGGGTAGTTCTAAGCCCATAGTCACACACATCAATCAGGTTGAACTAAGAAAGTCTTAAAACAAAATTAAAACAAAACAAAGAAAATAGACATATAGAAATTGGGGAGACAAGAGTGAAAGAAATTGTAAAGAAGACAGAAGTTTAAAGGTAGAGGGGCAAAATTTACAGTAATTGGAATGCTGTTTGTGTTTGTGTGAAATTATTAAACAAATTCAATTAAAGTTAGAAAAATACAGTGACATTCTTATAAGAAATTAAATATTCATAACATCATATTATTTAGGCTGAATTTCTTAATTGAACGTCTCTAAGAGAATAGTGAATTTTTTTCTTTTACAGCGAATGTTCATTAAATAGCATAAAAATACAAGGAGTATTATTTTAAGACTAGGTTATATAAAACAATTTGGAAATGAGAAAAGATATGCATCTCTGTAAAGCTAGATCTCAAAATACTACCTTAAAAATTATCATAGATAATAAACGTTCAGCTTAAAGTTCAATGTAATTTTTCTTTTGTTTTGTTTGGTCATTTTGGGTGGTTTTTATTAATTACATTTGTTCTCTGACTGTTAATTATGCTCACATCCCTCCCCTCTCATCTCTTCTGGCACTCTATTTGGCTTTATGACACAGTGGTTTTAATAAAGGCCCTCTGTATAATTATGAATTGTTTTGAAGTAGTCTCATGTACCTCATGATGGCTTTTTAAATTTTTTTCAACAGAAAACAAACTTTTTTTTTCATTTTATATTCAATTCAATTTGCCCCTCCCTCCCCGCTTCCATTCCTTTCACATACCCCCACACCCAACTCTCTATTCACTCCTAAGAGAGCATAAAGGCACATTGATTTAGAGAAGGTCCAAGGCCCTGGCTACTATATCTAGGCTGAGCAAGGTATCCATCCAAAGAGAATAGCTTCCCAGAAAGCCAATACAAGCAGTAGGGATAGATCCTGGTGCCAATTCCAGTGGCCCCTAGACTGCTTCTGCCATACAACAGTCAACCACATTCAAAGGGACTATTCATCTTATGCTTGTTCCTTTCAGTCCGGTTGGTATTGGTGAGCTCCCATTAGCTCAGGCAGAGTGTTTCACTGGGTGTCCCCTTCATGGTCTTGACCACTTTGCTCATATTCTCACTCCTCCCACTCTTCAACTGGACATTGGGAGATCAGTCCAGTGCTCTGGTGTGGGTCTCTGCCTCTGTTTCCATCAATTGCTAGATAAAGGTTCTATGGTATATAGGGAAAGGCTGGTTCAGGCACCCTCTTCTCTATTGTTTAGAGTCTTAGATGGGGTCATCCTTGTGGATACCTGGGAATTTCTCTAGAGCCAGATTTGTTGCTAAACCCATAATGGCTCCCTCAATCAAGATATCTCTTTTCTTGCTCTTGTCTCTGTCCTTCCTCCATCTCAACTATCCTAATCCCTCAAGTTCTCCTTTCCCCATCCCTTTCTCCCCTCCTCTTCCCATTCTATCACCCTATGAAATGTTCCCACTTTTGTCAGGTGATCTTGTCTATGTTAACTTTCCAGATGGATCTATATATGTTTTTTCTTAGGGTTCAACTTGTTATTTAGCTTCTTTAGGAATGTGAACTATAGGCTCAACATCCTTTGATTATAACTAGTATTGACTTATGAGTGAGTACATATCATATTCATTTTCTGAGTCTGGGTTACCTCACTCAGGATGTTGTTTTTAGTTTCATCAATTGCATGCAAAATTCAAGTTGCCATTGTATTTTACCACAGACTAGTATTCTAATGTGTAAATGTGCCACATTTTCTTTATCCATTCTTCCATTGAGGGGTATCTAGGTTGTTTTCAGGTTATAGCTATTACAAATAATGCTGCTATAAACATAGTTGAAAATATGTCTTTGTAGTATGATTGACTATCTTCTGGGTATAATCCCAAGAGTTGTATTGCTGGATCCTGAGGTAGGTTGATTCCCAATTTTCTGAGAAAGTGCCATATTGACTTCCAATGTGGTTGTACAAGTTTGCATTTTCACCAGCAATGGATGAGAGTTCCCCTTACTTCACATCCTCTCTAGCATAAGCTATCTTGGTTTTTTTTTATTATTATTTTAGCCATTCTGACAGGTATAAGATGGTATTTTAGAGTTGTTTTGATTTGCATTTCCCTGATGAGCAATATCATCTTTCACAATAGAAACAAATAACATAAAATATCTTGGGATAACACTAACTAATGAAGTGAAGGACATATTCAACAAGAACTTTAAGACTTTGAAGAAAGAAATTGAAGAAGATATTAGAAAATGGAAACATTTTCCATGATCTTGGATAGGGAGGATCAGCATAATAAACATGGTGATCCTACCAAAAGGAATCTATAGATTCATTGTAATCTCCAATAAAATCCCAACACAATTCTTCACAGACCTTGAAAAAACAATACTCAACTTCATATGGAAAAACAAAAACCCAGAATAGCCAAAACAATCCTGTGAAATAAAGACACCTCTGGAGGCATCACCATACCTGACATAAACACTATTACAGAGCTACAGTAATGAAAATAGCTTGGTATTGGCAAAAAAATGCAGGTTAACCAATGGAATAAAATTATCAAATTGAAGACTGAAGACCCGGATATTAATCCACAAACCTATGACCACTTGATTTTTGACAAAGAAGCAAAAATAATATGATGAAAAAAAAAAGAAAGCACCTTCAACAAATGGTGATTGCATAGCTGGATGTTAGCATGTAGAAGAATGAAAATAGATCCATATCTATCCACATGCACAAAACTCAAGTCTAAATGTGTTAAAAAACCTCAATATAAATCCAACTACACTAAACCTGATAGAAGAGAAAGTGAATGGTAAGTAGCTGTCAGTGCATGGGCACAGGACACCACTTCCTAAATATAAACTCAGTAGCACAGATACTGAGAGCAACAATAAATAAATGGAATCTCCTTAACCTGAGAAGCTTCTGTAAAGGAAAGGACACAAAATAGCCGGCCTACTGAATGGGAAAAGATCTTCAGTAACCCCACATCAGACAGAGGACTGATCTCCAAAATATATCAAGAACTTAGAAATTTGATATCAAAATTCCAAATAACTCAGTTAAAGAATGGGGTACAGAACTAAACAGGAAATTCTCAAAGGAAGAATCTCAAATGTCCAAAAGACACTTAAGGAAATATTCAGCATCCTTAGCCACAAGGACAGGCAAATCAAGCTGACTTTCTACTTGATACCACACTTAGGCTGTCCTGCCTCTGTCTCCAAAGTGCTAGTGTAATAGACAGGTCTCATTATTCTTATGTGAGCCTCTTTTTTTTTTTTTTGGTTTTTTACAAAATGTTTTACAAAAACATTTCATCTTACATACTGCTTAGTGTTTAAAAAACATATCATAGTGACAAATTCAGATACTTTTGCTGTTTATAGTATGTCATGAATTACAGAACATCTCCAGAGTTCCTTCTACTAATGCCTAACAATATTGTGTGCAGAGAGTCTATTATGATGGTTAAGTTGGTTTCCTCTTGAAAATCTATATGAACAACCACTTGTCTGTTTTATAGCTATAAACCAACTTTGTTATCATCTTGTGGGAAAACACTACACATGACATACAAGTTAATAAAAGAATTGTGAAAATTTCTCTTCAAAATAATAAAAATGGAAACCCGTGGGATGACCAATCCTTAATGGGCCTGAGAGCCAGTAAACATAAACCAATATTAAGAGCATGCACAGTAGGTATTTCCTAAAAGCCAGCATAGGTCTGCCAAAGGGCCTTAACAACAACACCTGTGTCTGATGAGAGATTATGTATACCTATGAACAGCAACCACATCAACACAGCAGATGCTAGCATGGCAGATCCCCTCCAAGCAGGGTGGAGTATATAAGGCTTACTGCTTCCTGAAATAAACTGAGCTTCTTATTTCTAACTGTTCCTGGTGTCTATATTGTTAGCTCTGTGCAGACTTTCCCTCACACCAAACAGATATCTGGCAGAATCCTGCTACAGACACCAACAGCAATTTACTTGACAACTAAGAATAAGCCATAATATTTTATGAGGGTGTTTATTAATTGGGATAATGTTGTTTAGGTCACACTTTTCTTTATGATTTATTAAACACCTATTTACCATAAAGAATAGGATCCAAGAATAAAGTAGAATATTTTGCAGGCTCTTCATACTTTCATGAAGTTTAAATATTTGGGGAAGATAAGTGAAACACAATTAATAAAAGCTTAGGATCAGAAATTGGGGTTCAACCTGAAGATCTGAAAAGCAAAACAACCAGCCAGTGGTTCTTATGCCGACCTCAGTCTGAAATGGCAATCCTGCCTCTAGGAATCTTAGAA
Source organism: Microtus oregoni (assembly GCF_018167655.1). Lineage (NCBI taxonomy): Eukaryota > Metazoa > Chordata > Mammalia > Rodentia > Cricetidae > Microtus > Microtus oregoni. Next base: position 49,376,062 of record NW_024543069.1, read on the forward strand.
TGAGACTGTGTGTTGAGAGCTGTTTCATCTCATTTTATAATCCTTTCTATGCCTGGGATTAAAGGTATGCATGACTGCGATTAAAAGCATGCATTGCCTAGTTTCTATGGCAATTACTGTGGCACTAGGATTAAAAGTGTGTGTTACCATAACCTGGTCTGTAAGGCTGACCAGTGGGGCTGCTTTACTCTAAGATCTTCAGTCAGTCTTTATTTATTAAAATACAGTTGAAGTACCACACAGCTAAGGACATAATTTCAAAGTACTGTGAGCACTACAAAGGTAATTAGACTGTAGAGGAATAGAGAGTATTTTTTTTTTTGCATGCTAACTGCCTATTTGAGAACTCTTTTCAAGGCTTTTGTGAGCAAGCAGCATGATAGAAGGAGCAATGTCTTCCTCAGCATGACAGGAAGCTGTGCTCCCCAAGTATGAAAGTAGGAATGTTCTCTCCAGTGCCAAAGACAAGTTTGCTTTCCATTTAGTGACATATACTTAAATGTGCCACAATTTCTTAATTAAGAAAATAAATATTTTCTTATCAGAGTTTGGAAATACAATAGTATTTTATTTTAATTTAATTTAATAGGGATAAGATCATAGAATAAACATTCTTTGCTTAGAAATATCCAAAAGACAGCAAGTTGTACTTTTGTTTCAGAAAAAAAAAATGAAACATGCTCAAAGAAGCTCTACCTACAGGTGTAAAATGAAAGTACACTTGGCAGTCTACAAAAGTTAGTTTCAGGGCAGGCTCCAAAGGTACAGAGAAACCCTGCCTCAAAAAACAAACAAACAAAAAAATGCAAAACAAAACAAAACAAAAAACAAGAAAAAAAGAAAAAAGAAAGAAAGAAAGAAAGAAAGAAAGAAAGAAAAGAAAAAGAAAAGTACTTTTGGTTCCCAGTAGATGTAGAATTTATGGTTGCATGGTGCATGCAATATGGTCTCTGGAGGTTGCCTTATATAGTTCTTGGTCAAAACCCCTCAATATACATGTGGTGAGGACTATGTATGCCATATGAAAGTCCATATAGAGAGATTTGGAGGTAAGAGTATGTCAAAAAATGTCAATTAACTTATTGTTTAAATGACATTGTCTGACTGAGCATTTGAACAGATAATAATGTTTTCTTCATCATTTTTGAGTGCTATATGCTATCTCAACTCAGCTTTCATTCAGACTTAATTAGTCACGCCAAATAGAAATATTTGAAAAATGTTCAAAACTTCTCTGGTCCTATATATTATTCAAATATGAGAAAAATTGTTATATCTATGAGAAAAATTAAAGATCAATGTTATAAAGAAATGAATGGTTAGCTTAGGATATCATAAATAGGCTTTACTGAAACATAATTGAAACTAGACAGCTAGACATTTTTAACATATAACATTTGATGCCTTACATACAAATGAAAATGTTCTACAAAGCAAGAAATAAAAAATAATCATTATTTCTTTATGCAAAATACTAATGTCACATCTCTTTTGTTTCCTCAAATCCAGTCAATTGCTGACTCCTTTTCTATCACTATAGAGAAGTTTACACCAACTTGAATTTTGTATGAATTAAACTAGTGACACAGCAGACATAGGGTTTACTACTTAATATTAGCACCTAAAAAATCCATTCAGGCACAAACAGACCAAGAGGTGAGTGATCAGCCAACCAGCTGGGTACCCCACTCTCTAGGCCCATGGTTCCCTGGCCCCTTTCCTACATCCTTCAGTGTCACTACCAGCCAACCAGCAGGCAAGCTTCCTGCAGGTAGGCTGCTACAACACTCTCCCATCAGTAGGACCTGTTAAGCTACAAGGCCCACTCTACCCCCAAACCCACCCATACCTTGCAATCTCAGAGGAAAGCTGAAGTACAGGCTGCAACTACATGGAGGGAACCAAGAGGGTGGGCCAAGAATGACCTCAGTTGCTCCCTGAGACACAAAGAGTTTCTGCACAGAGTAGGCTAAGATCAGCTCCCTAAGACACAGACAGAAACTTCAAGGATTAGACCAAGGGATAAAGACACTGCTGGCATCCATTAGAAAAAGAGATGGGTAGATGTCAATGCATGCAACATTGTAACACCAGAACCCAGTGATCATACATCAGAAAGACCTGATCAACCTAACCCAACTAGAAACAGAAGAAAACAAACTTAAGTATAACTTTATGAAGATGATAGAGACCCTTAAAGAGGAAATGAAAAATTTTCTTAAAAAATAGAGAAAAAGACAAACAAAAAATATGGAAGAAATCAATAAATCTCTTAAAGAAACACAAGAAAACCAAGAAAAACAACCAAACAGGTAAAGGAAGTAGTTCAAGACTTAAAAACTGAAATAGGGGCAATAAAAAAAAAACACAAACAGAGGGAAATCTGGAAATGGAAAATCTGGGTAAACAAACAGGAACTACTGAGGCAAGCATAACCAAGAGAATACAAGAGATGGAAGAGAGAATCTTAAAAATGGAAATAATATAGATGGAATAGATTCATACATTAAAAAAGGTATTAAATCCAACAAATTCTTTGAGCAAAACCTCCAGAAAATTGGTGACACCATGAAAAGACCAAATCTAAGAATAATAGGGATAGAAGAAGGGGAACTCCATCTTAAAGGCACAGAAAATATATTCAACAAAATTTTAGAAGAAAAGATTTCCCAACCTAAAGAAGAACATGCCTATGAAGGTACAAGAAGTTTACAAAACACCAAATAGATTGACCAAACAAACAAACAAAAACAGTTCCCTTGCTGTATAATAATCTAAACAAAAAACATACAGAATAAAAAAAAAGAATATTAAGAGTTGCAATGGAGAAAGGCCAAGGATTTTCTGAATGTGGGTGACAGTTGAATGGCTGTAGGAAACTGTGGAGCCACTGGCATTGAAACCAGGATTTATCCCCACTGCTTGCTCTGGCTTTTTGGAACCTATTCTCTCTGGAGAGATACCTTGCCTAGCCTAGATAATGGTGAGGGTCTTGGTTCTGCCTCAATGTGCTAGACTTTGTTGATTCCACATGGGTAGACTTACCCTCTCTGAGGAGTGGATGGGGAATATAGGATGAGGAGTGGGGGAGAGAGGTGGAGGGAGTAGGTGGAAGGCAATGGAGTGGAAAATGGATTTGGCATGTAAAATGAGAAAAGATAGTTTTAAAAAAAATTAAAAAAGGAATTGAAAAATCATTTATGTTATTTTATTTATCAAAGGTTAATTTTTATTTTTTTCTAAGTAGTGTATTATGATGTAGATCAGATATACTTCACTATTTCATTTACTTCTTAAAAAATTAAATTTGAAAAGATGAACATCTGTAGACAGCACTAGTTTCTTTACATGTAGTTAGCCTTTCTCTGAAGAGTGTCTATAAGAGGATGCAGTAGTGTAACAACAGATGAAGCCTTCCTATATTTTTCTATACAAAGAAACAAGAAAAATTTTGACAAACTAGTTTCCTATCTCCCAGCAGAATACTAGAGTTCTTCATACTCCATGCTATGACTAGGTCCTAAATATTAAACAAAGACCCAAGTGCTAAAGACTGAGTTTCTCACTTAAATTTTGAGAGGTAGTGGGAATTTAAGAGTTGGGGTGGAATCGGAGATTTTCTGGTTATGAAGGGGATTCTGAAATCCATATATCTTTTGTGCTTGGATTCCAAACAAAGTCTGATCTACTTTGCTTTTTCACCAACACATGTAACAGTCAACAGCAGTTAGCCATGCTGGTAACTGTGCAGTTGTATTTCATAGCAATTTTAATTTGTATCCTCACAAATATTAGAATTGTGATTGTTTTTAATACTAGCTTGACATAAATTAGAATCGTCTGATTGGAAACCTCACCTGAGCTGTCCTGATTACCTTTAATGATGTTGAAGCACCACTGATTACTGGCAGCACGTGGTAGCAGTCCAGAAAAAAATGATGCAGCAGAAGAAATAGGATCTTGACTTTTACCCACTATTTCCCTCTGCTCCTGAGTTATTTGCTTAGTTGCTACTGCTACTGATTCCTTCACTGATATTACCACCATCATTTCAGAAGTTTCTTGATATGCTAGGGACAAACTGTTGTCGAGAAACCACTAGGACTTGTACAGTTTAGGACTGATGAGTCTTGTGAACTGAGTAATGACTAGTTCTCAGTCTGTTTCTTTCCCACCACTACCAGTGAGAGATAGACATTGTGGAATTACTTCCACTACTGAAGCATGCAACCTCAAGGAATGAATAACCACCGCACTGGGGTCTCAGTTCTTAGTGTGATTCTATTGTTAGCACAATATCAAAACTAAGTGACTACATTAAAATACACAATATATAATGCATTAATGCATACTATATACATATATTTTATGTATGTATAATATATATATATATATATATATATATATATATTTCATTGCATTGGTTCTATTCCTCTAAGAACACTGACTCATACAACTAGCAATGATCAACATCTTTCCTTATTCTTACTTGCAGAAGTATTTAAGCTTAGGTAAAGATCAGATCCTTACTATGGGCTATGGGAGTAGACCAGCAGGCATTATTGGGTCTCACTGAGATGACTGGACAGTGAGACTTGGAGAAGCAAACGCTGAGAACTATGTGTCTTAAGGTTCTCATGCTGTTATTGAGCATAGTTCTGACTGTTGTCTTTTGGTCACCACATCCCTCATAATCTATGGGTTGTAATGAAAACTCTCAGGGGGGTTTGTATTCCTTTGCTGTGCAGTGTTGCTTGTACTTAACATAATAGTGATTAAAATTTTCTAAGCACTGCTGTTGGAGCAGATTAATGACTCAACCACCCACCCTTAAAAACAATTTAGACATGTAGATTGCTAGTAAGTTTAGCTTAAGGAAATCTTGGAGAACAATTTAAAGTTTATAAAGATACACTTTTAATCATTTAACAAGAGACTTGTTGAGGTCAGGGAATAGAAACAGTGGCAGCCTGACTGTTGCATACTGGCATATCTTTCTTGCTAAGATATGTTGGCTACTTCTTATAGGTGATGATTAATTTCTTGTACCCATTTCTGCCCTCAGTTTCCTGATATAAAAATTTATAGATAAGTGGGTATGCACCCTGAGAATTTAAAGTAGAGTTAAGTGGTTGCTTTTCATATATAAATGTTTAGATTTGTGATTCCTTTAAGATATTTTTATAAGATTACATTCTGAGGCAAATAAAAAAGAAAATAATTGGTCCTTTCTTTGCAACATAAAATGCAGCCAGCCAGTCAAATAACAGCTGAAAAATGTCTTGCTTGCTTATACTCTCTTCATTTGTAACAAGTTGCTTGATTAAAAATGTTGGTGAATTCTTGAGATAACTTGTTTTTCTCCTATAATATGTAAAATGTTTAATCATGTAAGGGATATGGAAAACATGCTGTTTTATTTGAATTGGGTGTAATAATTCACTTAAAAATAGAATATAACTACGTTGTGAAATTTATGTTGCTTGATAGATTCTGCTGTGGTATATAAGCTATAAGGGAAAAAATGAAAGAAGAAATAAAAAAAGGCCAAGAAAGATGTAGAAGGAAAGATATATAAGAAAAAACTCCAGAAAAGATGTAGAAAGAAGACATCAGCAAGTAGTGTAGCAAGAAGTCAACAGGAATGCAGAAGGGAAACATTAAGGCAGAAGAACAGAACAGAGAGAATAAGTAGAACAAGCAACAGTAAGAATACTAAAATGAAGAGCTGTACTTTATCCCTCAGAAAAGCTCTCATATTTCTGTAGAGCAATTCATTTGCTTTACATCTCCTTTTCAGTTTCTCTGACCAGCCAAAGACTTGCCATTCATCAGAACTCTAGGTGAGATCTTGACATATTGGAGATGTATGGGTGTGTGCATGCATATTTCCCAATTTTTTTTGATGGCCAAAAAGAGTTGTCTTTCTCCAATAGCCCACCAATAATTCTCCAATAGAAAATTAAGTTTTACTCCCTCAGACACAAAAGTCAAATTGAGTGATTAGTTCAATTACTCTGTTGATCCTTCTCAATCCTTGAGCTGCTGAAGACTTGTCCTTATAGCAGCAATATATTTCAATATTTTGCTTCATGTTATCATTACTAAATTGTTATTGAGGCTTAGATTGTCAGTATTTATTTTACCAAAATCAAATGAGGCTTGGTTTGTACAAATAATTAAAATTTAGTTAGTGTAATCTATTGGTGATTTCCTGATAGAAGACTGTGAAAACAGCAAGCAATATTCACAGGTTTTATGGGCTGCAGTCACCTGTGTGCACAAAATACTGTCACTAAAACGTAGGGGTCTGTACAATATATGCAAACACGGACATCCCAAGGTATAGTACTTGAATTTGCTCAGCAAACACACACACCATTCTTAGGAGGCTAAAATGGGTAAGGATCATTGGACATCAGTGAAGTCAGGTTTCATCTAAGTAGAAGGCTTCCTAGTTTAGTTAAAAAAAAAAAAACTCACCAAAAAGAGATCTGAAATTTAAGGGAAAGATGTACAGTTGAAAATAGATTTTATATGTGTGGTAGAGCATGAAATATCATAAATTCAAAGCTAACCTTAGAAATAAAATGATTTCCAAGATACTCTGGGCTACATGAAAATGAAGGAACAAAGGAAAAGAAAAGTTAATGGGAAAGAAATGAAAAAGTCAAGGGAACTTTAATATATATTTTAAGGTCATAGCACTGATGGTTCTATCTGGCTCTTAATATCTTTTTTGGTCAGAAAATATTTAGAATGTTAGAAAATATAGTGTTTAGAGATTGGAGTTATTGGCAGGAACTGAAAAGTGCTACTAAGAAGAAAATATTTCTAGGGTTTTAGTCTACAAATTCACCTGACACAATTTCTCATTGTAGTCTATTTAAAATAAAATGACTAGTTTATTATAGGGCACTGACTTCATGTATCCTTGTTATGGAAGAACATAGGGTTATTCTAAGGCCAGGAAATTAATCACTTTCAAATGTCTTAGCAGAATGGAAAGGCAAAGCCCTAGTAAGCTCACCCATAAAACAGAAGTGCTGTAGTAAAAAAATCGCATGATGGGCTGAGAGCAGTGCTCAGGGAACTAAGTGCATACATGATCAGGCTGCTCACTGACTACATCATCACTGTGCAGCCCCCAGAGCTATCAATCTTTCCCAGAATGTGTTTCAAATCTTAGGACTTTTTCTAGCTGAGGTAAAGAAGTTTGCATAATATGTAAAAACATGAAGTCACAATAACAAGAAAACATGCTTATGCTTTGCTGATAATAATCAGTTAAATGGTTGTTTAACAAATAAGAACAATTTTAATATGACAAGGTCAAATGCAAGTGAAGATGTATAGGTAAGAACTTCTGTGCATGCTAATGAAAAGACAAACCTTTTGAAAATAATATTGCATTATCCAATGACTATAACATTTTTATACTTAGGGGCATAATTTTAATTTCTATGAATATTGCCTACAACAATTTTTGTATACTCATATGAACACTCATAATAGCTTTATTGAAATATACATGTTGTTGAGAAGATATTTAAGATGAAGTCTATTTGTGTGAACAGTAATGTATGCAGACCAGGTTTTAATTTTATTGATAATTTGTAGCTCTTTAACTGACATACAGAGTATATAATGAATTAAAGTTACTTGGGAGATGATTCTGAAATTAAGGACACTTGGTATTCAAGAATGAGTACTAGAGTTCAGGTCCTAGCATCCATGTAAAAGATGAGTGATGATGACCCACACATATCTGCAACAGTAGCACAGAGAAAGAGGAACACAGAAGGATCACTGTGACTGGTAGATGGAAAGTTGGATGAAAACTGTGAGCGCTCATCTCATCTAGAGAACATGCCTCAAAGAAAAAATGGTGGTGCATAATAAGGAGAGCACATATATGAGCATATGCCACAAATACTTTATATACACACACGTACCTGCAAAACTGTAAAAAATAAAACAAGCATATGCATGATGAATGTGTATATGTTAAACACACATTAGAAAATATGCTTCAGATACCTGAAGGGCTAGTGAGATGTCTGAGCCAGTAAGGAATCTTGTTGCCACTCCTGAAGCCCCTGATGGTAGAGATGACTAAATCAAATTGTCCCCTGCCCTCCATGTATGTACGTTGGCACGCATTCACGTGCACTCATACACACTCACACATAAAATTAATACATAAATGTAGCTCATAAGAATAGTGCAAGTGTTAAAGCTGGAATGATACAAGTAAAAACAAAAACCGCAGGCTTGTTTCAGGGAACTTTTTATTATTATAAAATTATAAATAGTGTTATTAACAGCACTTCCTTAGGGAACTGTTTTCAAATATTGTTATAAATCATTTGACGAAACTTTTAGATCACTAAAAGAAGCCAATAAAAAAGTGACCTAGTTACCAAAAAGCAGGAAAAGAAGGTAGAATAAGCCATCTCTGACTCTAGTTACAATGGTGTGCCAGAATAGCAGTAATTCATATTAGTAACCAACAAACCATAAAGAATTTGAAGTTATTTCTAAGTGTAGTAAATTTCTATTTTTAAAGAGAAAAAATGCAACAAAACTTTCCTAATTTCTAGTTTCTCATAATAAAAAGAGTACTGTAACAAATTTAAGTTGTATTCTGACTTCTGATCTTACATTATTTTACATTACATCTCTAAGAAAGGACTAGTAACACTGAATATCCTGCAAGATAGTAAATATCCTTAACTCATAATTTAAAAATAATTCTTATTAAGAGATCTCTAGGTCCAGATAAATATTTATAGATTCTAAGAAAACATACCACAGAAGTTTATAGACTCATATGAAAACACCAATAAAGAAAAAGGAAACACTGGGAGCGTTATAGAAACTTTTAGTGGTAAAGAAGGTTAGACTATATTTCTAAACCACCGTTATATCAAAGCTTGATGGCAACAGTAGAGAAAGGATGTTGGAGGTAAGAGCCACTTGGTTCCCAGCTGCCCAGCTAGTTTAGACCTGAAATAATCACACAGAAACTGTATTAATTAAAGGACAGCTTTGCCCATTATCTCTAGCTTTTTATTGGATAACTCTTACATATTAATTTAACCCATTTCTATTAATCTGTGTATCACCATGTGGATGTGGCTAAAGTTCCCAGTGTCTGTCTCTGGCGGCTCCATGGATTCTCTCTGACTCTGCCCTACTTTCTCCTAGCATACAGCCTAGCTTTCCGCACCTAGTTCTTTTCTTCCCTACCATAAGCTCAAAGAAGTTGTTTATTCATTAACCAATAAAAGCAACACAGAAGGATCTCCCACACCAGTCCCCTCTTCTGTTTAAACAAAAAGGAAGGCTTTAAGATAGTAAAATTACATATAGCAAAACAGTTATCAAGCAAGAATTACAGTTACAATATTTGTATCTACTTTATCTCTTATTATAACTAAGGAAAACTATAACTATAACTATCTATTTATTTTTCAAGTCCATCAAAGTTTCCAGAAGAAAATAATATTACATAAGTAAATAGAAAGTACATTTTAAGCAACTTTCAAAACTCTAGAATTGACAGAGACATCTCACTGCCTGGAGTTCTTCTGTACCATTGGGGCATCCATCTTCAGCCTACAGACCCATAGTATCTAGCAGACCATCCCATGAAGAAGGAAATTTCAAAGACAGTTCCATCTATATTGGCAGTTTGTCAGTAGCTTTCTTCTGTGTCCTCCAGAATGTCTAGCAGACTCTTTCTATTCTTTTATGAAGCAGGAACACCAAAGGATAGTCTCACCTTTAGGCAAGTTCAGCAGTCATTTCTCTGTGGGTCCTGAATATCCAGTTCATCAAGTAGTTCAGGCAAGAGCAGTTTCTTGCCCAAATGGCTAACCAACTCCATAAGGATACTCTTTCATGTCCATCTTCTTCTTGAAGGTGATTGGTGCTGTCAGGAGCAGATGTGTCTCACTGTCAGGAAAAGTCCTAAGTTTTTAAATATTTTAAATGAAGGTCTCTGAAAGATTTGAAGAATAGCTAACTAACTTAAATTTATCTCATTCATCTAGAAAATCTAACCAAGATAACTACAAGCTTGACTATTATAGATGATTATATATTAATCTATATTTCTTAATTATTTTTTACATTTTTAAATGAGCTGGGCAAACACAAAACCTTAATCAAGAATAGAAATACACAGTACAACAAAGCTGACCTTAAATTTGAATCAATAAACCAAGATATAAACAAAACAATTTATTCATATCTATATCATATCTCCCTTTAAATGTAAACAAGAATTTATAGACAATATTTGGGAATATGGGTATAATTTCCTCCATACTGCTTCCTGATGATTGTTGGTCATCTTAATTTTGGGGGTGTTCACAGGGACCTTTGGAGGGTCTTGTTCCATCAAATCACATCCCTGTGGAAGCAAACCACAAGTTCTTATACTCTGGAAACAAAAGATGAACCTCTTTTCCAAAGCAATGTATATTTAGACCCAAATATGGAAGTTATGATACCTTTATAATATATATGCTGGTCTAGCTTAGGAGATTATACAATAAATGTCTCTCTGTACTTAGCTTCTATACAGTCAAAAAATCAAATAAAACACAATAATATACATAATCCAGACTTCTGTGAGTTTTCCATTTTTATGTGGCTTGTTTTTCTTTACTCCTTTTAATCGATGACTGTCTGTATACTGTGTATTTAAAGACTGTTTTATTTTTTTAAAAAAACAACTTTTTTATAACTCTGTATTCTTTTTGTTTTTGTTTTGTTTTGTTTTTTTGAGACAGGGTTTCTCTGTGGTTTTGGAGCCTCTTTTTCTTTTTATCTAACACTGTTACCTATTTAGAGTTTTTTAATGACTGAATCTGTCCTTAATCTATTATCTTTAATTCTTTATTGTCTTGAAGAGCTTTAAAAATGGTAAGCAGCTTCATTGCTGGCTCTGCCTCTCTCCATTTTTAAAATAGTGGAGGTACCATTACTGCCAGCTCTGGGGACACTAGATTAGAAGTTGCACTCAGAACTTTAACTCTGAAAATGACCATGCAGCTCATTAACCCTTTTTATATGAGTAATGGCTAAATCTGCCAAGTAGCGCAATGCACAGCCTGGAGATATCTCTATGTATGTTGGCAGGAATCCACCATGCTCTCATGCATGTGCAAGTCTAGTTGACCTAATTCTGTCACCTGCCCTGGCAGGGAACACTGAGAACTGAATATGATCTCAGTTTCTTTCCTCCTTACCCCAAGTGGGCACACAAACACCAGGACCCACAAATGCCATTGAAATGCTGCATAGCCAGAGTTTGCACTGGCAGTGCAGAAGGAAAAATAACTATCCACTGAGGAGCATCTGGAAAAAGGAATACAAGTGATAAAGTCAGAAAATTAATACATATACATTTAAATCTTACTCTCTCTCTCTCTCTCTCTCTCTCTCTCTCTATATATATATATATATATATATATATATATATATATATATATATATGCCCTTGTGTGTGTGTGTGTGTGTGTATGTGTACATAGAGCTGGTTTTGAGTTGCACAATGGCTCTTTACTTCTCTAAATCCAAGCACGTTGTTAAAAGGAATATTGAGAGTCACTGTCTCATATTGGGAGCCATCTGGTATAGAACAGAAGGAAGACTTTAGGGAAAATTTCACTTTCTCCATGCCTATTTTGTCTATATCATATTCTTCATGTATATGAATATGATATTTGTTTGTATGAATGATGTTTACATTTTCCACAATGAACAATAGATTTTCTTACAGATCTTTTTTCTGCAGTAATCTTTGAAGATTTCAGGAATAAGCTGGGGCACCACAGCAACAGCTCATCCTGATTGAGATGACATCAGGATGTTGATAGTGCTACTATAAGACCAGATATTTGGATACCAGCTGCTGAAATGGTGCACTTTCTGATGACCTTCTGGACAGAACTCCAAATAAGAACTTTGGAAAAAACCCTATCGATACTTGGAAATGATTTGCAACTATACTAGACAGTAATTTTGAAACATAACCATCACTTTTGTTTTTCAGGATCCTATAAAGAGAAAATTCCTCCATGCAGAAGGAATCAGTTGTAGAGGATGATGCCCCCTATCCCAAAAAAGTTTGTCCTCAGGATTGGGAACAACTTTTAGGGGTTGTTGATTATTATTTGTATCAGGTAGATGGTTGGGTTAGAAACTATGTTTGTTCTTAAAAAAAAGGATAATAATAGTGGGTAATAGAGTAAATACTTGTGAGCTATTATTTACACATAATTTGTATTGATATAATCTTTGTACATTGATACAAATTCACATTATATTTGTTATTTCTGATTACAACATTTATACAGTTATGCAAAGTTATTCTGTCAGACTCTATATATGTGTGTTTCTATCTCTGTTTAGGATATTTTGTAAATTGATACAACTTTTAGGATATATTTTCATATTGCATTATATGTTTCACTTACCTTTGATCAAGATACTTATACATTGTGTACATTTTGAGGTCATTGTTCTCATTTGTTGCACATTTATTAAGAGATTATTTAATATTCTGACATGAAGTGTGAGTCTTTAAGTTATACAGGTATTAAATATTATAGATAAATAGTTGTTCATGTTTCTTGTACATATTGTCAGATCAATTAGGTTCTTTAGATACATAGAGGTTGTATTCTGTATAGCTAATCTTCAAACACTTCAAGGATCTGTAAAACATTGCACTTACATAACTTAGAGTTCTGTTGACATGGGACATGATTGCTCCTGACAACACCAATCTATTCCTGAGAGAATGTTGAACACTAAAGACACTCCACTTGGAGTTTGTTTTCTTTTTTGTCCAATTGACCTTTGGGCAAGGAATTGCCCATACCTTAAGCACTAACAAGTACATAGTATCCAGAAATGGATAAGCAGGACATAAGGAAAAGACTGTCAAATATTGCCAACACAGGGTTAACATGGTTCTGAAGAATTTCCTGCCTCTGAAAATGGTCTGTCAGTTATGCTAGGCCTTAGCCAAAGTTGTTTGCTTCAACATTGTAAATGAGAATTTGGGTGATTGCTCAGGTTGTTAACTGTCTCTGTCATATATTGTTAAATTTGGAAGTTGTTTGATTGCACTTCCTTCCTATTCAAGTAATTTTATCTCCCTTCTTAGGCTTTCAATGGTGTTGAAGAATAGATAGTCATAATTACCATCCTCTTATGATATAGCCAAGCCATTTCTAACATTAAAACATTTAGCATATGTTCCTTCCTAAATATTGTAATTCTAATCTTATACTTTATACATGTTCCTAGTGTATATAGTTTTGTATTGGGTTTGGAACTCTCTTATTTAAACAAAATGGGGAGGTGCTGTGGGAGTACATTCTGCTCCTTCAGCCAATAGCATTTAGAATACCAGCCAACTTGGGCATGATCTCTTATATTGTAAATGCAGCTGGAAAGCGTGTGCTCTCTCTTGCTTCTGGCTGCTAGACTTTGTTCCTGTTCCCCATTCATGCAGAGAACTGTTATCTAAGACAATTAACTGTAAGTCTCCCCTAAATAAATAACCCATTATTATTCATAATTTTGACCTAGTGTGGGATTATTTTGTGATTTCTGCCTTCAAATATAACTTCAAGATAACTTTAAACAAAACATCAATAAACAAATCCCATCAGAGTATAGCAAATTCAATAACCCAAATCAAATGAGTTTCTTCAATAGAAAATGTTAAAATTAGAATATTAATTATTTTCATTATTACACACAAAGGAGAAAAACCAAATGACTAGTATGAATATGAGAGTTAGCTCTGTGCAATCAGTAGATAGGTATACTCTTATAGCAATAGAGGGTACCAAGGAAAACATCAGACTTACTTGCAAAATGCTGAAAATATTCCTTTGGTACAGCTCACAAGATAATAGAAAATTGTCATGACTATTAGTAAACAATTTATTGATATGCTGCTCAGTGTAGTATATGTATTAAGCATAAGGAAATAATATATAAGGACTAAAAAGTTAATGAGAGAAAACATTTTATTAACTATTCATTTTTATGTAAAAATATAAAAGAAACTATTCAGAAATCATTAAAATGTATTAATAAGTTTTTCAATATATTTCTTATTTTTTTCACATACAATAAAAAATGAAAAAAAATCTTTTAACTAGAACTATTTAAAAACAGTATAAAAAGTTAGTTGCCAGAAAACTGATTGCATAAATTCTCAATACACTAAAGAACATTTATTGAAAATTATTTTTAATGAAACTATGTAAACTAGGTTTATAATTTACAAGAAACAATAGCTAAAATATGTCAAATTATTATAAATGCATTAAAAACAAAACAATCTCATTTTTTAAATTCTTAGAACTTTTATGTAAATATGTTGATATATTTAAACTATTTTATTAATTCCTTAAAATATTCATATACTGTGTTTTGATTATTCTATATATATGTGTTGGTTTTATTATTCCCTTGTCCCACAACTCTTCCCAGATTCACCTTCCTTTCCTTAGCTACTAAAATTTGTGTACTTTTTTAAAATATTTATCTATTTATTATGTATACAATATTCTGTCAGTGTATATGCCCACAGGCTAGAAGAGGGCACAGATCTCATTAGAGATGGTTGTGAGCCACCATGTGGTTGCTGGGAATTGAACTCAGGACCTTTGGAAGAGCAGGCAATGCTCCTAACCTCTGAGCCATCTCTCCAGCCCATGTACTTTTTTTTTAACCTATTAAGTTAAATTTGTACAGCCCAAATACTCTTGGATGTGTGACCAACAACTGGTGTATGTTCAACTTACCAGCGTCCACACATTTAAATAAAAGTGACTTTCCCTCTACATGCAGCTATCAAATCTCAATTACTCCATGCCTAAAGGATGAGATTTTGTTCCTAACTCTTCATGGCAGGTCTTTTTCTGTCTTGTGCAAACTAACTCTTATGAATGCTGTACATCCACTGTGAGTTCATATGTTCACTACCCTGTGGCCTCCCATTTCTTCATAGTCACCTGACACCTTTGACTCTTATGATGTTCCTGTCTTTCTTCCACAGTGATCTCTGAGCTTTTTGAGGAAAGATTACCATATCCACATTCCATTGAGGACAGAGCACTTTCAGGTCTCCTGTTATCTGTCACATGGCCATTCATTGTCTCTCTTTTGATCATTATGTTCTGCAAATGGAAGTCTCTCTGAGGAAGGTTGAGAGATGCACTAATCTGTGGATATACTGATAAGCCTTTAAGAGTCTAACGTTATTGCTATTTATCAGAATAATGGTAGTAGTTTCTCTTATCCTGCCATAGGTCTTAACTTGATAATGGTGCCAGGTGAGGGTTTATCTTGTAGAACGAGAATGTAAACCTGATGTGGGAGTGTCATATATCAATCTGTTGATTTCATTGGTTAAGCAATAAAGAAACTGCTTGGCCCTCATAGGTTAAAACATAGGTGGAAGGAGTAAACAGAACAGAATGCTGGGAGAAAGAAGCTGAGTCAGGGAGTCGCCATGATTCTCCCACTCAAGGCAGACGCAGGTTAAGATCATTCCTGGTAAGCCAGCTCGTGGGCTACAGCAGATTATTAGAAATGGGCTAGTCCAGGTGCGAGAGCTAGCCTAGAAGAGGCTAGATAGAAATGAGCCAAGCAGTGTTTAAATGAATACAGTTTGTGGGTTGTTATTTCAGGTATAAGCTAGCCATTGCGGAGGCCGGGTGCTGGGGATGCAGCCCTGCCACTCCTATTTCTACAGATGGTGCCCAGATGTGATGGACTAAATCCACTCAAAAACCTGAGAAGGCTTAAAAATAAGGGAGAGAGAGTTTAACACAGATTTTTGCTGTTTGTTGGTGGCGTGCTGTAGAGAGATTTCCTGATTCAGCAACAGTAGCAGAAAAAAAGCTGTGTCATTTTAAAGTGTGGTTTCTTGGGACTGTATCGCCAGTGCAAACTCTGACTTTAAAGAATTTCAACTGCTTTTATGGGACTCGATGTTTGTGTTCCCGCTTGGGATAGAAAGGAGAGTGCTCTGAGACCGTGCCAATGGCTCAGTGGCAGCTCAGAGGCACAAGCAGCTCCGCCATGCTAGTGGTGCAATGTGCAAGGATCAGAGGCATGAGCGGCTCCGCCATGTTGGACTGGGTGGGGCCAGCAAGCAGTACCTGTTTTTGACCTAGGAATGTCACAGCTTAGATTCTTAAGTGCCTAGTGATTTAAAGGCGCAAATCAAAAGTACTCCTGGACAGTAAAAAATTGCAGATTCACAATAGGACAGATTCAAACCACTAAATGAGTCACACTGTTGGATGAATGTACATAGGCTTGAGAGAGAGAAGAAAAAGACTATAGAGAATAAAGTTAATGGTTTAAAAAAAAAGGTAAAGTCTTTAAAGAGACAGAGTACAGATAGTTAAGAGATTAAAAGAAATAAAGAAAAATAAGCCACGTAAAAATGGAAAATTCACAGAGAGTCTGGATTCTTTGTACTATTGTGCTTTCTTTAAAATTTTTGACTGTAAAGAAACTAAGTACAGAGAGACATTTCATTATATGGGCTGCCAAATGGAACCAAAATGGATATCATGAGGATATGACTTCAGAATTTGGGTCTAAGGATATGATGCTTTGGAGAGGGTCTTCTTTTGTTTTCACAGAGGACCAGACCCTGTGGATTGCATCTATCCTCATATGGTATGATAGGCCACGACCTCCCGAAAAGTTCCTGTGAACACCCTCAAAAAATTACTTCACTCAACTGCCAACTGAGATAAACCTGGCAAACAGGTTACACCCTAAATGATCTGATGAACAGCGCCCCCATTCAGCAGGAAGCAGTTTGGAGAGAAAAAACTGCGCCCATATTCCCAAAATATTGTTTATAAATGTTCTTTTACATTTAAAGGGGAAAATGATATAGGTGTGAATAATTTGCATTGGTGTGGATTTTAAGGTCAATTTTGTTATATGTATATGTATTTCTGATATTGATTAAGGTATTGTGATTGTGTAGTTCATTTTTAAAATGTAATGTATAATTAGGAAATATAGGTTGTTGATGGATAATCATCAGTAATAGTCAAGCTTGTAGTCATGTTAGCTAGATTTTCTAGATATATAGAGATACATTTCAGTTAGATAGACATTCTTCATATCTTTCAAAGACTGCAGAATATGGCATTTAATGTTTTAATAACTTAGGACTTTTCATGATAATGAGACACTCTGCTCCTGGCAGCACCAATCTACATCAAGAGGAAGATGGGCATTGAAGAGTCTCGTTATGGAGTTTGATAGCCATTTGGGCAAGAAACTCCTCTTGCCTGGACTGATGCATAAACTGGACACAAAGAACCTGCAGAGAGAGGACTGCTGAACTTGCCTAAAGGTGATATGGTCTTTCGGGGTTCCTGACTCATGAAAGAGTCTGCGAGACATTCTGCAGGATACAGCAGAAAGTGACTGAACTGTCTTTGGAATTTCCTGCTTGATGAAAATGTCTGCATGATACTATGGGCCTGAAGGCTGAAGATATATGCCCCAACAGTACAAAAGAACTTTGGGTGACTCTCCAGGCAGCGAGATGTTTCTGTCATTTCTAGAGTTTTCTTATTTCTTGTTTACTTAGGTAATATTATATCCTTCTGGATTCTTTAATGGAGTTGAAGAATGGATAGGTAGTTATAGTTTTCCTTAGTTATGATAAATGATAAAATAGATATAAATATTGGAACTGTAATTCTTGCTTGATAACTGTTTTGTTATATGTAATTTTGCCTTGTTAAAGTTAAAGCCTTCCTTTTTTGTTTAAACAGAAAAAGGGGAAGTGATGTGGGAGTGTCATATATCAATCTGTTGATTTCATTAGTTAAGCAATAAAGAAACTGCTTGGCCCTCATAAGTTAAAACATAGGTGGGAGGAGTAAACAGAACAGAATGCTGGGAGAAAGAAGCTGAGTCAGGGAGTCACCATGATTCTCCCACTCAAGGCAGATGCAGGTTAAGATCATTCCTGGTAAGCCAGCTCGTGGGCTACAGCAGATTATTAGGAATGGGCTAGTCCAGGTGTGAGAGCTTGCCTAGAAGAGGCTAGATAGAAATGAGCCAAGCAGTGTTTAAATGACCACAGTTTGTGTGTTGTTATTTCGGGCATAAGCTAGCCATGTGGGCGGCTGGGGTGCTGGGGACGCAGCCCCGCCACTCCTACTACTACATAAATCCAAGAAAATGATGGTCCCATGATGTTTGTGTCACTATTATGCAAGTGGGCATGTCCTCCCATAAAAGTCATTAGTATAACTTTCAGGATTTGCGGATGGATAATGTTGGTGATTGCTTTTTCTATTTCTGGTAGTAGAATGCATACACACCACCTTCTAGCACTGTTAAAACTATAAAGGTTCTTGGCCAGTGCCATCTTGATTTATCCATTTTTAATTATTCAAGTATCTTCAGAGTCACGTGTTGTGTCTTTAATAATAATGTCTTACCCTCAAGTCCTGGAGGACAACAAAAAGACTTATCAAAGCTTGTGTGCTTGGTGATCTATGGTAACTTATGAGAAACAACCCCAGAAAAAGGATCCCATTTTTTGACACATGGATTTTTGTAGGTTAACCTCTAGTGTCTGATTGGATCACCATTTCCCTCTCTAAAATATAATAAAATTATAGTATAATTTCAACATTTCTTCCATCCCTTTCTTCACATCAAATCCTTCCATATACCCTTCCACATAATCAAATAATATTATGTGGACTGAAAAGATTATTTTAGGAATCTGTTCATATTAACAGATATTCTATATTCATATAATAAAAATAACTCAAATTTTAAAATATCCAGTACTTTACAAGGAAATTCATGATGATGTGAAGACGATTATGTTTGATTGTAGCTAATTTTATCTACTCAGTATTGTATGAGTACACTTACACATACTATTTCTCTCATACATGTCTTCTGCAGGTCAAGTTTTGCTACTGTGAAGTTTCAAAGAAGATTGAATTTTCCAGTACACTTCCATTGTATTCAGCATTTTAAGTTCCTATGTTATCTGGGGTTTGTTTTATCTTTTATAAAATCAAATTTTATCTCACACAAATAAAATGTATTTCCTCACTTAGCTTTTCTTCCATAATAAATTATACACATGCCTAGTCAAAAAGTCACCAATTAAAATGGTTGTTGAAAACTTGTTTAAATGTTTTCATTTCAGTGTTTTATTTTATTTTATTGATTCAGCGTTTCTCTATGTAGCTTTGATGCTCCTGAAACTTACTCTCTAGACCCAGTTGAACTTAAACTCGGAGATCCACCTGCTTCTGTCACCTGAGTGCTATGATTAAAGACAAGTGCCACCAGGCTCAGCTCCATGTCAGGTTTGTAATGATAATAGCATTGAGGCTCACATATTAACTACTTCAGCATAAATTTGAATTAAGTTCTGTTTGCTAATGGGGTTATCACTTCCCTCCCTCTAAAAATAATCTGGCATCAATTATCCCAAATTACCCTGAACTCTGCCTTAATGGGTAAATTTGTTTGCCTTGATTACTTCACCATGCTAGATGGAATTGGGTTACATTGGATTGATCACAATGTAGATATTATATTCTTATGTATGTATCCTTAATTGTTCCTATAGTCTAAGCATGTACATGCCCTTATACTACATTAGTTGAAATCTAATGACTCTTGTGGTGCCATTGGGAGGTGTGGCCTGTGAGATGACAATATCTGCACAAAAGGGCCCCGGAAAGTTGCCTGGCTTTCCAACACGGAGGGCTTCTTCTGCCATGAGATGTTCTCTCTGAGCCAGAAAGTGAGTCTTTAGGGAGCACTAAATTTCATAAAACCTTTGTCTTGAAGTTCCTATCTTAGTTAAACTGCCTCACTAATGGAAACATCCCCAAAGGTTCTAGATCAATTGTAACTGGAGGTCTAATTCCCACCTGCCAGTTCCCAAATAACCACTCTGAGGCTTAATATTAATTACAAACTGCTTGGCAGATTAGTTCAGACTTATTATTAACTAGCTCTTACAACTTTAATTAATCCATTTCTCTTTTTCTATATTTTATCATGAGGTTCATGGTTTATGACTTAACAACTTGGTTTTCCAACAGCTGCTCTCATCTTTCTGACTTCGTTGTTTTTTTTTTTTTTTCTCTGTATCTCTGCTTGGATTTCTCAACTGGCTCTATTCTGACTGACTAATATGTCTAAGTCAACTTTTTTATTAACCAAGGTAACAAAATATATTCATAGCATACAGAGCCAAAAATTAGTATGTGTTTAGCTTGTCTTATTTAGCTAAACTACAGTGTAAACATCTCTATATACTTCTTTTTATATTTGAGTTTCACAATACAGAATGTTGATAAAATTGATTTATTTTAAGGGTTCAGATATTTTAAAGAAATAAATTTTGTTTATAGTATTTGTGGTGATTTGAATAGTATTGCCTCACAAACTCATGTGTTTGAGTGTTTTGCCCATATGGAGTGACATTATTAGGAGGTATAACCTTGCTGGAGAAAGTGGGTCACTGCCACTGTGGTGCAGTCTTTGAAATCTTATATGCTCAGTCTATGCCTGGGGTGGCTCACAATGTCCTTCTGCTACCTGTGGGTCAAGAGGTAGAGATCCCAACTCCTTCTCTAGCAGTATGTTTCCATGCATGCCTCCATGCTTCTCACCATGATGACAATGAACTAAATCTCTGAAACATTAATCTAGCCAAAATTCAATGTTTTCTTATAAGACCTGCCATAATCATGGTGTCTTTTCACAGCAATAGAAAACCAAAAAAAAAAAACCAACATTAACTAGTTTTGTTTTACTTTATTTATTGTTTTTATATCTAAGCACATGCAAGTAGAATATTCACAGTGGATACATGATAAATATTTTCTAATGCAATCAAAAATAACTTGCTGATGAAGCCATTGATTGTAAGGATTAATTAACCAATTCATGATTACAGAGTGATAGGATATCTCCTCTCTTTAATTGCTTAAAAAAATTGCAAGGGCTGACAGTAACTCTTATTTCTTCAGAAAAAAATTCATTTCATATAACAATCACAGAAGGCATAAAAAAAGCTAACCAACATAGCAAGGTTGGCCCATTTCAGTAGCCAGGATGCAATAGAAATGAAAGCAGACTGTAGTTTGAGAAGTACCTTACCAATCCTAGGGAATAGCCGAGGAAAAGAAGGTTGGACAGAGATTCCTAGCCTCCATAGTATATCAGGATGATGTGGGAGTGTTTGAAAATTTGTGTACCATGATCCCAAACAAAGGACTGACACCACCAACATTGTTCTGGGCACTGGTAAGGTTTCTTTTTAAGGTTCCACAGTTGCTCTGTATATTAACCATTCTGTAATTACTTCTCTAATGAGAACTAAAAATTTCACTAACATGCAATTCTGTCCTTTAAAAAAATCATCCTATGAAGAACTGTGCTGGAATTTTGATGGCTGAATTTATAGATTGCCTTTGGCAAAGAGACCATATTTAATATGATAAATTTACTGATCTATGAGCATGATAAATCTTTCCACCTTCTGATATTTTCTCCAATTTCTCTCTTCAAAGTTCTTGTCAAATAGTTCTTTGACTGCTTGGTTAGAGTTACACAGGATATTTTACATTGTTTTTGGCTATTGTGAAGGGTGCTGTTTTACTGATTTCTTTCTCAGTTCTTTTATCATTTGCATATAGGAAGGCTACTGATTTTTTTTAAGTTAATATTGTGACTTGTCACTTCATTAAATGTGCTTATCAACTGTAAAAGTTCCCTGGTAGTATTTTTGGCGTCACTAAAGTATACTTTCGTATATCATTTCATTTGCAAATAATGATACTTCAACTCCTTCCTTTCTAATTTGTATTCCCTTGATCTTATTTTGTGATCTTATTACACTATCTAGAACTTTAATTAGCATATTGAATTGATGTGCAGAGAGGGGACAGTCTTGTCTTTTTCCTGGTTTTAGTTAAATTGCTTTAATTAATTTGATGTTGACTGTCAGCTTGCTGTACATTCATTTTATTATATTTATGTATTTTTGTATCCCTAATGTCTGCAAAACCTTTATTATGAAAGGGTATTAAATTTTGTTGATTTTTTTCATAATATAATAAAATTATCATGTAGATATTTTCTTTCAGTTTGTTTATATGGTAGATTATATTGACATATTTTCTTTCTTGAACCATCACTGCAACTCTGAAACTATGCCCACTATTTTTGTGGTAGATAATATTTTGATGTATTCTTGAATTTGGTTTGAGAGTATTTATTGAGTATTTTTGCATCAATGTTCATGAAGAAATTTACTCTGTAATTCTCTTTGTATATTGAGTCTTTGTGTGGTTTAGGCACCAGTTGTCTGTGGCCTCATAAAATGAATTTGGCAATGCTTCTTATGTCTATATTTTGTGGAATAATTTGAGGATTACTGGTATTAGGTCTTCTTCAATAGTGTGGTAGAATTATGCACTGAAACTATGTGTCCTTGAACTATTTTTTGGTTGGGAGAATATTTAATGATCTCTTCTACATTCCTAGAGGTAATGTGTCTCTTTAAATTGTTTATCTGATCATGATTTAATTTTGGTACATGGTATCTTTCAAAAAATTGTCCATTTATTTTAGGTTTTCCAATAATCCGAAGTACAGGTTTTTCAAGTATGACTTCAAGATTGTCTATATTTCCTCATTGTCTGTTTTGTCCCCAATTTCATTTCTGATTTTGTAAATTTTGGTATACTTTATCTGCCTTTTAGTTACTTTGGATAAAAGTTTGTCTATCTTATTTATTTTCTCAAAATCCCAAATTGATTATTCTTTGTGTGGCTCTCTTTGTTCCTATTTTTTTGATTTTGGCCCTCACTTTACTTCCTGCTGTCTACTCTTCTTGAATGTGTTGCTTCATTTCTTTCTTGAGCTGTTAAGTTGCTAGTAAGAGATTATCCAAATTCTCTTTGTAGGCACTTAGTGCTATGAATTTTCCTCTTATTATTGCTTTTATTGCATCCCATATGTTTGGGTATGCTGTGCATTCATTTTCATTGAATTCTAGGAAGTCTTTAATTTCTTTCATTATTTGCCTTTACATAGTGGTAATTCAATTCCAAAAGCAATCTACAGATTTAATTAAATTCTCATTAAAATTTCAGCACAAATAATACTGCTATGAACATAGTTGAACAAATGCTCTTGTCATATGATAGGGCATCTCTTGGGTATATTCCCAGGAGTGGTATTGCTGGGTCCAGGAGTAGGTTGATCCCGAATTTCCTGAGAAACCGAAACACTGATTTGCAAAGTGGTTGCACAAGATTGCATTCCCACCAGCAATGGATGAGGGTACCCCTTCCTCCACAGCCTCTCCAGCAAAGGCTATCACTGGAGGTTTTTTTTTTTTATTTTAGCCATTCTGACAGGTGTAAGATGATATCTCAAAGTTGTTTTGATTTGCATTTCCCTGATCGCTAAGGAGGTTGAGCATGACCTTAAGTGTCTTTTGGCCATTTGAACTTCTTCTGTTGAGAATTCTCTGTTCTGTTCAGTTCCCCAATTTTTAATTGGGTTAATTAGCAACCTGGAAACAACCTAGATGCCCTTCAATTAAAGAATGGATAAAGAAAGTGTGGAATATATACACATTAGAGTACTACGCTGCGGTAAAAAACAATGACTTCTCGAATTTTGCATGCAAATGGATGGAAATAGAAAACACTATACTGAGTGAGAACCTTCATCTGGTGATGGATGGAGATAGAGACAGAGACCCACACTGGAGCACTGGACTGAGCTCCCAAGGTCCCAATGAGGAGCAGAAGGAGGGAGAACATGAGCAAAGATGTGGGGACCACGAGGGGTGCACCCACCCACTGAGACAGTGGAGCTGATCTATTGGGAGCTCACCAAGGCCAGCTGGACTGTGACTGAAAAAGCATGGGATAAAACCGAACTCTCTGAACATGGCGAACAATGAGGGCTGATGAGAAGCCAAGAACAATGGCAACGGGTTTTGATCCTAATTAATGTGCTGGCTTTGTGGAAGCCTAGCCAGTTTGGATGTTCACCTTCCTAGATATGGACGGAGAGGGGAGGACCTAGGACTTACCACAGGGCAGGGAACCCTTACTGCTCTTTGGACTGGAGAGGGAGGGGGAGAGGAGTGGGAGGAGGGGGAGAAGGGTGGGAGGAGGGAGGGAAATGGGAGGCTGGGAGGAGGTGGAAACTTTTTTTTTCCTTTTCTCAATATAAAAAAAATTAAAAAAAAATTTCAGCACGATTCTTTACAGACCTTGAAATAACATACTCAATTTACATGGAAAAACAAAAAGCCCAAGATAGCTAAAACAAGAACTTCTGGAGGTATCACCATGCGTGATCTCAAACTCTACCACAATGCTATATCAATAAAAAACAAAATGCTATTGGGGTTTAAAAGAGACAGGTGGTACAATGGCATCAAATTGAATGCCCAAACATAAATCCACACACCTATGGACACCTAATCTTTGACAGTCAGTCAAGACTATACAATGGAATAAAGAAAGTATCATCAACAAATTGTGCTGACATAACTGGTTATAGACATGTAGAAGAATGCAAATATATCCATATCTATCACCTTGTAAAAAACTCAAATCCACGTGGATCAAGGAACACAATATAAATCCAGGTACACTGAATCTGATAGACAAGATAGTGGAAAGAAGTCTTGAACCCATTGGCAAGGGAGACAACTTCCTGAATATAATGCCAGTAGCACAGGCACTAAGATTAACAGTTAACAAATGGGACCTCATGAAACTAAAAAGCCTCTGGAAAGCAAAGGACACTAACAATAGGACAAAAGAGCAGCCTACAGAATGGTAAATCTAAAACACAAATGACAGCTTATGCTAGAGAGGATGTGGAGCAAGAAAAACACTCCTCTACTGCTGATTGAAGGTTAAGTAAACTTGTACAGTGATGTTGGGTATCAGTATGGCAGTTTCTCAGAAAATTGAACATTGATCTACTACCTAAATAACCAGCAATAGCACTGTTGAGCATATACCCAAAGGATGTGGAATCATACCACAAGGGCACTTGCTCAACTATGTTTATAGCAGATTTACTTACTTACTTATTTATTTATTTATTTATTTATCTGTCTATCTATTTATTTATTTATTTACAGTGGAAATAATCTAGATGCCCCTCAACTGAAATATGGATAAAGAAAATGCGGTATATTTATATGTTAGTGAATGCAAACGGACAGATGGAACTAGAAAAAAAATCATCTTGAGTGAGATAACCCAGACCCAGAAGACAAACAACGTGAATATTCACTCATAAGTAGATCCAAGCTGTAAAGAAAAAAATAACCATGCTACAATCCACAGACCCAGAAAAGCTAGATAACAAGACATGTATAAGGGGGGCAAAAAAATTTCCTTGGGAAGGAAAATAGAAGAAATCTTCTGGGTGGGCTGGGAACAGGTGATAGTGGGAACATGAGGTATTGGATTGGTAGTGAGTGGAGGGGAGAATATCCAAAGAGATGACTGGAAAGGGGGAATCTCAGGATAAAAAATAAATTTCACAAAAACCATTTTAGTGTCTTGCCATTTTTTAGTCTTATAATAAAGATCTTGCCAAATCTGTGTCATAGAAATAAAAATCCTGACAGCAATCTCTGCTTAATCAAGTCTCATATAATGCAAGAAGTTAACTGAAAAAAAAACCTTTTGTAATACAAGCATTCAAAAGTAAATTACTTCCCCAAAGAATAAAATTTTCTTGAGCTTACACAATAACATTTTTGAACAAAACCAATGAGCACACAAGGAAGACACTGTGCATGTCCCAACTTGTAGGAGACAGCAGAATCAGAGATTAGAACCAATGAGAACTGCTGCTTCTGCAGTCATCACTTGGCAGTGTCTTTCTTGACCCAGACTTCATTTACATTCAGCTCATTCTCACTTTTGACATAATTCCTTTCTGATCTTGGTTCCCTGATGACAGTTTTCTGCATTACTAATAAGCTAAGGTTCAGTGTTGTGGCTTAAGTTTGGACAACTATTCTAAGATTTGCTATACTACTTTGAACATTTGAATTTCCTCAAGTGAAAACAATTCTAAATTAATGATCCTTAATTCCTTGAATTGAAATCGGCTTCAAATGATGGACCAACGCTTGCACAACACCATAAACTGCAGAAAGAACACTTATTCAGCTCAAATCACTCAAAAATTCACTTAAAATGAAACAAACTTTAATACCTCAGTGAAATTCTATGCTTATTCATCTAATGTGAATCACCTACATGATGAGTATTTTATTTTTAGCCTGGAAAGATTTGTCAGTGGGTAAATGTGCTTGCCATCCATGTCTGACAACCTGAATTTGATTATGGATACTACATGGAAAAGCTAAATACAGAGTATTTGTCCATAATCCCAATACTCCAATGTTGAGATGAGGTGTAAGCAATGAATCCCCCAGAAGTTCTTGGATAACCTCCCCTGGAGCACACAGGTCAACTGAAACAAGAGAAGCTCTTCCTGAAAACAAAGTTTGTGAGAGAAATGACTCCCTTGTGTTGTACTCTGACCCCCACTTGTGCTGCATGATATACTTGCTCGCTCACACTCCCGCGAACACATGTACAAACTAAGACACATGGGCACACATAAAAAGAGACACACTAAAGAATTATTTTGTTCCCAAAATCTTTTCATTTATTTTTAAATTTATTATTTGGTGGTGTGTTTCTGCAGAAGTCAGAAGGACAACTTGATAGAGTTAGTTCTTTCCTTCCACAATCTTGATTTGTAGACCAAACTTATGTTTTCAGGCTTGGTGGCAAGTGAATTGCTCCACAGAACCTTCTCTGGCCCCAAATTACCAATGTGCCTTATCCTCTCTGAGTAGATTGGGGGTGTGTGTTTGGGGGGGGGGAGGTGAAAGGAATGGGAGAAAGGGAGGGAGTGGGAACTGGGATTGGTATGTAAAATGAAAAAAGATAATTTATTTCCTTTTTAAAAAATAAAATAAAGTATTTTTTAAAAAAGAAAGAGAAAAAAAAAACTCCCTATAAGCTTGCATGCAGCCGGACCTTATGGAGACACTTTCTCAATTGAGGCTTCCTCCTCTCACATGACACTTTAGCTTCTGTCACATTGACGTTAACCTTTCCAGTGGAGGGTCCATAAAATATTTACTTCCAAAATATTTCCCATTAAGCTTTTCAGATCTTAGGCATCATCTTTGCTACTTTTTCTGTTGCTGTGATAAAGTACACAACAAAGGCACTGGAAGGGAGGAAGATGTGCTCTGTCTCAAAGTTCAAGGTTAGGATAAGAAAGCCATGTGGGAAGAGCTTGAGGAGGTGGCTGATGACTTTTCATCTGTAATCAGGAAGCAGAGAGCAATGAATACCTGTGGTCAGTACCATCTGCTTTTTATAAACTTTTTTTTCTTTGCTCCCGTTTCTTCCTTCCCCTCTCCTTCTACCCATTCCTGTGACACCCACACCCCCAATTTACTCAGAAGATCTTGTCTTTTTCTCCTTCCTATGTAGAACTATATTAAAATTAATTTTTATGTGCCTTGCTGTTTTGCCTGCACATGTGTTTGTGTGATGGTGTCAGGTTCCCTGGAAATGAAATTGAACCTTGGCCTCTGGAAGAGCACTCAGTGCTCTTGACTGCTGAGCCCTCTCTCCAGCCCCACCTCCACTTGCTTTTTGTCATCACAGCAGTAGAAACCCTGACAAAGATAGACTTATAACATAAAAAGTGTATACGTGAGTATGTCCAATAGCTAGCATTAGAGTTGTAACAGATAAATAATGTGAAGAACTGACATGTGATAGTTAATTTTAATTGTTAACGTGACAAGATTTAGAATCACTATGGAAATGCAACTATAGGTTCTCTATGAGGGTGTTTCCAGAAAGATTAACTGAATGTGAGTGGCACAATCTCATGGGCTACGTCATCAAGCAAATTAAAAGGAGAGAGCGAACTGAGCACCAGCAGTCATCTCTGTGAACTGCCTAACAGAGGACACACTCTAGCCAACTGCATGCCTTCCCCACCATCACAGACATCTCCTCCAACTCCACCCTTCTTCCTCTCTGTATTTCCAGCTTGGCAGTTTGGCTATCCTGTCTAGTTTTTTTCTGCCTTGCTATAGTCCAAATCAGACCTATTATCAAGCAATGAGATTAATACATATTCACAATATGCAGATGGATTATCCCACATTAGAGAAATATCCATGAAACAAATATGGGGATGGAAAGAGAAAAAGTAATTATTTTTAACTGAGTAGGAAAAATAAGATGTTAGTAAGTAAAAAAAAAAAGTCAGACTAGAAACAAAATGAAATTTATACAACTAGATTTTTAAAACACATCAAATAAAAGATAACATTAGAGCTCCATATTCAGAAAACACTAGTATTCTAGAGTGCCTGTCAGTTTTTCTGTTTCTTGACTTTCTGGTAATATTTAGGCAAAATTTCATTTTCATTAGGTTTCACATTCTTAATTTCATAAATATGTATTTTCCAAAATATGACCTTTTGCATTTTTCAGTAATTTTACATAGATATTTTGCCAAAGTAAAATGGAAAAATAAATCTTACAATCTAGGGGAACATGTGGTCTCTATAAAAATAACGATTATGAAAAAAAAGATTATCGTTGAAAATGGAATTTGAATATATAGGAAAGGCAATTTAACATCATTTTTCCAAAAGATGGACAATTGCTAATTGCTATTGAGTGTGTTGATCAGATACTGGTGAGCCCCTTCAGGAGAACTGTCGGAGCATTCACTTGGGGCTGACACTGGTATGTTCAACTCAAGTTGGCAAAATGGCTGTGGTCACTCATTGTGTGCTTAAATCTGGAAGTAGCAAGATACAGAGAACTTAACAGAAAATCTTCTTCCTGCTATCCAAAGGAAATGGTATTGAGGAATCACTTTTATTGTGAGGAACATAAAAAGTACCACAGCTAAATTGATGTAGCCACTTAAATGTGATCCATCTTGACACACTTCTGAATAGTTAGAATGATAATTCTAGAGCCAATTCTTTCACTTTGGGTTTTACACTTTTACCATCAATTATATTTTTAAACACTATCCAATACAAAATATTAAACTGTAACAAAGTTGAAATTAAAAGCACATTTTTGTATATCCCCTTAATGACTCATGTGTACTTTTACCTGCCTGTGCTCCATAAAACATATATTTCCATTTTCGTCTCTTTTCTACACATATGTAATTTGTTCACATGTATACATTATAGGTTAGGATCTGCATAAAAGAGATGAGAAGCTTTTTCTTTCTGTGTTGCAGTGACCTTGGTGTATTATTCATTCTAAGTCCATCCATCTCAAGTTTAAATTAAACAAGGCAAAAATAATCATCTTGGAAACTAAAGAGAAGCAATTAAGAAGACTAGATTATGAGGGTCTCCTGGAGCATTGTAGAATCAAGCAGGTCACCAACCTGCCTCTGTATCCACAAATGTCTTTAAAGAAAGAAAGGCATGATTCAAAATACCATAATATGCTAAATGAACCAAAAAAAGAGATCTCTAAGAGAATGAAGAAAGAAATATTTACACTTGTAAATAAATGATGAAAAATGGTCATATATTTACAATTGAAGGGAATCTCAAAACATTTAGAAAAGAATAGTTTTCTTCCATTGCCCTGACACCATGGCTCCATCCTGCATTGTCATGATTATTAATGCAGCACACACACCAGCTGCTGAAGACTCACACCAGAGGAACCCTTTAAGTTGTTCTCTGTTTCTCCATACAATTACAAACCCTAAATCAACTCTTTGCAATGCTTTAATAGATTTTTTGACATTCCTCAGAAAGTTATCATAGAAGGGCTCAGATTGCCATAATCTCAGAGTCTCCAGTGAAAAGCAGGACAATACAGACTTGAGAAGGTTAACAAAACTTTTATTACCAAGAGAAAAATGATAGTAACTCATGTAAATCATGGCAATATTTTGTGATTTATGTTCCTTGCATTATTGTTTTGGAGGTCAGATATTTCAGAGGGAACTTTATAGAGCATAAAATGGAAAACAGTGTTCTTAAATAGTTCTTATAATACAAGTATACCATAAAATGTATAGTATATTACTATATACAAAATGACAATAAAGAATATTATAATTGAAAAAAATCAAAATACTAGGATGAATTATACAGTCTATATTAGGACCATAATTTCCATATAATTGAAATCAGTCATTTTAATTTCAAGTTTTAAACTTCCTGCTGTAGTGACAGAGTTAAGCTATAAACACAAAATAATTTAGTTAATGTCATCACCTGTTATCTAAAATCTAAAGATCATTCTTATTCTAGAAAGCTCAGTAGAAAACTCCCAATAATCAAGCCAGGGAGTCTCTTTTCTCACACGAGGCAAGAATGGATTTTGAAATTCTGTATGTAAATTTTTAGTTCTTTCTAGAATTTGAAATCTTACAAAAATGAAATGTAGTAGGAATTCTGGGGAGCAAAAAGGTAAGAAAATATAGATTGGATATTAGCAGTCTAATTGTGTACTGGGGGATTGGTCAGCAGATAAGAGTGCTTCCTAACAAGAATAAGGACCAAAATTCAAATCCTCAGAACTCACTTCCATAAAATTTTAGAAACTCTTCTACTAGGACTAGAGGGAGGATTGTTGGGATATGTTGGTTTCCAGTCTAGTTCTAGGCACCAGAGACAGTAAGCTATTTTTGTGCCAAAGGAATAAAATGAAAAATGATAGCAGTTCTCTGACTCATACATACTCACAGTGTATGCATGTACTACACACATACACACAGATATAAACATGCTTTCACATGCATGTTAAAATGATCATAATTGTAGAAACACTGGCAAAAATCTATCAGCTGGATAATTAACAGCTTTCTTCCCACCCAAGGTGTTCTTATGCAATGCCTTTGTGTTCCTGCTATCTAGTGCTGCTTGGTTTCCATGCTTCCTTGGTGATTATTCTCTCTTCAGTGCAGATTTTTCATTGATTTGCTTTTATTTTGTTTGATTTGCATCATAGAGAGTCTCACTGTATAGCTAATTCTGGTTTCAGAATTTCAGTTATCCTCTGACTTCTGTACTAAGAGACTGCTTATTTGTTCCCTGCTGCTCATCCTCAAAATATTAACACAGAAACTGTATTAATTAAATCACTGCTTGGCTCATTAGCTCTAGCTTCTTATTGGCTAACTCTTACATATTAATTTAACCAATCTCCATTAATCTGTGTATTATTCCATGGCAGTGGCTTACCAACAAAGTTTTGGCATGCCTGTCTCTGGTGAGGGCTCCATGGCTTCTCTCCACCTTTTTTTCTCCCAGTATTCAGTTTAGCTTTTCCTGCCTATCTTTATTCCCTGCACATGCCCAAGACAGTTTCTTTATTAATCAGCATACAGAGGGGACTCCCACATCAAGGATTTGTCTTTAACATAGTAAATTTACATATAATAAAATAGTTATCAAGTAAGAATTATAGTTACAATATTTATATCAACTTTCTAACTATTGTTCAACTCCATCAAAGACTCCAGAAGGACATAATATTACCTAGTAAACAGAAGGAGCATTATAAGCAACTTCTAAAACTCTAGAATTGTCAGAGACTTCATGCTACCTTGGCACTCACTCTAAGTTCTTCTGTACCATTGGGGCATCCATCTTCAGCCCACAAGCCCATAGTATTCAGCAAACTTTTCCATGAAGCAGGAAATTGCATTGGCAGTTTGTCAGTCACTTTCTTCTTTGTCCTGCCAAATGTCTTTCAGACTCTTTCATGAAACAAGAACCCTGAAGGATCATCTCACCTTGAGACAAGCTTAATAATCATTTCTCTGTCAGTATTGCCTGCCCAGTTCACATAGCATACTATCAAGCTGTTCAGGCAAGAACATTTTCTTGCCCAAATGGATAGCAAAGTCCATGAGAAGCCTATTTAATGCCCATGCTACTCTTGAAGTAATTGGTGCTGCCAGAAGCAGATGTGTCTCATTGTCATGAAAATTCCTAAGTTTTAAAATTTTTAAATGCCATATTCTGAAGGCCTCTGAAAGATATGTATTTGAAGAATACATATCTAACTGAAATATATCTCTATATATCTAGAAAACCTACTTAACATGACTACCAGCTTGATTATTATAGATGACTCACTATTAAATACTGGCAGATAGAAAAATAACTACCCAATAGGGACTATCAAGAAAACTGAATAGGTTCAGTAAATATGGAGCTGTGGAATATGCTCAACCATATTTCTAAATTTATAGAGCTGGTTTTGGAGTTGGAACCAAGTGCCGGAATCAAGAGAGTGAGCCGAGACTTGCCACTCTTTTTTAAAGAAAAATAGACCATGCCCCAGTGGGCTGGTAATTCAGCGGCTATTGGCTGAAGGAGCAGAAGGCACTCCCGCAGAACATATTGTTTTGCCAATTTGTTAAATCTTACATATAGGACCCCAGCCTTCCTTGGTGAGGAAAGAGAGGTATGGATCACTTAGATTTTACTGGATACAAAACATCCTTACCATTTTTCGTCTTTGCTAAATGTGTTTCTCAGTGAAATCTGCCAGATTGTTCTCTTTGGGGTGGCCCTCCACATTGCCCTTTGTGCTTCAAGTCACAAATCCATATTGTTGTGCTTATGTTGTCAAAAGGCTGCTTGTTTGTTTCCCGGCCACCTGACAGCTCAGACCCGAATAATCACACAGAAACTGTATTAATAAAAATCATTGCTTGGCCCATTAGCTCTAGCTTCTTATTGGGTAACTTGTATACATTAATTTAACCCATTTCTATTAATCTGTGCATTGCCATGTGGCTGTGGCTAACCAGCTAAAGTTCTGCCGTCAGTCTCTGGTAGGGCTACATGACTTCTTTCTGTCTCTGCCTTCTTCCTCCCCACATTCAGTTTAGTTATCTCCACCTATCTCTATTCTACCCTATCAAGCCAAGCCAGTTTCTTTACTAAACAATGGTATTAACAGCATACAGAGGGGAATCACACATTATACTTACTTTGTCTCTACCATTTAATATAACATCTTTATTATATATAATATAAAAATATTATCTTTATTATGCTTTTTATTCATTTATATAGCTGTACTTCTAGCCTGAAAATGACATGAGAGCAGAGGTCTTAGTTATTTTCACTGTAGTATCTCAATGCTATAAAACAGGTATAGCATACAGTGACAGTCAATGGTATTTGGAGAACTAAAACATGAATGAGGGGTATGCTCTCATCTCTGGAGGAGAGTTCATTAACTCTTAACCCTTTATGAAATGATTTTATGGCTTGGATTTTAAATGTCTTTATAAAGGTTCACAGGAAGCTTTTGGTCCTGGAAATGTTTGGAGAAAGGTCTAGGAAGCTTAAGTTTAGAAGTAGGTCATGGGATATGCAATATGTGCCTTTTAAATATTATATTTTGTCCCCAGTCCCATTTTGATCTCTGCTTCTTGTATGCTATGAGGTGACCACATATTGCCATAGATCACTACCATCATGATGTTATGTCAAAACATATGTGCCCAAGGAACCACAGACCAAACTCTAAAACTTTGCGTCAAAATGAACTCTTTAAGTTGTTTAGGCCATGTTTTTGGGCAATTAGATGTAGAAGACTGTTCAGAGAACAGAAAATGTACCTTATCACTGCCATTGTTGTGGAAAAGTATATCCTCACAATAGGCTTATGTTGAAATCTTACCTTTAGGTGCAAAAAAAAAAAAAAAAAAAAAAAAAAAAGAGGAGAGGACTCAGCAGAGATAAGTGAGATGAAGAGGATTTGTGTCCCCTACATGGACCTCAGAGATTCACTACCCTCCTTCCATTTGTTTAGGATGTAAGAGATGACAACCTATACCAAGAATTGCAAGGAATAGATGACTGTTATTTATAAACCATTCGGTATGAGGTATTTTGTTACAGTAACTTGTACTAACAGATGGGATTTTGGTGTACCTCTCTATCTGATAATTCAGTCTTCCAAAAACTCTGCAATTATTTGGTCAAAAACAGTCTAAATATACTATCAATTCCTTATTACCTCATATCTTATTTTTGTAGTGTTGTCTTTTGGCATCCAACAATTTTTTATTTACCTCTTTATATGCTTATATTGCCTGGCCTTCTATTACTTGCTTTTAATTGCCTCGAGTCACTAAAATGAGAGCAGTGCCTGACATATATCAAATACAAACTTTCTACACAACAAAGTGTAACAAAGATAGTGCACCAGGAAAAGTCTAGCAGAGTCAAATTAACTACTTTAATAGGACAAAGCCTTCTCAATGATACTCTGCCTATTTGGCAACTCAACAATAATTTCTGATGTTACTCCTTTTAGATTAAAGCCATCGGGGCACTCTAACTTAATTGCATCCTAGCTTGCAGGAGTTTAGCTCAGATCCATGATTTGCTGCAAGTAATAATTACATTTATTTTAATTTTAATGTGTTTAGTATTGTATGCAGAGTGAACAGCTAATGCCAGCATTAGTAAAAAAAAAAAAAATACCTGCAGACTTGAGAAGCAGGATTAGACCGCAATGTCAACACAGTGGAGTAAGCCAGGATGAGAATAATCAAATGGGTAAGACGGCTTCATTTGTATTGTACTTTTTTCAAAGTCAATTGATTTTTTTTCTGAGATCAGAAATGAAATCTAGATTCAGAGTTAGCCACTTTTTCTTGAAATGTTTTAATCCTCAGCTTAGCGTCCTAAAGCCTGCTTGAACAACTCTAGTTCAAACTAGCGATTACTTTAGAACCCTTTAAGGTGAAGGAAGTTGATACAGCAACTGCCCAGCTTCTAACACTGGTTGCTTGGAGCCCTCTTCCTTTCATAATACAGAGGCCTGCTCAGATTTTTGAGGTTCCTTCAGATACTGCCAATACCACCACTGAAAATTTCCCTACAGCTGTACACCAACCAACAAGAAAATAGCTTCTAATCATCTTCCTACCAGTTCTTCTGCATTTACCTGTGCTTGTCCTCTTTCCATGACATATCCCCATATTTCCATGCCATATTCCACGAATTTATCTTATTTTTATTTTTTCTGATGAAATATTTTTAATGAAACACAAATCATGTACTTCAGCATCTTCTCCATTGACCCCTGACACAAACAACTAGATGAACCCTTTCATTTGGACTGTCTGGCACGTGTTCATAGCTTTTATTTATGCTTGTCAATCCTAGTCCATCCTATTTTTATTTAAACACTGTAATTCATGAATATTTCAAATAAAACAATGTAGAAATAAGTTGTATCCTGTGGTTACATCATATCATGCCTAATATGGACTCTATAAACGTTTGACTGACTGTGAAATATTTATCAAGGTTTGTACAGAGAATAAGTTATTAAAATTAAGTCATTTAATCTGTTTATCTTGTGTAAATGAAAGCTGTATCAGACTGCTGTGTATTTAGTTGAGATTCACAAAATTCCTTTTACTAGAAAACTGAAAATATTAAATTTTCAAATAAGACAAAAGTGCATATTGAAAGGTGCTTGTCTGTTCTTGGATTGGAGAAGATGTATAAAGAGTAAGAATTGTGGAAAAGGAGAGGAAGAAAGAAAGATAGATAGAAAGGAAGGAAGGAAGGAAAGAAAGAAAGAAAGAAAGAAAAAAAGAAAGAAAGAAAGAAAGAAAAGAAAGCTTTTCTATTTCTGTTTGGTTTCATTTTTATTTATTTTTTGTGGCTGTTTCTCTTCACCTTCATAATAAAACCTACATTAAAGTATCTTTATTATGCTACCTAGTTCTATATTATTTTCTGTTGCAAGTCACAAATCCAGACTTGGTCTGAGTTGAGATCGATAAAAGCTTAGCTAAACTCCCCGGGCTGCTGAGGATGACAACATACAGCAATGGCTCCCTTTCCTCACTACTAGCATTATTGAGGACACATGCTGGGATCCACCTTAAAACATTGCTTGGAAGTTCAACAGTTTTCTCCTTGGTGGATTTACTCAGCTAAACATGTTCTCCTGGGTTCCTTTGCTTGTATTGTTTGATTGCAAACCTCACTTACTGTTTGAGAAATGACAATGGCAACGAAAATGAAGGTAAAAAATCTACTAGACCCATCCATAGCTTGTTCCTAGGCAAAATAAAAACAATACATGGCTTCTCCAGAAGACAACATTTTAGTGGCTGCTCTAAGTAACTCTGTGTTCTATCAGAGAACATCCCCAAAGACAGGAGAGAGGCATTTCCCCAACTACACATTATAAGCTGGAACACATTCGAAATGCTGAAGTGGTTGAGACCTAAAGACTTTTTATGACCATTATGATATCATCAGTAAGAAGTACATACATCAAGCATAGGAGATTAATCATTTTGAGAAAGCAAGGAGCCAATCAAAAACTAAAAATCTGGATTAGATATGAAATAAAACAAAAAATAAATTAAACTTTAATTTTATAAAACAAATATTGTCAGATGTAGACATCTCACATTATGATAATTTTGCTAATGGAAATGCAGATATTCAAAGTATTTTTGTCAGTTCTGAAGTCTAATTGTTAATTGAGGCACATTTGAGCCATAAGGGTTTGAAGACAGAGTGTCCCTTTAAAATGAATTTAATTATATAAACTCTTATCCATTATCTTGGAGTTATAATTTAATTTTCATTTCATAGTTATGGAATATGATTTTCAAGTTTATTAGGCTTTTATTGAGAATTTTAAGATAACACCCAAGTAAGTTCAGGAGTGCCTACAGAGAAATAGGCTAATTCACTGTATTACACTAAATACACTAGAAAAGAGAGGAATGTTCTCATCTTTTTTATTTTATGTACATAGAGCTTCAAAGAAATTCATGACAACTCAAGGATTTGTACTCAGATGCGAAGGGCATAATTAAAATACTTGGCCACAAGGAAGTGTATGGGCTTTGTGAGATTATAAATGATGCCAAATTTTAAGAGATGAATTTACCAAAAAATTATATCCCACTTTTGGCCTACAAATGTTAAGTAAAATGATATGGCAGTTGGGAAAGGATGTTTATCTGTAAAGAAAGGAAAGAGTAGGCAAGTGTGAAGAGTTGAGAAAAAGGGCACTACTGGGGCCCATGTTGTGCCCTGGTCTCAGCATCCTCTTGTTTGTGAAGTGTTAGCTTGACTGGCAGTCATTAAGACTCTGTTTCAAATGAAGGCATACCAGTGGATACCAATTACAAGTGGGTCCAGTTGTTTCTTTTTTGCTATAAATGACTTGAGCACCAGACAGCTGAGTAGTTTTTGTTCTTAGCAGACTTGGCTTAATTCTATTTCTTTGGTACTTTGCAGGGAAAGAGATTCACATCAAAGGAAGTAGATATGATTTGTCTTAAAAACTCCTCAAAACCGTTCACTCACAAAGATTTGTGAAAATATATCTTTCAACATATATAATAAATATACATTTCATTGCTAAGATTTTGACAACCTCAGTCAGACCAACAAACATTTTTCTCCTGTGTTTTCAATATTTTTAAATTTC
This sequence comes from Microtus oregoni, assembly GCF_018167655.1. NCBI lineage: Eukaryota > Metazoa > Chordata > Mammalia > Rodentia > Cricetidae > Microtus > Microtus oregoni. Next base: position 49,413,726 of record NW_024543069.1, read on the forward strand.
TCTCTTCTTATATCAGAAGGTCATGTGACTAAGTCAATTTTATTATGAACCTGATGTACCAGAAGGTGGCTTTTCTGTGTATATTTTTTTTCTTTAGTCCTTTTCCTCTTTTTCTCTCATCTATTTATATATACAGGATATAATAATGAATTTCTTCTGTCTATTTTTCTCTTTTTCCTAAAAGATTGATTGTATTTGTCAAAAATATTGCTACCACCCACTCGTCCCATCTTCCTTTGGGTGGATACATAGGATGGTTACAGAATTAGGCATCACTTTTCAGTCTTTATATGAAGATGCTTTTCTGGCTTATGGTTGTCTTTTTTCCTGCTTGCTGGAAAGTTACCTGGAGGAGATGCCTGGGCTTATGACAAACTCTTTTAGTCATTACTCAAACTACATTATTCCTTCCTTTCCCATTACCAGAGAGACAAATATCCATCCTCTTAAAGAACTTCAGAGTCACGATGGATACACAAGAGAGAGTCCTGGTGTCAAAGTCACTTGTGTGCTTCTCCTGCTCACTGAAATAAGATCAGAGTTAAATGTCGTATCTTCTTCATTGATTTATTTATTTATAATTGCCCAAATTCACAATAATTTATTAACTCTAAAAGTTTCTCTTCTTCTTCTAGTAATATATCATATTCTATGAGACTCAAAGGCAAATCAGAGAGCCTAGTTTGGGTGCATGCTGCGTCCTCTCATTGTAGTTGGGACAGCATGTCACAAGAGTTAAATCAATTGCAGAAAAAAAAAATCACTTTGTCACATTCATAAACCATTTATTCCACAAATTATGGCTAATAATTTAGTATATAAATTGTGTGTATGTGTATATATATGTATATATTTATACATATGTATATTAAAATAAAAAACAAACTAGAAAATGACTCATTACTACTTTCAGGGAAATTATTGCTTAAATGAACTATGTACATTATATGGAAGTTCTATGTAGTCATTTAAAGTTAAATAGATAATACTCAGTGGACTAATAACTGACACATTTTACATTTGCACATATTTAGAGAGGTATAAACAAAACAAGGTAAAATGTGAGTTCCTCGGTAAAACATAAGGATAATGACAGGCACATGAATGAAAGGGATGTTTAAAGTTTATACAATCTTAAAATAAATTGTAAAAAGTGTTTTGTGTGCTCTCATCAGGTAAAAAAATAAAAGGGAAAGAAAGAGCCTTACAAATTTTTTTTTAAAGCAATAGTTAAAAAACTGGAGTCCCTTGATAATCAAAATTACTGGTAGGCTAAAAAAAAAACCTGATACTTAAAATCATTAAACCATTTGTTATAAGTATCAAATTATAGGACAGATGAAAAATAGAGAAGCAAGGAGTGTACACAATTGATGAGTACCTAGGTCAACTCCATGTGAAACAGTTGATTTCACAGCACTGATATTTTTTACAGTAAAAGTGAACAGGCTATGTTTAAAATAATAAGATAAATAGGAAGACTGAGAACAGACTAGAGAACAAAGTCTGAGAGACATAGAACACATTTTTGTCTATTGTGTTGAGATTCTACTAAAATCACATATGGTTAAAAAATACTTTTTATTGAGAAAACAATTCTGTAATAATGAGGGGAGAGCTACAAGACTAGAAAAAAAGGATTTAATTCTAAATTATTTTTATCTTTTCCTTCCTTCCTTCCTCCCCTCTTTCCTCCTTTCTTTCCTCTCTCCCCCCCTCCCTCCCTTCCTCACTCCCTCCCTCACCCTCTCTCTATCTATCTTTCTTTCTTTCTTTTGGTGTTTTAGACAGACTTCTACTCTATAGTTCTTGCTCTCCTGGAACTCACTATGTGGACCAGGTTGACCTCGCCTTCCAAGTGCTGAAATTGAAGGCGTGTGTCACAACCACCTAGTTAAGAGGTAGAGTTTTGTGGAGGTAAACAGGTGGAAGCAGGTTTAGTGGAATCATTACAGAAGAGTGAGAAATTAAGTAAAAGTGAGAATTAAGGAAAGGAGAGAAATTCTGGAGACTGAAGGAGGGACTTTCAAGAGAGGAGGACACTACTGAATTTCCTTTTAACAGTGCAACTGTAGAAACAAAGACTAAGGCAATTGTTATTCCATTGGTTATTTCTGCACTAAAGAAAGGGCTGCATGCTTTAAAGATTGTTGTACTGTATTTTCACTGGAAAAATACATTGACAATCTTTTGCATTTTGACAGTCAGATTGATGAGAAATAATTTCTGGGGATTAGAGTTTCCATTTGTATTTCAAATGTTTTGACTGTTGTATGTCTTTTTGTATGCTTTGAATCTTTATAGTCACTTTTATAGACACATTCTTAGCAGGTTGATTCTTTTTTAATTTTAGAGATAATCCCTTGGGATACGAATAGAAATAATGATTACTGATTTTGCAAATCTGTTTTAACCTTTTCCCACTCAGAAACACATTGGTTAGACTTTTATTTATTGGCCTTGAAATTTGGAGTTGTGTTACTTCAGGTTTAACTCACACATGTTCCTTCCATGTACTTTGTCTTAGAACTCTGTATCTATATTTATTTTTTACATGTAACTGTCAGATACATTGCCAATTAATTCTGGAGAATAATGTGAACAGTGAAGACAATTTATCATTGTTTTCTAAATGATTAATTTATTATAAAAAATTTATTCAAAATTCTCTTTTTACATTAATTTTAAATACTGTCTATACTGCATTTGCTTAATTAGTGTCTGGACTTAACTATTCTCACCCCTTACCCACAGACATTTAGTGTAATAATTTATTAGCATGATATTGTTTTAATATAAAACTCTATAATACATTTTAATATCTAACAATTGCCACTTAAAAATGCTTACGTTTTTTAAGTTATTTGAGGGTATTTTTCTATCATAACTTTTGCAATCAGTTGATCCAATTCCACGAAATCAATAATTGATAATATTTATCTATACTCATGCCAACTTACTAAATTCTTTAAATTTAGCACTTCATTACATTTTGCTTTCTTATCCAATAACATATCTTTTCATTGTTTTAAAGACATTTTTTTTTAAAAAAACATATACACCAGTTATGACAAAATTTGAGAAGATAAGGCAAGAGAAAGTTGGTAAGGTTGAGGGCAACCTTGGCTACATAATGAGTACCAAGGCAATATTAAAGGCTAAATATTTAGTGACTGCTCATGTATTATTCTTAAACAAAGAACACACTTAATCATGAAAGGATAATGCAATGCAAATCCAGGTTAGTGGTCTTTCTATTTTGTAATCTGTAATGTATATGCAAACAAATCATCACAATCATAGGAAATCATAGCATATTACTTTCCTTTCATGACATTCTAGTAGTTTCCATTGCACAGGTAATCAAATTAGATGTCCTCATGGTACCTAAAGTGCTTCCCATAAACTAGCCTGATTCACATGGTAATGCTTTCTCCATCCTTTGTGTGACTCATAAGTCAGATATTCTTATAGACTTCTGTTTTCTTTACTCTGTGTGCTGAAACTCTCCAGTTTCTATCTTTTCCATAAGAAAAGTCCCTTAGAATCCATGTCTCAGCTCAAATGCCTGAGCCAACCACTGACCATTGATCACAGACTACTCTAATGTAGCTTTCCCTTTAGTCATGTCAGTATGTTTTATTTTATTGATAGCAATGATAACATGGAAATTCCTATTTCTATTCATTTGAGAAGCAGGGGAAACCTAACATGTTTTTTTCTCTGATTTTTTTAGTACTGGTCCCTACTAGGACAAATATAAATATATAAGAAGAAAATGTGAAAAAAGAAGAAATACATGAATGAATGATGTTAACATAAATGATGAACTGTAAACTTATTGTATAAATTTATCAGTTTAAAAACAAAGTATAGTAGAATATCCAGAATTTGAGAAAAGTAAATTTAAACAATAATTTGGGATCAGGTTAACTTTATACATCAATTTGATCAAATTCCTTTTTAATGAGTTTTTTATTATCTTCAGCTATAAAATAGAGGATGGAAACAATACCTAAAATTTGAACTATAAAAATATATTTTATTTCATAACTTCTAGAGCTCCACTGTAAAATTTTTATGTGCTCATACATATTACAATCTTGTTCATTTTTAAAAACTTGAAATATTTAATCACTTACTGATTTTAACTGCATTAAGGTTTAAAATAAACATTTATTCTTTTTTAACACAATTATCTCCATTTTAACATCATTAAGGCATGTTACATTGTATACATACAAACATATACATTATATAAGTGTACATTGTATATTTACATATGCCTATATACACAATACACACATAGTGCTGTGTATAATAACAGCATCTTTGGTGAAGTTCTCAAGCAAAATATAAGCCTTACTATGAGTGTCATATAAGAGATTCCAGCAATATGAAACTATGCAAGGTAGTTTCTTTTCTGCACATTGAACTAGATGTTTTCTCTTGAATAATGGGATGTATTAAAATTGATGGCACAATCCTCATTTTCAGAGAAGTCATGTATTGAAAAGAGAAAATCTACAAAAGAAAGATCCTTTAAAAATTACACATCCCTGGTGGTCAAAAGATGAAGCGTGTATCTCACCTTTCATGTCTGCCTCTAGTGTAAAGAATATTACATCATATTTCTGATCCTACTAATAATTTCATAAGATGGAGAGTTTTTTATTAGCTCTCGCATTGCTGCTATAAACGTAAAAAGATTTATGAATTCATTTTCTCATTTAAATTACCAAATCCTCTGGCACATCTGAAATTTCAGGTTTTCAGGTAAATGGAGTATTTGTCTGGAGACATCTACCATGTTTAAAAACATAGATTAATTCAAGATGTCTCTATCTGTTGAAGAGCACATAAAACTATCTTTGCAATCAGACTACTGCAAATATTATAGAACAAAATAGTCTTTCTTTGCAGTTATTATAAATATGATAAAATTCAAGCTTGTTTCTTAAAATCTTACCACATATATTGCATATATTTGTGACTAATAAAATTTTATTACATTCAGAATATTAAATATATAGAGTAGTTACACTATTAAATTCCACTCAAAGGTCATAGATCTACAATAGAATGCTAACCAATGCAATAAGTTTCTAGTCATGGAACTAGAATTGGGAACTTGCTGAAGACTGCTGCAAATAATTTGTTAATTAGTAAAAATCATTATTTTGCCATGATTATCTTAAACAGAATATGAACATATCACCATATTTTGTATTCAGGGGAATTAATTTTTAGTGTTAAAATCGCTATTATTTTTTGATTATGGAAATGTGTATTAAAATTAAATTACTGAAAAATCAGAAATAAATCAGCAGGTGAACATCTTATACAATTCTGATTGCTACTGGAAGGAAAAGATTCTTCAGGGATTTAAGCATGTTTTTTCAAACTTGCTCTTGTAAACTGCAGAGAGCATCATTCAACTGACCTGTGACAGCCTTCGCTCATTGCTTCTTCATAATTAAATTTCACATTAATGAAGAATTTTCTGAAAGCATCCCTGTCTTCCTTGCACTAGAGAAGAGTAGAAAACATTAAAACCAGTGCTCATAGGTAGATCAGTCATTGTGGTACACTGTGGCTCCAAGGAACTGAAAGGTAGGAAATAAGCTTTCAGTTTTATGCATTCAAATGTAAGTTTGACAAATCATTTGTGGTGTGTGTGTGTGTGTGTGTGTGTGTGAGAGAGAGAGAGAGAGAGAGAGAGAGAGAGAGAGAGAGAGAGACAGAGAGACAGACAGAGAGACAGACAGAGAGACAGACAGAGAGAGAGAATGTATAAAGATTTTGTGTGTAGTGCTTACAATTTAGTGTGCTGCAGCATGAATTCCAGTAGGCATTCATAATAAAAACCCAGAGTCAGATATTAGGGGTTGGAAGCTGAGAGATCGGAGAAGCAGTGAAGCCATCCACTAGAGAAACCTTTTACATCCACTGAATCCTCAGACCAAAAGGGTGATCCTGTCCTCAGACTGCACTCAGACTGCATCCAATTCCACCAAACCTCAGACTGTAATGAACTCCTGTCTCTTTTTGCCTTCTGTTCCTCTCTGTGCCCAGCAATAGCACTCCTATCTCTACCTCCCTAGTGCTAGGATTAAAGGTGTGGGATCCCAAGTGCTGGGAACAACTTTGTGTAAACTCTGTTTCTTTCTTTCTCTCTCTCTCTCTCTCTCTCTCTCTCTCTCTCTCTCTCTCTCTCTCTCTCTGTCTCTCTCTCTCTCTCCCCTGCACAGGGTTTCTCTGTAGCTTTGGAGCCTGTTGTAGCCTGTCCTGGAACTAGTTGTTGTAGACCAGGTTCGCCTTAAACTCACAGAGTTCTGCCTGCCTCTGCCTCCCAAGTTCAGGGATTAAAGCCTATGCCACCACTTCCCAGCTCTCTGTTTTTCTTTTAGACAGATTCAATCTAATGTAGTTCAGGGTGATCTTGAACTCACAGAGATTCCTCTGCCTCTCTGTCCCAGGTCCTGGGATTTACGGTGTATGCCACTATCACTGTCTTCTTCTGGCTTACCTCTGCACTCTGATCTTCAGGCAGTTTTATTTGTTAATACACAAATAAAATATCACTAGAGTGTGCAGGAGTTTGCGAGAAGAAGCCATAGCATATCCACTTTTGGTGTCTTCCTCTATACTGTGTCGTATTACTAAGATCTATAGACGCTCACTGAATAGAAGGAAGCTCCTCTCCCAGGCTATGGGACCTGATTAAGAAGATCTCATGATCCTCTTGCCTTTATCCTTAACATTATGAATCCAGTCATATATATATATATATATATATATATATATATATATATATATATATATGGTTTCTTAAGTGAAACTGGGGTTCAAATTCATGGTTCCTGAGCAAGTACTCTTACCCATTGAGCCACCACTCTAGCCCTGAAAAAGCATTTTGAAATATTTTGGTCTCACTAAATATCTAGGCAGCATGATCTCCAAATATGAGTATATATGCATACATACATATATATGTATATATACATGAATGTGTGTGTGTGTCTATGTTATTGTGTACACCTCAATATTTTCCACGTATCTCACTGATTACTTTTCTTTGGAGGTGCCTTTTACAAACATCTGTAAGTAAAGTATTCAACTGGGCATTTAGATAAATCTTTCAAACTCACAAAAGCTTTTCCTCCTTTTAACAAAATAATCAATAAATGAGTCCCTAGGGCTGTGTTGTTTGGTAAATGCTGGGTAGAAATGGCAAACCTAAATTTAGTTTTCCTCTCACTTAGATAGTCTGTAAATCTGGCTGAATTTTCCCATTTTTGAATTTGGGACAGAAGAAAGGAAATGATGATTAAATTACAGAAATTATGAGACTGATATTGATAAGAAACAAAGATACAATCTATGCCACTATTTACCATGCCTTGTCCCTGTTGTCAGCCATCAAAACTCAGGACATACTTAAAATAGAATAAAAGGGAAATTTGGCATTGAAGGAAAGTGTAGTAAATCTTCCTTCAGTATTTACTGGTGTTTACCTTTTATTTCTAACTTTGTGTGTATGTATATGTACACTTTAGTGATATGAAGGGATTTTTGTACTTGAACTCTGTTTACTTTTCATTAAACCATGTCCATTTGCATGCTGGTAATATTTATGCATTTCTTACAATTTTTCATTTTTAAATACAATATTAATGAGATTCATTCAGAAGCTGTTAATTAACTCAGTATTTATGTATTGATGTGTGCTCTTAGAGGTATATCTTAACTCATCTGGTTTTGCCTCCTAATAAACCCATCATTCTAATCCGGAATTCAACAATGATTTTAGCACCATGAACATCACCTCATATCAACACAATGCATAATGGTCAAACACTGACCTTCATGAAGTTTCTGACTGATTGATATCTATTGTTGAGGGTTTTATAAAATAATATCATACTCCATGGATTTTACATGACAAAAGATCAAGATACAAATTTGAAATGTAGATTTTGTTGTGTGCTCTGGTTTCACCCAATCATAAATTTGGAAAAGACATGTTTAGCCATCCAGTCTTGTGGCAACCCATAGTTCATTTTTGTCTTCAACCTTTTCTTTATCTTGTGGTCATGCTGTATTTTAGTAGCACAAGGTTTAAACTGGTAAATTCTCTTATAGGTTATCCATGTTCACCGTGAAGCCTCTTGACTTGAAGTATGCAGATTTTTCTCTAATTCATCTCTGCATGTGAGTTATTTTAAATAAGTGAGATCATCAAATACCCCTATAGCTCTTGTTAAAATTTATGCAAATAATTAGATCTTACCAACGGCCTTCATTAAACCAACTTTCCTAGTATGTGGCTCAGAAAATTACACCAAAAATTCAAATGAAAATGTACAGATAATTTTTGATGCTGATATTTGAAAATATAGGAACAAAGAAATGTATACTTAATATGTTTTATTAAGTAAAAATAGAGAAATATCTATATCATACATATATAATTCAATAAAGAAGAATAAACATTTTATGATGTTAGTGCAATTTTAAACTCCAATCAATGATTTTTTTCTACCCACTAATTTTAAAACCCTCTTAAGAAATAAAGAGCATTTTTTTTGAAATATGAGAAAAATACAATCATTCTGACAAAGTGATAATAAATGATTAACAACTTATCCAGTTTTTGTGCCAAATGTTTACTGCTACTGAATTCATACCAGCAAAAGTCCTCACCTGATGGAGGTGGGTCTTGTATCTTATCTGTTGCTTTCATTGGTTAACTAATAAAGAAAACTGCTTGGCCTGATAGGACAGAAAATTAGGTAGGCAGAGTAGACAGAACAGAATGCTGGGAGAAAGAAGCTGAGTCAGGCAGTTGCCATAATTCTCCCACCCAACACAGCCGCAGGTTAAGATCTTCCCTGGTAAGCCACCTCATGGGCTACACAGATTATTAGAAATGGGTTAGATCAATATGTAAGAGCTAGCCAATAAGAGGCTGGAACTAATGGGCCAAGCAGTGTTTAAAAGAATACAGTTTCCGTGTAATTATTTCGGGTAAAGCTAGCCGTGTGGGCAGCCGGGTGCCAGGAACACAGCCTTGCCGCTCCTTCAACACTCACCCTTTCAACAGCATGGCATTATGCAGTTATTAATAACTATAGCTCAAAACACAGTAACAAAATAAAAGAATCTGCAACAGTATAGAATCATATTTTATAAAAATAATCAGTCACTGACAGACTCAAATTAACTTTAATTAAATATTCATGTTAAATAAATAAAAGTCACTCAATGTATAAATTGCCATAGCTTGTTTATCGCACCATACCTAGTCTGGTAGAGATCTTAGAATGCCTTACTCCTGTGTGGTAATGCAACTGTTTTAACTGTGCTAACATCATTGGAAAAAGTAAGGGCAGTAGATGCATGTGAATTTACATATAGATTTTTTTCAATGTTGTCATCTTCCTATAAAAAATAATCTAGTATAAATATTCAGCATACAAAAGTATTCATGATAGTAAAACATAGCATAAAATGAAAAAAGAATTCTCAGAGTATTAGCATATTTATATACAGTTATCATCCAGCTTTTATTTTATGGTTATATAATTCCTTTAATGTTATTTCATCATATCACTTTTTTACTCAGCTATCATTTTAAATAATAGTTTTATGCCTATTAAAATTTGAGCCACTTTAATGTCAAAAATAAATTATTTATGAGTATAGCTAACTTTAAGTTCTTAAAAATAACAACCACTTAATAATCATATTTTGGGAAAAAATGTCATTGTTTAATTTGAAATGCAGCATGGAAGTGACTCCATAAGATCACAATTATGTTGCTCACAGTTTTCAGTAAGTGAAACTCAAGAAGTATAAATAAATGGTTATATAAACATTACTATAGTTAATAAAGGCTAAATAAATATATGCATATAAATATTCTACTTTCTAACTGAATTCTCTTACTAAATACACTTGTACAAGATACAGGTCTATGGGATTTTGTGGAGTTCTCAGTGATAAGGTAATGTTTAAAACAACAAAAGCATTACCATGTTAGCATGCGATAAGAATTTCCATATAAAGTCTAAAAAGTTTTTTTTTAAAAAAAAAAGGGGGGGGGGATTCTACACTCACAAATATGGGAGCCAAAAGAAAATACTGTGCCCACCAAAAATCAGGAAGCAGTTTGGAGAGAAATGCACCCAAATTCTCTAAATGATTGTTGATGTTTGTTCACATTTCAAAGGGTATATGCTATAGATATTTGCTTTGGTACAGATCCTGTTTATTGTTACAAATTTAAGGCCAATTTTGTTATATAAACATTTCTGATCTTGATTAAGGTATTGTGTTTGTACAGCTCATTTAAAAATGTAATGTATAATTAAGAAATATAGGTTAGCCTAGTGATGGTGGCACACACCTTTAATCCCAGCACTTGTGAGGCCTAGGCAGACGGATCTCTGTGAGTTTGAGGCCAGCCTGGTCTACAAGAACTAGTTTCTGGACAGGCTCCAGAGCAACACAGAGAAAACCTGTCTCTAGAAAACAACAACAAAAAAAAACCAACAAAAAAAAAGATATATAGATTAATAGACATTTATCTTTAATAGTCAAGCTTGTAGTCATGTTAGTTAGGTATTCTAGATGTACAGAGATATATTTCAGATGGATAGTTATTCTTCAAATCCATGAAAGACTAACAGAACATGGCATTTAAAATGTTTTAAAGACTTATGACATTTTATGACAATGAGACACACCTGTTCCTGGCACCACCAATCTACTTCAAGAGGATGATGGGCATCAAAGAGGCTTCTCGTGAAGTTTGTTAGCCATTTGGGCAAGAAACTGCAATTATCTGAACTGATTGATGTTATGCTGTGTGAATTGGATATGTAGGACCCACAGAGAAATGACTGTTGAACTTGCCTAAAGGTGAGACAGTCCTTTAGGGTTCCTTTTTCATGAAAGAGTCTGCCAGAAATTCTACAGGGCATAGAAAAAAGCAACTAATGGGTTTTGCCTTTACAAGCTAAAATAGATCTTCAAATTTCCTGCTTCATGAAAAAGTCTGCCAGATACTGATGTGGGAAGGTCATTTGTCTATCTGTTGCTTTCATTGGTTAATTAATAAAGAAACTGCTTAGCCTGATAGGTCAGAACATAGGTGGGTGGAGTAAAAAGAACAGAATGCTGGGAAGAAGGGAAGTTAGGTAGATGCCATGCCTCTCCTCTCCAGTTCAGATGCAATGGAGCCAACCATCAGGTCAGACATACTGAATCTTTCCCGGTAAGCCACCACCTTGTGGTCCTACACAGATTACTAAATAAGGGTTAAAGCAAGATGTGAGAACTAGCTAATAAGAGGCTGAAACTAATGGGGCCAGGCAGTGTTTAAATGAATACAATTTGTGTGTTGTATAAGCTAGCCAGGTGGCCAGAGGCTGGGTGGCAGGAAGCAACCCGCTGCTCCATCTACAAGATACTATAGACCTGTGGGCTGAAGATTGGATACCTCAATGATATAGAAAATCTTTGGGTGACTGTCCAGGTAGTGAGATGTCTCTATTACTTCTAGAGTTTTAGAAGTTACAGAGTTTAGAGTTAGAAGTTTAGAAGTTGTTTACAATGTATGATTATATACATACCTAGGGTTTTTGATGGAGTTGAAGAATAGTTATAATTTTCCTAAGTTAAGATAAAATAGATATAAATATTGTAACTGTAATTCTTGCTTGATACATGTTTTGTTATATACAATGTTACTCTGTTAAACTTAAAACCTTCCTTTTTATTTAAACAAAGAAGAGAAAATGGTGTGTGAGGTCCTTCTATCTATATTTTACATTTATTGGTTAATGAATAAAGCTGTTTCAGCCAGTGGCTTAGCAGAATATGGTAAGGCAGGAATTCCAAGCAGATAGAGAAGGAAAGAGTAGACAGAGTGAGCAAGAAGCCTTGCAGCCAATGCTGGAGACAGATGCCTTCAATGAAGCCTGCTGAAACTTTGCCAGTAGGCCATGCCCTCGTGGTGATGCACAGATTAATGAATATTAGTTAGTTTATGATATAAGAGATAGCTAGCAATGTGCTTAAGCTATTGATCAAACAGTATTGGAAATAATATAGTTTCTGAGTAATTATTTCAGGTCTAAGCATCAGGAAATAAACTAGCAGCCTCTAGTAACAAAAAGCTTTGCTAAGAACATGAGGTTCAGAACAAATTTTAAGTTGTGTGGAGGTGGTCAGAACAAGGCATGTTTTCACTTGCCAATGGTACACACAAGCATGCCCCAGTGTGTTACCATGAGAACGTCCTAGGGTGGAAGCTGGAAACTTTATGGAAGCACATCAGAAGAAGAAAATGTACTTCCTCTCAGCTCTCTAGATCCTCTTCTGAGGATCTAAAATTATTTGCTGTATTTCTGAATTGAAGCTGTGCTAATTTCATTTTATTGTTTCTAGAGTTTTTGTGTATTTGTTTTTGATTGATTTGATTTGTCAGAATTCAAAACATCTTATTCTACTTCCACTTCATGACAGAAAATATTTGAGGAGGAAAAAATATCTAACGATATCTTAGCATAGTATGTACATTTTACTATGGTGATTTAAATAAATCAGAATATGGAGCAGAATGAGAAATATAAAGTTATTAACATAGTTTCCTTTACATTTGAAAATGAACAAATGCATACAATATAATATGATCACTCTTGCCCTTCAATTCCCTTATCTCACTCCTCCTCTGCTACGCTCAAAATACTTTCTCCCAGCTCATATCACATTTTTATAATACTCTGAATCACGATAGTATTACCCCATGAGTGCACAGTGAGCATAGCAATTCTAGCAGTGACCAAATCCTCTAAACAATAATGATCCTTCCTTCCGTGGCAACACTGTACTGTCAAGAACTCATCAATGATGAACGAGGCCTGGAAATTATCTCTCTCATCTAGACATGAATTCTTTCTGGCTTGAGTCATGTGCAGGGAAACACCAATGCTGTAAGGTCATGCCTGCCGCAGCTAGGCTATAGCCAAAGGCAGCATTTCAAGCACTCTTCCTCATCCTCTAGATCCTAACTTCTTTCTGTCTTCTTTTCCATGGTGCTCAGTGAATTTTAGGATGGTGGATTTGGGGCTGAGCACCTGTTCCTTCGTCTCACCACTGTGATCAGTTCTGCTCCTCTCCACTGCCTGCTGCAGATTGAAAAATAAGCTTCTGTGACAGAGGTTGAGAGCAGTACAGGTCTATGCATATAAACATAAATATTTAAACTATAGGTTCATAGCATGACCATTTAGCAAAATGGCAATAACAGCTTTAACCCTAAGGTCAATGAGCTCCCCAGTCATAAGGATTTTGACTATGAAATCAATATAGGAATGGAAACCTCTGCTGTAGAGCCAGTCTCAAATTAAGTCAGAAAATGACTAAGTACTCCAAAACAGTAGTAAACTATTGCACTAGTAGGCACATCTTTTTGGCAGCTCACTATTGCTACATGTAGGGTCCTGCTCTGGGAAAAACTACTGATAAGTTTTCTCTCCTACACAGCACCTTTTAGCACTATGAGAGCTAGACAACAGCAAAGATCCCCAATCTGTTTGAGATTGATGTATCTGTGTCCCGAAGTTAAAGCTGAAATGCCTTCAGCAAGGAGAACTTACCATGTAGCTGTGATAAATAACTAAGGGCAATGACAATGGCTCGTATTAAGTTGGAGACATATAGGGTCTGACTAACCAGTGACCTTGACCATGACCATGTTTTACTTAGTAATCCATGTGATTGGGTAGTATTCTTATTCTCCCATGCAGGATAGTTCCATTTAAGCTCCTTTTTAAGTTATATTTTGAATATAACTTTGTTTGTGCTTAGAAACAACTGTTTTCTAGACAATTAAGGGCATAGATCATAGCTAACCATGTTTGCAATCTTTTTCTTAACCTTTTACAAAGATTACGTAGAACATTTGTTTAAAAAAAAAAGAGTTTCCTAAGAAACCATTTGCTATCAAGAGAGGTAGACACCAAAAGCTATAGGAGAATGAGAGTCAGGATAATGTAAAATGAGTAGGCGATCATATGTGTTCTTAGAAAAACACACTTTAATAGCTTGAAAGGAGGAGCAAAGGCAAGCTCAGCAAGGAGCTGGTTGGCAACTGGTCCCTTGGTGAGGAAATTAGGGGAGGGAATGTTTTTGTTTTTCAGAAAAGAAACTTCAGAAGAGTATTTGTTGCAGAAGAAAAGAGTAATAAAAAGAGAATGGTTGCAAAATGTAAAAGGACATTTTTGTGGAGGGTGAGATCTTTTGAGAACTGGAGTTACAAACAATTTTGAGCTGCTATATTGGTTCTGGGAAGCAAACCTGGGTCCTCTGTGAGGGCTGCAAGTACTTTTAACATGATATAAGGTCTCATGTAGCTCAGTTAGTCAGGACCACTATGGAGCTGAGGATAATCTTCCGTCTTTACTTCCAAGTGCTGAATTGTTTCTATATTGGAAAGTCGTTAGAAACATTGTTTGAAAAAAATAGCATAATACATGGCTTTTTGATTGTCTTCATTATGTGTATTAATAATTATGTATGAATTGTCAGTGTATCTTAACACAACCAATAAAATCTCGGTTATGAAAGAAAACAAAAAAAAATGAAACAACTGTTTTTACAAAAGATTTTTTTTTTTCCTTTTTGGAGATCCTTAGTTTTGGTTTACAAACCCAATAGCCTGCCTTCACTTTTCCCCTTCCCACCATCTTACTTAGTCATTTAAAACCCAGCATCCCCTCCTCTTTCATTCCTCATTTGTTCTAATAGTCCTCCATTTACATTTTTTAATCAAATTGTGATTACAAGGCCTTCACATAGCTTTTCATTCCACAGTTCCCTCGAAAAATAGTGGATTCCTTTGACATCTTCATTGCAAAAGAACTACTGGTGCAGCAGACATTTATGATATTTCTCTGCTGTGGAACAGTGTTAGGACTAGCACTTGTAAGTTCCTATAACAGGTGTCAGTCCATGAAACACTTATCTTACTTTAAAGCCTCAGGCTTCCATGGCTAGAAGACAAGAACGGTTGACAGCTGAGCAATTCCAAATAAAAGCGGTGCCTAGGAAATGACATGTAGAAATTTTGTCCACATTTTACAGACATACCTATTCTAAGAAGGAGAAAAGTAGAATTCTGTGAATTACCCAAAGCACAGATGATCAAAAATTGCTTATATCTTTAGACACTGTCATATAAAAGAAAGGAAAGTCATCTGACATTCACTTGCCACCACATGCTAACCATAGTTTTATCACTCCTTATTCTTGATTATGGGGCTTTCTCTGAGAATTCGTTGTGTTGACAACATTTCAAGGAATAAACACAATAGACTTTAAATGTATTTGCGTCTGCATTGTTTTGGATAGAAATGTTTATTTTCAGTAGCAGAAAATAAATTTTGTTTCTTCTGTGCTGTGACTTGTATTTGTGTATGTTGAGATTGACCCAGGAACATACTGTGTTGATTATAACTAATAAAGTTTCTATTTTATACTAGAAATAATCTTATTGTGGTCTTTTATGATAGCATATGTCTAAGTGAAGACCAAGGAAATAAAGGACATGAAATAAGACACACGTCATTCACTTCTCCACATATTATGTTCTTTTCATAATTTTCAACTGATAGTTATTGAAAGATTCTGGGTAAAACAGTTTGAGAATATACACATTATCATTTTGTTCATGGAGCTAGTGTAGATTATATGAGATTCTTTGGCTTGAAGCTGATTTTCACTGTCTGTAAATAACACGGGTCAGTTATTCAAAGTTCCAGGTCATCTTTCAACTTACAACAATAGGGTATAAAACCTTGCTCCAGAGTCGTTCTGAAAATGAAAGCTAAGCTTCAAAACATTCACATGGTTCCGAAGGTTTGTCAGCAAAAATATTAATATTCCAATGAGTTGATAGGTGACATGTTTGTTACTATTACTAGCTTTATAAATGATCTAATAATATTTAATAAAATTTATCTTATGAGAATGCCTAGTATCATAGTTTGTGCTATTACTGCTGCACTGAAAAATGCATTGTCACAAATGTCACAACGCAAAATAAAACGAAAGGATTGATTTTGCTTAGGTTTCCACATCTGTGCTTCATCACTGAAGGAAGCTAAAACACGAACTCAAACAGGGTAGAAACCTGGAGGCAGGAGCTGAATAAGATGTGATGGAGGGATGCTGAATAATAGCTTGCTCAGCATGCCACAGAAATTATGCAGACAGCAATAATGAGTCACTGAATGCCCCTCCCTACTTCACATGTGCATGCAGGTGTGGGTACCAACACATGTATGAAATTTTGAAAGTAAATACATAAAAGTTTTATTGAAGACTAATTTACTGGCCAGCTATTCCTGCCTCCAGTATAACTAAATTGAAATATAAAATACACATTAATAAGACTTTGTAGTAGAAGTAGTCTCAGAACACATAATCAAGAACAATACCATCTAAGCTCTTTCATAGTATGCCTCCTATCTACTGACTGCTATTCCATGCTGCACTTTACTATGCATTTATTTTCTTTTGATAGGTGGAAATAACCCAATAGTCCATATTGAGTGTTACTAATTTTAATAAAAATATAATTCATATTTTTATGATCTATAATTAACTTGCATGCTATATTTGCAGAAAACATATTAAGTGATATTGCTTCACTCTGAATCATATCTAAAGAGAGTTTCATGGTCATATCTGTTTGACAGGCAAAATTCCCTTTTTTACTGTGTGTGTTTACTTGTACCCATTACTTTATAGGCTAAATTCAGTTATTTATGAAATATGAATGTAGCAACTTGTCTTAAGACTGATAGAATATACACACTTATAAGGAATCTGTCATGTTATGTGAGGTGATGTCTCTCTTCTGAGTGAATGCATCTTAATTTTCACTTGAAGTATAACTGCTACCTCAAGCCAGCAAGCCAGTATTCTGGAAGCTGTGGTATGAATGTTAATCACGCTGCTGGTCACGGCTACAAAGGACTGGAGAATAACTGAGTTGTATACAAACACTGGGGAAGTAACTGGTATTTTTTTCTCTTCAAAAGGGACATGTCATTTCATTAAAAGACGGAAATTTAGAGAACTGCTATTTGAAGTTATCCATTCATAAAAAAGTGTGTGTGTGTGTGTGTGTGTGTGTGTGTGTGTGTGTGTATGTGTGTGTGTGTAATCTCAAATCTTTCAGTATTTGCTCAAGGTCAAATATCAGAATAGCAGAGTTTGAACTAAAATCAGAGCTTTTGACTGACAGAGTATTTTTCTTTCTAACTTCTCCAAAATTTTTCATTGGATATGTGTAGTTGATGCTAAAGAATGGAAACAGGGTGATTATCCCTCGCTTAACATCTTTTTAATTGCCTGTAGCTCTTCTTCTAGGAACAAGGCCCTGTCAGATTTACCCCATCTATGTTGGCATGCCAAGCTAGTATTGTCATTATGCATGTTTTATTCAATCTACTAGATTGTTGATTCCATGGGTGCAGTTTTCTTGCAATAAATAAAAGACACTCTCTCACAGCAGACTTCCTAGACCTCTGACTCTTGCACTCCCTACCACCACTGTCCCCTCTTCTACAATATTCCCTCGGGCTTTAGTTTATGAACTTTGTGCTGGCTAGTTTTATGTCAACTTGAAATAAGCTAAAGTCATCTGAGAGACGGAATCAATCCTCCATTAAGGAAATGTCTCCCTAAGATTGGGCTGTGGGCAAGTCTGTGGGGCATTTCTTAATTCCTAGTCAATGGTAAGGGTCCATCCCATGGTGTGTGGTGCCAATCCTGGGCAGGTGTTCTTGAGTTCTAGAAGAAAGCAGGCGGGGCCAGCTATGAGGAGCAAACCAGTATGCAGCACCCCTCCATGGCCTCTACATTAGCTTCGGCCTCCAGGTTCCTGTCTTGCTTGAGTTCTTACCCTCATTGCTTTTGAGAAAGAACTGTTATATAGAACTATTAGTGAAATGCAGCCTTACCTTCACAAATTGCTTTTGGTCACAGCATTTCATAACAGCAGCAATTTACATAACGAGGACAGGTTTCATTTTAGATATATCAATTGGGCCTGAGCACAAAATGGTCTATTATTCCTTCTCATTTTGATCAACTGTGCATTTCTTCAACAGTCTTTTTTTCAACATAAAAAAGAACTTCTTTGATGAGAGACAATAACTACACTTATCTGTGGATAAGGGCACATTATTTTAGAACGCACTTGGAAATTATACTTATTTAGAAAAATAGCATTAGTAGGTTTGCCGTAGGATCCAGGACCTCACCAGCCATGAATAATGGGAATGAATTTGTTCCTATTGAACAAGTCTTAAATCCAATTAGGCAGCTATTGGTTTCTCCAAAGTTGTAACTGGCACTAATCACCTTGGGAATAACTTCTCCAGGGACAAGCCTGTGATGAGTTACACAATATCTGGTGATCCTCTTTGAAGAAATAGATAATAGTACTAAATGGACCCAACAATTTTTGGGGGAGGGGAGAAATAATTAAAGAAGAGCACTCTTGTCCTGACATTGATGGGAAATTGTGATATGGAAGACTAAGCCAAATAAATCTTTTCCTCTCTAACAACAACAAAACAGTAAATATTATAAAATGTTTTCAAAACATCCACATTGAACCTTTCAATATATTATTAATATAAGTTAAAAGTTTAAATGAATAGGCATTTGTATTATTTCGTATCTATCAGTGAGTTCATTCTAAATTTCATATGGGTATAAAAGTACCTAAAATATTTTAAAAAGTCTTGAAAAAAAAACAAACTTATAAGTCTGAACTTATAAGACCTCTGTATTAGTTAGGAACTTCAGGAGTCAGGGTAATATAGAAGTACATAAAAACAGAGAAATTATTTTAACTGAAATGAAGAATGAGGTCAGAAACTGACTCAGATACATGAAAGCACATTGGTTTTCAACAGAAATCTCCAAATAACACAATAAGAAAGATGGCATTTTACAAAGGAATGCTGAAAAATGGATTTTGATAAGCTAAAAGTAGATTTTTATAATGTCAAAATATTAATACAAAATGGAATGAATGTAAATAGGAGAATACAAACTTCAAGAAGAAAATTATATGGTTGGAAATTTTTCAACTATTTTATGAAACTACACCAAAATTGTAGTCATAGAAGTATAATATAAATTATAATCTAATAACATTAAGATTCTAATCTTTGCAATTCTAAAAAAGTATTGATTTTGAAGAAACAATTCCTAGGCACATTTCTGGTAGGACTTTATAATAATGCAGTTGGCTCTCACAGTTCTTTAAATAATTAAAAATTCAGGCATGGTGGCACATATCTTTACCCCAGCAATCAGGAGATAAAGAAAGGCAGATCTCTGTGAGTTTCATCTCAACCTGGCTTCCACAGTGACAGCCTATCTTAAACAAATAGTAAAGAGAAACAAATAAACATTTTGAATAATTTCTCCATCATACACATGAAAATATATTTTGTATTGGTAGTCACTAAGGAAATGAGAGTTAAAATTACCATTAAATGCTGTTTCCCAGCTATGTTATTATTTAAAATTATCTTTAAAAACATTATAAATCATGATTACAGCAATGATCCTAGCATGTGGCACGAGAGGAACTGTGATTTTATGCCGCTCAGAATGAGTCCTTCCACCTGTTGAACGATGGAAGTCACGTGACACCATCATCTCAATTTAACCAATAAAAATTGAAGAATTTGTGATACCCGCTCAGAATGAGTCCTTCCTCCTGTTGAACGATGGAAGTCACGTGACACCGTCATCTCAATTTAACCAATAAAAATTGAAGAATTCGTGATACCCGCTCAGAATGAGTCCGTCCTCCTGTTGAACGATGGAAGTCACGTGACACCGTCATCTCAATTTAACCAATAAAAATTGAGGAATTCGTGATACAGAATTTTGAAAAACATTAGTATCACTAGTTTTGAAATGCTAAAAGTTCATAACAAGTCAAATGTTCATCTATAACTGATGGGTGCAACAATATTGGAGCCAAAATCAACACAACAGACTATTATTCTGTAATCTAAAATTAAGAGCTACTAATAATTGCAACGGTGTGAATGAATGTAAAAATGATTTAGTTCAATGAAAAGCTTAAGAAAATAATACTCTGTGGAACCGTGAATAACCATATATAACCAATGTGTGACAGAAAGCTAATCTGTCATAATCTGTCTTAAGTACAGAGTTTGAGGAAAGAACTAAAAGGGGTATAAAGGAAGTTTTTGAAAGCAAAGAACAGATTCATTATTGTAGAGTTTTTGTGATCTAATTTTACGTATTAACAATAATTAAACTCTAAGTTATCAGAATAAAGGAAAAGCAGTGAAATAGAACATCAACAGCACACACACAGCATTTTCAAGTAAATTAGCAATATTACTGAAGCATCAATCCTGACAGCATTAAACCCCAGAAGAAGCAGGACAATCTTTTCTAGTATGAATAATAAAAGCCCAGAGACAGATAATTGGGGTTCAGCTCGAAGACCAGAAAAGCAAAGCAGCCAATCCACTAGAGAGCTTTTACCTCTGTGAAATCTTCAGACTGAAAAAGAACGAGTTCCTCTCTTATATTCCTTATTTTCCTCTCTAGTGCTCTGATTAAAGGTGTGCATACCACCTCTATAGCTAACTAGTGTGGCTTGTGGGATTAAAAGAGTGTGCTACTACCACCTGGCTGACTAAAGTGTTTGTTTTGTGTTCTGATCTTCAGGCAAGTTTTATTTATTAAAATACAAATGTAATATCACAACAAATGTAATATCCCTGTCCTGCTGTCAACGCTTGTCAACAGTCAACAACAGAAGAGCACAGATTGCTGCATGCAAATCTATTTGAGAGGATAAAAGAGAAACACTAAGACAGTCCCGAGGTTGAAGCCAACTATTCACACTAGTCCCCAATTTTCCCGAGGCTAGCCAGTGCCAAGCAATTGAAGGTTTGTTGGAAAACTCTGTCTAAGGAAGCAATATTAGGTTTGGGGAGAAAGCTGAAAATAAAAAAAAAAGAGAGAGATGACCTTAAGAGGTCTATTAATATAATGGAGAATATGGAATAAATTGAAATAAAGAATATTAATTTGAAAGTTGATTTTTTATTTTTTGGTCTTATTTTTACAGTCTCTCCTCTGGTAGTCTTGCTATTTTGGTGTTACAATGACTTTTTTCAGAATATCATACTGCTCTTCTGAAAAAAGGATAAGGAAAACTGGAGAGAGAGAACACAGAAATGCCTTTCCAGTTAAAAGTTAAAGAAAAACAGCTTTCTGCAAATCCTTTTTTTTTTCCTCAATATCTATTGCTCAAGAAATATCAAGGAACATTTATCATTAAGTTGTAAGTAACACAGCATGGAAATGTGTGCCAGTGATGTAATTGTCTGAGAAAACCTGTCACCTTGAAGAGGTGAGATTAATTTTCACGAAATCATTATCTTTCCTGCGGCAGGCAGATGTTGGGGTTGTGGTATTAATGAACTTTCAGTTCTTTCTATTCACAGATCAAAATCTGTCCCTTAATAAATCCCGAAGCTAAGGTTGAACCCCTCTACTGCAAATCCGTTTTCTAATTATCCTAGTAATAGCTCTCAATTACTATTCAATGTAGGTCTACATTCCACTGTCAGTGGGTCAGAAGATCCCTCCAGATTCATATTTTTTTTATTTAGTAAATGACTTGCCATCTGCAGATATTTTAAGTACAATGCGTAGCTTTAAAAATAATATTGACATGTTAGGAATTCCCTGCCACATTTGAAAGATTAACATACTGGTCCACAAATTACTTTCTAAAATGCACTGCCTTAAACAAAATCTACAACAAAAATATAACAAAACATAAAAGCCCGGGGAACTGCTATTTTTAGAAAAAATAAATGTTTTATTTTAAGTGCATGTGCATGTGTTTGTGTCTGTGTGTAACAGAGAAAGAAACACAGAGAGAGAGAGAGAGAGACCAGGAGGGAGAGAAAGGAAAGAGGGAGTAAACAAGCACATATGTGATCTTTCCAGAACTGGAGTTACAATGTCTTGTGATTTATCTAGCTTATGTGCTAGGAAAACCAACATAGGTTATTTTCAAGAGCAAGATACATTCTTGAGCACCAGACTATCTCACCAGTCCCAATATTGGTAATTTCCTAACATATATATTTTCTACTCTGATTTTGCTTACAGTCTGATGTGTACAATGTTTCTATGGGATAACTTTGCATATCTTATAATAATAAAATTACATAAAAGCAAGTGTCATACAGCCATCTGTTCTGAATTGGAGCAGTGCCTCCTGAAAGGAGGATGGATGCACACAAGACTCGGAAGTATAAGAAAGAAGCCTTGGGATCTGCTGCAATGTGCATGCTGCCCAGGGCTCTTGTCCAAGACAACACAGCAGTAAGCAGTGCTCGCAAGCGGAAAGCACACAACTGCCTGTTAATGATGGGGGAAGATCCAGGGATGCTTCTCATATGTGTCATCGCCCATGCTGATAGAGATTTCTCACTGTGTAGTTGCCTTTGAGTCACCCACACCCTGTAAGTAACACCAGTGGATACATGTTTTCTTACATGGAATTGGGTGGTATCATTTCTTTGGCATGACACTAGCACCTTCTCTAAAGCCGACAGTCATTTGACCAAAACTAAACACGAAGGCATCTTATTAGAGATTTGGTTCAAAGGACCATGTCTTGGTACTAATCTTTCAGAGGCTAGCTTTCTGTCATCAATGTTACATATCCTCTGTGTGCCACTGTTTGTTCAGCTGGAGAGTAACAAAAATATTTATTCCTGAAGTTCCCAGAAGAACTAAGGAGACATGCATTTTCACCTGCTATTTCTGACATTAGGACACTGTGTTATGTAGTTCATGATTTGGACAAAGTCTCACAAATATGATAAGTGAAGGAACATTAGAATAGTAAAAAGTATACACTAAATTTTAATGAATACAGGAAACTTTGGATAAATAATGGTACTAAGTGTACTAATGTAAAGTGGAATAATATGAAACAATAAAGTTCATACTTTAACACATGTAATTAGATAAGAAGTACCATATTGCAAAATACAATACATTCTAATATGGAAGATAGCATATTACATAAATATACTCATGCATGCATCTGTAGTTCTATAATATAAATTTCTGATAATGTCTTTGCTCAAAAATTTTATGTGCCTTTTGATTTTTTATAATCTTAGTTACAGAATCTAAAAATCTGAGTAGAAAATTTCAGAAATGAAAAATTCTCATTTTCATTCTCACACTGTCTTGAAAAGTTTGGTGAGTCATATGACATCCAGCTCTGTTGCCCTCCATTTTGTTAAGCCACAACCAACCACACTGTTTGCCATGTAGATACTCCTTTATCTCACAGTGTTCTCCCCCCACTTGTATTTTTGTTGTGAAGCCAATCTCATATCTTAAAGTGCTGTGCAAATATCCTTTATTCTTAATAACAGTCCTGCCCACCTCAAAAAAGAGTGATGGTTCAGATGACGATGACATGTCAGAAACAGAAGCCATAAAGTATTTCTTTTCAGAGAAAAGCTGTAAGGTCAGAAAAGCTTATCATATGTTATGGTGCTATGATTGACAGGAATGTAAGACTTGTACCCATTACAGTAGTGGCTTTACTATTGTTCCTCACAATGCACAATATGGTTAACAAACGAAAGAGAATAATGAATTATAGGACGTGGTACTTCTAAATAAATGAAAAAATAATGAATTTGCTTCAAAGTATAAACTATCTGTATACACCAATGTTCATACATTGTCATGGCGGATTCCTGCCGCCATACAGAGACGTGTTTTTAGACTGTGCAGTGCTCTGCGTGTCAGAATTGACTGAAACTTAGATGAAAAGAGTTTCTGTGACGCAGGCTCAGTCTCAGAGTTAAACTGCTGAGTGTGGCTCCAATGTGGACTTGCTGTGTGCCTAGAACTGTGTGTGGCTCAGGGGCACCAAATGGCTCTGAGGCAGGAGCTGGTGCAGCTCCACCTTGCTGAACTGTACTTGTAGGCAGGAACTACCGTAATTACTGTGATAACAGCGCAACTAAGGTTCAGACTGGCAGTAAACCGGCAGTACCGTATTACCCCTACATGGTGCACCTTAAATTTTTAAGAAGAAATGCTCCTGGATAGTAAAAAAAAAAAAAAAAAAAAAAAAAAAAAAAAATACAGATTCATAATACAACAGATTCAGACATAAAAGACCTCTGTGGGTCACAGTGTTGGATGAGTGTACGTAGGCTTGAGAGAGAAAAAAATATAGAGAATAAAGTTAATGCCTTTAAAAAAAGGGTAAAGTCTTTAAAGAGACAGAATAAAGTGATAGAGTAAAAATAAGCCACGCAACAATGGAAAATTCACAGAGAGTCTGGATTATGTACATTGTGTTTTTTTTAAAGTTTTTGAATGTAAAGGAGCTAAGTACAGAGAGACATTTCATTATATGGGCTGCCAAGCTAAACCAAAATGGATATAAGTGTATTATAATTTCAGAATTTGGGTCTAAGGATATGATGCTTTGGAGAGGGTCGTCTTTTGTTTTTACAGAAGATGAGACCCTGTGGATTTCTTCTATCCCAATATGGTATGATAGACCATGCCCTTCTGAAAGGTTGCTGTGAACAGCCTCAAAAAATTAATTTACTCAACTGCCAACTGAGATGACCCTGGCACACAGGTTATACCATAAAAGACCTGATTAGCAGGGCCCCCATTCAGCAGGAAGCAGTTTGGAGAGAAAAAAACTGCACCCATGTTCCCAAATATGGTTTATAAACATTCTTTTACACTTAAAGGGGGATATGATATAGATATGAATAATTTGCATTGGTATGGATTTTAAGGTCAATTTTGTTATATATATATATATGTATTTCTGATCTTAATTAAGGTATTGTGATTGTGTAGTTCATTTAAAATGTAATGTATAAGGAAATATAGGTTGTTAATGGATAATTATCGATAATAGTCAAGCCTATAGTCATGTTAGTTAGATTTTCTAGATATATAGAGATATTTCAATTAGATCGGCATTCTTCATATCTTTCAAAGACTACAGAACATGGCATTTAATGTTTTAATATCTTAGGGCTTTTCATGACAATGAGACACGTCTGCTCCTGGCAGCACCAATCTACTTCAAGAGGAGGATGGGCATCGAAGAGGATCCTTATGGAGTTTGATAGCCATTTGGGCAATAAACTGCTCTTGCCTAGACTGTTGCATAAACTGGACACAAAGAAATCGCAGAGAGAAGACTGCTGAACTTACCTAAAGGTGAGATGATCTTTTGGGGTTCCTGACCTATGAAAGAGTCTACGAAACATTCTGCAGGACACAGCAGAAAGTGACTGAACTCTCTTTGGAACTTCCTGCTTCATGGAAATGTCCACTGGATACTATGGGCCTGTTGGCCGAAGATGGACGCCCCAACCGTACAGAGGAACTTTGGGTGACTGTCCAGGCAGCAAGATGTCTCTATCATTTCTAGAGTTTGGATTTCTTGTTTGCTTAGGTAATTTTATATCCTTCTGGAGTCTTTGATGGAGTTGAAGAATGGATACATAGTTGTAGTTTTCCTTAGTTATGATAAAAGATAAAGTAGATATAAATATTGTAACTACAATTCTTGCTTGATAACTGTTTTGCTATGTGTAATTTTACTATGTTAAAATGAAAGCCTTCTTTTTTGTTTAAACAGAAAAAGGGGAAGTGATGTGGGAGTGATTTCTTTTTAAGCTGTTGCTTTCATTGGTTAACTAATAAAGAAACTGCTTGGCCCTCTGATAGGGTAGAATTTAGATAGGCGGAATAAACAGAACAGAATTCTGGGAGAAAGAAGCTGAGTCAGTGAGTCGCCATGATTCTCCAACTCCAGACAGACGCAGGGTAAGATCTTTCCTGGTAAGCCAGCTCGTGGTGCTACACAGAATATTAGAAATGGGTTAGATCAATATGTAAGAGCTAGCCAATAAGAGGCTGGAACTAATGGGCCAGGCAGTGTTTAAAAGAATATAGCTTCCGTGTAATTATTTCAGGGCATAAGCTAGCCATGCAGGTGGCCAGGTGCCAGGAATGTAGCCCACCGCTCATAACACAACACCAAGCATGAACTTTTAAATAAGGAGAAGAAATACTATTCAAATAAATGAAAAAATAATGATTTGCTTCAAAGTATAAACTATCTGTAAAGACCAATGTTCATACATTGTAATGGTTAAAATCATGACAAAGTATGTGTTTAATATTGCATGCACTAGAAAATGAAAACGAAAGAACAAATGGGTTTTAAGCCTAGCACTGTATTGAACATAAAATAGTAGAGGTGAAATTATCAGTGTAATAGAATAAATCAATACCCAAAACTAATGGACAACAGGAAATAAATCAATTAAAATTAGATAAAGTGATTAAAGTCCTTCATAACCAGTTTATCTAATGTGAGACAGAAGTAGAAAATACGTCTGCCATCTATCAAAAAAATTAAATCCTTAATTTAATTAATTTGGGAAAGATGTACACAGGCCAGGAAGCAACATCTCTGGTGCCGAACATACATACAAAAATAATAGTAGCTAATATGCTTTTCCAAAAAAAAAAGAAAGAAGTTAATGAAACCACCAAAATCATCATGTAAGACCACGATCTAACTTTTGTCAAACTTAGGAAAGATTTTAATTACAATATAAATTTGTAACAATTTTCTCATATCAGCATAGCATGAATAAGTTGAACACAAACAAGTAAGATCTGTAAATATTTGGAGATAGTGATAACTCATAATTAGTGGTATTGTTGTAGTACGGAGCGGCGGGCTGTGTCCCGCCACCCGGCTAGCTTTACCCGAAATAATTACACGGAAACTGTATTCTTTTAAACACTGCCTGACCCATTAGTTTCAGTTTCTTATTGGCTAGCTTTTACATATTGAACTAACCCATTTCTATTAATCTGTGTAGCCCAAGAGCTGGCTTACCAGGAATGATCTTATCCTGCGTCTGTCTGGAGTGGGAGAATCATGGCGACTCACTGACTCAGCTTCTTTCTCCCAGCATTCCATTCTGTTTACTCCGCCTACCTAAGGGTTGGCCTATCAAATGGGTCTAGGCAGTTTCTTTATTAATAAGAAATCACTCCCACATCATTGTATCTTCTCATATACAGAGTAATTTAATATTTGACATTCAAGATAATTCACCATCTTACCTTTCAATAAAAGGAAATTATAATAATTGTCTCAAATGTTCAGAAAAATCCAATTAATGTTTAAGTGAAATATAAACAAGTTTTAATAATCTGATAAAGAGAGTCAAGGAGAAATACATGGGGAAAATCCATTTCACCTTAGTGTGGGTGGACATTGCAGCAAAACAATTTGTTGAAATATTAATAGGAACATGAGACTGCTTGCTCATACCTTGTAGATAAAGAAACAAAGACAAGACAGAAAGTAGAGATAACTATAAATCTCAGAGCCCACATTTCAGAAGTCCAGTTTTCCAGTTAGTGTCCACCTCCAAAAATTTGAAAATTTCCCCAATAATAATCAGCCCAAACACATAAGCTTGTCTATATAAATTGTATATATCTTGTCAACAGAACTTATGAAATGACTCTCTCTCTTTCTCTCTCTCTCTTTCTCTCTCTTTCTCTCTCTCTCTCTCTCTCTCTCTCTCTCTCTCTCTCTCACACACACACACACACACATACTTGTATATATCTTGTCAATAGAACTTGTGAAATCACTCTGTCTCTGTCTCTGTCTCTCTCTCACACACACATACACACACACACTTGCATTATGTCGGAGTGCCTTACAGGCTGTGATTGAGCTAATCCAATAATGGCTACCTAAGAATGGAAGGTCCATGAATCTAGTAGTTGCTCAGTACACAATGTTGGGTACATCAGTTGATCTTCAATAAAAACAGGAATGCTGGAAAAGCAGGCTCTAGTACCAGGGAAGGAATAGGCTTACCACAACAAGAAGGCAAAGATAGCAAGCTTCCTTCTTCCATGTCTTTATATAGGCTGCCATCAGAAGGTGTGGCCCAAATTAGAGATGTGGATTAAAGGCATATCTTCACACCTTAAAGATCCAAATTAGAAGTAGGCCTTCCCACTTCAAATGGTTAAAAAAAATTTCACAGGTGTGCCCAGACACTTATGTTTTTATTAATTACATATGTAGTCAATTGAAAACCAAGAATAGCCCTCTGAGACATTTTACATCCAAACTACAACATTACACCCCTCCCTGACACTCATGGGCTAGTGACTATCTTATGATGCACAATGCATTCCATCAAACCAGAAAAATCCCCATAATGTTACCAGTACTAGCACTATTTAAATGTCCAAAGTATCTCCTAAAGACCCAAATCAATTTCTCAGCAGTAGGTCCCTGTAATTATAGACAAATAAGTTACATTCATTCAATGTGTAGTGACATAGAGTACGCATTTCTATTCCAAAAGTGGGGAGTAGAGATGTAGTAAGGAAACACTGTACCAAAGAAAGACCTAAAATCAACAGGACACACACATAACTCTGCAGCCATATATTCTGTGCCACGGACTCTCACTATCATTTGGAATTCAACAGTTTTGAGCAGTCATGCTTCCTCTACTTTTACCAAGGACTGTCTCTTATTCTGACTCTAAATGCTTATGATTTTCTTCAGTGAGTCTCCCACCTTCCCAATATCTCCATTCCAGCTTATGCTGTACCTTCACGGTTATACATAAGGCCTACTCAGAATTGCATACAAGAAATCTGACTTTCTATCCAATATCTAGCCTCAAAAACTTCCTGGAAATATGCGGTGGGGTCGATGTGGGGAAACAACCTAGATGCCCTTCAATGGAAGAATGGATGAAGAAAGTGTGGAATATCTACACATTAGAGTACTATGCTGCGGTAAAAAACAATGACTTCTCAAATTTTGCATGCAAATGGATGGAAATAGAAAACACTATCCTGAGTGAGAACCTTCATCTGGTGATGGATGGAAATAGAGACAGAGACCCACATTGGAGCACTGGACTGAGCTCCCAAGGTCCCAATGAGGAACAGAAGGAGGAAGAACATGAGCAAAGAAGTCGGGACCATGAGGGGAGCACCCACCCACTGAGACAGTGGAGCTGATCTATTGGGAGCTCCCCAAGGCCAGCTGGACTGTGACTGAAAAAGCATGGGATAAAACTGGACTCTCTGAGCATGGCGAACAATGAGGGCTGATGAGAACCCAAGGACAATGGCACGGGGTTTAGAACCTACGTAATGTGCTGGCTTTGTGGGAGCCTAGCCAGTTTGGATGTTCACCTTCCTAGAAATGGACGGAGGGGGGAGGACCTAGGACTTACCACAGGGCAGGGAAATCTGACTGCTCTTTGGACTGGAGAGGGAGAGGGAGAGGAGTGGGGGGAGGGGGAGAAGGGTGGGAGGAGGGGGAGAAGGGTGGGAGGAGGGGGAGGGAAATGGGAGGCTGGGAGGAGGAGGAAATTTGTTTTTTTTCTCCTTTTCTCAATAAAAAAAAAGTTAAAAAAAAAAAAAACTTCCTAGAACCTTGGCATAGGCCTCCCTGTTGCCCTTGCTCTAACATATTTTACTCTTGAGAAAGCTACACAATGTGATGTATCATCAAGTTCAGCTATAAATTCCAAGTGTGGCCTAATCCTTTTATAACAAAAACATTAGTGGCCTCTGTTTCTGGCTGAACCTAGGTAAAAATTTTCCTAAAGAATTGGATTTTGCAGGGAACTTTAGAGAGGTAACCTCAGTATGTCCATATATATATATATATATATATATATATATATATATATATATTTGCATTTTATTAGTTACAACTTTTAAGCAGGTAGGACCTTGTCTTCAGGATTATTTTCCTCTTTCTAGGTAAGAGTCATGTTTTATGTCCTGAGTAAATGGTAGCCATATATGAACACCTATAGCGACTTTGTTGGCACACAATCTGTCTGCAGCTTTAACCACGTTCATTAACCTATCTTCATCAAACTGTACACTTTTTCAATATTTCTATACTACTCTCAGCTTTGAATTCTCATTATAAATTTTAATAAATATTGTAAACAAAATCCATGTGGCAGCCTGAATGTCATGCTTTAATAACTTGCTCTATTAATTTTCAATTTTGCTTCATTCAATTTTTCGGGATGTTGGCAGAATGTAGTCTGAGTCTTAGCTAGAAAGTAACTTGAACAGTCTATAGCAAAATCCTGAAGTCTTTATTATCTTCTAAAACATAATAAATTGGTCACAACTGCCCACATTTATTTGTGTATTCTGTTCTTCTGAACATCCATCAAGATGGCCCATTCCACTTTAAATACAGAATTCTTGTACTTCTTGATCCTACAAGTCCAAATATTTCCACATTCCTCACACAAACCTGTTCCAAAGACCCTAGTTTCTGTAACAACCCCAATTCTCAGCTTTAAAATGTTATATCAGTTTTCTTGTCTTGTAAGTAAGACATCTGATGAAGCAAACTAAAAGAGAGGAAGTAAATTTTGTTAAATAGTTATATTCTTCCATCATGGAGAAAAGTACAGTGAGAACAGCTGATAGTTGTGGCAGCAGAATTATGAGGCTTCTTGTTCTCATCTCAAGAATCAAAAAGCAATAACAATAATATAATAAAATAATTTAATAAATAATACTGAATAACAAGACATCACCCTGATATTACAAATAATAATAGATTATATTCTAAAAAGGCAGGCTATAATAACATAAGAAAAACTATATACAATAAGTACAATAACTATATTCAATATATACAGGCAATAAGTACATCAACAATGTCTAGTCCATTTGCATTTGACAAATTCAGAGAAAATGCTCCATATCTATCTTATCTTGGTGAGTTCAAAGTCTTATTTACGTTCTATCATAACTTGTTTTCTGTGTCTGGTAAACTGTAAGTATAGCTGTCTATTCTTCAACTCACTCAGAGACCAAAGAAAGAAACAATATTAACTGAGTAATCAGGAAGTGCAAGCAACTGACTTCCAAAAAATGTGAGTAATGGATAGTCACCAAAGTTCCTCTGCAACGTCAGGGCATTCATCTTCAGCTTATAGGCCTACAATATTTGGCAGACTTTTCTGCAAGGCAGGATATTTTGTGTTCTGCTTGTCCAATTAAAACAGCATAATATCAGCACTCAAGGCCAGGCAATTTTCTTGCCCCAATGGCTTACTTTCGTCACAAAGAAAGTAAACTCCATATGGAGTTTTTTCAATGCCCATTATCTTCTCTGAAGTAAATTGGTGCTGCCAGGAGCAGACTTGTTGCATTGTCATAAAAAAAGAAGAACCTAGGTTATTAAAACATCTTAAAGGCCATATTCTGTAGATTCCTGAAGTGTTTGAGTATGCCCTACTTACATAAATTATATCTTTGTTTAACTTTAAAAACATACCTAATATGACTACAAGTTTGATTATACTAGGTTATTAACTACTAACCTATATTTCTTTATTATCCTTAACAGTTTGTAATAATAATTTTCAAGGACTAGAAATTTTCATTACATTTTTAAATGAGCTATATAGGTACAATACCTTGAACAAGATTAGAAATGTATGTACAGTATGTTTTAACAAAATTACTCTCAAATTTGTATCAATATACAAAATTTGTATACAATATACAAAAGTAAAACCAGTATAAAACATTTAAAACTAATAGTTGCTTTTAAAAAATAAATTCAATAATCTATCTTTTTATCGTATCATGTTTATATCTTCCCTTTCTCTTTTCAGAATAGATTCAATAATCTACCTTTCTATCATATCATACCTATATCCCCTTTTTCTTTCCCTTTCTTTCTTTCTTTCTTTCTTTTCTTTCTTTCTCTCTCTCTCTCTCTCTCTCTCTCGTCCTCTCTCTCTCTCTCTCTCTCTTTCTTTATTTCTCTCTTCTTCTGTTTTTTTTTTTTTTTGAGACAGAGCTTCTCAGTAGCTTTGCTGCCTATCCTGAAACTTGCTCTGCAGACCAGGCTGCCTCCAGAGTTCTAGGATTAAAGGTGTGTGCCAGCACCGCTTTAAAAAAAAAAAAAAAAAAAAAAAACCCAAGAACCTTGAATCTAATTTCCTTTGTTTAGCTTTTTTCCTGACCATTATCCATATCAATCTGTAACCAAACATTAAACAAAAGCAAACATTCATAATGAATTTTTTTGGGAATGTGGGTGTAGTTTTCTGGCTACTTCCTGCTAATTGGGAGCACTTATAATCTTATAGAGAAACAAAGAAAATTTATGATATGGTCATGTTCTTACTGGAGTATTCTGTGAAACTGTATCATTTCAGCCAGCAGACTATGACACACAGAAGTCCCATGATGTGGTTTTAAAAGCCCATAGAGGAGTTAATAATTATTACCATAACTTAAAAACTACACAAAGCAATTCACTAAAGAAGGTATCACGATGGCTACAATGACAGCACCTTACTGACTGAGTTCCCTCCCTAAACTGTCTTATGGATTTTAACAACATAGATATACCCATATGACTACAACTTGAAGAAAAATGAACATTAGCAAAGTTACAGAAGCCAATGTTATGCCTTCTCAAGGCATTCCTTGTCCCTAAGTCTAATTATTCTGACTTTTGCCACCATAGAGTAGCATCATGCTTGGTATTTTACTTGGGTCTCTATAAGATTATAAGTGCCCCCAGTTAGCAGGAAGTAGCCTAGAAAACTACACCCACATTCCCCAAAAAATTCATTACAGTAAAATATCATTTGATAGCTTCCTGGTCTCTTCAAACTTTCTTTCTGGGTTTTGATTAGAAAACAGGTGGTGGTAGCACATGCCTTTCATCCCAGCACTCGGGAGGCACAGGCAAGCAGATTTCTGTAAATCTGAGGCCAGCCTTGTCTACAGAGTGTGTTCTAGGACAGCCGAAACTACACAGACAAACTCTGTCTCAAAAAAACAAAAGAAGGAAAGAAAGAAAGAAAGAAAGAAAGAAAGAAAGAGGAAAGGAAATGAAAAGAAAAGAAAAGAAGAAAAGAAAAGAAGAAAAGAAAAGAGCTTGATTCCCAGGAAGACTCGAATTTTTATATTGGAGGGATAGAGAGCCACTTGTTTCATTCCTGGCCACCCGGCTAGCTTAGACCAGAAATAATCACACAAAAACTATATTAATTAAATCATCAATTGGCCCATTAGCTCTAGCTTTTTATTTATTAGCTAACTCTTATATTAATTTATCACATTTCTATTAATCTGTATATCACCACATGGCTGTGGCTTACTGGGCAAAGTTCACAGCGTCTACCTCTGGCAACTCCATGGCTTCTCTCTAACTCCCTCTTCTAACTCCCGTGCTATAGGCCAAGCCAGTTCTTTATTCATTAACAAATAAAAGCAACACATAGACAAAAGGATCTCCCATACCAGTTCCCCCTTTCTTTTTAAACAAAAAGGAAGGCTTTAATTTTAATGTAGTAAAATTACATATAATGAAACAGTTATTAAGCAAGAATTACAGTTACAATATTTATATCTATTCTATCTTTTATCATAACTAAGGAAAACTATAACTATAAATTCTTCAACTCCATCAAAGACTCCAGAAGGATATAATATCACCTAAGTTATCAGCAAGTACATTGTAAGCAACTTCTCAATTTCCAGAATTGACAGAGACATCTCACTGCCTGGACAGTTACCCAAAGTTCTTCTGTACTATTGGGGCATCCAATCTTCAGCCTACAGGCCCATAGTATCCAGCTGACTTTTCCATGAAGCACAAAATTTCAGACAGTTCCGCGTATATTGGCAGTTTGTCAGTCACTTTCTTCTGTGTCTTGAATGTGTCTGGAAGATTCTTTCATGCAGCAGGAACCCCAAAGGATCATCTCACCCTTATGCAAGTTCAGCAACACCCTTATTTTGTGATTATTAAGAAATCTCTTTTAATAAGTTGTACAGAAGTTTACTTTCAAAAGAAAGTAACTTTCATTATGTTGGTTCAAAAGGGAAATGGGCTGAGAATCTCAAGGGCACTCAGTGTCACTACAGATCTTTACTTCCTCTACTCTTACAAATGATCCTTTCAGGCAAGTATTTGCATAGAAACTATGTGAGAATGTGCAGAAGCATTTCCAGTCTACAAGAATAGAAGCATGCTGAAAAGTTGTATGCTGAATAGGTCATGCAAAAGCAAATTCTGACTTCTGTAGTTACATTAATATTCTGGTTTCTGTTTTGCATTTATGTGCAAATGATGTGCATATATACATATAACGTTTTTTACAGAAGCGCATGTTGACTTGTGTGCAAGTATGTGTGATAATATGAATGTAAAAGACCTAAGTTGTTGTGAGGAGAATTCTTAGATTGCTTGCCACATTTTTCATTGAGATGGACTCTTTCAGTTAAACTCAGAGTTCTGGCTATGGCTAGTCTAGATAACCAGGTAGCTTTATAGATCCTTCCCCTCTACCTTTTTTGCCTTGGAACTACAGTTAGGTAGTCTCACCCAAGATAAAAACTTTCAAGATCACGCACATACAGGTGCATGGAGAGTGATGGGAGAATTGCCATAGTAACATTTTAACCCAAACAGGCAATTGAATTAGACAAATTGGGCTTAGAAATCTTGGGGTCCTGCTCAACTATTCATCAGTACTTGAAGGGAGGGGTGAAGAGTAAGAAAGAAATAGACAAGAGACTACAGATAGAATTGGCAAGGAATCCAGTGAATCCTGTGATCTGCCTCAAGTTTTTATGTACCCAAATCTAAAAGGAGGAAAGACAAAAGACTCGTTTGCCATGATGTAAAGTACAAAGTAATTTCCTCCTCACATCTCCAAACATCAAGTAACTACACCTTATAACAAACTATCCATTTGTCTAGGAAAAATATCCTGTAGCCTCACCTTAGATCAAAACATCCTGTTGTATAACTTTGAAGGAGCAAGAGTAGGTTTGAACTCTCTGAACTTTAGTCAAGGTGGAATAGGTTCATTTCTGTGGGCTTCTACATAGATACCACACAAATGATGTTTAGGCCATCAATTTACACACTTGCAATTAAAAATACTTTGGAATCTGTTGTCTTCCAAAGCATTTGAGTTCTTCACATATTACAAGCTATTATTTTAGCATATTGAACCTCTGTCTCATGTAAGAATCAACTTCAAGGCTTCGGGTAGCCTTAATTATGAGCATGTAACAATCACAGGTGATTTACACATACAGAATCTGAAGCTTCAACTTAAATATGTACATATGTACTGTTGTTCTGGATTGTTTAGTTTTCCTCTACGAGGATGTATCCCTTGAGGTTGAGCTCCTCACCAACAGTTGATCTCTGTGTCATGGCCAGTTGTGAGTCTCTGTACTGGTCTTCATTTACTGCCACAAGAAGCTAATCTAGCGTTATATTTATCCACTCACCTGTGTGAATAAATGTAAGTAATTACAATGTAGTACTGGTTTAGTAAAGGGTCAGTAATAGGTTCCCTTCTAATACCTCACTATCCCCAGGCATTGGGTCAGGTTTCTAGTACAAGTCATATTTCCTATCCTGTTAAGCATGCCCCCAAGTCCAACAGGACACCTTCTGGTCACCATCAGAACTGAGTACTTCTATTGTACATTTAGGGATATATTGCTCATTGTGGTGGTTCCTAAGTATCACAGCTGAATCAGACTCACAGTTGCTTCTCTCCCCTGGAAGCTTGAACAATAACTTCTGGCACTATGAAAGGTAGACCACAGGAGATAGAATTTGAGTTTAGATCCAACTCAGGCAACAGTAACAGCTTGTATTTTAGGGCAAGTTTATTGGATTCCCCTGTCTAACAACTTTAATGGAGATTTCTCATGTCATGTACAAAGTATTTTGTTAATCGATAGCTCATGTAGAACACATTCCAGCGCACATAGCAGAATAACATTTAAGCTATATACATGTATACAATATGGACATATAATACACTTATGCATTATATTTACTTAAGAATAAATATGAAATAGTATTATTGTTTAAGGCTTTACCAAACATCTTTAGTGTTATTTTATTTCCTCCCTACTATTCTGTATTGACTACCCTTCCCTCTCCCCAATTAATGCCTTCCTTTCTGTTTTTCCCATTTCATTTTTTATCAGTTGTAATCTACACTTTCCCTCCATATACCTTCCATATGCCATTTTTGATTTTTCTCATTTCTGAAGTAAATCCAGGTTATATACTCATATTTGAAGATATGGGGGTAGGATCCATAGATGAGAAAATGCTCTTAAAACATACATAAAAGTAACATGCAGACTGAACAGGTAATATTTTAGAAATATGTTGGTATATACTTATACATATGTGTATCTAACAACAATTAATGCAAAAAGACCATGAATATAAAAGAGCAAGGAAGAGAGTATGGGAGAGTTTGAAGGAGAAAGGGGACGAGAGAACAATTTATCTATCGTCTGAAAAATAAAATAAAGCATGTAAAACATTATATGAAATCCAAAAAAGAAGCATTTGTATTTGTATGGGTTATCTTATATAACTCCAGCATCTGAGGCTCAGAGAACATTTCAGAAGAGGGGTAGAAAAACTGTAATAGTTACAGGACTTGGAAGTCTGCTGTGAGATTGTGTCTGCTAGAAATGATAGGGAAGCCCCACGCATGATACTCCAACAATGCTGCTGCCTGAATAAGACTTGAACAATAACAATACAATGACATACTAACATACAAGAGGAAAACATCATGGGATCCCACCTTTAGACAAAGAACTACACACAACTAATGACATCTGAAAGGAGAAATCGTCCCTCTTGGGGACTAATTAAGTCTCTAATTGTATATACGAAAATAAATGGCCATCTTAAAAGTCATGTACAAAAAAAGTCATATCATATGTACTTAAAATGTTGTATTGATATACATATATGTACATATATAAAATTTAAATGTATATATGTGATGATGATGATGATGATGATGATGATGATGATGATAATGATGATAAATGAGACCATCAATTTGAAAGAGTAGGGCATGGGTGGAATGGGAAAAAGCAAATGGGAAGAGATGTATTTAAGTTTTAATTAAAATTAAAAATCAACATTCCTCTACAAATTTGGAATTTCAAAATAGTAAATTAAATATAAGGTAATATGGTAGAAAACGGCTCAGCAATAGTAGAGCTAGCTTCTCTTGCAGAAGTTGTAAATACATAGGTCAGATGGCTCACAACAACCAGCCACTCCAGCCTCAAGGCATTTCAACCTTCTTCTGACCTCCACAGGAATACACAGACACAGACACACAAACACAGGCACACACACAGAGACACAGACACAAATACACACACACACACACACACATGCACACAAAAATAAAATAAAATAAATGAATCTTTAAAAATTAAAATGTTGGGAAAACACAGGCAAAAGATTATCACTAAGAATCAAAGTGCTTGTTGGCAAACATTAGAAAAGCTTGTCTTCACATTAGAGAGTATAGTGTACATTTGATTTTAAATGTCTTGCCAGGGCCTATACTTGGGAAAATATACCTTCAATGGGCTGAAGCCATGTCTCTGATATGGAGTACTTAACTATGATAAGCAAGGTGGTGAATTCTATCCCTAGGACCATTAAGAGAAATACATTTTAATGAAATAGCTATGAAATAAATATTGAGAGCAAAACACAAGCATCTTTTCCTAAAGTAAAACAATAGTGGTTCAAAGATGCCCCCAGTAGAAGAGAAGTTAGCCAAATAATTTCCAGGCATTTTTATATGTAGTTAAGAACATAAATAACAACTGGGTGGTGGTAGCACATGCTTCTAACCCCAGAACTCAGGAGGCAGAGAAGGCATATATCCTTGAGTTCGAGGCCAGCCTGGTCTACAAGAACTAGTTTCAGGACAAATTGGACTGTTATACAGAGAAGCTCTGTCTCAAACAAAAACAACAAATAATATAAAGAACATATCTTAGGACTTGGTGGACAGAATAAGTATGATGATGCCTTCCTGCAGAGTTTTTTGATATGAGATTTCAAGTGAGTAATTATTCAATAATTAGAAAGATAAAATATTGAACGGTGAGAATAAAAGCATTCAGCAAGTTTGAATGATTAAATAAATGCAGCAGAGACTGTGTTTGAGAATTAACAACTTCAAAATCAAAGTGAGAAGCCTAACGTACATCTCATAGAACTAATATAAATGTGTGGCCGCATTTCTTGGGAAGGCAGGTGTTTCATGTGTCTCCAGATTTTGGAGTCTGTCTTCATTCCTTTATTTTAACTCTGCCACCATTTTCAAAGCCAGCAACAGAATGCTGCGCTTTTCTTGCCTCATCCCTTGCCTTCTCCTCTTTCTTCCTTCTCAAATCCTAATAATTTGAGGTATTTCATTCCATATGATCTCCTTTCCTGTTTTTAATAGAAATAGGTAATTTATTTAGGTCTGTAGTATGAACCTACCACTTTTTCAGTACATAATACATGAGAACATCAACTCTTGTCTTAGTGGATCTTATTTTTCCTTTTTTTGTAGCTGATTAGTATCATGTGCAGTGTATTTTGATTATATTCACCCTTTTATCCCAACTCCCAGATCCAACCACAGCACTTTCTTTTGCACCCAACTTTATTTCCTTTCTGATTATTGTCTTTTAACCTATCACATATAGTCTGTGATGCCCATGTGCTCCTGCATGTGTCCAGTCTGTGATGCCCATGTGTTCTTGGATGTGTCCAGTCTGTGATGTCCATATGTTCTTGGATGTGTCCAGTCTGTGAAGCCCATGTGCTCTTCAATGTGACCAGTCTGTGATGCCCGTGTGCTCCTGGATTCGGGGGAGTATGATCATCTCAATCAGCTCTTCAGCATCTTTATCCCCATCTGAAATCTTAATTTCCTGTCTGCTTGTCATATAATGCAAATTATTTGTAAACTATTTTTTCCTACTCAAGATATATAGTCTTTCTGGAAAACTTTTCTCTGAGCTGATCAGAAGCCATAATTAGTACCCCAATTGGAATCTGTTGTTCTTCTTTGTGAAGACTCTAATATATTATAGTTTAAAAGTCTACATGCATCTAAAAAATTATTTTCTTTTCATAACTTTTTTCTTTTTCTTTTCTGTTTTTTTATTTTTTGAGACAGGGTTTTCCTGTTAAACATTCAAGACTATCCTGGAACTTGATTTTTATACCAGACTGGCCTCGAACTTACTGAGATCTGCCTACCTCTACCTCTCAGGTGGTGGAATTAGAGGCGTGCACCATCACCATACTCCACTCTATGTCAAAATATGCCACATGATGGAAAGGGATGACATGAAATGATATATCACATACACATTGACTATTATTAATCAGAACTTGTAAGAAGTGCTGGAGACTTCATCAGTAATAAAAATGTGAACATCTGTCATAAAATTTATTATCTATAGAAAAACAGGAAAAATAGCAACACAAATAGAATGCAAATTGTACTAGATATATCATGAATAGGCCAGGGAAGAAGTGTGTGTGTTAGCTTGTGTTGTGCTGTGTGTGCATGTGCTGTGTGTATGTGAGAGATGTGGCTTCAGAAGGAATGCTTACGTCTGAGTTTCAGGACCATTGAGTGCAAAAGCATCTAGCTCATAGACAGCTGCATAGATTTCACCATAGTCTATGTGAAAAATGACTATAATAATGCTGTATTGGATTCCTTATAGGTGCACTGAATGCAAAGGGAAGTTACAATTCTATGAGAAGCAATACAAGATGCAGCAAAACCAAGGTCAGAAGGGCAGCCTTCACATAATACCTAATCAATATGCCCAGGATTGTCCAGCAGTGCTTGGAAGAGCTGCTCCTCTCAGTGTATGCTCACCAAACTCCTGTCTCCATACTGGACTAGTTTTCAAATGTGAGGAGACTTTCATTAAGAAAGTAAAAGATTTTCAGTCAGAAACTGGAAAGTTTCTTTTAAAATGGAGAAACCAATGAAAAGTTGATTGCCTTTAACATTTAATGAAGAGAAAGGAAATGTTAAGTAACTGGAAGAAAATATTCTGTTGATTGATTTAGAAATGCATTGACATTGTTGAAGACCAATGGGGTCTCACAAACTCATAATGTGCTGTCTCTTGGACACCAGAGACAAAAGGACTTGATGGCACACGACTTCAGCCACCCCCAATAACAATCCTTCGTGGCATTGGAATCTTTTGTTGAAGTAATATATTGTGTGTCTATCCACAGTTCTGGCACTGTTTTCTTAAGCAGACTCCTAGACTCTTAAAAAAATAATAGCCCTTCTGTAAGCATGTAGAGAGACTTAATTCATCACTCCAGCAAAAGAAATATATGGTATGTGTCCCACTCTGCCCTGCTTCTTGGGGTAAACATGGATGTGATTTCCAAATAAAAGTCAGATTTTGGATTATTTTATGTGAAATGCATCAGATGTTAAAGTGATGAAATTTTAATAAAATTCCTATCTAGACGGAAAGTAAAACAGCTGCACACTGAAAATTCTCGCACCACCGTGACTTTTATCCCACATCTAAATTTAAGCAACACTGTTCAGCTATTGCTTACACAGCAATAGAGTATACACATAAGTCAGCAGTATTTTTTGTCGTCTGCTCATTAAGTTAAATTTTTTTTTAAAAAAAAAGGAATGTGTAGCCCTTTTACTTAAAAAAGGTACTTATTTAGGTTCAGTAATGGGCCAATTGAATCTCTGAAGTTGATATTGTTTGATTCAAATGAAAACTGTAGGAAAGCTGTATTAAATCAAGGAAAAGGAAATTGTGTATCTGTTAATAACACCACACTGAACTAACCCACACAAATGAAAAATAGTAGCTGGAGGTAGATGTTTGCGTCCTTGGGAATTCGTTTTCCATATTTATGTTCATAGAACATTTCATTATATTAAAACTATGAAATATGCAGTGGCTATATATTTGTGCACATGCTTCCTCCCTAACTTATTCATTTCTAGTGCATTATTGTCTAATAAAATTGAATGGATGGAGTAAAACTTTCACTATCCATTGTCTCTGAATTCTTGCAGCCATTTCTCAATAGTCATTCCTAATATAACATTATCATGTAAATTATACCATATAAACTTGAGAAACTACTAAGCAGTAAATAATTCTTAATTATCAACACTCCAATAAACATCTCATTAACACCCATTAATGCGTTCTCTATATTCAAACAGGTTTCCTTCTTGTAACTAAACCAGACAAGAACTGTGGTGTCCTCTGCAGCCATTAATGGTCACACACACTAAACAAAGTAAAGAAAGTCTACCAGGAAACCTGAGACATGGGTATTGATTCTGAGGAGCAGGTCATTCTTCTCTTTAACTTAATATTGTTTAATTCAAAAAATAGGTGAAAATTAACCAGAAGAATACACATAAATTGAAAGAATGTCTTATAGATTGTTCTTATACACAATGCCAAGGAGAAAACTATTCTGTTTTTCTCATTTTGTAATAATGAGAAAAGTCAAGTTTTGTTTTCTGGCACCTGATCCATGTTTAATGTCATAGCTCCACCTTCGAAGAAATGCATAATCCCTCCTTCTTAGTCCTTCTGGTCATAGTTGAGAATGTAAAAATGTCTAGCTTGCTGGATTGTGTTTCCTAAAATGTCTGAAGATACATCCATAACATTTCACCAACATAACTGTCAATGAGATAAACAAGAATAAGTACAAGACATATTAATATGGGTGAAACAAAGTTCAGGAGAATTTAACACCAAAGCAATAGCTATAGGGAACTAACAATGCTGAGAATTGGAGAAATAGTTGAGCCCAGAGTAGAACAAACTTGTTGGTTATCCAATGCCAAATAGCTAGCCTTGAAAACATAAAGAAGTAGCATTGTACAAACATCAGCTTGTGCTTCTGTATTTAGAAATATATGTGTGTTGAAAAAAAAGGCCATAAGAG
Source organism: Microtus oregoni (assembly GCF_018167655.1). Lineage (NCBI taxonomy): Eukaryota > Metazoa > Chordata > Mammalia > Rodentia > Cricetidae > Microtus > Microtus oregoni. The sequence goes on from NW_024543069.1 coordinate 49,455,814, forward strand.
AGAAAAAAGGATTATACAAGACAATTTGGAGAGAGAAAAGAGAAGGAGTAAATGACATTATTATAATCTCAAAAATAAAACAAATAATTTTTAAATAATAAAAAATAGGGCTAGATAAGAGTAAACTAGTATATATTTCCAAAAAGGATTTTGAATATTTTTACAATAAGGAAATAAGAAATACCTAATGGACATAGGTATTCCTAAGCTGATTCACGCAGAGAGGATGCATATATGTCAAAACAACACAAGGGTCCTTATGCATATGGACAACCTTATGTTCACTCAGTTTTAAAAATACATTTAAAATTCAAAACAACATATAAATTGGAAGCATTAAAACAAGCTTCAACCCCAGATGGTAGAGAATTTATTGGAAAAGCACAAATGAGGAGATCTATGCTGATGCTGCTTCTGCATGTATACCTTTCTGCATCTTTTTTCTAAAACATGCTGACTTTATGAGATTAGAGTTAGGATGAAGACACTGGAGATAAAGATCAAAACATCCATGTCTCAATATTAAGTTTATATCACTGCTTAGTAAGCCTTCACCAAGTACATACACATTGTGGCAGTAGAGTTTTGGCATAATCATTTATTTTTCATCAGCCACCCAAGTGAAACCTGCCATGAATCCCAGAAAAAACCTCACTAATCTCTGGACTCGATCAGGTCCAAAGGAGCAAGTTCAAGGGGTCAAATACTCCCTTACCACACATAGGTTTAATGTTTACAGTTACATTTAGCAAGCTCTGAGTGCCTAGAACTTTGTGCATAAGGCAACAAGGACAGGGCTTCCAAGAAGTGAATGCTTGAACACTTATTCAGAATAATATGCAATAGTCTCAAAGAAATTATATAAATGCAAACTTACAAATAGATAATGAGATGAAATTAGGAGTTCAAGGTTAACTAGGAATAGGCGGTGACTGTTAAAGATGGAGGGGAAAGGAACAGGGAATGTCCTCAAACCTTAACTCAGTACTGAGTCCGTGAAAGACTGGAAGATGGAAGGAGAGGAAAAAGGACTGTCCTCAGACCTACTGCAGAGCTAAAAGGGTGTTTTGTGCCGTATTCCCAGCAACAAGGTGGAAAGAAAACTTCTTGACTATTTCCCATTTTTCAAATTATGCATACAGTTGCTGTGAATTTTCATGAGCAGTATGTTGTTTAATATCAAGAACCAAGATTGGTGGCTTATATTTGTCTCATTTTATAAGAAACTCCATACACTTTATAACATGGATGTACTAATTGCAGATTCTTATCAGGTGTTTGTGAGGATTTTAAATGCTCCGTGGTTTTGTTGCCATTTACTATTGTCTTTCTGATTTTAGCCATTGTCATGCTGTCAATTCATTGTGCTTTTCCATTCCCTTTTTCTGACAACTAAAGATGTTGAGCAACTTATACTATTACTTATCTTTGTAAGTTGTTTATTTTTATCCTTCGAAGTGTCTTTAGTAGCTTCGAAATGTCTGAGTATTAGTAAGATATAGATTCTGTTGCAAATACTCTCTGTATTGCAGTAGAGACATAAATAAATAAAATGTAATTTAACAATTAAGATAAAAATACATAAGTTTAGTCTTCTCATCTTATGATCTTGAGCTTTGTTCTGCAGTTCCCTTCCTTGCAGGTGTCACCTCCAAGGGCTTCACCTTGGTCTGAGAATTAAAGACTGAAGGCGTCAGATCCTAACAGTCAGAAGCATATTGCTCTAAGCTTTCAAAATCAGAGGCCTATGATTTTATCCTTGAGAGCTGTGCCTTCAGGCTTTCAAACCAGAGAATTGTGGCACCATATGCTTAAGTTTCAGCACCCAGCACCCAGTACTCAGCACCCAGCAGCTTGAATTGTACCAATAGCTTGAATGTCTGCCCCAACTAGTCTTGACCATCATTGACTGTCTTTGACTTATCAGCCGGGGTCCAAGTTTCTTTCCCTCAGCTTTTAGCTTTTGTCAGTGATGATCTTAACTTACTGCCTCTCGACCTATCAATTCAGCCCTCCTACCTGTGGCAGAATCCACAAGTAAAAGCCTGCGCATAAATGGAATAAGCATTGCAGGGAAGGCTAGGAATGTGAAAAAAAGGAAAACAGCTTTGAAATCCAGCCTCAGTGCAGCCACTTCTTCAACTAGGTGATGATGTGGCTCATGCGACATTCTGCTTCAGATTCTATGTGTGCGGCTTGCATGACTCACTTACTGCTGAGTTCCTAAAGAGGCCGTCATCGTCTCCTGAAGTAACGACTACAGGACAGATGGGATCATCCAGAATTTATGGAGGCTTGTGAGAGCTAAGGTAAAGTCAGTGAAGCTGATGCAGGCTGTCTAGAGTGGACATGACTAAAGCCAGGCCTCCTGAAGCAGAAATTATGGTTTGCTGGTTCCTTGCATGTTCAAATCTTCAAGGCTACAATAATGAGAGTCCAGCAATTTTTTTTAAGGAGGGGGCTACTTGGCCCATATTTCCCTCATTAAGAAAATACATATAAGGGAGGGCTTGTCACCTGTCAGTCAAAAAGCAGGCTGCCTGGCTACAGATAGCTTTGCTTTTCAAACCATCAATGTATGCTAAAGATGAGGACCTGACACAAAACTAGCATAGTGATCAGTATAGAATATATTCAAAGCAGAATCAAATAGTCTTAATAACAGTAGTGCACTTCTGACCTGCCTTGGTAAGAAACGTTGCAACATGTGACTCAAAACTTTTCTACTGCCTGACAAGACACAGAATGGTTTATCTGTTTGCTTGCATTTGTAGGGATGATCTAACTCTGAGACCAAAACAGGAATCTAAAAGAGAGTCTAGGGAAAGAAGGAATAATGTTTTCCATTAATTTAATCTCTGTTTTCACAAAACCTTAATACATTTAAAATAGCTGGTTTGCATTTTTGTTTGTGTGTGTGTGTGTGTGTGTGTGTGTGTATGTGGAGAAATGGTCTAAGTTGGACACATACAAGTTAAAGAATCTGTTCCTATAGCTGGAGAGATCGCTCAGTAGTGAAAAGCATACATTGTTCTGGCAAAGTTCTTCAGTTCTACTCCCAGAACACACATAGGTTGGCTCACAATCACCTGTAACCCCAGCTCTCGAGACCTGAACACAGCTTCAGAGGGTGCATGTGTGTGCGTATGCGTGCGCGCGCGCGCACACACACACACACACACACACACACACACACACACACACGAGAGAGAGAGAGAGAGAGAGAGAGAGGAGAACTGAAAACAAAATCTAACAGCTGTCTAATTGGACCTAAGACCACTCAACATAATGAAAATCATGCTTGGTACTGAAAGGCTAACGAGCTCTCTAGTGCTTATGACTCATGGATTATAGAACAGAATCAACTATGGCCACTGTACTAGAGGAGCGTAATTCCTTACTAGATTCTAAATTGTATCCTTAGCCCATGGATAACTGCTGCCTCTCATGATAGAACCATCAAAGAAAAACACCACTGGAAAAGTACCAAGATCAACAGATTGTGGGGAGCATGTCCTTAAGGATATATCAAAGCTCATGAATCTATAGCTCAGGCAACATAACTGAATTATTGTGATGTGCAGAATTGCAGGAAAATGATTGTTAAATAGCTTCTACTAGAAATGTGTGCTTAAACAATGCCAATGCCAATGGACATGTTAACACTGAAGAAGGAAATTTCATGGGGTCTACGCCTAGACAAAAAATATTGAAGGTAACTTACAATTGCTGGGATAAGATCGATTAGCCTTTTCCTGGCATGAACCCATTTATTTACTGTATGATTCAGACTTGTCAGCTTGAAATCACATACACAACAACAGCAAAAATGGTTGTATTCATATATAGAGTTGTGCATACACATACATACATATGTGTGTATAACAATAACCAAAGAAAAGAAGGCTATCAGCTTGAGGGAAAACATTGAGGGTTTTCAGGGAGGGTACCTGAGAATAGCTGAGGGAAGAGGAAGTGATGTATTTCTATTTAACTTAAAAACATATTTAAAAATTTAAATTCATACCAAAATAGTTTTAAATCTATCTGTTTCCCTTTGAAGCTAAAACATATGGACATTTTATCTTTTGACAAATATTAAATTTATGACTTGGGAAATATCCGTACACTGTTAAAATAAATATCTGAAGCATTCCATGTGAAATCAATCTTATTTTTCTAGAATTTATTCATCCTTTTGAAATTACCTGTTGGTTTTATTTTCTTAATACTTATATAAATGTCAACTAGATGTTTTCCTTAAACACAGGTTCCTAAAACACTGTTTGAGAGAATAAACTTCCAGCTCTTTTGATGGTTCTCATTACTTACCATGATCCTCTTAATTAGGTTTCTAATGGCTATCAGGCATTATTCCATGACTCTCATTGAAATTAATGACCATTCAATTTATTTTATTTGCAAAATATCTAATCTTACCATCTTTACAAGTTTACCTATGTTGATTTTGAGTAGAAACCTAACCATAAAACCCATATATTCTCCCTAAATTCTGTATAAGTTCATACTGACTAGATCACTCATCTTCCCTAAATGTAACCTGTTCCTTATATCTCTTTCAGTAATTAATTTTTTGAACTTTTAGAATTAGTGACAAGTGTACATGATGTCTGTGTGTGTATGTTCTCGCATACATATGTGTCTGCTACATGTGTAACTGTATCTGCAGGAAAAAGAGGAAGGCATTGGATCCCCTGGAGCTGAAGTTAAGGCTTTGTTGTGAGCTGCCCAAATTGGATACTGTAAACTGAACACTAGTTCCCTGCATAAGCAGTAATTGTGCTTAAAATCTGAGCCATTTTCCATTCCCAAGCTAATTTTTTATACTCAGTAACTTCCATTAGTCCCCATGCTACTAGGAAATCAACTCTAGCAAAAACATATTGCAACCATGTTTGCATTTCTTTTAGTTCACAAAGAAAATGTATACTAAATATTTCCTAAATGAATTTAACACTGATTTTTCCTATATAATAGCTGATCACCATAGGTTAAAAAATTTAATATATTGTAAGTAAGATCTATTATAAATTTTGTCTTTTTCTTAATACATATTGAATGCCCTTCTTAACAGATCCAGTGTGATGCTTCCAGACACTTATTGTTATTCCATCTGTTTGAATATCTAAGTTCTCACTTTATATTTACTTTACATTTTATCTCTACTTTTGAGAAATTCGTGTATGTGTACAATGAAATGTGATCATCTCTACCTGCCATTTTCCCCTCCAACTTCCTGTAAATTCCTTAAACACACCCCACCCAAACTTCATGGCATTTGTTTTCATAACTCACCAAGTACAGATAGCATTGCCCATTCTGTGCATGGGTGTGGGTCTATCTACTAGAGCAAGGAAAACCTAACAGTGTCCACATTCTCACTTAAACAGTGATTCTCCCCCCCCCCCCCCCCAGCAACTATTAGCTTTCTACAGCTCCTCTGCAAAGTGTGATCTGGAGATAATCTACCATATCTATGCAGGGATTTTTGCTGGGTGGTATATGTGTCCATCATCCTTAGGAACCACAGCTGGTGTCAGGTCACATGTGTCACGGTCATGTCATGTCGAGATGTCAGTATTTATAGCACTCTTCTAAATCCTCTGGCTCTTGCATTCTTTCCAGTTGTCTCTCTGAGCTATTCATTGAGGCTGGGGTAGCAGATTGATGAAGATACTCTGTGTAGGGCTGAGAACACAGTCTCTTTTTCTCACAGCTCTGATCACCTCTGCACCTCTCCAGTGACTGGTGCAAAAGTGTTCCCTGACCAAGGTTGAGAGCAGACCAGGTCTGCAAATGTAAATGTATATAGTAAACATTTTTGATTGCTAAAATTCACTTTTTTTATTTTAACAAGAAACTTCTATCATAATTTCTACTTTACCTTGGAAATCACATTTGAGATAAAGCCCAGTTCAGCGCATGGATAATCTGAATAATTATAACTATATGCAAGATCAAAAGAATGCAGCATAAAAAATCATTAATTAATGTAAACATTCCTTAATTTTCAAAATGAATCCATGGGTACCTTTATTTTAAAAATGGTGAGTCACAAATTTTGTTAAGACTCCTTAGATATACATTCACTGCACAGTATGGACATCAATATTGTTCTCTAAGGGGAAAATAGTTGAATTTCAGATTACAAAAGGATTGTAGTCCACCTTATATCATAAATATCAAAGACATCAAAGAGCATGCAGAGAGCTGTAAAATGCCTGTCTGTCAGGGGTTGGACAATAAAGAGAAAAAAATGAGTATTATCACTGGATAAATATGCACAGAAAAAAAATGTCAATAAAAATAATTATCCATTGTTTTTCATCTTATTTATGTAGGTGCTAGATGTCAATCAATTTTTCTATTACTTTAAAGATGAAAGTATTTAAAAGTATGATGAGGCTGAGCCAGAATGTGACTGGGCTTAGTTCAGCTTGCTGAATTCACATCAAGAAGACTAAAGTAATACCTGGTTTCTTGATTTTTGATGGTTAAAATGGTCATACTCTTTATGGCTAAATATTAATGTAAGTGAATACTCAAGCTGTCAGAAGTATGTAAAAACACTTATCAAGCTATATGTGGCATGCAAAAATGAGAATGTGAGTGAAATAAATGACTTTATTTTAAAGAAAATGTGGCTATTCATTCAATAGAATGATAAATCCATGCCTTCCATAAGCTCTGCAGGCAGCAAAATGTTACACTAAGTTACATTCCAAGCCTGTGTGCACTAAGGTCAAGAGAGTGAAATGACTTGCCCATGACTGTCAAATCTATTGTTAGAAAAGGGATTAAATAAGCAGGATTAAGAAAGAAATCTCTCAAACGTTCTACACAAAAATTTGTTTTGTTTAAGACAACCATTTTATTGTAGCAAACTGGAACATCTTAGTCCATTAAATATTTCCAAAATCAACAGGCACCAAAAGAATATTTTGATTTTGTTTAAAATTTCCAAGACTTTCATTTATTACTTTTCTTTCTCTGAACATTTCAGCTTGTGATTACCCAGACATCTGTTTTTAGACACTCATTCACTATTTCTATTCTATAAAGTAACCTAATCCATTTTTAAATATTTGGTTATGTGGAATTAAAGCAAGTCTGATCCTGACTGCAATCATTTGAGAGGATTCTTGGTCTGAGTTTAGCCTCCACCACTCAGCATTCTCTTTTCTATTTGTGTGCAGTTCACGCTATCCCACTGTGTATCTAAAGAGACCAAAACCTTGTTTTTAGGTTCCCTCCCATTTGAGGAGTATTCCAAGATGAATTTGCCTTTTCTGTCACTTCATATGTCCAGCATTTTAAAACTTCATGTGACCAGATCTTAAAAATGTGTCTTTCTTTATTGCTGGTCATTGAAGGAGAAACAAACAAATTGTTGTGCAAATCCACTTTCACCAGATGCTCAGATATGTCTTTCTGTATTCTGTGAATATGTATTGCACTTATTGACTGATAAATACAGCTGCATTGGCCTATGGCAAAGCAGAATAGAGCCAGGTAAGAAATACAAGCAAAGGTACAGGAGAAGAGTGGCAGAATCTGGGAGATAGCAATAGCCACCCAAGGAACAACACGCCAGAAAACATGTAAAAGCCATGGCCACATGGCAATATTTAGATGAATAGAATGTGGTTAATTTGAATTTAGGGCTAACTAGTAATAAGCCTGTGCCATTGGCCAAATCTTTACAAGTAGTACACCTCCTAGTGGTTATTAAAGAACTGGCAGGCAGGAGAGAAACCTCCGGTTACAAATGGCATGCCAATTGGAGGCCTTCAAATTTCCACATTTTTTTTTTTTATTGTCTGAGACAGAATTTAAATAGAGAGGAGACGTCTCCTTTAAGAGTTTCTGCAGAGTTCAAGGCCAGCCTGTTCTACAAAGTGAGTTTCAGGACAAGCTCCAAAGCTACACACCCTGTCTCAAAAAAGAAAAAAAAAATACAAAAAAAAAAGAGTTTCTGCAGGACAGTGAGCTCTTGAGCAGCTAATGTGTTAATTAGGAGCAAAAGAACTAAGTAAACATGTCTGCCACAGTGCAAGCATTTGAATTCTAGAGATCTAGGAAAGGTTTAAAGCAGCTCTTGGTAAGGAACCTCTGAGTGGGTTGTGAGGCTTAGTAATGAAGTTTTTGGTAATGAACCTCCAAGTGGGCTATGAGACTTTTATCACCAGAGAAGCAGGCAGAGCCAGCTGCCAAAGTCACAGATAGACTTTTGTGTTGTTCAGTAGTTTAAAGATTTGCTCTCACTGGTCAAAAAAGGCTAAAAGATAGACAGTAAAAAAAGGTTCAGATAAAATAAAAAAACTTCTAAACAGGTTCTAATATATTTTGCAATGTGCATAGGCATAAGAAAGAAATAAAAGGGTATTGAAAAACACAGAAAGGAATAAATAATTTTAAAATAATATAAAATTATTTAAAGAGAGAAATAATAATAAAACTAAGCCACATAAAAATAGGAAATATATGATATTGTGTCAGTTTTGAAATTTTTGATAGTCAATGGGCAAGAGATATTTTTAAAGACATGGAATAGAAAAAGACATTGATAAAATATACCAATCTAAATAATTTTAAAATGTCATAGGTTTAAGACAGAAGTCTAAAATATATATTTGGAAAATGGAACTTAAAAGATCCATTGTTTGGAGAGGTATTTTGCTTTTGTTTCCACAGGAAACAAGAGGCTATGGATTTGTTACAAGTTACCATAAAACAGATGTGATCAAGGGAGACCTCCTGAATCTTTTTTTTTTTTTTTTTTTCCTCGAGGGTTTGGTCGGGCTTCTTATTTTTTTAATTTATTTTTCCTTTTTTTTTTTTGTTGAGAAAAGGAGAAAAAAAAAAACAAGTTTCCACCTCCTCCCAGCCTCCCATTTCCCTCCCCCTCCTCCCACCCTTCTCCCCCTCCCCCCACTCCTCTACCCCTCCCTCTCCAGTCCAAAGAGCAGTCAGGGTTCCCTGCCCTGTGGTAAGTCCTAGGTCCTCCCCTCTCCGTCCATTCCTAGGAAGGTGAACATCCAAACTGGCTAGGCTCCCACAAAGCCAGCACATTAAGTAGGATCAAAACCCCGTGCCATTGTCCTTGGTGTCTCATCAGCCCTCATTGTTCGTCATGTTCAGAGAGTCCGGTTTTATCCCATGCTTTTTCGGTCACAGTCCAGCTGGCCTTGGTGACCTCACCGTAGATCAGCTCCACTGTCTCAGTGGGTGGATGCACGCCTCGTGGTCCCGAATTCTTTGCTCATGTTCTCCCTCCTTCTGCTCCTCCTTGGGACCTTGGGAGCTCAGTCCAGTGCTCCTGGGAATATACCCAAGAGATGCCCTATCATATGACAAGAGCATTTGTTCAACTATGTTCATAGCAGTATTATTTGTAATAGCCAGAACCTGGAAACAACCTAGATGCCCTTCAATGGAAGAATGGATGAAGAAAGTGTGGAATATCTACACATTAGAGTACTACGCTGCGGTAAAAAACAATGACTTCTCAAATTTTGCATGCAAATTGATGGAAATAGAGACCTCCTGAATCTTGACAGGTGATATCTATCCACTGTTTGTAACTGGTCTTCCCAGAACTTTCTTTGGGTTCCCATACAATCCCAGCACCCACCAATCAGCAGAAAGTAGTCTAGAGACCTACACACAAATTACAAAATGTTGTTTATGAATGTTTAGTTTCATTTAAAGAGGGTTGGTTAATGGTCATAGTTAATCTCTTCCTAAAGACAAAAGGGGGATATGATATAGAAATCATGGGGAAAAGGGTAGGATTATTATGATTTTTAAAAAGGGGTATTGTAAGATGCCCTTCTGCATGCTATGAATATATTTTATTATTATTGGTTAATCAATAAACTGATTTGTCCATTAGTCAGGCAGACTAAAGCCAGGCAGAAAATTCAAGTAAAGATAAAAGGAAAAGGAAGGCAGAGTGAAGATGCCAGAACCATCAGAAAAGCAAAATGTGAGATAACAAGCCACAAATCTCATGGTAAAATATAAACTAATAGAAAAGGCTTAGTTTCAGTTGTAAGAGCTAGTTAACAATAATACTGAGGTAATAGGCCAAACAGTTTGTAATTAATGTTATACCAGAGTGCAGAAACTGGAAGATGGGAGAAAAACCTCCAGTTATAAGGGTTTTGAACCTACTTTCATCCAAAAAAAAAAAAAACTGTTAATCTCAAAATACTTTATATTGGTATGGATTTTGGTTTATTGATACAAAATTAAGGTCAATTTTACTATACTATATGCATATTTCTACTATTGTTTAAGGTATTGTATTTATGTAAAGGAAAGGTATCATATTTATTAAAAATATAATATATAATTGAAAATATAGACTAATAGTCATCTATAATAGTCAACTAATAGCCATCCATATTAGTTAGGTTTTCTAAGGTATACAAAGATTTCAATTAGATAAGTAATCTTCAAGCATTTTAAAGACCTACAGAATATAGCATTTAAAATATTTGAAAAACTGCCTTTTCATGACAGTGAGACACATCTCCTGGCAGTACCATAACTTCAAAGAGGATGATGGGCATCAGGAAAAATAAAAAAAAAAAAGACTTCTTATGGAATTTACTTTCAGTATGGCAAGGCTGTTTATTTAGACAAATACTGTTCTTGTCAAGACTGCTTGATAGCATATTGTTTAAACTTGAAATGCAGGACTCAAAGGAAAATGACCACAAAACTTTGCACATATAAGGCAGAATGGCCCTTTGGGCTCCTGCTTCACAGAAGAAATTGACAGACATTCTTCAGAATACAGAGGAAAACAGCTGATGAATTTTGCCAAAATAGGTGAGACGATTCTTTAAATCCCCTGCTCCACTGAAAAGTCTACCAGATAGTCTAGGCCTATAGGCTAAAGAAGGATGCCTCAATGTTGGTGCCAACAAGTATGAATCCTGTTCCACATTGACTATAGAACAGAGAGTTTGAGCTTATTTTTACTCTTTCAAAGTTGTTGACAATAGGTATGGCTACAAACAAGAGATCCTGACTTAGGGTATAGTTTCTTGGTGTTTTGAACATTAAGATGACCCATCGAGGTGGATCTGCTCTGCCTTGATCAATGATCATTGAATTCAGGACTATTTCTGCTCATTTAAGGAGATTGGCAGGAGGTTCCAGGGAGTGGTTGCCTATAGGACACTTGGTTTATTCCTTTTATCATGTTAATGAAGTCTGCTCCCCCCCCCCTTCCCTTTCGTAGTAAAGTATCATGTGGAAAATAAAATTGGGCAAATTCAGTATTCACTGAATTTTCCTCACACTGATGTTCTTTGTTTCTGTCTTTCATTTATCTCATATGTTTGATCTTTTTGCTTAATTATTCTAATCCTCATGTATCTATTTTGGAACATGTGAACTCTGTCAAGGCTGGACCCCAACAGATGTCATCCCAATGTGGCACCTTACAACACCCTAACATTACAGAAGAACTTTATGCACTGGTTTAGGCAGACAGATGTCTCTGTCATTTCTAGTGTTTCTGAATTGCTTGCAATATACTTCCTCTTTACTCAGGTATTACTATTACCTCCTGGAGTCTGATGAAGTTGAAAACTAGATAGTTTTAATTATAGTTCTCCTTAATTATAATAAAATGCTACTTAGATATAAAACTTTAGACTCATCAAGATAAGGTAGATAATTAAATGTTTTCTCAAAATTTGCCAAATACAAATAGGCTATCTATTATAACTGTAATTCTTGATTGATAACTGTTTTGTTATATATAAGTTTATTATATTAAAGTTAAAACCTTCTTTTTTGATTGAACAGAAAAAGAGAAATGCTGTGGGATGTCTTTCTGTGTGCTGTAAATATGTGTTGTTCTCATTTGTTGATAAATGAAGCTACTTTGGTGCTTGGCAAGGCTGGAAATCCAAGCAGAGACACAGAAAAAGAAAGGCAGAGACAGTGTCATGCCAACAGCTGCCCAAAGAACAACATGCCAGTAGACCAGTAAAAGCCATGGACATGTGGCAATACATACATTAATAAATAGGTTATTTTAAATGTAGGACCTACCTAGTAATAAGCCTGAGCCATCGACCAAGAATTTATAAGTATTATTAAGCTTCTGAGTAGTTATTCAGGAACTGGTGGGTGGGAGAGTAACCTCCAGTGACAGTCAGATGAGGACAATTATACAATTATTGGTGGGATCTAATGTTCCTATTAGAAATAACACTATTGTATATATAAGAGTGATTAATGGGAGAATTCTGCTATTACTACCACTAATCATTTGTGTTTGTTATGATTTAATTTGCAAATTTTTTATTAAGATGTACAATATTAGGTTTCAGACTGCTATTTTCATACAGTTTTGATTACTTCTAACCTGTCTTCTGCCCCACCCACCTGAAACCCTTGTAAAGTTCCTCCTATATCACACAGCCTGCTCTCTTTTTACTGTGTCGCTCACCATTCCCCATGCTCCTAAGTTCCTCTTTCCCACACATCATTATGTCCTTTCTAGTTTCACAACCTATAGTTTCATTTAGTGCAGAAGACTTAACACAATCTGATCTTGCAATAAACCCAATAAAAGAATTTCTGGTCAAGAACATACTGGGATAGCAAAGTGACTTATGGAGTTTTTTATCACTTGATAAGTTCTTTTGTAATTTTGTTTCCACAGGGTGTTTGTTTAATGTTTATGGCAGTTTAACACCAGTTTCTCTTGACCTCTGAGAGTTTGTAATAGGAAGCAATGCTGGAATGTTTTTCTAGGAGAGATAGTTTGGGAGAAGAATAAGAAATTAAGTTGCATAGAAGCAACTTAGGTTGAATATATTTAAGTAGCCATAAGAAACTTAGTATTAATAGAAGTATAATTGCCAGAACAATTATACCAATAGCTCCTCTGTACTTTGCACAGGAATTCTGTACTCCCAGGAAACTTGAGTAAGAAGTTTGTTGAATTTGTCACATACAAATACCTAAGTATTTGGTTTATACTTCAGACACAAAGAAAATGGTTGCTCTCATAACAGCAATGGTTACTAAATGCCCTGTGACTATATGCATTTTCATGATTGCTAAAAATACTTACAATAATTTATTCCTGAATATTTTCTAAAGTCTATTGTCTATGCAACAGCAATCAAGTGGAGGCTTTGGATAAATTGCTCATTTATTCTTGGTATCCTAAAGAATCGGCTTTAGATTTTGATTTTGGTATTGGGCTATTGACCGTTTTCAAGAAATTCTATAGATAAGCTTTGGCAATTAATATTTTTTTGGTTCTTTGAAACAGGGTTTCTCTATAACTTTGAAGCCTGGCCTGTAACTAGCTCTTGTAGACCAGGATGACCTCTATCTCACAGAGATCTGCCTTCCTCTGCCACCTCAGTAGTGGGATTAAAGGTTTATACCACCACAGCACAGCTGTGGAAATTAATTTTTATTTTTGAAAATGAACATAGGACACTTAGCAAGAATTCCTTATCCATAGTGACTATAATTTTCATGGAAATGTTCTTCACAATTTAATATGTTTTAAATTTTTATTCACTAAGAATCTTGATAATCGTCATCAGTCTCATTTCTAGGAAGAAAATCCACATAATATCTGAGACATCTATCACAATAGGTATTTTTTTTTATTTCTGGTGCCTAACTTCATTTTCTGTTTTCAGTCATGAGTGTTTTATTTTTTTCTATACTTTTTCCACATTTAAGTTGTATTTGTATAGAGTAAAAATAGTTTTACTCACTTTGTGAATCAAGTTAAGTAGTAAGAAAATATATTTAACAACTGACAACCTATAAGTGATTTTGAAAATTTTGATGCTTCTTCCTATATACAGGTGTATATAAAATTGTAACATAATCTTATAATGTTTGAGAATTAAAGTCCCACAGTATTCTGATTGTTATGAAAAACTTTCTGTGTTGGTTTTGGTTTGGGGGGACTATTTTGTTTTTAGTTAATTTCATTACTGGATATTGAGATCCTATGGTAATAGACATAAGTAAAATTATCACTTTAATTGCTAATTTCATCTGAATTTATTTTTTTCTTAGAAAAAAATTAAAGGAGTCACTGGTATATTTTAGTACAACTGAAAGCAAACACTGATGATGTCTTATGGAGAAAAAAATGTCTAAGAAATTCTATAACAAAATCTCTTTGGTCTTTAAAATAAAACAAATGTCTAAAATGATCAGTTTGTGTGTGTGTGTGCATGCGTGCACATACACGCTCACACACACAAATGGGTGTACTTAACTACAACTGTGTAAGCAAAAACAATATTATGGAAAAACCTAACTAAATTCAATTATATGTTAGCTGTGATTGGGAAACAGAATAGAGGTTCTTACATTTTAATTTGGACATGTTTTACATGGAAAAAATTGGAAAAAGGGAGATGATCACTTGATCATTGTTCAGTTTTGTCTGTTTATCATGTTACTGAAAAACTTATATTAATATTGGTTAGTTTCTGAAGAAATAATATTAACAGGGGAAGTAGTATAGACATCATCTTATATGTGAAAAATACTGCTAAAATATAACCTAAAGCTGAGGTATGGAGGAAATATAGCTGTATCCAAATATTTTGAGAGATTACAGGTAAACAGTGTACACTCACTTTATAACGCTTCAAAGGATAAAATGGTCTGGTTGAGAGACGTAAGAATTCGATAAGAGTAAAGTAAATTTCAACTGAGCTGCCACTGTGTATTAGCCTAAAGAAGATGTCAGCTGTTCATCTTTCAAGAATGTCAGAAACAAATGAAAATTGCTGACAGATCTAATTAAATTCTAAAATAATACATACAGTACATTATTTTTACAGAACAAAGATATCTATATTATTTCATATAAAAAGTCAGAAAGAAGTAAAACAATAAGGCAACAGAACTTCAAGTAATATACTATACTACATTACATTAAGAATAAGCAGAAAATGAAAATGTATACATTCCTTATTGGGCTTTGTGGTCAATTCAGAAGGACAGTCACAAATAGATAGTAAGTTTTATAATACAATCATTGTAAAGATAGAATTATATGCTAAAATACTATGCAATGACAAACTCAGGTCAAGTATGGATTTTATTCTATATACTAATAATATTTATTCAGGAAGATTCAGTTTTTAAGAGGAAAATCAGTATATAAAATAAAACCTATAACAATTTGACTTTACCTTTGCACATAATGTGTATATTAGTATCTTCCAAACTATGAAATATAAAACTAGACTTTTGTAGCATACTGAAGAACTCAGATGAGCACATTGTAATTTGAAAACTGCTTAAGAACCAGGAAAAATTAAAAGTCTCTGAATAAAGTAAAAAGCTTGAGTGTAGGGTAATTGCAAAGGAGGCAATAATGCAACTACAACATTGAGGGAGATAAAGCATACAAGGGATTTAAACAGGAGGGGAATTATTTGTTCTGATGGAAAGCTATTGCAAAACTCATGAATTTCAAACCAATAAATTAAGAACAAAGGATTTAGAGCTTAGTTAGAAGAAAGTGAATGACAAGTTCTGTAGATCTTCATAACCCATCTATCCTGAAACAGCCAGACATGAATATTCAAAATCAGGTAAGTCACAAGAAAATGACTTTGAAAATAAATTTATGATGTGGGTGTCTGGGTCCTCAACTACAGATTCCTACTCTCTATTATCTAGCCCCTGGAGGTACCCCCCATACCCCACCCCCACCCAGCAAAGTACCAGAGACCTGTGTGCAACTGGTCCACATACCCAAGTTCCCTCCACTGCATTTGTGACCACAAGAGCCTTGGCCTCATACAACTGGAGGAGCTTCAGAGTCATAACAGCTTTCATCAGAGGCACAGACCTGACCACACCTGGAGGAAGAATGACCACTTAAGCCACAGGCCCCACCTTCATCAATTGGATGAAAAGGCATCCCACGAAGCACAGAACCCACCTGTATCAACTGGAAAAATGGCAGTGTAAGAACATTCAACAACATAAAGAACAATATGGCACCACCAGAAACCAGTGGTTCTAAATCACCAAAACCTGAATATCCAAACACAGATGAAGTAAAAGAAAATGAACTTAAAATAATTTTATGAAGATTATAGAGGCCATAAAAAAGAAACGAAAAAGATCTTAAAGAAGTCGAGGAAAAGACAAGCAAAAATTTGGAAGAAATCAAGAAATCCCTTACAGAATTCAAAGAAAGTCAAGAAAAAGAAAACAATCAAATAGGTAAAAGAAACAGTTCACGTCGTGAAAACTGAAATAGAAACAATACAGAAAACACAAACCAAGGAAATTCTGGACATGGGAAATATGGATAAATGATCAGGAACTACAGATACAAGCATAACGAACAAAATACAAGAGATGGAAGAGCAAGTCTCAGTTGTTGAGGAAAAGATAGAACAAAGAAATTCATTGGTCAAAGGAAATGTTAAATCCAACAAACTTTTAACACAAAATACCCAGGAAATCTGGGACATAATGAAAAGACCAAACCTAAAAATAATAGAGGTAGAAGAAAGAGAAGAACTCCCAGCTTAAAGGCAAAGAAATTTTATTCAACAAAATCAGAGAAGGAAACTTTCCCAACCTAAAGAACGGCATGTCTATGGAAGTATAAGAAGCTTACAAAACATCAAATAGACTGAAAAATAAACAGTCCCCTTGTCACATAATAATCAAAATACTTGACAGACACAATGAAGAAGAAATATTAAGAGCTGCAAGGGAAAAACACAGAGTAACATATAAAGACAGGCCTATCAGAATTACTCTTGACATCTCAGTGGAAACTCTAAAAACCAGAAGGTCCTGGCTAGATGTTCTGCAGAAACTAAGAGACCACAAATACCAGACAAGACTAATATACCTCGCAAAGTTTTCACTTATCATAAACAAAGAAAACAAGATATTTCCTGACAAAATCAGATTCAAATAATACCTATCCATAAAACCAGTCCTATAGAAAATACAAGAAGGATAACTTAAACCCAAAGAAATTAGCTACACTCACAAAAACAGGGGCAATAGATAATACCATATCATCAGAGCCCTAAGAAGGAAATCACACATACAATACCAACAACAACAACAAAAACAAAAGTAACAAGCACTAACAATTACTGGTAATTAGTATCTCTTAATATATCAATGATCTCAATTCACCTATAAAGAAAGCAGGTTAGGAAAATAGATTTAGAAATAATCAGACAGATACTTAGCAGAGAAATAAAGGGAATAAGAGAAGTTACAAGTCAAATCAGTTTAACAGACATCTATAGAACATTTTACCCAAAGGAAAAAAAATATACCTTCTCCTCAGCACCTCACAGAACCTTCTCAATAATTTACCATACTCAGTAACAAAACAAACCTTAAGAGATATAAAAAATGGAATAATCCCCTGTATTTTGACAGATCCCCATGGCTTAAAGTTAGAATTCAACAACTACACTAATTTCAGAAAGGCTACAAACTCATAAAATTTGAATAATGCTCAACTGAATCACTCCGGGATAAAAAAGAAATAATGAAAGTAATTAGAGACCTCCCGGAAATCAATAAAAATGATCACATATCATACCCAAACTTATGGGGCACTTTGAAAGCAGTGCTAAGAGGAATGTTCATAACACTAAGTGCCTACATAAAGACCTGGAGAAATCTTACAGCAGTAAACTAGCAGCACACCTGAACGCTCTAGAAAAAAAAGAAGCAAATTCACCCACGAGGTATAGATGCCAGGAAATAATCAAACTGAGGACTGTAACAGTAAAATAGAAGCAAAGAAAACAAAACAAAGAATCAATAAGAAAAAGACTTGGTTCTTTGACAAAAGCAACAAGATAGACAAACCTTTATCCAAACTGAACAAAAGGCAGAGAGAGAATATGAAAATTAAAAAAAAAAAACAGAATTGAAAATGGGGACATAACAACAGATACAGAGGAAATGCAGAGAATCACCAGGTCATTCTTCAAAAATCTGTACTCCACAAAATTGGAAAATGTAAGTAAAATGGACAACTTTCTAAATAGGTACCACATATAAAAATTAAATCCATGTAAGCAATTTAAATAGAACTATAATCCCTATGGAAATAGAAGTAGTCATCAAAAGTCTTCCAACCAAAAACCAAAACCAAAATAAAAACCAAACAAACTCAGGACCATGGGGCTTATGCTCAAAATTCTATCCAAATTTCAAAGAAGAGATAATACCAATGCTGCTCAAATTGTTCAACACATTAGAAATAGAAGGACACTGACAAACTCTTTTTGAGAGGTGACAGTTACCCTGGTACCCAAACCACACAAAGGTGCAAGAAAAAAAAAAGAGAATTACAGACCATCTCTCTTATGAACATTGATGCAAAAATACTTAATAAAATACTGGCAAACAGAATACAAGAACATATCAAAAAATCATCCACCATGATCAAGTAGGAGTCATCCCAGAGACACTAGGATAGTTCAGCATAAAAATCCATCAATGCAATCCACCAAATAAAAAAAAAACTGAAAGAAATAAACCACAAGATCATCTCATTACATGTGTAAAATGCCTTTAACAAAATCCAACACACCTCATGATAAAGGTCTTGGAGAGAGCAGGGATACAAGGAACATACTTAAGTATAATATAAACAATATGCAGCAAGCCAACAATCAACATTAAATTAAATGGAGAGAAACTGAAAGTGATTTCTGTAAAATCACAAACAAGATATGGCTGCCCAAATCTCTCCATATCTATTTAACAGAGTACTTAAAGTTCTAGGTAGAGCAATAAGACAACAAAAGGATATCAATGGAATACAATTTGGAAAGGGAGTCAAACTTTCACTATTTGTAGATGATATCATAGTTTACATAAGTGACCTAAAAAATTCTATCAGAGAACTCCTACAGCTGATAAATATCTTCAGTACTGTGGCAGGATATAAGATTAACTCAAAAAATCAGTAGCCTTCTTATATGTAGATGAGAAAGAAATCAGAGAAATATCATCCTTCAAAATAACCACAAATAACCAAAAATTTATTGTGGTTACTCTGGCCAAACAAGTAAAAAAATCTATATGACTTAAAAAATTTTAAGTCTTTAAAGAAAGAATTTGAAGAAAATATCAGAAAATGGAAAGATCTTCCAACATACTAAAAATAGCAATCCTACCAAAAGTCATCTACAGATTCAATGTAATCCCAATAAAAATCCCATCATAATTATTCACAGACCTTAAAAGAATAATACTAAATTTCATATGAAAAGCAAAAACCCCAAAGAAAAACATATAGGCATCCTCCTGAATATTAACCTTCATTAGGTGATGAAAGGAGACAGAGACAGAGACCCACACTGGAGCACCGGACTGAAATCTCAAGGTCCAAATCAGGAGCAGAAGGAGAGAGAGCACTAGCAAGGAACTCAGGACCGCGAGGGGTACACCCACACACTGAGACAATGGGGATGTTCTATCTGGAACTCACCAAGGCCAGCTGGCCTGGGTCTGAAAAAGCATGGAATAAAACCGGACTTGCTGAACATAGCGGACAATGAGGACTACTGAGAACTCAAGAACAATGGCAATGGGTTTTTGATCCTACTGCACGTACTGGCTTTGTGGGAGCCTAAGCAGTTTGGATGCTCACCTTACTAGACCTGGAAGGAGGTGGGTGTTCCTTGGACTTCCCACAGGTCAGGGAACCCTGATTGCTTAGAATCTTGGCATCCAAATTGAACTCTTCAGAAAGTGAATGTTTAGGTTTTAGGGATTGGAACTTTATCTCAGATAAAACTGAATGAGTGCAAGATGGGCCAATGTATAGGGTCAGAAGGCACAAGAGAAAAATTGAAGCCATATGTGGCTAACCTAGCAATGAATTTATGGGGATGTGATTTGTTACAGAAATGGAATACTTATCCCAGGCTTTTTCAGTCCCAGTCCAGCTGGCCTTGGTGAGTTCCCGATAGAACATCCCCATTGTCTCAGTGTGTGGGTGCACCCCTCCCGGTCCTGAGTTCCTTGCTCGTGCTCTCTCTCCTTCTGCTCCTGATTTGGACCTTGAGATTTCTGTCCAGTGCTCCGATGTGGGTCTCTGTCTCTGTCTCCTTTCATCGCCTGATGAAGGTTATGATCCTACTGCACGTACTGGCTTTGTGGGCGCCTAGGCAGTTTGGATGCCCACCTTACTAGACCTGGATGGAGGTGTGTGGTCCTTGGACTTCCCACAGGTCAGGGAACCCTGATTGCTCTTCGAGCTGATGAGGGAGGGGGACTTGATCGGGGGAGGGGGAGGGAAATGGGAGGCGGCGGGGAGGAGGCAGAAATCTTTAATAAATAAATAAATTAAAAAAAAAAAGAAAAACAAAAACGCTGAATTGCCCAAACAGTCCTGTACAATAAAGGATCTTCCAGTGGCATCACCAGCCCTGATTTCAACATCTACTATAGAGCTGGTATTTTGATATTGGTACAAAAACAGAAAGGTAAACCAATGGAAACAAATCAAAGATTCTGTTATTCACCCATACACCTATAAAAATTGATTTTTGGCAAAGAATTTAAAATAATACAATGTAAAAAAGAAAGAATCTTTAATAAATGGTGCTGGCATAACTGGATGTTGACATGTAGAAGAATGCAAAGAGATCCATGTCTATCCTTTTGCACAAAACTCAAGTCCAGAGGGATCAAACACCTTAACGTAAATTCAGACACACTGAACCTCATAGAAGAAATAGTGGGAAGTACACTTGAATATATTGACACAGGAAATTACTTTCTGAATATAACACCAGTAGCACAGACACTGAGATCAACAATTAATAAATGAGACCTCCTAAAACAGAGAAGCTTCTGTAAGGCAAATGATACAAACAACAAGACAAAATGGCAGTCTACAGAATGGGAAATTATCCTCAACAATCCCACATCTGACATAGGTTTGATTTCCAAAATATACAAAAGAACTCATGAAACTAGACATCAAAATATCAAATAATACAATTTAAAATGGGCTACAGATTGAAGCAATAAATTCTCAACAGAGGTATCTCAAATGGCTGAAAGATACTTCAGAAACTGTTCATCATCCTTATCTATCGTGGAAATGCAAATCAAAACAACTCTGAGATATCATCTTACACCTGTCAAAATAGTGAAGATCAAAACCTATGATACCTTATGCTAGAGAGGATGTAGTGTAATGGTCTGCTCTGTCCCTTTAAGATTGTTATGGTAAAAGTAAAACGCAGGTCCTCAAAGTGATGGCAGAAAGTGGGTTGTGGGTCAGAGAGCAGCCAATCCCAGGCAGGAACAGTGAACTTCCCCAAGTGGATACAGTGGAACACAAGGGGCAGGTGAGTCTTATGACAGATGGCATGCCATGAGACCACACCACAGGACTCTGAAGGCAGGTGGTACTGGGCAGAGAGCCACACAGTGGATGAGAGAAAAAGACAAGGATAGGCATGCCCTGCAGAGTTAAGTTGGATATTTATTTAGTGGGTTATGGAAGGGAAGGGAAGAAGGGGAAAGACCAGAGCAGAGAAAGAGACAGAGAGACAGAGAGAGACTGAGAGAGAGAGAGAGAGAGAGAGAGAGAGAGAGAGAGAGAAATACACAGAAAGAAAAGGGAGAGAAACACAGAGGGGAAAGGAAAGAATTGGGGAGAAGAGACAGAAGCTGCCTCTGAGAGAAAGAGAGAGAGAGAGAGGGAGAGAGAGAGAGAGAGAGAGAGAGAGAGAGAAAAGGACTCAGAAAGGACTCAGGCTGGAAGCTGAAGATCAGCTTGCCTTGGCCACAGCGGGCCTGGCTTGTCTCTTAAAGGGACAGAGCAGACCATTACATGTGGAGTAAGGGGAACATTCTTCCATGGCTGATGGGGATGGAAAATTGTACAGTCACTGTGGGAATCAGTTTGGTGTTTTCTTGGAAAATTTGAAATCAATCTACTTCAAGATCTAATGATACCACTCTTGAGCATATACGCAAAAAACAAATGCACACTAACACTAAAAGAACATTTACTCAACTATGTTCATAGTAGCATTATTTATAATAGCCAGAACCTGGAAACAGCTGACATGCTACTCAACAGAAAAAAAAAGTAGATAAAGAAAATATGGTATATTTACACAATGGAGTACTACTCGGGGTTAAAAAAATAATATCTTGAAATTTACATACAAATGGATGGAGCTAGAAAATACCATGCTGAGTGAGATAACTCAGACTCAGAAAGAAAAACTTGGTATATACTCACTTATCCATGGATATTAGACATAAAACAAAGGGTAACTAGCCTTCAGTCCACAGCCCCAGAGAAGACAGGAAAAAAGGAAAACTCTAAGAGGGACTTACATGCATCTCCCAGGGAAGAGGAAGTAGTCAAGATCTCCTTAGTAAATTGGCAGCATGGGGGGAAAGAAGGGGGACATGGAGAAAGAAGGGGATTGTAGAGGAGATCATGAGGTATTGGGAACATAGAACAGAGAGGGATAGCCAGAAAAAAGTAGCTTGAATGAGGGAACCATTATGGGGTTCAGGAGAAGCCAGGCAGTACGGAAATTCCCAGGAATTCATAAAAAATTATCCTAGCTAATAATCTAAGCAATAGTAGATAGTGTACCTTAACTGCCCTCTCCTGTAATCAGATTGGTTATCATCATAGAACCTTCATCCAGTAACTGATAGAAGCAGATGCAGAGATCCAAAGCTAAGGACTGGGCAAAAGTGGAGTCTAGTCATTGAGAGGGAGAAGCACCATTATGAGCAAAGGGACCACAACCATGATGGAGGAAATCCACAGAAACAGCTGACCCACGCAAGAAGGAGCTCACTGACTACAGACTGACAGGTGGGGAACCTGCATAAGATTGAACTAGACCTTCTGAATATGGGTGACTGTGTGTGCCTGGGGCAGTCTATGAGCCACTGGCAATGGGACCAGAACCTATTTTTCATGTTTGAACTGGCTTTCTGAAGCCTATTCTCTTTGGAGTGTTAACTTGGTCAGCCTAAATATGGGCAGAGAGCTTGGCCCTGCCTCAAAGTGACATGTCAGACTTTGTTGACTCCCAGTTTAAAGCCTTACTTTCTGAAGAATGGACAGGGGTTGCAATCAAGGGAAGGTGGGAGGAGTCGGAGGAGGGGAGGAATTGGAAACTAGGATTGATATGTAAAATGAAAAAAGATTGTTTTAAAATTTAAAAATGCAGTCAAATAAATAAATAAACTAAGTTCCACACTCAATTGTTTCTAAATTCTATTGTCCATGATTTCTTTCTTCTATGACCTCTATCATATGTGATCTCTTTGCTTCATAACTTCTGTATTCTTTTGCCTATGTATTCCATGAAGTTAATACTCTGTGACCTCTATTCTCCAAGACCTTTATCTTTCATGACCTCTCTCCCTCAAGACTTCTAACCTTCATGTCTTATCTCTTTATTAACTCTATCCTCCATGACCTCTATTCCACAAGATCACTATTCTCTATGACCTCTACCTCTAGCTTCATATATCTATCTTCCAGCATCTATAGCATCATGATCTCTATTCTCTATGACCTGTATCCTCATTACCTTTATCCTCCAAAACCTTGATCTGCCTATGAATTATAGCCTCCACAGCCAATCTACTCTGTGGCCTTTATCACCCATGAACTCTATACCCCAAGACTTATATCTTACAAGACATCTTTCCTCCATGACTTTTATACTCCATTACCTCTATTGCCTATGATTTCTGTCCATCAAGAATTTATCCTTGAAAGTTTCTATAACTCATGATCTCTATCCTCCATGACCTCTATCTCCCTGACCTCTGTCCCCCTTGACCTCTATCCTCCCTGTCATCTATCCTCCCTAACATCTTTCTAGCAATATTGTCATTTGATGGTCACACTTCAGTAATCTAGTGGCCATTCACAGAAGCAGATGATTTTCTTGGTCTCTGTGCCACTGAAGTCTCCATTGTCATGTCTACCTATGTGGATTTTTTCCCCACAACTTATTACTAAAATCACCATGATAATGTAAATTTTACTGAACTAGTTTTCATATTTTAACTCACTGAAATATAATAAGCATATATTCTATTTTTAGTGAATAAGCAAGTGAATAAATAATTTATAAGGCAGTATATTGAAGCTATTTTACATAACAAATACTGTCTTGTGGTAGCTATTTTTTTAAGTCTTTTTCTAAGTTAGTGAAATAGAATTCACAATGGAAACACTACTCATCTATACTGTAGATCTTTTCTCTTAAGTATAATGGCCAGAGAACAACCAGTGTTCAAAATTTCTTTTCCCCAAACCGATTTGAAATTTATCTTAAAAATGCTTTATTAAATTCCTTCTGAGCTAGGCAGTAGTGGTTCACACCTTTAATTCCAGTATTCAGGGAGTTTGAATATAGTCTGGCCTAGAGAGAGAGTTGCGGAACAGCCAGAGACATACAGAGAAAACTTGTCTCAAAAAAAAAAATGCTTTCTGATTTTTGTATTCTTCTTTTATAAATTATCCAATTCACATTTTTAGGTTAACAAGTGCAAATTTTTTATGAAATGTAAAAAGAAGGCCTGGATCTATGTTCTGACAGTGAAAACAAAGATGCTAAATTAATCTTTTCTTGACATCTGCCCTCATCATCTTCACCACTGAGCACAAGAGAACATTGTCTAATAATGACCATGAAAATGAGGCTTAGAAACACTAAAGTTAATGTCATTACTGTATATTAAAAGATTACCTCACCGTTAAATGATTTCTTTTGTTCTCTTCCTGACCACCTTGATGAATAAAGCAGGATAATGACATTCTCATTATTTTAGGAGCACATTTGCATCCATAATGAAAGAGTCCCTAAAGGGCACAGACACCATAGAGGCGACTGTCTGAATTAATTAAAATTGTTTTTCTGATTAGATAGAAACTGCAAGCATCAAAGATACACCAAAGAAATTTTCTCTTTTTTCATCCAGGTGCAAGAATCAACTGTTTTTACTGAAAAGGTTTAGAAGACACACACACACACACACACACACACACACACACACACATATATATATATATATACATATTTTTTCCACAAATTTCTGTACATTAAAAAAAACCTTAGTGTCTTATTGGTCATAGAAATAAGATTTCCTCTTGAAGGCTTGATTGGTTGATTAAATTAGGCAAATGTAATAAGATATCTGAAATATGAATGTAAAAATATATGTAGAAAACTGTATATCAAAAAGGCAACATTGGTTTATTATTCTTATTTTCATGTTATGTGTATGAGTGTTTTACTTGCATATATGTATTTGCATATAGTTTACTTACATATATTTACCACCTGTGTTCTCTGTGCCCATAGAGACAGAAGAGAATATTAGATGCCATAAATCTATAACTTCAGTTGTTTATAAGCTGTCAAAGAGTCTTGAAAATAAGCCAGGTCCTTGAATAAGAAGCAAGTGTTCTTAAGGAGTAAGCCATTTTTTAATCATGGATTTAGTACAATTGATATATGATTTGTTACAGAAAACTTACCTAATATGATAAGAATTTATTGTTATTTAAAAGAAATAAATACATACTTGCAAAAAGAATCATTTACATTTTATTTACTTTTTTATTTTTTTTATTTTATTTATTTATTTTGGGGAGAGGGGTTCGGGACAGAGTTTCTCTGTAGCTCTGGAGAAGCCTACAGAATGGGAAAATACCTTCACCAACCCCATACCTGACAGAGGAATGATATTTAAAATATATAAAGAATTCAAGGGACAAGACATCTAAATACTAAATGGCCCCATTAAAATGAGGTACAGATTTAAACAAAGAATTCTCAACAGAAGAATCTCAAATGGCCAAGACACACTTAAAGAAGTGTTCAGTATCCTTACCTACTTAGGAAATGCAAATCAAAATGACTCTGAGATACCATATTACACCTGTCAGAATGGCCAAGGTGAAAAATGCCAATGAAGCCTATTTTGGAGAAAATGTAGAATAAGTGGAACACCCTTGCTGGTGGGAATACAAACTGGTAAAACCACCTTGAAAATCAATATGGTGATTTCTCAGAAAATTGGGAATCCATCGATGCACAATTAATAAAAAGCCAGAGACAGATATTGGGGTTCAACTTGAAGACAAGAGAAGTAAAGCAACTAGCCACTGACTCTTACTTTGATCTCAGTCTAAAATGGTGATCCTGCCTTCAGGAACCCTCAGAATGATTCCGCGCCTGAGAGATGTCTCCTCTCATTTTATAATCCTCTCTAGTTCTTGTATTAAGTGCATGCACCACTACTGCCTGGTTTCTATGGCAAGCTACTGGGATTAAAAATGTGTGCCCACCACTGCCTGGCTTGTGTGGCTGACTAGTATGAATGTTAAATGAAATGCCACTACATTCCATCTACCTCAAGGTACAGTGATACCACTCATGGGCACATACCCAAAGGATGTTCAACTATACAACAAGGACTCTTGCTCAACTGTGTGCAACATTATTCATAATAGTCAGAACCTGGAAACAACATAGGTGCCATGTGATATATCTACACAATGGAGTAGTAGTGATGGATATATCTACACAATTCAGTGGGGGAAAAAAACAATGAAATCATGAAATTTGCAGGCAAATGGATGGAACTAGAAAAAAACCATCCTGAATGAAGTAACCCAGACCCAGAAGACATAGTATGTACTCAATCCTAAGTGGATATAAGGGATAACCAGGCTACAATCTTCAGCCCCAAAGAAGTTAGGTAATAAGGAGGACCCTATGAGGGCTGCATATCTGGGAAGAAGAAATAGATAAAATTTCCTGGATAAACTGGGATTGTAATGGGGGGATTAAAGGTGAGGATTTGAATATGAGGGCTCAGGATAATTGAGTTGGGGGTGGGAAGAAAGAGTGAGCGATGAAAGAGATATCCTGATAGAGCGGGATGTTATGGGGTTAGGGAGTAACCTGGTACCAGGGAAACATCCAGGAATCCACAAGGATGACTGCAGCTCAGACTCTTAGCAATAGTGGAGAGGGTGGCTGAACTGGCTTTTCCCTATAATCAGATTGGTACCTGTCCAGATTGTCATCGTGGAGCCTTTGTGCAGTACTTGATGGGAGGATTAGTAGATATCCACAGCGACAAACTGAACTCCACAATAGATGTCCAGTTGAAGAGAGGCTGGAGGGATTATATAAGCAAAGGGGGATCAAGATCATGACAAGGAAAACCACAGAGACATCTGATATGAACTTGTGTTGCTCACAATCTCTGACAGCTAGAGAGCCTGAATTGGAATAAGTTAGGGCCTCCATATCTGTGTGACAGCTGTGTACCTTAGTCTGCTTCTGGGGTTCCCAGTACTTTGACCAGAACCTGTCCATGATGCATGAGCTGGCTCCTTGGAACCTATTCCCTATGGTGGGATGCCTTGTTCAGACTTGACACAGGAGGAAGGTCCTGCCTCCACTTGATAAGCCATGTTTCATTGATTCACATGAAAGGCCTTACCTCCTCTGAGTGGAGACAGAAGAGGAGGTAGAGTTGGGGAGAGAGAACACAAGGAGAGCATGGAAGGAAAACTATGGTTGGTATTCAAAATGCATTTAAAAGTTATATATATAAACTCTGAGTAACTTGGAGAAGACTCTACTTCCTAAATTGGTCTCAAGATTGTATTACACACCAGATGGATGTCTCAAAAATAAAGTGTGTACTATTTAAAAGCTAATATATATATATATATATATATATATATATATATATATATATATATATGATGGAGGAAGGTCATTGGTTAAATAAAGAAACTGCCTTGGCCCATCTGATTGGGCAGAATTTAGATAGGCGGAGTAAACAGAACAGAATGCTGGGAGGAAGAGGAAGTAAGTTCAGAAATCATGCAGCTCCTCTCAGAGCCAGACGCAATGAACTCCGACCCAGGATGAACGTAGGCTAGAATCTTCCCGGTAAGCGCACCTTGGGGTGCTACACACATTATTAGAAATGGGCTACTCCAGGTGCGAGAGTTAGCCAAGAAGAGGCTAGATATAATGGGCCAAGCAGTGTTTAAAAGAATAGTTTGTGTGTTGTTATTTCGGGTAAAGCTAGCTGGTGGCAGGAGCTGGGTGGTGGAATGCAGCCCTGCAGCTCCTACTTTTTTCAAAGTAAAATCTTTAGTGGTCATTTTACTTATATAATAATATTCTGGTTATCATTTCTTCACTACATTGTTTTCCTTGTTAACAGGGGCCTATTTTATAAATACAATCTAAAAATAGTTCTATAATTAAACATCTAATGCTCTTATCCATCAGAGCTCTCAAGTGTTGTTCTATGAGTGTTCTGGTGTGCTATGAATGAGATAATTATCTAGGATGGAAGGGACTTGCACAAATCTAAAACGGAAAGAGACTATTGACTTTCAGGGAAAATGAGATATCTTCTCTAAGAGAAAATTTTACTTCCAAAAGATAGTCAGGGGGTCTTGGGGCAGGAGTGATCAATGCTTGCAGGAAATGATACTGGACATAAATCATAAACACCAAGTTAATGAAACCTCATTGAACAACTGCAGGCTTAGTTCGTGTTTGTTCTATCTCTAGGAAATAAGAGCAAAAAGGAAAGAAAAAGGAAGAAAGAGAGAAAGAAGAAATAAAGAAAGAAAAGCACAAGGAAAGGCTTTAAAATGAAAGGTTTGGAGGGTAATATGTGGCAGTCAAAATTTTCTATATATTCCGAAAGAGATGAAAGATAGCTAAGTTGTATAAATTTGCTGGAGAATTATGCTTAAGGGCCTATAATATATCTGTAAATTATATTATCTGTTAGAAGGTAAGGAATAAGGAAATGGCTTAAGGTTATTGGGTTATTATAAAAGTCTTCAGAAACTATTATTAAGAACCAAGGAGAATAAGAAATGAGACATCATGAAAACCATAATATTATACTGACATTATTATTGACTAAGTAACTACCATTTAGTGAGCCCTTATTATGAAATCAGGTCCTAAGCTAAGCACTTTGCCTAGATTATATAACTTAATCATCACTAAACTGTAATCACAGATAACAAAGTTGTCTACATGGTAGAGATAAGTTAAGTAGAGGCTCTTAGAGGTTAAAGTGTTCACCCAAGCTATTACACATAGTACTAAAAGGAGAAATGACTGTATTCTAAAGATTTTTATTCAAAACCCATTGGGTAACAACATAAATAAGACAATCTGTTGTTCTAGAATAAAGGAGAAAAATACTCCAGCATGACCAAACTTCTGAGGTTGGGTGATAGCAAATATGGCTGTGCCATTCCTAGGAATCAGAGTGTTATATCTTTGTTATTTGCATTGAGCCTTCTTGTACAAGGAATGTACTTTGTGTGTGAGCCTGCTCTTAATGACATATCAGCATGTAAAGTGTACTAACACAGAACTCATAACTTCTACAGTCATAAAACTAGCACATGGATAAAATAACTTAAATCTTAAAAAGTTTTAGATATAAAATTACTGGCTTAATAGAGATTATAAAATAATCCAAAAAAACACAAAATGAACAAACTAGAGAACAAAAAAAAATCTTATCAACTCCAATTCCTCAAAATACTCATGCTAAGATGGTTTTTAAAATGTTCAACTGACTTTTCAACCGTACCTCTCTTTCTAAAAGGTACCCTAGGAAAAGCAAAAGTGAGATAGTTCTACTGTGAAATTATGGTTCTCTGGCAATGGCATTAAGGATAAAGCAAGCAGAGCCACATTATCCTTTTCCAATCACTTTCTCATTCCCAGACTGTGGTGATATCTTGTTTTGTACAAATAAAGCCTGCCTCAACATCAGACGGTAGAGGTAGCAACCAGCTAACCATGTAGGTCTTGATGTCTGTAAACACAGACAGTAAGTGATAGGGCTAGATGGGGAGAGAAAGCAATAAAGTGGGAAGAAACAGGAACTCAGTTTCTTTTGGGATAGGAAGTTGAGTAGGTAAGGTGACTATGGTCTTGCTCCTCCATCTCTCTGTTTTCCCAGCATTTTCCCCAATATCTGACTCCAGGCTTTTATTATTAAGACTTATTAGAACTCATGCTACATATTGGTGTGCAAATTAAAGTCAGGAATTCATGAAAAGGCCACTCAAAGGCTGGAGCTGCATGTGTGGCTCCCATTGGAACATCATGCAAGACTCCTACCCAGTCCAGCTAGGCATTCCTTTCCCTTTCCCTTTCCCTTTCCCTTTCCCTTTCCCTTTCCCTTTCCCTTTCCCCTTCCCTTTCCCTTTCCCTTTCCCTTTCCCTTTCCCCTTTCCTTTCCTTTCTTTTCCTTTTCTTTCCTTTCCTTTCCTTTCCTTTCTCTTCCTTTCCATTTGTTTCTTTTCTCCCTAAGCATCAAAGCAAGCTTCAGATTGTTATTGGTCTTGTTGCAACCTGTCTGCAACAAATTTTATTTGTCCAAATACCACAGGCACTTGGGCTCCAAATGACACAGGACTTACCTGCCCTAGACTGACTGACTCTGCCTTTAGGCAGCCCCTACCACATGGGCTTGTTCTGTACAATCTGATATAGCTTTTTCAGACAGTCATTTCTGTCTGCCTGTCTGTCTATCTATCTATCTATCTATCTATCTATCTATCTATCTATCTATCATTTATCTATCTATATCTATTTCCCTATCTATCTATCTATCATCTATTTATATCTATCTATCATCTATTTATATCTATCTGTCATATATTTATATATCTATCTATATCCCCCCTCTTTTCTCTGTCTCCTCCTCCATGGGTTCTGAACTGTCCTTACACCCCTCTACTCAGACTGCCACACACAGCTCATGGCTACAAGTTAGCATATGCAGCTGTTCTCACCAAGCTGTTCATCTCCTCTGTTCTCCAATCAGATGTGCTACACCTAACAATTCACTAACATTGTCAGAAGATTTGGTAAGATAATTGGAAGTTTCTAAAGGGGAAAATTAGTTAAAAGATGTTTTTTCCCACATTAAAAAAGGGGGAAACCTTAATACAATGGAGGCATTTTATGATAATACACTGTGTTATTAAATGGTCTGTCCTGTCACCTGGATATCCTGTCCCTGTACGAAACAAGCCTCATCCACCCTCCCTTCAAGCAGATAGTCCTACTGCTGTGCTTTCTTTCCCCATCCCTTTTCTGAAGAGGGAGCTACTGTCTCTCTTTCTTCCCCCTTCTCTTCTCCCCTCCCTCTCTGTTTCTCTCTCTCTCCTCCCTTCCCCTTCCCTTCCATAACCCACTTAATAAACTATGCCCAAACTCTCTCTCTATGGCATGTCTATCTATCTTTCACCCGCTGTGGCTTGAGGTCACTCACCAGGGCCCCTCCTGGGTCTTTCCCAGCAGTGGCCCACCATGGTCTTCCAGCCACCACTGCCCCCTTGGGACACCTGCTGTTTTTTAACACACTGTACAGTTTGAAAATGGAGCAATTAAATGAGATGATAACTAATGTAGATGGGACTTATGAAATGTCCATTATAAACATTATTAGTTTTATTATTTTTGTTTTATTGCTAAGAAAATTGGCTAATAAGAGTACTAAAATCCAAGTTTTAGAACACTTAATAAAACAGATGATAGAGACATTCAAACCCAGAAAGAGGAATTTGATATAGAAACAATTTTAACATTGCATTTTAAGGTTAAAGAGGAACAGCCTAGGGTTTTCAAGCAAACAATTTTAATTTATACAGTCATATTATAGGAACTACCAAGGTTGGGCAAGAGCTAAATGGACTCCTGTGGAAATGTTAGATTTAAGGAGATTCAAAGTAGTGATAGTCTTATATAGCAGGCATTCAATAGAATAATCAATTCCTAGAGACTGGAGAAAAGTGGTCTTCGAGTCTAATCCTCAATTACAATGGACTACCTGGTCGAAAGAAGAGTCAAGGACCATTGAACAATGAAGTAGGGATAGAGGTATGGAAATGTCCCAAGATCAACTTCTTAGAGAGGGAGATTATGCTGATGAGCAAAGGCAATCTATATATAATGACCACAGCCTCACAGCATCTTTGAATGCTTAGGTCATAATTGGAGAAGTTTGGGAATGGGAATTGAGTTATTTACTAAAGTTGTACAGGACCCAAAGGAAGCCTTCATGGCTTACAATGACTGACTTCAGCAATAAACAGAATGATGACAGATTTAGAAGCTAGACAAAAAATAATTGATTCTCTGGCTCCTGAAAATGCTAATATGCAATACAAAAGGATATTTAGGTCATTAAAGGTAAGATAAGCATCATTGGAGGAATAGATCCAAGATACAATCAGGATCAAATCTCATGATCATGATGATATGTGGGTAGGAGAGGTGATTTCCAAAGGTTTGAAGAAAAACTTGAAATGTCAAGCTTTCAATTGTAGCAAACATGATAACAAATGGTATTACAAACTGGGCATTCCTAGAAACAATGTTGTTTTTTGTCAGCATAACTCAAACAGAATGTCTGTCCCTTCTGAATTATATAGAAGGTGTGGCAAAAGCAAATATTTTAGCAAACTTAAAAGTATGACTAAATTGCATTGTTACTGAAGGCCTTGTAGACAAAGGTGCTGGTGTAACAATAATTGCCTTAGAATCTTGGCATCCAAATTGAACTCTTCAGAAAGTGAATGTTTAGGTTTTAGGGATTGGAACTTTATCTCAGATAAAACTGAATGAGTGCAAGATGGGCCAATGTATAGGGTCAGAAGGCACAAGAGAAAAATTGAAGCCATATGTGGCTAACCTAGCAATGAATTTATGGGGATGTGATTTGTTACAGAAATGGAATACTTATCCCAGGCTTTTTCAGTCCCAGTCCAGCTGGCCTTGGTGAGTTCCCGATAGAACATCCCCATTGTCTCAGTGTGTGGGTGCACCCCTCCCGGTCCTGAGTTCCTTGCTCGTGCTCTCTCTCCTTCTGCTCCTGATTTGGACCTTGAGATTTCTGTCCAGTGCTCCGATGTGGGTCTCTGTCTCTGTCTCCTTTCATCGCCTGATGAAGGTTATGATCCTACTGCACGTACTGGCTTTGTGGGCGCCTAGGCAGTTTGGATGCCCACCTTACTAGACCTGGATGGAGGTGTGTGGTCCTTGGACTTCCCACAGGTCAGGGAACCCTGATTGCTCTTCGAGCTGATGAGGGAGGGGGACTTGATCGGGGGAGGGGGAGGGAAATGGGAGGCGGTGGCAGGGAGGAGACAGAAATCTTTAATAAATAAATAAATAAATAAAACAAAAGGGGAAGAAAAAAAAAGAAATGGAATACTTAGATTAACGTTCCTCCAATCTCAGAAACAAACTGTATATTAACATATGGCCAAAATACAGGAATAAAATCTGATGAAGTGATTAATTTGAACAAAACCTTAGATGATGAAAAAGATTTAAATAGTTCCAGAAAATTATAAACTGAAGCTGAAAGATAATTGGCTTTGTTTTTGAGGAAGAGAAATTACAGATTGCACATGTGGATTATGTGGCTCCAAAGCTTAACAGCATTCTGGTCATATTACACTCTAAGCATTCTGTTGTAGGTAGGCTGCTTGTTTGTACCTGGCTTCTCAGCCCTAAAATAATCACATAGAAGCCATATTATTTACAATACTATTTGGCCAATAGTTTAAGCATATTTTTGGCTAATTCATACATTTTAATTTAACCCACTTCTAGTAATCTGTGTATTACTATGAGGCTCTGGCTTACTAGGTAAAGTTCCAGTGTCTGTCTCTGGTGGGTCTACATGGCTTCTCGCTGACTCTGCCTTCTTTCCCCCAGCATTCAGCTTAGTTTTCCTCTCCTACGTATATTCTGCTATGTGCAGGCCTATAACAGTTTCTTTATTAACCAATGATATTCACAGCATACAGAGGGAAATCCCACATCACCTCCCCTTTTCTGTTTAAATAAAAAGAAAGGTTTTAACTTTAACATGGTAAAATTACATATAAAAATTAGGTATCAAGCAAAAATTATGGTTACAATATTTATATCTACTTTATCTTTTATCATAACTAAGGAAAACTATAACTATATATTTTTCAACTCCATCAAAGACTCCAGAAGGATATAATATTACCTAAGTTAACAGGAAGTGCATTGTAAACAACTTCTAAAACTCTAGAATTTACAGAGACATCTCACTGCCTGGACAATCGGCCAAGTTTCCTCTGTATCACTGGGGCATCCGTTTTCAGCCCATGGTATCTGGCAGACTTTGTCATGATGCAGGAAATTTCTAAGACAGTTCTGCCTATATAAGGGGTGTGTCAGTCACCTTTTCATGTGTCCTGCAGAATGTTTGTCATACTCTTTCATTAAACAGGAACCCCATCTCACCTTTAGAAAAGTTTAGCAGTCATTTCTCTGCAGGTCCTGCATGTCCAGTTCATAAAGAATAACATCAAGCAGTTCAGGCAAGAACAGTTTCTTGCCCAAATGGCTAGCAAAATCAATATGGACCCTCTTCAGTGCCCATCCTTCTCTTGAAGTTATTGGTGCTGCCAGGAGCAGATATGTCTCACTGTCATTAAAAGTCCTAACTTCTTAACACATGTTTAATGCCATATTCTGAAGGTCTTTGGAAGATTTGAAAAATACCTAACTGAAATATACCTCTGTATATCATGAACACCTAACTAACATGACTAGAAGCTTGACTATTTTTTTTTTTTTTGGTTTTTCTAGACAGGATTTCTCTGTGGTTTTGGAGCCTGTCCTGGAACTAGCTCTTGTAGACCAGGCTGGTCTCAAACTCACAGAGATCCGCCTGCCTCTGCCTCCCAAGTGCTGGGATTAAAGGCGTGCGCCACCACCGCCCGGCTAGAAGCTTGACTATTATAGATGATTATCTATTAACATATTTTTCTTAATTTTACACATTACATGGTTAAATAAACTGCACAATCACAACTTAATCAAGAGCAGAAATATACATATAACAAAGTTTAACTTAAATTTGTATCAATAAACCAAGATCCATACCAATGCAAATCCCCCTTTAAATGTAAACAAACATTTATAAGCAATCATTAGGGAATTTAGGTGTAGTTCCCTCCAAACTGCTTCTGCTTTTTGTTCAGCAAAGTAATTTTCAGGGGTGTCCATGGTGCCCTTTCAGGGTCTATCTAACCACATTTGTCTGGAAAGATTCCACAGGCTCTTAACTTCTGTGGAAACAAAAGAATAACCTCTTTTCCAAAATAACATACCCTACACCCAAATTCTGAAATCAAGATACCTTTATGTTGGCATATCTTACCAGCCCATACAAGGAAATATGTCTCTATACTTAGCTCCTTCACAGTCAAAAAATTCAAAGAAAACTCAATAATACACATAATTCAAACTCTGTGCATTTTCTATCTTTACATAGCTTATTTTTTTATTTCTTTAATCTATGGCTGTCTGTACTCTGTCTCTTTAAAGAATTTGTTTTATTTTTTTAAAACTATTTACTTCTTTTTATACCTCTATATCCTTTTTTCCTCTCTGTCCGCTTCCCATTTCCCTCCCCCTCCCCCATCAAGTCCCCCTCCCACATCTGCTCGAAGAGCAATCAGGGTTCCCTGACACAGGCATCCTCATGAATATTAACCTTCATCAGGCGATGAAA
Source organism: Microtus oregoni (assembly GCF_018167655.1). Lineage (NCBI taxonomy): Eukaryota > Metazoa > Chordata > Mammalia > Rodentia > Cricetidae > Microtus > Microtus oregoni. The sequence continues at coordinate 49,491,520 of NW_024543069.1, forward strand.
GGAGACAGAGACAGAGACCCCCATGGGAGCACCGGACAGAAATCTCATGGTCCAAATCAGGAGCAGAAGGAGACGGAGCACGAGCAAGGAACTCAGGACCACGAGGGGTGCACCCACACACTGAGACAATGGGGATGTTCTATCGGGAACTCTCATAAATCTTTAGTTCTACTTTGAGTCTTTGAATTTTTTTAACCTCTTTGAGATTTGTTGCACATGACATTTACAATCATTAGGTTTTGTTCAGTGAACCATAACCATGTCTAACAACAACCTCTGGTTTCCAAAAGGATAATGGGGCCCCACAACAATAATTCTGCCAGAGACAATATCACCACTAAGCTTAAAAACACTAAAGATTGAGTTTGGACTACTAACTGTTCAGGACAATTTCCAGGTGACTAGTTAAAATGATCCAGTCTTATAGGCTACTCTAGCTAGTCCTATACTTTCCCGTTATGTAGTGGTTGAATAAAAAGATACAGCTACCTCTTCGAGGACTTGGCAATTAACCCAAGTGTTTCTTTTCAGCATCTTCTTAAGGTGTTGTTGCCCCCAGAGAATAGGAAGTAAATTTAAGAATATAAGTTATGGATATTTGTCATTATTTTGAGGGATTTCTTACAAGTTCTTATTGGTTTCAGTCAGGAAGAAAGTGGAACAAAGTTGAGCAGATTCAGAAGTATTGTTTTGAATAAAACTGATAGGCTATAAAAGCAAATTGTTGAATCTACTCGGAAAGAAAAATAAGCGGAGATATAGAAATAGGATTAAAAATTAGATTATTGAATCTACTTTTAATTCAAAAGGCAACTACTAGTTTTAAATATTTTACATTGGTTTGGATTTTATGTATATTGAAACAAAGTTGAGATTATTTTTCTTAGAAGATACATTTTCCATCTTGCTCAAGGTATAATACCTATGCAAATCATTTAACAATCTAATACACATTTCTGGCCCTACAAAGTTATTATTATCTACTATTTAGTATAGTAAGGGAACGTAGGTTAGCAATTATTCACCTATTACAATTGAATTTGTAGTCTTATTAAGTATGTTTTCAAGGTAAAAGAGATATATTTTAGATAGGTCATCTTCAAGCACATCAGAGATCTCCTAAATATGGTAGTTAAGTTGTTTTAATGACATATTTTCTTATATTTTTTTAAGACAATGAGATATGTCATTCCTAGCAACACAAATCTAATTCAGAGAAGATAATGAGCTTCAAAGAAATCTCCACATGGAGTTTATGTTATTTGTGGCAAAGGTTAGCAACTAGGTAAGAAAATGTTGTTGCCATGATTGTTGACAATATGTTGTCCTAATTCTACAAACAGGACACAAAAAGAAGGACTTGTCAACTTTGCCAAGACAAGGAAGAACAGCTTTCAGAATATGCTGCTTCACAGAAAAGTCTGCCAGATATGCTAGGCCTATAACCTGGAGATGGGTGCAGCATCATGGCAGAGGAACTTTGGGTCCCAGCAGTCAATTGTTTCTGTCATTTCTCACATTTTTTTGAAAGTAGCTTACTTGTGCGTCCGGCTTATACGGATAATATTATTTCCTTCTCAGGTATCTGATGTAGGGGAGAACTTTTTAGTTATAGTTATAGCTTTTCTTGTTGAAAGATTAAGAAAAAATTCGCTAAAGAAATATAAAGTGCATAAGGTTGAGAGACATACAAAAATAGTTCTGGTAATGCAAGTTAGATTTTAAAGTAATTTAAGTACAACTTTTGGACTCACCAAGATAGGATTGATATAGAGTATTTTCTCTGAATTCATCATTTTTAATAATTTCTTATTATTTTTCATATAACAAAATATTCTTTTGCTTTTGCAACCACATAAAAGTGTAAGGTCGTAATATCAGGTTACACAAAAGGAAACAGTGTCGTAGAACTGAACACAGGTTGTAGCTTGTTGAGCTTTGTCTTGGTTGAAAAGGATAATTTTACTATCTTCATGGAGATGGAGAAGTCAATCCCAGGGTGAAGAAAATTTGGGGACCAAAGGTGAGTTTAATGCTACCTTTCTAGAACACAACATAAATAAATCAATGAATTTGTTTTAAAATATGAAAACTTGAGAGATATATGATTGTAATGAAAGCAGGGAAATAAATGTATCAGAAATTAAATTTGGGATCTACTGTGCGTTAATATAGTCCAACTTCAAAAATTTCACTGAATTATTTTTGTTCTGTAAGATTTCATAGTGTTCAAAGGCTCAAACTACTAAATAAATAAAAACATTTTCATTAGTACTGACTCTTTAGTTTATTTGAAAGAGATCATTAATTGAATTGGAAATATATCACACTAAACTGGACTGCTTATCATTGCTTATTTGTTGTATAAATATGATGTGTACATATATATGTACATGTGTATGAGGTTGTGTTACCCATTAATGAGTAGGTCCAAAGGAAAGAGGACACTGTCAGGGAGAATGGCTATTCTCCCTTCAATTCTTGAGACAAGATTTCTAACTGATCCTGAAGCTCAACTTTTTCTAGATTGGCTGGCTAGCAAGCTCTTGCAATCCTCCTGTTCCCACCCCCACCACACATATTCTAAGCACTGGGGTTAAAAACCCACACAGTAATTCCAGGCTTTTATATGGGTGACTCCCTGAGCAACTTTACTAGCTCCTATGCTTGTTATTGGTTTCCTTCTAGGTATTTCTAGGGAAACTACACTAAATAACTAGCCAATATCTCTTTTATAAGAGGGTGTAGAAAATGTCTGAAGACACTCATTTCCTTTTTCCCTCATCTCTTTATGATAAATATTTCCAGTCTTCAGGCCTTCATCTACCATATGTTTTCTAGAATAATTAAGGATCAAATAAGCCTCAAAATCTTCTCAGCAATATCTTCTGTCTAATTAATACAAAATGTCCCACTTTTTCTTAAATACAACAAGACTATAATAACTTCCTACTTACTTTTTAAGACAAGGGCAATGAGAAGTTTCAAATAAGGCTAAATTGAATCAATATTTGTGTGAGCTTAATCTGAATGAACAAATAGAGGCAGCAGGCATTAAGGGATTCGTCATCATTCACTCTGACAGAAATTCTTCACTTTGGTAAGTCACCTCCACACCATCCCTCTAATTCAGCTGGAATTACTAGAAAGACCAAATTACTATGACCACAGCCTGCAAGTCAAAATACTACCAGTGACATCCATTGAGTTGGCTTGATGCATAAATTTCATCTCTGCCTGTAGAAAAGTTAGGAATTATTTTTCCCTTTGGATAAAGCATTACTTTGTTCAAATGAATCAAACACAAGAGGCATAAAATTCATTCTATCTCCTTCATCCTTTTCCTTTTATATTGCATACTTTATGGCTGGGACTCTGTGTTCTATTTTGCCTTTTGTTGCTTTGGATCTAAAAATATTCTGTGTTGACGATCAGAAAATACAAGCAAGCTGCTCTTCACGACTTTATTCTGGATACTGCATTTGAAAATAAAAACTGCAAAGTACACAAGTAGAGCCAACTTTCTGAATAAATGATTTGTACAGAAAGCCATCTAATTAGTGGTGCAGAATCAGTTTTAGGGGGCCTTGAGTACCAATATCAGTGCCCCCAAGGGCTCAGAATTGGATGTCTATGGCAAACAAGGATCTGAGTGTAAAAACTTAACTCAAATACATTACCTCTGCATGTTCTTTATGTTTTGTGTGAGGGGAAAATGAAGTGAAGGGATACAGAGAAGAAGAAAAATAAAGAGGAGAAGAAGGAGAAGTGGAGGAGAAGTAGAAGAAGACGAAGTTCCTGGTTTTTACAGAAGTAATTGGAGAATTCCATAGACAAGGTCAATGATAATATGCATATCAAAATCAAAAAAGGGCAGTTAGAACCTGACAAAGCAATACTCCTCCAGAACAGGTGACACCACCCAGGAAATAGCCAGCATTCAAGGGGAAATAGCTAACATAGCAAACCATTAAAGTTACTAAGCATCCCCAAATCCGTTATTCACCCATTCTCCTCATCTAATTTCTTTTGTGACAACCAGCTTTGAGAATGCCCAGATTCGTTTGTTAGCAAAGGTGGGGCATGTTACCTTCCTGTTCAGTGCCTGTCTTTTATAGAAATTTCTATTTGACTTATTGGCAAGTAATTTTGTGGGATTGATTCAATGTAAATTTGACTGTTAGAACAAAGAGTGAATGCTATCACTCTAAGGGCTCATAGTGTTGGGGAATGGAGCAAGGTCTTTCCACTGCCCTTGTAAAGGTTACACTGCTGAGGTGTTCTGGGAATGAATCCCATTGTAAAGGGAAGAGTTATTGCTTCACAAGGTTTTTACAGATAGGACAGTGACTTTCCTAAAAGACACATGTTCCCGCAACTCTGCAAAATGGGTGCCCCATAAGTTGTACATTTGTGGGTTTGCCTTTATAAATGTATCAGCTGTACATTTACTGTATAGTCTTGTGGACTCCAACACACTCTCCCCTGAAGGAAGGAGCACTTAGGTAGAACTCACATCTTCCTCCCTTTGATACCATTGTTGATGTAATATCATCAACAAGGATTATGGTTTGATCTTCCCTAAAAATAGCCTCCTGGTCCCTTTCAAAAAATCAGTAGAAAGCCAGTTCTGTATAGCCTACTGAGGAAGAATAAGATGGGGTTTTTTATACCTTCATGAACCTGTTTGAAATTAACTGTCGTGAGTGAGAAGGAAACACGGAACATGCAATAAGCCCACATAGGAGTTTATTAGAGGAGGTGTATACAGGCCTGGGGAAGCCAGTGTGCAGAGAGAGAGAGAGAGAGAGAGAGAGAGAGAGAGAGAGAGAGAGAGAGAGAGAGACTGTGAATGTATGTGCACAGGGGGTTGATGTGTCTACGTCATACGCAGACGATGGGGCTTAGCTGAGTCATATGTGGATGATGTAACCATGCTTGTGCTCAAAGGCTTATCTTAGTCATACATGGATCACACAAGACCGTTTAACATCCCCGGAGTTCATTAGGCTCTTCTGGCTGAGGGCTTTTCTGCACATGCATGCCCCCTAGAACCTGGAAGTATCAGCCTTTTTGTGGCTGAAATATTACACTGTTCTGAGTCAACATCATAAAGGATACCAAGTAATATTTTAAGATTGTCACAGAAATTATCAGAAAACAAATGGTTGTTATCAGAAATACTCTTCTATTTCTCAAAGTTCTTGAGGAAAAAAAAATAGAAGATTGGGTGTTTGAGATTTGTTTCTTATGAGAGCCCTGCCTAGATATTTCAGGTGCTCATTTCCTCCATGTGTGACATGGTCTTTCTCATGTACATCCTCACACATAGTATTGCTTTTTTAAAATGACACAGTCCTTATGTGACTCCATACCTCTGACATCATTTATCATTAGCTTTCTAAAGATCCTATTCCAAAATATAGCCAACTGGGACTTAGAAAATCAACATGCTGATGCCAGGGCTGGGGTAATAGTCTCCAATCATAAACAGTATCAAATAACATGGAAGTTACAAGCATATATACAAAAATACTGTTTTGATTTTGAATAAAGTAGAACTCACACTTTTAATTATAGAAAACCTAAAACAGCTACAATTCACCTAGAAAAATAGAAAACACTGTGGATTTTTCAGCAATGCAAGACCTAGATAATTTTGTACAGAGTATAGAGAATGAGCTAACAGAGGAATTAAAAATAACAAAATGCAGCTGTAGAATCTGTAACTGGAAGGAAACATAGACGACAGCTACCATAACCATATCCACATTGAAAGATTCAGAATGGAAGACCCCCCAGAGTTGGGAGACTCTCACTCAAGTCTCGGGATTTCATGAACTTCCAGGAACTCACGAGAGATCGTCCTTGCTACAATCACACGAGGTTTATTGACAGGACAAGAATCAGCGTGCTAGGGCTGAAACTCATTTCCCATGCAGGGGTAGAGGAGTTCAACCCCAAGTAGTTGGGAGAGCAGGTATTTGGGGAAAGAAACCACAACCCAAAGAGGGTAGGGAGGACATCATTGGGAAATTCTGAAATACCAGTGATAATCACAAGGTGGTAACTCCCTGTTTCTCACGATTATTCTTAAGATTATAATCTAACTTTATGGCCAGCTAGTTCCTGAAACAGAGTCACTGAACAGGATAACCTAGATTTTTGGTTCTTCTCTCTCTGCTAGATTTTTGGCTCTATTTTTTTCTGCTAGACAGGTCTGGATTTATCCAGGTCTTCCAAGAATCACACCTAACAGCAGTTAGGCCATCAACGGAAGGGAAAGATTGATGGGGGATGTTGACTTGCTTCATGTACTTGAAAGTAAGAAGGGAAAATTTACGTGTAGTATGTTTTAGCCTAATCGAAGGAATGTGGGCTTACCCTTGTTGATCTCCTCAGGGCTCTTTTATTTATTTGGTTTGGTGTTATTCTTGGGCCATTTACCCAAATCAGAAGCAAGCAGACTGTATTTTCACCTGCTATTATTCATCAAGAAAGACAAGAGTTTTCTTTTAAATTTTTCTTCTTTTTTTTTTCTTTTAAACACTGCCTGACCCATTATTTTCAGTTTCTTATTGGCTAGCTCTTACATATTGATCTAACCCATTTCTATTAATCTGTGTAGCCCACAAGCTGGCTTACCAGGAATGATCTTAACCTGCGTCTGCCTGGAGTGGGAGAATCATGGCAACTCCTGATTCAGCTTTTTTCTCCCAGCATGCTGTTCTGCTTTCTCTGCCTACAGCAGATAGTGACTGAACTACCTTTGAAATTTCCTGCTTCATGGAAATGTCTGCTGGATACTATTGGCCTGTAGGCCGAAGATGGATGCCCCAATGGTACAAAAGAACTTTGGGTGACTGTACAGGCAGCGAGATGTCTCTGTCATTTCTAGAGTTTTCTTATTTCTTGTTTACTTAGGTAATATATCCTTCTGGAGTCTTTGATGGAGTTGAAGAATGGATAGATAATCATAGTTTTCCTTAGTTATGATAAAGGATAAAATAGATATAAATATTGTAACTGTAATTCTTGCTTAATAACTGTTTTGCTATATGTAATTTTACTATGTTAAAGTTAAAGACTTTCTTTTTTGTTTAAACAGAAAAAGGGGAAATGATGTGGGAGTGATTTCTTATTAATAAAGAAACTGCGTAGACCCATTTGATAGGCCAACCCTTAAATTTTTCTTCTAGTCACTGAAATTATTTAAAAAGAAAAATCAAACTATCAAAACACATGCTAAGTCTTCACCAATCCCTGCTGCAAATGAGAAGAGATTACTAGGAGTGTCTTGGCCCAACCTGACTATTATTGAGGCTGCTCATGACACTATCCCTTTCAAAATTTGTGGTTACTATTCAACATGTTCAAAACAAGATGAATGAGATTGAACCTGCCACAGTTACAAATAGTATCGGCATTGTAGTATACTTGTTCACTTCTCACTAAAATTCTAGGCAAAATTAATTTTCTCCTATAATATTTGTTTACATTTCTACCATAAAAATAAATAGTTATAAATGAATGGAATTGTTGAGAAAATGAATGATGTGATAAATTACTTAATAAATAAATATAAATGTTTAATGTTATAGAAAACAGATATGAAAAGCTGGAGATTAATATGTATTTCATAAGATAACCTTACATGAAGCATTACTTTGTGGGTTCTGTATTATTGTCTAAATAGTAATTTCTATAATATCATTAGTTCCCAGCTTTGTTAATTGAGAATGAAATAATTATTAGCTAAAGCCTGTGCTTACAGATGTGGGTCTGTATCTACTTCTGCATTTGCATGATATCACCATTTTACTTCCTATATTATCTGTCTTTATTGTCTCCACATAGAAAGGATCATGGCTACTCAGCCAAACAGTGAAAAAGATGAATTTCCGTTCAAGACTATGATCTCAGGAATATTTTGCATTTCTCCGTGAAAATATCTACTATGGAAACTGGAGGGAACAATTGCAAAAATTGGAACTATAGCCTAGAGAGATAACCCAGTGAAAAAGAGCAATTGGCATTCTTTCAGAGGACCCAGGTTTGCTCCCAGCATCCAAATGACAACTAAAGACCACCAGTACCAATGGTTGAAATGTCCTTTTCTGACCTCTTTCGGCATTGGATGCAGGTGGTGCACATATATTCAGGCAAAGTACTCACACAATAAAACACAAAAATTGGTGTTTTTAAAAAATTGGAAATATAGCCGGGCGGTGGTGGCGCACGCCTTTAATCCCAGCACTCGGGAGGCAGAGGCAGGCGGATCTCTGTGAGTTTGAGACCAGCCTGGTTTACAGAGCTAGTTCCAGGACAGGCTCTAAAAACCACAGAGAAACCCTGTCTCGAAAAACCAAAAAAAAAAAAATTGGAAATATATTTTATTATTAATAAAAATAATTATATAGGCTGACATTTTAATTTCTGTACATGTATCTTATATCAGTTCTATGTGTTGGCCAAACTGTATCTTTCCAGTCCAGTTCAATATTTGAAAAAAAAATTGTATGATTGAGATTGTTGTCCATTCTAATTGTTACTACTCTTCTTGAAGTTGTATGTTACAAGCCAGTATTTTTCCTTTTTTCACACACTGAACATGAATTTATTAATGCAGCATTTAAAATTTCCTATCACCAAGCTGCCTTTTTATCTTTAATTTCCATCACTCTCAAGTTACACAGCCTATATTTATCTTTACCTTTTAAAATGCATAGCTTTCGTAATATTATATAGCTGTAATTAAATTCTGATTCCCTTAGTTCTTTAATTTCATAGAATGAATATAGTCCATTTCAAGCTTGAAAACTTTTACTAGCAATTTTTTCAATGCATTTTTTGAGATTTTAATTTTCTAATTTTATCCTCATTTTCCTCCTTCCTAACCTTCCTACATATTCCTCCTCCTTCAATTTCAAATTAATGGCCTATTTTCCATTAATTGTTCTTACATGCATATATGTATATACATTCCTAAAGATAACTTGCTCAGTCTGTATAATGTTACTTGTATGTATGTTTTGGGAGCTGATCATTTTCTGTTAATCTTGGATCCAAGTAGTGTGTTCTTCCCTTAGTAAATCTATTTCTACCATCCTCGATACTGATTAGTTACCTGTAGTTCTTTGTATTGTATAATGTTGAGTTGCTATCTCCTTTTGGAACCTTACATTGTGCTTTCTGTTACCATGGAAGCTAGGTCTTAGGGAAGAAGCATTCAGGACTGTTCCAGCTCAAGGCCCTCGGAGCCCTGGTCAGGTGACTTCAGATGCACCAAGATTTAATAGGAAATTACTTTTCATCTCTCAAGGGCTCCCACAGACAACAGCCAGTAATGTTTTGGGATTCTTTCTGACAATCCTAACCAACTCAAAAAAGAACTTCTAATGCTTATTGTTGGGTTTTTTGCTAGGTCATATTTATCTCTCAAAATGAACATTGTAAGCCCATACAAGAAATTTTTATTTAAACTGTTTGTGTATTTTTATACAGAATTATGTTTCTTAGGTAGTCAATAGTGTGACTGCTTATGACTTTTTCAGACATCCTTACTATTATTTTGTCCTTTTTCCCCTTTATATTTATGTCTCTCTTTACATAAATAGGTGTCTTTTTCCATTTTCCTGATAAGATCATTTGTACCCTTCTTTAATAAAATGATCCACAAATAATAGATACAATGGAACCTAGAGTAAATGATGTTTAATGAGGAGTTCTGTGTTTCAGTATTTCTAGATTCAACTATCATTATCAGTGTTTTAAAACACTGACTTGTGTTTACATTGTTTTCTTTTTATTTCCCCGGACACATAAGAACAGAGTTTTTAAGTAATCCATGAGTTTTTTATAAATTGCATATGTCTGTCAATTTGCTATAATAAATAGTATATTCTTCTGTTAATCAACTCGAGTTATTCAGATTCCTGTATGTAAATTTATAGAAAATTAACTTGTGCTGTATAAGAGTCTTATATTGCTTATAAGAAATTTTCTACAATAAAACATTTAATCAAAATTAGTATTGAATTCTCATATAAAAGTATGGTACCAGTGCCCTTTGGGAAGGTTTACAATAAATCTTTCATGTAATCAGTAATTTTCAAAACACAAATATTTTAATAGATAAAATGTAAAGCAAATAAATAGCATATCAATGCAAAATTTGATGTACAGATTTTGGACTGAAGACAAAGGATAAATATAGTATGAGGCAATACTTTCCAGCGGAAATTTATGCAGGAATGGGAATGTCAGATGCAGTGATTGAATGAGTTAAGTACTGTTTTTGATGAGAAGACAATGTGTGTGTTTGTGTCCATTTGCACACACACATGTGTGTGCTTTTGTTCACATCTGTATGGAGGCATTGGGTGTCTACATTGATCAGTTCTTCCTTTATTTACTGAGACAGTCTTTCACTGAATCTGGAGCTTGCCAATTCAGTTAATATAGATAGGTAGCTTCTCCTAGGAATCCCTTGTCTTTGCTAATGAGTGCTGGGATTACAAGTAGACTGGCATGCCCTAACCTGATAAGTTTTCTGAGTATTTGTGTGATCCAAACTCTGTTGTCATATTTGTTCACTGTACCTACCAACCAAACCGTCTTCCCAGCTATTCATTTAAATACCAGTGGTGATTAAACAATTAAATACAAATGGCCACTTTAGTCAAGTGGCTCCCAAATTGAGTCTAGATTATGACATGACCAGAAGAGCACCTTATGAGTACTTGCAAGTGAGAGAGGTTCTATAACCCTGTGCATTCTGACCACTGGACATCAAAAGTTCCAGTTATAGATTGATGTTTAAGCAAGGAACAGGATGCTGTCAAACACAAGTCTTCATATATTATAATAATGTCTTAGTCTTGCCTTCCTTGTTCTCAGACATTATCTTAGTATAAACTAAAAGACAAGAAGTGTTGCTCTTGTATTCATTAATTTTCCCCAATACTTATTCCATCCTCAGTGAATGCCTACTGATAAACACACAAGAAAGAATGTATCTGTGGGAAAATATGAATGAGGGAAGAAATCATACAATGTGTTCACATCAGTTTCATACAGCAATGAGACAAGATATAGTGGAAAAGCATAAAGAGAACCCTGGCATAAAAAAATGCTTTCATGTGTCATAAATAGCTGAACTTATATCTGGATTCACTCCTGTGGTAAACTAAGTTAATGTTTCTATGTACTCTTTACTTCTTTAATTTTATAGTTATAGATGTAGCTGTTAATAACTGTGTATATATTTATGGAATATATCAATTTTGTTATTGATAAATAATTTCAATATCAAAAACTAAATTATACACCTGTGTATTTTATAGTGCTGTTATATTAAGAGCAAGAATCTTCAGACTACGTGGCTGTCAATTAATCATTATGTTAGTATTCCCACCACTTCAGTGGTACAATAAGAAAGCCACCAACTACCATTTGCTGATACCCATCATAATGAGAATCTGTTAAGTTAATGATGAGACAGGTGTTCAGCATTTAAAGGACTCCTGAGGAGACTGTTCACGTAGTCATTAATAACAATTCTGAGGCACTTCCCAATTATGGATTCCATACAGTCTTGAATTACTAGCATCTGGATCATTAACGAAAAAAAAATAAGCAAAGAGATTAGTTAAATTAATGCTGGGGTTTGTGACAAAAATTTATAAGAAATCCAACTAGATCAGAATGATTACTTGTTTATAGTTATTTCACAATTTAAAATATCCTAAAAACAATATAATAAATAAATGTAATTTTATGTATAAATGGATATTTGTAGATGTTTTCTATAGCAATTACAAGCATAATTAAAATTGTATTTTACTGTCCTCCTATTCCATGCAGAATACTCTCCAGGTGGGCTGTAGAGAAATAAAGTAACTTCCAAAACAAGGTAGCACAGGCAGAGTGGCTTAAGCAGTGGGAAGCTATGATCTCTCTCCATTCTGGAGGCATGAGATTGAGCTATCAGCAGCCTTGATTTCCTCTGATGCTCTCTCCCTGGTTAGCTTGTTTATGGTCATCTTTCGTAGTCTCCTCCTTATGGATCATTGTACATAAACATCCTCTTTTCATAATAACACATCTCATGTTGAGTTAGAACACAGACTAATGACCCTAATGACCTCTGAAGTGATCCAGCCTCTAAATACAGCTGCATTCTTAGGGTTTGGAGGTAGAATGCCACGATGTTGCTTTAGAAAAGTTGATGCCATCCATGACAATTTTTACATATTCCCTATACACACTTGTTAAGAAAAGTAAATGTGCAGACAAAATGACACAATTAATTGAAGAGATGTATCAGAAATTAAGAGCACTTATCGGTTTTTCACAGGACTTGAGTTCTTTTCCCAGAACCCATGTGGGGAAGTTTATAGCTTGCTGGCATTCCGGTTCTAGGGGATGTGATGCCCCTCTCTAACCTCTGCAGGTGCAGTGTGAAAGCAGTACACAACCAGACACATGCACACACTCACATACACACATAAATAAAAATATTTTAAAGAAAAGATAAAATTTTCTTCTAGATAAATTCTATAGATGCTGTTTCTAAAGAAAGTTACCTGTGGACTTGGAAAATGCATTAGATTTATTAAGTAATTAATGCATAAGTTAGATTATTTATCCTTATTCAGGAAGTATTTTTGTATCAATTTTTCAATTTTAATTTGAAAATATCAGTAAAATAAATTAATAATTTAACCACTAAATCAGAAATAATAAGCTCCAGATTTTACATACATTAGGAATATATTGAAAATGAAGGACAATGCATATATAGAAGGAATCTTAGTCTGGAGACCTCTCCTTACCTCAACATGAATGTTTGTTTAGTCAAACATTCAACAGATAGATGATCATTTTCCAGCATTATACTAAAGTCTACAAGAATATTGGTTCTTTCCTGATTACCAAATTTTGGAAAAGACAAGCAATTACAACTCTTCATTGTGAGAGATGCTTATCAGCATATGTTCTGGATATATGTATAGAAAAATAAAATTTTTCTTTACACTAGAAGGTAAGAGGACAGTTTATGGTGGGGGAAGGTTTAGAATGGCTTAGAAAAGAAGGAATTGATATCAATCTTTTTCAGACTGACTACTAGCAATGTTGACATGAACCCAACCTCTTCATTGAAATAGATTGAAACCTTTGGAAATCCTCAAAATACTCTAAGGTTCACTAAAATGGTCTCAGTCAAGATGGATCATCATACCTAGCTTTTAATGTGGGTACTGGGTATCAATCTCATTCTGTGTTTTCATGGCAAGTAAAGCAAATTTTATTCACTAAACTCTCTGGCCTTTTTCTGATTTTAGCATTGTTCTCTTAGTATGTTTCTTGATTTTCCCATTGGATGAAATGCAGGACAACTTCCTCTTCACAGCAATTCTTGACCAAAGAAAACACTTGGAGATTAATTTTAACAGAAACTAAGATCAAGAATTTGTGTGCAGTGTTGACAATCTGTCCACCAAATTATAATATATGGAACTTGGCTTTGGGTTCAGTTTCCAGCTTAATATTTTGTCAGAAACCACCAACACTGGAAATGTCTTCTCTCTCTTGGCTGTCTCTAACTCACATACTTTAATAAGTGCCAGATGATAACTTTATGTTCTTGGTATCAAATAATAATCGCAACTAACCAAAAGATAGGTTCTGTTTAAATATTTGTCTTTAGCAAATTTTTCAATGTCATCAGGGGTAATTCTTTTCTCTGAAAGAGAATTTCCAACTCTTCAAATATTTGCCATACAGCATCTAATGAAGACTGAGATAAGAATCATCATCAGAGAGACTCTTTCAAGAAGGAAAAGTCTACTCAATCTGCAAAAATCTAAAGGTAAAACATATGAACAACTGTTTCACTCAGTGGGAATGTCTTCACATATTAGCAAAATATGAGACAGAATATTAAAATATATACAAGACCGAAGACATTTTCATCACTATAGAATCTCACTGAGTGACACTTTGTTGGGAAATATTTAATCTCACTGTGATTCCTGAGTTTGCATTTATGTTTATTAAATAAAATTACCCTTGTGTTAAGCCCCTGAGTTAGGAGCTAGTTGAGAGAAAGTAACCACAGCCTTAGAGGGAAGCCAGGAGAGACAACAGTGACACAAGGAGTAGGGTGGGGTGTGGAGTGGCAGGTTTTCAGCTTTGGCAAAGCGAAGCATGAGTCTTCTCTGGGCACCAGCAAAGAGATAGAGTTAGCTAGCTACTATTCAGCCTCTCTGAGCTCACAGGTTTTCACCCCAGGCTTTGATTCTTGAGTCTTATTCATAAATTATTTAAAGTTACCTTTAGTAGCAGTAACAGGGACAGTGCCTGAGGGAACACAGTTCTGACCAGGCTTCAGCCTAACCAGCCAGGCAGCTGCTAGAGAAACAATCCAGTAACTGTGGAATTGCAATTGCTGGATGAGATAACAGTAAATTAAGACGCAGTCATTGTGCCAAAGTTAAAACAATATTTGGTTCTCCAACAGGTGGTACAACCACAAAGACAGAAAAGTCACACCATCAGCTCTTCTGTGGTTGCCTTGGATCTTTTCATAAGAGCACTCACAAGAGGTGGCTGTGAGTTGCCAGGACTCGAGAAAGCAGACTGTCACTTGAAACTTGTAGGAGTGCCTTGAGTTCACATCTGGAGACACACTACTAAGAAGTCAGCATATTTGGTGAAATGCCTTGGGACTCCTTTAGTAGAGAGTGAAATAGCATTAAAAAGAAAAATATTTCCTACATTAAGAATTGGAAACATCACTATGCATGTTGCTAGGACCCTGTATTGTGTACTATGTAATATAGATGTACATACTATGTGCTGCACTATGGTTGGTTTGAAAATGGTTAATTTAAATGAGGAGATAAATGACTTATTGGGGTTTGAAACAAAGTCAATTGTCATTATTATCAGTTTGGTAATTAATGTTTTATTGTTAAAAATCATTTGAATACACAAAATATGATAATTTGACTAGGATGCAAGCTTTAAAATGACTGCCTTTGATAATATACAGACCTTAGAATAAGTTTATAATGATAAGAAAAATTTGTCAAATAGGAAGCAAGTTTTAGAAAGAGTTAAAAATTGATAAGATTCAAGCTTTTGAAAAACCTACTAATGAAAATTTAAAAAAAATACTCAGACACAAAGGAATTTAGAGCAGAACTTGCCACTCCATTGCATTATGAACCTCAAGGAGAACAGTCTAAGATTATTAAAATATCAACATTGATTTATTCAGTTTCCATACAAGAACAACCACCAGATGATAGGCACCTTCAAGGCTATGTAGAAGCTAACTGGAATCCTGTAGAAATGCTAAATTTGAAGAGATTAAGGAAGCAGTCATTTCATACTGTATCCATTCACACTTTGTGAAACTGATGCTATATTCATGGGCCACTAGGAAGACAATTATTCCTCATGACTGGAAAGATTTAATTCAGCAGTATTGAAAGGTGGTCCTCAGTCACAATGGAAAACATGGTAGAGAGAGGAAGCTAAGGTCATAGAACAATGAGGCAGGACTAGAGATCATGAGATTTACCAAGACTAGTATGCAGATTTATTTATACAGTCTATGTTTGATGATAATGCCTTAATTCTACTCTGTATAGCTGCTTTGAATGTTTGGGAAAAGTTGGAGAATCTGGAAAGAGGATTGAGTCATTTAGTAATATTATGCAAGGCTCAAAAGTAGCTTTCAATGAATTTTTACAAAGATTGACCTCAGCTTTATAAGATACAGATGCTATGCAAATATTAATTGAAAATTTGACTTTTGAAAGTACTTAATCAGAATGCAAAAAAAATGGTGATTATGCCCATAAAGGCAAGATAAAGAGAAGAGACACCATGGATACCATCAATATTGATAAAGATTACTTGAATAAGAGAGACCTCTTGATTAGGAGAGGCACTAGTTTATCAAACATCCTCCTCATTCAATCCAAACTAACTTCTAAGACTAAAAATTAAATTCCTTTCAATAGATCATACTAAAAAAATCAATATTTTTATTACTGAAAGATAATGCTTTTTCTGTTGCCCCCCAAAAATTTGTCTTATCAAAGATATAAACTGACAAAAAAAGAACCCCGTAAAGTTAGGTATTAGAAAGAGCTTTGTTTTTGTGTTTCATGGAAAATAAAAACCTCCAAATCAGGAATCTAGATGCCATTGTATAAATGAGGCAGCTGAAGAAGAATCATCCAGAGAAAAATTCCTCAAGAAAAAAAGTAAAATTGGCCTATGGTATGGCATATTTCTAACGGGAAACCACTTCATAAATTTTTCCAAATATTTGTTTTTACTTCTCTCTACAAACGTAAAAGGCCAATGTGATGGCCATTCAATTAAAAATCAAAGTTGCTTTGAAGTTGGATCATGGTGTTCTACTTCTTTAAACCCAAGCATACTTGTTAAAGGATAATCCAAAATCTCTGTCTTATGTCAGAAGAGCTACCTGATATGGGACAGATAAAAACATAAATTATAGGAATATTTTACTGTCATTAAAGTGTAAATATTGTCTAAAGTTATAAGAATTACATATATTACATAATATATGATATATAATTTATACTTTCTGCCATGACATTAATAGTCATATAAAATACTAAATAATTCCAGGATATACTTCATCTGTTTCTATATATGATTTTGCATTTGAGTCTATATAAAGTAACTAAGAATTAAATTTGTGTACCCCAGATATATTTAAATATTGTGATTTTTAAAAATCTAAGATCTGCTGCTTATATCATTTAAAATGCTTAAATTTTCTACAATGACCAATGACCATTTCAAACAGCAACCTATGAAGTCTCCAAAACAATAATGGAGCCTCACAAGAATGCTTCTACCTGGTTTGTGGTAATGTCATTAAGAATGATTCTACCTGGTTTATTGTAATGTCATTATGCTGACAAACACCACCCAAAGATCAGCATTGAACTACAACGTGCCTAGAACAATTTAAAAACTGGTAGCTGAGATGGTCCAGCCACATAGACTATCCAGTCAAGACTTCAAATAAACTCTACACTTTCCTATCACACAGAGACTAAACAAAAATAATGCATTTAATTCTCCCAGGACTTGATCATTATTCTAATTTTCTCAGATTTTTCTAAACATTCTGTCACTTTCAGACAACAGGAAGTAGTTTTCAGAATATAATGCCTACATTCCCAAGAGGTGAGGTAGGTGAAGTTTGGTAGGCTTGTCACCGTTTAGTGGTGCTGGAGTAATACTCATCATGGTAAGGGAGGAAACTAAGCAAGGGTGTTGGATTTAAAGATCTCCTTCTGAGTAAAAAGAAGGGGGATATGGAAAGGATAGGCTAAAAGGGTAGATTATTGAATCTACTTTAAACTAAAAAGCAGCTATAAACCTCAAATATTTTAGTGGTATGAATTTTTGTATATTGTTACAAGCTTAAAGTTATTTTTGTTAGAACATACTCGATATATGTTCCTATTCTTTTTTAAGGTATTTTTGTATATTTATACAAATTTAAGGATATTTTTTTATATTCTGTATATGTTTCTGTTTCTGTTTAAGGTATTATACATATGCAGAGCATTTAAAATACAATGGATAATTAGGAAATACAGGTTAGTAGTCAATCATCTATAATAATCAAATTTGTAGTTATGCTAGATATTGTTTCAACATTAAACAGAATTATTTTAGACAGGTGATCCTCAAATGCTCCAGAAACTTATAGACTATGGCACTTAAGATGTTTAATAAGCTAAGACTTTACTGTGAGTAAAGTAAAGTAAAGTAACAGTGAGAAACACCTGTTCCTGGCAGTACCAATCTACTTCATAAAAGGATGATGGGCATTAAAGAACTGGCATATGGAGTTTACTTTCATCATGGAAAAACCAGCCATTTGAGCAATAAACTGCTCCTGCCTAAAGTGCTGACAGTGCACAAAACAAACTTAACAAACAGGACACAAAGGAAAAACACTGTGAAACTGTTTCAAGAGACGGTGGAACAATACTTTAAAATCCCTGCTTCATAGAAAATTCAACCTGACATTTGGCAAAACACACAAAAAGTGATTGCTCAACTTTGCCAAGACTAAGTGAAACAGTCCTTCAAAATTCCTATTTCATTAAAGTCTGAGATATTCTAGACTGTTGATGGATGCTTGGATATTGCACAGGAAACTTGGGTGACTGTCCAGATAGCCAGCTGTCTCTGCTATTTCTAAAGTTTTGGAAGTTATTTTCTCTGTACTTCATGTTTGCCTAGGTAATGCTATATCATCTTTAGGTGATACTTAGAGTTTTCCCTGTTACCAAATTCAGGAAAGAAACACACAAAAGACCTATAAAGTATTTAAGATTGAGAGACATAAATGTTTAAATTATTTTTCTAAGAAAAATGTTGTGATGTCTAAGCTGATAGTTTTGGATTGGTAACACAAGTTACAGTAGAGTGAATTAGATACAAAACTTTAGACTCATCATGTTAGGGTAGATAGAATAGTTTCTCTGAATTTTCCAGTTACAAGTGGACTGGAAATTTTGAATGTAATCAATCATTATTTGACAATTGCTCTTACTATATATAGTTTTATTGTGTTAATATTAAAACATTTCGTTTTTATTTACACAATGCCTGATGGATAATTGTTCTTATTATATATATTTTTATTATGTTAAAGTTAAAACCTTTCCTTTTTATTTATACAATGCCTGATAATTGTTTTTATTTTATAGTTTTATTGTGTAAAAGTTAAAATGTATCTATTTATTTAGACAATGCCTGATAATTGTTCTTATTGTATATAGTTTTTATTGTGTTAAAGTTAAAACCTTTCATTTTTATTTGGAAAAATATAAAAAGGTAAAGCTTGGAGATATTCAATCATGCACAAATTTGCATTTGCAATAATAAATAAAACTATTCTTGGGACAGGAAACTGAGTCAGAAAATAGTTGACACAGAGTAATCATAGAATCTTAGAGAGTAAGCAGGAGACAGAGAGACACAGAAAGTAGTAGGGTAGGGTTTGTAAAGGTACAGTTTTTTTTCTACTTTGTTAAAGTAGAAGCATGAGTTTCCATGGGTACCAGCAAGGAAAGAGGTTTAGCTAATTGTTACTTACCCTCTCTGAGCTCACAGACTTTCACCCCAGCCTTGAATCTCAATTCTTATTTATTATTAGAATGATAGAGATTTATTTATAGCTACCTTTAGCAGCAGGGATAGAGCCAGTTCTGAGGAAGCAGAATTGTCACCAGACTACAGCATGAGTGACCAGAAGGCAGGCAAGTAATTGTGGAGTTAAAATTGCTGGCTGAGATGCAATAGATTAAGGCACAATCACTGTGCCAAAGTTGAAACAACAACTCTTCTCCCATCTCCATTATCCACTTGACTCTGACACACCTCACATAATCTCCATGTCTATCATTTCAGCCTTTTAAGAATATATGTTATATGGAGAATGGGATGTGACTTAATTAGTAGAATGATGGCATAAAAAGCATGAAATGACAGGTTTGATTCTCATCCCAATACAGTGGCAGGCATGATAGAACAATCCTGTAATTCCAGAATTTGAGAGGTTGAGGCAAAAAGAACAAAATTTTAGTTTACACTTGACTATTTGATGAATTTGAGACCAACCAGGGTTACATGCCACAAACTATATATATGCAATCAAACTTTGAGATGAATTCTCTATTTTTTTCACCCAGCCTAACTTATTAGTTTCAAAATGTTTAAATTAGTTAACTTTATTTGCTTATTTTGTTAAGACCTGCTATGTTCCCCTGTTGAGGGATACTGATTGATGGTCTTTCTTTTTTGCTATGTTTTTTTGGCTATGCTATCTGAGTAGTGTTTACTTCATAAAATGAATTGAGCACAGTACATGCTGCTTTTGTCTGCCAAAGATCTTTTATAAAATTGATGTTATTTCTTCAAACTGTGGCAAGAGAGCCAAAAGAGGCCATACATATATTTATAATACATTTTTAATTTTAAAATTGTCGTGTCACTGTGTGCCTCCTGTCTATGGGAATATAAACCTGCCTTCATCTATGGATTCCCAGATTAATTTTGAGAAAGGATCTCCCACCAAAACTGTAGCTCACTGCCAAGGCTGGTTGGCTGAAGTACCACTTATCCTCCTTTGTCTGCCTAGTCCAGTCTTGGACTTTCATCACTGTCTTTCATCACCACACCCAGGCTTTACCATGAACCCTGGAAATGTAAGCACAGATTTCCGTATTTGTTCAGAAAACACCTAGCCCACTGAGTCATACCATTGTGGCCCTTCTCCTACATTTTGAATATGATTATCTGAAATATTTCCTCTGTATTCATCTAGGGTCACATGAGAAAATGTTGCAAATATTTTCAATTATCAAACATGATGTTGGACACTCACAAAAAGAAGCAAGCCTTGATTTGCATTTCCCTGATCGCTAAGGAAGTTGAGCATGACCTTAAGTGTCTTTCTGGATAGAGGTGGGCAGTCCTTGGGCTTCCCACAGGTCAGGGAACCCTGATTGCTCTTCGAGCAGATGAGGGAGGGGGAATTGATCGGGGGAGGGGGAGGGAAATGGGAAGCGGTTGTGGGGACGAGGCAGAATTCCTTAATAAATAAATAAATTTAAAAAAAAAAAAAAAAAAAAAAAAAGAAGCAAGCCCTGTTGTATTGACCCAGGAAATTTCAAAGACAGTTCCACCTATATTGGCAGTTTGTCCATCACATTTTTCTGTGTCCTGCAGAATGTCTGGCAGACTCTTTCATGTAGCAGGAACTCTAAAGGACCATCTCACCTTTAGGCAAGTTCAGCAGTCATTTCTCTGTGGGTCCTGTATGTCCAATTCAAATAG
Organism: Microtus oregoni; assembly: GCF_018167655.1. Taxonomy (NCBI): domain Eukaryota; kingdom Metazoa; phylum Chordata; class Mammalia; order Rodentia; family Cricetidae; genus Microtus; species Microtus oregoni. Next base: position 49,512,436 of record NW_024543069.1, read on the forward strand.
CATAGCATCAAGCAGTACAGGCAAGAGCAGTTCCTTGCCCAAATGGCTAAACAATACCATAAGGAGCCTTTTCAATGCACATCTTTCTCTTGAAGTAATCAGTGTGCCAGGAGCAGATGTGTCTCACTGTCATTAAAAGTCCTAACATCTTAAAACATTTTAAATGCCATATTCCATTGGTTTTTGAAAGGTTTGAAGATTACCTAGCTAAAATATATCTCAATATATCTAGAAAATCCAATTAACATGACTACAAGCTTGACTATTATAGATAGATGACTCACTATTAACCTATATCTCTTAATTAAACATTATATTTATAAATTAGCTGCTCAAAAAGCAATATCATAATCAAGAGCAGATTATATACATATAACAAAATTTACCTAAAATATGTATCAATAAACCAAGATCCATACCAATGCAAATCTTTATAGCATATCCTCCTTTAAATGTAAAGAAACATTATAGACAATATTTGGAAATGTGGGCATAGTTTTCTCCAAACTACTTTTTGCTTTTTGTTGGATGAAGTAATTTTTTGAGGGGTGTTCAAGCAACTTTTCAGGGAACCTTGGTCCATCAAACAATATTAGTTTGGAAGTAATCCACAGATTCTCATCCTCTGTGGAAAAAGAAAAAGAAAAATCTCTTTTCCAAAGAAACATATACTTAGACCTAAATTATGAAGTCAAGATACCTTTCTATTATATATGATGGTATAGCTTAGCAGCCCATACAATGAAATGCCTCTCTGTACTTAGCTCCTTCACAATCAAAAAATTCAAAGAAAACAAAATAATATACACAATTCAGAATCTCTTTGAATTTTCCCATCTTTACAGGGCTTATATGTTTTAAATCTATTACTTTTTTAATATCTTTAATCTATGACTGTCTGTACTCTGTCTCTTTAAAGACTTTACCTTTTTTAACTGTCTATATTCTTTTTCGTTTCTCTCCCAAGCCTACGTACATTTATCCAACACTGTGACCCATTTAGAAGTCTTTTTTATCTGTCTATATTGTGTATCTATAATTACTTTCTGACCAGAAATGCTTTTTTAAATGCTAAGCACTTTTTAAGAACTTAAGCAATGCCATTTCTGGGGGAAATATGGCACTGCCTGCTTGCCCTGCCCAGTCTGACATGGCAGAGCTGTGAGCTATCTCTGAAAGCCATGCTCACAACCCCATTTTAAGGTGCACAGCCAGTTTATATTGCCATTAAACAAGTTGTAGCACTCTGGTCACAAACTCCATTTAAATTCTCAGCCTCCTGAAAGAGCCAGAGGTTGCACTGGCAGCATGCCTAGAAAGCTGACATTTTAAGATGACATTTCTTTTTTTTTTTCTGCTACTGCTGAATCAGGAATACCTCTGTTAAAGGAGCTGCAGCATGCTGCCACAAGAAAAGCCCATCCAAAAAATGCAGCTAAATTTGTTTTTTTTAGTGTATAGAATTCCTTTTCAAGCTCTTTCAGGTTTTAATTGGATTTTAGTTGGCATGTGGGCACCAATTTGTTGTAAGAAGGACACTTGTTTGTTTCCAGGCTGCCCTGAAGCCAAGACCCATAATAATCACACAGAAACTATATTATTTAAAACTTGATTGGCCCATTAGCTCTATCTTCTTATTGACTACCTCTTACATATTAATTTAACCCATCTCCATTAATCTGTGTATTACCATGAGGCTGTGGCTTACTGGATAAAGTTCCCAGCTTCTGTATCTGGCAGGGCTACATGGCTTGTCATGACTCTGCCTCCTTTCTCCCACCATTCAGTTTAGTTTTCCCTGCCTATCTACCCTATCAAGTCAAACCAGTTCCTTTTTTAACCAATGGTATTCACAGCATACAGAGGGGAATCCCACATCATTCCTGCATCCTTGTTGTACTAAGAGCAGCGGGCTACATTCCTGGCACCCAGCCACCCACACAGCTAGCTTTACCTGAAATAATTACATGGAAACTGTATTCTTTTAAACACTGCCTGGCCTATTAGTTCCAGCCACTTATTGGCTAGCTCTTTCATATTGATCTAACCCATTTCTAATAATCTGTGTAGCCCACGAGGTGGCTTACCAGGGAAGATCTTAACCTGCATCTGTCTGGAGTGGGAGAATCATGGTGAATGCCTGACTCGGCTTCTTCCTCCCAGCATTCTGTTCTCTCTATTCTGCCTACCTAAGGGTTGGCCTATCAAATGGGCCAAGGCAGTTTCTTTATTAATTAACCAATGAAAGCAACAGATTAGAAAGAAATCACTCCCACATCACATCCTTCATTGTGAGCATTAACTAAGTCCTTTAGTTTACAATTTTATATTTTCAGCTTCTATCCTTTTTATCATTATTCTTTACATTTTTATTTCTTTGTTTATGTTTATTGCTATTTGAATTCTTTTCAAGCATGCTTATAATTGCTTAGTGATACATTTTGTCATAACTGTCTTAAAATTTGTGACAAGTCTTCTAACATCCCTCTTGTCTTGGTTTCAGCAATTACTAATATTTTGCTTTATTCAGTTATAAAAATTTATATTAATGGTATAATTTTAAATTGAATCCTGAGCCTATTAATATTATCTTGTCAAATAATGGATGTTGTTTAAACTTTCTTTAGTTGTTTTTATTTTTTTTAAGTTTTCTTTTTTTCATAACAATTTTAGCACAATTTTCCTCCATTCAGTACAAGGGTGAAAATGGGTTGAAAGGTAATTAATAAAAAAGTAACTTTATGGTCACAAGTGTTTTCAAATTACAGTATCACTGGATAAACTTAAATATTAATGGACAAATTCTATATATTGAATAGTAAGTCTCTAAACGTCGAGTAGTCTTTCAGAACTTCTCCCCATTTTCCTGGAAGTTATTTATTGTATCTCTAGATTTTTTTTTGCTTTTAAAGAATTAAAGGAGTGAGCCATCAACACCTCATTGTATATCTAGAATTTTATAGATAGCTATGCTGGTACTATTTACTTCATATGGATCCTCATAAACAATATAAAATATTTATTTGTTTAGCAGAGAAACCTTATCTTGGAAAGCCATAAAAATATTTATTTATATGTAGGTAGAAGAGAGTCAAAAAAGCAGAAAAGCAGAAAATAAATTACTTCATATGCAGTAATGCTTATGAAAATTTTCTAGTGCATTCTAATATGATATATTTGGGACCAAAGATATACTTATCTCATTTATGGTTCAATTATTCCATGATGTCTTAATTCTTCAAACCTTGTCTTTGGCCTCTGTCTGTTGCATGCATAATAAAAACCCAGAATCAGACATTGTGTTTCACTTCTAGCTTTGTCAGGACAATTATTATTTAAATATATTCATTTACTTAAAAATACTTGAAAGTTGTCTATTTTCTGATGTCTTTGATTTTATAAAACAATGGGAAAAATGAAAATATTGTTATCCAAGTGTGTCCTATATCAGGGATACCATTGACTAGACCCTCATATAAGGCAAAAGTTGTCCCTTGCCAGTAAACTACATTTAATATTGAGCTTTGACTAATGCTTTTCTCCAAGACTATATTTGTGGACCATGAATTTGTTTCCCAGGGATAGGCAATTACATTGTAGTATATAAACAGATAGCATTTATTGTTCAGAATTATGGTAGCTTCTCTTTTGGAAAGTACTTTTGGTGAATAAAGAACAAAGCATGAAAAGTTTGAATATTCTATTAGAGGCCAGAGAAGCTAGAACTTTTTAGTCTCTAGCCCACTGCGATATCCTATGGACACATGGTTGGTTGGTACACATGATATATGATAGTGAAAGAATGTGTGTGTGGGGGGGGAGCGAGAGAGAGAGAGAGAGAGAGAGAGAGAGAGAGAGAGAAGCACTAGCATGACAGTTTATATTTCAGAATATGAGTTTGAGATGTTTTGCAACTTCACTTTTCTGTGTTAATTCTTGCTTTCATTAAATGTTTTCAGACAAAAATGAGCTGTTTATTTTAGTCTAGTGCATAGTAGACACAATAATAAAACCAAACAGAGGATATCGATAGTTAATAAAAAATACTGCCTATACAACAGGACAGGAACTATTATAAGTAATATATGAATTCATTATACATATATTATAATTTTTATCCAATTTTGATTGTGTTTTCTCCCATTTCCCAATTCCTCCCAGATCTTCCTGTTTTTTTAAATTAATATTTTTTTTATTTTTACTATATCATATATGAAACAGTGAATGTTGGTTGTGACACTCCTTGGAAGCTATTTTATTTTATTATCCAAAAGAAATTTGTTGATTATTTTCTAATTTTGTATAACACACTGGATCAAACTCACTTCTTGTTCTCCCAGAATCCATCTCCCAACCCTTGTAATTTCCCTAAGTGAAGAAAGAAAAAGAAAAAAAAATTCATTCTGTTAGGTTCTTCTGTGCTGTCCTTTGAGCATGGTCAAAATTCTAGTGGCCAGTTCCTTAAGGAAAAGTGAGTCCTTTTTTTTTTTTTAACTTTTTACTCTTTGGGAGGATCCATCATCCAGCTCCCAAATAAATACACATGGACTTAGCCTGGCTTCTTTCTTGCCAGCTTTTCGTACCTTAAATTATTCTATCTTTTGCCTCTGGGGATTTACCCATTTCCATTTTTCTATATATTTGCTTCTTTCTCTTTGGCTTCCTGTGTACCTGGGTGGCTGGCTCCTGGAGTCTTCCTTTCCCTCTCTTTCTCACTCCTTGATCTCTCTCCCCAGATTTATCCTTGTGTTTCTCCCAGATTTCTTTCTGCCTGCCAGCCATACTTATTCTTTCTACTTCCTAGCTATTGGCCATTTACTTTTTATAAGACCAATCAGGTGTTTTACACAGGCAACGCAACCAAACTTCAGAGTTAAACAAATACATAAAATACTGCAACATACCTTTGCATAATTAAACAAATTTTATACAGCATAAATAAATGTAATACATTTTGGAATAATATTTCACAACACACCCCCACCAGAAGCCATCAACTCTAAAGAGTTATACTTTAAAATCCTAACAATAATTTTTTCAGCGTTCTGTTCAATGCCTTCCTGCCTAGACTGTTCCTTTTTGAGGAGAGTGGAACTGGTTGGGGATGGAGAGATTGTCACAGAAGTATATTCTTCTCATGATCACCAGCCATCCAAGAAATGAAACAGAAACTTATTAATCATGAAAGCTTGGCCTTTAGCTTAGGTCTGTCTCTTCTATCACTTATAACTTAAATTAACAATTTATTATAATCTAAATTCTGCCATGTGGTACAACCTCTCTTCCATCTTGCACTTTCTGTTTTCCCTCTGTGTCTTTTGAGTGACTCCACATTTCTTTCTCCCAGAGTTTTCTTTCTGCCCAGGTGTCCTGACCATACTTCTTGACAAGCTATTGGCCATTTAGCTTTTTATTACACCAATCACAGTAGCACATCTTCACACAGCATACAACTACCCCTCTCTTTTGTGTAAATAAAAAGATTTACCTCTAACAGAGTAATAATACATACAATAAGGATTATTATCATGTATGAATTATGTTTACAATGTCCAGTACATTTGTATTTGGAAAATTTGGAGAAATTACTTTATTATCTATTCTATCTTGATAATTCTAAAATTTTATACCAAGACCATTTTTATTCTGACTTGTATTATGACCCTAGGAATATCTTTTTAGATCTTAAAACATTTTCATAGACAGACAACTTAGTCTTTTATGTTTTTTAACCGTATATACTTTCCACCTCTTTTGTTTCTTTTCTTTTCTGAATTTGGTAACAAAGAAAAGTGCAGTTATAACTATATAGTCTTTAACTTCGTTAGAGACCCAAGAAGGATAGAATAGCACCAATTAATTAAGAAGGGCAAAGCAATCAACTTCCAAAACTGAGGAAAAAAAACAGAGACATCTTGCTGCCTAGACAATTACTCCAAGGTTCCTCTGCAATATTTGGACATCCATCTTCATACCTTCAGGTCTAGAATAAACTGACAGACTTCTGTGAAGCAGGAATTTTGAATATAATGATAGGAACGAGCAGCCCTGCTTTTCGCCCCACCCAGCTCCCGCACAGCTAGCTTTACACCCAAAATAACAACACACAAATTGTATTCATTTAAACACTGCCTGGCTCTAGTCTCTTACTGGTTAACTCTCACATCTTGATTAACCCATTTCTATTAATGTGTGTAGCACCACAAGATGGTGGCTTACCACAAAGATTCTAAGCTACATCCATCTTGGGCCTCAGCTTCATGGCAACTGCCTGACTCTGCTTTCTTCCTCCCAGAATTCTGTTCTTTCTTCTCCATCCACCAAAGGGCTGGCCTATCAAAAGGCCAGGGCAGTTTCTTTATTGACCAATGAAATTAGCACATAGACAGAAGATCCACCTACATCATTTGAAGAACTGCCCTGCCCTATCTTGTCCTGCCAAAGCTCAGCAGTTGTCTCCTTTTGTGTGTTGGTTGCCCAATCTTGAGAGCATTCTATCAACAGTTGGGGCAATGATGATTTATTTGCCCTCTGGCTAACTTTGCCACAAATGAAAGCAAACTACATGGGAAGTTATTTGTTACCCACTATCCTTTTGTGAAGTAAATTAGTTCTGCCAGGAGGAGACGTGTCTCACTATCATGAAAAGTTTCACTATTAAAACATGTTAATGCCATATTTTATAGGTCTCTGAAGTGTTTGAAGATTATATATTTAAAACATGTCTTTGTTTGAACTTGCAAATATACCTAACAAAACTATAAGTTTCTTTCTTATAGATGACTATTAACCTTTGTTCCTTTATCTTAAATAGCTTTTAAGGACTAGAAATTTACATTACATTTTTTACTGAATTGCATAGGACAATACCTTAGACAAGAAATAGAAGCATACCATACAATATAACAAAAATAACCTTAAATTTGCATTAATACTCAAAAAATATCTTAAACAGAAGTAAAACATACATAGTATAATAAAAATAACCTTAAATTTGTATCAATATAAACAAAATATTTGAGAGTAATCGTTGCTTTTTTAGTTTGTAGTAGATTAAATAATAATATATTTTTCCATCCAATCATGTCTATTTGCTCTTTTTCTTTTCAGAGTGAGATGCCCAAAGCTAATTTTCATTGCTTAGTTTCCTCTCTGACCATGACCAATAACAACTTATAACCAACTCCCTTAAAAATGACAATCTTCCACTGAATTACAAAATACTATCCATTCCACCTCTTTATAATGTGGGTATCTTGTGATTAAAATTACTTCTTATTGTCTGCGGGGTGATAAGATTTTTCAGAGATCCTGAAAAATTGTGATAAAGCTCAAGCCCTGGGAAAACTAGCTGTTGTCTAGCCTTAGTTTGATGGGAAACTGTAAGACCTATCTGAAGTTCTTACTGGAGGAGTCTACGAGACTAGACCATCTTAACTAATTACTTTAAAGTTGTCCTGAACAGTTTGTAGTCTAAAGCTGATTTTGGGGTAGTGTTTGTTATCTTAGTGCTATTAAGATAATCCAGGTGGATTCATCATTGTGAGACCACAACATCGTTTTGGAGACTTCAATTATCACTGTTAGGAATGGTTCACTGCAAAAAACTTAAACATTTTAAATGTCATATGCAGCAGATCTTGGAGAAGGTATAAGTTATATGATCATAAACTATTAAATATAGCTAGGGTACACAAGCTTAATTCCTAATTACCCACTTCAGAACCAAGTCTGAAATCAGATACAGGAAGCTAGATGAAACCTAGTTATAAAATTAGTTAGTACTCTATATGAAGATTAACATCATGCCAGAGAAGTTTTATTTGAGAAAATATTTATATCATAATAAAAGTTTTTAATGGTCAAAATAAAACCAAAGGATTATGAGATTAGTGGCAATATAATAGTCCCTTATTTGGATTTTCTTCAGTCTCATACCAGGTGGCTCATCTGACATGAGACAGAGACTTTTGATTTTCCTCTAATGAGCATGCTTGGGTTTAGAGGTGGAGAAAGCCATGTTCTAACACCATATCCAGGCTTACATTTTAATTGAGTTTGAACTACAATAAGACAATAAGATCATTTGCCTTATATGTCTGTAGAAAACTATGGAAACCAATAGTTGGAAAGATTTATAATTTTTTTTTCCTGTTGGAAATTTGTAATATCATTAAGCCTGTTTACTCTTTCTCTTGGGAAATTTTCTCTAGATTATTTCTTCTTCTTCTTCTTCTTCTTCTTCTTCTTCTTCTTCTTCTTCTTTTCTTCTGTTTTATTTGTCTAGTGGTCTTCAGATTCTTTAGTTAATGTGTTGATTCTCCAGAAAAGACAGACAAAAAAGCCTAGCTGCAACTCTTACTTTGGGGAGTTCTTTTTTGGGGAGGGTATATCTGTGTTAAGATAAGTTGAATTTTGGCAACAAAAAAAAAATTCTGTTATATTTAAAAATATAAAGTTTTTTTATACCTGATCAAACAAAAGGCATTTGTTATAGAAACTAACTTATAAGTTAGTTTGGATTGAATAATCAAGTGTTTGATGAACTATCACCTCTCCTAATAAAAATGTCCTTCCTGTTTGAATCTAGTCTTTATCTATCTTTATGTTATGTAAAGCTTTTATTTCTTGTGGAAACAAAACCAAACCTGTTCCCCAATGCCACATATTTTTTTGACTTCTATTTTGAAGACAAGATATTTTTAAAATATGTAAATTGGCTTAATTCAGTAGCACCTTCCACAATGCTATGTCTCTCAACAGCCGCCATCCTCTCTTCATTAACATTTTAAATGTTCAAATTTAACAAAACATTATATAAGGTACAAACACATTATGTTATAATATTTTCTACTCTTATTTCACTTATTTTTATTACTTTATTTAAAATAAAACTTTATTATTTTAACCTATTTTTTCTATGACTGTCTATACCCATTTTTTTATTTTATTTTTTATTTATTTATTTATTTATTTAAGATTTCTGTCTCTTCCCCGACACCGCCTCCCATTTCCCTCCCTCTCCCCCAATCAAGTCCCCCTCCCTCGTCAGAACAAAGAGCAATCAGGGTTCCCTGTCCTGTGGGAAGTCCAAGGACTAGCCACCTCCATCCAGGTCTAGTAAGGTGAGCATCCAAACTGCCTAGGCACCCACAAAGCCAGTACGTGCAGTAGGATCAAAAACCCATTGCCATTGTTCTTGAGTTCTCAGTATTCCTCATTGTCCACTATGTTCAGTGAGTCCTGTTTTATCCCAGGCTTTTTCAGACCCAGGCCAGCTGGCCTTGGTGAGTTCCCGATAGAACATGTCCATTGTCTCAGTGTGTGGGTGCACCCCTTGCGGTCCTGAGTTCCTTGCTCATGCTCTCTCTCCTTCTGCTCCTGATTTGGACCTTGAGATTTCTGTCCTGTGCGCTAATGTGGGTCTCTGTCTCTGTCTCTTTTCATCGCTTGATGAAGGTTAATATTCAGGAGGATGCCTATATATTTTTCTTTGGATTCTCCTTCTTATTTAGCTTCTCTAGGATCACTAATTATAGGCTCAATGTCCTTTATTTATGGCTAGAAACCAAATATGAGTGAGTTCATCCCATGTTCCTCTATTTGGGTCTGGCTTACCTCACTCAGGATAGTGTTTCTATTTCCATCCATTTGCATGCAAAATTCAAGAAGTCCTTGTTTTTTTACTGCTGAGTAGTACTGTAATATGTATATATTCCATACTTTCTTCATCCATTCTTCCACTGAAGGGCATCTAGGTTGTTTCCAGGTTCTGGCTATTACAAACAATGCTGCTATGAACATAGTTGAGCATATACTTTTGTTGTATGACAGGGCATCTCTTGGGTATATTCCCAAGAGTGGTATTGCTGGGTCCAGGGGTAGGTTGATCCCGAATTTCCTGAGAAACCACCACACTGCTTTTCAAAGTGGTTGCACAAGTTTGCATTCCCACCAGCAATGGATGAGTGTACCCCTTTCTTCACAACCTCTCCAGCAAAGGCTATCATTGGTGTTTTTGATTTTAGCCATTCTGACAGGTGTAAGATAGTGTCTTAAAGTTGTCTTGATTTGCATTTCCCTGATAGCTAAGGAAGTTGAGCATGACCTTAAGTGTCTTTTGACCATTTGAACTTCTGTTGAGAATTCTCTTTTCAGCTCAGTGCCCCGTTTGTAAATGGGTTGATTAGCCTTTTACGGTCTAGTTTCTTGAGTTCTTTATATATTTTGGAGATCAGACCTTTGTAAGTTGCGGAATTGGTAAAGATCTTCTCCCAGTCAGTGGGTTGCCTTTTTGTCTTAGTGACAGTGTCCTTTGCTTTACAGAAGCTTCTCAGTCTCAGGAGGTCCCATTTATTCAATGAGGCTCTTAATGTCTGTGCTGCTGGGGTTATAGGTAGGAAGTGGTCTCCTGTGCCCATGTGTTGTAGAGTACTTTCCACTTTCTCTTCTATCAGGTTCAGTGTGTTCGGACTGATATTGAGGTCTTTAATCTATTTGGACTAGAGTTTTGTGCATGGTGATAGATATGGATCTATTTTCATTCTTTTTATTTGCAGATGATTTGTTTGCTTTTTAAAGCTTATATTTTTTCCTTGTATTTTGGTTTTTGTTTGTTTGAAAAAGAGAGAGAAAAAAATGCACTGAACTTTTAATTAGGACATATAGACTTGAAATTGTCCATGGAGCCACAAAACAAACAAGTGGAGTTTTAATAATTCCAAGGTTTATCTTTCTAGTAAATTTTATAACTATTAATTATTTTAGTTATACTTTCCTCTTCTTACAAAATTAATGTGATATGAAAAATATTACTTACAAATTCATTGGTGAAATTCATGAATCAATGAACAAAAGTTTAGTTAAATATTCTTTAAAAACCACTTCTTATACGAAAATGTAGAAAATAAAATTGGGATTAACAATGAGAACCATTTCACATTAAAATGTACAAGTTAATTTTTTTAAATCATTAGTGAATTCAAATTTATGGGTTTTGTTTTAGGAAAGAAAAAAATTTAAATAAAATGAAAATAATGGCTTTTCACTTTAGATTTTTAAAGTTTTTTCATCAAAATATAACATATAGTCCTATAAACTTTTAGTAAGTTGTAATATTATACATAATTCATTATTGAAACTGTTCTAATATATCTTTATATCAGTTATCTTATGTTTCTTAATTTAAAATTTTTGATCATATCTTTTAAACTTACCTGTTCATCTACATTTATGTAATATATTATACCAATAATTCTAAAGTAGTGTTTCACAATTTGCAGTTTTTTCATCTTAATTCTATTTTTATTGTCTTATTCCTCACATTTTTAAAATATTACTAATTTCTCACTATTTTATGTTACAAATTTTTGATTGATTTTTATTTTCTTTATTTCTTGATACCTGACTAAATTCATATAATTCATAGAGATAGTTCCATAGTTTTCTTGGAAATTGTTGCTAACATTTTAAAAGTGATATCCCTGTGCATTCTACACCAGGAAAACATACTGCACTTTCTTTCCAAATGGATTTTCCTAATTAGACTCATTCTTCTTTGTATGGGTATATGGGTGGGTGTTTTGGTTTGCATCATGGCACATGCGTGGAGACCAGAGAATAACTCCCTGGAGTACATTTTGTGAGTCCTGGGCTTGCTGTTCATGTCCTCAGCTGTGGCAGCCAGAGAATTTATTATGCATTCAGCCATCTCATCTATCCTGTCTCTTGCTACCCACCCCCCTTTTGATGCAGGGGCTCATGTAGTCCATGCTGACCTCAGACTTCTGCTTCTACCTCCCAGGTATATATTCTCTGGAAGCCATTTCAATAATCCCTCTGGGGCCACCCTGACCTAGAATGAGAAAATAGGTGGCGCACTAAGTACCTAACTTTCATGCTGTGTCTGGGTCTGTTGTAGTTGGCATGGAAGTGGCCTCCATAATCTCACAAAGACTGGCACTATTAGGAGGTGTGGCTTTGTTGAAGGAATTGTGTCACTGTAGGTTTGAGGTTTCCTATGCTTAGTATACCACCCAGTGTGTTGGTTGGCTTCCTTTTGCCTGTAATATAAAGGATTCTCAGCTAATATTCCAACACTTTGGCCTACACACTGCCATGCTCTCTGTCATGGTAATAATGGACTGAACCTCTGAAACTGTATGCCAGCCAATTAAATGTTTCCCTTATAAAAGTTGCTGTGGTCATGGTGTCTCTTCACAGCAATAAAAATTCTAACTAAGGCAGGGTCAATAGGCTCCATTGTATTAGGACAATCCTCTTCTAACCCTACTTTCCTACAGTCTTTTTTCAAAACTCCACAAAGTAACATTGTATTTCTAATTTTTTTATAAGAGCTCACTGTTACTATTTTGCTTATCCTAATATGGTAAAATACCTTAATTGATTTCAAACTATAAAAATTATACTTCATAAATTTAGTAAGCTTTAGTTGGCCAATGCATTATTATTGTGTTTTTAAGTGTGAATTTCTGTATATTTATTTTATTAATCATTTTCCAAAGACTTTCATATATTAATGTTACATTTTATAAAATAAACTGCATATGATAAATGCAAGTAACAAAACAGATAAATATACTTGTTAATACTAAAACTATAATGTAGAGTAATATATTATAACACTCTTTAATCAACAGAATTGTTCTTTTAAAAAACATTTTATGCCTATTATTTTCCTCTTGAGTTAATTACAAGAATTTAACATCATTTGATTTTTATGACTAATATATCTTAAAACCTTGTGTGGGGACCAGATGGTGTGCTTGTCATATCGTCCTGTAAGAACAGAGTAGACAGACAGCAAAGTGTACAAGTGCATTGTCATTTTTGTATTAACAATCTTTTTGTTTGTTTGTTTGTTTGTTTGTTTTTGTTTTTGTTTTTCGAGACAGGGTTTCTCTGTAGCTTTGGTGCCTGTCCTGGAACTAGCTCTTGTAGACCACGCTGGCCTCGAACTCACAGAGATCCGCCTGCCTCTGCCTCCCGAGTGCTGGGATTAAAGGCGTGCGCCACCACTGCCCGGCTTTGTATTAACAATCTTAAACATGTTGAAACCATTTAAAGTGCAGTACCATATGAGATGGGGAGTTAGCCAAAGTCTTGACTTCTCAGAGTAGCTTGAGGAACAAGGGCTCCCAAAGACTTCAGAACCCACCTAGAGCAAGCCCCTTTAGAGCACTCTCTGAGTCTTTATAAAATTTGTGTACTGAAGTTCAAGTTCATAGGGTGCCAGCCTGTTCTGTGTAGGTTCAACTGAACCCTGGGTGACTAGATGTGGAAATGCAAGTAAGGTGAAAAGCAGGATCAATCAGAGAACAGTACTCAGACCTGGTGAGGTGTGGGTAACGCTGAGCTCACCAAATCGCTAAGGTGTGGCAGTTAGTAGTTTGTATGGTGCCTTCAGGCCACCTGCTACATCCCTGACTTTTTCAGCAAAGTTTTGTTTTCTCATTTCTTCTGTGTATGCTACAAAATTAACGGTTGTCTGCTGTTCACTCTGCAGCCTGGGCCAGTCTTTAGAAGACTTTGAGAGTGTTCTGGTACCATGCTCCTAAGCTCTATATCCCTTTCTCTTGTTCCCTTCTCTCTCTCCCAAATTTCCTTTTGCTCACATACCACTTAATATTTCCAAATATGCTTTTAACCTCACCAACCAACTTTATATTATCTCACTAGGTTCAATTTATGGGATACATTATAAATTCATTCCATGATTTCATCCTCTTGACACATTTGTATGCTGTGATGATCTCTTCTATTCCTTAAGTAAGTTAAATTTAAAAAAAATGGCACCAAGATTCCATTAGATCATCAGGAACCCTATGACAAGCATGTTGTTTGGGTAAGGAAGCTTCCACATAAGTCTAACACCACAAAAGAAAAAAAAATGAAAAAGAAGATAAAAGGGAGCTGGCAATCTGTGCCTATGTGGAATTCTTAAGCAAATCTCATAGTAAATATTTCTGGAGCTATATGCAGTTCCATGGGGCATATATATTGGTTTCTGGAAGTTTGAAAACATGCCACACTTTGCAACATGCTTATATTTTGTACATTTTTTACATTCTTTTTCCTTTAAATCTCTTATTTGAAAAGTATGTCCATTAATAGTAGATATCTCATAATAATTTTTTACAATAGTGATTAAAGGAATGAATGCATATTGGTGTGTATGTGCTTGGTATGAAGATAGTGTCACCATCTTACAGCACTTGCTAACTATTTCTCTCAAGTACTGAATCTTCCAAGATCAGTGATTTGTGATTTATAGCCTTGCTTTTACCAGTCTCTATTTAAATATTTAGTACAAGATCAATATTCTTTTAAAAATATTAAATGTGAATAAATGAAATGCATGAATGGGAAATTCTATTTTTAAGAGCCTTTTTTGTTTGTTTGTTTGCTTGCTTGCTTGCTTGCTTGTTTGCTTAAATGTAAACTTGAGCAAGAGAAATGAGAGGTATGGGCCGATGAGATGGAATGTTGCTTAAAGGTGCTTGCTGCTGAGCCTGACAACCCGGTTCTGTCTCCAGGCCCGAGAGTCTCCACTACTGCAAGTTCTGATGTCTACATGTGTGCTGTGACATGACCATGAGCACACACACTCACAATGTAACAAAATAAAGTTAAACAGAGGCAAAGGAGCTTTAATTCTCAGATAGTGTTGATTATCCCCAAAACATGTGTGGAAACCTCACTGAGATAGAGTTTCTCTTTTTAGACTAGGGAACTCAATGAAAAGCAATGAACGTGTGACTTGACTCAAGATAAATAAGTTAGACAGACATATTTTTCTTTTTTCTTCATATAAATTGCTTTAAATACACTAATGCTTTTTTTCTTTCAGAAATAGAATGATTATATCAGTTGGAATGCTTTAGAGTACTGGGAATTATTATTTACATAAGCAAATCTCAGCTGTCATCACTCATTTCACTTGCTACTGTGAGTACTGTATCTGAAAAGGATAGAAAAACCAAATCAGAAGCTGTCCTCTGCCTTTTAGTCACTCTGTTTTCTCAATGTGTTAGGCACTGTGTGATGAAATATGAAAACACAGGACAGAGGTCCTTACTCTTACCTTCCCGTTCAAGAGGCTCCCAAATATTGAAAGTCTGATAATTTTCTTTATGTTTCTCAGGAATTATGGTCAGCCTACGCAAAAAGGCCTATGTGATACCTGACTATCATAAACAGGTTTTTAATCCATATAAATTTATTTATAATTATGTGTATATATGCATGCTTGTGTGGGGATCATGCACACATGTCTGGGTTCACATGGGATCCAGAAGAGAGCCTCATATCTTTTGGAGCTGGAGTTACAGGTGGTTGTGAGCTGCTAGCCATTGGTTCCAGGAACCAAACGTGGGTCTTCTGCAAGAACAACAAAGACTCTGAATAGCAGAGCACGTCTCTGCACCCTCCACCCTCAACAATGTTTTATGCACTGAAATAAAATCTTTACTTTCTCTTCCTCACTGTGCTTTATGTAAAGGGAAGCCACAGTCTTTCTGGTCCTTCAGTCTAATTCTGTTTTTGAGTTATCTTTGTTGCCTAGAGGCATCTTTTCCTTGTCAGCTCCTCTTCGTGCTAGCTTTGGCAGATGTTCAAGCGCATGTACCAGCCAGTGTGAAAGTTCCCTTCTTTTCCCTTGCTGAACATAATTGTCCTAAACCTTCAGTTTAATTTTCTGTTTTTCATGCTCTCCCTCAGCCCCACAGTTAGCTATTCACACCAACTTTCCAGCTTGATTTTCTCCTGTTAGTCCACACTTTTAGTCCCATAGTCAGCTACTCACAGGCATCAGTTCTAAAATAGCCTTTGAAAAAGGAATTTACAGAAGTGAACCCCAGATGCTGAGGAAGATGTAGGCTAGACTTATGGTTTATCCATAACTTTTTGCTGAATTTTAAATATATCTGAAGTCCCAAACACCAAAAATGAAGCAAGTTGCTTAATTTCTCATTTATAATTATGACATAAATATCTCTATTATTAAGCGAACGGCAGAAGTGTGGATATTATGAAAAATAACACATTTTATTCTTAATTATGATACTTAATTCAAACCTTACATTTTTATTTTATTTTTATTTTTTTATTTTCCTGCCCTAAAAGTTCAATTATAAAAGTTTCACTAGTTAAAAAAGAGACCATGAATTTCCTTGAAGGAGAGTGAGGAGGGGTTTGCAGTAGGGTTTGGAGGGAGGAAAGGGAAGACAGAAATGTGATAATACTGTAATCTCAAAACTAAAATGCAAATGTTTAGAAAACATTTAGAAAAAGTTTAAATTTCTTGATGTAGGTAAAATGGAATAAAGACCCATTTTACAGAGCAGTGGAAATACTTGTTTTTAGGAAAAGTCGCTGTCCTATCTGTAAAAACCTTGTGAGGTCATAATTCTTCCTTCAAGATAGGATTCATTCCCAAAATAAGTCAGTAGTGTAACTTCTCTTGTGCAGGCAATAGAATGACCTTGCTCCATTCCCCCACACCAAATTGCCTTAGAGCGATAACATTCATTCAGAGCCAAATCTACAGAGAGTCACTCCCACAAAACTACCTGCTAACAGACCAGAAAGAAATTTCTAAAGAAGACCAAACTAGTTCTCGAAACTTCTTGTCATTAAATATAGTGTACATGTCTCTTACTGAAGCACATGCACATAAAAATTGATATTAGCATTGACAGTAATAAGAATTATCTAGATAATACCAGGAATACTTGAACTCGACAAAGCAAGAATGAATTTTGTGACAAGGCATTAAATAAGAGGACTGTGTTTCATTGGACTTCATCGGTGCCCCAAGCACATTCTATAACATTAAATTTCCCATTCAAAGACCAATTATTGTGTGACTGGCGAACAGACCAAGAAGAAAATGACACAAAAGCGGCACAAACCCCTGTTCACCTCTTGACCTTTTTGTTTTCTGAAGCATATGAATATAATTTGTCATTTCACTTCAAACTGTTCTAAAGAAGAAATTGATTCACTGAGGTGGGAATTTATCTTACAGTGACAACCTAAGGCTGTTTCTTGAGATTTCTCCACAGAAGAGCATCTTCTGGCCTGTTCCTGTCTAACCAAAAAGGAGCGTCCAGTTCCTATTTGCTATGCTCTGAGAATCTGCCATTCTCTTTCTCTTATGGGCCTTTTACAAAATAAAATTAATTTATTAAGTTATGGTCTTGTAAGTTATGTTCGATATGTCTTAGGTGTCTTTGTAATGGACTCTCTACCTAATTCTGTATCTCAAGATGGTTCCTCTACTTTTAGTTTAAACCTCATATAACTATTTTGCATTTTATATATGTCATTAATTCATTTTAAAATAATTTTATAAAGATTTTAAAATATATTTGTTTACCTCTTTATCATGGAAGCATACTGATGCTCACTTTGTATCTTTCCTCAGCTGACTTTTACTTACATCAAGGCAGCTAAGATGCTATGCGCTGAGTTATTGATCTGCTGAGAGAGTCATTAGGAAATATCTGCCAGTGTCACATACCTCCATTGTTATTGCTAAATAACAGGTCTTGAAATTGAGTGCACTGATTCTTTCCACTTAATCTTCATATTGACAATTGAATTAGCTTTTTTGCTTTCCATAGGAAATTTGGTGTATTCCTTTCTATATTTATGAATATCTGTTGTTCATATATGTATACTGAATGCATAGAATTCATTTGGCAATTCAGTGCAAATAGGCATAGATACATTGAATAATTCCAGCCATGAATACAATGGAGCATGAGTTTTGATTTAATTTACTCTCTAAAGTACCTTTAGCTTTCAGTAAATATGTCCTATACAATTTTATCTAGACTTATAGTTATGTGGTTAATTTCTTTTTGAGCTTTTGTACATGGTTTTGAATTTTTGACTTCAGTATAAATGATTTAATTGGTGATATAAATAGTTTGTGCTTTTAAATATGTTTCTTGCATCTTGATACAAACTAAGTTTTAGGAGTTTATTTTGTAGAAATTTTTTTAATTTCTACATAGTCATTTATGTCATCTGCAAATAAAACAATTTTTAGAAAGCACTTCTATCATCTTTGGATATTATAGTTATATCATTCCCCCTTCCCTTACTCCCTTCAAGTCTTCCCATATACCCACCTAGTCTGCTTTAAAATTTATGACCTCTAATTTCATTAATTGTTGTTTTATGCATATATGTATAAACATGCCTTCACAATAAAGGGTATGTGAAGTCTATCCTTTATTGCCATACTATGATGGTAAATCTTCAGATTTTATGCAGGACTGTTGGTGGATATTTGATCACACTGTGTGAAGGTATGTCTGTATTTTACCTCACTTGCCTAAGACATCTTCTGATTGGTTTGATAAAGAGATAAATGGCCAATAGCTAGGCAGGACAGGAGATGGGACTGCTAGGAAGAAAAAGAAACTCAAAGGAATAATGGGGGGGGGGGCTTTCCAGTGAGACTCGGAGAAAGTAGAGTATACATTGCTGAGGAGAGGTAACGAGCCATCTTGTAGAATGTAGATTACTATAAACAGGCAAATTTTAGGAATTAGTTGGGAACAAAGCTAAGCTAAGCCCAAGCTTTCATATTTAATAAGACATCTTCTTTGATATTTTGGGGGAGACGGCAGTCCAAAGAAAGACCAACAGCCCTGGATAATGTGGAAAGAGCAGACTCCCCAGAGAACTTCAGCATCCAAAGCTTGAGTGTTAGTTAAGCTTTAAAAGTTTGCATTGAGCCGGGCAGTGGTGGCGCACGCCTTTAATCCCAGCACTCGGGAGGCAGAGGCAGGCGGATCTCTGTGAGTTCGAGGCCTGCCTGGTCTACAAGAGCTAGTTCCAGGACAGGAACCAAAAGCTACGGAGAAACCCTGTCTTGAAAAATCAAAAAAAAAAAAAAGTTTGCATTGATGCAAAATTCACAGAGAAACATAATCCTCAAAGATCTAACAGTAATAGATGGACCTTCAGATAAGCAGTGACTGGATTCAGCCACCTATCACCAGGGCAAATTCCTGCAGTTTCCAGATTTGTGTTGTGTTACGGAGCGGCGGGCTGTGTCCTGCCACCCGGCTAGCTTTACCCGAAATAATTATACAGAAACTGTATTCTTTTAAACACTGCCTGACCCATTAGTTTCAGTTTCTTATTGGCTAGCTCTTACATATTGATCTAACCCATTTCTATTAATCTGTGTAGCCCACGAGCTGGCTTACCAGGAAAGATCTTAACCTGCGTCTGTCTGGAGTGGGAGAATCATGGCGACTCCCTCACTCAGCTTCTTTCTCCCAGCATTCCGTTCTGTTTACTCCGCCTACCTAAGGGTTGGCCTATCAAATGGGTCTAGGCAGTTTCTTTATTAATAAGAAATTACTCCCACATCATTTCTCTAGGCAGTTTCTTTATTAATAAGAAATTACTCCCACATCAGATTTGTGTTCCTTATTTGGGTCTGAGACCTCATTAGAATGACTGTCTTTCTGATAACATATGTACTTGCTTATTTCATGAATCATTATGAAGTCTTCATCCTTCTCTCAGCTTTCTCTCTGCTTTTCCCCCTCTAACATGAGTTCTCAGCAGAATCACGCTTAATATTCGGGTCATAGTCAGCTAGATTTTTTTCTTTCTTCCTTTCTAAAATGTGTTTCCTTTCTCCATTACCTTGTACAGAATTGCCACCACTTGTATAATTATGTAGAGACACTACGTTTGGATACCAACTTAGTCTATTACTGGTGCTAACACAAAATTACTATGTGAGCAAAATGTGATGCTACATCCTTGTAATCTCAGCGTTCAGTAGGCCGAGACAAGGAGAATCTCTAGTTTGAAGCTGCCCTGGGGTACAAAGTAGATCTAGGTAGTTGGTTAATGCTACTGCTTTCCATAGACCAAATAAAGAGAGTCACTTCATATGAAATAATCTATAAACTGTAATACAGATTATAAGACCAAATAAGATTAAAGTTCTGGCAGATTTATGTTTGGTGGCTCACTTTCTGCTTTCAAAAGATGCTTTTTCCTCCTTCTTTTAAAGGTGATGAGTCCCATGTCTTCACATGGAATAAAAGAGACAAAATGACAAGTCATTTCCTTGATCTGTTATATAAGAGTATAAATCCTACCCATTCAAACATATCCTTGTGACCTGTCTACCCTCCAGTTTCTGCCTCTGATCCTATATTGCACGAAAATGATCTCCATATAAATGCTATGTGAAGATCTTCTGACACTTTGATTTATCTTTACATATTTTTGTACAACATTTTAACTGTTAGGTGTAGGACATATAAAATATATGTATATATTTCCCTATATGTATCTGTATATCTTTATTGATATTTATCTTGTAGCCTATTGTTGACATGCTTTTCCAAATACAAGAATCATAGAAAATAGCTTCATTTATGTGTTGTTACTTTCCCCATTTAGAATGAGAATATCTAAATCTAAACACATTTAATAGTGTAGAGAGTTTTAAAGAAGTCACCCAAATAAGAACATTCCAATAGAAACGGGTCCTCTATTGTAATTACTTTTAGGTTTTGCTCTTTTTCTTTTTTGAGACTTCAAGGTTTTTCTTATATAGTTACTATGATGGTTTTAGAAAATACCATAGTCATTTCTTAGCATGGCTTTATTAGTTTTCTTTAGCATAAAATCCTTTGATTTCCTCATTACTGAGTAATACTTTCACTGGGTCTTCCCTTCAGCTTCTAACATATTTTTTCTATTCCTTTTTTCCATATTTTTATTAATACTTTTCATTTTATAAACCAACCCCAGTATCCCCTCCCTTCCTTTCTCTTTCTCCCTCACTTCACCTCTTCCTTCTCCCATCCATTCCTCAGAAAGGGTAGGAGTGAGGCCTTCTTTCGGGAGCCAACAATGTCTCTTATAACAACTTGAGCTAGGACCAAACCCCTTTCCGCCACATTCAGGATGAACAAGGTATCCTACCATAGGGAATGGGCTCCAAAAGCCCAGTTTATGCACCTGGGATAAGTTCTGGTTTCACTGGTAGCCACCCCCAACAGATCAAGCCACATAACTGTCACCCACATTCAGAAGATCTTATTTGGTCCCATGCAGTTTTCCCAGCTGTCAAACCTTAGTTTGTGAGCTCCCACTAGCTCAGATCGGTGTCTGTAGTTTTCCCCCATCGTGTTCTTGACTCTTTGCTCATATGATCCTTCCTCACTCTCTTCAACTGAACTCCAGAAGGTCAGTCTGGTGCTTGGCCATGGGTCACTGCATCTGTTTCCATCAATTACTGGATGTAGGTACTATGATGACAATTAGGATAGTCACTAATCTGATTAAAGGGGAAGGATCTTTCAGACATGCTCTCCACTATTGCTAGGAGTCTTAGCTGGGGTCATCCTTGTGGATTCCTGAGAATTTCTCTAAGAGGAGATTTCTCCCCAACCCCATAATGGCTATCAAGATATCTCTTTCATTGCTCTCCCCCTCTCTGCTTCCCATACTTGATCTTCTTGATGATGAGGGATCATGCTCCCATCCCTCATCCCCTCCCGTCTACCTCTGTCCCAGAGATCTCAGCTATTTTCCTTCCTGGGGCCCTCCATGTGTGTTCTTCTTGGGTTTCGTTTTTTACCTAGATTCTCTGGGCTTGTGGATTGTAGCTTGGTTATCCTTTGTTTTACATCTAATATCCTACTTATACTTGAATGCATACCATGGCTGTCTTTCTGGATTACCTCACTCAGGATATTTTTTTTTCTAGTTCCATGCATTTGCATGCAAATTTCAAGATGTCCTTATTTTTTACCACTAAGTAGTACTCCATTGTGTAAATGTGCCACATTTTCTTTACTCATTCTTCAGTTGAGGGGTATCTAGGTTGTTTCCAGGTTCTGACTATTATGAGTAATGCTGCTAAGGACATAGTTGAAGAATGTTCTTGTAGTATTAGTGTGCATCTTTCGGATATATGTCCAAGTGTGGTATTGATGGTGCCTAAAGTAGATTGATTCACAATTTTCTGAGAAACCACCATACTTATTTTCAAAGTGGCTGTATAAGTTTGTACTCCCACCAGTAATGAAGAAATGTTCTCCTTGCTCCACATTCTCTCCAGCATAAGGTGTAATTGATGATTTTGTTCCTAGCCATTCTAATAGGTGTAAGATCGTATCTCACAGTCATTTTTATGTGGGTGGGTGAAGATCTTTTCCCATTCTATAGACTGCCATTTTGTCTTATTGACTGTATCCTTAGTCTTACAAAGGCTTCTGTGTTTGAAGAGGTCCCATTTATTGATTGTTTTTATCAGAGTCTATGCTACTGGTGTTATATTTAGGAAGTAGTCTCTGGTGCAATGCATTCAAGGGTACTTCCCACTTTCTCTTTTGTGAGGCTCAGTCTGGCTGGTGTTATGTTCATCTACTTGGACTTAAGTTTTGTGCATAGGGACATATATGAATATATTTTAATTCTTCTGTATGTCCACATCCAGTTATGCCAGCAACATTTGTTGAAGATGCTTTCTTTTGTTTTTGACTCTATGTTTTTTAAAGAAATATTTTCTATTCTTTTCTGTTGAGACCTTTGTTAATTTGTTAAGAGTTGTGTGTGTGTGTGTGTGTGTGCCTGCGCATTTCCGCTGTAAATAAGGCTTTCTTCTAGTTGTTGTTATCAAGATTATTTTTCTTTGTCTTTAGTTTTTATAACTATGAGTGTTGTGTTACTATTATATTGTTATTTATTCCTGTGGATTTATATTTGGAATTTGTTGAGTCTCTTGATACAGGGATATTTGTTATTTTCTTTGCTTTTTCTTGACTCTCAGGTTTTCTTCTGTAATATCTTTGAGTGTTGTTCAACCCCATTCCGTTTCACCTATTGTGAGTGATGACAGCACAAATGTGAGATATTTTGCACATATTCCCTTTTTCCTTTTCCTGAAAGTTTGATCTTTGTTCTGTTGAGTTTGCTCTTGCTGATAAGTTGTTCAGAATATGCACATTCATTCTCAACAGATGAGTTTACTTATTCTTTCCTTTGTTCTTATATTAGTTAATCTATCTATTGAGTATTTCCTTGTGTTATTATGTTTTATTTCATTTACACAATTTCCATTTTAGAAATTCATTGTTTTGTGAAAACTTTCATTTCTTTAAAAGCTTCTTCAAACTGTTTTCTTAACTGCTCTTTTTGGCTACTTTAAAATTTGAGCCTGGAAATTCTGACATATTTGTTATTTCAATACTAACACTCATTTTTTCACTCAGCTTAGAGTGCTAATTATTCTCATGATAAGTGGCTTTTTTATTATTATTAAGAGCTAGCTAATGGGGGTATTACAATAAACTTTGAATGTCATTTAAACATTTTCATTCAATTCATTAGGCACAAGTCTGATAGAAAAAGTTACTGAATCTGTTGCCTTTGTAACTATTGAAAGAGATCTAAAACCCTAGGTTCTATTTTGTCTCCATTGACAACTGGAAGATGGGGAGGGTTCCCCTCAGTGCACTATGTGCAAGGGTACATACTGCTTATGGATGTTTAAGGAAATGCTGATTTTAGAAGTGCTGTTAGTTCTGAAAAGTATCAAATCACACATAAATTATACTCCACATGGATGGAGGCCTTGTGGTACCTAGTGTGATTGACGTTCTTCCTCAGTTTTGCTGTCATGAATGTGTTTAGGCTGCAGGTTTTTCATTCTCTTTCAGCTCCTTCTAATAACTTAATATATCCAAAGTTTCCTTTTAATTGCCTTCTTCCTAAGATTTAGTGTTTGGTTTAGTGTTGATTAAATCCTGGAGATTCAATAATTTTTTTTCTATTCCATAGAGAGACAATATCTATAATGTAATAGAAAAAAACACTTGACTTAAAAGGATAAAATTCCATCTGTATGATAATAACTATACTATGTGTGAAGACAATGGAGTTTGATAATACTAAAACATTGGTTGGTGAGATGCCAAGCCTATAAGCCTGAGTTTGACCTTTAGAATGCATATGGTGGATGGAGAGAACCAAGTTCTGCTAGCTGTCCTCTGACTTACATGTGGACTGTGGCATTTTCCACTACCACCACACTCAGAAAAACTGGAATGGTCGTTTTTTAAAACTAGTCATGATTTTTATTTGTGCATTTATAAAACTTATATTTCTGTAAACAGAAAAGAATAAGGTAGACATCTGAGCTGATAACTTCAGAATTTGTCACAAAAATATTTTGTAACAATAGTTATTTCTGTGATGCATTGAAAATTAACATTAACTAAATTATATATTTTCATGCATAGGTATATATTCATCTAGGCATAATTCTGAAATTTGGACAACCAAAATTCAAAGAGTGAGTTTCTTGCCAGGCTGTAGTACAACACACCTTTAATCCTAGCACTAGGGACACAGAAGGAGGAAGATCTCAAAAAGTTTAAGGCTATCCTGGTCTACAAGTGATAGTTCCAGGACAGCTAGGACTGTTACACAAAGAAACCCAGTCTCGAAACAAAAATAAAAACACACAAACAAAAACAGAGTGAGTTAAAAAGTACTTATGAGAACTTTATTATCTAGATACTATTTTAAATATTTATTTTTTTTTCTGATGAGAAACAATGGAATAGATTTGGAAGTTCCCTCCTGTGTTTCCTCCCTTCCTCACTTCTTTCTTTCTCTCTTTTTTTTCCTTCCATCTGTGTTTCCTTCCTTCCTTTCTTCCTTTCTATTCAATCCTTTCTTCAGTGAGAATGCAGATAATGGGTTTAATTACAATATCGTCATGCAATACCCATCCTCCTCCCCTTAATATACCCAGCATTTTATTACTGTTCTAGACAAGAGAAGACTGTCAGTCAGGGATACTCAAGGTGGTGAGTTGAAAACAAAAGTTACAGTAAGCTGCATTTATATGGAGCAAATTCTGTTTCTCAAATGGGAGTAAGTTCTTTTATTTCCTACCTTCTGATGAACTTCCTGGTGAAACTTATTAATTCTAAGGATGCTATGTTATGCTTGCTTGCTGCCCATCTATCACTGTTTTTTGTATGTTTGTTTGTTTACCTGAACCTTGGTGTTTTCTGCAGTCTAGAAATGAAAGAGACCAATGAATGTTTTAGTTAGGGTATGAACTCAGCTGCTCACCTGGAACTCTTGGCTTACTACCAATACTTTGAAAATGGATGGATAGCATTTTTATAAATTTCTATTACAAGAAACCATCTCATTTAGCAGTAAGACATTATATCCAGTGATTAAATGCACTTTGTGCTGAAAATAACTATTGTATACATGACACCCTTTGGTAGACATGACCATTCTAATACTTCAAAGTAAGACTTTTAGGGTTTGAATTTGTAATAATACTTAATCACTATTTGGTCTTTAGGTACTAATGTATGTAATAGAATTAAGTGAATTTGTTAACTCTCTTGCTCCTGAGATTGATAGGACAGAATTGAAAGGATAGAAAATATTCTCAATAGGAACTTTCTGCTGATGTCAGGTTTTCTCCATGTGATATCAGAAATAAACTAAAAACAAATTAAAGTATTTTGTTAGTTGAATACATGCAGTTGTTGCAATTTTACTTGACCCTTATTGAATTCCTGTTCTCAATTGATGGACTCTCATTTGTGAGAAAGAAAGTTTTTGAAATGCTAAGTTCCAGTATTGACAAGCTCCCTTGCTTTTCCTTCTTTCATATTGACAGTTGGGAAAGTGACAAGTTCTTCATGTGCCACCCTCTCATTTGTGTGAAAATAATGGCTGTATTTAGAAACAATAATCCAGTCCTTCCAATTGTTTTTATGCGGAAATCTGTTTACCAAAAAAACAACCTCAAAAGAATGATACATAGTTGATTGAGGAGTTGGCCAGAGAAAATTGCACAGGTGCCCACACCACTGGAGCTTACAGGTGTTGCTATTGATGATGCTTTTTTAATTGCTGGATTGACCTTGCATTTCAGACACTGCTTAGTTTTGTTATATTTTTTTTTGAATTGTCAAATACATAAGGCTTTATTTTGGTTACACATTGTCAAACTGCCTCCTGCAAAGGTTTTGTGAAAGCCAATACTATTGATGTGAATCAGAATTGCTGACAAGTGCCAGAATGAAGCCTCTTTTGTGTACTGAAATTACATGGGGTGGAAGAGATAAGAAAGAGGTCTTAAAAGAAAACGCTGCAAAAATGTTGAGAATAGAGGCTGGCACCATCCTTCTTTTACCTTCCTCCATTTTTCTGCCTATCAACTTATTTGATAAATAATGATAATAATAATATTAATAACAATGGTAAATGTGTCAACACAAGCTAATTTGTAATCTTATATAACTATGTATTAACAATATTCAAGAGAATTAAATTTGACACTTAGATGTTTTCTATAGAGTTCAAGAGCTAAGGATATAAAGGTTTTTTTTTTTAATTTTTTTCAGGAACCAGAGAAATTTGGTATATTGGAAAGTAAATACTGCACTATAGTAAATGTTCTTCAGTCCTTTAATGAATGAGATTTCTCTGGTCTTAAGCTCATTGCTGAGGAGAACTACACTAGGGATCACTTCTACGAAAGAGAGACAATAATATTAAGGAAAAATGAAACTGTTAGAGGATTTGGATGCAGATTGCATTGTCAGTTATTGTAATGCCACGTTTAAATGCCCAGAATATACATTTCAGTTGTAAAATGCCTCATTGTGAATTTTAAATTAAGCAACCTAAAGAATGGGGCTACTACAAATGCACTGTTTTTCTAGGGCATCATTTCTATTCTGAATACAAAAAAAAAAAGACATGCATTAGAATATTGCTTTCAATGTAATACTCTTTAAATGTTTTCACCATACAATTTTGACTTTTAAAGTTATATTAATTTCTATGATGGTGGTACTGATTCCCATCCTCTCTTGAGGTTAATGAATATTGTCATATTATTTAGTGTCATTCTGTAAAATTGTAATGTTAATAAGTGAGACTTTTCCTCTATGGGTTCCAAAGGTCCTGATAGCCTTGGCACACACTGTAGCTTTGTGAATTTACATATTGGTTTAGTTCTAATTATACTTTAGGGAAATCCTTTAAGAGTTGTCTTAGTTATAATTTCAATTGCTATGAAGAGAGACCATGACCACAGTAACTCTTATAAATGAAAACATTTAATTGGTATGGCTCACTTACAGTTTCAGAGGTTCAGTCCTTTATCATCATGACAGGAGCATAAGTGCATGCTGGCAGACATAGTATTGGAGAAGTACCTCAGAGTCCTACATCTTGCAGGGAACAGGAAATCAACTGAGATATTATGCAGTATCCTGAGCAAAGGAAACCTCACAGCTGACTCCTACAGCGCCACACTTCTTCCAACAAGGCCCTACTAACTCCAACAAAGCTAAAGTTCTACAAGTCCCACTCCCTGTGAAATTATGGGGGCCAATTGCATTCAAACTACCCCAAAGCTATAGCTTTTCTTACCATTTTTACTACAATGGTTTAGGCTGATGAGTTATCTAGGAGTCTGCTGTCACAATTTCCTGACAAGTGTTTTTTTTTTCTTGATGCTTATCTCATATAATACATGCATATTTTCATATAATCACTTTTTAATATTTTAAAACAAACGTATTGAGTGTAGAAATGCAGTTTTCATCTTATGTGGTAATAGAACTTAGTTAATTTTCACTGGATTTGAGATTCTCCAAGCCAAACCAGATATGCATATCTTTATATTTTTCCCAAGATCTCACACATTTGTCCACATGAATATTCCCCTTGACCATGTGTTAGTAGTTGTTCAGTAAAAATCAGTCACATGTAGCTTCAACCATGTCAAAAACTGAAATAACTCACAGTTCATTGTACCAATCAAAGTTATCTCAATGAATCATGTTTAGATGAGTCAAGAAATGATGATGTTCCTTTGGTGGGAACTGAATTGCTCAAGTCTATAGAAATATTAATAGAAATATTTCTCTCATTTTCAGAATCCTTACATTGAAGAGGCAGTGACAATTGGAGCTATCACATAACCTGAGGAGTTTCTTTCATAAGAAGTCAGCAATACTTCTAAAATTTCAAACACTTGTGCCTCGTGTTTTAGATAAAGTAACAATGACAGTCTGTGTGTTGTATTCAATATACTGAGCAAAATCGAGTCTGACAAGAAAATTACTAAGCAAGGTGCAAAGATTTGCCATCATTTCAGAAGTGGGAAGAGATTCTTATATAGTATAATATGATAAGTAAAAAGAAAATTTCAAAAAAAAATGACATGTAACTCTAAAATATAAGAAATGAAGTGACCTGGGATTATCAGAGCAGGTTGGATGCCTCTGCTTCGCATGCTCTGTCAGACTCATGAGGACTCATGAGTGTCACAACAAATGCATGTGGGTAGATAACTTACCCAGGTTTATACTTGTCCACAGAAAGGACACATCACCATTGAGAATGACTTGCCTACCTCACAGGAATGCAGATTACACACTAGATTACACTGGGTTTGACCTGATATGCAAGGGATATATTTTGGTGGAACTATATTTAAAATTGAAATTCAAATATGGTTAACAATTTGTTTTTGCCTACAAATGAGTAGATAAAAGGAAATTCATTGCTTGAAATCTTCATCTTTCCATGTAACTCTATCTTTTTTCATTCTTACTCTTTTTCTGTATACTTTTGATTATTTAGGGACCATAAGAGTAAATTAAAGCTATCTATGTGTTTTCAGAACTCCCTTGACAAGGTTCTTTGGAATATGTGTTTGTTTAATTTCAGGATTTCCTTATTAGTCATTCAGCATGAACCTTGTAGGATAGAATGATTAAGATCCATGTTCTGAAGTCTTTGAAAAACATAAAAAGCATGCTTTTTGCACAATGCAAGAGAAACATATTGATTAGTTTTAAATTTTGCTCAACATTTAGCATTCCATGATTTAATTTTTAAAGTTCAAAGAATAAAATAGAATTTTGGGAACAAGCACAAAACGTAGGTTTTCAAGCTTTCAGGATAACAAAAATATTATAATGTGACTGTATGTTTCTGGGGAATTTAGAAACTCTTTTGCTGTGTTAGACTGGAATTACTCTTATAATTGAAAGCAAAAGCAAAAACAATAAAAAAAGAGCAGCTAGTATTGTAGTATGGAGTAAGATGTTTTCATTGTTTAGACTCTGATCAGACAGCAAACACTTGCTGAGACAGTTTCTTCATATGCCTGAGACTTGTTTAACGCAGCTTTTAGCACTTTTCTGCTTGTTGTGGATTCACCTCTGTCTGGCTTCCAAAGAACAACTCAAATCCTTGCTTAGGGCACTGTGAGAATGGATAGTTTTGCTGTCATGGAGTTGGCAATTTAAATTTAAACTGCATTTGGCTCAAACTGGTTGCAGAGATACTGTCACTCTGAGTCTCCTGTCTACACCATGCACAGTGGAATGGAAAGGGATGGTGGTTATTGTGGGACAGGACAGTTTCTGAGAATAGCAGGCATGCAGATTCAAGAAACAGTTAGTCTCAGATTGAGTGCAGCATTTATGCAGCAGTTAAACATGTGAGTGCCAACATAGATGGTCATGTAGTATCTTCCCATTTATTGATGTTCCTTTAAAAAATGCAGTTCACTTCGGGTGGTAGTGGCACATGCCTTTAATCCCAGCACCTGGGAATTAGAGGCAGAGAGATCTCTGTGAGTTCAAAGTCAGCCTGGGCTACAAGAATGAGTTCCAGGACAGGCTCCAAAGCTACAGAGAAACCCTGTCTCAAATAACAAAGTAATAAACAAACAAAAAATGCAATACACAACTCTTACTGATTAACTCTGCATGATTGTTTCCTTAATTAATGATTTCATCATGTTCCTTCTTTTTTGTTTGCTTTGTTTTTCTGTTGTTTTCACATTTTATAAGTCAGTCATATTTATGAATATTACATATCTTGTTTTCATTTTTTACCTGCCTATCAACTTTGTTTTTTCAAGACAAGTATTTATCTGTGTAGCCTTGGTTGTCCTAGAACTCATTCTGTATATCAGGTTGGCTTGGAACTCAGTGATCTGCCTTTGTACACCTTGAGAGCACAGTGCTGGGATTAGAAGTGTATGCCATTTTGCCCTCCTCCTCTGTTCTCATTTTTCATCATGTTCCTTCCAAATCAAGCACTTACCATAATACCGTAGCAAGAGCAGGACTGCATCCCACGAATTGTGTAAGTAGAAAATCAGTGAAATTTATGACTCCGGGTGATATAATTTACAAAACTCAAAGAGATGTTTAGATTTGGATGTTCTTTTAGGGAGGCATACCCTGGTTAGGTCGTTGGAAAAAAGAAAATTAACGAAAGATTAAGTAAAAAAAGAAACTTTATAAAGATAAAATACCAGATAATGTTGGGAGAACTTGGGATTCTCTCTCAGATATGAGGCTGACAGCATTATTCATTATACAGAAGAAGTACAATGGTCTGTGAAGACATACACAAACTGTTGTCTTAGCCCTGTATTTTTTAATAATTTATCTTATTTTATTAAAAAGGAAAACAATACTTCTCCATTCCACACACCAATTGCAGTTCCCACACCCTCCCCCTCCTCCCATTCCCCACCACAAACCCCATCCACTCCTCAGAGAGAGTAAGGCACATTACTTTGGAGAAGGTCCAAGGTCCTCCCTGCTAATATCTAGGTTGAGCAAGGTATCCTTCCAAAGAGAATAGGTTTCCAAAAAGCCAGTATGAGCAGTAGGGATAAATCCTGGTGCCACTGCCAGTGGTCCCTCAGTTTGCCCCAGTCATACAGCTGTCACTCACATTCAGAGGGCCTAGTTTCGTCCTATGCTTGTCCCTTCCCTGACCAGTTGGAGTTGGTGAGCGTCCATTAGCTCAGGTAAACTGTTTCAGTGGGTGAATCCATCATATTCTTGACCTCTCTGCTCATATTCTAGCTCCTCCCACTCTTCAATTGGACTCTGGGAGCTCAGTCTAGTGTTCCAGTGTGGGTCTCTGCCTCTGCTTCCATCAGTTGCTGGATAAATGTTCTATGGTGACATTTAAGATCTTCATCAATCTGACTACAGGGCAAGGAGAGTTCAGGCACCCTCTGTTGTAGGAGCTGCGGGTTGCATTCTGCTACCCAGCTCCTGCCACTGGCTAGCTTTACCCGAAATAACAACATACAAACTGTATTCATTTAAACACTGCTTGGCCCATTATATCTAGCCTCTTCTTGGCTAACTCTCGCACCTGGACTTGCCCATTTCTAATAATGTGTGTAGCACCCCAAGGTGAGCTTACCGGGAAGATTCTAGCCTCCTGGGTCAGAGCTTCATCGTGTCTACCTGGGAGAGGGGAGGATAGCCTCTGAGCTCACTTCCTCTTCCTCCCAGCATTCTGATCTGTTTACTCCTCCCACCTATGTTTTAACCTATGAGGGCCAAGCAGTTTCTTTATTATAATTAACCAATGACCTTCCTCCATCAACCCTCTCTTCTACTGCTTAGAGTCTTAGCTGGGATCATCCCTGTGGATTCTTGAGAATTCTCTACTGCCGGGTTTCTTGCTAGCCCCATAATTCCTCCCTCAAACTAATTATCTCTTTCCTTGTTCTCGTGTCTGTCCTTCCTCCACCTTGTCTATCCTGTTTTCTCAAATTCTCCTTCCCCCTCCCCTTCTCCTCTTCTCTTCCTCTTCTGCCCTTCCTTCTTCCCCTACCCCCATGCTCCCAATTTTGTCAGGTGATCTTATCTATTTCCCCCTTCCAGGTGGATCTATGTTTGTTTTTTCTTAGTGTTCACCTTCTTACTTAGCTTTTTAGGATCACGGACTATAGGCTTGTTATCCTTTGCTTTACAGCTAGTGTCCACTTATGAGTGAGTACATACAATGTTCATCTTTCTGGGTCAAGGTTACTTCACTCAGGATGTTTCTTTCTAGTTCCATTTATTTGCATGCAAATTTCATGATGACATTTTTTACTGCTGAGTAGTAATCCATTGTGTAAATGTAACACATTTTCTTTATCCATTCTTCTGTTGAGGGGCATCTAGGTTGTTTCCAGGTTTGGGCTATCATAAATAATACTTCCGTGAAAATAGCTGAACAAATGTCCTTACAGGACGATTGAGCATCCTTTGGGTATATGCCAAGAGTGGTATTTCTGGGTCTTGAGGTAGGTTGATTCCCAATTTTCTAAGAAACTGCTATATTCATTTTCAGAGTGATTGTGTGATTGTTTACATTCCCACCAGCAATGAGGGAGTTTTCCCCTTACTCCACATCCTCTCCAGCATAAGCTATCATTGGTGCTTTTGACATTAATCATGCCGAGTGGTTAACCATGCCGATGTGCTCTCAGAGTTATTTTGATTTGCATTTCCCTGATAGCTAAGGATGTTGAGCACTTCTTTAAATGTCTTTTGGCCATTTGAGATTGTTCTGTAGAGAATTCTTTGTTTAGTTCTGTACCCTATTTTTTTTTATTTGGATTATTTGGAATTTTGATGTCTAATCTTGAATCTTAAGTTCTTTATATATTTTGGACATCAGTCATCTGTCTAATGTGGGGTTGATAAAGATCTTTTCACATTCAGTAGACTGCCTTTTTGTCTTATTGATTGTGTCCTTTGCTTTACAGAAGTGTTTCAGTTTCAGGAGATCCAATTTTTTATTTTTGTTCTCAGGGTCTGTGCTACTGGTATCATATTTAGAAAATGGTTTCCTATGCCCTTGCAATAAGAGCTACTTCCTACTTTCTCCTCTATCAGGTTTAGTTTGGTCACATTTGTATTGAGGTCTTTAATTAATTTGGATTTGACTTTATGCATGGGAGTAGATATGGATCTATTTGCATTCTTCTACATGTTGATATCCAGTTATGTTAGCACCATTTGTTGAAGAAACTTTCTTTTTTCTATTTTATAATTTTACCTTCTTTGTCAAAAATCAGGTATTTATATAGGTGTGTGAATTAATATCTGGTTCTTTGATTCAATTCCATTGGTCCACCTGTTGGTTTTTATGCCAACATCAAGCTGTTTTCATTGTCCTAGCTCTATAACAGAGCTTGATGTCAGGGATGGTGATACCTCTGGAAGTTCTTTTATTGTAAAGTATTGTTTCGACTATTGTGCGCTTTTTTTCCCATATGAAGTTGAATATTGTTCTTTCAAGGTCTGTGAAGAATTGTGATGGAATTTTGATGGCGATTGCATTGAATCTATAGATTGCTTTCGGTAAGATTGCCATTTTTATTATATTGATCCTACCTATCCAAGAGCATAGGAGATCTTTCCATTTTCTGGCATCTTCTTCAATTTATTTTTCAAACACTTAAAGTGCCTGTTGAACAGCCCTTTTACTTGTTTGGTTAGTGTTACCGCAAGATATTGTATGTTATTTGTGGCTATTGTGAATGGTGATGTTTCTCTAATTTTTTTTTCTCAGCCCCTTTACCATTTGTATATAGGAGGGCTACTGATTTTCTTTTTTTTTTTGAGTTGATCTTGTATCCTGTCACATTACTGATGGTATTTATCAGCTGTAGGAGTTCTCTGGTAGATTTTTTGGGATCCCTTATGTATATTATCATATAATCTGCAAATAGCAAAAGTTTAACTTACTCCTTTCCAATTTGAATCTCCTTGATCTCCTTTTGTTGTCTTATTGCTCTTGCCAGAACTTCAAGAACTATGTTGAATAGGCATGACAAGAGTGGATAGCCTTGTCTTGTTTCTGATTTTAATTAACCCTGTATTTTTAATACAGTTTTACTTTTTAGAAGTAGAAAACTTTGCAGTATTCCCCATCAATAGTGACAGGAGATGGCATCTAGATGGTGTGAAAACAAGAGTTTCATACCCTTTTTTCTCTTTAACGGTCTGCAAAAATTACAGCTGACTACAGAACAGACACATTCCAATCAATGACAAGCCATTTTTGGAATAGTCACAAGTTGTCACCTGCTCCTTAACTGTCCACCAGATTTCCTATATGGGAGCTAAAACAATTACAGACATCAACTCCAGGTAAATTGTGTATTTGGGGATGGGAAGACAGGGATGTGAGCTCTAGATCCTTAAATGGGTGGTGACTTTCCTGTCTGTAAAAGGCTTTTTCTTCTTTGTTGAATCTGGAGTAAATGTGGGTAGAACATTTATTTCTTCCAGAAACTAAGGGTTTTGAGATTTGTTGAAACAATAGAATAAAACCCTAGTGAAATAGGTGTGCCTAGACCACCCTGTGAGTGAAATACAGCACCTTAAAGATTAGTGAGACAAAGAGAATGTCTGCACTTATCAGAAAGATATACCCAATGCCTTCAGGAGTGCCTGAGGCAATGAAACAAAGATGTGTCCAGATCCAGGGAGAGAAACCAGTGCCTTTGCTGTTGGTTAACAATTAGAAGAACCTCTCCTTTGAGAAAGACATACCCAGACCCAGTGAGTAATATTCAGTGCCCTGGATATTGGTTAAGGCAATGAGAGGACCACTCCCTCCCCCACCGAGAAAGGGACACCGACACACGGGTAGTTTTTTTTTTTATTAAAAAAATTTCTGCCTCCTCCCAGCCTCCCATTTCCCTCCCACTCCTTCCACTCCTCTCCCCTTCCTCCCACTCCTCTCCCCTTCCCTCTCCAGTCCGAAGAGCAGTCATGGTTCCCTGTCCTGTAGAAAGTCCAAGGTCCTCCCCGCTCCGTTGCTTGTGTCAGTATCAGGCCATTACCCTGGGACTCACTCTTTAAACACTGTGCTTACAGAACATGTCTAAAACAGTCCTTTTCAATGGAGTGTTGTGGCTAACTTTGACATCTCTCTCCATTGGTAATTCATGATTGCACATTCCTATAGCTTCTTACACAGCCTTTCTGCTGTGTTTAGACATATTGGATTAAACAAATCCATATGATGGTGTTAATTCATTGTATAATTCTTTATCTCTTATTTTTTAAATGACCTAAAATTATGTTAATATAATCATCTACTGAGTTCTGAAAGTTCAATTTTATACACATTCTTTTCTTTCCCTTTTTTTGTGTGTATTTGTTTATATGTTTTGGTGGTGACAGCAGCGTAGGCATGAGTGTGGGAACTGAAGATCAACTTAGGTGTCTTTCAACAGGTGCCATCTACAGTTTGGCTGGACAATGTCTTTTACTGGTTTCGAATTCACCAAGACTCAGTAAACTGGTACAGATGTCCACTCCTAGAATTTTGTGTGTGAGTACTGGGGATCAAATTTAGATTTACCTATCTAGGTCTGGATTATCTCATTCAGGATGTTGTTTTTTTTTTTCTAGCTCCATCCATTTGCATGCAAATTGCAAGATGTCGTTCTTTTACCACTAAGTAGTACTACATTGTATAGATGTCCCACATTTCTTTACCCATTCTCAGTTGAGGGGCATCTAGGTTGTCTCCTGGTTCTAGCTATTATGAATAATGTTGCTTTTAACACAATTAAGTAAATGTCCTTGTGGTATGAGTGTTCATGTTTGTTACATCCTCTTAAGTGGATATTAGACATAGAGTGAAGGATAACTCACCTATAGTCCACAATCCCAGAAAAGCTAGGTAACAAAAATAACCCTAAGAGAGACATACATGTGTGGATCACGCTGGGAAGGGGAACAGACAAGGCCTCATAAGAAAATTGGGAGGGGGGCGGGTGGAAGGGAAGCCGGAAGGAAGAAGAAGAAGGAGGAAAACATGAAGGATAGGGATGTTCACCAAGGGGGAAGGACAGTGAAGGAGAGAAAGAAAAGAGATATCTTGATAGAGGGAGCCATTAAACAGCTAGTGAGAAACATGGCACTAGGGAATTTCCCAGAAATTCACAAGGATGGACCCTAAGTAACAGTGGAGAGGACCCCTAAACTGGCTTTTCCTGTAATAGGTTGATGACTACCTTAATTGTCATTATAGAACCTTCATCCAGCAACTGATGGAAGCAGATACAGAGATCTACATCGAAGCACTGGACCAAGCGACTGGAGACCAGTTCAAGAGGGGCAGGATGATAATATGAACAAAGTGTTCAAGACCATGGTGGTGATATCCATAAAAACAGCTGACATGAGCTAGTGAGAGCTCAGTAACTCCAGACTGATAGTGGAGAAACATGCATAGGACCAAATTATACAGTCTATGGGGCCACTGGCAGTGGGACCAAGATTTATTTCTAGTGCTTGAACGGGTGTCTAGGAGCACATTCTCTTTGAAGAAATACCTTGTTCAGCCTAGATACAAGGGGGAGGGCATTGGTCTTGCCTTAAAGTGAAGTGTCAGATGTTGTTGACTTTTCATGGTATGCCTAACCTTTTTTGAGGAGTGGATGAGAGAGTGGGGATAAGGGTGGCTCGAGAGGAAGGGAAAGAGTGGAAACATGGACAGCTATGTAATGTGCAAAAAGATTGTATTAAAAATTCTTAATAAAAAAATGAAGGCTTATAGACTTTTGTAGTAAACATCTTATTTACTTAGCTATCGTCCTGGCACCCACATTCCATTTCTTATAATTACGGATTTTCGTGCAGTTGTAGGTTTTTTCCTCTCCATGGTTATTATTGTTGCATCAATATATTAGATTTCTCTTCCTTTGAGCTGTTCTTAAAAACTAGATTCAGATCAGTCTTGGACAAGACAATATGGAGAAGACAATATACCTCAAAACTGTAGCTATCTACCTATTATATTAAGTTATAGCTGTTATATATTCCATTATAAGACATATACTATTATATTTTATAATATGTCACTTACCATATATACTATAAAATTTACATTCTGAAGTTTCCATTAGTAATTGCTCTTTTCCATATGAAAGATATGACATGATTTAGTTTTTCTATATAATTTGGATATGATAGTCTATCCAGGCACACTAAAGAACAAAGTTCAGTTTAAGTTTTCAATAAGTACATATATTTTAATATTTCAATTCTTTCTCATCTAGTTCTACGTCGTTGATGACTTGTAATTTGACCCAGTACATCCTTATAGTTTTTTTTCCTGTTCCCCTTTTTTTATTATTAAATTAGAGTTGATGAATTACCTGTAATATTTTCCATGTAAAATATTTCCTGGCTAGCCATTTCTCATCATAGGGACTGTGCACCGTGTGCTAATTCATCCCTTCTATGGCTTGGCTTGTTAGCCTTTTCCTGTGAGATCATTTACAACAAACATGGTTACTTGAAACTGTGCTACTTTGTAACATGACCCTAGGTCCCAAATTCACCTTTGTCTGAGTTGATTGAAACCCACCTGTGAATGACAAAGAGTATGGATTCGCATCAGGTACTCATAATGGCAATTCCCTATCAGCTCTTTGCTACCTATCTTTATAATGGAAAATGTTAAAGATCTACCATGACTTCATCACTTATTAATTCCTACCAACAATCAGAGTTTTCAATAATAATGCGGTGCATCAAACACTTAGACAAAAGCTAATTTCAACTCACCTTTGCAAAAATTGAATTAATGGGATGATATCATGAGACCTAACTGCTTCCAAACAGGTTTTTGTCAGAAAGTTTTCAGTTTTGCTGAGGAAGACCCTTCCCATTGCTGAAGAAGTTGCCATACACTGAGGGTAGGGCTTCTCCTGTCTAATCTTGAAAATTGGTTAGTTCTCAGAATGAGTGTGAGGTATCAAAGGACAAACAAGGGATGAAAAATAAAAGGAAAACTCTAGCTTCATGGTGGCCTTACCTCCAGGTGTTCCCATTTGTATTTCTGCACCTTGCAGTTTCAGAAGTTTCAGATTACTTAAGAGTGCTCAGCCAAGGCTTGTCAGAAAGAACAGGCACAGACATGATTATCATTACCATGGAGCTACTTCTTCATATGACATACCACCTATCTTCCCACACACTTTTGTACTTATCATTGTATCTATTTAGTTTGTAAATATATGATATTCATCTTATATGTTTCACCAAAGTTTTAAACATTATAATCTGAACAAATTCTCTAAGAGTAAAAGTCACCAACATGGTATGACATTCTATTTATGAATTGAAAACAGTTGGCGTGTTTGTGGAATTATTATGTGAGAAGGTTGTGGTTATTTTCTGGGTTGTTGGTTCCCAGCAGCATTATAATGATGTAAATTAATATGATTTTATTTCCCAAAAGGGTATCATCTATGCTATTCATTCATTCTGAAGCAGAAAAAGTCAGAGAGAAAAGAGTATAATTTGTTACTGTGACTTTCTAGAATTGTTTAGCATCCTAAATTCTTACATTAGCTTTTTTCTCTTCAGTTCAATGGATAGTATTTCAGAACAGCTGAGAAATTATCTCCTCAAAAAAAAATAAATTCACATTCTTAATAGCTATGCTCAGATAAGGGTACTAATATATGCCTTACAAAATTATTGCAAAGATATAATGAGCTGTCCTGTCTCTCCAAATACCCTGACAATTTCTTGAGAATAAAACCCCTGTTTTCTGGTTCCTTTCTCTTTGCATTGTGCCAGCAAAACAATTTCTGCCTATACAATATAAAAAATAAAACACTGCATCATTGTTGTCAGCTAGTGAAAATCAACATAGGCATCTTCTATTTCTGAGCATCTAATTTTGGGGGTTTTAAGTAGTTAAAAGAAAGTAGATGCCATAGTGAGGGTGGTAAGGGACTGCATTACTGCTGTATGACAGTGTCTTAGTGCCTAAATAGTGAAAAACTTTTCACCAAAGAAAGAAAAAATAATAACTTGCGGACTCAGAGTTCAAATGGTGTGGAAAGATGTGTTAGAGCCAAGAGGAGTAAGGTGTAATCTTTTGTGATGTTGAGCAAGGAAATTATTTGACAGAGACAGAGAGAGACAAACTAACATACTCGATAGGGAAAACACAGCAGAAATACAGGGAACAAAAGAGGCAGAGATGTGATGATTGCTACACACAAGATATTTGGCCAAATAAAGAAAATAGTGCTCATTAAAAAATGGTGTCAATCCCAGGTTTATGTCACCAGGAATATATGATAACTCTGGTACACCTTACAATCAGAAAGTAGGGAGATGCCTAAAGAACAATGGAATTATGTCAAAAGACAAAACAAGTCCATTAGAGTGGGAAGAGTCCCTATAGCTACCCCAACCAAGTGAGAAGCATCACCAAAGAAATGGAGGAAGCAATGGACAGCAGCATATTAAACAAGTAATGAAAAGTGGAAAAAGAAACCAAGAGTGGAGGTTAATAAAAATTTATGAATAAGTCAAAAGTCTGAAGACTATATGTTTCTATAATATCAGAGTAATTCTATGATGCTTATTAATTTTGAAAAGAAAAAACTATTTATTTTAAATTTGATGTACTATGTAAATTTAATTATGAGAGCACCAAATTTACAATAATCTTGCAACACAACTATCATCCTATCAGTTACGAAAGTCATGAAGTCATAGTATATCCAGAGAAATTAGGAAACTTGGAATGAGCACATGGATTGAATATAGCATGTAGCAAGGAAACTTCCTGTTTCTATCATCTATCACAAATGCAACACACACACACACACACACACACACACACACACAAACTATATCCTTGTACACATAACCTCTATGTAAATTGATAGTCATGACAAAACCAAGAGAAATAATAGTATTAACTATCATTGATGAGCATTGAGATAAACCACCATATATAGACGATTAAGAGCTTTACACAAACATCAATTGAAAACCATCATAGCAGTATTACTACTTTTGTATGTTGTGTATCTATATCACCAACATTCTTCCAAACTGACACAGAAAAGTTATCTTGGGATACAAAACAAATTAACCACAAAAAATAAAACTCAATTTATTTTGGGGGAAGTAATTGTTATATTGCTTCTATTAGATGTATTATATGTTTTGATTCTTTGGTTTATTAACTTTGAACTTGTAAGAAAGAAGAAAGTTGTGCTAATTCTTTTTGCAGGTGTTTCAAATTGTTTTCTTACTGACTCACCACACTGGAAGCCCTCATGAACAGCATTCTTGTATGATGTCTTTGCCTGACCTGTTTAAATCTTCTTACAAACTATCCTGTTTTAAACTGGAAATGGGGCTAAAGAGACAGCTAAGCATTTAAGAGCACTTCCAGCTCTTTCTTGAGTACCAGTGTTCAGAACCCAGCATCAAGACCAGAGGCTCAAAAATGCTTATAATCTCAGTGCTTCTAGCGTTCTAGAGCACTTACACATATACATGAGCACACAACTCACACAGGCATATATGTGTAAATAGTAAGTTAAAAAATATGAAAATGGAAAGGAAAAAGCACAAGAGCTTCTTTCATGGTTTGTTTGGCAGCCTAGTGGTCATAGAAACTGTTCAGTGGAAATGGATCTGCTATTCCAGGGAGCTTCAACATTCCCCAAGTGAGCGTGAGAGCAAAAGTGGATAGGAGATTGTCTATATTCAGAAGGTCAAAAAAGGAAGCACCACCTACCATGGAAAAAATGATGGAGCCTAAATGTTGCATACAGTGGTCTTTTCTTACTCAGTCTCTTCTATGAAACTGCACTTTTCAGAGAAGTGGCAACATGAAGTCTTCAGACTATAAGACTTGCCATGGCTGGAGTTTATGGGGCAGAACATATCAAAAGAGACTATATTCCAAGGACTATCTGGTCCTATTAAGTCTTGTGTTCAGAATTCAAAATTAGATCAAGTACAGAGTCAGTGTCTTATGAGAGCACCTGAGCAGAGAAGGAGAAAATTCTCCCAAGGTAAAAGGGAAGGAGAGGGACAGCCATAAAGGAACTCAACCAATTTCCTCACACTCTCCTGTCCTAACTCCCTTCCTATTCCTGGCTTTTGTGAGCTACTGTGCCATTTGGAAAAAAAAAAAAAAGTGTGTGTGTGTGTGTGTGTGTGTGTGTATGTGTGTGTTATAGATATTTTAAGTTTCTGAGTTACTTGTAATCAAACAATTGTTTCTGAAGAAGTAAAATGCACAGTTCACATTCACAAAATTCAAAGAGAATCATTAATATAAAAGTAACACAGAAAATTACAGAATATTTGAAGAAAACATAGTTAAAAAGGTGAGAATGTATAAGATGTGGCTCTGGGAGCTTGACTGTTTGGACTTGTTCATTTTTTATACAGTGGAGTCTAGTGAATAGGAACAAGCATTAAGGAAGGAGAATAAACATGAGAACATATTTACCCAGCATCCAGTTGAGCAGGGTATTTCACAGGCTAAAGGAACCATCAAATCTGTTGAATGACAGTGGTGGTTCTGTTAAATGAAGACAAAAATGATCATTAGATTTAACTCACTGGAAGTCATTTGGCAAATAAAATTAAAACCAGCTCAGTAAGTCTTCTACCTACCAAGTATCATTTCTACTTAATGAAAACGATCCTTTATTACAAAGAGACTATACAACATTTTATTAATAAATTTATGTTCTCATCTGTCATGTCAAGAGATTTTTTTATGTTAGGAAAAATGATGTGATTAAATGAGATTCAAAATGGTAATTATATTTCCCTTTTTTAATACTATCTTCAAGTTTGAGCCAAGCTTGCCTTAATTCTATAATCTTTTGATTTTTTTAAAATTTCTTCCATTTTTAAGTGACCTCTAAAGCAACAGATATCCCTTGATGATACAAAAGGGTGTCCTTACACCCTATTCACACTAAATTTTAAAGGTTCCTTTGTTTCTTTCCTTCAAGAAGAATTTGCATTTTAAAAGAGGACCCTGGATTAGAAGGTTTTAATGCACACTAATCCCTGGGAATTATGAAATTTTATTCATTCCTCTAATTTTGTAAGTCTTTGTTTGCTACTTGGCAATCAACATTTGAAATGTATAAAGAATTGATTCACAAAATATCAGTGGACTAATACTATACTGTATCATTTACAATTGGTTGTAGAATAATTCTGTGGAAAGCCATCAAGCTAGTCAATCATAAGCCAAGATCTAGTCCCTACAGTAAACTAAATTCAGTCTTGAAATGTATTACAAGATACTTCAAGGTGATGTTGATGAGGATGGTGATTACGATGATGATGATAATGATTTGGAGACAGAATCTCATCGTACATCCTGGCTTAGAATTTTCTTTAGCCAAAATGACCTTGAACTTCTGATCATTCTGTTCCTACTTCTAAAGTATAGGAATTATAGCTGTGTACAACCACTCTGAGTTTACTTAATGTTAAGGATTGAACCCTAGGATCCATGCTTATTAGGAACACAGCAATTAATTTGTTTCATTTTTACAAACTATTGGCACATTGTCACCGAGATTTCTCTTATGAAATATTCTAGTGAAGAGTGAAGGCCACCATGGTCAATTCAATGTATTTTTTCCTCCTTTGGCAGAGACTTCCCTTTTAACTCACTGCCAAAGAGTGATTCAACTCATTTTCATACAAACAATGTAAGTCAACCAAAGTGACATTTAATGCTTAATCAAACAAGGGGTTTCAGTTATGTGATGCAAAGTACTAATAACAAATATCTGACAATAAAATTGACTTGCTTACAGTACTGTCTCATCAATCATCTCATAATAGCTTCAGGATTGAGGGTTATTCATGGGCATGTTCCACAAAGCAGTGTGTGTCTGTGTGTATGCAGCTGTGTGTGAGAATGTGTGTGCACGTCTGTGTTTTTTATTATTCTACTGTAATTCTGAGTCAGACTTGAAAGATGGGCTACTTGTAGGATCCAGTTGGAAGTCTAAAATTTCTCCACATTTTTAGAAAGCCCAGACCATATGTTTCCTATTAATTAGGATGCTAGTACTTACTTTTATTTCCAGATTTATAAAATTCATTAAGAAATTAGAAAGAGCATTTAGAACTGACCATTGAGTATTGAATAACTAACTTTCTTGGGAGAGGAATATTTCTCTGATTCTCATTACTCCTTTGTTATCTGTAGTATTTTTGTGCAGGGCTGAGGTCCCATGAACTTTCCACTGTCTATAATAGCATGTCTACTGCTTTCGTCTTTGATTAGCTCATGTTTGGGCAGTCATGTTGGTGAGACTTTATGTATGTAGCTTCTGATTTTACCAGAGTGCATCATCTCACATGAGTCTTAAAATCATTTTTTCTCTGCAAGTTTCCTTGAACTTAGGTGCAAGAAGATTTTTTTAAAAATAAAAATGTTTCTATTGGTACTGGGATCTATAACTCTGTATTTTGATTAATTGTTGTTTTCTGTAGTGGCCTGTGTCTGTTTCAAAGCAAAATTTTCTTGATGAAGGATGAAGACTACACATCTCTTAATGTAAGTAGAATTGTTTATAATTAGGGATTATGTTGTTGTAATAAAGTGGTGATTGTAGGTTATCCTCTAAGATCCATGACTTGCTGAACTGAGTAGCTGGCTGGATTTCCAATGCCAGGTGTGGTTTCTCTATTGCATGGATCTTAAGTCCAATTAACGAGCTACTGGTTAACCCAATGTATGCATGCCACTAATGTAAAGGGTTGTGTCATGTATGTCATAGCTGTGGTATC
This sequence comes from Microtus oregoni, assembly GCF_018167655.1. NCBI lineage: Eukaryota > Metazoa > Chordata > Mammalia > Rodentia > Cricetidae > Microtus > Microtus oregoni. The sequence continues at coordinate 49,555,947 of NW_024543069.1, forward strand.
ATGGTCGGATAGGGCTGTTTGGTGTTTTTCCTCCATGTTGAAGATGACCTGAATTCTTCCTAAGGCCTACACTTTCTAGTTAGATTTCTGGTGCCAGAAATATGCTTTTAAAATGCAGAGTTCTTCTGGCTTGTAAGAAATATAGGGTTTTTTTAGATCTCTTTTTACTAAGAAAATTAAATTAGAAAACAAAAATTATTTTAAAAGCAGAAAAGATAATAAATTTACTAGTCACCACCCAATTCTCTTTTTACTTAATTGACCCACATTCAGAAATTACTTTCTTAAAATATTGCATATATCAGTTGTGCTCTTTGGGCTGACGAGGGAGGGGGACAGGGAGGGAAATGGGAGGCGGTGGTGGGGAAGAGACAGAAATCTTTAATAAATAAATAAATAAATAATAAAAAATAGTTTCTGGGGACTTCAGATTCTAAGTCATGTTTGACAGTAATGTCATTGCCAAACTCAAAAGTGTGTATCCTAATATTGTACTCAAGCTGTTTTATAATTAGACAAAGTTAAAACTAGACTTATTTAATTTAAATGACTTAATGACTACATTTGAAATAATAACCCAATGTAAATTTCCTACCTTATAAAGTACTTTTTTTCCCAAGAGTGGTATTGCTGGGTCCAGGGGTAAGTTGATCCCGAATTTCCTGAGAAACCGAAACACTGACTTCCACAGTGGTTGCACAAGATTGCTTTGAAGAGATGCTCTATCATATGACAAAAGCATTTGTTCAACTATGTTCATAGCAGTATTATTTGTAATAGCCAGAACCTGGAAACAACCTAGATGCCCTTCAATGGAAGAATGGATGAAGAAAGTATGGAATATATACACGCTAGAGTACTACGCTGCGGTAAAAAACAATGACTTCTCGAATTTTGCATGCAAATGGATGGAAATAGAAAACACTATCATGAGTGAGGTGTCCCAGACCCAAAAAGATGAATATGGGATGTACTCACTCATAATTGGTTTCTAGCCATAAATAAGGACCACGGAGTCTACAATTGGTGAACCTAAAGAAGCTAAGTAAGAAGGTGAACCCAAGGAAAAACATATAGTTGTCCTTTTGGCTAAGGGAAGTAGACCAAATTTCCGGGGAGAAAATGGGATCTTGGGGGTGGGGTGGGATGGGGGTAAGGAGAGATGGGGAGAGAAAAGGTAGAAGGGAAGGAGGGGGGACCTGGGGAAACAGGAGAATTGGGATAAAGGAAAGGTAGATAGGGGAGCACGGAACCACAATTCTTAGTTAAGGGAGCCACTTTAGGGTGGGAAAGAGACTTGACCCTAGAGGGGCTCCCTAGTGCCCAAGATGAGGTTCCCAGTTAGTTCCTTGGGCAGCTGAGGATTGGGAACCTGAAATGACCCTATCCTAGAGCAATACTGACGAATATCTTGCATATCATCATAGAATCTTCATCTGGTGATGGATAGAGATAGAGACAGAGACCCACACAGGAGCACTGGACTCCCAAGGTCCCAAGGAGGAGCAGAAGGAGGGAGAACATGAGCAAAGAATTCGGGACCATGAGGCGTGCATCCACTCACTGAGACAGTGGAGCTGATCTACGGGGAGCTCACCAAGGCCAGCTGGACTGTGACCGAAAAAGCATGGGATAAAACCGGACTCTCTGAACATGATGAACAATGAGGGCTGATGAGACACCAAGGACAATGGCAGGGGGTTTTGATCCTACTTAATGTGCTGGCTTTGTGGGAGCCTAGCCAGTTTGGATGTTCACCTTCCTAGATATGAACGGAGGGGGGAGGACGTAGGACTTAACACAGGGCAGGGAACCCGGACTGCTCTGTGGACTGGAGAGGGAGGGGGAGAGGAGTGGGGGGAGGGGGAGAAGGGTGGAAGGAGGGGGAGAAGGGTGGGAGGAGGGGGAGAAGGGTGGGAGGAGGGGGAGAAGGGTGGGAGGAGGGGAAGGGAAATGGGAGGCTGGGAGGAGGTGGAAACTTGTTTTTTGTTTATGTTTTTTTTTCCTTCTTTTCGCAATAAAAAAAATTAAATTAGCTTTTCTGATAAATATAAAAAAAAAGTACTTTTTTTGGATTTTTTCGAGACAGGGTTTCTCTGTAGTTTTTGGTGCCTGTCCTGGAACTAGTTCTTGTAGACCAGGCTGGCCTCGAACTCACAGAGATCCGCCTGCCTCTGCCTCCCGAGTGCTGGAATTAAAGGCGTGCGCCACCACCCCTCGGCCTTATAAAGTACTTTATAATTCATATCAAATAAATCAAAAATAAAAATTATAACTGATTACATAGCTGGAAGAAATAAGTGTAGAGATGATAGACTATTTATGGAAATGTGGCAAAAAGAAAGACTAGGGCATATGCAAATGAAAGGAAAGATCATGTTAGTGGTATTCCACTATCTTCCATCTTGCCTGGGGAAAGCAGAAACAAAGACCTGCCTCTGCACAATCCTGCTTTCTTTTGTCCTTAGCTGAGGAAAGAAAAAAGAAAGAGCTGTCTCCCTTCAGAATTCATAACTAGTCTCTATTTAACCTTCAGCTTTCTTTCTGCCTGACCAAGTGGTTAACAAAACGTCTCCACATTGCTTGTAGAATTGTGCCGGACTAGTAGCAGTCCTAAGCATATGGCTCGAAGTGAAATTAGAATCTCTTTGTAGACACATACTTTTAAAACAGGACTCTCAAATGTCCATGGTATACGGTTCCCAAATCTATGATCTCATTCTCATAAACGGCACCACAAGATGAGATGAGGGATTTAATATATCTCCACAAATAGCTAAGATGAGCACACAAACTCATAGTTGTATTAAAATGTCAAGAATTTTAACTATCAGCATAAGCTCTGTATATGTAAACACATCTAAAAGATAATCTTAAATATATTGCAATGGGATAAAATAAGATTATATTAACTGAATTTGAAATCAGACAGACCTTTTGCTGACATGATGAGATTCCTTATCTTATTCAGGATTGCCTCAGATCTGTGAGCAAGTGTTCTTCTATCTCAGCTTCTATAGTTACTAGGACAACAATTATGGGCCACCACAAACAGCTCAAGAGATGTTTCGTGCAAGAAATTAAAAAATCCAGAGAGAAGGTGAAATGAAATATAATAATATATTTCAAGAATATATTAACATGAAGAAAAAGAAAGTGGTAGTATCCCATGATCTAGTGTGTTGGGGGGTGTCTCTGGAGTATCACAACTGGCAGGGAAGCAAACCACAAAGAGGTAAGAATAAAATTTTGTTATTCGTTATGGGGAACTTGGTCAATCAGACTGGGACAAAACTTCTAGAGAGTCTGAAATCATGGTTTAATTTCCTTATGCATTTAAACACAATAAACCTTTGGGAGAAAAAGTCACCACCTGACAATTCTCATTTAAAAAAAAAAAAAAAGCTCCAGGGATGGATGGCTACATCCAAATTCCTTTGCAAAATAACATCACTATAGCAAAATACCTGAGACATTTTATCTTAACAATGAGTTCTGTTGACTGCTAAACAGTGCTCCGGTCTAGGGACTAGAGAGGAAGAATTTGTAATAAGATAAAGATAGATTCTATTGATGGATGAAGTATATGAGGCAGCCTTCACAAGAGTGAATTCTATTTACTGAATGGCAAAGCCCAGGATTAGGACCTAAACAATTCTCAGGATTTGGATGAAATCAGGTAGTGACTGGCTCCATATAAGAGCCTAGGATCAACAGGTTGTTTGACCACTTTTGCTCCAGCGTTCCAGGTGATGAGACATTATTTTTCCTTTCTTTGAAGAAAGTAAGCCTGCATACTTAACAAGCCAGGTCCCTCCAATACTGTCTTTAGCAGTAGAATCAGAGTCAAAGAAGGAAACCAGCCTTGTTGTGAAACCAGAGCCAGTGAAAGAAACACATTCTGATCCTGAAAACAGAGTTAGTTTAAAACAAAACACACACACACACACACACACACACACACATGCACACGCACACGCAAACCCTGGTCCTGTAGCATAGAACCAGTGAAAGACACATTTTAGCTCTGAAACCAAACACACTTTGGGCCTGGAACCAGTGCCAGTGAAAGAAACACAGCCTGGCCATAAAACTGAGACAAAACGCAGAAAGGGTCAGTGAAAGAATACATTTTGGTCCTGAAAGCAGAGACAATTTTGTTTCTGATCAACTGACCATGAAACCAACCAATCCCTGAGCAGGAAAACCAACTAATCATTGAACAGAAAATTTAACCAATCTGAGCTTGTCTAAAATCAAAGGGATTGAAATCCAACCAATTACTAGCCTAAAAATTACACCCTAGCAAAACTCTGCCCTTCAGAAGCCCTATGTAAGCCCTGTGACTCTTCAGTTTGCTGCTGCCTTTTTCCTCCCTGCCAGAGGACAACCACCCTCTTGGATTCCTCCCTCCCAATAAATCTCTTGAACGAAAATTGGGTGAGACCCTCTTTTGCCAGAATGGAGCCCAGCAGAGAAATAACATCTTTGGCTTTTACACTCCAGGGGACCTAAGCAGAACTGTAATAACTTCAAAGGGAAAACCCTTCCCTTCTGGAGCAGAGTTGTTACATTGGGGAAACCTTTCCCTAGAGCAGTGCTATAATAGTGACTTTGTGGTACTCTTTGGCTTCCCACCGTCAGGATCCCTTTCTGTTCGAACTGTAATGTGTACAATAAGCATGAGAGCCCGAGTATATATAATACCAGAACCCACATAAAAATAGTAGGTGTAGTGAAACCTGCTGCATCCCAGCAGGTTACTGTGGGGGTCAGAGACCTGAAGATCACAAGAGATCTCTGGTCCACATATCTCCCCTAGCTTCTCTATTTCTGGGAACCAAAAATGTGATCACCTATCTTACATACTAGGAAAACATTTGATAAATATTCTGAAATTATGTATAAGAGATGGAGTATGTTGGGAATAGAAGTCCTGGCTACTGACACAACATAGCGTTGATTTTAGTTATTTAGTTTTTATCTTTCATCATCTTATTTTTAGATGCTATCAGAAGTTCTATGATTATGTGAAAAACAATATTTAAGAATTGTGATAGTACATTCCAACCCAATGGAAACATCTACAATTTTATGGAACAATAATGAAGAGGGGCAGAAAGATTGCTAAGAGCCAGAATTTCAAGGAGTTTGCTGTGAAACTTTGTCCTCTAGTAATAGCAGCAGCGATATTTATAAAGTCTCACAAGCAAAATCCCCCCACACAAGTAACCCGACAAAGAACTGCAGGCAACTGATGTATGCTGGGAATAAAAAAGCTGGAATTCCTCAAGAACAGTACAGCAACTGGCTGCTTAGTGGCAAATATCAGCCCTGAAAACACATCTACAAATAACATTATACAAACAGAAAATTCTATTTTTAGAAATATATAAGTATATACATTTGTGCATGAAATAAGAATTAGTGAAAAAGAGGTTATGAATTTGAAAGACAGTGGATAAAACTATAGTAAGAATTTTGAACGATGAAAGGGAAGGGAGAAATGTTATAACCATAGTATCAAACATAATATAAGACAGGTGACAGTAGCTCATGCTTTTAATCCCTGTACTCAGGAGGCAGAAACAGGCAGATCTCTGATTTCAAGGCCAGGCTGGCCTACAGAGTGAGTTCCAGGGCAATCAAGACTACATAGATAAACTCTGTCTTCAGCAATCAAACAGTCAATCAATCAATAAAATACAAGTGATATATATATATATATATATATATATATATATATATATATATAAATTAAGACTGGGTAAGAGTTTATAAATGAAAGACCCTACAGACCCCCTCCTCAAAACCCGCAGCTAGCATGCTCCCGGGGGAACGTCCTGTTTGTTTTAAAAAAAAAATCTCCGGATCAGCAGCCAGCCTGCTCCCGTAAGAACATCCCATGTGCCTGAGAGAGCAGGAGATAGAGATAGGAAGACTGCAAGGCAAGATGTCAATAAGATAGGATGTCAACAAAGCAGCTTAGCTATAAGATAGGAACAGGATGATTGTTGCCAGGCATCCATGCTGAGAGAGGAAACCATTCATGCCCCCCTTTTGCTTCTGTAAACTTGCTTTTTGCTCTTCCCTATAAAAAGCCCGCCCTCCAGTTGGCAGGTGCGCAAATCTTCCGAGAGATCTTGCTGCCCACAGGTACCTGTGTCTACTCAATAAACCTCTTGCGATTTGCATCCGTGCGGTCTCGGCCTTTTCCTTGGCGTTGGGGAGGTCTCCTCCCGAAAAGAGGTCCTCGTCGAGGGTCTTTCAATAAATACTCAAGCGGTATGCCTAATATGTTTATTTTAATCTTTTTTTTTTTTTTTGAGACAGGGTTTCTCCATAGCTTTCCTTTTTTGTTCCTGTCCTGGAACTAGCTCTCGTAGACCAGGCTGGCCTCGAACTCACAGAGCTCTGCTTGCCTCTGCCTCCCGAGTGCTGGGATTAAAGGAGTGTGCCACTACCGCCTGGCTGTTTATTTTAATTTTATCAACTCTGTACATGTTTAAAGATTATAATAGCAGTTTCATCATCTTTTAATCTCTTACCAGTTGCCATTGTTGTACCATTATAAGAAAGCGAGAAAACAAGAATCTACTTGCAAGCAAAAGTAAGTAAGCTAAATTAATTTTGTGGTTGAAAGATGAAACCATTTTCTTCTAAATCAAATTTTGGACTGCAAATAAAGTGCTTTGGGGTAAGGTTCCTTGTTTGCCGTGCACTTCTCAGCTTGTCCCAATTTTCAGCCTGTGAGGTGGCTCAGGACTTAGTGTGCTTTCTTTCATTTGATGTCTTGACATTTTGGAAGTTCTCAAGTTTGCATTAACCTTCCCTTGGCAATTTGAATAACATATGTGCCCCATAATCTCTGACATATTTGGCTCCCATTTGCTTTTGGTGGAAGCTTATCATTCATGGTCTTGCTCTTGTTGGAGAAAATGTGTCACTTGGGGTAGTCATTGTGAGTTCAAAGAGTCACACCATCTTCAGTTCACTCTCTGTTTTCAGTCCAAAGTATAAACTTTCAACAACAGGGCCCTCAGGTCGCCATTACAAATTGCCAAACTATTGCTATAAACAATAAAAATTTTCTCTTACATTTTCACATCTAAGAAGTTAGATTCAAGCAATTGCCAAGAAATTATTTTTTCAAAAGAGTAAGAATATTCCTTTGTCTTTCCTTAGTTTGTAGCAGCATCTCATCTCTCCAAGCATCCTAAAAGCAGCTTGATATGCGTGGAGTGACATTTCTGTGGCAAACAGGAAAAAAAAACTGTAAAACAATGCTGAAAAAATAGATTCACACTCACTGATATACATAACAAAATATATGCATATATTTGCCCACGAATATGGTCTTCCACATTGCTTATTGCCTCTTTTCTGTATAAAACTCAGAATCACACAATCGAGTTGCACTCTCAATCTCATTGATCATTATGTTAAATAGGATATTTATATAATTTTTACAGAAGTACAATATGTTTACTTTATCCTATAGAGTCAGAAAAATGCATGATAACACAAATATTAATATATAATTTCATATACATATTTTCTAGTATCAAAACAGCGGTCTGTGGTCTGTAAGTTCCTCTCTTCTTTCTAACTGCATGAATATTCATTGTTTCCTGCATGCCATTGATGCTCCAAATATTGAAGGTGAAGCTTGCATATCAATGAGGTTGCATTATCCACCTAGAGAAGAGATGTTTTTATATCCGAGCAATGAATTTGGGAAGTCAAATCACCTTGGGTTACAACAATATAAGGAAAATAATCACATATATATGGCTACACACTGAAAAGTCACAGTGTCACGATTTTTCTGTTTGTGGAGGAAAAGATGAATCACAAACCATAATAGAATTATTAAAACATAATTTTCTAAATTTCCATGGAATTCAGAGCAAGTGCAAGTATTCTATTGTATTATTTTAGAAGAGGGAGAGAGGAGGAGGAGGAGGAGGAGGAGGAGAAGGAGGAGGAGGAGGAGGAGGAGGAGGAGGAGGAGGAGGAGGAGGTAGAAGAAGAGGCATAGGAGGAAGAAGAAGAAGAAGAAGAAGAAGAAGAAGAAGAAGAAGAAGAAGAAGAAGAAGAAATACATTACTGAGAATAAGCCCACTGATCAGTCAGTCAGGACTTAGGCACTGGACTGAGCTCCCAAGGTCCCAAGGAGGAGCAGAAGGAGGGAGAACATGAGCAAAGAATTCGGCACCACGAGGCATGCATCCACCCACTGTGACAGTGGAGCTGATCTACGGGGAGCTCACCAAGGCCAGCTGGACTGTGACCGAAAAAGCATGGGATAAAACCGGACTCTCTGAACATGGCGAACAATGAGGGCTGATGAGACACCAAGGACAATGGCAGGGGGTTTTGATCCTACTTAATGTGCTGGCTTTGTGGGAGCCTAGCCAGTTTGATTGTTCACCTTCCTAGATATGAACGGAGGGGGGAGGACCTAGGACTTAACACAGGGCAGGGAACCCGGACTGCTCTGTGGACTGGAGAGGGAAGGGGAGAGGAGTGGAGGGAGGGGGAGAAGGGTGGGAGGAGGGGGAGAAGGGTGGGAGGAGGGGAAGGGAAATGGGAGGCTGGGAGGAGGTGGAAACTTGTTTTTTTGTTTATGTTTTTTTTTCTTCTTTTCGCAATAAAAAAAAAGGTAAAAAAAAAAAACAAATGCAAAAATACATGACTCTCTGATAGCACTGCTTCCATAAAAGAGTAGCCAGAAGAAGATACCTAGATGAAACAAAAGAGAAGAGAAAACAATCAGACTTCTTCTTGGAGATTTTTGGTAGCAACAGATTTTTGCTTAGTATTTTAGAAAAGACTTTAATTATTATATATGTGTGTGTGTTCATTTATGTACACGTGTAAGCATGTGTACAAGATTGCAGGTGTCAGTGAAGTCATAGAGTGTATTGGATCTCCTGGACCTGCAATTCCAGGCCACTGTGAGCCATGTGATGTAGATGACAGGAACCTAACTCATGCTATTTGCAAGCACTCCTTACTCACTGAGCCATCTCTCCAGCTCTCAAAAATTTTCTAATGTTTATAAGTGTGTCCACCTTTGCACCCATTTGCTACCCACTCAAAAAAATCACACAATACAGAGTAGGGTAGATATGGAAATTAATAGTTGGTTTCCTCAGCAACAACAACAACAAAATGCTTCAACAAACAGCTTATGAAAGAATTCAACTTGTTAGTTTGTTTGTTTTGCCTTCATTTAGGGATAATGGGAATGGAACCCAGGTCCTATCATCTACTAGGTGAGCACTCTACTGCTAAGCTACTGGGCTTCACACTAATATTTGAGAGAATACAACTTAATGCTTCCTTGGTGGTAATAACCTTCAAATATTGCTCTTACTATCAGATATATGTTAAATGTTTATTCTGACCAAAGGGTATAGAAGCTCAACTGTGTATGTATAAATATGATTACTCACATACTTTTCTGCATGAGTTTGAGTTGATTAAATATCTAGAGAGTCGCATCACTTTGATATCTGCTTTATGATTAAAAAGCAAAATCCCACATGCAGGCATATTTTAAAATAGTCACAAGTTTTAACAAGAGAGGTGTAAAATGCATAATTCGGTGTTATATGTTTAGATGACATAAATCTGTGTTTGGCATTTTCTCAATAAAAGCCTAGCAGACAAAAAGGGGCAAAGACTTCAGCACTAGTACTAAGAATTTGGAAAACAACAAAGCAGTCAAAGAAAAACCTAAATGGTGCTTAATAAATTAAGTACTTTAAACTCATCTACCTTGAACAGCCATGCAAATGTGTCAGGAGAACCTTCCTATACTGTACCTTAGAGTTTGTAGTTGTCCATGGCATTCCAGAAAAGAGCACACATTTCAATCCATATATTAAAATGTTCTATTTTAATGAGAACTGTCTTTGAGCTGCAACCTTGACAGTAATTCTGCAAGCACATGAAATTAATAAGAAGAGGAGGAGGAAGAAGAAGGAGAAGAAAAGAAAGAAACAATAGCAACAAAAAGTTCTTATTTTTTTAGCCTATACAATTAAAGGTTTGAGGATTTAAAGTTTTCCACCCACCTCTTACATTCAGTAGCTCTACACTTAACATAAAAGGCAGATGGCCTGTTTCATTCCCACACTGTACATCTGTTTTGATTTCTTTTGCAGCAAATAGACTAAGGTATCTATGGAATTAACAAGATAGTTTGATTTAAAAGGAACTGTACTTTAAAATTCTACATTCACTGGGAAGCCATTCAACTTTCCAATATTTTATTTGCAAATAAGGAATAGCAACTGTATTTTATATTATGACATCAGATACAAGTGAATATAAATAACAAAAGTAATGTTAAAAATATAAACAAATATTACTTTTATTATTTATATTCACTTGCATCTGATACCCGCATCTGATAACAGTAGGTACAGTGTTACCCTAACATGCATGAAGCATTGGATGCAATCCCTAGCACTAGGTGTTTGTGGTAACATGCCTCTACTCTAATCCAACACTCAGGAGGTACAAAAAGGTGTAGAAATTTAAGATTATTCTTGACTATATATTGAATTCAAGATCATTAGAGATGTAAGAGCTCCTGTCTCACAGATAAAACATATGTTAAAATAGCATGTATTCATCTCTGTTAATCCATGATGTGTGCCCTCTATAACTGAAACAAACAAACACACAACAACCGCACAGACAAACTACAACTCCACAGACAAACTGCAATCAACATTTTCATGGCCCTGAAGCTTAGTAACCTATGGATGAGTTCCTATGTGTCATACATAACTCTCTTGTATGATCCTGAACTTAGCTAAACCATTGGTATTTTCCAAATCTATTTCATTAAAAGTTTTAAAGTATATTCATCTTAAGAAAGTAACACAGAATTTAGAAGGGCATATATGCAAGCTTTTTAAGTTAAGTTAGAATCTTTTAGTAGTTTATGAACATGGGAGTCACTAGGACATGGCCTTATTAAATTTCACTTCATATATTATGTTGTGATGACAAGAAAGGAAAGGTCCTTGCTTTATCTATTCACTGTTTTTCTTAATGTACACAAATTTCCTTCATCACAACAGTGATCTTGTGCATAACTACTCCACAAACACTCTGATGCCATTGACTTTGATAATACTCCTAAACTCTATTCACTGGCAATAAGAGTTTCTTATAACCTTAGTCAAGGAAAAATAAAACCTACTAACTATTGCTTTACAGGGACTATGAAATTTTGTAGAGATTACTGCTTTGCATTTGGTGAAGGATTTCTTATGACGTATTCAGAAAGTCCTTGAGACACAGCTGACCAGTTTCAACTCGAAAGATCCCCATGTAATCCTGGAAAGTAAGTGACCAGCTTGGAAGACCAAGGTCAGCATTTGTTAACACCACCCATTTCTTTCCCTTTCAATCTCTTTTCTAAGGTATAATGGGATTACACACACACACACACACACACACACACACACACACGCACAAATGTCTGCCTGTCTGTCTGTATGTATGTATGCATGTATGTATGTATGATATCTCTATTAAGAAGGTAATTCTTTCCTGCCTCAGAAAAACTGAAATCCTTTGGTGGAAGACATCCTAGCCTCTAGGATTCCCACTTTTTTAAAAAAAAAAAAAAATCTGTAACCTAGTTTTCTAAGTCTTTAAATTATTTTATTTAGTTATTTTTATTTCATACATGTTGGTGTTTTGCCAAAAGTGTCAGGATCCCAGAACTGGAATTACAGACAGTTGCGAATTGTCATGTTGGGGTTGGAAATTGAAACCCTGGTCCTCTGAATGAGGAGTCAATGCTCTTAACCCCTGAGTCATTTCTCCACCCTACAGGATTCTCACTTTTATGGGCACATGTACAAGTCACTGTTGACCAAGCACCATTCTGTTGACTGAGTATCTGTTCCAGCCAGTTCTGCCCAGTAAGGCAGCCATTCAGCCACTAAGAAATACACAGAGGTCTATATTAATTATAAACTGATTGGCCTAGTCGATCAGGCTTTTTATTAACTAGTCCTTATAACTTATATTAGCCCATAATTTTTGTCTGGGCAACTTGGTACCTTTTTGAGCGAGGCAGTCACATCCTGGGTTCTCTGTGTCTGGGAAACAACTGCAAACTAAGCTTTCTTATTTCCAGAATTTTTGTTCTCATTGCCCAGCCTCTATTTCCTGCCTGGTGGTACTGTGTATACTCCCTGTCTGGATACTGGCCAATCAGCATTTTATTAAAATACAATTGATAGGGTACAAACCATTGTCCCACAGCAAGTCACCAAAGGTTAATAGTCAAATGATCACAGGATATTCATTCACTTCCCAATAGCATGATAGCCAACAACAAATCAACTACGTAGTAGTTCAGATCACACTGTCAAATTTCAAGGCAAACACCTGTGAAAACCACTAAAGTCTACAACCTACCAGCAGCCTCATTCTTGGGCTCTGGAACTGTCATTTACAGTGTGACTTGGGCGGGATGGTCCTGAAGTGCTCCAAGTGACATTTCATTATTTAATTTTCAGTGGCATAAAGTCTCAAGAAATTCAAGGAATCCTTTCTTTAGTAGTCATATGATAATTTTCCTGCGATAGTGCCTCCACAAAGAATATATGAGAAGAGATTAGCACTACAGTAAAAACCTATACATTGAAGTAAATGGTTTTCCAAAACAGATTTATAGAGAAAAGACATTATAAATTCTTTTAACATGCAGAGAACTTTGATCAGTAGGCTCATATTGCATAGCAAGAATGAGAATTTGATTGTTAATTCAGATAGGAAGAATATATTCAGTAAATACCTGGATACCTGAAAATGTCTAAGTTGCTTATGGTTGAGGACACAAATATCATAGTGCAGGAAATGAACATTAATGCAAGCTGTAAAATTTACTAGTTATGTGCTTTAAATTTGCTGAGCAATAATTTCATCTCTACAAAATGGATACACTACAATGACAGTTATTAACCTACATTTCTCAAAACAAACAAACAAACAAACAAACAAGCGAGCGAGCAAGAGAGAAGATAGTCCTTGGTAGAATAATTGTCTGAATGGTATAGTTCAACTGTAGAGTACTTGTCTCTCATGTTTGTTTCTTGGGGTTTTTCTGTCCTGCCAGGGACCCCACAGCCAGCAAGCCCCAAATAAAAAATCACACATAGGTCTCTCTGGCTAACTATCATATCTTGATTAACACTCTCACTGGCTAACTCTCATATCTTGATTAACCCATTTTTCTGATCTATGTTAGCCATGTGGCTCAGTACCTTTTTTCAGTGGGGCAGATAACATTCTGTTGCTTCGGTGGTCTGGGCTGGAGTGAGAGGAATCAACTTCCTCCTTCCCAGAATTCTCCTGTTCTCATTACATCATTTCTACTTCCTGTCTGGTTTTCCGACCTATATTTCCTACCTGGCCAATAAGCATTTATTTATAACACGACTGACAGAATACAGACAATTCTCCTGCACCACTTCTCCCTCTTTTTCCTTTCTTTTCTTTTTTTTTTTTTGTTTATTTTATTTTTTTTTAGTTGTTGCAAAAAAAAATTTCCACCTCCTCCCCATTTCCCATTGCCCTTCCCCTCCTCGCACACATCACTCCCTCCCTCCACTCCCCTACCCCTCTCCCCCTTCCCCCACTCCATTCCCCCTCCCTCTCGAGAATGAAGAGCAGTCCAGATTCCCTGCCCTGCGGGAAGTCCAAGGTCCTCCCACTTCTACCCAGGACCAGGAAGGTGAGCATCCAAACAGGCTAGGCTCCCACAAAGCCAGTTCATGTATTAGGATCGAAACCTAGTGCCATTGTCCTTGGCTTCTCATCAGCCATCATTGTCCGCCACGTTCAGAAAGTCTGGTTTCATCCCATGCTTATTCAGTCCCAGTCCCACTGGCCTTGGTGAGTTCCCAATAGATCATTTCCACTGTCACAGTGGGTGGGTGCACCCCTCATGGTCCTGACTTCCCTGCTCATGTTCTCCCTCCTTCTGCTCCTCGTTTGGATCTTAAGAGCTCAGTCCGGTGCTCCAATTTGGGTCTCTGTCTCTATCTCGATCCATCACCAGATGAAATCAACAAAATAGAAACACAGAAAACAATCCAAAGAATCAATGAAACAAAAAGCTGGTTCTTGGAGAAAATCAACAAGAGTGATAAACCCCTATTGAAACTTATCAAACGACGAAGAAAGAATAAACAAATTAATAAAATCAGAAATGAAAAGGGAGACATAACCACAGACACATAGGAAATTCAGAAAATCATTAGATCTTACTACAAAAGCCTATATGCCACAGAATTGGAAAATGTGAAAGAAATGGACACTTTTTTAGATAAGTACCATATACCAAAGTTAGACCAGGACCAGGTGAACAATCTAAATAGACCTGTCAGTCGCGAAGAATTAGAAGTTGTTATAAAAAACCTCCCTACCACCAAGGCCAGCTGGACTGTGATTGAAAAAGCATGGGATAAAACCAAACTCTCTGAACATGGCGAACAATGAGGGCTGATGAGAAGCCAAGGACAATGGCACGGGGTTTTGACCCTACTTCACGTTCTGGCTTTGTGGGAGCCTAGCCAGTTTGGATGTTTACATTCCTAGACATGGACGGAGGGGGGAGGACCTTGGACTTTCCACATGGCAGGGAACCCTGACTGCTCTTTGGACTGGAAAGGGAGGGGGAGAGGAGTGGGGGGGAGGGGGAGAAGTGTGGGAGGAGGGGGAGGGAAATGGGAGGCTGGGAGGAGGCGGATACTTTTTTTCCTTTTCTCAATAAAAAAAAAAAGAAAAAAAAAATTCCCTACCAAAAAAAGCCCAGGTCCAGATGGTTTCAATGAAGAATTCTACCAGAACTTCTACCAGAACTTCCAAGAAGACCTAACACCTATACTCCTTAATGTATTTCACAATATAGAAACAGAAAAGTCATTGCCAAGTTCCTTTTACAAAGCTACAGTTACCCTGATACCAAAACCACACAAAGACTCAACCAAGAAAGAGAATTACAGGCCAATCTCACTCATGAACATCAATGCGAATATCCTCAATAAAATACTGGCAAACTGAATCCAAGAACACATTAGAAAAATTATCCACTATGATCAAGTAGGCTTCATCCCAGGGATGCAGGGCTGGTTCAACATACAAAAATCTATCAATGTAATCCATCATATAAATAAACTGAAAGAAAAAACCATATGATCATTTCATTAGATGCTGAAAAAGCATTTCACTTCCCTCTCTTTAAAAAAAAAACAAAGGAAAATACTCATAGTCCATTTTTTGGGAATGTGGGCGCAGTATTCTAGGCTACTTCCTGCTGGTTGGGGGGGCTGATAATCTTATGGGGACCTAAAGAAAATTTAGAGTTATGATCAAGTCCTGACTGAAGTATCCTGCGATTCTTGATCATCTCAGGCAGGAGTTGATTGAAGTATCTTTTGAAGGTGTTCACAGCAACCTTTCAGGAGGGCGTGGTCTATCATACCATATTGGAATAGAAGCAATCCACAGGGTCTCATACTCTGTGAAAACAAAAGAAGAATCTCTTTTCCAAAGTATCATAGCCTTAGATCCAAATTCTGAAGTCAAGTTATTTTCAAAATATCTTTCTTGGATTAGTTCAGCAGTACTTATAAACAAATATCTTTTAGCAGCTCTTTCTCCTTCCTCAGCATTCAAACAATTCAAAGAGAGCATAATAGCATACAGTATTAAGATTCTCTGTGTATTTTCCATCTTTGTGCTGTTTTATTTTTAACCTCTATTTAGTTTATTTTTACTTTTACTTTTTGGGACAGGTTCTCTGTATATCTTTGTCCTGGAATAACTCTGTAGACCAGGCTAGGCTTGAACTCTCAGAGATCCTTCTGTCTCTGCCTCCCAGGTATTGGGATTAAAGGCATGTGCTACCACTCCTTGAAGTCACAGAGGTCAATCTTCCTCTTCCTCCCAAGTGTTGGGATTAAAGGTGTGTACTACCACACCCAACTACTCTCTTTCTCCTTTTTTTTTTTACTTTTAAGAACTTTAACTCTTACCCTGCATATATTTTTAACACATTGTAAATTATTTAGAGGTTTTCATTGTTTTTGAATTTCTCTTTACTGTATCTCTCTTTTTCGGACCACACGAGCCTTTAAATTACTGAGCAATATGGGTAGGATTAAAGCCGTGGCTTTGCCAGCTAGATCCAGCCCATTCCTTAGCTTTCCAGCATCATGGTGGAGGTAATGGCTGTAGCCATTTTTATTGCCACAACTCTATGGCATTTCAAGGTCCTTGCCAGCAAACAAGTTGAGTGTTGTTTAACACTCAAAAGCTCTGTAGTCAGGACTGCCTGCTTGAAAGAGTCAGAGTTTGCCCTGGCAGGATGGCCCAGAAAGCTGGCATTTTACAACAGTGCAACTTGTTTCCTGATACGGCTGAAAGCTGAAAAGCATGCTTTCAGCTTTTCATCAACACCACTTCAGTGTTTCGTGGCAGGACCTCTTAAAAGAGCTGCAAGGTTCTGCAGCTAAAGCTGAGTCAGGAAGCCTCTCTTAGATGAGAGCACTTGCTTGCCTCTAGCAAGCAGAGCAGACCCAAGAAATTGCTGCTATCAAGAAAACCTGGTTTACTCTATTCTTTCCCAAACTTTTTCAGGCTTCATCAAGCTGAGACATGCAAAATTGAATAGATTCTGACACTGAACAAGACTTTGACTAAGTGGTTGTGGCATAATCCTTTTCTAATATTAAACAAATACTATTCTAAACAATGCTTGAGTTAAAAAAGGATTTTAGAACTTTGGTGGCATATAAAGACCCTCCAATAAATTCTATCATTCTATTTAATTTTGAATACATATATGACTTTCCACTTATCTATATTTTATAAGTTTGCTCAATTAGTTGAAAAATACTGCTGTATAATAATTTCCAGATACTTTGGAAGTAAAAATGACATATTCTGAACACTTTTGAAAATCATTATATCTAGTCGCTATGGAAATTAATGACACAATCAAACATTCAAGTTGGGGTTAAAAAAAAATCTCTTCTCTATTTTCTGCCTTGTGTTTCTTTTAGAGAAATGCTATAACTCTAGAAAACTGTAACAACTATGCTTGGGCTATCTTTTTGTTGGACTCTAGCGTCCAAACACCGAGAAGGAGTCGCCCCCAGAGACCATCTCATACACCACAGCCGATGCAAAAGCATGAGGATTTTATTAATTCTGTCATGACAGGGTCCCCCAGCATTCAGGAATCCAAGGGACCTCGAATAGCTGGTACAGTCTACTTTTAAAGGGGCCGCAGAAGCAAGGGGGGTTGTTCTTTGACTATTCTGATTGGCTTATTTGAAAGGGCTATTACCAATAATTGACTGGAGAGCTGTTGCCAGATCAGATGAGGTAAGAGGTCATTTTGACCCCGTTTCCCAGGGGACTGAATCAAAACATACATATATGGGTAATTGTTCAGGAACTGAGTACGTGCAAGTGTAGCTGTTAGGTCCTTGGTTCCCAGGGGAGGAGGGGAAGCACTATGGCACAGAGGCTGAGAGGATTCAGAATTGTCAAAAATGGCTTCAGGATTGTCTTAAAGTCTTACACTTTAACAGTTAAGTAATATATTATTGTAGAAGGAGCTGTGGGCAGGTCTGCTTTTCATCTTGCCCTGCTCCAGCATGGCTAGCTTATGCCCCAAAATAACAATACACAAACTGTATACATTTAAACACTGCCTGGCCCATTAGTTCTAGTCTCTTATTAACTAACTCTCACATCTTGATTAACCCATTTCTAACAATCTGTGTAACACCACGAAGTGGTGGCTTACAGGGAAGATTCTAACCTGCGTCCATCTTGGAGAGGAAAGCTATGGCATCTGCCTCATTGCCTTCTTCCCAGCATTCTGTTCTGTCTACTCTGCCTACCTAAGCTGCTGTCCTATCAAAAAGTCAAGGCAGTTTCTTTATTAACCAATGAAATTAACACATGGACAGATGACCCTCCTACATCATATTATATACATTTTGGATAAAATATTAAATACAAACATATTTTTAAGCCAGTGTTTAATTAATTTTTGTTTAACAGTTGGAATGTCTCCTCAGAATTAAATGTCTTCTTATGAAGTGAGATTCAAGTTAGTTCATGGAGGCAGGAACTCAAGCAGTGGAATCAGTAGAAAGGAGCCAAAGCCAAGGCCATAGAGGAACACTGCTTATTGGCTTTCTCCCTCCTGTGACTTGCTCAGTCTGCTTTCATGTAGCACCCAGGATGAACAGCACAAGAGATGGCTCTGTCCAGATTGAACTGGACCCTCCCACATCTATCCTCAATCAATAAAATGCACCATAGACTTGCCTGCAGGCCAGTATGGTGGAGATATTTTATCAACTAAGGTTCCCTCCCCCAAAATGACTATAACTCTCTGAAGCTGACATAAAATTAGCGAGAATATGCACATACTTTTTTCTGCAACTTGGAAATAAAGGAAAATGATTATTACTTTACTTTAAATATTTTTACTGTAGATAATTTTCTAATAAGATATACAGTAAAGAGGTAATCATATAGCTAATAGTCAAAACCTGATAAATGTGTAGCTTGTTTATAGCCCTTGAAAGTTAGAGATAGAGATTAATAAATCCCAGAATGGGGCACCATGGAGATACTGTTAACTCCAGTGTAGAAGGGCTTTTAGATGATTGTTGAAAGCTAATGGGAAAACCCCACATCTAATCTGGTAGCTTGCTTTAATACTCTTTCCAAAATGCTTTATCTTTCTAATGACTTATTCATAACTTTGCAATCTTACCTTTCTCCTATGCCATGTTGGGTGTAGAGCCCATGGATCTGGCCACCAGGTCAGACATGTTGAATCTTTCCTGGTAAGACCACCCTGTGGTGCTACACAGATTATTAGAAATGGGTTAAGCAAGATATGAGAGTTAGCCAAGAAGAGGCTAGATATAATGGGCCAGGCAGTGTTTAAATGTTTGTGTGTTGTTATGTCGGGGCATAAACTAGCCATGCTGGAGCCAGGCAAGATGAAAAGCAGGCCTGCCCACAGCTCCTTCTACAATAATATATTACTTAACTGTTAAAGGATAGCTCAAGCATAGTTGTTACAATTTTCTAGAGTTATAGCCTTTCTCTAAAGGAAACACAAGGAAGAAAATAGAGAAGAGATTTTTTTTAACCCCAACTTGAATGTTTGAATGTGTCATTAATTTCCATAGCGACTAGATATAATGATTTTCAAAAGTGTTCAGAATATGTCATTTTTACTTCCAAAGTATCTGGAAATTATTATACAGCAGTATTTTTCAACTAATTGAGCAAACTTATAAAATATAGATAAGTGGAAAGTCATATATGTATTCAAAATTAAATAGAATGAGCCGGGCGATGGTGGCGCACGCCTTTAATCCCAGCACTCGGGAGGCAGAGGTAGGCGGATCTCTGTGAGTTCGAGACCAGCCTGGTCTATAGAGCTAGTTCCAGGACAGGCTCCAAAGCCACAGAGAAACCCTATCTCAAAAAAAAAAATTAAATAGAATGATAGAATTTATTGGAGGGTCTTTATATGCCACCAAAGTTCTAAAATCCTTTTTTAACTCAAGCATTGTTTAGAATAGTATTTGTTTAATATTAGAAAAGGATTATGCCACAACCACTTAGTCAAAGTCTTGTTCAGTGTCAGAATCTATTCAATTTTGCATGTCCCAGCTTGATGGAAACTAACTACCTCACAGCACTCCATAAATATTTATATTGTAATCCATTATTGATATTCTGCAAAATTTTACTGTAGCATGCTAATGGTTATAACATGACAGTTCAAGGAGGAGCTGAACCACTATTTCAATTTTATTTTCATAAGACATGCTTTGAACATACAGAAAAATAGAATTATCATTGCTGGTAATTGATGCAATAAAGACCAACATAAAGCAAAATTCTATAAACAAAGAAAAAGAGTGAAAAATTGATTATAAGTGTTATGGATTTGCTGCAGGTCCCACAAACCAAGGTGGCTGGTCCCCTGGGCATCCCCGGCGGCTAGCCATGTAGGCAGTGGGTGGGCAGGGGGCAGACAGATAAGTACACCATGCAGATAGGTTTGCTGCAAGCTGCCGGGGTACCAAGTAGGGATGGCGCACGAGACCTCGCGGCAGGCTCCATGTGACTGTGGCAGGCGGGCGAGAGAGACAGATAAGCATACCATACAGAGTAAAGTTAGACATTTAGTAGGTGGATTATGGAAGGGAAGGAAAAAGGGGAGAAGGGGAGAGAGAGAGAGAGAGAGAGAGAGAGAGAGAGAGAGAGAGAAGAGAAGAGAAAAGGGGAAGAGAGACAAAAAGGGGACGAAGTGGAGAATTGGGGAGAGAGGCAGAAGCTGCCTCTCCCAGAGAGGGGACAGGAATAGAGGAAGAGAGAGCGGGGCAGAGGCTGCAAGGAGGGAGTAGGTGTGGCTTGTCTCTTAAAGAACCAAAATATTACAATAAGAATAAGCAAGTGATTCAATTTTTTCTTTATATTGAAATAAATTGCATTTATTGATAGTGACTTCTTATGCTACACTGACTTGATTTGAATCCCATAATATCATTATATAATGGAATATATCCTTATGTTGCTGCCTCCAGATGGAAGAAATGAGCTGTTCTATGGTTAAATGATGTAAGGTGAGGCACAGAGCAGGTTGGAATTCAGAGTCTGGGGTTTTAACTCTGGTGTTTATAATGTGACACTCAGCCTCTTCCCGCTGTCATGTCCTCTCCTGCTAATGTCTTACATGCATAAACCTGTCTCTAAAAGACCACAAAACCTACCTTATATGTAGACAGTACTTGTTTGTTTCAGTCTTAACTTCATCAGTTTTGGTTTTAGGCTGTTGATACACTGAATGAGGGTGAATGTCTTTCAAAAACTGTGTAAGTTGTTTTCAGTGTCCAGATAGAAACTAATGGGTAAAGATAGTGTCAAGCCGGGAAGCAGCCTGGTGCAGGATGTGAAAGCAGCCACAGAACCAGACATCTAGATGTTTCAATTCTAAGCTTGCTTGTTATATTTGCAACTTGAAATAAATTAGCTTTTCTAAACACCAGTATTAAATAAGAGAGTGTAATAAAACTTGGTATAAAAGCATCCCAGAATAACTCTTTGATCAATTAAAGAATGGCCAGCCCTTATAAATGAAACAAAATCACCTGATCATATTTTAACATTTGTAACAAAAATGATTGCTTATTATATGCTCTAGGAAACAAAAACAGAAGGTTTACTGCTGTTATCACCATCAAAGCTGAGCAAAGCACCCATGCACATGAGTGGTCAAAGCAGGCTGACAGTGTTGATAGTCAGCATATGTGTATGGCACTTTATAAAATGGTGGCACCTCTATTTCTCCTCATGACCAACTCAGAAGTTATGGAAATTTAGTCCTTCATTTAACCATTTATCAACATCATGATTAATTTCTAAAATAAACTGAGTTTAGGATGAGCAAAGGAATGGGTATGAAATTTCGAACTCAATTTAAAAAGTGGATTCAAGTAAAATCCTCTCCATGAATCCATTCTCACCTCCCAAATTTTGAGAGGTGTAGCGTCTTAAAGTCACAAATTACATGAAGAAGTAGTAAAAAAAAAATCATTCTTTTTTTTGCATATCTCTGTGTGTATAGTATACATAAGTGCACATGTGTGGATATGCGAGTATGTGTGGACATTTGCATAAGGAGGCTTGAAGGTCACGCTCAGTGTCTTCCTTAATAACTCTTCACTTTACATTTTCAAACAAGATCTATTATTTAAATCTAGACTGTATCAATGAGGTTAGTGTCATTAGGTAGCTAGATGCAGCGATCCTGCTTGCATTCTGGTTCTGAAATTACAGACTGATTTCAACACTCAGGATGCATTTAAATGGATTCTGGGGATCAGATCTCTGACCTTCAGGCTGTTAAGGCAAGTGTTTATCCCCTGAACCATCTCCCCAACCTCACTAAGCCAGTCAAGAAAAAGAAAGAAACACTTTTACATTCTCATCATAAAAATTTATCTCAATAAAATTCATCTCCAAATTTTCTACTGGTAAAAGAAAGGTGGAAAGGCAGAAACAAATAAACATTCTGCTAGCTTATGGCCATTGGAGCTTAATGTGAGAACTAAACCAATCAACCTGTTTGCATGTCAATTTCAGTACCACATTTTCAGTTTTATTTTAAGATTCTGTAATGGAGTCGCAGACATCTGTTTGGAGCACAAGATTCTCTATTCACAATAGCATAATTAGAGGTGATTGTAATGTAAAGAAATCAGAACTATTCCCTTTGGCCCATAGTCAAGATGCATTGCAGAAATATGATTCTGCAGAATCATAAACATTCTCTGCTCCATCTATTCTCCCTTAGTTGATATCTCTTCAGTCAGATGTCCTCACATCACTTAAAACTTTAATGGAGTGTGCTTTTATATACGACTTCTTTATGGATACTTTATCTGCAGCAATCATTTCCTAACAACTCAAAATCCTCACACGCCTAGTTTTTGTATTTCCTTAGGAAAGAGCCAAAGCCATTTATATTAAAAAACCATAAGCCACTCTTATTCTTTGTTTTGTTGTTGTTTTTTGTGTTAATTTTTTTCAACAGTATGACAGTCGAGTGTCTCTTTTTTCTCCTTAATCACTTTCTCACATTCAGGACATATTAGAAATGTGATGTCCTCAAATTGCATGTGAGAGACATATGAATACACGCAAAATACACTAGCTTGTGGCAGAGGCAGAACTTCAGTGCCAGTGTCTTTTCTGCAAGCATGCTCATCGAATCAAAGATTGGGACAGGAGAACTCTCACAAGTGGTGTCAATGAGTCCAAACGAGGGCTGAGAGAGCTTTAGTTTGGGGCGCAATTGAAGTACCTTACTGTTCCATGTTCAATAAAAGTTCTGCCTTTTTTCTTTTTATCATGACTACATAAAAAAAGAGATAAAGAAGGATTAAATATTAGCGAGCAATCAAAGAGGAAGAAAAGCCACATGCACTTATTTCTTGCTCAGGAGGGATAAACATTTCAGCAAAGTCAAGAAGAATGAAATAAGAGTACTGAGGTAGGTGTAGCAATGCCGTCATGTAGACAAACAACAGCTATTCATCCTGCGCAAGACTAGCCTCATGAATTCTCCATCATAGAGTAAGCGCATGAAGACCAACAGCTTACTGAAGAAGGACTTCTAAAAGTTGTTAGAGGAAGAGGTATTCTCTCTAATGGTTTGGCCAACAAGTCACTAGGTAGAAAGAGGTTCCAAAAGAAAGGAAGGGGCATACCATGGAGCTATAAGGAGTATGAATATAATCACAATGCATGGCACACATATAGAAAACTGTCAAAAATAAATAATAGTCATGCATTATAAAGATTATTTCAGATAATATGGAAATAGTTAAAATAGTTAAAACAATAAACTTTATCTTATTTGTTGTAACATTACTTTATAAAAATTTTATACTGTTTTGGGGTAAAGAAGAACCTCTACCGAAGGGAATTTTTATGTAAGCAACATTGTTTTTTTGTGTGTGCTTACACTAATCAAAAGCCTGATTCTAAACTGTCAAGATATAAATATCATAAAAAATAATCTAGCTACTTAAGCTATTTTCATAAAAGAAAATTCTTGCCAGGAAAGAAGAAACATTATCTATGATTACTGGTGGATCATGAGCAAAAGATGCTTAATGTTAGCAAGAGTGGAGTTTCACCACTAGGAGGAAAAATGCAAGTGTGATGTAAGAAAATGTCCAACACTGGTTTTATATATATATATATATATATATATATATATATATATATATATATATATATATATACTATTTGAAGTTTTGAGTAATTTGGTCTGAAAACAGATAGAAGTGATGGAGGAAGGTCATTGGCTAATAAAGGAACTGCCCTGGCCCATTTTATTGGTTAGAGGATAGGTGGGAGGAGTAAACAGAACAAAATGCTGGGAGGAAGAGGAAGTGAGCTCAGAGTCTCGACATCTCTACTCTCTGGAGCAGATGCCTGAGAGAGACGCCATGCCCCGCTCCCAGCATGAAGCTCCGACCCAGGATGGACTAGGCTAGAATCTTCCCGGTAAGACCGGTTCTCACAGATTATTAGAGATGGGTTGATCGGGATGTGAGAATTAGCCTGTAAGTGCTAGAGCTAAAGGGCCAAGCAGTGCTTAAAAGAATACAGTGTCTGTGTAATTATTTTGGGGCATAAGCTAGCCGAGCAGGTGGCCGGGGTGCTGGGAACGCAGCCCTGCCGCCCCCATTACTACATAGAAGGCACTTTATAGCATTGATAAAGGTAGTAGCAAAACAAAGGAAGTGATTATTTGCAAACTTTTAGACCCATGGACACTAGAAAACACTCATTATAAGAAAGCTTATAATGTAGATGAAATTATTTGAAAATTAATAATTTTATGATATGTACTCTAGAACAGCATCACAAATCTCTGTTGAAGCAACACTGAATTTGTCAGTTTTACTTTGGGGACCATCACCTAAGCAATCCCAGGATTATGTCTCAAAATGTGAAAATAAGTGAAGCAATCGACTGGTCCTGTGAAGGGAATTATTTAAAGCAGATCACGAAAGGCAGAGAAAGTGAGAATTAGGTAAACATATGCCATAGCAAGCTTTAGATTCATAGCACAACAAGCTTGGGTCTTAAAGCCGTGATGATGAAGCTGAGTGTTACAAAGAGTAGTCAAGTCTTCTTTACCTTCTAAGAAAAATGCACATGCTGGAGCAAGTTTCTAAGTTATTCGTTTTTCAAGTCCCAGCACTGTTTTGTACAGGAACTATAAATTGTATTTTCTCTCAGAACCAGCATCTTTGTTCTAGTCTTCATTTTGCAAAGATATATGGGACTCATTTCTAGAAAACGCCTCTCGTAGGAATCTGAACTGCCTCGAATGCTCTTGAGTCTGACTGACTTGAGGAAAAGCCCTTGCTTATCTCTCACTCTACCACCTAACATAGTAAAGAGGCTTCTGTCTTTGAGACTAACGTCTTTAAAAATCAAGCACACTTCTTAAATCTTTTTGCTGCTTGTTTTATTTTTCTTTTTTATTAATTATTTTTTATTTATTTTACACGCAGGCCACAGTCTCTGATTCCTCCTCTCCTCCCTTTTCCTCTCCCTGCCTCCTTCTATGGCAATCCCCACCACTTGTCCTCCAAGTCCCCATTCAGAAAGGTGAAGGCCTCCCATGGGTGTCAACAAAGCAGGACATTCACCTTGAGATAGGACCAACCTCCTCCCCCTGCATCAAGGCTAGGCCAGACAACCCTGCAAGAAAAACAAGTCCCCCAAAGGCAGCTCAAGGGCGAGTAATACGTCCTGATCCCACTGCTAGCTTCACAAACAAACCAAGCTACACAAATGTCACACACAAATAGAGGATCTAGGTTGGTTCCATGCAGACTCTGTTTCAGAGCTGATGAGTTCCAACTAACTCAGGTAAGCTGTCTCTGTGGGTTTCTCTGTCGTGACCTTGACCTACCTGACTTGTACAATCCCTCCTCCCTTTTTTCAGCAGGTTGCCTGAAGCTCTTCCCAGTGCTTGCCTGTGGATCTCTGCATTTGCTTCTGTCAGGTACTGCTTGTAGACACTCTGATGACAATTAGGAAAATCTGACTTTGAGCCATCCTTGATGCACAGCCTTTCTGGGATTGGGGATTGTAGCCTGGTTACTCTTAACTTTATGCCTAATTAAGAGTGAGTATATACCATGTTCGTATTTCTAACTCAGGATGTTTTTTTTTCTAGTTCTATCCATTTGCCTGTAAATTTCATGATATCATTATTATTTTACAACTGAGTAATATTCCATTGTGTATGTGTAGCATTATTTTTATCTGTTCTTCAGTTGAAGAACATCTAGGTTGTTAGAATTCTGTGCTGAAACCATTCGGGTCTGGGCTTTTTTTGTGGGGTGGGGGAACTTTTGGGAACAGGGTTTCTTTGTGAAACAGTCCTGACTGTCCTAGAACTCACTCTGTAGACCAGGCTGGCCTTGAACTCAGAGATCCATCTGCCTCTGCCTCCCAAATGCTGAAATTAAAGCCATGTGCCACCACTGTCTAGCAGATTAGAAGACTGTTAATGATTGCTTCTATTTCCTTAAGGGTTACAGATCTATTTAAATCATTTATCTGACCTTGGTTTAATTTTTATATGTGGTACTTATCAAAAACATTGTTCATTTCTTTTAGATTTTCCAATTTTGTGGAGTATGGGTTTTTGAAGTATGACCTAAGGAGTCTCTGCAATTACTCAGTGTCTGTTGTTATGTTCCCCTTTTAGTTTCCTGTTTTGTTAATTTATATTTCTCAATATAATTTTTTTTAAATTGGATAAGGGTTTGTCTATCTTGTTAATTTTTTCAAAGAGCCAACTCTGCTTCATTGATTCTTTGTATTGTTTGTTCTCTTTGTTTCAATTTTATTGATTTCAGCCTGGAGTTTGATTATTTCTTGCCATCTACTCCTGGGTGAATTTGCTATCTGTTCTGAAACTTTCAGGTGTACTGTTAAATTCCTAGTGTGAGATTTCTCCAATTTTTTTGTGTGCATTAGTGCTACAAATTTTTGTCTTAGCACTGCTTTCATGGTGTCCCTTAAATTTGGTTAAAGCAAAGGATAATCAGCCAATAATCCATGAACCCAGAGAAGCTAGTAACACATGGCCCCCTTACGAAGTAGAAATAGACAAGATCTCCTGAGAAAATTGGGGGCATGTGGGAGTGGGGGTGGGAGAGAGGCAGATGGCAGGGGGAAAGGAGATGGAAAGTAAGAAGAACATGAGGGAGCAGGTGGCTGAAATGGGGAAAGTACAGAGAGGGAGAGCAAGGAAAGAGATCGCTTGATTAAGGAAGCCACTATGTGGCTAGCAAAAGGTACATGGAATAATTTGTCTTAAGAAAAGATGTGTAGAAATAAGCTAAGCTAAGGCCAGGCACTCATGAGTAAGAATAAGTCTGCTGGTGAGCCTCCAAAGATGAAAGAATGACAAAAAACAAACAAACAAACAAAAAATAAACAATTTCACCCTTGGTTACAGTGCTGACTAGTAAAATCACTAGTTAGATGTACTATCTTCTTACTTACTGTGCAATCTTGGAACTCAACCCCCAAAACTACATGTTCTAGTTAATTTTCTGTTGCTGTGATAAAATATTCAGAATCAAAACAGCTTAGGGGATGGAGGGCTTTATTTGGTTTCCAAGTCCTCGTCACAGTATCATCACTGAAAGAAGTCAGGGCAGGACCTTGACGTAGAAACCATGGGCAAACACTACATATTAGATTCCTTTCAAGCTCTTGCTCAGCTAGCTTTCTTATATTTCACAGGAACACCTGCCTAGGAAATGATGCCATCGACAAAAGACTGGTGCTCTTCTCTAACAGTTAACAATCCCCCAAAGGTATAGGAAAATCTGTTCTGGGGAATCCTTCAGTGGGGTTTTCCTTCTCGGGTGACTTTAGTCTACATCCAGTCAACAGGTAAAGTTAACTAGGACATCAAATAAAAATGAGCTGGATGTAGTGATCCAGCACCTGGGAGGCAGAGACAGGCAGATCTCTGGGGCTCGCTGCCCATTCAATTGTTTCAAAATACACAAGGGACATAGCTGCAAAAAAAACCAAAAAAACAAAAAACAAAAAAAACCTACCAAGGTTAGCTCTGATTTCCACAAACATAGGCACAAATCCAAAACATCAGCACATATAAATAAGTATAAATTATAAAGTATACATTATATATAAGTATAAATAAATAAGTATAATTAGCGTTCTCTGATTGGAATGTTTCAGTAGTCATTTGGAAGTTAGAAGCTGACACTCACACACATGGGTATGTCACTAAGATCCAGTGGAGGCACCATCACCCCCTGTGCTATCACTGCAGCTCAGACCAGGTGTACACCTCAGGGTCGTGGAACTAACTGATCATTATGCTGAGTCTAAGCTTTTATTTCTTTTCTTGACACCCAAATTCCGAGTATATTTTTATATCTTTTAAATTGAGTATTTTTTGAAATCCTTTATCATCACAATTTTTAAACATGTTTCTTTGCTAGAAGTCTGCCTATTGTACTGTACTGTTTCTACCTGGTATGGTTGTCTTTTATGTTAAACCTATAGGGAGAATTTTACAAGTAGGAAAACAAATGGTAGATATATTTTTCCAGCAGATACCAAGAATCACAAGTCAGGAGTCATCACACTGGTTCCTAGTAGAAGAACCATTCCTGGTAGAGCATCTATAAGAACTTTTCTCAAACTTACCTTGTAGCTTTAAAACACTTATCTCCTAAAAGAGGCAGTCACTAAGCAAGGGGTCACTGGCCAATTGTTCTCAAAAGGCAACCTAAGTTAGTGACCAATACCCCAAGTTTACTATGAATGGCTGAAAAATAGATTTTTATCTCCATGTAAGTTGGTCTCGAATCTGAGTAAGATCCCTGTACCTTACAAAGTTTTGCTCTATAAATAAACCTGTAGTGCTTATTATTCTGAATGTCATAATTGTACCCATCTTAGTTAAGGTTTCTATTACTGTGATAAAATATTACTGAAAGATATTTGGGGAGGCAAAGGTATATTTCAGCTACAATTCCATATCACAGTTCAACATGAAGGGAAGTCAAGGTATCAAATAAGGCATGAATCTAGACATAATAACTGAAACAAATGCTGTGGAGGAGTGTTGCTTATTGGATTTCTTCCTATGACTTGCTCAGACTGCTTGACTGCTTTATTCGAATAGAGATCCAGCGTCTCAGAGATGCCACCACCCATGGTTAACTTTTTCTTCCTATATCAATCATCAATCAAGAAATTGCACCACAGGCTTGCCCACAAGCCAATCTGGTCTATGGAAGTTCTTAGCTAACAAATGTGAAAAAAAAATTTCTTTCTCTTCTTCTTCTTTATATATATATATATATATGTGTGTGTGTGTGTGTGTGTGTGTGTGTGTGTGTGTGTGTGTATGTGCTTTATTAGTATGTGATGTATGTGTGATAGCAGGTATGTGCTCTTGCACATGTGGGCAGAAGCCAGAGGAAGACATTATATGTCCTGCTATACTACTCTATACCTTATGCTTGAAGCAGAGTCTCACATTGGACCTGGAGCTAAGCTGGCAGACGCCAAGTCCTCAATGACCCTGTCTCTGCCTTCTACAGTGTTGGTGGCAGAAGCCCATATGACCAGAAATGTATTAGAATTAGAAATGAATTAGAATATAGGTCTTCATATTTACACAGTAAGTGTTCTTGCCATTTGGGGCACCTCTTTACCCTTTACCAAATGTTTTTAATATGAAGACAAACAAAAACAAAACTTACCCATTTTAGATCCCTAAAGCAGAGCTTAAACCTGGCAGACTTCATCTGCTTATTCTCCTACCTTTTATTCCTGTCTGTCCATGTAACCTAGTTACTTTGTATTGTGAGCAACCATTAAGTCCAAACTCATATTGCTTCTTTCAAGTAAATTTACTTTCCAACAGAAAATTATGACAACATCACTCCAAATAGAGCTCAATAAAGTTTCTATTATTATGTTGCTAATTTTGAAGTTTGGTTGTGAAAATTTCTCTAGAGGTTCACCAATTTAAAGACTTGATCTCCAGGTGGTGAGGCTGTTTGGGAAGGCTTCCAACACTGAAACTATGAGCCAAGGTAAACCCTTGCCCCTTAAACAGGCTCTTGCCAGGTAGGTGTTAATGGAGACTACTTTTTGATTTTCCTGCCAGACCCAAATAACCACACAAAAACGATATTAATTACAACATTGTTTGGCCAATGACTCAAGAGTATTACTAACAAGCTCTTATATCTTAAATTAACCCATTTCTATTAATTTTTTGTGCCACCATGAAGCTGCGGTCTACCATTAAGGTTCCAGAATCTTTCTCCTTTGGAAACAACATGTCATCTGACTCTGCCTTCTTTCTCTCTTTATCTATGTTAAGATTTCCCATCTGACTTTACTCTGCTAAGCTATTGGCCAAAAGAACTTTATTAATTAACCAATAAAAGCAACATACATACAGGACAATTCATATTATTTTCCCTTTTCTGTCTAAATAAAATGAAAGGTTTTAATTTTAACATAGTAAAATTTCATATAACAAAACAGTTTTAAAATAAGAACTACAGTTATAATATTTAGTCTATATGTATTAGGCAAAAATAAAGAAAAAATTCTATCATTTATTTTATCTCTGTGAATATAAAGTTTCATATGTAATTTATCTTTTATTATAATTAAGGAAAACTATAATTATGACTGTCTACAACTCTATCAAAGACCCCAGAAGGATAAACTATTACCTACATAAACAGGAAGTGCTTTGTAAGCAACTTCTAAAACTCTAGAATTGATAGAGACATCTCACTGCCTGGATAGTTACCCAAATTTTTCTGTAACATTTGGCCATCCATATTCACCCTATAGTCCCATAGTATCTGGCAGACTTTTTCATGAAGCAGGCAATCTGAAGGACTCTTTTGCCTATATTGACTGTTTGTCAGTCACTTTCTTCTGTGTCCTCCAGAGTGTCTGGAAGACACTTTCGTGAAGCAGGAATGCTGAATAATTGTCTCACCCTCTTTTGGAAAGTTCAGCATTTTTTTTGTGGGTTCTGCATGTCCATTTTATACAACATACCATCAAGCAGTCCAGGTAAAAGCAGTTTCTTGCCAAAATGGCTAGCCTTGTCACATTGAAGGCAAATGCCATAAGAGGTTTCTTCAATGCTCATCAACCTCTCTGAAGTAATTGATGCTCCCTGTAAAGGGCCTGCTTGTTTGTCCTAGCTGCCAGACTAGCTTAGCCCCAAAATAACCAAACAGAAACTGTATTCAGTTACTGCTTGGCCCATTAGCTCCAACTTCTTATTGGCTAACACTTACATCTTAGTTTAACCCATTTCTATTAATCTATGTATCACTACGTGGCAGTGGCTTACAGGCTAAGTTTCTAACTGGAGTCCATCTCAGGCGGAGGATCCATGGCATCTCCCTGACTCTGCTTCCTTCCTCCCAGAATTCAGTTCCGTCTTTCCTGCCTAAGTTCTGCCCTATCAACAGGCCAGGGCAGTTTCTTTATTTATTAACCAATGAAAGCTGCACATGGACAGAAGGACCTCCCATACCAGCTCCTTGAAGTAGACTTTACTCACTGTGGAGAAAAGTCTACATCCTTAAAATCTTTTAAATGCCACATTCTGTAGGTCTTTGAAATATTGAAGTTTATATATGTAACTGAAATATTTCTATGTATATCTAGAAAACCTAACTAACACAATTAAAATCAATTATTATAGATGACTATATATTAATCATTATTTCTTAAGTATATTTTACATGTTTAAATGGGCTGGACAAACATAATACCTTAAACAAGAGCAGAAATACATATACACAGTGTAACAAAATCAATCTTAAATTTGTATCAAAATTGCAAGATCCATACCAATGCAAAATATTCATTTCTATAGAATATTCACCTATTATGTTTTTATGAATTGACTGTGACCATTAATCAGTTATAATCAACATATTTTAAATGTACACAAACATTTGTGAATGATATTTGGGAATTTGGGTATAGTTTCTAGACTACCTCCTGCTGGTTAGGGAGCACTGTTAATCAGGTCTTTTATGGGATTTTTTTTTTTTTTTGTGGTTGGCCCATCTCAGTCAGAAGTCCTGAAGTCCTGTCATGGATGTTGGACTACATGGGCTGTTGCTTCATGGGGTCTTGTTTGATCAAACCATATTATCTGGTAAGGTATCCACAGCTTTCTATCCTCTGTGGAAATAAAAGCAGAACCTCTTTTCCAAAGTAGCTTGTACTTATACTCAAATTTTGAAGTAAAAATACCTTTAATATATATATATATATATATATATATATATATATATATATATATATATGTTGATTTAGCTTACCAGTTCATACAATGAAGTGTCTCTGTACTTAGCTCATTCACAGTCAAAAAATTCAAAGAGAATATAATATACATAATTCAGGCTCTTTGTGTATTTTACATTTTTACATGGCTTTTTAAAACTGTATTTCTTTTATTTTATTATTTAATTTTTGATTTTTAGATTTTTTTTGACAGGGTTTTTCTGTGTACTATACTGGGACTCACTCTGTAGACCAGGCTGGCCTTGGACTCAAGGAGATATGCCTGCCTCTACCTCCCAAGTGCTGAGACTAAAGGCATGTTCCACCATACCTACCTATATTTCTTTTAAGGACTTTTCTACCATTTTTCTTTTCTCTCCCAAGCATGCATATATATATATATATATATATATATATATATATATATATATATATGTGTGTGTGTGTGTGTGTGTGTGTGTGTGTGTGTATACTGTAAACCATATATATATATATATATATATATATATATATATATATCTTTTTCTGACCATATGAGTCTTTAATATGCTAAGCAATAGATTAGGATTAAAGCAACGATTTTGCGACTGAGTTTATCCTACTCCTTGGCTTCCTGAGAGAGTAGCTTTATAGCAGAAGTACTGGCAGGAGCTGTATTTTGTTTTTTACCATAACTCTGTGTTGTTTCTAGGTCCATGCTATTACCAAGAAGCATGCTGTTAGCTGCTCATAGTGACCTTTCCAGTGTTTTGTGACAAGGCCTCTTAAAAAAGCTGTGAGGTTTTTGCTTCTAACACTGAATCAGGAAGGCACTCCTAAATGAGCCATGCCTCTGCTCATGACAGCAAACAGAGCCTACCAGAGAAAAGATGGCTACTTTGTCCTTGTCTGTCCAGAATTCTTTTTTTCTAATGCTTTCTCAAGCTTTATATGGAAATTCTTGCCCAACATTGGCACCATTTGTTAACAAAGATTGTGTTTTTGTTGTTGTTGTTGTTGTTGTTTGTTTCCAGGCCACCCAGACCCAAATAATCACACACAAATATTATATTAATTACCACACTGTTCTGTCAATGGCTCAAACATATTCCTAGCTAGCTCTTACATCTTAAATTAACCCATTTGTATTATTCTATGTATCACCACAAAGCTGTGATCTACTAGTACGGTTCCAGCATATATCTCCTTTGGCAGCTTCATGGTATCTCCCTGACTCTGCCTTCTTTCTCTCTTTCTCTCTGTTTGGATTTCCCTCCTGGTTTTCCTCTACTAAGCCATTGAACAAAACAGCTTTATTCATTAACCAATAAAAGCAGCACATATACAGAAGGACTTCTCAAATCAGCCAAGTATTGGATCATAACAAGGAGAAGAATGACAAATATAATATTAGTTTAATTATATTTTATGAACTTCTTTTTGCATTTGTGTATGTGTGTGTGTGCATGCACATGCATGAGCATACATGCACTAACACACTGAAGCATTTGCAGATGTCAACTTTGGGGACTAGAACTCTTTTCTGCTCTATTGATCCTGAGGATCAACTTCAGGTCATTAGACTTGGAAGCAAGTGCCTTTACATGCTGAGCCAAATGGCTGGCTCACAAGAAAATGCTCTCAAAGCAAACAACTCTGTACTTTAGTAGCCTTAGCTTCATTTCATGCAAATTTTTATAAAGGAAACTCACATTTTCATTTTAGACATCAAATCATGCAGCCTAACAAGGTATATCATTCAACATACAACAGAAAAATGAGAGGAAAAGAAAAAATCCATGCAGTTCCTGATATAAATCAATCAAATCTAATATGAGAAACTAACTTTATAGATAGGAACATGTGCTATGTTACAAGAATGTTACACTTATATCTGAAAAAAAAAACCTCTTGTATCTTACCTATTATCAAAAAATGCTAGCAAAAAATGAGCATGGGTGATTTTATTTTTGCTTATAGTGATGGCTAAATATTGATGATAAATTTCTTCAGATACAGGCTACACCATTATCAATATATTTCTGTCTTGAATATTTGTGTGAAGAGGTATTTGGCTACATAAATTAACATTTAAATGTGGTGGATGCAATAGCTCAGATCGCCTGTCCTAAATTGGATAAAGTTCATCTAATCAATCACAGTATTGGACAGAACAAAGATTGACCCCTCAGAGTGAAAGACAGTTTCTTTTGCAAAATTCTTTTTTCTTTACAACATAGGCTTATACTGAATGTCAAGTCAGATGGGTTTGGTTGGAAGGAACCATACCCAGAACTGTCCTGGTCCCAGGCCATCAGTCTCCCACTATAATTATACTTCAGTCCTACTTAGTCACCAGCCTGAGAAGGGTGCTCTGTGCATTCTGTTGGCCATATGAGCCAACTGCTTGTGGTAATGCATGTGACCCACCACTTTATTTCTCATATATATGCTATTTTTAAATTTAAACTGTTCAGATTAGGAATAGATATGGTGTCCTTTGTTTAATTTTGGCCTTTTAGGTTTCCCGATTAGAAGTATAAACTGGTATCGTAATCTTTGCCTCTGAAGACACATTATCTTCAAAAGTGATCTTTAGCAACTAAATGTCATCACATCACTACTGACTCAACTTAAATATAATTACCTGACATAAATAGGATCATACATTGCTTATTTTACAAGCTGCTGCCTCCCTGGGAAAGTGCAACATCTTATCACTTCCTGAGTTGAGGCTAAGGAGTGATCCTGAAATGGTAGGAATTGAGGCCATGCCCACAATCTCAGCTTAGTGAATAGGACAGGGAGCTGAGGGTATTTTCCCACCTTTTGAATAACATTATTTTCTGGAAAGTTTCTGTGATAATACAAGTTCATTGATCAATAAATAGTAAAACTGCCTCAAAAAAATCTGCAACTAGTTTTTCTAAGAAGAAATACTTTGCTCATCTTAACCAACAGCTAACCTTTCCAGACGGTACATTTCTCACATGACCAACAGATCAAATGTGGTTGATTTACAGAGATTCACCTTAAAACTCATTCATTGGCTATCAACTCAGAATTCTTATAATATAAAATTTTCTCTTATAATAAGTTTTCTGCTCAGAAAGATGCTAAGTTATTATTTCAAGCACATCTCATGATTTTGTGAGGAATTTTTTGCATTTTCCCTCTTTAAGACATGGCTGAGTTTGTTAGTAAAGTACTTTACTTTGCCTTATTATTTAGCTCTACATAAAAAGACAGTTTGTTGGCGAAATTGGTGTACTCATCTCTGAAGAACTGGTTCATTTCCCCATATAGAAATACAGAAAGAAAACTGTTACTAGAATTTTTTTCAGCCAAAGGACAATAAAAAAAAGAACGTTCGTTGCATCCTAAATCGTAATCAGTTTTGTGTGAGTATAATTCAGTACCACTTGGTCACCTAACACAAACCACTATTTCTACTCTCATCCAGTGTTCAAAGATTCAAAGACTCATTACGCTTACCAAGGGAAGGCGGTAAATCAATAACCACACAGATAACACCACCTCCCAAATTCATTTGGGAGACCCTGTAATTGAAATTATAGCAATTCCTCGATTTTCTTTCAGAAAATCAGAACTGATGAAGTTCAGGCTTGGCTATGTAATATTAGAAAAATATTGATTGTCTTTTGACTTCTTCACAACCAGATTCAGAAAAAAAGTATGTACTATTCAGTTACAATTGCAGTCCATGTTCTGTATCAGACAATGTTACAGGAAATGAGAATATACTTTTAGGACACACAACCATTAAATCAAAAAACTTGAATAAGATAAAATTTAAAAACTAATAATACATACATGTGATGATATTAATACCATATTTTAATTTTTAAAATGGAAATTCAGAAGTATTGAAGATGAAGTTGGGGAGATGGCTCAGGAATGAAGGCCACTTTTAAAAGACCATAATTATTCAATTCTGATCACCCACTTTGGGTGAAATGACCTGTAACTTCAGTTTCAAGGGATCCAATGCACTCTTCTGACTATCCAGTGGAGTTGCTTGATCATATATTGATGCTATTTAATATTTTAAGTATTTTCTCCCCTTTTCCTACTGGAGTAATAGCATTTTATTTTTCTACCTACAGTATCCAAAGCTTCCCAAATTTTCTGTTTCCTCATAACATCTACTATTCTATGGGTTCTGAAGTAGTAATTTATATGGTTTTCATTTGTCCTGATTAAATATAAGTTTTGTTTACTAATTGTGAACTTGTATATACATTTCAGGAGAAAATATACATTAAAGCACTTTCAGCAATTTCTCATCAATTTTTTACTTATGTTGCATGAGCATTTCTGCTAGGTCTCCTTAGCCTTTTTCTCCAGGGAAAAATGTGTGTACTATCTATCTGTTCTGCAGCACCACAATGCAGGACAATCGGGTCCACAGCCCCACGAAGCAAGATAATCAGACGCTATAGGGAGTCGAGTCAAAGCAGGAACTCAGTTTATTGCTGTGAGCATCAGCTTGTACAGGTTAAGTGACATTGTATGATGTGGGATTACCTCAAGCCAATGAGAGACAGCCAAGCATTCCCTCTGGCTGAAGGGGTGTCTTTCTAGATTTTGCTATCTCATCCTCACTTGGTAGCTTTGAGACTATCCTTCAAACTCAAGCCAGGCTTTTCTCTGTCCTACTGACCTCAAGGTACAGGCCCTGAGATAATTTTGGCCGGATACATTTCATATACTCTGTACAGCAAATCTATAGCAGATATAATACATGGTGTACAGCATTTTCTCCCACTTCTATCTTAGTTAAAGTTTCTATTGTTGTTAAGAGAAACCATGACCATGGCAGCTCTTATAAAGAAAAAGTATTTATTTGGGGTGGCTTAGAATTCAGAGATTCAGTCCATTCTCATCATGGTAGGACATGGCAGTGTGCTGGTTCACATGGTGCTGAAGAAGGATCTGAGAATTATACGTCTTGATGAGAAGGCAACAGGAAGTGGATTGTGACACTGGGTGTAACTTTATCATCTGAAGCCTCAAAGCTGACCCCCACAGTGACATTCTTCCTCTAATTAGGTCACAAGTACTCTAACAGGTCCATACCTCCTAGTGGTGCCACTCTCTTTGGGGGCCATTTTCTTTCAAATCATCACATTCCACTCTCTGGCCCCTGAAGACTTGTAGCTCCAGCATAATAAAAATGCATTCAGACTAACTTCAAAAGTCCCCATAGTCTATAACAGTCTCAAACTTATTTAACAGTCTAAACTTAAAAGTCTCTCCTGAGATACATGCCATCTCTTAACTTTAATCCCCTAGAAAATCAAAACCAACAAGCACAGAATATACATGACCATTCCAGAACAGGGAAGGGAGCACAGTGAGGAAATACTTGACCAAAGCAAGACCGAAAACCACCTGGGCAAACTCCAAACTCAGTATTTCTGTGTCTGATGTCAAAACTCTTCAGATCTTCATTTCCTTTCAGCATTTTTGCCTGAAACATACTTCTCTCTTTTGGAATGTTTCCATTTCCTGAAGGCGTAAATCACAAACAATGCCACACCAATTCGGGGTTATGATTATTAGGGTGGTATTTATTTAAAGGGGAAAAAACTTACAGATCACTGTCCCAGGCAACAGCCCTCTACGCAACCAGGAAAGGAGTCTAGTCGCAGGCGGAGCAGGAAGTGAAGAGAGAGAGGAGAGGGAAGTGGCCGCTTTTTTAAAGGGAGAGAAACCACGCCCCAATGGGCTGGTACCTCAGCGGTGATAGGCTGGAGGAGTGGGAGGACCTCCCGCAACAATTTCCTGTTATCAGGTTCCTTGGCAGGTATCCCATGGCTCTGGCATTTCCAACGTCATGGGGTCTCCAAGGCAATCCAGGTTTTGCTTTCACAACTTCACAAAATTACCTCTCTAGGCCTCCATTCAGGGACACCCCCTGACACATGTCTGGCCTTGGCAGCTCTTCTTAGTCACTGAGGAATATTTTATATATCTTTCTTCTACAACTAAAGTCAGAACCATGTGGCCAAAGTTGCCAAGATCTGCTGCATACTGGGGCTAGTACATGGTCCCCTGGTTCAAATACT
Source organism: Microtus oregoni (assembly GCF_018167655.1). Lineage (NCBI taxonomy): Eukaryota > Metazoa > Chordata > Mammalia > Rodentia > Cricetidae > Microtus > Microtus oregoni. The sequence continues at coordinate 49,594,037 of NW_024543069.1, forward strand.
TCACCAACTTTCTGTTTTGCATGGTTTTTTCACTGCTTAGTCTTGACCTTGGACCTTTAGACCTGGAACTCAGACTCTGAACTCAGAGATGTTCAATTACTTCACCAGCTTCCCATCTTTCACTGCCTACGCTTGCCTGTCCTAAAACTTGTTCTGTAGACCAGAATGTCTTCAGACTCAAAGATGCTTCAGCCTCTGCCTTCCCAATGCCAGGATTAAAGGTGTCCACTACTACACCTAGCTTTAAGCTTTTCTTTAGTTTCTTTCCACAGATAACTTATTTGGGTGGGATTGTGTCCTGAGGTCAACACTCACTTTATTTCATTTCTTAATCTGGTCATTTCCTTGAAAACAGGATTTTTTTTTTCCATTCTACTTCTTGGTGTTCTTTTTTCCTCAATTTTACAATTTTACATGGTGAATTTCTGAATGACCCCAGTTGTTGTTTTCATTGTCCCTGTTTTTTTTATTGCCCTTGTTTTTGTTGTCTCCATCTTTCATATATTCTATGTTCTATGAATTTGCTTCATTTTTGCTTTCTTTATCCTTTTTATGTATTTTTGTTCTCTCATTAATCTTCTTCAGCGACAGGTGGACTTAGGAGCCAGACCAAGCTTTAGCTGCTGCCACTCTCACTAGGATGGTGCAATTTAGAACCCCCTCCCCAGCATACCAAATTTAAGTGACTTTACGTGCTCCCAACACCCAGGGCCAAAGCTGACAATGCTATTTGCTGTGACTCCTTTGATAGCCAAGGTTCAGAATTCCTACCTTTGAGTTTTCTGGTCACTGGATTCAGTTTTTCAGGAATTCAAATGTCTTTTGGAAAATAGAGAAGGTTAAACACTGTTTATGCTCTTCTGCTGCACTGAAAGGTTGCCTCAAAAGCAGGAAAGTGTCTATTCTATGTCCAGCAATCCACCTGACTTGGTGTCAGTGAAGCAAAATAAAATAAAATAAAATAAAAAATCAATGAAGAGCAGCTAAAAAATATAGAACATTGGTTTCATCTAACTGTCTAAAAGTTTTGTTAAGATGTACACCTTAAGATTTGTAAGACTTAGCATATGAATACTCTGTATCTCAAGATTTCTAAGTTTATTAAATACAGCTAAAACTCTTTAGAATATATAATAAAAGTTGACTTAAAACTTACAAAATGGGGTTAATAATTAGAGCAATCCATAGATAATTTTAAAGCAAAGACTTAATCCATTAATATCTATAGTTCTCGATAAATCTCAAAATTTACTAACCAAGTTTTTTAACTCCTGCAATTCCACTTTTCACTAACTGTTCTTATTAACATGAATTAAATGCTTTAGGGCTCACCCTGAGAAAGGTTCAAGGCTACATTGGCATACCAAACACCCAATGAGGTCTCAGGTCAACTAAAGTTAGAGCTACAACTACTAAACACCAGAAACTCCAATCTGCCTATCTTACAATGCAATGCAGCAAGGCAATAACAACATAAGCAGCCTGACAACAGCCTGTGAAATGTCTCTCCTTACCTAAGTCTGTTTAGGCTAAGAAAGGCTAATTCAAAAAGCCCTACATATGCTACAAACAGATGTGAATGCTTATGTTCAATGTGATGGTTCCCTAGCTCTTGAGCTGAGTCAGCAAATCAGATTTGCCCTAATCCTCTCCTGGCCTTTGGCTAATATTTTAGCCTTTCTTGGGCCTGACAACAGAGTCCTAACTTCATCAGGAAGTAGTTACAAAGAAGAGTATACCATTCTTTGTCCACAACAGAGGGCAGGAATAAGAGGACTAAGAGGAATTCACTGGAAAAGGGTACAAAATGGCTGCCTATATTCCCTATTGGCATACCAATATTATATGGCTTTAAATTGTTTGTTTTTTCTATGCTAACCAAACAGGTACAATTTATAAATGGGCCATGTAGCCTCTGATGCATTACAGATTTACCACCTTTTCCCAGATAAGGAACACTAAGACCCTATGAAGGATTTGACAAGAGCACATAGACAAGGGGGGGAGGGGGATGATGAACCAACATGTCTCCAATTTAGGATTAGAAACCATCTTATACTAAAGACAGGACAAGGTCATTCCTGTTTATGATTAAATCTCTGTTTCTCAAGAGTTGGACTATGCCCTACTTGTAACCTTAACTAGTAATTGTTCTTTATTGCCTGTTCTAGGAAAAGTCAACCATGCATGCCTTTGTTTCAAAAGTTATGTAAATTATCTTGAAACCTTGTCTTTGTTTCAAAAGTTTTTTAATGACTACCTTGTTAAACCCACCTTGCAATCATGTCTTTCTTTCAGGAGGTTGTTATAACTAATTAGTTATGCTTGTGTTCTGTTCCTATAACCCCTCCTATTTTGCCCACTAAATAATCCATTTAGAACCCACTATACAAACTTTGTCTTTCTCATGAAAGACCCTACAGGCCCCCTCCTCAAAACCCGCAGCTAGCATGGTCCCGGGGGAACGTCCTGTTTGTTTTAAACAAATCTCCGGATCAGCAGCCAGCCTGCTCCCGTTAGAACATCCCAGGTGCCTGAGAGAACAGGAGATAGAGATAGGAAGACTGCAAGGCAAGATGTCAATAAGATGTCAACAAAGCAGGTTAGCTATAAGATAGGAACAGGATGATTGTTGCCAGGCATCCATACTGAGAGAGGAAACCTTTCATGCCCCCTGCCCCATTCCGATAACCATGCTTTTGCTTCTGTAAACTTGCTTCTTGCTGACACCCATGCTGAGAGGGGAAACCATTCATGCCCCCGCCTCATTCCGGTCGATCGATAACCATGCTTTTCCTTCTGTAAACTTGCTTTTTGCTCTTCCCTATAAAAAGCCCGCCCTCCAGTTGGCAGGTGCGCAAATCTTCCGAGAGATCTTGTTGCCCACAGGTACCTGTGTCTACTCAATAAACCTCTTGCGATTTGCATCCGTGCGGTCTCAGCCTGTTCCTTGGCGTTGGGGAGGTCTCCTCCCGAAAAGAGGTCCTTGTCGAGGGTCTTTCACTCACAGCCATTGCTGACGTCTCAAACCCCACCTTAGGGGGAGGCATACCATATGCAAGAATAAAAAATGCTTGCTTTAATTAATTACTTGTTAAAATTAAATTGGCCATGATAATTTGGGGAGTTGGTCTTCCCTCTCACATCTTTTGAATTAAAACCAAGTGTGTATCTGGTGCCTGAGGCCAGAAGAGGGTTCCAGATCCCTTGAACAATAGTGGATGTGAACCACCGTATAGGTACTAGGAACCAAATCTTGGCTCTTTGCAAAATCAGCATGTGCTCTTAACTACTGAGCCATCTGCCTATCTCAAAGTTTTATTTTTATGCAGTTGAATTCATCTATTTTAAAAATGAAAACACATTTGTAGCCATCAGAGAAACTTCAATTTCCCCCAGAATTTACTGTTAACGTTGTGCTCTATTTGTACTTCTGCTGAAAATCAGAATTCACTTAAGTAGAGCCTGTCCATTTATTGCTGTGAATGGAAAATAGATTTGAATAAATCCATTAAAATAAGTACATTTATAATTATCCACTAGACTCTTCATTTGAGTATAAAAAGAAAAGAAATAATACTGCAGTATGTCATGTTTAATGGGAAATACAATTAAAAATATAGAACAGGCAAACCTTTCCAAGTTGGAATGTGACTTAATCACAAACAGAAACAAGATACCTCACTGTGCTGGTCTTACTTTGCCTACCATCATGCTGTGCCTCCTGCTGCACTCTGCGGAAATCCTTTTATTTCTATGCAAACAAATGACATCTTTCTGTAAGATGAGTAGTCCTATTAAAGTGGGAGAGCAGAAGTCTGCCTGATCTGTTCTTAGAGGAGAGAGAGACAAAAACCTGATGGAGACAAGAGATCTTCTCCATCAACTGTTTCAAACTGGTCTCATTTAACAACAAATGACTGGAGGTGAAGCAATGGCTTTGTGTTTAAGAGTGCCTACTGCTACATAGAGCACACACATTTAATTCCTAATACCCACACAAGGAGGCACACTGTCACCTGATGGAGGAAGGTCATTGGTTAAAAAATAAAGAAACTGCTTGTCCCTGATAGGTAGAAAATTAGGTAGGCAGAGTAAACAGAACAGAATGCTGGGAGGAAGAGGAAGTGAGCTCAGACTCGATAGCTTTCCTCTCTGGGGCAGATGCGAGGAGCTGCTCTCCAGGGCAGACGCGATGAAGCTCCGACCCAGGATGGACGTAGGCTAGAATCTTCCCAGTAAGCACACCTTGGGGTGCTACATACATTATTAGAAATGGGCTAGTCCAGGTGCGAGATTTAGCCGAGAAGAGGCTAGATATAATGGGCCAAGCAGTGTTTAAATGAATACAATTTGTGTGTTGTTATTTCTGGTGTAAAGCTAGCCGTGCAGGAACCGGGCAGGACAAAAAGCAGGCCCACAGATCCCTACTACAGTCACCCCAGCTCTAGTTACAAGAAATATGACACCTACTTCCTGAGCATTTTACTCATGTACATGCACACACACACACACGCACACACACACACACACACACACAAATTAAAAGTAAAATAAAGGTCAAGTATGATGAAGAGCACTTTTAATAACAGCACTGCAGAGGAAGAGTCAAAAGGTTGAGACCAGATTGCTGAACCTAGAGAATCCAAGACAACCAAGGGCTATATTGCCTCAAAAAGTCTCAAAACTCTCTCTCTCTCTCTCTCTCTCTCTCTCTCTCTCTCTCTCTCTCTCAGCTACATGAATATCTCAAGCAGCATGTCAGTTTGTTGAAACATGTTCTCAAGGATTGATGAACTTAGATTCACACTCAGTCTTATTTCATTTACAAGTCTTATTTCATTCTATTGACAAGCTAGCCAGCAGTTTTCATCCTGGTTTACTTATTTTAAAATGAAGTTCATCACATACAACTAGGTTAATCAGAATAATCAATTTATTGTAACTGCCTACCCTAAAAATTTCCATGAGTTGAACAATAATTTGACTCTGTATTAATATGATTTGAATATAACCATTCCTTGTTAGGAGGTGAAGACAACGTTCCTTATAGCACTCACTGAGACTCAAGTTGCCTGCATCATGTGATTCTCAGCCATGTAGTTTCCAGGAAAGAATCAGAAAAAGAGCGCTACACATAATGCTTAATCATATTTTCTCAAAGCAATCCTTGTTATTCTCTCATTGAAATTTCTTTTTTTTATTATTTACTAAAAATTCCTACCTCTTCCCTTCCTCCCATTTTCCTTTCTTCTCCCTTTCCAGTCCTAAGAGAAGTCACAGTACCCTGCCCTGTGGGAAGTCCAAGGCCCTCTCCCCTCGATCTAGGTCTAGGAAGGTGCGCATCCAAACAGACTAGGCTCCCAAAAAGCCAGTACATGCAGTAGAATCAAATCCCAGTGCCATTATCATTGGCTTCTCAGTCAGCCCTCATTGTCAGCCACATTCAGAGAGTCTGGTTTGGTTGCATGCTCATTCAATCCCAGTCCAGGTGGCCTTGGTGAACTCCCATTACATCAGTCACACAATCTCCATGGGTGGGCACACCCCTTGCAGTCCTGACTTCCTTGCTCGTCTTTGAAATTACAACTGTAAAAATTAGCCTTGTAACCAGTCCCCATGAAAAGGTGGCTGGAAAAGCAACTCATGAGTTGCCAACCACATAGTAATGAGAAGTATGGATGTATTTGTCAACTAGCCATCTCTGCTCCCATCACTGTGATAATCTGAATGAGAATGACCTCTATAGAGTCATATATTTGAATGCTTGTTTCCTAATTGGTAAACTGTTTAGGAAGGATTAGGAGGTATGGCCTTGTTGCTGGAGGTGTGTCATTAGGAGTGGGATTTGAGGTTTCTGAAGCCTATACCATGCACAGTCTTGTTCTCTCTGCCTGCAACTTCTGGATCAGTTGTGAGTTCTCAGCAGCTGCTCCAGGGCCACTGTTCTGCCATGATGACCATAGCTAATGCTCTGACACAGTGAGCAAGCATCCAGTTAAATACTTCATTTTTAAGTTGCCTTGACCAAGTTGCTTCATCCCAGCAATAGAATGGTAACTGAAACACTAACTCTACTGATAACTTTAGATATTAAAACAAACAACAAAATACCCAGTGACTTGTATGTTGTGATGATGATTATCCTCTTCATGTGTGGTGTTGACAATTGGTCAGGTATTATAGCCATCTAAGCAATGTCAGAAGACTAAGACAAACATCCTGTGTAAAAACCTTTGTTACTCTGTTTATTGAAATAACTCAAATGTTGATCCCTTAGAAATTCACGTGGGCAAGGCTTTTAAGATGGCTCAGGGTCAAGAGCAATTACTGCTCTTCAAAAGGATGAGTCAGTTCTGATTACCTAAGTATGGTTATTCAAAAAAAGTCTGTAATTCCAGTTTCAGGGGGCCCAATGTCCTCTTCTGACATCAAGAGGCACCCACATTCACATGCATGCTACAAACATATCCCCCCACACACACACCTGTTATGGGAGGTCCTCCCACTCCTCCAGCCTATCGCCGCTGAGATACCAGCCCATTGGGGCGTGGTCTCTCTCCCTTTAAAAAAGCTGCCACTTCCCTCTCCTCTCTCTCTTCACTTCCTGCTCCGCCAGCGACTAGACTCCTTTCCTGGTTGCGTAGAGGGCTGTTGCCTGGGACAGTGATCTGTAAGTTTTTTCCCCTTTAAATAAATACCACCCTAATAATCATAACCCCGAATTGGTGTGGCATTGTTTGTGACTTACGCCTTCACACACCCAACTTTCTCTCTCTCTCTCTCTCTCTCTCTCTCTCTCTCTCTCTCTCTCACACACACACACACACACATACACACACACTAAATATTTTTTTTTTTAAAAAAAGAAGGTCTATGGGTTTGAGTAATTACTTCCATGTGATTTCTTCAGCATGAAACTCTGTTTTCTACTTCCTATTATATTGTGTAAACCCACAGATATAGCCTAAAAATTAGATTGCATTTGTTAAATTTTATTTTGGTGATAATACTGCATAAATTATTTTGTGTATTTTAGCTTATTATTTCTGAAGCTCTATGGTGTCTATTTGATCCTTAGATAATTCATTTGATCCCTAGAATAATTCGTCACAAGGTTTGCTGATATGACCATGTTGTTCTGGTCAAATTGTCATGTCATGACTTCAGTAATAGTCAATAGTCATTTCCAGTAACCATATCATGCTGATACTTTTAGTATATACATATGTAATATAAATATTTAAAATTATATATAGTTAATTTTTTTCTGTGAAAAAATTTCTAACTCTCCAGTCAGAGTACAGTTTTCATAAAAATGAATTATTTTACCTAAATGTTGATAACTATATATTAGACTGTTTATGTCTGTGGCAGAATCCCTGAGATAAGCATCTTAAGGCAGATTTACTCTGTTCACAATTTTGATATTTTCTGTCAAAAGAGATTTTGCTTCTTCTGAACTTCTGGTGAGGTAGAGTACCATGTTGCAATGTGGCAGAACATTGAAGATCACATCATGACAGTAGGAGGTAGAAAAACTGGAGAGGCTGAGATAGGACAGAAGCCCCGAGCAAAGCTCCAATGACCTACTTATCTGGAGATGCCCCTCTGGAATGTGCTATCACCTCCCAATGTCTGTACAATAGTAATCAGTGGATTAGTCCATCAAGGAGTGAGTCACCATTACTACCCAGTAATAACTAACCACTTACCCTTCTGCACCTCTAAACATCATTGTATTGGCAACTGAGATTCTAACATGTAAACCTCTGCAAAGATACTTTATACCCAAACCATAATGAACTATACTGGGTTTTCTTTTTGTGTTATAATGAATTCATGGCTTTTGTCCTCAATTGATTATCTTTTTTATCCCTTTTTGTTTTTTCCCAGATGATAAATTTATCTTGCTACAAACTAATATGAGTACCATTAAACCAGTCCAATGACATCTGGAGTGACAGTAGATATCCTAATCCATTTTTATTCAGCATGAGAGGTTCCCCACATTAACAGAGACCTGGACTAGTCTGTATATTTTCTTCTAGCATGTGGAGTTGATCATTTTGTAATACAATGTGAATGGAGAGGTAAGTTGCAGACACTAATATTGTACACTGCTCTGATGATATTGCTATTTTTCTATGTTTTTTTACTATGGTAAGGAATTTAACATATTATTTAAGCTTGAATATTCTCTAGTGCACTTGAAAAAATACATATTTGATGATTTGCTAATAAAAATATCCCATAAATCTTAAGTTGAGGTGGTGAGTTGTGTTGTTAAGTCTTCTATATCCTTTCTATTTTTTTTTTTTGTTTTTTTGAAGACAGGGGATGAAAATATCCAATGGTTGTTACAATCTCTGTTTCTCCATTCATCTCTTTAGCTTTTATGCTGAGAATTTACTGGTGTGCTTATGTGTGTGTGTGTGTGTGTGTGTGTGTGTGTGTGTGTGTGTGTGTGTTTGATCTTCTTAAAGGCTGGACATCTTTCAGAACTGGAGATACGATATAACAGATAGTTTCTGAAACATGATTCAAGGACCAGAGTTCATACCTAGCAGCCTGCAAGAAGGTAGGTGTGGTAAGACGCATCTGTAAACCTCGGTGCTGTGAAAATGAAACACGTAGATCCTTAGGATTCACTGGACATCAAGCTTGGTCAAACCAATGGACTTCAGATTCAGTGTACTGTCTCAAAATAAAGGTGGAAAAAGTGTTGAGGAGAACACATACCATCCATTTCTGGTCTCCACATGCAGACCACCCATGCACCTGCATGCATACGTGATGCATACACTGGTATGTACACAAGCTACATCATTGCAAGCACATTTCATATATTCTAAACAAATACATTTCTAAAAATTGATCATTTTTCATTATTATGCTCTTTTATCTAACAGTGTTCTTTAACTTCAAGTAAATGCTGGCATCACCTTTTGCTGTTATTGTACTATATCAACTATGGCTACTGTTGATGTGAAATTGTATTTCATTGGTAGATGAGATATAGCTGAACTTGACAGTTTCAGTTCTCCATTTTTGGATTAGATTAGGGCACGCAGACCATTTTCATTTGTTTGTGTTCTTGTTAGTATGCCTTCATGTCTGTTATGTGTCTCCATGCTCTCTCATTACATGGTGTTGAATACTGCTCTCATCAAGTAAGGGCAGCTGCTTCCACTGTTAATTTCACTATTTTTCTTATATACTTTTCATATTCTGAGGGCTCTGAAATGGAAGTGTTTTATGTTTCTTAGGACTATATCTGTCTTTTGACTCTACAATGGTAGAAATTAAAAAATGCTTTTGAAGTAAATGAGAAATAAAAACAAAGCCTAATAAAGAACTGGAAACCGTGGGTACATTAAATATTAAAATTATTAAATAAACATAGCATTGATAGTAATTACATTTTTAAAGTGAAGAAAAATAAAGCATCTGTGTGGATTTTTAGGTCAATACAACATCAGATTAAAACTACATTTTAGCACTCTGTCACTTAGGACTGAGTGATGCCTTATGTCTAAGGGTAATTATCCTGGTGAGGACTTAATACAAAAATGCATGTTACCTATGGTGCATAACTTTTTCTGGGAAACATAAAAATCTAGTGATACTAGATAGGGTACTGGTGATACATCAATTCCATCAAGGTCTAGCTTAGTTAAACTGTGATTTTTTTTGAGGGGTAGTTACTTACTAACATAGATGAAGATGGATGAAGTGCTTCTTATAGGAATATTGATGACTTAAAGTCAGCAGCATCCCTGAAAACTCCACCCCAACATGAGTGATAACTTACAAGTCTGCATCTCTGGAGTTCCCCAGCATATGACTGTCTCTTGTCTCTAGCTACTGCTTATTCCTTTTATAATGGAAGGGTATTTTTAATCTGATAACTTTCTTGAGTTTATGGAGCTTTGTGAGTTTCAGGAGCTTCCCTTCTTCCCTCCAGGAGAGAAACTCCCAATTCAGAGGAAATAGCTCTATGTACTCAATATAAATAAAAACCTTTAAAACTGCAGTTGTGACTTTTCCTGTTATTATCTGGGATCAGTTTCTATCCATTCTTTGAATTCATTAACAGTGCCATGGAATGTTGGCCACTGCAACTTGAGCATAAGCAAGACTGTAATAGGAAGCTAATGAACTTCTAAATCTTTTATTAACTTTTTATTCACATCTTTTTTATAGTATGCATGTTCTGACCAAGGTTTTCTCTCTATCTCCTCCTCCCAGGTCCTTCACACCTCCTATGCAACCAACTCCATACCCTTTCAATACATAACAAAACATTTTTTTTTTCAAAAAAGTGTGTGGGGATGGGGGCAGAAAGCACAAGAAACATACAACTTCTAAATCTTGCCAATCACTAACAAGATAAACTTAAATAACATTCTTAAAACAATTAAAAACATACCATTTTATACTAAAAGCTCTAAGTGCATTATGTCATGATTGCAATAATCAATAGTAATAAGAAAAATGACGCTTTTAAGAAGAACTGTCAATCATCCTTTAAAAAGCTGTCAAACTCTCCTCCCTATGCAATATATTCTAAGGGGGATTTAAAAATAACGCTTATTTCCTCTCCAATTTTCTTCATTCATTCAGCAAACACTGATTATTTTCCCTGGTGTCCTGAATAAAGATTGAAATCAGTATGGATTTGAAGTTTATTATTTGATTAGTGCACCTGAATCATTAATAATATGAGCTCAAACCTTAAAATAGTTTGAATAAAGAGCTCCTGTCACACAGATCACACAAATGAAGACCAACAATGCCAGCCTTCATTTCTAGACATTAATATTAACCACCAACTGAAGCCCTAAATCCTATTTCAGAAGAAAATTAAGTGACTGCTAAACTACATCATGGTGGCTGTGCTTTTGATCCATCTTTTCAAAATAACTTTCAACACATATAATAATGAAAGATAAAGGCAAAGAGACTGGGACAAATACAATGAAAAGGGACAAAGATAATTCTACCCAAAGTCTTGGGTCAGAAAGTAATAAAATGCTGCCCTTAGCCTTGATATTCCTGGCAGGTGGAAGAAAAAGTGAAGTAAAACAGGCATCATGTCTTGTTGTAATACTGTAGAAAAACAAAAAAGTTCTTGGACATGGCAGGAGTATTTCTCACATTGGCATCTTAAAGGAATTCAATTTCACAGAGTCATATATAAAACATTGTGTGTATCACATCATCTCAACAATTTGCAAGGGATAAAAATATATTCTTCATAAAATTATTGTTTCAAGTTTGCTAAATGACAACAAAAGATGGCTTGCAGAAATCAATCAGTGGTCCAGAGAACTCCCTGCTCTTGTAGAGGATGAAGTTGTTCCCAGCACCCATTTCTTATGGATCACAACTGCCTGTAATTCCAGCAGGGCAATGGATGCCATCTTTTGGGATATACACAAACATACACATAAAAATAAATCTTTTCTTTAATTTTGATGTTATTAAAATCACCTCAGAGAATGTGTTTAGTGATGATATAAACCAAGGTCAATCCAATCTCCACACCTGGTAACTTCTGGGTTTCCAACCTCTCCAATCTGTCACAGTAATGTTTGCTTCTTAACTACTTACTTCCTGGAGACCATTCATTCCAACCTCCTTGCTTTATTGATCATTTCTTTCCATTGTCTTGCATGTATTTTGATATTTTTTCTTCACTTTTCATTTAATTTGAACAAATCACTTGTTCCTCATGGTTTCACATGGCAGTTTTTTATATCTCTATTATCATCTCAGGACTCTTAGGTACAGTGCCTATATAAACTCTTGTGTGTTTGATAAACATCTGACAAAATTGACTTGTATTAAACACTCTTTATTTTTCTTTTTATTTTTTATTTATTTTTTTATTGAGAAAAGGAGAAAAAAAACAACTTTCCACCTCCTCCCAGCTTCTCATTTCCCTCCCCCTCCTCCCACCCTTCTCCCCCTCCTTCCACCCTTCTTCCCCTCCCTCCACTCCTCTCCCCCTCCCTCTCCAGTCCAAAGAGCAGTCAGGGTTCCCTGCCCTGTGGTAAGTCCTAGGTCCTCCCCCCTCCGTCCATATCTAGGAAGGTGAACATCCAAACTGGCTAGGCTCCCACAAAGCCAGCACATTACGTAGGATCAAAACCCCGTGCCATTGTCTGTAGTAATAGGGGTGGCGGGGCTGCGTCCCCAGCACCCCAGCTGCCTGCACGGCTAGCTTTACCCAAAATAACAACACGCAAACTGTATTCATTTAAACACTGCTTGGCCCTTTAGCTCTAGCCCTTACAGGCTAATTCTCACAACCCGATCAACCCATCTCTAATAATCTGTGAGCACCAGTCTTACCGGGAAAGGTTCAGCATGTCTAACCTGGAGGCTTGCTTCACCTCGAGCGTCTGCCCAGAAGAGCGGAGCATGGCATCTCTCTGAGGCGTCTGCTCCCGAGAGGAGAGCTGTGGAGTCTGAGCTCACTTCCTCTTCCTCCCAGCATTCTGTTCTGTTTACTCCTCCCACCTATGTTTTAACCTATGAGGGCCAGCCAAGCAGTTTCTTTATTTTTTTAACCAATGACCTTCCTCCATCAATTGTCCTTGGCTTCTCATCAGCCCTCATTGTTCACCATGTTCACAGAGTCCAGTTTTATCCCATGCTTTTTCAGTCACAGTCCAGCTGGCCTTGGTGAGCTCCCAATAGATCAGCTCCACTGTCTCAGTGGGTGGGTGCACCCCTCATGGTCCTGACTTCTTTGCTCATGTTCTCCCTCCTTCTGCTCCTCATTGGGACCTTGGGAGCTCAGTCCAGTGCTCCAGTGTGGGTCTCTGTCTCTATCTCCATCCATCACCAGATGAAGGTTCTATGATGATATGCAAGATATTCGTCGATATTGCTATAGGATAGGGTCATTTCAGAACCTGGAAACAACCTAGATGCCCTTCAATGGAAGAATGGATGAAGAAAGTGTGGAATATCTACACATTCGAGTACTACGCTGCGGTAAAAATCAATGACTTCTCGAATTTTGCATGCAAATGGATGGAAATAGAAAACACTATCCTGAGTGAGGTAACCCAGACCCAAAAAGATGAACATGGGATGTACTCACTCATAATTGGTTTCTAGCCATAAATAAGGGTCACGGAGTCTACAATTTGTGAACCTAAAGAAGCTAAGTAAGAAGGTGAACCAAAGGAAAAACATATAGTTGTCCTCTTGGCTAAGGGAAGTAGACAAAATTGCCAGGGAGAAAAGTGGGATCTTGGGGGTGGGGTGGGATGGGGGTAAGGGGAGATGGGGAAAGAAAAGGTAGAAGGGGAAGATGGGGGGAACTTGGGGTAAAAGGAGGATTGGGATAAAGGAAGGTTGGATAGAGGAGCACGGAAGCACAATTCTTAGTTAAGGGAGCCACCTTAGGGTTGGCAAGAGACTTGAACCTAGAGTGGGTCCCAGGTGCCCAAGCCGAGGTCCCCAGTTAGTTCCTTAGGCAGCTGAGGATAGGGAACCTGAAATGTATCAAACATTCTTACACCAGTATTCAACCCTTGGCAACTTCAGCCTCTCTTACTTCTGTCTTCTTACCAGTTTCACACAGTTTATACCCATTCTCACTATAGTTCTTACTGTTTTTAGTCAAGCTGTCAATTTTACCTTCTCATGCAGTTCAAGTCTACTTTGTTCACTGATGAGTTCTTGGAAGGGTATCCTGCCTCCTTGTTAACCCTGGAACCACATTATGACAAAGTCTGTCAAATGACTTACTGGTTAACTAAGCAAATGATTTAATAAGTTCATGAAAACAGAGTCAAAAGTTACAAGAGAAATTCTACACATCTGACTCATCAGTCTTTGAAGCTGAAGTTGAAAGAAACACTGGTATTTTATGAGCTATTATTAGGGTGACATCACGGATTTGTAGGATGCTGCTGTGTGACAAGACTGTTTCAGGAGAGATGCTACACACATGCGTGTACACATGTCTACTCATCCTAAAGGGGAAGACTACAATCAACCAAAGTATGGATACCACCAAAGTTCAACTTGGTAAATCAATGAGCTTTATTGGGGTTACTTACAGGAATATAGGTTAGGGATATAGATGACCTTTTTCTTTCCCACTAACCAGTTCCCAAATGACCGCACAGAAACTTAATATTAATTATAAATGTTTGGCAAAGAGGTCAGGTTTACTACTAACTTGCTTTTACTAATAGGTTGTCTGTACCCTAATAATATTTTTCTCTGTAGAAAAACAGTAAGCCACACCAAGTCACATGAAAAAAAAATAAAAGACCAGATTTATTCTGAGCAAAACAACTCCTGGGGTGACTCCTTCAGTCCCTAGAGATTGACTGGGCGGAGCGGGGGGAGAAAAAATTCACATGACCAATCTAAGGTAGGGTGCCTATGTACTCTGTAGGCACGGGGTAATAACATATCCTCCACAAAGCTGGATTTGTAGGTATTGAGCAGCTGGCAACTTTAGGGGAGGAGCCGCCAGTGACCAAGAATGAAGAACTGGGCATTTTGGCAGCTCTTCTCTTTTTCTGGAGATTCTCTGGGATGGTAGGGTTTGGAGACAGGAATGGGGCTTTCGCAAGGGCAGGCTGCTGCAGTTGAACACTTACAACTTAAATTAACCCATTTATATTAACCTATATGCTGCCCCGAGGCTCATGGCTTTTATATCTCCTGTGTGTCCTGCTTCCTTTCCATCTCATTGGTGATTCCTCTGTCTCGGCTCTTCTTCTTTCCAGCATTGTCCTGAAAATCTTAGTTAACAGCCAGTTGGCTTTCTATTAACTATGAAAGCAACATGTTATGATCCACAGATACTCCACAAATACCACCACTCACATGCAGTTTCCAAGAGCTTTTATTTCTTTTTTTATTATTATTTATTTATTTTTTATTTAAAAAAATTCCACCTCCTCCCAGCCTCCCATTTCCCTGCCCTCCAGCCACTCCTCTCCCCATCCACCCACTCCTCTCCCTCTCCCTTTCCAGTCCAAAGAGCAGTCAGGGTTCCCTGCCCTGTGAGAAGTCCAAGGTCCTCCCCCCTCCATCCAGGTCTAGGAAGGTGAGCATCCAAACTGGCTAGGCTCCCACAAAGCCAGTACATGCAGTAGGATCAAAACCCAGTTCCATTGTCCTTGGCTTCTCATCAGCTCTCATTGTCCGCCATGTTCAGAGAGTCCGGTTTTATCCCATGCTTTTTCAGTCCCAGTCCACCTGGCCTTGGTGAGCTCCCAATAGATCAGCCCCACTGTCTCAGTGGGTGGGTGCACCCCTCGTGGTCCTGACTTCCTTGCTCATGTTCTCCCTCCTTCTGCTCCTCATTGGGACCTTGGGAGCTCAGTCCAGTGCTCCAATGTGGGTTTCTGTCTCTATCTCCATCCATCGCCAGATGAAGGTTCTATGGTGATATGCAAGATATTCATCAGTATGGCTTTAGGATAGGGCCATTTCATGTTCCCTCTCCTCAGCTGCCCAAGGAACTAACTGGGGACCTCTCCCTGGGCACCTGGTACCCCCTCTAGGGTCAAGTCTCTTGCCAACCCTAAGATGGCTCCCTTAATTAAGATATATACTTCCCTGCTCCCATATCCACCCTTCCTTTATCCCAACCATCTCTTTCCTCCAAGTTCCCCCATCCTCCCCTTTTCACTTTTCTCTCCCTATCTCCCCTTACCCCCATCTCACCCCACCCCCAAGATCTCAATTTTTGCCTGGCAATCTTGTCTTCCAGGAGGATAACTATATGTTTTTCTTTAAGCTCACCTTCTTATTTAGCTTCTTTAGGTTCACAAATTATAGGCTCAATGTCCTTTATTTATGGCTAGAAACCAATTATGAGTGAGTACATCCCATGTTCATCTTTTTGGGTCCAGGACACCTCAGTCAGGGTAGTGTTTTCTATTTCCATCCATTTGCATGCAAAATTCAAGATGTCATTGTTTTCTGAACACACTGATCATGATAGAAGAGAAAGTGAAAAGTACTCTACAACATATGGGCACAGGAGATTGCTTCCTATGTATAACCCCAGTCGCACAGACATTAAGGGCAACATTGAATAAATGGGACCTCCTAAAACTGAGAAGCTTCTGTAAAGCAAAGGACACTGTCACTAAGACAAAAAGGCAACCTACTGACTGGAAGAAGATCTTCACCAACCCCGCAACTGGCAAAGGTCTGATCTCCAAAATATATAAAGAACTCAAGAAACTAGACTTTAAAATGATAATTAACCCAATTAAAAAATGGGGCACTGAACTGAACAGAGAATTCTCAACAGAAGAAGTTCAAATGGCCAAAAGACACTTAAGGTCATGCTCAACTTCCTTAGCAATCAGGGAAATGCAAATCAAACAACTTTGAGATATCATCTTACACCTGTCAGAATGGCTAAAATCAAAAACACCAATGATAGCCTTTGCTGGAGAGGTTGTGGAGTAAGGAGTACACTCATCCATTGCTGGTGGGAATGCAAACTTGTGCAACCACATTGGAAATCAGTTTGGCGGTTTCTCAGGAAATTCGGGATCAACCTACCCCAGGACCCAGCAATACCACTCTTGGAAATATACCCAAGAAATACCCTATCATATTACAAAAGCCTTTGTTCAGCTATGTTCATAGCAGCATTATTTGTAATAGCCAGAACCTGGAAACAACCTAGATGCCCTTCAGTGGAAGAATGGATGAAGAAAGTGTGGAATATAGACATAAGAGCTTTTATTTCTTGAGACTAATTCCAATTTGTATTGGTGACCCATACACCAAAATGGTGGCCACCCCGAGAGAAGCTCTGTGCCTTCTTTTCTACACTGCTAGGGAAATTTCAGGGACAGTTAGGTCATCTTGAGCAAACACAATTGGTAAAGCAAGCAATAGCTACATTGGTTTAAATGTGATTGGCTGTGGCACCTTTGGAGATGCCCGGACTGGCATGTATCAAAAACTGTGTTCTCTTGCAGTATTTGCCCTTTTCGGATTGGCTGACTCTAACCTGTCAGGGTGGGCAGGCTGTGGGCTGGGGAGGAGGCCACTGTTCTGGTCTCACCACAGAATGGCAAAGTGACAAACGGGAAGCAGAGCTGCAAACCTGTGTCAAAGGCCTGGTTGATGCAAGTGGCAGCAACCTGTAGGGATCTGGTTTCCAGATTTGCCTGCACACTCTCTTAGGCACCATGCTTCATCTCATCTTAGCACTGACTTTACTACTCAACCAACGCTTTTCAGCCAGCACGCCTGGATGTCTAGCAATACATATTTTTGGCCTATAAAGATTGTTCCACAGCAGACAGGGTGTGTCTCAAAGACACCTGCATCAAGGTCCACCACAACACCAATGAGAACTCAAAAAACCTGGAAACCTCCAAAGCCTATGAACAGCTCAACAGGTAGAAAAGTGGCCTTTTCAAATGGCTCAATTCTTCTCAACCTCTTCCAAGCCACTAGCCTGGTCCAGAGTCCTCCCAACTTTGTCTGAGAAGAACCTCAGCAACTTGGCTTCCTTGCACTGACAATGAGGGGGCCTAGTGAGTCTTATCAATTTTAGAGATTCCCTGACTCTATTTTCGGTTGTTTAACCCACCTGCTTAAGAAAGATAACCTGCATGACAGAATGTTTCAATCTTGGAGGACACTGTTACAATACATTCTCCAGCAATGTGAACATGTAAACAAAAAAGGAATATACTTACTAACTGCAAACATACTATCAATATTATCTAAGGTATGACATTCAATATTCTTTAAGGTAAGACATGCTACTTCCCAATGGTACCAGTCAAGTTGGGAGCGTAGGCCCCAGACCCTCGCATCTATCTCAGTCCCCAGGCATGGTCTGGACTCCAAATCCTAGCAGGCCAGGTCTTGACCCCTCCCTTGGGGTGGGGTCAGGAGGGGTCAGGACCACTCCCCGAGATATTTAAGTGATCTCCCCCAAAAGGAACACATGGTCTCCCTTTCCTTCTTTGGGGGGCGTTGCTTTTCTGCAGCTTCCCAGTTCCCTTTGGGGCCACCAGAGAGCGCAGAACTCCAATTAAACCTGGATATTTCTTAATTTGGCTTGTTTTGATTCATCTTGATTGGGAATTTTACTCGGCAGGGAGCTCGCGTTAGGAAATATTCCTAACAGTACTGACAAAAAGTGGTGAACTTTAAAATCTCATCTGGACATGGTGCTTCATGTCTGTCATCCCAGTCTTTAGGAAGTGGAGGTAGATGGGTCAGGATCTGGAGCTTGACCAGGAATAGTAGCCGGTGCAGTATAAAACCCTACCTCAAAAAAGAAAACAGAAATAACACAACAAAACATATTCTGAATAAAACTAGTTCCTGTAAGCCTTCTTCTCTGCTCAGTTTAAATAACAAAATGTGTACTTTATTTTTAACGAAAACAAACTTCATCCCTCCCTGATTCCATCAAGAGTTCCTCATACTAAAGGTGGCCATAGTTGCACAGAAATCCTGCCTTTCTGGGTTCCACTGTTATTTCAGATTTTAATAGTAGGAACTGAGAAAGAAACCAACTTTCTTGACCATCTTTGACCTGAATGTTCTGTTCACATTCAGTTCCAATTTAAATTTTGTGAAAGATGGGGTCTATCTTACCCATCATTTTAGTGTAAATGTCTAATGGTCCCCACATCATTTGCCTGAAACAGTAATTCTGCAGTGAGCCTCTGTTTCCACAGCCTCCCCTCAGTGAGGATCTGTGAGATTTCCTGTTTGTGTTCTCTTCCTTTGGTCAGGCTAGCTTGTTTTTATTAAATTGAAGCAAACTTAGCCAGCAGGAAGAGTCAGCTTTTTCCAGACATCACTTCTTTGAAGATCCTTTCATTCTTGCTTCCTATACTCTTCTCCAAAGGTGTAACTGATTCCACCATAGGCTGCAGTTCCTTCCAGACAAGCAAAATGCATGCTGTTTGAGCCTGAGGCTAGCCTGTTGCTTACATTCCTTTAGAGCAATGTGTGGTCAGTTTTAGCAGGTACTGGCACATGGTAGGTGTGTCGTGAATGCTTGAGAAAAGTAACTGTTACATGTGAATGCTCTTTTAATTATAGCAAAAGCAATTTCATTTCAATATTGTCAAAACCATTTCCTCTATCAATCATTAAATTCACATAGAAATTAATTTCACCAACGAAGCAAGTTTATCTCATATAACACATTGAAGAAACTACCAAGCAAGAAAAACCAAGCATGCAAAATCTCTTTAAAATATTCCCTATAATTTTGGGGAAAATGACATCAGGAAGTTTGTTTTCCATTTTTTTTTTGTTTTTGGTTTGTTTTTGTTTGTTTATTCCTTTTTAAAATCAATCTCAAGGCAAGAATGAAGTGGAATCTTTTTTTCCCATTTTAAACTTGCCCTTGTGATTAGAGATTAAACAATATCCTCCATTTTGTGATTCTAGATAGAACCTAATGAAGTATCCCCCCTAGCATAGTTTTTCTTACATTCATATGTAATCCTTTTTGTGCCTTTACAGTCCCTATATTATGGCTCTGTGTGAGCAGGAGTAAACTGAAGATGCTTCATCTCATAAATTTGAAAGGTCCAAGAGGCCCCAAGGCTTCTCCGCTTTAGCAAATGAGAAAACTACTCTAAACTTTAAGCTCTTTCTCAAATCAGCCCCTTGCCCAAAATACTCAGCCAGCCGTAATGGCAGAGAAAAGGGACCTAGGAGAGGATGCCAGGTACAAAATGTATTTCCTGAAGATGGAAGAACATATCCTTCCTCCACAGTGACAGCTTTAGTACCAATCAATCTGTGGGAGTTGGAATGTCATTTCCTGTAATCTTGTCCCTGGTTATTTCCTTATTTCAATTGGCCAAAGGAAGAGTGTGAGCATGAGATTTGGTCGCCAGAAGGCACCGTCACACTTGCAAATCAGGCAATTGCAGATGTGGAAGAGATGCACAGGGCCAGGAAATCTATAGACTGCCATTTACCACACTGCTCATCCAGCAATGTCTGCTTGTCCTGTTCATGGTCTGCTGTCCCAGAAGCAGAAACCCTTTTGGAGGTGTCTGCCAGCCCTTCCTGGTAGGTATCCTTTGTCTAGAATTTAACTTTCCTTAATTTAGACAAAGCCTGTGAGCCATTTTCTCTGATCCTCTAACTGTTCCTTTCAAACTTTTCTTCCCCAGTGACACCTACACTGTGGCTCCTGGCATTTCTGCAATGCATGCTCTATGTCACAACATGGAGATTGCCTCTGCCTCCTTTACTAATTCATCCAATTAGCACGTTAATTGCCACATCTTACATATCACTTTTTATTGGTGAAGTTTTGCTAAGCTGATACTTTGAAGATGTTAATTATAATGCAATAGCTGTTATGGCATAAGTTGTCACACACACTTGCAAACACAGTTTAACCTTTGACATTCAAAAAATACAATAAAAACTTAATGGAATTCATTTGCTTCTCAAATGTCTCAACAAGCAAGTCACACTAAATGAAACTATGATGAAATGAAAAGCCTCTCTGTGTTAAAGATCCACAGTTGGGCATTGTAGTATGTACTGTAATCCCAACAGTTGGAAGCTACTACAGAAGGATTACCAAAAATCCCCTGAGCCAACTGGCAAGGTCCTGTCTATTTAAGAAGCTGCCACACAGGAAACTCTTTAAGTTTATATTTTCCAACCTATGAGCAAAGAGAAATTGTTATAATGAACAATATTGAGCAAACTAAAAGACAAAGCTTAACAGTTTGGGGGAAAAGAACATTTGTTAATATAAAGATAGTTAACATGGGGAGCCTACTAGCTCTGTAGTAGCAGGAACACTAACAAAGTGTGAGGACAAGTACAGACTCAAGACAGCCCAAGACCAAGTTCTCAGCACAAAGAAAATTTTTTTGGCCCATAGGGACAAAGGGCAGGGAATAAAAAACAAAGACAACAGATGAAGAACAAGGGAGAAGGAAAAGGGATATTTGCTGTTATATGTTATCTCTGGGTAGAGAGGAAACAGACATGGCCCACAGGCAAATGGTGGTTTATGAAGGTAAAAGGGGAAAACCTGTTTTAGGATGAGGTGTTTAATTTTAACTGGGCATGTTGATACCAAAGGAGGGGGGGATATTGATTGTTAAAATCCAATACTTTGTTAGCTGGGCCTTGATAGTCACCTTCAGGGGGAGGAACTAACAAAACAAAGGGACAGACCTTGTGACTAGTTTTAGGCAGGTAATCTAAAGGATTGTAGCAAGGCCAAGAGAATGGGGGGGGGGGGCTCCCAGAGCCATATTTGCTGTTCTCAGGTTGGCTACAGTTCTCCATAAAGGAATTCTTCAGGATTTTAACTGTAAAGGGACCAGTTCTGGGAAAGGCCTTAAAGATACAGCAAACAGTTTCTGCCCACACATGCATGTCCAACTTTGGTTGCACTTTATTAAGTGAATATTGGCATGGTGTTTGGCCAAGTAACTGAAGGAATGAATAAAGAGAATCTCTCTCATTGGCAATTAGTACAAAGGAGACTGATGCTTTTGGAAGTGAGTCTGGTTCTATGTCTTTCTGTTATGCACTGACAGTCTGCTCTCAGCCAGACTGTTTCTGAAAAGTGTTGGTGTGAATACACCCTTCAATATTTCTTCCACACTGACTGTAAATATAATCTAGGCATAAATCATCAAAAGTAAATAGCAGTGAGCACTTTAATCCTTTGTAATAAATCAGGAAAATGGGGAGCCTGTGCCTGCTGATGAAGTTTTAGTGCAGGTCAAAGCAGCAGTGTGCTGGAGAAGGAGCATGAAAGAAAACCCAGAACAGTTTGCTAATGATTCAGAGTTCCTCTGTGATACAGGACTGTGTTATCCTTATTCCTGTCTTTGCTGGTTATTGTGTGGGAATGTTTTCCTCCTATACGCCAGATCAAAGGAGAGTGAGTTTGTATTTTTCAGAATGTCTGCTTAAGCAGATCAGAGACATGATAGAAAACTAATTCACAAAACCCGCCTGCCATCCAATAACTCTGAGTAGATGAGATGCATATAGAAGTAATTCTAATTTAATGTTGAACACTTTCCATGGCACAAGTAAATTAATTTTACTAAAGCTCAGCAAAGGAAGAAATGATTTCCAAACTGGTAGACTTCGGATGTCTTCTGGTACAGGTAATATTTGATTTACCTTGCAAGAAACAGTAAGTGTAGAAGTTATGAAACTTTGCATTAGTTTAATGAAACCAAGGAAGACTAGCATCTGGTAGAAAAGTTACAAAATAAAATCCTGGGTTACTTTCAAATTTAAACAAACAACCACAAACATTTATAAGGCTGTACTATGGATTATTTCAGAATTATTTATACTAAAAGATACATGTTCCTCCTTTGACCTTTACCTGTATACAAAATATTCTGGTTTGAAAATCACAATCCTTACAATTTTTTTTAGAATGTTCATATCATATTGTTAATTGCTTTATGCCAAACTAGTTGTGAATTCCTTATCAGGACTTTTCATAGGAATCTCTAACTGAAGGAACAAAAGAAAAAGCAGAAGGGCTCTTTGCCCTTAGCCTTCACTGAGACAGTGAACCTCAACTGTCAACTTGGCTGGATTTGCAGTCATGGAGGAATGGCTATGAGAATGTTTCCAGAGTTTACAGAGACTGCCCCTCCCCCCACATGCACACACCCTGACTGTGCTGAGAACTGGAGCTGAGGTTCCAAAATGAATAAAGAAGAAAAGGAGGAGGGCAGCTAAGTATCAGTATGTGTACCTAGGGCTTCACGGCTATAGATACAGGGTGCCAAGCTGGCTCCTGATTTCACTGCTCATGCCTTCCCATCATGAAGAACAACATTCTTTCTAAAATCATTAGCCAAAATAAGTCATGCTTCTCTTAGGTCATTTTACATAGACTTTTTTGTCATGGTAATTAAGGACATATCTACTTTGACTTTCATCTGCAGCGTGGCATTTCAAGTTTGAATATATATATTTAAACAACAAAAATAACCACTAGAAAAGTAGAATTGGGATAAATCACAGCCATCCTACTCTGAGGAGAGGCAAAGAGGGAAAGTATACAAAACCATCAAAATACACGAAAAGGATGAAGTAAGACCACCAAGAAAGAACAACAAGTAAAAATTATAAGACAGATCTAGACTAAGACCCAACCCCAAATTTTGAAACAAGTATAATTATTTAAATTGCTCCTTTAAAAAAAAGAATAATACAAAATTAGAAAATAGCTGTAATCTCAACATATCAATGAGATACAATGGCCAGAATTACCTTAAAAAAAAAAAAACATTTCATGGGCATTTGTCACAAAATAACACACAGTTAAAGCATATGGCTTAACAAATATTATTATTAAAGAAAATAAAAATATTATATTAAGCAAAGCTTTGTATTAAAAAAACATGTTCTACCAAGGGAATTTAAGAGAAATCTACTAAACCATCTTTCTAAAAATAAACAAAATGTTCACTGAAGGGAAGAACAAAGGAATTCTGCAGTCATCAAAATTGAAACAAAGACCTATTAGAAGTGAGCAGATTAAATTATCTGAAATAATCAGAACATAGATGACTTGAATTACTTAAATTTGAACATAATATAGGGAAATGTATATGGTGCAAATAATATACTCTATCTTTCTAAAGAGTACTAGACCACTAGCCCAATCTCAATAAATTTCAAAAACACAAACAATATTATGGATAAAAAAACAGAAGGATCAATATATAACCCAATGAGATTTTAAAAAAACTCAACTTGAACATTTGGAAGATCTAAATAAGCATAAGTGGATGGCAATGTAGGAGAATTATCATTATGAAAAGAAAACAACTGTATGATAGCAGAAAGTACCAAAATACATTTAAAATGTTAGACTAAAATTGCAAACAGAAGAGAATATATGAAAGATGATTTTAAAAATGAGAAAGAGAGAAAGACTGATTCATAAAATTTAAAAGCTAAGTAGTAAGTATAACAATAAGCACAAAAAGCTTGAGCTAAGTCTGATAGTAACCCCACAAAGAGGAAATAGAATCACAGCAATAAGAAAGGCACATAATTTCATCATGACTCAAAAGGATAGTTGGTAAATTATACTCATATCTGTAAATTAATAAGAGATTACATTTAGATGCCTTTTAAAAAAGTAGAGGAACTAAATATACCAATAGAAGTAAACATTGAATTGTATAATTAATTAAATATTTGCCATGCTATAGAAAGGCCCCTAACTCATGGTAGTTGTAGGAGAAAAATAGATAAAAATTTAAAGTTTCAGCTTGTCAGAATTATTCTAGGACATACGGAAAAGAAAGAAACTTCAGGAAACTTCTCATCATGTTCAAATGTCAGTTAACTTAAATCTCTAAATGATGAAGAACAAGGGAAGAAAAGTCTAGAATTTATTAATAAATGCCTTCAGATTATAGCTTTCTGTGGTTTACTAGGAGTTCTACACCAAAGAAGATGGTAAACCTATTGAGCGTGACACACTATCAGCTCAAAAGCTCAACCTAAATAAATTATTAAGAAAAAGAACTGTTCTGGATGGAAATTCCTCAACCTGAAAAAGCAATTATTTCAGGAACATGAAACAGATAGCTCTTAATGGGAAACCAACACAGACAGCAAATGAAGTTAGCAAATGAAGAGACGGCATCCTGTAATCAGAGAATGCATGTTATAAGATAGGAAAAACAAAAATGCAAAACTCTTTGGGATTTAGTAATGATTTAGAAACATTAAAGGATTGAAAAAAGAAACAAATCCAGATGTGGTAGTGCAGACACGTTACCATAGCAACAGCACTGTAGAGGTTGGTGTAGGAGCATAAGATGCACAAGTCCAACCTGGGCTACACGAAGAAGGGGAAAATGGTAAGAAGGAGGAAGAGGGAAATGAAAGACATATCTATGGACAAACTTTTGAAGAAATATTATAAAAATAAATTTTTAATTAAAAAAGCAAATATTTAAATGGAGAGGGACACTCTTCCTCTAAGCAATTTTAATAATTTAAAACTATATTTCTATAATTAGCCTATAAATTTAAGGCCTTCTCAATCTAAACAAGATGATTTTAATGAAACTAGCCATTCAAAAGGTTAGTTTTAAAAGTAGTTTTATGAATGGTGAGCAATATTTAGGAGAAGAGACAAGAAATGTAATTATTGTAAAGTGTATGAAGCAAAGCTCTGTGAAATTCGCATAGCCATGAAGAAATCTGTTAACAGGGAATGATGGAGCACATCAGGTGTACATGCAAGCACAATTTATAATAAGGATCATATTTTAAATCACCTGCATATAGGCTCAATTGATAACAATCTATCAGATAGACAACATAATTTTTAAACTTAGCAACATGAATATTGGTATTATAATGTTCTAGAAGTTATCTTGTAATTGTATCTTTTCATAAGCGCAGGCTAAGCTGTACTTCCTTAGGGTTGTTCAACTCACTAATAATCATCTGAAAAAAACGTGGTGGTATTTGTAGGAGAAAAGTGAACACAGATCAGGGCATCAGTATTGTCCATTAAACCTATCTTCTGACTATGATGGGTCCCATGTCCACACACGGTTCAGAAAATTGTATATACCTGTTTCTATCCCACAATAACAGAACAAAAATGACCCTTACCAAGTTTCACAATCATAGATGCTGAGCCACAGTCAGCATGGATTCCAGATTTACTCATCAAAGCTAAGCTGCCCACCCTGCTCCAGACGCCATACATTTCCAGTACCCTGGCTGTCCCTTGAGTGGAATGTGTCACTCTGGTCAACCCAGCTTCTTTAATCTGATTGCTCTGCAGCTGTGTTTCCTGTCAGAGAAATCTGTTCTGTACAATTACTGCAAATATCATCAGGGATTAAAAGGATAAATTAGATACAAACCTATAAGACAGAAAAAAATTGTATTTTATTTTTTATAAAGTTAAATTCTTCTTTTAAAAATAACATTAAAAGATGTAAAATTATTTGCATCCCATTTAAAAGATTAATTCTGATGAAAATTAATTCTTAAATATAACATAATAAGAAAGAAAACTATTCAGCAAAAAACTAGACAGAGAGCAAAACTGGACTATTACAGAATAAATGGTTCAAAAATCAGAAAAATACAAATAATAAAAATTGAGGTCTCCTCTGTGTCTGATTGTTTAAAATAAATTGAAAGATAAATTAAAAAACTGAGAAATGGAAATCATAGAATAATCAGAGGACTGAGCCTTGTCAGGTATAGAGAGCTTGCAGGTCTAACTAGTGACAGAAGGCAGATTTTATCAGAGCAGAATATGTGCATGTACTGTGAGAGACAAATCTGCCTCAGGGTATCTGTTTCCTTAACAGAGGAAAATACATAATTACAGGAAATTTTCTGTAATGTCTTTAACATCAACAGTGAACTCATGTATTGCTTAATGGAAGATTAAATATTTGGGGGCATACCGACCTGAGAGCATGCATAGCACATATTACAACATGTAGTGATAGACAAAAGTTTCTGAACTGTGTATAAACAAAAATGTCAAAGAAACATAGATATTATGTTATCTTCCATACCAACTATCTGTATTTTAAAGCAAGTATCACATGCATGCATGTGAATATACATATGAAATACATAGACTACGTCTGCAGAGGACAAATATAGAGAGAAAGGAGTGAAACTGTAGAAATAGTGGACTTTTAGGTTCAGTCCTATTCATGTGTACTCTGTTTATACAATATTCTTGAATAGTATATTCAGATGTTATTAACACAAAAACTTTTGCTAAAATTTGAAATAAAAATAAAGTTTGACCTGGTGAGGTGAGGACTTCTTCCCGATGTATTTCATAAAGCTTTAATCCACTGAGACTTCACACCAGCAAGTCTCTCCAAAGAGGATATATCAATCAATGCCAAACGGAATTTTCAGTTTCCAGGCAAAGAAGTGGGTTGTGTAGCAGCAGTCACTGACAGTTTGGGCACATGTAACAGATCATTTCTGATCTGGTCACAGGTTTTCAAAACTGAGAAGAATTGGTATGATGGATTCAAGTAAGTTCTGAAGGGCATCTGTGAGGGTAGGTTCTGATGAAGGCTCTAGATGCCTCTGAAGAGAAGCTATTCACCTGCCAGTGATATGCAATTAAATTTAGGAGGAAAATTAAATCAAAGGTGTAACAAAATTTAAAAAAGTAAAACAAAATTCAAGATGTGTTGAATGTAAATCAAAATTTTATAGCTAGTTCTGTGAAGAGTCCCAAAGCAACCAAAAATAATAAAAAAAAACCTCTGAGAAACCAGAATAATATATATAATGTAACTACTGACGACAGATGGCTAGGAAGAATTTAGGTGTAGAAAGGCACCAGAGGCTTTGTGGAATATGCCTTTACACTGTGTGAATATATGTCACTGTGATTGGCTTAGTAAAGAAGATGATTGGACAGGAATAGGTTAGGTAGGTCTGGCAGAAAATGTGCAGAAGCGGAGGGGTGTTGGGAGTCATGAGAAGATGCAGAGGAAGCAGGAAATGAACTTGCTGTACTGAGAAAAGGCACTGTGCCACATGACAGAGTGTAGATAAGAAATACGGGTTAATTTAAATAATAAGAGCTAGTTAATAACAAATTGACCTATCAGTCAAACATTTATAATTAATAATAAATCTTTTTGTAGTTATTTGGGAACTGGCTGGCAAGATAGAAAAATTCCACAAAGTTTGAAAGCCCAAAACTTAAGAAAAAACATGGTAAATATGTGTGACTATTAATTTACAGTCTTGCATACACACTGAATGGGGCAGTTATTTCACATTTTTCCTTTTAAATATTTACACTAACATTTGTTCACTTTGTAGTTGCTGATATTTAAATTACTTTTATTTATTCTCTGGATACTTAGCACACGTATACAATGTCTTTTGATTATATCTACTACAAATCTTTCCCTCAGTAGAACTACTCTATGACCCAGGTATAGCACTCTTGGGCACAGATCCTCTGTCCTACTACAGCGATCCATGCCTATCCATATTTATTAAAGGTATATTTACAAAATCTGTGTTTAACTTGTCCTTAAAGCATATATCCTTCTACACCATGACACAGACTGTGTTGTTCCTCAAACAGCCTTTAACAAGGATTAAGCAAATTCAACTAAAAGACACACAGGCTACCTTTTCTGCTAGCTTTCCTATCAGCCAGCTGGACAGTATAACTGTCTTTACCCCAAAACTCTCTATTGCTTTCTTGATGTTATTTTTTTCTAGCAATTGTATTTGCTATGTTTGAGTTGCCTGGAGTCCCTTCCTTTAATGCCCCACTTGTCTTTACCACACAATTCCAGTGCTAGGTCCTATTCCTCAGAAGCATGACGCCTACAAAATCCGGTTTGAGGGACCTAGAAAACAAATCTGAGTTGATTTAAAGAATGTATAAAACCATGAACTCACAAAAACACACTGTCAGAAAATGGATCATGCTAAGTGTGTTTTGTATGGGGTCTTATTCTGCCAGTCATGTTCTGCCAGGAAAATAGAAACTATTGCTGATTTTTGTAAATAAGAATAAAAATTGAAGAAATATCGATTGCAGTGGTAAAGAGATACTGAGACATGAAACAAAGAATAGTAAAGCCACCCAAAGATCACTAACGGTAAAGGCTAGAAACACAAGGGCATGGAAATACTGAGAGGAGCTGAACTCCAAAGGCCAGCTGAGGGAAACCTCCACAGAGCTGAACCCCAGAGGCCAGCTGAGGGTAACCCCCACAGAGCTGAACCCCAGAGGCCAGCTGAGGGAAACCTCCACAGAGCTGAACCCCAGAGGCCAGCTGAGGGAAACCTCCACAGAGCTGAACCCCAGAGGCCAGCTGAGGGAAACCTCCACAGACAGATGCTGTATACGACCTCCACCCTCACTTCTTGCTTCTTTCTTCTCATCCTATAAAACCCCAAAGTACCTCCCATTTATTGAGTCAACTGAGACTTGATTTTGATCCTGGGAGGCGTGGCCTATAGAAGGCAGGACCTGTGGAAGTGAGGTTCACCTGTGGTGCTAAAGAGAACTGGGAAAGGAGAAAGATTAACGGACCCAAGACTAGTTCAGATTCCATCTTAATCTCATCTAAGAAACATGTGAATGATTTCCATTTGTCACAGCAAGTCTAAAATGTTAAAGGTAAAAATAAAATTGTGTTAAATACATCTTATACTAAAAGTTATAATTTTAATTTTGAAACGCATTATGAATTTGTCAGCATATCTTTATAGTTCAGTAAGCATAAATTAAGTATATATGGAAACAATTATTGATAAATCTATATTTTAATCACATATCACAGCACAACTAATAACCTATCATAAAATTTTGATTTCAGCTATGATCTCAACACTGAGGCAGTTGATGCAGAAAGATTGAGAAAATGCAGCCAGTTGGGGCTCCATAGTAAGACCCTGTCTCTGAAAACCTCAACTGGCCAAAATATAGAAAACATCTAATTGTAAAGTGACCAATCCTGATGGACACACTTATAATACAACTCTTGTACCTGAGGTTCAGGGTCCATTGCAGAAAAATAGATAGAAAGATTGTACGAGACAGAGGAGGCTGTGGAACAATGTCTCCTTGAAATGATGGGAAGCTCAACTATAACACTTCAAACAATATGGCTGCCTAAACCGAACTGAACACGAACAATACTAACAGGCATGCTAAAGAGGAAGGGGTAGCCTCCAGAGGCCCCAACCCTAGACAAAGTACTGCAGGCAACTAAAAAGTGTGAAGAGTAAGAAAATGAGTCTTCCCTAGGAATAAGCCCATGAATTTGTTATTCAAGATCAAGTGGTCAATACTGAAACAATATACATATACAAGCAACACTAAACATACTAAGCAGGCTGTATATACTTTTTTGTATTTTATATGCAACAATAACTATTACAGAAAACAAAGGCATGAATTTGAGAAAGGGCAAGAGACACATGGGGGAGTGGAAGAACAAAAGGGGAGGATGATGTAGTTATATTTTAATTTAAAAATAAAAAATTAAAAAGATCTTGTCTCCAACGAATTTATTTAAGCATTTGTTTAAGTAATACAGGATCTAGCAACATTATAGTTAATGTAACCTTACTAATTTTTAGTTTATTTCTATAACATTCTCCAGTATTACTTTTAATCATGGAGAAAGCATAACATATTAAATTCTGATTCTCTTTACTTAAATTATGCTTCATGTAGACTCCTCAAGTCTGTTTAGAACCTGTCTACAGCAGACTGCACAGTGTCCCAAGAGTTTGCAATTGGCTGTGACTTAGACAAAATAGCTCACAGACAATATTTATGGAAATGTTAATGGGAACATATTAAAAAAACCAATTTTATTAATAATATCATGAATATGATTATAGGCAGGAAAACCAGACAGGAAGTAGAGGTGGGTCAATGAGAGCAGGAGAATTCTGGGAAGAAGGAAGACCTAGTTTGTAGTCCTGATCAAGCCACAGAACAAGCAAGATGTGACTGCCTCGCCAAAATGTACCAAGCCACATGGCTAACATAGACAAGAATAATAGGCTAATATAAGTTATAAGAGTTAATAAGAAGCCTGGGCTAATGAGCCAATCACTTTATAACTAATTTAGACCTCTGTGTGATTTCTTTGGGACTTAACAACTGCGGGAACCAGGCAGGACAGAACATATGGTTATTTAATTTTAAAATATCTAAGTTGAAAGATTGCACCAAGAATATTCTATATACTCCAACAAAAATTTTTCCTTTCTGATCTTGAGGGAGTTGTCTTCTTATCTATAGATAAAGGCACAAGCCATCACAAAGGATGGCTACAGTTATTATACAGACCAAGTCATCTTATTGTATTTGTAGACATAATTCATACATATTTCTAAAGGGGATTTAACACAAACTAAAATAAAAGCACAAAGAAAGAAAGATGACCACCACCTAGAATTAAAAATATTAATAATACAAGGATAATAAGTAAAAATGTACCAAGAAACTCTTACAGAAAACAAAGCAAAAAAAGAATATTTCTGAGCTTGCTAGATGTTGAAGAGAACAGAATATAGTTGGGTTTTTCAGCTCTCAGAGTCATAGAAAAAGAAGTACAAACTGCCTTGGCAGGAAGGGCTCTGCTTTCCCAGCCCCATTTCGGCCTCACTGGGATGAATGATGAACCTCTGACAGCAGCAGGCTGGCTCTGTCTCAACCACAGGGCTCTGCAACAGCTTCAGAGGCGTTCTGTTTCGTTCCAGTCTCGGTGATCCTTGGCTGAGTAGAAATCGTCACCGTCTTACAGAATTCTTGATTTTTTCACTGTCTGTGGTTTTATAGAAATCTGATTGTACATGTTGTATATATTTTCTTTTCCAAATTATATTACTGTTTGCAGAAGAGCAAAGCGATTATTTTGGATCTCAGGGATGCTGTCTTGACAACACTTTTTGGTGAAGTTCAGGCTTTCAATGATTAGACGCAGTTTAATAATTCAAGAATTTAAAATGTATAATTTTGCTTTGGAAAACGGGTTGGAAAAAAAACAATTCTTTTGGCTCCTAATTAATTTTGGTGGAAAAATCTGCATTACACAGCTTTGTATGGAAATAGATCACTACTGCCACCTCCTGGCCAGCAAACCACCGAAATCTAAATCCGTGAGGAGTCATATAATCTGGGAAAGCAAGACTGCCCATAAATAGACAATAAAGTAACAGTATTTATGGTAAGATGATCATTGGAATTTTATTATTAATTTCTTTAAGACATTTACAGAAATTCATTAGAGTTGGTAAAAATTAGCATTTGTTTTGTGAGCTCTTTATATTCTTTATATTCTACAGGAATTCTGTTTGTTATGACTTTTTAAGTTAAATGCATATGATGGGTCTACCTGCGATGGAGAAAAGTGTTAGAGGCCTTCAGGAAGAAAGCTTGGAAAATGTTTGCTTTGCTTTGGAGGATAGTCGGGTACTGCATGCAGTCAAGGAAGTGATAGGTGGCTTACTACCACAGAATAAAGCTTATGGCATAGATAATATCTCTGACAACCTTAATCCATCTTTCTGCCATGGGGGCTTTCAGAGGTGATGAATGATAATGGCCCCTTCCGACTCAGTTTGTCATCCCGCTGCATTTCTCCCTTCTCATTGTTCTCCTTTACAATCATTTGGTGCTGACACAGGGCCTCTTCCTTCCTTCTAGACATCAAATCCTCAGCTGCATCAGAGCCTGCTTCATGGACTCCCTGCCTGAGATGCTAGCTGAGCCATTTAGGAAACAGATGTCATTCAGTCTCCAAGGTGCACTCCAGGGTGCACCTCTGTCTTAGTGGCTGCAAATACTTCTTGCTGCACATGAATGCAAGGGAAGAAAAA
The DNA here is from genome assembly GCF_018167655.1 of Microtus oregoni. Taxonomy (NCBI): domain Eukaryota; kingdom Metazoa; phylum Chordata; class Mammalia; order Rodentia; family Cricetidae; genus Microtus; species Microtus oregoni. The sequence goes on from NW_024543069.1 coordinate 49,626,440, forward strand.
GGACGACTTCAAACTGTTTCCCTGAAGGTCAGATCCACAGTGTTAAGAGTCTTAGCTTTTCAAGCTAATCATTGTATCGAAGATGAGTTTAACAACGAATCTTTCTTATATGGGTTGAAATTAACATTACAGACAATTGAAAATTTAAAAATTAAATAAATATTCCTCAAAAGACGGGAATATTTTAGTTGTTGTCATTATTTTAATTTTACTGTATTGTATCCTAAATTTTGCCTGAATTCCACTCAAGTCTGACAAGTATAAGATTGTTTTTAGTTTATACTAAAGGAAGAAAGAAGAATAAACACTGCAGAAATCAGCCTGGACTTGAGCTTTGAAGCATGAAATTGCTCCAATTCAGTACCTTGGGAATTGTTCAGTTGACCTTCCAAACTGCTTGCCTCTTACGTTGCTGGTTAAGCCAATTTTCTGAAAAACCAAGCCTGGAAAACCATCAGGAGGGAGCATCCTCCACATCTGGAAATATATCATAATAATATCATGTATCAGTGATATATCAAGGTGAATAACATTGAAAAATGGTCAGTTCTTCTGTCCCAGCTGACCACTAGCTCCAAATGGTTACTGTTGGAAAAAAAAGTTCAGATAAATCAAGGAGAAAATAATCACACAGATTTAAGAAAAAGATTTTGAAAGAAAAAATAGAGAGCAAAGCAAATATATAATAAAATCAGTCAAAACAATGAATAAAATCCCCACACAGCATAAATACTTCCATAGCCAAAATAGTGTTAAATGTCCATGTATATATCATTTACTATGTAATAGAAATTTCTGTGTTCAGTTTACATACAAATTAAATTAAATTCTCAGGACAATCCCATTCTTCCCATGTTGCAGATTCTTTTCAAAAAAGCAAAAAAGAAAATAATAATAAAAAACAAAACAAAACAAAAAACTAGGAAACATCCAATGTATTTCCCTGATTTATTGGATTTCAAGTTAGTGGCCATGACAGTTTGTCATCCTTTCTTTAACACCTTAGTCCTTAGTGTCATGTTTGTAACAGTCCTCGCTCTCTTTCTCCTTCTGTATGGTGTTTCCATATTTCAGTATGGGCAACAAGTAGTCAAGTCCCATTTTCCAAAAAACAACCTAGTCTGCCCAAAGTCAGGCACCTTCTCAGTGGCTTGGCTAAGCATATAAATCCCCACCTCATCTTCTTCCCTCCACATTTCACTTCCTCATAGGACATGATGTCATAAAAGGCACTGCTCTTCTGTGCAGAAGGGACAGCTCTCTGAGAACCCAGGATATCTTCCTTTCCCCTCTCCTTTCACAAAAGCCAGACAAGCAGCATATGTGGGCACTTTTCACTATTCCTGTAATTGCCCCCGCTTTATTTTTAATTTAAACTTGGCAGATATATGCTTATTTTTGAAGATGTACGATATGATTCTTCTTCAAACAAAACTTTATAATGCACATACAGCATAGTGTTTAGAAATACAGATGATTGTAAAATGGCTGATTAAGGCAATAAACACATATACCAATTTGCATCTTTATATCACTCTCTATGGCAGAGAGATGAAAATTTTTAGACATAATATGCTGTTTTTAGTCATCATGTTGTGTAACAGATTACTTGAGCTTAGGCCTCCTTTTCCACCTCTGTGCATTTTCATTGTAAATCTCTAGCATATCTGATCCCACCATAATCTCTGCTTCTCAGCAACACAAATTTAAAATTCAGGCTAGTAACACCTTCAGAATTTCATTTGACTAGAACATAAAAACACAGCTAGTTATGATCTTAGATATGGTATTTCTATTTAACTACTTAGTTGCTTAGTTCATTTGAATTTGGTAAATCACTTGCATAAATGAGATGACAGAAGAAAGCAACTACAACAAACAGGCAACTTAATCAATTACTTTCTGGTCTGTTGTAGACCACCAGCTCTAAAGCACACCTGCTGGAGCTTCTCCAAGATAAAAGTCAGAGTTTCTAACACCAGACTTCGAACCAAGAGCAAGAAGGCTGTATTAGATTAAAGCACATAAAAGCATACTAAATTCCTTCTTTAGAGGAAAAAAATTAGCTGGTGTTCTTTGATTTCACACATGTTTTTATACAACAAATTAAAGAGATTGTTAGTAAAATGTATATGTTTCAGCTAGACAAGAACCTATTAAGCAATAGAATAACTATCATTAACAACAATCAAGATGTGAGAGTTAGCCAGTAAAAGGATAGAGCTAATGGGCCAAGCAGTGTTGAAAAGAATACAGTTTCCGTGTAATTATTTTGGATAAAGCTAGCCAGTGGCCAGGAGGCCCGCTGCACAATCTCCATTCTCTTAAACATTTTCATTCTAAAACACACAGTGTATAGGGGTCAGCTGGATGACTCAGCAAGTCAAAGTGCTTGGTCTGGCGATTTGAGTTTGATCCTTGAACCCCTTTAAATTTTGGAGGAAAGAAGTGACTCTAAAGATTTTCTTTTGGCTTGTACACATGTACTGTGACATGTGTGCCAAAAAACATACATCTTATGTATACTCACACAATTATAATTTACAATTTTGATAGTATATGAGACAGTTGATATTCTAATTAGTTTGACATAGTTATTTTACCTATAACTATAAACATTAATACCAAATTACCATATTATCAATACAAATATATATAATTAAATTATTTTTGTCAATTACAATTAAAAACAAAACATACTAATGGTTTACAAAGTAAATAAGAATGTCAACTTAGTGGCTCAATGAAAATTATTTATTTTATAATCAACCTCACTATTAGAAGATATAATATTTAATTAAATATACTTTTAATCATCAAATATCAAGCATAAATATGAATTCTCTGTATGAAGCATTTTAAGAGAGGGGGTTTTCCATGTTGTCTCTGAATATACATGTTTATAATTGATATGGTCACCCTCAACCTAGTTATAAGAATATAATACATGAATATGTATGAGTGTTGTGTTCTCAATCAAATTCAGCTCACCCTGAAGGATAAAATGCACTGTTTCAAAAGTAAATGAAATTATTTTAGAAAATAAATGCTATTAATGAACAATACACACCTTCATACAATAACAACTAGTAAACCAAAGAGGCCATGAATTTGAATGAGAACAGGTAGGGAATATTAGTTAGTTATTAGTTATTTTAGTCAGTGTTCTATTGCTGTAACAATGTCATAACCAAGACAATTTTTATAACAGAGAAACATTTAATTGGGGACTTGCTTACACTTTCAGAGGCTTAGTCCATTTTCATTGTGGCAAAGAGCATGATGGCAGGGTGGTATGATGCTGGGAAGTAGCTGAGAGCTAGATCCTGATGTGCAAGTAGAACAGGAGAGAGCTTAGTCCAGGTATGGGCTTGGGAGACCTCAAAGTCCATCCCCAGTGACATATTTCCTCTAACAAGGTCACACTTATTCCAACAAGGTCATACTTACTAATCCTTCAAATCCTTTCAAATAGTGCCACTCCCTGGTGAATAATCACTCAACTATATGAGCCTATGGAGGTCATTCTTATTTACACAATTAATGGAGAGAGTAAAGGACAGGGAGAAATGTTTTACTTTAATTACAATCTCAAAAATATGAAAGATAGAGTGTGTAAAAATGTAGCAAAAAGCAGAAAAGAAGCCATCATCCCACATCATCATCAGGGCAATCAATTGGCCGCTTCATTATAAAGTAAAATTAGTCCATTAAACAGTTTTAAATTATTTATAAGAACAACAAAATACTTATTATAAGTGAAAATAAATCTCCTTGAAAGGTTCTTGCATCAATTTTATTTCACTTCTTATGTAACAAGAACAATGTTTTTCTCCAAGTTTCAGTGACTGAAATTACAAAACAGTGTCTTTGAAACAACCTTCCAACAGAACTATCAACTTGTTATAAAACCAATGATTTTTCTCATTTAAAATTATTACAAAGATTATCAACATCACCTTAAAATTTTAAATTGGCTTATTTAAAAAGAAAATGTGTTTTAATATTAAATTATAGTAATTTACTTCATATTCTAATCTGTTTTGTTGTTCATTTATTGGGAGGTGGCTGAGGAGAGCACTGAGATGGGGTTTTAGGCTAAGACTGGTTTTGTGTTCACTGTATACACCAGACTAGCCTTGAATTTGTGGTATTCCTCTTGTCTCTCCCTACCAAATACTGGGATTACACACAGATCACATTCTAAATGTCAAAGCTATTTACAAAGCCTTCTCTTTTTGCTAAGAGTTTTCAGTCTAATAGACTTCAGCTAACTGCAGATGTGACAAGGAGGGTTGCAGCTAGTCTCAATAGCCAGCCACTTACAATCATCACAGCCATTTGAGCAGTTAACTTAAGTATTCTGATCTAACTACTCTAGCTTGCTATAGGCCAGAATGACATTAATGGTAACATGGATACCTATTAAATGTTTAAGATAAACCTGCTCTGTGGTGGGTTAACTTGCTTGGATTTCTGTTTATCTTCACAGCAAACATACAGAAAATGTGCTGCAATATCCATCTTAAGTGATGTGTGTAGGAGCAGCATTTAGAAGCCTTGTTCTGGGAAGACAATGTGGACAGCTCTTAGGAGTTGAGATCCTGTTCCAGCTATGGCTGACTTGGGGGCTTTTGTCTCTCATTCTTGTGCTCCACTTCTGACCTAAATCAATAAATCCTAAGTCAATCCCAAGAAGTGCCCATAGAGAATTATCTAACTAATTACATCAAGGCAGTCTGAGATAGGAAGAGCTACCCTTCTAAAAGGAAGGTTGGTCTTGCAATGTATGCAGATGGCACCTGAGGACCACAGATCAAACTCTATATGTACTTGAATTATTATTTAATGCTCGGGAACTCACATCATTCCAGTTGATTCAAAATATGTAAGTAAATAGTTGATGAGTGTAGCAAAGCCGGACAGAGAGCATGTGACAAAGAGCCTTGCGCTGTGCCTCTGTTGACTCTGTACTAATTTCAAACTTCCTAATAACTTTCAGGATTAATGGGGACATGCTCATAAAACCATAGCTTCTAAAAAAATTTCTTTACAATTCTAGAAATCTCACTCTGGTGAGCCTGCGTAAATATACCCAGCTTTTCTAGCTGTCTATCCACCATGATCTGAATGTTTCCAGTGTAGTTTGCACTGCCCCTTCACTAACTTGCTTCTTTTTCTGTGATTCACATCAAACTTTTCCAAAGAAATGCATCTTTAAAAAGTGTGAAAATTTGTTCCTTGTCTCAGGTATTTTCTGTCTTTATGAAACCACAGTGCTAACCTATCTCTTGCTGCTACGTGTAGCCAAGATAACCTCTCAAGAATGTTACCAGTTACCATAAGAACTCTCTGCAGATCAGAGTTGTGTGGAGGAGGAAGTGTCCATGGAGCAAGCCCACATCTGACAGTATTATTTAGAAGCACATTTTCTCCAATCATGCTTATTATTTCTTTGTGTATTTATTTTCTAGAGAGACTGGCATCTTGTAACGCTCACCAGCAGGCCTCAGTTTCTAGACTCAAGTAATCCTCCAGGCTCAGTCTTCCAAGTGCCTAGGACTACAGACCTGTGGCACCATATCCAGCATGCGAACACACACACACACACACACACACACACACACACACACACACACTATTGTTAATTTGTATCCATGAGAATGTGATAATGATATCAAAATTGGAAAAAATTTCTTTTTCCTTTCCTCCAAAATGCCACACTTGTTTTAACTTTTTTTTTTGACAAATTGCTCTTAATTTAAAAATGTGGAATGTGTGCATGCTTCAAGAGTCTTGTCCTTAATATTGACATTACCTAATAATCATTCCACAATTTGCACCAATCTTTTTCTTTAGATTACACATAAAACATTGAAGGCATGCAATATTTTTTTTTTTTTTGTCTCCTGTTAGGAGAGATCCTCCAGCCAATCATCTGGATGCTCATCTAGCCATCACCAGTGCACTTTATTTCTGTGGTTGTTTTTAAATGTCCTTTTCTGACTCAAAACACAGCATTTATAACAAGACAAATACTTGCTCCATTTCATTTGAGGAAGCAAAGTTCAAGCTTAGAGTAAATTTCAAAATTTTTAATGGCATTATTTTTTAATGATTTTTATTTTTATTTTTACTGGTTAATGTGTGTGTGTGTGTGTGTGTGTGTGTGTGTGTGTGTGTGTGTGTGTGACATGAATGCAGGTGCCCATGAAGGCTGTAGGGATTGACTACTCCCTGTTGACTAAAGATAAAATCCAGGTGTCTCTTTGACACGAAAAAACTCTGAAGCTCGTGATGGTTTTTGTGTTTTACTCCCATTTGCCTCTTGCCAATGCTGAGGCTACAAACTGCAGCTGACATCTGGTGAACATGGATGCATGTCTTTTGTTTGTGTTTGGCAAACCCAAGTGGTTGCTTCTCTTTGACTAATTTCACAAATTATCTTCCCCTGGCTCCTCCATAAGGTAGTATTCAACCCTGTTTAATGGCACAAACAAATTTTCTTTTGAAAATGATTTATTTTTCCTATGTTTAATTATGTGGTTCTGTGTGTGTGTGTGTGTGTGTGTGTGTGTGTGTGTGTGTGTACATGTATGTAGACATGAGTGCAGGTGCTCATGGAGGCTTCAGGAATTGAATTCTCCTCGAACCAGACTTACAGTTGGTTCTGAACCAACCGATATGAGTGCTGGGAACTGAATTTGAGTCCTCGGCAAGAGCAGTATGCTCTCTTAACTCTGGCCATCCTTGTCTCCTAGCCTTTCCAGTGCAGTTTCAACAGACCTTCACTATCGAGTTTGGCTTCCACCAGTTTGTTATAACTGATTTAATACTTCTCCCTCTCGTAGGTGCACATGCTTTCTTGCCCACACACACATTTGATGGAACACTGCAGCAAGATGAATACTGGACTTTGATCTACAGTTTTCTTTTGTATATAGATTAGTAAATGATCTTACACTGCTTTTTATTAAACTTGGACAGCATTTTTTTTTTCAGGTCAGCCCTTACTCTGTCTCTTATAACTGTATATCATTAGAGAAGCAAATTAACCTTTCTGAATTTGTTTATTGACTTATGGTTTCTATTTCTGTGAAGAGACACCACGACCAAAGGACTCTTATAAAAGAAAACATTTAACTGGGGCTGGCTGTCATGGTGGAGCATGCTACTGTACAGACAGACATGGTCCTGGAGAAGGAGCGGAGAGTTTTATATCTTGATCAAGAGGCAGCAAAAGGAGAGTTTATATCACACTTGGCACAGCTTGAGCATATGAGAACTCAAAGCCCACCCCTACAGTGACAAGCTTCGTTCAACAAGGTCTGATAGGGCCACTCCTTAAGGGGCCATTATCTTTCCAACTAAAACACTGATCCTCAAAAATAGTTTATTTCATATGATTACCATAAATATTAAAATTAAAGAAATAAATTTTTGATATGTGATATCACAGAATCTTTTAACTCCATTATGTAAACTAGTAACACCATAAGTATATAGGCACATATGCTCACAAATACACTGTATAGTGTAGTGTTTTAGAATCAACAGATGGGTAAGAATAAAGATGCAGCTTTGTCTTTGTGTTACAAAACACAGAATAATCAAAGACTTTTTCATTCTTTAGAGACAGCAACAAAAAGAAGTCCAAAAAATTTTTTAAAGTACAATAATTATTTTAAGGCACGAATACATTTTCCCCAAATTCTGCAAAGAAAAGCATATTAGATGTTTTGGTAACTTTAGGGATTTGCTGACTTTTACCAAGTTTCAAATCTGAGTACACTAATTTCATTTACATCTCATTTTTGCTTGGTTTGCTTAATGTTATTTAAACACTATCTGAAACAAATCTCTTGTGACATGCTTTTCCCTTTAAAAATGAATGTTCAATGTTTTTACAGGAACTCAAGGGTAGATGCGTGAGAAACTCAATGAGAATAAAAAGTGAGGAGAGGATGATGGCTCTGGTGTAAATTCACAGTGTGGTTGATGGGTCAAAAGGCTTTGGTCTGAGCTTCCTCCTAACCACTATCACATGGCAGAAACTTGACAGGAGGAAAAGCCCCCCAAGCAGAATGTTAAACCTCTGCTGGCCTATTAATCCAACTATTTGCTGAATACATCTAAGGAGAAAGGATTCCTAATTTTGAAACCCACTTGATAAGATGGGCCTGTAGTTAGGTTGGCAGTGTGCTTTCCCAGCAAGTGTGAAACCCTCTGTCCACTTCAGAGATAGAGGTTAGAGGATCAGAAGTTCAAGGCTGTCCTTGGTTACATGGTGAGTCTGAGGTAAGTCCATACTTGTAAAACCCTATGTCAAAGAACTTGAAGAGGTAAGAGACAGGGAGCAGGGAGAGAGAGAAAAAAACTTTACTTGCTTAATAGCCTATATAGAACTATCTTTTGTGGAAGTCATCTGGCCTGAGGTAAAACATGACAACTTGTCCTTTATTCCACTATTTTAGCTCTGAGTATAGTAACACTGCCTATATTACTCCTGTTTAGCCCAACTATTCGTACAAAGTGCACTCATTCATTTTGTATTTTTGTTTTTGTTTTTTTTTCTTTAATTTGGTTTGGTTTTATTGGTAAGGTAGTTGATGCCCTAAGGCATTTTGAAGTCCATAGGAAGAACATTTTAGCTTTTTATTTGACCATGATAATTTACACTTCATTTGGGAGAGTGGAAAAACGTCTCAGAAGAATTCATTTACTTTTTACAAGAATTCAACAAGAAGATGTAGGTCTATGGCTTACGTGATATTGATTTGTTGTCCTTGCAGACTCTAAGGTCATTCTAACATTGATCTTTGTTTCCTTACACTACAACACCATGCACTCATCCAATTGGGATTAGCAAGATGTACTCCACTGGCTGCCTTCTGAAATCAAAGTAAACAAATAGATTATGGAATACGCACTATACTCTCTCAGAGCATATGAAATAAGCACTTGCAACATCAACAGCTTTAAATGAACTCTAAAGAACTTGGTATGCTTTAGCTACCTTTACCCTGTTGGATAATATTAGTTATTCCTTTATATGTTACATTCTTTTCTATCTGAAGAAAAAAAAAAACATTGATTTTTTTCTTCCTTCTTGGTTGTAATATACTGCAAGCTAGCATAGTTTTATTTATGCTGTGTCTCAGCCCAAAGGCCATCAGATATGTCAACTGCCCATGGGGATGTTGGACTTTAGGGCAGCCTGTGCTCCATAAGTTAGTCAACGCACAGCAAACAATAAATAATGTGACTTCACCTGAAACATGAATCAAGTCCCTCTCTTCAGTTTCACCCTCCTTTCTTCAAATTACAGAAGGTAGTTAAATATATGTGGTCTAGGTCTTGGTTTATTTAGGATATTCCACTTGAGTCAAAGCTTGCCTCTATTGCTCCTACGTCCCTGCCCGTACTTAATCACAGGGAACATTAACCATCCTGTCATCTTCGTGTACAGACCCGTCAAGTTGATAGAGGCACTGTGATTTGTTCATAACTTGGTCCTTCAGTTAGGAAGAGCTACAACTGATGTAGGTTAAACAACTACAAACCAGAATTTCAAACTATTGAATAGACAGAATATTTTTCAATGTTTTCAAAAGGTAAATACTTAGAATATGTATTTGAAAGATATTTTAAAATGAAGAGGAACATCTATGCAAATAAAGTCATGTGAAATTGCTGTTGAAAATATTTTAATCAAAATATAAAAATTAATATTTAGATAGGGGGTATTATACAGATTTTAAAAGGTGTATTTTCCATCACTAGTATCTGAAATGTCAAGTGGCAAGGTGGCAGTAAGTGATTTTGTTGTGAAAATGCCATTATTTACAGCACAGTTTCCTGTGCCTGAGATAATGGGATTGTGAACAGATCAAGCTCACCCAATGCATCAGCATTCAGAATTATAGCCAGATGTATACTGAATTATGTCTCCTTTAGAAGAAATGCAAGTTTTTATTTCAAGAGCTAGAAGGATGGAAAATAGAAAATCTGCACATAGAGGAAGTGAGATCTGTGAAGCTAATGTCTACACTTACACTATTGTTAATGTTCCTATGGTAATCTGACAAATCAATAAAATTAAGCTTTTTCATAAGTGTGTCTGTGAATTAAATCATTTGACATAAAAGAAGAAGTGAGACACATTAATGCTTTCACTTTTTCTGGGAACTTGGTTTCTTTGCTATTTCTACTATTTAATTTCTATGTGCTTTATTTGTCCGGTTTTGATGCTTATCTTTCATTTTTTTTGGTATAAGAGACAGCCTCATTGAACTCAAATTAAGGAACTCTTCCAACATCTGTGATAGTTATAGGGTACTTCTTTTAGGGATTTTCATGGCCTATTTTTTTCCAAAGCCTAAAATATAGACGGAAAATAATTTTGAGTTCTTTGAAATCAGTTTATGCTATGTGTTTTTCAGATGCTGGATTACATGTAACTGCTTCTTATGAAAGTGGGTGGCTAGTTGCATCATACCTGGCACACTGCTGTCTGTCTCTGTTCAGGAATGACTTTAAAAGGAGCTAATCATCATTCGCTAACAGGCCCAAGCTGAGAGGTTATTAAAATATGCTGAGTATCAACAACACACTAACTATAAACTATGAACATTTCTTCCTAGATAGGCAACACTTATATACTATTTTTCAGTATTGTGTTCCTGAATTTATCAAAATTGTCTTGAACGGCTTAACTCATGTGATCTTTACAATCATTCCAATGGCCTGGAAGTATTAACTCCCATTTCCAAATAAGGAAAAGTAGACACAGAGAATTTACACAAATTTTCAAAGACCCAGAGTGGTGAACTGTATTCTGAAGCTCATAGGTCTGGCTGAACTATGACTCTCAATTATTACATTTTTTAAAACCAATGTGAATGTGTGTCTTTTAGATTATGAATTAAATTACTACAGTTCCTGTAGTACCAAGTAAACATAAACAAGATGAGGAGGGGTATCTAGTACTTAGGAAAAATGACTAAAAATCCTGATAAAGAAATATCAGATTCAAACACTAAGACTCTGTCTGGCATAGTAATCATGTTGCCAAGAGAAAGATCCAAATTACCATTCAGTATTGGCAAATATCTAAAGCTACAATATATATGACAACAAGTCAATATGCCAAGCCATATCAGCTTCTCTAGTTTTCTGGCTGTTCTTTTTAAATGAATGGACAAATTTTGGTAATCCATTTGTCACTCTTGTGAGGAAATAGGACATTCGTTTCTTCAGAATCATAGTCTGTATCTATTCTTGCCGATGTTAACCTGGATATAGATCACACACATGCAATCATTTATAGGATCTAATTACCAAATATAGTATTCTTTTTCTTACAGTGTTGGGGATTAAACTTATCAACTTCACAAGTCAAAAAAGTACTCTACCACTGAACCTAATAATGTCTATTTTTTAACTAACATTCTCTTTACTCAAAATTATATTTTTAATAAATTTGTTTGTTTACTTATTTATTCATGTGTGAGTGTATGTGTGCCCATAAGAATGTAAGCGCATTTTCAGTACACATATGGGGATCAGAGGACAGCTTGTAGGAGGTGATTCTCTTCTCTCAGGAGGGAAGTAGTTAAATTAGTCTACACAAAATTTTAACTACTGAACTCTCTCAGGCATTCTGTTTGCTTATATTTAAAGAACAGGCACAAATAATACCTAACATCCTCCAACATATTGTTAACCCTAAAATCAGAAACAAAAATGAAATTTACAGTACATCATGGAAGAAAAAGAGTCTACTTAGGCCCACTCATTCTTATGATTCGCCGTGAGTCTTGCTCTAAAAGTAAATTTCTTGGTACTATAAGGGGCAATAAAAATGGTATCCCAAACACAGCATACACCACTACACATTCATTTATTCCACAAATGTTTAATGAGTGCCTAATATACAAGTGTTAGGTAAGGTGTTGGGTCTCCCAAACAGTCATACTCCTTATGTAGATCTCACTCAGTATCTAAAAGGGAGAACGGCCTTGCATATATAATTCCTAATGTTGTGTTATAATTGAGTGCTAAAGGAATAAAAGAACCCATACAGTATCTACCACTAAAGGAAAGACAAAAGCTTAATGGGCACCCACATTTCATCATCTTTCTAGTTTTTTTGTTTGTTTGTTTGATAAGCTGTGTTGACTCCAGAAAAGAAGCCTTCTGTGGGATTTAAAATGTTTACATAGTTATTAAACATTAACAACTTTCTGGACATGAGGAAATAGTAAATAAATTAAGATAATTATAGTTTTATTTTTATTTTTATTTTTCTACTCCCACTAAAACAACATAGGATATGCTGTACCAAAAATATCATCTGAAGGGCAAATAAATGACTGATTGTTAAAAGAGAAAAATGAAAGAGGAACCAAATTTTGAGAGTGATAGAAAAGCTGAAACCGTCACAAGCCAGCAAGTTCACCAGCATCTTTGCCACTGTCCCTGTCTTAGACATATTCGTTATTTTTGCAGTTTTCTTGGATTACCTAGCAGGGGCTTCTATGAGCTGATGAGCCACTGAAAACCCAGAGCTTGTCATGTCTTGTGCTTTTCAACACTTGATATGTGTGGCCCGCTTCATCTGAAAAAGGTGCTTCTTTCAGGTGTTCATTTAAACACCACTTTCCTTCACTTTTGAAGTGATCTTATTTTACTCTATTGTCCATTGGTTTGGAAGTCTTAGAAACATGTTTTAAAATTTTAACCTTAAGAGGAGAAAACTAATTTAATTGAAATGATGCTAGCTTTACCATATCTCACCCCCGATCACAAATATCCACCTTTATTTTTTTACATATAAAATAGGTCCAGGGAGCCTGTGCAGCATGGTGTGATGGTTACCATGGATATTTACTTAAAAATTGTGTATACAGAGTGCTTCCAATAGCACTTGCTGTCAAGGCCTGTGGCAGAGAAAATTATGTATTTCTGGCGCTTAAAAGTCTATTTCTTTCTGATGTTTTTCTCTCTTCCTCTTTAATAGGTGCAAATATAGAAAATTACAGATTACAAGCAGCCAGGAAGTACCCTTCAGCAGAGTAAACAAAGTCTTATATTTTTTCATGTTCACTCCAATTTTTTACTTATCCAACAGGGAAAACATGAATATACGAAGTCATAGTTTCTGGGGAAGATTATTCCATGATTTCCAGACTGTCACCACTGATCTGTTTCCCGTTTCTCAAACGTCAGTTCCTAGAACAACTCTTTATCTCCCACATTTCTGTACTTTCCCTGCTTCCTCATGCCAACCCCAAACACAAACCTTAAAAGTTGCATAGTGTCACTATTTTAGCTCAATATTCTGTGTTTTGAGATATACTATCTCTGGTTCCAGTCAACTTCCACTGATACAAACACCAGAGCTACATGATTTCAGGTTGTTGTTTAAATTCTCCTACCCCAAGATTAAGAAATAACCTCTATTTCAAAAGAATACATCTGACTAATATTGACACCCTAAATGTATGTACGTAACTCAAAACAAACACCAGAAGTCAAACAAGTCTTTTTAAAGCTACAACACTTGATAAATGTCTCAAAAGGCAAATAAAAAACAAGTAAAACATCACCAACCACTACAACAACAGCAACAAACAAACAAACAACAAATTCATGGAAATGCTCAATTTCAGTAATATAAACAAAAAAGCAAATTAAAGCAATACCTCATATAGACTCACCATAGTTGAGTAGCTGTTATTAAAAAGACAAACAAAAGATTCTGATGAGAATGCAGAGAATAAAGAATCCAAGCCCATTATTTATTCTCTGGAAATGTAACTTTATACAGTCATTGTGAAGCAGAAGGGAATTCCTCAAAAATAAATAAGAAAGAAATAAAGAAATAAAGAAAACAAGAATGTTTATATGATGTTTACTACTGGGCCTATACTCAAGGTGATACAGTCTTTATTCCTTAATCTTAGACCCAATGTGCACTACAGCGCTGTGCACAATAGAGAAAACATGGAGTCAACGCAGAAGCCTAGAGAAGATTTGATGGGAGGATGGAGGTGACATACTTGGAGACAAGCCTCTGTGCTAGCCAGTGCCTCAATATGTCTTCATCACATTTATCAGTTGACAGAGGAAGGATTTAAACAGTGACATGATTGTAAATAAAATTGCTTGTAGGAAATCTCTGCCTCAGAGACACAGATAAAATTAACGGGAACAAAATATACAGCAGTTTGAAGGATGTCAACGTTCCACCCTTACAAAGAATTTTTGCTAACTTACATAAGACATATGAAAACCTCAAATCAAGGTTAGTAAAAATTGTCCTCAGAGATCAGTGATAGAAATAGTATTAAAAATACAGGGACAAAAGGAACATCAAAACCTGACAGAGCAGAGAGAGTAAACTAAATGAGGACTGTCAAAGTGGGTCTTTATAGACCTGATACATCTTATTTTCATTTCATTATATTTTATTTTTACTCACTCTTTACTCTCCTCTGGACTATGTGTCTATGCATATGGTGTGCATGTGTAGGGGTGTGGCGATAGACCATGTGTGTATAGGTCAGAATGAATTCTTTTCTGATTGACGTCAGTTTTAGAGTTTGTGCTCAGGTCATTAGGTGTGTTCAGAAATTCTTTTACTTGCTGAACCAACTCATCACCCCAATACTGTATCTTGTGTTTTCCCTGAAACTTAAAACTTCTATATGAAAAGCAGATAACATAACTGCTACTTTTTGTAACAGTGTGTAATCTTGCTTTCTTCTCTATAGCCAGAAGGTTGTCAAATCTCAGACGGAACAGTCTGCAATAACAAAGTCCATGGATTTTGATCCAACTCAAAATACCAATCAAATAGATAAGCATTGAGTAAGGATGCTTGAGAAATCCATTTTGACAAAAAAAAAAAGTCTTAAACACAGAGGATAAAGATCTTTTTTTTTTTTTGCTACCATTATAGAATCCATACCAGGAAAGATGATGCAAGAAACAAAACAAATTCCCAAAGCTGCCTCATAACCACAGAAAACCAACTGAAAGAGCTTCTCATGGATGATGAACCAGAGAGAAAACATTAAGCACATGGACGCCTACCAAGAAGATCAGAACAAAATTTGTGAATGTCACTTCTTTTAAAGATGATAGTGAAGAAAATACCTAACAACTACTCTGTGCTAACCAAGTCATGGTTATAGAGGAGAATCTATGACATCTAATTTACTAATATATCATAATTCTTAATACCAGTCTATAATAATTTATCCTCATACTCACTGGTAAGTGTAATTTTCATTCTTCATTAAGGAAACTTCTCTTTGCAACAGACAAAGACCACTACAGAAAGCATTAACCAATCAAAATACAGAGTTGTGGAGTCCAGTCCCAGTGCTTATATCTACAAGTGAGTCTTGTTCACATTAACCAATCAAAATACAGAGTTGTAGAGGCAAACCCCAGTGATTATATTTACAAACCAGTCCTTTACTTAGGCTCAGGTAGCATTGTAAGAAGATATGATGGAAAGACTGTAAAAACTGGAGGATCAAGAAGCTTGCTGTGAGATTTTGTCACCAAAATAACATAAGAAGTTATACCTGTACAGTCTCACCAAATGACCACTACACATGGATTGAGAAAGGATAACATCAGTGAATATGGCAAACTGTTTGGGAAAAGCCCATAAAGCCTCAACCCTACATGAAGAACTATAGGCAACAGAATAAGATAGGAGTGTGGGAGGCAGTCTTCCCCCGGAAAGTTTTCAGTGCCAAATGAGCAGCAGGTACACTCAAATACCAGTACTATATGTCAATTCAACAGAGTATATTTAGAATTAAAAATTTATATACACATACAAATATGTATATAATAACAATTAATGAAAACAGAGGTCATAAATATTAATGAGAATGGGGAAAGGTATATATGAGAGGGTTTTGAGAGGAAAGGGAAGGGAAAAATATTGTGATTAAATTACAATCTCAAAAGTGCAATAAAATACTTTAGAATTTTAAACAAGTGAAGCAAATGAAGTGGGACCAAATGGAATGCCATCAGAAAGAGGCTCACTTAGAACAAAAAATGAAAGGAACAAATTCACTTTTTCTAGAGATTTTGTGCTTTAGCTTAAAATTTTGTGGTATGAAGATGCAATAAGCAACATCCAGTACTCTTAGAACTGTTGCTGCTTTCTTGGAATCCATTATGCCAAGAACTTTTTACAAATGCCAGATAATAAGGATCAACATGTTGCAGAAGAGATCCTGGCACAAAAATGCATGTGCCTTTATCCACAAAGAACAAGCTTCAAATGCATGACTATGTATGTCCTCTGGCTTTTTCACAGTTTTCAATGAATAATGTGTCAGATTAAAATGCAGCCACTACCACATATTCAGATGGTCTTTAATGTGAGAAGTTCCACCAGCTGAAATAAATGGAGGTCAGATGTGTTGTTTGCAATGTTGTGAGCTATGTTCCACAATTATTTGCCAAGCAGGAACTGAGAAATGAACCTCACATGGTCCTGAGTAGGAAGAAAGCTTGAACTGGACATAAAAGAAATACTGAAGACATTATTCACACAGGAGTTTATCAAAGAGCATTTCTTGTTAAGAAAAGAGCTAAGCAGTTTGGAGGCCCTGTGGGAGAGTGAGAACATCATGTACGGGGATTATCTGTTCAAATGTGGGTAGATTTGGAGATATGTTGCATTTTCTAGTAGAAGAAATAAACCAAAATATTCAACAATCTGATGAAAATTAAAGAATCCAAATAAGAAATGATAAATAAATACAAAATCAAAAACAGTTTTTTGGGGGTAGGGAAGTTGGCATTGTTATGGATTGAAGATAAAAATTGTCTGACTTCCATAAAAATTACAATGGTAAAGAGACTGCGAAGGACACTTCATCGGAGATTACTATGATACCAAATGAGGTTGGAATATTCGTGTTCAATGCAAGGGTTTTCAGAGTAAGGGAATGTTAAATTCTCAAAGTGTCGTTTTCATTTTATTTCATTTTGAGCGTGTCATTCTCAAAAACTTGGAACACCTAAGCGTGTGAGTGACATTTGCCTGAGATTCTCCGTGACAAAGGATATCATTGGAGAAATCTGTTCATCTGAGTATCAAATGGGAAAGCACTGTACTAAGACTAGTGTTTACTAATGTTCTTGAGAGCAGAAGAAGAGTAAAAGACAAAATATTCAGATTTAACCATGATGTAAACATGAAGAAGAAACATTTGCTTCCTCTTGCTAGTGGAGTAACAGGTTATCACTATTAGTCAAAAGTGAGCATGTTTAGATGTTTGGGGAGCTGGAAAGTCACTCCTGAATGTTTTCATAGAGGACATTTCATATGCCATAAAGGATTGAGCTATTTCTTCAATGACCTCACAAGGCATATGGATGAGAAGCTCTGGAAATGAGGCCAACAGATAATAATACCTAACAAGAACCTAGCACTTCCCAATAAGTACAGCCAGATAAGTGTTACTACTGAAAACAACACCCAGGGTTTAGAAATCTCTATACCCAGGTAGAAAGTGGGTATCAAAAAAATACCAGAACTATTCCTTCCTGCTGATAACCTGGTGCCTTTTGTCCTCTGGGACTCACCAGTGGAAAGCAAAAAAGAAAATTTCACATTTAAAATAAGTTGAAAACATTTTCTTGATATTCTCACTGCTGAGACTTTGACCTTTGTGATATTGAAGACTGCAATATATTTGTGTTCATTTCTATTCAGTCCACTTATACAGTGTTTTGATAGTCAGTTCTATTCAAAATATGTTTTAGATATAACATCATTTCTCAAGGAAAGTAACAATATTTTGTGCATTAACCACATTGAATAAGCTGTGTACCTTGAATAAAATAGGATGGTTTCTATAGTTGGTGAAATGCTACTCACACGTAATAAAATCTCTTGTGTTTTCTGGAGAGACTTGGCTCTGACTGGAAAAATATTACATGACCTGAAGAAGCTGTGTATATGAAACAAATACCACACATTTGCATTCATATATCAAAATTAGGGCCAACCTTTGGAGAAACATAAAATGGGAACATGGTCATTAGAAATGAGGGGATATAAGGGAGAAGGGGGAAGAGAAAAACTAAGAGGGAATTTTAGAAACAGGGGAAGTTCTGAGGTAGGAGAAGAATTATAGAGTCAAAGTAGAAGAGTGAGGAAACATGATTGAATTGTGAAATATGCACATATGGAAATTATATTAATTTTACATTTGATATTAGTAATCATTATAATTAAAAATTTAAATATGCTTCTTCATAATTAATGTTTCTTTATAATGTTCTCTTCTTTCAATTGTGATATAATATGTATTGATCTATGGTAAGAATCTCTCCTTTTCAAAATTACTTTGCCCAATTTTGAATCTTCCTTTTAGATCATTAGATATTGGAATCAGATTTTTGCTTACATTAACTGTGTATGCTTATTTGAGGAGGTTGACACACTTGTGACATTGTCTTATCTAGTTCACATAAAACATATTTTTTTATTAATCCAGGTCTCATACTGTGTTTCTCAATAGTGTTTGTAATTGCTTTTGCTAGGTACATTTAACTATTAAC
This sequence comes from Microtus oregoni, assembly GCF_018167655.1. Classification (NCBI taxonomy): domain Eukaryota; kingdom Metazoa; phylum Chordata; class Mammalia; order Rodentia; family Cricetidae; genus Microtus; species Microtus oregoni. The sequence continues at coordinate 49,645,049 of NW_024543069.1, forward strand.
TTGATGCAACCTAAAGTCACAGTGGAGGTATTCTCAACTAAGGGACTTCCCAAATCAGACTGACCTGTGGGCATATCTGTGGGGAATTATCTTGGCTGTTATTTGAGGTAAGATGATCCAGCCTACTGTGGACAAGACAATGCTTCTGTGTGATTATTTCGGGGCTAAATGGCCAGAAACCAACAAGCAGCCTACTGCTACAAATTGGTAGCCAATGTGGTGGAATAAATCCATGTAAAACCTGAGAGGGCTTGAAAAGGAACTCTAGACACACACACACACACAAAAAAAATAGCTGCAATTATTTTCCCTGAATGGGTTTTGCTTGCTGGTGGCACTCTGTGACTTTTTTGAGAGAGGTTTTCCTGATTCAGTGGTAGCAAGAAAAAAGTGGTGGTTTTTAAATGGCAGCTTTCTGGGCTCTGCTGCCAGCGCAAACTCAGACTCTTTCTGGAGGTCTGGCTCTGGAGCAGTTAAATGGGAATCAGTATTGGACAGAGTGCTACAACTTGCTTAATGACAACATAGACTGGCTGTGTTTCTACAAGTGGGGCTGTGAGCATGGCTCTCAGAGGCAACAAATGGCTCTACCATGTCAGACTATGTGGGGCAAGCAGACACTGCCATATTTTCCCTAGCAATGCCACAGCTTAAGTTTTTAAGAAGTGTTTGCCTTTTAAAAGTACTCCTGGACAGTAATGAATTACAGATACACAATAGGACACATTCAGACATAAAAGACCTCCAAATGGGTCACAGTTTGGATAAATGTACATAAGCTTGGGAAAGAGAAGAAAAATAATATAGTTATAAAAAGAAGTAAATGTTTTTTAAAAACTAAAACAAAGTCATTAAAGAGACAGAGTACAGACAGTCATTGATTAAAAGGAATAAAGAAAGATAATAAATAAATAAGCCATGTAATGATGGAAAATTCACAGAGAGTCTGGATTATGCATAGTATTATGTCTTCATTGAATTTTTTTGACTGTGAAGGAGCTAAGAGAAACATTTTATTGTATGGGCTGCCAAGCTAAACCAGCATGTATATTATAAAGGTATCTTGACTTCGTAATTTGAGTCTAAGAATATGTTGCTTCAGAAAAAAGGTTCTTCTTTTGATTCCTCAGAGGATGAGAACCTGTGGATTCATTCCAGATTAAGGTGGTTTGATGCACAAAGAACACCTGAAAGGTCTCTCTGAATATACCCCCAAAAATAGTTTGCCCAATAGACAGCAGGAAGAAGTTTGGAGAAAACTACCACCCATATTCCCAAATATTATTTATAAATGTTTGTTTACATTTAAAGGGAGGATATAATATAGAGATGTGCATTGATATGGATCTTGGTTTATTGCTACAAATTTAAGATCAATTTTGTTATACTGTGTATGCATAGTTCTAATATTTATTAAAGTGTTGTGTTTGTACAGCTCATTTAAAATGTAATGTATAGTTAAGAACTACAGGTTAATAGATAATCATCTATAATAGCCAAGATTATAGTCATGTTAGTTAGATATTCTAGATGAACAGAGATGGATTTCAGTTACATGGGTATTCTTCAAACCTTTCAAAGACTACAGAATATGGTATTTAAAATGTTATAAGAAGTTAGGGCTTTTCATGACAGAGACGTGTCTGCTCTAGGCAACACCAATTACTTCAAGAGCAAAATGGGCATCAAAGGGGCTCCTTATGGAACTGGTTAGCCATTTGGGCAAGAAATTGCCCTTGCCTGGACTGCTTGATGAACTGGACATGCAAGACCTACAGAGAAATGACTGTTGAACTTGCCTAAAGGTGAGAAAGGGCCTTCAGGTTCCTGCTTCATGAAAGAGTCTGCCAGACACATTCAGGACACAGAAGAAAGTAACTGACAAAGTGCCAATATATGTGGAACTGTCTTTGAAATTTCCTGCTTTATGGGAAAAAAAAACTGCTGGATATTATGGGCCTGTAGGCTGAAGATGAATGCCCCAACAATACAGAAGAACTTTGGGTGACTCTCCAGGCATTGAGATAAATCTGCCAATTCTAGAGCTTTGTTAAGTTCTTTATAATGCACTTCCTGTTTACTTAGCTAATATAATATCCCTCTGGAGTCTTTGATGGAGTTAAAGTATTGATAGTTATAGTTTTTCTTAGTTATCATGAAAGATACAATAGCTATAAATATTGTAATTTTAATTCTCATTTAATACCTGTTTTGTTATATGTAATTTTATTATGTTGAAGATAAAGCTTTCCTTTTCATTTAAATAGAAAATGGGAGGTGATGTGGGATTTACCTCTGTATGCTGTGGTTACAAATAATGAATAAAGAAACAGCGTTGGCCCTATAGCAGGGCAAAAGTTAGGTAGGCAAGGAAAATGGAAATGAGTGCTGGGAGAAAGAAAGGCAGAGTCAGAGATAAGTCCCCACTGGAGACAGATGCTGGGAACATTACCTGGCAAACCACAGTAACGTACTGATATACAAATTAATGGTGATGGATTAAATTAAGACATACTAGTTAGTCAATAATAAGCTAGAGCTAATGGGCCAAGCAGTGATTTAATTAATACAGTTTCTATGTGATTATTTCAGAGCTAAACAGCTGGGAACTATTAAGCAGCTTGCTGCTATAAGAACTGGCCATGAATTTGAGGGAAAATACAGGTAGAGTTGGAGAGGAAAGAGGGAAGGGTAAAAGGCATACAATTTCAATTTTTATTTATAAAATTCTCAAAAATTAAATTAAAAAAGAAAACAAATTTTTTACAAGACAATTTTTTCATATGCCTACTGAATAAGGTTTGTTCTTCAATGGTACCATGTGATTAGGCATCACTTTTCTTTTTCTCCCATATTTGCATTAATTGTGTTTTGTTATATAAAATTTCCTGGTCCCAGGATATGGATATTATTCTTGGAATATTTTGTTTCCTTTATCTTCAATGGAAGAACTTTAAATCCTTAAAAGCATACCTGTTTTTTTCTCTCTCTTTCCCTCTCTTTTCTTTCCCCATTTTCTCTCCCTCTCATTATACTTAATTTTCTACTTTATTGTATTTTTAATGAAAACTTAAAACTCTGTTCTAAAGATAATCAATACAAATTTAAAAGCATTAGATGGTTAAAAATCTTTCTATTTGTAAATTATTTTCAAAATATTTTTATTTGTTTTTATTGTTTGTATATGTATGCTCCCTCTGCATTTATATACATGTACTACAGGAATACCTGGTACCCACAGAGGCCAGAAGAGGGCATTGGATGTCCGGAAACTGATGCTATAGATGACTGAGACACCAAGTGGGTTCTAAGAATCAAACTTGGGTCTTCCGCTGAAAGAGTAACCAGTAGTAACAATTGTTGAGATATCTCTTCAGTGTCCTTTAATTTCATTTTTAGCAATAGAAAGAATTTAAACTTAACAGTGTTTAAGGGATAAAAGAAGGTTGAGAAAAACAAAGAAGTATAAATAAGATATGGAATTTCATCAATTTATATGAGGTATCTGAAAATTGTACTAATTTTGGCAACAAATCTATAATTGAAAAATAATTACTGATAAATATTTTTAAAGTGTTCTCTGAGGTCATGGGGGATAGTGGATGGAACTAGAGAAAACCATTCTGAGTGAGGTCACCCGGAGACAGAAAGATGACCGTATGTACTCACTCATAAGTAGATATTAGCTGTAAAGCAAAGGATATTGTGCCTATTGTCCATGACCCTAGAGAAACTAAGTAACAAGGTGAATCCTAAGAAAAACATGCATAGATCCACCTGGATCCTTATGTCTCAAGATGGTTTTGTGAAACCACAGAACAGAAGCTGACTCAGTGTACAGACAAATAAGACAAGGCAGAACTCATCTCTTGGACCAGGAAGCAAGTAGAAGGTGTTGGTTCTCAGTGGAGAGGCGCTGTCCTAGTTTGCTTCTCCCTTTGCTGTGATGAGAAGTTGTGGAGGAAGTGGTTATACCACTTTTACTTCCAGTTTTGTTAGGCCTTAGCCAAAGTTGGTTGACTCAATATTGCAAACGAGACTTTGGGTGATTGCCCAGGTAGTCAGTTGTCTCTGTCAATTGTTGCACATTTTGGATATATCTCATTTGTTAAGTAATATTTATTCCCTTCTCAGATCTTTGACGGAGTTGAAGATTATATAATTGTAGTTACTCTCTACATTATTTAGACTCCTTGAGATAGAATGTTTAGCAAAACTTTTGTTCTCAATATTGTTTGTTATATTTATTATTTGTTATTATTGTATATAGTTGTATTTGGTTTAGTTCTGTCTTATTTAGACAAAAGGGGAGATGTAGGAATAAGTCCTGCCCCTTAGGGGGCGTGGTTGCCTCGGGCTAATGTTTACCTATAAATCTGGCAAGTGTGGAGATGAGCTAAGAGAAAAGTCAAAGAGGGGCAGTGCAAAATAGATAGGGTGCTGAGGTTTATACAAGAGGAAGAGGAGTCCTCTGGGAATGAGCGTAGGGTCCAAAAGGGATGCCTAAAGCAATATTCAGTAAGATGAAGAGGAAGTTTGGAGAGACCAGAATGAGAGTTCTTGGGGGATCCTGGATCCACACCAAAAGCTAAAATCCCCAAGCAATTGAGGTGTGTGGGGGTGACAGAAGGTGCTTCTGCAATCAGGTTGCTACAAAACTAAGAGTGAGTATGGGGAGAGTTAATGGTTGACAAGAAAGATGATGACAACCACCTCCTTTTCCTCAGATCAGTGTGGTCATCTGGGCTTCCTGGAAAAAGTGCTTCTGTGTTTACATAGAGAAATGAAGATGAGCTAGAAGGGAAGGCTGAGACAGTCAGCAGGCAAGATTTATGAGAACCTTGTATTCATACAAAGAGGTGGAGTAGGCTGGGAGAAAAGCTTATGATACAGAATCAAAAGTAAATTTCGAAATATCAGAATGGAGGAGAGGAGGGATACAGAAAATCTTCAATCTGCATGCCAGGCAACTATGGCCATGGGGATCCTTGATATAAAGAATACCTGATGATCAAAAGCTGACTCAAAGGACACAGAAGACAAGGACTTCAAAATAGTAATTATGAATATGTTCAGAGACGTTAAAGAACAAATTCTTATAAAAGGAAGTGACTATCAAGATGCAAGAAGCATAGAAACAGAAACTAGCAGTTAAATGAAATATGAAAACATTTCAAGACATGAAAGTAGACTTACAATCACAAAATAAAATCTTAACTGAAATAAATCTGGAAACAAAAAGCCTTAGGATTCCAAACAAAATCATCAGAGGTAAGATTATAAGATTAGATGAGAAATTTTAGATCTCAAAGATAAGGTAGAAAAAAAATGGGTAGTTCAGTCAAAGAAAATATTAAATATAAAGAATTTCAAGAACAAAACATCTAGAAAATTTTGGACACTACAAAAAGACTAAACTTTCAGACACTATGACTGGAGAGATAAAGAAGAAACCCATGCAATGGCACAAAAAATATTTTTAGTAAAACACAGAAAAAAATGCCCAATCTAAGGATTGAGTTTCCAACCAAAATACAAGAATCATACAGAATATCAAATATACATTAGCAGAAGAAGTTCCCCAAAACACATAATAAGAAAACTGGTACATGTAAAGAACAATGAAAGGCTACTAAAAACACCAAAGGAAAAGACCAAATCACATATAAAGTGAAGGGGGCAGGCAAAAGCACCCTGGTCTAAGTACTGCCATTAACTTTAGGGCGAAATAGTTCAGGTTCCCAAGCCCTAGGGGAGCTGAGAACTTTCCAATTACTGACCAACCTCCACCCTAAATCACAGAAATAGTTATGTATTTTTAGTTCTTTAGAACATTATGTTCTAACAACAGAAGAAACAAATGAATCTCATTAGTTGTACTGAAATGTTTACATCGTATGCCAGTTAACAATGGTGGAATACACAAAGAATTCTGTAATTGCTAAGTCCTTATTGGTGAAAAAAAATGTAACTGTCACTTGGTAAGAAATGCTTGTGATGTTATTAATAAACCTCACTGTTGCCTCTGCTCTGCACTGTCAGGAAGAACAAGACTCCCGAGTCTTTGTCCTGTAGTCTGGATCAATCAGTGAGCTGCTTATGTGGTGATTTAATGAAATATTTGGAACCCCTGAATGTTTTCTCATGGCACTTTAACAGGCTAAGCGTAACATTCAGAGGTCCCACTGAGATGCCCTATTAAAGAACAAACAGAGAACTCTCGTAGGGGGAGTTAGAGTCCTCTGGAAGCAGGGAACTTTGGACTACAAGATTTGGACTCAGTAAGGATGTCTGATATAGCAACACTCATGTCTGGGACACCTCTCTTGTTCCAGGAGATCCTGGCTCTGACCCAGTCTCTCCAGTTGTGGGAGAGACCGAGTCTATCCCAGGTGGAGCAATGTCCAGGGACTGCTGTCCCAAGAGGGACAGAATCTTGGGGGTTCCCCAGCTTGAACCCGGGTCCTTAGTTATGATATTAAAAGTGTCTTTATTGGGTGACATCTTATCCGTCTTATTTGTCTGCCCTGTCCATTTGTCTTATTGTTGTCTCGTTGTCAGTGCGTTTGTCCACCTTGCTGTCTGTCAGTTTGTATCTGTAGTTTCATTTAGCTTCTTGGCTGTTATTGGATGCTTTATGTTTGTGAAAGTGGGCCAAATTTCAACTGTCAACCCCCTGACTTGGTATTAACTCATTTCAGAAACTTAAAAATAAATACTGCTCTTGAAGAACTACACTTTGACTCCTTTAAACTGATACTGGAGCCCACAATTTGGGATTAGTAGGCAGTTTAAAGACACACAATCTTCAAGAGAGAAGTAGGGAACTGCTCCCACTTCAACATCAATTAGATCGGGCATTCCCCCTTTTGAATGCAATAATGTGTCTGACTGGTCTTGAAGGTGTGAGTTTACTGTGGTCCCTGTGTCTTGGTTACAGTTTAGCTGTTACTGTTGCAGCCAGTCACCTGGGCTCAGAATTCATCTCTGGATATTTTAGCCACTGGAACTAATGTAATAGGGATTAAAATGTCTTTTGGGTATGAATAATATTAAAATTGTTTTCTGCTGTTTTATTGATAAACTGGCTCTTGATTGGGTTATGACCCACCCTTTTCAGACCCAGGTTTGCTTCTAATTTCTCTGTGTCCAGTGACAAAAATTGGTGGGCAGAAGAGGCAAGAGCAAGGAAGCTAAGAAATTATTGGTGTATAAATTACTGGGTGTGGTTAAAAATCTGTAATACTTGCAAAATAAAGAGTTAAATTAAAACTTTAACACAGGATTAAAAGTCAGAAGGTTACATAGGAGATATTAAAACAAGACGTATTCCTTCAGTGTCTATGATTCTGGTCAAATGTTTAAATGTGCTAACTTTGCCTTTTAACCCCTTAATTCTGATTGTGATCATTTTTGTTAACTGAAATATGTCAATCCAAAACATGAATTTTATGATTAAAGGCTCAGGGTAAGAAAGACCAAAGGTTGCACTGGTATCCAAAACACCCAATATAGTCACTGGCCAACTAAAGTTAGGTTCACATCTACTAAGCAACAAAAAATGGGATATTTCTACTTTTGATGCACTAAGACTGTGGCCTTAAACAATCTGGCAAAGAACTTAGAGTGGTTTCTCAAACTTCAGGGTCAAATACCATTTTACAGAAGCAGTCTTGGTTTTCCTCAATGTTGGAGGTTTAAATAACAATGCTTTATAGAAAGTTGAAAACCATTGGCTTACACAATATCTCCCTTTGATTTACTCAAGCTTACAAAAACTGGTTTAAAGATATATGTCTAATCTCCTTATTTTTACCAGTATTTTTAAGATGTAGCTTTTCTAAGCTGAGTTCTATAAGAATGTGTTATAATCTATAATGGTACACTATGTAAGGTTCAGGAAAGTTACCAGTCTCATTTTTGACTATCTTTATAAATTTAAAGTCTTATCTCAATACTAGTGCTTCAATTTAAAAATTATCATTTTAAAGGATAACTTAACTATAAATTGGTAAAGATGATTAACATTTGAGATGTTCAGAACTATACTTATAAGTCATGCTAAGTACTAATGTAATCAAGTAGAGAAAAACTTATATAGCCTCTTATATGTTTTCAAGGTATAGCCTAAAATAAATGACTAAAATCAAACAAGGATTGCTTGACTTAAGTCCTCAAATTGTCAGAGAGTTGTTGAATATTGCATTTAAGATAGTTAAACTTATATGATAGACAGAGACTTTCAAATCCTAGTAGTGATTCCCAAGAGCTCCAAGAAGACAATGGACACAGTAATGGATAACAAACCACTATGTAAGACAGCCCCCGTGTTTCAGCTGCTGCCAGGGCTTGTCCCTAAACGTGGGCAAGAGGAACACTGGAGAATTGATTGCTCCAGTTTGCCTAGACAAGGTGAGGTCAGTTCTCCTATGTGCTTCCTCCACAGATAAATCTACTGGGCCTGGCAGCCAAGACTGTTGTCCTGATACTTTTACCCCAAATGCCATGGAAAACACAGAAACCTAGAATATCTTGCCCAGGTATGGATCATAGACTAGATTTTCTCTGACATTGATGGATAAGCTAACAGCTTAGTAACAATGGACCATCAGCTAGATTCCCTCCCTCAAGGCTGAAGCTATCTTATTAGTTCATTAATTAGTTAATTGGTTAGTTTAAGCTACTATGTCTTGTAAAGGAATGCTTCCTGTCCTAACCACCCTGCCCCAAATAACTGACTCAGAGACTAAATATTACTTATAAATGCTCCACCAATGCCTCATGCTTGTTACTAGCTAACTCTTAAATATAGATTAACCAATATTTCTATTTATGCTTTGTCATGTAATTTATGACTTTTTACCTTATTTTAATACACCCTGCTGGCTCAGTAGATGACTGGCATCTCTCTCATCTGCACCCTTCTTCTTCCATCATTTTCAGTTTGGCTTTCCCACCTAACTTCCTGACCAGCTACTTGCTTGCCAGATTATTTTTAACCAACGAGAGTAATACATATTCATAGTGTAGAAAAGGATTGTTGCACAGCATTTCCCCTTTTTGTCTAATTAAAAATAAAGGTTTTAATGATGTAGTAAAACTATATGCAACAAAAACAGTTATTAAGAATTATAGTAACAATATCTAATTCATTTGCATTTCAAAGTTAGCAAAAAATATCTATTATTATTGTATAATATTCTGTTTGTGTTCTGACAAACAAAGCTTGCCTGGAGATCAGACGGCAGAGGTAGCCACTAGTTAACCATAGAAGTTGGGCAGTGGTGGCACACACCTTTAATCCAGCATTCATGGCTAATGTCTTTAATGCTAGCACTCAGGAAGTGGAGACAAGACATGATAAGGTGAGTTGTAGACAGAATCTCATCCTTTTGGATTCAGGAAGGAGACAGGTGGAAACATTTTGCAGCTGCTCCTAGTTCTCTGTTGTTCTAAGTTTCCCCCAATGTTTGACTCCCAATTCTTTATTGATTTAGATTAATTAGATTAATCCTTCAGTGAGGCTAAACTTTTATATCTATTTAATTTTCTATTATAATGAAGAAGAGCTATAATTATAACTATTTAGTCTTCAACTCCATCCCAGACCCTAGAACAGTGAAATGTTACCTAATGGCAGGGACACCATGCTTCCTAGACAGTCATCAAAAGTTCCTCTATAACATTGGGGCATCCAACCCTGACCTATAGGCCTGGATATCTACAGACTTTCCTCTGAAGCAGGAAATTTTGAAGGACTGTTCTGCCTTGTCTTTACAAAGTTTGGCAGTTACCTGTCTTGTGTCCTGCTGGTATAGTTTGGATAGTAATTGTCAGCAGCTGAGGCAAAGTCAGCTACTTTGCCCACATGGCTAGATTTTGGCATAAAGAAAACAAACTCTATTTGGAGTTTCTTTGATGCCCATCATCCTCTTTGAAGTAATTAGTGATACAGATTAATAGAAGTGGGTTAATTTAAGATATAAATATTAACCAGGAATATTCCTAAGATATTGGCCAATTAATGTTGTAATTAATATTGCTTCTGTGAGATTATTCAGGTCAGAGCAGCCTGGAAATGAAAGAGCAGTCTTTGACTACACCTAGATTATTTTTTTTTTACTTTTAATATAGATTGAAGTGATTCATAACAATGAAATACAAACCAATATATGTTTTATAAATTAAAAATTTGGAAAGATTTTTAAAAATATCCTTACAAATACAATGAAACAACATCAGTAACCAAAACCATTACATAAAGGACCAATTTCCCCATGATACATATGGATAAATTCCAGGACGTAAGATCCATACTTATTTCAGACTGTATGTTTTACTCATTTACTTAATTAAGTCTTTAAACCAGTAATAGTGGTTTGCTTCTAAACTGTATTATTGACTAAATATTTGGATAAATGAATGATAGTCTAAGGTATGGAAAAGTAAAGTTTTCATTTTTAACAGAGCCGAAAAAAAAAATAGATAAAGGATTTCCATGCATAGCTCCTCCTTTAACTAGGTAGGCAAATGCAGGAAAGCCAGAAAGTCAAATATTTGTGTGGGAAGTTTTAAATGGCTACATAAGTTCAAAGAGTGAAGCCAAAAGGTGAATTAGGAGATGGGAAAGAGGGTACCACAATGTTGACCATATTACTCACAGCCAACACTGAATAATGAGGTTTATTATGGTGTCATTTCAATTTACAAGTAGAAAGAAATTAAACTGAACCCAAAGACACATCAAACTGATATAAAGAACCTTGAAAAGCAACTGGGATTTCCAAAGCAATGGTCATATTTCTGATAATTCCTTTAATACTACTTCTTTGGAGAAATTTTATTATCAATGTTTCAATTAAACTTTAATATCCCTGCACTAAACTGTTTTGAGAGATCTTGAACATTTTATCTCTTTCCTTGGTATTAAACTGGCTTATTTACATTTTTCTATTCATACCTCATATTTAGCTGTAATCCACAAAGGGAGAGATATAAATGTTTCCATTATAACATATTTCTCAAATACTTGATTTTAACTCTTTTCAAGTGCTCTATTTGCATAATTCCTAAAATTATTTTCTCTAGAACAAAACCATTTTGAAGCCCTAAAGATTCCACTGTCATAACTCATGGGTTAGCTGATTCCCTAAGCTAGAAGTAAGAAGTTAATGATAAGTTATATAAAGTACAAAAATTGATCGAGAGATGAGACCAGCAGATGCAGACTCCTAGAGGTGAGTTCTATCTCATATATATGTAGATTGGTGAATAGAGGCAGTGTTTGTTTAGATAATAAGTTTGGCCTGTGCTTCAGTCTCAGTGACATACCATCCATTTTTTGTCTTCCTGGGTTGCAATGCTTCATTTTTAGCGTCAGATGAAGCTGAGTTCAGCTGCATGAAGAGAGATCTCCTGATTTATTTTTCTCTTTGACATAAAGTAGTTTGATTCAAGGGGAGAAAATGACACTGTGTGCAGGATTAAGCTAGATTTCAAACTCTACTGCTGTTACACACAGAGCGAAATACACTGCTAACTGAGACAAAAGCAAACATTTGGCTTTCATTGGGTTGGTTGAGCTTTGTAGTTATGCAAGTTTCCCTGGAAGGTACAGATTAAATTGAAGCAACACTGAGGTGTTTCTGTTAAAAACAAAAACAATAAAACAATCTCTCTGTCATTTCTGTCATTCAACCGATAAACATTAAACTGCACTTCTACCCCAGGTTGCTGTTACTATTGCTCTTGTATGGAGAAAAATGAGCAGACCAGCTGCCACAACTAAAATGTAACTTACCTACATGTAGAATTTTAAAAGTCTCACTGTCATCTTGAAACCAAAATGCATTATGTCTCTTAATTCTCAAACAAACATTACAAAGTGTGATATGGTTTTTTGTACAATGTCTTGCTGATAATTTAATTGTTACATGGTTTAAACCCTATTCAATAATTGTATTTACATAATTACAATGATTATTTTTATTTTTTGTAGCATAAAACTTGGGCCAAGCATCCACCTACTTCCAGCTGCAATGCATTGATTTTCTGAGTCAGAGATAGAGAGTCGGAGAGAAGGGGAAATTGGGGATGAGGAAGAGTAAGAAACAGAGCCAAATTGTATTAACTACAGAAACACTGGTAAAATATGTGATGCTTTACCAGTGGAACACAATTTCTGGGGATTTTCAAAGATGTTCTCCTACGCTCACTGAGGAAAGTTAATAAAGGAGTCAAAATAAACAAAGTATGATTACTAAGATAGAGTTTTGGAACCAAATTTACTTTTGATTTAAAATAACCCAAAAAGCTGTGTTAAACCAAAACCTGTAGCAATACCAAAACAGAACTACTCAGACACTGGAGAGTCATACATCGCAAGTTCCAAGTTTATAAATATGGGAAAGGGAAAGATTCATTAAAATAAGTAATGCCATTTTGTAATTTCATTTCAGAATTTTTGCTAGTTTTTATCCATGCGTACAAAATATGACATAGTAGAAACAAGCGGAGTGAAGCTGCTGGAAGAAAAGAATGATTTCTACAGCTCAAAAAAATAAAAGAAGCCTATTTCCCACCAGGGAAATTGATAATTGTTAGTTTATATTCTGAGACACACAAAAGGTTCTGCCACATAAGTAAAGAAAATTTCTGAGAGGAAGCTACTCAACCCTGGGGCTAGAAATGTAGCCCGCTGGTAAAGTGTTTACCTGGTATGTCAATGCCCTGAGTTTCATTCCCAACACTAAATAAAAATAAAAATAAAAATAAAAATGGAGTGATGAAATATATATATATAACAAGAAACTATAAAATTTTTTGAACACTGAGTATTTCAACAGTCTTCATTATGAAATTGTTATAATTAGCAGAAAATGCATGTCCATCTGTGCAGGATTTAGATAGTGAAAACATCATGAAAGTAACAAAAGTACAGTTGAAGGGTATTCCAAAAGCAATCTATAGATTCAATGCAATCCCCATCAAAATCTCAACAAAATTCTTCACAGACCTGGAGAGAACAATAATCAACTTTATATGGAAAAACAAAAAACCCAGGAGAGTCAAAACATTCTTATACAATAAAGGAACATCTGGAGGCATTACCATACCTGACTTCCTATTACAGAGCTACAGTTTGAAAACAGCTTGGTATTGGCATAAAAACAGAGAAGTCGACCAATGGAATTGAATAGAAGACCCAGATATTAACCCACAAACCTATGAACACCTGATTTTAGAAAAAGAAGCTAAAAGTATACAATGGAAGAAAGAAAGCATCTTCAACAAATGATGCTGGCATAACTGGATGTCAACCTGCAGAAGAATGAAAATAGACCCATATCTATCACCATGCACAAAACTCAAGTCCAAATGGATTAAAGACCTCAATATCAATCTGAACACAATGAACCTGATAGAAGAGAAAGTGGGAAGCACTCTACAACTCATGGACACAGGAGACCACTTCCTACATATAACACCAGTAGCACAGACCATCAGGGCAACATTGAATAAATGGGACCTCCTAAAACTGAGAAGATTCTGTAAAGCAAAGGACACTGTCATTAAGACAAAAAGGCAACCTATTAACTGGGAGAAAATCTTCACCTACCCCGCAGAAGACAAAATCTCCAAAATATATAAAGAACTCAAGAAACTAGACTTTAAAATGGTAATTAACCCAATTAAAAAATGGGGCACTGAACTGAACAGAGAATTCTCAACAGAAGAAGTTCAAATGGCCAAAAGACACTTAAGGTCTTGCTCAACCTCCTTAGCCATCAGGGAAATGCAAATCAAAACAATTCTGAGATAATATCTTGCACTGGTCAGAATGGCTAAAATCAAAAATAGCAATGATAGCCTTTGCTGGAGAGGATGGAGAGTAAGTGGTACACTCATCCACTGCTGGTGGGAATGCAAACTTGTGAAACCACTTTGGACATCAGTGTGGTGGTTTCTCAGGAAATTTGGGATCAACCTACCCCAGGATCCAGCAATACCACTCTTGGGAATATACCCAAGAGATGCTCTATCATACTACAAAAGCATTTGTTCAACCATGTTCACAGCAGTATTTTTTGTAATAGCCAGAACCTGGAAACAACCTAGCTGCTCCTCAATGGAAGAATGGATAAAGAAAGTGTGGAATATGTATGCATTAGAGTACTACTCAGCAGCAAAAAAACAATGACATCTTGAATTTTGCATGCACATGGATGGAAATAGAAAACACTATCCTGAGTGAGGTAACCCAGACCCAAAAAGATGAATACGGTATGTACTCACTCACTCATAAGTGGATTCTAGCCGTAAATAAAGGACATTGAACCTATAGTTTGTGATCCTAGAGAAGCTAAATAAAAAGGTAAACCCAAGGAAAAACATATAGTTATCCTCCTGGATATTGGAAGTAGACAAGATTGCAAGGCAAAAATTGGAAACTTGGGGGTGGGTTTGGGGTAGGAGTGAGGGAAGATGGGGAAAGAAAAGTGAGAAAAGGGGAGGATGGGGAGAGCTTAGGGGAATGGGAGGGTTGTGATGGAGAAAGGGTGGATATGGGAGCAGGGAAGTATATATCTTAATTAAGGGAGCCATCTTAGGGTTGGCAAGAGACTTGACCCTAGAGGGGTTCCCAGGTGTCCATGGAGATGTCCCCAGCTAGTTCCTTGGGCAGCTGAGGAGAGGGAACCTGAAATGCCCCTATATTATAGCCATACTGATGAATATCTTGTATACCACCATAGAACCTTCATCTGGCGATGGATGGAGATAGAGACAGAGACCCACACTGGAGCACTGGACTGAGCTCTTAAGATCCAAATGAGGAGCAGAAGGAGGAAGAACATGATCAAGGAAGTCAGGACTATGAGGGGTACACCCACCCACTCAGATGGTGGGGCTGATCTAATGGGAGCTCACCAAGGCCAGCTGGACTGGGACTGATGGAGGATGTGATCATACCAGACTCTCTGAATGTGGCGGACAAAGAGGACTGACTGAGAAGCAAAGGACTATGGCACTGGGTTTTGATTCTACTGCATGTACTGGCTTTGTGGGAGCCTACTCTGTTTGGATGCTCACCTTCCTTGACCTGGATGGAGGGGGGGGTATGCAAATTCAGAGTGAGATTCACTTGTAGACTAGAGACCCCACTGCCCACCAGTGGACCTCCTCTACTCTTTCAGTGATTCCTCCCAACATTATCTCCAGTCACCCCTCTCTTACTCATCACCATGTCCCAGCCCCCAACTCAGTCAGAGACTCCCTGCTGGACCAGAGGCCACACTGGCCATCAGAAGTACAGGTACACCAACAGTTCTCAAACTTATACCACTCTCTCAGAACCCTCCCCCACACTATAACAATACCCCCTCCCGCATCCACACCATGTTCCAGCAAACAACTCTAGTAAAGATCTCTGTTCAATCACAGGTACCATAGGCCAGAAAACCAGAGAGGAAACAAAATCAAGGAATAAAATGACCATCTAACAAAGACAAACTCAGAAATCAACACCTAGACCTATAATCACCCAAAACCAAACTGCCTAGACACCAGTGTAGAAATACAACCAACAACAGTAGGGTAATAAGCACTATAGCACAGCTATGCCACTACAGCAAGTCTTGAATGTTCCAACAAGATGTAGCACAAGAAAATGACCTTAAGGGATCCAGACCAGAGGCATTTACAGATACAGGACTAAGCCAGTGACCTAGGCTGGAGCAGGCCTGAGACAGCAAACTCAACAGGAGAAGGTACAGGGGAGCAACCACTGAGGAAGTGGGCCTGAGCGAGGAACTCTGTGGTCCAGGCTTGAGTCTTGAACCTCCAAGGAAGTAGATCTGAGCCAGGAACTATGAGATTCCAGGAGTGAGTCTGGAACCTCTGAAAGAGTAGGCAGGAACCGGAGACCTCTGTGGGTCAGGAATGAGTTTGGGATCTCTGAGGGAGTAAGACTGAGCCGAAAACCTCTGTGAGTCTGGCACACCCAAGCCTGGGAACTCCTAGGAAGTAGATTAGAGCCAGAAACTTTTGTGGGACCAATTTCAAGCCAGGAACCTCTGCAGGAGCAGATACAGACCAAGAACATTTACAGAAACTAGACTGAACCAGCAACCTAAGCAAGAGTAGGCCTGAGACAGAAAACTCCACAGGAGAAGAGCAAACCCTGGGAGCATCAAGCAACCTCCAGGAACATGGAGTGACCACTGAGTGACTAGAAACATGGCACTGACTATATAATGAGGGGAGGCCATCTGAGTCCTGGATCCACTGGCACATGGAAGACTGATCACCAGAGTCACAGACAGCCCCAACTACAACAAATGGAGGAAAAGATGGGTAGACAAGGTAAGAACACATTCAACACCACAAAGAGCAACACAACAACAGTAAAAGCTAGTGACCCAACAATAGCAAGACTTGAACAACCAAGTATAGATAAAGCAGAAGAAAATGACCTAAAAATAACTTTAGGAGAATGTTTGAGGCCCTTAAAGAGGAAATGAAAACTTCCCTCAAAGAAATGTTGGAAAAGACACAAAAAATTGAAAGACATAAACAATTCAATGAAAATTAACACAGAACATACTAAAATTTATGGGACACAATGAAAGCAGTGTTAAGAGGAAAGTTGATAGCACTAAATACCTATATAAAGAAGCTTAAAAAAATCTCACACTAAATGAGTTAACAGAACACATGTAAGCTCTAGAACAAAAAGAAACAAACTCACACAGGAGGACTAGATGATTGGAAATAATCAAATTGAGAGCTGAAATCAACAAAATAGAAACAAAGAAAACAATACAAATAATCAATGAGATAAAGGCTAGGCTCTTCAAGAAATTCAACAAAATAGACAAACATTTATGCAAACTAATGGAAAAGCAAAGAGAGAATGTCCAAATTAACAAAATAAGGAATGAAAATGGGGACATAACAACAGACATGGGAGAAATACAGAGAATCATCATGACATACTTTAGGAACATTTACTCCAAAAAATTGGAAATCTTAAAGGAAATGGACAATTTTCTGGATAACCATCACTTACCAAAATTAAATCAAGACCAGATAAACAAATTAAATAGACCTATAAATGCTAAGGAAATAAAAACAGTCCTTAAAAGTCTCCCAAACAAAAACAGCCCAGATTTCAGCACCAAATTCTTCGGGTTTTTCAAAGAAGAGTTAGTACCAATAGTCTTCAAATTGTTCTACACAATAGAAACAGAAGGAACATTGCAAAACTCTATTTACAAGACTAGAGTTATCATTATACTCAAATCACACAAAGACACTACTAATATTACTCATGAACATTGATGCAAAAATACTCAATAAAATACTGGCAAATCAAATTCAAGGACACATCAGAAACATCACCCACCATGATTCATCACTATAGCCAAACGTCTCAACATTCATCATATGCTGAATCCATTCATCCATAAATGCTGATCTAGACCTTAAAGGCCCAATTATCTTTTGAAATTCTAAGTTTGCATTTTCAAAAGCCAGAGATTCAAGAATTATTCATCTAGCTTCTGGGTCTGTTACTCCTATTTGCAGAGCCTTAATTAATCTTTGCAAAAAGTCAGTAAAGTATTCTCTCTGCCCCTGCATAGCCCTGGTATATGATTTGACCCTTTTCCCTAGTTCTTGTATCTTATCCCAAGCATTCATGGCTGCTTTGTGGCATAGGGACAATACTTCATTGTAAAGAGTTTGGACCTGTGCATCAGCATAGGCTCCTACACTAAGAATTTGATCTTGGGAAACCTCCACACATTTTGCTCTTCCTTGCTGTTCCATATGTTTGGATTCTTCTCTGAAATAAATTCCAAACATACTTCGGACACTGAGAGAAATCAAGGGATGTAGCTCTGACATTAGAAGCCTAAGTCCTTATCATTTCCTTAACAAATGCAGAGTGCAAGCCATAATTAATGACAGCTTGCTTAATTTCCTTTAGATCTTTCATTCCTATTGGCATCCATCTACCTTCTTTGGATCCCTCTGAACCCTTAGAAGTTGACACTTTGGCAGAGTAAATTACAGGGTATGATGCTAAAACCCCAGGTAAACCAGTTCTGACAGCCGGTGGTGAAGTTGTATACTGTCCTTGGGCCTTCTTACTCTGTTCACCAGCTCCAATAATTTCCTCAATCATTTCAAATCTTTTTATCACTGTCTCTCATAAAGCCTGGCTCTCCTGACCTGCATATGTTTCTAGTGATTTTATTAGGGTATCAATTTTTTGGTCCCCATTCTGCACCTGTAATCCCAAGGTTTTAATGTCTCACTTCAAAGATAACATGTCCTCCTTGGACTTTTCTTGGATATTACGTAGATTGCCTTCCTGGAAGTACATTCTGTCTGTTATCTTATCCAAATTTTGTGATAACTTCTGAACATCAAATTCAACAGTATAAATCCTTTCAGGTAACTTACTAGTACCCTGTTGTAATAGGAGTGGTGGGTTATGTTCTTGGCACCTGGCTGCCCACAGGGCTAGCTTTATATCTGAAATAATTACATGGAAAATGTATTCTTTTAAACACTGCCTGGCCCATTAGTTCCAGCCTCTCATTGGCTAGCTCTTATATATTGATCTAACCCATTTCTAATAATCTATGTAGCCCACGAGGTGGCTTACCAGAAAAGATCTTAACCTGCGTCTATCTGGAGTGGGAGAATCATGGCGACTGCCTGACTCAGCTTCTTTCTCCCAGCATTTTGTTCAGTCTACTCTGCCTCCCTAACTTTCTGTCCTATCAGGCCAAGCAGTTTTCTTTATTAGTTAACCAATGAAAGCAACAGAAAAGATACTAGACCCAGCTCCATCAGGACCCATGGATATGGAGACAATTTTGCCTATCATAGTATCCACTTGTTCAGATAACTTCTGATTTTCAATACTTTTAATCCTTTCAACTAGCCATTCATTATTAGTCTGTAAAAATTTTATCATAACTAGGAGTGCCAAATTTTTCCTTAATGATAGAATATGGAAAAGAAAACTGAAACCTAGTAACCAGTAAATTGAGGTATCCCCATAGTCATATAAACCTCGCATGATATAATCTATTATATTAGTAAAGAAATCAGTAAAATTTGCAATAGAAATGGAAACTGCCATATTACCTATTATCCAGCAGGTGGCGATGTTGCTGAGTCACGACCAAAGCAAAGGTGACAGAAATGAGGTCCTGTTTCAGTGTCTGCCTTAGTATTTGTTAAAACTGGGAAATATGAATTGCTCAACAAAGTAAATGTAATTAAATCAATTCCATACACAGAACCAGGAACCCAGAAGCCATGCCTCCACGTGACAAAGAGTTGCTCCAAGGGTTTGCAGTGTGTATCAACTGCTTGTGCTCTGACTTGCACTGCTTACGAGCTGTGCTACAAGGGGGGATTTAAAAACTGCTCAGAAAAGAGCAAACCAGGTGGGCCAAGACTGTCCAGGCCCATGAAGCCTGGAAAGCATGGAGATTAAATCCACGTGTTGAGGGAAATGATAGGGTGCATGGGGACTTTTAGCCAATCCAATGCATGTAAAGAGAAAAATATAAACAATTGCAGCAAGAAAAGCCACTGCGTGATATTCTATATTTGAACTGCTAGCTCCACACAAGGCCATGACTGAGGGACAGCTCATGGTAAGCTGAGCTGGTGGCATTCTAAAACCAAACATTGGGCTTCAGATGAAGGCATATCACAAAACAATCTCACACCAGTTTGGAATTATGATTAATAAAAGGGTTATTTATTTAAAGGGAAAAACTTACAGATCACCATCCTAGACAACATCACTCTGCATGACCAGGAAAGGAGTCTAGTAGGCGGAAGCAGAGCCAGAAGCAAAAGAGCAAGCACATGGCTACCCTTGCCTTTTAATGCAAAGGAGACCATGCCCAAGTGGGCTGGTATCCTAAAGGATATTGGCTGAAGGAGCAGAAGGAGCTCCCCCAGCAAATATGTCCAAAGTTTGTTCCTCTTTCTTGCTGAGTAGTTTTCCATTTCATATATAACACAGCGTGTTTAAAATGTTCACATGCTGATATTATTAGGTAATATAAATAGGCATGTATAAGGCTTTAACTAAATATATGCCTTTATTAATCTTGGCTAAATGCATATGAATGAAGAACTGTATACTTAAACCTGAAGAAATCATTGAAATCTGAGGAGGCTCAAGTGGGTAGCAGGTTCCCTGGAACTGGTGTTACAGGTCGTTGTTAGCTGCCATGTGGGTGTGGGGACCCCCTACTAAATAAAAATCCTGATGCTCTAAGTATCTTACCTCTAGTTCTAAGAAATCTCTTTTCTTCTTCTGGCCTCTTCAGGCACTGCATAAACATGATACACAAACATGCATGTAGCAAAATATTCATACATGTCATATAAAAATAAATAAATCTTTTAAAATTAGTCTTAATCTTTCTAATAAGCGTATAGCATCACTTCACAGTAGTTATAACTTGTGGTTCCCTAACAATTAATGATGAATATAAGTGTTTCTTTCACCAATGTATCTTCTTTATTTTTTGGCAATAGAAACTGTTATAGAGTTTTACTTTTTTCACTTATTTTTATTTTTAAAATTCTTCATATATTCTTCATACAAGCCCCTCAGCAAATACGTTATTTATTGTTATTTTATGCTAATTTTTCTGCTCATTTACTTTCCAGTTGTTTTGGAAATACAAATGCAATAAAATGTTTGAAGTCCAACTTATAATTTCCTTTACAGATCATGTTTTTGTTGTCATAGTTTGCCTAATATCCCATCATTATTTTATCAATTTATATTTATAAGGTTAACGCTTTTGTGATTTAGAGTTAAATGTATATTGTACAAGATGAACATGTGGATAGCCAAAATCTCAGCTCTATGTACTAAAAAGAGAATTACACTACTGAACGGAACTTACATCTATGTCCATGCCATGTCAATAGGCCTGTGGTGACTCATTTCTGAATTGTAGCCTAGTCAACTCTTTATCTTGACAATAATATAAATAGTGCTGGATAATTATCTTCGTCATAATGTTGAAGTCAGGCAGTGTAGGCCATTCGGCTAGTTTTTCTTTCTTTCATATGTTGCTGTTTTGCTTATTGGTTTTACTTAAGGTTATTTGTCTCCTGTTAATGTACATATAAATGCTGCAATCAACTTTTCAATATTCAGAGAAATCTACTAGACTTTTGGCTGTGATTACTATAAATCTTTAAACAGTGTTCAACATTTTGACATCATACAAGCTCACAACTGAGAATTGCTTCATCAAATTCTGTATTTTTTGTAGCAAAACATCTTGATATTTTAAGTAAATTTATACCTTTGTTTTGAGCCATATTTGGAACCATTCTTGGTTCCTTGTCGTTGATATGATGCAGTTTGGACACACCTCCACAGACACTTTGTATTTCAAAAACAGTAAATGAAGACATATTATTTAGCTACTGTAGGCCTTTTTCATATTCTCTCAGACACATTTCATTACATTTTCTTACACCAATTTTATATGTTCTCTTAGAAATATCTGTAAGTACTTCACAGCCGTTCATTAAATTTCTGTATAGAACCTTTATGTCTTAGAATCTTCATTTAATCATGTTAGTTCAAATAGTTCCTTTTAATTATTAAAATATGTTTACTTATATGTGCACAAGTTAAGTCAGAGGGTGACTTGCGGTAATCAACTGTCACCTCCCACCATGTGGATTCTCAGGATTTGTCAGTTATAAGGCTTGGGAGCAAATATTCTTAAATACTGAACCATCCCACTGTTCTTGAGTAGTTTTTTGATACTTCCCAGACTTGCCAATGAAGATATTTATTTCATTTCTGAATAAGAAGAAATTTTACTCTTCATTGCTTTTTCTTGTCTGTTACAAGACTACACAGTGCTATGCTAGTTGGGTAGAAGTAAGAGACTGTGACCATATTCTTGATCATGGAGAACAGATGAGTCTCACAGTATTTATTCTGTTCATGGTAGTGTCCTTCTGTGGCTAAATCTTCCATAAATTCATGGAGAGACTGTATGAACAGATGATCAAATTATTTCTAGACTGGTAGTATTGTGGAATACATTTATTTACTTGTGAATTATGCTTAAAATGACATCCATGTTGTTTAATATATTGTACTTTTCCATGTGGTTGAATTTCATTTTCTAACATTTTGCTCAGTATTTTTATATGTATGTACTGACACAGTTCTCCACTGGGTCCTCTACATACAGTCAGAATTTCTCTATGAAGCTTTCTCCCACCATCAGCTCCATCCTAGGATTGTATACTTTGAATCTATCCTAGCTCTTTTTCCCAATGGGGCAGATCATCAAGGTTTTAGAAGGCGTGGCCTTATTCAAGGAGGTATGTCAAAAGATGGGAACTTTGAGAGTTTAAAGATCCTAGTAATTTTCAGTTTGCTCTTCCTGTTTTATGCTTGAGGTTTAGTATGTGATCTCTAAGCTTCCTCCTCCTGTTGCCATGTTTGCTGCATGCTGTCAAGACTCCACTCTTCCAACATTGATTCTTATCATTATGGAACTGTAAATCAAAATAAGCTCTCTCTTTCTTAAGTTGTGTTTGGCTAGGGTGTTTTATCATGATAATGAAAAAGGAACTGAGACACTTAGGAACATAAAGATGAAAATTTTTCACAGGAGGGTGATTAAGAACAATTGCTGCTCTTGCAAAGAATCAGAGATAGATTTCCACACAGGCTTTTCAGGAGCTTCTGTACCTCCACTTCTATAGGACTTGATATTGTCTTCTACCAACACTCACATGTATATGCACACACAGACACAAATATAAACACACACACACGCATTCACTTATGCACATGCACACATATGCATGCACATGCATGCATACACACATACACACATGCACACACACAAAAATAAAATAAAAATCTTAAAATTCTAAAGAAAGGTCATTTTAAGTGGTAACACAAGATTAAGTACTTCATGCATGGGCAAATATTGCAACAAAAACCCCTCACAGGATAGAGTGTGGTCATTTAAGCAATTGAGAAGAGAAAAATGCTCCTTACTACTAATTGAGGAAGGTCAGTAGAATAGCCAATACACTTGGAATCAATACTCAGAAAAACAGCATAAGTTGAAGTGACTAACCAGGGCCATTTACACTTCAAGCTTATTGTACAAATACCTAAATGCACCTGCAGATTAAACTTCAGAATGTATACATATTCATATACTCCCTATGAGTCTATATGAAAGAGTGTCACATTCTACAATATGGAATTTTATAGTAGGAAAGATATTTAACATAGAAGAACAGACATTAAACAGTATAATCATTCCAATTAAATAAAAATTAAATGCTTAAAAGCAGTTATTAAATGTTTTATGGCCTCTAGAAATAAAGTCATATCCATTTTATTGGAATACATAGATGCTTTGGTTTCACTGATATAACTAGATAATAAATTAGATTTAAGTACCCAAGAAAGTGAGGACTTTACCTGGCCCTCATTATTAAGTATATTTCTACCTAATAGAAAAGGGCTAATAAAATGTGCTGATGTATAAATTTTTGTTAAATTTATGGAAAGTAACTTTTAATTAATGTCTCCACATTTTATGTCAATATTGTAACAGTCAAATTGTGTGTGTGGTTTGTGGGTGGTATGCATGTGTGTGTGTGTGTGTGTGTGTGTGTGTGTGTGTGTGTGTTTGTAAAGGAGTAAGTCACAAAACAACCCCACACCAGTTTGGAATTATGATTAATAAAAGGGTTATTTATTTAAAGGGAAAAGTTTACAGATCACCATCCTAGACAACAGTCTCCTGCTCAACTAGGAAAATCATCTGGTAGCCAGAAGAGGAGTCCGAAGCAAGAGAGGGAGTGCATGGCTGCTGTTTCAACCCAGGGAGACTATGCCCAAGTGGGCTAGTATCTTAAAGGCTATTGGCTGAAGGAGTGGAAGGAGCTCCAGCAGCGTGTGTGTGTGTGTGTGTGTGTGTGTGTGTGTGTGTGTGTGTGTGTCTTAAATGATTTGATCCAGGGTCTTCATGGAGTTGATTATGTATCAGACATAGAAACTCTGCCTTCTGTAATGATACAATTTTTTCTATTTTCTCATCTATCAGATATAGCAAGAATGATGATACAATTTGGCTGTCATGATGATTTAAAGAAATCTCATTTATTATAGTAGCACCAGTAAACTGAAGCTCACAGATTCCTGGAAACAGAATTAAAAATGGAGAGACCTGTAGCAAGTAGCTGCAGAGCTATTAGAAAAGCAGAAGACAAGACTATGAACTAGAACACATGATGATTTAATGAGTTAGGTACACAGTCTTTCCTGTGTTCTAGGTCTTGACAGCCACATTCCTGCTCACATTCCCCAGTCACACTTCCACACAATGTTAATGGAAGGGTCTGAAGAGCAGATCCTCACATTGTGTTGCTTGGCAAATTTGACAAACTGAGCCTGGTACCTGTTCCTACAGAAGTGAGCTGGCATGCACCTTGCTGAGAACCTTGCTGTGAACCTGGCAAGTGAGCATGACATCTGTTTCCTTCTAAGAGAACAGAAAGTGCGCTCAGCCCTGGAGCAGAAACCTGGAGATCTTCGTAGACGGTGAAAGAAGTACAGGATTATTGGAGGAGGTTTCTCTGGCAGCAACCTTCCTCCGGTGGCTCTGTCCAGGACATGCCAGCTTAGAGCATCTGTACTGTTTCTTATTGTGGTCCACATCTTAGGGGATTTCAGACTTCCACAGGAATGAAGGTAAATAAGCAATATAGATTTTGAAAGACAAACAAATTCTATACAGCTAGTCTGTAGAATTCATTTCTCCTGTTAAAATGTTCTCTCTTTATGGTCAAATATATGAATCCCAATTGTTTTGTACCTGGTTGTGATCCTAATCTTTGGGACTAGGTTTTTCTTACATTGATTTTAAAGTATCAGTTTATCATGTATGGTGGCTGCAAAATTCTGAAGAGTTTGTAAAGTGTGACTCAAATTCAACTAATAATTAAAAAGAAATCTCATTTATTATAACAAGCATCAGTAAACTGAAGCACACAGATTCCTGGAAACAATTTAAAATGGAGAGACCTGTAGCAAGTAGCTGCAGAGCTGTTAGAAAAACAGAAGACAAGACTGTGAACTAGAACACATGACTGTGGTAAAAAGAGGAGGAAGCCACTGGTGGCGAAGTTTGGAGTCATGAATGTGGAGCCAAATTATAGTATTTTTTAAAAAGTCACATAAAACTGAGTAATTCAAATACTGGGAATCTACAATAAAAACAAAGTGCCTAGCTGAGTGCACACCGAACGTGGATTTAACATCAGCCATTGTGTTTGTTTCCTTTAGTCTTGTCTTTTGAGTCTCTTCCATTTATGGTTTCATTCTGGTGTAATGAACATCTTTTAGAATTAGATAATGGTAGCAGGGTGGTCGATGACAGTCACATGTTGTTCCAGCATGAAAGAACCTGAGAATGAGGGTGACATGAGCCAAGGACTTTAAGCTAAGCATAGAGAACATAGTGAGACCCTGTCTCAAAGTAAAAAGTGTCTGTGTATTGGAGAGAAGTAATGTAGGGCTTAACTCCCCTATGCAAGGCCCTGCATTCAGTTACCAGAGCCACAGATCAACAATAATGAGCTATATGATAAAGATGACACTCAATTCTGAAAATACAATAAACAGTAAGTGAACTTCTGACATGGAAATGGCATTACAACAATACTGTGAAAATTTGGAGTGGAGACAATAACTTGTTTATTAAGATTTCTGGGATCAACATGAAGTAGTGGGGAAAAAAACATCTGAGAAACTAGGGGGTGCATTCTTGACAGCCAGCTACAGATGAGTATTTGGAGATCCTTTTTGAATATTCTGGATTCATTTTCCACATACACCTGCTTTTCATGATTTTGTTAATAGCTGGTAGGAACTGGAATACATGTGTCAAGAACAGTCTCAAGAGATCTGTTTAGGCAATTGTAGCCACTGTGGAGTGTGGAGGCTAATGGAAGTCACGGAATCCATTTTTTTTTGTCCTGGTAATATAATCCCAACCCCAGATAAAGACAATGTTTGGTGCCACAGAGCTGAAGACTAATCCCTGAGTTGTTCTCTGTGTATGTACTGCCCATTGGTTCCTATCATTCCTGCTCAGACATGTATATACCAGTGCTTAGGAAGCCCTTTCTGAATATTTTATCCAATGAACATGACACTATACACAATCGTATGAATTTTTACTTTTCTCTACTGTGAATTTGATATTTCTCATAGGAAAATGTACCTGGCAGACTTTTTCAGCACACACACTTTTGCCTACCATTATTTATTTAAGGAAGACGAGGCAGACAAGAAGTTGAAGTTCACCGAAAAGAACAAAAGCTGGGCACTAAATTAGAGTCTTCAAGCTAAATATAGCATAACCATTATTGATAAGACAGTGCAGTTTTCGAATATCTATGAAAAATGAGTGATAAGGATCTTTACTAATTATATTTTGCTCTGTGGGTCTATTCTTTTGATATGTGTGTATATGTGTGTATGCATATATGTGTGAATGTGGTATATGACTACTTGCAAATGCACAGGTTTGTAAGCAGGTGCACACACCTAGAAGCCAGATGTCCTATTCAATCACTTTCTATCTGCAGGCACAATCTCTCACTGAACTTGTTACTAGGCTGGCAATTCCCAGTGATGATTTTCCTGTCTCTGCTCTCCTCCTCCATAGTGCTGGGCCTATAGGTAGACATGACCAGATATGGCTATTTTCCCTTTAATATATGCATTTTAATGTTTTCTAAAAATTCTCTCTACAGTACATCCTAATCAAACTTACATCCCCTCATATCTCCTCTCCCCCAGATTCATCCAGCACCTGCCACCCTCAACCCTGTCTCTCATGAAAAAAAGATCAGAAATTCCAGGGTCATCAACCAAATATTGAAGGATATATACTATCACGTCAAGGCTGGACAAGGTGAACCAGTGAGAGGAAAAGAGGGAAAAGAGTCAGAGACAGTACCTCCCACGGTTAGAAAACTAAGCTACTCAGTGATAACCTAGGTCAGGTAACCTGATCTCTGTGAGCACACATGCATCCCAGTCAGTTGATTCTGTGAGCTGTGTTCTTATGGTGTCCCTGGCCCCTCTGGTACATCCTATCTTTCTTCCTCCCCTTTCACAGGACTCCCTGAGCTCTGCCTAATATTAGGTTGGAGGAATATGCATTTGCTTCCATCAGTTGCTGAATGAAGCCTCTTTGGTCTCTTTGATGACAGTTTTGCTAGATCCCTATCACAGAACACTCTGCAAACAGAACAAACTATAGGTGACGGTTTTGTTCCTGGATTGGTTTCCCAATCCCTCCACTTGAGGCCTTGTCTGGTTACAGAAACTGGACAGTTCAGGCTTTCTGTCCTCCATTACTAGAAGTATTTGTTAGGATTACTCCCATAAATTTCATGGCCTTTCCATTGTACTGGGTTTCCCCCTTAGTCATTTTACACAAGTGACAGCTCATATTGGTAAGGATGTGGAGCAAGGGGAACACTCTTTCATTGCTGGACAGAGTATGAAATTATACAGCCAATATCAAACCAATATGGCTGTTCCTTAAAAAACTTGGGAGTCAATCCACCTCAAGACCCAGTTAAATTGCTCCTGGATATATGCCCAATCAAAACAACTTTGCAATTTCATCTTGTTTTGATTTGCATTTTCCTGATGGTTACAGACATTGAATATTTCTTCAAGTGTATCTCAGCCATTTTGCTTCCCTTTGTTGAGAATTCTGTTAATATCAGTTCCACATTTTTAATTGGATTATTTAGCTTATTTGGTATCTATTTTCTCAAGTTCTTTATATATTTTGGATATTAGCTTTCAGTCAGATGTGGAGTTGGTGCAACTATTTTCTATTCTGTGGGTATCTGTTTTTATCTATTGACAGCCCTTTACCTTACAAAATCTTTTCTGTTTTATAACATCCATTTATTAATTATTGATCTTAGTGTCTGCTATTGGTGCTCTGTCCAAGAAATTGTCTCCTGAGCCAATGTTTTCAAGGTTATCTCCTACTTTCTCCTATATATAGTTCTGTGTACCTGGTTTTATGTTAAGGTCTTTGTTTCATTTGGACTTGAGTTTTGTACAGAATGATAAAAAAGAATCTACTTCCTTTCTTATAATTGCAGGCATCCAGTTATACCTGTGCCATTTGTTGAAGATGTTTTCTTTTTTTCATTGTATATTTCTAGATTCTTTATTTTAAATAAGTGTGTGGATCAATTTCTTGGTCTTCGATTCAGTTACATTACTGTTGATTTTTCTGCCAATACCAAGCACTTTTTATTTCTACAGCTCTGTACTACAATGTAAAATTAGGAATGGTGATACCTCCAAAAATTCTTTTAGTGTGTAGGATTGTCTTAGATATCCTGGGGGGTAGTTTGTTTGTTTGTGTTTCCATATGAAGTTGACTATTTTTCTTTCAATGTCTGTATAGAATTGTGTTGAAATTTCAAAGGGGATTATGTTGAATCTGTAATTTACTATTAGTAGGATGGGCATTTTTACAGTGTTAATACTACCACTTTCAGGGATAGGCTTATCTCAAGATATTTAGTAGTATTTGAGGTTATTGTGGAGGATGCTGTTTCTCTGATTTCTTTCTCAGTCCATTTGTCATTTGTATAAAGGAGAGCTACTGATTTTTTTCCTTAATCTTATACCAGCTACTTTACTGAAGGGGTTTATCAACTGCAAGAGTTCCTTCATAGAAGTTTTGATGATGCTTATATATACACTATCTTATCATCTGCAAATAGTGATATTCTGAATTACTCTTTTAGAATTTGCATCCCATTGATTTCCTTTTGTTTTCTTGTTGTTCTAACTAGAGCTTCAAGTACTATATCAAATTGATATGAAAAGAAAGGACAACCCTTGATGGAGGAAGGTCATTGGTAATAAACAAACTGCCTTGCCCCATTTGCTAGGCCATCCCTTAGGTGGGTGGAGTAGGCAGAACAGAATGCTGAGAGGAAGTGAGGTAAGACGCCTCAGACAGACTCAATAGCTCTCCTCTCTGGGGCAGACACAATGAAGCTCCGACCCAGGATGGATGTAGGCTAGAATCTTCCCAGTAAGCACACCTTGGGGTGCTACACACATTATTCGAAATGGGCTAGTCCAGGTGCGACAGTTAGCTGAGAAGAGGCTAGATATAATGGGCCAAGCAGTTTTTAAATGAATAATACAATTTGTGTGTTTTCGGGGCATAAGCTAGCCAGGCAACCAGGAGCTGGGGTGGCAGGAATGCAACCCGCAGCTCCTTCAACAAACCCTGTCTTATTTCTGATTTTAGTCAATTTTTTTTTGAGTTTTTCTCCATTTAATTTGATGTTGGGTATCTGGTTGCTATATAATGCCTTTATCAGGCTTAGTCATTTCCCTTCCATTGCTTATATCTCCAAGACTTTTATCATGAAGAGGTGTCGAATTTTGTCAAATTTTTTTCAGCATCTAATGTGATGATCATATATTTTTTTCTTTTAGTTTCTTTATATTATGGATTACATTGACAGATTTTTGTATGTTGAACCATCCTTGCATCTCTGAGATGAAGCCTACTTGATTATGGTGGGTGATCTTTTTTATGTACTCTTCGATTCAGTTTACAAGTATTACATTCAAAAGTTTTGCATAAATGTTCATAAAAAATAATCTGTAATTTTTTTCTTGGTTGATTTTTTTTTGTAATTTGGGCATCAGGGTGACTGTGGCCTCCAAAAATTAATTTGGCAATGTTTCTTCTGTTTTGATATTGTTGGATAATTCTAGGAGTATTGATATTAGCTCCTTTTTCAAAGTCTGGTAAAACTCTGCACTAAAACTGTCTGGCTCTATGCTTTTTTTGTTTGGGAGAATTTTAATGACTGCTTCTATTTCCATAGACATTATGACTCCATCCACATTGTTTATCTGGATTTAATTTTAGTAAGTTATATCTATCAAAGAAGTTGTCCATATTTTTTAGATTTTTCCAATTTTGTGGAGTATAGGTTTTTGAAGTATGACTTAATGATTCATTTAATTCCTTTGGTGTTTTCTGTTATAATCCCCTTTTTAGCTTCTGATCTTTTTAATTTATATCTTCTTCCTTTGTATTTTGATTAATTAGGATAAGGGTTTGCCTATATTGTTGATTCTTTCTAAAAACCAGCATTTTTGTTTCATTGATTCTTTGTATTGTTCTCCTTGTTTCTATTTGACTGATTTCAGCTTTCTGTTTGATTATTTCATGCCATCTACTTCTCTAGGGTGTGTCTAGAGCTTTCAGGTGTGTTATTAGGTTGATTCTCTGAGATTTTTCTATTTCTTTTTGAAGGCACCTAGGAGTACTTTCCTCTTAGCATTGCTTTCATTGTGCTTCAAATGTTTGGGTAGTATGCACATTTACTTTCAGTGAATTCTACAAAGTATATAATTTCTTTCTTATTTCTTCCTTGACCAAATAGTTATTCAATAGAGAATTTTTTAATTTTCATGAGTCTAGAATTTTCTGTTTTTTCTTTTGTTGAAATCCAGCTTCAATCCATGGTGCTCTTGATAAGGTACCAGGGATTATTTTAAATTTCTTGAATCTGTTGAGACTTGCTTTGTGACTGAGTATATGGTCAATTTTAGAGAAAATTCTGTGAGGAGTTGAAAAGTAGGTGTATATTTTGGTGGAATGTTCTGGTAGATCCATTAAGATCATAACATCTGTTGGCACCATTAATTTACTGGTTAGTTTTTTTCTGGATAAGCTGTAATGACCTTGTGTTTGGGGCACAGACGTTAAGACTTTCCATGTTCTCTTGGTAAATTTTTCTCTTGATTAGTATGAAATGTCCTTCCCCGTCTGTTTTGATTAATGTTGGTTTGGCAGTCTGTTTTATTAGGGTATCAGAATATCTACATCAGCTTGCTTCTTAGGTCCATTTGCTTAGAAAATATTTTTCTAACCCTTTACTCTTAAGTAATGTCTATCTTTGGTGTTGAGGTTTGTTTCTTGTTTGCAGTAGAAGGCTGGATACTCTTTTCTTACCCGTTCTGTTAGTCTGCATCTTTTTACTGGGGAATTTAGTCCATTGATATTAATAAATATAAATGACTGATGTTAATTACTGTTATTTTTGTTATTGTTGATGATGGTGGTGGTTTTAGTGTATGTGTGTTTGTGTCTGTTTATGTTTTCCTTCTTTGTTTTGCTGCTGCTGTTTATTTCCTGTGGTTTCTGTTTGCTTACCCAGAGTTTTCATTTCCAGAAATTCCCTGATTTGTGTTTTCTTTATTACTTACATTTCCATGTCCAAGTCTTGAGCAGTTTCCTTCATTTGTTCACTTTTGTTCACCTCTTTGTTTCTGTTGTTTCTTTCTTGGCTATCTTGGCATTCTTTAGGGGATTTATTGATTTACTCCAATTTATTATTTATTTTTACTCAATTTTTAAGGAATGGTTATCAATTCTTCTTTAAGGACCTCTATCATCTTCATAAATTTGATTTTATGGTCATTTTCTTCTGTTTCAACTGGATTGGAACATTCATGCCTTGCTGCAGTAGGATAGGTGGGCTCTGATCATGACATGTTGACCTTTCTGTTATTGGCATTTACGCACCTGTGTTTTACGATGATTATACATTTAGGTTGTTGATTTCTTAGTTTGTCTTTGTTGGATGGTTGTTTTGTTCCCTGATTCCCATTTCCTCTTTAGTCTTCTGGTTTTGTGGCCCTAGATTTCTGGGGGTTGGTATGACCTCTGATCCTGTGGGTAGTCTCTGTCCAAGTTGGGGCCTGCACTTGCAGCAACTAGTTTTGTCTTGGGTGCATGGAGGGGGGCAGTCAGTGCTCTTCTGTGTCATGTGTTCTGCACTTGTTTTCAAGACTAATGTGACCTGCACCTAAACAGCAGAAGTCTGCCAGCATTGGGGTTAGGGGTCAGTTGTGGGGTGGGTGGTGAGATGGAGGGTGTGGGATGGCTCTGTGTGAAACAACTCTAGCAAGTGGGGCACCTCAGCTGTCAGGCCTGTTCTGACATATGTGGCCTGCACTTTACCAGGGGAGTCACATATAGCTTTTAATGTGTGATCTGAAGACTGTAACTCAGGTCTTCATGCTTTTAGAGCAAGTGTTCTTCACCACTGAATCACTGTCTCATGCCATTCCCTTTTGACAATGTCTTTTTTTTTAAACTGCCAAATATAGAAAAATCATTGAGCACTTTTATTAAACATTTAAGAATCACTTCATATTTAAACAGAATTCTATAGACAACTGAAATTTAGTCAACTATAAATGCTGCTTTTTACATGCCTCTAATCTCAGAGACATTGTCTCCCACACTTCAGATAACTAACCAGTAAAGTCATTTACAGGGACAATACAAACCACTAGTATGAGATTTGAGACACCATGCTAGAAGGAAAAGTGGCTTATACTTTACACAGCTAATAGGGAGCAGACACAAAGGTTTTTTTGTTTTCTCATGACTTCAGAATAATAGCTAGAGCACATTTTGAGATTTTTGTGTAGCTTCAACACTGTGTCTGAGAATGTTGGAATATAGAGTATGAGGTTTAATATATAGAGACTATAAGCTCATCTAACATGCTTGAATATTAAATCTCTTTTCCCCATAACTGGTAGTGGCTCAATCATGGGTAAGAAGGAGAACAGATCCATTTTAGAGGTATGTCCTCTGGTGGGTTGCCTAGAAGACCCCACACCCAGGCACTTGTCAGCACCACTACACTTCCTTTGTTCCAGAGAGAGCATTCCTTTGGAAATGAACCTGTGATATCTTTGCTTGGACAGGCTATAAACCTTTCACTTCCTTTTACTATCCTTGCTGCCAGACTTGCACTTAGTCAGATATGATCCCATCATATTGAGTTACATGGATTCTGGTTCAGCAGTTTAGCTCAATGTAGAAACTAGAAATCAGCATTTCTGACACGACTCTAGGTAGTAGCCATATCAAGCATCAAGGAAGCCAAGATTTAGAGACTTCATTTTAATTGAAAGCAAAGTGACTGGAGATGTCCTGGGCTTAGCCTTTTTTACTGCATCATATTCAGTCTGTGCCCTTCTGTTGATCAAAGCAAAGCCATAGTTCAAGTGTAAATCGGGAGATGCACCCATGAGGGAAATATGTCACTCATGATAGTTGCTCTGTTTCTGCTATCAATGAGCCTCAAGTTGGTACCTGTCTGTGCATAAAGAAGAAAAATGGAAATGGATAAAACAAAAGCAGCTCCACATGGGTGGAGGGAGTCTACTCTTCCAAGTATGATTTTCTGCCTATGTAACTGTGGCAGGCAGAATTCAGCTCAGTAAGTGGAACTAAGTCCTAGTAGCAAAGCTTTGCTTCCTTTAACAGCCCCATATCGATGACAGTCCCTGAGCTGGCTTGCCTATCTCACTGGAACAGAGCAGTGTGTGCTGTTGAGTTACTTTCACAGGATCAAGTCTACCAATAGGACAAATTATACCATATATTAAAATGACATTTAGCCAGTTTTGGAAGGAAAAGCCTGCCTTTGATTCAATCCAAATCATTTTTTCAATATTCTTATTGTAGGTTACAGAAAAGGAAATGCCAGCATCCATTCTCCATTTAGTTTAGGTTAAAACTTTGCAATAATATGTCTCTGCTAGACCAAAACACCAGTTTTAAAATTGCAAGTACCACCACACCTCCCCAGCAGACACCAGGCTAGTGACACATAGAAATGACTCTCCGTGAGGAAGAAGCAGCAACTGCAGCTGTGACAAGGGAAACCAACTCCTTTCTTTCATCCTGACTGATAATCCATGGTGTTGGAAGTTTGATCCCGGGCTTGAAGACACAGCATTTTTTCAGATTCCTTGTCCATTCTTTGGACTGCACAGTATTTTAAAGAGCTCTGAGTTGAAAAAAAAAATCTAGCATGTGTGAAACAAGAGTTTGGAAGGGTCTACTCACTCACTTTACATTGTAAGTTCCATCTAGAGTACCCATTACTCCACCCTGACTCATTCTTACAACTACTGTATTTTATAAAGAAACAAATAAAAATACAGTTTTTTTCTATATTCATGCCCTTGTTTTCTGATACTACAAGTTAAAGAAATATTCCAGAAAATTAGATGTTTTAATCAGAGAATTTTCACATATGCAGTTGTAATCTACCTAAGTAGAGGTATCATCTTATGTAGACTGGGTGCCATGCAACATTTCCTTGACAACCCAGAGGCTCTTCCCATCACATGGCAGCTGTATGGAAATACTGGCTTAGTAATTACAGTGTTTTTACTGAATGCCAAGGCAGTAAGAGCACCCAGCTGCTAGAAGACTAAAGCACAGCCTGGTACTGGCTCACATAGGTATTTTCCAACATCTGGATGATGCTGTTTCTCTCACATAGAAATCATTAGCCTAATGAGAAAGGGTTGCTTGACACCTTATATATGGCTCTCATGCAATTCAGCAAATTACCTTGAGGACAAATGAGATGGTTTTCAACACATTAGCTTCCTCTGCTTAGTAGAACCAAACAATGAATTTTCACCAAGCATACTGAAGGATTCTGGTGCTGGGAGGTGAGCAGCTGAAGATTTTTCAGACCGTAGACACCTTTTCCCTTGGCATTGCATCCTCACTTCTGTGTCACGGTCACTTATGCCCTCATGTTCCCTGCTAGCCCTTTATGTTCTGAAATAAGGCATTTCAGCAACAGTATAATTGATTTTTAAAATCAGGTTTTGTAGTTCTTTAATGGAAATAGCATTTTATAGAAGTTTTCATTAATAAAAATTTATGAAGTCATAAAATGGAAGTGAACTAACATTTACTGAATGGCCACCATGTGTGCACTTTGGGAAGCACTTTATATGCATGATCTCACTTAATTGCTACCCAAAATGTTCAGGATGGTTGTTAATTCCACTTTGCAGATAAGAAAATAAAGCCTTGGAGAGGGCAGATTCTCTCTGGTTCCACAATCAGTCATCAATGGATGCAAATGTTAATTCATAGAGGTGTTATTCTAAGATGTTCTGATTACAACATACTCTACTATACTATGATAAGTTAATTAGATAGTATAATTTAATCAAAAGCAGTTTATTTGCTTGATTTACATTTCTTCATTTATCTATTTATGAAAGTAATGTAGCTCATTAAAAAAAACTTGTAATACAAAGAAACTTACAAAACTCATGAGTCTTACCTGATAATCCTTCCACTTAGAAAGAAGGATCAATAATAATAGATGGGCTTATAACAACTCAACTCTTGAAAATTTATGTTTAAAACATCATTGAACTGAAATACAATGTCTATATTCTGTATTATTAAAATTGTTCCAAATCATCAATCTTTATTTTTCCATATATTGAAGACACTGCAATTCAAACATTCTTGTTCTTTCAAATCTCAGTTATTCTTTAGGAACAAAACAGGAAAGCAGTATGAGGCAAGGAAAACAGCTTGGCATTGGAAATACCGAAAATTGAATTATAGGTTTGTCATTTGCTAGCTCTAAGTCTGGCGGTGGGATCATTTGACTTTTCTGGTATCAATTTCTTTTAAAGTGAGAAGACTTAGAATATGCAGCACTTTTAAAAGTTCCAAGACTGTGGGATGACTATGGAAGTTCTAAAATTAGGATGCTCAAACAAGGATGTATTTGTATACGTGAGTATGTAAGCACTGATGGAGGGGCATTGCAGAGCTCCTGACTTGTAGCTTAGAGCTGAGTGACATATGTCACATCCTTGCATATTCAATCTACACCAACTTAGTGGAACTGTGACTGTGACAAGTACTAACGTATCATCAGATAATGTGCAGTATTTCTGCATATCCATAGATTTTATAACCTAAAACTTAAATATTCAAATTTTAAACTCTTAAAATGTACACTATTCTTTTGTTATGTTTGACATATTTGATAAACTAGTTTATATTTCAGAAAACCTATTTAAGCAATTGTATCTAGTTTCAAGACTCTATAGACACATAGTAACCAATGAGTATTTGTCTGATGAAGGAAATAATGATCTGTCTATGTGTTACTCTCATTGGTTAATAAAGAAACTGCCTTGGCTTTTTGATAGGGCAGGATTTAGATAGGTGGAGTAGACAGAACAGAATGCTGGGAAGAAGGGACGTGAGGTCAGACACAATGGACCCAGCCACCAGGTCAGACATGCTGAATCTTTCCCTGTAAGACAGCACTTCGTGGTGCTACACAGATTACTAGATATGGGTTAAAACAAGATATGAGAGTTAGCCAGTAAGAGCCTAGAGCTAATGGGCCAGGCAGTGTTTAAATGCATACAGTTTGTGTGTTGATGTTTTAGGTATAAAGCTAGCCGGTGGCCAGGAGCTGGGCAGCAGGAAGCAGCCCTCAGCTCCTCTCTACATTGGTTCTATAAATAAGACAAGTTGTGAGTGCAGATTCTCCTTACATACATCTCTTTTACATCCTAAAGACATCATCATGCCTCTCAATATTGACTCTAACAGTTGTCCTTTTCATTTCAATGCAGATAGATTTGTCTAAAGAACAAAATTTTAAGGAAACATTCTGAGCTCTTATTTATAGTAATTTCAACATCATTACTATAAAGTGATTTTGAGAAAGACCTTGAGACCTCCATGACTCAAAAATATTGTCTTTTTCTTGTTCGTTATTTTATTCTTGATTTACTTACCATCTTTCTAGAAGTTCTCAATTCTTTTCTCTGGTAGACAAACTTTGTTTTTCTTTTTAATATAAGGAAAAAAATTATTAGCAAGTGTCAAAAATAAGTGATATAAAATGAATGTTTTATACGCTTATGGAATATCTGTGTAGGGAAAACATGGAAGAGGACCAAAATATAACTCAGGTTGTCCCAGGACACAAGGACCATGGTTAGCTGGTTCATGAACAATGCTGGGTATGTGAACCCATGTCAGAACTCTTGCCTACCATGTGTGAAATCATGGGTTCCATTTTCAACACCCCAATGATAACTGGAAAATAAAACCTCTCTCCTTTATTGAGAGGTCAGTTCACATTATGCTGTTAGTTCCATCTATGTTTTGAGTAGATTATTTTATATGGACTATCCTATTTAATCCTTCTTATTTAGTTTTGGAGATAGGGCCTCACTTTCACTCATTATTCTTTTTTAAAGCCATATGTGTATAAAATTGTACTTAATATATCTGTTTTAAGTTATTTTCCCAATAAAAATGAATAATATGGTTATATCAACCCTTACAAACAAACACATTATTACAAAGAAACTTTTGAGACAGGTAAAGAAATTTAGCAACTTCTTCAAGGTCTCACAACCTGTAGAAGCTGGGCCTTAAATAAACTGTTTTAGGTTAGTCAAAATCAGTCTCAAAGTCAGTCTAGCATTGTTTCATTTTTTAATGAAATGGATTGAACTCTTTGAGATTTGGGACAATTTTATTGTCAATATTCTCAATTATTCCCATAAAACTCAATTTTCCAAAATTAACAATTATATTTTTTCAGAAAAGAGCCATATGGAGACCTGTTTCCTATACTCTGTGCTTTTCTGCTCAGTTTTCATAGTATTTCTGAGTACAGTATAAAAATCAGGCCATAGTAGATGGATAGAAAATTATAAATTAAGGGATAAGTTTTTAACTTTAAATTACAGTGGGAAATATTTTATGCTGTAGGAATTTCTACTGCCAGTAGCCCTTAAGTTACCCACCCACTTGTGTATGGCCTCTTATACTATATATGCTGATGTAAAGCATGTGTCTGGCCTCTTTTTCGGCTGCAGGATTCAGTTGCTGTTCTCAATTCCAGCAGAGGATTGTGAATTCTGGGTCTATGCCTAAATAAATAACCCTCTATTATTCTCAATTCTGAGCTAGTATGGGATTTCTTTTAAGTGTCCTTCTTCAATTTTATATTTTATAGAAAGCCTTTTTTTCTAGAAGAGGTTAATGATTTGTATATATTCACCTGGAGGAGGTTAAAATTGTACTGAAATGATCCTGGCCAATATAAGAAGAGGAGGTGATTCTGGAATTTCTCAAAAGTGAAGAAAATAGAACCGCAGGCCAAACAGATCCTGTAGACTTCAGAAATTTGTCAGGGATTAGTGGAAAGGTCTGAATAGTTTCCAGCAAATTCACCCCATCTTTATTGTTCCAGACAATGGCCAAAATTCCAACAAAAACTATCCAGGATGTTTTGGAAAATCCTTAAGCATTTGAGAAATCCCCAAGACACTAATATGTAATGTTGTTTCTATGCACAAATGTAATTTTATTTGTTTGTGTGTGTGTGCGCATGCACATGTATGCATGTGCATGTACGTGTATAGGTGCAAGTGAGTTACATTTCCATTTTCTGGTTAATCTTTTTAAAGGCTCTGTCATTGTGGGAAGCTGCTGACTGTATTACTATAGTACTTGCACTTGAGGTATGTCATAGCTGACACATGATTCTGCCAATTCTCCTGCCAAAAAAGATGATGTAAAAAAGGGGGAGACATCCTAAAACTTGTAAATACAAGAGTTTGTTTTTATAATTACACATATATTGAATTCTAGAGAAACCTTTACTGAACTCTGTAAACTCTGACAACAGTTGGATTCTTCACTGGCTCCATCTGTTAGTGTGAATAAAATTCAGTGTTTGGGGCTGCTTATATCCCTTCCTGTCTCCCCTGAGTTACTGTGTGTGACTGCAAGTTTAGATAGGTTGATGAGTTTACCATAAGTTGGAAATGGTTCTGGTGGCAGCTAGCTGAATGTGTCTCCTTCGATTATACATGGAAGCCTCAGGAAGGGTGTCCTTACTGCAGCATACTCCAGCACATAGTCACTGTCTCCCTGTACCTTCTCTGGTTTCATCTGTTAGGTCATGCCTCATTTAAGTAATCTAAAGATCTCTCAAAGCATTGGTTTTGTCTTTTCTGTGCATGATAGAGTCAAAGAAACAAAGCAGAACTCGAATTGTTCTCCTGCCCACTGTCCTATTTTCTGGAGCTCAAAGGGACACTCCTGTCTTGTTTATCATCATATATATCGTGCAAACTGAAGTCATCTGTTCTACAAACTTTTAAGAATTGGGTCGAGGGAACCTTAAACCAAGAAAACAATTCACCAAATGTCACTCAAAGCACTCGGCATCTGGCTAAACTCTGAAAACTCATAATGTGGTCTGTTTTAGATAGCTGTCTTCCCAGGAACGCTACCCAGTTCAGTGTAATCTGCAATGTAATGTAGAAGCTACTTGATCATCACTGTAAAAGTTTAAATTACAAAATTAAAAAATTATTTATAGTGTACTGTGAAAAATAACTTCTTCTATATGTATAGTTCTCTATCTTATTTATTTTTTTATAAAATCATATCATCATTCTTTTCATAATGTGAGTGTTTGATGTGTGTAAATATATTGTATGTGTTCATGTTTGTGAGTATGGCCTCAACTTTCACCCTTATTTGAGACATGGTCTCTTTGTTGTTCACTATCAGCCTCTCTTGCTCCTAAGCTTTCAGGAAATTTCTACTCTTTTCCTCCCATCTCATTGTAGGATCCCCAAATTAGACGTGTTCTAGCATGTCTGGTTTATTTAGGTTCTTGGAACAAAAACCGAGATCCTCTAGTTTGCATGGCAAGTGGCCATGCCCCTCTAATCATGTCCACATCCAATAGCATCATATTCCATATGCTGTTTGGGAGATCTATTCCTCATTATATAATTTTTCTTCATTTAAAAAATTAAAAATCACATTAATCATAAAATTTGTTAGTAAATCATTGTGCAAATATTTCACAATTTAAATCTATTATTTTAGAGAACAATGTGTTTGTGTGGCAATATGCATATTTCAACTTTATGTATATATTTTTCTAGAACTGTAACAATGTTAAAGATGGATAAATACCCTTAAGATTCTCAACAGCTTAATACACTGACTTATAAAAAGTTGGTCCTATTAATAAGATTGGTTAGGTACCTCTAGTTCATCATTGCCCACCAAGAGAAGATGTGCCATAAGGGGGAAAAGACAAAAAATGTCTAAGCATTGGGATCGGCATAAGTTTTGCTAGTGAGATTTAACTGCTTCCTCTTCATTTCTCTAAAAGGGAAGAATCTAAATCCCTTGTCACAACGTGTACCATGAGTATCCTGATTCATAGCAGGGCTTTTTCTTGGTCTCTCCTTCCCACTTCCACTCGCTGTCTAGAATTTCACTACTTTTTAGA
This sequence comes from Microtus oregoni, assembly GCF_018167655.1. NCBI lineage: Eukaryota > Metazoa > Chordata > Mammalia > Rodentia > Cricetidae > Microtus > Microtus oregoni. Next base: position 49,685,387 of record NW_024543069.1, read on the forward strand.
AGAAAAGGAGACATCGACACTTGGTAATACCTCCAATCTGATTGCACAAAAAGGCCTGTAGCAGATAGAAGTCCTTGGTCTTGGCACCGCTTTGTATTTGCCAATTTTTGCTAATCCTACTCTTCTTGACTGTACAATAATTTCACATCTTTTAGGGTACAAGGTAATATTTCAACATCTGCATATGTTGTGTGCTGGTCAAATCAAGGTTTTAGGATTTCCATGTTCTTTGTTCTGTGTCCAGCTTTCAAATTCCTTTTCCTTGGTTTTTCATTTATGGTGTAACAAGCTACTGTCTACAAACCCCACACTGTGCCATAGGGCACTCAAAATTATCCCCTCTGTGTTTTTATATTCTTATCCATGCTTCCCGCATACTGCCTCTTCCACCCACTTGGCAACCTTTATGAATTAGTATTTCATGTTTAGATCAATTTTGTTTTTACCATCTACATGTGAACAAGAACATAATGGTTTATCTTATGTAATATCTCCCACTTGTACCCATTTATCCACATGTGACACCATTTTATTCTCCTAAGAACTGAATAATATTCCATGTGTATACAAACCACATTTTCTTTGTTCATTCTCTGCTCTGCTGATAGGCATGTGAAACAACACCATGTCTTGGCAAATGTGGTGTGCAACTGTCTCTTCAGCAGAATGATTTTCTTGCCGTTAAACATAGACACTGAAGTAGGTTACTGATTCGTGCAACAATTTACTCCTGTTTCTCTAGGAACACCCATACTATTTTTTCACTGTTCCTATATTAATTTACATTCTCATAAGAAATATGACTTTGTTTTTCTCTTTTCATTCGCTAGAAATCCCTATTGTTTTTGGGTTGTCTTTTCCATAATAACCTAATTGCTCTTCAATACAAAAACTTCCCATATACTCCTCTGTGTTTTTACTATATTTATGGTTTTATCATATTTAGTTCCACTTTTTATCCTTCAGTTCTGTGTTGTTGTTTTGAGTGATCAGGCCTTTCTCAATTCTCTTATTTACATCGAATTCTCCCCTGACACCTCTTAGCATCATCTTCTTAGACTCTGGAATTCCTTCATTCTCAGTAAAACTTTCCTTCACAAACATTTACTGAAAGCCATTTTTACTCTCAGCTGATCATAATTAACTCACAGTGTTTTAGATGATCATCAATATAATATATTAGCTGACAGCTGATTATGAAGTATTTTATTTATCTTAAATATTTTAGGAGATTAATTTTAACAAGTAGTCTTCTAGAATCTAAGGGAATAAAATGTTTAATCATAGGGAGAAAGTCCAGTTAGACTTAAATCCATGGATTTCAAAGTCAATATTTTGTGTTATCTCACCTACAGTTGATGACATTCAGAAGACCAATAGACCAACATTTTGCCTTAAAATATAAATCTGAATCCTGAACAAATATCTGTTTTTCTTTAATTCTCAACTCCACTTGGTTTTATGTTTTTTTTTTTTTCTAAAAGAATATCAAGTCTTGCTCTGTCAGACAAATGATGCTGGCTGCTTGACTTCTTAACTGCTTTCCAGTTAGAGACTCACTCATTAGGTTAGTGTCATTGTTATAAGAAAACCCTATGGCCATGGCAGTTCTCACAAAAGAAAACATTTCATTGGGCACATACTTACTGTTTCATCGGTTTGGTCTCTTATCACCATGGTACGGAGAAAAGGAACATGGTTGCAGGGAGCATGGCTACAGACAAACATGATGCTGAAAAGGCAACTAAGACCTATATCATGATACATAAGGAAGGTGGGTGGGGAGAGAAGAAAGAGAAAGAAAGTGAGGGACAAAAAGAGAGAGACAGAGATGTTGTGAAGGAGTGGCAGGCTGTGTTCCCACCCAGCTCCTGTATGGCTAGCTTTATACCCAAAATAACAACACACAAATTGTATTCTTTTAAACACTGCTTAGTCCATTAGTTCTAGCCTCTGGTTGGCTAACTCTCATACCTTGATTAACCCATTTCTAATAATCTGTGTAGCACCACGAGGTGGTAGCTTACTGGGAAGGATCTTAACCTGTATCCATCTTGGAGAGGAGAGCTATAGAGTCTGCTCACTTCCCTTTTTCCCAGCATTCTGTTCGGTCTTCTCTGCCTATCTAAATTCTGCCCTAGCAGGCCAAGCAGTTTTCTTTATTAATTAACCAATGAAACAACAGATATACAGATGTCCCTCCTCCATCACAGAGAGACAGAGAGAAAGAGAGGGAGAGAGAGAGAGATTAGGCCTGATGTGAGCTTTTTAAACTTCAAAACCCATCCCCAGTCACACACTTCTTCCTACAAGACAAGACCATATCTCCTCCAAAGGGGCACACCTCTTAATCATTTTGAATAATGATTAAGTCACTTATGAGTCTATAACAGTCATTAATATTCAAAACACAACACTAAACAAAGAAGAGAACCTACTCTCACAAACATAATCCCAAACTCAAATTCACACCCCTTTGAAACAAGAAGATGTGAGACAAAGGTCAGGAAGCCTCATGAAAAGAGAAGCTATATTCTGAGATGAAGATGCAATTTCAGCGCTCTAGGTCTTTGAGATGAAAATGGTCTTCTAGCATTCCATGTTTTCCTGCTATAGTTGTTCCATTTGCCATGTTTTGATTGTTGAAAGCGTCATATATCATATGAGAATAAATATAAATATATCAAAGAAAATTTATTTCACTTGTTACCCTAGATTGACATTTCATTTTTTATCCTAGACATAGCTTTTGCAGCCAAACTTATATTTTAAAAAACTCTAGTTTCTTTAAAAAGAATTCACTCCTAGTTAAGTTACAAGATACAGGTGCAACCTCCAATGAGTCACAGTCCTGGTCCTCACAGTCAGATTTTCTCTTAATCATATGGTGTGCACCTGCTTTAAGGGATAATCTTCCAGGACTTCAAGCATTCCTTTGTCTGAATCCACATTTTATTCAATGTAGTGAGTTTTACGCACATGATAGTTTTTGAAACACCACTCCTCAAATATGTGTATGAATATATCTATCCCTAAATATAGGTATAGATGCCAATAAAGAGAAAAAGTGAAAAAAAGACAGCTAAGATGTTAATAGTTCAAAAATGTGGTTCTCCAGTAAAGAGAAGAATGGAGACATTCAAAACCAAGAATAACTTTCCTCTTGGGTTAAGATTTTCTTTTTTCATGTAATGCATAACCTGCCATTGTTGACAGGTTTCCCTATGTCTAAAAATGAAACATGAGCATTGTCTTTTGTAATAAGTAATTCATGTCCCATTTGACTAAGCAAGGTAATAACATCTTAAGCACTGAGAGAGAAAAACTAAACTGCCTAAAAGGAAGAATATTGCAGACAATAATAGTATATGACCAGATGTCTGTACCATCCCATACTAAGGGAGAATAGGACCATCCAAAGTTCTCTTCAGGATAATGACAGGACAAAAATCACAATTCAAAGGAGATTAAGACGTAAAGTGACTTCCATTTCTTCAAGCATAAGAAGCAAATTGGTCGTCAAGAGGCATGACTATAACTGTCATGATGATAAGTAGTTGTGCTTGTACATGTGTCAGTCCATTTAATGTGAAGGATTATTTTGAGATAGTTAGTGAATACAACAAACATGTAAATCAGTAGTTTGACTATCATTGCACAACTCAGAATAAGATTACATCTATAACAGTGTATTCAGTCTTAAAGCAGAACAAATATTTTTCTTTGTTGCTCATTTAGTAGGCTATTATCAACCAGATTTAGCAGGCAAACTTGGAACCTAGAAAATCTAAACCCAATGTACTAAGTTATTATATTTTTTATCATCAAGGAATAAAAACAGGGAATGAATATTGGATAAAAATTCAGAAACATCAAAAGACAAAACATTTCAACTAATAAATTCAAGAATAAGCTCATTCAGAGAAAGAAAACTCTATTCCATTTTCCTTCAGCTAGTTTAATTCTTCCTACAGAAAGACCTCTGAGAGATATGGTCCTAAGAGCTTTGTGAACTGGTTCACCTCTGTCATGTTCTTTTACTCATTTAGCTATTTTTAGAAGCTATATGCAAATTTTAGATTGAGGGAAACACTAGGACTTAGGGAGTCCTTATATATTCTTGGAGTAGCCAATTGATATCGAGTCACATTAGATTTCATCTCAAGAAAATAATAACCCACTTATATTATTTACAATTCCTTCCTCCTGCATTGTCATAGTGGTATTAAGTTTAATAGTCTGCTTTACTTTAACTAAAATTCTCACTGGCTAAAAAATGTGAACTCTTTATGTTCGCATCTATGTTTCTCATCAAAGTGACTTGCTAGAGGCTCATTGCCTCTTTTGATGACTTTGGATGCATATTTTACAGATATTCTGTTCCTCTGCTAGTGTTGGTTCATGAGAAAATATGGCTTTTTCCATATAATCCCCTTTCAAACAAAAACTAATCCAGTTTGTTTCATTTAAGTATCTATCCGAGTTATATTTTCAAAGACAAACTACCTCTTGGATATTCAGTTTCAAAGTACTCTCTTCCACATGAAACTTCGGTTTTTTAGAATAAATTTAGTTCTCTGCCCTCAGAGAAGAACAAGGTAGTTATTCCCTTAGACTTTAATAAAAGTTTTAATTGTTATTGGTTTTGTTTTGTACTTCCTGGAGTCTTACTTCTGTCCATTTGGACCATTACAACAAGATAACAACATAAATTAATTTAAGAAGACTGAAAAGAATTTTTTATATTTCTTCTGGATAGAATATCCCAAATCAAGTACATACTGTGTCTGATGAAGACTTTCTTCTTCCTTTAAAGATGTCTGTCTTCTATCATACCTTAACATAAAGAGATCATATGGAGAGGAAGTAATCTCTCCTCTTAAAATGGCCCTGTCATTTCTAGAGAGGTGGCTCCTTAGCTAATATGACTGTCTGGGCAAACTTGAGGACCTGAGTTTGAATCTCCAAGATTCAACACGACAAAAGAAACAAAAACAGTTATGACTGTACTTGCCCATAACTCCAGTATTATAGGCTCAAGACAGGAGGATACAACTTGCTAGATCAGTGCCCTGCCATACAGGTAAACAAGGGAGAGACCTTACCAAGACTAAGAGGTAAAAAGCAATAGCGAGACACACAGTTTCCTCCTCTTGTTTCATATGGAATATGTGGGACTCATGTTAATGTGTCACACACATATACACCATACACACAAATATAAAATAAAACAAAATAAAAGGTTAAAAGGGATTGGCCCCATTCTTGAAGACTCCACCCTATGGCCCAGTTACCTCCACAGGTCTTTTGACATATTATATTAGGCAATATAATTTCAACATGATTATAATTTTAGCATGTAGGACCCAGCCATAACAAACTCAATAGAGGTCTGAGTCCCAGTAGTTTACCCTGAGGCAATACTTGGTTCCAAGAAAGACCACAGACTGAGACTACCCAGGCACCATCCAGGAACAGACCATCCAAAGAAAATTCCTAATGTTCAAACAATTGTAGATGGGATCATCTACTAGCACATACCCATTGCTTTTCACCAGGACACCCCTAGACAAATGTCAGCCAATCAGGGATCCTGAACCTTAGAAATTATTCACCTTCAACTTTGTTACTATAAAAACCACTTTGGAAAGCAGTGTGGCGGTTTCTCAGGAAATTCGGGATCAACCTACCCCTGGACCCAGCAATACCACTCTTGGGAATATACTCAAGACATGCCCTATCATACAACAAAAGTATATGCTCAACTATGTTCATAGTAGCATTATTTGTAATAGCCAGAACCTGGAAACAACCTAGATGCCCTTCAATGTAAGAATGGATGAGAAAGTATGGAATATTTACATATTAGAGTACTATTCAGCAGTAAAAAAAAAAAAGACTGCTTGAATTTTGCATGCAAATGGATGGAAATAGAAAACACTATCCTGAGTGAGGTAAGCCAGACCCAAAAAGAGGAACAGCGGATGTACTCACTCATATTTGGTTTCTAGCCATAAATAAAGTACATTGAGCCTATAATTTGTGATCCTAGAGAAGGTAAATAAGAAGGTGAACCCAAAGACAAACATATAGTCATCCTCCTGGATATTAACCTTCATCGGGCGATGAAAGGAGACAGAGACAGAGTCCCACAATGGAGCACCGGACTACAACCCCAAGGTCCAAATCAGGAGCAGAAGGAGAGAGAGCATGAGCAAGGAACTCAGGACTGCAAGTGGTGCACCCACACAATGAGACAATGGGGATGTTCTATCTGGAACTCACCAAGGCCAGCTGGACTGGGTCTGAATAAGCATGGGATAAAACCGGACTCTGAACATAGCGGACAATGAGGACTGCTGAGAAGTCAAGAACAATGGCACTGGGTTTTGAACCTACTGCACATACTGGCTTTGTGGGAGCCTAGGCTGTTTGGATGTTCTCCTTACTAGACATGGAAGGAGGTGGTAGGTCCTTGGACTTCCCACAGGGCAGGGAACCTGGTCTGCTCTTCAGGCTGATGAGAGAGGGGGAGGTGATTGGGGGAGGGGAGGATTATGGGAGGCGGTGGTGGGGAAGAGACAGAAATCTTAAATAAGTAAATAAACAAATATATAAAGAAATGGAAAAAAAAACAACTCTAATTAGCTCAGGGTTTTCCCACCACTCGAATAAGGTGGACACATGGGGAGTCCACGTTTACAAAACTTGTGTAAAATAAAGGCTCTTTCCTTTCACATATGGGACTCAGTCTCCTGGTTCTTTTTGGGAGGACTCCATGATCTAGGCATAATACAAGCATATGTTTCATAGTTGACTTAATGGTACTACAATTTTGACCTTTAAATTTTTCCAACAGTTAAGAAGTCACATCGTATTCAGGTATGTTGGTACAAGCCCTGTGTAGCTTAAAAACAGGAGGAGCTGTATTTTGAGAAATATGTTAGGTGATTTTATCAATGTGCAAGCATCATAAAATATTCTTATTATCTAAGAACACTAGCTACCACATCCATAACTACACAAGACAAACTTTTATATAATTATAGTACCATGCTCTGGCTTAAACCCACATGAACATAAAAGTGAGCAATGTCTTTTGCTAGCAATATGATAAGGCATTAGGAATTTTCAACCTATAATTAATCTTATAAATCTATCTCCCATAGGGTGACAAATACATCATTATAGGTTATATCACTGTATTCTTACTTGAAACTAAAATTCATAGTATTTTAATTAAAATCCTATAAACATAAAATTACTTATCAAGATCTGAGATAAAAATAAAAGAATTCAAAGATTGGCTCCCAGTATTACAAGTGCTAAGTTTTTCTAAAAATAAAACTTTTTAATTATGCTTGTGATTTAATGAGCCACTTCCTCTCCCACTCCCAGAGAGTGACAGATAAAGGTGACATGGCCCACCTGTCCATAGTGCTCGTGGGGCATGATTGCCAGGTAAGGTGACCTCTGCTATCAAAAATTAGCCACTATAAATTCTGGGCTTCTTACCCTTATGACAGACTTCAAAACATACTGTAATTTTTAGTATACACTCATTGGTGGCAGCAAAAACTAAAAACAAGGTGGTAAACCTGAATAGTCATGGATATTCATAAATGGTACCCCAGTTTGTTACATGTATCTATCCATAGCTGCTTTATGTTCAATGGACCTCCAACTTGCCTTTGTTTCATTTCTGAGTCTCAAAGCATAATCATTACAACCTAATTACATGATTCTATGCTGAAATATGAAAAAAACATTTTGGATAATATTACAGAGTCATCAAAAATAATAAAATAAAACTATGGTGATACAAATACAGCAACCTGAAAATATAAAGCCTTAAGATATATTAAGTTTCAGAGAACAATATTTAGTTCAAAAAAGTGGAAACATTGTAAACAATAGCTGTGCAGCTAGATGATTCCATGGGTAAAAGGATTGGCATGAACATCTGACAAATGAGTTTGGTTCCTGAAATCCACATAAAGGTTATAACACAAAGTTGTCCTCTGACCTCTATATATGCATGATGTGTTACATACATCTCCATTCATCATATGAACATACAATAATAAGTAGAATTGAAAAGATTTTAATAGTAAAGAAAAACTACACATAATATTTTGGAAAAGTACTATTAATACTACTCTCAAAAATGGACTCTCTTGCTTTCCTGGAAAAAAAAATAATGTCCTGGTTTGTGTTAAAATTATTTATTTTTGCATGTTAAATTGTGGTAACAACATTATCATTGCTACTGGGGGTTGCAGTGGGTAATAAAAATTGGACTTAACTCTTAATTAACATTACAATTAAGGAGTAGGGAGGGCACAGAGGAAGAAGCTGGCTAAGAGAAAACATCTGGACTAAGGATGGCTGGAAGAACCAATCTAGCAGAATTCTTGTTGAACAGAGGCCCAAGTGATCAGACATCACCTAAGACAACCAGAACAGATATCAATCATGATCAGCAATCTGATACATTAACCAAGTTTCTCTATAAATATAGCACTGATAGAATGAGTGTGTGTTTGTTCATATATAACCAGCACAAGCATATATGTGTCTATATGTGTGTTTATTTACACATTATATTAATACACACATGTATATCAACAGCAACATACATTTTTATGTGGTTGTTTGAATGAGCATCCCCTCTGTAAATATGTATAGTTGAATACTTGGTCACCAGTTGGTGAAACTGTTTAGGAAAAATTAGGAAGTATGGTCTTATAGGAGAAGGTGTGTCACTGGAGGCTTCAATATTAGTGAAAAAAATATTGCAATGATGGAAATGCTAGTGAGAGTAGGGAAAGCAGGCAAAAAGCAAAGCTTCTATCTTCCTGTTCTTTGATAGGGGCTACCATTAGAAGGTGCGGCCCAGATTAAATGGAAATCTTATTTCAAATAATCTGATTAAGAAAATCCTTCAGAGGAAAGCCCATAATTTTAGGTTTTAGCTGAATCCAACTGTAGTCAAATTGAAAATCAAAATAGATCATCACCTCAGGAATGAGAAAGTTGTGAATGAAATGACTTAGCAGGGACTAGTAGGATTTCATTTTACAAGGAAGTACACACATTAGCCTCAAGAAGGTTGAAAACCCTAGCTAAAGGTTTAGTCAAGGAAAGAGTCCTTGGCAATAGCAGCATGCTTTCAAGTGAGTACTCCTGACATTTCTGGCTGGGCAATCCTTTGTGGGGGGTGGGGGAGGTGGGGGGAGGTGAGGGGAGGCATCATGCCTATGGTCAGATGTTTAGTAAAATCCAGTTCTCCACCAACTTGGATGTCACCTTCCCTAACCTGGCATCCATGAGAAACAAAACATCTATAGTCATTGTCAAATATACTCTGAGAGAAAAATGTCTCCCCTACTGAAAGCCATGACTGAAGAATTCTTGTGTAGAGTTGGGCAAAACTAAACAAGTTTAAAATATTCAAATGTTGAAGCATTGAAGGCAATAATGTTTAATAGGAAAATCTGGGCCATTTCTTCTTAGTTGTTTCAAGTATGAGTTTACAGAATACTATGCACAGAACTTGCCTACCTCAGTGTTAATTATTTCAGTAGGAATAATTATTAGATGCTCTTAGAACATAGTCCTTAAACTCCTGAATAATGAGCATTAGTTTGGACACAAGATATTTCGACATATTATTGAAGGTCTGCACAGTAGTAGAAAATGAATAGCTTGTATAGCAGCTGTTACTACAACTGTTATCAGTGGTGATGACTGATATTGACAACTTGACAGGATTTAAAATCACCTCAGAGACAAGCTTCTGGGTTTACCTGTAAGTGATTACATAGATTAAGTTAAGTATCTGAGAACCAATTGTGACTGTAAATGGTATCATTCAATGGCTGAGACCCCAAACTGAATAAGACAGAGAAAAAATTATGAACACAAATATTTAAAGCTCTCTGCTCAGACTGTGGATGCAATATCACCAGGTGCTTCCTTTCCCTGCCACCAAACATTCCCTGCCCTATGATGGACTATGTCTTCCTGAACTAAAAGCCAAAATAAATCTTTATTCAGTTATATTTGTCAGCATGTCTGTAGTCCCAGTACTCAGGACTTAAAAACAGGAGCATTGAGAGTTCTATCTAGGTCATTCTTGAGTACTTGGAATTCAAGGTTAACCTGGGCTATGTCAAAAGTAAAAGCAAAAACATTAAAATAAGAGGCCCATTAATGAGAAGATAGAGCAACACAATGATATGCATGGGAAAAATTTATTTTTCCTAAAATATTTATTCATAGGAGGAAAGTAAAAAAAAAAGACAAAATAGAAATAAAAAACCCATTAACATACCTAGATAAATGGTTCGGTAGAAGCACTGTAGAAGAAGCATTTAATAGCACAAAACTGGACAGAAAAATTGGAGAATAAAACTTTCCCAGCATGGATATTTCTGCTAGCTTCAAATAGTAAACAGCAAAGACATCCCAATTAGTAATCTAAGACTGCCTCACAGAGAAGAGGGAAGGAAAATGGATGAGGACCAGAAAGAGAAAACAAAACACTTGAGCAAATCCATAAGAGTTTCTTGGGCACTTGACTAACTCAGTATGAAGCAGACATCCCTGCTACCCTGCTTTCAGAAACACAGAGATAAGAAACTCTGCTCTCTGCTTGAAAAGATGGCAGAGGAGAATTTCAGCATAGGAAGTACAGAAGGCAAGAAAAGAATGCCTGAACCAGGGCTTCCTAAAACAAAAGTTTGTGGATAATTAGTTATTTTTTAATTTAAAAGATATATTAAAATGAGTTTAAATTCTTGAGCCAAAAGTAAAAATTTTAATTGTCACTGCTGTTTCTGAATTATGTTTTGTATTCTTCAGTCAGGTTCATTGCTCTTCTTCCACTGCCCACTTCACACTTCTCTGGACAGTGATAAGAGCTTGGTCCCAAGTAATCTCTCCTTCCTAATTGTAAAATATGAGATAGAATTAAGAGGCGGTAGCTCAAACACTACCTTCTAATAGAATCCAAAGTCCACAAGTCTTGTCTCTATGTCCACAGTTCCAAATATGTCGAGGCACAAAAAATTAGTTAGTACCCAACAAAGAGACATCTGTAAAGGAAAAAGAGTAGGCACAAAGAAAACATTCCACATCTACCATTACTATCATAGAAAATATGGTTTATTAAAAAAGAAGACTTTTCTCAAAATTACTACGGAACGTCAGAAGTCAGCACTGCGGTAGAGATATGACAACGGACAGTATAACAGAACTGGGAGTAACAAAGGAACCCTTCTAATCAGGATGGATGTCTTCATCAGATAGACCATGGCATTTTCCACAAATGACTTAAGACTGAATATATTTTTACAAAAAAGGACAATTGCTATCTCTTATCTAGTTCATGAACAAAAATAACTGCAAAAATTTCAGAAGCAAATGCAAGAAACAACCTTTTTGATCCTGTCCACATAGATATAAAGTTAATTCACTGTAAATCACATTGTCAATAAAAAAATGCTTTCACATTTCTAAAACAACAAGAAAGTACAAAGTCAGGACACAAATTGAGAGAAGATATTTTAGAAATATAAATATGTAATAAAAGTCATCCAAGCAGAATATATTGATAGCTAAATAATAAGAAGAAAATTATTCAATAAAAATAAAAAATATTTAGTTAAATGCCTTAAATAAATTGTTAAGGTTTTCCAACATTATTAATCATTTTGCAAATGCACATTAAAATTATAATAAAATAGAAATTTATACTAACTTGAAAGTCTATGTATAGAAAACAGACAACAAAAGAGTAAAATTTAGCAAGAATTAGAAGAAATCTGATGCTACTCATGAGAATTAGTTATTAAATGTTACTAAATAAAACATGTTACTAAATGTTACTAAAATGGAACATCTAGTTAGGAAAATAATTTGCTAGTAGCTTCTTAAAAACTTAAGTATAATCTACTAATAATTTATTAAGATAACTATCCTATGAGTGAGTACATGTAATAATTGTCTTTCTGTATCTGGGTTACCTCACTCAAAATGTTTTCTAGTTCCATCCATTTTCTTGCAAAATTCAAGCTGTCGTTATTTTTTCTGCTGTATAGTACTTCATTGTGTAAAGGTACCACATTTTTCTTTATCCGTTCTTTAATCGAGGGGCATTTAGTTTTTTCCAGGTTCTGGCTATGACAAACAAAACTGCTATGAACATAACTGAGCACATGTCCTTGTGGCAAAATTGAGCATCCTTTGGATATATACCCAAAAGTGGTATTACTGGGTCGTGAGGAAGGTTGTTTCTTGATTTTCTGAGAAATCACCACACCGAAATCCAAAAGGGTTGTACCAGCTTGCATTCTCACCAGCAATGCAGAAATGTTCCCTTTATCCGCAACCTATCCAGCATAAGTTGTCATCAGTGTTTTTGATCTTGGCCATTCTTACAGGTATAAGATGGAATCTCAGAATTATTTTGATTTGCATTTCTCTGATGGCTAAGGATGTTGAACATTTCCTTAAGTGTCTTTCAGCCATTTTAGATTCCTCTGTTGAGAGTTCTCTGTTTAGGTCTGTACTCCATTTTTTATTGGATTATGTGATCTTTTGGTGTCCAATTTCTTGAGTCACGCATCAGTGGTTTTTAAAAATAAAGCAAAGAAAACCAGCCTACAAACCACAATCCCAGAGAATTTAGACAACAATATGGACACTAAGAGAGACTTACATATATAATCTACTTGGGAAGTAGAAAGTATAAAAAGACAAGATATCCTGAGTAAATTGGGAGCATGGTGACCTTGGGGGAGGATTGAAATGGGGAGGGGAGAGGCAGGGAGGGGAGCAGAGAAAAATGTAGAGCTCAATAACCATCATGGGTAAATAAATAAATAAATAAATAAATAAATCAAACAAAAAAAGATAACTATCCTAGAGAAAGGAAAGCTGTCCATATCAGGGCTTATATATCACTTCTTATGGAGTATCACTCATAATAGACCAATCTGGAGACAATTCAAGTAATCAACTTGAGAATGGATAAACAAACTATGATATACCTACTAAGGTAAATAATGTTTGGTAGTATAAAAAATACCCTGGATGTATAGATGATAACACTAATAAAAGTAGTAAGTTGAAAACGGGGGAAATGTTTATTTAGCAAAGGAAATAGGCATAGGGGAGAATATAGGAGTGAAAGGGAGGATTAATCCAAAAGAGAAGGACATTTGAGACCTGTGGAAGTCTACTATCTCAAAGCTCAACTTAGTAGATATATGGATGGATAGATAGACAGACAGATAGAAAGCTAGATATAGTAGAACTCATGTGACATGAAAGGGGAGTACTGAGGATAAAAAAATGAAGCAGGGATGGGTGGAAAGAAAAGAAGAAAAGGCAGTAGCAGGGAGGTTAATGAGAACTAAAAGCCTATGAAAAGGTCTGATGGAAATACAATACTTAGAAATTTAATTTCAAAATACAGCCTTTTAAAAAAAGATGTTCAAACTCAATTAGCTCACTATAAGAACAATGCTGATCACAGATCTCATGGGTATTAAATAAAAGTCATAATAAAAGATACTGGATAATTCTTTATAAGCTATTGGCCAGGGTGACCCCAAGGGGCTCTACAACAGCACAGGCTATTGACATTATCCCTTGTGACCCTCCATTTCCATATAAGACTGAAGCTACAACCAACGCACTTCTGCTATAGGACATAGAGAAATCAATCTCAAACTGACTGGGAAGTTTTTTTTCATGCTGACTATTTTCTATAGTGACATAAGGATGCTCTGAAGACTGCTGGGATAGAAAATTTATCTATGTGTTTGACTGTGTGATGCAAAACCAACCTGCCTGGCGAGACATGCCTACTGAAATAATACTGGCACAGCAGTTAATACATAGCTAACCATTTGATTATTGGATTTGAAGCCTGCTCTACAAGAGGGTTTTTCATACCTCGAAATATAAATATGGCAAAAGCCATAGGGAGGTCATAGGCTTTAGGACAGAGCTTGTATTGTTATTTTGCTAAATTGCCTTCTAAACACTTGTATTTGTGCTTATAAGCCTGGGCTTCTCTGCATCTTGCTCAAAAGGTTCTTTACGCAGCCACCAGTGGAAGACACAGACGGTGAAGATGCTGAGAATAAGAGAATGAGGGCTCATCATTAAATGGAACATCTGTTAACCCCACTATCCCAAGACTCAGAGACGCAGGAGGAAGCAGATAGAATGCAAGCACCAAAGGGTGGAGAGTATTGTGAAATCTGTGTTTCAGCCAGGACATGGATATTAAAATCAGCTTACAGCAGTTGTGGTTACCTGCATAAGCCAGCAAAATTTCTTACATAGATGGAGTATGTGCTGTCCATTCCCCATCCCTTGCTGAAGAGTTATTGACAACAGACAGCTGCCAGAGAAGAAAGAGAACCACTATGTGTGGGAAATGTACTGTGTATAGGTTTTCTATGCTCCCATGGATGGCACCACACCACACATGTATGGGCAGTACTAACTAGACTTCAAGGGTTATATAAAAAAAAAAGAAAGCTGTAAATTTGAGAGAAATTTTTGGTAGTAGGACATAGGTGGAATCAAGGGGAGAAATGATGAGTATATATGATTATATGTCATAATACACATGTATAATATTGTATAAAGTAAACAAAATTTTTTCCTTAAAATTTATTAAGAAAACTCAAAAATTAAAAGTAGTTGGATGGAAGGGAGAAAAAATATAGCCAAAATGTATAAAAAGTAAAAATAAATACAGATTCATAAATATTCTCAGCAAAAGAAATCAAACATAAAGTATATATGGTAAATAATTTCATTTCATTAAAACTTATAGAGACAGATATTCAATAAGTGATTGACTGGCTCTTGCAGAAATGAGATTGTCAAAATATTTGTTCCAGGGGATGGGAATGATGGAAATGAAAGGGTTTCTTTGAAGTTTACAGTTCCAGTTAACATGCATTGTTCTGAAAAAAGTTAAAGAGCATATATATATACAACCAGGCTAAACCCTCTAAATGTGGGGGTCAGCTTTATGGCTGAGGCAGACTGAGGGGCCACTGGCAATGGCAGCAGGATTTATTTATTCCTACTGCTTATACTGGCTTTTTGAAACCCATTCTCTTTGGATGGATAACTTTCTCAGTATAGAAATAGTAGGGAGGGCCTTGGTCCTTCCTCAAAACAGTGTGCATTACCCTCTCTGAGGAGTAGATGCAGGGAGGGGTGTGGAGGAAATGCAGAGAGAATGGGAGGAGGGTAAGAAATGGGAACTAGAATTTGTCTGTAAAATGAAAAAAAGATAGTGTGTTTTCTTTTTTAAAAAAATACAATAAAAAGTGGAAAGCAGCAACAACAACAACAAAGAGCATGCAAACAATTTGATAAAAGTACAGAATATGAAGAAACTGGTGTCTGCTCAAAAGTATGGTATGGAAACTAAGGCAGATGTCTTTGCTATGGAAAATTCTGATAAATGCTACCAGATAAGGGGTAGTTAACATCATAGCAAGGATAGTGTTGGCAGATCATTTTGGCCTAATCTGATGATAATAGCACTCTTAACTGTACTCGTCCTCCTCAAAACCTACAATGCCAACATAACCATGAGAAACATCAGTCATTCCAACAGAAGAACCCTCTACACACTGTCCAATCATTAATCCACAAAAGTGTCATGGTTAAAATAGCAAAGTCTGAGAACCTGTCACTGACCAGGGAAGGCTAAGAACATATTATGACTAAATGTGATTAGGCATCTGTAATGAAATTTCAATTGTATTTTAAGGAATAAAGACTGACTGAAGACCTGAGAGTAAAATAGTCCCACTGGTCTGCCTTACAGACCAGGCTATGGTAATTCACACCTTTAATCCCAGGAGCCACACTAGTTGTCATAGAAACTGGTGCATGCTTTTAATCCTGTGGGAGTCAGCCATGTTAAGTTAAGTATGGGCAAGTCACCCAAAGGAAATTCTTTATTTCCAACCATTATCACCTGCCAGAGTAGGACTATGGTCATTGATAGTAGTAATTGAGCTTGGGGATCTCCGTTTATTCCAATATGTTGGACTTGCAGAGAGACCAATGTTGAATGGAGCAGCGGGCTTTATACCCAAAATAACAACACACAAATTGTATTCTTTTAACACTGCCTGGGCTATTAGTTTTAGTCTCTTATTGGCTAACTCTCACATCTTGATTAACCCATTTTTATAAATCTGTGTAGCACCACGAGGTGGTGGCTTACCAGGAAAATTCTTAATCTGCTTCTATCTCTGAGAGGAGAGGCATGGCATGTGCCTCACTTCCCTTCGTCCCAGCATTCTGTTTGGTCTACTCCGCCTATCTAAATTCTGCCCTATCAGGCCAAGCAGTTTTCTTTATTAACCAATGAAAGTAACACATAAACAAATGACCCTCCTCCATCAGACCAGGTTTGCAAACTTGATTAAAATAAAGGCTCTTTGCTTTTACATACAAGACTCAGTCTCCTTGTTGGCTTTGCAGGGACTTCGCAAATTTGGGCATAACAAATCACAGCCCTAGAGATTATAAAACAGGAGGAAACAGTTTTCAAGACACAGTCTCATTAGATTTCAGGAGGCTGGTTCACCATTTTAGACTAAGGGACTAAGGATATTAGATATTTCTTTATTTAAAATGTAAAAAATCCTATTAATAAATAAAATTATAAAATTTTAAATAAAGAAATATCTAATATCCTTTAGTTTCATTATTCATTATCCACTAACTGTTTGTTAACCCAAAGGCTAAATATGAAAGGTATAAAACTTTTCTAAATAATCATGGTATGAGGAAAACATTACACAAACATCAAAGAACTGTCTAGAAATCTAATCTGATGTAAACTGCAGTCTCGTTATGTGATTGCATCATACATTTTTGTTCTGCATAAAAGTTGTGGTTTTAATTAAATAAAGAAACTACTATCCATGTTTTATTTATATATTTTTACACCATTATAAAGTAACAATAAGTTTCTGTACCAATAAAAATATATAAAAGTTCTTTCATCTACAATTTACATATTGGTAAATATAATATAATTGCATCAATATTTTTAATGTACAAATAACAATGCATATTTATTTGATTGTTCTAATGGCACTGTAAAACAAAGAAGTAAATAGAACTATTAATGGGAAATATAAGAGTATATGTAGTGGCATTTCAATTGTATTTTAGTAAATAAAGCTTGCCTAATGATCAGAAAAGTCAAACAGCCGCACTGGCCAACCTTACAGACCAAGCAGTAATGACACGAACTTTTAATTCTAATATCCACACTAATTTACCATAGAAACCAGGCAGTAGTGGTGCATGCTCCTAATCCCAGAACTAGAGAAGATTGTAAAACAGGAAGAAACATGATGTGGGAGTCCCCTCTGTGTGCTATGATTACCATTAATGAATAAAGAAACTACTTTGGACTTATAGCAAGCCAGAATTTAGGTAGGCAGAAAAAACTAAGCTGAATGCTTGGAGGAAAAAAGGACAGAGTCAGAGAGAAACCATGGATCCTCCTCCTGAGACAGACACTGGGAACATTACCTGGTAAGCCACTTTCACATGGTGAGACACAGATTAATAGAAATGTGTTAGTTTTAGGATATGGATTAGCCAAAAATACACTTAGGTTATTAGCTAAACAGTCTTGTAAATAATACAGCTTCTGTGTAACTATTTTGGGACTAAGCAGTTCGGAATTAACTTGTGGCCTCCCTCCATACAACAGAGACAGCTCATTATGAGGTAGAGGTAAGAGCCAGTGGCTAACTGCTTTGTTTTTCTGGTCTTCAGGTTGAACCTCAATATCTGTCTCGGAGTTTTTATTAATCATGCTATAGCCATATGGCAGGCATCACACTAAATCAATCATGCATTATAGACATGCATGATACGGATAAGGACAGGAGCTGTTTGAAATTTGCAAGAGAGAAAAATAATAAAAATGACCTTTTCCCGAAGGGTATTAACTTTCAGTATTCAGAGCCTTGAAAATGGTCTCCATTGTTAAAATAGAGCAATTTTAAAAATTGGTAGAGATGTAAAGCAAGACAGAACAAAAGACCCGAATGAGGAAGGTCGGCCCTTTGGGATGGTAGAGGGCTCAATCAGACAGGCTTGTCAGAACTCTTGCCACTGTTTTAATAGGCAGCTGACATCAAGCCACAAAATATAGCAACTGAGACATTACTTCAGTCTGTATGCCTATTTCCAATTTTTTTTTCTAGTTCTTGAAAAAGAAATGCCTACCCGGAAACTATTATAAAACCACAGGGATTAAACTTCACTATAAGAAGGGAGAAGCTGAAATCTAAGGCTCAATTGTCAGGAAACTGGATAAACCAATCTCCCCTGTGGCTTGTAGGTATGATGTCTCAGTGTTCTAACCTCTACTCATAAGCACTTGTTAGTTGACAGTATCACTATGGATTATTGCATAGATTAAAAAATAAAACACGCTACAGCAATTAGGATAGAAACATGCCAAATATCCTTAGTTTAACACATAATTGATTTAAGAGCCCTTATCTCCAGATAATTCAAATCTCAATATATCTCATAGGCACATACATATCAGTGGTCAAAATGATGTTTTGATAATGTCTATGATTCAGATTACTTAGTCGCAAACAAGGATCTTCACTTTGAAATGTGCGGATTCTTTTTTAAATTGTTTATACTCAATGAGTTCTTTCCAAATATCTGTTTGTGTTTTGATTCAGTACACAAGCTGTCACCAGTGTACCAATTTTGTGTTCACTTTGATTCCTTAAAAAAGTAGAATATGCTGTGTTCTCTCTTGTACCCATGACAACAAACACCAAAATATTAAACCTGTGTGTGCAGAAAATATGTATGTTTTAGCCACATCATTAACATTGGCAATCCACATGCAGGAGTTCATGCAATTAGAAAGCAATTATGAAATCTGAGAGGTCATATTAGCTCACCAAGAAGCTGCTACTGCTGGTTTTGTCCTTTTCGATTTAGATGATTGAGATGAACTCAGCCAATTTCAGACTTGGAAAATAGATCTGTGACCAGTAAACAATGGGTTATCCTTGAACATTCCTGATGTATTACACATTGATCCATCTCTGTGGGCTTTTCTTTTTCAGTCATTGGGATTACTGCCTGGATTTCAAAATTGCAATTTGATTTATGCTATTCAATTCATTTAATCCCTGTGATGTATGTGTGAATTGTAAATCCCACCTGGGTATACACAAACCACCAGCCTAGAGTTTGGAGCAGGCAAGTAACTTCATTTAACAGCTGTTAAATAGGGGAATCCACAGGTAGCTTTCACTCAAATGTTAACTGCTGTCAGTGCTTTGCTCATAAACCCACTGAAGTCAGGTTCTTTGAGCTACACTGCAGAGAAATATAAAAGTAAGATAAGTTACAGACACCTTGACAAGAGGAAAGATAGATTCAGTCCTGGAACTGAATGTTTCTGAGCCCCTGAAGCCAATACCAGCATGGAAATGAAATAGTGATGGATGCTTGTAGGACTGTTGGTGTTTTCACAAACAGCAAGAATTTGAAGAACAATTCCTAAGGACTAAGGTGAGAGAGAAAGCACTTGCAAAAGCTAATTGTAAAGAAGCTGGGTAAAATCAATTGGCAAATTATCAAAGTGTAGAGCAGCGCTGAGCCAGAATAGAAGTATTCTGTTGTCAGTTGCTTTGGAATATTCTGAACAAATGGACACTAGATTTGGAACTAAGCAATCAGCACGGTGATTTTATGGAAGCCAGCTGTTTTGAATACTGCATCAACAGCAATCACTTTGTGTACACATTGTACCTCAGCCCAGGGCCTAGAAGGCATGCTGGATTATCTTCAAAAACAAACAAACAAAAAGGCAACTGTTCTGAGAAACAAGTAACAGGAGGGATGAAAAATGGCGTGATTTAGTTACAAGCAGTAGGCAATTTGGGATGGACTAACTTTGCAAAAGAGATAGTCAAGCAGTAGAAATCATACTTTAGATTCTGAACTTTGATTTTTATTCTCGTATACAAACATTTGGTACCTTCTAGGATCTCTGTGCACTGCAGCAGGTAGTCAAAACTCCCAGTTCACCACAAGACCACAGGAGAACAGTCCCTGCTCTACAATGTACTATATTACCAAACTGTGCTTCTCAGCACATGAGGGATATTCAGTGCCTTCAAGATGTTATCTATTCCCAAACTTGCACTAGGTTTGTGCCTATGTAACTGTACTGCAAGTCAAGGAGCATTATAAGTGTGTCTCTGAAGTCCTATCATGGCTTCTTAGTACTCGACTACCTGGCATTGCTGAAAACACAGGAATCAACTCTTCTTTTCAGATATGCCAAAAAAATATTCCGTTATCACTTCGTGGACTGAGAAAGCAAATGCATTGTCCTCAAGGATATCAGAATTGAGAAGGCAGGCCCATAGGAGACAGAGCTGGGAGTGTCTAGAGAATAAGCTACCTGGTCTCCCAATTCTTCATTTTCTATTGTCCACTTGGGTCAACTGTCAAATTTATGTGTTGATTCCTTCAACTGCACTTATTAATCATTAAGTACTTATTTTATGAGCTTTTATATATAGATAAGCCAGTGATACAAGTGCTCAGAAAAACTTCTGAGACCAATGATTATATACTAAATTTAGCTTTTCCTTTTTCATAGTGTTAGTGTGGGTAAGATTTCATCCACACTAACACTTTTGTGGTAGGATGTTTTCTTCTAAAGAGTGGACAGCAACTGCATTTGTTTTTATAATCACCTGATGAGGATGCAATGGTAGTTCAGTTCAGGGCCTGTATTGACATGTATTACAGAGAAATGAAAAAGTAAGATAAGCCCACGACATCTAATGATAATGAACTATTTCCAGGGGCAAGTGAAATGACTCAAGGTGGACAATTACAAAAAAGGCACGGCTGTTGGGAGGCCCCGCTGGTCAAAGGTTGTAGTCTATCATGGCCTTGAAGCTCTCTCCAACCTTGGCAAAACTTAGAGGACTCTCTCTCAGCCCAGTGGAGGCTTCCTGCTTTCTACCTAATCTTATTTGAAGAATGTCTCTAGGTCTGGATGCCTGACTCATCTCAAATATGACCCTTGACAGAATTCTCTGCAGAAGTTTTCCCCCAGTGACCATCTATGGTAATTAGACATAGAGTTAGGAGGTTTACAATAGGACTGTGTTTCTACATATGATAACTAAGACTTGTACTATGTGCTTTGTGATAGGAGTGTGCGATTTAATGCGTTTAAGTTGTGCCCCAGCCACTGCCCTCACCCTATATATCTGCCATCACTCTTGAATGAAGCTGAGCTGTATCATTGAAGCAGTCTCCTAGAAGGTTATTTCATTATACCACTGGAAAAACAAGGCCTCACTTGTGGCTTTTGCCCTCTCGGTCCTTGTGTCCCAGTGGCCCACAGACCACAAAGCAAAAATAAACTCACACCTGGTGACCCGAATTCAATCCCTGTATCCTGAAGTTGGCAGAAAAGAGTTACCTAAAATTTGCTCTGAACTCAATATGTAGACCTTTAGACACATACACACACACACACACACACACACAAACACACATGAACACATACACATATACTTATATAGATAGATGATAGATGATAGATAGATATATAGATAGACAGACAGACAGACAGATAGATAGATAGATAGATGATAGATAAAATTTAAAGGTAGTTATTTCCAGGTATTTTTCTCTCTTTTCAGCACTCAATTCTGCATGCTATATAGCCATAGTGGTTAGTTCAGGGTTCCCATTAAATTTTCTATAGTTATCCTGGACCTAGAAACAGAGAATGTATCCATTAGTTTTGAAAGAAAATGTTTCCATAATGACAAATGATCTTAATATATGATGATGTTGATTGATAAAAACTCAGCCTTAATAGACATAAATTACAGTCAATAAACCTCCACATTCTGTGATTTTTAAAATATTTTATTCATATGAAAATAACAAACATACAAATAGAAAATGCATATTTGTTTCTTTAAAAATATATATAAAATCTTGTTGACTGTATCCTTTGCTTTACAGAAGCTTTCTAGTTTCAGGAGGTCCCATTTATTAACTGTTTCTCTCAGTGTCTGTGCTACTTGGTTATATTTAGGAAGTGGTCTCCTGTGCCAATGCGTTCAAGTATACTTCCCATTTTCTCTTCTATGAGGTTCAATGTGGCTTGTATTATGTTGAGGTCTTTGATCCACTTGGATTTGAGTTTTGCACATGGTGATAGATATGGATTAATTTCCATTCTTCTACATTCAATTTCCAGTTATTCCAGCATCATTTGTTTAAATACACTTTCTTTTTTTTCCATTTTATATTTTTTGCTTCTTTGTCAAAAATCAGATGTTAGTATGTGTGTGGATTAATGTCCAGGTCCTCAATTCTGTTCCATTGTTTATCCTATCTGTTTTTATGTCAATAGCAGGTTGTTTTCAGTACTGCAGCTCTGTAGTAGAATTGGAAGTCAGGTGTTTTGATGCCTCCAAAAGTTCTTTTATTGTACAGGATTGTTTTGGCTATCCTGGGTTTTTTGCTTTTCCAGTTGTTTTGAGGTCTGTGATAAATTTTGCTGGGATTTTGATGGGTTTTGCATTGAATTTTTAGATTGCTTTTGGTAAGATCGCCACAAGACAAAATGGCAGCCTACAGAATGGGAAAAGATCTTCACCAACCCCACATTGGACAGAGGTCTGATCTCCAAAATATACAAAGAACTCAAAACATTGCTCATCAAAAGTACAAATAATCCTATAAAAAATGGAGCAGAGACCTAAACAGAGAACGCTCAACAGAGGAATTTAAAATGACTAAAAGACACTTAAGGAAATGATCACCATTCTTAGCCATTAGAGAAATGCAAACAAAACCACTTTGAGAAATCATCTTACACCTATAAGAATGGCCACGATCCAGTTGTAAGGCTTTTTCTCAATTAGTGATCAATAGGAAATGGGTCAGTTCATGGTAAGTGGTGCCATCTCTGGATACTATAAGAAAGCAAACCAGGCAAGCCAAGAGAAGCAAACCAGTAGCAGTTCCCCTCCATGGCTTCTGCATCAGCTCCTAACTCTGGAATCCTGCCCTGTTTGTGTTCAAGTCTTGGCATCCTTCAGAGATGAACAGAGACGCTGAAGTGTAAGTCAAATAAACTCTTTCTTCACCAACTTGCTTTTTGGTCTTGGTATTATGTCACAGAAACAGAAACTTGAGGACAACTAGTATGTGGAGAGATTTTTGTGAAAAGAACTCTCAGGTCATTCTTACTCAAGTGAGAAGACTTATAACTGGGTCCATAAAGAGGTAGGCTGGAATGAGAGTTAATATGTTGCTCTTGTCAGTATCTGACTACTGTCCTAACCATGAAGGGCTGCTTCATACCCTCTCACGAAGCCTCTTCCAACAGGGTGAAAAAAAATGTAAATGGGCCTCTGGAAATCTGTCCCACCATGATATAAGCTTGAATTCAAACTGAATTAATTCATCATGACTTCATGCATGTGATTATCACTCATTAAGCAACATGTTCTAAGCAAATACGGTACATAGGTAGATGTGGCAAGGTATTCCCCTTAAGGAACCTGAAGAGTAACTGAGGGTAACAAATGCATATAAACCCAGGGAGATGAATCAATGGGCAAAACCCTTTCTATTCAAGCATTAGGACCCGAGTTCTAATTTCCACAACTCTGATAAAGTAGGATGCAGTATCAGGGGTCTATAATTGTAACACTTCTATGGCAGAATGGGAAGCAGATACAGGCAGCTATCTTGAAGTATGCAACGGTGAACAATAAAGAGATTCTTTCTCAAAAATGGTGGAAGGTAAAGACTTGCCCCAAGGTTGTACACTGACCTTTGCACACATGAGCTCCCATACATCTCACACACACACACACACACACACACACACACACACACACACATGCACACACACACACACACACCCCAAATGCACACATAAATATGTAAAAATGTATTTTAAGAAAAAATAATCAGAAACATTGATAGCTCAATGTCAGGTTTGAGTAACTACTAAAATATGTTTCAAAACAAACAAGCAAACAATAATTTAAAAAGGCAGATGTAGCATATGAATAAAACATCTGTGAAAGAAGTTATTATTAAGCTAAAATTTGCAGAACATTTAAGATTTAAGATAAGGCAGAAAAGTTAATGAAGGAGTTACATTAAGAAAATTGAAAAACTATCAAATGTTTTCATTTGAACTATTGTATAGTTACTCATTGCTCTTGTTCTAGCCCTGACTGCATAAAGTTTCAGCATGTTCAGCATGTCATTCAGTAGTCCAAAGGTAACGTTATATCCACTACTTCTTTTTCACCATAACGTCAGTGTATATGGTGCTAACATCAAGCAATGAAAGAGCATGTTCTATGTGTCTTTGGGCAGATTTAAGTTTTGAAGGATGTGTAGGAAAGGCTAGTGATTGACCTAAATGGCATGAAAGTTAATTCTACTGCTGCCTGTGCTTGGTGGATATTGTTGAATTGGAGGTCTTACTATTACTTAAAAGCTTTTCTCTCTGAGAGGAAACTTACTATCAGTAATTTCCTAGTAACTTTCCCCACTAAATTCTAATTGTTTCCTGAACAATAGTAGATTGATTTGGATATGGTTAATACACTGCCTAAAATCTGTAGTTTGTAAAAACATATAATTTGATGAAGAAGAGCAATGAGGACTTATTCCTTTAAGAGAAATTTCAGTGAATTTCACACAAATCACCATAGAACATTTAGTCCCATTTTGAGATTACTGTTTCCCATCATTTTCCATTTGAACTCAGTTCCTTGTTGATAGTTAAAAGTAAACATGAATTCTAACTCACAATGAAACTGTTTTTTTATTTCTATAGCACTGTATCAACTCAAAATGTTTGCAGATGTGTCCACAAAAATAACTCATTTTATATTGTGCAGTAAAAGATAATCATTCTCTGAGAGGTTGGTAAGACACTCTGACCATTGTCTCTTAGGAGAATTCTGTTGTCCCTAATGAAAGAAAATAGGAAGTAAATACAGATTGCCCACAGTGAGTAGAGGGAGGGAAAATGAGTGGAGAAGGTACCTGGAGCACAGCTTTTCTTCTGGGGACTCATTAGTTTCCACTGTAACCATCCTTGGAGGGCATGGTGCTTCTCTTTAATGGGGCTCTCCTTCTGCACTGTGAAGGCAGGCAGGAGAACTTAAACAAGACCCACTAAAGATGCAGAGTATTAAAAGGAAAGCAAATGAAACATACTGGCTCAAGATAACATGAATTGTAAAAACATTCATATTAGTTATTTTTCCTGTTGTTACAAACAAATTTTTGACAAGACACAGATCAAAGAAAGGAGAGTTAATAGTTTGAATGAACGCACTCTATCATGGTAAGGAAGATATAGAGACTAAAGCCTGAGATGCCTGTCACATTGCACTTTCAGTTAGGAAGCACTGATTGAGCTGGAATTGGCACTGGGGTGTAAATCCCCAAGACCTGACCTGCCTTCTCCAACAAGGCTCCACCTTCGAGATATTCCGCAGCCTTCCCAAGAGGCACCTCCAGTTGTGGCAAAGAGTCTAAATCAGAAGTCTTGGGGACACCTCAAATTCCAACTACAGCATTACTTACTCTGTGTTCTCACACCATGTGTGCCTTTGCAGGACTACAAGAAAAGAGGTGCTGATATAAATGTCTCTTTCTAGTGACACGGAAAAATATATTAGACCAATACATAACATTATCAGATGGTCAGATGCCTTAAATTCTAACTGGTGGGATGTGTTCTGTGCTTTGAAAAATTATATCATTATAAATAACTCTGTCTTTTACAGTAAATAGTACTGTATATATTGTTATAGTAACAAGAGTGGTGTAGGAAGTCCTTCTGTTTATGTGTTGCTTTCATTGGTTGAATAAAGAAACTGCCATGGCCTTTTCATAGGGCAAAACTTAGGTAGGAAGAACTGAATTTTGGGAGGAAGAAAGCAGAGACAGAGATCTGCCATGGAGATGCCAGGTCAGACATGCTAAATCTTTCCTGATAAGCCACAACCTCATGGTGAACAAAGACTTAATAGAAATGTGTTAAACCAAGATGTAAGAGTTAGCCAATAAGAGGCTAGAGATAATGGGCCAAGTAGTAATTTAATTAATATAATTTCTGTGTGTTTACTTCAGGTGTAAGGGAGCTGGCAGCCAGGTGAAATGCAGGCCCTCCCTCCATCAATACAAAAGATAAATGAAGACACTATGTTTAATTACCTGCTCTTACCAACTAATGCAGTAGTCCTACAAATATATAAAACCTGGTGTAAAAATAAGTGAATGTGAGAATTAGAACAATCTTTGCAGAAAGTTTTATTTAGTTGTACTAGCATGTTAGCCAAGGATATATATTATAATAGATGTCCATGGAAATCTTAATTCCATTTTCTTAGACAACCCATCATATATTTTTAACTTGAGAATTCATGGTTTATATTTCCAAATATGTTTTAGTCATTGTCCTGTGAATGACTTCCACAGAAAGCCAAGTATTTCTGTAGGCTAAGAGTGGGGCTATAGCTTCAAAACACAACACAAAACAAAAGTGGTTTTACAATCTGTAATTCCACTATATGTTTATGCCAGGGTCTTCTGCAGAGAACCTGTCACCATCTTTGCTTATAATCTTGGGAAAGATCCTTATCTGCACTCCTTACTTCAGATTTCTTCATAGTATATTAGAAGATTTAATCCAGGTTTCATAGTATATTAATTCCTTTCAACATCAACAAACTTTGTCTATAATGTGCCCAGCGCAAGGTGGTGTAATTTCCACTGCTTTTTAAAATCTGTATCCTTTACATTGTGAAAGCTCCACCAACTGCCCTTTCCACATGGGTGTAAATAGAGTTTTCATTCTAGTGAGAAAAATCATTGTCAAAACATTCTTATGGCTTCAGAGACACATTAGTATAACTATATTAGGTATCATCACAATATCTTGTACATTGTTTTGGAAGCTGGTGAGTGGATGATGTCAGTGTGCCTTAGACTTCTCCTTAATTAAAGAGAGCAGTCAATGTTCATAGAAAAAGTGAGACTCAGGTACAACTCTGGGATTTTCAGAGATCCAAAGTCCACTGTGTGGAAATCATGACACCGTATATTCTCCAAGAGTCTATCAGACATTTTTTAAATATCAACAAAGTCATATTTTAAGATTATAATTAATAAAAAATACATGGTTAAATTAAAAGAACTTTTAAAAATTTCATTGATTTTTTAATTGAGCTCTACATTTTTCTCTGCTCTCCTCCCTACCTCTCTCCTCTCCTTTAACCCTCCCCCAATGTCGCCATGCTCCCAAAGGGAATGATCTGGTTTCCTCATTTCTGCTTTCAAAGTGTGAAAATCACGCTAACAATACAATGAAATTCTTAAGAGGCAAACTACTTTAGCTGAATGAAGAGTATTTGTGGCAGAAATACATGCCATCTTGAGGCTAACTTGTTTTCACTTCATCTCTGGACAACCTGATGGGCTCTTAAGATTGGTTTGTGCCTATAAACCAATCAAATTGCATTACCAAACTCACAGTAGAAGTCTGAAAGCCTCTCTGATTTTCATGACTATTTATGGGAACTTAAGGAGTCAACCAACCCAATGTCATCTTCCTTACAATTTGCTTTGTCTCCACATGGAGGAAACATTTTTTGTGTAAAATATAAATGCTTTATCAGCCTGAGAATGAAACCTGCATAAGTTAATTTAATTTATCCAAAGAGTCCATTAGCTGTATTTGAAATTTTTTGGTATCAGAATGCAAGCAGCAGAACACCAGGATAGAACTGATCAGTTTTAACCAGTGCATTAGGATTAGGTGACTCCAGGACTCACGAGCACAAGTCCCTCACTGTGTAGCTCCATGTTCCCACCATCATGAGCACATCATGGATGCAGCTCAACATTGCTCTGAATGAAGGAAAGAAGAATAATTAAATAATAATTAATAAGTAAAATAATAATTGATCATAAATAATTCCTTTTCTTTAATCGTGGATAAACATAAATGTCCTCTCCTGCTCCAAGCTCTTCCCTCCTGGGATTTCGGGATGATAAGTAGTAGATGATGACTTGGGAACCCACTGAGATTCCTAAAGTCTCTGTCTCATTCCCAGTGCACGTCTTCTCTGCAAGGAATCCTGTTCAGTGCTTCTCTACACACTAATGGAGGGCTCTTGATTTTTTTCTTCCCACTAAACTGAAGGTCTATTTAATAAAGGGCAATTCAGAGGACAGTAATATATAAAGGGCATAGAAAGACAAAAAGAACATTCAGTCTTGAGCCCTAGGTGGAAGGTCCGAAAATGCAGTGAGAGGGAAGATAATTTACATAAATACTTAAACTGTTAGTAAATGTTACAAGAAAAGTGCAGGCAAAACATTATGAGCAGAAACTAGATCAGCGTGAGTACCTCAATCGGATTTTACACAGATACAGAGAAATGCTGGAAATTGGAGCATATTCAGCACCCAACTTCACACATCCTTGTGTGTGAGTTCCCACCGACTTCAAGAGTCCATTGCTGATTTATATTTTATCTTTATAATTTTTATTTAAATTTTATGATTTAATTCTAATACACAAAGATTTAATTAACTATCTGTTCCTTAAATTCCAGAATTAAATTCAGCTTCTTTCCATAAAAGTATAAATTTTCCTTCTTTCTACCAAAGCACCAGTGATAATGAATTGGGTTAAATATCAGACATTAGATGTGATCGGTAATTCCAATTCCATAATTTTGTTAAATAAGTTTGTCTGGTAGATAATTTTTTTAAAAGCAGAGATATCATACTCTACAATACCCCTGCGGTCTCTTGAGTTGAAAATGTAAAGTATTTCAGTAAATATAAAAATATACACACACTACCACCAGTTAATAACAAAGCTAGCTTTGTATAAAGTGATTGGTAGCAATTTATATATGCTAATAGGTAAACAATGGCTATCAGATCTGATCTGTATTAGAAAACATAGTATTCTTTACAATGTAATAACATGGAATCAAACTGCTATACCTGCTATGACTAAGTAGAAAGACGTAGTATGGTAATCTGCAGTCTCATTAAAAATAGAAAAAGAAAAGAATCCGTGTAACTATTGACTTAAGTGTAAAACAGTTTTTCAGTATTTGAGATTTCTGCTTAAAAATTGAGTATGATGCAGAACAGTTTATTTTATGCTTTTGCATGCACAGATATTCTTGTACATCTAGATATAACATGCCTCAGGCACGACTTCTTTTTAAGACATTTGTAATCAACGTAAGTTTTAAATTTTAAGAGAACCCCTTTTCAGTGTTCAAAATAGAAATAATAGTTTTATCTTTAGTTCAGTTAGGGACTAAATTATTCTCCCTGTTATCTTCCACCTGAAGTTTTAGGGGAGAGATGTCAATCCCAAATCTACTAGCAACAAAAAGCAAAAACACCACTAAAAACGACAAACAAAAAAGAAAAAAAAAGGCAGAATGCAAATAAGCATAAATTATATTTAATTTAAGTAACAGAACTGAAGATTGTAATATAGTGCAATCAGAAAAAGAAAAAAAAATGTCTGTTCCAACTTTCTGGGTGATTTTCAAAGTTAATGTGTTTGCTTTTCATGACTGCTGGTAATAGTTTATTACCACGTCTACATGGCATGACTAAATTATCTCCGTGAGTGGATTGGCAGTTTTCTGTTGTCTTGGTAATTGGTTGAGAGGCAAAGAGTCATACAAACTGTGTGGTAAGCCAATGTGTTTATGGAGGAGATGTGAAATCCTGGTTCCACTGTGCTTCTGTACACTTTCTGCAATTTCCTAGCTGTTAGGAATTCATGTCTAGTGTGTGGCTGGAGGGGAGGATTTAGATTTTACACTGCAATTACCATCCAGTATCAGGATGCTTCAGCTGTTTACAGCAAGACTCTCCAGGAGCTGGCAGAAGATCAGATGATAAAGAAGGACAAATATTTGAAAGATAACAAAGCCAGAGGCTTGCAGGCAATATTTAGTTGGACAAATAATTATTTCCTTTTGTGATCCAGCAGTCATTAGTTAAAATTGAGGCAAACAAGACAAGGGATAACATATTTAATGCTGACCTGGGGCTGTAGCTAAACTAAACCAGGCATCATAGTGCAGACCTGTAAGGCCAGCATTGGAGAGGTGGAGAAAAGGAGACCGATGGTTCAAGGTCATTATCAACTTTAAAGTAAGTTAGAGGCTAGCCTGAAATATATGATGTACTCTATCTCAACATTATCAAAATGGATTTATTTTTATTTTTTATTGATTTTTATGGAGCTTTACATTTTTCTCTGCTCCCCTCCCTGCCTCTTCCTTCCTCCCTTCAACCTTCCCCAAGGTCCCCATGCTCCCAATTTACTCAGGAGATCTTGTCTTTTTCTACTTTCTACTTCTCATGTAGATTAGATCTATGTAAGACTCTCTTAGTGTCTTCATTGTTGTCTAAATTCTCTGGGATTGTGGTTTGTAGGCTGGTTTTCTTTCCTTTATGTTTAAAAACCACTTATGAGTTATTCCATGTGATAATTGTCTTTCTGGGTCTAGGTTACCTCACTCAAAATAATGTTTTCTAGCTCCAATCATTTTCCTACGAAATTCAAGGTGTCATTGTTTTTTTCAGCTGTGTAGTATTCCATTGTGTAAATGTACCCCATTTTTCTTATCCATTCTTTGATCAAGGGACATTTAGGCTATTTCCAGTTTCTGGCTATGAGAAACAAAGCTGCTATGAACATAGTTGAGAACATGTCCCTGTGGCAAAATTGAGCATCCCTTGGATCTATACCCAAAAGTGCTATTACTGGGTCTTGAAAAAGGTTGTTTCCTAATTTTCTGAAAAAAATGCCACACTGGACCAGCTTGCATTCCCACTACCAATGAAGAAGTCTTCTCTTTCTCCCACAGCCTCTACAGCGTAAGTTGTCATCCGTGTTTTTGATCTTGGCCATTCTTACAGGTGTAAGATGGAATCTCAGAGTTTTTTTGATTTGCATTTCTCTGATGGCTAAGGATGTTGAACATTTCCTTAAGTGTCTTTCAGGCATTTTAGATTGCTCTGTTGGGCGTTCTCTGTTTAGGTCTGTACTCCATTTTTTTTATTGGATTATGTGTTCTTTTGGAGTCCAATTTCTTGAGTTCTTTGTAGATTTTGAAATGTTTACTTTATTTTCATTTCTGTACAATGTTTGTGAGCATGGGAAGAGAGAAAGTGATCCCATGAACGGGATGCCCCGGGTTAGTAGCATCCTGTTCTGTCACTATACATCATCGTTTTCAGGCAGTTTTCCACTGAACCCAGAGTTGGGCTGGCTTCCCGCATGCCTCAGTCATCCTTGGCCTTCTACACCACCCCAGCCCTGTGAGGACATATCCACGTTTATATGTGGGTTCCATGGCTTTGACTCAGATGTTCACACTTGTGCAACCAGAGTTATCTCCCCAGTCCCCTACCCTTCCAAATGTTCACGGAATCTACTTTGGCTTCTAAATCATTCCCTCCAGGGCTGACTCCCAGCACTAAGTCTTCGCAGTAAAATATGGTGTCCTTCATTCTGCCAAAATTTTTGGAAATTGCCCTCCATCCTCTTGGATTAAACATGACCCTCAAAAAAGCAAATAAAGTTCAGCTGTCCTGCCCTTGGAAGCCACATCCTATGCCTGCCACTCTTCGTTTTGGTCTGTTTGCCAGTCACCCATGCAGTTGTTGGGTTCCTTGCACTTGCTTTATGGTCTCTTGTACTATATACAGCTAGCCAGATCTTCAGATCAGTGTTCTGCAGATGACGATTGCCTGCTCCCACTGCCTCATTAACTCCTACTCACCCAGTGAAGCCTTCCACATAAGTTAAGTCCTTCTTACAAATTCACATGTATCTGTGCCAACCTGTTTATGTGACTGGAATTGTTCATCTCTAGACTACCCACAACTCAGAGTCTGCTCCATGTATTTCTGTTTACTGCTTTTTCCCATGACTGAGAAACATACCAGATGCATTGCAACCTGGAGCAGCTTAGAAAATGCACAAGTGGTTAAGAAAGGAACTTCAGGTGTCCTTGATTGTGTGAGTCACATTGTGCACTATTATGTCACTTCACTCCATTAAGAAAACAAATATCTAATAATATACTTGAGGTTTTCACAGGAAGGCATAAAGAAATAAAACTAGAGTCATACAGACAGCATTGTGGTGATTTTGTTGCCAGCCTGGACTACAAGAGCTAGTTCCAGGACAGGAACCAAAAATACTACAGAGAAACCCTGTCTCGCAAATCCAAAAAAAAAAAAAAAAAAAAAGGTTCATCTTTATCAGAGTGAATAGGCTAAAAGCAGAGATGAGGAATTTCACTTTTCCTATTATGAAAAGATCCTCCAGGGAACATGACATAAGATGTCTTCACAAAGTCCCTGAGAAACAACAGCTATTTCAGGTTTGCACAGATGTATGGTAGGAATAATACAAGTAATTGACCTTAGTCCTAGAGAGCTGTGTGTGAGCAAACAAAGGAGTGCAGAATTTCAGCGATCAGATGTAACCACAGCATACAACTCCATTCTAGTCACTTTGTAAAAAGAAAACAGGTTGAGCACTGTAAACTAAAAAAAAACATGTTCATAATCAGTCACATCCCTAGTGAGAGTCAACACCAGGTTTGGAAGGCAGAGAGGACAGTTAAACATCTCTGACCACAATCTGTACATTTAATTCGGTTGATTCTACAGGGACCCGAATTCAAAAGATGCACTATAATAGAACATTTTAAAAATACAATTGTTAATAATTACATAAAAGTCAATTTTTCATTTCAAGACTATTTTTAATCAAACAAAAAAGAAATAAAATTATGGCATCTATATTTGGCGGTCTTTATTTTCTGGTTCTGAGACAGTTCTGCACTATAATGCCTGGTTTATTTGATACTAGCCCTGCCATACAAGCACTCCACGACTTTAGCTACAGCCCCGGTTCAGCCTCAATTTTAACTGTCTCGGAGCTAACTCTTGTAGACCAAGTTGACCTCTAACTCAGAGATCCATCTACCTCTACCTGCAGAGTGCTGGGATTAAAGGTATGCACCACCACCACCTGGCATGGTGGTCATAATTATAGTAATAATAATTTAAGTAATTCTATCTGTTATTCTTTTTTAAAGATATCAGGGTGGATGGGAAGGCTGGTCTTACAAGGGATAGCAGTCCCACAATGCAGTGGGTGACCCAAGGCCTCGGCGAGTCTCCTGAGGCCTTGGCGAGTATGAGACTGAAGCCAGTGAGAGACAGATAGATATATCATACAGAGAGAGTATGCGTACAGAGTTTATTTAGTGGGTTATGGAGGGAAAAGGAAAGGGGAGAGGGGAGATGGGAAAAAAAAGAGAAAGAGGTGGGGGGAGAAGGAAGTAGAGAGAGAGCAGAAGTTACCGCTTCAGGAGAGAGATGGAAAGAGAGAGAGCACAGGCTAGAGGAAGTGGGAGATCCACTTGCTTAGGCAGATGGGGGGGGTGAGAGAGGGTGGGGCTTGTCTCTTAAAGGGAAAGGGTACCCAGACGACAGACCAGACCAGCAGATCATAACACTATTAACTTAACAAAATAATGTCATTGCTGTCTTTGGGACCATAGGAAAAGAATGGATATCTATAATGTACAAGCCCAATAAAAACAGTAGAGTTATCTTCTGAGGATAGGTGCATATAGGGAGACAAGAACTTTAAAGTGCTTCCTTTGAGAAGCAGCGATGAGTAGAGACAGGTGAGAGTGACTCTGCTGTCCTCCTGGCTCCTTCAGCAGAAGCCACATGATACATTCAACAGAGGAACATCAATATAAAAATGTGAAAAATGTAACAGGGAATTTCAGTAACTGGTATTGGTCAGCAAAAGTTAAAGAGGACTTTTAAGACACTAAGAATAGTCTTTAACTATGTATAATGTTTGATGTGTTTTGAGACAAAGTATCATTACATACTCTATACTGGCCCTTATAATTCCTTTCAACATTGTAGGCTTTTATTTTAGCTGTATAGCTCCACATCTCGCTTTAAATAACAGATACAGAAAGTATCCACTATTCTAAGCTGTGTTCAAAGATCCAGAGAAGGAAGAATCTGAAAAATGCCAGTTGATGGAGAAAGGTCATTGGTTAAATAAAAAGAAATTGCTTGACCCTCATTGGTTCGAAGATAGGTGGGAGGAGTAAACAGACCAGAACACTGGGAGGAAGAGGAAGTGAGCTCAGACTCCACGGCTCTCCTCTCGGGAGCAGACGCCTCAGGGAGACGCCATGCTCCCAGCTCCCAGGCAGATGCATGCAATGAAGCTCCGACCCAGGATGGACATAGGCTAGAATCTTCCCGGTAAGCGCACCTAGGGGTGCTACACAGATGATTAGAAATGGGCTAAATTAATATGTGAGAATTAGCCTAGAAGATGCTAGATAGAAATGGGCCAAGCAGTGATTAAATGAATACAGTTTGTGTGTTGTTATTTCGGGCATAAGCTAGCCAGGCAGCCAGGGTGCTTGGGACGCAGCCCCCCCGCCCTTAATACTACAGCCAGTGTTGCATTCCTTGGGATATTTTAGAGAGCTGCACTGTGGTGTACTGAATGATGTGGAAGTTAATTAAGGTGCTGAATTGTTGAGACTCACCATGAAAACAGCTCCTGAGGAGCTAGGTCAGAAACCTTCAGGAAGGTGCTATAGATGTACCACTAATGAGAGAGCCACAAGTTATACAAGTGTATGAGCCAAAGTTACATTATTAATTGCTATGCCTTAAAGATCCATAAAATAAAACAAAACAAAACAGAAAAAATGCCTTTGATCTGCGAGGTGATCTGCGAGCCCCTTACCCAGGGACAGATGGTTCCTGAAATGATGCAGGCTATTGTAAAAAGCTGTGCATCGTCACTTCCCTAAACAAGTTTGTTTGACCCATGTGCACCTGCTGTGCTTGATCACATGTGGGCAAGGTTCACTGACAGGAAATACGTCAGGATACACGATCACCCCTGATTAGATGTAGACTGGAGGTATATCAGATATACTGGCTGCTGATTGAGCCTGATGGGATGCACTTAGGTTGTCGCAAAATGTGATTCAGGACCTTTTTTTTTTTTTTTAGGGGTGTGGTAACCAGAGATGTACCTGACTAGTATTTAATTAAAACTTGCTTTCAACTTGGCTTTAAATTCTGATAGTGGTCTTACTCTTGCCTGGTTGAGATTAACAATCACAGGAGGAAGCATAATCTTCTCATCTCATCTGCATTCTTTTCATAATTGTTCCCAAAGACTGATTTTGCCTTACCCAAGTATAATCCTTGTTTTTTATTTGTTTGTTTTTGATTTTTAGGTTTTTTTAAAAATTTTTTGTTTTTCTGTTTTTGAGTCAGGGTTTCTCTTTAGCTTTGGTGCCTGTCCTGGAACTCACTGTGTAGAACAGGCTGGCCTTGACCTCACAGAGATCCACCTGGCTCTGCCTCCTGAGTGTTTGTCCCCACCACCTAGCCAGTTTACATCCTTTAACAAGATAAAAGAAAGTACTAAGTAAGGAATCAAGCAATCTTTGGACTCCAAGGCCTTTGTCACTGTTGGATAAGTCATGAACTAAAGATCTGAGGGATGGCTTTGTTAGTAAAGGATTTAAGGACCCAAGTTCAATCTCCAAAACCCATGTGAAAAACCCAGGTACTCTGGAACAGACCATGAGTGAAGACTGTATGAAATGCCTAAGGGTTTGTGAAAAAAACTCTAAGAATTAAGACCAGAGCTCTGTATCTTCTGGGCCTCCATAACATGGATTTTTTTTTCTTAGAATGTGCTTTTGTGTCCCTCCCAGGTACAAAGATAGGAGTGGGTTTTGGTTCAGATTACTATCAACTTATCCTTTATTATTCAGAATGTTTCCAAGGCAAGTTGTCCTTGTGATCATCTACATCCTAAACTCACGTGACTTCATCCTTATAACTGGTCAATAGAGTAAATTCTCTGTCATTTTTTAAATCAATAACTCAAGTAAAATTGTATCCTTCTCAAAGATCTCTGATGCAGCGTGACAGGTTCTGTCAGTTTAAAAGGACAAATAATCAAACAAATTTCAGTATGATTTCTTAATATGTTCTAAATAAAAGGTGTTTTAAGATATATAAATGCAAATTATTAAGGTATGTGTTTGCAAGTTATAAAGGTGTAAAAACAAATACAAGTTATCAAATTTATCTCTCGTGTTGCCTTTCATAGTCTTAAAGATACTTTTCATTCTACAAAAACATCTATCACAGTCATTCTGACATAAATATGCTGCTATTTATATAATGTACATGTCTAAAACTTACATTTTCACAAACTCAAAGAATTCATGTGAGTTCCAAGAGGCCAAATTGAAAGATTCACCTAAAATAGGTCAGATACACCCCTCTCAATTCCCTGGTCCTAAAATTTTTTTCTTCCTAAACCTAACTTGGTTTTTGTTCTGCCAACACCTTATCAGGTCCAAGAGACACCAGAAAGTTCCACACCATAAATCTTGGACAAGTGTAAAGAGACCAGCTACCCCAGGATGTTAGCAGCCCTCTCAGTCCCCTCAAGAAAGATTTTGATGCCCACATATAAGCAGGAAGCAGTCTTGAGAATCTGCTGTCCCAATTTCTTCAACCTGCTATTCCGAATTCCCTGCCTTTTATTATGGGAAATATGGGTATGTGTAATCTGCTTACCCGTTCTGTCACCTGGGTATCCTGTCCCTTTAACAGACAAGCCCCATCCACTCCCAACCTCTTTCCATCTCTCTCTGTCTGCCCTTCTGAAGAGTCAGTTTTGCCTCTCTTTCTTTTCCCCCTTTTCCCTTTTTTTCTTCTCCCTTTCTCCCCCTTTCCTCTTCCCTTTCCCCTCTATAACCCACTAAATAAACTCTATACCCAAGCTTTCTCTGCATGGTATATCTATCTATGTATCTGTCTGTCTCCTGCTGAGATCTTAGGCCACCCACCAGGGGATTTGCTAAGACCTTGGGTGACCCACCACCACCCCTCATGGGACTGCTCCCCCACCTCTTTATATATGATAACAATACACACACACTCATGATTATACACACATATGTACATATACACAGAGAAAAAAATAACAAAATAAAACATAAATCCCTAGCTGGATTCAGTCAGCGTTTCTCTTTGATGTCAGGTGAGGTATTGAATGTTGAGAATGTTCTGGAGAGTTATGGCAGGAGAGTTGCCCAGAGCATGCCTGTCTCTATCTGTGGACTGCTATTTACAGCTTTCTTTAGAGTTTCCTGGCAGATATTACTGCTGTTGTTTCTCCTGTACTTTCTTTTTTCATAGAACAAGCAATGCCCATGAGCTGCATCTGTGGCCAGATCCCTATCTCTCCACTGGATGGTTTCATAGAGAGTCATGGTAGATGTCAACTCCCAGCTAATGAGTCTTTCCAACACTCCCCTCAGGTGGTTGCTAATTAAGATCTGATGTGCCTTTGATCATCCCA
This sequence comes from Microtus oregoni, assembly GCF_018167655.1. Lineage (NCBI taxonomy): Eukaryota > Metazoa > Chordata > Mammalia > Rodentia > Cricetidae > Microtus > Microtus oregoni. Next base: position 49,723,041 of record NW_024543069.1, read on the forward strand.
CTGATTGAGAATAAGACCACCACTGTGATTCTAATTTGAAGCAAGCTTTATTTAAATACTAGCCAGGTAGATGGGCTCTGACCAGGTCCATAACTAGGTTCCTGGGAGGTGTCCCAGAATCATAGTTTGTAGTGGCTTAAGAAGGGAAACCCATAATTCATTACATTTCCCATCCGGTCCAATCAGGAGAAAGCATATATCCTGACATACCACCATCTTATATGTGATAAGCACATTAGTGCAGATGGGTCAAATAAACTTTTTAAGGTGATGTGGGAGTCCCCTCTGTATGCTGTGATTACAGTTAGTGAATAAAGAAACTGCTTTGTACCGATAGCGAGGCAGAGCTTAGCTAGGTGGGGAAAACTAAACTGAATGCTAGGAGAAAGAAGGAGGGGTCAAAAGAAGCCATGTAGCCCTACCAGAGACAGACACTGGAAACTTTATCTGGTAAGCCACATCCACATGGCAATACACAGACTACTAGAAATGGGTTAAATTAAGATATAAGTGTTAGCCAATACGAAGCTAGAGCTAATGGGCCAAGCAGTGATTTAAATAATATTGTTTATGTGTGATTATTTCAGGTCTGAGCTGCCGAGCAGTCAGTAGCAAAACAAGTGGCCCTCCCCCAACAAATTGGCATGCCAATGCAGGTAGCTACATCCACATACAAACCTGAGAAAGCTTAAAAAGGAATTTCAATGACACAAAAGAACAGAATTATGCACAGCTTTTGGTAGCCACATTTTTTTTTCTAGATATGCTCATGGTGAGCAGGGCACTTTGGCTACTTTAAGAGAGGTGCAGTAAAAACTGTACAGCTTCTTTAAGAAAAAAGCAGCAGCTTACTGGCTCGCCAGCACAAATGGCTCTAACTCTTTTTCAGGAGGTCTGGCTATTGAGCATTTAAATGAGGTTTTGTGAGCAGACTGCTACAAACTGCTTCATGGCAACACAGACCTGCTGTTTGCCTAAAAATGGGACAATGTACCATGGCTCTCAGATACAGAAAACAGCTTTGTCCTGCAGGACTGGGCAGAGCAAGCAGGCATTGCCATATTTCCCCTAGCAATGGCATCACTTAAGTTCACAAGAAGAACTTAGCTTTTTAAGAAGCGCTCATCGACAGTAAAAAATTACAGATATAAAATAGACCTCTAAATAGGTCACAGTGTTGGATAAATATACATAGGCTTGGGAGAGAAGACAAAGAATATAGACAGTTATAAAAAGAAGTAAATAGTATTAAAAAAAGGTAAAGTCTTTAAGAAGACAGTGCAGTCAGTCATAGACTAGAGAGGTAAAAAAGTAATAAGCCATGTAAAATGGAATATATACAGAGAGCCTGGATATGTATATTATTATGTTTTCTTTGGATTTGTGACTGTGAAGGAGTTAAATAACCAACACATATACTTTAAAGGTATCTTGACTTCAGAATTTGAGGCCAAGGACATGTTGCTTTGGAAAAGAGGTTTTTCTTTTGTTTAGACAGAAGATGAGGATCTGTGGATTACTTCCAGATTAATGTGTTTGATGGACCAAGGCCCTCTGAAAAACCACCTTGAATACCCCTTAGAAAACCACTTCACCCAACAAAAAGCAGGAAGAAGTTTGGAGAGAACTACGCCCATATTCCCAAATACTGTTTACAAATGTTTGTTTCCGTTTAAAGGGGGGTATACTATAGAGATTTTCATTGGTATAGATCTTGGTTTATTGGTACAAATTTAATATCAATTTTGTTATACGTATATTTCTGTTATTGATTAAGGTATTGTGTTTATGCAGCTCATTTAAAAATGCAATGTATAACTAAGAAATATAGGTTAATAGAGAGTCATCTATAATACTCAAGCTTGTAGTCATGTAAGTTATATTTTCTAGATGTACAGAGATATATTTCAGATGGATAGGCATTCTTCAAACCTTACAAAGACTACAGAATATACCATTTATAATGTTTTAGAAACTTAGAACTTTTCATGACAATGAGACATATCTGCTTTTGGCAGCACCAACCTACTTCAAGAAGATGATGGACATCAATGAGTCTCCTTAAGAAATTTGCTAACCATTTGGGCAAAAAACTGTTCTTTCCTGGTCTGCTTGATGAACTAGACATGCGGTACCTCAGAGAAATGACTGCTGAACTTGCCTAAAGATGAGAAGATCCTTCAGGGTTCCTGCTTTATGAAAGGGTCTGCTAGACATTCTGATGAACAAAAAGAAATTTCCTGCTTCATGGAAATGTCTGCTGAACACTATGGGCCTGTAGGCTGAAGATGAATGCCCAACATTATAGTAGAACTTTGGGTAACTCTCCAGGTAGCAAGATGTCTCTATCAATTCTAGAGTTTTGGAAGTCGCTTACAATGCACTTTCTGTTTTCTTAGGTATTCCTTCTGGAATCTTTGGTGGAGTTAAAGAATAAGATAGTTATAGTTTTCCTTAGTTATGATAAAAGATACAGTAGATATAAATATTGTAACTTTAATTTTTGCTTGATATATGTTTTGTTATATGTAATTTTATTATGTTAAAGTTAAAGCCTTTCTTTTTGTTTAAACAGAAAAGGGGAGGTGATGTGGGAGTCCCTCTTGTATGTTGTGATTACCATTAATAGATAAAGAAACTGCTTTGGACCTATAGCAGGACAGAACTTATCTAGGCAGGGAAAACTAAACTGAATCCTGGGAGAAAGAAGTGGGGGGTCAGGAGAAGCCATGTAGCCCTGTCAGAGCCAGACAGAATTTTACCCAGTAAGCCAATGTCATGTGGTGATACACAGAGTAATAGAAATGGGTTAAATTAAGATGTAAGAGTTAACGAATAAGAAGCTAGACCTAATTGGCCAAGCAGTGATTTAATTAATACAGTATCTCTATGGTTATTTTGGGTCTGAGCTGCCAGGGACCTGGGAAATGAACAAGTGGCCTCCTTACAACATTTGGGGAATGAAAAGTATATGGCTTATTTTCTCCCATAAACAATAGCATCCAACATTTCAGGAACTATCTGTCCTTGGGTAAGGGGCTTACAGATCAGAGGCTTTTTTGTTTCATAGATACTATGCCAAAGCATAGTAATTGAAGCTTAAAATATAACTTTGTCTCTCACACCTTGCTTCCTTTCTATGTCAGTATCTTCAGAGACTTGATTTCTCATATTCTTAGTATGTGTCTCTAATCCATACCTTCAGCCTCCTTTCTATTTCTTCTGTGCTTGAATCTGTGATCTTAAATAGATTTTATCCTTGTTTGACAGTACATTTGGAATGTAGGCTCCATAGGTACTAATAAATAGACAGAGGCTCAGCTTTTTAAAAGTTATTATTTGGCTGAAGTCATCAAATAAATTCACTTAAATAATTAGGATAGGATAAAATAGAGAAAATTATTAAGTTATAAATTCCACAGGACAAAACTTGATGTACTAGGAGTTCCTTGAAGGGAAACTATCCAAATTGTAAATGTCAGAAAGAACACCCTGAAGATTTAAAATGACCTTTAAAATAAGAAACTACATTTCTCCAGCTCGGTAGAACAGAAGCAGACCAGGATAGAGAGCACTATTGTCCCTCAGGGAGTTCCAAGCATGGTGAAGGTCACAGACCAAAAAATTACACTGATGGTTTGAAACATCTATCTCTAAACCGTCTTGATCTAAACCCTGCTTGATGTTGATCCTTTACTACTTTCATGTTGATTGACTAATGTATTGCGCTGAACATGTTGTGGTATTTCTATCAGGTGATCCAATGTCTTGGTTTAAAATGTGCCCTCTTTTCATCTTCGCGGAAACTCTGTCCATCATCTAGAATTAAGAGTCATGGCCTAGAGGGCTTCCATCTCCTTCTTAATTTCTATTTTATTAATTCAGTAATTCAATGGAAGGTCACCTTATGGTGTATTCAAGTAGAATACTGGAATGTACATGATGTGTGTACACACAAGTGTGTTCATGCATATACATGTGAAAGCCAAAAGTCAATGTTAGGTGGTTTCCTCCATCACTCTTGTGTTAGTCTGAATGTGATTGGTAACCATAAGCTCATAGAGAGTGGCACTGTTAGGAGATTTGGCCTTTTTGCAATAGCTATGACCTTGATGAAAGAATTGTGTCACTGTGGGTATGGATTTTAAGGTCTCTTATGATCAAGTCAGGCATAATGCAGTTTATTTCCTATTGCCTACAAGTCAAGATGTAGGAGCCAACTGCTTCTCCAGGACCATATCTGTCTGCATGCCACCATGTCCCACTATGATCATAATGGACTAAACCTCTGAAAATGTAAGCTACTCAATTAAATGTTTTGCTTTATAAGAGTTGTGATGGTCATGTTATCTCTTTGCTGCTATAGAAACCCTAGCTAGAAAAAAATATTGGCCTATTTTTTTGAAAGTATGTCCCTTGCTGTACCTAGAGTTCTGACTACTTGATCCTCTGGGATTTTTCTGTCTCTGTCTCTTGAGCACTAGTATTCCAGGTACATATCCCCATAAGTGGATTTCTATGTGGATTCTTGGGATATGAACTCAAACCTTACAGTTGTGTGGCAGTCACTCAGACATATACTCAAGCAGTCACCCTCATAACCAGAAAACATGGGTCAGAAATCTTTCTGAATGTCTCAACTTCTTTCTCTTACAGGGGTAGTAACTATAATTTTGGGTCAGTGATATGTGTTTTCTAGAGGTGTCATGAGTATTGAATGCTATTATGAAAATGCCTGAAATTTTTGAAAGTTGTTTTTTTCTGAATAAAGCAAAAATATCCATGGTTATGTGAATATTACCATGTCATATATTAACAAATAAATGGAATGGGATGCTTTCTACTGTACTTAGCACCTGTTCTGGTGCTCAGCATATGAAACCTAAAGTTTTATAAACACTATAAGCACTGTAAAAGCTAAGTAGATAATTAAAACCGAATCACTTTCTGTAAAACTATAAAAGGATCCATCTTCACTGCATTTCTTTTTGCTTATTTTTCCAACTCTTCTAAATGCATACAAGTTACAATATTAGACCTTAATGAATTTAAAGATGAGAAGAAATTTGAACTGGTAACTCTTAACTTTGTTCTATCAAACCCTGTATTTACGGTATCTTATGAACTATAGGGGCAGGGCAGGTTACAGATTGTGACTGCAGAGAAGGGTTTTCACCATGTGGAGTCAAGGTACAAGCATTACTAGGAATGCTAATCACAGATTAGGAAAGTAGGATTCCACCAACAACTATAGAATCCCTGAAGTGGGGGTGGGGCAGAGGTCAATATGTGTGTCTTCCTCAATTGCTCTCCAACTTTAGATTTTGAAGCAAAGTCTCTCACTGATCCTGAGTTCCATGATTAGTTAGATTAGGTAGCTAATGAGCTACAGTGATTTTCTTTTCTCCACTATCCCCTCCTCACCAGTTCTGGGTTAATAGGCATGTGCCACCAAGCTTGATTTTTTATGTGCATGATGGGAATTTTGAATGCATGTGCAAATGTATACACAGTGAGTGTGTTATTAATTGTGCTATCACTCCCACTCAAATTTCTGATTTTTTTCCTTTGAAAATATTATATCAGCCCAAGAGATTCTAAACAAACCATTACTGAGGGAACAGTCCTGAATATAGGTTGGAAAGGACCAGTTTGCAAGAAGGTGGGGGAATGTTGCTTCTTTAAAAAGGATACATTATAGAGTTAGTCTCAGTTGGGGAAAAAAATGTCAGCTCCATCACTTCACAGTACCTTGGCCACAGCCCTTCTTTAAATATGTGTGTTCCTCTATGACAATTAATAAGTTGCAGTTAGAACTGAAAATACGTGTCTGACTCACCTAGCATAAGACATGTGATGATTTAGGTGTGAACATTTAGGATGAAGGCTCTATGAAATTACAAAATACTTGACAATGTACTGGAAAGCTTTTTCTAGTCCAGAGTAGACTTTGAACTGATGGAGGAGGGTCATTTGTCTATCTGTTGTTTTCATTGGTTAATTAATAAAGAAAACTGCTTGGCCTGATAGGGCAGAATTTAGGTAGGTGGAGTGGACCGAACAGAATGCTGGGAAGAAGGAAAGTGGGGCAGATGCTATAGCTCTCCTCTCCAAGATGGATGCAGGTTAAGATACTTCCTGATAAGCCACCACCTCGTGGTGCTACACTCATTAATAGAAATGGGTTAATCAAGATGTGAGAGTAGGCCAGTAAGAGGCTAGAGCTAATGGGCCAAGCAGTTTAAAAGAATACAGTTTCCATGTAATTATTTTGGGTAAAGCTAGCCGGTGGATGGGAGCCCTCCGGGGTGATGGGAAATGGCCCACTGCTCCATCTACATTGGACCACCAGTGTGTTGGCCTTAATACATACTCATAGCCCCATACTTCATTAAAGTCTTGCCTGAGGTGATAGATCAAGTTAATATTTCGTAGAAACCATGGTTTGCTGCATATAAGATATATTTTTGGGATTGCTTTACTTACTGAGATACACCTCCTCCTTCATCCATGCTCAACCCATTATAAATATTAAATGTCACCCACAGAATAAGCAACAATGTATTTGACACTGTCTGATGAATTCAGCTATAATTAGTCAGGGTACCTGCTTTAAGGGGAGTTATAGTCTCTTCATTGTGCTCACTGGAATACTAAGGTAAAGACCGTAACTGAATTAGATGATACTTGACACTGAATCTTAGCCTCAATCAGATATTTTTAAAGGAGTTGTGAAGGTTAAGTGAAATTAGGTTCAGGAACCCTCAATCAGTCTCATGGTGATTTTAGTCAGGGCAACAGCAACACTATAGAACATGCTTCATGTGCTGAAAGAACCAAGGAACTTCAGAAATATCCGCCACGGACTTAAGTAAAGAATGATGTGTGACTTTTTAAATAGATCATTTTTCAGATGTAAAAATGAAAAAAAAATTGAGCATAACTCAGTCAGTGACTAGAAGCTAATCCTATGCTTTTAATGTCAAGGACAGGATGGGAAAGCTGAGTTTAATCCATTGCTGTGTTGTTGCCTTGTGTGTAGAATTTTGGTCAGATTAATTAACATGAGTAAGGCAGTTTCCTCTGTAAGGAATCTGGTGTGTGAATTTGGCTTGATAGCAGATATGCTGACTATGTGTCCTGAACATGAACCCCATGGTATAAGGATCAAGGTCTAAGGTATAAAAAGTAGGCACAGAAATAGAAGAATCTTATAATTAAGGTTGAAACTAGAAATGTTGAGTAGAGTAAGCAAGCAATATACTTTGAGGCATGACATTTTAAATGTCTGCCACTGACGGTATGATATATTTTCTGAAACAAAGTTTCAACAGCTAGTTGACAATAATTTGATTTTCTCTGTTTCCTGACACTCTAAATTCTTATTTCCTAGGTTACCATGGAGCTCTCTCTAGCAAGTGTCACTGTATATGACACTGTATAGTGACTGTATATGCTTATTTTGGTGCTGATTTTACTAAAGGCTGGTTTGCTCTCCACCCTTTCAAATTAGATGTTCTTTTCCTCTTGACAATAAAACATTCCTGCTGCTAGTCAAGTCTTTAGCTTAGTAAATTACCAGATATAAAGACCCTCTATTTCTGTCTGCCAAGGACGTGGGATTTTTCTTTATCATCTTGGAACAAAGCATGCCAGTTGCAGGAGGGAGAATGAATAGAGTGAAGAAGCTGAAATCTCCAGTCAGAATGGAGCGGTTTCCCTCAAACTGGTTTCTGAACAGAGTAATATAAGCAAGTGTGAATAGGCAGAATCTGTCAGTAAATAGAACGAACTTGATACTGATGTATTGTGGGTGCTCCATCCATTTAGCCGGTGACATTTGGGAATGATTTACTATGGGCATGGTTTTTCTCTGGAGACTTGACCAGATTAAAGGGAAGCTTATCCAGAAAGCCCTCTGCTTATCTGTAGAACCCAGTGACTAATAAAATAGAAGATTCTAGTCCAAAGAATGGTCAGTTCTCTGCTTTAATATGCTTCAGCTATTGAAATAAAATTATCTATAGCAAAAAGAACCCTGTATATCTTTAAACTGGCCAAACAGATTAAACTGAATTGAACTGAATTGGCATCATCTAAATGTGTCAGAAGCACAATGACAGGCATAGCCTAGTATCATAAATACCAAGACTTTTCATCTTGATTTTAATACTGTTCTACACTATCATCCTGGTTTTGAACATTGAATTTTTTATCTCTCCTATTAAATATGGAAACAATAAAGATGACCTTACAAAATATTAGAAAAATTAAACAGACAGTTCATGGGACCAAAATATTTATGTTCTATAGAATTTATATACAAATGTGTAGATAGTAATTTCGTAGATAGAGAAGTTGGAAAGAAATGGCTGTTACATACCAAAGCCACATAGTTATTTTATTAGCTATTTTCCCTGTTACTATGATAAAAATATGCTAACAAAAGCGACTTAATGAACAAAGAGATTATTTTGGCTTATTATTTCAGAAGGAAGCAGTTTGTTATGGGGAATACAAAGTATCAGGAAAGTTTTGGTGGTAGGAGCAGGGGCATACTGGTCACATTGATAGCAGACTCAGGAAGTAAAGAGCAAAGAAGAGCAACCAGTCTCAAAGATACTCCAGTGATTATTTGCTCCAGAAAGCACCCTTCCCATAAATGTTTCACAACTTTCCTTAACAGAGAAGTCAGCTAGAGATCAAGGTTCAAATAACATGAATCTATGCAAACTTTTCATATTCAGCACCAAGAGCGACTTAGTGGTCTGCTAAAAGACTTTGCTTTCTCTCATTCTGAATTTTATTAGAATTATTTTTCAAGACAGGGTTTTTCTGTAGTTTTGGAGCCTTTCCTGGAAGTACCTCTTGTTGACCAGGCTGGCCTCAAACTCAGAAATTTGCCTGTCTCTGTCTTCTGAGTACTGGGATTAAAGGTATGCAGTGCCATCTTTAATTAGTTTAATAAACACTTATTAGTCCCACATCAACTCCAATGCATAATTTCTGTTAGTAAGACTATGAACCAAAACTGTAGCATGAACACGAAGTTTATAAAACACAATATCTGGTTCACTCAGATACTGTCTGCATTCTCAACAATTATACATGCTCCCTCTACCCTTTGCTTGAAAGAATCTTGAATCAGTTCAGTCAAATCATTTCCCTCCATTTTAACCCTGAGTCTAAATTAAAAGTGTACTGCCTCACAGTTTAAAAACAAGCATTCAAATTCCTACAGCCAAATATAGTTCTTCTCAAAGTAATCATTTCAATATTTATTTATTTATTTTTCTTAAAATTTAATCAGGGAGTCCTGATCCTGAGATCATTATGGGTAAATGTTTCAAAAGAACATTACTAAACCATCGTACAAACTGCAATATTCATCACAGTGAAACCTAATTATTATGACAAACTTTAAAGAAACCATAGTCTGGTTGTATTATTGCAGAGTTGGTTCATAGTGAGGCAGTAACAGAAATTAGATCCAGGTGTAAGGCATCTGAGAAGTACCCTCTGAGAAGTGAACTGGGCAGCAAAAGAGGAACTTTGACTGGCCTATGGACCCAATGTTCAATAGGGCTGTAGGAAGGGTAGCTTATGAAATTTTGAGGTGTTACTACAGGGTGTTCGATCTGTAGAACTTGGACTAAGAATGAGTTAGAAGCCAATAGAACATGAGCAAAAGAAGACCAAGAAACTGGCTGTGATATTTGGAAAAAAAATATAAGAGAGAGACAGATTGGAGGCACAACAGTTCAATTCTGGAAATAACCAAGGATCTTATGAATGTTATACAATGATTCTAGCACTGAGCTATACCCTACTCAAAATAATCTAAATCCTTTTAATGTCAAAAAGATAATTAGTACTCAATGTCATATATATTATATATTATACAAAAATATAATAAATACATTTGCATATGTGACAGGGTTTATGATCGATGCAAGTTTTAGATATAACATGTTATTATCCATGTGTATTTGCTTTCAAACTATTTAAAGACAATTTTGTTTCATTCTAAATCATGAATTTTCTATAAATAGGATTCATACTGTTAATACAGGCATTAACAAATGAGAATCTTGTACCTCCATGTTCCCTGCATTTGTTCTGGTGAATTAAAACAGCATACATCTTATTTAAAGTGGTTTCCTTTAAACCAGCATCTGTTACCAGTGTCGTAGTTCCCTTCTCTGTTTCTCTCCACATGCTCAGATTACTATCTGCCATTCCATGGTCCTCCAAGTTCCCTTCTCTGTTTCTCTCCACATGCTCAGATTACTATCTGCCATTCCATGGTCCTCCAAGTTCCCTTCTTTGTTTCTCTTCACATGCTCAGATTACTATCTGCCATTCCATTGTCCTCCAAGTTTTTAGCTTTTGAAATCGATCTTCCACTCATTAATATCTCCCCTGAGAATCTTCAGTTCTACCCTCCACATTGTTGAATGGTTTTCTTTTTTATTTATTTAATGTGTATATTGTGTTCTGTCTGTATGTATGCCTGCAAGCCAGATGAGAGAACCAGGTCTTATTGCAGATGGTTGTGAGCTACCATGTGGCTGCTGAGAATTAAATCAAGACCTCTTGAAGAGGTCTGAGACATCTTTTCAGCCCTGCTGATTTTTTTCTTTTCTTTTTTTAAATTTTCTCTATTTTGTTTCCTAACACTAGGTTCCAATTGGTGGACCAATCAGAGCAGACAATTTCCCTTTACTCAGAAGGCATATAAAACCATCTTTGAAAACTAATTAGAGGTTCAGTGATTGAAATCAAGATACTAGTAGAGGCTATAAGTAAAAGATAGTACTATCAACTGAAGTAGTCCTTTCCCCACAATTTATTCAGCAGAATGCCATCATTCCATCTCCTTCACATATCTTTTTATTTTATTTCATTTTAATGTCCAATATTATACCTCACATTAAATGCCTGAACTGCCTTTGGACACTTTATTGTGTATTCTGTCTCTTTCTCCAAGGAACTATTAGTTTATAGGATGTATTTTTTTTTTTAGATTATATTAGGCAGTAAATCATTGACTCTGGGATTCACAAATGCATATCAACCCCCTACTGTGAAAGAATAAAGTGTGATTTCAAAAAATAGAAGGCAATTCCAGGAAGAAATTATGCAAGTCACAGTTGGACTTTAGGTTAATATCCCTCACCAAGGATCTACTGAAACACTTTTTAGTTGCTATTGCTCTTGGGTGATCTACTTTGAATACTTGGCATCAACACTGAAGATTCTTCTAGTCTATTTTTATGTGAGATCTGATTTCTTGTTTTGACTGAGTAGAATAAATTTGCTTTGTGGTTGTCAGTAAATTGCAAGATACTTTATTATTGTCATTTTGTATTAATTTCACAATTCCTGAATTCTCAGCCAATATTGTTTCATAATTAGGCTTGTCATGAAAGCACAATCGAATTATTATATTCAAAAAACCACAGAAAATTAATCTGTTACAAATAGCTCTTTTTTAGTGTTTTCTATGTCAGAAGCCTCTCTAATATAAAAAACATTTGGATCATATTCACCATGTTACCTAACAGCTAGGTAAAAAATGAAATTTCTGTTGTGTCCAAGTAGAAAGAAAATTGCTCACAATAAAAGTTCCTATTTCTATTCTCTTTTCTATTATATGTGTTGTTATGAAGTCCCCTTATTTTCCTTTTCCTTTCAGGCAAGTATGAATAACAATTGAATACAATTACAATCAAAACTCTATGATGCATAACAAACACAGAATGCTACTGTAGGCCTTGTATTCCTCTAAGTATGTAACAAATCTTAGCATATTTTATCCTCGCTCTAATACTGTGATGGAAGTACAGACATTATTTTAATTTTACAGGTGAAATAACTTGGACCAGTCATAACACTAGAAGTTATGTGAGATAAATACAGAGAAACAATCACTGTGTTTCTCTATGCAACATCAGTCCTGCCTCCTACCATATCCCTCCCAAGCATGTATGTGTTGCTTCAGTTTAAGAGGCAGAGATATCGCCATGTTTTAGGAGTAAAATCTACAGAAAACATTGATGCTATCAAAAACATCAGTGTAGATATTCATTTGCCTTTAGGTGGTGACTTTGGTTGAGGTCAGAATTCTTGAACACCTTAGCTGGGCATGCTTTGAGGCACAGATATTAGGAGGCTATATTACTTAAGGTTTTCATTGCTCTCACCAAAAGTCTGACAAGAACTTGAAAGAGGGTTGCTTTTGACTTATAGTTCAAGGAGATACCATCCATCATGGCAACAGAAGGATCAGTCTCATTGTAACTATAGGCAGGACACAGACAGTAAAAGGAAGAATAGGGCTGGGCTAGAAAAACCCCCAGTGACCCACTCCAAAAAGCAAAGCTTCCCTCCTAAAGGTTTCAGGACCTCTCCAAATAATGACCCTAACTGGGGACCACGTGTTCACAACCATGAGCTTATGAGAGCAAAGGGAGCAGTTTGCCTTCAAATCACAACACAAGGCTGAGCCAAAGCATCACTGGAGTTCAAATGTTCAAGCACAGCCTGTTTCACTTGGTAAACCCAGGCTCAAGTGAGATTCTGACTCCTCAGTTTTACTGTGTTGTTGGTAATAAGCACAGCAACAGTTCATAGCAGCAATAACAAAAAATTGTTTTGAAGCATAAGACAATTGGACTGGCTAGTTTTGTTTGTCAATATGACACAAGCTAGAGTCATCAGAGAGGAAGGGGCCTCAGATGAGGAAATTCTTCCATGAGATCCAGTTGTAAGGCAATATCTTAGTTTGGGTTTGTATTGCTGCGAAGAGACATCATGATTACAGCAACTCTTATAAAGAAAAGATTTAATTGGGGAGGTTCACTTACAGTTTCAGAAGATTGGTATATTATCATCATGATGTGGAGCATGACAGTGTGCAGGAAGACATGGTATTGGGGCTGAGAGTGCACCCATACATCTTGAAGGCAACAGAAAGGCAACCTATTATTATCACACTGAGGGGAGTTTGAGCAAAAGAGACATCAAAGCTCACCCCCATAGTGACATACTTCCTCCAACAAGGCCACACCTCCCAATGGTGTCACTTCCTTTGGGAGCCATTTTCTTTCAAACGACCACAGGCATTTTCTCATTTAGCAACTAATGCAGCGAGGCCAGTTCATGGTGAGTGGTGCCATCCTGGGACTGCTAGCCCTGGGTTCTAAAAGAAAACAAGTTGAGCAAGCAATGAGGAACATGTCAGTAAGCAGCTCCCCTCCATGGCCTCTACATCAGCTTTTGCCTCCAGGATCCTGTCCTGTTTGAGTTCCTATCCTGATTTCCTTCAGCAATAAACAGTAATGTTGAAGTGTAAGCCAAATAAACCCTTTCTTCTTCAATTTGCCTTTTGGTCATGGTGCTTCATCACAGCAATAGAAACCCTAACTAAGACAACAATTATACAGAAATTTCCATATACTTTTCAAATAGAAAAGGAAAATATTTAGCTTATCAAATTAATATGAATTTGTACTCAAATTCCACAGAAACATTCTAAATTCAGACTGGCATTGCTTGTATTAAGTTCATAAGGGCAGAGAGGGACAGTTTACATCTTCAGATATAGGACCAAAGTATTGCAGAAAGAAAAGAATAATTTTATCAATAGATACAAGGTGGAAGCCAATAGGAGCTAATAATGTGTTTGGAGATATAGACGACCTGCAGTATTGGACTCATCTGCACCTGGTTTTAAAAATCTCAGGCTGAATGCTTAACATGGGAAATTATGTTTAGAAATTACACCGACCAGTCTATGAAGTTATCAAAGGCCAACAGTACCCTCTCTCAGAAGACTGATCATTTGTATCAATCCCTTTCATCTTTGCAAAAGCACTGAGATCCCAGAGGTTTAAGCCATACAATGTATAGTGTCCTGTTTGACACCAGGAGTTTTGCACAAGGCCCTTGCTACATGTGTGCCCATCTTTTCCTACACCTTCTTAAAACACATCCAGTGATTGACCTAGTTGTATTTCCTTTAAATTCTTTCAGCTCATCAGATGCCTGCTCCCATCATCCCAGCTTGACTTGTGACTGATCCCAGGTTACCAACATGGATCTGCCAAGTGCTTCTCCCCTCTGAACCTAATCTACATCCAGGCTGAACACCTGGGTGTGCTTTCTGCTGGGCCCTTTGCTTGGGCTCACTTGCCATTTCACTGCTGTTTTCACACCTACCTCAGCTTCTACCTCCCTGGACTTCGGGAGTGTACATAAATCAGAATTTACTTGTTGACACCCATGGACACTACACACACACACACACACACACACACACACACACAAAACACTATTTCATTTCTTATTCCAGGAAATAAATAAAATGTGCTTAAAGGGGTAATAAATCCTTACAATCTTATATAGTTGAAATAGAGTGATTTAATAAGGGATAAGCTCTCTATCTTTATTTCAGATATTAAAGCTTAAAGCTTTAGAAGAAATAATAAGTACCATGTTATTCAAATCACCGCAGACAATCCAAAGGACACTGTGTAAAACCTGGTTTGTAAATCTCTGATCAGTTAATTAGCATAACAGTATGAACAATGAGCAGCTTTTAACTCCTTTCTCAGGGAAATACCATAATCAAAAAGAAATTACAGTGGGAAGCCTGGACTGCTGGTTTACAAAGTACCCCTCTGCCAATCAGCAGGGAAGCACATCCCTTTTATCTGGTCAATTACTTAGGGACCATCTAGTGACTTAGACCTCCTTCGGATGCTATGTGTGAAGATTGGCAGTCACTGAGCCTTTGTTCTCAGGAAGCTGTTGAACTTATGAGGGACTGAAGAGAAGACCAACATCTAGCCTCAGCCAAAGAAGGCTCTTAGTGTTCCATGTCAGAGCAGACTAGAAATTCTCCTGTTTCAGCACTAGAATATAATCCCCAGGTTCTTATAAGAAAAGAACACACTTATATAGTTTTATTACAGGTGATTGTAATTAAAAACAACAAACAAAAAACCCAGAGGATTTGACACCTACATTAAAGGCTCTTGTCTACATAAATAAATAAATAAATAAATAAAACTCTTTTTTTTTTCTTGTAAAGTTTATCTAAATCTGATGAAATCAGGTAAAATACATGTATTGTTGTAATATAAGTTTTGGCTTTATATATGTGTGAAGAACAAGGAGACTGCAATTAAAAGACTAATACATAGTTGTTATAGATGAGACTATCGGAAGCTACATTTATTAATTTCCAGTACAATGTGCAACTGAAGCATATGATACCGAGTAAGGTCGCGGGTCCAGGAAGACAAATGGCATGCTAGTCGACCTGTGAGGATCCTAGTTTGAGCTTGTAGTTTTGGTTTAAGTGGGAGTGGGTGTCCACAGAGGCCAGGCAGCAAAGCAGGAGCCATGAGGGTGTGGGAGTGGGGCTTGCAGGGAGGGAAGATGAAACATGTGTGCCATAAAGGGAGAGGGGAGAATAGGAGAACTGGGGAGGTTAAATATAGAATGAGGGTGGCTGGCTGGGGGCTGAAGGAAGTGTTAACCAGAACTGAGGATATAGGAAAAAACATGCAGAGACCTAGTTTATATGGTAACTAAAGTCTGGAATTTGTATTCTCTAAGTCTGAACAGAAGGATCGTACATGAATAGACAATGCTGTATTCAGAAGCTGTAGGTTTTTAAACAAAATCTTCACAAGATGTGTTAGCCAGGAAGCACCCAGAGGATCCCAAAACAATAGAAGCTAGTGTCAAAGCTCTTGATTACTCACAAGAGCTAGGAGGAATGGAGGGAGGGGAAACATGCTCAGATATAATGTAGGAGAGAAGAATAAATGAATAAATATTTTTAAATGAATTTAAAAGAACTATGCAGTAAGACCCAATTGCTGGTGATCACACACTTGGGATGCAAAACACAGATCCATCATAATGGAGTTAAGCTAGAAGCCTCTCCCACACTAGGTAGCAGTAATAGTGTCCAAAGGTGTTATGTAGGCCGTTAGAGGAGAAAACGTGTCAGAGGTCTTACCCAGCAGTGGATGATACATACTAAAATATCCATATCATAAAGCAAAGTTGTCCTGCAGCTGCTATAGTAGCCAGATTTATATTAACCTCCACTTTTTGGTTGAATTTGAGGCCTGGCACTGTAAACATGAACAAAAAGACATACTGGAATGCCCAGGGTTGGGTAGGAGGAACTTTCTACTGATATTTAGATAAATGGGTTTTTACCAAACAGCCTTCTGAATGTTTATATTTACACCCATATCTTGGTGCAGTGGATATTAGTTAATTCAGGACCTCTAACTTCTCAAGGTGTTAGGAAAAGTGACTGTTGAGTCTTCAGCTCTAAACAGTATATCTCTATCGGTTCCTCTAAGATTCAAGGAAAATCACAAGATGTTTGCCGCATTAACAGATAATGTTGTAAAACAATCCCACGCCAGTTCAGACTCATTGATTATAAAAAAGAGTTATTTATTTTAGGGGAAAAACTTACAGATCACCATCCTAAACAACAGTCCTCTGAGCACAAACAGGAAGCAGAGATTAGCAGCCAGAAAGGGAGCCAGAAGCAAGAGAGCAGGTACACAGTTCCCACTGCTCTTTAAACTATAAGAGACCACATCCCAGTAGGCTATTGGCTGAAGTAGCAGAATATGCTCTCACAGCACCTCCCCTTTTTGTTTAAATAAGAGGGTTCCAAATCCAATACATAACTATATACACTAGGAACATATATCAAGTATAATTAGAATTACAACTAGCATAAACAATTTTAAGCAAGGAACATATTCTAAATGTTTTAATAAACATTCTACCCTATGGAGTTCAAGTCTTGTATAGGAAATAGCTTGGCTAGATCATAAGAGTACCATAACTACAACTATCTAATCTTCAACCCCATCGCAGGCCTGAGAAGGGAGATAATATTACTTGAGCAGGCAGGAAGTATGATCAGGTAGCTTTCAAAGTGAGCAAAATATGATAGATACAATTAGCTACCTGAGCAATCATCCAAAGTCTCATTTTGCAATGTTGAAGCAACCAACTTTGGCTAAGGCATAGTGTAACTGACAGACCATTTTCAGAGACAGGAATTTTTTCAAAACCATTTTACCCTGTCTTGGCCAGATTTGACAGTCCTGCTTATCCATTTCCGGATACTGTATTACTTGTCAGTGGTTGAGGCATTGTCAGTTTCTTGCCCAAAGGCCAGTTTTGCCAAGAAGAAAATAAGCTCCAAGTGGAGTGTTTTCAGTGTTCAACATTCTCTCAGGAATAGATTGGTGCTGTCAGAAGCAATCATGTCTCATGTCAAAAGAACCCTAAATTATTTAAATACCATGTTCCACAGATTCTTGAAGTATTTGAAGAATACCGATCTAGACAGAATACAATCTCTATGTATGTAAAGAACCTATTTGATCTGATTGTATGTACAACAAGCATGAATAACTATTGACTTATAAAAATTAATACTTGTATCTTGATCAGAGGTAGGAGTAATATATAATGCAAAATTAAAATATACCCTAAAAGTTGTATCAATATACAAAATGTCCTAAACCAAGGTAGAAACATGCATATCTACAATCTGACAAAATAACTTTGCATATATGTACAAACAATGTAAACAAAAGTAACAAATATAATTTTAACTTGTATCAATATACAAAAACTATACCAATGTAAATTATCCATAAATAACAGTTCAAAAATATTCACTCTGTTACTCACTATTACTACCACCCCCCCTATTTTTTGAACAAACGTAGTTTTCCCCAACCCTCTTTCTAGCCCAAGTAATAATCAACAACCCCTAAACAGCATTCCCAATACGATGGACAAACTTTTTTGGGATGGGGGTGTCATCTAGAATCACTTTCCGTTGTCATGGGGGTAATGTTCTCTTAATGGGATGCTGCAAAAAATTAAGTGGTGGTTAAGTTCCAAAATTGCTGTCTAGTATAGTTGCAAACAATTTCTGAAGGGTCAATAGGTTTTTTTTCAAAGTTCTCATTTGGTGTTCTGGCCAGAATATGAGAAAGTACACTATTTTAGCAGCTGGTACCCAAAACGGATCTATAGTAGCACTGTCCACATCACAATGTCATCTCAATTAGGTGGAGTGGTTGCTGTGGGGCCCCATCTTCTTCCTGGAAACTTCAAAGATTACTTCAGGAAAAGGATGCGTAGGAAAATCTATTGTTCATCATGGAAAACTTAAACATCATTCATATAAACATGCATACAATGAAGAATATGATATAGACAAAATGGGCATGGAGAAAATAATATTTTTCCTAAAGTCTTCCTTCTGTCCCATACCAAATGGCTCCCAATATGAGACAGAAACTCTGAATGTTCCTTTTAAGAACACACCTGGATTTAGAGAAGTACAGAGCCATTGTCCAACTCCAAAACCAGCTGAATATATATATATATATATATATATATATATATATATATATGTGTGTGTGTGTGTGTGTGTGTGTGTGTGTGTAAATGTAAGTGTAACCAGTAATTTTATACATAATCCATATTCTGTTTTCTAGATAATCTTTAGTGGGCAGTTATTTTTCATTCTGTTAGCATTCAAACATCCAGGGTCTCTTGAATTTTTGAAGATGTGTATTTTACTGAAAAGATAAGAGCATGTCCCTGCCCCAGCCTATATGACTTTCCTTACCACCTACATGGTTGTCACCATTTTGGAGTAGCTGTCACTTCTGTTTCAATAGGTTTCTCCTTTTCAAAACAAATCTTTATTAATTTTGATGGTATCCATATTTTTTCTTCTCCTGTGGAAACAAGAGTAAAACCACTTCCCCAATGTAGCACATCCCCTGGTTTCCATTGTGAACTCAATTCATCCTTGAAATATACTGGTTGATTCAATTCAGAAGTTCTTTCCATTACCCAATGCCTCTCTGCTGCTGTTGAGCCTTTCTCATAATGTTAAGAAAATTCATAGTTAATTAAGCATTATGCAAACTATTTCTTGGGGTATTTTATGTCCCTTTCTGTTTGTTCACCATATACTTTATAGTATGATTTGGCCTTTCTATAACTGCTGACTTGTAGGATTATTTGGTATGCCTGTAATGTGCTTTATATAATAATAATAATAATAATAATAATAATAATAATAATAATAATAAACTGCTTCATTTTATTAGATAAATATGCTGCACCATTGACTATCTTTATTTGTCCATGAATGCCCATGATGGCCATAACTTCTAATAAATGTGTGATTACTGAATCAGCTTTTTCTGAGCCTATTGAAAACCTGAATACATGTCTATGGTGTGGTGTACATATTTTAATTTACCAAATTCTGTAAACTGGAACACATCCATCTGCCAGATTTTATTTCTTCAAGTACTCTTAGGGTTACTCCCTGCAGGCAATGGCGTTTGATTATAGAAAGAGCAAGTAGGACATCTCTTTATAATGTCCTTAGCTTGTTTCCATGTAATAGAAAACTCTTTCTTTAAACCTTTGCTATTGACATGATGTTTTTTATGAAATTCAGAGGCCTGAAACATGCTTCCAATCAATAATTGTTCAATTTATGCATTACCTTGTGCTAGAGGATCTGGAAGACTTGTATAGGATTAGGTGTGTGTTATGTATATAGGAAAAAAAACTATTTCTGATTATGTCTTGCACCTGGATGAACAATAAAATCAATTCTGTATCATCTGGTATAAATTCAGCAACTTCAATATGAAAGACAACTTTTACTGCATATTGTGAATCAGTAACTATATTGAAAGGTTCTTTGAAATTCCTTAGTACCATAAGAATAGAATATAATTCTGCCTTCTGGACAGAATTATTAGGGCTTTGTTTTACCTTACTTAATTATTCTGACTTGTAACTTGCCTTCCCTGTTTTATTTGCATCAATATAAAATGTACGGGCTCTAGTTATTGGTGCATCACGTACAGTTTGGGGAAAAATCCAAGAAGTTGTCTTTATATGGTTAAGTCTATCACTTTGGGGATAATTGCTATTAATTTCTCAAAAAACATAGCACAAGCCCTTTATCAGGGTTCATTGTCTTCCCATAACTTTTTTATTTCATCAGCAGTAAAAGGCACTATAATCTCTGCTGGGTCTATACCTGCTGGTTGATGAAGTCTCAATTTACCTTTTATAATTAATTCAGAGACTTTTTCCATACAAGTTTTAAATTTTTTACTTGGTTTATGTGGTAAAAACAATTTATTCTAAGATAATATCATCTCTCTGCATTAAAATTTCTGTAGAAGAAATTATGGAAGGCAATATGACTAGAATACAATTAAGATTTGGATTCACCCTATCCACATGTGTCTCCTGTAATTTCTCCTCAACAATCATCAATTCCTTTTCTGCTTTAGCTGTTAATTCTCTGGGACTATTTAAGTCTTTATAAGCATCTAGGATTTTGTTTAAATAAATAATTAGATCGGGTGTTATCCCAACAGCCGGTCATAGACTGGAAATGTCTCCTCTAATAATCTTTGAAAGTCATTAAGAGTCCAAAACTGCTCTCTCCTAATTTGTGCCTGTTGTGTTCTAATTTTCTATAAGCCTATTTTGTAACCTAGGTAATTAACAGAATCTCCTCTTTGAATCTTTTCAGGAGTAATTTGTAATCCCCATTTAGCCAAGACTTTCTTTACTTCTTCAAACATCCTTTCTAAAGTATCTGTATTTGAATCAGATAACAAAATGTTATCTATATAATGGTAGATTATAGACTTAGAAAATTGCTTATGTATTTTTTCCAATGGCTGACTTACAAAGTATTAACACAGGGTGGGGCTATTGCGCATTCCCTGTGGGAGTATAGTCCATTGATATCTCCTAGTAGGCTAAGAATTATTAAAAGTAGGGACTGTGGATGCAAACTTGTCTCTATCCTTTTCTTGTAAAGCTATAGTGAAGAAACAATCCTTTAAATCAATAACTGTAAGATGCCATTCCTTTGATAAGAGAGAAGGCAGAGGAATTCCAGATAGTTGAGGGCCCATAGACTGAATAACCTTGTTGATAACCCTTATATCTGTCATCATTCTCCATTTTCCAGATTTCTTTTTAACAACAAATACAGGAGAATTCTAAGGGCTGGTAGATTCTTCTATATGTTGAGCGTCTACTTGCTCTTATACCAGCTGTTCTAAAGCTGCAACTTTTCCTCAGCTAGAGGCCACTGCTTAACCCATATTTGTTTCTCAGTTAACCATTTTAAAAGTAGGGCTGTGGGTACCTCTGAAGGTTTATCAATTGCTTTTTGTTCTTGTACAGCCCAAATGGCTTGTTTCCATTGTCTGTAGTATCTTCTAATATTTTCCTCAGAAACATAGTTTTTGGGACTGAAGGAATGTTAATCTGGGTATTCCATTGCTGCAATAGGTCACAACCCTACACATTCACAACAATATTGGCTATATATGGCCTTAGTCTTCCTGTTTGCCTTTCTGGCCCTATGCATTCAACCCATCTCGTGCTTTGTTTTACCTGAGATAGGGTTTCAATTCCTAGGAACTCAACATCTACCTCATTAAAAGAGGCCAATTCGGATGCCAAGATTCTGGAGTAATGATACTTACATCTGCACCTGTGTCTATTAAGCCTTCAATAAAAATGCCATTTATACAAACTCTTAGCTTTACTCTTTGATCATTTATTGAAGTCTGCCAAAATATACATTTCCTCTGTCCTAATGGAGTTTTTGACTCATCCTCTACATTTAACCCATCATTCAGACCAGTATTGCTTTTTAGAGCAGGCATTGGATTTTTAAATTTACCTGGCAAGACACGTTCTCCACAGTAACTGGGAATGACTGGACCACATTCATCATGGGGGCCTGTGAGAGGCCCCCATAATGTTTCTTAATGGTTTCAGGTTGCCTTTTCTATCTGTCATTGACCTACATTCATCTGTCCAATTTTGACCCATGCCACACCTCCTACATATACCTGGAGACTGAGTACTCCTATTTCTGCCATTCACAGAGGAGGCATTATTCCTAGGAATTCATTTTCTACAATCCTTTTTCAGATGTCCCATTCTGCCACAATTAAAACATTTGATATTCTTATGTCTTCTCTTACCATTAGAAATTGCTTCTCCTACCCATGCTTCAGTATCATAGTCAAGTGTCTTGACATTCATTGTATACAAGACCCATTCATCCATGGGTGCTGATATGACCTTTAAAGGCACATGGATCAGTTGCACTCAATGTTGGCATTCTCATAAGCCAAAAATTCAATTATTATACATCTAGATTCTGGGTCAGTTACCCTTATTTTTACAGCCCTAGTTAGTCTTTGCAAAAAGTGACTAAAAGGTTCTCTCTGACCGTTTAACCCTAAGTTATGACTCAACTCTCTTTCATAGTTCCTGAATCCTGTCCCAAGACTTTAAAGCTGCTATTGTACATAGGGATAAGGTGTAGTCGTCATACAGAGCTTGATCCTGAGAATCACAGTTAAAATCCGTCACCTAGAATTTGATCTAGGGAAAACTCAAGTCGTTTTGCTCTTTCTTGTCACTCTAAAATTCTCACTTCCTCTTTCAAAAAGTGCCTCCAAAGAAACTGTGGTCCACATTCTAGGATTTCTGAGATTAACTGAGCCCAATCTTGAGGCATGGCTTTGCTACTGAAAGCCCATTTCCCTAACAAAGGACAAATGTAGTCTGTAAGCTACAAATGCTTATTTATTTTCTTTAAGATCAGTCATACTTATGGGCTCTGATGTAGTAATAAGAGTGGCAGGGCTGCGTTCCCAGCACCCCAGCCGCCCGCACGGCTAGCTTTACCCGAAATAACAACACACAAGCTGTATTCATTTAAACACTGCTTGGCCCTTTAGCTCTAGCCCTTACAGGTTAATTCTCACATCCCGATCAACCCATCTCTAATAATCTGTGAGCACCGGTCTTACCAGGAAAGATTCAGCATGTCTAACCTGGTGGCTTGCTTCATCGCGTGCGTCTGCCCAGGAGAGCAGGAGCATGGCGTCTCTCTGAGGTGTCTGCTCCCGAGAGAGCTGTGGAGTCTGAGCTCACTTCTTCTTCCTCCCAGCGTTCTGTTCTGCTTACTCCACCCACCTAAGGGTGGGCCTATCAAATGGGCCTAGCAGTTTCTTTATAGCTTAACCAATGAAATCAACAGATTGATATATGACACTCCCACATCACTCTGATGTATATCCCTTGACAACTTTAGGGTACTTGGAGCCAGATACTTTTACTGATGTTATTAGTTGAAAGGCAGACAGAACTCTGGGGAAGCTATCCTGGAGGTTTTTATGTACCGACAAGGTTAAATTTAGCCTTTTTACCTTTTGTTCCTGGTCATCAAGTTCGATAATTTCCTTAATCTTTTCAAATTTGTTTACCACTGCCTTTTGTAATGTCTGGATCTCCTGTCCAGTGTTCTGCTCTAATGCCCTCACTGAGGATTCCAAGGTATGAAGTCTGTTCAGTAGAGATAATGTCTCATCCTTGGACCTAATTTTTATAGCTTGAATATTACCTTCCTGGAGATACATTCTATGAATCAATCTGTCATACCCCTTTGACATAGTTCGACTAAAACATTCAACAGGGCGAATTCTCTCAAACAATGTCTCAGCACCCATTGTCATTGATTCGGTTTTATGTGCCAAATCAGTTGTTTCTTCTTTAGAGTGCTGAATCTTCTTTTAAATAAATTACTACCATTCTGTACCATTTCCAAAAGTATCTCAGTTGACAAAGTTTTGTTAGTTAAATTGGCCACATCCTTCTTCAGATTTCCAATCTCTTTCCTGAGAAGTGTGGTTTCAGTCTGAAAAGACTGTACCATTTCTAAAAATGCCTCATTTCTAGCTTTATTGTCAAACCATATTTTATGAAAAAAAATATTGAGTACAATACTAATCCCCAGAAACAAAGATAGTGATGTCGAAGGGACACCATATAAGTCTTGTAAAAACTCACACATGGTGTAAGTAAAGAGGCTATTTAAACCTTGAATGGTTAAATTGTCTGACATATTGTCCCTTTAAATTAGCAACTTATGATCTATATTTAAGATATTAAATCTTACCTGTGGTTCAATTAGATGGATTAGGTGCAATAACTGTAACCTGCCAGTAGGTGTTACAGGCCACCTACAAAACTAACCCAGTGGGGCACAACAGTGCACGTGAATTCACAGAGGGTGTGCTCTGAGGACATCTAGAGCAATGGAATAGGCAAATAAAAACAAATCATTAGAAAGCCGCAGAACAGCTGGCTCTGATGGTGGAATCCCGTGTCTCACCCAAATGTCTGTGGTATACCCTAGTGGGAGGCAAACAGTAGGGTGTGTGGGTACTTGAACCCAATCCAAGGCATGTAAAGAGAAAAGAACTGCCACTGATCCATAGAAAATCCGCTGTGTTTGATTCTATATGAACTGGTGGCTCTACGCACAAGCATGTCCTGCTGAGGGAGGGCTGCCGCCAAGCTGGGCTCACTCCAACCTGGCAGTGGGCTGTAGACCCAAGGGTTCTAAAACCAAACTTTGGGCACCGTAGGATGCCATAAAACAATCTCACAGCAGTTCAGAATTATTGATTATAAAAAGGTTTATTTACTTAAGGAGAAAAACTTACAGATCACTGTCCTAAACAACAGTCCTCTGAGCACAAACAGGATACAGAGTCTAGCAGCCAGAATGGGAGCCTGAAGCAAGAGAGTGGGTGCACGCTGCTGCTTTTTAAACTATAAGAGACTGGTATCTTAAAGGCTATTGGCTGAAGAAGCAGAATGTGCTCTCACAGAAAACAGATGATGGGGACAGAAAAATTCAAAGAGCTGAAAGATGGTGAGTAGTACTATGAAATGCTATCTTCTGGTATGATGTGGCTGGTTAATCATGAATAGACAGCAGCTGTACCCACATACACAGAACCCGAACAAATACAGCATGAAAGTATGAGGCTGACATCGGGAAGAATGGAACCAACAGGCATGTGAAGGAGACAACATGGGGTAGCGAGGAAGAGGGATCTATTCATATTACATTGTACATATATATTAAATTATCAACATTTAAAACACATACACACACACATATATATGTAAATATGGATTATGAGTTAAAATTTGCATCAGACAGGGAGAGAGACTCAGAATCTTACAGCTCTTCCTACCACACTATAGTCTGAATGGTTTACTATTTAGGTATATTTTCATATCCACTGAACATAGTCACTGTGGGTAGTGCATTGAATATGTTATTTAGACAACATTTGTAATATAATTCTGACTCCAACATTACATACACAGCTTGCCTTTTGTATCCACTTTGCCTGAGCTTACATTTTTTAAAAAAGGAGTTGTTTGCAGATAATTGTTTCTCTCTTCATTCCCTTATGAATGAAGAGGAAATGAAAGATGTCCAGGTGGCTTGGACAGAGGCAATATGAATGGAGAGCAAAGAAAAGCCCATCTCTTCACTGGGAGTCATATCCAGAGACACAGCTGCTTGGCTGCAGCCACAAGCCATGTTAAAGTGATTATTCAGTCCTAGTCACCAGCACAAACTACAGGGACCATTTTGGATGGATTCTGCATTGTAAAACCACGGATCCTTTATGACTGAGACAGTAATTTATTAAGAAAATCCACTTTTTCCTCAACAGGAAATGCCAATCAGTATTCCAGTTTATAATGCTTTTTGGACATCTAGGAGTTTTTATTCCTCAAGATGAAATCATTGATATATATTAAGTGTGTGTTTAAGATAAAAAAGCAAAATCAAAATGGTTTTCTTAGGTCCCTGTGGAAAATACTTTGTAATCAGACCCAGCCTTTCAATGGTGGTCCTTTTAATCATTTGGTTGGTAGCAAACCAAAAGTGGCATGCCTTTGAAATTATGAAGGGAAGCCAGGAAGTCAATATTAAGTTCGCAGAAAGAAAATGATGAATTTGCACTATTGTCTGGTCTCATTATATTCTTTGTCACAAAAATGAGTTATCACAGGATTATAATGTCTAGTGTGTTCTTCTTTATAATACATTGTTATTCACATGACAAGAATTACGACAAGAGGAGAAAATGGACAAAATTAATCCACTCTCATGACAGAAAATACTACATCAAATTAACTTGTGACAGGCAAGTATTTTTGTGATGGCATTTATTGATGGCATCTGTCTGATTAGTCTACCTACATCAGTTCTTTATGTGCCTCATCAAGGATCCATCATGAGCAGAGCCCTGAGAGAAACACCATCTGAAGATAGTTCAGACTAAGAGGAGAGAAACAGGGTCATTTTGTATGAGGTTTCCAAAGAAACTCCCTAACTAAAAACACTCCTTCGGAATACATTTCAGCTTGCTTTTAATGAAAAATCCTGCCCCTGGATCTGGTAAAAACTTACTTGTAGATTTACTTTTTCATTTTAAAATAGGAAAGAGAAATATTTCCAACACAAATAAATTTGTGCCCTATGTACCTTTGGCACTCACCCTTGAATTTAAGATATAGGTAATGTGAAACATCCTTACAATCATAGATACATGCCTACTAGCCAATTAGTTTAATTTAGCTGACTGTAGGAAAACCAAACCCTCACTACATGCAAGAAGGCAAGACTGCTGCAGTCCTTGACAATGAAAAAAGGTCATTGACATTGGTTTACTCCTAAATCATCCAGAGATGTGTCAGCTAGACCAAAAGACGTTGAGATTTCAAGGGAAAATATGCATAGATATGTGATACAGCAAAGTCCAAATTTTTATTTTCAAAGCGTTTTCCCTAAGAAAGGCTTACTCTGGAAACTGACCAGTGCCTAGGGTTGAGATGGCAAGTTTGGAAAATCAGATGCTTAATATATAAGGAAGACTATTTGAGGTGTGTTTGCTAAAAATTACTATCATTTTCAATAACTGTCAAAAAAGATAACATATAAATTATTTTAATGAATCCAGAAAACTAAATGGAGAATACATTCTTCTTGTCAAAAGAAAAATAGTTTATGAGCTTGTTTCTGTGGGGTGAGGTAGTTTCTCTAAGGAAGCTTGACAGTTTCCAGCATGTGCTTCCATTAATTTCATTTGCATATGGATCTCTAAATTGGATGATAAATGAAGAAAGACATTCATCAGACCCACAGTGATTTGGCTCACTGCATGCTCAGCAGAACACAAGCTCGTGGAGAAGTTTCTTATTGACTCGGGCTGAGACTATCCTCCCGGTTTTCCTAAGGAAATATAATTAAGCAGCATGTTATAGTTTCATACGAGATTCCACACTCACCTGATTTCTACCCAAGAGGAACACAAGCTGAATTTAGCTCCAGGGCCACTTCTGCAGGAATATATGAAGCAGGCATGATACATTATCTACAAGAAGAAAATGTCAGATTTTGAAAATACATGAATTGAAATTAAAATCTTGATTTCAACAGTTATTCTAGTGCTGGCAAGCACACTGTAAGTAGTCCTTTCTCCCAGGAAGATTCAAACCAGTGGACACTTACCACTGCAATTACCAGTTTCTCCTGTATTACCGCACTAATTATCTGACCTAAATTGAGAGAGAAGCTTGAGGGCTGGAATCATTATTCTGAAGAGTCTTGTCTGTGCTTAAATGAAAAACTATAATGAACTAGTCAAACCAAATTGAATTTAAGTGCTTTGGGAATTGCTTAATATTTTTAACCAGTAAAACAATACATCTTCTAAAACACCTGGCATCTTCATTGTAAACAATTTAACTTTGAAGACTGACTTATTATAGAGGTCTATGCTCTGTTAAAATAATTTAAGACTAGCTTTCAAAGAAAAAAAGTATCTTGTAAATACGTGGTTCACTTGCCCAAATCACTGTCTTAAAGTGTTATGAAAAATTTAGTAATATTTTCATCATCAAAAATAATAAAGTCTACCATGATACTTATTACAAATACCACAAAAGCAACAGAACCAAGTTAAACAATTCTACTGTGAGGAAAATTAATTCTAAGTCAAAGAATTAGGTGAGTTTAATTTTTTAGGAATCCAACAATCTCATAAGCCTGCTATAATGAAACACTGTGTGTCTAAGGGGAAGAAAAAGAAATGTCTTAATTAAATCTTTGAATATCAAATATTTTACAAATGCACAAATGTTGACCTTCTCCAGCAAGCCTTTGCCTCTGTAAGTCTGTGTTGCTTAGCTGAAAAAATAATGTAGGCTACCTTGATTAATCAGTGTACCGCTACAATTTCTCTTTGAATAATCTTTTCAGTATCTGCAAACAGTCTGACTCTGATACCAATGGTACCAAGAGAACCGTTTTCATGTTGCCATTGTCTAAAGTTATTTGCAGTCCTTACTTTGGGCTTAGATGGGGAGTTCATGATATTTTCATCTTAGCATAGCACACAGCTTAAGCTCTTTCTCTCATTCCCTCATACCCACACATGGACGGTGCCCTTTTAAAGGAGTCTGACTCCAGTTTAAGAGTGGAACAACCTGTGCTTTGCTACTTTCTGTGATATTCACATCTCACCTCAACCCCCATTTTATTACCTCTGGGAGGCTCCAAGTAGGAAATGAGATCCTTTACAATTCCTAGGCAAGCCACTTCTGGTAAATACTCAGGATGTGCTGGGTTTCACAAGGATTTGATAGCTCATTGTATCTTTGTTCTACTCAGTCTTTCCTGGGAGCAACATGGAAAATCCTATTTTTTCCCATTGTAACAACCTAAACCTGGGTCTAATACACTCCAGAGGTCTTGCTCTCTAACAAAGCTCTTATGTTCTTCTAAGTTTCTTAAAAGGAATCCCAATGAGACCACTCCTTGCAATCCATCACGCTTGGCTTCATGCACAACTTTATTAGGTTCAGTGAACACTTGGAAGCTGTCACAAGCTAGAGGATTTAGACCAGAGTAGTCCTGACATTAATTTACACATTTATTTACCACTCAATCTAGACCAGTCATTCTCAACCTTTTTAATGTTGTGACCTTTTAATACAGTTCCTCTTGTTGTAGTGACCCCCAACCATAAAGTTATTTTTGTTGCTACTTCATAAGTGTAATTTTGCTCCTGTTATGAATAATAATCTAAATACCTAAGTTTTCTGAGTTTCAAGCAACCCTTGTGAAAAAGTCATTCAACCCCCAAAGGGTCATGACCCACAGATTAAGAACCGCTGATCTAAATAAAGTTTTCTGCTTCTTAGTTTCTTCATCCAGAAAATAAATAGTATGATTAAATTAAATCGCAGATGAGTTATGAGAAAGGTACTGAGATATAAGAAATAAATTATTCCTAGTAATGTTAACTTCTGTCTCTTTTATATTTAAAGCTTTGTTCAGGCAATAGTCATATGTTGTTTACACCTATGAAAAGAATAATAGTGGAACCTGTTCATCTTTGGAAAGTGAGACATTATTCAAGTATTCAAGTCAAACATCTTGATAAGTTGACTTTCTAAACTAGACACAGAAGAATCAATTATATGGGCAGAGGCAGACTGGAAGACCCGATGTTAAACCCTCTCTCTCTCTCTCTAATATGACAGATGCAACCAGAATGTCTCACAGGCTGGATACTGAAATATTTCTAACAGGAACACATTTAATGATTTAATTCTTGAATTTGGTATGGGAATTCCTATTAGTGGATAAAGTGATTGATGTATCAACATTGGTACCTAAGCTGGGATCCCTAGCACACACCTAAAATGTCAGGTATTTTATTCATATATATATATATATATTCCTATATTATATTCCTATAGTATAATATATTCCTATAGTACATTCCTATAATCCTGGTGCTGGGAAGGCAGAGACAAGAATTTCTGGAGTTTACTTGCCCATGAATTTTGAGAAATTTGTGAGCTCCAGGTAAAATAAATGGCCCTGTCTCAAAAAGTAAAGAAGAGGGATGGGGAAATGGCTCAATGGTTATACTGCTTGCTGTAAAAGCAAAGAGACACATGTTTTGATACCCATAACTCAAGCAAAAGTGTTCTGTAAATCATGACTTAACCTGTAATTTCAGCTCCAGAACTCAAAGATCTCAAGGCAAACTTGGTAATAGCACTAGACATATTGAGGAGCTCTGAATTTGATTTAAAAACCCTGCCTCAAATAATAAAATGTGATGATGGTTTAGAAGAAAATGACCCCCATAGGAAATGGCACTAATAGGAGGTGTGGCTTCATTGGAATAGAAATGACCTTCTTGGAGGAGGTCATATGGGTTTAGAGGTCTCTTATGCTCCAGATAGTACCAAGTGTCTAAATTCACTTCCTATTGCTTTTCATCAAGATGTAGAATTCGCCAGGACCATGTTTGCTTGCATATCACCATACTCCCAGCCACCATGCTCCCCACTATGACAACAATGGACAAAACCTCTGAAACTGTAAGCTGCCATCTCTATTAAATGTTTTTTCTTTATAAGAGCTGCTTTTGTCATGATGTCTCTTCACAACAATAGAAACCGTAAGACATAAGGTGAAAGAGAAATCAAAGAAGCTTCGGTTCCTGGCATCAGTCCCAGGCTTCCACATGTAGATATCCACGTGTGTCCATGTATCTCCCCACACACAGTATATACTCCCTACAAACACATAGCAACAGGGAGAAGAACTATTGACAAAGACAACCCATATATCTCTGAACTTTCTATACACTCTCCACAAACACACAACATGAACATGAAACTGTATGCACATGTGTGGAAACATGTACATATGCATCTATCATACGCACACAAATGAAAATAACAGATCCTGAACTTGATCTAAATTTGATTGTATACAAAACACTTTACATACATTATATTTACACCGTTTTGCTTTCCTGAAGTATTCATTATGGAGTTCAACTATACTCTATATACTTACATAAAATTTCCAGAAAATATTTCAAGAGTTACAGAGCTAGAAAAGTACACAGGTATTTTAGTTTCTTTCTTTCATTTCTAAGGTAAGGAAACTGAGAAATGCGATTGTTACATTGCAAGGCCCTAAGTGTGACTTAAGAATCTTGATTACTAGATCACAGAATTCATGATTATTTTCATCTCTGTCAGTTATTTTCAACACTAGCTTTACATTAGTATTGTCAAGGGAGTGTTTTTGAAATAACTATACATATATGTTATCCTACAGATTCTGATAAAATTTGCCTGCAGTGGGCCCTGTCATTTCCATTTGTTTTTGAACTGCTCAAGTGATTCTCTTATATAGCCAGAGTGGAGAACCTCCTGTCTCTTTCTGTGTGTAGAAGAGCTATGTATCCTTAACTTCACAGTTCTGGGTATAGAAGGCAGGAAGCCAATGCACTGTGGCATTTACCACATTGACCCTAGGAGTGTAGTCTCTAGTTAACTTGTTCTCAGATGTGCTCTCCATTAGATCTATTGAACCACCCATCACCAAAGTCATTGTGTTGTATTCCTCTCAAGTCAGTGAACACTAGGCTAGTGTAAAAAATAGAATCTCTCTCTCTCTCTCTCTCTCTCTCTCTCTCTCTCTGTCTCTCTGTATACACACACACACAAACACACACACACATTTATACACAAGCATGCACGTACATGTGGGCATGTAGAATCCAGAGGTCATCTTTGCGTTCCTTAGAGTGATGTCCACCTTAGTTTGTGAGCCTGAGTTTTCTACATTTATTGGAATTTTCCTATTAAACTAGACTAGCTAGCCATCAATCCCCAAGGATTTACCAGTCTGTGCCCCCAGTCCTGGAATTAAAGCATCACCATTACTCTGCAATTTTTACATTGTCTAAGGGGTTTTACCTCAGGTCCTCATGCCGCACAGCAAGAACTGCACCAACTAAGCTCTTGACTTAGAAACCTAGTCTCTTATTTTTTTTTAAATCTTTGACAAACGTGAAATCAGCTTTCTCCAATTGAATCGTAGGTATAATAACCACTCCAGGAAGCTCTTGTGTTCAGGAGTAGCTGATCAAAAAATAATAGACCCCCACAAAGATTTCCTTTGTTTATTTGCTTTTGTTTTTCATTTTGTTTTGCTTTGTTTTGTGTGTGCATGTGTTTATTTGGTTACAATTTGATAATTTTATTATATTATTTTTGAGCAATGTTGTATTAGCTTTCTAGATTTTTGGGTTGTTTTTGCAAAAGAATGTAAATTTGGGTGGGTAGGAAGGATGAGAGTATTTGGGCAACTTGAGGGGGGAATATAATCTAAATATATTAAAATTTAAAAATTGTTTAAACTAATAAAATAAAATTGATAGGTGCAAAAGACATCATTAAATATATTAAACCTACCCTGAAAGCTAGGGATAATGCAAAAGCCATTGAATATGTGAGGTCTGCACCAGTTTTCCAGCTGTCCCTTGTGAAGACAACTTGATTCTCTCTCTTTTTAATTTCCCCAGATTTATTTTATTCACTTTATCTTGTCTCTCAAAATGCTGCTTTAGTTGAGATTTGTAAAATAGAAAGAAAATGAAATAAAACAAAGGAAAAACATGTACACAGTTCAAGAATTAAGAATGTAAACAACTGTTGTTTGCATTAAAAAAGCTGGAATTTAAATACAGGACACACAGTACATAAATAGGTAGCCTTATAATCAGCAGTTACAACCCAGAGAAGTCTGGTCACCGCACCTACACTTCCTGTCTGGCTACTGGCCCATCAGTGCTTTATTAAACCATATAAGTGACAAATCTTTACAGGGTACAAGAGCTTTATCCCATCACACTTTTATTATCTCCATAGGGCTCCTGACTGAACAAGGAGATTGCTAGTTCAGCTAGACTGCTAGAGACCCTCTGGATTCTTAGTCTCTAGGTCCCCATGTTGAGGTTATAAGAAAATTCGGTCATGCCCATCATTTTGTGGGTCCTGGGAATTCAAATTCAAGACCTGATGCTTACAACGTAAGCATTCTTATCTAATGAACCACCTCCAAGCCCAAGAAATATTTCTAAAGTACAATAAAGCATGGGAAAAACCTGAAAGAAAACATTGAAACTGGTAATAACAATACCCAATCATCATCAAAACAGGTTTGATCATATTCCAGAATTATGCCAGTATGCTAAGGTCTTTTCTTTGACCTTAATTTAAGTTTCTCAATGCAACAAAATGGGAAACTCAAGTTAGAGTGTCTTCACTCAAAAGTAGTAACTTAAAGGTAATGTAAAGTAATATAACAAAATGTAACATAAAGGTCAGAGCATTCAATAATGTAAAGGGACTTGAATTAAAAGTCAAATACAGTACTGATCACTTTTTTGTCTTTTTCCGGTGCCTATTCAAAACACAACAAAACTCCAGGAGTATCTGCCATTGGTGGTAAAGGGAGGAAATATGTGAGCACCATGTAGCAAAGTATTTAGACAGGTGCACACCTAGAACAGCCAATTGCTGCCCTTAATGGTTTTTGCTAGGGACTGGGGAGAAGATTCATAAAATTGATTGCTGATGTAAACTTGAGGACATAA
Source organism: Microtus oregoni (assembly GCF_018167655.1). Lineage (NCBI taxonomy): Eukaryota > Metazoa > Chordata > Mammalia > Rodentia > Cricetidae > Microtus > Microtus oregoni. Next base: position 49,756,544 of record NW_024543069.1, read on the forward strand.
TTTCAGATCCCTAGCCCCCAAGTAAAGGCCAGGCACGATGATGACATATACCTGTAATCACAGAACTGGAGATGGGGTGGGATTCAGAAGCAGGGGGAGAATAAGACAGAAGAGAGACAGAGAACTGTAGGAGGGAAAGTGAGGGATGAAGGAGGTAGTTCAAACAGCTATAAAAGATGGAAACTAATGCATTTGAGTAACTGTTACTTGAGTTGTACACTTTATCCCTACCCATCCTTTACTCTAGCATCAGGCACAATTCTCTACACAGTGTGTAAGTGTGGTCTAAATACAGCTCTTATATAAAAGGCAAAGTAAAACTTTTCATTGAAAAACATCCAAATCCATGAACCCAGCCATTTCTTTCCCCAGAGCTCTGCCTTTGGTTTTGCTTCTCAACTTTTTAATCTGACAAGCTGACCAAGAGACTGCAACATCATCATGTATTTGATTAAAGATGCATCTCTCTTTATAGCACATTTCCAGTAAGATAAAATATTCAGTGCTGTGATTTCTATACAATAAATTTTCCACAGTATGACTTATAGCTGGCTCATCAGCCACAAAAGCTGAAGAATAATCAAAGTTGCCCTCCATATTTCTGCAATGAAGACACTAGTATTTCCAGTCTTAATTCTCTGTCTGACATTGGTTAAAGAGGGCAAACACCCTGCATTTTACAATGTCATCAATATTGCAGATAAATGAATAACACAATGAAAATATTTATATGTGATACCACCAAACAGGAAGATACAGTTGAGGGAAATATGGCAAAGTGTAAGTAACCTTGACAAATTAAGCTTCACTGAAATTCTTCCCAGGCCTTGACCAGAAACATAATTCACATATCTTAGCACCAAATACAAATGAAGAACAGTTATTAACTCGGCTTTTTTCCTTCTTTGCTATCTAGAGTATTGGTCCTTCATAATGAAGCCCCTTGTAAGCCACTTTCTGGCTCCATTGTGACATCACTTGAATGTTATAAAATGTCTAATTTATCTTCATCCAAATAACTGTAACTAAAGATATGCCCCTTTTTGATAAACAGTGCATCTGGGGTTTGGAATAATCATAATCAGACAAATCATGATTCATTGGTTTTGAAAGTTAATATCAAGCCAAGCTGTGATGGCCCACGCCTATAATTCCAGCACTCAAGAGGCAGAGGCAAGTGGATCTCTATGAATTGGAGGCCATGCTGATCTACAAAAGTTAGTTCCAGGACAGACTTCAAAGCTACAGAAAAAACCCTGTCTCAGCCCCCCCCCCCCCGCCCCAGAAAAGTTAATGTCACCTGGAAAGTATTAATGCAGATCAGACCAATCCATTAGTAAAATATGTTTTTCTCTGACAAATGTCCTCTACCTAAGGGAAAAAAATTATTAATAACCAGAGAAAAATCAAATTCTATTTCTAAGTCAAAGAGATACAGTTATTCTTTAATAAAATAAGTAAGAAAATGGATGAATACAACAAGAATCAGTGAACTTAGAACTTATCCTAAAGCTGTCTCATTAAAAGCCAGAACACTCTGTTGGGAGTCAACTTTGAAAAAGAAAGAAATGAATAGCTTGACCTGACTGACATCTGAAAGGGTATTTGATTCATTCCATTCTAAAATAATAGCTGATGTTCTCATCTCTTTAATTTGTAACTATTAGTTTGTAAAACTAAATTTTTATCATCCTTTAGCCTGCTATTAAAAAGCATCCAAAGAAAAAATTAAAAGTCTTCAAGGCAAGGGACAAACAACAAAGGGTTTAAAGGACACCAGGGAAATACAACATGAAAAAGGAAGTAATATGCAAAAACAGGAGGAAAAAAGGTGATAAACAGAAGCTTATGTAGTGAAGAAGTTCTGTGACACTGTGTGATGTGGGATTCCCCTCTATATGTTGTGAATACCATTGGTTAATAAAGAAGCAGTTTTGGGCCTGTGATGGAGTAGAACAGAGGTAGGCAGGGAAAGCTGAACAGAATGCTGGGAGAAAGAAGGTGGAGTCAAGAAGAAGCTATGGAGCCACCACCAGAGACAGCAAGCCAGAACCTTGCTGGTAGGCCACAAGCCTTGTGGTAAAATATAAAATAATGGAAATGGGTTAAATTAGGATGTAAAAGCTAACCAATAAGAAGTTAGAACTAATAGGCCAAGCAATGATTTAATTAATATAGTTTCTGGGTTATTTCAGGAGTCTGGGTGGCTGAGAAATGAACAAGCAGCCTTCCTACTATAACTGTGCATGCAGAAGATGAAAAATATAGGAAATATATGAGACTAGGCAGCAACCAAATGCCAAGAAAGACTTAGGTGGAAATTATGAAGAGTCCTGGCTTTCAAAATGCAGTGTGTGTGTGTGTGTGTGTGTGTGTGTGTGTGTGTGTGTGTGTACACGTGCATGTGCACACACATGCATGCAGGATTCTGTGGAAGTCAAAAGTCAAGCTTAGGTGTAATTTTCAGGAGCCATTTTGGTTTTTCACACAAGGTCTTTCAATAGTTAACTGGCTTCTCAGCCATTAAACATTAGAGACATCCATTCCTACCTTCCTGGTGCAATGACGGCAAGTGGATGTCATTGGCCCACCATTATCCATGGACTTCAGATATTGAACCTGGATCCTCAAGCTTGCAGAGAAAGCTCCTTAGCAACTGATCTATCTACCTAGTCCAAAGAGTCTTTTCTGATGTGCTTATAATTTCCTTTAGGGCCCCAGGCCCACTAAGCAAGAGCTCTGCCATACAGTCATAGTCTCAGTCATCCATTTCTTAAAAGCTGCAAAATACTGAAACATTTAGTACTCCTCTTGTTATAACTGCTTATAGCTATACTTTTGGAATTTTCAGAATTCCCCAAGATTTACATGACGTGAATATGAAGTAAACACAATGGAAACAAAAGTGGTGACAATAATCAAGAAAAGAATGGCTTACTTTATAACCACTAAATGACCTCAATCGAGTACTGTAAGATAATTATAAAAAAAAAATTATCAAGAAATCTTCTATGATATGTGATAATTTGAGTTGGTCAATAATATCAGGTAAATTATCAATATGGAGAGGCGATGGGGCAAGTTAGAAAGGAATAAAATTATATGCAGAAGAAATAAGCTCCAAAAATCAGTTTATGACTTAAAAATCGAACATGCTCACAAAATTGCAGCTGTACAAACTCACTGGTTAGGAAAATTTAAGAAAGAGAGAACATAAAAGGAAGATATAGATGGTCACGTCACTGAAAGCACTGAGGAAAAATTTACTATCTACATAATACTCAGAATGTTCACAAAACTCTTTTTTATATATCATTTACTTTTGAGCTTATAATTATATCATTCTCCCTCTTCTTTCCACCCTCCCAATAATAGAACTTTTAAAGATTATTAAGGCATCATTCCAAACCACAAATCTTACCTCAAAGGGGATTTGACATAGTTTATTCTGTGGAGTCAAATATGAGTGACCATCACTTTGGAATGAAAATTTAGATTATCTCAATTTGATGTCCTGACGCTGAAGCATTTTAATAAAGGTTTTATAGTAACATAGCAAAGAATTTCATGAACAAAACATTTTTTAAATATATTGATATAAACATTAATTAGGTGGGTTGAAACCAAAGGCAATTGTATGTGTCTCAAATGCTGTCTGATGACTCAGCATTCTGGTTTACATTGTAGTTACAAGAATGTTGCATCAGACACAATGAAGGGCAGAATAAATGACTATTAAGGGGCTAAAGATGCCCCAAGATAATTTGGTACTAGACTTCTAACATACAATCACTAAAGTTTTAATCAGTTAACCAGTCTTGGAAAGGGTTTAGTAGGAGGTGTAGCTTCTTTCTGAGAAATTTTGTTCAAAAAGATAAACAATTATGAATTGATTCATTCACTAACACTCTAATGTCTCCAGAAACACTCAGTAAGGTAAAATTCATAAAATATTTTTCACAGTACACTTTAGTACTGGCATTTTCTGTCAAACTTCAAGCAACAAAAGGCTATGACTAACGAACATAACCTTGCCTGCTATAATGACTAATGATAGCGTTGTTTCAGCTGCACACAAAAATATGTGAAAATTCTTTCAGAAAGCAAAGGAGAAAATCTACAATTCAGTCCAAGGGTGGGAGCATTGCCCTGCAGCTACTGAGATATTTGTCACAAGCACTGAGCATTTATGAATCCCAAGTGCCCTCCATTGTTCTCAGAACTCGCAACATCCAATGTAGTTTCCTTTGGTGCAACATATGTATGCTGGTGAAATCAACTCTTGACATGGCTTCAGCTTTAAACTGGAGGCTATACGAGAGCTAGCGGATGACAGAACCCATTCAACTCTCTCAGTGAATGTTTAGCAGAAGGTGCTCATATGTTCTTTTGGACTCAGCTGGGCTCAAACATTGCCTGGAAGAGGAATACACAGCCCTCAGCTTCATGGTGAGGAGTCAAAAGTGCAGCTACTTGGACTGTATCTTGCTGTTCTTTTTTTTTTTCTTTCTTAAAAGTCAAGTATGCAGCCAGAAGCCTTACTTGACTGTTACCCAGACCTAGGAAAACTGAAAATCACTGATGCACCTTTCAACTGTGCTCAAGTCGAAGCCTCTTAATTCTCTCATCTCTAAAGGACTTAAAATTTCCGTCTCTAAGACCAGAGTTCAGGGCTTACCATAAAGGTCAATTAGAATAGTGCTTCTGTTACATGCCTGAGGCCAATCCCCAAAACCTACATTTAACAACAGCAGCAGCAGCAACAAAACCCAGAAAGTAATCTTACTGTTGAGATGGCAGAAATGAGTATACGAATCCTTTGGCCTCAGGGACCAGGCAATACAGCATAATTGGTGAGTTCCAAGGCTAGGAAAGACTTTCTCTTACAAAAAAAAAAGTAACAACAAGATAGAGCATATCAGAAGAAGACACCCAAGGGTGGCATCTGATCTCCACATGTACACACAGTTACCTACCCACATATACCCTCACACAGAAAAACAATTGAGTTAAGCATTCTAATACCTTTAAATGATGTTCAGACTCAGTAGACAGGACATGGTTTCAATAATACTAATAAGAGAGCAACTCCAAAATCCAGGAAGAAAAAAATACAAAAAAGAAAGCACAAAAAACAGTTGGCACAGTATACAATTTTAAAACAAAACTTTGCAATTAATATAGAATGATTAAGCAATCCTTAGCATTTAAGGGTAAGGGTACCCAAGCCAATTCCCCCCTTTCCTGAAACACATTTCTGCATGTACACTGTCACCATTCCAGCTAGATTGGTCATAATGTTCTTCTAGCCTGTTCTGCTTCACTTGGTTCTTTTCCTTAAGCAGATTGCTCTCTCTCTGGAAAGGTTTTCCCTTTTCTATCCCATTAGTAGGATGCTAGCAAGCTTAGAATGATGGAGGGTTGAGGTGGAAGTCAAACGCGAACTTGAACTTCATCCCTGTATCAATTACTTTTTTCCTGGCTGTGACAAAACATCTGACAAAAGAAATTTATGGTAGGAGGATAGGAAAGAGTTTGTCTTGGCTTACAGCTTGTGAGTGCAATTCATGGGATACGGAAGGCATAGTGTCTGAATCATGGTGTGACAGGTCACCTTTCATCCTTACTTAGGAAGATAGAGACACGAATGCTACTCTTCTTTCTCTGTATTATTTGGTGTAGGAGATGGAGCCACTCATCCTTGGAGCAGGTCTTACCTCTCCAGTTAAACTTCTCTGGAAGTAGCTTCACAGACATATCCAGATGTGAGTTTTGTAAGTGGTTCTTATCCCACTAGGTTCACAATTAAGACTGTCTCTCTCCTCTAAGCCAGTGTTTTATAAAGTGTTCAGAGATCATCTGCATCAATCAAAGCACATTTTTGAAAAGCTTAATTTTTGGTCTATACATATGAAATCTTTATGCATGAGGATAAGAAATAAGGTGGCTGATTGGACTTCACCATTAAAATTTAGTTTGAAGGAATGAATGTCTTAGACACCTAACAACTGAAAGACTAGGGATAGCAAAGGTTCATGCTTTTAGAAAGGGCACTCTGAAAGCACAGTGGGATTAAGGAACTGTAAGGAAGGAGACTCAAAGCTAAGAGACTACTTAGGAAATTACTGAACCTACCACTATTAGCCTTGGTCTCATCTGAAACCTCCTCCTTCCTTGGTTTCTGATAGCTCTTTATTCTTGTGTCACAGCTCTAACTAAACTCTCAAGTCACACACATGTCCTCTTCTCCCATTCATTCAATAGATACTGTCCCTCCAGGTTCTGTCTGCAGCCATATTTTCATGTAGAAACTCTGTAACAGCCCACATAGGTACTGTCTAGACTGGTGCCCCAGAAATTCATACCATAATAATGCAAGCATCTATTCCCAATCCCCTAATTATATGTTGTGTCTACTATTTCAAGAATAAACCTTAATTCATACCTTTTCTGCCTCTATAGCTACTGTTCTTCCCATGGTTCTTATAGTTCATTTAGTAGGGTTAAAAAATTCACTGAGTACCTCAAGAAGGGTGCCTGAGACTCTTAAAGTCTGTCCTTCATGGTGCCTCTACTGTAGGTATCTTGTCCTATCTTCTAGCAACAAATGCAGCTCTAACTCACAACTTCTTCACACCCGTTTCTTAGCCCATTGTACAAACTCCAGCTTCTTTCAAGAGCCCATGTGTTTATTCCTTTCTTATAGCTACAACAAACTACCCAAGAGGAAGCATCATGAAGAAAGAGCTTTATTTCAGCTCATATTTCAGTCTGAAGATGCAATCCGACATGTCAATGAAAGCATGACAGCAGGAGAGTGAAGAGACTCTTGCCACTGTCTGCAGTCAGGAAGCAGAAAAGGATAGATATTGGTAATCAGCTTGCTTCCTCTTTTTTATTTAGTCCAGGACTCCAGCTCAAGATATGGTACAGCCAAAAGATAGACTGTGTCTTCCCATTTGTATTAATTCACAAACTCACAGATATTCCAATGGGTTTGCTCTATGTGTTTCTAAATTCTGTCAAGTGACAATTGAAATGAATCATCATAGCATCAGAACACATACTTTCCCTAAACCAAAGAAAAGGACAATTTCATGTGAAAGATAAACATCTGTCATCCCCATATGTCAAGCCAAAGGTAAGCCTTTAGATACTCAGTACAAATTTGCCAAAGTGTGAATGATTTTTCTCTGTGCAGATTCTTATTGTACCATAGTAAAAACAGAGTGTTAATCAAGTATCCTGAAGTTGTTAGTGTCAATGAATGATACTATTTGCACAACAACTCTGATCATAACCTTTGGAAAAGAAAAGCTAAGGAAACTAGAGTTGACTATTTCAGACCAGTTCCTACCACTTTGCTAATACCACAGTACAGTGGCTTCAGATATAGGGTAAAGGAACAGACAGCAGGAATAAATATAAAACATAAAAGCAACTGTGCCTCTTCCTTGTTTCTCTTTAAAGGTAAGTAAAAAATAATATGGTAGGTTTCAACGTGGTTTGGAGTTCTACAATCTCAACTGAAGGCATCCCAGAGTTTGTGGATTAAGGAAAGGATGCTGATTATACATAACTATCTCTGCTGGCATTTCTGGAAGATGATGGAGAGCACTGATCTTTGGGAGACTGCTGACTTTCAGAGAGCCTTGACCTTGGAAGAGAGCTAACCTTGGGAAAGTCCTGATCTTGAGAGATCTCTGACTAGGAAAATGTTGACATTGAGAGAGAGCACTAACCTTGAACAAGCACTTGTATGCTGAACACTCTGTGACATAGAGGTAATAAGAGAACTACCATCCTAGCATTCTGTGTAGTTTAAGAAGCATTCCTGTATAGCCTATTCCATAGAGAGCTTCAGGTACTGTATGGCAGCTATAGTCATGACTGGTCCAGACACTAACTGATTTCTCTTTGGCTACACATATCCTCATACTTTGTATAAAATATGCTATGTAGTGTTCTACAGCGACATCTGCAGTAGGTATTATTTCTGATATGAATGCAAAGAATGGACTCAGAAATGTTAAAACATTTTCTAAAGGCCACAAAGCTGCAAAGTTAAACCTAATGTTGAAATGCAAGTAAATGGAAAGACCTCTTTCCGTTGATGATACTACTCGTGCTATGTTTCATGACCTATTAGTTGTTATGCTCTGAGAACTTTGGGATATAAATGCTAACAAGTTTCCATAGTGTGTTCCTCATGTTTAAAATACTCGGGGAAAACAGGGTGGATAAAGGGTGGATGTGACATCAAAAGCAATATTCCTTGAAATCAATATCCTGTAAGATTCACAGAAGAATCCACTTAAATAAAGGTCAAAACTTTGATGATTTGAATCAGACAATTAGTGATAATTAAAAACTTACTAGGAATTAGTTTATTAGGTTATTCTCTAAGGCAGCAACAAGTTGAGCTCTAAGATGCCACTAGGCTATACATTATTGACATTAAAAGAAGAATAACTCTTTTTTATATTCTGAACTTTGCCTTTAGTGGCTGAGCCATCTCAATAGCCCAACAGCCAGAGAGACACACTGTCTAACATTAGTCAGAGCTCGGGGAATCCTGCTGAAGGGAGGAAGGATTGTCGGAGTCAGAGGGATTAAGGACATCATGAGAAAATCGACTTATCTGGGATCATAGGCACTCACAGAGACAGAACCAACAACCAGGGAGCCTGCATCACCTAGGCTCACAGCATACGGACAGTTGCATGGCTTGATCTTCTTATGCGACTCTTCACAGTGGGAGCAAGGACTGTCTCTGACTCTTTTACTGTCTTTTGGGACCCTATTTCTTCTTCTGGGTTGTCTTGTCCAGTATTATATGCAGTATACAGGCCCAGGTGCTTATGCTTACTGCAGTTTGATATGCCCTATTTTGTTGATATCTTTGGGAGGTCTGCCTTTTTCTGAACAGAAATGGAGGAGGAATACATGGAGAATGGGGTCAGAATGGAGAGAGGGATCAGGAAAATAAGAAGGAGGAGAAGCCGCCTTGGGGATGTAAAACAAACAAACGAACCAATATTTAATTATATAGCAGTTAAAAAAAAGAAGCAAAAAGGATTACATGGGAGGTTATGGAGGGAGGAAGGAGAGGATGAAATGGAATAGTTATAATCTCAAAAAACAAAATTTACAAGGTTAATAAAAGAACTCTTTACTTAACAATTATAAATCACAAATTCTAACCAAGTGTACATTTCATAGGTGCTGTCTTTCATTAGAATAATTGTCACTATGCCATAGTTTTTTACTCAACTTCCTCTATTTTCTTAGATTTTTATGTCTGAGACATAGCCATACAGGATCAACAGTTTTACTTGCATCTTTCTGTTATTATTTATGAAAAGGTTTGCTCTGTTAGTGTGACTCTCCACTGAGACAGCAAAATGCATTTGCAACTTCAGCATCCTTTCCTTCCAGGGGACAGTATGCTTATCACGTCTGCCTGTGGTCAGGTAATAGGGCAGGAGAGATGGCTCTGTAGTTAGGGGCAGTACTGCTCTTGTGTAGGGTATGTGTTGGGTTTCAGGTATCCACATCCGGTAGCTCACACCCAAGCTCATATTTACCAGTACTCAAACACCAGAGGGGCTCTGATGCCTCTGTCGTCTTTGACTCACTTGGCACACACAGATACACACACATGCACACACATGCACACACACACATGCACACACACACACACGGGGGGTGTAAAATTAGTAAGTCTTTTGAAAAAGCAGGCTGGGGTGTCATTAGGAATAATGGAGTAAGAATCTCCAAAATTAATGCATTTCATAAAAGCATATAGATAATGAGAAAAATGAATAGTTAAAATTAACCTCTTAAAACTGGAAATTATTCAAAGAGCCAGATTAAAGAAAAACTACAGAGTATCAGTGAGAACCTGAGCTTGCTGTCATTTTTCACTCCCTTATCTCCATCTGCCTCTCTTCCTCTCTCCAGTAGCCTCTAACACTAACCTTCCAAAACCGCACTGTAAAGTATGAGCATAGCTGCCAGAAAGGGTCAATGTGAGGTTGGCTCACTTTCACAGCCCGGTTCTCGGAGAGCTGTCATGAGTTGACCTGTCTGACAGTTCCTTGAAAGCCTACTCTCCAGACTCTCTTCATTTGACCCCAGAAGCTCATCCGGTGAAGCAGTCTTTTCCATGGGGGCGTTTGTCAAAAACAACCCATGGCGCTGTCTGCCAGTGCATCTGCTGAGGTGGTGAGAAGAGCTGAGATGAAAAACAAACTATTCAAGAATTTAAAACAGAATGCTGGGTTAGATTGTGGGGAATAATGCAGACACTTTGAAACCTATTTTGGCAATTTGTTCAAAAGTTAAACATACTCTAAGCTCTTATGGACTTTAAGAATTCCATGGTGTTCTCCACCCCATATGGCTTTTAGACTCTCTCCCGCTCTTCAAGTCCCTGAGCTTGTAAAAAAAAAAAAAAAAAAAAAAAAAAAAAAAAAAAAAAAAGGAAATTTCTGGGACATCCCATTTAGGACAGAGTGTTCCAAGGGGTCTCTCTCTCTCTCTCTCTCTCTCTCCACCCCCATCCAGATGTGGGTCTCTATTTATTCCCATTAACCACAGGAGGAAGCTTCTCTGATGATGGATGAGCAAGACACTAATCTATGAATATAGCAGGATGTTGTTAAGAATCACTATGTGGCTACATTCCTTTAGCAGAAGAGTAGCATTTGTTTTTTTACCATATGTCCCTCACTTATCTAGTCTCAGATACTTGGACACCCAAGCAGTGTCAGAAACAGGTTCTATCTCACAGAATGTGCCTTAAATCCAATTAGATATTGGTTAATCAATCCTGCAAGCAATGTGATACTATTGTACTAGTGCATCTTGTATAGAGGTCACCATGATAGATCAAAAAGATGGTAGCTGGTCTGAACAGCACTTACCATTACCAGTCAGTAGGGGTGAAGGTTTTATGTAGGAAGGCACCAGTTTGATTTGTTAGTGTTTAATGAGTTGTGTAGGTGTTATTTGCAGCAATAGGGCTTGAATAGGTTGAAGGAAAACCAGTACTCTGGGTTGTTTGAGGGTGTTGGCATTCATAGGACATGCACAGGTCTGGACCTAATGCTGCCCCAGTGCTGAGAATGGAAGTAGAGTTAAGTCCATATCCCTAAACCAGTCGGTACATCCTATAGAAAGCTGCCCAGTTATTTTTTTTTCCAACAGAGTTTCATTGGCATATAAACTCAATACCCAGCAGTAGATGGCCAAATGAAAATGAATTGAATGGCAGTTTTGAAAGGTTTCTTTTTCTTTTTTGCCCCATAATGCTTTGTCTAAGCATTTTTCCCCCTTACTTACAGATCTTTTGCAAATGTATCATGGTTTCTGATTTTGTGTTTTTAGGGGATTTTATGTTTGCCAGTGTGTTTCTCAGTCTGTATGTACTTCTTGTGCTTTTTAGTTTTTTTTTATTTTGTCTCTTTGTTTTTCTGTCCATGTTTGTTTAGTTTTTATTTTATCTTATCTTTTTTATGCTTGTTTATTTTCTTTATTGATTAAATGCATAATTTATTAATGAATAACATAACTCCATAGATGGGTAGTATAAGATATATTCATCTAGAAGGCCATGATGCTTGATGCTGTAACAGATAGACCCTATTTTCTCAACACCTTCGCACAGCAAAGCATTTTCGCTTTACAGTCTAAAGTGAGTCAGTCACGGGAGGGGACTTATCCTTAAGCTCTGACTAAAGACTATAGACTTTTTATCATGTAATTTGGCAAAAATACTATATTGTTTCCCTGCAGGGAAAAAAGACGGTGTGAAAGGGTGTGCTTGAAAGGGAATGACTGACAGTTGATGCCTGTTTGTTTTATAACGAGCAAGAAAAAAAAAATGTGGACTTGTGTGGGTGGAGAGGATCCAGGAAGAATTGGAGAAAGAGGAGCTGTAATCAGAATATATTGCATAAAAAATTATATTTTCAATAACAGTTAAACATAAAATTACTGGTTGTGGGGTGGTTCCTTCATTTTCAAATACCAGAAAGTTGAAAATCATGTCCATAAATTGCAAACAAATGTTCCTAGTAACTAAAATGCATTCAACCCAGATATTCAGCAGCTAATAAACATATAAAAATAATGTGATATGTCTGGATTACAGAATGGGCTTCATACAAGCAAAGAAATGACGGATTGGAATGAGATATGCTATAGATGACTCTTGAAAATATTACAAGTGATAGAAACCACATAAAATGATATACAATGTGTAGTTTCATTAATATGAGAAGACTAGACAGAGAGACAAGTTCATTCTATTAATCAGAAACTCCCAGTTAACAGGAGCCCAAACTGTTTGTTGATGGATACAGTTTTTATTGGGGGAGGAAATGCTCTAGAATGGAATGGTGGAACAATTGTACAATACTTCAAACACTGGAAGCCACCAATTAAATAATAAAAAACTAAAAAAAAATTATAGTATATAATTATTACCATAAAACAAATGGCAAAAAATAACAAGTTGGTATATGTGACAAAATTTTACTATACAGTAAGAACAGACAATGATGCCCCGTGACAGATATTCATAATGTTACTATTTAGTACCAATCTACCAGTCTGTGTCAAGTTGCTAAAGCATTCATTTTCCATCAACACAAGATGAAGTTCTGATTGTGTGGTTCTTTCTCATGTGTCCTACACAGCCCTGAAATTCTGTAACTTTATGCATTTAATCATTGTTATCATAATAAAATCTTCTCATGGAAACACAAACCATTTTTGACTTAAAAACAAATAATAATCTATGCTACACTAGACATCGCCATTGATAGATGGGATACATTACGAAGCATGCAAAGAGCATTGTCCTTGAGGAATGACAATCATCAAGTGTGAGCCTCCTTATTTCCTGTTCTCACTCAAAATTACTATGTATGTGAAGTAAAAACAACTTTGAAAGTTTTATTTCTAATAATTACTATTATTTTATCTTTCTAAATAAATATTGCAAAGAGAACTTGTAAAAGAATTATCCAGAAGATAAGTCAATGGTAGGTATTAGATTAAATGATAGAACACCCTCATGTTTAATCTGCAGTGATACTGTTTTGATAGCATACAGAAATGTAGTGGTAAAGGTTCTATGTAGCAGGCACCAGCCTGACATCCCCACGTGCAACGAATAAGGTGGGTGATGTCTTCAGTGGGGCTTTGCTATCAGTTTGTGGAGAGCTACCTGTAGTATTGGCAACAACCTGAGTTGTTTGAGGATTCCTGTGGGTCCCCTGTGGGCCAGAATACAACTAGACATAATCCAGTCCAAGCTCTGGAGATTTCATTTGATGACAAGAGACAAGAGTGTTTCTTGGGAGTTTAAGTTTCCTCTATTGAGAATTTTCTGTCAGATCTATACCATATTTTCAATTCAGTTATTTGTTTAATTGATATCTAGTTTCTTGAGTTCTTTATATGTTCTTATATTAGCTCTCTTGGATTATAAAAGAATGAAGAATAAGAAATGTATGAGAAATTAAAATTTTATGCTGTTGCATGCCTTTGCTAATAGCATCTGTGATCTGTGATTACCTTCACAAGATGTCCCATTAACACAGGCTAAGGCACACAAAAGACCCTACATTCCTCAAGGATTTATATGTACATAGTTAATGGTTAGGGGAGGGATATTTTCTTTGGAGGTATAGTCACTGCTATGGGGTTAATGATCCTGCAAGAAAACTTTGACCCATGTTCCCAAAAGTAAGTATAATGAAACTCAATGGTGCATCATAAGAAAAAAAAATACTGGAATGCTTGAGGGAGACTAGGTGGGGAAAAGAAAATGATCTGGCAGGATAAAGAGGAAACCAGTGGTGAATATGATAAAAATACAATATACATGCACGAAAACCTGTCGCAAGAAAACTGTACATAATTAATATATATATTAATAATAAAAAGGACAGTTTTTAGAGTTATTAAGTAATTTACACAAATCAAAAATTGAAAAGTAAGCAAATAAATTAGAAATTTCTAAGCTAAAAAATATAATTCTCAGAAAAGATATTTGTAGCGAGAAGTATATGCAGCTATGCTGCTGTTAACCTCATTGTTATAAGATGCTAAGCAAAGTTTTTAATTCCCAATGGAATAGAACACATTTTATTTCTATTTATTAGAGGAATTTTACAAGTATAATAATTCCAAAATTTACACAGATGTTGAGCCTCAGGAATTTTCAAATAAATGCAAATTCTTCTCTTTGGGAGATTTTGCTCCCTCTCTACAAAGTTCAAATAAGTACCTCCTTAATCCAGTAATTCACTCATATAAATACAATATAGAAGACTTTTGTTTGTGATTGCAAGACATATATAGGAAAAATTTAAGGAGGATTTATAGCTTGTCTCTAAAAAAGAATTGGAAGCATCCTAATTGTCAATCAAAGGCAATAAAATAATCATTCTCACAATCGTTAGACTGAAGATAGAGATTTATTCAGTATCTGAATGAAGTGTTCAATATGGAATGTGTAGACCATATAATATTTTTTTTACATATTTGTAATGCGTTGTGAGACACAAGCATTATAGAGCAAAAGTACAGTTAACATATCACTGGACAAACCCATGGGAGTGGTGAAGAACCTGATTGCAGAGCGTTGGGGACACTTCTCTTTTGCATAGTCACTGTCAGTTCTGTAGAAAGCTTGTAAACCCATTGATCTTCTCTCTTCCATAATGGGATTCATACCAAAATATCAAAACAGTGTAAAAATTATTCACTGAGAGAACTTCTTGTACAGGCAACTGGTGTGAAAGCATTCACACAGACAAATCGTTGTTCTCATAGTTGAATCTACATTAAATATCATTATCCTTATTGACAGGACTTATTGACAAGAAAGGAGCCCTGAGCAGGAGGCACTGAACAGGAGAAATAGTGTGTCTACTCCTACTGATAAACAGATCTGGGTGGTCCTGAATTCTCTAACAGCCAACTCAAGAGAGTATAACCTACTGACCTTTGCTTTACCCTAACAAGCTATTAAAATTCTGTACTTGCCTTCACCTTTCATTTGACATAAGGTCTTACTCTAGGAAATTAGCTGTTTATACCTTTACCCCTTAAATATACAAGAAAAAAACTTGGGTCACTAAACCAGCCCCAGAGAAATTCCTTCTCACCTGTGTTCCAGAAGATACAGCACCTTGATGCTTTGCCAGGGAGGTGGGCAACCTCCAACCTAATCCTTCCAGTATCTGCTAGGAAGCTTCACAGCCACACCCCTTCTGAGACATAAGGCACCTGCTTTGTCAGCCTTTTATCCATCTTATTAGCCCTAAGATATGCATGCTTGGTACCATTATTAACACCAATGGAATTGCTAAATATGTCTGGGTGGGTATTTAAATTGAAAACCTTGTGGGATCGGATGAACAGCTAGGAATATCAAAGGAGGAACATTGAACAGGAAACACCAAGAAAGCATTAGAGAGAGCATATAAAGAATAAATGGGATATGATAAAAAGACTTATATGAGCTAATTTATTTTATTTACCCTCAGACCTTATTAGTGAGGTTTTCGTCTGCTATAGTGAACCTTCTGAATCCCGAGAGGTTTTTGGGGGCTTAATGCCAACATAAACCTTGATAGTAATGTAGCAAGTCTGGAGTAAGGACATTGTGAATGAAAACATCCCTTAGATTTCCATATTAGAAAAGGATGTCATTGTAATCAGTTGTCATCTGTGCATTTCAAGTATATTCTAAATGCCTTTACAATTTCATTTCATTTTTGTTATAATTTTAAAATATTTATAAAATATATTTTGATCATAAACTTTTTGCTCCCACAATCTTTCCAGTCCCCCCCACCTGTCTTCCCTACTATCTTACTATCTACCTAACTTCTATGGATATTTTAAATGAAATACATACATTTAAAGCTAAGATAGACATGTAAGAGAAAACATGCAGTGTTTGTCTTTCTGTGTCTGAGTTACCTCACTCAGGGTGACTGTGAGTAGGCACAACCTTTTACCAGCAGGTTTCACGATTTCAATTAAAAACGTTTAGAATTGAATTAAAATGAAAACAACATATCCAAACCTACAGGGTACAGCACAATGACAGTGGTTCTAACTGTCGACTTCAAAAACTAGAAAGACCTCATATTGTTTTTTATTTATTTATTTTACAGTGGAACACAATTTCTACTTCCTCCTCTCCTCCCAGGCCCTCCCCTACCTCATCTCTCCCCCTCCATTCTCTCCTTCTCCATTTCTATTCAGAAAAGAGCAGGCTTCCCAGTGGACATCAATAAAAGACTAAGCACCTCCCCTTATATTAAGGCCATCAAAACAATCAAAAATAGCCTGTTCTCCAACTGTTTGGAGTCCCACAAGCTACAAAACTGTCACATATATGTAGAGGGCCTAGGTCAGTTCCATGAAGGCTTTCTGGTCGTTGGTTCAATATCTCTGAGACCCAATGATCCCAAGCTAGTTGATTCTGTGAGTTTTCTTGTGGTGTACAAGACAACTTTGAGTCCTACAATCCTTCTTCCCCCTTTTCAGCAGAACTCTCTGTGCTCAGCCTAATGTTTGATTGTGGGTCTCTTCATCTGTTCCCATCAGTTGTTGATGAAGCCTCTCTGATGATAACTGAGCTAGACACCAATCTAGGAATACAGTGGAATATCATTAGGCATGATTACATTGACATTTTTTGTCTCCAGTCATATTTGGTTCTGTCCTAAGTCTCTGGGCCATCCAGCTGCTGGGCCCTGGTACTCCAGACGGTGTCAAGGGAAGGCTTACTTTCATAGCATGGGTCTGACATAGGAACAGTCATTGGTTAGCCAATCCCTCAATCTCAACACCATCCTAACCCAGAACATTTTAAAGGCAGGGAGACTGAAAGTAAAGGATTATGAGGCTGTGTTGGTGTCCTAGTCACTATTCTAGAAGCCTATATATTCTTGCATTTAAGGTAGTTTTCTCATGTTTCAGCTGTGTAAAAATAGCCAGGGTTTGTTGTAGTGGGATGGATGGGATTTGGTGGTGAAATATTGCCCTGGTTATTATTGTTTGTGTCATTACACATGTGTTTATACATCTGGATTTGGAGTGATTATTAGTAAAGCTGCCAATTTCTGGGTTTGTTATTTTTGGTTGGGTATTTTCTTTCTTGGTTTCTGTTTTCTCTCTGGTCTTCAGGCTGACATGGCCTATGGTTGAGTAGAGTGTCTTTGCCCTCATTGCAGGCTGTTTGATCTCTGGCCAAGTTTGGGGTTGGAGTTCTGGCTATGTGTGTGGTCTCTTATCTGGGCCATGGGTTTTCTGAAGTTTAGGATCCTGACCTTGCTCCTGATGGGATATGAAGCTTCTGCCTTGTTTTCATGGTGTTGGCCTGGTCTCTAGGGTTTAGGATGCTGGTCTGGCCTTTGGGGTTCAGGATGCTGGCTTGGCTTCTGATGAGGTAGAAGGCTTCCACCAGAGTTGTGGACCAGGATAAGGTGACAAGGAAAGGAAAGGCACTTGAGGTTAAGCTGGAGGGGACACAACTATAAAAGGGGTGTCAGGGGTGACTTCCTGGTACTTTGGGAGTTGCCCTGGCCTCCTATGGGGTTAAAGGCTTCTGTTAGAGGTTGACTGGAATATGTGCAGTTCAGGATGCTAGCCTCAAGATCTCATATTGTTAATGTAGTGACACCTTTTTAGAATCTTAAGAAAAACAAAAGGAAATAGTATTCTAAAAGAGTAGATGGGAAGAAATAAACTCAGAACTGAAATTAATGAAACTCTATCTGCATGGTTCTAAATCACAGTGATACATGTGTTCAAAGCTCATATATAAATTGGTAAATGTGTTTTTCCATTTCTCATTTTTATTTTTAAAATTTTGCTTCCCATAGCAAAAATAAATATAGAGGATGATTTTTAGAAAAGTGCTTAATCTTCATATCAAAATATTACACTGAATATATGAGATCAATGTTTTATGTATGGTAAATGACAAAAATATTTCTATCCTGGATGATAAAGCTTAATACATTTAGTATGTATTAAATAATAATAGGCACAGGACACATTTCAGTAGCAATAATATTTTTTAATTCCTATCTGTACATATTTAACCATTATTTGGTAAGTTAATGTCTGCAAACCCAGAGCATTGCTTAGAAATGTGTTGAGAAAAAAGGAAAGTGAGAAGATGGGTATTCAACACATGCTATAAATACCCAATAGCTGATGTGTCCTTGGTGAGCAACTTTTTCAGCTGTGTCCCCTGAGTCTGGCTGACATGGAAGAGTACACCAGAGTCAACACTGGACCTGCTCCCAATCTCTGCAGTAACATTCTCCATAGTACTCTGGTTTTCTGAAACAAATTTCAGACCCCATTCTCACACCCTAATGGAAGGGGACATGTTCACCTCTGCTGAACACAATATAGGAAGTCATCCCTGGTCTCTCTGTCTAATTACACCTCATAAAATACAAAATAAATGACAATATATGTCTAGATATGTTAGGAAGTTTGTACACAATCTGGTTAAATAAATCCTTAATTATGTATTGTCTTTTTCATACTGATCAGTAAAAATAGAATGTACTTTATTTGCTTATGATGACATCTATTTCCAAAATGCTGGCAATAATCATTGTTACACGTGGAACTGGTTATAAAATCATTTTTAACTCATAAATAAATGAAACTTTCAAAGATGAAGATCAACTGAATGACATAAAAAACAATGATTAAGGCAGTAAAGTGCAATGCACCATAAAACACAGGGGCAGATGCAGTTGCTCCACACAAGGAGAGATCACACTTATTAGATTGTGTGGTGTATAGTTGCTGCTGCAGTAACTTAAGTGTGCTGCTACAGCTTTATATTGGCAATGCACTAGCAATGAATGAGTGGGGTTGTGAACTATATTTACAAAATAAGCATTGAAACAGATCTAGCCCATTAACTACAATTTGACAACTTCTCTATATCAAATTCAGTGGCTTTGAAGTTGGTTTCAAGACTATGTTTTTAAAAGAGGTAGGACAGTTTTAAATAATTTTTATGTTTATTAGATGTTTCATCAAAATTAATATATTTTCTTTTTTAGCAAATAATAACCTTATAGCATATGACATTAGAAATTTTGAGTTATATTTATTACCTTGTACATATCATCCTAGATATATTTTCTGCCTTTAAATCAAGTCTAAAAATAAATGTGAACATCAAAAAAACAGTATGATGACATTGACCAGAAGGTGAAGTGGTAGCAATTTGCTGAATGGATTGTAGTCTCCATATCTATTATGTAACAGGCAAATTCATTATTATGCCAACTCAGCCTGATGTAGTGATGAGATTTCTCATGCCTGGCTGTGTTTGTTATGCCACAAAAAAGCCAATCTGTTTCTAATTCCCTTTGTGAATGTCAAAGGCAAATCCATTTTCTTCTGTATTCAGGAAGGTGGCAGAATCCTGAACAAACAGCTGCTGATCACTTCAAGAGCTTTTGAGCCAAAAACCAAGGCAGATGAATATTTCGGATCAATCAACACAAAAACAAAATTATTTCTTCATTGTGGATTCTATACACCTCTCTTTCAAAGCCTGAGACTTCTCAGTGAAACCAAACAATAGTAAACAAAATGAACCAGATGTTTTCTGTCATTTCTGTGTTGTCACTTGTATCCTGAGAGTATAATTTATGCCTAAATATTGAATAAATTTTATTTTAGTAACCAAAGCTGTGTTTCCTTTTGGAAGAACTATAACATGATTTCTCCTTTTTCCTTCCTGACCCATTCTCTGTCCTCACAGTGTCTGGCAGGAAGCCAATGTTATTATTCTACCAAAACAAAGGAGAGTAGGGACATGTGGATCATATAGTCTCTATTGGACACAATTTTTCTGGAAGGAAGAATTGTCAACATCTGTCACCCATGTGAGCTGATGATGTTTTCTACCCAGTAAGCCAGGACAGACCATAAAGCCGTCAGAAAGGTGGAACACTACTTTGAGGAAGAAGTTTGCCAGTATACTTCTAAGAAGCAGTGTGTTAGTCACATTGGGAGGGATTTTCATAGAGACTATTGTGACTAGACACCATCCTATGTAAAGTGCCAGAAAAGTATTTCTGTGTAACTTCCATGTTACCAGGAAACTGGATTTCTGAAAGAAACTGGTAGCCTTGGAGTATAAATAAGGAAAGTTTTTATATATTTTTTGGACCTAAAGAGATGGTTCAGAAGTTAAGAGTACTTGCTGCTCTTGCAAAGAACCAGGTTCAGTTCCTAACATCTACATGCGGGCTCACAGGAGCCTGCAATTCCAGTTCCAGTGGATCTGGTGTTCTTTTATGGCCTCCATAGGTCTTAGGTATTTTCATGGTACACATACATATATCTTTCATAAGCCGGGCGATGGTGGCGCACGCCTTTAATCCCAGCACTCGGGAGGCAGAGGCAGGCGGATCTCTGTGAGTTCGAGACCAGCCTGGTCTACAAGAGCTAGTTCCAGGACAGGCTCCAAAGCCACAGAGAAACCCTGTCTCGAAAAAAAAAAAAAACCATATATCTTTCATATATATAAAATACAAATAAATAAATATAATTTACAAAAGAGCTGATGAGGTCAAGGTTTTTTTCCAGCAGAGGCGTGTGAAGGAAGGCCCTGTACTAATAGGGTTCCTGTAATGTGATAATAGATTTCACTGTCAACGCAGTAAGCCAGATTAAGCCTAATTGAAAATCATAAGAACAGGCTTATTTAAGCAAAGCAACTCCCTGGTGAGTCCTCCAGCTACAGAGATGGCAGGAGAAGTCTCATGCACCCAAACTAAAGCAGAGAACTTACATAGCCTGTAGGTGAAGGTGATGATGTGTCTGACACAAACTGGGTCCAAATACGATCAAAAACTGAACACTTTAGGTGGGATCTTGAGCTACTGGCAACTTCAGGAGAGAAGCTACCATAACCACCAAGAATGAGGAACTAGGCTTTTGGGTGCCTTTTATTTTTGGAGATTCCTTGAGAGGATGGGGTTTGGAGAGAGAGGAATGAGGCTTTTCGGAGGATCAAGCAGGATTGAACTGAAGGTTCTGGACACACACTTAAAGCAAAGGGACACCAGTAAAAGCAATGAGTAGATATGATTCAGAAAGTTCTAAACATTTCTGCAATGAATGCCAACAGTTCCAGATGGCTCTCACTTAGAAATGTTAGAGATTGCCACTAAACTCAAGTCATACACGTCACCGATTGCTGAGGCATCACCAACCAAACTGATTCTACCAAAGTGTCATGAACACTGACAATTTCATCATCTTCGTTAACTTCAGGTTGTGGGCACTGCAATCAATTCTCATATATTTGCATATAAAGTTCCACAAGCCAGAGGGTCATGTGGATATGAGTAAAACTCTCTGCTGTACATCTCTTTAAGCTGCAGAACATTCTTCTTGTAAATACAGTGGTAGGTGTCAGGAAAGAAGCATCTGAAGAAAACATCACCATTTAAACAATGGGTAAAGCATGTTGCTCAGAACGTAGTCCTAAACCACGGCCAGTTTTGAATCACATCTCTGTATCAGTTATTTTTCTCACTGATGTCAAAAAACACCAGACACAAGCAAATTCAGAGAATCATTATTGATTTTGGTTCGATGTGTATTAGTTACTTTTACATTGCTGGGATAAAATACCCCGACGACAGACAGCTACTTGGAGATAAGTGTTTTATTTTGGTTTGTGGTTATGGAGGAATAGAGTCCATCACGGATGAGTTGACATGGAAACAGCCAGGAAAATCATGAAAGAAGGAGCAAGAAGCTTGCTGAGCATATTTCATTCACATACAGAAGCAGAGAGAGGTTATAAACCTTTAACTCTCCCCAGCAAGAGTGTATCTCCTCAATTTGATAACCTTTCCAAATAGCACTGGACTGGGGATCAAATACATGAGTCTATGGAAGATATTTCTCGTTCAAATCACACAGGTGAAGTAAGGGTGCTGTCCCTCGTGTGGAAAAGTATGGGAGCACGAGCAGGAGGCAGATGGTTACACTGCATCTGCAATTAATTAATATTGATTTTCAGTTTCATTTTCCTTGATACTCATCTCAGGACCCCAGTGCATGGGATGGTACCACCCACATTCAGCCTGAGTCTTCCCTCATTTATTTTACCTTTCTGATTACTTCACATAAGGGAAACCCAGAGATGTTTCTCCTGGATGATTCAAAATTCAACCAAGTCGAAAACAAACTTTAACTATGTGTGGTTGTTTGACTAAGAATCACCCCCATAGGTTCATAGATTTGAATTCTTTGTCACCAGGAAATGGCACTGTCTGAAGAGATTAAGAGGTGTGGCCTTGTTGAAGAAATGTGTCACTGTGGGTGGTCTTTGAGGTTTCAAGGTCCCAGTAGCTCTTTCTCTTCCTGATTTCTGTGGATCTGGATGTAGAACTCTCAGATCCAAGAGGGGTCAAGATCATGATTGGGAAAACCACAGAGACAGCTGACACAAGCTAGTGGGAGCTTTCAGACTCTGGACTGACACGGAACCTACATAGGACTGAACTAGGCCCTCTGAATGTGGGTAACAGTTATGTGGCTTGATCTGTTGGGTGGTGCACTAACAATGGGACCAAGACTTATCCTGGTTGCATGAACTGGCATTTTAGAGCCCATTCTCCATGGTGTGATATCTTGCTCAGCCTTGATACAGGGGGAGGGTCTTGGTCCTGTCTCAAAGCAGTATGCCATATTTTGTTGATTCCCATGAAAGGCCTTGCCTCCTCTGAGGAATGAATGGGAAGTTGGATGGGGGATGTGGGGGACAGGAGAAGGGGATGAAGGGAGAACTGGGACTGGTATGTAAAATTTAAAAATGCCCCAATTAAGTGTTTTCCTTTATAAGAGGTGCCATGGTCATGGTGTCTCTTTACAGCATAGAATGCTGATTAAAACAAATTGCATCAGGAACAGGGTATTACTGTGACAGGCTTGACCATGTTTTTTTGTTTGAGTAAGACACCATCACAATCTCCATACAGCTTCCAGAAGTAACACTATGATATTGCTACAAATTAATCCATCTTAATTTAGTTTTTCTAATTTCACGAAGAAGAGAAATTCAGATTGTGATGCAGAGTTAACATCAAATAAGCAAAATACTAGTGGGAAATATAAGAAAAAAGGCTGCAATGATGTCAGTCAACATGGAATAAGTGAAAACAAAACAGGTTCAGTCTATTTTGGTTCTTAAAATTTTTACAATGCAGATCACAGAAGATGGGGTAATGCAGGAGCCAGAAGGCATAGGGATCATTCATAGTCTTTTTAGCATTCCAATTCTCAGATCAGCCATGCTCTTCACCTGAGGAGTAGGGTTTTGAATTGAAAAATGAAGAATTTTATATTCCAACATCTCGATCAACTTGTATCAAATTGTAAGCCAACTTACAATTATAAATGAAATATGCTCTAAGATATACTATCTTTCTTACTTCCTGGTCCAAAAACTTTTCCAGCATTAGGTACTTATATTAGGTATCCCATAAGCTGCTCCATACACAAGGTATATGCAAAAAAATAAGAGTCTCTCATTAACTATGTGTTTACTATATTATTGTTAGGATTTCTCTATTCAACAAATAATTGCACATTAGGTTTCCCTTCCCTATTACTATGTTCTGATAAAATAATCTTCATTCAAACTTGATAGGCCAGTACAGGAATCCGTGCCTATTCAGGAGAGAATCTGAATAATATCTAGTTACATATCAAGAACAACACAGTTTATATGAGGGATAAAATACTAATCATTTGTAATCAAATTATAGTTTTTGTTGAGGTCCTCTATGTATAATTATCTATAGAATCAATCCACTATGTAGTATGTCCCATTGATTAAAGATCCTGATACCCAGAACAATAAAAACTGATACGTCAACACTAACCATGAATTCCTTGAATATTTTTTATAAGAAACAATTGATAATCAAGTATTTTGCAATTAATTTCATATTGGAAAAAATGGAAATCAGTCTATCTGAACAAGTAAATAAAGTATGTTTTAAAACAAAAGTTTTTTCAAGTAACTCCTGCACCAACAAGTCTCAGAAGGATCTAGATAACAATTAATATACAATTCTGCCTTATCCTGAAAAATGATGCCCCATTTTACCTAAATGCAGGTAAAAATCCAAAGTTTGTTTTTTTTTTTAACTCTTATTCTCTGAGGGCAAGGGGACGTTCAACATTAAGAGATTAAATCCTGGCTTGTATATTTACCCAGAAGCCATCTTGCTACTTCAAAGAGGTAATCTATAAGGGAACCTCCTGGCAGACCAATATTTCCCTCAAATTGGATTTCTCTAATCCCTGAACTGTGACCAGAAAAGACTTCAGCCTGGAAAATTGATTTCTCCACTGTACTTACTGAGGACTCACCATGGCCACAAAGTAAAAGAAACAATAATTCTTCTTTGTCCACTACTCTGACAAAGTGAATTCACATGACATTTTATAGCCCCAAACACAAGTGATAAATGATCTTGCCATTAGTTACCTCTTCATAGTTAACACTGTGTTCACCAGCTGTTTTAATGTAACTTGTAAACTGGTATTGTGTTCATTGTGAGTTCTTCTAGTTCTGTTCAGTAAATATTTAACAGCGTGGCCATAGATCCTTCAAAAGCAAGAGAAAGGGAAAGGAAAAATATATATAGTCTCAGCCTGGCTCTGTAATGGTTACATGAAAACAAATGAAGCACAGGTCCAATTCCCAATGATCTGTAACCCTGACTGTATATTCTGTGTGATTCTGTGTCAATGGGTTAACATTTATGCTATCATATGTTATCCTGTGTAAGTAGACAGACAAGACATATTGCTCAACTCTACATAGGGACAATACTGTTGACTCACACCACTCTCCGTGTAATCCCTCAAACCTACATAAAGGTAGAAGTAGAAAACTCAGTACACAAAATTGTCCTCTGTCTTCCACTTGTATAGCACAGGCATGTACACCACATACACTGATAAAGACACACGCATACACATACATGTATAAAAATAACAAGTAAAATATTTTTAATCTTTGGAAATTTGTACCATATATAATGAAGTAACTCCTACTCAGCTTTAATGTCTTAATTAATACCTTATGTTTTAGGATAAACTGTAATGCAACAATAACAGATAGAAAAATCTCTGGGTGGTGATATTGTACACCTTTAATTCCAGTACTAAGGAGGTAGAGGCAAGTGGATCTCTGCATTGAAGGCCATCGTGTTCTACAGAGTGAGATTCAGCACAGCGAAGGCTACTCAGAGAAACTCTGTTAATAAATAAATACATAAATAAATAGACTTAAAAATTTTCCTATCTACCTGTGCTCTATTCTATCAAATATAGCATTTTTAGGCTGGTGGGATGGCTGAGTGGGTCAAAGTACTTATTGTACAAGCCTGACAACATGAGTTCAATCACTAACATCTAAGAAAACCTAAAAAGAGGGTACAGATCACACAAAGTTGCCTTCAGATCTGCACAACTGTGCCATGACATGTGCTCAATTAAATATGTCATGTACACAATAATTAAATTGATGTTAATAAAACTTTAAATCAACATCTCTTACAAGGAAATGGCCACATATTTCTTTAGCAATTCTAGAAACAAAAGACACTATTTTCTTTAATCACTTCTTGGATTTTTTTCTAGTTCTTCCAGCTTTTTATCTGTAGACAATTCAACAATAGGCAATTTCATTAAGAATATAGATACATGGAATTTGGAACTAATAATTTATATATATATATATATATATATATATATATATATATATATATTCACACACACACACATTTACCTCCCTCACATATTCTTCAGTCTCAGAAACTTTTATTAGTTACTTTTAACTTTTGTATTAGACTTTTCTTTCTTGTCAAAAACCTAATAGCTCTGCACCTCATTTAGTACAGCATTATTACTAACTTCCAGGTTATGGTGAAGATTTAAAGATTGTTTTGATATTGACCTACTCATCATAGTACTGGGTACTAAGCAATTAATGAAGTTTTAGCTTTTTATGAAGTTTACAAGATGATTATAGACAATATATATGTAAGATTTATGTAAAATGTACTGTGTCAAAATACTTAGTTGAACAAATTTATCTTCCATACATGATGTCATTGCCAGTTTCTTTCACACTTAAAATTTATCTGTGTTACATTCTACTATAGATAATTGTCCCATTATTCTTCATTTAATACCTATTCATTCTTATGAAATTCTCATGTAACAGGTTGGTCTGTGACACAACTCTAGAAAACCATGAATTCTGATCCTCCTACTTCTACTTCCCAATGTCTAAGGTTAGAGATTGTGTTAGTCATGGTTTATATTTCTATTTTATAACACCATAAGCAAAAGAAGGTTTGGTGAAGAATGTTTATTTGGCTTACACTTCCTTTTTACTGTTTATCATCTAAGGAAGTCAGGAAAGGAACTCAAACAGAGCCATAACCTGGAGGAACGTGCTGAAGCAGAGGCTATGGAGTGGTGCTGCCTACTGGCTTGCTCAGTGTAATTTCCTATAGAACCAAGGAGATTGTATCACCCATGAAGGGCTGGGCTCTCCCACAGCAATCACTAATTTTAAAAAAGGCCTTACAAATGGTTCTTACAGATGACTTCAGCTTGTGTCAAATTGACAAAAAACTAGTCAGGACCAAGTTCAGATGACTTTAGCCTGTGTCAAATTGACAGAGAACTAGTCAAGACCCAAAAGTTCACCACACATAGTTTCTGTGATGCTGGAGATCAAACCAATGACCTCATGCATGCTAGGTTAGCTCCCTACCAACTGAATCACATTCTCAATCTTAGAAATCACTAATTGCTCTTTGATTTGTACCTTTTAATATCTATTGAGTTCTTCTGTACTCTATATCTCATTTCAATGTGTTAACATCCTATTTGATAAATAATAAATGTATACATTTTTAGAGCACACAGTGACTTTTCCATGCATGTATATGATGCATGATGAGCAGATTGGAGTAATTCACAAAGTCATCATCTCAGGCTTCTACCACTTTTTTTTTTCTGTTGGGAATTTTCAAAACTCTTTGTAGTGGCTGTTTTAAAATATTCTTCCAAGTTCTGTTAAGCCCTATTTATGCTACAGTGATGTAGAATGTTAGAGATGTTGTTCCTTCTGTCAACCATGTCAGTGTAGCTAATACTCATTCTCCAGTCTTCTTTCCCTCTGATGCTTGCTGAGCTCTAGTAGCAAGTACTCACCCCTCTTCTGTACCTAATCCTTGCTTTGAGTCATTCTCTGCCTCCCACATAAGAGTGAGATTATGTAGTATCTGCCTTTCTGTTGTAGTAGGAGGCTGCTTGCTCATCCCAGCCACCCAGAACCAAAGTAACTACACAGAAACTATGTTATTTAAATCACTGCTTGGCCCATTAGCTCTAGCTTCTTATTGGATAACTCTTATATACTATTTTAACCCATTTCTATTAATCTGTGTATCACCATATGGCTGTGGCTTACCATCAAGGTTCCAACCTGTGCCTGTCTCTAGCAGGTCCATTACTTCTCTCAGACTCCACCATCTTTCTCCCAGCATACACCCTAGCTTTTCCTGCCTAGTTCTGTTCTGCCCTTGCCATAGGCTCAAAGAACTTCTTTATTCATTAACCAATAAAAGCAACACATAGACAGAAGGACCTCCCACAGCAGTTCCATTTTCTGTTTAAACCAAAAGGAAGACTAACTTTAAAATAGTAAAATTATGCATAAAAACATATATCAAGCAAAATTTACAGTTATAATATTTATATCTACTTTATACCTTATCACAATTAAGAAAAACTATATCTATTCTTCAACTCCAACAAAGACTCCAGAAGGATATAATATTACTTAAGTAAACAGGAAGTGCATTGCAAGCAAATTCCAAAATTCTAGAATTGACAGAGACATCTCACTACCTGGACAGTCACCCGAAGTTCTTCTGTACCACTGAGGCATCTGTCTTCAGCCTACAGGCCCATAGCATCCTATAGACTATTCCACAAAGCAGAAAATTTCAATGAGAGTACCACCTATACTGACAGTTTGTCACATTTTTCTGTGTCCTGCAGAATGTCTAGCAGACTCTTTCATGAAACAGGAACCCCGGAGGATTATCTCACCCTTAGGCAAGGTTAATAGTCATTTCCCTGTGGATCCTGCATGTCCAGTTTATCAAGCAGTCTAGGCAAGAACAGTTTCTTGCCAAATGGTCAGCCAACTCCATAAGGAGCCTCTTCAATACCCATCATCCTTTTGAAGTAGCTTGGTGCTGCCAGGAACACATGTGTCTCACTGTCATGCAAAGGCCCAAGTTCTTAAAACATTATAAATGCCATATTCAGTAGTCTTTGAAAGATTTGAAGAATCCATATCCATCTAAAATACATCTCTGTACATCTAAAAAATCTAACTAACATGACTACAAGCTAGTGCTCATGAATATTCTAGATGGTTATCTATTAACCAATATTTCTTTTTTCTTTTTTTTTTTTTTGGATTTTTGAGACGGGGTTTCTCTGTAGCTTTTGGTTCCTGTCCTGGAACTAGCTCTTGTAGACCAGGCTGGCCTTGAACTCACAGAGATCCGCCTGCCTCTGCTGGGATTAAAGGCGTGCACCACCACCGCCCGGCTTTAACCTATATTTCTTAATTATCCATTACATTTTTTAAACAAACTGCACAGTCACAATACCTTAAGAGCAGAAATATCAATAAACCAAGATCCATACCAATGTAAATCTCTATAGCATATTCACCTTTAAATGTAAACAAACATTTATGGAGAATATTTGGGGATATGGGTGCAGTTCTGTACAAACTTCTTCCTGCTATTTATATTGTGAAGTAATTTTTTGAGGGTTGTTCAAGCCTGGAATGAATCCAGAGATATTCATACTCTGTGGAAACAAAAGAAGAACCTCTTTCCAAAGCAACATACCCTTAGATCCATATTTTGAAATCAAGTTATCTTTAAAGAATATATGTTGGTTTATCTTAGCAATCCCCAGAAACAAACATCTCTCCTCAGTTAAAAAAAAGTCAAAGAAAACATAATAATATACATAATCCAGACTCTCTGTGAGTTTTCCAATTTTATGTGATTTATTTATTTTTACTTTATTACTTTTTAATATTTGCTTTATTATTTTTACTCCTTTAATATATGACTGTCTGTACTCTGTCTCTTAAAGACTTTACCTTTTTAAAACCATTTACTTCTGTTTATAATGGTCTATACTCTTTTTCTTCTATCTCCCAAGTCTATGTACATTTATCCAACACTGTGACCCATTTATAGGTCTTTTTTATCTGGATTCATTCTTACTGCATATCTGTAATTATTTTCTGACCATAAGAACTTCTTAAAATGCTAAGCACTTCAGAATCTAAACTGCGACATTGCTAGGGGAGATACAGTTCTTTCTGCTTGCCTCTGTATTTCAACATGGTGGAGCTGCTCACGGCTTCCTAGAGCCATGCACATCACCCCACTTCCAGGACACAGCTGGTCCACATTGCCATCAAGCAAGCTGCAGCACACTTCTCACAAACCCCATTCAAATGCTTGGTCTCCTGAAAAAGCCAGAGGTCATGCTGGCATCAAGGCCCAAAAAGCCTGCATTTCAAAATGACATGACATTTTCCCTGCCACGGCTGAATAGGAAAACCACTCTTAAAGAAGCTGCAGCACACCACCAGCAAACAGCAAGAAGCTGTGGTAAATTCTGTACTTTTGTGTCTAGAATTCCTTTTAAAACTCTATCAGGATTTAAGTGGATTTTAGTTGGTCATGTGGCCAACTAAATTTGTCATCTAAGGCTGCTTGTTCATTCCAGCCACCAAGAACTAAAATAACCACACAGAAACTATGTTAAATCACTGCTTGGACCATTAGCTCTAGCTTCCTATTGGCTAATTCTTATATATTAATTTAACCTATTCCTATTAATCTGTATATCATCACTTTGGGGTAGGGGTCTGTTCTTGTCTTTGCAGGAAAATACTCATCTTCACAAAAGTCAAGAGATTCTGGACATCTAGATGCCTAAAGAAGAAATGATAATTATCAAGATACAATCACTGAACACAGAGAATTATTACTATGAGGCTATATCATCTGAGGGACAGAATCTCAATATATAAACTAAAATAATAATTATGACTCACTTAAAAATCAAAGCTGGCTTTGGAATTGGATACTGGCTCTGTCCTTCTCTAAATCCAAGCATGTTGTTAAAATAAAAATTAAGAGTTTCTTTCTCATGTCAGGAGCTATGATATTGGACTAAAAGAAAAGAGAATTTAGAAAAAATTACTTTTATTCATACTTATTTTTTTCTCTATAGTACCTTTCATTGAGTCTTTATATGTCTGTATAAATAATGTTTAAGTTTTCAACAATGAACAATAAATTTTCCTGCACTAATCTTTGAAGTCTCCAGGAAGAAAATGGGGCCTCACAACAACAACTCCACCTGGTTGATATGATTTCATAATGCTGCATTACTGTAAGATCTGTTTTTGGGTACCAGCTGCTCAAGATGGTTCCAACTTGGTTACCTGAAATAGTGTACATTTTTTACAACGTTCTGGAGAGAACTTCAAATAAGAACCTCAAAAAAACCCTGCTGAATACTCATAGACTATTTGCAATTATACCAGACAGTAATATTGGAATTTAAACATCATTTTACTTTCACAGGATCCCATAGAAAGATCATTACCCCCATGACAACTGGAAGTAATTCTAGAAGACGATGTTCCCTCTCCTAACAAAGTTTGTCCTCAAGGATAAGGACATCATTTATTTGATTATATTTGATATATGGTTGGGGGTTGGGGGAAAATTATGTAGGCTAAAGGATCTCTTTGGGAAAAAATGAGGAAATTGGATGGGATAATAGATTGTATGAGCTTACTCACACTAATAATAATAGTGAGTAATACAGTGAATACTTGTGAGCTATTATTTATAGACAATTTACATTGGTATAGATTCATCTAAATTGATACAAACTTAAATTATATTGAATATGTTCCTATAGTTCTCTACAGTATTTGTATATCTAGGCAAAGTTATTTGTCATACTGCATGCATGCATGTTTCTACCTCTGCTTAAAACATTTTGTATTTTGATACAATTTTAGGATATATTTATCATATTGCAATGTACATTTCTACCTCAGAACAAGATACTTATAGATTGTTTACATTTTGAGGTCACTGTCCTCATTTGTTGCACAATTGTTTATGAATAATGTTCTAATATGAAGTTTTAGTTTTTAAGTTATATAAGTATTAAGAATTATAGATCATTAGACATTTATGTTCATCATACTTATAGTTAGACTAATCAGGTTTTTTAGATACATAAACATTGTATTCTGTATAGATAGGTAATCTTCAACCACTTCAAAGTGCAGTAGAATGTGGTATTTAAATAATTTAGGGTTTTGTTGAAGTGAGACACGATTGGTCCTGGCAACACCGATCTATTCCCAAGAGATTTTTGAGTACCAAAGACACTCCACGTGGAGCTTGTTTTCTTCTGGGTAAAACTGGCCTTTGGGCAAGAAACTGCCAATTCTTTGGCCACTGACAAAATTTGTGATGTCTGGATAGGACAAGCAGGATACAAGAAAAAAGACTGTAAATGTTTTTGAAAAATTTCTTGCCTCTGCAAATGATCTGTCAGTTACTCTAGGCCTTAACCAAAGTTGATTGTTCCAACTTTACAAATGAGACTGGGTGATTGCGCAGGTAGTCAGTTGTCTCTGTCATTTGTTCCACATTTTGGAAGTTGCTTGATTACACTTGCTGCTTACTCAAGTAATATTTTTTCTCTTCTTGCATCTTCGATGGGTTTGAAGACTAGATAGCTGTAGTTACTTTTGTCTCATGACTTGGAAAAGTTGTTTATTATACACAGACTTACATTCATTAGGATAGGATAATTATTAAAACATTTATTACGTGTTTCTTGCTTGATATAATTGTTCTTATTGTATATAATTTTGTATTAAGTTTAGAACTTTCTTATTTAAACATAAGATGGAGGGGCTGTAGGAATTCCTTCAGCCAGTAACCTTTAAGCTACATGCCCACTTGGACGGGACCTCATATAATATATATGCTGATGTAAGGCATGTGTCCTCTCTCTTCCAGCTGTGGCATTTGGTTGCTCTTCACTGTTCGAGTAGAGCATTGTGATCTGTGAGTCTAGCCCTAAATAAATAACCCTCTATTATATGCAATTCTGAGCTAGTGTGAGATTTTCTTTAAGCTTCCTTCTTTATTCTGTGGTTGACTTTATTTCACAAAGAAAAATAATCCTTTGATACTACTCAGGTTTCTGAATTCTGTTCCTTTTATAGCCAACTAACATTCAATTGTGCACATGAACTATATTATCTCTATGTGTCTATCTATTTTGTGAATGCCTCTGGTGATTCTGGATTTTGTCTGTTATGAACAGCACAGAAAGAAATAAGAAAGTCCAGCTGCCTCTTCACTGTGCTCAATTAATATGTGTTCGACATAAGCCCAAATTCTAAATAGGATGGAAATTCAATTTCTACTCTTCTGTTTGCTAAAATGGATACATTCCTTTCCATTCCCCTGGACAATGAATGAGGGTTCCTCTTTTCTACATTGTCCGTGATATTTGTCTTTTGTTTCTTTGTCTTTTTGATAGTATCCAATCTAATTGGGATAGTAATCTCTAGCTATTCATTAGTAGTTTCTTCAACTGCTTCATAAGCACTACTGAGGTTTCAATTCAGGCAGAAATTCCATTCATCTGAAGTTTTACATTCTTTTAAAGTTCCTTGAAACATTAAACCTTTGGTTGTGAAATGAAGCTTCCTCAGACAAGATTTGGTATATATACCCCTTACTCAACTGTCTCAGAATGCTCAAAAGTAAAAGTTGCATGAAAACTCAACACATAAGATTTAAGTACAGCATCCAAGCAGGTGCCTCTTCAAAAACTTTGTAAGGTCAGCAGACTTTCCCAAGATGACACAATGCTGTGTTTGTAGGGGTGACTTTACAAAATGAATGTTCTAAAGGTAGAGTAGAATCAATGGTCATTATTTGCCAAAAGACAGATCCAACCTCAATATGTCAAGACACTTTTAACAGTCAGAGTTTTCCAATACATGGATTGGTTCTTGATGGGAGTATTGGGTGGGGCTCACCAGGGAATTAAGCTAGAATGCAACTGACAACTTGGCATTAATGAGAAATTGTAGTAAAAGATCTCAAATGTTCCCTCACATGCTGAAGTGTGAAGTTTGAAGCCTCAGTCAATATTTTTTTAAATAAGAGTCTTTCTATGAATCAGATGTGATAACAGATAGACAAGCCTTTTCAAAGTCAATTTTTATAACACTAAGATATTTACAGACTTGTAGGGGTCAAAAGCTTGCAGAGGTTTCAAGGGTACACTTTCTTTTGTTTTAAAATGAGTAAGTACCTGAAAGAGTGTATTTTTTTTAATCTTGGTTTGTATTGTTTGACTCTAGAGAAAAGAGAAAATTACATGCAGTAGGTAAAATTTTTCTGGTAGATTCCATGGACAGATAAGAGTACTGTGACTGCTCATAGCTATTGTCAGTCATAAAGGAAATTACTGTAGGGCAGCTGCACGAAAGTAAGGGAGAAGATATGACTTTAGCTGTCGAAGTTGCTAGTGTCTTTAGAAGCAATTATTCTGTGAGTCACAGAGAAGTTTGAAAAAAAAAACAATCATATCACTAGACAAGGCATTACATATAAAGAACAACATGAACTCATGAACATGGCCACTTATTTATAGGTTCCAACCTCTGTGTCATTTAGAAGAGTTTATATTTTTAAAAATCTTAAAGCATGGAGCAATTTCTTCATGTTCTATAAATAATGATGCTATATTTATTGGTTCTTCAGCCATTCCAAATCATGTCAGTTTCTGGCCTGCTGAGACTTAAAAATAGCTTTGCTTAAATAAGAACTGGACTCTGCTGTGGCCAAAACAGAAAGAACTGGAAAAAAAATATTATTCCATATGCCAAGCAAGCATATGAAGAACAGAACTTAGGTTAGAGAAGAGGTCTGGACAAAGAATGGTTATCAACAGAGAATTACACACAGTATGCCATGTTTCCTCATTCTAGAGTGTCATGATACAAAAGGCATGCCTACTGAAATGGGAGACCAAAGACCAGGGCCCAAGAGACTATACAACCCATCTTGACTATCTTGGCATCCAAAATACTAGAACTAACAAACCTAAGACTGGCAAGTTTAGTAACATTGTCAGCATGGCTAATTAAATATTTAGAGAAATCAAGCAGTTTTCCTGTAGCATATAACTCTTTAAAAAATATATTAAGAACATAAGATCAACTAGCAGGAGGGTTCATTTTCTCTGTCAAATTAAAAAAATGTGGAAAGAAGTAAACACAGAGTAGAGCTTTACCACTGAGCATTATAGATTTCACAGGTAAAAAATGGTCCCCCCATAGCCCACATTGAATAAGTTTGAGTATTTACTTGTGTTTATCATGATCATTCTCCATTCCTCAGCTGGTCTTACGCTGTCTGCTATTCCCATCTATAGCAGAGCCTGGGTTTCTCTCTCTACACATAGGCTTATTGTTGTGGTAGGTCCTTCTGTTGATGTGTTACTTTCATTGGTTAACACTTAAAGAAAATGGCTTAACCTGATAAGGTAGAACAGAACTTAGGTAGTCAGGGAAAACTAAGCAGAATTCTGGGAGAAAGGAGTCAGACTCAGAGAGAAGGCATGTGGCCCTGCTGGAGCTGATATGTAAGAGTCATCCAATAAGAAGCTATAGCTAATGGGCCAAGGAGTGATTTAATAAATATATTTCTGTGTGATTATTTTGGTTCTGGGTGGCTGGAACAAACAAGTGGCCTTCTTATCACAAATTGGCACACTTGTGGACAAATAAAATCTACTTAAAACCTGAGAGTTTGAAAAGGAATTCTAGAAACACAAAAATACAAAATTTAAGGTAAATTTTGCTATACTGAGTATATGTATTTCTGCTCTTGATTAAGGTATTGTGTTTGTGCAGTTCATTTAAAAATAAAATGTATAAAATAAAGAAATATAGGTGAATAGAGAGTCACCTAAAATAGTCAAGCTTGTAGTCATGTTAGTTAGATTTTCTAGATGTACAGAGATGTATTTCAGATGAATAAGGATTCTTCAAAACTTTCAAAGACTACACAATATGGCATTTAAAGTGTTTTTAAAATTTAAGACTTTTCATAACAATGAGACACATTTTCTCCTGGATGCATCAATTACTTCAAGAGGAAGATGTAAATCAAAGAGGTTCCTTATGAAGTTGGTTAGTTATTTGGGCAAGAAACTGTTCTTTCCTGAACTGCTTGATGAACTGAACATGCAGAATCCACAGAGAATGACTGCTGAACTTGTCTAAATATGAGATGATTCTTCAGAATTCCTGCTTCATGAAAGAGTCTGCAAGAAATTCTACATGACACAGAAAAATGTGACTGAAAACTGCCAATAAAGGTATAACTGTCTTTGAAATTTCTTGCTAGATACTATGGGCCTGTAGGCTAAAGATGGATACCCTAATGGTTCAAAAGAACTTTGGTTGACTGTCCAGGCAGTGAGATGTCTCTGGTAATTCTAGAATTTTGGAAGTTATTTCTGTTTTCTTAGGTAATATTATGTCATTCTGGAGTATTTGATTAAATTGAAGAATTGATAGTTATAGTTTTCCTTAGTTATGATAAAAGATAAAATAGATATAAATATTATAACTAGAATTCTTGCTTGATACCTCTTTTGTTATATGTAATTTTACTATGTTAAAGTTAAAGCTTTCCTTTTTGTTTAAACAGAAAAGGAGAAATGGTGTGGGAGATCCTTCTGTCTATATGTTGCTTTCATTGGTTAATGAATAAAGAAACTCACTTGGCCTGATAGGGTATTCAGAACTTAGGTAGGCAAGGGAAAATAAGCTGAATGCTGGGAGAAAGGAGTCAGAGAGAAGCCATTTAGCCCTGCTCGAGCAAGATGGAACATTAGCTGGAAAGTCACAGTCACATGGCGATACACAGATTAATAGAAATGGGTTAAATTTATGTGTAAGAGTTATCCAATAACAAGCTAGAGCTAATGGACCAAACGGTGATTTAATTCCTATGGTTTTTGTGTGATTATTTTGGTTCTGGGTATCCAGGACAAACATATGGCCTACTTACTACAGCTTATCAATAATTTATATTTTGATTGGCTAGAAGAAAAGTGTGCTCCAACAGTCTCAGCTCCTTGTGTGAAAGATAGAGAGAGCTTCACCACAAATAGGGAAAATATACTGTTTCAGATACATGAAAATATTACAGCTAGGAACAAAATTCCACAAGGAACTGAAAATTTACTGCCTATTTCTGGAAAGAAAAATATAAGCCATCTTACAAAATATAATCAGGGCTCCCCAACTCCCCTTCCTTCCATCTTAAGGGTTCATAGCCTCAAACTGAATAAAAGATAAACACAATGAGAATTTTTCAAGTAAAGCTAAAAGCTTTCTTAGGACTAAAGGACACATTTTCCAATTTAAAAATTGCACAGATGAGACAAAAGATAAGGCACTACTGGGGTCTAAATCAGTGACATGGAAAATCAAGTGTGAAAAACATCACATTATTTTGGTTTAGAGGAAAATAAAGAGATGAAGAGTACTAAGGGACAATAGAATAGGAGAATTAAAGGTGGAGTCAAAAGACTTAATGTAAGACTATTATTAGCCTCAGAGGAAAAAATAAGAGCAGATGAACGAGAAACAAAAACAAACAAACAAAAATGAAGGAGAAGTTTCTATTACTATTTAGAGGCCTTAGTCTGCAAATTCGAAGTCTCACTGGGGGCTATATTAACGAAAATGATAAAACACTGAAGCACTCAACAAACTTTTGGAACTTGTTCTATTTGAAAAGAATATGCTGCATCTCCAGGTGAAATATTAATTTAGCTAAAATGGAAACCACAGCCATATTATTATCTGAAATCTCACCTTTAGTGTGGTGTAACAGTCAGCAAATGCACACACACACACACACATACAAACATACAGACACACATACACAACATATTAAAGGACTCATTTGTCTCTTGGCAAGTGCCCTGACCTACTATTGGAGGAAAATAGAAACATGCTTCAGAATGTGTTCCCATATTCTATACTTTTTCCTGCTATGATTGCTGAAACTTGCATGCATCTTCCCACTACATTATTTCCTTTTTAACCTACGGTGGATATATAGACAGGAGTTGTTGATATGGAGTCATACTACTTGGTAAGATGCTTGCTGGGATTTGTAATTCTTTGCTTTCCAGTGGAAGAGGTTCCTGTTGTTTTCAAATTCTCATAATAATATAAATTCTATTTCATCAGAAAGTTTGTACCCATGAGAGCTGGAAGTCAGCTGTGAGATATCTTTTTCAGATTCCCTATATAACTGATACCTAGTATCACGCACTTGCTCCATCTAATGGAAAAGTTATCAGCAGGAGGTGGGCATGGTGGCACATGACTGCTTTCTAAGCATTAAGAAGGTAGAGGCATGATGATCTGCAGTTCAAGATCATCTTTAGTTGCATAGTGAATTCTAGGCCAGCCTGAGTGAGACCCTATCAAAAAAAAAAACAAAAAAGGAAAGAAAGGAAGAAAGGAAGGTGGAAAGGGAGGAAAGAAGGAATGAATAAATGAAGGAAAGAAGGAAGAAGAAAGAGAAAGAAAGAACAACAAGAAGGAGGTAACAATAGGAAAGTACCTTCCTGAAGGGAAATTTCATGTGGAACCTTCTCATCAATGATCATAACTAAGAGAAGTATAACTGTCTGTTTTACATGAATCAAAGCATGATTGCTGCATTGTGGGGATATTTGTGCACAGCTGATACCAGCATTCTGCAGACAACAGAAGCACCAAAGACCTGATCTGCATAAATATATGGCCTATGTATGTGTGAACATCTCACCCTATGATAGTTTTTTTCTCAATAATATTTATCAATATATTGTTATATTGATAATAACATCAATATTATACATACACACTGTGCTAAGCACTTCCCCATCCTAGATTTCTCATCTTCTCCAAAGTGACAGCATTATAACCATTTTGGAAATAACAGCAATAAGAGCAGGTGAAAAAACTGAGTAAAGAGACTGAGCTTTTATTTAGATTTAAATTCCTTTGTTCTCTTGACTGAGATATTGCTACAATACCAAGGCTACTCATAGTGGGCCTCCCTATGGTTTGTTTAATAAATGGTACAATTTTAATGAGTAGATGTTGTGCACATACTTTTTCCTGGGTGTCCATGGGTTCCCCCAAATATAAGCACAAATATGTAAATTAAATAATGCAAATAATGCATTTAACAATTTGGCACAGGAGTAGGCTTTCTATGAATAGTGATGAAAAAGACCCCAGAGTGAAAACTTTAAGTTGCTCACACTTGTTTCAGTGGGAAATGTTACCATGGTTAAAAGGGATAGATACTAAGAACAACAAGCAAGGTCTGGGGCACTGAGGAGAGGAAGTGCTGTGGCTGATATGGCACAACACAGCTAGACAGATAAAAAAGGGGGCACGACTCTGGGCCAATGCCAGCAAGCCAGCTGCCTTCATCCAAAGGTCTTGAGATACATAGACATATCACCATTATCATTTCTAATATTCTTATTTCTAATTGCAACAGACTAAATAGTAAACAAGGATGGTTTCTAATAGGAAAGCTACATTTGTTTCAGGGAACAGAACATCCCGTAGACAGTGAGATAACTAAGAACAAATGCAGCTAGTTTTTGGTAGCTATAAGAGGTCAGAGGTAACAAAACAAGTCAAAATGGCAATTCTGCCTTCAGAAATCTCAGAATGAGACTGTGACTAAGAGCTGTCTTCTCCCATTTTATAATCCTCTCTGGGACTGGGATTAAAGGTATGCACCATTGAGATTAAAGGCATGCAATGCCCCGTTTCTATGGCAAACCAGTATGGCTACTATCATTAAAGGTGTCGTTATCACTGATGGGTCTGTAAGACTGACCAGTGGGGCTGTTTTACTCTCTGATCTTCAAGCAAGCTTTATTCCTTAAAATACAAATGAAATGATACTACATTTCCCCTTTTTGGTCTAAAATAAAATATGTATAGCTAATATAAGAAAAACTTTATATGAAAAGTACAATAAATATATATAATATATATATGCAACAAAAAACTCAACAATGTCTAGTCTATTATCATGTGACAAATTCAGAGAAAATACTCCATTTTTATCTTATCTTTGTGAGTTCAAATTCTTGTACCTAATTTATGTTCCATCATAACTTGCTTTCTGAATCAGGTAAACAAGGAAAACTATAACTGTGACTATCTAGTCTTCAAATCCCTGAGAGACCCAAGAAGAAAACAATCTTAACTGAGTAAGCAGGAAGTGGAAGCAAGCAACTTCAAAAAAAAATTGAGTAATGACAGAAACAACTGGCTGCCTGGATAGTCAACCAAAATTCTGCAATGTTGGGGCATCCACCTTCAGCCTACAGATCTAACATATCTAACAGACTTTTCTGTTATTTTCTGGTTATTTTGAAGGGCTTTCCCTCCTTTTCTTGATAATGTTTTGCCCTAATTTTCTAATTA
This sequence comes from Microtus oregoni, assembly GCF_018167655.1. Lineage (NCBI taxonomy): Eukaryota > Metazoa > Chordata > Mammalia > Rodentia > Cricetidae > Microtus > Microtus oregoni. The sequence continues at coordinate 49,796,364 of NW_024543069.1, forward strand.
GGGCAGCATATTGTCAACAATTGAGGCAAAGGCATTTTCTTGCTCAGTGTTTACTTTTGTCACAAAGAAAGTAAACTCCATGTAGAATTTTTTTGATACCCATTATCTTCTCAAAATTAGGTTGATGCTGCCAGGAACAGACACATCTCATTGTCATAAAACAGAAGAAAAACCTAGGTTATTAAAACATCTTAAATGCCATATTCTGTAGATCTCTGAAGTGTTTGAAGATGACCTATCTAAAATATATCTTCGTTTAACCTTGAAAACATATCTAATGTGGCTACAAGTTTGAATTTAATAGGTGACTAATTACAAACCTATACTTCCTTATTATCATAAACAGTTGGTAATAATAATTTTCAAGGACTAGAAATTTGTGTTACATTGTTAAATGAACTGTATAGGTATAATACCTTGAACAATATTAGAAATGTATATACATCATGTTTTAGCAAATTAATCTCAAATTTGTATACAAATACAAAATTTGTATACATTATACAAAAGTCCAACCCAATGTAAAACATTTAAAACTAGTAGTTGCTTTTTAAAAGTAGAGACATTAATCTAGCATTTCATCTTATTATATCAATATCCTCCCTTTTCTCTTCAGAGTAGATTCAATAACCTACCCTTTTATCCTATAATATCTATAATATTCATAATTCATTGAACAAACAAAAACCACCTGCCTCACCTCTTGGGAACATGGGCATCATGTTCTTAAATTTACTTCCTGTTGTTTGGGGGGCAATGATATCTTTAGGGGATCCTGAAAGAAAAAATTGAGTTAATTATCAGGCGTTGGGAGAGGTAGCTGTACCATTTTTTTGTTCAGTCTATGTATAATGGGAAAATGTAGGGCTTATCTTAAGACCAGGGAGTAGTTGGTGAGACTGGATTGTAGTTGTAGGAGCGGCGGGGCAGCGTCCCCAGCACCCTGGCAACCTGCTAGTTTATGCCCGAAATAATTACACGGAAACTGTATTCTTTTAAACACTGCTTGACCCATTAGTTCCAGTTTCTTATGGGCTAGCTCTTACATATCAATCTAACCCATTTCTAATAATCTGTGTAGCTCCACAAGCTGGCTTACCAGGAAAGATCTTAACCTGCGTCTGTCTGGAGTGGAAGAATCATGGCGACTCCCTGACTCAGCTTCTTTCTCCCAGCATTCTGTTCTGTTTACTCCGCCTACCAAAGGGTTGGCCTATCAAATGGGTCTAGGCAGTTTCTTTATTAATAAGAAATCACTCCCACATCATTTCCCCTTTTTCTGTTTAACCAAAAAAGAAAGGCTTTAACTTTAACATAGTAAAATTACATATAACAAAACAGTTATCAAGTAAGAATTACAGTTACAACATTTATATCTACTTTATCTTTTATCATAACAATGGAAAACTATCTATCCATTCTTCAGCTCCATCAAAGACTCCAGAAGGATATAATATTACCTAAGCAAACAAGAAATCAAAACTCTAGAAATGACAGAGACATCTCCCTGGCTGCACAGTCACCCAAAGTTCCTCTGTCTGGTTGGGGCATTCATCTTCAGGCTACTGGCCCATAGTTTCCAGCAGACATTTCAATGAAGCAGGAAATTTCAAAGGCAGCTCAGTCACTATCTGCTGTGTCCTGCAGAATGTCTTGCAGACTCTTTCATGAATCAGGAACCCCGAAAGATCATCTCACCTTTAAGCAAGTTCAGCAGTCCTCTCTCTGCAGGTTCTCTGTGTCCAGTTTATGCATCAGTCCATGCAAGAGCAGTTTCTTGCCCAAATGGCTAACCAACTCCATAAGGATCCTCTTCGATGACCATCTTCCTCTTTAAGTAGATTGGTGCTGCCAGGAGCAGAGTGTCTCATTGTAATGAAAAATCCTAAGTTATTAAAATATTTTAAATGCCATATTCTACAGTCTTTGAAAGATATGAAGAATGTCTATCTAACTGAAATACATCTCTATATATCTGGAAAATCTAACATGACTACAAGCTTTAATATTATTGATGAATATCCATTAACAACCTGTATTTTCTAATTATACATTATACTTTTAAAATGAACTACACAATCACAATACCTTAATCAAGAGCAGAAACACATATACATATAGCAAATTTGACCTTAAAATCCACGCCAATGCAAATTATTCATACCTATATCTGTAGTAATATGAGCGGCGGGGCTGCGTCCCCAGCACCCCAGCCGCCCACACGGCTAGCTTTACCCGAAATAACAACACACAAACTGTATTCATTTAAACACTGCTTGGCCCTTTAGCTCTAGCCCTTACTGGCTAATTCTGATATCCCGATCAACCCATCTCTAATAATCTGTGAGAACCGGTCTTACCGGAAAGATTCTAGCCTAGTCCATCCTGGGTCGGAGCTTCATGGCATGTGTCTGCCCAAGAGTGGGGCATGGCGTCTCTCTGAGGCGTCTGCTCCCGAGAGGAGAGCTGTGGAGTCTGAGCTCACTTCCTCTTCCTCCCAGCGTTCTGTTCTGTTTACTCCTCCTACCTATATTCTAACCAATAAAATGGGCCAAGGCAGTTCCTTTATTAGCCAATGACCTTCCTCCATCATATATCATTTCCCACTTTAAATGTAAAAGAACATTTATAAACAATATTTGGAAACATGGGCGCAGTTTTTTTCTCCAAACTGCTTCCTGCTGAATGGGAGTGTCGTTAATTAGGTCTTTCATGGTATAAGCTGTGTGCCAGGGTCTTCTCAGTTGGCAGTTGAGTGAAGTAATTTTTTGAGGGTGTTCACATCAACCTTTCAGGAGGGCGTGGTCTATCATACCAAACTGGGATAGAAGAAATCCATAGAGTCTCATCCTCTGTGAAAACAAAAGAAGACTCTCTCCAAAGCATCAGATCCTTAGACCCAAATTCTGAAGTCATACCCTCATGATATCCGTTCTGGTTCCACTTGGCAGTCCATATAATGAAGTGTCTCTCTGTACTTAGCTCCGTCACAGTCAAAAATTTTAAAGAAAACACAATGTACATAATCCAGACTCTCTGTGAATTTTCCATTTTTCCGTGGCTTATTTTTCTTTATTTCTTTTAATCTCTTAACTATCTGTACTCTGTCTCTTTAAAGACTTTACCTCTTTTTTAAACCATTAACTTTATCTCTATATTCTTTTTCTTCTCTCTCTCAAGCCTACGTACATTCATCCAACACTGTGGTCTTTTATGTCTGAATCTGTTTTATTGTGAATCTGTAACATTTTTTTACTATCCAGGAACACTTCTTAAAATGTTAAGCAGTTCTTAAAAACTTAAGCTGCACATGTACAAGTAATACGGTACCGCCTGTGTCCTTCCCAATGGAAACCTTAACTGTGCTGTTATTACAGTAATTACGGTAGTTCCTGCTGACCAGCAGAGTTCAGCATGGAGCAGTAGCTCCTGCCTCAGATCCATTTGGTGCCCCTGAGCTGAGCACAGTTCCAGGCACACAGCAAGTCCACATTGGAGTCGCACTCATCAGTTTAACTCTGAGACTAAGCGTGCAGCACAGAAACTCTTTTTATCCAAGTTACAGCCAAATCTGACATGCAGAGCACTGCGCAGTCTGAAAACACGTCTCTGTATGGCGGCAGGAATCCGCCATGCTCTTCTGCCTGCCTAACCTGATTCTGCAGTCTGCCCAGGTGCAAGCGGGAAGTGCTGAGCCATCTGCACAGTCTCAGAGCACTCTCCTTCTTATCCCAAGCAGGAACAGATACATCCAGTCCCATAAAAGCCATTGTAATGCTTTAAAGCCAGAGTTTGCACTGGCGGCACAGCCCCAAGAAGCTGCGCTTTAAAATGACACAGCGTTTTTTCTGCTGCTGTTGCCAAATCAGGATATCTCTCTACAGCACGCTACCAACAAACAGCAAAAATCTGTGTTAAACTCTCTCTCCCTTATTTTAAGGCCTTCTCAGGTTTTTAAGTGGATTTAGTCCATCACGTCTGGGCGCCATTCTGTAGTTGTAAGAGCGGCAGGGCTGCCTCCCCAGCACCTCGGCCACCTGCTATCTTATGCCCGGAAATAACAACATGGAAACTGTATTCTTTTAAACACTGCTTGACCCATTAGTTCCAGTTTCTTATGGGCTAGCTCTTACATATCAATCTAACCCATTTCTAATAATCTGTGTAGCTCCATGAGCTAGCTTACCAGGAAAGATCTTAACCTGCATCTGTCTGGAGTGGAAGAATCATGGCGACTCCCTGACTTAGCTTTTTTCTCCCAGAATTCTGTTCTGTTTACTCCGCCTACGTAAGGGTTGGCCTATCAAATGGGTCTAGGCAATTTCTTTATTAATAAGAAATCACTCCCACATCACTGGGTCATCTAAGCTATCACACCAAAACTGTTCTGCTTATAGTCCAAAGGAGGTCTTTAAGTGGTGCTATCAGCTGAATGGCATCATATGAGACAGGTAGAATTGTTGTTGTAGGGTCCCATATTCTTCTTGGAGACTTCAACAATTACTCTAGGAAATTTTATTTTTCACTGTGGCAAATTGAAACATTATTTATATTAAAACAGAAAGTTTGAATTTTAATGGACATATATTCAGAGAAAGGTACCATTAAGATGAAAATAGCTTTGGGGAGAAATAAAATTTTTGAAATCAGAATTTTGACAACCATGATCTCTAGATTTTATCTTTCTTCTGTCCCACACCATATAGATCCTCTTTTGAGACAGAAACTCTGAATTTTTCTTCTAACAGCTTGCTTGAATTTAGAGAAAAGCCACTGTCCAACTCCAAAGTCAGCTTTGATTTTTAAGTGTGTCACAACTACTATTATACTGAGAAGTAAATATGTATATGTGTCTTTAGGTAGTGTGATTTTAGCCTGCAGAGAAAATTGGTATCATAAATCAGACTTCTCTTTGCTTAGTGATTTTTTCTGAATAGCTATCTTTTCTTTGTTAGGCATGTAGATAACCAAGGCCTCTTGACTTTTCAAAGATGGGTATTTTCCTGCAAAGATAAGAACAGAACCCTGGCCAATCATTATCGGGTTTTCTTACAACCTATGGAATTGTCACCTCTATGAATGAGCTATCATTTCTCTTATTCAAGAGGTGTTTCTTTTTCAAACTGAATCTTTATTAATTTTGATGGTATTCATAGCTTTTCTTCTCCTGTAGAAAGAAGAGAAAGAGCTTTCTCCAATATAACACATCTGGCTTCTATTCTGATGTTAATACATTCTTGAAATATGCTGGCTGACTTAATTCAGAAGTTTTTTTTTTCTATTATCTAATATCTCTCTGCAGCCATTGTTTCTTTCTCATTATCTTAAGAAAATTCAAAGATTCAAAGCATTATGCAATCTATTTTGGGAAGTCTTTATCATCCCTTGATGGAGGAAGGTCATTGGTTAAATAAAAAGAAACTGCTTGGCCCTCATTTGTTAGAAGATAGGTGGGAGGAGTAAACAGAACAGAACGCCGCTCCTATTACTACAATCCCTTTCTCTTTGTTTAACATTTTCTTTATAGTGCAATTTGTTCTTTTTATAAATGCCTGACTTGTAGGATTGTTTGGTATACCTGTAATATGTTTATATTATAATAAGCAATAAATGTTTTATTTCCTTAAAGACATATGCTGGGCATAGTCTGTGTTTATTAGTGTAGATATACCCATAATGGCCATAACTTCTAGTAAATGTGTTCTTACCGAATCAGCCTTTTCCAAACTCATAACAGTTGCCCATTGAAAACCTGAATAGATGTCAGTGGTGTGGTGTACATATTTCAGTTTGCCAAATTCTACAAAATGGAACTCATTCATCTGACAGATTTCATTCCTTTGAGTACTCTTTGGGTTACTTCCTATAGGTAGTGCTGTTTGGTTGTATAAAGAGCAAGTAGGATATTTTCCTATAGTCTTCTTGACTTGTTGCCATGTGATAGAAAAGCCTTTTTTTTAAAAAAATGCTATTGACATAATGTTTTTTATGAAATTTTGAGGGCTTCAGCACATTTCCAATCAATAATGCATTGCCTTCTGCTAGAGGACCTGGCAGACCCATATGGGATCAGTCTGTTATGTATATAGGATAAAGCCTGTTCCTGATTATATCTTGAACCTGAATAAATAACGAAGTAAATTCTATATCATCTGGTATAAATTCAGCAGTTTCAATATGCAAAACAACTCTTTTTGCATATTGCAAACAGTAATTATGTTAAGAGGTTCTTTAATATCACTTAGTACCATGAGAATAACATATAATTCTGACTTTTGGACAGAAGCGTAATGGCTGTCTTCCACTTTACTTAAATCTTCTGATATATAATGTGCCCTTCCTATTTATTTGCATCAGTATAAACAGTATATACATGCTCCAGTTATTGCTGTGTCCTTTACAATGTAAGGAAGGAACCAATTAGCTCTCTTTATAAGTCAAATTTTCTTGCTTTGGGGATAGTTGTTATTAATCTCTCCCCCCAAATTAGTACAAGCCCCTTGCCAGGCTTCACTGTCTTCCCATAATTTGTTAATTTCATCATTAGTAAAAGGTACTATGAAGGCATAAGTGAAAAAAAAATTCCACACCAGTTTAGAATTATGATTTATAAAAAGGTTATCTATTTAAGGGGAAAACTTACAGATCACTATATGAGACAACAGTCCTCTGCATGACCAGGAGCAGAGTCTAGCAGCTGGATGTGGGAGCTAGAAGCAAGAGATAGAGTGCATGGCTACCACTGCTTTTTAAAGCAAAAGAGACTATGCCCAAGGGGGATGGTATCTTAAAGGGTATTGGCTGAAGAAGCAGAATGTGCTCCCACAGCACCTGCCCTTTTATTTAAATAAGAAACCCAAATACAAAACTATATAAACTAGGAAAAAATATCAAGTATAATTAGAATTACAACCAGCATAAACAATATTAAGCAAGGAACATATTCTAAATGTTTTAATAAACATTCTATTCTATGAAGTCTAAGTCTTGTATAAGAAATGGCTTGGCTAGCATAAAGAGTACAGTAATTACGAACTACGACTATCTAATCTTCAACCCCATCGAAGGTCTGAGAAGGGAGATAATATTACTTGAGCAGGCAGGAAGTACAATCAAGTAGCTTCTAAAGTGAGCAATATAAGAAAGAGTCAATTAGCTACCTGAGCAATCACCCAAAGTCTCATTTTTGCAACGTTGAAGCAACCAACATTGGCTAAGGCACAGCATAACCAACAGACCATTTTCAGAGGAAGGAAAAATTTTCAACATCATCTTATCCTATCTTGGCAAGATTTGACAGTCCTGCTTATCCATTTCCGGATACTGTGTAACTTGTCAGTGGTTGAGACATTGTCAGCTCCTTCCCAAAGGCCAGTTTTGCCACGAAGAAAACAAGCTCCAAGTGGAGTGTCTTCGGTGCTCAACATTCTCTCAGGAATAGATTGGTGCTGTCAGAAGCAATCATGTCTCATGTCAAGAGAACCCAAAGTTATTTAAATACCATGTTTCACAGATCTTTGAAGTGGTTGAAGATCTAGACAAAATACAATCTCTACATATCTAAAGATCCTAATTGATCTGACTGTATGTACATAAACATGAATAACTATTGACCTATAATAATTAATATCTGTATAACTTAAATAAATACTAAAACTTCATTTCAGAATATTAAATAATCTATAAACAAATATGCAACAAATGAGGAAAATAACCACAAAATGTAAATAATCTTTAAGTATCTTGATCAGAGGTAGGAGTAATATATAATGCAATATAAAAAGATATCCTAAAAGTGATATCAATATACAAAGTGTCCTAAGAACATACATATATACAATCTGACAGAATAACCTTGCATAGGTGTACAAATAATGTAAACAAAAATAACAAATATAATTTGAACTTTTATCAATATACAAAAACTATACCAATGTAAATTATCCATGTATCACAAGTATTCATTCTATTACCCACTATTACTATCCTACTCTTTTTTATGATTAATAAAAAGGTTATTTATTTAAGGGGAAAGATTACAGATCACTGTCCTAGACAACAGTCCTCTGCATAATGAGGAACAGCATCTAGCAGCCAGAAGAGGGAGCAGGGAGCAAGAGAGAGGGAGCACAGCTACTGCTGCTTTTTAAAGCAAAAGAGATCATGCCCAAGTGGACTGGTATCTTAAAGGCTATTGGCTGAAGGAGCAGAATGTGCTCCCACAGCAGTACTACAATTTCTGCTTACTTTGTTCCTGCTAATTGACAAAGTATTAATTTTATTTTTATAATTAATTCAAAGACATTTTCCACATAAGATTTTAATTTTGTACTTGGTTTAGGTGGTAAAAAGATCCATTCTAAGATATCTTCCACCTGTATTAAAATTCCTGTAGGAGAATATTTGCAGAGTAATACAATTAGAATGTAGTTAAGATTCAGACCCACACAATCCACATGTGACTTCTGTAATTTCTTTTCAGTCAAAGTCAATTCTTTTTCAGCTTCAGTGGAAAATTCAGTAGAACTATTTAAGTCTATGCCATCAATTCAGTAGAACTATTTAAGTCTATGTCACCACCTAAGTTTTGTTTAAATAAACTATTAGATCAGGTTTTATCCCCAGTAATGGGCCATCAGAAATATCTCCTTGCAATCTTTGTAAGTCCTTAATAGTCTACAATCAATCTCTCCTAATTTGCACTTTTTGTGTTCTAATTTTCTGTAAGCCTATTTTGTAACCTAGATAATTGAGAAAATGTCCTCTTTGTATTTTTTTTCAGGAGCAATTTGTAATACCCAACTAGGCAAAACTTTCTTTACTTCAAACATTCTTTCTGATGTATCTACATTTGAATCAGATAGCAAATTGTCATCCATGTAATGGTAAACTATAGATTTGGGAAATTGCTTACATACCATTTGCAATGTCTGACTTATATAATATTGGCATATGGTGGGGCTATTAAACATTCTCTGTGGAATAATCTTCCATTGGTGTCTTTTAGCAGCCTGAAAATTATTATAAGTAGTATTGTAAAGGCATTTTTTGTCATTTTCTTGTAAAGGTATAGTGAAGAAACAATCTTTTAAATCAATAATAATAAGAGACCAATCTTTAGGCAATAGGGAAAGCAAAGGAATTCCAGATTGTAGAGGGCCCATTGGTTGAATCACCTTGTTAACAGCTCTTAGATCCCTCACCATTCTCCATTTTCCAAATTTCATTTAACAACAAATACAGGGTAATTCCAAGGGCTGACTGATTCTTTAGTATGCTGAGAATACAGTTGCTCCTGTGCCAGCTCTCTAAATTCTGTAATTTCTCTATTGTTAAAAGCCATTGCTTAACTCATACAGGTTTTTCTGTCAATCATTTTAAAGGTAGGGTCAATGATACCTCTGGGAGTTTGCCAGTGGTTATTCTGTATTTTTGTACAGCTTGAATGATCAGTTTCTGTTTTATATAGTACCTTATAATATCATGAGTTGGTTTACAGTCTATTTCTGAGAATGCAGAAATGTTTATCTGAGTATTCCGTTGTTGTAACAGATCACAGCACCATAGTTTCACTTCTATACTAGACTCAAATGGCCTTAGCCTTCCTCTCCATCCTTCTGGTCCTATGCATTCAACCCATCTCATGCTCCATTTTATTTGCAATAGGGTTCCAATTCCTAAGAACTGAACATCTGCTTCCTGAAGGGGCCAATTTGGATGCCATGATTCTGGAGTAATAATAGTCACATATACACCTGTGTCTAATAATTTTTCCATTATAATGTTATTTATATATCCTCTCAGCTTTGGTCTTTTCATTTATAGAAGTTGGTCAAAATATATGTTTTCTATATTTTGTTGAAATTTCGATTCATCCTCCATGGTTATTATATAATTCAAAGCAGTACTGTTTTTTTATAACAGACATTGGATTTTCTAATTTTGCTGGAAAGGTGTGTCCTCTACTATGTCTGGGAATGACTGGACTATGTTTGACCTGGGGGCCTATGAGAGGCCCCTCAAGGAGTTTCCCAACAATAATAGGTTGCTTTACTTGTCTTTTTTTGCTCTTTATTCACTTGTCCAGTGTCTGTCTGCCTTGCTGCCTCTTCTGAATAACCCAGAAGGTTGGAATATTCTATTTAGGTGATTCCCAAATGATACTTTTTTCTAAGAATACCTTGTCTACAGTCCCTTCTCTGATGGTCGATTATACCCTGATTAATCCATTTGGTATTCTGATATCTCTTCATACCTGTGGGCATTGCTTCTCCTACTCAAGCCTCAGTGTTATAGTCAAAAGACTCAATATTAACTGTGTGTAGGATCCATTCACACATGGTGCTGATCTGATTTTAAGGGCCCAAGTATATTTTTGCATTCTAAGTTAGCATTTTCAAAAGCCAAAGATTCAATGAGTACTTGTCTAGCTTCTGGACCTATTACCCCTATTTGTACAACTTTAGTTAATCTTGGCAAAAAAGTCACTAAATGGTTCTCTTAGTCCTTGAATAAACTTAGTATATGATTCAATTATTTTTGTAGGTTCTTAAATCTTGTCCCAGCATTTAAGTCTGCTGTACAGTAAGAAACAATATGTATTCATTGTATGTAGTCTGACTATGAAGATATGCATTAGGGCCCTCACCAAGAATTTGACCTTGGGAGGCCTCAAAACCTCTAATTCGACTTTGAGGTTCAAGGACCTTAGCTTCTTTTTTCCAAACACTCTTTCACTGAAGCTGTGGACCACGGTCTACTACAGCCGAGACTAGTTGAAACCAATCATGTGAAGTAACCATGGCTTTACCAACTCCCTCATATATAATAAATGCATGCCATAAGATTTTAATTGTCAATTTCAACAGTATGGTTCCTTTCAGATAATCTCTCAGTATAATTTTGTACAGTTCCATAACCCATAAAGTGATTTTGGTCTGTCAAATTATGGTTATCATTTTCAATGGTATGAATCCTTTCAGCCAACTTCTCATTCCTAGTCTGTAAGGTCTGCATTATTTCTAAAACTTTTTCATTCTTGACTCTATTATCAAATCACTTCTTTAGAGATATAATACGAATTATCAAACTGTTAGTAACTGTGGCTAAGAATGTATCAGTCTCAGGTAGGTCAGATACCTCTCCTAGAATTCCATCCATAATTAAATTGAGAAGGTTATTAAATTCTTTAATGGAAATATCTGAAATTATCTTATTAATGGCTTAAAATTTGAAAATATATATAGTTAAAGATATTTAGTTACCTCTGATAAAATCCTGGTTTAGTTGACACTTTTAAGATGTAATAATGATGTGGGCAAGAAAAACCTGTGGATTCTAAGCAGAACTCAAAACAAAACTGAACGGAATTTTGTTAAAGAGATACCAGTCAGGGCAGCGGTGGAGCAGTTGTGCATAGGTTGTAGGAATCAGGGGAAGCTATGGTAGCCCTGTGGGAGCTGCACTGCATATAGGGCTGGGGGCAAGCTGTGGGACAAAAGGAGCCACAAGAAGCTGATGGGGCACAGGAAGCCATGTGAGTGCCTCTTGGGGTGACAGCAAAGATGGGCACTGCAGGAGAGGAAGCTAATACAGGGCAGATTGGAGCTGGGAGTGCTAATACTTCATCTTGAACACAGGTGTCTAGGTTTGGGTACCAAATCCTAGAGCTGTACATGCAAGCCCAGCTCTGACCTGGGCTGTTGGCTAAAAAGCCTCAGGCAAAAAGCTTTTAAATAAATGTATGCTCCCAAAATTTGGGCTCCAAAATGAATCACAATTAATAAATACTCAGAGACCCAAATTGGCATTTAACCTGAAGGTTCTAAAAGCAAAACTGGTAGGCACTGACTCTTACTGCTATGTCAGTTTGAAATAGACATCCTGCCTCCAGGAATCTCAGAACGAGACTCTGTCTGTGAGTTATCTCCTCCCATCATACACTTGTCTCTCATGATGAGATTAAGGGCATGCACCACTAGGATTAAAGGTGTGTGTTACCATTGCCTGGTCTGTAAGACTTACCATTGTAGGTGTTTTACTCTCTGATCTTCAGACAAGGTTTATTTCTTAAAATACAAATGAAATGTGACAACAGTCTGGTGTCAAATCACAGATACCCAACCACATCATATCCTCTTTTTGCTGGTCCTTCACCTTTCTAATGGCTTCTCTGTGGGGACTCCATCAAGACCTTGACACTTGTACCAGTTTATCTACACCTCACTTAGAAAGCTACATAAAAGAGTAAGATGGTTCAGTTAACTTCTTAGTACATCTAATCTTCAGGGTACTGATTACAACTTTGGTTGTTGCGTTAGGCTACAATGTCACTTGAAATTATAATAATGGAAGACTAAATTCTATAACTTTTATATGACTAAATTTTTTTAAACATACTAAAACGGATATTTATTCTCACTGATGAACATGATACAGAAAATCACTTCAAAACAGTGTAGAACAAGGAAATGTATCAAGGAAATAACATGGCACATGCTAGAATATTTCATATTTTATTTTAATCTAGATTTTTGTAAACTGATTCAATGCTACTTCAGAAAGAACTAAGCTCCTCTTAAGTAATGCACTCGATAGTGATTGTTATGAAGTGTTTTAATCACTTGCCATGATTTTTGAAGCTTTGCTAAGTCTCATGTGAAAGAAATCAACTATGATTCAATAAGCAAAAGGAAGCATTGAGAAAACAGTCCCCACACAAGTGTGAAATGAGTAGGAGTATATTCAGAGCATAGATAAACAATAAGAGGATTAGTCTTTAAAGCGTATGTATTTAGGAGGTTATTCTAATTTTCAGAAGTATCACTGCTAATACAAAAGTTTCCTAGTGTTTATTGACATGCACTGAATTGGAAAAACATATTACAGTGAGATGGAAAGTGGAAACAGCTGATTGAATTTCAAGGCTATGTATATTGTTCACAGTTAACCAGGTTTCATGCAAAAAACCTAATTGGTAAGGAAGCCCCACTCTAATCTCTTAGAATGCAACATAAAATATTTAAGAAAACAAATGATCTTGATTTGCAATTACTCAACCCAATTTTAACTCCCTCTGCAACAGAAGGCTTTATTTTACAAATTCAGACTCAAATGTTAGATTTTGCCTGTGAGGCAGCCAAATATTTAGGTTTTTTATTGTCAAACCTTTCTTGGTGATTGACTCATATTAGAAATCCAAAAAAAAAAAATGAACTGATAAGAAAGAGGAATTTATTCAATGTAAAAAAAAAAACAAATTTTTTTTTGTTCTTATTTTGAACATTGCACTATAGCCAATTTTAAAAAAACAAAGTAATTTTATTTTAAGAGACAGTTTGGAATGTTCTCACATACTACATGCATAAGGAAAAATTTATGCACATTTTCTTCTGGAAATTTACCAAGATTTTTAGAGCCTTTAAATAAAGATGTTAAAGTAAGAAGGGAGGTTGTTGGGTAAAAGAAGTAGTTAAATGTTAGTGGGAGGAGAATGAGAGAGGGTAATGTGGGAATATGATCAAGGTGCATTGTATAAATATTTATGAAATTATGAAAGAATAAAGAATTATAATTGCTTTTTTAAAAAAGTACACATACTTTATTCCAACATTCTCTTATTTAGGAATCAATATCAAGGAAAGCATTTGTGTGAATACAAAGATTCATGAGTGTTTCTAATAACAGTAACAAATAAGAAATCCTAGAAGCCATCTTGCAATTATATAAACAATTATAGTCAAATGAAATAAAGAAACATCACAGAGGATTGCTTTCATGGTTATTTCTGATGTAGTAAATTAAGTTTTCTTCTTTCTTTCATATGTATTCTGGAATTTTTCAACAGTTGCCTTCTTTTGTCATTGATCTATGGAAATATAAGTAAAATCTTATTGTAAAAAGTTAAAGATAATTTAAACAAGATAATAAGGTCACTTACAACCACTATTTTGATCCTCTTCTGGCTGACCTGAGGGAGTACCGTTTCATCTCCAACATTCCAGTCTTACTGACATGTCTCCACCTACTGGATGAAATGTATAGGGAAATCTAGCCAAGTTTCACAGATCTCTCTCTTATTGGAGGAGTAGCTCTCATTGTACCAGAAAGGACCATGTAAACCTCTAAAGAAGGGAGACAACCAACAGCCCTACACAGCTGTGTTGCCTATGAACAACACTGACAACCAGCATGGCCTGATAATCAGGGCACACATACCTTAATAGAAACCAACAGCTCTCTAACTAGACTTAATGTTCATTAAAAAGAAATGCCTGGTACTGATATCTAGCTAACTACTCAGTACTAGTAAAGTTGTGGTGATTGGGGGAGAATCTACAACCTCTAATTACTAGTCCATCATAATTCCTAACAACAACTCATAACCATTTGTCTTTATACCCACAGATAAGTGCAATCTTCACTCCTCATCAAGAAAACTTCTCTTTACAGCAGACAGGGACCACTAAAGAAAATTGCAGCTAATGAAAATGTAAAGTTGTGGGGCACAGTGTCAATGGATATATTCATAAAAGACTTCTGCACCAAGGCTCAGGGAAAGTTGCTGAAATGGACTAGAAATGTTGCAAGAGCCAGTGTCTTGGGAGGCGTGCTGTGAGTGTGTCTCCTAGTAACATCCAAAGATATATCCATAAAGTCTCATCAGCGTGACTGTCCAAATGTGAACTGAGCAAGAAGGACACCATCAAAAATGCTGAACTGAATGGAGGAATGCCCATTAAGCCTCAACCCAATACAAGAACTATAGGCAACTGAGGAAAGCTGGGAGCAGGAGAGGTGGTTGTTTCTAGGGAAGAGCACATGAATTGTTTGTCTAATGCCATACAGTCATCCTTGAAAACATACATACAAGTATCATTATATGGATTGAATAGGTTAGATTTAGGAATATGTGTTTATATACTTACACACACAGACATACACACACATATGTACATATACATATATATATATATATATATATATATATATATATATATATATGCAATAAGAGTGAAAAAAGAGGACATGAATTTAAAGGGGAGTAGGGAGGGTTATATGAGTGTTTGGGAGAAAAAATAAATTTAGGAAGATTGTTATTATTATCTCAAAAATAGAGAGAAAGAGAGGAAGAAGGGTAGGAGAGAGAGAGAGAGAGAGAGAGAGAGAGAGAGAGATCTAGTCATCAATGTACCCTGTATCATGATAGGATCTGATTTAGGATAAGTCTCTTGTTTAAAACTCATCCTTAGATCACTAGAATTAAGTCAATCTGGTAAGAAGATCCTCCTACCACTACCCCTTCCAACTGAAGTGCTTTCAGGATGACATTGGAGTACATCTCCAAAGGATTCTATATCAAGGTAGTGTCCCTTTGGTGTGTGTGTGTGTGTGTGTGTGTGTGTGTGTGTGTGTGTGTTTATCTATGGTGCTTTCTGTGTTGTAAGAGTGGTTGGTAATGATGATGTTAAGTATGGTATTGGTGGTATTGATGGAAATTGTGACAGTGGTCCTGTGAGGTGATAGTGATAGGTGAGGTAGTACTGATATGATTTTCTAGAACCCCTGAACCTCAATGCAACAAAGAAAGTGTTATATGTAGTAAAATATGTTGGTAAGTCCTGTTACTTCTATAGAAGAATAGGCAAAATTGTAGCATAGAAAGAACACTGGGAGACAGAAGTTACAGGGTCCAGTGACTCTCTATTATTAATAAGTTACATGTTGTTTGAGGATCTCACTCAATTCCCTGCAAAATAAAATTTAGTAGATTAACTCTTACAGTAATTTTTACACTGCATAACTTTTGGTGACTTCTCTTCCAAATTATTAAATAAAGACCCATACTGGATCACATATAATTTGAATTCTCTGTTAGCATTGTAGCTATTTCCTATATACTGAAACATTCCCATCTGCAGGAAAGACTGGGAAAATAAGGAAAACTTTCAAAGCTCCGCCTGAAATTTACAACTGTACCAAAATCCTTCTCTTGGGTTATATAAAAAGCAGCAATTGCTGGAAAGAGCACACTCTCCAATTGTTCTAGGAACTTGCTTTGTTTAGGGACCTCCAGGGTTGTAGCTTTTGGTTTTCTCTCCTGTTGTGGTAGGCTTTTTGGTGATACAGCCGCCTTTGTGTCCTCCTCACCCATTCTCCTGTAGCATCACTAATTGGTTCATTGGGCCGACATGAGTGAAAGTATTCTTTTTCTATGTCATCAGTTCACCACCTAAAGAATTTTCTCATGCCCTTCCGCCCCAGGAAAAGTCCCATATTTCTCATTTTGTAAAAAATGTTTTATTGAGAAAGCAACACATTTGTTCACATATTATCTCTGATGGAATATGGTTTACTAGGGCAGATCTGAGTGCTGCAGCTAAAACTGTAAAACAGAGCCAAAAATATTTATTCACCTGGTTCTTCAGAGAAAAATCGTACTGGTCTAAGCGTATGGTTAGGTCCTATCCTTTCCACAGTAAATACATTTGATGCAGTGGGGAATTTGATCAGTTTTTTTTCCTTTAGTGTGTTTTAATGCATATGGCAGTGCCTCTAGCCTCAGGTAGACACCCAACAGTATTTAGAGAGTAAATATGTCATAATGGAGACATAGATGAGTGACAGCCTCTGCAGTCCTGAAACGCCCAAGCACCACTCTTCTACCTGACACTCTGTAGTCTCTGTGTGCTGGAATGTAACCGAGGCCCAGACAGAAGAAAGTCTATATATAGTGCTCTTCCCGTGTTGTTTATGGCGTGGCCAACTGTCTATGGCTCCAAATGCACACCAGGCTCAGCCAGCAGTCAATTCCTACAGAAATTTCAAACTTAGCAGCAACATGATATCTGTTCTTATTCAGCAGTATAGGCTAAAAAATAGACTCTAATTCCTGCAAAAAATACACTTCAGAAGATAATAGAACCAACTGGAATAGAAAAGATTCACCATTCACATACTATACTTTTAGTACTAAATCCATGGCTTCAGATTTCTTAAATTAAGGTTTACTGACCTTATCTTTGTTTTTATAAACTCATTGCTCCAACAGTGTGCTTGGGTGAAGAAGTTCGCTTTACATAGTTTGCACTGTTTTTTCATGTACTATGAATGTGTCCTTAAGGGAATAGATTCTCTCTTCTAATTACTTTTCACTTGATAAGTGAAAGTATATCCTCCATGATACATATATGGGGTTTTGTTCTGTAATTTCATTTTTTCAGATATGAAAAGTGCTGCATAGCTGCTGAATAAAGACACGGTCCTAGGAGTCACAAATGTGCTCATCAGCCCATTCCCTAGTGTAGTAATAGGAGTGGAGGGACTGCGTCCCCAGCACCCCAGCCGCCTGCTAGCTTATGCCCCGAAATAATTACATAGAAACTGTATTCTTTTATACACTGCTTGGCCCACTAGCTCTAGCCTCTTACGGTCTAATTCTCATATTTTCCCTAACCCATTTCTAATAATCTGCATAGCACCACTAGGTGCGCTTACTGGGAAAGATTCAGCATGTCTGACCTGGCGGCTTGCTCCAAAGCATCTGCTTCAGAGAGCAGAGCTATCACATCTACCCGGGAGAGGGGAGCAAGGCGTCTCTGAGCTCACTTCCTCTCCCTCCCAGCATTCTGTTCTCTTTACTCCTCCCACCTATGTTTAACCTATAAGGCCAAGCAATTTCTTTATTACTTAACCAATGACCTTCATCCATCATTTCCCCTTTTTTTGTTTAAACAAAAAGGAAAGGCTTTAACTTTAACACAGCAAAATTACATATAACAAAACAGTTATCAAATAAAAATTATAATATTTACATCTATTTTATCTTTATCATAACTAAGGAAAACTATATTTTTCAACTCCATCAAAGACCTAAGTAAATGAGAAGTAAGCAACTTATAAAACTCTAGAAATCACAGAGACATCTCGCTGCCTGGACAGTAATCCAAAGTTCCTCTGTACCGTTGGGGCATCCATCTTCAGGCTACTGGCCCATAGTTTCCAGCAGACATTTCAATGAAGCAGGAAATTTCAAAGGCAGTTCAGTCACTATCTGCTTTGTCCTGCAGAATGTCTTGCAGACTCTTTCATGAATCAGGAACCCTGAACGATCATCTCACCTTTAGGCAAGTTCAGTAGTCCTCTCTCTGTGGGTTCTCTGGGTCCAGTTTATGCAATAGTCCAGGCAAGAGCAGTTTTCTTGCCCAAATGGCTATCAAACTCCATAAGGATCCTCATCGATGCCCTTCTTTTTCTTGAAGTAGATTGGTGCTGCCAGGAGCAGAGTATCTCATTGTCATGAAAAGCTCTAAGTTATTAAAACATTTACAATGCCATATTCTCTAGCCTTTGAAAGATATGAAGAATGCCTATCTGAAATATATCCTTGCACATCTAGAAAATCTAACTAACATGACTACAAACTTGACTATTATGATTATCTATTAACAACCTATATACATTACATTTTAAGTGAACTACACAATCACAGTACCTTAATCAAGTTCAGAAATACATATACATATAACAAATTTGACCTTAAATTTAAATCACTAAAGCAAAATCCATATCAATGCAAATTATTCACATCTCTATCATATCCCCCTTTAAATGTAAAAGAACATTTAAAAACAATTTTTCGGAATATGGGAGCAGTTATTTCTTTCCAGCTGTTTCCTGCTGAATGGGGGCATCGGTAATTAGGTCTTTCATGGTATAACCTGTGTGCTAGTTTCATCTCAGTTGACAGTTGAGCGAAGCAATTTTCTGAAGGTGTTCACACCAACCCTTCAGGAGGGCGTGGTCCGTCATACCATATTGGGATAGAAGCAATCCACAGACTCTCACCCTCTGTGAAAAAAAAATAAGAAACTCCTTTCCAAAGCATCATGTCCTTAGATCCAAATTTCAATGTCAAGGCATTTTCAAAATATCTATGTTGGATTAGTTCAGCAGCATTTATAAACAAATATCTTTTAGCATCTGTTGCTCCTTCCTCAGCATTCAAACAATTCAAAGAGAGCATAATAGCATACAGTATCAAGATTCTCATTGTATTTTCCATCTTTTTGTGGCTTTACTTTAACCTCTATTTTGTTTATTTTTACTTTTTATTTTATATTCTCTGTATATCTTTGTCCTGGAATAACTCTGTAGACCAAGCTGTCCTTGAAATCTCAGAGATCCACCTGTCTCTGCCTTCTAGGCACTGGGATTAAAGGTGTGTGCTACCACACCTTGAAGTCACAGAGGTCAATCTCCCTCTGCCTCCCAAGTGTTGGGATTAAAGGTGTGTACTACCACAACCAACAACTCTCTTCCTTTTTCTTGTTTTTTACTTTAAGTACTTTAATGTTTAGCATGCATATATTTTTAACACACTGTAAACCATTTAGAAATTTTCTTTGTCTTTGAATCTCTCTTTACTGTATTTCTTTTTCTGACCACATGAGTCTTTAATGTACCAAGCAATATCAGTAGGACTAAAGCTGCTGCCTTGACGGCTGGATTCAGCCCATTCCTTTGCTTTCCAGCCTCATGGCTGAGGTACTGGCTGTAGCCATTGTTGTTCTTTTTTAAAAATGCTGCAAGATCCCCGCAGCAGTAGGCAGCAGAAATGTTGTAGGTCCCAAATGGTGGAAGCAGGCAGAAATGGCTGCCGGTCCCAGAGCGGTGGCCCGTGCCGTGGCGGCAGGCCATGTGGTGGCAGACAGCTGGCCCTGGGAGCAACCAGTCCCAGGCAGAGACAGCTGCTGGTCCCAGAGCAGTGGTGGCGGGCCATGTGGCAGCAGGCAGTGGGCCCCAGGCAGAGACGGCTGCTGGTCCCTGAGCAATGGCTGGTCCAAGGCAGGGAGACACATGGCGGGCGGGCAGAAGACAGAAACATGGATAGACATGACATGCAGGGTGAGGGTGAATATTTATTCAGGGGGTTATGGAGGAGGAAGGGTGAAGGGGGAGACAGAGAGAGAGGGAGAGAGAGAGAGAGAGAGAGAGAGAGAGAGAGAGAGAGGGGGGAGGCAGAAGTGAAGCTGCCTCTCCGAGAGGAAGATGGAAAAGAGAGAACGATCTCAGGCCGGAAGTTGAAGATCAGCCTGCCTCAGCGGATGGGGAGGGGAATGGGTGTGGCTTGTCTCTTAAAGGGACCAAAACCATAACATTCCCAGGTCTTCCTTATAATAAAAAGCACGCAGGTCAAGGAAGCAGAAAAGGAAGGACCCAAGATGGCGGCGGGCAGGTCAGAGTTAATGGGAGCGGGCGTGGCTTGTCCCTTAAAGCGACAGGAAAGCACAACAGCCATGTTTACTGCCACAACTCTATGGCATTTCAAGGTCCCTGCCGGCAAGTAAGTTGCAGCATTATGTCCACAGACAACACACAAGTCCTCTCTCTGTAGTCAGCCCTCCTGCCTCAAACAGTCAGAGTTTGCCCTGGCAAGATGGCCCAGAAAGCCAACATTTTAAAACAGCACAACTTTTTTTCCTGCTACAGCTGAAAACAAACAAGCATTCAGTCGGCTTTTCATCAACACCATTTAAATGTTTCATGGCAGGACCTCTTAAGAGCTGCAGGGTTTTGCAGCTGAAGCTGAGTCAGGAAGCCTCTCTTAGATGAGAGCGCTTGCTTGCCTCTAGGAAGAAGAGCAGACCCAAGAAATTGCTGCTACCATGTCGGGCGCCATTTTGTAGTAAGAGCTGCGGGTTGCATTCCGCCACCCAGCTCCTGCCACCGGCTAGCTTTACCCAAAATAACAACACACAAATTGTATTCTTTTAAACATTGCTTGGCCCATTATATCTAGCCTCTTCTCGGCTAACTCTCGCACCTGGACTAGCCCATTTCTAATAAAGTGTGTAGCACCGAGGTGCGCTTACCGGGAAGATTCTTGCCTATGTCCATCCTGGGCCAGAGCTTGATCGCGTCTGCCTCAGAGAGCAGAGCTATCGTGTCTGCCCGGGGGAGCGGAGCATGGCGTCTCTGAGCTCACTTTCTCTTCCTCCCAGCATTCTGTTCTGTTTACTCCTCCCACCTATGTTTTAACCTATGAGGCCAAGTAGTTTCTTTATTACTTAACCAATGACCTTCTTCCATCACCCTAGGCATTTACCCTGCTACTATGTCTCAATTCCTCATTTTAAAATATGGGTAACAAAATAAACTTGATATCCTATTTAAGACAATAACATGTCATGTTTAAAGAGGCAGACATTTTTCTGTATCTAGTCTGTACATTGACATGAAAATGATGATTATTATCAATTTAATTTCATAATGTAAATATTATATATTAATTTCATGTTGCATAATGACATATATAATTCTGATATTTATGGTTTATATCTAATAACATTCATTGCAGAAGAGAAGAAGAAAACATTTTCATGCATTATCTGTGTCTTTTAATTTAAAAGTTTTACTTTTAACTTTCACAGGGTCACCCATAGCCAAAACCATTTTTATAATAATGAGTATGATTTTTATCCCTTGAAAAGAAGGCCTACTGCACGGGTTCATTGTATTCTCTAATAATTCCAGTGAGATGCTGTTCTTATCTCTCAAGGAGGAATGTAACGATTGGCACTGCTACAGGAGCTTCATATTAATGCAGCCACTCATTTCCAGCCATCAGACACCAAGACCACCACAGTATGTCACTGAGGACACAGCAAATATGCAGTGATTGCTGTTACTAAAAGTGTAGAAAATGTAACTTAATGTTCAGCATGCTGTAAAACTGTATACAGTCCTACGCAAAGAAACATTGTCGTTTTGTATAAAGCTAAACAACATTGTCTTGAAATTATAAAAGTTTTTATTTTAAACTTTGATTGTACATCTGCATGGTGGTCCATAGCTATTGACCCAGCACTGAGGAATGCTCAGGATACAAGGCTAGGCTTGATTACATGGTGCGTTTGTGATCAGACTGGGTTACAAGAAACTTCATCTCACAAAACAGAAACAAACCATGCACAGAATAAGACAAAGCACCACAATAGCAGTTAATTCCACAATTCCAAATTGTTTCCTATTGTGTGAGAACGAGCAAGGTGCCGCAGAAGACTGAGAGTTGAGCAGCATTCACTTAGGGAGCCTACATTGCTTTCTCTGCCTCCCACCCATGTTTGATCCAGATTGCAGCCCGGTTGGCAACAACTTACATACTGTCTTTTAATGGAATGAGTTTTTTGCTGTTATTATTCAGGGCAGTGCTTGCTATGTTGCCAATGCAGGTCTGAAACTTGCAAACTCAGGTGCTCATTTTATCCTTCTATAAATAGTTGAGACCTCACATATGTTCTGCAATGTCTGACAATATTGATGCTTTACATGTTTATTTCTATATGTATGTGTTTATTTCTATGTACATGCATGTAAAATGTTTATTTCTATGTGTATATGTGATCCACCTATCAAATGTAAGTTCTACATGAATAAAATAACTACATATGAAATGTCTATTTCTATGTGTGTGAGTGTGTGCATATGAAATGTTTGTTCTATGTGTATGTATGAGTCCCTGCATATATGCATGTGCACTAAGTATGGATCTGGTGTCCATGGAGGGCAGAAGACATTCTCAGATCCTCTGGAACTGAGGTGACAGGCACTTGTAAGCTGCCATGTGGGTTCTGGGAACTGAATCTGTGTCCTCTGAAAGAGCAGTAAATGATTCTAGCTGCTGATTCACCTCATCAGTCTTTGTATTTTAACATCTTTAAGCAGCCTTGAAACAAGGTGAGAGGCACTTGATGATATTCCTAGTGATTTGTATTTCCCAGAAGACGAGAATCATTGTGCTTAAAGTTTAAACTCATCTGTGTAATCAGAAAGTCTGCAGAATTCTTCAGAGAATTTCCACTGGTGTTAAGGTGAATTGCAGTAGAGAGAAATTCAGAGAAAAAATATGTTGTGTATGAAAAGAAACCTTAATATATTGAAGAATGATAGGTAATTGTGGGTTTTTCAGAAAGCAGCTGATGAGTATGCAATCTTTCAGGTATCTAAAATTGATCTTGATATCTGGAAAGAGTTGAAAATTTTTCTTTCACATCCATATCCCTACCAGAGAAAAGCTATAATGGCGGTCAAGATGACCAACTAAGGTTGGTGTGGCTCGGTGGATGAGAGCACTTCCTACACAAACCCCAGCACTGATGTAAAGGGCCAGGCAAGGCTGTACACTCTTGTAATTCCAGCTCTGAATTTTCCTTACTGTCCTCTAGTCTAGCCTCCTCAGTGAGAAGCCTTGTCCATGGTTAGGTGGACAGTGGCAGAGCAGGACATGTGACAGCCTCCTCTGGTCTCCACACGCATGCACACAAATGGTCAGGCCTGCATTCATGTGCACATATCCCATACAACAGACACAAACACACACAGCCATGCATATACCCGTACCTTCACATTGCATAAATACAAACATTCACACCCATGTATACATATATATTCACACATATACACCTTCACACTAAAATGCACACATGCCCACATATAAAACAATAATAACAGCAGTAAAAATTGCACTTTGACTTGTCCTGAAAGGTGATGACAATTATTTCAACTCCTCTTTAGGATAAACACACTTAAATCATTTCTCCATTTAAATCATTTTATTGCAGGTAGCTCTTTCACAGGATATTCCTTTTTTCCCACCCACTAAGATTTATTTTGTAGTTAAGACCAACTACGCTCAAAACAGGTTATATCATCAGAAGGAACTTTGAGTAAGTCCAGGACTTAGAGATGAGACAGGTCATATTCCATAGAACTTTCCTATCATGGTCTCTCACAGTGCTGCAATCCAGAGCATAGAGTACAGACTGAATACAGTGTGAAAGCATGGCCTTTTGTCTGCCTTAGGTACCAAGTAAAGTAGCCTCAGTGTTTATTGCTGACCTTACACACAGCTCACCAGCCAGCTGTATGGAGCTGCTAGGCCTTCTCCATCATTATCACTGTGAAGTCTCTGGTTTTCCATTCATTCTGAACATCATTCTAGGCACTAAATAGAAGCGGCAAATCCAGGGGGCACTCAAGCACTGGCATGAGAAGATAAGCACAGTTTCAGTCTTTGTGCTGTGGACATAACTAGCACACTGTGTTTCTGGAGGAACTGGATCACATTTCTGTGCAAACTAGGAGTCAGAACTTGCAGTTTGAACAAGAAAACTAAAAGACCACAGAGAAACTATTGATTCTTCTTGTGACAGGAACAATATATGGACAGAATTTTCTTTCCTATTTTCTGTCTTCTTTTATTGAAATATTCATCTCATTAGGTGAATTTGACCCATATTATGAAGGGTGTCATTGTTACTTTTCTATTACCTTGAACAAACACTACAATCAAGTCAACTTACAGAAGAAAGACTTTTATTGGGAGACCCATTTTTAGTTTCGGAGGGTTGGAACCCATGCTCTTCGGGGTAGGGAATAAGGCAGCATGCAGGCAGGCATGGAAGTTGGGCTTGATCCACAAGCATAAGACAGCACCAATTGGGAGTTCTATGGGCATATGATCATTTCATTAGATGCTGAAAAAGCATTCAACAAAATTCAACACCCCTTTATGATAAAGGTCTTGGAGAGATTAGGGATACAAGGGTCATACCTAAATATAATAAAAGCTATATACAGCAAGCCGACAGCTAACATCAAATTAAATGGAGAAAAACTCAAAGCCATCCCACTAAAATCAGGAACACGACAAGGATGTCCACTCTCTCCATACCTCTTCAATATAGTGCTTGAAGTTCTAGCAATAAGACAACATAAGGGGATCATGGGGATTGGTATTGAAAAAGAAGAAGTTAAGCTCTTGTTATTTGCAGATGATATGATAGTATACATAAGCAACCCCACAAACTCTACCAAAGAACTCCTACAGCTGATAAACACCTTTAATAATGTGGCAGGATAAAAGATCAACTCCAAAAAATCAGTGGCCTCCCTATACACTAAGGATAAGGAAACAGAGAGGGAAGTTAGAGAAGCATCACATTTCACGATAGCCACAAATAGCATAAAATATCTTGGGGTAACTGACCAAGGATGTGAAAGATCTATTTGACAAGAACTTTAAGTCTTTGAAGAAAGAAATTGAAGAGGACACCAGAAAATGAAAGGATCTCCCCTGCTCTTGGATTAGGAGGATCAACATAATAAAAATGGCAATTCTACCAAAAGCAATCTATAGATTCAATGCAATCCCCATCAAAATCCCATCAAAATTCTTCACAGATCTGGAGAGACAAAAATCAACTTTTTATGGAAAAACAAAAAACCCAGGATAGCCAAAACAATCTTATACAATAAAGGATTGTCTGGAGGCATTACCATCCCTGACTTCACACTCTACTACAGAGCTACAGTATTGAAAACAGCTTGGTATTGGCATAAAAACAGAGAAGTCGACCAATGGAGTCGAATAGAAGACCCTGACATTAACCCACAAACCTATGAACACCTGATTTTCGGGAAAGGAGCTAAAAGTATACAACAAATTGTGCTGGCAAAACTGGATGTCAACCTGTAGAAGAATGAAAATAGATCCATATCTATCACCATGCACAAAACTCAAGTCCAAATGGATTAAAGACCCCAATATCAGTCCAAACACACTGAACCTGATAGAAGAGAAAGTGGGAAGTACTCTACAACACATGGGCACAGCAGCACAGACATTAAGGGCAACATTGAATAAATTGGACCTCCTGAAACTGAGAAGCTTCTGTAAAGCAAAGGACACTGTCTCTAAGAAACAAAGGCAACCCACTGACTGGGAGAAGATCTTCACTAACCCTGCAACTGGCAAAGGTCTGATCTCCAAAATATATAAAGAACTCAAGAAACTAGACCGTAAAAGCGCTAAACAACCCAATAATAAAATGAGGCACTGAGCTGAACAGAGAATTCTCAACAGAAGAAGTTCAAATGGCCAAAGGCACTTAAGGTCATGTTCAACTTCCTTAGCGATCAGGGAAATGCAAATCAAGACAACTTTAAGATACCATCTTACACCTGTCAGAATGGCTAAAATCAAAAACACCAATGATAGCCTTTGCTGGAGAGGTTGTGGAGAAAGGGGTACACTCATCCATTGCTGGAGGGAATGCAAACTTGTGCAACCACTTTGGAAAGCAGTGTGGCGATTTCTCAGGAAATTCGGGATCAACTTACCTCTGGTCCCAGCAATATTACTCTTGGGAATATGCCCGAGTGATGCCTTATCATACAACAAAAGTATATGCTCTACTATGTTCAAAACAGCATTGTTTGTAATAGCCTGAACCTGGAAACAACCTAGTTGCCCTTCAATGGAAGAACGGATGAAGAAAGTATGGATTATATACATATTAGAGTACTACTCAACAGTAAAATCAAGGACTTCATGAATTTTGCATGCAAATGGACAGAAATAGAAAACACTATCCTGAGTGAGGTAAGCCAGACCCAAAAATAGGAACATGGGATGTACTCACTCATATTTGGTTTCTAGCCATAAACAAAGGACATTGAGCCTATAATTTGTGATCCTAGAGAAGCTAAATAAGGAGAACCCAAAGAAAAACATATAGGCATCCTCCTGAATATTAACCTTCATTAGGCGATGAAAAGAGACCGAGACCCACATTGGAGCACAGGACAGAAATCTCAAGGTCCAAATCAGGAGCAGAAGGAGAGAGAGCACGAGCAAGGAACTCAGGACTGCGAGGGGTGCACCCACACACTGAGACAATGGGGATGTTCTATTGGGAACTCACCAAGGCCAGCTGGCCTGGATCTGAAAAAGCCTCGGATAAAACTGGACTTGCTGAACATAGCGGACAATGAGGACTACTGAGAACTCAAGAACAATGGCAATGGGTTTTTGATCCTACTGCACGCACTGGCTTTGTGGGAGCCTAGGCAGTTTGGATGCTCACCTTACTAGACCTGGATGGAGGTGGGTGGTCCTTGGACTTCCCACAGGGCAGGGAACCCTGATTGCTCTTTGGGCTGACGAGGGAGGGGGACTTGTTTGGGGGGGGGAGGGAAATGGGAGGCAGTGGCGGGGAAGAGACAGAAATCTTTAATAAATAAATAAATTTTAAAAAAATAAAATAAATAAAATAAAATCTTGAAGCCCACCCCTGGTGACCTGCCCCTTCCAACAAATCACATTCCTTAAACCTTCCCTAATAGTCTGCCAGTTAATGAACAAATATTAAAATAAATGAGTCTATGGGGTCAATTTTTGGTCAAACCATCACAGAGGGTGACTTGCTTCACTCTGAATCTACTAATTTAAGTGTTATAGGCATTCTAACCTTCATAGCAAGATCTAGACTCACATTTGACTAAATATGTGAGTAATATTGTGAGTTGAGTGTGGATGAGTGTGGGTGTGTGGAGTTGTTGCTTCTAGAATGGATAGTGAAACAAAGCAGTAATAACAGAAATGAAAATTAAGAGTATAGAAAAGGAAGTTAGTGTCTACATCTTGAGGTTTATCTTCTATTCTTTCTCATATACAACAAATCCTGAGCATAAATTTATTCAAATTGATCTACTTGGGTAAATTTGGATCACCATGTGAGCTAAGCTGTCCATAAACAAAGATACACTTTGGAAAAGGACAAGTTGTATTATTCTATTCTTAAGAATGCTACCAACCTCTGTTGTACTTAACTATCAGTCAGTGGGTTAGGCATTTGATAGAAACACAGTCGTTCAAATGGATGTATAATTTTAATGTTTTGAAATATCCTAAATCTAGTTACAAATATGTTCAGAATTTGCAAATTAGTCATAAGCAAAAGGTTTCCTGAGAAACTCTTTGTTGCAGTGACTTCCTCTGGAAACTTCTTTTCCAGGGTTTTACATACCTAGTTCCCTATCTACTGTCACATCCTGACTTATGATGTCACCGTCTCACTCAGTGCCCTCACAACCACTTTAGTCATAACCATATTGATGCTGACTCTCATTTTCCTCACAGGACATTCTCTGTGCTCAGCTTGTCCAGATGCACTTATTTATTATTCATTTGTCCATTTCTGGTCTTTCTCCCCTTTGGGCATCCATTCTGCAGAGCCACCATATAAATTTTAAATGAATGACTAAGAGTGTCTGATGCCAGAGACATAGAGACACCAGGCTCCAAAGCATGCCTTATGGTCTCCTAGCCACATCTACCAAATTCCAGAAATGTTGTCTGTTTCTTTTTCCATTCTTTCCATTTTTATTGACTGCCAATCATGTTCCAATTATTTTCCAAAACAATGGAAAAAGTAATGATTAATGTAGTAAAGAGAGAAACTAGACTTACACTGTAATGGTGATACGAAGTAAATTAAAGGCTGTAGAGGAGTAGCTATGGCCAGAGGAGTGTCTGATAGTATATGACTAAAGAGGTGCTTATAGGAGGCTTCTTAGAAGAAGTAATACCCAAAGAAAGATATAAAATTAAAGAAAAAGTTAACCAGTCTCTGTCACAAGAAATAAAGATCTATGCTGGAATTGTTAGGTTCTAGAAGTGTCTCTATTCAGAGCAGGCAGCCTTTAGCAATAGAGAAGCTGGAGCCAACATGATGTTGGCGGTTGGGAAACAGAAACATATCTGAGATAGACTGCTAGGATTTTAAGGAAGAAATTAACAAATCTGCATTGCTTTTATAAAAGAAAAACTAAAAGGTGAAAGGTAGCTTTCAGATTGAAAACCTGAAAAAACAGAGAGCAATACTAAGATAGGAAAAACAAATAGAAAGCAAAGGCAAAGCAGTATACTAAGGACAGCTGACAGTGTGAGCAGCAGAAATCACATAATGCTGACAGGGTCATTCACTGGACTATCGAATAGAAAAATCCAGCATGAATCATTAGAATCTATAGTTCAGTGATGAACTGTGAACTACAGCTGTGGATTTTGTTTTCAGTGATTCATAGACACTATTATACCAAAAAAGAAAAGAGATGGTGAAACACTCAAGGTAATGCATATAGGAAGGAAATATGGGTGATTTGGAGTGTCAGAAAAAAAAACAAGAGCCAAGAGTGAATGACACAATAAAAATAAAAGTTACCATAGATAACTCAAGAAGAGAAAATTCTAGTTTGGAGAGAGTCAGAACCCTGATGAGGTGGAGAGGGAGGATGGAACGGATGATGAGGACAGAGTAAAATGAGAAGAAAGACAATAGGCGCTGCAGAACTTCTGCCTCCAACCTCAGAGGAGTCGAGATGACTAAAGAACCGTCGCTGAGGACATCTGGGAGTACCAGTGCTCAACACCTGAATGAATAACCTCTGGGTGTTCATGGATGGCAGAGATGCAGAAACAGTGTAGCATAAGCAGAAGCCTTGTGGAGCAAATTTCACTTTGGTGGAAGAGCAATAATGTTCTCAGGGACATACAGTAAAGATTAGCAACCTAGGTATACTTGTCCTTCCAAATTTGATGTCAGGGCTGGAGAGTAGCTCAGTCAGTAAACAACCCACAGAGAAAGAATTATGAGCTGAGTCCAGATTCCTGACACCCACACAAAACTCTGGGCAGGGTGGCAGAGATAGGCAGGTCCTTGGAGATCAATGAGCAGCTAAGCTTGATGACCCAGTAAGAGCCAGGTTCAGAGAGAGACCTTGTTACATAAATTAAGGTGGAAATGGAGACAAGACTCCTGACATTAGCATCTTGCTTCTCATGCATATGAACAAAAGCATAAACACGGATGAACAGGCGTTAATTCACACACAACACAAACACTATTTTAAGAGTTCCAGAGATGAGCATGAACACACATGAATGACATTAAAACACTGTTTTAAGAGTTCCAGGGAAGGGTATGAAAACACATAAACAGGTACTAATGCACACACACAACACACACACTCTTTTGAGAGTTCCAGGAGTTGGTAGATTGCTCAGCAGGAAAGATCACTCATTGTGTAAACATGAATATATAAATACAATCTTCAGTATCCACATAAAGGACTGGGTGGTTGAACATGCCTACAATCCTTGCACTGTGAAGTAGAGACAAGGGAATCAGTGAGACTTGCTAGCTGCCAGTCTAGCTGCAAGCTCAATTAGAGACCCTTTCACAGGGGAAGGAGGCAGAGGAATAGTAAAGGAGGGTGCTCAACATCCTCTTCTGACTTCTACATGTACATAATCATACATATCAACACCTACACAGGAACCATATACATTATATACACTGTAGACACAGACACAAGCTGCTATTTCTATTTCTTTATTCTACCCAAATAGAAATAGCAGCTGACACACCTTTCAATAAAACTGCTGTGAAGTAGGAAGAGTATGGATATACACAGATATATTTCTCTGAGGATGACTTGAGCAACTGGACAAGAAAAAAAAGCCCCATCTTCGATGTATTTCTCCAGGAGAAGAACAGTCTACTTGTATAGATCATGGCACTATACTGTTGGTTTTTTATCACACGCATAAGTGATCCGCCTTTTGTAATTTTAGCACTCTGTTAGATTCTTTTCCCTTGACTACCATCTGAACAGGCCTGCATTGTTTCTCTCTCCTTAATACCTGATTACAAACAGCAGCAAGCCAGGTCAGCCCAGCTTGAAGAACTTCCAAGCCTTTATCTCTCCTAGAGAATCAGAACTTCATACTATCTAGACTCTACAGTCAGAAGCATTTGAAGACAAAGAATTCTTATAAGAATGTTTAAGCATTTATCTTACTGTTTGTAATAATAAAAAAATTGCTTTTCTGGAAAAGATGCATGCAATTATTACTATAGCTTATTAGAAGCAACAATTAACATAACCAGTATAAATTTTATATAAACTCTTTTTATATAAATTAAATTTATATAAACTTTTCTGAGAGAGAAACCTCATTTCCTCTATGTTCAGAATTCTAAAGAGTCTCTAGCTTCTGAAAAAATGGTCCAAGAAGCAAAAATCAAAAATTATTCTTCACCTTGAACAGGACAAAAGGGAGAATGCATGTCCTGGAGCAAATTGATTTCATTAAGGTTGGAGGTAAAAAAAATCCCTCTCAGAGTTTGCAGAGGTCAGGTGTTAGTACAGAGCAGACGGAGCAGCGCAGAGCAGAGATGCCGCCGGAAAAAAGCATCACAGACAGAACACTTCTTCTCACTTGCTAAGGAGAGTTTCTGGGAAGCCAGCTGGGGCCTTTGGCTTTCAGAGCCTGGGATCTGCACTGGGATATGATGATCCTGGTGCTAGAGCCATTCCACACTGGATGGCATATTGAAGACTTGTGGGAATCTCAGAGTGGAAGCTGTCTCTTCCCTTGAACCCTCCTCTGTCTAGTAAGTCAGCATTGACTGTGCTGTGAACTCAGGGCCCGCATCCTAGCTTTTGTTTCCTCCACCAGGTGCATGTGGTAGATTACACACGAGACTAGGACGTACCTACATAGGCACTTGAGAATTCTCTATTTAATTTAGTTCTGTTTAAATGATTCATTCACACATTCTAGCACTTACTAGGTTCTCTCTCTCTCTCTCTCTCTCTCTCTCTCTCTTTCTCTCTCTCTCTTTCTCTGTGTGTGTGGTGCGCTAAACCAGTAACTATTAACACAAGTGCTGTGGAGTCTTATAAAACAATAAATCAACACATTTCTTTAGAAACTTAGTCAAATAAGATAACATTTTACAAAGACAAATTTATTACCATCTTTAAAATACATAAATTTGATGCTGATATCAAAGAAGATGTAAAAGCAATTACAGATATGAAAATGCTTATTGCCTTGGCCATTGTAATGGTTCTCATTGCAGTGGCAGAATGTCTGAGAAAAACAGCTTCAGGGAAGAAGGCTCCATTTCAGCTCTCACTGACTGCCCTGCGCATCGTTGCAGGAAGGCAGGGCGACAGGAGAGAGTGAGACCACACTAGAGCTTGTGCAGACACAGCAACAACAGGATGTCCAAGATGAAGAACAGCTCATTTTCTGAACTGGACATATTCTAATGATCTGTGCTGTCTCTGGTCCCTGCTGCTGTCCCAGGCCATACTGAAGCTAAAGGTTCATGTGGACATACATGGTGTGGGCTGCCACTACAGGGGGCATGAATGTCCGAGGCCTAGGTAACATCAATAGTCTGTACTACCACAGGGGCCACACATTAGTGTGTGTCCATAGTTGGAATTGCTGCAGTGACCGTGTTGATGTGAGTGGCTTGTGCAGCAACCTTAGGCCACGTTGATGTCCAGAGTCCATGATGCCACTGAGGGCCGTGTCTGGGTCTGTGGTTCTACCAGTCTGGTGACTGTGTTTATGCCCATGGACCATATTACCACAGAAGGCCATGCAGATATCTGCGATCTGTGCTGCCACCTGAAGCCACGTTACTGTTCATGGACTGGGCCTCTGCCAGACACCATATTGGTGCCCGTGGGCCATGTTGCCCTGGAGGTCATGTGGATAGACTTGGCTTGTGCTCCTGCCAAGGCCTGTGATGGTGTCCACGATGAATGTGGACAGTCACCACGTAGGCGTCAGTAGTCAGTTCTCCCGATTACTACAAAGAGCAAGGAAGCTATTTTTGCAGTTAGGTCAGTGACTGCAGACTCGTAGTTGAGAAAAAGTAACATGGAAGGCTTCTGTGGCAACTACTACCCTCACCCCACCCCACCCCCCATCCCCAAACAACAAATATCTTAGACAGAAAGTCGGCTAATAGAACTGTTTAAATTATGATAAGGATGCTGAGTATAGTTCTTCGTAACTGATGATTTCTGGTGGGGGTGCTTGTGGGCAAGGACTCTGTTCTTTTTAAGGGGCTGGTCATTGGGAATGTCACCTTGCTCCAGTGAGGACTTGTCTTCTTCTTCTTCTTCTTCTTCTTCTTCTTCTTCTTCTTCTTCTTCTTCTTCTTCTTTTTCCTCCTCCTCCTCCTTATCTTCTTGTGTTCATAAAGGTGAAGGGATGGACCTGGAAGGATTGCGAAGTGAGTATGATCAGGGTAAATGATGTAAAATTTTCAGACAATCAATAAAAATATTATGTTGGTAAAAATAATTCTAATTAAGTTAGTCACTTGTGAAACTCAATTTGAGCTTTCAATAAATTGATTTTTTTAAAAAAAAAGTTGTTTAGCTTTTGCATGTTTAGAAATCATTGGCTACCCCAAAGACAATTCTCAGAACTCAGATAAACCAAATCTGGGCCAGGCCAACTTTTAAACACTAAGTACGTGTGTAAGTCGTCATTGCATTCAAGCTACTCACTCACTTATTCAGGTCACATTAGTGAGCTATGGAGACAATCAAAGCAAGTCAGAACTGCACTGGCCTTTTCCTGAATAGAATTAAATTAGGTGAAAGTAACATTAAAAAAATTATTTTCTTGCTAGGTCATTACCAAACAAAAGAAATGTAGGACTAATCAGGGATAATGGCAAGGAGCCAAAACTCCTAGAGCCTAGATGTTAAAAAAGGCCTGAGATAAGGCTGAAATAACTTCCATAATTTATGTAGATGGCACAATAACGCTGAGGAA
The DNA here is from genome assembly GCF_018167655.1 of Microtus oregoni. Classification (NCBI taxonomy): domain Eukaryota; kingdom Metazoa; phylum Chordata; class Mammalia; order Rodentia; family Cricetidae; genus Microtus; species Microtus oregoni. The sequence goes on from NW_024543069.1 coordinate 49,829,860, forward strand.
AGGGAACGTGTGTGCAGTGGAGCCAGGGTAATGAGAAGGAGGGAAATTACTTCAGAACATACTGAGTTCAAAAGTGGACGGGAGATCAGGGGAAGTAGAAATGTAGATATTTTAAGAATGGAAAATTCTAAGAGAGAAAAATACCAAATGTTAAAGGTATGGGAATGTTTTTAATGTAGAGAAGAAAAATGTCAGGCTGTCCTGCAATCCAGAGGTCTGATTGCCTTGGGGAAGACAAAATCTATTTTTTATCTGTATGCAGAAGATGGGTGAAAGGCCCAGGTGCCATTTTCCTCAGCCCCTCCATGGGATCACATTTCACCAGTGGAGGATTTGAATCCTGCAGAACCTTTTAATCCTGTCACCTTCTAATCCTGTCTGCTGCATTGGTTCAGCTATCAGTGTCACTATGTGAATCTTCATCATAAAAGAGGGCAAATAATAAGGTGGAGAAAGATGTAGAGGGAGTGGGGTTTTTTTCTTGCTTATGCCATAACACAGGAGAATCCCACCATTCTCACGTGTACAAATCCATATCTAGGCCGAGTCCCAGATTCAGCACATTGTTTTTGAGTATCAAAGGTATACAGTTCAGGCATAAAAATACCAGGTATTCAACAGACCCCAAAGCCTATTCTAACTTGGGCACCCACTAATTCACAGAGAGGTGTATAGTTACTTTTCTCATTGTTATGATCAAGTACTTTCATAGCTTAATCTGGGATGTTGGTGTGGCAGCAAGAGAGCGAAACAAGGTGTTGGAGAGGCAGCTCATTGATCAAGAGCACTTGCTGCTCTTCCACAGGCTTCAGATTTGGTAGTTCATGACCACGTGGAACCCCAATTTCAAAGGCCTTCTTCTGGCCGATTCAGACACTGCACATGCATTATATCCAGGCAGACAAACATACAGATATATAAAAATAAATTAATCCCAAGACTCTGAAATGACTGGTCACACTCTGTCTGACATTAGGAAGCATAGAGCACAAAGATAGAAGGACCAAGCTAAGTAATCTCATAGGCACCTTGTCAAACCCTGTGGCCCACTTCCTCCACCTACTAAAAGTTCTGAAACCTCCAGCACCACCAGCTAGGGAAAACAAGTGTTTATACACATGAGCCTATAGCCGGGGGAGTTGGGAGAGTGTGAGTAAATTCATTCAAACCATAATAGTTGATTAGAAGTATTTTTTTAAAGTAACAATTTTAAAGTGCCTAGCTACAATTCTGGGCTTCCCTAACGGGGAATGTTGATTACTGGTCCCATCTTTCCTAAACAAACAAGGAATTGCTGATCAGACTCAAAAACACACTAAAGAGCAGCTTTAGTGAGTGAGGAACATCAGCTATTGAAGCCAATGATCTATCTCAGCAACCCCCAACCTTTATGTGTCTTGGTGACACCAGGAAAGCTGCTAGAGAAGATCCTGCTGACGTTAAGTAGGTGTTCAGAGAAGATGCACCTACAGGGTGTGCAAGGGATGTCCAAAATAGTCTCCTCTTATCCTCCCTCCATATAGTGAAATTCTTTCAGCAAAGACTAAGACCCCTGGAGAGAAGGTGTTTTGAAAGACTGTAGCATTTTATAAAATGCAGAATAAAACAATATACATATTGGCAATTCTCCATATCCAGTAGAATATCAATGAGTGGATAAAGTGCCATTCTTAAATTTTCATTGTTTAAACGGATATTACATATATACTAGGCTACAGATGCAATTCAAAACTTTGAAGAAACAATAGTGTACCAAAATTGATAAAGCCTTTGCTATTACAGATTTCCAGTGAGTAACTAGTTCTTCAGCCAAGTATTAACAGAACTATTAAGTTTTGACCATGTGAACGCAAACTTTTGCTAATATTTTATAAGCCTATGTATCTAATTGGTAACCTTTCAATATAAAATGAACATAATCGTATCAACTACTCTAAAATATATAACAAATAAATACACTAAGAGTATTTTAGCAGAAAGACTTAAAATGGATTTTTCTTCAAGGGTCCTATAAGATATCTAAGGCTATACCTCCAGGTTCATTTCATTTTCCAATAGCTTCAACAAACAGGTTAATATAATTAGTTTTAGAAGTTCCTCATGGTCATTTTCCAGTTTTGAGATATGTTCTTCTCTAAAACACATTTATAACTGATTTATTTCTAAGCTGAACTTGGAAAGAATGGAATGACAGGATTAGGCAGAGATAATAAAAAACATCATCCATAAATATAAAAAGGTATAATCTCCTCTCTATCATTGAAAGGACCAAAATCAAACTAAGGAGGCATTTTAGGAGAAAACTATAAAATCTAATTAGATATAGCAAAGGTTGAAGGATTCTCAGTGGAGAAACACATATTGCATAACATTCTGCATTTTAAGGGCAATTAGATGTTAAGGAATGTGTGGCTTTCCCTGTCTTTAGTTATTTTATATATTGTAGGGACAGATACTAGCTTGCATAACACTGATATCAACCCAAATATCCCTTGTTTAGAAACATATAGATTAATTCCAGATTCCCAAGCCTCTTCCCTCTCCTACTGTTGAATAAGCAGTATAGTATCTATTAAACACAGTTAAAACAGTCTTTCCAGTGAGTATGAATACTGTTTGGCTATTTAGTATATCCTTTTTACCAATTAACAAGAATAATTCCAGTTCTGTCAGTGAGTTGTTAAAGCTTTATTTTTATTGTTATTATTTTGCATGCATATGCATAGAGGCATGATTTTGTGTGTGTGTGTGTGTGTGTGTGTGTGCGTGCGCGTATGTGTGTGTGTGCTTGCGTGTGTGCGTGTGTGCTCGTGTGTGTGTGTGTGTATGCGTGTGTGGATGTGAGGACAAGTTGATTCTCATAAGTGCAGGTGGAGGCCAGAAGAGGGCCTTGGATCCCCTTGAGAAGAAATTACAGGTGATTATAAGCTACCTACATGGGTTTTGGGGACCAAACTCTGGTATTCTGGAAAAGCAGCAAGTGATCTTAATCATTTTAAGCCAATTCTCCTGCCCCTAACTATTAATTTTTAGACAAAATGTTAGACAAATACCCATTTCTGTTTGTGTGTCATCACTATAACTACTTTCTACCATGTGTCCTTTACCAAAGCATGAAAGCCACTCCTATGGTCTCTATGACTCTTAAAGAGTCATGACTATTGAGACAAGTTCACCCACAGATAATACTGTTTGATTTAGTAAAGGAATACATTTGCTATAAGCATGCATTTAAAAGCAATCATTTTACCTTCTTTTAGGGGAAAAAAGTATAAAAGGCCATTTCATAAATTCTGGAGAAAACCTTTTGTTCCATAGCACAAAATAATTATCATGTTAGGACTCACCAAGGGCTCATTCCAGTGACCACGAGGAAACACAGGCACAGTCCACAAAGCACTTACAGCTGTGTACATGTATTTACAAGTGTTCATCTAGAGAAGTGAATCTAATTTTATTAGTTTACTGACAAGAGTTTTACCTCACTAAAAGTTAAACCAATATCCAAGTAAACCTCTTTCTAAATGAATGGACGTTCTTTTCAGCCATGCTTTCATTACATAATAAAAGATATTGGGAATATAAAAGGGAATAATACTTCTTTCATTACATGATTTAACAAATCTAAGGGAATTTATATTCTTACTGTAAGTTATTGCAGAACCTGGGCCAGTTAGTAATTTAAGACTTGACATGAGACAGGTCTGAGAGACTAAGCATACCTATAAGGAATAAAGTACACGAGCTCCAAAGAGACACACCACAGAAACCTTGAACAAAATGAATATAGTTAGAATCAAATAAAACAGAAAATCTGAGGACTAGGCTCTTGAAAATGCAAAACACATGATTCCATGAAGACACTGCTCTTGTAGGTCTTAAGATTAGAAACATTGCAAAAGAAGAAATGGAAAAGAAGTTACCTAGAGAGATGCAAAAATTAAATAACTCTCAGAGAAAAAAAAAGACAACTTGATGGAGGAGGGAGAATGAGAGAAACACTTCTATACAGACCTATCCAGGAATACAAAAATTCAAACAAGATCCTTTCATGTTTTCCTTTTTTTTTGTCCCAAAGTCAGATACCACCAGCAAAAATCATGATGAGCCAAGCACACTGAGGATAAATCTATAGAAGAACAAACAAGTTTGTGAAGGTGGTGTCAGAGGATGGAATGGAGAAGACAAGAAAAGCCCATTGAGAAATATGTTGGAGCCAAGGCAGGAATTCTGTTCATTATAGCAAACTGAAGAAGATTATTGAGGCAGGCTACATCAAACTGTGTCAATATGGATGGTATTTTGGACAATGCATGAAAGTAAACTCTGACGAAAGTCAGAGTAAACTGAGCAGATATGAATAGAACATCAAAGTGATAAGATAAAAAACAGAAATTCTGAGAAGTAGAATAAATCCTAATGTCCAGTATTACATTTTTACTGAAAAATATCTTTCATATAATATATTTAGATCAGAGTTTCCCCTCCTCCAACTCCTCCCAGATTTTGCTCTCCCACAGAATTCCATAACTTTTCTTTCTCTCTCTAGAAAAGAAACATACAGAAAAAAATGATAAAATTTTGAAATCAAAGGAAAAAACACTAGAAACATACACCCACAAACAAAACCTTAAAAAACACAAATCCAAAACTGCAATATAGTAGTGAAATTGCAATATACAAAAACAAATGCCCAAACAAAGCAATATGAGCCAAAAAGTATACAAAAAGGTCAAGTTTTCAGTGTGTTGCTTATTTACAGCTGAATATGGGGCCTGTCCTTCAATGTGGCTTTTATACCTAATAGCCTCCCTTGGAGAAAATCAAATTTTCCTTTCCAAGCATGTGTTGATTAGAGATAGCTTCTGGATTAGGAATGGTAGCCTATGTTCCCTTCCCCCTCTAGCACTGGGATCGTCCTTGTTTGGATCTCTGCAGGCCCTGTGCATGGAGCCACAGTCCCTGTGAGTTCATATATGCGTCAGTCTTGTTGGACGTAGAAACACGATTTCTTTTGACTCTTACAATAGTTCTACCTCCTCTTCTGCAAAGCCCTGAGATGAGGAATTTGAAGAAGGCAACCAATTTAGGACTCACTATCCCCAAAATGTTAAATATTGGTCCTTAAATCCAGTCAGATAGTGGTTGGTTAATCCCACAGCCTTAGCTGTATGCACTAGCATGGCATACAGATCACTGTTGTAGCTCACTGTTTGGAGCTCAGCTGGAGCTCACATTGCTCCTGTGGTAGTGTGCAGAATACTTTCCAGTACTAGGAACATTAGTCAGGCCTGGTAAAGACTCTAGTTAGGCACCAGCTCAACTTCTCCATGTTCGATGAGATATATGTATTTTCTTCTTCAGTAATAAGGCCTTACCATCAGTTTGTATAAAGCAATAAATAAATCTTGGCAATACCCTGAGTTTTCAGGGGTTAGTGCGTAAAACCTCTTCTGAGAATTATTCAGCTAGATGCAACCCACACCTCACACTGGGAGTTACACTTGGTGGAGAAAGACATCTAGTTGGGAAATTGCCATTCATGTATGTTTATAATTTTAAGAAGTTTCTACAACAGTAAGTATCTACATGACCCCAAAAATGGATATGAAAGTTAATTGTTCCTCCTCATATTCCCTCCTGTACACCTTTTTTTCTGTCCCCTCCACATTTAATCCTCCGAATTCCAGTCTTCCCTGTCTCTCTATAACTATGCTTTCTATTCTCCCTTCTTCAGGAGATTGTCCTCTTCCCACTAGTCCCTTATTCTATACCTTACCTCTATGTTTATGTGGATTGTAGCATGCTTATCAATGCTTAAAAACTAACATTCACATATAAGAGAAAACATAAAAATAATGTTTTTAATTTAAATATCCATTTTCTAGGACAAGTAATCATATGTTAATAGCTTCCTCAAATACAAGGTCAACATGGAAGTGTCTGAAAAATAATTGCCTTTTACACACATACTATATTGATTTTTAACTAAAACATAAGAAACTTAGATTGTAAACTAAAATAGAGTATTTGTATGGATTACAGAGCCATAGCCATTGATGTAAGAAGATTCTTAATTATGTGATAGTACTATGATTAGATACTTTTTCCTAGTTTATATAAACACACAACAGCCTCATTTGTAGCTCACATGCTGATCAAAGATAATTAAGGGTGCAACAATATTCAAAGAACCATAAATTACCATGAAAATCAGAGGTAGCTGCGCTTAGCGAGGGGTGAGTCTGACATTTTTAGAAAACAAAACCTGAAGTATCCTTCCTATGGTCTGGTATTATAGAGAGGTGCTTGGCAGCCATGAAGTAAGATCCCAGGGTTTAGGCAGGCTACCTGTAGACATTTACAGAGCACTATTTAAACAGACTGTAGGCTTTGTGGTGCTTAGTTGCTGTTTATTCCCAGAATCTTCTTCCTCTGGCCAGGTCAACACACAATCCAAGTAGTGCTTGTGCATAATTATTCTCAGGCAACAGCACAGCAGAGAGCTGGAAAAGAGAGTCTCAGTTGAATAGCATTCTCCTCATTTGAGGAATGCCCTTTTGCATCCCTCAGCACCCCCTACTGTAACATTTGCAGACACTGAATGGTGCCAGAGAATCTTTACAAAACTTCAGCTGCAGAAATGATCTTTTTCTTCTTTGACTTTTTAGATTACAATGAGTGTGGGATGGGGCGGGCAGGGGGGGAATGGGGATTGAATGGCACATTACCACTGTGACTTAGAGTGTTTCCCAAACAGAAAAGAAGTAAATACCATAAAGGAAGGGATTTCTAAAGCATGGTATTCTTGTTATAAAGAAATGAAGAAATATGACATACCAGAGTTCAATTCATTTTTCAAATCCTTCCAAGGGATTAAAGCTTTTCAGATAAAAACATCAAAATAAGCAACAGAACAATGTGCTCTACATTGAATTATTTTACCCCCACATTATTTTTCTTTGCTTTATTTGCCTTCTTTCCTAGATCCCTGTTACCTAGGAACCTATTATGCTATAGTCCTCAGAGGCCAAGTTGTCAAGACTCAGGGAAGAGAGCCTGCAGACAGTAACCATGGTGGAAAGGGCATGATTAGAATTCTGTGTCATCATGAAACTCCTGGGTGTGAACCTTGCCAACACTGACAGTTCATTAGTATGATTACTAAATGACATGCTACATTAAAATACTAATAAATTATTTGAATTTAAGGTAATAAAGGTCTGGTCAGGCATAGAGATACATACCAGCAATCTCAGCATGGGGGAGACAGATGCAGGACAATTGCCACATGACTGAGGAAGGTTGGTCTATATAAGGAGTTTCAGGTCATCCAGCACTACATGGTTAAAATATTTCTCAATACAAGGAAGCAAGTCAGGTAGTAGAGTGCTTGCACAATTCTCTGATTTCCCAGCACCTTCTATGCTAAATTGGTAACCCAAGCACTTCTGGAATGGCTCATAATCTCAAAGGCATCCTTGCCCAGATACCAAGTGTGGGGTCAGCTTTGGATACAAGAGATCCTGTATTAAAGAGGGAGGGCAAAAACAATATGGTGCCACAATACAGAGAGTGGGAGAAAGCGAACATAGATGGTATTCCTACAGAATAAATGCAAAGTATGAATTCAGCATTTAAAGGCAAATATTAGTTAGTATATACACTCTTTCACTGAAAACAATGATGCTGGAATGGTAATACTGAGAAATACCATTTCTATTTTTTTCTTGCCAATTGATGTTAACCCAAACCTCTGCCCATATTCCTTTAACTTAAAATAGTACAGGGGTGCCATTCACTCATTTTACTGTATCATTGGATGTTGATCCCATTTGAAACAGTTCACTTAAGCCAAAAACAAAAAAAAAAAAGAAAGAAAGAAAGAAAAGAAAACCATGTTTTAAATTCAAAGTTCTACCTCAGTTTCTCTCGAAACTACCATGACAAAAGAGACTTCCTGAGGAACTCAGAGGTCCCAGGTGCTAGTCACACACTACAGAGATTCTGTAATCACACATTGGTAGGAGCCCGAGACAGTTGTTAACATTACATCCATAGAAAGCAAAGAACAGTGGATGCATGCTGCTGCTCAGCTACCTTCTTCACTTACACAGTATAGGAACCCAGTCTGAGAATCACACTATCCTCAGTGGCTCAATTTCCTCATTTTAATTAGCATAATCAAGAGAATGCCCTACATTCATGCTTAGAAGCCCATATTCTACGTGATTCTTGGTCCTGTCAAGTTGACAATTAATGCTATCATAAACCCTAAATTCAAATCTCATTTATAGTACTGAATCACAGACTGTTTCTCTTCCTCTTTCTTCTAATTCAACTCAGTGTGTGTTTGTGTGTGTGTGTGTGTGTGTGTGTGTTTATGTGTACCACGAGTGTGTGGATGTGTGCTAAGGTTAAAAAAAATGTCATATCCCCTATGCCTATGCATATGCTACCTGATGTGGGTATTAGAAATGACCCCCTGGAAAAGCAACAAGTACTCTAAACCACTGATCCAACTTTCTAGCCCCCGTTTTTTCATTTTTTGACTGGTCAAAGGCCTAAATTCTTCTGAGATGAGCTGGAGTGAACGGTACCATGACCATGCCCCCATCCCAGACATTATTAATCAAGGAAAACCTCCTAGTTGATGCTTGTTAAGGGATTGATAAAAGAAATCCCTCAAAAATGCATAATCCACAATAAAGAAACATGGTACATCTAATTAGTGTGATGTGGTGTGGCCCTAAATTATGGCTGGGTTCTATACTGTTGTCAAGAAACAATCCTAATTTTACACAAAGCTGATTATTAACAGGCACACAGTATCTAATTCCATCCTAAAATGAAAAGTTATATAGGTATTATTATGCTCACTCTGTGGATGAGAAAATGGAGGTAAAACATTTGCATAACTTGTGTGGTGTTCAAAGATTCTCTAGTAATGGGTAATCTGACTCCAGAGCCTGCATTTTAATCATTGTTCTATAATAAATAAAATCATATTATAATACTAACTCAAAGGATATCTCTTCAGCGTGTTCAGAGATGAGTTTGAAAAGTGAAGAAAAACAAGAAAAAAATTGAGAGAAATGAGGTTTTATAAAGAAATATGGGAATAGAGCAGAAACCTGAATATAAATATACACAGGTTTAGCTATATGATTTTCCAAAAATGATGAAACTATATGTTGGGGAAAAGAGAGCCTCATTTAGAAATGGTGCTAGTTAAATTGGATATCCATCTGCAGCCAACGAAAACTAGATCCTTATCTCTCACCCTGAATGAAAGTCAATTTCAAATGGATGGATGACCTTAATGTAAAACCTGGACCACTGAAATTGTTAGAGGAAAAGTAAGTGCGTCAAAACCGAGGGATAAACAAGGATTTCCCAACAGGAGGCCTGTAACTCAGAAAACAATGCCAACAATTGACAATTGTGACCTAATAAAATCTGAAAGATCTACATAGTAAATGAAACAATTAATCAAGTTAAAACACAGAAAGCTGTGTTAACTGCATATCTGATACAGGATTAATACCTAGACTATACAGAAAACTAGAAAAGGTAAATGACAAGAAATCAAACAAAGCAATCAATACAGCTTAGGAAGTGAACAAATACTTCTTAAGGGGTATCTCAAAAGACACTAGCCATCAGAGAAGTGTAATTAAAAACTACACGCAGCCCCCATTTCACCCTGTCAGAAGAATAGTCATTAAGAAAAGAAGCAATTCTGAGAATAGAAACAAAGGAAAGCTTATACATGCTGGTGAAATGAAATGACTCACCTGCTGTTGAAGCCAGTATACAACTTTCCCAAAGTAAAACACAGAATAATTCTACAACATGACACAGCTATGACACTCCGTGGAAATTTATCAAAAACTCCAATGTGCATATCCCAGAGATACTTACGCATCAATATTTATTGAAGCACTATTTACAAAAGCAAAAGTATATAATTGACTATGAGTCAGACAATAAAAGAATGGATAAAGAAAATAAAGTATATATGAATATATATGAGATTTTGTCAGGGGTATAAAAATTGTAATATGCGGTATAATGGTTTTAACTGTAAGTGATTATATGAAACGAATTGTTATTCTCAGAAAGACAGATAGATTTTCTCTTATTTGAAGTGCTGAAATGTTATATACTTAAAATTACCCATATATATCCAGATGTATATCTACATGTATGTGTAGGCAGGTGCTGCACATTTATATTCCAGCTGCCCAGACCCAAAATAATCACACAGAAACTGTATTATCATAACACTGTTTGGCCTATTAGCTTCTTATTGGCTAGCTCTTCTATTTTAAATTAATCCATTTCTATTAATCTGTGTATCTCCATGTGTTTGTTGCCTACTGGTAATGTCCCATCTGGCATCTGGTGTCTATTTCCTGCTGTAGCTACATGGTTTATTTTTGACTCTGCCTACTCTTTCCTCCTCTATCTGCTTGGGGAGCCTTGCCTTATTCTGTACTGCCATAGGCCCAAAGCAGATTCTTTATTAACCAATGGTATTCACAGCATACAGAGGGGAATCCCACATCAGCTCCTTTTTCCATCTAAATAAGAAGGAAGGTTTTAACTTTAACACAGTAAAATTATATATAATAAAACGGGTATCAAGCAAGAATTACAGTTATAATATTTATACCTACTTTACTTTTTATCCTAACTAAGGAAAACTATAACTATTTGTCAACTCCACCAAAGACTACAGAAGGATATAATATTATGTAAGTAAACAACTTTTTGTTTTTTTATTTTTTTATTATCTAAGTAAGCAACTTCCAAAACTCTAGAATTGTCAGAGATATCTTGCTACCTGGACCCAAAGAAGAACCCAAAGTTCTTCTATAACATTGTGGCATCCATTGTCACCTTGAAGGCCCATTGTATCCAGCAAACTTTTTCATGAAACAGGAAGTATGAAAATCTTTTCTGCCTTATAATGGCAAAGCCCATCAGTTGCTTTCTTTTGTATCCTGCAGAATGTCTAGCAGAATAAATGTCTTTCAAGAAGCAGGAACCCTGAAGGGCTTTCTCACCATCTTTAGGCAACTTCAGCAGTCATTTTTCTGTGGGTCCTGCATATCCAGTTTATACAGCATACCATCAAGAAGTTCAGGCAACCAAACTGCCTAGGCTCCCACAAAGCCAATACGTGCAGGAGGATCAAAAACCAACTGCAATTGTTCTTGAATTCTCAGTATTCCTCATTGGCCGCTATGTTCAGCTAGTCCGGATTTATCCCATGCTTTTTCAGACCTAGGCCAGGGCAGTCCACAGGTCAGGGAACCCTGATTGCTCTTCGAGCAGATGAGGGAGGGGGACTTGATCAGGGGAGGGGGAGGGAAATGGGAAGCGGTTGCGGGGACGAGGCAGAAATCCTTAATAAATAAATTAATTAAAAAAAAAAGAAGTTCAGGCAAGAGCAGTTTCTTGCCCAAATGACAAACTCCAAAAGGAGCCTCTTCCATGTCCATCATCCTCTTGAAAAAGATTGGTGCTGCCAGAAGCAGATGTGTCTCATTGTCATGAAAAGTCATAAGTTCTTAAAACATTTTAAATGCCATATTCTGTTAATCTTTGAAACGTTTGAAGAATACATAACCATTTGAAATATATCTCCGTATATCAAATAAACCTAACTAACATAACTGAAAGTTTGATTATTATAGATCACTCTATTATCCTGACTTTCCTAGTTATACATTACGTTTTAAAATGAACTACACAGACACAATACCTTAATCAAGCAGAAATATACATAAAACAAAATTAACCTTAAATTTCATCAATAGACAAAGGTCCATACCAATACTAAGTATCCAGCTCTATATCATATCCCACCTTTAAATGAAAACAAACATTCATAAACAATATTTGGGAATTTGGTCACAGTTCTTTCCAAACTGCTTCCTGCTTTTTGTTGAGCAAAGTATTTTTGGGGGTTTCACAGAGGTCTTGTTCTATTGAACCACATTAGTTTGGAAGGAATCCACAGGTTTTCATCCTCTGTGGAAACAAAAGCACAACCTCCTTTCCATAGCAACATATCCTTAGACCCAAATTTTAAAGTCAAGACACCTTCAAAATATATACATATTGGTTTAGCTTAGCAACCTGTACAATGAAATGTCTCTCGTACAATTTCATACAATGAAATTTCACTCATTCATAGTCAAAAAATTCAAAGAAAACACAATAATATGCATAATCCAGACTTTATGTGTATTTTCCATTTTTACATGGCTTATTTTTCTGTACACATGTACAGACACACACACACACACACACACACACACACATTTATAAATGACTTGAAAGTAAAAGCAAGACTGTAAAAAGACACAATAGAAACCAGTACAGGGAGGTAAGAAAAGGGAGAGTACTAGGGCAGGTGGGAAGAAAATATTTACTATACATTTTATAATTGTATGAAAATTCCCCTATGTAACCTAGTAACCACATGCTGAGAATAAAGTACATATAAAGAAGTTTTGATTTTAGAGCATGCATATATATATATATATATATATATATATATATATATATTGAAAAACAAAGATAAAAATATAGAGATATTTTCTTTGTATTTTATAAATAAAACTTGCCTGAAAACAAGAAGGTAGAACTAAGCCATGAGAGGCCATGCAGTGCTGTCACATACCTTTAGTCCAGGATTTGGAAGACAGAGGCCAACCTGGTATACAGAGTGAGTTCCAAGACAGCCAAACAAAGAAGCCCTGTCTCAAAAAGCCAAAAATTAAAAACTAAATATAAAAGAAAAACAGAAAAGCCACATAGAGATGTAAAATACACAGAAAACCTGGGCACTATATGTTATTGTATTGTCTTTGAATTGTTTGACTGTGGAGGAAGGAGCAACAGCTACTAAAAGACTTTGATTACAAATTACATTAATCCAAATATATTTTGAAAATGCCTTGTTTTACAATTTAAATCATAAGACATATTAGTTTGGGGATGAGGTTTTGTTTTCGTTGCCACAGGAATTTGGGAGATAGAGGGAGATGGATCTCTGTGAGTTCAATACCACCCTGGGCTACACAAGATCAATGTAGAAACAGATCCAGGTAGTGGTAGTTCATAACATTAATCCCAGTACTATAAAAGAATATAAACCAGGATGAGACAGGAACTAGCACTCTTTCAGTCTGAGGATTTCTTAGAGTAAAGAGCTCTCTAGTGGTTTGACTGCCTTACTTTTCTGATCTTCAGGTTGAAACCCAGTATCTGTCTCTGGGTTTTCATTATTTATGCTACATAAAACACTTAAGAGGTTTAAATAATAATGAAACCACACAGTTCTGTGACTACAGAATTATCATTATAAGGTAACTCTCTTAGGAGATACTATAAATCTTATAGTAAGAGAAAATAACTAGCTATATATACTTTTCCCTCTAAGTTAAAACTTGGTCAGAGTCTCCTTCACCATTGTATCTGCAGAGATTGGGGCAGCAAACATTACAAACCCTATTGGTAGATGGGTGGGTAGGTGGATGTATGTATGTATGGATAGATGAATGGTTGGATGGATGGATGGATGAATTCTTGAAATTCACGTTATTAACCTGCATTTTCTTCTTATCCTATACAGTAGGTGATAATAATTATCAAGGTCTAGAAATTTGCAATATATTGTTAAATGAGTTGTATAGATACCATACATCCAACACAAGTAGAAATACATGTATAGTATGTTCTAAGAAAATTAACCTCTAATTTGTATTTACAAAATTTGTATATAATATACAAAAGTCCAACCCAGTGTAAAACATTTAAAACTAGTAGTTGCTTTTCAAGAGTAGATTTATTAATCTACCCTGTTATCTTTCCATGTCTATATACTTCCTTGAAGTTTATAAGGAGACAAGGCAGCAAACAACTTTAAAGTAGTATCACTTTATAATGATCATGCAGAATACACAGAATTATAATTTGAAATGAGGAGAGATGGAAAGGTGATAGGCTGTGTTTTTAAAAGTTTGACTTCTTTCTCACATAGATTTGTCAATTCTAAAATCAAATTCTTATAAATATGTTAGCTTTCTCTTTTAGTAGTTGGGTCCAACAATACAAACACTAACCTATGATTAAGACCTCTTTTGGAAAATCACATATAATATAGGTACTAAATAAAGTATAATTAACTGGAAAGAAAAAAAAAAGATGTTTAAGAAATTTAACTTCAGAAACCACTTATAAACTTCCATTTTCTTCTAGAAATATTACAGTGTTCCTGCATTCTTGTCACTCAGAATTCTTCAATTCACGTTTATAATGAGTATTTAAAGCTCTTCATGGTCATTTGATTACAGCTTTTAAAAGGTGCTTTTTGTGAAAACACACAGTGGTGTTATTCTGGGGCCAAGGTAGATTTTCAGAATTACTCTTACCAAGAGATATGGGGACTGAAATTGCATTTAACTTATTTTGATTTGAGAAGCACAGACAGTGCAAGTCATTACTCCAGTATTCCCAATACATCATTTTTCTCATTAGATTTTGCTGGCACAGTGTTCCACCCATATGCATTCTTCAACAGTAAAAGTTTATATTCAATTGATTGCCATAAGCAATAAATTCCTTAAAAGCTATTTTTAAGTTAGGGTACTGCTTTATATATGTAGCAAATTATGTAGGAAAATATGAATTATCATAATTAGTCATGGAAGTGTTGTTAGAAAATAAAGTAAGAAAGTTGTAAAGAGTGAAGTAGAAAGTTAGTGCAATCATTTGATGGTTTTGTTGGCATAGATGGAACAATCACATCCCTTGCCAAAATTTAGCTTATCTTGATGACGAAGCATTATTTTATGTCATGACTTTTTCCTCTCAGAATATTCTGGGTGTCTCTTGTTGATTTCAAAGACAGGAAGACACTTAGCCTTTCTGATATTTTTGTATCATGATGGGGATGAGGATCCTTTGTGCATTAGTTTCCTATTGCTTCTAGAATAACCACAGATTTAGTGTCTTAGAACAATGTACGTTATTGCAGTTCTGTAGACATGAGGTACAGTTTAGGTCACTCCATCCTAAAGTCAATATGTGAGCAGACTGTCCATTTCTGGAGACTCAAGGAGAACAGCAGTTTTTCTGCAATACGGTGGTGAAAGAAATTCTGACTATGTTCATAGTCTACAACAAAATATATATGGGAATAGAGTGGTCTCTAATAATTTTAACCCAGAGCAGAAGACTGCCATTTATATTTCTATAACCACAGAACTGGTCTTCTCCTTGACAGTTACTAAAGCCTCTATAATGCTTCTTTTGTTTCCCAGTTGTTGGCTGATTTTTAACTGTTTGAATTTCAAAACAAAGATTCTCAGTTTCTTCTTATTTGTAGCTGAGGGATATTTCACCTACATTTTTAAACTCATGATATGAAAAATAAAAACTTTTTACCTGCATGCATTTTCTCACAAATGCTATAAATAACAAAATTAAAGGTACGTCTATTTACTAACTGATATGTTTCAGTTTTTGTTGCTGAGCAAAAATAATGCAGTGATTTACAAAACAAAGCAATGGCAAACATGTTCTATTAAAAACAATGTTTCAGATGATGTTAACAGCTCCAGTGGGGCTTATACTTGTTGTAATAAGAGCGACGGGGCTGCGTCCCCAGCACCCCAGCCTCCTGCTAGCTTATGCCCTAAATAACAACACACAAACTGTATTCATTTAAACACTGCTTGGCCCATTTCTATCTAGCCTCTTCTAGGCTAACTCTCGCACCTGGACTAGCCCATTTCTTATAATCTGTGTAGCCCACGAGGTGGCTTACCAGAGAGATTCTAGCCTACGTCCATCCTGGGTCGGAGCTTCATCGCGTGTGACTGCCCAGGCACGGGGAGCATGGCGTCTCTGAGCTCACTTCCTCTCCCTCCCAGCATTCTGTTCTGTTTACTCCTCCCACCTATGTTTTAACCTATCAGGGCCAAGCAGTTTCTTTATTGCTTAACCAATGAAATCAACAGATTGATATATGACACTCTCACATCATATACTTACAATTGGATGAGTGGTATCAGCTTCACTTTTAGAATATATTTTTTTTTAAAAAATAAGTGTTAAAGAATTCTTGCATTCTCAAAGCCTGAATTCCTGGCAGAAGGTTTACCTTCTAAAGAATAATTTAGATAAATCCTCTTGGATGGGCGAGGGCTATTTCCAGTTTCAGCTCTATAGAAAAAAAATCAATGATGTTTTGGGGATTCAAAGAGAATTTAAGTCTCTAGAACAACACACAGACACAGACTACCTGAACCAAAAGGCACAGAAATGAAATATTCAAAGCAGCAGAAATATTTAAATGATAATTTAGATGAATTCGTAAAAATATTGGATACCTAAATTAAGATGTGGTGATGGGGTAGCTTAGTGAGCAAAGGTGCTTACATAGTGACCTGAGTTTAATCCTTAGGACAAGCATAACAGAAGAAGATTCATGCATACTTTTGTATGTGCATGTATGTAATATGCATACAATAAATATACCAATTTTAATAAAAAAATAAAGACAAAAAAATGAAGAATTCCTTTGATGAAATTCTTAGTAGATTCAACCTAAAGAAAGCATTTGTGTTTATGTTTAATGTAGTGTCAAGTCTTTAAGGTATCTTTCACTAGTACAAAATAACTTTTTGTTAGTGTGTGTTCATGATTTAGGAGAGCATGCCACTATGCACTTATGGAGGTAAGGGGACAGCTTTGTTGAATTAATTCTTTTTCTTCCACCTTTATCTGATATCTTACCTAATTAACTTCAGTTGTCAACTTGACACAGCCTGATGTCACCTAAGGGATTTTAAATTAGGAAACCACCATAGATCAGTTTGGCCTGTGGTCATATCTGAGACTAACTTCATTGGTGATGGACTTACGATAGCCCAGCCCACTATGGGAAGTACTGCCTTAGGTAGGAGAGTCTGAACTCTATGAGATGAGCATGAGCCAGAGAATGAGCTGGATATGTGTTCTGTGGACTTTCTCCACATTTTCTACCTCTGGGTTTCTGACTTGGGTTCCTGTCCTGACTTGCCTCATTGATATACTGCTACGTGAAATAAACCCTCCCCTCTCCTAAGTTGCTTTTGATTTTGGTGTTTATCACAGAAACAGGAGGCAAACTAGGACATGTGGGTCCCAGGAATCAAACTCAGATTACCAAGTTTATGATCTTAAGCACTTCTAACTGTTGAGCCCTCACTGGCCCTAAAAAAACAAATTTACATAGACACACCTTACCCAGAAAACAATGAGACATCAAGTCTTTGGATACATGATAAAGCAGAGCTGATATTGATGTTGATCTCTGAAGTGAAGCTAATGTGTTTATAACAGTAGAGTTTATTAATTTCCATGTTGTAATTGTATCCTCACTTTTAGTTCCCTTCAGTAGATTCCATCAAAATGATAATGTCCATAACTTTCTATGAATTAAAAAAATCATTTAAAATAAGATTAAATTGGTTTTTGAGTAAATACTTTTAATACAGACAATATATAGGTTAACAAAAGAGATATAAAAAACCCTAATTCAAATCAAATTAGAGTCTTGCCTCTTCTATCAGATAATAGCAAAATTCTAAAAGGATTAAGTATTTAAACATACAGATGATAGCACAAATAGTCTAGGAAAGTAAATATTTCATTTTCATATACTGGAGTATGATGTTAATGACAGTGTACAAACAGAAGATAGTGATGAATCTGAATACTACATGGTGTTTCTATATGACAAAGTGATCAAAAGTTCAGCGAAATGAAAATAAAAATTAGAGATTTTTCATTTTGAAAATTTGATGGTAAAAGATTCACTTGGCAGAGAAAGGTATATTTCAAATTGTTAGGGAAAAGTGATTTTACCTAAAAGTAGACATATCACATAATCAGTCAGTTCAGCAGAACAATTCCAGTCTTATTCAAAGATGGCTCTTTAATAATGAAAGAAGTACAACGACACTGAAACATGGATCCTACTGTTTTAAGCCTTTGGTTTTTCAAAAATTGGTTATATTTATAATGTAACATATTGGCATTATTAGTGGAAATACGGATTCTCAAACACTGTGCATATAAAAAATCAATTGAATGACATTCACTAAAATTTCTAAGGCATATCTATCATACATTCTCTCTAAAATAATTCAAGGATACCTTTATATTCACTATACATAGTAAAAAATATACTTTACAGCATTGCTCATAGAAGGAAAGACTTAGCTCAATATCGAAGTCCATTCATAAAAAAACAGAATGAATAATCAGAACACAGATTATCAGACTTCAAGCAATGAATGACATATAGTTGCTTTTTTAAGATATCTATTTATTTTACATCTAAAACACAGTTTCCCCTCCCTCTTCTCCTCCCATTCCAATCCTCCTATCCCATTCCCACCCTGCTCTGTTTCTGTTCAGAAAGGGCATACCTCCTACAAGCATTAACAAAGCTTGGAATATCAAGTTGCAATAAGACTAAGCACTTCCCATTGCGTTTTGACTGGGCAAAGCAATTCAGTATAAGGAATAGGTTCCCAAGAGCCAGCCAAAGCACCAGGGACAGCTCTGTTCCCATTGTTAGAAGTACCACAAATAAACCAAGCTACAAAACTGTCACATAAATGTAGATGGCTTAGGTCAGTCTCATGTAGACACCCTGGTTGTTGGTTCAGACTCTGAGCCAGGCTATTTGTTTCTGTGAAATTTTTTGTGATGTCCTTGATCCCCCTTGCCCCTGCAGTCCTTCCTTTCCTCTTCAGTGGGATTCCCAGAGCCCAGCCTGATTTTTGGCTCTGCCTCTGTTTCTATCAGTTAGTGGATGAAGGCTTTTTGCTGACAGTTGAGGTAGTCATCAATCTGATGTCAGGAGATGGACAGTTTGAGCTACATATCCACTATTGTATGAAGTCTTAATTTTAGTCATCCTTGCAGATTCATAGAAGTTTTACTTATCTCGGGTTTCTTTCTGATTCCAAATCCCCTTTCCAGTCATCTCTTTTACTACTCTCCTACTCCACTCAGCCCCAACACTATCCCTCAAGTTCCCATTCACACCAATTCCCTGTCTACATAGGAGATCTTTTACTTCCCCTATACAGAGAGATTCATGAATCCCCTTCCCTGCTTGGGTCCTCCTTGTTACCTAGCCTCTCTCAGTCTGTGGATTATTCAGCATGGTTGTTCTTTACTTAATAGCTAATATCCACTTATAAGTAAGTCCATTCTATGTTTGACTTTATGGGTCTAAGTTACCTCACTCAGGATTCCTTTTTTCTATTTCCATCCAACTTGAAGATATGTAGTTACTTTTAAGACATGGTAAGTCAAATACATATACAGGAAGATACTGATGTTTAAATAAGAGGAGTGTGCACACATCCACACAAGCAAGCACACATATATCTGTGTATTCAAACCATCATATATTACTTGATTTCTAAAGCATAAGATTTTCTCTTTTATTCAAATTATTTCTTAGTTTTACAGATAATTCCTGTCTTGATGTTAGGAAACTTCTACTAGGTCAATAGCACTTTAGCATCAATGGATTATATACAATATGTCAATAAAAATATGAGACTGGATTATGTTAGAGTAAAGAACATTACATTTTAGAGTGAAGCCAATGAAGATTTGCTTCTTATTTTTGCTACATGTCAGACAATGTGATCTTCCACTTCCAGTGAGAACTCACCATCCTGCTCTATTCCTCCACTTTTTTTTGCACACTTCTTACACTCACAGCAAAGGGCAGAAGATGAGTCAGGAAGTGGTAAATCAGTTTACAGGCTGATGAAAACTGTCATTGGGTGTTGACCCCAGCATTCTTGCTAATAGGGAAGCCTTCATCCGAAGCATCCAGGCTGAGGATGTTAAGTTACACAAAGGTAGTGATATGTGTAGCCTTCACTCACATTTTATTTACTACGGATGATTCTATAGCTACATCAATCTCCAAACAGGTGAGTGTGTTCTGCAGTCTTCCTATAACATGGGAAACATGCCAGGAGACTTAAATGGCGTCTGTTCCTCAATTCCACCTACTACTGCCTCCTAGAGATGTAGCTTACGGATGTTTCCAACTCACCTTTTCACAGCACTTCAAATCTTCCCCCTTTCTAAGGTAGAAATTTAAAATCTCTTATTCTAGTCCTAATCAATTATTCCATTCCTTTCCTTGCATAAGTTTGTTAAAGTTGTAACTATCACTTTTACTTACATTGTCTCAGTTTCCGTATATTTCTTCATGAATTCAAGACTTCTGCGTACATCACTCCTCTCTAAAAATGAGGTCCTCAATCATATTAGTGCCTATCTAATGATGAATTATATAACTAGTATGAATATAGTTTGGGAATTTTATTGATAGAACACTGAAAAAATAGAAACTATTAGAGGGGAACTAGGTGAGTCTAGGACAAAGGTATTTATTTGGACCACAGAGTCATACATCATGGATGTTGACCAAGTTTTCTGTCTCAACAGGTTCTTCAGTCATTCAGTCACAAGGAAATCACACAGAGGTCTACATTAATTATAAAATGATTGGAATTATTGGCTTCCTCTTTTTTTGGGGGGTGGGGGGGTTGAGACAAGGTTGCTCTATAGCTTTAGAGCCTGTCTTGGAACTAGCTCTTGTAGACCAGGTTGGCCTCAAACTCACAGAGATCTGCCTGCTTCTGCCTCCCAAGTGCTGGGATTAAAGGTGTGTGCCACCACTGTCCAGCGTATCTCAGGCTACTTATTAACTCTTATAACTTATATTACTCCATAATTCTTATCTGTGTTAGCTACGTGGCTTGGTACGTTTTTTTGGCAAGGCAGTCACATCTTGCTTGCTCTGTGTCTGGCTATCTCTCTGTCTGGGTGATGACTATAGACTGAAAGTTCCCTTTTCTCAGAATTCTAGTTGACCCACTTCTACTTCCTTCCTTGTAGCCCCACCTAAACTTCCTGCCTGACTACTGGCCAATCACTGTTTATTTAAAATACAAGTGACAGGGTACAGACCATTGTCCTTCAGCACATGATGGATTCTTTTTTCATTTTGCTGAAATTAAATTTAGTCTGCCTTCTCTATTTTTCTTTAAATAATTGAAATATATTTATCTCAAGATTATAGGGTGTTTTTATTTTGAAGACTTGGAATCAGTCTGAGGATGTCTTAAGCTGAGGAAGAATTAAAGTTGTCCTTCATTTCTTTGATGTTATTTTTCATAGGGGGATATTGTGTCATTATTAGGGAGATAAAACACAAGATGACAGTATTTGTTAAAGTTCCTAGATATTGAACATGAGTTTTTAAAAAGTAAAGCATAAGCAGGGTGGTGGTGGCGCACACCTTTAATCCCAGCACTCGGGAGGCAGAGGCAGACCGATCTCTGTGAATTCGAGGCCAGCCTTGTCTACAAGAGCTAGTGCCAGGACAGGCTCCAAAGCTACAGAGAAACCCTGTCTCAAAAAACTTAAAATAAAATAAAATAAAAATAAAGCATTGTATATCCAAAGAAAGCTAAGTTTTCTGCAATGGCATCTCACTGGGTATATTAACCACACCTAAGGACTGGTCTCATGCCCAGCACTAGATAGCCAACACACAATGAACTTGCTGGAATTTTCACCAGTATTTTCATAGACTTTCATCTCATATGGCTTTGTTTAGGCACTTTTTTTTGTGTTTTGTCTTATTGACCTTTTTCTCATATGTTATAGCTTTCAATATTGTGATTTAAGCATTCTATCTTTCTCATCCTTCCTGAACCCCCACTTTGTGTGTTTTTTGTGCTTCTTTTATTGTTTTTTGTTTTTTAATTCTGGCTTGATTGTGTTTTTTGTTTGTTTTCTTTCCTGATTGTTTTCCAAAGACAGAGAGAAAAATAAAGGGAACAGAGTTAGGAAGATAGTAAGGTGGGGAGAATCTGAGAGGACTTGGGAGGATGGGAAACCATGGTGAGAATATATTTTATAAAAATCTATTTCTATATGTGTGTGTGTATATGTATATACTATCCTACTCTCAGCCTAACTATTAAGAATAAATATTAAGAATAAAATATTCTTTAAGATTTTTCTAGTTTTGAGCCTAAGTTACATTTCAGTTTGAAATACTTTACCTGGAAATAAGATGGATGCATTGTTAGGCTTAGAATTTCCTGGGCTTGATTGTCAAACTTCTTCCACAATTTCTTAGTGTTATGATAACAAATCCAAACATAGCTTGCTCAGCATCTGTGGTTCTGGCCAGACTTCGATAAATTGTTAAAAGACTTACACAACAGGAATTCAAACAAATACTATTTTGAAGTTCTTCATCCCCTTGATATCCAACTGATTTGAAGTGGTTTTTTGTTTTGATTTTTTGTCTAGTGTCTATTTCTGTGGCTAGTCTATGCTTTCTTGCTAATGTTCTTCCTCTACCAACTGTCTGTTTTGAATCTCTTATCACCATAATCTCTTAGCATCTGGAAGCCCACCCACTAACATATCTATAGAAACTTAAGTTCTCCATGATAATAAACTATGTTTTCTGTACCTCTCCCTCCCTTGAAATTTATACCCATAAAATCATTTCCTGCTTGACTGTCTGACTGATTTGCCCTAAATGAAGCGTGAGCTTGTTCTGTGCACCTCAGTGGATGTTGCATTTAGACTGCTCAGCTCTACCACCTAATGTCTTTAAGGGCTTGACCTGTTTATTATGCAGTGAAGCCTCTGACGTTAGTCTGTACAATATTGCCAGGGTGTTAGCACAAATACCATTTATTTTGCTAGCTTTTATATACTTTCTCCATTTCCTGACCTTGTACTTTATATTATAGAAACATTAGACTGCTGTTCCCCTCCTTGATAGATACCTCAAAGATAACGTTCCCTAGTTTCTGCTATCTGTATGGTCTAGAATGATCTTTTAGTGCACCCCCACCCCTCTCTCCATCCTGTTTCCCAATCACCCAAGTCATTTTGGTGGTCAGCTTTCTATCACAACAGCAAATCATCTAGGGTAACTTATAAAAATATTTTATTTGGGTATACAGTTTTAAAAATTATGGCCCAATATTGGTTGACAACACTTTTTTATTGAAAAAAAAAATTTCCACCTCCTCCCAGCCTCCCATTTCCCTCCCCCTCCTCCCGCCCCTCTCCCCCTGCTCCCCCTCCCCTCCCCCTCCCTCTCCAGTCCGAAGAGCAGTCAGGGTTCCCTGCCCTGTGGAAAGTCCAAGGTCCTCCCCCCTCCATTCAGGTCTAGGAAGGTGAACATCCATACTGGCTAGATTCCCACAAAGCAAGAACATGAAGTAGGATCAAAACCCCGTGCCAAACTTCTCATCAGCACTCATTGTCTGCCATGTTCAGAGAGTCCGGTTTTATCCCACGATTTTTCAGTCACAGTCCAGCTGGCCTTGGTGAGCTCCCAATAGATCAGCCCCACTGTCTCAGTGGGTGGGTGCACACCTCATACTCCTGACTTCCTTGCTCATGATCTTCCTCCTTCTGCTCCTCATTGGGACCTTGGGAGCTCAGTCTGGTGCTCCAGTGTGGGTCTTTGTCTCTATCTCCATCCATCGCCAGATGAAGGTTCTATGGTCATATGCAAGATATTCATCAGTATGGCTATAGGATAGAGTCATTTCAGGTTCCCTATCCTCAGCTGCCTAAGGAACTAAGTGGGGACATTGGCTGGGCATCTGCGAGCCACTCTAGGTTCAAGTCTCTTGCCAACCCTAAGGTGGCTCCCTTAACTAAGATATGTGCTTCCCTATCCAAACTTCCTTTATCCCCAATCATCCCGTTTCCCCAAGTTCCCCCCATCCTCCCCTTCTCACAAATCTCCCCTTACCCCCAATTCCACCCCACCCCCAAGATCCCAATTTTTTGCCCGGCAATCTTTTCTACTTCCCATAGCCAGGAAGATAACTATATGTTTTTCTTTGGGTTCACCTTCTTATTTAGCTTCTTTAGGATTGCAAATTATAGACTCACTGACTTGTATTTATGGCTAGAAACTAATTATGAGTGAGTATATCCCATGTTCATCTTTTTGGGTCTGGGTTATCTCACTCAGGATATTGTTTTCTATTTCCATCCATTTGCATGCAAAATTCGAGAAGTTAATGTTTTTTACCGCAGAGTAGTACTCTAATGTGTATATATTCCACACATTCTTCATCCATTCTTCCATTGAAGGACATCTAGGTTGTTTCCAGGTTCTGGCTATTACCAATAATGCTGCTATGAACATAGTTGAACAAATGCTTTTGTCATACGATAGGGCATCTCTTGGGTATATTCCCAAGAGTGGTATTGTTGGATCCAGGGGTAGGTTGATCCCGAATTTCCTGAGAAACCGAAACACTGATTTCCAAAGTGGTTGCACAAGTTTGCATTCCCACCAGCAATGGATGAGGGTACCCCTTCCTCCACAACCTCTCCAGCAAAGGCTATCATTGGTGTTTTTGATTTTAGCCATTCTGACAGGTGTAAGATGGTATCTTAAAGTTGTCTTGATTTGCATTTCCCTGATCACTAAGGAGGTTGAGCATGACCTTAAGTGTCTTTTGGCCATTTGAACTTCTTCTGTTGAGAATTCTCTGTTCAGCTCAGTGCCCCATTTTTTAATTGGGTAAATTAGCATTTTAAGTTCTAGTTTCTTGAGTTCTTTATATATTTTGGAGACCAGACCTTTTTCTGTTGCGGGGTTGGTGAAGATTTTCTCCCAGTCTGTAGGTTGCCTATTTTTGTCTTAGTGACAGTGTCCTTTGCTTTACAGAAGCTTCTCAGTTTCAATAGGTCCCATTTATTTTATGTTGCCCTTAATGTCTGTGCTGCTGGGGTTATACATAAGAAGCGATCTCCTGTGCCCATATATTGTAGGGTACTTCCCACTTTCTCTTCTATCAGGTTCACTGTGTTCAGATTGATATTGAGGTCTTTAATCCATTTGGACTTGAGTTTTGTGCATGGTGATAGATATGGGTCTATTTTCATTCTTCTACAGGTTGACATCCAGTAGTGCCAGCACCATTTGTTGAAGATGCTTTCTTTCTTCCATTGTATCCTTTTAGCTCCTTTATCGAAAATGAGGTATTCATAGGTTTGTGGGTTAAAAAAAGGGTCTTCTATACAATTCCATTGGACGACTTCTCTGTTTTTACGCCAGTACCACACTGTTTTCATTACTGTAGCTCTGTAATAGAGTTTGAAGTCAGGGATAGTAATGCCTCCAGAAGATCCTTTATTGTATAAGATTGTTTTGGCTATCCTGGGTTTTTTGTTTTTCCCTATAAAGTCGATTATTGTCCTCTCAAGATCTATGAAGAATTTTGATGGGAACTTGATGAGGATTGCATTGAATCTATAAATTGCCTTTGGTAGAATTGCCATTTTTACTATGTTGATCCTCCCAATCCAAGAGCAAGAAAGATCCTTCCATTTTCTGGTATCCTCTTCAATTTCTTTCTTCAATGCCTTAAAGTTCTTGTCAAATAGATCTTTTACGTCCTTGGTGAGAGTTACCCCAAGGTATTTTATGCTGTTTGTGGCTATCGTGAAAGATGATGCTTCTCTGATTTCCCTCTCTGCTTCCATATCCTTTGTGTATAAGAGGGCGGCTGATTTTTTGGAGTTGATCTTGTATCATTACTAAAGGTGTTTATCAGCTGTGAAAGTTCTTTGGTGGAGTTTTTGGGGTCGCTCATGTACACAATCATATCATCTGCAAATGACGAAAGATTAACTTCTTCCTTTCCAATCCGAATCCCCTTGATCCCCTTATGTTGTCTTATTGCTATTGCTAGAACTTCAAGCACTATATTGAAGAGGTATGGCGAGAGTGGACAGCCTTGTCTTGTTCCTGGTTTTAGTGGGATGGATTTGAGTTTAATTTGATGTTAGCTGTTGGCTTGCTGTAAATAGCTTTTATTATATTTAGGTATGACCCTTGTATCCCTAATCTCTCCTAGATTTTTATCATAAAGGGGTGTTGAATTTTGTTGAATGCTTTTTCAGCATCTAATGAAATGATCATAAGGGTTTTTTTCTTTCAGTTTATTTATATGATGGATTACATTGATAGATTTGCATATGTTGAACCAGCCCTGCATCTCTAGGATGAAGACTACTTGATCATAATGGATAATTTTTCGGATGTGTTCTTGGATTCGGTTTGCCAGTATTTTGTTGAGGATTTTTGCGTTGATGTTCATGAGTGAGATTGGCCTGTAATTCTCTTTCTTGGTAGAGTTTTTGTGTGGTTTTGGTATCAGAGTAACTGTAGCTTCATAAAAGGAATTTGGCAATGACTCTTCTGTTTCTATATTGTGAAATACATTAAGGAGTATAGGTATTAGGTCTTCTTGGAAGTTCTGGTAGAATTCTGCATTGAAACCATCTGGTCCTGAGCTTTTTTTGGTAGGGCAGTTTTTTATAAGAGCTTCTAATTATTCGCAACTAACAGGTCTATTTAGATTGTTCACCTGGTCCTGGTTTAACTTTGGTATATGGTATTTATCTAAAAAGGTGTCCATTTCTTTTACATTTTCCAGTTTTGTGGCATATAGGCTTTTGTAGTAAGATTTAATGATTCTCTGAATTTCCTCTGTGTCTGTGGTTATGTCCCCCTTTTCATTTCTGATTTTATTAATTTGCATATTCTCTCTGCCATAGTTTGGATAGGGGTTTGTCAATCTTGTTGATTTTCTCCAGAAACCAGCTTTTTGTTTCATTGATTCTTTGGATTGTTTTCTGTGTTTCTATTTTGTTGATTTCAGCCCTCAATTTGATTATTTCCAGTCTTCTACTCCTCCTAGATGAGTCTGCTTCTTTTTTCTCTAGAGCTTTCAGCTGGGCTGTTAGGTCTCCAATGTGAGCTTTCTCTGTTTTCTTTAAGTGGGCACTTAGTGCTATGAACTTTCCTCTAAAGACTGCTTTCATAGTGTCCCATAAGTTTGAGTATGTTGTTTCTTTATTTTCATTGAATTCAAGGAAGACTTTAATTTCTTTATTTCTTCCTTAATCCAGGTATGGTTCAGTAGTTGACTGTTCAGTTTCCCTGAGTTTGTAGGCTTTCTGGGGGTAGCATTGTTGTTGAATTCTAACTTTAATCCATGGTGATCTGATAAGACACAGGTAGTTACTAATATTTTTTTGTAACTGTGGAAGTTTGCTTTGTTACCGAGTATGTGGTCAATTTTCAAGAAGGTTCCATGTGCTGCAGAAAAAAAGGTATATTCTTTTCTATTTGGGTGGAATATTCTAAAGATGTCTGTTAAGTCCATTTGATTCATTACCTCCATTAATTCTCTTATTTCTCTGTTAGGCTTCTATCTGATTGACTTGTCCATTGGTGAGAGAGGAGTGTTGAAGTCTCCTACTATTAGTGTGTGTGCTTTGATGGCTGCCTTGAGTTTTAGTAATATTTCTTTTACGTACATGGGTGCTTTTATATTAGAGGCATAGATATTCAGGATTGAGACTTCATCTTTATGAATTGTTCCTGTTATGTGTATAAAATGTCCCTCTCCATCTCTTCTGATTGATTTAAGTTTGAAGTCAACTTTGTATGAAATTAGTATGGCCTCACCTGCTTGTTTCTTAGGTCCATTTGCTTGATAAGCCTTTTCCCAGTCCTTTACTCTGAGTAGGTGCCTGCCTTTGTGGTTGAGGTGTGTTTCTTGTAAACAGCAGAATGTTGGATCCTGTTTTCATATCCAATCTCTTAGCCTGTGCCTTTTTATAGGTGAGTTGAGTCCATTGACATTAAGTGATATTAATGACCAGTGGTTGTTAACTCCGGTCACTTTTTTAGAAGTAGATTTTGTGTATTTCCCTTCTTTGAATTGCGCTGGAGAAGGGTCTCTAGATGTCTGAGTTATTGTGGTCATTGTTGGACTCCTTGGTTAGTGATTTTCCTTCTATTACTTTCTGTAAGGCTGGATTTGTGGTTACGTATTGTTTAAATTTGTTTTTATCCTGGAAAATTTTGTTTTCTCCATTTATAGTGAACGAAAGCTTGGCTGGGTATAGTAGTCTGGGCTTGTATCCATGGTCGCTTTGTTTCTGAAGTACATCTATCCAGGACCTTCTGGCTTTCATGGTTTCCATAGAGAAGTCAGGTGTAAGTCTGATAGGTTTACCTTTATAAGTAACTTGGCCTTTTTCCTTTGCAGCTCTTAATATTCTTTCTTTATTCTGTATGTTTGTGTTTTGATTATTATATGGCGAGGGGATTTTTTTTTTGATCCAGTCTATTTGGTGTTCTGTTTGCTTCTTGAACCTTTATAGGTATATCTTTCTTTAGGTTGGGAAAGTTTTCTTCTATAATTTTATTAAATATATTTTCTGGACCGTTGAGCTGTACTTCTTCTCCTTCTTCTACTTTTGTTATACTTAGGTTTGGTCTTTTTATTATGTCCCATATTTCCTGAATGTTTTGTGATGAGAGTTTGTTGGACTTTCTGTTTTCTTTGATCAGTGCGTTTATTTTCTCTATGGTATCTTCAAAATCTGAGATTCTTTCTTCTATCTCTTGTATTCTGTTGGTTATGCTTGTTTCTGTAGTCTCTATTCGTTTACCTAGATTTTCCATGTCCAGCCGGCCCTCTGTTTGTGTTTTCTTCTTTGCCTCCATTTCAGTTTTCAAGTCTTGAACTGTTTCAATTATCTCTTTGATTGTTTTTCCTTGGTTTCATAGGGTATCATTCACTGATTTATCCAATTTTTCAAACTTTCTGTTATACTTCTCATCCATTTCTTTAATGGCATTTTTTACATGCTGTTTAAGGGCGTCAATCACTTTCATAAAGTCAATTTTTTCTACTTCTTCTTGATTAAGGTATTCATGTCCTCCTGTTGTTAGGTCACTGGGTTCTGGTGGTTTCATGTTGTTTTTCAGATTGTTGGGTGAATTCTTGCTTTGGTGCCTGCCCATCTCTTCCTCCGAATGCTCCCCTATGGATCTTCTTTTACAGGATCAGGTCTCCTTGCCTACTGATGTACCTTCCCAGTGATGGCACTCCACAGTGATGGCTCTCCTGTTGCTTCATTGATGTCTCTCCTGGTGCCGAGATCAGATCTTTGTGCTGGTTGGGTAGCTCATAAACAAAGTGCCTACCTTTCTTGTTGCAGGCAGGCTATTGAAACAAAGGAACTCCAGCCTGCCCGGTTGCCCTCAGGATTTGACAACACTTTTTATATATGTAGAAAGGCAATAATTTATGACAAGAACTCATGGCAAATTAAGCCTATATAACCCTTGACCAAGAAGTAAAATATAGAAGGGATGAGGCTGGGATATCACAATCCTCATAATGATCAAAGGGCTCCTATCATTATCTACCTTTTAAAGATTTTACCACACTTCAGTGACACTTGTGGGCACTAAGCCTTTAATGAATGACCATTTGTGAGGTATTACATATCTGATCTATACTGGCATCTTTATATAATTAGGTTTTATACTGATTAGAAAAATGGGTAGGAGCAATGATAGAAATAGAATTGGGGAAGGAAGGAAAGACAAAAGGAGGGAGGGAGAGAACGAGAAAGAAAGAAAAGCTGAAGAGAATTGCCATTGGAAAAAAAAACACTAAGAGAAATGGGTTCTTAGAAATAATTAAAGTTCACTTTAAATACCAGGATTTTATCAAATTCTTCTAAACAGAATAGCACAAGAAACCACATGCCTTACTTTTCTTAATATTTATTTTATTTTCTTTGTATGGGTATTCTATCTACATTGTATGTGCACTGTGTATATTCCTATACTGTTGGAAGCCAAAAGAAGGCATTAGATCACCTACAACTAGAGTTATAGGTGTTTGTCAGTTGGTGTGTGGGTGCAGGGAATTGAATTCGGGTCTCCAGCCTCATGATTACCTTCTTTATACATTCGTTGAAAATGGTGTTTGGGAAGGCCTTATAAATCCTGAGTGGGAGCCGGCGGTGGTGGCCCATGCCTTTAATACCAGCACTCGTGAAGCAGAGGCAGGTGGATCTCTGTGAGTTCAAGGCCTGCCTTGTCTGAAAGAGTTAGTTCCAGGACAGGAACCAAAGCTACAGAGAAGTCTTGTCTCAAAATAAATAAAGAAAGAAAGAAAGAAAGAAAGAAAGAAATAATAAAGAAATCCTAAGTTGGTTGACAATAGTGAAGCATGATCCTAATTAATCTTATCACTAAAAACCTAGAGTAAGGTATCAGACTAAAAGCTAAAAGATCAGAAAAGCGGAACAGCAGCCACCAAAGACTTCTTACCTCTCCAAATCCTCTAACTGAAAGGGTTGAGATACTCTCTACTCCCTGCCTTATCACTTCCTCTCTCCATGCAGCCTTACACTTCCTGTCTCTTGTCTGTACAGACCTACAGACCTCTATGGCTAACTAGTTGCTATCTCTACCCTCTGATCTTCAGGCAAGCTTTGTCAGAACAGAAACAAAATATCACACAACACAATAGTGTTTCTGACAATTAAACTTCCATTGGGAATGCATTCATTCAAGTCATTCTGAGAAAGATACTCAGAGAATTTTTGACTAACAGTTGAGCTAAGTATAATTAACTCTGTATTTCTCAAAAACTGATTATCCAGTGTGTGAATTTCCAGACATTTTGATTGTTCTGCTTCAGGCTCTTTAATTGCTCATTAGAGAGTGGCAAGAAGGGGCAAATCAACTACCTCTACCACTTGTCAGTTCTCACAGTAAAACTGTATTAGTATAGAGAATGATCCCATGGAGACTAAATGATGACTCTCATTATTGTATTATAACAAATTCTCATTATCACAGATAAGGATGAATGGACTTTATTCATTCCATGTTTTTTTTTAAAAACTAATTTTTGAAATCTTTATCTTGCCACAACTGTGTTTCATTCCATTCACACATATCCTTCTGAAGCGTATGAGGTAATCTGTCACTAATTAAAGTAAACATAAAAATGACTGTATTGTTAACCAACTGCAAGATTGAGCATGTACCTGCCAGTAGATGCTTGAATAGCAAAGAAATGGTGCCAAACGATTTAACATAAATGGAAGAGGAAAAACCTGTAAGAAACCCAAACAAAATACTTTCAGCTAACATAATTTTTTTGTGCAAAACTCTAAATACATGAAGTTTTTTCTACCTTTCTTTAAACCACTGTAGAGTTAAGCTACAATTCTTTAATACAGTACCTTATGTTGTGATGACCACCAACCATAAAATTATTTTTATTGATACTTCATAAGTATAATTTTGCTACTGTTATTAATTGTAACTTAAATATCTCATATGCAGAATTTCTGATTTGGGAGCCCTGTGAAAGGTTCATTCAACTCCCAAAGGGGTGACGACCCACAGGTTGAGAACAGTCAATCTGGGCCATCTCTCCAATGTTTTTGGATGATTCTCCAATATCTGCATCTCATTTGACTGAGGAGTTCTGAGGGCAAAGCTATGTACTGCCACATTCACATTTTGTAATACTGGTTCCAAGGATTGAACTCAAATTGTCAGGCCTTCACAGAAAGTACTTTTACCTGCTGAACATCATACTGGTACAAACTAGACATTTCTAGCTTGCGTTCCTTCACCACATTTATCTTGTCATAATCTTGGCATATATTAGGGCTCTTGTCTCTATCATGGTGTGAAGCACTGGAGGACCTTGTCTCCGTGAAGTCAGTTACTCTCTAACTTACCAAGAGCAATTAACTCTGTTTAAATGACCATTCAGAATTAATGCTCTGAAACACAGCACATTTCAAGGGCTGCCCACATTATAAAGATTGCTAATTTTATGTTACCTCTTGCATAAATTGTCCTAGCTTCCTTTGTCAGAAGTAACCATTCACATACTTAAATACAATATAAGTTTGTATCAAAAGTTTATATTGCAGATTATTCCTAGTCATTCAGTAGTAGTGTTTTCAGACTCATTTCTCAACTGTGTGACTAATAGACTGACAAAAGCACTTTTTGTCTCAGACCCTAACAAACAAGGAAGAAATAGGTTTGTTGCCATTTTGTAGACAAAGAGAATGTAGTGATGTGAAGGCTGAAAATATGGTTCACAGTTGAGTGCCTATTGCTCTTCCAAGAATAATAGTGGAGTTCCCAGAACCCATACTAGATTGCTCACAACCACATATAACTCCAGCTCTAAGGAATCTAAAAACTTCTCTGTGGCACCTTCATTTACATATGCATAGCAATCATAATGACGAACACACAAACATAAATAAAAGCCAAATGTTCATATATATAATATAAATTTTTTACACATGGTCAGTTATTTATAGTTTTGATTATTTTGTATTTAGACTTTTTCTTAAAATATATACAGTAGAATTAGAGTTCTTGAAATTAAACTCAGTTCATCAGACTTGGCAACAAGTACCTTTATGCATGGGGCCATCTTACTGTCCCTATCTTTATTGTTTATAAAAAATTCTACAAATAATAAGCACATTCCCCCCCCCAAAAAAAAACAAAGCACAATTAACTATGTCCACAAAGTGCAGTGGTATTATTTGTGGTTCATTGTCACTACTTAAGCCATTTTATGAACGAATTCTGACAAGTATATCTCTTATGCAGTGACTTAAATATGTTTGGCAGCATAAGTGAATCAAGAAGATCAGAAATTACTTGATTAGACACTCACCAGCTTCTCGATTAGTTTATGCTTGTTGAAGTAGGAAAGAAAATGTTATCATTTCTATCAATGGAGTTTTCATGTCTGTATTCATTAATAGAAAGGATAGAATACCAAAACATACCAGTACAAATATTTCATTGTGTTAACAAATGAAAATTCTACAGTTTTTGTTAAGCAATAGTAGTATTTTAATCAGCACTCAAAATATACACTTGAGATGTCAACAATTATTAATCAAATGTTTTGACTTTTATTCCAATTTTAGTTTTAATTTTCAATGAAATAGAGTAGAAAATGTAGGAAAGGACACTGATCACAGCTCTGTGACTCAAACTGAAGAAAGGAAGAGAAACCTCTAAATGAGAGAAGTCCTGGGTGAATGTATGTTAACCTCAGACCCAGGAAGGGATGACAAAGCCTTTTTTCTTGAAATGAGGTTCAGCATGAAACAGCAGAGCCGTCTCTCTGGTGCATATGTGGATGATGATGGTGTGTGCAGAAAATATCCTGCATAGCTTTATTTCTGGATACTTATAGCATGAAGACTACCGACCTACAGAGGCTGTGTCTACCAAGATTAACTGTCTCCTTGATCCAGCTGTATTCCATAAACTCTGCTCCCTTTGATATGTTTAATAATACCACCTCCACATTCAGCTGTACACAATAGTCCTCATTCCATGTTTGATTCTATTTGATAAGCATTTTGAACTTCCAGGGTGATGTGTTTTCTTTTTTTTTTTTTAATAATTTTTTTTATTAAGAAAAGAAGAAAAAAAACATAAACAAAAAACAAGTTTCCACCTCCTCCCAGCCTCCCATTTCCCTCCCCCTCCTCCCACCCTTCTCCCCCTCCTCCCACCCTTCTACCCCTCCCCCCACTCCTCTCCCCCTCCCTCTAAGTCGGGACCACGAGGCGTGCACCCACCCACTGAGACAGTGGAGCTGATCTACTGGGAGCTCACCAAGGCCAGCTGGACTGTGACCGAAAAAGCATGGGATAAAACCGGACTCTCTGAACATGGCGAACAATGAGGGCTGATGAGACGCCAAGGACAATGGCACGGGGTTTTGATCCTACTTAATGTGCTGGCTTTGTGGAAGCCTAGCCAGTTTGGATGTTCACCTTCCTAGATATGGACGGAGGGGGGAGGACCTAGGACTTACCACAGGGCAGTGATGTGTTTTCTTAAACTGAGAGTCTAGGGCACCCAACATAATTTTTCTTTCTACATGCCTGTATGTCTCTGTGTCTGCCTTTATTTCTTCACTGTCCATATTTATGTCAAATCCCTCTGTGGGCAAAATATCAAACATCTTCACAAACAGAGTGTGCCTGGAAAACTGCTATTCCTAGTGGGAGATGAATTAGGCAGTCCTCTTAGGGTCCTTATTTCCTTTCATTCTCATCACTACTTTCTCTGCTTCCAAAAGTAACCAGAACTCCAGAGTTCTGAAAGGCACAATCTCTCTCTGTCTCTCTCTCTCTCTTCCCCCCTCTCTCATATGTCTGTGTGTAATGTGTATAATTTGTGGACATATCAGTTGTGCTTAGAGTTGACATGTGGAGAACAGAAGTCAGCCGGCATGAACCACCTTAGTGTTGAGTCAGGATCTCACAACAGAACAGGGATCTGAAGGTTGTACGAGGCTAGCTGTCCAGTGACCCACAAGAATTCTCCCGAATCTTCCTTCCCAGCACTGCAATTACAAGTACAAGCCAGCACAAACCACATCTTAGCAGGAGAGCATGGTGGATTTCTGCCACCATACACAGAGATGTTTCCAGGCTGCACAGTGCTCTATATTGCAGATTTGGCTGTAACTCAGAAAGAAAGAGTTTATGTGCTGCACACTCAGTCTCAGATTAAACTGCTCAGTGGGACTCCTACCTGGCGGCCACAGAGCTAACAGAAATGGTACATTTACCATTTTGAAATTGGAGAGCGGTAGAGCCAACATCCAGAGCAGCTTCACCATGCTAGTGGTACATTGAGCACGGCTCAGAGGCACAAGCGGCTCTGCCATGTTGGACTGGGTGGGGCAAGCAGGCAGTACCTGTATTTGACCTGGGATTGTCGCAGCTTAGATTCTTAAGAACTTAGCATTTTAAAAGCTCTTCAAAACAGTAGATAATTAAAGACAATGCAATAGGATAGATTCAGACATAAAAGACCTCTAAATGGGTCATAGTGTTAGATAGACATACATAGGCTTGGGAGAGAAAAAAAAAGGAGTATTAAAAAGTCATAAAGTTAAGTTAATGCTTTAAAAAGGGGTAAATCTTTAAAGAGACAGAGTACAGATAGTTATAGATAAAAAATAAGCCACATAAAAATGGAAAATTCACAGAGAGTTTGGATTATGTGTTATTGTATTTTCTTTCAAATTTTGACTGTGAAGGAGCTAAGTACAAAGAGACAGCTCATGATATGGGCTGCCAACCTAAACCAGCACATATATTATAAAGATATCTTGACTTCAGAATATAGGTTGTAGGATATGGTGCTTTGGAAAAGAGGTTCTTCTTTTGTTTAAACAGAATATGAGACCCTATGGATTGCTTCTAGATTAACATGGTATGATAGACCACACTTTCCTGAAAGGTTGCTGTAAACACCCTCAAAAAATTACTTTACTCAACTGCCAAATGAGATGAACCTGTCACATAGGATACACCATGAAAGACCTGATTAACAGCACCCCCATTCAGCACAAAGCAGTTTTGAGAGAAATGACTGTGCCCATATTCCCAAATATTGTCTATAAATGTTATTTTAAATTTAAAAGCGGATATTATATAGATATGAATAATTTGCATTGGTATAAATCTTGATTTATTGATACAAGTTTAAGGTCAATTTGTTCTAGGTATATGTATTTCTGATCTTTATTAAGGTATTGTGATTGTGTAGTTCATTTAAAAATGTAATGTATAATTAGGAAATATAGGTTATTAATGGACAATCATTGATAATAGTCAAGCTTGTAGTCATCTCAGTTAGATTTTCTAGATATATAGAGATATATTTCAGTTAGATAGGCAATCTTCATATCTTTCAAAGATGACAGAATATGGCATTTAATGTTTTAATAACTTAGAACTTTTCATGACAATGAGACACGTCTGCTCCTGGCAGCACCAGCTACTTCAAGAGGAAGATGGGCATCGAAGAGGCTCCTTATAAAGTTTGATAGCCATTTGGGCAAGAAACTGCTCTTGCCTGGACTGTTGCATAAACTGGACATGAAGAACCTGCAGAGAGAGGACTGCTGAACTTGCCTAAAGGTGAGATGGTCCTTCAGGTTTCTTGCTTCATGAAAGAGTCTGTGAGACATTCTTCAGGATACAGAAGAAAGTGACTGAACTGTCTTTGAAATTTTCTGCTTCATGGAAATGTCTGCTGGATACTATGAGCTTGTAGGCTGAAGATGGATGTCCCAATGTTACAGAAAAACTTTGGGCGACTGTCCAGGCAGCGAGATATCTCTGTCATTTATAGAGTTTTGGAAGTTGCATACTTTTGTTTACTTAGGTAGTATTATATCCTCCTGGAGTCTTTGATAAGGTTGAAGAATGAATAGTTATTATAGTTTGTCTTTGTTATGATAAAAGATAAAATAGATATAAATATTGTAACTGTAATTCTTGCTTGATAACTGTTTTGTTATATGTAATTTTACTATGTTAAAGTTAAAGCCTTCCTTTTTGTATAAATAGAAAAGGGGAAATGGTGTAGGATGTGTTGCTTTTATTCTTTGAATAAAGAGACTGCCTTGGCCTTTAGATAGGGCAAAAACTTAGGTAGGCACAAAAGATAGAACTGGGTGCTGAGAAGAAGAGCAGAGTC
The DNA here is from genome assembly GCF_018167655.1 of Microtus oregoni. NCBI lineage: Eukaryota > Metazoa > Chordata > Mammalia > Rodentia > Cricetidae > Microtus > Microtus oregoni. The sequence goes on from NW_024543069.1 coordinate 49,866,416, forward strand.
AGGCAGACACCATGAAGCTCCAGCCTGAGAGGGACGTAGGTTAGAATCTTTCCTGGTAAGTCACGACCTCATGGTACTACACAGATTATTAGAAATGGGTTAGATAAAGGTGTGAGAGTTAGCCAATAAGAGGCTAGAGCTAATGGGCCAGTCAGAAATTTGATTAATACAGCTTCTGTGTTATTATTTTGGGATTAAGCTAGCCGGGCAGTGGGACACAGCCTGCCATTATTACTACATACACTTTCTCAGTAAGTCAGGGAAAAGTCAGTGACCAGTAAAATGGGAATCTTTAGGAACAGCCTGTGTTTAATGAAACCTGAACTTTACTGTGATTGGTGGAAATACAAACTTTCATTTGAATGACACATGTGTCCATTCCTAGCTACAAAACCAGAGAGCAGAGCTGCTTTCCAGTCCATTGAAAGACACCTTCCAGTATTGCCCTATGGTGTTGCAACATTAGGCCCTGTAAAAATCTTCTCCCAAATGGTGGTTTCTTTGCCATCTTGGGGTTTTTGTCCTACACAGATGGGGTGTTGAGCTGGCAAATGGAGGAAGTCACAATAGAGCAATTCTTTCCTTGCCAGGGCTACAAACAGAAGTAGGCCTGGGGACTATAAGCACAAGGTGGTACTGACTGCTATCACTAACTGCTTCAGGAAGCAGCCACTGGAAAACTCAGAACCATAAGCCTTTCAGCTGTACACCTAGGTTGAAGTGTTTTCTAAGTCTGTGGCTTCTAAATGCAAAAAAAGACAAATTTCTCTTCTCACGACATATGATTATGACCCTCTGAGTCTACTTCACAGTCCTTAGACATGCAAGTGCCCAGGACAATCAACTCTCACATAGCTCTGCTCACCTACTATGACTTCTAATAATACATAGCAAAGGACCCCAGTCATTTTACTGGTGAGGAAATGGGTAATCATTCAGGTCTTAATCTTCATATTCAGTCATATTATTATTGTACACATGATGTTCATCAGCACTATGATGTCACTGTGCCTTACTCATCATGTTTACTGTATATGCTTGTCACTGTTTCATTCTAGTACAGATATCTATATACATTCTATTGTTGAGGATACCCAGTTTCGTCTAGTTGGGAACAATTGCAAATAGTAATGCTAAAATACACTTTCACATGGGCATCTGGTGATGAATTGTGGACTCATATTTATAACCTATATAATACAATAGTATACATACTTGTGTGTGTGTGTGTGTGTGTGTGTGTGTGTGTGTGTGTGTGTGTGTGCCATGTGTGCACAGGGCATAAACACACTCAGGTTTAAAGACAAGTGCAAACAGCTTTCCAGAAGTCTCTCTAGAAATGCACACTCCTGGGAAAGGTGTGAGCATCCCCAGTGTTCTACAGCCTCAATACCATGGAACTTCCTGCCCTTAGTCTTTTAACTCAAGTGAGCATTAAACTCTTATATAACCTATGAGGCAACAAGGAAGTAAAAAATTTTATTTTATATCGAATTTATATTTTATCATAACTAAGGAAAACTATAATTATAACTATCTAGTCTTCAACTCCAGAAAGACATAATATTACCTAAGTAAACAGAAAGTCCATTGTAAGCAACTTCCAAAACTCTGGAAATGACAGAGATATCTGGTTGACTGAACATTCATCCAAAGTTCTTTTGTAACTTTGGGGCATGAATTTTAAGCTTATAGGCCTAAAGTATCTGGTAGATTTTTCAGTGAAGCAGGAAATTTGATGGACTGTCCCTCCTATTTTTGGCAAAATTTATCAGTTGATTTCTTGTAGAATGTCTGGCAGACTCTTTCATGGAGTAGGAAGCCCTACAGGATTGTCTCACCTTGTTTTTGTCAAGTTCAGCCGTCATTTTCTTATGGGTTCTGCATGTTCAGTTTATAGAGCATATTGTCAATCATTCTAGACAAAAGCAGATTGTTGCCCAAATGATAAGTTTAAAAGCAATCTCCATAAGGGGCTTCTTAGATGTTAGTCATCCTCTTGAAGTAATTGGGTCTGCCAAAAACAGACATCTCATATTCAAAGAATTCTAAGTTATTAAAACATTTTAAAAGTCATATTCTATAAGTCTTTAAAGTATTTTACTATTACCTATCTGAAATATATCTCTTTATTACCTTGTAAATTTATAACATGAATTTAAATTTGACTATTATAGATGACTATTAGTTTATATTTCTTAAAAATAGATTGCATTTTTAAGTGAGCTGCATAAATATAATACTTTAAGTAAGAGTAGAAATGTATATATAGTATGACAAAATTGACTTTAAATTTGTCTCATTAAACCGAAATCCATACCAGTGTGAAGTATTTTGAAATTAACAGTTGTTGTTTGTATTAAAGTAGACCTAATTATGTACCTTTTTTATCATTTTTATGTCATATCCCCCTTTTTTTCTATAGAAAGTGATTGACTATGACCATTAACCATTTATAAGCAACCCATTTTAAATGAAAACAACTATTCATAAACAATATTTTGGGAATTTGGACATAGTTTTCTATACTACTTCTTGCTGATGGAGTCATTGATAATCTTATGGGGAACCTGAGAAAATTTAGAATTATGGTTAAATCTTGACTCTAGTAGTCTGTAAGGCTCTATACTCTCAGCCAGTAACCTTGAACCTATTCTGAATGTTGAGTCAGCTGGACCATCACTCCCATGGAGACCTTGCACGGGGTCTTACTTGGACAAAACATATTAACCTGAAATAAATGCATTGCTTCTCATGTCCTGTGGAAACAAAAGCAGAACCTCTTTTCCAAACAAACTGTCCTTAGACCCAAATTTCAATGTCAAGATACTTTTATGTTGGTTTAGCTTAGCAGCCCCCACTATCAAATGTCTCTCTGCAGTTAGTTCATTAAAAATCAAAATAGTCACAAAAAAACCCACAATAGTATACATAATTCTAGGTCTCTGTGTATTATCTATCTTTATGTGGCTTTTTATTACTTTTATTGTCTTTTTAAAGACTTTGATCTTTAAACTATTTATTTCTTTCTATAACTGATCATATCTATTTTCTTTCTTTCTTAAGCCTACATACATTTATTGATCACAGTATGAACGGTTTTAAGGTTTTTTTTTTATCTGAATCTGTCTTTATTGCATATCTCTATTTATTTTTTTCAATGTTTGAAACTGGTAAGTGGATGTGACCAGAACCAGAGCAACCTCTTTGGCTGTTTGTTGTGCCCAGTTTGGCTTTCAAGCATGGTGGAGATAGCAACAATCCTCACTCTTACCTCACACAGTGCTGCTATCGGTCAGCAGGCAGCTGGCTCATAAACAGTTTTTGCCTATATGAGTAAAATCAAAACCTATCACATATTGAGCAGCTGATTAACATCTCTGTACTGAGGCCCGTGTGGGACTGTGGAAATAAGCCACACTGCTTAGCTCATCGTGGCTGGCAGCCAGCTCCATCCTGCAGGCTACTGTTAGGAGATACAAGTCTGCACTGCTGCTGACATGAGACTGTGAGACTAGAATCCCAGTATTACACCATTTTTGCGTGTTTTGAACCAACTTTTTAAGTTTCCTCGGGTCCTGTGGCTATTTGAGAGTCCCACATTGGGTGCCAAAATGTAACTGGAGACTATTAATTGTCCTGTGTGGTCCACCGGAACCAGTTTCTTTCTGGCCCACCAGTCCCTGCAGCTATATATAAAATAAACATTTTGAGGTTTAATAATTTAATTGTTCAATAGCTCAGGCTTCTTACTGGCTAGCTCTACATATATTAATTGATTTCTAATAATCTATGTATCATCATGTGCCATGTGGCTTACTAGCAATGCTCTTTGTCAAAATAATTATTCAGAGGCTTAATATCTATTACAAACTATTTAACCTAGTAGCTCAGGCTTATTATTAACTGTCTCTTGCAATTTAAATTAACCCATATCTATTAGTCTATATTTTTCCATGAGGCTTGTGACTTGTTACCTCACATTGTGCTTATTTGGTAGCTGCTAAATCTCTCAGAATTTGCCTTCTTTTTCCCTATCCCTCTGCTTGGATCTCCCACCTAGCTATATTCTGCCTTGCTATACACCAAAGCAGTTTCTTTATTAACCAATGGTAATAAAACATATTCAGATCATACAAGGGGTACCCCACATCAGACATACTTGAAAAAATCAGAAACTTCTTTTATATTAATTCATTTAACTTTGATGTTGATGAGAAATATGTGTGATAATACAAGTACACAATTGAATAAATATGGTCCCTACTCTTAAGTCATTTGAAACTGGTGACAAACTTGAGGATCACATCTATTCTTACAGAACACTAAGAATACAGGATATTGCTGTATGAGAGATTGAAGCCATACTTAGATAACTTCCCATTGGATATAAAATTCAAGATAATCTGTGAAAGAAATACAGAAGGTAGCTCTAACATGAATTTAGAGTATTCAGTGCAATTGGTCTCATTTCTCAATTTCCTTTACTACCTTACCACAAAGACTATAACTGTTAACACTGTTGAAGTCCCAATCATTTCTTAGAATAAACCAGTGACTTCTAATGCCTTCCCTAATCTGCCCTGCTTCTTCTCTTTGAAGTAACAGAAATCTAAAGTTTTTCTCTAACTTTTCATCCTTTCTCTTTACAAAAAACCAAAACTCAGTCTTCAAGTGTACTTAAAGGAAAACATATATAATAAAGTTTAAAGACTTCTGTTCTATGTAGAGACAACAATAAATCTGCCTATGACAAAGGTGTTCTAGACAATGTACCCTGAGAAAATTGCAGCATCAGCATGCTGTCTCCTCTCCTCAGGATGTTTCTGGCACTTAGGAGAGGAGGAGACAACTGAGAAGAGAATCACAATTTAGGAAAAGCATAATGTCCTCTCCAGGAAGAGGAAAATAGTTCCAAGTCATTAAAAATAAAATAAGCATTTCATAAAAGCATAAGCATTTGTTTGAAAAATATTACTTCATTCACATGTGCTCCTGCAATTATTAATACAATGTAGTCCTTTCAAAAGTAAAGATGTCAAATTACCTTTGCAATAGTTTCCAAATATAAATGAAAGTTGCAGTTCTAGCCAAAAGAACTATATTGAATCTTTCCTGGTATATTAACTTTCTATAAATATGGCAAAGTCAGACTTTTTATTCTGAATGCAAGAGGAGATATGGGGGATTTTCGTGTTCCATTTTATTTACTGACAATGAAATTATTCGATTGGAGATGTTTATTGGAAGGCACACAGACACAGCACAATCAAGGCTTAGGAAGATGGATTTCTTGCAATTTCAGAAGTCAATGGTATTTCACAAATACTCTCAGTGTTCATTATTAACTTTCAGGATAGATATTTCTACTTATGAAATGAATTAGTGCTTCCTGGAACATTGATGACACAGATAAATATCAGCTCACTTCAAACACCCATCAGTGTCAAGATAGTTTTACAATTGGTCTCTGCTGCACAACTCTTCCTTCAACAATGTTCCTTTACAAAATTTAAAAAATGGGTGGGAAATCACTGTCATCAAGACTTTGATGAAAATTGATAATATTTCATTATAAATTATATGCATAAACAAATAAATAATTTTAAAATTGTAGTGAGTTATGAGAAACTCAGAAAACAAAGAACTATTTGCTATTCTTACACAATTGTGGGGGGAAACAGAATTTATATAATGCCACCACTGGTTTTTATTAGCATTCAGTTTGGAAAATCTTCATTATGTATTCTGGATATGAACTCCTCTCTGGATGTATAGTCCACTTATAATTAGTTCCATTTGGTATGCCTTCTACATTGAGATTATAGCCCTAATCATTCATCATCTATGCCACAACAATGCTTAAGCATGCATAGGCAGCGTGTTTATGGTGGTTCTCCAGTTCTTCCAATTACATGCAGTCCTAGATGCTTGTATTATTGTCATACCCAAGGTTCAAGAGTCTTCTTTTATGCTGTCAATTTTATGTTTTGGGGGCCTTCATTATCACCTTATTTTGTGCACTCCTCCAAGCAGTGCTATTTTTGGTTATCTGTCATCATTCATTCTCATAACATGGCCGAAGTATTTCAAGCGTCATTGCTGTACCCCGTAGTTTACTTCCTTCTGTAGATAGAGATTTTCTAATATCATCTATGCTCAGCCTATCTCTTCATGTGACATCTAGAATCCTCCTGAGACATGTCATCTCAAACACATTCAGTCACTATTCTAAGGAGTGTTTCATTCTCCAAGTTTCAGAGTTGTAAAGAAGGCAGCTCAAGACAAGTGTTTCATATACCTGTAATTTTGTTGTTGTTATTATGTCTCTTACTGATCAAACCGTCTTAGTGCCTGGAATTCAGCCTTCACTATCCTGTTCTGCCTCTTGATATCTGAAATAGTTCTTTTCTTTGAACTGAAGTTTTCTCCCAAATAAACAAAGTTGACTGTTTGATTGAGGTTTAGATTCTTTCTTACAGTGTTAAAATCTTTGTATGCCCTTCCCAAGTGCTGTATCTAAATCTTCTTGATGTTTAATTTCATACCAAGGTTTTCACTTACTGCCACCACTCTATCTACCACAGCCTGAAGCCCATTTGGACTTTCAGCAAGTAGTGCTATATTATCAGCAAAACACAAGTTATTGACTTGCACACCACATATCTACATGCCTATCTCCTCATCCTCCAGGGCTGTTGCTATTATTAATCTCAAGAATATATTAAAAAGTAGTGGTGAGAGGATGCATCTCAGCAACACTCCTATAATTGTCTTAAACTGGTCACTTAGTTCTCCACGTTTGACTGATGCAAAGCTATCTTTATACGCATTTTCTAGTATTCTTATGATTTTTCTCTGGGTACCTGTTTCTCATTGTTTCCCAAAGTCCTTTTCTCTGAATACTATGAATACCTTCCTGAAGTCAGTGTAACAGACATGTACAAAGTCTTCTCCAAATTCTTCTTATTTTTCTGCCAGTTGCCTCAGAGTGAAGATCTGATCTATTGCACTCCTGTTAGCTCTGAATCTGCACTGGACCCCTGCTAGGATTTCCTTGATCCTTTGCTATGCCACAAAAAATAATGCACCTGTAGTTTGAGCAGTCCATCTTGCCCTTCTTGTGTAAGGGAATTATGACTGAGTGCTTCCATTCAATCGGAATCGCTTCATGCTCCCATATCTCTCTGAAGAATCTTGAGAAGCACCTTGGCCCTGAGCCTATTGTAGCCACCTCCAGTTCCTCCACCAATGATGTCATTCACTCCTGGGGCCTTCCTACATTTTTCACTCTTGATAACTTCCTCTATCTCACTCATGTTGATATTTAATATTTTCTCATTGTTTCTGGTATTTGAGTGGCTGCCGAAGTGTTTCTCATTGTAGTCTATGTGGACAACATTAGGGTTGTTGTGCAGGGTGTCAAAGTACTGTCTCCATCTTTGCTTTGTTAACAGAACAAAAAGGTTCTGTTAACCAGTGACCTTGCCCATCTTTAATCACCCAAATCTGAGGAGCATCTCGGGCAGTTTTCCATCTGAGAGCTTCATAGACAAGATGTGTTTTATTATGTAGTCTAGCCTCTTCAACCTCTTTGCTTATACCTCGTATATTCCACTCTCTATTCTTCTTCACTCTTCTTTTGACTTTCCTACACAGATAGTTGTGACATTTTTGATGTCTGTGATTGCCCCTTCAATTGATCTTTAGCTCCCTTCTTTCTTCCACCAGGTTGATCACCTCTGCAGTAAGCTGTTCTACTGGTGTTGCCCTTTTTGCATAACCAAGTGTCACTTCTGAAGCCTCCTGTTTAGCTCTTTTGATTTTCTCCAATTTGCTTTCTGTATTTGTAAAGGGTTGTTTAATGATTTCCCTCATTTTTTTTCAGCAGTTGTCTTATATTCTTTCCATACAGTTGAACTCAACAATTGTTTGCAATGAATCTTCCATTTTATCTTGTCTAGCATGCCTTTCCTAAGTTTTAGGTGATTTGGGCCATAACAAGTAGGTGATCTGACCCTAAGTCAGCACTAGAAAATCATTGACTATTTTGGATGCGAGGTAAGAGTTTCTTGGTGACCGGAATGTAGTCAATTTGGCCATATTTGCATTTCTCAGGGGATTCCCATGTCCAGCATCTTGACGGATTAGCCTGCTTAAATTTTAAGTTAGATATTGTATAAATCATTTGCATAGCAGAGGTCAAGCAGTCATTTTCCTCTAATATTGCTTTGTCTGAATTCATGTTTACATTACACTGTAGTCCATTCTTTCTCCAGAACTCAGTCTTTTATTGAATTCACTCAAAATGATTAATATGTCATTCTTATGCATCTTGCTGACTTTGTTCTGTAGATATGTGTAAAAAATGTTAATGGCATCCTCTTCTGCTTCTGCTACTGTGGCATATATCTGTATGATAGTTACAGGATGTGTTATTATCTGAAATCTGGCTGATATAACTCATTCATTTATAGGTCTGTAATGCAAGCATGCAATTTTGGACCAAGCTAGATAATACTAAAGCTACACCTGTTGCACATTTTCCCTTTCCACTGGAGTTATAGTTTTGCATCTGTTTACTACAAGTTCTTGTGTCCCTGTCCAATACATTTCTGCCAATCCAATGACATCTCACCTGAAGTGAGCAAGCTCATGCATGAGCAAGCTGGTTCCCCCAACTCTGTTTAGTGTTCTCAGGTTTCAGGCCCTTACTGTGGTGACTCTTTAGCATTAAGAAGTGCCTTTCTTGTCCATTTCTTTCAGATCCCTTCCCCTTTTTGGTTTTAAGAGAGAAGTATGATCTGTCCTGTACTTAGAACATGGAGGTACTGAGGCATTGCTAGATTATGGGACTATGTTTCTGTGGAACTTTTACATCCTGGGTTTTATGGTCTGAGTTGATGAGAATGACTGACCAAGTTTCTTCCTCATGGTCTTAATAACCGAAAGAAAATCCAAAATACTAACTTTCTTTCCTTGTCACTATGAACTTTCTGATGTAATTTTGGCTAATTAATGTTTACTGTGTCTATTCTGTATTACCCACATGACTATAAGCAAGCAAACAACAATCAACATTTGAATAGATCCTAAAAATAAAAATATTTGGTTTCATTTTAAAATGTGATTTATAGAAAGTCATTTTAAAACCATAATATTCATGAATAAAGAATGGAAAATATTAAAAAGTTATCAAATACATATTAAAATTAAATTTATTTGAAAAAATATTCCTCATATACTAGAAGAAGAAACTTACTCATTACAATATTTCTTTGAACTTGCATTTCTTGTTCATCTTTTCTGCCATTTTAATATCCAGAAGTAGTTGAAGAGTTTTGAAATAAAAATATATAAATAAACACAATTTTTTTTAATTTGTGATGTATTTTTAAAAATATATATAAACTGGAATAAGAAAGTTAACAAAAATTATAAAAATTCTTAAGTGGGAGAAGATTGAATTAGTGATTTCCAACATTAGCACTACATTCTAACAACCGAGGTTAAAAGACAACACAAAGATTTCCATATCACTCCACTGCCATTAGACAATAAACACACTGGGAGAGTCCTCAGCCCTTATCGACATTTTCTCATGAGGAATTTGAACAAGAGATTTGAATAAATTTATGTGTGAAAACCTCAATAGCAGGTTTTCATTTAATAACAGGGCATCAATAATATCATTTCCGACCATTAATGAAAATTAAGAATTAATATTTAAAGAATTCAATTATGGGAATACTAAAGTGAACAAAAAATAGAGCCAAGCTTATATATCTTCTTGTTATTCAAACTTTAATAAAAAGGAGGATAAGATGAGAACTTTAAAGTCATAAATGTTCTGTAAATAAATTCTATGGAAAATAATTTAATACCAACACACATGCAAAAGTAATGGGTGTTTGCTTATTATATTAAGCTAAGTGGTACTTTCAGGAGGTAATTTATAGTAGTAACAGGGATACCTCTTCAAAAATACAGCATGTCCAGACAAGGAAATAGAGAAGCATAGACATCAGAAACATAACCAGAGAAACATACCAAAGACTGGGAAATATAGATTCATGTTACCTTGAGAAAATTCTCTCAGCTAAATTTTGACAAATGTTCTACAAAAGGTGTTTTCTAGAAAGAATGAGTGTCCAATTTGTAGAGAGGCAAGTCTCTGGGCTATGATGCTTCTCAGGCAGCCTAATTTCAAAGGCAGGAACACTACTTCCTAGCTGTAAAAGGTAGATTAATTTTGTAGGAACTCTAGCAATAAATTCTATTTTAAAATATGATTACTAGTGATAATGATAGTATTTAAATTACTAGGCAATGTGAACATATAAAGATAAACCATGTAAGTTACTATAATAACAAATATCTGGTAGACATTTAGTCAGTGTTGGAATCATCCGATTTTTTAATGGAGTCCTCTTTTTTTCTCATACAAGACAATACATTCTGACAACAGGTTTCCCCTCCATCTACTCCTGCCAGAATCCCCCCACATGACCTCTCACCGAGATCACCCCCTACTCTGTTTCCTCTTCAGAAAAAGGTAGGTCTCCAGAAGACAACAGTCAAATCGGACAAAAATAAGACACAAAAAGACAAGGCAAAAGCCCTCCTATTGTTTATTATTCTATATTAATAAAATTAATGTATTCCAGCATTTTGCAGAAACAAAGCCTCAACTCAAAGAGGATGAAAGAGTATAATCTGAAGCTAAATATGGGCAACCATGTCCTGAGAACACAGACAGAGGTCACTGCCCATTCCATGTTACAACATGAAAGTAGTTCTATGAAGTTTTTATTGTAACAGAAAAAAGAAAGTCATAAATCAAGATACATTTCAAATACATTGATGAAAACATTAGGGGCCAGGTTACAGCAAGGTGGAGGAATCTCAGTTGTAGGCCTCAGATGCCTTCTGGTGCCACATTTAGCCTTTTGGTTGGTGAAACATTTGGTTTTGTTAAATTAATACATTCCAACAGATTTTTATCTTAGTCACAGGACATTAGGTTCTAAAGAGATCCAGGCAAAGGAACAGCTCTAAAAGGCAATATAGATAGTCAATGATAAATTGTTATTAGGCTATGGACCTGCAACATTCCAAACTCACCACAGTCATTGAATTCCTAATACATGAATCAGCCTTTACAGTAGAAGTTGAAGGTCCATCTTCTTACTGGAAAGTTTTGTTCACTATAAATATAGACAAATATGTGAAGTGTTCTATACTGAAATCTGAATAATTCACTCTTTCATTTTGCCTTAAAAGTTGAAAATCTAAATGTGTTATCCTTTAGTGGAAACCATTCACGAAGTAGATTGGACCTGGGAAGAAAGGATAAGTTTATAGCCATAACTTAATTTTTCTATAACTTAATTTAAAAAGGTATATGTATGTTTGTGCCTGCAAGTGTATATGTGCACATACGTACAGATGCCAATGGACATCAGAAGAGGATGTCAGATCCTTTGGAGTTGGACTGAAGGTAATTGGGAGCCACCTGATTGTGAATGCTGGCAACTGAATACTGACCCTCTACAAGTGCAGATCCTTTGGAGTTGGACTGAAGGTAATTGGGAGCCACCTGATTGTGAATGCTGGCAACTGAATAGTGACCCTCTACAAGTGCAGTAAGAACTCTTACCAGCTGACTGATTTTTTTCAGGCCCCACATCTTAATTTTTAATCAAGACCTTTTAGTCTGGTTACAGGTTTTATATGAGTAAATATATTCGTGTTCATTAACTTAATCATACACTTCACATTTTCAAAAATTCTAATTTACAAAGATTTGTATCTTCTAAAATCATATTATATCCACTCATCTTTAGAATACTTCAGCAGCATTTCTTAGTGCCTTATAGAGGTCTACAAACTCATTATGTAAGACAAATTAGTCTGGAACTGTCATTCTTGTCAAGACCTATCTTGAGTCCCACTTTCTTCTCGGGTTATAGAAAGACACTTGGCTGAAATCTTGGTCTTAAATTTAATAGCTATGCATCTGGTGTGGATAGCCCTGGGCATCAACTAGAGCTGATGCTTCTGATAGACATGCCAAATGCTATTGCCATAATGGTTCAAATGCTTAACTCTGTTTTGCTCTTCCTTTTACACAATTTAGTTGGACATACATAGTGACTTGCCATGTATTCAAACCTAAAGTAAAAATTTGACGAAATTATTTTTATATCAATGTTATTAAAAATTTCCTCAGTAAGTAATTCAGTTTTTCAACATTCATCCAACCAAAATTAATTGAACACTTATTTTTTTTAATTTTTATTTTCCTAAAATTAAAGAAAATATGGTGAAATAAGTTATTGACTAGGCAAGTTGACTGTTTGTTATTTTGTTGAAGATGTATAAGCAAAACTAAGTACCAGGGAGGTACAATAGTTTTGTGTTTTGCAGATGAAAATTGAGTCCCATGGCAATCAAATGACTTTTTCTCAAGTTCTAAGGCCCCATGTGGCCTACTAACCTATCATTTTAGGAATGCTCAGAACCCACCTACCCATGCTCTGAACAGCTCAAGGCTCCTGTTCTATCAAAAGACTGAAAAAGGAAGAAAATCCAGAATTCAAGCTCACAATACAACAGAAAATTGTTTTGGTCTTTTCTAGCAGTTTAACATAATATTTAGTAACTAAAGACATGTCGTAAGGAGGAAGAAGTCAAGCACATATTCTGTCCCTAACCAGACTCATCCTCATTCAATATGGTACTGTATTAACCATTAAAACATACATTTTAGAATTCTTTCCACATTCAAGTCCCTTTTTTGTCTCTCATACTTACCAGGAAGCATAAAATGCAGCTTTGTCTGAATTAAATGTACCATGAAATTTTGATTATGAGCAATAATCATTCTGCAGGAGATTTCATGGTTGAAGAGAAAAAAATGGACCCGAACATGAATATTTTTCTGTTTCTTCATGTGTCTCCAGTCTCTTGTGATTGAAAAAAAAAGGAATACAAATATATCCAAATAACATAGATAGATAGATGATAGATAGATAGATAGATAGATAGATAGATAGATAGATAAAAGTTGAGGTTCTCAGATTACACTTCCTTACTAAAAGTTTAGAGTAGATCGTCATATATATTTAAATTTTTGTCTTAATTTAGAAGGAAGGATTTAGCAAATCTGTCTTATTGGGGGTTTATGTTTTAATTAAAAGTTTCTCATCTGACTGATCTTCTTTTGAAATTACTTCCACTGACTAAGAATAATAAAAAGTTCTTTGTGGAAATAGACCCGTCCTACCTCAGTGCCTGACTTACTGGCAAAGAGATGGCAAGAATATTCTAAAGACATCACCATAGAGAATGTCACAGTATGCTCACCTCTGGGCATTTTCTGTTTCTGGTTATGATGGTTCACTGAATAGAAAAGGAAAGAAAACATATATACATGGGGAAAGGGACCATGAAGTTAGTGATGTCTATTCTATCTCTGTAATGTGAATGGAATTGAATGCAAACCAAAAATACAGCATCATTAAAACAGCCATGAGGCCCATGGAAGGTAAAGGCACAGTTAAACAACCTCAGGAACAGTGAAGATTTAAACATAAATGTTGGCACTTGCAGATATGGACCTTACTCCATACTGATACAATCTGACATGTATTTTCTGAACAATGAACCTCAAAAAGGCATTACAGCTCCTGTTCACTAGATATTAAACAAGTCTGCACTGGAAAACAAGCTTGCCTTACCTTTAAACTTGTATTTGTTTATTTTTTAAGTGCAACATTGCCATCTACAGGACATGAAGTTGGAAAATTCCATGATTCCTTTATAGCATGGTTGTTTGACATGACAACTAGGAATCACTGAGGTTGAAAACGCTGTATTTGTTCACAACCAGTCCTGTCTGATGATCCTGCCAAACACTGTAGTTTACAAATTATCTCATAAGCACGCAGCTCATCAAAAAGATGGCAAGAATACAAAAAGTCAACTGCCTAGTGGCACAACTTGCTTTTAGAAATTATTGGGGATTCATGCAAATATTATATTAGGGTAATATAAATGAACTGGAAGACATGCTAGAATTTGGGTGATGAGTTAGGGGGTTTGGTTTTTTTGTTAATATCAATCTACTTAAACGTGTCTGGAGATAAGCTACCTAAAGCTTCTTAGAGAGGTCAAGTAACAGTGCTGGAGATGTAACTAGGTCATAGACTACTTGAATAGCACACAGAAAGCGAATCCTCACCAATCCTCAGTAGCCTATAAGCTATGCGTGAATGTTTATGCCTGTAACATAAAGGTGGCAGAATTAAGAGTTCAAAGTCATCCTCTATTATATAGTGAGCACCCTGGATTACAAAAAAAAAATGTTTTAAAATAGAAAAGGAGAGTGTTGTAGAAGAGAGGGATGGAGAGGTTTGAGACAAGGAGGAAGCAAGGTAAAAGGAGAGAAGGGGCTCAAATAATAAACACAGTATATCGTCTTTCTCTAAGTACAAGAAGAGAACTCACATTCTACATCCTTTAGTGAGTCTCATAAATTGGCCAGGCTGCCCAAAATTCCCAAATGAGCAGAGAATAAGGGAACTAACAGATGTTATGATGGAAATAGACTTAACAGACATCTATAGATTATTCCATCCCAAATTAAGGAGTATACCTTCTTCTTAGCACCTCATGGAACCTTCTCAAAAAATGACCACATGATCAGTAACAAAACAAACCTCAACAAATACAAAAAAAGGAATAACACAATGTGCCTTATCAGATCACCATGGTTTAAAACTAGAAGTCCACAGCAATACTAATTCCAGAAAACCCACAAAAACATGAAAATTAAACAATGCACACCTGAATAATCAATGGATTAAGGAAGAAATAAAGGGATAAATTAAAGACTTCTTAAAATTCAATGAAAATTATCACACAACATACCCAAATTTATGGTACACAATGAAAACAATGTTAAGAGGAAAGTTCATAGCACTAAATACCTACATAAAGAAGCTGGAAAAATCCCACACTAGTGAATTAACAGAACATTTGAAAACTTTAGAACAAAAGCAAGTAAACTTACATAAGAGAACTAGATGCCATAAAATAATCAAATTGAGAGCTGAAATCAACAAAATAGAAACAAAGAAAACAATACAGAGAATCAATGAGACAAAGAGATGGTTCTTTGAGAAAATCAACAAAATAGACAAACCTTTATCAACACTAACCAAAAGGCAGAGAGAGGATATCCAAATTAACAAAATCAGAAATGTAAGGGGGGACATAACAACAGACATGGAGGAAATAAAGAGAATTATCACATCACATTTCAAAAACTAGTAATCCAAATATTGGAAAACGTAAAGAAAATGCACAACTTTCAGGATAAATATCACTTAGCAAAATTAATTAAATCAAGACCAGATAAGCAAATTAAACAGGCCTATAATGACTGAAAGAATATAAACAGTTATCAAAAGTTTCCCAACCAAAAAAGTCCAGGAACAGATGGTTTCAGCTCTGAATTCTACAGGACTTTCAAAGAAGAACTAATACCAATACTCCTCAAATATTTCCACACAATAGAAACAGAAGAAATATTGCCAAGCCCTTCTTATAAGGCTACAATTATTCTGATAACCAAACCACAGAAAGACATTACCAAGAAGGAGAATTACAGACCAATCTCACTCATGAACATTGATGCAAAAATACTAAATAAAATACTGGCAAATTGAATCCAAGAACACATCAGAACCATCATCCACCATGATCAAGTCGGCTTCAACCCACAAATGCAGGGATGGTTCCACATATGAAAATCTCTCAATGTAATCTACCGTATAAACAAACTGAGAAATAAAAACTACATGACACCTCATTAGATGCTGAAAATGGTTTCAACAAAATACAACATCCCTTAATGATAAAGGTCTTGGAGAGAGCAGGGATACAAAGAACATACCTAAACATAATAAAGGCAATATACAGCAAGCCAACAGCCAATGTCAAATTAAATGGAGAGAAATACACAGCAATTCCACTAAAATCAGGAACAAAAGAAGGTTGTTTACTCTCTCTATGTCTATTCACTATAGTACTTGAGGTCCTAGCTAGAGCAATAAGACAGTAAAGGAAATCAAGCAGATACAAATCGAAAAAGAAAAAGTCAAACACTGCCTGTTTGATGATGATATGGTAATTTATATAAGCAATCCCAAAAATTCTACAAAGGAACTTCTATGACTCATAAACACTTTCAGTAATGTATCAGGATACAACATTAACTCAAGAAACTCAGTAGCCCTCCTGTACACAGATGATAAAAGGAATGGGAAAGAAATCAGAGAAACAACACCCTTCACAATAGCCACAAATAGCATAAAATATCTCCAAGTAACTCTAATCAAGAAAATGGAAAACTTGTACAACAAGAACTTTAAATCTTTAAAGAAAGAAACTGAAGAAGACACCAAAAACTGGAAAGATCTTCTGTGCACTTGGGTAGGCAGAATTAACATAGTAAAAATGGCAATATTACCAAAAGCCATCTACAGATTCAATGCAATGCCCAGCAAAATTCTTCACAAACCATGAAAGAACAGTACTTAACTTCATATGGAAAAGCAAAATTCCAGGATAGACAAAACAATACTGTACAAATAAAAGAACTTCTGGGGGTATCACAATCCCTGACTTCAAACTCTACTACAGAGCTACAGTACTGAAATAGCCTGGCATTGGCATAAGAGCAGACAGGAGGACCAATGGAACCAAATAGAAGACCTGGATATTAATCCACACTTCTTTGAACACCTGAATTTTGACAAAGAAGCAAGAAATATCAAATGGAAAAAAGAAAACATATTTAGCAAATGATGCTGACATAACTGGATATCAAAATGTAAAAGAATGAAAATAGATCCATATCTATCACCATGCACAAAACTCAAGTCCAATTGGATCAAAGACCTCAACATAAAGCCAGCCACACTGAACCTTATAGAAGAGAAAGTGGAAAGTACACTTGAACTCATTGGCACAGGAGTCCACTTCCTAAATATAACCCCAGCAGCACAAACACTGAGAGAAACAATTAATAAATAAGACCTCCTGAAACTGAAAAGCTTCAGTAAAGCAAAGGACATTGTCCACAAGACAAAATGACAGCCTACAGAGTAAGAAAAGATCTTCATTAACCTCACATCAGACAGAGGTCTGATCTCGAAAATATACAAAGAACTCAAGAAATTTGTCATCAAACGATCACATAATTCAATAAAAAAAAATGGAGTACAGACCTAAACAGAGAACTCTCAACAGAGGAATCTAAAATGGCTAAAAAACACTTAAGGAAATGTTCAACATCCTTAGTCATCAGAGAAATGCAAATCAAAACAACTCTGAAATTTCATCTTACACCTGTAAGAATGGCCAAGATCAAAAACACTGATGACAACTTATGCTGGAGAGGTTG
Source organism: Microtus oregoni (assembly GCF_018167655.1). Taxonomy (NCBI): domain Eukaryota; kingdom Metazoa; phylum Chordata; class Mammalia; order Rodentia; family Cricetidae; genus Microtus; species Microtus oregoni. The sequence goes on from NW_024543069.1 coordinate 49,883,889, forward strand.
TGGGATAAAAGGAACACTTCTGCATTGCTGGGGAGAATACAAGCTGGTCCAACCCCTTTGGATGTCAGTGTGAAGATTTCTCAGAATAATAGGAAACAACCTTCTTCAAGACCCAGCAAATATTACAAGGATATGTGCTCAACTATGTTCATAGCAGCATTGTTTGTCATATCCAGAACCTGGAAACAACCTAAATGCCTCTCGACCGAAGGATAAGAAAAATGTGGTACATTTACACAATGGAGTACTATACAGAAGAAGAAAATAATGACATCTTGAATCTTGCAGCATAATGGATGGAGCTAAAAAACATTATTTTGAGTGAGGTAACCCAGAAACAGAAAGACAATTATCACGTGTACTCACTCATTGGTGGTTTTTAAACATAAAGAAAAGAAAAAACAGCCTACAAACCACAATCCCAGAGAACTTTGACAACAATGAATACACTAAGAGAGACTTACATAGATCTAATCTACATGGGAAGTAGAAAGTAGAAAAAAACAAGATCTCCTAAGTAAATTGGGAGCATGGGGACCTTGGAGGAGGGCTTAAGGGGGGAGGGGAGAGAAGGGAGGGGAGCAGAGAAAGCTCATGTAAAGCTCAATAAAAATCAATAAAATTTTTTTACATTCCAAAACATAGTATTCTTTGGTATACAATGGATATTGTAATTAACAAACTAATACAAACATATAATGTGAGATAGTAGGATGCTATAGTTTTGAAAATAATTGCAAAATATGGAAGATGTAAGAAAACTCCTCCTATAACACTAAGACTCATAAGATTTATTTTTAAAAGGGTCCCACCATACACACTTGTATTACTTTATAATCTTTACGTGGCATCCCAGACAATTGTTTTAGGGTTTATTTAGTTACATCTTCATGCAACCAAGGCTATATGCAATTGTCCATGGTCCTAATCCAGTGAGAGAGGCTTTTTTGTCACTTACAATGTCTATAGATGTGGAAGATTGGCTTCTTCCCTCTTGGTGATTTCATTGAGAAATGAAGGTATTAACAAACTGCTCTCAGGTATTGAGGAATTTGTGAGGCTTAAGATCATGTGTGTCTGCTCCCAGAGCATCTGTGAGTCTCTGTGAAAGGACATCCTTAAGAGGTAAAAGCAAACTAGAAACATGTGGTCTTTATTAATTTAGTAAAATAATTTTAAATCAGCTCAATCATTACTGAGTCCATCTCAATCTTGAGGTACAAACCAGTTTAAAAACAAATTTTTAAAAAATGTGACTCCGTAAAGTTGTTCCATGAAAAAGCTGTTAGTTGTGGTCAAATAAAATTGAAAAGAAAATGTAACCTAATGTAGAAACAGAGAACTTAGAACTTTTCAAATTTCTGAGACTTCTATAAAACCACCTAATTAATTGAATTTAGTCTAAACACCTTGTGACTGTACAGACACCTTATTGTTGTTGAGTGTACCACTCTCTGTAAAATTGCCGGTCCTTAAATATAACATGGGAAATTACAAGTCAAATAAGGTCAATTAAAACAGTATTTTTGAAGACATTGCAAATTCTCTACAGACCAAATTAGCAACTACGATTTAAACCTATTAAGTGAAATCAATACGCAGAAAACAGTCACACATATTTGAAGATGTGCAGAAGATTTCACATCTTGTTCACTCTTACAAATCCATAAGGAATTTGTAACACTTGTAAAACATTTTGGAAGTTTGATTGATAAACAGCACTTATTTTTGTGTTCTGGAAGCACCGTCTCTGTGAAACTAAGTAGTTAACAGAGAATAATCTATATCTTACAAGTGCACATGAAAATCATGAAAATGCAAGTCTAGACTATCTTCAAATTTATTAGCTATGAAATATGTTCAGTGACGAAAAGAAATTAGATATACAAATAATGCAGAAAATGGAAGAAAATGATTGGATTGAAAGTCTGACTTTTGAGTTAAAGAAAACCAATGTAGTTAGTTTTGTTCCGAATAAAATGAAGTATAAAAGTGTGGATATAAATGGTCATTCCATAAGACCAACAAAAAGTCTCTGAATGACTTTTCATACCAAAAGAATTGCTTTGATGTAAAATGCCAAGAAACTAGTATAATTTCTGACCTTTCAAAAATAATGAGAATATAGGATATGTTTACATAAAATGGCATTTTCTTCCTCTAAACATGTGTTTGTAGACCTCCAGCTGTGCCTACAGACACAGCACAGTGAGACCAGAAAAAATTCAACAAGATGATTTTGACTATAAAACATACACATCTTCAAGCCTAGCTTAGGCTATAATGAGCTAAATACATCTAAGGTGCATAAACTTGATGGTGTGGAAACATTAGGGGTAATGTGAATCTCATCTGTTTCTTCCTTTGTTCAACAGACTGATTTGGAGATACATATCAAGTCATTGCCGAGTGTTTCAGGCAAAACTTCTCAGTGTGTTGGAGGGGGTTGATTTTACAAAGTAAGACATACAATTATCCCAAGTGCACAGACATGAATAACTGACAATGAAGTATGGAAGATAACAGCCACTATTGATGATATCTCAGAAACCCTTCATTCCTTTCTTACTATCTCCCAGAAAGTTTTTCTCTCTCCTTGCTTACTACACTGACACTTCAAGAAATATTTGTGAAATATTGGCTCCCCAATTCGGTGTTTTCATAGATAGATAAGTGACATTAACAGGTATAGAAATAGTTGGTGAAGGTTTTAACTGAACCTATGTTCGCTTAAGCACTGAAGCAGCCACCCCCTGCTGGGGTCTATAAGATTCATTTATTCTTCTTCATGTTGAAAATAAAATCTTCTCAACTTTCCTATAAATTTATTACAATTACTCCCTAGTACAGGCCTTAAAAAAGTAGAGATCTCTTCTCCTCCCTCACATCCTCACTTGCCATGTGTCTTCCTGTGGTGGTCTTTCTGACTGGGGTGAGACGGACGCTCAAGTACTTTTCATTTGCATTTATCTTTGACTAGCAATGTTGAATGATTTAAGAATATTCATCACTAATTTATATTTCTTATTTTGAAAGGAAAAAAGAATCTTTAGCTATTGTGGGTGGAAGCATAAACCAGTTTACCCACAAAGGAACCTAGATCAAGTCCTTTTAGGAAATTGAAATAGACCTACCTATTTCGCATGTAGGCACATATTCAAAATACTGGACTTCTTGCTACAGACCATTTGTCACATCTGTGTTATAATTTGACTCATTTACTTGCGTATTCAAATAATTACTGGTTTACTTGACAAGGATGTTTCAAATATACTTGACAATTGAGTAGCCCATGCTGATTTTCCCTTTTACTAAAGGAAACAATATCTTTATTTCACAGACAAGATCCTTAACATATGTAAAGCAGGGTAATGTTATTTACAATACATAAAATAAATATAAATTTGCATGGTTTGGTCAGAAGCTTTGCAAAGATCCTTGTATGTTCTACAAAGCAAAACAATTATAAGGAGTTTTTAAAAATATTTAACAAACTAAAATTTATACAGAAAGAAAAGTCTTTGAAATAAATAAGTATTGGTAATGTAAAAAATCACTTTAAATACTTAAAAATGTGAAAAGTTGTGGTATCATCTTTTATTCTATAATGCTTAATGCTTGTAGACTTTCATTTCTGATGCAGTAAGTATTTTGTTACAATGGAGGGAGAAGAAGAGGAGGAGGCAAGGGGAGATGGGAACTGTCTGTCAAGTGCCTGAGAGCAGTCAGTCTTTACCTGAACTTATTTTTATCTGAAAATGTTTCTACATAGTCATTGTATTGGTGAGAGGAGTAAGTGATGAACTGAGGAAAAATTTATTGTGTTAATAACCTATTTAACAGTCGAGGCATAGAATTTTTTTTTTCAAGACAGAGGGTCTCTGTAACTTTGGAGCCTGTCCTGGAACTAGCTCTTGTAGACCAGGCTGACCTTGAAATCACAGATCGCCCGAGTGCTGGAATTAAAGGCATGTGCCACTGCCACAGAGAGAGGCATGGATTTTTTAAGGAAAAGAGAAATATATAAAGTTTGGGATTTTATCTAAAGGAAAACAATATGTAGCTCATGGTGAAAGATGAAGTCATGTGAACAGGTGAAGGTCAATTCACAAGTAATGTTCTCCGCTGATCTCATGGGATGGGGATATTCCAGCCTGTTGGTCAGTGTGGACCTTAGAGGATCTATATCCTTAGCTCCAACATGTCCACAGAACCTATTTTTAAGGACTTTGTCTTAACTAAAAAGTATTTAGCAAAGATCATTGCTGAGTTTCCAGACTGCTTTATATCCTAGTGTTCTTCACTGCCCTTTTCTCACAGTGCAACACAGCTTTTTATTATTGTGTGTTTACCTTTCCTCAGCCTGTTACTTAGCATGTATAAAAATGGATTGCATGGTGCATGCTTTGCTCTTTCTCACACAGGGTTTATAATCTACACTATTCTCTGCTTTTGCAGCTCAATTTTGAACTCAGGATCACAAACACATGTGGAGAATGAGTACAAGATGGAAAATAAAGAACAGGCGAAACCGAGACAAGCCAGATATCAACCTGAGGCTGAACATGTGGCTGAGGAGATGACATGGGGGAAAAGCCTTGCCATGCAAGCCAGCATATCTACTATTAGATCCCCAAAGCACACACAAATAGCCAAATTTTCTAACAAGTGCCTGGGAGCAGTAAGTCTTGTACCTGAGGTAATTTTTATCTAAAAATGTTTCTATATAGTGATTGTATTGGTGAGAGGAGTGACTGATGAACTGGGGAAAAAAAACAGTGTGTTAATAATAGTCGAGGCATGAATTTTTTTTTTTGAGATAGGATTTCTCTGTAGCTTTGGAGCCTGTCTACACATCTACAATCCTAGTACTCCACTAGGAAATGGGAAGCAGAAACGATTGCCTGATGCTCAGGGCCCAACTAAGCTGAAATACAGCAACAGTGAATACCATGAGACCCTGCCTCAAACAAGTCAAGGACTAGCATTGAACATTCTCTTCTGTCTCCCATGCTTGTATTCCTAGCCCCGCCCCTCTTTCACATATATGTATGTATGTGTGTGGGTGTAGCCCAGGCATACATATATACACAGAGAGAGAGCACACAGAGAGAGAAGGAATTGATGGTCTTGGATTGGATTCTTGTAAGACTGAAGAGACAAAAGTGGAAGACAAGGGGAAGTGTTCATAATAAGGAGATCCCTCCTTCCCTCAGGAATGGCACTCAAACTTCAAATTATTTTCATGTAACACAGGCACTGAGTTCACCAGTAAATCTAACAGCTAAAATAAAAAGACAAGAGTGCCCCAGAAAGCAGAATAAAGCACATTAGAAACTGAAATCTTGACTTCATCTTTCAAAAGCTGAACAGCAGGATTCTGCTATCCATTGGGCTCTGAGTTTCCTTTCTGATTTAGACATCACGGACAGATAGACTTCATCTGACTCTCTCTTCGTTCCCTGCTAAGGCACTGAAAAGTAATCAGGCATAGCATAGAAGGGGGTCTGTCACAACGAAGGGGGCAGAACCTCAACTTTGTGCAGCATGCAACCTCAAACTGCTCCCCAGTTTCCCTGGTTTTCAAGCCTCTTAACTGATAGAAAAGCAAATAGTTCTTCTGATGAGCAAGTACTTCATCCAGTCTCAGGACTGAACAATCCTGTGAGTATATTTTATATTCATAACACTAAAGATGCTGACATAATATGAATAAAACATGGTTCTGCTATAATAAATTTTGCACTCTAATAAAATATTGAATAAACTAGTAAAATAAATTAACACATTAAGAAAGATTTCTAACAATGATACATAGATGCTGTGAGGAAGAAAATATGGTGTCACATGACTGAGAAACCAAGGGTCAAGTAGGTGGACAACTAGTGATCTACAAATTCCTATCCTTTTGTATTTCAAAGCAAGTCTTATTTTGGGGTGGAAATATTGAAAGAGCCAAGGGAAAAATGTTTGATGTAAGATTATGTCTCTGAGAAATAACAGAAGTTACACCTATGAAGTCTCACTAATGTGGCTGCCTAAAAATAATCTGAATAAGGATGATACCAGTAGCTCTACTAGCATGGAAGGGGGAAAGGTGATGAGGCCTCAACCCTAGACAAAGAACTATAGGCAGCTGAAGAATGCTGAGAGCAGGAGAAATAGTTTTCCCAGGGAAAAATCTCCCCAATTGGTTAACCTATACCAAACGGTCAGCCCTGAAAACATACATACAAGTAATAGATGGAATAAGCAGGTTGTATTTATGTACTTAGAAATTGTTTATATATATATATATATATATATATATATATATATATATATATGAAATGGGCCATTAATTATTTGAAATGTAGCAGGGAGGGGACATGGGAAGATTTGTAGGGAGGAAAGGGGAATAAAAAATGATGTAATTATAATCTCAAAACAATTATTTTTTTTAAAGACTAGTAAAACAAGAGTCATGTGGGCCCACTGCTACCCAGTTCATTACATTTTCAGTCTTTATTATAGTGAAAGTGGAGACAGTACTACAATCTCAACAATGAAACAGAAAAGGAAATGATGTACATCAGTTGGATTCTACATTCCCAAATATTAGACACACCTTGTCCATACTTCTTCTCATTTTCCATTGGCTAATAAATGAACATCATGACAATCTAGCACTAGTTATTCCCATTATTAGAGACTCTGTTGTGTAACAGATGATAAAATTGGAGTCCAGGATACATCAATGTTTTTTGAAGGAGAATTTTCACACAACTTGGACTCATTGCATTAACACTACCATGTGAGAAATAGTCTAGCCTTCTCTTGACCAGGAAAGAAGTTAGGTCATGAAGATCTGTAATAAAGTTCAAACTTAAGGCAAAGACCAGATGTGATGACAACAGAGCTTCCTGAGGGAATGGCAGTTTCTATAAACCAAAAAGTCAAAAAAACAAAAAAACTCAAGCTGTAATGCTTGGGCAAAGAGAGGTGCGGGGGAGGGTGGGCATGTAGCAAGGATCTGGCCAGAGACTAATAAGTCATTGAGTATAGAAATGTTGAGCCATTAATTCATTTAACATATTTTTTATTTCTATCTCCATTTTGAAATTAATATGCTGTAGTTGTGTTTGTGGTGGTGTTATCCAGAATGTTATACATGGACCTCTGCTCCGCAGAACATTCATGGATTGTTTTGTTTTAACAAGTGTTGAGAGTTGTTCCTTTGTTTTGTCATCCCAGTAACATGCACTGACCTACACACTGTGGTCTGCATGTGCCTGAGATTTCAAACAGAAGCACAGGCACGTGTGTGGAATGACAGAAAAGGACTTTTGGCTTGCTACCAATAGAAAGCCTTGCCTTCTGATGATTTTTTTAAACAAACTTCAGATGAGCTTGAAAACTCTTTTAAAGGTCTTAGAACCCTTAAAGAATAATTGGCAACCTCTCCAGCAAAGGCTATCATTGGTGTTTTTTATTTTAGCCATTCTGACAGGTGTAAGATGGTATCTTAAAGTTGTCTTGATTTGCATTTCCCTGATCGCTAAGGAAGTTGAGCATGATCTTAAGAATCTTTTGGTCATTTAACTTCTTCTGTTGAGAATTCTCTGTTCAGCTCAGTGCCCCATTTTATAATTGGGTTGATTAGCCTTTTACGGTCTAGTTTCTTGAGTTCTTTATATATTTAGGAAATCAGACCTTTGTCAGTTGTGGGGTTGGTGAAGATCTTCTCCCAGTCAGTGGGTTGCTTTTTTGTCTTAGTGACAGCATCCTTTGCTACACTCATCCATTGCTGGTGGGAATGCAAACTTGTGCAACTATAGGGTTAAGACAGCCCCTTTAGGGGGCGGGGTTTGCCTCGGGCGAATGCCTGCCAATAAATGGGCTCACAGGGAGGCAGCTCGGCCCTTTTTTTCCTCCCTTCTCCTGTACTACGCTGGAACTCTGGTTCTGTAAGTTTATCATTAAAGTGGTAAATATTCTTTGATATCTGCATTGCATTTATTTTGCGCGGATACATGCAACCACTTTGGAAAGCAGTGTGGCAGTTTCTCAGGAAATTCAGGATCAACCTACCTCTGGACCCAGCAATACCACTCTTGGGAATATACCCAAGAGATGCCCTATCATACAACAAAAGCATATGCTCAACTATGTTCATAGCAGTATTGTTGGTAATAGCCAGAACCTGGAAACAACAGAGATGCCCTTCAATGGAAGAATGGATGAAGAAAGTATGGATTATATACATATTAGACTACTACTCAGCAGTAAAAAAACAATGACTTCTTGAATTTTGCATGCAAATGGACGGAAATAGAAAACACTATCCTGAGTGAGGTAAGCCAGACCCAAAAATAGGAACATGGGATGTACTCACTCATATTTGGTTTCTAGCCATAAATAAAGGACATTGAGCCTATAATTCGTGATCCTAGAGAAGCTAAATAAGAAGGTGAACCCAAAGAAAAACATATAGGCATCCTCCTGAATATTAACCTTCATCAGGCGATGAAAGGAGACAGAGACAGAGACCTACATTGGAGCACCAGACTGAAATCTCAAGGTCCAATTCAGGAGCAGATGGAGAGAGAGCACGAGCAAGGAACTCAGGACCGCAAGGGGTGCACCCACACACTGAGACAATGGGGATGTTCTATTGGGAAGTCACCAAGGCCAGCTGGACTGGATCTGAAAAGGCATGGGATAAAACCGGACTCGCTGAACATAGAGGACAATGAGGACTACTGAGAACTCAAGAACAATGGCAATGGGTTTTTGATCCTACTGCACGTACTGGCTTTGGGGTTGCCTAGGCATTTTGGATGCTCACCTTACTAGACCTGGATGGAGGTGGGTGGTCCTTGGACTTCCCACAGGTCAGGGAACCCTGATTGCTCTTTGGGCTGATGAGGGAGGGAGACTTGATCGGGGGAGGGGGAGGAAAATGGGAGGCGGTGGCGGGGAGGAGGCAGAAATCATAAATAAATAAATAAATAATAATTGGCAAAAATTAGAATTCAAAGGAGAATGAGAAACGTTAAAGACTTAACATTCCAAAGATGAGAGGAGGCTGACTGGACCAACAGGAAGCCAGATCAGAGATTCCAGAAGTTAAGTATATACCTAAGACTAAATTTAATTTCTTTGGGAGAAAATGATACAGAGTTCTCAGGCAGAAAGAAGCAGAAACAGTAAGCAAGAACACTAATCAGAAAGATCTTTCCACATAGACTGATTTCATCTTAAGCAAAAAGGAAGACAATGAATATCTGTTAATAAATCTCTGTTTTCTAAGTCAAAGCCACTGGACCTAATGTCCCCACACTGCCCTGTGGGACTCTAGTATGCTTTGATGATTGCGTCTTCATATAAAAAATGAGAAAATAATTTCCTCTGGGTGTGTAGGTGTTTGTGACAGGATCTACAGTGTGGTTGGTTTATCCCAGGTTTAGGGAAGATGATGCTTTGTTCTTTCCCTCCCTCAGAGGGGAAAGAGGAAAGGTGACTCAGGTGCTGCAAGTAGGCACCCCAAGTTCTCCTAAGCCAGCTCCCGTCTCCAATAAAAATCCTTCAGATCATACCATTCCTCTCAGGATTTACAACAAACTCTAGAATATGGGTTAAGGGACACAGTATCCTGCATTTTCTCTCCTAGCCCCATCTTTCAACATTGACACTCATATTCTTCAAATATGGTAGCCCCCATTTCATATCTGCCACTTTACCAAAAAAAAATCTAACCAAAAAAAAAAAAATCTAACCAAAAAAAAAAAAAATCTGACAATTCTAGGTTACAATCCACATTTGTAGTGAATTCAAGGCAGGAATTTCAAACAGGGAGTTGCATCAAATCCACAGTCAATAAAAAGAAGACAGTAATGCATGCATGTTTTCCTGTTCATTTCTTCTGCTCAGTTCTATTTCTCCATTTTATTCAGTTCAGAACCCTTTGCATACAGAATGGTGCTGCCCCAGGTGAGCACATCAACTAACTCAAGACAATCCTTCCACTGATAGGCCTACAAGCAAACCCTGTTCCAACAATCCCTCACTGACACTCTCCCCAGGTGATTCTAGACTACGTCAAATTGACAAAGCTAGCTATTATAGTGGTCTGTGAGGAACGCAGGAAGCTATGAGTATGTGAAGTTCCAAGTGAATGTGTTTGTGACATCAGCCAGGCATGTCAGGGACCCTCACCTCAGACAAATGGAGAAATAGCTATGCCTTCTCACCAGAATGAGACTCAGAGGAACTGAGAAGAATCCCTTCTGATACATGTGTGGATGCAGATAGTATGTGTAGAATATGTCCTTTCTCTCCTAGGATAAATATGGACTGAAAACTACCCCCCTACAGAGACTGCTCCTACTAAACCTGTCTCCCTATCCAGCTGTACACCGTGAACCTTTCCTTCCTATATATCTGTATGTGATAACCTACTCAATGTTCAGCTTTTTGTAATATCCTTGCCTCTTTCTTCAACTCTATGTAATTAAAGGTGGCTGGCTATGATTTCTATCATTTCTCCATGGGAGAGCACAAACCACTAGATCCCAGCTATTCTATGTGTATGAGAGTTTATATTTTCTTCATTCCCTTTCACTTTGATCAGGTCAAGTCTCTGGAGCAAAAGTGGACACAGAACTGGCCATACAGCATTACTTAGATGATTAAAAAAAAGACATATCCTCTTCTATTTTGTGCCTTGGATTATCTTTTGATCACTCCAGTGAATTCTCCCTCTCTTTCTATGCTTCATTTCTAACTCCTACTGTCTCTGGGAAGCATTCCTTAGCCATCACCCTTCTGAGGGTTGTCCTTTGTGCTCATTGTCCCCACTGTGACCCCTCTAATTTCCACTGTAGTGTGAGCAGAGTTGTACTTTTTCATCATGATATTAGTGTCTTAATCAACGTTCTATTGCTTTGAGGGACACTAAGACTAAGGCAAGTCTTACACAAAAAAAAAGTCTTTAATTGAGGCTTGATTAGAGTTTAGGAGGTTTAGTCTACTATCACAAGGTTGCACTTCCTAATCCTTTCAATGGTGCCACTCCCTGGTGACCAAGCATTTAAATCTATGGGCCTATGGGGACCATTCTAATTCAAACCAGCACAGTTAATATCTAGCACAATGTTTGTTATATTTCAGGCAGCTAAGAGATATGTGTTTAGAGAATATTTTGGCTTCTGAAAAAGAAAGCAATTTGGTAACAGCAAATAAAAGAAAATTTCTCAATCAAGTTCCTAAATTCCAAGTGCTATTTGTTAGTACAGCCCATTACTATAGCTCTTGAAAGATACCCCACTTCCTTTTCTTGTTTATTTTAAGGAAGAAGCCTTTTTTAGCTCTAAACAATTAAAGTTTAAATACATTATTTACAAACCTTTGTTAAATAATTCACTTTGACGCATTTTAAATGAAATATATTAAGATGAAGACTATATAAGTTAATCTTTAGGAAAACACTCAGAACATTTTAAGACATATTTCTATTACTCTGTTCGAAAAGAAATAGGAGCCCAGTTGTGGAGCCCTCACCTGTTATGCAAACACACAGGAAGCGACGAAAAAAATAGTGAGACTGAAGCCAGTCTTAATTTACAGTGAATTCTAGGCCACTCTGAGTTAGATAATAAGACTCTACTTCAAAAAAAATTAAAGAATAAATCGGAGTTTTATGGCAGGCTTTTTGGCTTATGAAGTATGATCTCTTAGGACATGGAAGTATGTGTGTGTACTTGCTTCTTTTTCTGTCACTGGAAGAGGTCTCCAACTAAATCAGTACAGAGAAAGTAACCATTGTGGCCATTCCATTCATGTGCTTCCTAAGGGAATGTTGGAGGTTTATTCAATCTATTTTCCACATAGAGAAATGGTTGATGCTTTTTAAAGATTTGTTTGTGGCCGGGCAGTGGTGACGCATGCCTTTAATCCCAGCACTCGGGAGGCAGAGGTAGGCGGATCTCTGTGAGTTCGAGGCCAGCCTGGACTACAAGTGCTAGTTCCAGGACAGGAACCAAAAGCTATGAAGAAACCCTGTCTCGAAAATAAAAAAAAAAAAAAAAAAAAAAAAGATTTGTTTGTTTGTGTGAGTGTTGCCCTTCATGCATGCATGTGCAGCACATGTGTGTAGTGCAGTGCCCACAAAAGCCAAAGGAGCTTTGGATCCCCAGTAACCAGAGTTACAGATATTTGTGAGCTGCCATGTGAGTGCAGAAAAATGAAATCCAGGTCCTCTGTGCAAGCAGCAAGTGACCCTAATCTCTGACCCAAATAATGATTTATGTTTAGGAAGAAGAAACAGGCATAAAATGTGACACAGTTGACTGTAAATTTCATTGTACTGAGGATGTGCTTCCCTGGAATAATTTTTCTCTAAGAGGAAAACTGACTAACTTCTGTCCTTTTATCTACTCAAAGAGTTGTGGAGACCCTTCCCTGCTTAGTCACTGAGGAGTCCAAGCAAGCAATGTCCCTGTCCTCACAACACTTAACAGAGGTTGTTACACATATTTCTAGAAAAAAATAATCACAGAAGGTAATGAGCGTGAGAATAGGATTAAGACCCTAGTGTTATTCACTTTCAATAATCTATCACTATGTGTATATACAGCAATGCACGTATATAAACAACACTGATATTTGCTCTTCCTAATAGCAGCTAAGCAGATTGTCTTAACTGCTTCTACGCACACAACACCTTTTCTTCTAGATTTGTCATGGAATAGTAATAAATCCACTTTGCAATGCTATTCAGTGTACCCATACAAACTTATAACACAAGTTTCATAAAACTATACCTACCATTGCTGCATCAACGTATCCCTTTTTCCTCTATTTTATAATATAATATTAAAAGTAACTCCTATTATGAGCAAAATATGTGTGGTGATAATGAATAATCTTATGCCTAGAGTACAACATGGGAATCAAATTAAGAATCAGGAGTGTGATGGGAAATCTTTGCTGTCAGCTTGACAGAATTTGTATTCAACTAAAGCACAAACATCTGCACAGGCCTATAAAGGATTCTCTTAATCAGATTATTTGAATAAGAAAGACCCATGCTAAATCTGGGTGACACTTTCTGGTAACAACATGGATAAAGCAAACATGTAAAAAGGAAACTTTTTATTTTGCCTGTTTACCTACACTCATGCAGTAATGTATTGCTGCTGCATTCCTTCTTTGACATTAGAATCAGCCTTCCTTAGACTCCAGTGGAGACAAGAACATCTGGGCCTCAGGAACCCTCCAGGCCTTCAAGGCCAGATGGAGACTTCTGAGATCTCTGGCCTCACAGACTTGCCAACTATTGAATTTTCATCCTCTCTAGTATGAAAGAACAACTGTTGGACTACCAAGATTATATTCTTTAAGCCTATCTAATAAATCTCATTCTAATTAATAATATTTTCCCTCTATTAGCTATGTTCCTTTAAAGAGCCCTGACTAATACAGAAAATGATGAAGGTTTAAATTTATATTCACTCTCTACTATAGCTTGAACAATTTAATCAGCCTATTCATCCTCTCTAAGCCTCAATGACCTCGTACTAAGAAGGATGAAAGTTAATTCATATACCTATGAAAGAGTATAAGAGATATGACTGTGAAAATATTATAGCTCAAAGAATGAGATAAATAGTATAAGTTTTAACCTGTCCAAAGAAGTTAAAAATAACACTTGAAAGAAAAATGAAATCCGATTGATCTGTGGTCAACTTTAGCAAACAATAGGTAGAGCGAACTACAGGGGTATCAATAGAAATGTCAGACCCTATAACTAATTATTTCATGAGATGGGGTGATATTATAATGGGCTATCAAAAGAAATAAAATTTTTATTTGTTTATCAAAGAGAATACCACTCTATCTATTTAATATATATTTAATATTGCTAGGATATATAGCACCCCCACCTACCCAAAAGGAAAACATCATATTTTTTTTCAGATCTTGCCAAATCATGTGATCATATAGGCGAAGTCAGATAAATAAATCTAGAATGACTGTTTTAGTGAAAGCTATTTCCAGAACTGTGCCCAGAAGGTTGAAACAACCCTGGCAAGTTACAGGGCTATAACTGAGCATCTCGGTGAAGTTTTTTGGATACATTCATAGTCATTCTACTGTATATATGTCTTAGTCAGTGTTCTATTACTGTGAAGAGACACAAGGTAACCCTTATAAAAGAAAGGACTTAATTGGGGCTTGTTTTCCTTTTTAGAAGTTTCATCCTTTCTCATCATGGTGGGAGGATGGAAGCTCACAGGTAAACATTGTGCGGGAGAAGTAACTGAGAATTCTACATCTGGTTCCACAGGCAGCAGGGAGAGAGCCATTGGGCCTAGCTTGGCTTTTTGAAACCTCAAAACCCATCCAGAGTGACACACTTCCTCCAACAAGGCCATACTTACATGAACAAGGCCACACCTCCTAATTCTTCTCAAACAGTGCTGCTCCCTTATTACTAGGCATTCAAATCTATGAGCCTATGGGGTGGGGGGCATTCTTATTCAAATCGCTATAATATGCCTCCCTGGAAGCTGAGTCAACCACAGTTTTATCTCCTCTCTACAATGACCTTTGGATTGGGGTCTGCCACAGGGAGATATTAAAAGCCCCTTAAAAAGTTGAGTTCAATAGATCCAATTTTAAAACTTCCAGGGTCATTATTTTAATCAAATCCTTCATCCAAACCCTCCTGGCCAAAGGAGAGTGCACAGCACCTCCAGCTCCTCCTGCAGGGGCTTCATGTCTCTGCACAATCCTCCCCTCTCCCCCAAGTTCACCCTTTTGTCTGCGGGGTCTCTTTTTAAGTCGAGTTCTCTTGCTTTTGGGACAGTTGCTGTTAATCTCCCCCCAAAAATTACTACAAGCTCTTTACCAGGATTCACTGGTAAACAGGTTAAGAACTGAAAACAACCAGAAGGAAGATAGACAAACAAACACCTTCTTACGGGTAGAGATATCACTAAATTGCAAACATGTTCCACAAATAAGGTTGGTACTTATGGCTCTGAACTGTATGCAAAAAGTGAATAAGTTGCAGTACATGCATCAAAAAATAGTTATTGAAATAAACAATCTTTTCAATAGAATTTCATAGTCTTAAAATGAAAATTAAAGAATTGATGATTGTGGTAAACTCCCAGATAAGTAGAACAGTTGGATACTTAAAACCAATGTTATTTACTTATTTACTTATTTCATGGTGCCGAGGATCAAACTCAGGCTAGGTTTAATAGCCAAATATTTCTAAACACAAGTGTGTGCCAGGATAGAATGGTCGAGCTTAGTTGATATCCTAATCCTTTGACTTTCAAGAGTCCTGTCCCTGGATTCACTAAGCCTGCAAGCAGCAAGCTAGTCCTTTTGTCTTCAAGGTCCCTGACCAGCCAGGGGCACTGTAACAGAAGATCCATCTGAGTGCATTTGAAGGAAGAGATGGGCAGGAGCCAATACAGAATTCCTCCAACAATTTGAAAAGCAACATGGTAACACCAGAACCCAGCAAACATACAGCAGCAAGACTTGAACATCCTAATCCAGAAGAAGTAGAAAAAATTGACGTTATGAAAGCGATAGAGTCCCTTAAACAGGATGTGAAAAACTCCCTTAAAGAAATGGATGAGAAGAATAACAAAAAGTATGAAGAAATGAGTAAATCCGTAAAAGATACCCTAGGAAACCAAGAAAAAGCAATCAAACAGATAATGGAAACAGTTCAAGACTTGAAAACTGAAATGGAGGCAATGAAGAAAACACAAACCGAGGGCCAGCTGGATATGGAAAATCTAGGTAAATGAACAGAGATGACAGAGACAAGAATAATCAACAGAATACAGGAGATGGAAGAAAGAATCTCAGATGCTGAAGACACCACAGCTATTAAATAAATGCACTGATCAAAGAAAAGAGCAAATTCAACAAATTCTCATCACAAATCATCCAGGAAATCTGGGACACAATAAAAAGACCAAACCTAAGAATAATCGGAGTAGAAGAAGAAGAATTACAGCTCAATGGCCCAGAAAATATATTCAACAAAATTATAGAAGAAAACTTTCCCAACCTAAAGGATATTCCTATGAAGGTTCAAGAAGCATACAGAACACTGAAGAGACTGAATCAAAAAAAAAACCATCCAAGACATTTATAGGGATCCCAAGTTTACCTAGTAGAGACAGGATGTCTAGAGTACAGAAGGAATAAGAGATTTGACTTCTATAAACTTTTTTTACATGATCATCTAAAAGTTATACTGAATAAACATAAAAACCTTCTATCCACAAAGCCCAGTGAGAGCTCATATTCCTCAAATTCTCTGGTAATTAAATAACAAGGGGAAAAAATCAAATCCATATAACAGCTTGTCCTGAATCTGGCTCCAGAAAGAAATGATGCTAAGGATTACTCCAAAGAGGTGTGACTCTTACCCCTGAGGTTCTGCTAGACAGGCATTAGCCTTATAGACCTGCCACTCAGCTTGAACAAAATAACTGAATGGAATGAATATAGTTGCACTGTATGCACTGAATTAAATAGACAAATGGCCAGAGTTCAGTACAGAGCTATATGATGCATAAATAATCAGAGGCAGGACTGTATGTTCATTCAACTGGAAACAAATTCTGGCTCCCAATGTAGCTTCAGCATGCAATGTTGATCAACCATATCACAATAGTTTTTTTTTTTATTTTTATCAAACTCTTAGACAGCCAGATCCATCAGCCTGTGGCTTTCCTCTGTCATTTGTGGGCAATACAAAGGAATCCTTACTGCCTTAAGAGCTTTCGCAGTTCACACATAGAGTGATGGGCAGTCCTGTCTTTCTGCTCAGGTGATTGGGTTTCTAGCACTAGGTGTGTGGTAAGAGGCTACTGTAACAGCAGTATTGAGTGTCAGTAACTTTAAACCATATTAAAGAACTCCAGACAGGTTTTCACTTTCCAATCTAGATGGGAGAAAAGAGATTTCTTGGGGATGAATAGTGCTTGCTACTCTTGCAGAGGACCTGAGTTCAGTTGCCAGTATTCATGCAAGAGGCTCACAATCACCTGTTGCTCCCAGTGCTAGGGTATCTGACACCCTCCTTGGCCTCTATGGCACCCACATTCACTTGCACTAAACACATACACACCCACCACCACCACCACCACCACCACCACCACCAATAGACTTTAAAATAAAATAACTAAAAAAAAAATGAAATGAAAATCTAAGATGTAGGCCCATTACCTATTCATATACTGTGCTTGAGTTCTCCCCTCTATACCATGAAGACAAGATCTCTGCCTGTTCTCTACCCCTTCCATGCTTATAGTACTCAAATAAGAAAGAATAGAGAAAAATAGTTTCCAAATTACAGACCACCAGACTTTGGGACATTAATTACTGTTATAAGTAGTCAAGATAAGTCTTTGTGATAACTGTGACAAAGACTACATTATTTTCCACAGTTTGTATTGTCGCCTTGACTCTCAGCAATTCAATCCAACTTTCTCTGTGTGCATTTAAATATGTTCCTCATAAAGTTTCTCATGCATAAAGTCTTACATGTCACCAGCACAGGATATACAAGCTATTGCTAGAAAGGGCCAAGTGAGAGAGAAGCAACTTTGTTCTCACCACAAGTAAACCTGCTTTCTTGTTAAGGATTCTTCCAGAAGCAGATTATTTTCCTACATTTTCCCATTGCTTTTGCCCTTTCAAAAGCATGAACTCTGAACCCTCTGCAACTGGCCCAGGATACACAACTCAATATCATTGAGTCCACTTGTTTGGTAGTATTTACTGTATTGCACACTTGAGAAGAAAGCAATTAGCAATACATTTAAGGTACTATAAGTTATGAGGAGAAGGGGACTTGAGCTTTCTGCTCCAGCTTCACTGGTGACACAGCTCTCTGAGCAAGCAAATGAAGTGATGTGGTGTGGCCTATATCTGCACCAAGCATCAGTTTTACCATCAGTAAGAAAGCTTTAAGTGAACCACAAGGACAGTATATGTATTGTGTTTAAAAGAAGGGGTGAAGATTCATCCATGTTATGAAATTTAAAAGGTTTTCATGCTATTTGTGGGGAGCTATAAACTTACATCTGTTGTCCTATTAAAAGAGAAAATGGTTCTGGCCAAGAAAGATGGATTTAAAACTGTGGTTACAAATGGAATGAACTTAAGTGATTGAGGAAGGCAGATAAAATAGTGACCATTGCCCAGCACGATAGAGGAAGTACACATTAGTCTGTATTTGCAGAGGAGCATTCTTCAGGAATTCTGGGTTAGACATGCATTCAAATGAACCTTATTAGTGCTTTTTTATTATATAGTCTTTCCATCCCTCCTTGTCAGATCCAAAATGTTTGTTTGAGGGGAGATTAAGAAAAACTAAACTGGGTGTATGGTAAGAAGACATATGAATCAAGATCTCATTGTGTACATTATGCTTGTACTACTGGGCCCAGAATAAATAAACATAAACAAAGATTGTAAACGATTTTGACTTTATTCAACTCTGCAGGGAAGTCTTCTATGCTTCCTGTAGCCTGGTCTTTGTCTCTCTACTCTTTGGAATACACTTTTTTGATAACAGTGCCTAAAATATTATTTCCTTTAGAACCCAACCCAATCTTGAGAACAACAATGAGCTTTTACAAACTTTGATGTCAGGAAATACTCTCTGTAGGAAATAGCATTTAACTCTAACTTAGCATTAACACTATGCAGGTGGTCCAAGAATGTCATTTACAGCAGAGTTATATTACCCCACCATTCAAGCACCATGCTCTAACATCTAGAATCCCCAGTGGTGCTTAGTGCTTCTCTCTTGTACCTATTCCTTCAGAACTTATCTCAGGCTCACTCCATAGTTGTCTCCAATAACCTTGAAAGATTTGCACTCAAGTTTGTGAACTTAATGAGTATCTACCTTTACATGAATGCCAGACCTAAAATCCATTCAAATATTACAAACAGAAATGACACTTCTTCTTATATTTAAATGGTTATGGTCATACCTTTAACATTTGACACAGGAGGCTAAAGATGTAGTTCAATTGTAGAACTTCTGTAGGATTTGATCTCTTATGTCGACAAGAAGACAGGGAGATAAATGCCTACACATTCTATTACATAAATCTTTAGAAATAAAAATGTAGTGTGTAATGTGTTCTAAAACCTTTATATTAATTTATTTAATCCTCTTTAGACTCCTGAATGGTGTTTTTTTCTACTAGAAAGACAACGAAAACTGAAACAGAAAATTTAAGTACTTTGTGTATTTTCTTACCTCATAAGCAGTAGAGATAGGCTTAAAACTTGGCTTTGGCACTGAGTAGAGCAGACCCTGCACCTCTCCTGGGCAGTACAATAGAGCCAACCCTGTTGGCAGAGGTGTGGATGAGCCAGTCCCAAAGTTGTGAGTGTGGGGAAGCTGGCCTGCTAATGTATGTCACGTGGCACTGTAGGTCGGGGAGTGATACCCCTACCTACCCCTTGCCCCTTACTTCCTGTAACAGATAAGAACTGACCATCCCCCTTACCAGCTGCAGAACTCAGGAAAGTGGGCCCTGTTTCTCACATAGGCCGCACAGTAGAACTGACACTGTTGGCAGAGGTGCAGATGAGATAGTCCTGAGGGATTGAGAGCAGAATAATTGGCCATACCACCTCATGTGCTATGTAATGGTGAGGGCAAGAGATAGATGCCCTCCCCAATTTGATCCTTCCACATGTGACAGGTGATGGAGCTGACCCGCCCCCTTAACAGCTGCAACACTTAGGAAAGTAGACTTGGCTCCTTCTATGGGCAGCACAGTAGAGTTGAACTGTTGGTGGAGGAGTGGGTAAGCCAGCCCCGAAGTTGTGAGCTTGGGATTACTGTCCCCTAAACACACCTGTCATGCAATGACATGGGTGGGGGAGAGATGCCACCACTGCCCATCAACACCTGAGGCAGATAGAAGATCTGGCTATGAGGTTATAAGAGCGGGAGAGCTGTTCCTGTCCCTCATCAGCTGCAGCACTCTGGAAAGCAACCTCTATACCTCACCTGTTGATGGAGGGAGGGCCTGCTTTTCATCCCAGGAGCCTGGCTAGCTTAATCCCCAAAATAATCACACAGAAACTATATTCATTAAAATCACTACCTGGCACGTTATCTCTAGCCTCTTATTGGCTAACTCACACATCTTGATTTAACCCATTTCTAATAATCTGTCTATAACCACGAGGTTGTGGCTTACCGGGAAAGATTCAGCATGTCTGACTCTGGCAGCTCCATGGCGGTTCTCACACTCTGCTTTCTTCTACCCAGAATTCAGTTCTGTCCTTCCCACATACCTAAGTTCTGCCCTATCAAAAGGCCAAGGCAGTTTCTTTATTCAACCAATGAATGCAACACATAGACAGAAGGACCTCCTATACCACTCACCAGTAGAGATGGCCTTGAAGGTATAGGTGTGAAAGAACCACCCCTGATGATGTGAAAGCAGGAGAATGGGCCTGGCCCCTGTTTCATCCTTGCAAGTGGTAAACTAGTCAGGGCAAGGATAGAGAACTCACCCTGGAGGTGAAGATGGGAGAGGTGCTGGACTGAACAACCCGGCAACCACTCAGGCCCAGAACCAGGCTTATGTGCTAGCTTACCTTAACATCAACCCCATCTGTGATATGATGAATTCCAGAAAAAGGTGGGGAGGGGGATTGGCCTTGGAGACCCAAGGCATCAGGATCCCCACAAGCTAGGTCAGCAATGGATGTTCAAGAAAAGTCCCAGTGTGGGCCCAGCATCGATAGGTGTAACAGAAACCAGAGGCCTTGAACCAAACCAATGACTCGTTGCAAAGAATACATGTATCCAAAGATGTATTGATAAAGGGGTTTACTGTGTGACTTACTGTCACACTGCAACTTCCATGACAATATTTTCCTTTCTACTATTTTTTTTATTTTTTCACTTAAATTTTATTTTGTTTTATTGGTAGGTGAGGAAGTTTCAGAAGCAGAAGTGAACGCAAAAGGATGGGTAAGATCAGGATGCATGATGTGAAAGACACAAAGAATAAATAAAAAGAAAGTTAAAAAATTAAATTTTATTAAAAAAATTATTTGAGTTTTGGGGTTCTTTCCTTTCTCTCTCTCTCTCTCTCTCTCTCTCTCTCTCTCTCTCTCTCACACACACACACACACACACACACACACACATTTCCTTCCTCATTTCCTCCCTTTCTCCTTTTGTCTCACCTTCATACGTGTGTGTGTGTGTGTGTGTGTGTGTGTGTGTGTGTGTGTGTGTTGGGGTTTGAATCTAAGGATTCGTACATGTTAGCATTCTAAGCATTCTAAACATTCTACCACTAAGTGATAGTCCAAGCCCCAGCCAGCATCAGTAACAGGAGTAGAAATGGCAGAATCAAGTTCTCTAAGTTCTTTAACTTAGTTCTCTGGTACCAAGAAAGAATGGTTTCTCTCAAAGCTAAAATCAGAATCTTGGAGGTAAAGACATGAGCTAGTAGACCCTGCTGAGGACCCAGATTATGATTAAATAATGAAAAGGGTTCTAGCTTCCAATTATCCCCTTTAATTTGTAAGATTGAAGGAGTGATTTACTATTAGAATGATATTTGAATTGTTAACCTGTGTATCAACACAGAATTTAAAAGAAAATTAAAATTCCAGTTTAAAATGACATGTCCTGACATTCAGTGATTGGCTAAAGTGAGTTCTAATTCTCTTGAGGTTTATCAGTCTTTGAACCTTTAGTTTTCTTGGAAGACATTGCATTCCTCTCAATAGTTATTACATAGATCAGTATGGATGTAAGAATCGGGTTACAGTCTCTGCAGATAGAAGTTACTTGGCAGCTGGCCTTTAATTATATACAAAGAGTGTGTCATGACTGTCCATAACTTGATTTACACAGGTTCCATGAGTCATTACTTCTGTGGTCCTGCCCTTCATCCATCTCTGCTGCCCTTCATGAGACTTTTCCTCTGTAGCCCTTTCTTGTCTTTCAAAATTCAGCTGAAGTCTTTTCTCCTTGGTCATCAGTGCTCCCAAAGTGGTTTTCCTCACAGTTCTATCATCTGCTTCACACTGAGTCACAGCAAGTGTCATTCTCAAATATGACAAGCCCTTAGCTCATAGTCTTGTCTATAAGCTTGTTGCACAGGTATAGTCTCTCGGTCAGTGTTCATTATCAACACTTTATACACTCACACATTTATAGGAGATGTTTGTCTTTGAAATAATATCTATAGAGTGTCTAAAAAGCCTTGATCCTCCAAAGCAAGATCACTTGGATGAGAGAGGGGACAGTCTAGAGTGATCTGAAAAGTCTTGAAATAGGGCAGAGAAATCAGTGGAGCCATGCACAGAAGAGGTGTCTGACAGAGGCAGTCATCTGTTACAAGAAACCTAACAGCCCAACGAAAACTAAAATAACAGGAACTAAAAATCACTGGTCATTAATATCCCTTAATATAAATGAACTCAACTAACCTATAAAAAGACACAGGCTAAGAGATTGGATACAAAAACAGAATCCATTCTTCTTCTGCATAAAAGAAACATACCTCAATGTCAAAGGCAAACATTGCCTCAGAGTAATTACCGTGATACCCAAACCACACAAAGACATTACTAAGAAGGAGAATTGATACAAAAATACACAATAAAATGTTGGTAAACTGAATCTAAGAACCCATCAGAAAAAAAATCATCCACCATGTTCAAGTCAGCTTCATCCCAGAGATGCAGGGATGGTTCAACATATGAAAATCTGTCAATGTAATCACCATATAAACAAACTAAAAAAAAAATCCACATGATCATCTCATTAGATACTGAAAAAGACTTCAAGAAAATACAACATCCCTGAAAGTGGTTGAAAGACACTTAAGAAAAAGGTCAACACCCTTAGTCATCAGAGAAATGTAAATCAAAACAACTCTGAGATTCCATCTTACACCTGTAAGAATGGCCAAAATCAAAAGATGATAGTTTATGTTGAAGAGAATGAGGACAAGGGAACACTCCTCTATTGCTGGTGGGAGTACATACTGATACAGACACTTTAGATACCAGTATGGTGATTTCTCAGAAAATTAGGAAACAACCTTCTTCAAGGCCCAGCAATACCATTTTGGGTATGTATCCAAAGGATGCTCAATCATACCATAAAGAAATTTGCTCAACTATCTTCATAGCAGAGTTATTCATAATAGACAAAACATGGAAACAATCTAAATACCCCTCTACCAAAGAATGGTTAAGGAAAATGTGGTACATTTACACAATAGAGTACTGCACAGCAGAAAAATATTGAAATTTGCGGGCAAATGGGTGGATCTAAAAACATCATATTGTGTGAGGTAACCTAGACCCAGAAAGACAAATATCATATGTACTCACTCATAAGTGCCTTTTAGACATAAAGCAAAAAAAAAAAACACAGCCTAAAATTCACAATCCTAGAGAACCTAGACAACAATAAGGACAATAAGAGAGACATACATAGATCTAGTCTACATGGGAAGTAGAAAAAGACAAGATCTCCTAAGTAAATTGGAAGCATGGGAATCCTGGGAAAAGGTAGAAGGGAAAAAAAGAAGAAGGGAGGGGAAGAGGAGAAAAACATATAGCTCAATAAAAACAATTTTTAAAAAGTTGTTGGGTAAAGAGATAGTGCACATAGGTGTAGCCAAATTGATAGGAAATTAATGCAATGTCAAACAGATGGTGGCTTTGACTAGAAAAGATATCCAAAAGTTATTTAGAAGGTAAAATCTTTCGGTATTTTTATCGTATCTAGAAATACTCAGTAAATATTTCTTGAAGGAGTAAAAAATTACAGCAGGAAAGTTAACTTATGATTTTTTTATCTTTGCATATCTGAAAATGCAAATATTATCAGAAGCTAAGCTTAATGGATGGCTTACTTTCATAAAAAGAAACAGAAACCTCCCTTCTTCACTAGATTGGAACTTCCCTAATCTAAGCTTCTGATATCTTGCTCAACCTCTCCAGTTAGATCTACTTCAGAAAGTTACCTGAAACTTTGGCCTTATCATTCATGGGGCTTGCCTGAGTGCTTCCAAAGTTCTTTCATTATTGGTTTTTGTTTTGCTTTGTTTTTGTCTTCCTTATTAAGTGATATCTCAACTTTGGCTTAGTGATTCATATGCAGTTTTTATTCTTTGTAGGTTTCAGCTGTCCCATAGCCTGAAAATCAACTCAGTTCTACCTCTTGTCCCCTACAGGTGTTATGGTCAGAGTTTTCTTTCCTTAAAAATAAAAGCAATTTTGAGGGAAATGAGGAGAGAGAGGAAGAGGCAAATGGCATACTTACATTTTAATTAAATAATGATTTACTAGATACTGCTTCATATTGTCTTTAGACATGACCCAGGCCCATTACTGTGACAATGTCTGCTAAAAAGTTTTGAACATAAAGAATAACAAAGCAGCTGAGAATGACTTGGTTGGGAAAATGTTTGCTTGCAAGCACAAAAACTGAGGTTGTTCCCCAACACCTGCATATAAAGCTGGTCAGGGTAGTATATAACTTGTAATCCCAGCCCTGGGAAACAGAGACAGGAGGTTCTCCTGGTTATCTGACCAGAGAGTCTAGTATAATTGCTGCACTCCCGGACAATGAGAAACCATGTTTCAAAGGTGATGTATGGTCTTCCTAGGGATGACATCTAATGGTGTCCTTCATCTTCCATGCATACATGAACTCATTTATGTGCAGGTGTGTACATATATATATATATATATATATATGCGCTTTTCAAAAAATAAGAGAAATAAACATCAAAAACCTCCTCACTAGAAGCATTAGAAGCACTGTTCTCAATATTCTCTTAACAAACAGTGAAATAGTCTTGCCTAACAGCACAAATTGTGATTTAGTCAAGAAATTGAGTCTGTATTGCTAAATTATTAAAGACCCGGATCAGATAAATTAGACTGTATTGGAAGATTCTGACTCTGCTGTATGGACCAAGAATGAACAAGAGGGAAAGGAGGACACATCCATGTTTATGACTGTACTGTTCACAGTTGTTAAGAAATAAAATTTGCCTTGACGTCCATCAAGTAGATAGAGAAAATGTGATGCATATACACAATAATATTTTATTTAAATGTAAATAAAACTGAAAACATGACATTTTCAGGAAAGGATGAAATTGGAGGCCATTTTGTTAAATGAAATGAGGCAGACTCAGAAACTCAGAAAGACAAATACATGTAATCTCTGCAAGCAAATCTTAGAAGTTGGTGTGTGTGTGTGTGTGTGTGTGTGTTTTAAGAGGTATAGGTCACTAAACTACAAAGGGAATCATGACAAGGGAAGAACATATCGACAGGAAGATGGAAGAGGGGGAAAGAGAGGGTAATGGAATTCATTTGATATGAAGACAAATATCTCAGGGTTGTTATGGCACAGAAGTGATAGGGAGAGTACCAGCAAGAGGGCAGAGACCAGGGAAGAAGAGCAAGGAGAGGAGGATGGGTAAGATCAAATTATCTACAAAGCTGCTGTGAAAATTCACTACCTTGTATGAATTTTTTATTAAAATTAATAAAAAATATGGTTTCATGATAGTACATGTCAATCTCTTGGCACAATTCCCAAAACATGGCAAGACTGTAAAAAATTACTATACAATCTTATTATTATTTTTTGGCCTTTAATTTTTATAATAAAATTAGGAGCAACATATATATATATATATATATATATATATATATATATATATATATATATTGTCTGTTGGTTTTAGCATTGGCAATGTTATTTTACTTCTCCATTAACATTTTTTCAAAAGCACACAACAGTTTGTAATATTTCATTTCATGAGTCCACCTCATATTATAAACCTTTTTCTTTACTATGAGACACTGGCGTTGTTTTATGTAATAATTATAACAGGTTTCAATTATCATCAAATACAAACAATTTTCTATGCCTTGATTAAAATCAGTATGCACCCTTGGAAGTGTGATTGGTGGGATCAATAACTTGAACTACTGTAGGGTTCATGTGTGGGGAGATAGTACATGTGTGTCTGGTGTATGTATACATGTATATACAGGTGTATGAACCCATATGCACACAGGGGACAAACAATGATGTTGGATATCTTACTCAATGACTCAAAGCTTTATTCATTTGGGGCAGCATCTGTCATTGAACCTGGAGCTAGGCGATTGCCCACCATGCCAAACCAATCATCATGTCTCTGCTCTCCAAAGAACTAGGATAATAGAAACACTAGGATTTTTGTATGGATATTGGGAAGCCAAGCTCAGTTCTTCAGGTTTTCACAGCAAGTGCCTACCAACTGGGACATCTCTCCAGCACAAGATCCTTGATATATGCTATCAATTTCTTCTATGCAAACCTCATGTGATGTGACATTTTCACCAGTAAGACTTATGGTAAGCAAATGTGAGGATATCTCATTACCTTCTTCTTTCAAGAAACAGCTTTCTGCAGGAGTTTGCTGGTTAAGCTGGGAGGGTCCCTACAATGCTAGAACCAGCAGGAAATGAATTGAGAGAGGCAAAAAGGAAACACGGCTCAGCACGGCTTTCTTAGCCAGGCTGGTTTAACTTTTTGCAGTTTGACACTGAGCGGTTTACTTTTTGCATATTTAAGCATAGTACAACTTTGGGGAAAAAATTTTCCTTGTGATAATTATCACAACAAAGGTTAAAGCATCAAAACTCATTTACAAAGCACATGTCATTTGCAAAGTACCTGTCATGTCTTTCTCGAGATGGGTTCTATTGACTGAGAAACAATGCTTAGGATAAGAGTCCAGGGAAGAAGAGTTTAAGTAAACATAACAGTCAATGTCTTTTGCAAAAATATTTGGACTCTTTCATAAGAATGGATTCTATTAACTGAGAAGCAATGTTCAGGAGTCTAGGTGATTCAAATAAAGCCTGGCTTTATAGAATAGCAAAAGATTAGTAGGTTATTAAACAGCATCTACTCTCAGACTTCTGGATGGAAAACAGGTATAGACAGTCCTCTTGAAAATAAAAGCCAGTATGTATAAAATTCCTGGTTTCTCTGATGCTTATCTATGATACTGGTACCCCATGTCCTTCTACATAAGTCATTTCAAAGAAGTTTGGATTTCTGAGAACCCAATAATGTCATTCTTTAAGCACTGTCATGATTCTTTTCTAAGACAGTAAGCCCATTTAGGAAGTAGACTTAAAAGCAGATAAATGTAACACTAGAGACCACACTCCTGTCTTCCTCAGACTGTCTTTTCTGTGCTTTGAGAACCATTAGGTCTGTCTCTATGCTTCTTAGGAGTGACCTCACCATGCTACACAATTGTACATTTTAGTGAGCTGTTTAAGAAAACTTTTGATATTTACAGTGGTGCAGTGGAGAAACAAGTTCTGATTAAAGGGTGGAAACACTGTGTGAAGAAGAGATGCCTGTACCGAACTTGCTTTGTGCAGCAAGTTGAAAATGTATTTGAGGACTTGAAAAGCAGTCAGCAAAGCAAAGAGTGTGTCAATGTGTGAGTGGACAGAACACCCAGGAGCTGCACATGGAGACACCAGACTGTGATGGGTCTTGTTAACCAAAGTGCAGAGCTTTTACCCTAACCACTCAGCAGTTTCACCACCAGTTTACTCAGTCCCTTTTCACTTGTATCTAGAGATCAGTGGGAGACAGTGAACAATTGCTCAAGAGAATTCTGCCTGAGACTATAAATTTTCACCTGTTCCTCCCTGGACATATTGGTTTTTGACCTTGAAGAAGAAATGAGGGCCTCAAGGATTTATGGTTCATCTTGAATCAATTTCTAACCATCACTAATCAAAACAAACTTGCTTATGGATTGTCTGAAACAGAATTTCGTTTACTCACTGTTTCAGTTGATGTCCTAAAGTGACTTGGATTCCTGGAACACGTATTAATATCTGCAATAATGTTTAAGAAAGCACATTCCCTGCTAAGAAAATAACTCTCTAAACTTAGCCCCAGAAACAAACTATGTCATTACTCAGGCAACACTTGCAGAAACCCAACTGTGGCCCAAGTACACAATTTGTCTTTTTGAGGCAGGTAAATGAGTTATATTGCTCCCAAATTGCTCAAATTCAAGGCTGTACATGCAATGAGAGTACCAACAGAATTGGTCTGCCTTTTCCCACACCTTTCTTGAGGGGAAACAAGACTGATTCTTCATAGAGGGTCTACTTTTTATTTAGAGGAATGCCCTGTGGGTTGCGTAAAAGATTTCAGCACATAATATAGTGCTAGATTCAAGCAGCATTGGAAACTGCAGTAGGTTGTCTTTGTGTGTAGAAGGAAGTGTGCAAATTTCTCAAGAAGACTGTTCACAGAGCCATTGTCTCTCAGTCTGACTCAAACAGTATCTTGATGTTGTTTATCTGGCTACAAACACTTGACATAACCTTCTCTTTTCAACTCTCCTCTAATATGCTGACAGATTCATTAGCCAGACACTCCAAATTATCACAACTTAGGAAGCATAAAATATATGCCTAAATGAAGGCAAGGCAGAACAAAAATAGCCTTCTAATCAGCTTTTAGAGGGGGTAAGGTTCAAAGATCAACAATCCTGCTAATGATTCACATCTCAACATCTTGCCAACAAGACGCTTTAATTGGCCAATTTCCAGCTGCTCTGCCCAGCATACACAGTATCCAATTTTAAAGAACAGGACAAGGGGAGCATTGGCCCAAGTGCTAAATACACAGCATTTAGAGACAGCTGTGCATGCGCTTCTTATGAGAAAAAATTCAGAATCTCTACAATATCCTATATGAATGGAAGAATTGTAAACAAAAATGTATTCACAGCTTGACAAGTGGGTAGTGAAACACTGATCTTTAGCTATTTAAATAGGTAAAATATGAAGATCTAGGAAAGAGCAGTGAGTAAGAGGAAATAGTGTATTATAAAATGAGAGAGGATATGAAGCAAGTTGGGAAAGCAGAGTGGAAAGCTTGTTCAGACAAGCTCTGCATGCATCAGGTGTCCTGGTTTAGTAGAGTTGAGAGAGAAAGGTCTTGGGAGAACGACCAGCCAGGCACTTACAGTGCCCAAGAGCATATAGCACATAGCCTGAGGCCCAGAGTAGCTACCAGGGCACCTCAGTTTTTTGAAACTATATTCTAACTTTGGTTAGAATATAATCTTTGGTGTCTCTATATCAGACACTTACATGATAACCATAGACCCTGCCAATCTCCCAAGAAAGGCTTTTCCAGGTACCTGAAAGATAAATCAGCCCCAATGGGAAGTCTGTTCTTTCTCTAAAAAGGCCACACCGAAGTTGGTTGGCAGTGCCTTGGGCTTTTAGTTGATACCTCTGAATCTCAGGAACTTAGCTCTTAGATCAAATACAATGATGTCTGCTCTGCTGCCTAAGAAAAACTACTGGAAAACAAACCCAGAGAGTTTAAAAGTGCTTCACAGATGTTATGTGTCATCATGGATGGGAAAATATATTTAATATCAATGTGGCAATGGATACAATGATGTTTCAAGAAGAACAGAGAACTAAATAGTAAGAAACTATCTTCATACACATCCACAAAAGGTGGTGCATGGGTGGGAAATATAATGCCTTTCTGTGGGGAGCCTTTCCCACATACTCCATTGCAAGATGACGCTGACCATCAGCACCACCACTGTAATCAAGCCAGTGGGCATGTGCATGGTAAATGACAGTTTACCTTGTCAAGCCAGTGCGCATGCACATAGTAACTTTCCATCCCTCGCTCTCTGCCTCTCCCGTGGCATCATAGGGTTTGACAGGCTGCAGCCAGTCAGAGTTTGACACTTCCGAGGCGAGGACTGTTAAGCTATATAAGGGCCGGGTTTTTGAGGTCTTCGCTCCGTAAGCTTATGCTCTCCCTCTCAAGACGCATAAAGCTTTTCTGCAGAAGGATCCTGAATGTGCCGCGTCGTTCTTGCTGGCAAGATGGTAGAGCGGGACATCTGGTGCCAAAATCCCTGGAATCTTAACATCATCAGCACCGCCGGAGACCCCTTGGACTCAAGGAGGATTCAGAACTGCAGGTGAGTACGTTCAGAGAGGCATGTCGTTTTTGGATTTCAGATTGGACCTTTCATCACCCTTAAGAGTAGCGTGGAGGCCTTAGTGATCTTCTGAGAGCGCTTTTGATCATCGTTTTCGGACCACCGTTATAACTGTTAGGTACGGTAAGTCCAACGTAGATAAGTGGCAGTACCTTACTGTGCGCTTCAGTCTCTTGTAGATAAAAGAGCCGCGCGCGGATACTTTCGTTTTTTGATACTTTCGTTTTCGCCGCACTTGTAAGATGGACATAGATAAGCCGCGAGTGCCTGCTTGTCATCATGGGCTCCTCGCAGTCCGTTATCACAGCACTAGAGTCGGTGTTAAAACAAAGAGACATAAAAATTGCCCATCGGACGCTGAAAAACTTCGTAAAAGAGATTGATCGAGTGGCTCCCTGGTATGTTTGCTCCGGATCGTTGACTCTTGCCTCGTGGAACAAACTAGGTAAAGACCTCGATAAAAAACTAATTGAGGGAGACTTAAGGCAAGGAACAAAGGCCATTTGGAAGTTGCTTAAACACTGTCTGGAGGATGAAGCCTGCAATGCTATAGTGGCAGAGGGAAGAAACCTCCTAGAAGAAGTCCAGGACAGTATGTCAGAAACTGAACGTACTGAGAGGTTGGGCGCACGCAGAAAAAAATTAGCCCCTATTAAGGAAAAAGACCTCCCTGGTAAGTCTAAGGATGAGGGGATGAATACTTCGGACCCTAATGGTCCACAATGCACAATGATAAAAAAAAAAAAAAAAAAAAAAAGTAAGGAGAATGGCTCTAGCCGGTACCCTCTGCAGGAACTTAAGGCTTTAAGTATAGATAGCTCTAATGACTCTGATAGCTCTGGGGATGAAGATTTAGACCCCAAGAAAGAAGTTGAACTAGATGAGGAAGCAGCCAGATATGAGAAGGAGAGATGTTATCCTGATGATCGCTTACAAAGCGACAGAGGACAGCTTTACACAGCCTCTTCACAGGTGGTTCCTTCGGCACCCCCTCCTTATGAGATGCGCCCGAGGGCCTTTTCTTTCCTTCCTGAGAAGGTAAAGAGAAAATTGCGCTTGGCCTACCCCGTCTTTGAAGACGTGGAAGGAGGACAGGTGCACGCACCTGTGGAATATAGCCAAATAAAAGAATTGGCGGAATCGGTTAGAAAATATGGCGTTACTGCTAATTTTACCCTAGCCCAATTAGACAGATTGGCTATGACTGCCATGACCCCGGCTGACTGGAAAATGGTCACCAAAGCATCACTTGTTAGCATGGGTCAATATATGGAATGGAAAGCCCTTTGGTATGAAGCGGCCCAGGAGCAAGCCAGAGCCAATGCCATGGCTCTGACTCCAGAACAACAACAATGGACGTTCGATCTCCTAACTGGCCAAGGGCATTTTACCGCTAATCAGACTGATTATCATTGGGGTGCATATCGACAGATTGCTGACATGGCCATTAGGGCATGGAAAGCACTCTCTAGAAAAGGAGAAGCAAATAATCAGCTCACTAAGATCATTCAGGGCGTACAAGAACCTTTTTCAGACTTTGTGGCGCGAATGACAGAGGCAGCAGGACGTATCTTTGGCGATCCTGAAACAGCCGCGCCTTTTATCAAACAGCTCATTTTTGAACAAGCCACCCAGGAATGTCGCACAGCCATAGCCCCCAGAAAAAGTAAGGGACTACAGGATTGGCTTAGAATTTGCAGCCCTCACCAATGCTGGGCTGGCTGCTGCTATCTTACAAATACAAAAACCCCCCTTTAAGGAACCAGATAAAAGGGTCTGTTTTAACTGTGGCAAGCCAGGACATTTAAAGAAAGATTGTAGATTGTCAGAAAAGGAGAGGGCTCCCTCTACCCTCTGTTCCAGGTGTGGTAAAGGCTACCACAAGGCTGAACTATGCCATTCAGTGAGGGATATAAAAGGTAGAATTCTTCCTCCATTAAGGGCTCCTGTTACTGAGGAATCAAAAAACGGGGCAGTGGGCCCCCGGTTCCAGGGCCCACAAAAATATGGGAACAGGTTCATCAAAATGACCAACGAGGTCTCTCTAGGGGCAGAGCAAGAATGGACTTGTGTGCCTCCTCCGACTTCATACTGATGCCCCAAATGGGAGTACAGCCCATCCCTGTTCGGGTGCCTGGGTTTTTACCCCAAGGAAGTGTGGGCCTTATCCTGGGGCGAGGAACGCTTACCTTACTGTCCACCCCGGTATTATTAATAACCAACATACTTCTGAAATTCAAGCATTGTGCTCCAGTCCAAACGGAGTCTTTTCTATTAACAAAGGAGACAGAATAGCTCAGCTACTACTCCTTCCAGGTGAAGCCCATCAAAAACCAGGAGATAGACAGATGGAATCCTCAGGTCAGGACTCGGCCTATTTGGTTGTCAGTCTTCAGGACCGACCAAAACTATCCCTCTGGGTTAATGGCAAGCACTTTGAAGGGATTCTGGACACTGGAGCGGACAAGAGCATAATTTCCTCCCACTGGTGGCCAAAATCTTGGCCAATCACTGAGGCATCACATTCACTACAAGGTTTAGGATATAATGCTCACCCAACCATTAGCTCCTCGGTCCTTATCTGGAGAACCATGGAGGGACAACAAGGACGGTTTACCCCGTATGTGCTCCCCCTGCCGGTTAACCTATGGGGGAGGGACGTTATGCAAGACATTGGATTAACATTGTCTAATGAATATTTACCACAAGCTACTGATATAATGAGAAAGATGGAGTACGAAGCAGGAAAAGGGCTGGGTCGCCTAGGACAAGGATAGATAGAGCCGGTAGCACCCAACACCAACCAAGAAAGACAGGGCCTGGGTTTTTCCTAGGTGCCACTGGGGCAGCATGACCTATACCATGGAAAACAGAGACTCCAGTGTGGGTTCCCCAGTGGCCACTGACCTCTGAACAATTGGAAGCAGTGACCAAGCTTATTACAGAACAATTAGCTTTAGGACATATAGAACCATCAACCTCCCCTTGGAATACTCCCATTTTTGTCATTAAAAAGAAGTCAGGAAAATGGTGTTTGCTACACGATTTAAGAGCCGTATTGATGTGACCCAACCATTTTCTC
Source organism: Microtus oregoni (assembly GCF_018167655.1). Classification (NCBI taxonomy): domain Eukaryota; kingdom Metazoa; phylum Chordata; class Mammalia; order Rodentia; family Cricetidae; genus Microtus; species Microtus oregoni. Next base: position 49,917,093 of record NW_024543069.1, read on the forward strand.
TTTGTGTGTTTAAAACAAGGAAATTGCCCACTGCTGTGTTATGGCAAAATGGACCCTTGCTGTGGATTCATCCACATGCTTCCCCTCAAAAAATTATTGACTGGTATCCAGTAGCTATAGCTCAGATTGCCCTTAAAGGACTGAAAACATCTGTTAGTCATTTTGGTAAACATCCAATGGTTATGATCATTCCCTATACTTCCCTTCAGATACAAACCTTAGCCGCCACTTCTGATGACTGGGCCATTTTGGTCACCACCTTTTCAGGAAAAATCGATAATCACTACCCCAAACACCCTTTGCTACAGTTTGGTGCATGTCATCCCATTGTGTTTCCCCGGGTAACATCTTCCATCCTGCTAAAAGATGGAATGGTGGTATACACAGATGGCTCCAAAAATGGCATGGGAGCTTATGTTATGGGTTCCAAAGTGTTTTCAAAAAATTTCCCTGCCACCTCACCCGAGGTGGTGGAATGCATGGTGGTATTAGAAGTTTTTCAAAAATTTCATTGCCCCCTCAACATCGTTTCCAACTCTGCCTATGTGGTCAATGCTGTCAAATTACTTGAGACAGCTGGATTTATAAGAACTACCAGCATAGTAGCATTTCTTTTCCACAAACTGCAAGAATGTTTATTAAACAGAAGAGCTCCATTTTTTATTACACACATTAGAGCACATTCAGGCCTCCCAGGTCCTATGAGTTCGGGCAATGATTTGGCTGATCGCGCTACATGACTAGCTGCGGTGGCCCTTGCCTCCCCATTACAAGCTGCAAAACTCTTTCATAATAACTTTCATGTTACAGCTGAAACCCTGCGTAGGCGCTTTTCTCTCACTAGAAAGGAAGCTTGTGACATTGTGACCCAGTGTCACAATTGCTGCCAGTTTCTCCCTATTAGACAAACTGGGATAAATCCCAGAGGAATTTTGCCTTTACGGGTATGGCAAATGGATGTTACTCATATCACTGCTTTTGGAAGACTTCAATATGTGCATGTGTCAATTGACACATGCTCTGGCATTCTTCATGCCACACCTCTCACAGGAGAAAAGGCTTCTCATGTCATTCAACATTGCCTTGAGGCATGGAGTGCTTGGGGCAAGCCCACATTTTTAAAAACTGATAATGGGCCTGCCTATACCTCTCAAAAGTTTAAGCAATTTTGTTTGCAAATGCAAGTTACACACAATACAGGCCTGCCCTATAATCCTCAGGGACAAGGCATTGTTGAGCGAACACATCGCACACTTAAGTCTTATCTAATTAAACAAAAAAGAGGAATAATGTAGGAGTTGCCCCCGACGCCAAGAGTGGCCATTGCCACTGCTTTGTTCACTATAAATTTTTTAAATTTGGATGACCATGATCAGACCGCGGCGGACCAACACTGTTCGCAGCCACGGCGGCCAAAGAACTTGCAAAAAGGAAAGATGTGTTGACTAATGAATGGAGAGGCCCAGATCCTATTTTAATAAGATCCAGGGGAGCTGTTTGTATTTTTCCACAGAATGAAGAAAATCCTTCCTGGGTCCCTGAACGGCTAACAAGAAAAATCTTGGAACGGAAGGATGGCGGGGATCACTCTCATGCTGATCGTGTCAACCTTTCTGTTGCCGATGCCGGTGATGTCTTCGCGAGTTGAGAGCTGCCATTGTCCAGATCAACTCTACCTGCCTTGACCTGTCCTTCACAGAGGGACTGCCTGCTGTTTCATACTTCAAGGAATGGGTGGGGGTGGAATTATTTGGTGCAGTCATTTGCTGTGGATTGGTGTTACTTCTCTGACTGGTCTGTAAGCTCAAAACCCAAAAGAAAAGAGATAAGGTGATGATTGCACAGGCTCTGGTCACCCTAGAACAAGGGGCTTCCACTGATATTTGTGCTCAAGCAATAGGCCACCAACTGAACAGCTCTTGCACACCTGGAACTCAGGTTCACTGCACAAGGTAGAGTGTTCAGCCTGACCTCCCAAGAGGGGTGTTGAGCTAAGGGCATCGCACAGAGAGTGGTTCTCTCTGAGAGACATGTTGTCCTGCATAAGGGTTGCCTGCTTCATTTTCCCTTTCCCAGAAAAAAATGGCAGAGGGCAGGTCGAAAGCATCCTGGGTTCAATGAATCTAGGGATAGATTTCGTACACGTCTTACATATTTTTACATTGGGAAGTACAACCACTGTCTCTACCCTCATAGCCTGGGAAAGCCTGATTGCTTTTAAAAATGAAAAGGGGGAGATGTGGGGAGCCGTTCCCACATACTCCATTGCAAGATGACGCTGACCATCAGCACCACCACTGTAATCAAGCCAGTGGGCATGTGCATGGTAAATGACAGTTTACCTTGTCAAGCCAGTGCGCATGCACATAGTAACTTTCTATCCCTTGCTCTCTGCCTCTCCCGTGGCGTCATAGGGTTTGACAGGCTGCAGCCAGTCAGAGTTTGACACGTCCGAGGCGAGGTTAAGCTATATAAGGGCCGGGTTTTTGACCCTTGAGGTCTTCACTCCGTAAGCTTATGCTCTCCCTCTCAAGACGCATAAAGCTTTTCTGCAGAAGGATCCTGAATGTGCCGCGTCGTTCTTTCTGGCGAGATGGTAGCGCGGGACACCTTTCCATCTGACTGCTAAATGCTTGGAAATAATGGTAGTGGACCACACTGGAAACTTATTTGCACTCTAAGGTTTATTGTAGTTGAAAGATTCTATGGTACATGAGAGAATTTGGAGTAGATGAATACCCTCTCTAAGCAAGAGCTTTTGTCTGTCTAATGGTTTTGTTAGTGCTTGTTTCCAGCCTAAAACAAGATAATCACTGTCTTCCCACTAAGAACTTTCTCAGACTGCAACAAACATATGAATATCATGAGCATCCTCCAGCAGGTCTGGTGTAAGAACTGGCTTTCTGTATTCCATACAAGTTCCAGGGTAGTGTCTACTCTTCCAGGAATGGATATGACATTAGCTTTTTCTGGGAGATGTGAGTAAATGTCTGTTCACTCCAGAGAGTGCACCAGTCACAGATCAAGATAATAAGAAGAAGAATTCCACCCGTCTAGTTCAGTGAGCAAGTGGGCTTAACTGGGGTTATGTACAGAAGCAAAGGTAATGAGTTCTCACAAGGACATAGATAACTTACAAACAGCTACACTGCCAAAGAAAAGGTCTTCACTAGGAGACCAAGATTTTTCTGAGCATGTCCATGAAGAAACATAATGTGCCCAAACTTGTGAATGTCTCATGGCAATTGTACTCCTAGTTGGGAGTTCAAGAAGCAAAGACCATACTATGCCCAGAGGACAGGATTCCACAACATATGGCACTCGAGATAGAAATATAGACAGTATGAAAGCAAAACCTAAAGAACTTAAGATATAATTCAGTTTGAGAACAGAAAGTACTTTAATTTAAAACTCTAAAATAAGATATGAGAGTGGAAGGCCACCAGATCTGCCCATGGTCTTGAGAAGGGGGAGACTTTTGTTACCCAAAAAAATACCTCTTTTAGTTGTTCTTGGATTTTTTTCTGTTTGGCTCAGTTTGGAGTTTTGTTTCTGTTATCTTTTTTGGTTCTTTTTGTTTTTCTGGCTTTAGTTCTGCTGCATATCCACCATACCCGATATGGCTATGAATCATGGTATCTCCTACCTTGGGAACTTGGGGTCTGATAAATTCCTGAAATGCCCTCAGGGCTTATTCTATTGTCCCAGTACAAAGTATGTATCTTTTGTCTTAATTAATGTTTCAGTTAACATATAAAAATATTAATGCCATTATGACCTTAAATACTTCTACTTTTAATTTTTATGAGATATATATTCTATTGTCCTCTTTTATTCTCCTTCCCCCTCCCCAAAATTAAATACCATCAGCCCCCAATTCATTCTATCACTAAATAGGCTAAAGAATTGAGTTGACAGTAATTGAAGGATGATATTTGGGCAATATTTTCATAATGGTGACCCTGGAATTATGCAAATCTTATTCATTTTGACAAGGGAAATAAATATCTTCTAGCTATAAGCATTATGTATTACGTGCCTCCTACATGCATGAAATTCCTTCACCATAATTAAATGATATCACCCTCAGTAACACTGTTAAAGTATTTGTGTATGGTAAAAACGTCACCGCTGACTCTCCCGCCCACCACTCGACTCACCACATGTGAACAGTCAGTAGACGTTGTACAAGCATTGCCTGCATCCTTTCTTTCACCTCCTCTGTTATTTTTCAAGTCCCATGGATGTTAGTTCACACAGAGACAGGAAATTTGTCTGGAAGGGATGAACTGACATGACATTTTACAAATGTGGGTACAACCAAAGAACAAGTTAACAAAGATGAGAGATAGCACACTGAAGAAAGAAAAAGGGAAATGTGTTGTATCTCTTTGAAAGACTTGAGTGAGCATGCTGGTGAAGTTTAGAGCAAACTGATTTATATATGAATATAATATCCATAATTAAAGCATTCAAATAATACAAAAGCAAAGTCAACTTGCTTAAATTGCTTTGTTTAAATTGCTTAGGGGCTAAAATATTGCTTTATTGAGCTGAAGTAGAACATCAACTACTATCTTTGATTGAAAACCAATTTAAAAACATAAATTTCAATCAATTTTTCAAGCATTCAAGTCAAATCAATAAAGTTAGTTACCAAATTTAAAAAAAAATATAATCATAAAGTAGTTAAGAAAGTTTTTATTCCTAAGAAAGCAGTTTGCATCATGTTTCGAGTTGGGATGAACTGACTAGCATAAAAAAAAAATCTGTGGATATTTCTAACTCTAATAGATGTGGGTTTATCTGAGCTTGTGCCAGTGTCTTCACACAAAATTAACTCCTTATCTCCAGTTTTCACATTTTTTGCAGATAGCATAAAAGCTGGACCTAGCTAACACTATTTTAATGTTTTCCCCTCTTCTAGTGACTTCTGAAGACATGGAAACGACATTATTTCTTTCAGGAAAAATTACAAGGTATGTCTCTAACACAGGTAGAGATTCTTGTGTATTTGCAAAATGGTGAACAGGCTGTCAAAGAAGATGTTGGCAGGCTAGGAAGAACAGTCCCAAGAACTCAGAAAGAGGGTACTTATATTCAATAAATCTCTCTCCAATGATGCACATTTTTTCTCTTTGTTTAACATTTATATTGCTTTTCTATTGTTTCCAATTTTTCAAATTTTGGGTGAATAATTTCTTAAGTAAATAAAAAAAGAAAAGGGAGCCTGATGTGGAGATAGCACACAGTATCAGCACTTAGGAGGCTAAGCCCTGAGGATAACAGAGAGAGGAAGAAGAAAAGAAGGAAAGGAAGGAAAAATGAATAGAAGCAAAGAAAGGAGGGAGGGGGAAAGTAAGAAATTATTTCTCAATTTAATTTATTTTAAAAGCAATTTCTGACTTAGTTTATTTTCCACTTGCTGTGGTAAATTAAAGCAACTTGAAGAAAGGAGTATTTATTTTAGCTCATGTTTCAAGACATAAGTCACAGTCGGATCTTGAAGCAACTAGTCACATGAGTAATGGTTCTTCAAACTCTGATTTGCAGTAAAGCTTTCTGATTCTCCATCTTGGTTCTTTCCCAGACTTTGTTAGAAGTAAATAGCACATGTCTTTTAGATAACATGTTGCAAAGTGTCTGAAACAATGTACAATAGGTCAGTGGATCAGAATGCACAGGTCCTGAAAAATGCAGAGGAAAACCAATAAACAAAAGTTAACATAATGTGTAATATACTTTCTAGACATAAATCTACTAAAACAAAACAGGTAGAATTATGTTGTCTTTCATTGCAAAGTCTTCTTTTGTCATTTTATGGCATAATATGGACACAGCAATAGTTATTTCGGAGTTCTTCCTATTTTAATAACACCACATAAAAATTCTTGCTGATATTTTGATTTTGTTTGAAAGAGCCCATTACAAGTAAAACCCTTGGTGTGTGCTACTGCTTGGTCAGGCTTTTTTCCTTTCATTTGGTGATGAAATTTTAAATTTTCCCTTCTAAAGTTCTTAATATAATTGTATTCACAGTATACAACAATTTTTAAAATACTTGACTCCAGGACTAGGTAGATAGCTCAGCAGAAGTTCTTACTGTGGAAAGTGAATCCATTGAATTAGCCAGGTCAGCAAGTTCAAGACTCTTCAAGGGACCTTGCAATACTAAATAAAGTGGAGCAAGATCAAGAAAGACACTAATTAACTTCTAGCCTCCATTCACAGGCACACACACACACACACACACACACACACAAACACACACACACACATTTCCTGGCTTCCAAGATCCAAAATAATCACACAGACTGTATTAATTAAAACACTGCTTGACCACTCACATAAGAATATTGCTAGTTAGCTCTTATATATTTTAAAATAACCCATTTCTATTATTTTATATTTTACCACCAGGCTCATGGTTTACCGATACCAGCAAGTGGGTGTCTTTCTCCTCCAGTGGCTACATGGCATCTTTCTGACTCCACTTTCTTTCTCCCAGCATTCAGTTTAGTTTTCCTGCCTATCTCTATTATGCCCTGCCATAGGCCCAAAGCAGCATTATTCATTAACCAATAAAAGCAAAACATATGCAGAAGGACTTCCGAAACCACATGCACACACACAGTGCCCACTCAGAAACAAATATACAAGTATGAACACCACACATATATAGTATGAAACAAAATCTACCTTATATATTCTAATTATAGTCTTTTTTCATTATTTTATGAAGTATCCACATATTGTGTTCACTGGAGTGAGAATGCCCTTTCCTGACACATACAAAACAAAAGCTATCTATGATACGACAACAATCTGGCTACAATGACAAAATCGAAATTTCAAAGGGTAAACCTCGCAGAGTCCCACTCCTAGCCAAGTAACTGATGATACTGAGAGGGGAAGAATTAGTCTTTCCTAGGGATGAGCTCCCTAATTAGTTATCCAATATAAAGCAATCATCAATGAAATCATATACACATGAACAATAACAGCAACAAAACTTACCAAGCTGTATTTAATTATTTATGCTTTTATATGTAACAATACTAACCAAGGAAAAAGACACAATTTTAGAGGAAATAAGGATGAAGACAGGAAGGTTTGGTTAGATGGACCATGGGAAAGGCTGGAAGGAGGAAAGAGAAAGTATGAAGTGATGTAATTATATTTAAATTAAATTAAAATAATGATAGATTTTTTTAAAGAATATCATATATGATTGCAATATGTTTTGATCTAACATACCCTTTTCCCATAACTCTGTCCACCACCATTTTCCCTTTTGAACTTTATATATTCTTTTTAAAATTTGTCAAATCTGCATAATGTTGATTGTTTAGATGTGGACACAGGGTCAAGAACTGTGTCTTACCTACCTTCCTGTTTCTGTAATAAAATACCATGCCCAAAGCAATTTCTATAAGAGTGAGTTCATTTTGGCTCACAGTTCATGAGGGATAAGGGTCAATAATAGTGAATAACTGCAGCAGTAATCAGTAAACATGGTGGGAGGTACTGCGGTCTCCGAGATCACACCAGGAACAGCAAGCACAGAGTGAAGGAGAGAAAGAACAAGCTGAAAGTGGGGCTGACTTAAACTCTCAAAGCCCACCTTCGGTGACTTCATACCGCCAACAAGGCCATACCTCTTAAACTTCCACAAATGGTGCCACCAACTGGGAACCAAGTATCCAAACACATTAGCCATAGGGTGGTTTTCTTTGAGACCACTACACACTGGAATATGGGTAGTAGCTTGTCATTGGCCACATCTTTTCTTCCCCCTGCAAGCAACAATTATCAATAGTCTCTCAACTAGGGTGTGATTTTATGCGTCCCTCCCAGTGCATTCTGAAATCTTAGCTGTCTTGGTCTGTGTAAGTCTCATGTTTGCTGCGACCACTGCTGTGAGCTCATGTGAGTAGTGTCCCTGTCAGAACCATAAACATATATAATTATTTTACTTTAATTGTTTGAAGTTTTTGTTTATGAACATTGGTCTTTTGTTTCATATATGTCTGTGTCATGAATATGCCTGGTACTGATGGAGTCCAGAGAAGCTCTATGACTGCAGTTTTAGACAGTTGTGAGCCATTGTATGGGTACTGAGAACTGAACTCACGTCCTCTAGAAGATCAGTCCGTGCTCTTAACCATTGATCCATCTTTCCAGCTCAGAGGAATTTTATAGAAATCTTAAAAATCAGAACAAGATATAATGTGTAGATTAAGATATGTGAGAAGCAGAATCATAACTAGACTTCAGAGAGGCTCACTTAAGAAAGAGCAGAAGAGTAAAGCTGAGCATGGGCTCTCTGGCCTCTTGAACTAAAATTCTCCAAAGCTCTCATAGTTTTTAAAAACTTGGCTACATATAGTGAAACAGAAATCTAGCCACATAAAGCAGCTAGCTATACTACATTAATTTTCACAGGAATGTTGATGAGATTGCACTAGATTTGGTGCCTGCTCTTCCACCCCAGGATTACACATTTGTGTGAATGCCTACAAAGAAATTTACTAAATTAATAGTCAAATGTGGCTCTTTCATTTGTGTCTTTTAATGTAATCAACATATTCCATGATAACTTCTCATAACTAATTTCATTATCTGAATAAATTAGAATTATATAACTCTCTTCCTTTCTCAATGGAATTTTTTTCACATAAAATCATATCTTACATAGGAGAAATACTTTACAAAGCATAAAACATGGTATCAACAGAAAATACTATGAGTGTTGATGAACAATTATATAAAACAGTCATGGAATCCCAAGCAACTGATTCCTCAGTAAAAAGAAGTGAGTGATAGTCTTAAATAATAGCACTGGCTGGAAAGGTCCCACTTTGAGCTGGCTATACTTTCTGCACCTGCATACTCTCTTGCCTATTCAACCACCACCCTCGGGGGCTTCTCTATGATCAGAGAATGATTTCCCACAGTGAGTTATTTTATTTTCCCAGTTAGTATTCTCAGAAGCAAGGCAGTAAAGAATTAGAATTTGCTTGTGAATTGCCTGATAGGGAGAAAACAAAACCAAGAATGTGACACTACTTTCCCAAGACTACATGGCAGTATGGGGCTACAGATTATTAGCCTATGTTTCCTCATATTTTTAATTAAAATTAAACTTTTAAATTCCAATGATCTGTCAGACAAGCTAAGTAAAGTCTGAGATTGTCACTTTCTATAAAACTTATGCTAAATGTCCTTCATTATATTTTCTCCACTATTCAGAAAGCTTTTGTAAAATCTCTTTTTAAAATATTCCATGAGGCAGTCTCTAGCAGCCAGCACGCAAGTGAGAGACTGCCTCCAGGTTGCACCTCCACTGCCACAACCCACTGGATACTGTTTCCCCAACACTCACTCCACCACCCAACCCCACAAAACTGGTCCTCCTCCCCATGGACAGCCCTCCCCTGAAGTTCCAGAAGATTACATAGGTACAGTACAGCCCTACCAGCTGGAAGAACAGGAGAGTAAGTGTCAGCATAAGAATACATTCAACTACCAAAAGGGAGATATAACACAACCAGAACCCAGTACTTCTACAACAGCAAGACATGAACATTCCAACACAGCTGAAGCATAAGAAAATAGCCTTGAAAATAATTTTTTTAAGATGATAGGGGCTCTTAAAGAAGAAATGAAAAATTCACTTAAGGAAATCAAGAAAAAGACAAACAAAAAAATTGGAAGAAATCAACAAATCCCATAAAGACAGCCAAGAAAGTTAAGAAAAAAAAATCAAACAGGTGAAGGAAAAAGTTCAAGACTTGATAATTGAAACTGAATAAAGAAAAGACAAACATTTATTACTCAAATAAAAAATGAACAAACCTTTTTCTCAGCACTTTATGGAACCTTCTCTAAAATTAACTACATAAAGTCACAAAGAAAATTTAAACAGATAAAAAAATGGAATAACTCCTTGTATCTTATTGGGATCACCAAAGGTTAAAGTTAGAGTTCATCAGTATGGCTATAGGATAGGGTCATTTCAGGTTTCCTCTCCTCAGTTGTTCAAGGTACTAGCTGGGGACATCTCCCTGGACACCTGCGAGCCCCTCTAGAGTCGAGTCTCTTGCCAACCCTAAGATGGCTTCCTTAATTAGGATATATATTTCTCTGCTCCCATGTCCACCCTTCCTTTATCCCAACCATCCCATTCCCCCAAGCTCCCCCCATCCTCCCCTTATCACGTTTCTCACCCCATTTCCCCTTAGCCCCATGCCACCTCACCCCCATGTTTCCAGGTTTTTCCCTGCAATCTTGTCTACTTCCCATATCCAGGCAGATGACTATATGTTTTTCTTTGGGTTCACCTTCTTATTTAGCTTCTCTAGGATCACAAATTATATGCTCAATGTCCTTTATTTATGGCTAGAAACCAATTATGAGTGAGTACATCCCATGTTCATCTTTTTGGGTCTGGGATACCTCACTCAGGATAGTGTTTTCTATTTCCATCCATTTGCATGCAAAATCCACGAAGTCATTGTTTTTTTACCGCTGAGTAGTACTCTAATATGTATATATTCCACACTTTCTAGGTTGTTTCCAGGTTCTGGCTATTACAAATAATGCTGCTATGAACATAGTTGAACAAATGCTTTTGTCATATGATAGGGCATCTCTTGGGTATATTCCCAAGAGTGGTATTACTGGATCTTGGGGTAGGTTGATCCTGTCCTATAGCCATACTGATGAATATCTTGCCTATCACCTTAGAACCTTCATCTGGCTATGGATCGAGATAAAGACAGAGACCCAAATTGGAGCACCGGACTGAGCTCTTAAGATCCAAATGAGGAGCAGAAGGAGGGAGAACATGAGCAAGGAAATCAGGACCACGAGGGGTGCACCCACCCACTGTGACAGTAGAACTGATCTATTGCGAGCTCACCAAGGCCAGCGGGACTGGGACTGAATAAGCATGGGATGAAACCGGACTTTCTGAACGTGGCGGACAATGAAGGCTGATGAGAAGCCAAGGACAATGGCACTAGGTTTCGATCTTAATACATGAACTGGCTTTGTGGGAGCCTAGCCTGTTTGGATGCTCACCTTCCTGGTCCTGGATAGAAGTGGGAGGACCTTAGACTTCCTGCAGGGCAGGGAATCTGGACTGCTCTTCATTCTCGAGAGGGAGTGGGAATGGAGTGGGGGGAGGGGGAGAGGGGTAGGGAAGTGGGGGGAGGGGGCAATGTGTGCGAGGAGGGGGAGGGAAATGGGAAATGGGGGGGAGGTGGAAATTTTTTTTTTGCAACAACTAAAAAAATAAAATAAACAAACAAGAAAAAGAGTTCAACAGCAACACAAACTACAAAAAAAAATATCATCATGGAAACTGAACAACTCTCAACTGAATTACCATTGGGTAAAGAAAGAAATAAAGAAAGAAATTAAAGACTTCCCAGAGTCTTTAATTTCTATGTAAATGAATCCATACCATACCTAAACTTATAGGACACTATGAAAGCAAAAGTTCATAGCACTATGTGCCCACATAAAGAATTTAGAGAAATCTTACACTACTGACTTTAGAGCATACTTGAAAGCTCCAGAACAAAAAGAAGCAAACTCGCTTATGAGGAGTAGATGACAGGAAATGATCAAACTTGGGGTTGAAATCAATAAAATAGAAGCAAAGAGAGTGATATGAAATATCAGTGAAACAAAGATTTGGTTCTTTGAGAAAATCAACAAGACACACAAACCCTCATCCAAACTAACTAAAAGGCAGAGAGAGAAAAACCAAATGAACAACATCAGAAATAAAAGGGGGGGCATAACAATAGATATTGAGAAACACCAGATAATTTCTAGGTATACTTCAGAAATCTATACTCCACAAAATTGGAAAACGTAAAAGAAATAGACAATTTTCTGTATAAGTTCCACATACCAAGATTCAGTCAAGACCAGATAAACAATCTAAACAGACCTATAATCCATTAAAAAAAATAGAAGCAGTCTTTAAAATTCTCCCAATCAAAACAAAAGCCCTGGGCCAGGTGGTTTCAATGCAGAATTCTATCAGAATTTCAAAGAAAAGCTAATATCAGTACTACTCAAATCGTTCCACAGCACACAATAGAAACAGAAGGAGCATTGCCCAATTCTTTTTATGAGGCTATCTATAGTTACCTTGATACCCAAACCACAAGAAGACATAACAAAGAAGAATTACAGACCAATCTCCCTCATGAACCCTCAACAATCCTCAATAAAATACTAGCAAAATTAATCCAAGAATACATTAAAAATATCTATCCACCATGATCAAGTAGGCTTTATCTCAGAGATGCAGGAATGGTTTAACATTCGAAATCTGTCAATGTAATTCATCATATAAACAAACTGAAAGAAGAACCACATCATCTTTTTTTGTTGTTGTTGTTTTTTTATTTTGTTTTTGTTTTTGTTTTGTTTTTTTTTTTTTTTTTGAGACAGGGTTTCTCTGTGTAGCTTTGATGCCTGTCCTGGAACTATCTCTTGTAGACTAGATTGGCCTCGAACACACAAAGATCCACCTGCCTCTGCCTCCCGAGTGCTGGAATTAAAGGCATGAGTCATCTCCACCCGGCTCACATAATCATTTTATTAGATTCTGAAAAAGCCTTTGACCACATCCAACACCCCACCCATGATAAAGATCTTAGGCAGATCAGGGGTGCAAGGAACATACCCAGTCATAATAAAAACAATAGACAGAAAGCCAACAACCAGTCTCAAAATAAATGGTGAGAAACTCAAAGAGATTCCACTGAAATCATATATGAACCAAGACTGTTTACTCTCTCCATCTCTACTCAAAATAGTACTCAAAGTTCTAGCTAGAGCAATAAGACAACCGAAGGAGATCAAGAGATACAAATTTGAAAGAAAGAAGTAAAAGTTTCACTACTTGTATAAAATATAATAGCATATTTAAGTGATTCTAAGAATTTTGCTCAGGAACCCCTATAGCTGATAAACAACTTAAGTAATGTAGCTACATACAAGATTAACTCAAAAAATCAATAGCCTTCCTATACACAAATTATGAATAGGCTGAGAAAGAAACTCTGAGGAATTCACAAGGATGATCCCAGCTGAGACAGCTTGCATTAGTGGAAAGGGTACCCGAACTGGCCTTTTCTGTAATAATGTTGATGACTATCCTAATTGTCTTAAGAGTGCATTCACTTAGTAACTAATGAAAGTAGATGCAGAGTTCCACAGCCAAGCATTGGGCCAAGTTCTGCAAGTTTAGTTGAAAAGATGGAAGAGGGATTGTAGGAGTGCGGGTGGGAGAGAGGGAGAGGAAGGAAGTCTGGGTCATAACAGGGAGAACCACAGAGAAAGCTGACCTGAGTTTGTGGGAACTCACAGATTCTGGACCAACAGCTAAGGAGCCTGCATGGGACAGACCTAGACCCTCTGTATGAGTGGCACAGTTATGGAGCTTGATCTGCTTGTGGGGTTCCTATCAGTGTGATCAGGACCTCAATCTGGCAAACTAGAGTCATCAGAGAGGAAGGAGCCTCAGTGGAGGATAAATTTCCATGAGATCCAGTTCTGAGGCAATTTCTCAAATAGTAATCAATGTGAGAGTCTCCAGCTCATGGTAGTTGATACCATCTTCTTTGGCCTATGGCAAGGGAAAATATAGCCAGGCTGGAAGAGCAAGTGAGAGAGGGAGTAGGCAGAATCAAGGAGATGCCATGTAACTGCTGAAAGAGAAAGATGCCAGACCCATACCAGTAGGCCACAACCTCATGGTAATACATTGATTAATAGCAATGAGTTAATTTAAGATGTAAGAGCTACTTAATAAATAGCCTGAGCTAATAAGCCAAATAGTGTTGTAATTAATATAATTTCTGTGTGATTATTTGTGTCTGTGTGGCTGGAAACAAAAGAGCAATCTCTGTTTACATCATTTAGCATTGTTTTATAATGATTTACATCTTTAGAGACAATAAACTATTATCATGTGTGTTAGTCATATTTCTCTCACTGTGACCAAATACCTCATGAGAAGCAGTTTGAGAAAGAAAGGTCACATTTTGGTGTCCAATTTGAAAGTGAGTGAAAAAGAAATAACAGGAAAAGAAAAGGAAACATAAGTGCTCCTAGATATATTAGAGGAGAAGGATTAATGTACATATAAAAGAGTTTAGCTAGAGACAGGACAGAGATATCTGGGAGAGTCCAGAGTAGACCTGTCCCTGAGCCATGCTGTAGAAGTGGGAGGGGAAAAAGGAGGGGATGAGGTGCAGCAGCTAGGAGGCCCAAAGGTACGAAGAGCTCAGATAACAAAAATGGTTGCATTATATAGGGAATCTCCCCCTAGGCTGGAGAGTTGGGGGTTGGAGGCAGGGTATGTGAGCCATGAGGGCCCCAGAATAAGTTAGGAAGAGCCAAGGGACTACAGGGAGAATGTGGAGGCCAATAGCAGTTTTGATATGTTAAATAAGCACCTCTGCCATGCAACCCAGGTTTGGGATCTAACAGAAAGTGCATCCCAACACAGCAGGGAAAACCCGCTAGTGGAAGCAGTTTTCAGCTGTGGTGGCAGATGTGTGTGGCTGTCTGTTCATATCTCTCTTCAGCAAACACAGAAAGAGGCTAGGACCAAGAGCAGGGTTGCTCTCAAGACCACTCCTCCAGCAGCACATTTCCTCTGGAACTTTCCATGAGCTCCCAGAGCAGCACCAGTAGTTAAGGAACAAGTGTACAAACGCATGAATCTAGAAAGGACAGCTTACATACAATGCCCACCTTTATGTAATAGGGTGGGTTGGGTTTAATTACTCAAATATGCTGAGATCCTGAGCAGGTATTAATCACAAATTCCTCTACCTACCTTCCAGGCCTTACTTACAATGAGAGAGCAATGTGGTATGCCTGCGAATTAGGAGATTGGAGATTGTAAGTCTTTGGAATCACTTCTGGCTATGAAATAAGATCAGGTTTTTACAAAACTCAGTACTTGAAGTTTAGAATATTATAACAACGATGATCAACACTGAGATTTCTGAGTAAATAATACCTTTCTGGAGACTTGCCTATGATGTGCAGTTCAGACCTGACAGTGAAGAGGGTTTGTGCCTCCACACCTTTCTCCATCATCACAAACTCAAGCCAAGGCAAGCAGGACGAAAGATAAACTACGTTCCCTCCAGGAAAGTACTTATGCCTGGAGGCAAATTTGAAAACTAATTTACTGAACAGCATGGAGACTGTTCCTTTTTCCTATTTCCCCTAATATTCCAGACAAGCCTTAGGACAGAATTAAATTAATGAACTGCCTGCTTTTTACCCAGGAACAGTTTTGTTGTTAATGGTTTTGGGTGGTTTTGTTTGTTTTGTTTTGGTTTGGTGTTACATTTGCTCTGAAATTCTTATCAGAGCTAGCTGTTTGTCACCATCAGAAGTCACATTAAGGAGACACCATAGCCCAAGAGTGTCTCCACAATGCTCTGAGGATATGCCTCTTCTGAATTGCAGCCTTTACATCTGGAAATCTGTAATCCCTTATCATTTTAAATAAATATCAGCTGAACCTTCAGATAATTGCCTCAGGGTTTGTTTTGAATTGTACATCAAGAAAAATGGTTAAATATTTCAATAATTAAACAGTTTTTATCCAAAAAGTGGGGAAAAAATGACTCATCCCAGCCATTGTTATCTAATGTAGTCTTTGGAATTACAGGTTTTTCTTCAGCTAGCATGCTTAAGTCATCTCTTTATCTGCTTGACATCTTTCTGTCAAAAGAGTTCTCACATCACTTTCATTTTACCTTTCAAAACACTTAATTTTAAAATTTTATCACAGGGTTTTCTAAGTTATTTTTAAGTTAAATCACAGCATAAAATGTAAAAAGATCCCACTTTTCAAACATTGGGCTTAATAATGAGAAAAGGATTTAACTCACAGTCTGTCCCTTATGAAGTGAATCTATAGTCATCCTTATAATTTCTCACACAGTTTTAGACACTTGGGATGATTAAAGTTAAGGTAACATTACCATAAAAACTATAAAATGACATGTGGGGGTCCCCTTTAGGTCTTAAGCCCTCCCCCAAAAGCTCGCTTGTTTTACATCAGGAGAAATCATTTGGTCTAGAGTTAGTTAATTCACTTCACAAACATGTCATTGTAGAGGAGACACTCTGGCCTAAATTCCATCATCCCATAGGCCTAGGTCCCATCATTCCATAGGCCTACGTTCCATCATCCTCTAGGCCTGAGTCCTGTCATTCTCCTGGATAATTTCTAATCACCTCTTACTGGTTTCCGTGCAGTGTAAATGTTGAAGTGTAGCCAGTGATTCTCCGTAAGCCAAGCCTTTGTTCATGTCCTATTGACCATGTCCCTAGCTCAGGTGGAAAGAATTCTATGATCAAACGTCAAGAGTAAGATGATCAGAGTAATTGTTTGGAGCATCACAGACAGCTGGTGGGATCTTTCATTTCAAGCCAGCACTTTGGAAAAGGGAGGAATATGAATTATCCCATGTAATTTTTAGTCCTTGTTTTCTAGATGCCAGAATTTTCTAGAGCAGTGGTTCTCAACCTTCCAATGCTACAACCCATTAATACAAGTTCCTTGTGATGTGGTGACTCCCAACATAAAATTATTTCATTGCTACTTTAGAACTATAATATGCTGATGTTATTAATCACAAAATAAATATCTGATATGCAACCCCAGAGGGTCATGACCCACAAGTTAAGAACCATTGCTCTAAAGAACAGAAGAAATTGAGTGAAAATATTACATAGGGGGTTTAGATAGATTTTGACTTCCACAATGTAAGCTGTATAACCCAGTAGTGGCTGTATTCACACTGGAGAGACTGAGAACTCAGTAGCTGTTCATTTTACCAGGCTAGATGCTTTAGTATTGCCACAGCCCTGCAGGCCTGGAGAGGTCCTAGAGAGCCACTGATCTTGTAAAAGATGATATAGTAAGAAGACCTCACAAATGGGGAGGGGCATGCTGGGAAACTGTAGAAGCTGGGCTTTAGTGGCAGTAAAGGATGGCAGCACAGGGACTATGGTGAGACAGATGTGCCCACCACAAGCCAAAGCCGGCAATGGGCAGCACTGCTTTCCCTGACATTTTCTCTCAGGGCTGCAGGAAGGTTCTCTGTTCTGAGAAGAGTCTTCTCCTCTCCGTTGTTCGTGCTAGCTATGCCCCTGTAGAACCTCACAGAGATGCATCTCTTAGTTGATTCCAGAGCCAATCAAGTTATCAATTTAGATTAACCATCATGCATTATCACAGGCCTCAAGATCTTCAAGACCTAGAAAGCATCTGTATCCATTCGGCAAAACTTAATTTTAAGGTTAATCTTTCCCTCACTATTGAGGATTACTCCCTATGTTTTTTATTATTTCATTATGAAGGACAGACTTTCTTTTTTGGATCACATAAATCTTGCCATATTCTTAGACACTTTCTCTGGAGCTCAAGGTTCATCAGAAATACAACTTAAAAGCAGTCATCTAAGACTAAAGTTAGAAATTTGAGGAATATTGCTCCAAATGTCAATAACAAAGGTGTGTATTCTTGTTGGGGGGGGGTGCATGCATGTGTGTGCATGTGTGTGTCTGTGTGTGTGTGTGTGTGTGTGTGTGTGTGTTGGCACAATTCTATGAGAAATTTGGAATTGAATTGTTAGATTGTGTTGCTGTGTTTTATAGTTTCATTGGGTCAAAGGTGAAGCAATTTATTTTCTAGCTCAGCTGGAATCACAGAGTACTTGAAAACTCATTTTAAATAAAAGATGTCATTAACCTCTTGAGCCAAAACAGTGATGTGGAAGGTTTGACTGAGGAGATTACTAATGAGTCCGTAGCTCTAGCTGTGACCTTCAGCAGCCATATTTAATTTAACCCCAGCTGCACAGTGGATGGAGTCTGATTGTGGTACATAGCTGATCCCACTTCACCTGAGTGGTCTCTGTTCTAGTTAACTTTTATTGCCAATGTGACACAGCCTGGAGTCATCCAAGAGGAAACATCAATCAACTGAGGAATTGTCTTTATCAGATTGTCCTGTGGGCATGCCTAAGGAGGAATATCTTAACTGTTAATGACTGTGAACAGCCCTCTAGAAGGAAGTACCATTCCTAGACAGATGTTCTTTTTTGTTGTTTGTTTTATTTTATTTATTTATTTATTTATTTATTTAAAATTTCTGCCTCCTCCCCGCCACCACCTCCCATTTCCCTCCCCCTGCCCCCCAATCAAGTCCCTCTCCCTCATCAGCTCGAAGAGCAATCAGGGTTCCCTGACTTGTGGGAAGTCCAAGGATCACCCATCTCCATCCAGGTCTAGCATGAGCAAGGAACTCAGGACCGCGAGGGGTGTACCCACACACTGAGACAATGGGGATGTTCTATCGGGAACTCACCAAGGCCAGCTGGCCTGGGTCTGAAAAAGCATGAGATAAAACCGGACTTGCTGAACATAGCAGACAATGAGGACTACTGAGAACTCAAGAACAATGGCAATGGGTTTTTGATCCTACTAGACAGATGTTCTTGAACTGTTCAAGAAAGTAAGCCAGCAACCTCCTTTCTCTTGGAGGTTCTTGCCTCCAAGTTAGGGCTTGAGTTCCTGATCTGACTTCCCTCAAGGGCAGGCTGTGACCTGGAAATACAGGCTGAAATAGACTCTGTGGTCTCCTAATTTCCTTATGGTCACAGTGTTTTTACCACAGCAACAGAGAGTAAATTATCACAGATCATAAGTGGCAAAGCTAAGGCTGTTTTGAAAATCTGAGATGCTTCCTCCTGCCACTGCTAACAATTTTCATTTCATCCCAATTATGTTTTACCTTGTGTCTCTACTTCTTACATATTTGTTATCTATGCTATCTTTAATTTGGTAATCAACCAAACTTTGGAGCAAATGTGAAGAAAGAATAATGACTCTTACATAATCATTGCTCTCAGGAAACTCCCTATCTGATAGTGGAAGCAGAAGGGATGTCAATTATTTATGTCCACAAAATAGCTATCTGAAATCTAACCAAAACAGTTTTAGTGGTATGAGGAAGCAAGTGAGTGTTTATTTAAGCAAAGAACCTTTCCACTGGTGTTATAATCTGTATTATTATATGATAATTATTTTTGTACTTTATTGGGCTTACATGTCGGGGACATCTGGTTGTTGGCTTATGTAGGCTACTTTACAGCTATAACTAGATCAAATTGGCCATGTCTTAGCCTGTCTTCATCCTCCATGATTCTACTCTGAGCATATTCTCAAGAAAATGTAAGAAACATATAGATACAGGCAAGACTATAGGAATTTCCAAGTTTCCTGCCATTACTGACAGTGTACCATTGGCAAAACAAGTCAGAAAGGTGATAAAATTCAAGGTTATAAATCCTAGCTCTGCATAGGACAACCCTTAATGTCAAATAGTGCAGAGTACAGGGAAGATGGACAGGAGCAAACTGGCATGACAGCTCACTGGGGAAAGATGCTTGCTGTACAAGCCTACAGACCCAAATATTGGGGAACTCGTTCAGACAATAGCCCTTAGAAACTGGCCCACTTTCGGTGTGGTCTTATGTACTATAAGAGCAGACAAAAAGAGTGCATAGCCAGTTTATCTGATGGATTTGGTTCCAATTCCCACTGCCAGCAGAGGATTGTGAATCAGAACCCTTACTGTGAGTTTATCCCCAAATAAATAAACTTTTGTTATACGCCAAGAAAATAAAGCAAGCAAAAATGACTGACAATCCTTGCCAAGACAGGGAAAGATAGTTTTTCAAATTTTTCTGCCTCTGAGAATGGTTTGTCAGATACTCTAGGCCTCAACCAAAGTTGGTTGCCTCAACATTGCAAATGAGACTTTTGGTGATTGCCCAGGTAGCCAGCTGTTTCTGTCATTTTTGTACCTTTTGAAAGTTGCTTGATTGCACTTCCTGTTTACTCAGGTAATATTATTTCCCTTCTCAGGTCTTTGATGGTGTTGAAGATTAGAAAGTCATAGTTACTTTCCTCTCATGACTTAGCCAAGGCATTTTAATATAAGACTTAGACTCCTTAAAATAGTATAACTATTGAAGCATTTAGCATGTTTCTTGTCTGATGTTGTTCATTGAAAGACCCTCGACGAGGATCTTTTTCGGGAGGAGACCTCCCCAATGCCAAGGAACAGGCCGAGACCGCACGGATGCAAATCGCAAGAGGTTTATTGAGTAGACACAGGTACCTGTGGGCGGCAAGATCTCTCGGAAGACTTGCGCACCTGCCAACTGGAGGGCAGGCTTCTTATAGGGGAGAGCAAAAAGCAAGTTTACAGAAGCAAAAGCATGGTTATCGTTAGACCGGAATGAGGCGGGGGCATGAATGGTTTCCTCTCTCAGCATGGGTGTCAGCAAAAAGCAAGTTTACAGAAGCAAAAGCATGGTTATCGCAATGAGGCAGGGGCATGAATGGTTTCCTCTCTCAGTATGGATGCCTGGCAACAATCATCCTGTTCCTATCTTATAGCTAACCTGCTTTGTTGACATCCTATCTTATTGACATCTTGCCTTGCAGTCTTCCTATCTCTATCTCCTGTTCTCTCAGGCACCTGGGGTGTTCTAAGGAGAGCAGGCTGGCTGCTGATCCGGAGATTTGTTTAAAACAAACAGGAAGTTCCCCCGGGACGATGCTAGCTGCGGGTTTTGAGGAGGGGGCCTGTAGGGTCTTTCATTCATACTGGTTGTAATTCTAATTTTTTTTTATTTTTTCCTTTATTTTTATTTTTGTTTTTTAAATTTATTTATTTATTAAGGATTTCTGCCTCGTCCCCGCAACCTTTTTTTTATGTACGTTTTTGCCTCTTCTTTTCCTTGGACAATACCTGATACTTGTTCTTATTGTATATAGTTTGGTATTAGGCTTAAAACTCTCTTATTAAGACGAAAGAGGAAGGTATTGTGGAAATTCCTTCAGACAATAGCCTTTAAGATAATGGCTCACTTTGAGGATGGTCTCATGTATTGTAAGTGCAGACAAAAGGCTTGTGTGGCCCCTTTTGCTGCTGGATTTGGTTCCAGTTCCCAGTACACACAGAGGACTGTGGATTGCTACCTTTATTGTGAGTTTAACCCCAAATAAATAAACTATTTTTATATTCCATTCTGGACTATTGTTGCATTCTGGTACTACTACATCCAAGTTTAAGACTGAGCACCCACATGGGAAAAGAACAACTTCAGCAAGTTGTCATCTGACTCTCTCTCTCTCTCTCTCTCTCTCTCTCTCTCTCTCTCTCACACACACACACACACACACACACACGCACGCACACACACCACAGAAAGTGACACATGTGCTCCCGCCTACTTACAAAAGTAACTATAATAAATTATATTAAATACATTTTCAAAGAAGCAGAAGGAAAAATTAAAAGTTATCATTATCATTTCCAGAGGAATGAGAACAAATGAAATAAGACATTCTTCCTCTTTTTAAAAGTGAAGGGACAAGTACTGTAGTAAAGGTAGACATAAATACTATGAAATCCCAGTGTGAGATCTCACTATCTCCTTCCAGGAAAATAACAGTTTTCACCATGAAAGTGAGATTCAAACAAGCTCCTAAAAGATGTACCTCTGAGAAGGCAGGAAATGTTTCTGTCTGGAAAGAGGTTCTTAGGTAATTAGAGAGAGATGAATGTAGACACGCTGTGTTGGAGATAAGAAGGAATCAGTGTGGTTGAAGTTGATTGGACCAACGGGAAAATAATAAATAGTGTCTGTGCTTGGACTGAACCAGATAGAGATCTCTTAAGTGCCAGAAAATGTGTGCTAAGTGTCAACTACATTGACTTCCATTCTACTGATAGAAAAAAAATCACAAGTTGAGTATGACATGGGCATAGATAATTGGTGGTAGTTGAAGCCTTTCTTTCAAGCAAAGAAAAGTCTAGAAGTTAGTCTTCTTCCAACAACTTTCACATTCTTCAAATCGTAAGCATATTTGTGGAATTTGATGAATTTTAACTTTACTTTTTAAAATTCAGGATAATTTTAATGTTTTAAATAATTTGATTATTGTTCCTATGGAACTTGTGACAATAGTGACACATCTAAATTGAAGATTTCTCCATGATTTGTCTCTCAGTTATTTGGTGTTTGTTGACAAGCTTTGATGTTAAGAAATAAGAGAAAAATTCAGCTTTAACTTCAACAATACTTCTAAAGGACTGGGGGAAGGAAGTTGCAAGCCGGAGACACAGGGCTCTTTGACTCCCATGTGAAACAGACATGGATTTTAGCCTGAAGTTCTAGTCTGGTCCTTTTCAAAGTCCATATAAAAACCCAAACTAAGCATACTATCAATGGTTCTGGCAATATCGACTGCTGGGACCATGGCATTGCAAAGACTGGAACACAGGGCTTCTGATAGACTGATAAACTTTACATAGTCAAACGAGCATACTGTCATTCTGCCTTGAACTTAGAAACTAGACCCATAGCCTAGGGGGAACAAGTGCAATACTAGATTAGATCTTTATGTCCTAGCCCAGAATCACCAGTCACTGTTTCCACTGATATAACACTCTAGGTCCCAACTCATAATACCCTTTCTCATTATTTTTTTCTGTGAAAAAGTATCAAAATAAGGCTGGACAGCTAGAACCACAGTTAAGAATCCTTGACTTGCTATTCTACCATAAAGACCCAAACTTGGGTCACTGTAAAAATACCTGTAACACTCAAGCTCCAAATGAGTCTCACACATCTGGACTCTACAGGTATTTTCATATATATGTGCATGTACTCACACTCATGTGTACACGTACACACACACACAATTAATTAAAGACTTGCTTGACAGTACTTCTAGAGTGGTTTCTTACAGTGACTGTCTTATAAAGGCACTATATTTTTAGTAAGAGAATTTGTCATTTCTGCAATAATAGAAATGACAGATTTAATAGGAAAAACAGATTATCTTATCTGTCTTGATATTTATTATAGTGATAGAATGGTGACAGACACATCACCAGGTACTCAAAAAAATGTTCGTTCAATGAGAACAGGAATTATTTAACATCAAAATCTATTCCATTCTTTGATCTCTTGGATGTCTTTAGAGGAAAGTAGAGTTCCTCTTCGTGTCACTAGTCAACATTTTTCTTTTCTACACATTTGGTCAACTTCTCAAGTGCTAATGGTCCATGCAACTCTTTCATCTCCCCGCCAGATGCTTTGTAGCATGGTGACCACAAAGACTTTATCAAACACTTTGTCATCCTTTGTAAGTCAATCTCTCCATGGACTTAAAATACCACCATCTGTTCTCAGCCTGGTGATTCTACAGAAATATTGGGGCCCATTTAAATGAGCACTAAACCTCTATCCTTCTGACTGACTGTCTCTGGAGTTAGTGGCAGGCAGCTTCTTGAATGCCAGTGTTTTTTTCTCCCACCACAGAAATATTACATTTCTATGATTTTTTTTCCACTTCTCCTAAGAATTTCAAACTGTTCTCAATTATTAAAACAATAACTTCAAAATTCTCAAATAGTTCTTAAATCTGTTTTCAACTATTTTTTTAGAAAAAAAAATGAATGTAGTGTGAGCAAAAGATGCCCTTGCTTCACGTACAATAAAGATTGATGCTTAATATAAAGTAGAAATTTGGATAAGCAGATATTCTTGCATCAAATACTGGAATAAAGAAGAAGACCCCCAAAAAAGGAAAGATAAAAGGAAGAAAAGTATTATTTAACATAATAGCACATTTGCCAATTGACAATGTAAGTGGGTGCTTGCTGAGAAATCCTGACTAAGCAGGATATGGGCTCTATGTAACACATTTGCTGCTGTGAATCCATCATCAGGATTGAGAATTCAGTCCTGAATATGTCTTCCAGAATTAATAGATATATAAATATTTAGGAAATACACCAAATGAGTCTTTAACTATGATAACCACATACAGTGAACACCCCTTATCCAAAAGATTTAGACTAAAGGAATCCAGATTTGGGTTTCTTTGATATTATAGAATATTTTCATATATATAAAGAGTTATCTTCAGGCAACAACACAAATTTTAACAGAAAAGTTCTTTATGTTTCATCTTAACTTTATACACAGTATCCTGAAGTTCATCTTATACGATATTTTTAACTTGTATTCATGTTCACTACAATGCATTAGTTGAGGTCAGATGTGAAATTTTCAATTTGTAGCTGTTGCAGTTTCCCCTGAGCTTTACATCCATAATAGCCTCAAGACTATCCTCAAAGAATACTCCAGTCAGAACTTGACCATAATTATACATTTTCTTTGGGTTTCCATAAGATTATCAGCACCCACAATAGCAGGAAGTAGCCTAGAAAACTATGTCCACATTTCCAAAAATAGATTATGAATGTTTGTCTTTGCTTAGAGTGTTGATTATAAGTTGTTATGAATAATGGTCAGGAAAAAAGCTAAACAAAGGAGATTAAATTCAGAGTTCTTGTTTTGAAAAGAAAAAAGAAAACAGAAGTGGGGGGGTATAATGCTTTTTTACCCTGTAAAGAGTTGTTTCTTACATCGGTTTAATAAAGTGCTGATTGACCAACAGCCAGGAAGGAAGTTAGGCTGGGCAGCCAGACTAGGAAAATTGTGGGAAGAGGAAAGGCTCAGTCAGCAGTCACCATCAAGATGAGAATGCCCCACTGGGGAGGGTACCAAGCCATGTGACTAAACATAGATACGAATTATGGGTTAATTTAAGTTGTAAGAGCTAATTAATAATATGCCTAACAGATACTTCCATCTATATGTCGCCTCAGAGTGGCACTCATAAAAGGATTTTGGAACCGTCTGAAATTCAGAAATACGGATGTTTCAGTCTGCAAATGTAAAGAAATGGGAAAATTCAATCAACTAAAATATATTGAGTAAATAATGTGTGCTATTTATCTTTTACATGTGCTGACCAGGAATGCTACATAGACACCCATCTTCAGTTTACACAGTCAGCTGGAAAGATAGACATGTGTTGTCCAGGAAGTTCATGACCATGCGTAATCTCCTACATTTTGGATCTGGTTCATCGTTCCAGAGTTCATGTGTGAGAAGCTTTATGGAAAATAGTGGGTAAAGTTGTCAATTTTCTGTTGCAGTGATAAAATACCAGGACCAAAATCAACTTATAGAATCAAAGAAGAGGCTACTTTGCCCTATATAGTTCCAGACAGTTAGATGTTGGTAATTGCAGGGAACATGTGGCAACAGGAATGGGAAGCTGAAAGATCACAAGCATTGCATTCAAGAAGCATAGAAGACAAACTGTAAGTGAAGTGATAAACTCTCAAAGCCTTTCTCCAGTGACATAAGTCTTCCAGAAAAGCTCTTGCCCTGCATTCTCCTCTCCAAACAGCACTACCTGCTGTGCCCAAGTTATGACTCCCAGAGAGACCACTAGGATCCAGTCAAATCCAGAATGCAAGAGCAAGGTAAACACTGTACCCTTTAGCAACACTGACGCAAATACACATCTTTTCTTTGTTCTGTACTTGTTCTCATTTATTTAGTTACAGAAACAGAAGAGTAGACTGATATGCAAACTTGTCTGAACATACCAGATAAAACATTGAGCAATGGTATCAGTAAGGAATCTTTATTTATCAATAAATCATTGTCAGAGCTACTCAAATGAGTTTTCAAAAATATCTCAGGTAGTTGCCACACAGACTCTTATGGTTACAGGGTTTAAAATAATCAGTCTTGGACACATAGAATTTTTGAACTGGAAGAATAATTAAAGAACTTCCTACCCAAGTTTTTCAACCATTTCAATTAATGCATAATGATTCTGCAACATGGGACGTGTGGTTACAACAATTATACAGAAGTAAACTATCGTTTTCTTATCAAAAGATCAGGATAAATGAAACCTACTATGTACCAATTGGAAAATTAATTTTTTTAACTCTTTGTTTTCCTTTCTAGGAAGATATTGTGATCATTAGTTTACAGTCAAAGAGATGAGAACACAATTATTATTTCATGCACCACAGCTTGCAGTGGCATATCCAGGCAAGAAATTCAAGTCTTTTACACCAGCAAGTATCTGTCTTTCCAAAATGCAGTACGTTTACTTGGCAATATGTAATTTTTATCCACAAGCAAGACTTTAATCTACAAGAGATCTTCAATCTCTTTGTCTATGGAGTTTATGTACCCAAACACTAGTGAATGCCTGAAATTTCCATTTCATATAATAATGAACTTCATATATGCTATATCTTTCTTACACATATACCGTTATAACGAAATTTTAATTTGTGGGTCAAGTACAGTAGGAGATTAAAAACAACAGTTCATAAAATGGAGGACTTAAAATAATATACTGTAATGAATTTAGTAGCATCATTACTCAAGTACTTAGGTGCCGAATATTAAGTAAAGCACAAGTTACCAGAACAGAAGCACTGAGATGCTGCAGCAGACAGTGACTGTGGTAACAGAGGGCTACTTAGTGATGGATGGGCAGGTGGATTCCACATTGCTTCAGCGGGGATGCTACAGACAAAGTAAGATTCGTGTTTGACAGAGAGGAGAGTAGGGGGCTCAGGATTTTATCACACTCCTTAGAATGGCATGTATTCAAACCCATGTGAATTATATCTGGAATTTTCATGTTAGTGCTTCTGAAAGACAGTTAAGTACAGAAAGATGACGCTATTGAAAGTGATACAGCAGAGAGGGGAAAACCAAATGTGCATCCATCTCTCCTTTCTGCAGTCACAAAGAGCCAACAATTCTCAAAATTTAACCCAACATATAAAAGGTACTTCTTCATCCCATGAGACTAAAATGCTGGAATTCTTCACAGGTAGCTTATTTGATCTTATTAAAGGGTCTTTCCTCTAGGCCATTAAAACAAGTACTTTCTGCAGGGCCAGAGCACTCAAGGGCTCTGGCAGCAGTTGATCATTGAGCTATCTTTGCAAACACTGTACTTCACAGGGGCTGTAAAAGAGAGGCTTTTATCACCACACTTCTGTGATAAAACAGTGGGGGAAAATACCACTGCCGTCTGCAGTAGGAAGCGAAATGGCCAGACTGAGAACTCGTGGACCCAGGGCTACAAAGCAGCTTCACAGTCTGGGAAATCATTTGGGCCAATGTTTCATGATCTATTGTTTTTGCTGGAAAATAAACCATCAGTTCTGGTGATGGCTAAGGGAACCCTAAACTCCAAGAGGAGTGAGCTGCTCAGGTGCAAGGTTCTACTAGGGGTCAGAGTCATTAGGTTGAAATATAAAGTCAATGGCCTTATGACCAGCTATAAAACTTGATTTTCAATTTAGATTGTTTTTGAGGTTTATATAACATCTACTTCATAAGATTTTTGTAGAAGGTGGGTGGGTTTAATATGAAGCACATTAGCACAAAGTTATGATGATGGAAAAGAACTCTGAAGCAGGAATCCTGACTCCTGAAGTAGATGACAATTAACAGACACATTCACAACTGGACAATGTGCAGAGACTGACAGCTTTGAAACATTCAGTCCTCAATAGAATGTCTTCATTAAGCCTTTCCCCTCCAGGTTCACGGAACTATGTGGAAGAGGAGGCAGAAATATTGCAAGAGCCAGAGAGAATAAATGACAATAAGGAAACATTGTTTTGCAGATGCAATGAGAACTATTGTACAACAGGCGATAATGCACACATGAACTCACAAAGAATGAAACAACACACAGGTGCTGCGTAGATCCCTGACAGATGGGGCCCCAGTGCTGAGAGGGGAAAACAGATGTGAGTACTCATCCTAAACCAAAAAACTACTTCCAAAAGACAATCACTTGGTTTTCTCCAGTGGTGTCTCACTGGTGTATGAACCACACTTAAGGGCAGGTCCCATGCCCAAAAGTAGAAGGATAATACAAAAGATAGTAAGGTAACTTAATGATATGTTTTGTAGAATTTTTGTCTCTTATTTCTTTGCTTGGACATTTTCCCCTTTTGTCTTACTGGCCTTTTGTTTGTATATTGTGATTTTAACTTTGTTTTTCTGTTGTGTGTGTGTGTTTGTATGCAAATTTCTTGTGCTTTCTTTGTTTTTATTTTTATTCTGTTTTGTTTGTTGTGTGCTTGTTTCCCTGATTGTTTGCTTTCTAGAGAGAAAAAGAAATGAAGAGCATGAAGTTGGGTGAGAGGGGAGGTGGGGAAGATCTGGGAAGAGAGGAAAGTCTGGGAGGAAGTGGGAAAAGAGAAACCATTGTACAGAATATATTATATGAAAATAGCTTTTTCAATAATATATATTATATTTATATTTACATAAAAAATCTAGATTTATTTATTCCTTCTCCTTTCAACCTAATAAATGGTATCATGGATTGCAGAGTAATCACCTTGGAAACCAGCATTCACAAAAGCTCATTCCATGCATTATCATATACTATCCACTTAACATGCCTTACAAGGCTGGAAAGGCAGCTATAGATCCCCAACTGTCTTGAAGGAATGGGGTGCCAAATGATGACCTACTTACCCAAAATCACAAAGGAGTTAGTCACTTAGGCATAATTTTGCCACATATGTTTAGTGTGCATTTCCCTGACATGTGCCAATGTAACATATTCAAAAAGACTTCAAGTCAGCTGTACATTTTACTGAAAATAAATTAGACTAAGAACTGACCAGGCTCACCTGTATCGAAATGGACTCTAATATCATAATCATCCCTAGCAAAACATGTTCTTATACATCTGTTGGCTTTATAAATATCTACTAGCCTCTGTGAATAAGTACCACTGTTCACATTCCCTGGCTGCTGAAGACAGACTTTCCCATAGATGACCAGTAGTATAGTTATTTGTTGCTACTTTGACACAACACTCTTTGCAGCATGTTTTATGTTACAAGTTGTAAGGAGAAGGCCCCTTATTTATTCCCACTGCCTGGCTAGCTTACACCTGAAATAACCACACAGAATCAATTAAAAGACTGTGTTAATTTAAACACTGCCTGGCCATTAACTCTTAACTTTTTATTGGCTAACTCCTACATATTAGCTCAACTTATCTCCATTATCTGTGCATCACCACTTGACAGTGGCTTACGGGAGATTCTAACCAGAGTCCATCTCTGGTGGAGGATCTATGGCTTCTCTGACTCTACCCTTCTTTCTCCCAGCATTCAGTTCTGTTTTCTCCAACTACCTAAGATCTGCCCTATCAACTAGGCCAAGGCAGTTTCTTTATTCATTAACTCATGAAAGCGACACACAAATAGAAGGAACTCCTACACCAATACAATACTATAGTAGGCTCTTCAAGGACATTTCAAGGCTATTGAAGTAGACAGACAAGGTACCTGGGTCTCAGCTTAGGTTTTCTCTAGACAGCACTGCTTTGTGCAAAGACCCCTCATTCACATGGACTCCCCTTTTTTTCCTTCAATTTGAGAATTTTACCGAAGATCTAGTTCCATGGTTGTTTTCAAATCTAACATTACAGATTGCTGTGGGTCAATGGTCTTGTACCTTGTAAAGATTTGTTACTTGTATTTTGATAAAATGCTGATTGGCCAATAGTCAGGCAGGAAATATAGGCAGAGTGATCAGAACAAAAGAGGAAAGGTTGAGTCTGCAGCCATGACATAGCCGCAGAGGATGCAAGATGAGATGAGAATGCCTCACTAATAAAGGTACCAAGCCATGCGACTAACACAGACAAGAATAATGGGCTAATTTAAGATGCAAAAATTAGTCAATAAGAAATCCTGAGCTACTATGCCAACTAGTTTATAATTAATGTAAGCCTCTGTGTTTCTTTGAAACTAAATGGCTGTGGGACAGAAACTACTGTCAACAAATGGCACCCGGCAGTGATTTAAATCATACAGTTTCTGAGTGATTTTTTCAGGAATGGACAGCCAGCAATGAACAAGCAGGCTCATACAACACCAGATTCTAAACCCTCAGCCACAGAATTTTTGAAATCTCCAGAAAGAATGATAATTGCATGTGGTTATAAAGAAGGACTCTAAAAAAGAAATCCCACAATAGCTCAGAATTGAGTATAATAAAAGGTTATTTATTTAGGGGTAGACTCACAAATCACAATCCTCTGCTCAAGTGGGGAACAGCAACTGAATCCAGCCAGCTGGGAAAGAGGACAAACACCTGTTTACACTGATATATATATATATATATATATATATATATATATATATATATATATATAGTTTAAGAGGCCATTCCCCAGTGAGTGGGTAAATTAAAAGCTACTGGCAGAAGGAATTCCTACAGCACCTCCCCCTTTTTTAAAATAAGGAAGTTCTAAGTCTAGTGCAAAGTTATATGCAATAAGAACAAGTATCAAGTACAAAAATTAGAATTACAACCAGCATAAACAATATCAAGCAAGAAGTATGTAATAAATGTTTCAATAATTATCCTATCCTAATGAATTTGTAAAAGTCTTGTATAATAAATAAATTGGCCAAGTCATGAGAGGAAAGTAACTACAATTATCTGGTCTTCAACCCCATTTAAGACCAGAGAAGGGAAATAATATTACTTGAGTAAGCAAGAAGTGCAATCAAGCAACTTCCAAAATGTGCAACAAATGGCAATCACCAAAAGTCTCATTTGCAACATTGGAGTAACCAACTTTGGCTAAGGCCTAGAATAATTAACAGACCATATTCAGAGGCAGGAAATTTTTCAAAACCATCTTACCCTGTCTTGGCAAGACTTGACAGTCTTTTTTCTTGTATCTTGTTTGTCCTGTCTGGACATCGTGCATTTTGTCAGTGATCAATATATGGGCAGTTCCTTCCCCAAAGGCCAGTTTTCTCAAGAAGAAAACAAGCTCCAAGTGGAGTGTCTTTTGTGCTCAACAATCTCTCAGGAATAGATGGGTGCTGCCAGGAGCAATTGTGTCTCATGTCAACAGAACCCTAAGTTATTTAAATGCCATATTCTATAGCTCTTTAAAGTGGTTGAACATTACCTATCTGTGCAGAATACAATGTCTATGTATCTAAAGAACCTGATTAGTCTAACTATAAGTATGACAAACACTGATGACAATTGACCGATGAATCTTAATACCTATATAATTTTAAGACCTCATATTAGAATATTAAACAATCTTTATAAAACTATGCAACAAATGACAGCAATGATCCCAAAATGTAAACAATGTATAAGTATCTTAATCAGAGGTAGAAATGTATATTGCAATATGATAAATATATCCTAAAATTGTATCAATATACAAAATGTCTTAAGCAGAAGTAGAAGCATGCATGTATACAATATAACAACACAACTTTACCTAGATATACAAATATTATAGACAAAAATGAGCATATTCAATATAATTTAAGTTTGTATCAATATACAAGAATCTATACCAATGTAAATTGTCTATAAATGATAGATCGCAAGTATTCACTCCATTACTCACTCTTATTATTAGTGTGAGTAAGCTCACACAAATCTATTATCCCATCCAACTTCCTCTCCTTTTTTTTCCAAAGATATCCTTGGTCCTACATAATTTTTCCCCAACCCCCAACCTTCTACTAATTATAATCAATCCCTAAATGATTTCCCTAACCTTGAGGACAAACTTTGTTGGGAGAGAGGATGTTGTTTTCTAGAATTACTTCCAGTTGTCATGGGGGTGTTGTTCTTTCTATGGGATCCTGTGAAAGTAAAATTATGGTTAAGTATCAAGATTACTGTATGGTATAATTGAAAATAGTCTCTAAATATTTGGTATCGTTTTTCTAAGGTTCCTATTTGAATTCTGGCCAGAACATTGTGAAAAAGTGCACCATTTCACCTAAGCAAGTTGGAACCAACTTGAGCAGCTGGTATCCAAAACAGGTCTTATAGTAACACTATCAGTATCATGATGTCATATCGACCAGGTGAAGTTGTTATTGTGGGGCCCTATCTTCTTCCTGGAAACATCAAAGATTACTGCAGGAAAATTCATTATTTATTGTGGAAAATAAATATGGTTATTAAACATTATTTGTATAAACATATACAGACATATATATTCAACAGAAGGTATGAGAGAGACAAAAATAGGTATGAAGAAAACTAAAATTTTTTCGAAATTCTTTCTTCTTTCTGTCCCAAACCAGACATGATGAGAGATATGAGACAGAAACTCTGAATTTTTCTTTTAACAATATGCTTGGATTTAGAGAATGACAGAGCCATTGTCCATCTCCAAAGCCAGCTCTATATATTCATATATATATTTATATGTATATGTTATATCACCTGTTCTTACAAGTCATATTCCTTTTTCTTGATGATGCTTTTTGGATAGTTGGTTTTTTTTATTCTGTCAACATCCAAATAGCCAGAGTCTCTAGAATTTTTGAAGATGTGTATTTTCCTTTAAAGACAAGAGCAGAATGCTTCCACAACCTTATATGGTTGTCACCATTGTGGATGAGCTGTCATTTCTCTTTCTCAAGAAATTTATTTTTTCAAAGTGAATCTTTATGAATTTTGATGGTATGCATAGTT
Source organism: Microtus oregoni (assembly GCF_018167655.1). NCBI lineage: Eukaryota > Metazoa > Chordata > Mammalia > Rodentia > Cricetidae > Microtus > Microtus oregoni. The sequence goes on from NW_024543069.1 coordinate 49,949,642, forward strand.
TTTCTTCTCTTGCAGAAACAAGAGCAAAACTCCTTCTCCAACATAGCACATCTGGCTTTCATTATGAGGTCAACACATTCTTGAAATACACCAGCTGCTTTATTTTAGAAGACTTTTTCATTATCCAATGTCTCTCTGCTGCTGTTGTCCTTTTCTCATTAGTGTTAAGAAAATTCAAGGTTAATAAAGCATTATATAACCTATTTCTGGGGTATGATCAGATGAGTGTTTCCAGGACTTCTCACAGTGCATTTTTATCCTTTGGTTTTATATACCTTGAATTGTTCCAAGTTAATCTCTTCCCCCAGAAGCCATAGCACATCACCATTGTTATCTAGAGTTGTATCCTATATCAATTACAGAAACATTTCTAAGACAAGCACTGGCTTCCTTTAAGACAGTAACTCTGAGGTAAAGTGAAAAATCTGGTTAGGACAGAAGTATCCCATGAATCTTAGAAACACCAGCTTGAAAAAGGCAGAGTTCTCTTTCCATTCTCTGAAATGTTATTGCCTCCCTTTTTGCTCACAGAATTCCTATGTATTCCTTAAACATGTCCAAATGCAATCTCCTCCACCTTCTAGTCAAAATAAATTGCTTCTTCTCTATTCTCAGCATCTTCCCTATTCATTGTTCTTATCAAATTTATCATATTTTACCTTTTTTATTTGTTTGTTTGTTTTTGGTTTTTCGAGACAGGGTTTCATATTTTACCATTTTTACTAGATAAATATGTATCTTCATATCTGCACAGGTCCCAAAATACTTGCAGGCTGTAACTCACACCAAGGTACTCAATACATGCTTAGTGAATATATAACAAATGACCCTTGATGATAAAGTTTGTTCTGCCTTGAACTGCTACCTCCCTTTTTATTTCTGTCTGTACTCTAAAGATTCTTCGTTTCTGGGTCAGTTTTGCAAACTTTAATAACTCCTCCCCTGAAAAAGCATTGGAATGAGTATTCAAGTGTGTCCTCTCTTCTACATAACCACTCTTATTTTTTCCCTTATCTAAGGTTATCAGATTGTTTTGTATTATACTTCCCCAAACACATTCTTCATTTCTCCTATGTTGACCATCCTTATACCCTGAAAAACCATAGCAGGGTCTTGTAAAGTAAAAACTTATCAAGTAAAAGTATAAACCTCTAGGATAATCACATACATTTTTTTCTCCAAGTTACACTAGAACAATATTAAAATGTAGAAGTCATGAGATTCCAAAAATAATGCTTTTCTTCTCATAAAAAGTGGTGGTTAGCTTTCTGAATTCAGACATTAAAAATAAAGTTCAGTTATCTAGGTCTCTGGGTATATCTATTATTTATCGTCATTATTACTGTCATTGCTATTGATTGCATTGTTACTTATCCTGCAAAGCAACAGAGTCAGATGGGCATATAATATAGATATTACTACCATGTGATATACTAGTTCTAATGTAGACTAAATAGTAAGTCAATAGTGTTCTTATCTCACTATTTACAATAGAAACAAACAGAAACAAAGAAGAGAAATTAGTTATTAATGCATGCATTTTCATATGCTAGTTCTCTAAAATATGAGATATACTTACATGCACACACCATGCCTTCCCCATTCTTATAGACAGACTGGCAACATTTCTATTTGGTACATTCCCACGTCTTAGGATTCATTGACTAATGAGCAAATGAATAAACAAATAGCCTTGAGGAACGTGATTTTTATCCCTTCCCAGCCAAAACATATACCAACAGGGTCTTCCCAGTCCTTTTAAGATAAATTAAAACCAAATGAGTTATAATCAAACTAAACCATTTTCTTTAAACTTTAAAATAACCTATTTTCACCACTGTATATAACATGCAAAGAGAAATGTGCTTACTGGTTGATTGGTTTTATGTCAACTTGACACAAGCTAAAATCATGTTGGAAGAAGGAACCTCAACTGAAAAAAATACTCCTATCAGACAGGACAGTAGGTAAGATTATAGTGCATTTTCATGAATGATGATTGATATGGGAGGGCCCAGCTCATTGTACATGGCGCCACCTCTGGGATGATCATTCTGACTGCTTTATAAAAGCAGGATGAGTGGGTCATGGGGAAGTGCCAGTAAGCAGCATTCTTCTAATGGTCACTGCATCATCCACTGCATCCAGGTTCCTGACCTGTTTGAGTTTCTGCCATGACTACTACTTTGCTGTGGAACCAACCATAAAATGAAATAAACCCTTCCTTCCTCAAGTTGTTTTAGGTCATACTGTTTTATCACAGAAAAAAAAAATAACTAAGACAAGAAGGATAGACTTTTGTCAGTCAGTGAGAACCTCTTCTACAGAAAGGGTACAGTTCACATTATACCAATACTCCTAAGCATGGTGTTAAACTTGGAAAACTATTTATACATTTTTGAGATTTCAAAACAAATGTTACTAGGTGAGTGGGTATCTGGGATTGACATAATCATCTGGCATTATAACTAACAAAAAAAAATAAATAAGAAATGAAGTAGAGCCAAAATTTTGGTAGAAAGAAGTTCAAAGTACTAAAAGAATAAGAGAAAAATCATTTCCTGTCAGAATAGCGTTGGAGGTTCTTGACTAAGTATACAAGAGGCAGCTGTCCATCAGCATGGAATCTATTAGAACTATGCAGAGATAACTGCAGATGGCTTGGGGTAAAAGCTTCACACAGAATAAAGGCTTCAAACATCTGAGCTCTAAAGAGTGACACTGTGTTGACTACAGGAGACAGAACCACTGCAATTAACCAGAGAGCTGCCTGCCTGAAAGGATCCTGGGAACTACTTAAGCACACTTACTGCTCCACTATGGCCTGTTAGCCATCCTCATCTATGGAAAGATATTCCCCCAGTTACAGGTCCATATTCAAGTCCCATGACAAAGCAGCTTTCAGAAACTATCTGTGCCAAGAGTACTGAGCTGTTTTCACATGGGTTTCTATTCAAACAATATGATCATGGGAATTAAACACACAAGTAAACATTGACAAGGACTATCCAGAATATATAAAAACTTGGATGATCATATTACTCTTGACAGCACAAAAAAGGATAAAGCACTTAAACCAGAAATAGTCAAACCTAAGCAATTGTTGGAAATTAAATTGTGGAGCTAAAAACAAGTTATAATGGAAATGCACCAATCCTCTAAAGCAATGTTAAAAACTTCATGACATTGCAGAGTTTTCCTGAGTTCCCTGCTTTCAGCATACTTGAAGAGATTGCACTAGTAAAAATGTCAGCCACAGAGTTTGTCTTGTACCTCATTACCTGGAAATACTACTGGGGTTTTTACACTCTTCCAAATGACTATTTATAGCCTCACACCCTGACCTTGTACACCACTGCAAAACATTTAGAGAAAAGAGAATAACAAAATACAAACTTTGCATAAGCATGAATTCCTTGATTTGGGGGGTCTCAAAGAAGAAACATGTGGAAATTGTTGCTTTGGCTTAAAATTAAAGATGGGCTATTTATTCACATTAAACCAAGAAAGCTGTTTGTAAAAACAGCAGTATTGCTATTGCTTCTCAGGACTTCCCTATGGTGTTACCTAATCTTCCCCAAGATTGCAAGAGTCTTAAAAAGACATTCCATACCTTATTAAGTTGTAGGAAGCAGCATATATTTTATAATACTTTAAGGTGAACAAAAATAATAAAATGCAAAGTCACTATTGAGTAAATACTGGCATTAAGTAGGAAGTAAATGTCTGAAGAGCTAACTAATGAAAAAATATGAGAAGCTGAGAACAAGAAAAAAAAAGTGGGCAAACAAGGCCAAAGAACTGAGTCAAGTTTGTCAGAACTCATCGGTGATGAAGGAAACATAAGCTTTGGAGTCTGATGTGTCCTTAAATGCCCCTGTCTGCACTCATAACTTTGGAATGTTCTAGCCTCTCTGACCCTCACTTTTCTAATCTGCATGAGACGTTGTGGAGGCATTTTAATTTCTTTAGTGGGAGAATTTTGAGAAAATTTAATTGAACTTCCAAATTCATAGATTTCCTAGACTGCACAAACAAAAGCACTAGAGGGTAACTCAGGATTGATTATAGAGGACCCTGGAGAACTTTTATTCACCAAAAGTCATACATTTACATTTCAAGGGAATGAGTGAGACACAAAGTCAAGAAGACAGTCCTGTCTCTAAAGGTGGAGACAGTGCACCATGCTTTGATAAGAGAGAAATGGCTGTGATCTATAGTACTATTGGAATCCCAAAACTATTCTATAGGAATCAAGGGTTTTCTGCACCCTTTCAATAAAGGAGAGAGACAGCATGCACTTGGATGCTATGCTAGTTAGGGTTTGCTGTCAATTTGTCATTAATGGAACTTACCTAAGAAAGGTATATTAATTGAGAAATTACCTCTATGAATTTGGCCACAGCATAACTGTGGTGCATTTTCTTGATTGCTACATTATGGAGAAAGGCCAAGCCCACTGTAGGCAATATCATTCCTGGATAGTCCTGATGTATATAAAAAGCTGGTTGAGCATGAATCAATGGGAGCAAACTAGCAATGAGTGTTCTTTCATGGTTTCTGCTTCAAGTTCCTGCCCTGTTTTCATCTCTGCCTTGCCTACATCCCTGTGCTGACTTCTATGATGGACTGTTACCTAGAAGTGAAACCTAAACATTCTCTTTTCTTTTTGAAGGTTCTTTTAGCCATGCTGTTTACCAGAGAAAGAGAAACCAAACAAGGACAAAATTTAGTACCAGCAGAGTGTGACTGATGCTTTGATTTTGAAGGAATTTGAGAGTTTAGAGTTGGGAAGGGCATTGAATCCTCAGAGTATAATGGCTTTCTATGGGAACCTGGAAAATGAGAAAGTAGAAATAAATGGAGGCCTGGATTATGATGTAATGGAGGAAGGTCATTGGTTAAAAAAATAAAGAAACTGCTTGGCTGGCCCTCATAGGTTAGAACACAGGTGGGTGGAGAAAACAGAAGAGAATGCTGGGAGGAAGAGGAAGTGAGGTAAGACGCCTCAGACAGGGACGCCATGCAGCTCTCTCCCAGACACATGCGATGAAGCTCTGACCCGGGATGGACGTAGGCTAGAATCTTCCCAGTAAGCGCACCTTGGGGTGCTACATACAGATGCTCAGAAATGGGCTAAATTAATATGTGAGAATTATCCTAGAAGAGGCTAGATAGAAATGGGCCAAGCAGTGTTAAAAAGAATACAGTTTGTGTGTTGTTATTTCAGGGCATAAGATAGCCAGGCAGCCGGGGTGCTGGAGACGCAGCCCCGCCACTATTACTTCAACAGAGAGGCACCCAGCATGGTAATGAACTCCACATAAAACCTGAGAGAGCTTAATTTTAATCAGAAGAAAAAAAACAGAGTTTAACACAGATTTTTGCTGTTTGTTGGTGGCGTGCTGTAGAGAGATTTCCTGATTCGGCATCAGCAGTAGAAAAAACGCTGTGTCATTTTAAAGCACGGCTTTCTGGGGCTGTACTGCCAGTGTGAACTCTGGCTTTAAAGCATTTCAATGGCTTTTATGGGACTGGATGTTTGTGTTCCCACTTGGGATCAAAAGGAGAGTGCTCTGAGACATGCTGATGGCTCAGCGCTCCCCACCTGCACCAAATCAGGCTTAGGCAGGCTGAAGAGCATGGCGGATTTCTGACAGAGACATGTTTTCAGACTGTGCAGTGCTCTGCCTGTCAGTAACTTGGATGAAAAGAATTTCTGTGCTGCACGCTCAGTCTCAGAATTAAAGTGCTGAGTGCCGCTCCTACCTGGCAGCCCCAGAACTAGCACAAAATGGTATGTCCTCCATTTTGAAATTTTCCTGACTCAGCAGCAGGAAAAAAACCTGTGTTGTTTAAAAATGCCAGCTTTCTGGGCAGTCTTGCCAGGGCAAACTCTGACTCTTTTACGCAGGCGGTTCGTGTGGTTTGTAAGCACAGGCTGCTGAAGCTCACTTGCTGTCAGGGACCTTGAAATGCCATAGAGTTGTGGCAGTAAACATGGCTACAGCCAGTACCTCAGCCATGAGCCTGGAAAGCTAAGGAATGGGCTGGATCTAGCTGCCAAAGCCACGGCTTTAATCCCACCCATATTGCTCAGTAATTTAAAGGCTCGTGTTGTCAGAAAAAGAGAGATATACAGTAAAGAGAGATTCAAAGACAAAGAAAATTTCTAAATGGTTTACAGTGTGTTAAAAATATATGCAAGCTAAAAGTTGAAGTTCTTAAAGTAAAAAAAAAGGAAGAGAGTTGTTGTGCATGGTAGTACACACCTTTAATTCCAACACTTGGAAGGCAGAGGGAGATTGACCTCTGTGACTTCAAGGTGTGGTAGCACATGCCTTTAATTCCAGTGCCTAGAAGGCAGAGACAAACAGATCTCTGTGAGTTCAAGGTGTAGTAGCATACACCTTTAATCCCAATGCCTGTGAGGCAGAGACAAGCGGATCTCTGAGAGTTCAAGGACAACCTGGTTCGCAGAGTTATTCCAGGTGAAAGATATACAGAGAATATAAAATAGAAGTAAAAAGAAATGAAATAGAGATTAAAATAAAGCCACATGAAGATGGAAAATACAGAGAGACTTTTGATATTGTATGCTATTATGCTCTCTTTGAATTGTTTGAATGCTGAGGAAAGAGCAAAAGATATTTGTTTATAAATGGTGCTGAACTAATCCAACATAGATATTTTGAAAATGCCTTGACTTTGAAATTTGGATCTAAGGACATGATGCTTTGGAAAGGAGTTTCTTATTTTGTTTTTACAGAGGATGAGACCATGTTCATTTCTTCTATTCCAATATGGTATGATGAACCACGCCCTCCTGAAGGGTTGCTGTGAACATCTTCAGAAAATTACTTCGCTCAACTGCCAACTGAGATGAAACTAGCACACAGATTATACCATGACAGACCTAACTAACAACACCCCCATTCACCAGGAAGCAGTTTGGAGAGAAAAAACTGCGCCCATGTTCCCAAATATGGTTTATAAACGTTCTTTAACATTTAAAGGGGGATATGATATAGATATGAATAATTTGCATTAGTATAGATTTTGCTTTATTGATAGAGATTTAAGGTCAATTTTGTTATATGTATATGCATATTTCTGCTATTGATTAAGATATTGTGATTGTGCAGTTCATTAAAAAATGTAATGTATAATTAAGAAATATAGGTAAATGGATAATCATCAGTAATAATCAAGCTTGTAGTCATGTTAGTTAGATTTTCTAGATATATAGAGATACATTTTAGTTAGATAGACATTCTTCATATCTTTCAAAGACTGCAGAATATGGCATCTAATGTTTTAATAACTTAGGATTTTTCATGACAATGAGACACTCTGCTCCTGGCAGCACCAATCTACCTCAAGAGGAAGATGGGCATTGAAGAGGATCCTTATGGAGTTTGATAGCCATTTGGGCAAGAAACTGCTCTTGCCTGGACTATTGCATAAACTGCACACAGAGAACCCACAGAGAGAGGACTACTGAACTTGCCTAAAGGTGAGATGATCTTTCGGGGTTCCTGTTTCATTAAGGAGTCTGCAAGACACTCTTCAGGACAAGCAGATAGTGACTGCCTTTGAAATTTCCTGCTTTGTGGAAATGTCTGCTGGAATCTATGGGCCTGTAGGCCGAAGATGCATGCCTCAACGGTACAGAGGAACTTTGGGTGACTGTACAGGCAGCGTGATGTCTCTGTCATTTCTAGAGTTTTAAAAGTTGCTTACTTTTGTTTGCTTAGATACTACTGTATCTTTCTGTAGTCTTTGGAGTTGAAGTATAGATAGATAGTTATAGTTATAGTTTTCCATTGTTATGATAAAAGATAAGGTAGATATAAATATTCTAACTGTAATTCTTGCTTAATAACTGTTTTGTTATATGTAATTATGCTATGTTAAAGTTAAAGCCTTCCTATGTTTTTGTTTAAACAGAAAAAGGGGAAATGATGGAGGAAGGTCATTGGTTAAAAAAATAAAGAAACTGCTTGGCTGGCCCTCATAGGTTAGAACACAGGTGGGTGGAGAAAACAGAAGAGAATGCTGGGAGGAAGAGGAAGTGAGGTAAGATGCCTCAGACAGGGACGCCATGCAGCTCTCTCCCAGGCACATGCGATGAAGCTCTGACCCAGGATGGACGTAGGCTAGAATCTTCCCAGTAAGCACACCTTGGGGTGCTACATACAGATGCTCAGAAATGGGCTAAATTAATATGTGAGAATTATCCTAGAAGAGGCTAGATAGAAATGGGCCAAGCAGTGTTTAAAAGAATACAGTTTGTGTGTCGTTATTTAGGGGCATAAGATAGCCAGGCAGCCGGGGTGTTGGGGACACAGCCCCACCGCTCTTAATACAACAGAATGGCACCCAACGCTCCTATTACTACAATGATGTCTCAGAATTAAGCAAGGACTCTAGAAAGGCTACTGGTATAATATTTTGGATTAGGAACCAGTAAATTCTGAAACTTTTGTCTTATTGGAACAATATATGTGGTTAGCTGGAACTGGAAAATCATCTCTGGTTATTAAGAACTCAGTATCATTGAAGGAAATATTTTTGAAATGAAAAAAAATATTCCTTAGGGTCAACACAGAAGATGTTGTCCAGAGGGATTGAAGGCTCTATCTCAAGATAACAGTTGAATTTGGCAGCTTGTAAGCATCTCACATGTGATATTGGTTTCAGAGAGACTAAGGGAGAAGAAGACTTGGCACTATGAAAGGCCAGTAGGAGAAAGCCTCAGTTAGAGTAAAGCCCACAGGACATGGAAGGTGGCAGAAATCTTGAGATAACCACCAAGGACAGTGGAATGTAGACAGTAGAGTTGCCCTGAGCTTATGAGAGAAACTGTGTGTTGCAGATGGCAAAGAAGGAAAAGTGGAACTGCTTGAAACCTCTGGAGCCTATAGTACGAGGCAAGTGGTGGGACTAGCTTAGCCCAGAAATAACCAGGCAGAAATTGTATTAACCAAAACACTGCCTGGCCCATTATCTCCAGCCCCTTATTGACTAACTCTCACATATTAGTTTAGCCCGTCTCCATTAATGTGTATTGCCAATTGGCTGTGGCTTACTGGCATGAGTATAACCAGCATCCATCTTGGAGAGGAGAGCCATAGCGTCTTTCACACTGCGCTCTTCCTCCCAGCATCCAGTCCTGTCTTTCCCACCTATCTAAGTTCTGCCCTATCAAAAGGCCAACGCAATTTCTTTATTTGACCAATGAAAGAGACACATAGAATGAAGACCATCATACACCATTTCCCCTTTTTCTATTTAAACAAAAAAGAAAAGCTTTCATTTTAACATAGTAAAATTACATATAACAAAGCAGTTATCAGGCAAGAATTACAGTTACAATATTTATATCTATTTTATCTTTTATCATAACTAAGGAAAACTATGATTATAACAATCTATCTATTCTTCAATTCCATTAAAGACTCCAGAAAGATATAATATTACGTAAGTAAACAAAAAGTAAGCAACTTCTAAACTCTAGAAATAACAGAGACATCTCGCTACCTGGACAGTCACCCAAAGTTCTTTTTTGTACCCTTGGGGCATCCAAATTCAGCCTACAGGTCCATAGTATTCAGTAAACATTTCCATGAAGCAGGAAATTTCAAAGACAGCTCAGTCACTTCTTTAGTATTTTGCAAAATGTCTAGCAGACTCTTTCATAAAACAGAACCCCAAAGGAACATCTCACTTTTAGGCAAGTTCAGCAGTCCTCTCTCTGTGGGTTCTTTATGTCCAATTTATGCAACAGTCCAGGCAAGAGCAGTTTCTTGCCCAAATGGCTATCAAACTTTATAAGGAGCCTCTTCGATGCCCATCTTCCTTTTCAAGTAGATTGGTGCTGCTAGGAGCAGATGTGTCTCATTGTCATGTAAAGCCCTAAGTTATTAAAACATTAGATGCCATATTCTGCAGTCTTTGAAAGATATGAAAAATGCCTATCTACCTGAAATATATCTCTATATATCTAGAAAATCTAACTAACATGACTACAAGCTTGACTATTATTGATGATTATCCATTAACAACCTATATTTCCTAATTATACATTACATTTTTAAATGAACTACATAATCACAATACCTTAATCAAGATCAAAATTACATATACATATAACAAAATTGACCTTAAATTAGTATCAGTAAATCCAGATTCATATCAATGCGAATTATTCATATCTATATCATATCCCCCTTTAAATGCATAAGAACATTTATAAACAATATTTGGGAATATGGACACAGTTATTTCTCTCCAAACTGCTTTGTGCTTTATGGGGGCACTGTTATTCAGGTTTTTCATGGTATAGCCTGTGTGCTAGATTTATCTCAGTTGGAAGTTGAGTAAAATAATTTTCTGAAGGTGTTCACGGCAACCTTTCAGGAGGGGTGTAGTCTATCATACCATATTGGGATAGAAGCAATCCACAGGGTCTCATTTTCTGTAAAAACAAAAAGAAGATCCTCTTTTCCAAAGCATCATATCCTTAGACCCAAATTCTGAAGTCATTATACCTTTAGAACATAAATGTTGGTTTAGTTTGGCAACCCATACAATGAAATGTTTTTCAGTACTTAGTTCCTTCACAGTCAAAAAATTCAAAGAAAACACAATAATACAGAGAATCCAGACTCTTTGTGAATTTTCCATTTTAAGTGGCTTATTTTTCTTTATTTCTTTTAATCTATAACTATCTGTACTCTGTCTCTTTAAAGACTTTACTTTTTTTAAAGCATTAACTTTATTCTCTATATTCTTTTCTTCTCTCTCCCAAGCCTATGTGTGTCTGTCCAACACTATGACCCATTTAGAGGTCTTTTATGTCTAAATCTGTCCTATTGCATTGTCTTTAATTCCCTACTGTCTTGAAGAGCTTTTAAAATGCTAAGCTCTTAAGAATCTAAGCTGTGACAATCCCAGATCAAATACAGGTATTGCTTGCTTTCCCAGTCTAGTCCAACATGGCAGAGCCACTTTTGCCTCTGAGTCAGTTGTGTCTCTGAGCCACGGAGCAGCAGGCCGCTCTGGATATTGGCTCCACCTCTCTCCAATTTCAAAATGGTGAAAGTACCATTTCTTCTAGCTCTGGGGCCTCCAGGTAAGAGCTGCACTCAGCACTTTAACTCTGAGAATGAGCTTTTTATCTGAGTTACAGTCAAATCTGCCAGGCAGAGCACTGCACAGTCTGGAAACATCTCTCTGTTTGGTGGCACAAATCTACCATGTTATCCTGCTTGTGCACACCCAATAAATCTGATTCTGCTGCCTGCCCAGGCGAAGAGCACTGAGCCATTGGCATAGTCTCAGAGTACTTTCTCCCCCATCCTGAACAGGCATACAACCATCTGAGCCCACAAATGCTTTATAGCTGGAGTTTGCAGCAGCAGGGCCCAGGGAGCCTTATTTTTAAATGGTGCAGTTGTTTTTAATGGTTGCTGAGTCAGGAAATTCTCTCTACAGCACACAACCTGCAAACAGGAAAAAAGTTAATCTCTCTCTCTGCCCTCTTAGGTTTTATGTGGAGTTAGTAGACCATGTTGGAACGCCACTCTGTAGTATGAGGCAAGCAGCAAGCTGCATCCCACCACCCAGCTATCTTTGCCCCAAAATAACCAGGCAGGAATTGTATTAACCAAAATACTGCCTGGCCCATTATCTCAACAGCGCCTTATTGGCTAACTCTCATATATTAATTAAATCTGTCTCTATTAATGTGTATTGCCACTTGGCTGTGGCTTACTAACATGAGTCTAACCAGCGTCTGTCTTGGAGAGGAGAGCCATGGCGTCTGCCACACTGCCTTCTGCCTCCCAACATCCAGTTCTGTCTTTCCCACCTACCTAAGTTCTGCCCTATCAAAAGGCCAAGGCAGTTTCTTTATTTGACTGATGAAAGCAACACATAGAAAGAAGATCCTCCTACACCAGGAACCCAGAAGATTATAAGTGAGTCTAAGATGTTGGACACTGAGGTCTTTATACCTTTTCTTTCATCTGATTAGAATTATGCCCTTTGTCTTCTGGAATAAGAAAAGTATATAATTTATTTTTATTCTCTAAGAATAGACAGTTAAGACACTTTGTGTTTAACTTGAACTTTTTAATTTGGGGGATTTTTTAAACTGTTACACTTTTAAAGTTGTATTCCATTTTGTATTACTATATTACTTTATTAGCATGTGATCTTGGGGATCTTGTGTTTGTCTGTCATGTTGATAAGAAGTGAATTATATTGGTTAGTTTTTTTTTTTACAAACTTAACATCAACTATAATCACCTGGGAAGAAAGAATTTTTGTTGAGAAATTTTTCCCATCAAATTGTCCTATTATATATCTGTGATCCTTTTTAAATTGCTGATGGTGTACGAAGGATCAGCCCACTGTGGATGGTTCTACTTTCAGGTAGATGTCCTGGGTGAAATGACAGGTAGATGAATATAAGCTAAAGATAGCAAACCAATAAACAATGATCTTCTGTGACTTCTTCTTCAAACTCTTACCTTGAGTCCTGCCTTGAATACTCTTGATAATGTTCTGTGACCAAGTAAATTTTTTTCATCCCCAGGTTGCTTTGGGTCATGGTGTTAGTTTTTGTCAACTTGACACAATCTAGTTTTTGTCAAGTTGACACAACTTGGCACAGTCATTTAGAAAGAGGGAACCTCAACTGAAAAAAAAAAACTCTCATTTTCTCTGCGCAAGTCTGTGGGAGAATTTTCTTGATTCAGAATTGATGTGGAATGGTCCAGCCCACCGTGGGCAATGCTATCCCCAACCAGGTGGCATTGGGTTGTATAAGAAAACAGACTATCAAGCAATGTTCTTCCATGGACTCTGCTTCAGTTGTTTCCTCCAGGTCCTCACCATGAGCTCTGACATCTTTCATAATGGACTATAAGATGAAATAAACCCTTTCCTTTCCAGTTTCTCTTGGTTATGATATTTTCATTATATAGCAATAGATAGAAAATCAGGACAGTAACACAAAAGGAAATTAAAGCTGTTGGGTTTGTGGGAATCACAACTGAAGGAGCCTATGTATTTAGAATTGTCTATCTGACTGTGTTCCTCTGGTGGTTAGAATTGGGGCATGGACTGAGCAGTGGTGGCACATGCCTTTAGTCCCTGTACTCAGGAAGCTGAGGCAGGCAGATCTCTATGTGTATGAGGCCAACCTGGTCTACAAAGTGAGTTCCAGGAGATCCAGAGCTATTGTTACACAGGTAAACCCTGATTTGTAAAACCAAAATGATAACAATAATTCCAACAATGACAACAATAATGATAATGGTGATAATAATAGTAATAATTGGGGCACAAGGAAAGTATGTGGCACTATTTACTGTCAAGTAAATAATTATCAATATTTTATGCTCCAGAAAACTTGCATGTAATATTCTGGACCCTTATTATTATAAAGATTAAAAACTCAATATGCTCTCCACATTGAATTGAACTACAGATGAACAAGGGAAAGAGAACCATAGTAGCCCATGCAACATGAGTTTGTATTTGAGACATCAGTAAGAGTCATAGGTAAAGGTCATGTGTAACTCATTGGTACCACATTTACCAAGCACTCATGTGGCCCTGTGTTAGATCCTAGTTATAGACACACACAGAGAAACAGACAGACAGACAGACACAAACACATACACACACATGTACACATACACAGACACAAACACATGCTCACACACCCTAGAGCAGCATCAGCTTGATATGATGACATAATCCTAGAATGAAGGATAAGCAAGAAAAGATGACTGCAGAGTCTGTGTAAACACACTTACCCTCTTACTTCAGACAGTGCATCAGTGGGACTCTTCCATGTGTTAGATGGATAATTTCTCTTTAATACCTTCAAACTGTGAAGGAGAGCTATTTATTGCATGACATTATTCAAGCCTCATATTTCTCAGATGAGTGGTTCCTCAAATAGCTGAATATCACAATTTTTTTACTGATTAGGTCTTATATAACATTTTAATTTAATATTTTATATTTTGTCTACAAATAATTTTGATAGATACTCAACATTTGTACACATCTATGGGGCTCAGAATATCTTAAGCATTAATGTCTACACTCACAAATGTCTGCATTGATGACCTTTTGACCATCAGAAAGTTCATCCCCCAGCCAAGAATGCTACACTCTGTGAATTCTACCCACATTCCCATCCTCATCATCAGTTAAAATCTGTAAAGTAGCACTGTGTTTCTAACTTAGTCAAATATAAAGCAAATCAAACATGTAGTTTTCCAAATGAGAGTCAGATACCTTCACAATGCACCATAAAAACAAATGATTCACTGAATTTAGAATAAAAGTGAGGGAAGAGCTACATCAGTACAAATGTGATTAACTCAGAACAACATGCCTGAATGAGTGTACCACAGCACGTTAGGAAGGAACATTCACTTCTGCCAATCATCAACTTTGAACCTTACCAGTTTTGTCTTGTGTTTATTTGCTTTTCCTTAAGAGCTATAAGTGTAAGAATACATATTTTATGTTTAATTAACTATGAGATTAAATCTTCCTTGACTCAAAACACAGTAACTTTTATTTACTCTTTTGAATTTATATGCATCAAAATTGCCTTGGTTATTCTATGAACTTGACAGATAAATAGACTTGGTAAGTCACCACTACAAAGAAAGTCACACTGTCCCATGAGCCCCAAAGTTGTCCCATGAATCATTTGGCACACTCCCCCATACTTTAACACTGTAAGTGAGCTTTAAGTTCTCCATCTCTGTAGCTTTATATTGAAAGTATCTCATTTTCTTGGGCTCATTTTCTTGGGTAAAGAGAGCTTACTGCACTTTCAGAGGACCTGAGTTTTCTTCCCAGAATTTACATCAGTCAGGCATCAGGCCGCTCACAGCTGCCTGTAACTCCAACTCCAAGAGATCCAATACCCTATGTTGGCCTCCACAGGCATGTGGGCATGTGCATTCATATGCAAATACCTACACCCAGACAAGAACATATATGAATAATTTAAAAATAAAAATAATTCTTGAGCTATCTGGGCGCTGGGTCCGAGTACCCGGGGCTCCCGGGCGGGCAGCAGTTCCTTTGTTTCTGTGGCCTGCCTGCACCAAGCGGGGTAGGCGCTTTGTCTGCGGGCTGCCCAACCAGCACGGAGGCCTGATCTTTCGGCGCCAGGAGACCCAGCATTGGGGTGAGTTTCTGGCCCACGGCGCCAGCCTGGGACGGGGAGCTCGGGGGTTTCTTGGCCCCCTGTCCTGCTTGGGCTCTCTGCTGCCTCTTTCTTCCTGGCCCACCCAGCTTCCGTCCAGACCCCTCCCCACTTCGCCCCCACTGCCCTCTTTTGGCGCATAGCATCGCCCAGCGCAGCCTATCTGGGCGCTGGGTCCGAGTACCCGGGGCTCCCGGGCGGGCAGCAGTTCCTTTGTTTCTGTGGCCTGCCTGCACCAAGCGGGGTAGGCGCTTTGTCTGCGGGCTGCCCAACCAGCACGGAGGCCTGATCTTTCGGCGCCAGGAGACCCAGCATTGGGGTGAGTTTCTGGCCCACGGCGCCAGCCTGGGACGGGGAGCTCGGGGGTTTCTTGGCCCCCTGTCCTGCTTGGGCTCTCTGCTGCCTCTTTCTTCCTGGCCCACCCAGCTTCCGTCCAGACCCCTCCCCACTTCGCCCCCACTGCCCTCTTTTGGCGCGTAGCATCGCCCAGCGCAGCCTATCTGGGCGCTGGGTCCGAGTACCCGGGGCTCCCGGGCGGGCAGCAGTTCCTTTGTTTCTGTGGCCTGCCTGCACCAAGCGGGGTAGGCGCTTTGTCTGCGGGCTGCCCAACCAGCACGGAGGCCTGATCTTTCGGCGCCAGGAGACCCAGCATTGGGGTGAGTTTCTGGCCCACGGCGCCAGCCTGGGACGGGGAGCTCGGGGGTTTCTTGGCCCCCTGTCCTGCTTGGGCTCTCTGCTGCCTCTTTCTTCCTGGCCCACCCAGCTTCCGTCCAGACCCCTCCCCACTTCGCCCCCACTGCCCTCTTTTGGCGCGTGGCATCGCCCAGCCCAGCCTATCTGGGCGCTGAGTCCGAGTACCCGGGGCTCCCGGGGGGCAGCAGTTCCTTTGTTTCTGTGGCCTGCCTGCACCAAGCGGGGTAGGCGCTTTGTCTGCAAGCTGCCCAACCAGCACGGAGGCCTGATCTTTCGGCGCCAGGAGACCCAGCATTGGGAGAGCCAACATTGGGGAGAGACAGCGTTTGGTAGGCAAGGAGACCTAATCCGGTAAAAGAAGATCCATAGGGAGCATTTGGAAGAAGAGATGGGCCGACGTCAAGGCAAGAATTCGCCCAACAAGCTGAAAAGCAACATGAAGCTACCAGAAACAAGCGACCTCACAACGGGAGGACAAGAACCCCTTAATCAAGAGGAAGGAGAAAAGATTGACTTCATGAAAGTGATTGACACCCTTAAACAGCATGTAAAAAACGCCCTTATAGAAATGGATGAGAAATATAACAGAAAGTTTGAAGAATTGAATAAATCAGTGAATGATACCCTAGAAAACCAAGGAAAAACAATCAAACAGATAATGGAAACAGTTCAAGACCTGAAAACTGAAATGGAGGCAAAGAAGAAAACACAAACAGAGGGCCGTCTGGACATGGAAAATCTAGGTAAACGAATAGAGACTACAGAAACAAGCATAACCAGCAGAATACAAGAGATAGAAGAAAGACTCTCGGATTCTGAAGATACCATAGAGAAAATAAACACACTGATCAAAGAAAACAGCAAGTCCAACAAACTCTCATCACAAAACATTCAGGAAATATGGGACACAATAAAAAGACCAAACCTAAGAATAATAGGAGTAGAAGAAGGAGAAGAAGGGCAGCTCAATGGTCCAGAAAATCTATTTAATAAAATTATAGAAGAAAACTTTCCCAACCTAAGGAAAGATTTTCCTATGAAGGTGCAAGAAGCATACAGAACACCGAATAGGCTGGATCAAAAAAAAACATCCCCTCGCCATATAATTATCAAAACACAAAGCATACAAAATAAGGAAAGAATATTAAGAGCTGCAAAGGAAAAAGGCCAAATTACTTATAAAGGTAAACCTATCAGACTTACACCTGACTTCTCCATGGAAACCATGAAAGCCAGAAGGTCCTGGTTAGATGTACTGCAGAAACTGAGAGACCATGGGTGCAAGCCCAGATTACTATACCCAGCCAAGCTTTCATTCACTATAAATGGAGAAAATAAAATTTTCCAGGATAAAAACAAATTTAAACAATACGCAGCCACAAATCCAGCCTTACAGAAAGTAATTGAAGGAAAATCACTAACCAAGGAGTCCAACAATGACCACAATACCTCAGACATCTAGAGACCCTTCACCAACACAAAACAAAGAAGGGAAACTCACAAACTCTACGACTAAAAAAAAAAATGACCGGAGTTAACAACCACTGGTCATTAATATCACTTAATGTCAATGGACTCAACTCACCTATAAAAAGGCACAGGCTAAGAGATTGGATAAGAAAACAGGATCCAACATTCTGCTGTTTACAAGAAACACACCTCAACCACAAAGACAGGCACCTACTCAGAGTAAAGGGCTGGGAAAAGGCCTATCAAGCAAATGGTCCTAAGAAACAGGCAGGTGTGGCCATACTAATCTCTAACAAAGTTGACTTTAAACTTAAATCAATCAGAAGAGATGGAGAGGGGCATTTTATACTCATATCAGGAACAGTTCATCAGGATGAAGTCTCAATCCTGAACATCTATGCCCCTAATATAAAAGCACCCACGTACATAAAAGAAACATTGCTAAAATTCAAGGCAGCCATCAAACCGCACACACTAATAGTAGGAGACTTCAACACTCCTCTCTCACCAATGGACAGGTCAATCAGACAGGAACCTAACAGAGAAATAAGAGAACTAGTGGAGGTAATGAATCAAATGGACTTAACAGACATCTATAGAACATTCCATCCAAATAGGAAAGAATATACCTTCTTCTCTGCAGCTCATGGAACCTTCTCGAAAATCGACCACATAGTCGGTAACAAAGCAAACATCCACAGTTACAAAAAAATATTAGTAACCACCTGTGTCTTATCAGATCACCATGGATTAAAGTTAGAATTCAACAATAATGCTACCCCCAGAAAGCATACAAAGTCATGGAAACTGAACAGTCAACTATTGAACCATAGCTGGATTAAGGAAGAAATAAAGAAAGAAATTAAAGTCTTCCTGGAATTCAATGAAAATAAAGAAACAACATACTCAAACTTATGGGACACTATGAAAGCAGTCCTAAGAGGAAAGTTCATAGCACTAAGTGCCCACTTAAAGAAAACAGAGAAAGCTCACATTGGAGACTTAACAGCCCACCTGAAAGCTCTAGAAAAAAAAGAAGCAGACTCACCTAGGAGGAGTAGAAGACTGGAAATAATCAAAATGAGGGCTGAAATCAACAAAATAGAAACACAGAAAACAATACAAAAAATCAATGAAACAAAAAGCTGGTTCCTGGAGAAAATCAACAAGATTGACAAACCACTATCCAAGCTAATCAAACGGCAGAGAGAGAATTTGCAAATTAATAAGATCAGAAATGAAAAGGGGGACATAACCACAGACACAGAGGAAATTCAGAGAATCATTAGATCTTACTACAAAAGCCTATATGCCACAAAATTGGAAAATGTAAAGGAAATGGATACTTTTTTAGATAAATATCATATACCAAAGTTAAATCAGGACCTGGTGAACAATCTAAATAGACCTGTTAGTCGCGAAGAATTAGAAGAGGTTATCAAAAACCTCCCTACCAAAAAAAGCCCAGGACCAGATGGTTTCAATGCGGAATTCTACCAGATCTTCCAAGAAGATCTAATACCTATACTCCTTAATGTATTCCACAAGATAGAAACAGAAGGGTCATTACCAAACTCCTTTTATGAAGCCACAATTACTCTGATACCAAAACCACTCAAAGACTCAACCAGGAAAGAGAACTACAGGCCAATCTCACTCATGAATATCGACGCAAAAATCCTCAACAAAATACTGGCAAATCGAATCCAAGAACACATCCGAAAAATTATCCATTATGATCAAGTAGGCTTCATTCCTGAGATGCAGGGCTGGTTCAACATACGAAAATCTATCAATGTAATCCAGCATATAAATAAACTGAAAGAAAAAAACCATATGATCATTTCATTAGATGCTGAAAAAGCATTTGACAAAATTCAACATCCATTTATGTTAAAAGTCTTGGAGAGATTAGGGATACAAGGGTCATACCTAAATATAATAAAAGCTATATACAGCAAGCCGACAGCTAACATCAAATTAAACGGAGAGAAACTCAAAGCCATCCCACTTAACTCAGGAACACGACAAGGCTGTCCACTCTCCCCATACCTCTTCAATATAGTGCTTGAAGTTCTAGCAATAGCAATAAGACAACATAATGGAATCAAGGGGATTCGAATTGGAAAGGAAGAAGTTAAACTTTCGTTATTTGCAGATGATATGATAGTGTACATAAGCGACCCCAAAAACTCCACCAAAGAACTCCTACAGCTGATAAACAGCTTTAGTAATGTGGCAGGATACAAGATCAACTCCAAAAAATCAGTCGCCCTCTTATACACAAAGGATATGGAAGCAGAGAGGGAAATCAGAGAAGCTTCACCATTCACAATAGCCAAAAACAGCATAAAATATCTTGGGGTACATCTAACCAAGGAAGTGAAAGATCTATTTGACAAGAACTTTAAGGCATTGAAGAAAGAAATTGAAGAGGATACCAAAAAATGGATGGACCTCCCTTGCTCTTGGATTGGGAGGATCAACATAGTAAAAATGGCAATTCTACCAAAGGCTATTTATAGATTCAATGCAATCCCCATCAAGATCCCATCAAAATTCTTCACAGATCTGGAGAGGACAATAATCAACTTTATATGGAAAAACAAAAAACCCAGGATAGCCAAAACAATCCTATACAATAAAGGATCTTCTGGAGGCATTACCATCCCTGACTTCAAACTCTATTACAGAGCCACAGTAATGAAAACAGTGTGGTACTGGCATAAAAACAGAGAAGTCGACCAATGGAATCGTATAGAAGACCCGAATTTTATCCCACAAACCTATGAACACCTGATTTTCGATAAAGGAGCTAAAAGTATACAATGGAAGAAAGAAAGCATCTTCAACAAATGGTGCTGGCACAACTGGATGTCATCTTGTAGAAGAATGAAAATAGACCCTTATCTATCACCGTGCACAAAACTCAAGTCCAAATGGATTAAAGACCTCAATATCAGCCCGAACACACTGAACCTGATAGAAGAGAAAGTGGGAAGTACCCTACAGGAGCTGGGCACAGGAGATCGCTTCCTATGTATAACCCCAGAAGCACAGACATTAAGGGCAACATTGAATAAATGGGACCTACTTAAACTGAGAAGCTTCTGTAAAGCAAAGGACATAGTCAATAAGACACAAAGGCAACCTACTGATTGGGAGAAGATCTTCACCAACCCCACAACAGACAAAGGTCTGATCTCCAAAATATATAGAGAACTCAAGAAACTAGACTTTAAAATGCTAATTAACCCAATTAAAAAATGGGGCACTGAACTGAACAGAGAATTCTCAGCAGAGGAAGTTCAAATGGCCAAAAGACACTTAAAGTCGTGCTCAACTTCCTTAGCAATCAGGGAAATGCAAATCAAAACAACTTTGAGATATCATCTTACACCTGTCAGAATGGCTAAAGTCAAAAACACCAAGGATAACCTTTGCTGGAGAGGCTGTGGAGGAACGGGTACCCTCATCCATTGCTGGTGGGAATGCCATCTTGTGCAACCACTGTGGAAGTCAGTGTTTCGGTTTCTCAGGAAATTCGGGATCAACTTACCCCTGGACCCAGCAATACCACTCCTGGGAATATACCCAAGAGATGCTCTATCATATGACAAAAGCATTTGTTCAACTATGTTCATAGCAGTATTATTTGTAATAGCCAGAACCTGGAAACAACCTAGATGCCCTTCAATGGAAGAATGGATGAAGAAAGTATGGAATATATACACGCTAGAGTACTACGCTGCGGTAAAAAACAATGACTTCTCGAAGTTTGCAGGCAAATGGATGGAAATAGAAAACACTATCCTGAGTGAGGTGTCCCAGACCCAAAAAGATGAACATGGGATGTACTCGCTCATAATTGGTTTCTAGCCATAAATTAGGGCCACGGAGACTACAATAGGTGAACCTAAAGAAGCTAAGTAAGAAGGTGAACCCAAGGAAAAACATATAGTTATCCTCTTGGCTAAGGGAAGTAGACCCAATTGCCGGGGAGAAAATTAGGATCTTGGGGGTGGGGTGGGATGGGGGTAAGGGGAGATGGGGAGAGAAAAGGTAGAAGGGAAGGAGGGGGGACTTGGGGAATCAGGAGAATTGGGATAAAGGAAAGGTGGATAGGGGAGCACGGAACCACAATTCTTAGTTAAGGGAACCACTTTAGGGTGAGCAAGAGATTTGACCCTAGAGGGGCTCCCAAGTGCCCAACATGAGGTTCCCAGTTAGTTCCTTGGGTAGCTGAGGATTGGGAACCTGAAATGACCCTATCCGAGAGCAATACTGACGAATATCTTGCATATCATCATAGAACCTTCATCTGGTGATGGATGGAGACAGAGACAGAGACCCACACTGGAGCACTGGACTGAGCTCCCAAGGTCCCAATGAGGAGCAGAAGGAGGGAGAACATGAGCAAAGAAGTCGGGACCACGAGGCGTGCACCCACCCACTGAGACAGTGGAGCTGATCTACTGGGAGCTCACCAAGGCCAGCTGGACTGTGACTGAAAAAGCATGGGATAAAGCCAGACTCTCTGAACATGGCGAACAATGAGGGCTGATGAGACGCCAAGGACAATGGCACGGGGTTTTGATCCTACTTAATGTGCTGGCTTTGTGGAAGCCTAGCCAGTTTGAATGTTCACCTTCCTAGATATGGACGGAGGGGGGAGGACCTAGGACTTGCCACAGGGCAGGGAACCTGGACTGCTCTGTGGACTGGAGAGGGAGGGGGAGAGGAGTGGGGGGAGGGGTAGAAGGGTGGGAGGAGGGGGAGAAGGGTGGGAGGAGGGGGAGGGAGATGGGAGGCTGGGAGGAGGTGGAAACTTGTTTTTTGTTTATGTTTTTTTTTCTTCTTTTCTTAATAAAAAAATTATAAAAAAAAAAAAAAAAAAAAATAATTCTTGAAAAAAGAAAAAGAGGGGAGCTGGAGAGATGTCCTTGCAGTTATGAACATCAGTTGCTCTTTCAGAGGTCCTGGGTTCAGTTCTCAGAGCCCAGACGGCGATTCACATCTGCTTGTTATGGAGGAAGGTCATTGGCTAATAAAGAAACTGCCTTGGCCCATTTTATAGGTTAGAACATAGGTGGGTGGAGTAAACAGAACAGAATGCTGGGAGGAAGAGGAAGTGAGCTCAGACTCGATAGCTCTGCTCTCTGGAGCAGACGTGATGAAGCTCTGACCCAGGATGGACGTAGGTTAAGATCTTCCCTAGTAAGCCACCTCGTGGGCTGCACAGATTATTAGAAATGGGCTAGTCCAGGTGCAAGAGTTAGCCAAGAAGAGGCTAGATATAATGGGCCAAGCAGTGTTTAAAAGAATACAATTTGTGTGTTGTTATTTTGGGGCATAAGCTAGTCAGGTGGCTGGGAGCCAGGTGGACCAAAGCCCACAGCTCCATCAACATGCTTATAGTTCCAGTTCCAGAGAATCTTATGTGGTGCACAGATATACATGCAGGTAAAGCACCCATGCATATGAAAATATAAGAATTAAAGAAACCTTTTAATCTAAAAAAGAGAATTCCAGTGTTTGTGCACTTTGTGCATTCCCTGAAGCCATCTATTGTAGTAATAAGGGCGGCGGCGGGGCTGCGTCCCCAACACCCCAGCCGCCTGCTAGCTTATGGCCGAAATAATTACACAGACACTGTATTCTTTTAAGCACTGCTTGGCCCATTCTCTTCTAGGCTAATTCTCACATACTAATTTAGCCCATTTCTAATCATCTGTGTATGGCACCCCAAGGTGCGCTTACCAGGAAGATTCTAGCCTATGTCCATCCTGGGTCGGAGCTTCATCCCGGGAGCGGGGCATGGCGTCTCTCTCAGGCGTCTGCTCCCGAGCGAGCTGTGGAGTCTCTGAGCTCACTTCCTCTTCCTCCCAGCGTTCTGTTCTGTTTACTCCTCCCACCTATCCTCTAACCATTAAAATGGGCCAGGGCAGTTCCTTTATTAACCAATGACCTTCCTCCATCAATCTATGAGAACTTGAATTGCTCAGCATTTTTGGTCACGCCAAGAGGCTCTGCAGTGTAACTTACTGCAGAGCTGATACAAATTCTCTAAGAGCTGATGAAGAAAGCAACTGTTTGTACTTACTTTTCACCTGTAAATTATTCTTGCTCAAATATTTGATCAGTTATTTTTTTCACAATTTGATTTGGGTTTTTTGCCCATTATAGAGTATTAATAATAAATTTATATTCTGAATTTTAGATTGCAAATATTCTTTCAGTATATAGTTTGTTCTTTAATTTTTTAATGAAGTCTTTTACATATATGATCATTTTGATTATGGTCAGTTTCCTCTTCTCATTTGTGTTTTACACTTTAAGAATTATTGTCTATGTAGATGTTCTCTTTTGCTGAAATTTCATACTACTGTATCCATTTTCAAAGGGCTATTCCTGACTGGAAGTAAAGGTTTCTGACTTGCTGTCACTTGATTGCCACCATTGTGATAGGTTGACTTAAGACCTGTAGATACAAAGACAGCATTTTGTATTATATCAGCCTTATCAAATCTCTTTATTATTCCTTGACCAAGGTTCTTTCTCGACTTTGTCTAGACTTGGCTTTTCATTCCTGGATACACCGAATTCAAGTAAGAAGTAATAAAAGAAAACTGTATGGCAAAAATCCCCATTGGCTTGGTGGTAGTGTGAACTTGGAAGTTCTCGCCATGCCAGTCATCTTTCTGTTGCTGTAATAAATGCCCCCAAATGAAGGCATAAGTCACAAACAATGCCACACCAGTTTGGAATTATGATTAATAGGGTGGTATTTATTTAAAGGGGAAAAAAACTTACAGATCTCCGTCAGCCCTCTGCGCAACCAGGAAGGGAGTCTAGTCACCAGCGGAGCAGGAAGTGAAGAGAGAGAGGAGAGGGAAGTGGCCGCTTTTTTAAAGGGAGAGAGACCACGCCCCAATGGGCTGGTATCTCAGTGGCTATTGGCTGGAGGAGTGGGAGGACCTCCCGCAACACCCATAGAACTGACAGAAGAGGAGAGGAGGCTAATTTGGGCTCATAGCTTCAGAAGTTTTGCTCCACAGTCTGCTGGACCATAGCTTGATGGTTGGAGGGTGGAGTCTAGAGCACTGCTTAATCTTGTGGCAGCCAGAAAACAGGAGTGGGGAAGAAGGAAAGAAGGAAGAGTGGCCAAAGGAGGGAGTCGAGATCTCTAGAGCTGGAGTTACTGACTTATAGGCTGTTGTGAGGTGCCTAGCATAGGTGCCAGGAACTGACTCAAGTCCTCTAGGAAAGCAGTATACTCTGAGCCACTGAGCCATCTCTCCAGCACTGGTGGGTGACATTTCAGAGGAACTTTAGGAAGTAGGGAACTGGGGTTATGATCTTAGAGCATATGTCTGAGTCAAGGGAGTCTCAGTTTCTCTGTCTCTGTCTGTCTGTCTCTCTCCTCTTTTGTCCTTCCTCCTTCTCCCCACCCCCAGAGAATTTAAAAATAAATAAAACATGAGTAAAAATGAAGTGTCCACCAGCTCCCAGAACATCCCCTGTTATGAACCACACCTTCAGCTACAGTCTTTTCAGGGCCTTCCAGACCCAACATGTAGCTCTTGTTTGCCTTAAACCCCCCTAGTGCTGTTTGTGTGTTACATCCTCACACAAATATTCCATGAATCTTGCCCTTGACTTTTATCAGAGCAAGACAACATGATGCACTAAACCATTTTGACAAGAACTGGAATATCTGCCAAATGTTGGATTTTATTGTATTTTAGTGTATTCTCCACACGTGAGAAACACAGTTGCCTCATACGCTTGAATAAAGTTTAGCACTTAACTTGTACAGAAAAGCTTGTGGGAACTAACTTCTTTGATTCCACTTTACAGGTATGCATGTTTCTCTGACTCCAATCAAAGATCGTTCCCAGAAGTGAATACGTGATCTTTCTCACTGCAACCAGTCTAGAAATATTACATAAATAAACATTAGTTTACTCTGTCACCTTTTACAAAATTTTGTATATAATTTTTCCTTTAAAAGTTAATATAGCTCTCAAAAAAATATTTCCCTTAAGAAATTTAAATGTTCTGAGTTTTCCAATAACTCTAGTATCTCCCTGCTGCCCTGTATCATCCTTCGTTGTTTACCAGAGGGCTTGGAGTCAATGTAGCATTTTGTAAACATGCGTTCTGGAACTGATCATTTCCCCTGCCACCTACTTCCCATCAATTTACTTCATGTGCATTCCCACAGGATGAAGTAGAGAATGAATCCCTAACACCCTGGGGAACGAAGGCCTTAATAAGCACTTTCTGGGACTTTTACATCTATCCAGCAGAAATTCTTTTTTCCTTCTGAAATGATTTTGCAAGCAGCCAGATGCCCATGGTCTCTGCTCACATCTCATATCTTAGTGTCTTTCCCTGTGTGCTAGAGGCTTCTGCACGTGCTAATGGAATTCTCTCTGGGATGAGCATCATTAAGTGAAAGAACTGAAGCAAACTGAGCAGTGAAAGATCCAATTTGTTCCTGGCCATCACAATGGGAACTGATACTAATGAGTTTGTCAGTTTTTATTTAATTTACACAGTCTGTGGTCACATCTAGAAACTTTTTGCTTGATTTTAAGATGCAATTAGTTGAAAACCTTACCTACACTCTTTGGGGTTTATTTTCTTATTGATTAGAATTAAAACAGTTGCTTCCATGAAAGCCAGAGACACTGATAGTAAGTCAGGGACGTCAGTGCATTTTCCTGGGATGGGAAGTGAGAGGCCTTCTCAGAGACATCTCCTCCCAAGAGAAAGGAAGAGCAAAGCCCCCTTGGCCCAGGTATAGAATCATTCCATGAAATTGGGAGCTGTGACTTTTCCATAAAATTAGGGTGATATCAGCACTGACTGGAATTGATGAGATCCTATTTATTGCTTCTGCTGTGATCCTCCCTCCAGATAGTGTTTCCCTCTCCCAGGCTAGAGCTCTTGTGTATTATCTCTGCAACCTTGTCTGCACTCTTTGCCACTGAGGAAAGTTTCTCTGTGAACAAGGCAGATTCCTCTGCCTTATTGTCTGGCTTCCTCATCCGTCCTGCTGCTCTCTCTCATTTCACCCTGCTCTATGTTTTCTCTTCTCGACAGCTCCTAGGACATTGTTCTAAAATTTATTCTTGCTCTCTCTGGTTCTCCCATCTCTCCACAGTTCTCTTTAAAGCACATCCTCTTTTGCATTTTCTGTTGCAGGTTCTTTTGACTTGTCTAGATGTACAAGTTATACACAGCAAAGTCCTCTCATGTTCCCACGTCTCTTTCCGAAAGGCCATCTTCTTCCAATACTGTTACTTTGAACATAAGATGTACTGAGAATTGTATGACATGCTGGGTGTCT
This sequence comes from Microtus oregoni, assembly GCF_018167655.1. Taxonomy (NCBI): domain Eukaryota; kingdom Metazoa; phylum Chordata; class Mammalia; order Rodentia; family Cricetidae; genus Microtus; species Microtus oregoni. The sequence goes on from NW_024543069.1 coordinate 49,976,413, forward strand.
GCGAGAGTAAAGTCAAAAGCACAGTCAGGTTGGGCGGTGATGGTGCACACTTTTAATCCCAGCACTCTGGAAGCAGAAGCAGGAGGATCTCTGTGAGTTTGAGGTCAGCCAGGACTACAAAGTAAGTTCCAGGCAACCAGGACTGTTACACAGAGAAACGCTATCTAAAACAACCCAAAAGTACAGTCAGTAACCCAGCCACTAAAGAAAGCATTAGGGAATATAGATGTTGGTTTAGTAAGATATATTGCTCACCCTAAGAAGCTCAAACACTAAGTTACTGTGTCTTTGTCTAAGTTATTCCAAATAGCATCAGTTGCCAATGTTCTACACTCAGTTTAGGGTTATCCTATAACCAACCATCCTAGGTGTCCTGTCAGGACCCAAACTGTAAAGTAGCAGGCAAAACCTCAGAGTGTAAAACCCCCAGGATGATGAAGAAGGGGAAACTTAAAACTTTTCTAGTCCCAAATCCTGTCTTTTCATCCTAATAATTATACAAGTCTATGAGGGATAACTTAACCAAGGTCATAGCAGGAGGTTAAAATCCAAGATATCTGCTAATAGAGTATCATAATTGTGACAAAATTCCTGAGAGAAGCAGCTTAGAGGAGAAGAGATCTGTTTTCCTCATTGGCTTCAGAGGGTTCAGTCAACCTTGAGATAAGGCAGGAAGTATGGCTGAAGGGTATGGGAAATAGCGACTCACCTCACAGAAGCCTGGAAGCAGAAAGGCGCAGGACAGGGACAGCTAGGACCTTCAGAGGCATAGCCACAGTGCTGCCTTCTCCTACTAGGCTCCACAGGAATAGTCCACTGATGAAGTTGGCACTCATTATCCAGTTACCTCTCAAGGATTGATTATAACGGGTAAACACCAAGGGACTTCAGCATGGGAGCCTCTAGGCAATACTTCATGTGCAAATCATGACATCTACTTTCCAGGAACCAGTCTTCTTTTCTATCCCAAAAATAAGAGAAAAAGTTCTTTCGAGTAAACAGCTTTACTGTCGGCTTGCGCCTGCTGCTGATGTTGCCAGTGTGCTGGATTTGTTGATCAGGTCTATGAGTCTGCTTCTGATGGAGTCTTATATTCTTCAGAATGTATCATCTTCACGGAGAAATAATTTATCTTTTTCCTTTCCTGTATGTCTTATTCTTGTAAGTCTCTGGGGTAAGATTGGGGGAGGGATTGGACAAGAAGTAAGCACCCCAACATGGGAGAAGACATTTTAAGTGGAGAAGGTGACACAACAGAAAAGAATATTAATCTGGAGGCTCGAGCAGTGAACATTGTAATATGAGCACAAAACCCTAGATGTGAGTAAAAGTCTGGGCTAGTGCACAACTAGAATCCCAGCACTTCAAAGGCAGAGTCAGGAAAATCCATGGGACTTACTGACTACAGTCTAGCAGATTTAATAAGCTTAGATTTCACGAAGAAAAAAAAACTTATCTCAAATCAGTGTGGTGGAGAATAATTGAAGAAGACAGTGACACTGACCTCAGGCCTCAGCATGACTATATGTTTATGTGCACCCTTGCATACACACTTACACGTGTATAAATACACACACAATGCAGCTGAAAAGTATTCACTGATTCTAATGTATAAAATAATATAAACTTAAAGAGAAAAAAATTGTAATTTTGAATGTGAATCTCAAAAAACAAAAATCAAAACAAAATATATAAGAGCTATGGAAGTTCTGACAGTAATGAAGACATGGAGGGGGACAGTGATTTTGTCATTGGAGCCATGGAGAACAGACTGTATAGTGCATGAACCATCACCAAACACATTCATTCTCTGAAGAACAAGGATGCTGCTGCGAGCTGCTGCAGAGCATCTTTTATGCAGAGCTGATTCGAGACTGGAGTATCAATTTCTTTCCTTCCTTTCCTTCCCTTCTGTCTTCTATCATTTGCTTGTTAGAATTTAAATAAATTCAGTTAGCAATAGTAATAGTAATGGATTTCATTGAACATTGTGCATGTGTGTGTTTGTGAATGAATGTGACACCAGCATTTCCCCCTTTCTGCCCTCCCTGCTGACCAACTTTCTGCATCAAACACTCCCTGCTGCTCCTGTTTTTATGTATATATTCTCAGACCTGCTGTCTAGTCACCACAGCTTTGGGCTGCTTTTTTTCCTCTCAGTCTGTTTTCTGCCTTCAAGTCCTACACATATGCATGTAAAAATGAACCCAAGTTGCACATATAAAAGAGAACATATGATATTTATGTTCCTGAGACTGGCTTACTTAATTTAGCATCATGATCTCCAATTCCACCTATTTTCCTTCCTATGTCAAAATTTCACCATGTTTTACAAAAGAATAAGAACGCATTATGCACCTGAAATACATTTGGCTTGCCTATTTCATCTGCTGATGAACTTCTAGGCTGACTGTGTAGCTTGGCTACTGTGAAAGAGCAGCAAATAAGGATGGGTGTGCAGGTATCTATGCAATATGTTAATTTTCAGTTCCTCAAATATGGAGCCAGGAGTGTCATAACTGCTAAGAAATTTTTACTTTTATTTTTGAAGAACATCCCTTGGCTTCTAAAATGGCTGCACCTTTGTCCATTCCTACCATCGTGGATAATCTTCACTTTCTTCACAGGCTCAGCAGCACTTGTTGCCCTCTGACCTCTTGATGACAGTCATTTTTACTGCTGTGAGATAGATTTTCAGTGTAGGTTTGGGAAGGCATTGTTTATTGGCTTTGCTCTCAATCAGTAAATATTTATTGGACAATACTGTGATGTACAAAAATAAACTCTGTAAATTCATGAAGTTTATACCCCAGCTGAGTGTGAGGAGAGGCACCTAGTAATGTATGAATGTAAATGTACATCTAGGTGTGCAGTGGAGCTTATACACAATAGGCAATTCAAGGTCCACTCCTTCCCATGGATTCTGTCTTCCAGGCAAATAGCTGGAGGCAAAAAATGCCTTCCAGCATCATTCCAATTCTGACACCTGAATTTTATTTGGTCAGAATTCTATAATCATAGCTCTTGCTATCATGCCTCACTGTGAAAATTAAGTGAATAATTCAAGAAATTAAGAATGCCAGATTTATTTTTTATGTCTATAAATCATCATCAAATATTGGCAAAGTATTTTCAGGCAAATTTTTATTATATGCTTTTCTTTTTATAATTAAAATTATTTTTATACAATATATGCTGATTACAGTTTCCTGTCTCCCCACCAATTTCTATTAGATCCTCTTCACTTCCCATCGACCCAAATCTACACCAATTCTCTTTCTCACTAGGATACAAACAGGCATCTATAATCATCAACAGCATCATTATCAATAAGAAAACAAAAACAAACTTTGAGCCTCTCACAAATGCCTTTCTATCTTATTTTGATTTGAATTTGCATAACCCAATGACTAAGGATATTGAACATTGTTTCAAATATTTTTGTCTATTCAAATTTTATTGGCTAGTTTTTCCTTTAAGAACCGCTTGTTCAACTCATTAACCCATTGATTGACTCTCTCTGTGTGTGTGTGTGTGTGTGTGTGTGTGTGTGTCTGTGTGTCTGTGTAACTTTTTGGTATTTAGTTTTTGGAATATTTAATACATTCTGGATATTAATCCCCTATCAGATGAGTAGTTGGTATTGATTTTCTCCTGGTCTGTAGCTGTCTCTTCACTCTGTTGAGTGTTTTCTCTGCTGTAGAAGATTCTTACTGCAATCCCATTTGTCAGTCTTGGGTTGTTTCTTGTTCTATAGAACCTATCTCAGAAAGGCCTTTCCTCTACCCATCTCTCAGCATGTTCTGTCTGTGTTTTCCTCTAGTAGTGCCAGGGTTTTGAGTCTTATATGAGTATCTTTTGCTCATTTTAAATTGATTTTCTTGCAGTTGGACCTCTATGGATCTTGATTAATTCTTTCCTACACAGATACCCCATTTTCCCACGATCACTTCTTTTAAAAGCTGTCTTTTTTCCAAAGTTTGTTTTTGACACCTTTATAAAATACCTGGTGTATGCAGCTTTATGAGTTTGCTGCTTGGTCTTCGTTTCTATACCATTGGTCTATGTGTCTGCTTGTGAGTGTAAAATAGCTTTGTTGTCATAACTCACTAACCAACTTGAGCTCGGGTGTTTGGGCATCACCACTACTGTTCTTTTGGCTTAGAATCGCTATAGGGTCTTTCATGCGTTCATATAAAATGAGTTTTTCTACTTCTGGGAAGAAAGCCATTAAAATTTTGATGGAGATTACATGATTTTTTGGCAACTCTTCATAAAAATGACCATATTTACAATATTAATTCTGTCAATATATATAAGCATAAAAACAATTTCCATACTCTGTCTTCTACATTTTGCTTCAACAGTCTTAAGGTATTAATTGCAATGTCTTTTTCTCCCTTTGTTAGAAATATTCTTGTGTATTTTTAAATTATTGAGGGTAGAATTTTTTCCATAATATTTTTCTTGGTAGGTAAATGGCTGTTATGTAGTAAATCTACTGAATTTTCATATTGATTTTTTAAAATTATCTAAATGATTTCTCATGAAGCCTTTAAGGTTTTTTAACTATAGATCTGTACTCTCTATCAATAGGAAAAAATATGAATTATTATTTTTATTTGTTTGCCTTTTATTTTTATACTGTGTTATAGCTCTGAGATTTCGATTAAATAGTAATTATTTAATAAATAAATAAAATTATTAATGTGTCTCTAAGTTGGGGTTTCTATTGCCAGGATAAAGAACCATGACCAAAAACAACTTAAGGAGGAAAGGGTTTATTTGGCTTACACTTCTACTTCTACATCATATCCCATCACCAAAAGAAGTCAGGACAATAACTCAAGGCATATACTCAGAAGTAATAACCGATGCAAAGGCCATAGAAAAATGCTGCATGTCGTCTTGCTCCTCCTGACTTGCTAAGCCTGCTATATTACATAACACAGGACTACCTGTCCAGGGGTAGCACCAACTGCCTAGGAGTAAGCTGTACTCTCCCACATCAGCCATTAACCAACAAAATGCCCCACAGGCTGACCTGAAAGCGATCTTATAGAGACATTATTTCATTAAGGTTCTCTTTCCCCACATGCATCTAGCATGTGCATGCCTGGTGTCCACAAAGGCCAGAAAAGAGTGCAGGATTCCTTGAAGTCGATTTTAGATAGTCATGAGTCACCTTGTATGTGCTAAGAATCAAACTCTGGTCTTCTGCAAGAATGGCAAGTGCTCTTACCACCGAGCCACCTCTCTTGGCCTAGTCTCTTTGATTTTTTTTAAATTATTTTTTTTTATTGAAAAAAAAATTTCCGCCTCCTCCCAGCCTCCCATTTCCCTCCCCCTCCTCCTAATCCTCTCCCCATCCCCCCACTCCTCTCCCCCTCCCTCTCCAGTCTGAAGAGCAGTCAGGGTTCCCTACCCTGTGGAAAGTCCAAAGTCCTCCCCCCTCCATCCTGGTCTAGGAAGGTAAACATCCAAACAGCCTAGGCTCCCACAAAGCCAGAACATGGAGTAGGATCAAAACCCAGTGCCATTGTCCCTTGGCTTCTCAGCAGCACTCATTGTCCGCCATATTCAGAGATCTTGGGGGTGGGGTGGGAGGGGGGTAAGGGGAGATGGGGAGAGAAAAGTGAGAAGGGGAGGATGGGAGGAACTTGGATAAATGGGATGATTGGGATAAATGAAGGTTGGATAAGGGAGCAGGGATGCACATATCTTAATTAAGGGAGCCATCTTAGGGTTGGCAAGAGACATGGACCTAGAGTGGCTCCCAGGTGCCCAGGGCGATATCCCCAGTTAGTTCCTTGGGCAGCTGAGGATAGGAAACCTGAAATGACCCTATCCTATAGCAATACTGACGAATATCTTGCATATCATCATAGAACCTTCATCTGGCGATGGATGGAGGTAGAGACAGAGACCCACACTCGAGCACCGGACTGAGCTCCCAATGTCCCAATGAGGAGCAATAAGAGGGAGAACATGAGCAAAGAAGTCAGGACCACAAGGGGTGCACCCACCCATGGAGACAGTGGGGCTCATCTATTGGGAGCTCACCAAGCCCAGCTAGACTGTGACTGAAAAAGCATGGGATAAAACCAACTCTCTTTGATTTTTAACGTAACATTAGTTAGTGACTATGAACATTCATGTTGGGACTACCCTCACTGGAGTGGGAAGTCCTTCTGTATGTGTGTTGCTTTTATTGCTTAATGAATAAAGAAGCTACTTTCAGCCAATAGCTTAACAGAACATAGCCAGGCCGGAAGAGGTATTTAGAGAGAAAGTAGGCAGAGTCAATGAGATACCATGTAACCATCAGAGGAAAAAGATGTGAGTCACCCACCAGGAACTGTAGTAATAAGGGCAACGGCGGGGCTGCGTCCATCCTGGGTCGGAGCTTCATCCCGGGAGCAGGGCATGGCGTCTCTCTCAGGTGTCTGCTCCCTCAAGGAGAGCTGTCGAGACTCTGACCTCACTTCCTCTTCCTCCCAGCGTTCTGTTCTGTTTACTCCTCCCACCTAACTTCTAACCAATAAAATGAGCCAGGGCAGTTCCTTTATTAGTCAATGACATTCCTCCATCATTTCCCCTTTTTCGATTTAAACAAAAAAAAAAAAAGGCTTTAACATAGCAAAATTACATATAACAAAACAGTTATCAAGTAAAAGTTACAATAATCTTTATCATAACTAAGGAAAACTATGACTATAAGTAACTATTCTTAACTCCATCAAAGACTCCAGAAAAATATAATATTACCTAAGTAAACAAGAACTAAGAAACTTCAAAATCTAGAAATGACAAAGACATCTCGCTGCCTGGACAGTCACCCAAAGTTCTTTTGTACCGTTGGGGCATCCATCTTCAGCCTTCAGGCCCATGATATCCAGCAGACATTTCCATAAAGCAGGAAAATTCAAAGTCAGTTCAGTCACTATCTGTTGTGTCCTGCAGAATGTCTCGCAGACTCTTTCATGAATCAGGAACCCCGAAAGATCATCTCACCTTAGGCAAGTTCAGTAGTCCTCTCTCTGCGGGTTCTCTGTGTCCAGTTTATGCAATAGTCCAGGCAAGAGCAGTTTCTTGCCCAAATGGCTATCAAACTCCATAAGGATCCTCTTCGATGCCCATCTTCCTCTTGAAGTACATTGGTGCTGCCAGGAGCAGAGTGTCTCATTGTCATGAAAAGTCCTAAATTATTAAAACATGTAAAATGCCATATTCTACAATCTTTGAAAAATATGAAGAATGCCTATCTAAAATATATCTATGTACATCTAGAAAATCTTAACTAACATGACTACAAACTTGACTATTATGATTATCTATTAACAATCTATATTTCTAATTATACATTACATTTTTAAATGAACTACACAATCACAGTTCCTTAATCAAGATCAGAAACACATATACATATAACAAAATTGACCTTAAATCACTAAAACAAATCCATATCAATGTAAATTATTCATATCTCTATCATATCCCCCTTTAAATGTAAAAGAACATTTATAAACAATATTTGGGAATATGGGCGCAGTTATTTCTCTCCAAACTGCTTCCTGCTGAATGGGGGCGTCATTAATTAGGTCTTTCATGGTATAACCTGTGTGTTAGTTTCATCTCAGTTGGCAGTTGAGCGAAGCAATTTTCTGAAGATGTTCACAACAATCCTTCAAGAGGGCGTGGTCCATCATACCAAATCGGAATAGAAGAAATGAACAGCGTCTCATCCTCTGTGAAAACAAAATAAGAAACTCCTTTCCAAAGCATCATGTCCTTAGATCCAAATTTCAAAGTCAAAGCATCAAAATATCTATGTCGGATTAGTTCAGCAGCATTTATAAATAAATATCTTTTAGCAGCTGTTGCTCTTTCCTCAGCATTCAAACAATTCAAAGAGAGCATAATAGCATACAGTATCAAGATTCTCTGTGTATTTTCCATCTTTGTACAGCTTTGTTTTAACCTCTATTTTGTTTATTTTTACTTTTAACTTTTTGCTTTTTGAGATAGGTTCTCTTTGACCTGAAGTAACTCTGTAAACCAGGCTGTCTTTGAACTCTCAGAGATCCGCCTGTCTCTGTCTCCCAGGCATTCGGGATTAAAGGTGTACACTACTACACCTTGAACTCACAGAGATCTGTTTGCCTCTGCCTTCTAGGCACTGGGATTAAAGGCGTGTGCTACCACACACAACAACTCTCTTCCTTTTTTTGTTTTTTACTTTAAGAACTTCAAATTTTAGTCTGCATATATTTTTAACACACTTTAAACCATTCAGAAATTTTCTCTGTCTTTGAATCTCTCTTTACTGTATATCTCTCTTTTTCTGACCACATGAGTCTTTAATTTACCAAGCAATATCAGTAGGATTAAAGGCATGGCTTTGCCGGCTGGATCCAGCCCATTCCTTAGCTTTCCAGCCTCATGGCTGAGGTACTGGCTGTAGCCAGCAAGCGAGCTTCAGCAGCCTGTGCTTGCAAACCGCACAAACCGCCTGCATAAAAGTGTCAGAGTTTGTCCTGGCAGGACATCCCAGAAAGGCGGCATTTTTAAATGGCGCAGCTTTTTTCCTACTACGGATGAAAACCGAAAAGCATGTGTTCAGCTTTTCGTCAACACCATTTAAGTGTTTTGTGGCAGGACCTCTTAATGAGCTGCAGGCTTTGCAGCTAAAGCTGAGTCAGGAAGCTTCTCTTAGAAGAAAGCGCATGCTTGCCTCTAACAAGCAGAGCAGACCCGAAAACACAGCGAGTCTAGTTGCCATCAAACAAATCGTAGAACTTTACTCCAAATGCTCTATTCAAAAGCTCTGTCTCCCGCAGGAGCCAGGCAGAGATCGCAATGGCGGCACAGCCCCAGGAAGTCGCGCTTTAAAATGACACAGCGTTCTTTTCTGCTACTGTTGTTGAATCAGGAAATCTCTCTACAGCTCGCCACCAACAAACAGCAAAAATCTGTGTTAAACTCTCTCTCCCTTATTTTTAAGCCTTCTCAGGTTTTTTAAGTGGGTTTAGCCCATCATGTCGGGCGCCATTTGTAGTAATAAGGGCAATGGCGGGGCTGCGTCTCCGGCACCCGGCCGCCCCCATGGCTAGCTTTACCCAAAATAATTACACAGACACTGTATTCTTTTAAACACTGCTTGGCCCATTCTCTTCTAGGCTAATTCTCACATATTAATTTAGCCCATTTCTAATCATCTATGTATGGCACCCCAAGGTGCGCTTACCGGGGAGATTCTAGCCTAGTCCATCCTGGGTCAGAGCTTCATCCCGGGAGCGGGGCATGGCGTCTCTCTCAGGTGTCTGCTCCCTCGAGGAGAGCTGTCGAGACTCTGACCTCACTTCCTCTTCCTCCCAGCGTTCTGTTCTGTTTACCTCTCCCACCTAACTTCTAACCAATAAAATGAGCCAGGGCAGTTCCTTTATTAGTCAATGACATTCCTCCATCAAGGAACCTTACCAAAAAACACAAGCCTAGTGGTAAAATATAAAATAATAGAAATTGGTTAATTTAAGATGTAAGAGTTAGCCAGAAATATGTATAAGCTATTGGTCAAGCAGTGATTTAATTAATACAGTTTCTGTGTGATTATTTTGGGTCTGAGAAGCCAGAACATGAATGAGCAGCCTCTGTCAACACCTCACTATATTTTAAAGTTTCCAGAAAGTGACAGTATTTAATATCTGGCACAATATTTTGGATCAGAATTCTATCGCACATGACCAAAACAAATTCCACCTCACTGTTTCTGGAGCCAAATATAATCTTTTTCATGCTATTTAAAAGTAAATATTATGAAGGCCAAGGAAAAGTGCTTTTGTATAGTGATGGAACTGAGTCAATATATCCAGCCCAGAACACAACATTAATTGTATGAATTTAAGGGTTTTATTTATACTAATGACTAGTTTTACTCATACTAGTAAGTGACCCCTCTATTCTCTCATTCATCCTATTAGGAAGAACAGGTGCCTAGAATACTAGACCTTACATGTAAATGAGGTAGGAGAAAGCTGGAAGGTACCCACTATTGGAATCTCCAGGGCATATAAGCTAGTTTCCATGAAGAGGAATCAAATGTCAAGGGGTATTTTCTTTCTCCCCTCAACTTGTGCTTTCTTACGCATGAATTACTTGGATTGAAAATTAAAAGGCAGTCTTCCTTTTTCTAAGTGTACTGTATCTATAAGGGAAAATATTCTTTAGTTTTAATCACATACAACGGCATAGGACACAATCCACTCAATTACATCAATCTGTCTGACCTATATCAGAAGAAATGTTCACCCAGGGTAGCCTACAAACCCACCCCCCAAACACGTAAAGAAAATTTATTGCTCAGAGAACTTTAAGTTACAAGATCCACTTCAGCAATAACTTCTGAACTGTTTCTTTTTTGTTGTTATTTGCTTGTTTGTTTTGTTTTTTATTTAACTTAGATGACTTAGAAAGGATTTTTAGAGATCCTTGGTCTGGTGATTTAGAAAGGATTTGAGTTCACGTATTTTAGGGTAGGTTTTTGAGGCACAAAAAGTTAATTGTTGGGCCAAATATTGACTGGCCTAATTTCAGTTTGATGGACACTGATGAGAATGCTCTCCTAGAGTCTTTCCAAGCAAGCTGCTCTTTACATTTTGTCACTGCAGTGTTTATAGGTTCTAGTCCTCTCACTCAAGGAACGGAAATAAGTGATCAAATAGTTTTGAGAAAGCAACAAAGCAATTTCATTCAAAACAAAACCAATACAACATGAGATAGACTATCAAGAATGAGAGTGGATTTCATGATCATTAAAAGTCCACATAATTCCCAATTATTGTCAAGGCTTTCTTTTATGGTGTTCAAGAGGAGTTTGATTGCTCAGGGCATGCTATGAGTAGCTCTCTGTTTTGACTGACCTGTTTATATTGTTCTGTGCAGATGTCCTGTTCCATGATGCAAGCCTGATTTAACCAGATATTAATCAGATGCAAGCCTGATTTAACCAGATATTAATCAGATGCAAGCCTGATTACTCATAGGTGTAGGATTTTAAATAGAGGATTACCTATAAATGTTCATTTAGAGGGCACAGTTTGCCCTGATGTGTATGACCCCAAAACTAGTTCATGTTAGATGAGTCCATTTACCCTATAGTTCTCAGATGTGTTCTGGGATGTGATTCAAATAAGCTGGCATTATTAAGGAATTTGTAAAGGGGGTAAACTGGGTATATGTGCAACTTCATTCTTGATGAATTTTTAAAGAGAGGACAGTGCATAGCTCAAGTCAAGTGGATTTTCAGTTTGATAAGTTATTCCCTATGCTTGCCTATCTCAGTTTCATGGGGTACATGATCCAGAAAGAGGCACTGGGGGTGGAAAATCGCTCATTAATAAAGAATACTGACTGCTCTTCCAGAAGGCCATATTTCAATTCCCAGTGCATATAAGGTAGCTCAAACCCTTTGTAACTCCATTTCCAGTGATCTAGTGCCCACTTCTGACCTCAACAGGCACTGCACACATGCATATATGCAGGTAAAGCATCCATACACAGAAAATAAAAATAAAGATTAAAACATTTAAGAGACCTTGTTCATCCAGATGAACTAATCACTTCCCTGAGTACTTGATTGTTAGTCTTATCTTCCTGGGTAAGATGTTTCTGGGATTAAAAATTTAAAGTTTGCTATCATGGATAGCCTCATTATCTCTTCTGGGATTTATATGGACATTGATGATATCTTCCCTAGAAAGGCCAGCAGCTGATTAAAACTACAACTCAGAATAAATAGTGGAAGTAAATTTCAATGAGGTTAAAAACAAAACATAAAATTAGTTGATGTTACTGGCAGAAAAAAAAAATGAGCCACATGATCAGTACCTGAGAGAGAAGACCTAAAGAAGGAAGCAAAATGAGAAATATATTTATGTGAGTTTTTATGAAAAGCGGAAAAGTTTTGCTTGCCTATTGTGTTAACTCGATGCAGTAGGATGGGCCTGGGGAGAGAGGGAGTCTTTATGTTGTTGAGCTTTTGAAAAAAGATACCTGACCATGATAGACTGCAACCTTTGATCAGCGAGCAAGGCCTTCCAACATCAGTCATAGTGTATTTTCTGACACACACTGAGAAGGAGGAAAGCATTGCTTCTTTGGTATTCTGCTTTGTTTTTTGGTTTTTCTTTCTCATTTTGTTTTACTTTGTTTTCTTTCTTATGCCTGGGGTTGTTTTGTATTGTATGTTTGTCTGTGTATTAAATGTATAATGTGACCACAGGGGCGAGGAGAGAATTTCAGATCTTCTGAAACTGACTTAGAGATGGTTAATAGTAACCATGTGGCTGCTAGGAATTGAATCTGGGTCCTTGGGAAAGTAGCTGGTGCTCCTAACCACTAAGCCATCTCTCTAACCCCATTCTGTGGTATTCTTGGAAAAAGGAATAACTTAATTCTAATCATGTTTGAATCATGAGAAGGTTTGGACTGTAATGGTTAGTATTATATGTCAGTTTGACTGGGTCAAACAGAAGCCAGTGTTTGGTTCGGTGTTATTCTGGGAGTTTCTATTAAGATGTTCGTGAGTGAGTTTAACATTTACATTGGTAAACTGAGGAAAGAAGATTGTCCTCCACCATTAGTTGACTTGTGAATTAGATGAGAACCTGAATAGAGTAAAAGCTACCCTTTACTGTACAAAAGGAGATCTGCCTGATGGCCTTCAAACAGGATCAATTGTTCATTCTTCTCGCTGGCTTGTCAGGTCTTCCTTCCTAATATGAAACAATTCCCAGGCTTTAAATCCAAACTCAGAAGTCAGCAATGCAGATTCTGCAATTGCCAACTTCTGTAATAAATATGTGTGTAACAAATATGTGTGTAACCAATATTGTGTAACCAATATGTGTGTAACAAATATGTGTGTAATAAATATGTGTGTAATAAATATGTGTGTAATAAATATGTGTGTAATAAATATGTTTGTAACAAATATGTGTGTAACAAATATGTGTGTAACAAATATGTGTGTAATAAATATGTGTGTAACAAATATGTATGTAACAAATATGTGTGTAACAAATATGTGTATAATAAATATGTGTGTAACAAAAATTGTGTAATCAATATGTGTGTAATAAATATGTGTGTAACAAATATGTGTGTAACAAATATTGTGTAACAAATATTGTGTGACAAATATATGCAAGTGCACATGTGCATGAATGTGTGTGTTCTACATGCATGACCAGACCTGAGCACATTCCCAATTGGTTCTCTTTCTTTCAGAACTCTGACTAATTAACAGGCAAATTAAGAAATATCCAATAGGAGGTATAGTATTCTGTAGGAAGAAACACTTCAAAGGTCATATCTCTGGCTGGCTAGACTCTAGTAAAAAGACAAAACCATGAACAGTCAAGATAATATGCCTCCTGCAGAAGCCACCAAACCTATTGAAATAAACCCAAAAATGTAATTTTGAAACATAAGACAAGAACTTCAAAATAGCAATTCTGAATATGTTCAAACACCTTAATAAAAAGAATTTCAACACATCACTTGATGAAGACCATGAAACACAAAATGTTTGATGAAATGATGAACACAGTCAAGAGGTGAAAGTAGAAATTAACAAGGAAGAAAACCCAAAATGAGATAAAACTGGAGATGAAAATCTCATGAGGTCAAACAGAAACTTCAGATATCAGTCTCCCCAACAAAGTAAAAGAGAAAAATTTTAGAGGAGAAAATTTAAGGTCTTGATGTGGCATTTCCCCCTTTGTATGCTATAAATGTGTTTTATTACTATTAGATAATAAAGAAATGGCTTTATCCGATAGCAAGGAAGAATATAGACAGGCTAGAAGAAATTTAGAGAGAGGTTAGGTGGAGTCAAGGAAGCATCACGTAGAGGCCAAAGGAGACAGACACTGGATCCTTATCAGTAAGCCACAGCCTCCTGTTGATATGGAAATGGGTTTAATTTAATATGTAAGAGTTATTTAATAAGAAGCCTGAACTAATAAGCCAAGCAGTGTTGTAATAATTATAGTTTCTATGTGATTATTTAAGGGTGGGCAGCTGAAAAATGAACAAGCACTCTCTGTTTACAAGGTTATAAAGACAACCTAGAAGAAACAAACAATTTAGTCAAGTAATATGTTAAATCTAAAAAGAGATACTGTGAAAAGACCAACTCTACCAATAATAGTGAAAGACCTGGATAAATCCAGACCTCCCAGCAGGAAGAAAATAGACAAAAATCCAAGCAGGAAGAGAAGAATCAAAAATCTAGGATTAGCCAGTTCAGTGACTGTGTTTCAGGAACTAGCTGAAGATAAAGTTAGGTTGTAATCTTAAGAATCATCCTGAGAAACAGGGAGTTTTCCCCTTGTGATTTTAGGAACTAGATGATTATGACCTTGAGTGATCTTGAGAGGCAGGGAGATGTCCCCTTGTGACTTTCTGTGACACCTTCCCTGCCCCTATTATTGGGCTGTGGTTTCTTCCTATAAAAACCCCTTCTCCAATGGCAATGGGTTTTTGATCCTACTGCATGTACTGGCTTTGTGGGAGCCTCAGCAGTTTGGATGCTCACCTTACTAGACCTGGACGGAGGTGGGTGGTCCTTGGACTTCCCACAGGGCAAGGAACCCTGATTGCTCTTTGGGCTGATGAGGGAGGGGGACTTGATTGGGGGAGGAGGGAGGAAAATGGGAAGCGGTGGCTGGGAAGTGACAGAAATCTTTAATAAATAAATAAATAAGAAAAAAATACCTTCTCCAGGTCACTCTGGGTCGAACTCTTCTTCTGAGTGGGTTATGAGTCTCGGCCCCAGTGCACTGGTTCCTGTCTCATCTCATCATTAAAGACTCGTGTGATTGCAGCAAGGATGGTCTCTTGTTAGTTACTGGGGGGGGGGGGGGGAGGCCGTCGTGTTATCCCAAGACTTGAGTGAGCATCTCCCCAGCACTGGAGGTCTTTCAATAGGTATAAAGGAAGGAGAGGAATCCTGAGTCAAAGACACAGAAAATACTTTTAGCAAAATCATAGAAGATAATTTCTCCAATCTTAAAAAGGCAGTGATTATAAAGGTACAAGAAGTATACAGAACACCAATAAACAGAACCTGAAGAGAAACTCCCCATAACATAATAACCCAACAACTAAATATATAGAACAATGAAAGAGCCTTAAATAATTGAAAAGAATTCAAGTCACCCTTGAAGACAACAGGTGACTTTTCACTGGAGACTCAGAAAGCCAGAAGGACCTGGAAAGATGTTCACCATACTACACTGAGAGTCCAAAGATGCCAGTCCAAACTGCTGCCTCAGGGAAACTACCAATCACAATTGATGAAGAAATAAAAACATTTATTTTAAAAACAAACTTAAGCAACTTCTCTCTACCAATCCAGCTCAATAGCAGGCACGAGAAGGAAGCCATTAATCTGAAGAGATAGGTAGCTATATGCAACAGGGCATAATACACAAATAATAACAAAACATTTCATCAAAAGTGGGAGAAAAATCCACACCAAAAGAACAGAGATTAATTAACACCTCTCAGTATTAATGATCTTAAATCCCTAATATAGAGATATGGGCTAACATACTAAATTGGGAAACAAAACTCATCTTTCTACTGTATCCATAATACACAACTTAAAATCAAGGATAAACATCATCTCAAGATAAAATGATGAAAATGGCATTTTAAGCAAATGAAACCAAGAACCAACTAGGTATCTCTATTTTAATATCTGACAAAATAGACTTAAATCTAAAATTAAATAGAAGAAATAAGGAAAGGCACTAAATACTCACTAAAGGAAAAATTGCTCTGTCAGGCACATGGGATGTTCTTACGGGAGCAGGCTGGCTGCTGATCCGGAGAGTTTTTTTAAAGCAAACAGGACGTTCTCCCGGGAGCATGCTAGCAGCGGGTTTTGAGGAGGGGGTCTGTAGGGTCTTTCATTTCCCCCTTTTTCTTTTTGTTAATGAGTAAATCTTTTACTCAAAGCAATTACAGAACCTCAGTATCTTGTTGTGGTAACATGTGATACTGATGGGTCAGTACTAGGGCCTGAATGACTGACAGCCTGTCTTTTATAAACTGGACCAGGCGGTTTAAGATGCAGGGCCCAAACAGGAGTATCAGAAGGAGGATAATCAAGGGACCCATCAAAGAAGACAATAGAGTTGTAAGCCAGGGAGACTTATTAAACCATCCTATGAACCATCCTTGCTGTGATTCAAACAGCTTTTGTCTCTGCTTTAACCTCTCTCTAAGCTTTGTCGTGGATCTTCTAACCAATCCAGTATGGTCAGCATAAAAGTAATATTTTCCCCTGAGTGTAGCACAAAGACTCCCTTTCTTTAAAAGCAACAGGTCCAGGCCCCTCCTGTTATGGAGCACCACCTTTGAAAGATTTGCTCAGACAATAGCCATATGAAAACTAGTACAACTGATGCGACAAAATAACTTATACTTTACAGAGCAGTATTGGGAGAAGATAGTAGAACATCTCTAGGGTGTGCAGAATAGCTCTTAACAAAATTATCTGAATGAGGCTTGAAAGTAACTACATGGTAGACATTGTGAACCACTGTAGACCCGAGAATAGCACCCAACACTGTGGCAATAATAGTCTATTGACTACAGAGAGCTTAACTCAGCCCTAAGAAACACATGGATGCCTTCTCATAAGAGGCAAGTTCAGTATTATGAAGACAAATCTCTTTTGCTGTAGACACCGGGAGTGTTGATCCTCAGCCCCAGAGAATGTGCCGGAGAAGTCAGTTTCGGTCCAGCTGGCACCACATGGCATTTACGGGTTTCCATTGCATCCTGTAGCATCAGCTTTAACCAAATGTACAGGGTTGTGTCCATTGTGAGAACTTTAACAAACAATGAGAGAAAATGCAATACAGGATGACAAATGTTTAAAACAAAACAAAAAACCCTAAAGCCAGAGGACAGCCAATGAGGACATAAATATCTTTTTGAGACTGACCTTATCCAGGCTTTACATTTGTAAGTACAGCATTAAAAAAAGTTTTAACATCCCATTGATATCTATTTTATCATATACTAAACCACATTTGTTTATCTTTTGAAAGCCATATCATTTCATAACCCCACAGAATAAAGTAAGATTTTCCTGTAGAAAAACAAAACCTGTTAAGAGGTAAGGAAGCTTTTTATCTGCACAAAATGGACTGATCCGGAAAAATCTCAAACTGTACAAAATAATTCCTGTCAATAGGTCCCAGACACACAGTGGAGGAACAGAACAGAATTGCCTTTTGCTTCTGCTGTCTGACATTGTGCTTCAAAAGAGACTAAAAAAATGAGCAGAGCCCTGTGGGTTTCTGGCTCTAGGAAAGAAGAGCCTTAAAGGTGATGTAAGCCCACCTTATAGCAGATGTACCTGTCCTGTGTAAGCCTTGAGCTCAACATTTCATCACCAGGGTCAGCCACTGTCAGCGGATACATGAGCAGCAGCTAACTAGCCAGGCAACAGAACTAGTGGCAGCGATTGCCGGGGTGTTTTGAACCCAGAACAGGACAGGAGGGAGGGAGGTCTGTCCAGTCATTTTTGCTGGTCTCCAGGGCCAATTATGTCAATTTGTTCTTTAGAATCTTATTTATCCTATCTATCTGACCTGAGCTTTGGGTTGGTAAGCTGAATTTCCAATTGATCCCCAATGTCTTGGCCACACCCTAACTTACCTGGGCAACAAAGGCAGGTCTATTATGGGACATGATTATCTTGGCCATCCCAAACCTTAGGATGATTTTTTTTTTTCTGATCTTCTTAGCAATTACATTGGGTGTCTCAATCTTGGTCAATGTATGATGGCTATCTTCTTTGGCAAATGTGTGGCCTCCTGGAGGCTCAAAATTTCCACAGATGTCAGTCCTTTTTGTCTGTATATTGCTTTGAAGCATACCTGCTGTTAGTATAGACGTTCCCTCTGCCATCTGTAGAGCTTGTATCAAAGCCACAAGTTCAGCGTTCTGGTCGGGCCGCCATCCCTGAAGGGAGACTACTGGCCCAGATCATTTGCTTCCTGTCCACCAATGTTGCCCCCGCCTTCTGCTTACCTTCAGTCTTGTGTACCTGCTTAGCTCGAACCGCCAGCCTTGTGCCCCTGGCAAGCTTCGCCCTCATTTTCGGCTCTGCCTGGCACAGCTTAGCCTGCCATTTTGCCATTCGCCTGTCCTTTATGCAGATGCTGATAGGATCCATAGTCCATCAACGTCAGCCCAGCACAGGAGCAGTAATCAGGCACAGGAGGGCACCTGTGGTAGCATGGTGACTGCTGTATCGCAGTCTGACATGGGTGAGGGGAGCAAGACTGTAGAGTGAGCAGTCAGGGCTCATGCAGGCTTTAGAGCAAGCACAGCACCAAGGCAGTTGCTAGGAGGTGAGGATTTCTTCAGCGGTGAAGGCAGGGAGAGGTGGTCGTCCTGGTGAGGAGGGCGTGGTAGAGGAAGAGGCGGACAAGCAGCCTGTGTCTCCTGCAGAACTGAAAACAGCAGCGAAAGCAAAAGTCCCTCTTCTGGTCAACAAAAGGCTTTGGTCATACATTCAGAAGTGACCAGGGAGGAACGAGTCATTTATTTGTCTTTTTCCCAAATTTATAGTTCGTAAGGAGTCCAGTTTGTATTCTTTACTCAGTTCCAGTGTCCCTCTTCTGTTGCCCAGGCTCTTTATCTGTCTGAGTCCTATCTTTCTTTTGCTTCCCGCCTCTCTCTCTCATTTAACCTTTTTATTTTTTGTCTCTCCAAATTTTACTAGGTATAATCTTGTAACCCATCTACTTGCTGTAACTTTTTCTTATATCTGATGTTGCCTGTCCTATGTAGGCCATGGCTACTGCTGTCTGCTGACCTTCAGAGGTTGGGTAAAATGCCTGTAAACTTTTATTAATCATTTAAGGAACACAGATTTTAACTGGCCCCTGGAGAACCTCTCTTACCTTGGCCGAATTAGTGGGGTGCCTTGCAGCACCCCCCAAGATTTGCCATGAGCCCAGCATTTTGACTGTCAGTTTCTCCCTTTAAGAATTAATCAGATATTATCATGTAGAAGAATGAAGATAGATCCATATTTATCTCTATGCACAAAACTGAAATCCAAACAAATTAAAGACCTTAACATAAAACCAACAATATTGAACTTTTTATAGAAGGAAAAAAGTTTAAAATTCATTTTCAAACATACCCTCAGTGGCATAGACATTGAGAGAAACAATCAATAAATAAGATTTTTAGAACTGAGACCCTTTTTGTATAGCAAAGGATATAATCAACGGAACATAATATCAGCCTGTAGAATGGGGAGGTATCATGAAACATATAAGGAACTTAGGAACTTAATCCTCATAAAAACAAATATTTCAGTATAATTACGTCACAGACCAAAACTGTAAATTCTCAACAAATGAACTTGAAATGACTGAAAGATATTTAAATTTGCTTAAATATAACATCCTTAATCATCAGGGAAATGCAAATTAAACAATTCTAAGATTTTATCTTATTCCTGTAAAACTGACCAAGATTAAAAATATCATTTGACAATTTATGCTCACAGCTACTTTGAACATTAGCATGGTGGATTTTCAGAATTAGATAACATATTACCTTAAAAACTTAGCGACATCCTTTATATTATCATAGACAGAATCTGAAAACAACCCAAAATGCACCTCTTTTATATTAACAATAAATGAGAATCTTCACCATGTTTTTTTTAAATAGCTATAAATATTATAAAGAGTCAAAAGGGCCATTTTAACTCAACCTCATCATTCAGTAACACCCCCTTTGCCATCGTAGTGGGGTGAGAGGCTTTAGCAGATCTTTGCCATGTGGGGCAACTCTGGGCCCCCACCTTATCACAAGCATTGTGAGCAGACAAGTGTTAAATTCATATCTAAACATGGGCTGGCTTAGAAGCTCAGCTGGGCTGTTCATATGGCCCTGGCCCTGTGCCAGGACTTTTACAGCAATAGTTCTTGAAGACAGTGTAGTCCTGCATCCATCTAAACAGAGCTGGGAATTTACTTTCCTCTGGACACACAGCATAGTAAGAAATATAGAAACCAACAATCTGTAGTTTTTTATAAGCACATTATTTTAAAGTGACTTAATTTAATTTTCCCAATTTTTAAACCAGAAGCTTTTACCCTGGATGCAGCACATGATGACTGGTATAGAGCATCCCCAGAAGACAGATGCTATCAGGGCTGGTAGGCCCTTTTAATGTCAGCTTGCTCCACTACTTGCCACTCCTGAATACACATTCACCATTTACCAACAGCCGCAGGGATATTTACTTGCAATCTCTTGCCCTACTGCCAAAACGGAAAGGTCCAGGTTCTTTAGGGGAGCTTTGGTTTTTAATAGTGTATCCGACCCCAGAGAAATAGCCTACTGCAGGTTCCCAGGCCTACTGGGTCCTGTGGGGAGGAATTAGCACCAGCTTGGACCCTACTGGCTGGCATGTGTCTCCACAGGAGGCCTTACTTCCGTGACCCTGGCGCTAGCACCAGCTACTTCCCCTGGGCAAGGGCCACAGATCTTTGGCACAAGGCTTTACATGGCATTTGCAGATGGGGACTGCCATTCAGTCTCTAGCACCTTATTTTCCAAGGAAAACAAGCCTTCTCCACAGGGAACCCCACTGGGGATCCTCCCAGGACCTGGCTTCAGCCTCAGCTCTGTCCACAGTGAGCTCCTAGCTGTATAGCACAAGCTTCCCACACCCCACCTCAATACTCACAGCAATCTAGCAGCTTTTCTCTGAATGGGATTCCAGAGGCCCCAGGAGGCATTCCCTCCAGGGAACTTGTGAGGTCAGGATTAGTCCGCAGTCTGGAAGCCTCAACTCAGTTCCTCTTTAGCCCTCACACACTGCCAGTAGCAGCTGGGAAGACCTTTGCACTGGGTGTAGGGGGAAGGAACACCTTGGACTGTCTAAGGCAGCCCTCCTCCCCCAGTCCTCCAGCCTGGTGCTGGTGGACTTCAGGTCAGCAAGGGACGATGTCACTCTCAGCACAGGGATTTCAGGGGGGGCCACGGCTGCCCCCTTCTCTGACTCGGGCCAGGGTTGCTGCCATGCCCCGCCCTTCATCCTGCTGAGAAGTTTGCTCAGAGCTGGAGCTGGTTGCCCTGCCTAGGCCTGGCTCCAGGCTGTGCTGCAGGAGATCACAGCCCTGCTCCCTCCCCCCTCGCAACAGCAAGCAGGGCAGTTCAGCAGCACAGCTTCAGCAAGGCACAGCCTAGAGAAGTAAAGGAGGGGCAGACTGTCAGCGTTCCTTTTGGATTTTCATAGAGTTAGGGTCAAAGAGATGGTTATTTACTGCCCCATGGTACCAGATTTAGACTGGAGTACAAACAGATATGCAAAACAAAGAACATATTAAACCCAAGAATACAACAATTAGACACAGTCAACACAGATAACACAGATGCACTGCGCCAAAGCCGAAAGCAAAAATTCAGATGGAGACTATGGGAGTCCGGACCTCCCTTCTCCAACCAGATCCTTCCGATAAGGGTTGAGCCCCGAAGGCTCCAGACACCCCTGGAAGGTCTTCCAAGGCTGCAAAGGAAAGTCCGAACTTGTCAGTTTCTTTCTACCTCGCCAGATTCAGAGCACTCAGATCTGAGCATACAGAGCTTAACAAAGAACACAAATGACACAGACACAGACTAACGAATTGGTGCTGGCCAGCTTACCTCCCGGTGGTGGGTCGGTAGCTCCTGGGTGGGGGTCTTCAGTTCCGGCCAATGCACCAAATGAAAGACCCTCAGAGAGGACCTTTCCTCTCTGATGAAGACCCCAGAACCAGGACACTCCGAGACCAGGCCACAGGATGCAATTAGCAAGAGGTTTATTGAGTAAACACAGGTACCTGCAGGCAGCAAGTCTTTCGGAGGACTTGCGCGCCTGCAGACTGGGGGGAGGTCTTTTTATAGGGAAGAGCAAAAAGCAAGTTTACAGAAGCAAAAGCGTGGTTATCGGTTGACCAGAATGAGGTGGGGCATGAATGGTTTCCTCTCTCAGCATGGATGCCTGGCAACAGTCATCCTGTTCCTATCTTATAGCTAACCTGCTTTGTTGATATCCTATCTTATTGACATCTTGTCTTGCAGTCTTCCTATCTCTATCTCCTGCTCTGTCAGGCACATGGGATGTTCTTACGGAAGCAGGCTGGCTGCTGATCCGGAGAGTTCTTTTAAAGCAAACATGACGTTCCCCCGGGAGCATGCTAGCTGCGGGTTTTGAGGAGGGGGTCTGAAGGGTCTTTCAATCCAAGATTAAAATCCTCAACATTTATGCACCAAGCACAGTTATACACAAGTTCATAAGAGAAACATTACTACTGTTTAAAAAAAAACATGTTGATGATAATACAGTGATAGTTGTTGACTTTGTTTCTCTACTTTTGCCAGTAAAAAAGTCATCCAGACAAAAACTAAACAAAGAAACATTAGAGCTAAATAACATCCTAAATCAAATGGACCTAATAAAGAATACACTATCTTCTCAGCAGCTTATGAAACTTTCTCCAAAATTGGCCACATACTAGGGAACAAAGCAAATCTTAACAAATTTAGCAATAATAAATGACATCCTGTATGCTATCTGACCACCATGGATTAAAGCTGGATAGTATCTGCTGTTCCTTTTGGAGACAAGGCCGCTGTGTTACGGGAGGTCCTCCCACTCCTCCAGCCTATGGCCGCTGAGATACCAGACCACGCCCATCTCAGTGATAGGCTGGAGGAGTGGGAGGACCTCCCATAACACCGCTGGACTACATTTCCCAACATCCCACCGAACTACAGATCCCAGCTCAATGGAAAGCCCCACATGCGCAGGACATTCTCCCAGATGCACCTGGATCCCACTTTAAAAATGGGGGGGATACCATAACTCGCCCCTTTTTCCCTTTTGTCTCTTCACCCCCGTCCCTCACTTGTCATCACCCCCCCCCCAATTAAAGTTCACCCATGTGGGACCGCCGTGTGTCTCGTGTTTTCTCTCCAACCCCGCATCCAACCTCGCAGAAAGAACAAAAGTTGGTGCCATCTGCTCGGGGACCTTTCCTCCCGGTCACCTGAGGCTGCAGCTCCAGTTTTGCGCCTCCCGGAGCCCGGGGCCTCCTGGGACAAGGTCAGGACCGAGGACCTGCGATCGCTCCCACGTGTTCAATGCGGCCATCTACAACCAACAGCGGCTGATTCCTGAGTTCACCTGGGTTGGCTTACCGTCCCCTCTCACCCAGAGATCGACCGGTGGAGCTCCCGGCTTTCTTTGGCCTGTTCTGGGTACGGATGCTGACTCCTCCCCCCTCCCTCCCGGCCTTCCACTCTCAGCTAAACCTGTTTTATCCGTGCCTGGAAGCTCGAAGCTTCCAGTTCTCCCTCTTTTTCTGACCTTTTTCTGTCCTCTTTACGAACTAGCTCATTACAGTATGAGCACTTCGGCTGCAACAGGCGGCCTTCAGGCCTAACTGTTCCCTCTCACCTGGGACCCTGCTTCCCATCGGAGGCTAGAATCGGTTCAGTAACACTGCCCTCTGGTCACTGGGATGCCTGTGACTAGAGCTGCCAGCGTTCGTGGCACCTCCCAGTGCCTTCTGGGGATATTTCCATGGTTCTAGCCATGGGTGCTAAGCCTTCAAAAACAATTCCCCCATCCTCTCCCCTAGGACAGCTACTGGAGGCACTAAAACCTCATGCCCTGATTCCTTCCATTAAGTTATCTACATTCATCCGTCTTTGCTCTAAGACGTGGCCAAAATGCAGTTTACACGGAAACTTTAAATGGCCTCCTCATGGCTCCTTT
Source organism: Microtus oregoni (assembly GCF_018167655.1). NCBI lineage: Eukaryota > Metazoa > Chordata > Mammalia > Rodentia > Cricetidae > Microtus > Microtus oregoni. The sequence continues at coordinate 50,000,288 of NW_024543069.1, forward strand.
GACCCAGATATTTTCCGGGAGCTAGCTAACTTCTGTCATCATTCCGCTAAATGGAAAGAAATGATGTACATTATGGCATTTTTTTACATGGCCATGAAAACTGACCCCTCTGCTGCTTCTCACTGTTCACCTGCACACATGTTTTTATCAATGCCATCCCTCCAGGAACCCTCTGCTCCTGCCATGGGCCCTGAGGACAAACCTCCACCCCCCCCAGCCTCGACGGGCTACCCCCTCTCGCTCTGCCCAGTCGAGTGACAGCTCACCCATTCCTCTTTTCTCCAAGGTCTCTTCTAGGCACAGGAAGGACTCACCTATCACCTCTAAACATTCCACTTCTAGGTGTCCAGGAGTCCCGCATAAATATTCTTCCAGGTCACCTAACTGTTCTCCTTCTAGGTCCCCAAGAAAGTCCCATTCCAGATCTGCAAGTGCCTCGCCTAGCCCCTCCAACAGAGTCCCACGTAAATCTTCTTCCAGATCACCTAACCGTTCTCCTTCTAGGTCCCCAAAAATCTTCCATTTCAGATCTACAAGGGCCTCGCCTAGTCCCTCCAACTCAGCTTCACCCCATCCATCCCCCCCCCCCCCCCCCCCCCCCCCCCCCCCCCCCCCCCCCCCCCCCCCCGCAGCAGGTCAAGGCAGCTGGAGGCTTCCCCCTGCCGCAGGTCATACAGGCAGCTGGAAGCTTCTTCGGACTCTTCTCCATCTTCTTCCCACCCTATGCCTCCCCCTCAATCTTCCACAGCCCCTCTGGGCTCCCGCAGTCACTAATCACCATTCCCCCATTGTTCCATTGTTATTCACTTAAAACACCCACACCTGAGGATATCAGGTTCCTAAAAACTACCATGGCCTCCAGTCAGATCTGCCAAAAGATAATGGCCCAGAGTTTACTTCCCAGATTTTCTCAAAATCTGTCTAGGGCACTTGGAATCCCCTGAAATTTCCACATACCGTACCACCCTCAGTCTTCAGGTAAGGTAGAATGGACTAACCGCTCTTTAAAGGAAGCCCTCGTTAAAATGTCACAGGAACTCCACCTTGACTGGGTAAGACTTCTGCCTCTGGCTCTTCTTAGGCTTCAGGCTCTCCCAAAGTGCCCCCTTTTTCATTTCACCCTTTGAACTCATATATGGGCGGCCAGTTTTAACCCCTGGCCTCTCATAGGGAACCTCTCCCATTCCTGATCACCTGCTCACTCCCCTCCTTTTCCACCTATGCTCACTACTGTTGGACTTCACAGATCACTCACTACCTTAACCATATGCTAACACATGTCCACTGCCGGTTAAAATAGGAGATAAGGTATTATTCTCACCTCCAGCCCAACGTCCCTCACCCCTTTCCCCTAAATGGCAGGGTCCCCTCAGAGTAATTCTTCTAACTCCCACAGCTGCCAAGCTTGAAGGAATTCCTCACTGGATTCACCTGTCACATCTTACACTGTTCATCTCCACGGCTCAAGATAATCCTCCATCCACGGTAACTCAGACAGGACCTTGTTCTCTTAAGTTCCAAAGGACACCAGGTTCAGGCCCCTCTACTCCAGTCTAAGGAAAACAGTGGTCCCATCCTTCACTTAATCCTCCTGTGTTAACACACTCTCCCCTCTTAAATTCCTAAATAACCATCCAGCTGTTGTTACAGAAATCATCATCGAACACGGAGACAAAGGCTCAGGTGGTAAGCAGATTCTTAACAAAGTTCCTTGACATAACAGGTCTGTCACTGACTGCAGCAGTGACCCATAAAATGTTAAGGAATACACGGTTAAAATCTATTTCTTTTAAGACATTTTCTTTAAGCTCCAAGATGCCAGCCCAACCCACCTGAACGAAGTAGACACAAATGGATCATAAACAGAATAAGTACCATTCAACTAATGGAATAAGTACCATTTAATTTTTTTATCATTCTTAACCCCAGACCTCCTACAGCCCCCCACCCCAAATCTCCCCTTTAATTTCCCAAATCCCTTCTCCCCATTAATTTTTTCTTTCTCTCTACTAATGCGACTTTTGTTTTCCAGCATCTTAACGACTCAAGAGCCAGACAGACGCGATTTCTTCAATCAGCCACCTCAAAACACCAGAGAACAGGATATAATCTACAAAACATCATCAGAATGATCAGACACTCCCCGGATCCCTCAATGCCCAAAGCCAGCAGGAAGCAGTCATGAGAGACTGGGATATGCCCCCATTCCCTACCCGTTAAGACCCCCCCAATTTTTTTTAATAAAACCAAAAGGGTGAAATGCTGTTCCTTTTGGAGACAAGGCTGCTGGACTACAGTTCCCAGCATCCCACCGAACTACAGATCCCAGCGCAATGGAAAGCCACTCATGCCAAGGACATTCTCCCAGATGCACCTGGATCCCCCTTTAAAAATGGGGGGACACCATAACTCGCCCCCTTTTCCTTTTTGTCTCTTCACCCCTGTCCCTCATCTGTCGTCACCCCCCCCATTAAAGTTCACCCATGTGGGACCGCCATGTGTCTTGTGATTTCTCTCCAACCCCGCCTCCAACCCCACAGAAAGAACAACAGTATCAACAATAGAAATGGCAGAGATTATACATTCATAGAAGTTACACAATTAAATATTAAATGAAAATAGAGATAAGATAAAACAAGAAGGAAATTTACCTATTTACAGAATTGAATGAAACTAAAAGTCCTCCATATCCAAAGCTGTGGAACACAATAAAGACAATTATAACAGAAAAGATTATAGCATTCAATGCCTACATCAAAAGACTAGAAAGATCTCATTTAAATAACTTAATGACACACTTGAAAGCTCTGCAAAAATGAAGAAATAATACCAAAACCAGTAAATAGAAAGAAATAATCAAGTGCAGGGAAATTGATGAAATAAAAATATGCAAAGAATCAATGAAAGAAAAATTGGTTCTTTGGGTAAAATCAGAAAAATATATCAAACCCTTAGTCAAAGTAACAATATACAGCTAGAGAGTATCCAGGCTAATAAAATCAAAGATGGAAAAAGGGAGATGTTATAGCACCACCAAGGAACTTTAGAGAATCATAAAGACATATTTTAGAAACTTTATTCTACCAAACTAGAGGACCTAAAAGAAATTAATTCCCTAATGTGCTCAATCAAGAAAGTTAGCTCAAGGTAAACCAAACAATTTGAACAGAACTGTAATCCCTAATAAAATAGAAGCAGTGATTTGAAATCTTCCAACCAAAGAGGACTTGGGCAAGATGTATTCACACCATCATTCTACCAGACTGTTAAGGAAGACCTAAAGTCAACACTCCTCAACATACTCTGCAAAATAAAAACTGAAAGAACATTTCCTAATTCTTTTTACAAAGTCATTACTACCCTGATACCAAAACAACACAAATAACTCAGGAAAAGAGAAGATTAAAAAACAAAATCCATTATAAACATAGACAAAATCTCAGTAAAATGCTTGCATAAAGGTTTCAAGAACAAATTAAAAATATTATCCAACATGATCTAGTGACTTAATTCCAGGAATGGTTCAACAAATATAACCTGCCATATGACGAGACTAGAAGACAAAAAACACGTATTCATCTCACTATATACAGAAAAGGCTTTTGACAAAAGTCCAATATCTCTTTATGACTAAAGACCTTGAGAGACTAGGGAGGGATATAAGGGACACATATTAAAACAATAAAGGCATTTTAAAGAAATTCCACAGCCAATAACAACCTGCACAGAGAAAAACTCAAAGCATTTTCACTAAAATCAAGAACGAGACAAGGATGTTCTAACTCCATACATATTCAATATGAAGTATTAACTAGATTTATTCAATACGAAGTATTAACTAGAGTTTTTAAACAACTGAAGAAAGGTGATATTAATAGTAAAGAACAATGCCAAAGAATGATTATTTGTAGATGATAAAATTTTATACATAAATAATTATAAAAAAATCTATCAAGTATTTTTTTACATTGACATTTTCAGCAAAGCAGCAGATTATAAAATTAACACTCAATAATTAGTACCCTTCCCATATATAAATGACAAATGGATGAAGAAGGAAATCTGGAGGGAAATTTAAGAACATCCTTCCAAAAAAAAAAAATAAAATATCCTGGGAAAACTCTACCGAAGCAAATGAAATACTTTGAAAATAAAATTTTAAGATACACATCAGTCAAATTAATATTGTTTAAATGGCCATTCCACCAAAATTAATCTACAGATTCAAGTAGTCCTCATCAAAATTTCAATAACATTCTTCATAGATTTGAAGCTTCATCTGTAAATACCACACACACACACACACACACACACACACACACAAGGGTAGGGAAAACAATCATGAATAATAAAAGAACTGCTTGAGGCATCACCCTCCCAGATTTCAAGTTTTTTAACAGATATATAGGAATAAAAAACGTACACCTTGACCAATGTATTAGAATTAAAGTCTAACACATAATCCAACTCATCTACCTATACCTTATGGTTTTTACATTGAACATATAGAGAAAGGATAACATCTTCATCGAATGGAGCAGGTCAAATTGGATGTACATGAATGAAAATTGATCCGTATCTATCACGCTTAATAAAACTCAACTCCAAATAGATCAAGGACCTCAACATAAGATTAGATACCCTGGGTCTGGTAGAAAAGAAAGTGTGGAATAGGCTTAAAGTTATTAGCATGGAAAAGGGCTTTCTGAACAGGGCACCAATAACACAGGCATTCTAAGACCATTAATCAACATGACACAATGAAGCATAAAACCTTCTGTAATGCAAATACACCATCATTTGAGCAAAGTAACAAACTACAGAATGAGAAAAACTCTTTGTCAATTATACAATTGATAGAGTATTAGTGTGTATAATTTGCAAAGAACAACAAAACTTCCTTGAATACCAAGAAAACAACCCAATAAAAGTGTTCTCAAAAGATTAAACAAAAATGGATAAGAAACACTAAACTTTTCAACATCCTCAGTCATCATGGAAATGTCTATCAAAGCTACTAGGAAACTTTTTTCTTGCCCCAGGGTAAAAATGGGCAAGATGAATAAACCAAGTAACAGTAAATGCTGATGTGGTCGTGGGGAAAGGGCAACATTATTTATTCATTGACAAACTTGAGCCATTATGGAAATCTGTGTGGAATTTTCTCAAAAAGCTAAAAATTAATCTACCACAAAAATCTAGCTTTCCCCTCTTGAGCATATATCCAAAGAACTCTTCATCTTATTATAGAGATACTTGCTCATCCATGTTCATGACTGCTCTATTCATAATAGCTAAAGTTAGAAACCAAATACATGTCTACCAGTTGGTAAATGAATAACAAAAATGTGGTACATTTGCACAATGGAATAATATTCAGCTTTTATAAAAAACAAAATTATAAACTATGCAAGGAAATGAATGGAAATAGAAGTTATTATTATTAATGAGGAATCCCAGGTACCAAAACACAAATATTTCATGTTTTCTGTTAGATGTGGATGCAAAATTTTAAGCTTTATATATGCGAGAAAAAGTTTGGTAGATAGTAAGGCTTCAGATGCAAGGAATGTATCTTCCAAGGAAAAGAAACCACAATGTGGTATTAAGAAGATAAGAAGAGATAAAGAGAAAACTAGAATAGGAGGATTAAAAAGGTATTGGGAGAACAAAGTAAAGAAGGAAATTGGGGAGTGGCAACTTACACTAAAACCCTTTTTGTAAAGCAGTATGGAATCTACTACTATTAGAAACTACCTAATATATATGAAAGGATTTTAATGGAGTCATCATACAACGAGGTTAACAGCATCTCAACTACACACGTTGTGCCACCAAATAAAAACCCCGGTGCCAGAAATGGGCTATTTCTTGTTGAGTTGTTAACCAAAGTATTCCCATACACTTCCTGAAAATAACAGGTGTGGCTAACATTGTTGTTTGCCATCCACAACCTGATTATAAGGTCTTATTGCTGAAGACATCACTTATGTCACCAAACATGAAGAAATCAAGTTTGTGCCTAACTAAAACCCTCATTCCTATTAACTAGCATTTGTAGTACTAAAACGCACTTCAAATGTTACTGGAGAGTAATTATGAATATTACACAGCTACACACTCTTTAATAAGGGCAACTTGACTGAGATATATACTGGTATAATAGTCACACAAATGCTATGGAAGTAACCAATCACTTGTTAAAAATTTATTTATTTAAGGCCTATTTTGTGAGATACCTAACACTGCTGAAGAACCTGAAACTAGACAGATCATCAGTCAAAGAAGAAAATTATTATTCTGCTATAGGAACATAGCATTAAAATGACTCTGAATATTACTATAGCCATAAATCAGTGCTCAGTCTTCATCAGAGAAATATCTTCTGGTAAGAGATAGTAATTAACACACTGACAATTGGACAGTGTGGAGTGAAAGACTTTGAAGCCCTCAATTCTCAATGCTGTATTTTTTTCAAAATCCTTCCCTTAAGGCTTAAGAATCTATTTTTTTAAAAGAGCAGAAAGATTATAAGTGATACAGGCAACAGTGTTGTAAGTTGCAATTTTTGGGAGCCACATTTTTACTGTGACTTCCGCTACTATCCTAGCTATGACAGGTTTATACATTCTAGGGTAGGAGTGTGAGGATTAAAAAATAGGAGGAACAGAGATAAGAAAATATAAGAAAGAAACACAGAGACATAGTATCAGGATGTGTAGTAATAATAGGAGTGGCGGGGCTACGTCCCTAGCACTCCGGCTCCTTGCCGCCTACTAGCTTATGCTCCAAAATAATTACACGGACACTGGATTCCTTTAAACACTGCTTGGCCCATTATATTTAGCCTCTTCTCGGCTAACTCTCACACCTGGACTAGCCCATTTCTAATAATGTGTGTAGCACCCCAAGGTGCACTTACCAGGAAAGATTCAGCATGTCTGACCTGGCGGCTTGCTTCATTGCATCTGCCCGGGAGAGGGGAGCATGGCATCTGAGCTCACTTCCTCTTCCTCCCAGCATTCTGTTCCGTTTACTCCTCCCACCTATGTTTTAACCTATGAGGGCCAAGCAGTTTCTTTATTATAATTAACCAGTGACCTTCCTCCAGCAAGGATGGTCACTCAGCGCCTCCTGCACACTGAGTTCTGAGTTTGCCTATGTTTAATTTTCCACACACTTTTATACCCCCCTACAAAAAGGTGAAGAAGGCAAGAGACTGCTTTAACATGATACAAATGACACCCAGAACAGTTACTTGCCCCAATGCTTGAGACATCACGTTGTTAATTCTTAACAAAAGCACACACACACACACACACGGAAAAGTTACTTGCCCCAATGCTTGAGACATCAAGTCATTAATTCTTAACAAAAGCACACACACACACATACACACACAAAGTAAATAAATAAATATAACTTTAATATTTTAAAAGAAAATTTAGATTCTATGGAAGCCAAGATAGGAACGAAAATGCAGTACTGTGAAAAGCAACAATGAATGAAGGGATTGGAGCAGTGCATAATATATGCCCATCCAATTGCATTCAAATATTTCTCATATATTTTAATTCCATTATCTTTTGATAATTTCTTATATGTACTGTGAACAATTTTTACTCCACCCCCTAAACTTTCTCATCTCTCTCCTGTTACTGTTGAGCCTTTAGTTACTGATAGAAAAGCTCAATATTTTCTCAACCATTTGTTTTGTTCTTGTTTTGTTACCCATTAAGTTATGGTTGCTTGAATAAACTTGGGTGGGGGTTCATTTACAGAAGCATGGACAGCTCAACAGTGGTTACACCACTGGAGAAAATGATACATGCTTCTTCACAACTGTTAGCTGCACTAAGTCGTTAGAAAGGGGTGGAACATCATAAATCCCTCCTCCATCCATAATAAAATGTCGGAGGGCCCAATCTTGTATAAGTCTTAGGTAGGTAAACACAGCTCTGTGAACTCATGGACACAGTGGCAGTATTGTGTCCAGAAGAAAGAGTCTCACAGCAGAGATCCCCACCCTTTGGCATTTATATTTGTTCCACTCTCTTCTGGGATGCTCCCTGAGCACTGGAGGAATTATATATATATATATATATATATATATATATATATATATGTGTGTGTGTGTGTGTGTGTGTGTGTGTGTGTGTGTGTGTCTTATTTGTAGCTGAACACTCAAAACTCACTTCTTCTCAACACTGTGACCATTATGAGTCTTTTCATTGGCTATCACCTCCTGTAAAGAAAAAGCTTTGCTAGCCAAGGATGAGAGCAAACTAATCTGTGGTTATAAACATAGAAATATTTATTTTTTATTGTCAAATCACTAGCTTTCAGCCTTTTGCAAGTCTGATTCTGAATAGAAATATGAAAAGGATTGTGAGGTCTATCTAACATAGAACCAGATGGAAAAGTTAAAATTAAAATTAAAACACAAAACACAATTCAGAAACAGAAATTGATCTTTGAAATGTTTTGGAAATAGAACCAGAGGCTGTAATATAGTAAGTGGGGACTTTTTGCAGATAAATCAAAATTCTGCATGGAGAAAGGGCTGGAAGGAGAAACTATCAAAAGTTCCTCAACAAGCCTTAGTGTATCTTTTTATTTGTTATATTTATTCATTGATACATCATATGATTTCTACCGCTAATATCCTCCAAAAACATGATATTAGTCTACAGAGTAGAAGCCTCTTGTACTCATAAGTAAATACATTTCAGAAACCTTGAAGATTCATTGCAGAAGTCATTTAGTGCCCAAGTTAAAAATAGAAGTGAAAGTAAATAAGGTCAAATCCTAACCCTACCATGACAAGGGATTCAAAACCACACATTAAAAAATTACTTGCCATAATAATAGCAAAAGAGCACATCCAAAGAAAGGTTTAGATAAACAACTATAAATAAGTGAAGTCATCATACTCCATCAGCAAAACAAATAAAATTTAATGCTGTTGGATATACAATTTTGCTATAGAGAATATAATATTATGGATTCTTTTGTTAGACTGGGTTTTAATTAAATATGTAATTCGGGGTCTAACTTTTCTTCAAATTCTGTAATTCCTCTCAGGAACTTACTCATAGCCAAAAATACAAATCCAAACATGAATAAATTTTCATTATAAAGTATTTCACAGAGAGGCCTGACTGATGATTCACAGGCCTGCCTGATATCATGCAACTAAGATGGGTGAAAGACAACCATGGGACAGCCTGTGTCTTTATGGTCCAGATTGCAAGAAGGCATTAACCTTCAGAGTGGGTGACATTAGAATGAGCAAGTATGTGGTAGAGAAATGAGAGGGAGAGAGAGAGAAAGAATGGTCCATTTGCTGTGGTAAGAGGCAGTTCTGAAGAAGTGAGGGTGGTGAGGAATGGACTAATGTCAATAGCCTGTTTGCCACCTGGGTCTAGGATGACATTCAGGCCTGAGCTGCTACCTAGAGCCATGTCTGTGTCTATGGTCCAACCACAGCTGGGGTCTGTGTTATTATCTCTGAACCATGTTTAATACCATTGTTCATGAGCAGGGATCTGAGATGCCAAATGTGGTCATTTTCATGTCCAAGGGCTGAGCTGTCACATGATCTGAGTGGCCTTTGCTGCCACTGAGGGTCATGATGATGTATGAACCCAAGCTACTGCCAGAGGCCATGTCTGGATCCATGGCCCTGCAGCAGTTGGGTCTGTGTTGATGTCCATGGCTTCAGTAACTAATGAAGGCCAATCAGATGACTAGACTACTGGGGTCTGATTAGACTCCTGAGTCCATGCTCATATCTGAGGATCACACTTATGCCAGGGACATTCTAATCTTGATGGCCTGTGCTGCCATGCAGGCCATGGTTACATCCAAGCCAGGACTACAGTATAGGTTCCTGTCTGGGTTCATGGCCCTCCCACATTCAGAGTCTGGATTGATATGCATGGTTTCTGATACCACTGAAGGCCCATAGAGTCAGGATCATCATTTGAGTCCAGGTGGAGATCTGAGGGTCATGCTGCAGACAGGGCCATACAAATCTAAGTATACACTGCTACAAGGTGCCATGGTGATGTCTAAGCCATGCCTGCATGGACCATGTCTGGGTCATAGCCAGGGTCTGTGTTGATGTCTGTGACTCATGATACCATTGAAGGCTAGGCTGATGCCAGGGGCCTGAGTCACCACCTGGTGCCATGTTGATGTCCAAGGACCTTAGTGATACTGGAGTCATGCTTATTTGAATGGAATGCACTGCCACCTGTGGCCATGTCTGGGTCTTTGGTCTTGCTGGGGTCTGTGGTAATGCCCATAACCCTTGTTACAAGGAACAGAGGGGTCATAGGAACCATGTGTGTTGAAATTTGAAGACAGTGGTTAGCTGATCACACCCCTCACTTTTTGCCCTGGGATACCTGGCTCTGCTCTTGACTAGACATTATAACAGAAGAACTGCCCATAGTCTCCATGGCAAAGCTGCACCATGCAGTCAGGAGAAATGGTACCACCCCTCACTGTGGGCATGAGCAAGGTGGCCTAATGGCATAAGCCTATGAGAGCTGGCTTTGTCTCACCAGAGGGGAGTGGTCCCAGTGATACAGACCAACCAGGTCAGTTACCACCCAGGCCCACATCCTGGACCTTGGATTAACCCCCCACTACCAACATTTACACATTTACAAACTGCTGAAGTCTGTGAGGATACTGGTGCTGAGCAATGACCTCAGGATCTCCATGACTCAGGGCAACAGCAGGATGAATACCTGAGAGAATATTTGGTGAAGATCTAATAATGATGATGTGCCAGAGGTCTTGAACCAGACCAACGACTCATTGCAATGGACATTTTACAGGCAGAGCTGATAGAACAAAAAGGTGTACCATGTGACAAGCAGAATACACAATGCCACTGTGTTGGTGTACAAAGAGCTCCACAATAGCCTGGAATGGAGCATAACAAAGATGTATTTATTTGGGGTTAAACTCACAGAAAGAGTAGTGATCTGTAGTCCTCTGCATGTGCAGGGAGCTGGAACCAAATCCAACAGCCAAGAGACAAATGCACACTTTTCCTCTGCATTTATCGTACATGAGACTACTCCCAAAGTGGACTAATATCTTAATGTCTATAGGCTAAAAGAGTTCTCACAATACTTCCCCCTGCTGTGGGGACAATGGTCTGTACCTTGTCACTTGTATTTTGAATAAATGATGAACACTGATTGGCCAGTAGCCAGGCAAGAAGTTAGGTGGGGCAACCAGGCAGGAAGTAGAGGCAGAGTGATGAGAATTCTAGGAAGAGAAAAGATTCAGTCTGCAGTCTTCATCCAGATACAGAGGAAGCCAGACACAGAGCAAGAAAGATGTGATTGTCTCGCCAAAAAAGGTACCAAGCCATGTGGCTAACACAAACAAGAATAATGGCCTAATATAAAATGTAAGAATTAGTAATAAGACTTCTGAGATAATAGGCCAATCAGTTTGTGAGTAATGTTGACGTCTGTGTGTTTCTTTGGGACTGAATGACTATGGGACCTGGCAGGGCAGAAACCTCAGTCAAATTCCCCCTTTTGTCTAAATAAGAGCGTTTTAAGCCTAGTACCAAACTATATACAATACGATCAAATATTAAGTATTGTCCAGGGAAAAGAAAAGGCAAACACATACATAAAAACTAGAATTACAACCAGCATGAACAACATCAATCAAGAAAAATGCTAAATGTTTCAATAGTTACCATATCCTAAGAAGTCAAAGTTTTCTATTTTAAAAAAATTGCTTTGCTAAGTCATGAGAGGAAAGTAAACTATGACTATCTAGTCAACCCCATCAAAATTCTGAGAAGGGAAATAATATTGTTTGAGTAAACAGAAAGTGCAGTCAAGCAACTTCCCATAAATATAAGAAATGACAAAGACAACCAGCTACCTGAACAATCGCCCAAAGTCTCATTTGTAATGTTGGGGCAACCAGCTTTGAATAAGGTCTAAAATATCCGACAGGCCATTTTTAGAGGCAGAAAATTTTGAAAAACCATTTTACCCTGTCTTGGCAATGTTTAGCAGAAGTTTTGCTTGTATCCTGCTTGTCCAGTCTGAACACAGTAAATTTTGTCAGTAATCGAGGCAAAGGCAATTCTTTGCCCAAAGGTCAGTTTTGCCAAGAAGAAAATGAAGTCCATGAGGAGTGTCTACAGTTCCCAACATCTTGCCGGAATAGATCGGTGCTGCCAGGAGCAATCGTGTCTCACAGCAACAGAATCCTAAATTATTTAAATGCCATATTCTACAGTTCTTTGAATTGTTTGAAGATTGCCTATCTATGTGGAATACAATCCCTATGCTTCTAAAGAACCTGATTAGTTTAACTATAAGAATGACAAACATGGATGATATAATTCTTAATATCTATATAGGTTAAAGACTAAGGCTTCATACTAAAAACTTAAACAATCTTTAAACAAATGCAAAGGAAGTGAGGACAATGATCTCAAAATGTAAATGATATATAAGTATCTTAAATAGGGGTAGAAATGTATAGTGCAATATAATAAATATATCCTTAAATTTCATTAATATATAAAATATCTTAAGCAGGAGTAGAAACATGCATGCATATAATATGACAAAGTAACTTTGCATAGGTGCACAAATATTATAAACAAAAATATTCAAAATATTATATAATTTGAATTTGTATCAATATAAAAGAATCTATACCAATATAATCATCTAAAAATAATAGTAAATAAGTAATCTCACTATTACTCATGATTATTATTATTTCAATTACACAGATACAACAACACTCAACCAAATGGAGCGAGGAGAGAAAGGCATAATTTAGTCCATATGAAAGTCACCACATTTTTGGACCCATTCACCCTTCCTTGTAGGATTTTGCACATTATATTTTCATTGTTTGTGAAGTAAAATCATGAACACAAGAGTTCACACCTGTGGAAAACATTTCTGAATGCTTCATTCTTCCCTGATTTTTCTTTATTTGTGGTCCAGGAAGCATGATTTGAGAAAGACTAAACATCTCCACTAAGGAGAAGGTCAGGTATCTATTTTAAAGTCTATTTTAAAGGACGCTGCATGTTCTAACAACGGGGATAATGACACCCTACTTCATAATGACTATTCCCAGGTAAAGAAAATTACAGGCATGTTTTTACGTGATGCTGAATTCTGATTGACTTGGCTATGTTTATTTCTCATCTTTCAAACTTGATAATTATTCTTTCATAAAGATAAGCAGTGTTACAATTATAAAACCCAGTCACATCTGTTCTCCCTTGTTTTTCAGATGCTACATTTATTGTGTTTCACAGTGTGAGTCTTCAATCAAGATCCTGAATATTGATTTACAATAAATGTCACAGAAGAGATGGTGGCCCAGTGCTGAGGGTTTTACAGCTGTCCCAGCCCATCACTTTGAGAAATGTTTCTCATGGCTCACATTTCATTGAACAACAATAACATTGTCACAGCCTTTCCAAATGTACTGACTCTCTGCCATATACATATAAATGCATTATTTGTTAATTTGTTGGTATGCCTTTAATTCTGTTATTCTATGTGTCACACTTTATGGTGCACTTCATCACATAGTACTTCTTCCTAAAAAGAGAAAGTCATGGGAAAAGATGCTGGTAACAGAGGATTAAGTTGCCTTGTTCCAGATATTCAGACAAAACAGACTCCAGGAGGCTAACAACATGGGCCACAAAGACATCTGGCAGCTTAAAACTTCAGCAATTCAGAATTCCTAGAAGCATGAAACATTCTAGAATCACAGACTTAATGCATTAAGGTTCTTTCAGTTCATTGGCTCCCCTTCTGAAATTTTACATAAGAATACCAAGGCCTGGGTCAAGAAAATGGTTCAGGGGTAAAGGGGCTATAGTCGAGACTGAAGACCTAATTTCAGTCACCCACATGGAAGAAGGAAAGAACAAACTTCCATAAATTGTCTCACATATGTACTGTAAGGCATGTGTTTTTGTGTAGCATTTGTATATATGTATATATATATATATATATATATATATGTATGTATTTCAACTGTCACAGATCTTATTTCTAAAAGCTTTTCTCAGTTCCTACCTTGGTTGCTAAGTGAAGTCACAAGAAATTAAATTTCCTTCAAATGATTGATTGCACTAAAATTTTGACATTCTGCAGCCAATGATCAGAGTGGAACAAGTTGAAAGTGTGAAAACTGTGGGTGTCTAAGTGAACCCTACATTGACCTTAGCCAAATGACTGCTTTAAACCATGCTTATTATTTTATTGTGGTTTATTCTTTCCCTAGAGGTTAAGTGATGTGGGAGTGTCATATATCAATCTGTTGATTTCATTGGTTAAGCAATAAAGCAACTGCTTGGCCCTGATAGGTTAAAACATAAGTGGGAGGAGTAAACAGAACAGAATGTTGGGAGGAAGAGGAAGTGAGCTCAGAGAGACACCATGCTCCTCTCTCCCGGGCAGACGCCGATGAAGCTCTAACCCAGGATGGACGTAGGCTAGAATCTTCCCAGTAAGACCGGTGCTACACAGATGATTAGAAATGGGCTAAATTAATATGTAAGAATTAGCCTAGAAGAGGCTAGATAGAAATGGGCCAATCAGTGTTTAAATGAATACAGTTTGTGTGTTGTTATTTCAGGCATAAGCTAGCCAAGCGGCCGGGGTGCTGGGGATGCAGCCCCGCCGCTCATATTACAACAGTTAAGGGCAACATCATTTGCATTAGCTAATGACGTCATAAAATTAGGCTTCCAGCATTATGTTGGGGATTTAAATAATAGAACAGATCCAGATATCATACACAATTTAATCCCAATTTGCAACTTCAAATTTTTTTATTTCAACAAAATTTATATTCAACTTAATTTAATAACACTTTTATTTTTCTTAGTTTTTATGATATATGTTTGGTGAGAGGTAAAAACGGGAAAGCAAGGTGACCCAACCAAGACCAAAGAGGTCTTTTCTTCCCATTTTCTTCTATATCTAGCCTTTTGTATGCGTATTATAATTGCAAATTTTCAAATAATGTTATCTCAAGTTCCAAAATCTGACATTTCTCCCTCTTATTTACCACATCAACCTCATATGTTTAGATCAGTTTCTTTGTACTGAAATGCCATCTTCAGCGGTTAATTCAATTATAACTTATGGATAGTGAATATATTTATTTTTTCTATGTTATTAAAAATTTTAATGTATTTTATGTACCAACCACAATTTCCCCTCTCTCTTCTCTTCCTGTTCCCTCCCCTCAACTCTTTTCTTTCTCCCCCAATCCACTTTTCAGAAAGGGTAAGGATGACCATGGGAGTCAAAAAAACGTGGCCTATTAGTTGAGGCAGGGCCAAGCTCCTTCCCCTTGCATCAAAGCAGAGTGAAGCATCCCATCATAGGAAATAGGTTCCAAAAATCCAGCTCATGTGCCAGGGGCAAATCCTGATCTTACAAACAGAACAAGACATACAATTATCATCCACATAAAGAGGGCCTTTGTTGGTCCCATGTAGGCTCCCTAACTATCTGAGCTCCCATAAGTTTGGGTCAGTTTTATCAGTGGGTTTCCCATAGCAATCTTAACACCCTCCTGTCTCATATAATCTCTTTCTCTATTTTCATTTGGATACCCAGAACTTGGCCCAGTGCTTGACTGTAGATTTCTGCATCTGTTTCCATCAGTTATTGTTTGTAGGTTATCTGTTGACAATTAGGGTAGTCATCAATCTCATTAGGGGAGAAGGCCAATTCAGGCACCCTCTCTATTATTGCTAGGAATCTTAGCTGAGTTATCCTTATGGATTCTTGAGAGTACCATTCTCCCTAACACCACAATGGGTCCCTCTATCAAGATATCTCTTTCATTACTCTTCCTCTCCATCCCTCCCCCAACTCTGTCATCCCAATCCCTCATGATCCAATTCCACATTCCCTCTCCTCTACCTCTATACCCCCAGTTTATTCAAGAGAACTCATCTATTTCCCCTTTTTGGGGTGATCCATGCATCCATTTTAGACTCCTCCTTGTTACCTAGCTTCTCTTGGGCTATGAGTTGTAGCTTGGTTATCATTTGCTTTACATCTAATATCCACATATGAGTGAGTATATACCATGTTTGCCTTTCTGGGTCTGCATTACCTCACACAAGATGATTTTTTTCTAGTTCCAGCAAATAACTTTCTTACTTTTCATAGGTCTATATGACCCTTGTTTCTCTGTCTCCTTCAAGGATAGGATGGGAAAGTGATAAAGTACAAGGCTACAAACTTACACATAGGAAATATAAGTTCACTGCCCTGGGATCTATATTGTAGGTCATCAGTTAGACTTGTGGTTATGAGGTCATCTGTGTTTCATCTGGCAGCTGCTGTGGTTTTCAGTCACTACCCAACTATCCCGCATCTTCATCACACTTTCCATAGCCTGATTGATATGCCTACGTGGTTTTGTTTTCACTTGCTCCCTTATCTCTTAAATGTATTTTCAACTGAGGATGTAAACTTTTTAAAATACTGGTAGATTCTCAGCTCTTTCCAAATTCTGTCAGTATCTCAGTCTCAGTTCCACTCCATAGAACTTACTCTTATTTCTTCATTTTCATTTAAAATAAAAGTCTTAAATGTTTTCTATATCACAATTCCACATTGTGGGTCCACCCTTAAATGCTAACAATGTTTTCAGTTTATATACCCACACAGATGTAGTTAGCAATTCCATAGGCAATAACAATGCTACCAAACATGCATTTCTTAGGAGCTAAAATGATAGATGGAGACTGCCAAAATAGGTGCTTTATGTCTCAGAAGGAGCATGACAACAGCAAAGCTCCCCTGTAGACATAACGTGGATTAGGATGAGACTTTAAATCAGTAGAGAATTCTAAGAAGAGAAAAAGTGTGTGTTAACTATTTGTGTGATTAGTTAAGTATGTAAATATAGAAAGATGTAGAAAAAGAGGGAGGAAAAATACTGTAGTATTGTGCAATTTTTAAGCTTTTTCAGTGGTGGCTGGGAACACAATGGCTGTGATAGCCATGGAAAGCAGCATAAGCCACATGGAAGGAGAACGGATGGCACTCGGCCCCCAGGCCAACAGGGTGCTGTAGGGGTGCTGTATCTGTTGGCACCCAGGTGAGAAGGAACTTCTTTCTCTGGAGGAGGTTTACTGACCCAAGAATATTTTAGGGGTAAAGATACAAACAGTTCCTAGACTAAGACCTGCGTCAAATGAAAGGTGAAGGCAGGTACAAAATATTAATAGCTTGTTAGGATATAACAAAGGCCAGTAGGTTATACTCTTCCTGAGTTGGCTGTTGGAGATTTTAGGACTGCTCAGACCTGTTTATCATTAAGAACAGACATGCTTTCTCTCCTGCTCAGTGCCTGCTACTCAGGGTTTCTTTCTTGTCAATAAATCCTGTCAATAATGAAAAGTGTGGGAGACTAGCTTTATGTAGATTTGACTATGAGAACAAAAGTTTGACTCAGTAAATGCTTTCACACCAGGGCCCCACATTGTCATCCAGTTGCCAGTACAGGAAAAAGTCAGGTTTAAAGAATGATTTATACACTGCTGGGCCATTTCAGAATGAATCCCACTATAAAAAGGAGAAAGGCTATGGCTTTACAAAGATTTTGCAGATATCAGCAACTGTTCAAAGGAAAGGAGTTTGAAAAGCTCTGCAAATCAGATTTCTCATTAGATTACACTCCCATGAGATTGTCTAATGATCTGTCTGCTGAACTTTTCTGTTTAATACTTGTGGCCCACAGGACCCTCCAATCTCAGAAGTATAAAGTAATGTATGCTTCTGAAAAAAATATTAAAAGCAGTTTTCAAGAACAGTCATTGGCTATTCAAGATTTACATAAGCAGGACGTAACAGCTACTAATCTTTCAAATGTACCAACAGCTCTACCTTTAAATGACAAACTTGTATGGGTGGAAAAATGGGATTTGAGGTTAGAAAAGTTATGGGAATTGGAATAGCTGGTACAGGAGCAGTTAAATGTTCAACATATTACATAATCAACCAGTCCTTAGAATTCTCCTGTATTTGTTATTAAAACAAAACTCTGGAAAAATGGAAAATGTTTACAGATTTAAGAGCCATAAATAAGGTGATTCGTCCAATGGGGGTCTTTACAGCATAGAATTCTCTTGCCTTCTTTATTACCTAAAAGATGGTCTATTTTAGAGATTAATTTAAGAGACTGCTTTTTTAATATACTTTTTATATTTGTACAAGAACAAGATAGAGAAAACTTTGCCTTCATAATGCCCTCATACAAATTCCCAGCCTATTAAAAGATACCATTGGAAAATTCTTCCACAAGAAAGGTTAAACAACTTCAACTTATGTTGATATTTTCTACAACCATCATTAGAAAAAACTCATAAACAATTTTCTCAATCTATAATTTATAATTACATGGATGATATCTCATTTGCTGATTCAGACACAGATATTTTAGAAAATAAAGTATTTGACGAAGTAAAAATAATTTCACTTTGTTGGAGATTAAAAATTGCTGATGCCACCGGGTGGTGGTGGCACACGCCTTTAATCCTAGGACTTGGGAGCCAGAGGCAGGCAGATCTCTGTGAGTTCAAGACCAGCCTGGTCTACAAGATCTAGTTCCAGGACAGACTCCAAAGCCACAGAAAAACCCTGTCTCAAAAAAAAAAAAAAAAAAACACAAAGAAGAGATTCTCTTAATTATTTAGAGTATAAGAAAGGTTTACTGAAAATCCAGCCACAGAAAATACAAATTCAGAGAGATCAATTACAAATTCCTAATGATATTAAAAAATTGCTGGTATGTATTAACTGGATAGAGCCCACAATTACATTAACAATTCAAGCACTAAGTAGTTTATTTCAAACTTTTTGAGGTGCTAAGGACTTACTCTGTTCAAGAAAACTATCAGCTGAGGCTGAGAGAGAATTTGTTCTCAAATAAAATAAATTACAGGATGCACATTAGGATCACATAGATCCATAGCTTGATTGTGTTCTGGTTATTTTACCTTCTACTCATTCTCATACAGAAATTCTTATGCAGAAAGACTATCTTAGAATGGATGTTTATACCACACAAACAGAGTAAAAAATTAAAGACTTATGTGGAAAAGTTTTCTGAATCAATTCTAAAAGGGAAATTTGGAATTTATCAATTAGGAGGAATAGATCCAGCAGAAATTTTGGTACCTTTTTACTAATGCTGAAATTGCTTTATGATGGGGAGAAAATGAACATTGGCAAAGACCTTGCAATAATTTCTTGGGAAAGACTCATAACAAATATCCCGAAAGCAAGAAATTTTAGTTTATAAAAAGAACTAATAGGTTTCTCCCTCATATAATAAGGAGAAAGCCAATTTCTGGAACCCCCTAGATTCTATACTGGTGCAAATAAATGAGGAAAGGCAGGAAAATTAAATAAAGTGGTTCAAAGCCCTTATGAATCAGTTCATAAATCAAAATTATATGCTATACTCATGGTATTATTAGATTTTTCAGAACCTCTTAATATGCAGAGTTGATCTACATATTGAAACTGCTGAACTTATTTCAGAAGGTTCAGAATTAGTTTTGTTATTTATTCAACTACAGCAATTATTATTCCAAGATACTAATCATCCTCTGTATATAAAAATATAAAATATCAGGTCCCATCCAGGCTTACCAGGCCTCCAACACAAGGTAATAATGAAATTAATCAGCCATTGGTAGGAAATGTGCCTCAGAACTTTATAAGAAGCACAATGTTTACAGAAAAGATTTAAAGAAAGATTTTTCTATTACTTGACAAGATGCCAAAGAAATTATAAGGAAATGTCCTGCTTGTTCCGTGTATAGTCAGACCCTTTTACCTGCAGGAAGTAACTCAAAATTACTAAGAAATTAAATTTGGAAAGCAGATGTGTTTCATTTTACAGAGTTTGGTAACTTAAAATATGTGCACCATACCAAAGATATGATTCAAGATGTAAATGAGCAACTGCTTTAAGTTCTCTATAATTATACATTAATTAGAAGTCATGACCATTATGGGGTTACTTGTACAAATTAAGACTGACAATGCTTCAACAAAAGTCTCTAGTACAATGAAATTGCTTGTTTGATTGATTGCATATTACAACATGAAGCATATGATGGATATACCACACAATCCTATGGGATACACAGATATGGAAAGATCTAATAACCATTTAAAAGGTATGTTTAATATACAAAATGGAGTAATAAGGACAAATTACACAGTGCTTTATTAGCTTTAAATTTTTACATGCCAATAAAAAAGAACAATAGCTGAGGAAAGGCATTAGATTATAGAAAAAATTACTAAATTAAATCAGCCTATATATTTTAATAATGTATTGACCTTAGAGTGGAAACCAGGATATGTGTTATATTGATGAAGTGATTTTCCTTTTGTTTCCATGGAAGAAGAACAGCTATGGATACCATAAAGATTCATAGAGATTAGATTACAACAGGAGAGACCTCTTGAATAGGTGAAGTAATAGTTCATCAAATATCTTGGTTATTCAATCCAAACTAACTTCTAAGACTAAGAAATGCCTTTCATTTGATCAGGTATGGAAATAATAAAATAAAATTCATTATTAAAAATAATAAAAACTGTTTCTGTTGTTGAAAAATATTTTGTCTTAACAAATATATAACCTAATGAAAAAAGAAAAAGAACTCCCCAAAGTTATTGTTGGAGAAGGCTTTTGTTTTGTCTTCCCAGGAGAATAAAAATATCTAACAAAGGAATCTTGAAGACCACTGGACAAATGAGACATCTGAAGAACAAGGATGAATCATTCAGAGTAAAATGTCTTTTAAAAAAAGTAAATTTGACCTAATGGTATTACATATTTCCAACAGAATAAAATTTCATAAATCTTCCCAAGTACTTGTTTTTGCTGCTCTCTACAAACATAAAAGACAAATAGTCTATCTGTGGTCCCAATTCAATTAAAAATAAAAGCTGGCTTTGGAATTGGAGTGTAGCTTTCTCCTTTTCGAAACCCAAGCATACTTTTTAAAGGAAAATTCAAAGTTTCTGTTACATTTTAAAAGATACACTTGGTATAAGACAGAAAAACACCAAAATTAAGGGGCTATTCTATTTTCACTAATCTCAAAATCCTTTGGTTTTATTTTGACTCTTTAAAACTTTTCTTAAGGTATAAATATTATTTCTAAATTTATAAGATTAATATATGCTTTCTGTCATGATATTTTTTACTATTTTCTTATTTATTTATTTATTAAAGATTTCTGCCTCCTCCTTACCACTGCCTCCCATTTCCGTCCCCCTCCCCCGATCAAGTCCCCCTCCCTCGTCAGCCCAAAGAGCAATCAGGGTATTAATGGTTATATAGAGTACTGACTAATTCAAAGAGGCTTCATCTAGCTTCCTGTATGTGATTTTGGACTTGAGTCTGAAACAGACAATTAGGAATTAAGTTTGTGTGCCCTACAAAGACTTAATAGATTAGGATCCTTTAATCTCTCTGAGATCTGCTGAATATGACATTTTATTTATTTATTTATTTAAAATTCCCACCTCCTCCCATCTTCCCATTTCTCTCCCACTCCCCCCCCCACTCCTCCTCCCCCTTCCTCTCCAGTCCTAAGAGAAGTCAGGGTACCCTGACCTGTGGGAAGTTCAAGCCCCCCCCTCCCATCGAGGTCTAGGAAGGTATGCATCCAAACAGACTAGGCTCCCAAAAAGCCAATACATGTAGTAGAATAAAAACCAGGTGTCATTATTATTGGCTTCTCAATCGGCCCTCGTTGTCAGCCACATTCAGAGAGTTCTGTTTGATTACATGCTCATTCAGTCCCAGTCCAGCTGGCCTTGGTGAGCTCCCATTAGATCAGTCCCACCATCTCCGTGGGGCACCCCTCTCAGTCCTGACTTCCTTGCTCATGTTCTCCCTCCTTCTTCCCTTCATCTGGGCCTTGGGAGCTCAGTCCATTTCTCCAGTATGGGTCTCTGTCTCTATCTCCATCCATCGCCAGATGAAGGTTCTATGCTGATATGCAAGATATTAATCAGTGTGGCTATGGAATAAGGCCAGTTCAGGCACCCTCTCCTCTGCTGCCCATGGATCTAGCTGGGGAAATCACCTCAGACACCTGGGAACCCCTCTAAAGCCAAGTCTCTTGCCAACTCTAAAATGGCACCCTTAGTTAAGATATCTTCTTCCCTGCTCTCATATCCACCCTTTTTTCCATCTCAACCAGCCCATTCCCCCAAGCTCTCCCCAATCCTCCCCTTCTCACTTCTCTCTCCCCATCTCACCTTCCCCCACCCCACCCCCACCCCGTGCTCCCAATTTTTGCCCAGCGATCTTGTCTACTTCCAATATCCAGGAGGATAAATATATGTTTTTCTATGGGTTTACCTTTTTATTTAGCTTCTCTAGGATCATGAATTATAGACTCAATGTCTTTTGTTTATGGCTAGAATCCACTTATGAGTGAGTACATACCATATTCATCATTTTGGGTCTGGATTATGTCACTCAGTAAAGTGTTTTCTATTTCCACACATTTGCATGCATCCATATTCCCAAATATTGTTTATTAATGTCCTTTTACATTTAAAGGGGGATATGATATAGATATGAATAACTTACATTGGTATAAAGTTAAGGTCAGTTTTGTTATATGTATATTTATTTCTGATATTGATTTTTGATCTTGATTTCTGATATTGTGATTGTGTAGTTAATTTTAAAATATAATGTATAATTAGAAAATATAGGTTGTTTATCGATAATCATCGATAATAGTCAAGTTTGTAGTCATGTTAGTTAGATTTTCTATATGTGCATAGATATATTTCAGATAGGTATTCTTTATATCTTTCAAAGACTACAAAATATGCCATTTAAAATGTATTAATAACTTAGGGCTTTTCATGACAATGAGACATGTCTGCTTCTGACAACACCAATCTACTTCAAGAGGAAGATGGACATCAAAGAGGCTCCTTATGAGCACTGGACAGAAATTTCAAGGTCCAAATCAGGAGCAGAAGGAGAGAGAGCACGAGCAAGGAACTCAGGACCGCGACGGGTGCACCCACACACTGAGACAATGGGGATGTTCTTTTGGGAACTCACCAAGGCCAGCTGTCCTGGGTCTGAAAAAGCCTGGGATAAAACCGGACTCGCTGAACATAGCA
Source organism: Microtus oregoni (assembly GCF_018167655.1). Classification (NCBI taxonomy): domain Eukaryota; kingdom Metazoa; phylum Chordata; class Mammalia; order Rodentia; family Cricetidae; genus Microtus; species Microtus oregoni. The sequence continues at coordinate 50,023,531 of NW_024543069.1, forward strand.
GACAATGAGGACTATTGAGAACTCAAAAACAATGGCAATGGGTTTTTGATCCTACTGCATGTACTGGATTTGTGGGAGCCTAGGCAGTTTGGATGCTCACCTTACTAGACCTGGATGGAGGTGGGTGGTCCTTGGATTTCTCACAGGTCAGGGAACCCTGATTGCTCTTTGGGCTGATGAGGGAGGTGGATTGGGCTGACGAGGGAGGGGGACTTGATTGGGGGAGGGGGAGGGAAATGGGAGGCGGTGGCGGGAAAGAGAAATCTTTAATAAATAAATAAATTAATTAATTTAAAAAAGAGGCTCCTTATGGAGTTTGATAACCATTTGGGCAAGAAACTGCTCTTGCCTGGACTGATGCATAAACTGGACACAAAAAACCCATAGAGAGAGGACTGCTAAACTTGCCTAAAGGTGAGATGATTCCTGATTCATGAAAGAGTCTGCAAGACATTCTACAGGACACAGCAGAAAGTGACTAAACTGTCTTTAAAATTTCCTGCTTCATGGAAATGGATACTATGGGCTTGTAGGCTAAAGATGGATACCCCAACAGTACAAAAGAACTTTGGGTGACTATCCAGACAGCAAGATGTCTCTGTTATTTCTAGAGTTTTTGAAGTTACTTACTTCTCACTTCTTCTGGAGTCTTTGATGGAGTTGAAAAATAAATAGATAGTTATAGTTTTCCTTAGTTATGATAAAAGATAAAGTAGATATAAATATTGTAACTGTAATTCTTGCTTTATAACTGTTTTGTTATATGTAACTTTATTATGTTAATTTTTGTTATATGTAACTTTACTATGTTAAAGTTAAAGCCTTTCTTTTTTGTTTAAACAGAAAAAGGGGAAATGATGGAGGAGAGTCATCTATCTATTGGTTAATAAAGAAACTGCCTTGGCCCTTTAATAGGATAGAAAATTAGGTAGGCAGAGTAGACAGAACAGAATGCTGGGAAGAAGGGAAATGAGGCAGTTGCCGTGATTCTCCTCTCCAAGACAGATGCAGGTTAAGATCTTTTCTGGTAAGCTACCACATCGTGGTGCTACACAGATTATTAAAAATGGGTTAAGCAAGATGTGAGAGTTAGCCAGTAAGAGGCTAGAGCTTATGGGCCAGGCAGTGTTTAAAAGAATATTGTTTCCATGTAATTATTTTGGGTAAAGCTAGCCGTGTGGAGCTGGGCAGGAACGCAGCCTACTGCTCCTCTTACTACAGCAAGCAAAATTCATTATTTTACCTTGGTATGAATTTTTGACTATTGATACAAATTTATTATTTTGTTATATTGTATATATGTTCCTGCTCTTGTTTAAGGTATTATACCTATGGAGCTCATTTAAAAATGTAATGTATAATAAATACAGAATAGTACTTAATCATCTATAATAATCAAAATTATAGCCAAGTTATGTATGTTTTCAAGGGTAAACAGAGATATATTTTATATCGATAGATGGTCTTCAAACACATAGGAAACCTACAGAATATGACATTTATGATTTTTTGATAACTTAAGGCTTTAAATGACAATGAGACACATCTGCTCCTGGCAGCATCAATTTATTCCAAAAAAGGATAAGTATTAAAGAACCTCCATATGAAAATTGCTTTCATTTGTGACAAAGTTAGCTAGTGGGCAAAGAAATTGCCTTGCCTCTACTGCTGACAGAATGCTGTCCAAATTGGGCAAGCAGGATACAAAAGAAAGTGACTGCTTAACTTTTCCAATATTAGGCAGGACAATCCTTCAAAATTCCTGCTTCACAGAAATGTCTGTCAGATACTCTAGGCCTGCACACCAAATATGGATGCCCCCTCATTGCAGAGGAACCTTGGGTAGTAAGTTGTCTCTGTTATTTTTATAGATTTGGAAATTGTTTGCCCTACACTTTCTCTTTACTCAGATAGTATTATATTCTTCTCCAATCTCTGTTAGCGTTGAAGATGAGATATAGTTACACATTGTTACCCAATTCAGAAAAGAAACTCACAAAGGAGGTCTAAAGTGTATAAGGTTGAGAGATATAAGTTTAAATTCCTTATCTAAGAAAATGTTTTGGAGGTCTAAAACAGTCAGTAGTTTGGGGTTGTTAATACAAGTTAGATAGAAAATGAATTATGTAGCAAGATAAAATATATAACAGAGTAGTTTCTCTGAATTTGCTCAATAAAGTTGGACTGAACATTGTGAATATAATCCTTACTTGATAACTGTTTTTATTGTATATAGTTTTACTATGTTAGATTTAAAGCTATTCCTTTTCATTTAGAAATACAGAAGAAAAATTGGGGGGGGGATATTTATTCTAAGTGATAACTCTGAGTTAGCATTTGCATTAATTAAATAAAATTAATCTTGGGTCAGGAGGTTGAGTTAGCAATTAGCTGGCAGAAAGTAATCCTAGAGCATGAGAATACATCTGGAAGAAACAAAGAGATGTACTCAAAGTGGTAGCAAGGGATTTTGAATGGAGTGTCATTATATTTTGTTTTGACAGAGTAGAAGGATTTGCTTTTGGGAGATGCCAGCAGGAATAAGTTAGCTAGCTGCTGGTCAACCTCACCCAAGTTTTTAAATCTCGAGTTTTATTTATAAACAGAAGATAAAAATTAAGTTAAAACTACCTTCAGCAGCAACGACAGAGCCGTATCTGCAGGAAGAGAATTTCTACCAGGCGGTGGCATAAACAGCTGGGCTTCTGCCAGAGTAGCAGGCCAGTGACTGCAGAGTAGCAATTGCGGGTGAAACAGCAGTAGAGTAAGGTGCAGTCACTGTGCCAAAGATAAAACAACAGTTACTACAATTAGTGTTGTTCGTATGTATCTGTTTGTAGGGCTGGCCTCTTGTAATTGGACAACAAATTAGGGGGCCATCCCTGGAAAGACTGATTTACCCTCTCTTCGCAGTCATTAATTTTCTTTTGCTCTTCATCTATGGGTGGGTCACATGAGACTTCCCCCATCCATATTGGCATTTCAACTGGTGTTGTGGTCTTATTTAGACAGCCATACTGCTGAGATTTCAAGGCAATCACTTCTCTGTCATATACAGAAGACAGTTTCACAGAAGATGTCCTGGTCCTCTGACCCTTGCAATGTTTCTACTCCCTTCTCCCCCTAATCCTCAGTTGTAGTGGATGTGATGTAGATGTATTCATTGGAGCCCAGCAGCCCACAGTCCATTGCTGGGTGTTTTTTTTTTTTTAACCAGTTGTGGTTTTCTGTAACAGTCTCAATCTTTTTTCATTTTTAGTATTTCAAAGTGGTCTTCTTCATGTCTACATAGTCTTTCATTTCTTCCCATCCCTGGTTGTGTCCCTTACATTTCTTCCTTTTACTAGTTTTTTTCTTTATCTCTTTGAATATTGTACACTTAATTTTTTCAGACAACAATTTTTTTAATAAATGGAGTGAATATCTATTGTAATAGGATTTTTTGCCTATTATACTATCAGTTCTGTGTGTGATTTAAATTTTTGTTTACAGACACATCTGGAACTGTGAAATGTTTGTTCTCACTCTGTGTGTTTAGGTGTCTCTGACTTAGATCTGTTCTACATCTGTGAGTTCTTCTAGGGACCCATGAAGTATAACTCAATCTTTAACAAGCAGAAACATGTCACCAATTGTTGATTAAGTCACTGGTCCATTTCAGATGCTGACTACCAGCTACATTGGGGACAGTTTTTTTTCTTTTCCAAAAGCACATGAATGTGTAGCATTTGATGTTTTGACCCACAAGGAAATTGAGCACCTGACTATACTCCCTGCCTTTGTCCCCCAGAGTTCACATTATTCTGTGCTCATCATTTTATTTCTGTTCAGTTCAGGACCAACGTGTACATAGTTTCTGCATGGACAGTATAATAAAAATTCTTTCCATCTCTCAGCTATTTCCACTTTTTCATCTAGACACATCAAGCTTTTATTTCTTTACTGTAGACGTGGCCTTGTAACTTGCTTTGGTAAAGAAAATAAGGGTGAATTTCATGTCTCCTCTAGATCAAAGCCAGTTCATGATTCCCCACACTCCCTTCCTCATCACAGCTGCTAGTGCTGCCTCAGGTGGTTCTGGTCTCCACAATGCCCTGTGTTTCACAGGGAAAAGGCTTTGAGAGCAAGAAAATAATTTGTAATAAATTAATTTCATTGTATTATCTCCTATTACACCCCAGTCCAGGCTACCCAGACAAAGGTGTTTTTATATTATTTCTTCTTTTCTTAATATTTTACTACTTGAGTGGTGAGCTCATGCATATGCATGTGTCTGGGGATAGCTTGAAGGAATTGTTTCTCTGTAGATTGGAAAGATTGAACTCAGACTTTTTGGTAAGCACTTTTACCTATTGATTCATCTGGATAGGGCCAATATGTTCTTTTAAGATTTTTGAATATTTTTACTGTATGTCTGTTACAGAGAGACACTTCAAAGTATGAACTTGCAGTGTAATCTTGCTGCTAGTCCAATCTATATCTCCAAGGAATATAAATACTATGTTTTAAATAAAACAAATATTCATGAAACACTAAGTGAACAATACAAGTGTTTGCTCACATAACAGTGTGGCTTCAGTAATAAAGGCTGTACACTGAATTTAGCATGATCAAGCTCTTCTTCACGTACTTCCTACACATATAGAAAGCCTTTCTTCCCCTTTTCTTGCCTGTGAAAGTCCATTCCTACTAAACTTACCACATTTCTTTTTATTTAGAAAGCACTATGCCTGAAGTTGTGAACGGGCGAATTTTCTACTATTCCTTCCTCTGATTTTCTATTTCTTTCCTCAGTTCTTTGTCTGAAGCACATTCTTTCTTCCTGTGACATCCCTCTGCTTTATGGATCTCCATTTGCTAATCCCCACTAACTCAAAGGCATTTCTCGTGCCTCAGGTTCTAATGTCAACTGTGTGGGTCATAATCAAGGAAGTAATACAACTGTCAATTGCTCTATTCTCAGAAGTTACTCACATTTTAAATATTACTTTATTCATTCTTCAACAACTGTTCTGCTATAACAAACACTTTTATATTTAACACAAAGTATAATACAATTTTCTGATCTTAAGGCATTAAGAAGTTAAAATTTTCAAGGTTAAATTATTATGTACATGATACTGCTGCTAATAAGTTTCACTGGATGAAAATACAGGGAAGGCTGTAACTGTAGCATGAAATGCACTGTCAGTTGCTGGAGGACTGTTGTATTCTAGGGATGACTTTTCTACTGACGATACTCATGGATGACACTGATTTTATTTCTGTATAATAAGCATTCTCACTATAATATGTTAGATTTATATTTCTATGAGCCTCTCTGTGTACTCCCAGAAATAAAAACTGTGTTGAATTTTTCAGTATTTAATGTTCTCTGAAATGTTTCCTAAATATAATTGATCTAAAATGTAAGTCAAGGTTCTTTGATCTCTACAAATCTCTTCCTTGGTAAGTACATTCCCAGAACAGCTGTATAAGAAATCTAGAGGGCAACATCCTCCAGCCTTGAATGAATTAATAAAGTGCTAGTATCTATGTATATAGTTTGCACAGACTGTCTAATTCTTTCTCTAGACACTAGTGAGGAATTTGTATCAGATTCAAATGTAGGGTTCATGCTAGTTCAGCTACATCTGAGAACATAGCAAATAGGTCCATTTCACTTCAAGTCCTGAAGGATGCAACATTGGGAACAACTAAATTCCCTATGCAATTGCTTCAACTTGTAAAATAGTTGTAAAGCCTTGAAGAGTATATCATTATTCTTTGGAACTCAAATGATTACAAAGTAAAAAAAGTTTTGTTTTGTTTTGTTTTTATTATTTGAGTGTGACATGTTTCAAAACATTTATATAGTCAAAGGTTGGGAACAGGAGAGGCAGTTTGAAGGCAGAGTACAACAAATTGGGGCACTCTTTCTTTGTCTCTAAGGATGATCTTTCTTTTCATCCTTCCTCAAAAGTTTCTGTAGTGCTCATATTGGTTATCAACTTTATTAGAGTTTTCTTTAGCCTTTGTGGTTTATAAATAATATTAGAATGATAGCGAGAAAGAAGAAATTTACATCAAATACTGTTAATACTAAAATTGTGTTTACAACAAAACTGACCAAAGAGAGTGATTATATGCTGACTCTACTAAAATTTTGAGCTAAGAGATTCAAGTTCTCTACCTCCATTTACAAATGTGGCATTTTCTCCAACAATTGTCCTTTTCCCCTTCTTCTAGTTCAACCCTCATCTAAATCCTTGGCCACTGTGCACACAGGTGCATTACAAGCACAGCCACATTATTTGTACATGTAGCTGAGATTAAAAAGGATAATATCATTTGTAGAAATATACCCCAAATTAATATTGTAAATTCTTGACTTCATGTCATGTTTAAATATTTTATATTTACTGTCCTCCAGATGTAACTAGTATATTCTTTGTCTTTCACTCTTACACTCCCACAAATGTCTGTTTTCTCAGACTTCTTTGCATAACAAGATGATCTGTTGTTTCACCATTTAGCTGGGCATACCCCATTTCCAAAAGAAAGCTCTGAAAGGATCTTTCCTTAAAGAACTTCATCACAAATTTTGAGAGCCATAAAAGACCCCCAAGGGTATCTCAGGCAATGTTGCCCAATGTGTGACAAGTCTCCAATCAATGGAACTATGTTTCCTTCTCATGGAAACATGGACTGAGATGTGATTTCCAACAATGTGCCATTCATTTGATATTTATTGATTTATTACAATAATTACATACTACTGATGTTTTGAATTATCTTGTGACTTCTTTTAGATGTATTTTTATGTTAATCAAGAAAGTAAAATGTGATAGGTATTAAGAATGAGCAAGTGCTAAACACAGACATCTAAGATGACTGAACAGCAGACCTGAGTTTGAGAAACAGTGGTTTGGGCCTGACCTTCTCCCTGGGTAGGGGAGAATGAAGGCGAGGAGATGACTTCTACAAAGGCTTGCAGGGAAGGAGCTGCATCCAGATCTCCCATTCCTAGTATTGCTATAGGTTCATATGAAACCCAATGTCTCCTTTATCTTCTTTTAACAAAATTCCCCTGCTTAGAATAAGGTAAGATGATCTAACTTAACTGATGAGAAATGTGGCCAAATTAAGAAAATATAGTTGAGGTTTATTCTTTTTAAAAAGTGCCCATCATTTTCCTCATGCTTAGGATAAATAACTAGGTGGCTGTCCTTCACCCTCCCAGGGATGGTTATGCTGACACTTCTTGCAGATGCACTAGCCAGAACTGCAGAGATAATGGGTTTTTGTATAAGAAAACTTGACTTTAACATTTTATTATAAATTTGGAGTCAATTTGAAGAAAAATACTCTTTTAGATAAAGTGAATATACCAATACTCACAATAGCCTACTGTTGATAATCAATTGAAATTAAGATGGAAGATGGCTTAGCTCTCCAGAAGCTGATTAAATTGGGGGAGGTAGCATAATCTTGTAAACATTTGTTCTTCTAGCATGGTCTGTTGATTTTAGAATTTATAAAATCTAACATTATAGTCTTGTGTTTAATAAAGGCCTGCCTTGCGGTTAGCCTCAAGATAGTGTTAAAACATGTAAAGTCAAACAAGCCAGCAACATTCTCTCCCTTACAGTGAGATGGGAGACAGGGAGCAATAGGAACACAAAGAGCATGCTTTAGAGTTGAGGCATTAAGCCTGTAGCTGGGTAAGGAATGATTGCTCTTGAGTTCATCCTGGGGAGAGATATGTTAGAGTCACTGATGAAGAAGAAAGAGCCTCATCCTCAGTGTGCAGCTGCACCTGTGGAGTTGCTGTCAGTGGCCAGCTGCCAAGAACCTTCATTCTCAATTGAACAAAATGAGAACAAGTGTGTTCTAAGGAACAATCCCACAAAGCGACGGCCTCATATTGAATTCTTTTTCATCTTCAATGATTTTGTGGACCCTATGAATTTAAAATGTAAAATGAAATATTTATCAACAATCAAAAACAGACATGTCTGACTATGTTGCCCAAATTCAATGCTTCTTTCATCTCAGAGAGCATACGGCTTCTTGAGAAGAACAGTCTCCCAACTTGAGCAAAGCCTCCTTTCAGGGATGATGCTATGAAATTTTAACCCTGTGTGCTCAAAGAGATGTCTGCGTGGAACATGACTTCAAATTCAGTGGAGAATTACAAACTGTGTGCTCTCCATCATACGCTAGGATGTAGATCTTTTAAGCAGTCAAATGTAATAATAGTAAAATGTAATTGAGTCCTACTGGGTGCCATGGGCCATCATCAATAGTTTATATTCTTTTATTTTTTTTATTTTTACAAAAGAATTGCCAAGTAGATGCTAATATTTGTCACCTTGAGAATAAGAAAGTGGCATTTAAATGCAGTGTATATATTGTCAGCTAGTAGGGTTAAGAAAATTGTTCAGTCACAGAAGTGCTTGCTATGCCCTGGGGTAGGCAGAGATGATAGGCAGATCCCTGGGGCTCAATGGCTAGCAGGACAAGCCAAATTACCCTGTCTCAAAAAAGCAAGGTTGAGAGCAATTAAGATGTTGACCTCTAGCTTCCACAGGTACACATACCCCTGGACACATGCATACACACCAGCTACTATGTGTTGAAATATATATTTTTTTATCTCTTAAATAGTGGTCTTTCCACCACCATGTAGTCCTCTTGCATTTGCTACCCAAACTTCTTCCTCGCTTCACTTCTTGCTAATGTCCCTTAAAGTCACACATAACTCTTGGAACTGCTGATGTGGTTGGTCATGTACCTTTGAAAGGTGTGGAGGCAGATCTGCATTTTCAAGTCTCAGTGCCCTTCTCCTCTGTCCCTCATGTTGCTCCTTGTCAGTCCAGGTTCTGAGGCTTTGTGCAGTGCTCTAGTACCACTTGTTTCCTGGATCTCCTCACTTGGCTGCTTCCTTTTAACAGGGTTCAGGGTGATTCTAATGGACATCTGGTCTCTGCACTGCTTTCTCAGACATTCAGTATCACCCCTTATCATTAAGCCTAGACTTTTACACTCTATTGATATGATTAATTCCTTCTATTACCTCATTTAACTGACTAGAAAACTCAAACTAATCAAATTAATTTGTCCCTAAAACCTGAAAGTGAACTGAATTGCCACTTTCCTCAAAGTCTGTCATCCTTTGTGATTCCCACTACCTATCTTATTGTTTGTATCTAAGGCCTAGAAACACTACATATATGTAAATTAATGAAGAAATTTGATGATTTTCTAGGATCCTTGAGTTAACCAAGCTTCCAAATCTACATTCCATTCTGCTGCACTAGAATCTTGGTAAATAGAGCTGTAGTAGACATGTGTGGAAGAACTCACCCAACCTTTTCCCTTCCCACATAGAAACAAAGTATTAGATGTAGAAAAGCAAGCTAGAAAAGATTCAATCTGCCATAGATGCATTTTTAAAAGTTATTTTCTTCTTTCAAGAACTGGGATAAAATAGAAGTGAAGAGTCCTTATATTGCAAATAAAGTTTAACCTACTTTCATCTTGAAATAGAATTATATTGAAAAAATGATGCAAGCTCTCTTGTGATGAAAAAGAACAATCTATAAAAGAGGCAAACAATTTTTTAAAGATCATAACATACTGCTAAAGGAAACATCAAAGTATAAATAATAACAACAGAAGAGGGAAGAAACAAGGTATTTCCCAAAGAATGAGAAACCGAGGAAGTGTTAAGTCTTTGACTATCCATAACCATTTTGAATGTAAGTAGATTAAATTCTTTTTTTTATTGAGAAAATGAGGAAAAAAAACAAGTTTCCACCTCCTCCCAGCCTCCCATTTCCCTCCCCCTCCTCCCACCCTTCTCCCCCTCCTCCCACCCTTCTCCCCCTCCCCCCACTCCTTTCCCCCTCCCTCTCCAGTCCAAAGAGCAGTCAGGGTTCCCTGCCCTGTGGTAAGTCCTAGGTCCTCCCCATTCAAAATGTATAGATGACTGAAAATATACCAAAAGCACAATGGGCTCTGTGCTTTCTGAAGAGGCTTATCTCTTAAGGATTGAGAGTCTAAAAATAAGGAGACAGACAAAATCGTCCATGCTAATTGAAACCAGAAGAGAGCAGAGGTAAAGAAAATACAGGGGGATTAAAAACTATCTTGCACCTAAGGAATGAAAGCCCAACATACCAAAACTTTTAGGATTCAGGAAAATCAATTCCAAGCAGAAAATTAATTTTTTAAAGAAATTTTCAAAACAAAGAAAAAGTTACAATTAAAAAATTTAATTCTATCCAACAAAAAAGAACTAGCCCTATGTTAAATGAAGAAAATTAAGTAATAAGAATAAGTAAGTTAACAGGAAAACAACATAAAATATTTGTAAAACATAGGTGGTTATGAAAAGGCAAAAATCAGCATTTCTTTAGATAGATTAACCAAGACAAAGCAGAAAGCTTCACCCATCAAAGAAAGGTCAAGACCTGATACCTTCATTGCTGAATTTTAATAAATATTTTTAAGAGAAATAAGGCTCATTTTTTATAAATTCTTCCTCCACAATAAAGAATATTTTTAAATTTGTCATACAAAGTTAGTATTACTTTTATGCTAACATTGGACAAGGAAGTTATAAGAGAGAACCAATCCAAGATGCTTGATGAGGATATGCAAATATTAAATGAAATTCAACAACACATTAAAAGGATAGTTCATCATGATCAAATGTGATTCATTCACGGGATGAAATGATGATTCAACATTCACAAATCAATGAAGATGAATTCCACGTTAATATCATCAAAGACAACAATGGTCTAATTGTCTCATTAGGACAAAAGCAGATGACCTAAAACATCTCTTCATAATAAATGTGCTGAACACAGAGAAAATGCTGTGCTTGACTATAATAAAGGCCACAACAGTGGAAGGAAAACTAAAACATGCTTGTGGTGGTTAATCTTGTCAACCTGACTGATTTATTATCACCATGGAAACACACCTTTTCATGTGTCTATGAAGGTATTTTCAGAAGGAAGACACACTGAATGTGGATGACACCACACTATCTCATCATCCAGGGTCCTGGAACAAATGAAAGAGAAAGTGAGTTGAACACCAGAATTCATTTGTTGAAGAGGGCTGTGGGGGTTTACAGCAGGTGACAACTAGTATTCAGCAGGTCAAGCCACTAGATGAATGACTCTCTGATGGGCAGCCCCACCTGAAAAAGCCATGGAATTACTGATTATAAATGACCCGTTGCTCCTGTCTGTAATTTCTCTCATTTACCACTTCATTTCTTTCCTAAGAACTACTATGGGCGTTTTCCTACTACTTGTGGTTTTATTTCCTGTAAATATCCCCTCTATTGGGCACACATATAGCTGTGAATGGTCAGGAAGATTATTTCTGCTTAATCTGTATAATTTTGATAAATAGAAAACATACTAGATTTTTTTTATTATTCAGACTAACATAACAAAGTAATAGTACTTTCACTCATGAAGACAGCTAATTTTATTTTATTTATTTATTTATTTATTTATTTATTTATTTATTTATTTATTTATTTTGGGGTTTTTCGAGACAGGGTTTCTCTGTGGCTTTGGAGCCTGTCCTGGAACTAGCTCTTGTAGACCAGGCTGGTCTCGAACTCACAGAGATCCGCTCTGCCTCTGCCTCCCAAGTGCTGGGATTAAAGGCGTGCGCCACCACCACCCGGCAAGACAGCTAATTTTAGACTTCAGAAAAAACTCAAAGCAAACTGGTTGCTTTTGGAGTTGAATATCTAGTTGCCCCTAGAGACAAATACTTGATGCCATTTTCCCAGGTGTTTATTGCTGAATTAGGGACAGCTATGAAGCAACTTTGGTAGACATAACTGTCTGCTGTAATTGACTTTTTGAACACATTCACAGTCTCAGTTTATGTTAAAGAACTTGGGGTTCAACCAACTAACTGTTTTTGTAAATTCTTGAACTTCAATGGTTATTTTCTGTTTGGCAGCCCTCACCAACACAGAGCTATATGCATAGTCAAGTGTTGACAATGTGACCTCCATAGCCTGAGAAAAACTATGTGACTTATGTATTATGAGAATGACTAAAGCCCTAAAAATGTAACATATAATTGTCCAAAGTTTGTCTGTGAAAGAAAGCTGTGTGAGGTTTTATAGAAGAAGGCTGCTGTGGACAGCTATGTAGAGAAGTGGGCAGAGGCGTGAGTGTGTGTGTGTGTGTGTGTGTGTGTGTGTGTGCACATGTGTGTGTGCACGTGTGTGTGTGTGTGTGAAAAATATAGCTGAATGGGCAGAGAGAGAAGTGTGAGAGATAAAAGGGAAGCATGTGAGAAAGGTAAGAGAGAGAAAGAGTGAGTGAAAGAGTGAGTGAAGAGTGAGTGAAGGATGTAAGTGTGTGTGAGAGAAAGACAGAGAGAGAGAGAATTAGAGATAGGGTCATGTAAAAGAGCTGCATAGAGGAGCTGTGCCTAGAAACTGTATAAAGTGCTGTATAGTGGGAAAACTATGGAAATGAGGTGTGTAGCTGTGGCTGTGTAGAGATTTGTTACTGCATGGAGACAAGGAAGATAAGATATAAAGAGATGTAGAAGAGAAATGCATGTAAAAGAAAGATGTGTGGCTTTGTGAGAATGGATGTAACTGTGTACAGAGATGTATGGCTGTAGGAGAGAGATGTGTGTGTGTAAAGAAAGATATGTAGCTGTATGTAAAGAATGTAGCTGTGTGGGGACAGAAAGATTCTCAGAGTATTATTTAAGATGAAGTAAAAGATAAAACATAAAGTTATCTTCAGAAAGCATCTCTATTTCCTTATTTTTGCCATCAGATAGAAAATACCTAACCTTCAGATAGAAAAAAATTTTTCCTTAAGCCCTCGCTGCATTTATGGATTTTTTTTTTCATACACTCAGTGCTGACAGGAGGCTGGCCACTCAGTTAGTGATAATTTCTCTTTGCTTCCTGACTGCAACTGTGATGCAACAAGCATTTAGCTGTTGGGCCTTACCTGTCTTGGAGGAAAGAAAGCTCATCTTTGAGGCAAATTAACCTTTTATTCTTTATGTTGCTTCTGTCAGAGATTTTTTTTTTACTGCAATGAGAATAGTATCTAACACTACAATGAAATAAATCAAGGACAGATACTCTTTCTTGATATTGAAATTTCTTCTGTATATGTGTTGCTTTTATTGCTTAATGAATAAAGAAACTATCATGGCCTGTGATAGGGTAAAAGAATAGAGCTATGCAGGGGAAACTAAACTGAATGCTGGGAGAAGGAAGCAGCGTTTAGAGAAGCCATATTGTCCCACCAGAGACAGACACTGGAACTTTACCTCGTAAGCCACAGATTCATGGTGATACACAGATTAATGGAGATGGATTAATTTAAGATGGAGTTAGCCAGAAATATGCTTCTGTATGATTATTTTGGACATGAGCATCTGGGAACAAACAAGTGGCCTCACTACTACAAATTGACATGCCAACATGGTTGACCATATTCACATAAAGCTTGAGAAAGCTTATAAATTTTAGACACAAAAAATAAAGTTAAAGTATTTTCTTGGTTGGGCTCCCAATGCCCAACTAGTAGAACTTTAACAGTTTTGAAACTTGTAGGAGTTATTATTGTTGTCAAAAGAAGGTCACTACTGGCAAATCTTTGAAGTTGATCCTTGCCTCTCCTTCCAGCCTGCAGCCTCTGTATTCTGTCTGCTACCATATGATCAAGCCATTGCCATATATTCCTGCATTTGCAGCAGAGAAACCCTGCCACAGTTTTCCAACCACAATTGACTGAAAGTTCTCTGTAAAATGAGCCAAAATAATTCTTTTGTGTCTTAAGCTGTTTCTGATGGATATTTGACAATAGTGACTATATTGGTTACTTTTTTCATTGCAGTGACAAAATAACTAATAAAAAGGAGGAGTGTCTTAGTTTCATTTCCTGTTGTTGTGATATCAACTGTCTGGTGCAGTTACAGTCCATTTCTGTGAGGGAGTAAAAATGACAGAGACTCAAAGCATGGGTCACATTACATCACCAGTAGAGAACAAGAGCAAATCACAATACATGCTTGCTACTGTTCAGCTCACTTTCTCTGTTCTTATATAGTCTAGGATCTTCCTCCTAAGGAATGATACTACCTGTAAATGTTTAAGTCTTCCAACTCAATTAATGCAAGCAAGATAATCCCTCATAGATATTCCCAGTGGAAAACCTAATCCAGGTGATTATAGACTTCAGCAATCAAGACTAACCATCACATTGATTTATTTTGGTTCATGGTTTGAAGGAACATAGTTCATCTGGTGGGGAAGCCATAGCAATAGGAGCCTGAAGTAGCTGCTCATACTGCAGCTGCTATTAAGGAGCAAAGAGAGATGTATGTTAGCACTCAGTTGTATTTTTCTTTTTCTATCTTGATTTAGTGTAGTACCCACATCAAGATGAATCTGCCCCCTTTAGTTTACTCTCTCTGTAAAGTTCTACCACATACATGTCCAAAAATGCACTCTACAATACTAGGGAATTTTTAAGACTAATCAAGTTGGAAATTGTTATTAGCCATCATCAGTGCACCCAATGTCAACTTGACATCTAAATTTATTACTTTAAAAAAGTAACACTCTACTGCCGGTCCCCAAAGGTTCTCAACCATCTCAAAATACAAAAATGAATTTAATATATCTCCAAGGGTCCCCATGTCTTAATAATTCCAACACAGTTCAAAGTCTAGAGACTCTTCTGGCACTTAAGGCAATCTTATAACTGTAAACATCTATGAAAATCAATGATAAGTTGCATATTTCTAATACCCAATGGCATAGAGTAAACATTCCCATTCCTAAATTGAGGGATAGAGTCTGAACAAGGAAAGTCTAGGCCAGAGCAAGAATTAAAAAAACAACAAGGAAAACACAAAACTCAATAGCTCACTGTCCAATGTCAAGTTTGCGATGGCACCATCTATGTTCCAGTCAGTTTGGTAACTCCATCTTTCCATATCATTGGTCTACAGCACATGTAGATTCTCCCTTTGGCGTCTCTACCTGGTGTCTGTAGCTTGGTGCCTTGGGTCAGCCAAGGTTTACATTTCTGGCATCTCTGGTCATATTGGAATTTCCACTGAAGCTTAGATATCACCATCACAGTTGTATGCAAAGTCCACTCAAGACCTCCGTGGAATTAAAATTACTTTGCTGAACATTGCTTTCTAGAACTTTTGTATAATACTCCATTATCCTTGTCTTGGTTAGGGTTTGTATTGCTGCAATAAAATACCATGAACAAAAAGGAAGCTGGGGAGGAAAGGGCTTATTTGTTTTATGCTTCTACTGAGCTGTTCATCACTGAAAAAAGTCAAGGCAGGAACACAAACAGAATAAGATCCCAGAGGCAAGAACTGATACAGAGCCCATTGGGAAATGCTGCTTACTGGCTTGCCCAGCCTGCTTTCTTATAAAACCCGTGACAATGAACCCAGAGATGGTACCACCCAGCCTCTATGGGCTGGGTTCTCCCTCGTTGATTACTAATTGAGAAAAAATAGCTGCATCACAGGGAGGCATTTCTTCAACTGAGCTCCTTGCTCTCTGATGAGTCTAGCTGTGTCAAAACCAGCCAATATGTCTTCTATCTGCCAAACCACAGACAATATCATTTTCTGCTGCCCCCTCACGATATGACCAGGAGGACTCATCTGGACTACAACTGCAGCTACCTCTGTGAGTTTCTGCAACTGAACCTTGGAAAATACTTTCCAAAATGCCTATTTCCCAACATAGAAATCTAGAAGAACTATCTACTCCATTCAAATTAATGGAATTTTGTTGTTGTTTTGGTTTATTTATGTGGTAGTTTAAACAAGAATAGCCCCCAATAGGCCCATAGGATGTGATACTACTTGACAGAAATTAGGAGGTGTGTCCTGGTTAAAGTATAACCCTGTTGGAGGAAGTATATCATTCAGGATGGACTTTGGGATTTCAAAAAGCCCATGCCAAGCTCAGAATATCTCTCTTCCTGCTGCCTGTGGCTCTGAATGCAGAAGTCTCAGCTACTTCTTTGGTACCAGGACTGTCTACTTGTTGTCATGCTTCCTACCATGCTGATAATAACTAAACCTCTGAAACTATAAGCCAGCTCCAATTAAATGCCTTTCTTATTCTTAAGAGTTATCACAGTCATGGTGTCTCTTGACAGCAACAGAACACTGACTAAGGCATTTTGCCTGGGTTTTAGATTTTTAATCACTCTGTAGTTCAGGCTGGAATGAAACTATGTAGCACTCTCTGGTTTTAAACTCATGGCATATACAAGACTCTGAATTTGACCTACATCCAGAAAAGAAAGAGCATAGAAGGATAGAGTGTGAGAAGGAAGGAGTGAGGGGAAAGGAGCAAGGAAGGGAGAGAGGGTAAAGGAAAGGCTCCATTCTATACTCTTTCCTTATTAACTTGCACTAGATATTTGTATATAGTGGGGACATTGATTCCACTACTTATTTGCATTCAAACAAAGTTATCTTCTTAAATAGTTTACTACCTTAATAGCTGTACTCTACATTCATGCAAGAGAGTTTAATTCACTGTCATTAAGCGATAGTAAGAAATATATATTAAGAAGTATATCCTGAGCTAGAAATGATGACTTATACCTAGAATCACTAACTGAGGACAATGAAGAGGATGATCAGAGTTCAAAGGCATCCTGGGCCACATAGAAAGCACGATGCTATTTCTACAACTACTACCACGTCCACAAATGAAACATGCCCTTCATTTGCTAGAAAAGTAACCTTGTCCCTATTGTAAGGTAAGAAAGTCACACACAAGTTATGGCCAGTCCCAGCTATTCATTCCTTGGCCCACATTCCATTTCCATCATCTTCTTCCCAAGCCTATGTTTGTTTTTGTGGCATTGCCCTTTGGCCATACATTTCCTCACCTTGGTGGTAGAAAAGGAGTTTTTTTTTTTCTTTTCTCCTATCACTAACGAGCAGAGCTGACTTACCTTACATGTCACAGGCAATTGGCATGTACAGTTTCAGCTCCTCCAATCAGGAGGTGTTAAATGTTTTTAAAAACCCACAACAAAGGCTACAGCATGTATAACCAGTGGGCTTCTCTTTATCAGCAACATAAAAAGCAGTACATTTTTTTTTCCCAAAGAGGGTGGCTTCTTTCTTCTTTTTTAACACAGCATACAAGACAACAAAAGGTTTGCCACTGAAACAGCTTCTGATTGTACTTGAACCTCAGGCAGTCATTTCTGCTTAGGCTCTGCTCACCATCTCCAGGAATCTATCAACCTGGAATAAAAGCATTGGATGCAGTAGAGCCAAATTTTTTTGCCCTACTGGTTGGTATCTTATCACTCCTGCTATAATAAAGGGTTTTATTTCAGAGCCAAACAATTATTTGTAAGGATATGCTGTTAGAGTAGAAAATTGATTTAAATCTCAAGGAGCTGTGAAATGAAAATAGGAGAGAAAGCAAGAAATCTCTAAAATTCTACACTGATGGCTAAAGGTAGGAAAAACCAGATAAGAATTTAAATGCTTGCTATGTGGAGTTGTTCAACTGGGTTTTGATTAACCACAGACTATTCTCAGAGAGCTGCTAAAATAATAGATCTGAGTTTTAATCTAGGAAGATGTTAGGTAAATTGACACTTAAGAATATTCAAGTACAGATGGCTATATTCATATCTACCAGGAAATCAAAAGGAAAGGAAGATCCATCTCCCTTAGTGCTCCCATTCTTTTTTAATAATTTTCTTGATTTTCTACTCGAGTCCAATGATTAATCTCTTAGTGGGTGTAACAGGAGAAATATTTCACTATCTTATCTCAGTTGAAGCCATCTTTGTTTTTGTTTTTTTTCCTCTAACCTGAAAAGTTCTGTGAGAAAGCACCCAATCCTGTTCTAGAAATGCAGGGTTGTTTTCAATAACTGCATGGTTATGAAGATAACTGCATGGTTTGGGCTCTTGTTAAATTGCTTACTTCCTTCATCCTGCAGCTGCCAATCAGAATGTAGTTTTTCTATGTTGTCTCTGAAAATTCCCTGTAATAAGCATTTAGGACTGGCTTAATATAGACTCTCAATTAGAAATTTGATCAAGCCGAGTAGTCTTTGGGTCTCTACCCTACAAGAATGAGTAATTCAATACTTGCCTTCTATATGCCTTACCCTAGCTTGAGACTAGAAAGGCCCTAGTCTTCTAAAGAAAGGATAAGAAAACAGGCCATTCTGAGAATGTTAAATATTCTGGCAAAGGTCTAACTGGATGTTGCTGGGTCCCACAGAAGACATCCTTCCCTATAGATAAGAGCATAGGGAGTTTTCTCATTGCCTCTAAACTGAATCATGAAAACTTGCATGAAACATGTACAAACTAACTCAGCAAAGACTAAAAGCACGTTGGCAGCAACAAAGGAAAGAGAATAAAGTTTTGATAAACTGAATTTTTTGGAAAATCACCAAAGCAACACAGCAACCCTACTGCTCTGAACTCAACCTGTTTACCTGTTTAAAACTGAATTTATATCCCTTTCTGAAATCACCACTTTCCATTCCTCTAGATGGGAGGTCTTTTAAATTTTTTGTTTGCTTCACCATTTAATCATTACATTACACTCCTTCCAAATGTTTGTCTTATCTGATGCTCATTTTCTTCTACTCTAATTGAGCAAGGCCCAATTAGAGCAAGGCCCAATTAGTGTTGCTCCTGGGCTGTAGTAATAGCTGTCTTCATTTTGGCCCACAACACATTCTGCTCTTGCTCTTTCTTAAATGATAATTTTTTAACTTAATCATATTCATGTGAACCCCAGCCTGACACCATTCTTCTTTGCTGAGCCGAATCATTACATACCTATTATATGAAGCTCTTCCATTCAGTACAATGTCTGATTCATTCATTGTTATTCCCTACCCACAAAGTATCAGCTTATATCATAATCTGTGTTTAAAATTCACCAGTTGAATTCTGCATGTTCTTTAACAGTCTTACAATTCCCAATGCCACCTTGTCAAATCAAACCACAGACACTTAATTATCTCACAACCATTGCAATTTGGTATTTAAAAAATTTTAAGGAATAAATGTTTATATGTTTACTACCATTTAGCAAATTATTGCCATCTCTATTAGTCTGGAATTATTTTCATAAGGAAACTAAGCTTAAAGTTGGCCATGATGATAGTACTAATGTATTTGGAGCCAAATCAATGGAACATCAAAGTCTGGGATCTTTAACCAATACCATATAGCTATTTCTAAATTAACTATCAATGTAGGCATCATTATTATTAGGTCCAACAACCTAGATTTGCTTTGTTATTGATAATCTAAGTAGGTGTGCTTTATCACTCTAGTTGGAGGCATGAACTTGGGAGAGAGGAACCTAGAAATTATAATGGAGGAACCTTGCCTGCCTGCCTATTCTCAAATAGACACTCAGGGATTTATATTAATGATAAAAATTTGATTGGTGGCTAGGCTTATCACTAAATAGCTCTTACTTTTAAATTAATCCAGTCTTATCATATTATATTATTCCACAAGGTTTGTGACTTATTACCTCATATCTCGCTTCTTTGGTAGCTGCTAGCCTCGCACTTGACTCTGCCCTCTTTCTCCTGTATTCAGTGTGGCTTTCCCATCTAGCTATATTCTGCCCTACCATAGACCAAAGCACCTTCTTTATTAACCAATAATAATAAAACATTCACAGATTAAAATCTCATGTGATATAACCAACTTTATTTAGACAACTCATACTCTGCGGGTTAAGAACAATCATTTAAATAAAGTATACACAATCACAAGAACAAGCCACACATGGCAAAAACATGTTTTTTCTTAGAGGCATATGAATAACAACAGTTGAAGAAAACTCATTCTTATCTGCTATACCTAGAAGGAGCCCAAAACAATTCCATGTTTTAAAGAAACTGAGGTCACAAGACTCATCTCTTTTCCTTGGAGTTTTCTCAGAAACGCTCAGAAATCTTTTCACACAACTCCACTTTTGAATCATGTTCCAACATACCCCTCTTTTTAATATTTTTTAATAGCAGAATATCTGGAAGAGAAAAGTGCTCCTCTTAATGGTGGAGAAAGGAGCAAAATTTATAAGAAAAGGAAAGCTTCTCACATGTGCTGCAGAAAACACAGCATGTTTAAAAAAGTTATAGACATGGACTCTGTTTCATCAGGTATTATCTGAGCTGACCTCCCAAATATCTAGTACAAGTAGGAAAAATACTACCTGATCTAGCAATCTCATTTACCAAAATAAAAGTCTACAAAAAGCAAACATATTTATTTATCTTTAAAGTACAAACACATAAAAAAATTACCGTTGTCACAGTAATTGAATTATGGCATGCAAACAAAGTTATCATTTGTAGTCTGATTATCTAACCACCATCACAAGACTCCTAAGGAAAACAATGGAGATGAGAAAATGGTTTAGTAAATAAGGTCCAAGCTTGAAGACCTGAGTTCAGATCCCCTGAACTCAGTAGATATGGTGGTGCACACTTAGAATCCTAGTTCTAGGGAGAAAGAGAGAGAAGAAACTCTGAAGCTTTCTGGGAAGTTAGCCTCACAGTAAACTTCAGGTTCCTTGACATTTATCTCAAAAACTAACATGAGGAATGATAGAGGAAAACACTTGGCATCAACTTGTGAACTACACACACACACACACACACACACGCATGCGTGCAACCTTACACACGAGAACAGAGCAAAAAAAAAAAAAACACAGGTATACATATGTACACCACCACATACAATCAGAGGAAAAACACTAAATTAAATTTTGATGTAAAAAAAGAAAAACCTTGGTTTGATGTAGTGACCCTTCCAATATATTTAAAAAGACATTCCCATTCTCTAAAAGTAAGTAATTATAATCTCACAATATAAAACACCAAAGTAGATTCAGAGGTCACCCAGTTACCCATGAGATCTGTGATGGTAAAACTACTTTGAGATTAAATGATCAGTCACATGTGCTATACCCACAGGTAGACCCCTATTGTGTTCTTCTCTCTGTCTCCCTGTATTCTTCATCTCAGGAAGCATTGGAGCATATAATTAACTTGATTTTCACACAAATGGTCAATTGTCTCAAATAACAGGGAGATGAAACAAATTTAATTCTGAGAGCATAATATCTATGCCTGTCATTGAAAATATATCTATCTGACTTATATTTGCTTGACTCAAATGAACACATTTTTAAAAGTTGAATCATCTAATTTGCTTACTTTAAAAACTTGTTTGGTTGACCAGCCTTTAAGTGCATTGTGCCTGAGATTCACCCAAAAGGACTGTGTCAGAGTGGAATCAGGACAGCTACAATGAGAAAAGTGAAACGTAAAGCACTGCCTTACAGATGTTTCTTAGGACTGAAACGTGGCACTGCCAATGCTGAGAACGGAATCAAGCTGACAAGGGCAACATTTAGAAGCACCATGCATTACAATCATGTCGAAATTCTTTAGGTTGGGGCTATTCAGTAAATCCTCTTAGCTGACACATACATTAGGTAAAATACTCAGAGGTGAATCAGAGATTCACCTCTCTGCAGTTCAGACCTCCTAGTCACAAAATATTCTAATGCCAACACTTAAGCTATTAGAAACAGTAAAATAAATCCTTACACTAAATGGAATTTTAGTGACACTATATATAAGCTGTTGACATGAAATGCCATTAGGCCTTCCCTAGGCATTTATTTTTCATTATTCTAGTCTTGTATTGCCATGGAAAAAAATCTTAGCAACCAAAAAATGTTTTGGTTTCTGACTTTGAGAAGTTCTAGTCATATGATTTTGCTTTTAAAGACAGAGATTAAAATACTGACTGTGGAGATAGGCCCCATAGGTTCAAGTCAGGGACATGCCTCTCTCACCGACTGTATAACATGATTTGTTGATTTGCTACCTCTGATATCTGAAATATAAAGTGGTTACTTATACCCACCTCAGAGACATTTGAATCATAACAGCGCGGTTACATGCCTGGTCTCTGGAGCTAATCATTGTGAGGTTCAGGGCTAGTGTACCACTTTGTGACTTGGTAAGCTTGGACATTCTTTAGTGCTCCAGTACTGCCATTTGGAAAATGAGCCTCTTGGGCATGATTAAATATAATAGGAAATAAATTAGGGCTGACAGATTCAACAAATAAAATAAGATGCTCCATTAAATTTGAATTCCAAAAAGAATAAAAGCAATTTTTGTCCCATACCTATATTAAAAACTGCTTCTTATAATAAATTATAATTAATTAAGCATCTTATGGTTTGCTTAGATTTTTAACCTTATTAAGTATATGATTGAAAAATATTTATTTAGCTAATTATCTTAGTCAGGGTTTCTATTGCTGAGAAGAGACACCATGACCATGGCAACTCTTAAAAAAACAAAAACAAAAACAAAAAAAACATTTAATTGGGTGACTTACAGTTCAGAGGCTCAGTCCATTATTATCATGGTAGGACATGAAGGCAGACAGGAAGGCAGAAAAAGAAGCTGGAAATTTTACATCTTGATATGCAGGCAACAGGAAGTTGTCTTAACTAGGCATAGTTTGAGCATAGGAGACTTCAAAGCCCTCCTCCAAAGTGACATACTTTTTCCAACAAGGTCACACCTCTTAATAGTGCCACTCCCAATGAAGCTTTTGGGAGCCTATTATATTCAAACTACCATACTAGTATTTATTATTAATTCAGTAATTTTATAAAGAAAATATTCCTTGCTCAGTAAGATATAAATTTGCAAGAAAGAATGAACTTTTCCTTAAAAAAACATACAAACAAACAGCCAGTATATGGAAAGTATGTGACACAGTTTAATTTTTTTTCTGGAAAAATTGACAAATACTGTGTCTGTAGTAATGAAAAAATTCCATTTTCTACACTTAGGAAAAATGTTAGTATGTGCTAAGTAATAACCATATGACCTAGCATTTAAAATCATGAATGCAGGACTTAGCAGACATCAACTGCTCGATAAATGAGAGACACTGGAAGGCATCATTGCCGTGGTGAGAGAATGCCATCTCAATGAGACTGGCTCTCCATTCACTAAGGAACAACTAGTTAGTTACTCAATAAATCCTAAATTGTCATTGGGTTATTACTCAGTGTTACTTACAACAAAAGGTTCGAAACACATGAGAAAAGTTACTACAGTAAGGTTAGTAGTGCTTCTACCAAAAGCCAGAGGTTACCATAAACTCAGTCCATCTACAAAGTCACTAAGAATGAAGAAGTTCAATTCAATGCCCCTTTCTGGCCTCCATGAACAATGGCCTCCTTCACATATGACACACACATACACATAATTAAAAATAAAAAATAAATCCTAAACAAAAGTAAATTACTTTGCACTCTGGTTGGTGCCTTCGGCACATTGAGGAAATTGAACTGCTATTTATAGTGATACCATATTTATGTTTTAATAAATAAAGCTTACCTGAAGATCAAAAAGTAAAACTAAATGACTAGAGGCCAAGCAGTGATCTCACACACCTTTAATCCCAGGATTCACATATGACACACACACATACACATAATTAATAATAAAAAAATAAATCCTAAACAAAAGTAGATTACTTTGCACTCTGATTGATGCCTGCAGTACACTGAGAAAAAAAGTACTGATAAAATTCTTCCTAATGATATTCTGCTATAATCATAGTTAAGTGTATTAGTCAGCCGTCATCAGAAACGCCTCCGTCTATAGTATATAAGAACAAATAATGTGACCCACAGTCAGACATTGCACAAAGAGAGAGACAGAAATAAAAAGCCTTGGAACCCTCAACACTAAATGGTATGTCTTCATCAATTTCTCCCCCTAGAGCTCAGGTTCCCCTGCAGAAGATGAGGCAAGAAGAATAAAAGACCCAGAAGGGATGGAGAACACCAAGAGTACAAGGTCTAAATCACCTAAACAAAACTCATATGAACTCACAGAGACTGAAGAAGCAAGCACAGGGCCTACAATAGTCTATACAAGGTCCTCTATATGTACACACACACACACACACACACACACACACACATATATAATATGTTATATATTATATATATATAATAACTTTCAGTTTAGTGTTTTTATGGGATTCCCAAGAGCATGATAAGTGAGTGACTGATTCACGTGCCTTTCCTGTACTCTTTTCTTTCTGTTGGTTTGCCTTGTCCAACTTAAATATGATCGGTTTTTATGTTATTATATTATATTTTATTTTGTTTTGTTTTGTTGTTAACCCTTAGAAGCCTGTTCTTTTCTAAAGAGATACAGAAAGGGAGCAGATACAGATGGATGGGGAGCTGAGGAGGACCAGGGGGTGGGCTAGAGGGAGAGGAAACTGTAATTAGGACATATGGAATGAGAAGACTCTATTTTAAAAAGAAAGAGACAATTTTTTCACATAACTTTTCATTTTACTGAACAAACAGTTTCTTCTTTGTGGTATAATTAAAATTGAAATAAATGTTATTTAAACAGATATTAATCAATTTTATGTTGTAAGATAGTATAACGTGGGTTTTAAACAATCATTTTTATAGTAAAAAAATGAACCTGGTATCTAAAGATAGATATAAAGTCACAATATTTCAAATGGGTTTTATTGACAGAAGCCATTAGAACATTTGAACTTGTTTTGATAGGAAGGTTATATTCATTAGCTGGGGCTTTTCAGAGCATTTGAAAGTTTAATAAAAATTGCTGCATATGGAAGAGTAAGAGAATTTTGTTATACATGTATATAACAGGAGCAGGAAATTCAAACTGAATGTGGAAAATAAGTGTTAGAGAGAAGATTTTATAATATGTAGAAATAGGACAGTTACCAAAGAGTAGAAGCGCATCAGAGTCACTCAGATGCCATAGCACCAGGAAACATTCTGTAAACTGATAATAGTCACATACGGAGTAAATGTCTTCTCATTTTCATTTTGAAACTATAATATATTTACGACATTTCTCCCTTCCTATATTAAACCAATGTGAGTGAAAACCTTTACAGGGTGTAAGAGCATTATCCCACAACACACTAGACAGCCAATTGCTGTGTGCTTCCTCCTTTGGAAATACCACCTTTTCTGCTCCTAGATTACCTCAGTTGCCTATAGTTTTTATGTGGAATTGAGGCCTTGAGAGCTTTCCTATATCAACTTTGGAAAGTTCATTTAGTGTCTGCTTCTTCAACTTACATTGGGGCAGTCATGTTAGTGAGAGTTTATGGATGTAGCTTCTGATGTTACTAAGAGACACCGTCTCACAGCAAACTCCCTGGTTCTCTGGTCATTAAAATATTTTCACCCCTCTTCAGCAATATTCTCTGAGCCTTAGGGGCAGGGGCATATTGTAGTATCCACTGAGACCAGGATCCACAACTCTGCGTTTTGATTAGTAGTGGTTTTCTGTAGAGGACTTAAAACCCACTCAATTCAAGGGAAATTAATTCATGTACTGAAAACCTAACTACTCAGTGTTAGTGAAGTCATGGTTGCTAAAGAATAATATTCCAACTAAATTGCTTAACCAACAAAATCCCTAAAACAAAAAAAGAAACATTTGTCCTTATACCTACAGATAAGTACAGTTTTTATCTTTGACAAAGAAAAACTTGTCATTGCAACAGATGTAGTGGTTAGTTTAAGTTGTCAATATGATGCAATCTAGACTCACCTGGCAAGTGAATCTCAGTGAGGGATTATCTTGATTATCTTGGCCTTTAGGCATGTCTGTAGAGAATTTTGTTTATGGCATTAATTGAGGTGAGAAGGCCTGTCCATTAGATAACACCATTCAACAGTTGGAATTCTAAGCTGTGTAAAAGTGAAGAAAACACACAGAACTAGCATGTATGCATGCATTATTCTATTACTCTCTGAGCTCAACAGTAGATAGACTGTCACTGCCACTTCAAGTTTCTGCTTTCTTGACATTTTTCCCCTCCATGATGTACAGTAACCTGGAACTGTAATCCAGATATAAACCCTTTTTCTTCTAAGTTGTTTTGTTGGAATATTCCATGCAGAAAAAAAAGTCAGAAAGCTGGGATAATGGCAGAGTTGACCTGTAAACTCCAATGGCAAAAAGAAAAATGATGAAAACATCATATTTAAGCAATAAAAGAACCTCACACGATTGGCTTAAATTAGTCTCAGTCATCCTTGAAGATGGGCCTCAGATGCTATGGAAATGCTATGTGTGAAAAGAGGCAAAAATTTTAGGACAACAGAAAAAAGCAAAAGGATTTGAGGGTTCCCAAGATCAAATTCTTCGTGAGGTCTATAATACAGATACACAGGATCAAGTTCTTTCAGATGAATATAACATGTCCCTATGTCACACAGCATCTCTAAAAGCTTGGCACATGATTCAAGAACCGGGGAAAATAACTCAATCATGTACTAGGGTTAAACAAGGACCAGAGAGAACTCTTTAGTGACTTTTTACAAAGATTAATTAAGGCTGTACAAATAAGAGTATCAGACCCAGAAGTTAGATGAGTACTTATTGAATCTCTGACTTTTGAAAATGCCAACTTAGAATGCAAAAAAAAAAATCCTGTGCCTTTAAAGAACAGATCAGCACCAATGGATGAATGAATGCTGCATATAATGAATGTTGAGATATAAGAATATAATACTGAGGCTTGGGTAGGCAAAGCAATTTCCAATGGTTTGAGGAGACATCAAATGCCAAATGTTTTATTGTGGTAGAATAGGACTTCTGAGAAGGGGTTGTAAACAAGGCATTCCTAGAAATAATGTCTCCTCTGGCAATGGGCAAAAACAGAAGGTCTCAAAATTCTGGACTATGTAGAAGATATGGTAAAGGCCAACATTGGACCAATGAATGTGGATCAAAAAAAGCCAGACAAGGCAACCCTATACCATCAGGAAACTCCTTAGGAGACTTTTCACAGGCTCCAGTGTCATTTGTAGTCCCATCATTCCCAGTCATTCTGGAGAACATGTCTCATGAGGAAAATTAAAATATCCACTGCCTTCTGTAAAAAACCATACTATTCTGAATGATGAAACCGAGATGAATGATGAATCAAAAACTTCAGTAAGAAATAGAAAACTTATATTTTGGCAGACTTCTATAAATGATGAAAGACCAAAGCTAAGAGTGCTTATAAATAATAGCATTGTCATGGAGGGATTACTAGACATGGATGTGGATGTGACTATCATTACTCCAAAATCTTGGCATTCAAATTAACCTCTTCAAGAGGCAGATATTCAATTCCTAGGAATTGGAACTCTACCTCAAGTGAAAAAAAAAAAGCACAAGATGGGTTGAATGCATAGGGCCAGAAGGACATAGAGGAAGGCTGAGGCCACATGTGGCTAATATCTCAGTGAACATATGGGGTTGTGACCTACTGCAGCAATGGAATACCCAGATAAACGTTCCTGCAGTCCCAGAAACTTGAGTTTCTGGGAAGGATATTATAAGTTACCATAAGCAAAGGTCACACCAGCCATTTAGGCTGTACAAGAACACAAAGCAACTAGCAAACCATTAGAGGTACCAACAGCCCTACATTTCAAATGGCTAAATGAGAAACCAATATGGGTTAAACAATGGCCTTTAACAGAAGAGAAACTGCAGGATTTAGAACAACTGATAAAGGAGCAACTAGAAGCTCACCATATTAAAGAATCAACCAACCCTTGGGTTTCTCCTACACTCATTTTTAAAAAGAAATCTGTAGAATGGAGAATGGTGACATATCTAAGAGCTGTCAAGAAGGTAATTCAACACTACTACTATCTGCCCTCTACTATCTGGAATTCTGTTGCATTCCCTATTACATAAAGGATGATCTCTTATAGTTACTAATTTAAAAGATTGTTTTTTTTCACTATACCTTTACAAGAAAAGGACAGATAAAAAATGTGCCTTTACAGTTACTACTTAGGATAATTCTTAGCCTATTAGGAGCTATCAATGGACCATGCTCCCACAGGGAATACTCAACCAGCCTATCCTGTGCCAAATCTATGTAAGTCAGCCATTGGAAATAATATAAAAACAATTTCCTAAATCTATAATTTACCATTACATGAAGGACATTTTGCTACTTCATTGAAATATAGATATTTTAGAAAGAATGTGTGACGATGTAAAGAAGTAGTACATAAATGAGGATTGTAAATTTCTCCTGAAAAAATACAAAGAGGAAATTCTGTCAATTACCTAGGCTATAAAGTAGGTTTACAGAAAATTAGAACACAAAAGCAAAAATTAGGAGAGAGCAATTGCTGATTCTTAATAACTTTCAAAGATTGTAAGGAGACATTTCCAGTCTATAACTGGCTGTTGGGATAACACCTGATCTAATAGTTCATTTAAACAAAACCTTAGAAGGTAAAAAAAAAAAAGATTTAAATCATCCCAGGAAATTAATAGCTACAGTTGGGAAAGAATTAACTGTGGTTGATGAGAAATTACAGGAGGCACATGTGGGTTGGGTGAATCCAAATCTTAATTGCATTCTAGACACATTGCCTTCCAGAATTTCTTTTATAGAAATTTTAATGCAGAGGGAAGATATTATTTTAGGATGTATCTTTTTACCATATAAACCAAATAAAAATTTAAAACATGCATAGAAAAGGTCTCTGAATTAATTATGAAAGGGAAATTGATACTTTGTTAATAAACAGGAATAGACCAGCAGAGATTAAAGTGCCTTTTACTATTAATGAAACTAAAAAATTATGGGAATACAAAGAATTCTGGCAAAGAGCTTGGGCTATTTTTTTTTGGAAAGAGACATAGAAAGTATTCAAAAAGTGATAGAATTAACCTTATAAAGAGAAATACTTAGATTCTTCCCCAAATTGCAGTGACACACCAATAACTGGAACCTGTTTATTCTACACTGACACAAATAAATCAGAAAAGGCAGGTTACACATCAGAAGATTTAAGTAACATGGAACAAAGCCCTTATAATTCTTTCCAAAAAAAGGCAGAATTATAAGCTATTGTCATGGTACTATAGAATTTTTTAAAATCTCTCAATATACTTACTGATTCACAATGTGCAGAAAGAGTTGTCCTGCATATTGAAACTGTGGAGTTTATACCAAATGATACACATTGACTTCATTACTCATACAGGTTCAAAATATAATCAGGAATAGGATTTGATCCATATACATAACACACATATGATCCCATATGGGTCTGCCAGGTCCTCTTGCACATGGTAAAGCAGAAATTGACCAGTTATTGACTGGAAGTGTGCTGAAGGCCTCAGGATTCATGAAATACATCATGTCAATAGTAAAGCTTTAAAAAAAGAGTTTCCTATTTACATGACAACAAGCTAGGGAGATTAAAAAGAGGTGTTCTACTTGCTCTTTCTATAACCAAATACCACTACTTGCAGGAAGTTAACCAATGGGTACTCCAGAATGAAATCTGGCAGATGGGTGTGTTCCACTTGCAGAATTTGAAAAATTAAAATATGTACACAACACCATTGACACTCATTAAGGTTTTCAATGGGCAACTTCCTTGAGCTCAAAAATGACTGATTCAATAATTGCACCTTTATTAGAAGTTATGACCATCATGGGAACCTGCACAAATAAAGACAGACAATGTTTCAGCATATGTCTCTAAAAATAAAAAATGAAAAAGATCATTATGAAAAGATCAAATCAAACTATAAAGGATATGTAAAATACACAGAAAGGGATGGAAAATACCCCCCCCCAAAAAGGATTACATAATGCTTTATTAATCTTGAATTTTCTTAACGCTAATGAGAAAGGAACTATGGCAGCAGAGAGACATTGGAAAATAATCAAGACTTTTGAATTAAATCAGCTGGGATATTTCAAGAATGTTTTGACCTCACAATGGAAACTAGAAGATGTACTACTTTGGAGAAGGGATTTTGCTCTTGTTTTCACAAGAGAAGAAAAGGTATGGATTTCATGAAAATTATTAAAATTTGATTTGAGAAGAAAAAAACCTATTGAGAAAGAGAAATGGCAGCTCTTCCAAGGAGGTGACAATCATACAGGTGGTAAGAAACCATATAAGAGTTCTGTTCTTATCTTTACAGGAAAATACTCATTTTCCAAAAGTCAAAAGCCCTGGATGTTTAGATGCCCAAAGAAAAAATATAACTACCCAGAAAAGATCATCAAGCAAAGAGAAATGTGACTTATTAGAACAGGTCATCTTCAGGGTAAAATTTTATTACCTGAATATATAGATAAATATACTTCCAATGTAATAATAATCATGACTCACTTAAAAATCAAAGCTGGCTTTGGAGTTTGACAATGGCTATCCTTCTCTAAATCAAAACATGTTGTTAAAGGTAAAATTTGGATTTTTGGTCATGTCAGGAGCCATCTGGTATGGGACAGAAAGAAAGAAAGATTTTAGGAACAATTTTACTTTTCTCCATATTCATTTTGTCTCTAATGTACCTTTCATTAAATATATGTCTATATAAATAGTATTTAGGTTTTCCATAGTGAACAATAAATTTTCCTGCAGTAATCTTTGAAGTTTCCAGGAAATAGATGGGGTCCCACAATAACAATTTCACTTGTTTGGTATGATGTCATAATGCTGATAGTACTACTTTAAGATTGGTTTTGGGTACCAGTTGCTCAAAATGATTCCAATTTCATTAGCTGAAATGGTACACCTTCTTACAACATTCAGGCCAGAACTTCAAATAAGAACTTCAGAAAAACCCTATCAACTACTCAGATACTATTTGCAATTATATCAGACAGTAATCTTGAAACTTAGCTTCATTTTACTTTCACGGGATCCCATAGAAAGAACATCGCCCCCATGACAGCTGGAAGTAACTCTAGAAGACAATGTCCCCTCTCCTAACAAAGTCTGTCCTCAAGGTTAGGGACATCAATTAGTGGTTGATTATAACTGGTATAGGCTTGGGGTAGGGGAAAATTATGTTATATCAGGGATCTCTTCGGAAAAAAAAAAACAGAAATTGGATGGGATAATAGACTACTGTTACCTTACTTATACCAATAATAATAGTGAGTTATAGAGTGAGTACTTATGAGTCATTATTTATAGACAATTTACATTGGGATAGATTCTTGTATGTTGACACAAACTCAAATTTTATTTGTTATATTGAAAATCCTGTTATTTATGTTTATAATATTTGGGCTTTTTATTGATTTTTATTGAGCTCCATATTTTTTTTTGTTTCCCTCCCTGCCTCTCCCCTCCCCTCCAACCCTGTCCCAGCTCCCCAAGCTTCCAATTTATTCAGCAGATCTTGTCTTTTTCTTCTTCCAATGTAGATTAGATCTATGTATGTCTCTCTTAGGGTCCTCATTATTGTCTAAGTTCTCTGGGATTGTGATTTTATCTTATTCCTGATTTCAGTGGGCACAC